>NC_065435.1:72270663-77070663 GCF_024364675.1 Aethina tumida
TTCGTGTGACCTAAGTAAAATATCATAATTCAACATATTGCTGCGAATGGAATAAATATTTTCATAACAGTATATAAAGTAAAAGTGGTTGACGATTATCTAAAATAAGATTGTGATTATCAAAATAAAAATAAACAAAATTTGATTTACAAAAGCTATAAGAAATGCTGAAGGGAAATAAATTCGGTTTATTGCGTTTAACATAACTTCCATACAGCACAAGAGAGACATAATAAGAAACAATGGTGATACCAAAATTTTCTTGTTGATTAATGTATCCAACAATTCAAGCACCAACTGTTCTAAAAGTTTCAACGTCTTAAATGTGATGAAATAAATTATTTTGAAATAGATACCATAGTTTTTTGGTGATTTGTTTCTAAGGCATTGAATAATTATAGTGTATTTTTTGATAAACATGTCTGTGAGTGACAAATGTTGTAATGCACCAAGTTCCATTATTAGATTACAATTACAGTTATTTTCTACCAATATTGTCTTTAAGAAAAATAATTACATTAATGTAACAGACCACTACCCTGACAAGAATAATAATAGAGCATACCTAATGTTTTCTAAATACAATTAAGCTCGAAAAAATAATTATATTAATAATATTTTTATTTATTAAATTTATTAAATAGAATTATTTTTAATGTCATTATCAAAAGCTTTTTAACATTTACATTACAACAATAATCGACGTCTTGTTTACAATAGAATACAAGAAATGTGTCGAAAAATATTTAAAATCTCAGCAATAAGTCTGGAATGCAGATTTGGATTTAATATACATTACATTTTTTACATAAATTATTTTAATTACCTACTGCTCAAAAGACTTCTCCTACTAAATGTAGCAACAGTTGCTGAAGAATATCTGTATGTGGTACATGATTTTTGAGAGTCCCATTCATGGTGGATTGTATTAAGATCTAGATAATATGCTGGTAATCTTAAATGAGGTATTCATTACCTCTAATCTAATCTAATCTAATTTACGTAATTTGTTACAATTATATATGGGCGTGCATTATTGACGAGAAAAAAAAAAATAGTTTCTAATGGCTGCTTGAAAATTAACGAATGATTGATCAATGCTATCCCAATTCTAGATCTGCTGTGCTTTACAGTTCGGCAACTGGTATGGATTTGTTCTTTCTCCAAAACAGATTCCAGCTCAAACGATAATACCATCAGCTCTAAACAGACGATAGAATAGATAGAGGTAGATGCAGGAATTTCGTTAGAAGTTAGAGAAATAAAGCAGTGTTTGAACAGAAATATGAGTATAGAGATGCCATGTTGGCAGTCATGGTGTGAAGGGGGCAGAAGAGGTAGAGCAAGAGGTTTCGGAAGACGGAGGTTCTGGAGTTCAATACGGACAATTGCTGATAATTTTTTTTGCCGATGAAAGTAGGTCAATTGGTATTCGATCTGTTTACCCCCGTATAAGGTTCTTTGACCTACGGAGCTATTGCCTGCCCTCTTTGTTCTTTCCTGTAACAGCAAACCATGGAATCACATTGTGTTTAGTGATCAATTATGCATTTGCTTGGGCATGCACTATGGTCATGCATTACTAAGACGGCGACGCATCCATGTTTATGGTAGCAGGAGGCCGTTAGTTTTCATTGGAGGTACTATGATGTCCTAGCGATATGTGGATGACGTTTTGGGGCTGTATCTTCTTCCCTACATAAGAACAGATCTCGGACTAGTTTTATAGCAAGATAAAACCCGTCCATATATTGGTCACGCAAATCTTCAGATCTTTCCTCAATCGGGGAGCAACGTATCGTTTCTTATTTTATTAGATACCTACTTGTATACCAAATTTTATGAAAAATCTGAATATGTTCTGGCGTTTTTTTTTCAGTTAGTATCAGGCGGGCTAAAAAGTAACCACCTTGACCATCAAAATGCGCTGCTATCGCTAAAATGATTATGATGCTATAGTCCATTCATATTTAGGACGACATGTCAAATTTCAGCGTGCTACAGCCCTTCGTTTTGTTTTCACAGCTGATTTTCGGTTACGTGTTTGGCATCATGATTTTCGTTCTTTCATAAAACATTATTTTTTAAGAGGCAAAGTTGGATAAATATTATGGGACTAATGCTCCTCCGTGAAATATTGGTTTCGAGAGTTTTATGGTGGCCGAAAACTCCACTGTCGATGAAGTCCGTAGCGGCAGGCCCTCCGATGGGATTGTCATGGCATACTCTTCGTGGACTACCTCGAAAAAGGAAAAACAATATTGTTTTTGCAAGACAATGCGCCGGCACACAAGAGCATCGATTTAAGGCTGCAATTGCTTCGCCATCCACCTTATTCATCAGATTTAGCTCCATCGGACTATTATCTCTTCTCAAAAAAATTAAGCTCACGGAGGAGTATTTTGCAGACCTCCCGGAAAATTAATTTTTTAATTTTCGGACAGGATCAAAAATTGGAAAAATTGCTGGAATAAGTGTATCGATCTGAACGGAAGCTCTCGAGGGCAACTATATTGAATAATAAAATCAAATTCTATCAAAAAAAGATTTTTTCTATCCTAACCTACGAACTTTTTAGCCCAACTGTTATTTCCCCCTTTTGTCACGTGTTGAAAGCTGCTGCGTGGAATCTGTTTAAACCCGTTAACAACTTACTGAAGTATTATGAATTTTATTTTTAATATCTCACTTCTTTTTCATTCTTGTAGATTTTAATACCTTTTATTTTCCCAGCAGGTGTTCACAGTCATTGAATATATATTTCCTCCATTGAGGTTAATTTGGCTAACAGGAGTGGCGAAGACAAGGAATGTTTTTCTCCAACAAATTAAAGTCATGGTTTGTCACACAATAAACTGATTATGGGAGCAATAAGAGACAAAAAAGAACAATTTTATTATATGAATTTTATTTAAATTTTTATCCAAATCCTTTATTTCATAAACTGCTTTGTCAACATTTATGACAGTATTATAAAAATATAGCTAAACTGTAAAAATTTAAAAATAAAAGCTAAATATGTTGCAAATACAGAAACCGTGAATATGGAACCATTCCATAATTTATATAGGATTGTAGGGGATACGTTCCTAGGTGACAAAATAAACAACAAATATATATAAAAAATCAATTTAATTGAGGTTTTTAACCATACTGATTAATTACTATCTTCAGGCTTAGGCAATGGCTGAAAGAATTTTGTAATTTTTTCTTGCTTAGCAGTTTTTAGAAGCTATTTCAATTCAGACTGATATTCAGCAGAAGCATTAGCAATTTGCCTCTTAAAAATAAGGCTTTGTTCCATACACGGATCAATTTTCATTTCATTTTTTGGTTGCGGTCTTCGATCCATAATGATAACGCCACTTCCATTTTTTCTATTGCTTGATTACGAACAATTTTAGCTGAGAGTGAAGTTGAAGCTACAGACGATCTTATTTTATCTTCGAATTTTTTTATTGATCAATTACTCGATCACAATTTTTGTAATGAATGGAAAGATAAAACCATAAATGCATATGCAATGCGGCTCTTACAAAAGGATGGAACTGTTTGTTTGAATTCTCATAAGCAACCGAGCGCGGCGAAGGCGGTTTATTTCAAAGGCCGAAGAAATACAGCATCGATATTATTTAAAAACATACTTTTGGCATAGTTGTAATAAGGTCTATTTTACTTTTTTATTAGTCCATTTGACGGCGCGTTTACAAAGGATATTGTTCAGATTTAGATCCGCGAATAAAGAAATCTTTAGTCGCGAATACAGAAATTGGGTCACATTTTTTTAAACCGCGAATAATGAAACCGCGAGTGTAGGAAGCGTGAATAAGGAGCTTTTACTGTAAATTATTTCAAATAATTGAAGGGGTATTTAAACTAAAATAAATATTTCATGTATTTTATAATTTTATTGATTTGTATTCAATAACACATGTGATTTAATTAAAGATTCCTGTTATGTTCTGCTATTATGTTAAAGTACTTGCGTGACTTGATTAGATATACATTTTACAATGTATTGTAATAGCAAGAATAAATCGCATAGACTCTTTGCCATAACTAAAAATAATATCTTAGTCTTGAATTCACCTTGAATTGAAATAGAAGTACCTGTGATAATAAACTATAATCAACATTAATCATTCCCATAAAGTTCATGCTCTGAATGTCTTGACTTAGCGTTAAAAAAATAAGTAATAATTTTTTACTTCTCTCATCCCATGACGTCCAATCACAATTATATAATGAATTTTGTATATCAATGAACTATAAAAATATTTAACAAATTAATTGTACATTTGTAATGTACTTTGTACCTTATTGGATAACTGTTGACCATAAGAAACAAGTGCAAAAAGTATAATAATACTAATTTGTGTGCCAAGAGCTAGTCTTAAAATTGACGATACACTCCTCACCTAAAATAACTTCGTACAATTATATTGTATATTAGACTAGAGAATTAAAATAATATGTACTCTTACATAATATACGTCTACAATATAACTCATAAAAAATCCTGTACCAATAATGAACAGAAGTAAAATTAATTTGTTACAAAAATCATTTACAACATTTAGAAATCTAAAAAATATATGTATTATTATTTAATCTACTATATAAGTCTCTTAACTTACACTTTAACAAATTGATAATCCATAATACATTTTCTTAAATTTTTCTTCAAATATATTTTTGGACTTGAGTCTAAGGTTTTTATAGATTCAATAACGTCTTGTATGTGTATACACATAAATATGACACAGCAAAGAAATATACTGGATGGTAGACCGGTAAACATATAGGCATTAAGAGCAAAAGCCAAAACACAAATTGTGTTTACATAAATATTATTCCATAAATATGGTAAAAAACTATATTTCCTATCGTCGCTAAAAAAGTCAGAAAACATTAGAGTAATCATAACTGATAACAAGTCAGTTGCAAGAATCAAACAAATACTCAGTTTTGCTGATATTTTGGAACTATATGATTTTGATAGTTGCGTATACTTCTTTGCCATTTCCGTTAACTTCATTAATTTGCCCATATTTAACATATAGTATGTATGATTAAATATTACCTGTAATTAAAAAGTAATTTCAAATCGATATGGAAATATTATGTAATACACACATAGAGTATCATGAATGCTGAGGGATAATATATTTTGTAATATATGTTCAAAACTGCCTCAATAAAACCGAAAATCGAAATAAGTATACAAATAGGAAAGTATATAACATTCCTATGTGTCATGGATTCCATTAATAGAATAATTGAACGAGCTAAAATGATAATGTATAAATTAATAAATAAATATTGAAACTAGAATATTCGTTTTTACCTTCGTTCTTGGTCAAATCATTTGTAAGCCACTGATAAATAATCTGATTCCTTTTAATTACATGTTTAATTACTTTTATTAAATCGGTTATTAACAACTTTTTTATTATTGACATTGTAAATTTTAATAAAAGGATTTTAAATTTTACAGCTCTTGTTCAATAACCAAGAAAATTATATAAATCTAATTTCGTTGTTTAGTAAACATTTTAGGAATATAACCAGAATATAATTAATTAATGCTAATACTTTTTATATTTAATTCATTGGTATATTGATTGTAATTATGTTAATAATAGTAAATAAACCTCTTTTATTATTGTGTTAATGCACATTTGGATAACTTTTGTTTTTATTGCAATTTTACCAAAGTCAAACATTGCAAAGAGATTGAGGTGGTCAATTATTGTGTATTTGGTAAAAATATGTGTTTACATTCCAAATTGCTTTAAAATTGAGTGGTATTTCCTGTATCATTAAAATATGTCTATTATTGATTGAAAATAAAATATCAAGAGGTTTAATAATAATAATTAATGGAACTGTTTATTATTTATAACTAATTGTATATAAATAACTAATTGTATATAAATAACTAATTGTATATAAATAAATAATATTTATCACTGTTAACAACTGAATATTGAAACATAAAATTACAATACATTTAAAAAAAATTCTTTAAGGTTGTTTATACTACTAAATACTCGTCATCAAAAACCGAAGCGGTGTAGAGAATGACAACTTTGAAATGTAAAATAGGGGAAGGTTATCTTCAATCCTACGTCGCCTGGTACTTAATGGACGCGTAAGTACGTGTCAGAAAATACGGTTAAGACAGGTAAAATCCACAATAACACATGGATCAATAAGTCCCGAGACTAACAATGAAAACAACATTTTTTTTGCAAAATTTTTTTTTATTCATCAACATAATCACCTTTTAGGGTGATACAATCGTTCCAACGCTTTTCCAATTTTTCAATACCATGTTTATAAAAGGATTTATCCTTTGCTTTAAAATAGGATTCAGCTTCGGCAATGACCTCCTCATTCAAGCCAAATTTTTTTCCAGTAGTCGCTGGGGGCTAAATCTGGCGAATACGGGAGGTGGGGAAGCAAATCAAAGCCGAACTTGTTCAATTTTGCCGCCTTTGTTTTCATGGACTTGTGGCTTTCTGTTTGGTTCCACTGAGAGCAATCGCGGCACCCACTTGGAAAAAACCTTTTTCGTGCTCAATTTTTCAAGTAGGATTGTAAATATGCTTCCAGATGATATCTGTGTCATTTCTGCAATCTCACGGACCTTCACTTTGTGATTTTTCATTATGATTTTTACCACTTCACTCGCATTTTCTGGTGTAACGGCTTCCAATGGCCTACCCGAACGTTCCGCATTGTTTATGTTTGTACGACCACGTTTACTCACCATACCACCGATAAATCGTTGGTTTGGATGGAGAGGAACCCGGATAATGTTTTTCAATGTCCATTGCTGGACTTCTACGGTGTTTTTACCCATTAAAAACAATGTTTTATCAACACGCGAAACTCGCTTTTTTCCATTTTTGAAACAAATTACAAAGTGATTTTACTTTAACCTCGATAACTTTGCTGTTTGTGGTCCGATCAACGTCAAATTTTTACACGTTTCATGTAAAGGTTCGTACTTTAGGGAAACGTGGCCAGTTTGGAACTACTAGCACCATATCTGGGTTAGTCTCGGGACTTATTGATCGATGTGTTATATTGAGAAGAGGTTTGTATATCCAACAGATGCTATTGCGTATGATAATCACTATTAATTTGGGTTAGAGTTCATTTAAGGTGATCCAGCTATACAACAAGGAAATTGTGATACCATATTTGGTGCCTTACCTTAGGATCTTTCAAAATCCACTTTTCCAACAGGATAACTTCATATTGCAAGGGTTATTTTGGTGTTTTCCAATATTCTATTGTAAATTCATTGACGTGACCAGTAGAACTTTCCACTAATTGAACGTGGGACATTAACAATTTGATATTTGAAGACACTGAAAATTACCTTGGAAGCCGATAAGGAGTTTACAAAAATATGACTATACTCTTATATTATTATATTATTTAATAATGATAATAATAATGATCAATCGAATCATGATCTGGAATTGTTGAAGAGCGTGGTTGCTGTAAATGTCTAGTGAATGACGACATCAAGACCGTCGCCTAAGAACTTCAGCTCCATTAGATTGTTTTATGTCCATTCGTGCATTGACAACCAGTAGCTTACATAAGAAGGAAGCCTCCTTGCCATGTAAAATGTTTTTTGCAGAATTCAGTCTTTTGAACATTTTCATGCAATCTCCTTTCTCTCACATTTGAACATCGACCAAAGATTGAAGAGGAGTAAAGAACGTCAATGTACAGATGTCTAATGGGATAATGTCGTCTCCAGTGATAAGTCGGGTAATTTTTTTGTCCATGCATGGCATACAGGTGAAATCTATTTTTTGTGGAAACGTCATATATGATTATATTATTGCGTATAGTAGTTACGTTTTATTTTCATTGGAGGTAATCTAACCGCCCAGTGGTACGTCCAGGAAATTATCGAGCTCCGTTTGCAACCTTACCTCGGGGTCCTTTAAAATATAATTTTACAACAGGACTCCAACATATCCGACTTCATATTACGAGGATTACTTTGGAATGTTTCCAGCAATCCGATGTAAATTTGTTGCCAATGCGACGGGCTCACATCTATTTAGACTATTTTGTTTTGTAAACAAATCTGAAGGAACTGATCTGATCATCGGAGCAGTTTTTAAGAAAGAACAAATCAATTAAGCTTTAGATGTCGAAGGTTAATGTACATTTGTTGTTTTGTGAATGTGTTTTAATCAAACAAACGACAGATTAACATAATCTATCATATATACTTGAAGATGCTAGCCACTCGTGTTAGCTAAACGTTAGGAAATAACTAATAAAGTATACAGTACTAAAAGAGTTTGATACATCTGAATCCTGAAAGAGACATCATGTACAATAAAAAAGTGTCTGCCCCATAGTGGGAGACTTACTGTCTCTATTGTACATGATGTCTCTTTTAGGATTCAGATGGATCAACCTTTTTTTGTACTGTATATACTTTTGTCTGAATTTTTATAATACAGATTATAACACTTTAATAAATTTAATAATAAATAAAACAAATAGTTTGCAATAATCTAATAAATATTGTAATACAACATTGACACAACATAGTACAATAATTTCTAAGGCGACAAATTTATATATTAACAAACTAAAAAGTCTAGTTTATAATATTGGAATACTATGCAAAATATTAGTAGTTAACACATTAATTTATATAATACATGTATCAACCACCGGACTAATAACAACAATAAACTCGGTGCTAAGTTGTGCGATATTTCATTAACAGAATCTCCCAACTTGCAACATTATATGACTATCCTGCCAACCAATAGAGAAATTTAACTAGTTTGACGTGAAATTAAGAAAAAGACAACGATGTGTTCATCAAAGGCAGTAGCTCAAACAGTCAAAGGAGATGTCAGAATAAGTCAAGAATTGTCCAAATTTGAATGGTCGAATTGTGTTGCTGATCTTGATAATTTGGCTAATTATCGGTCTTTAATGCCTGTACAAGAAATGAAAAAACAATTTAAAAAGAACTACTTAACAAGAGATACAGAGGTCAACTCTAAGAGTGAACATCATTGGAACCAGTGCCTAAATGAGTCAATTAGTATTGTTCCACAATCTAACCGCATTCATCATGAAGAAGGACAACGTCGAGAGTAAGCACAAGGCTGAAGTAGTAACTTGCAAATAAATGAATTAGTTAAATTCGAAAAATAATATACTGAACATATTGAACAGTTATATAAATTTAGTAGTACCGATATTTTAAGAAAATGATAAGTACGAAGTTATGCGTCTGCATAAACTATTTTATTGTTACGATTGAAAAAATTAGAATATGTAAGCGTTGATCATATCCAGACAACAAAAATGACAAAAAAGTAAAACGGCAACTAACTTGTTACCTAAATTAGATAGTACCGTAAACACAGTTTATAATTATATGAACCCTCTCTTGATACTGCTGCTTATGTTAATAAATTATATTTAAAAAGGTTGCATTTCGTATAGGGATAAGGTTCTTTTTAAATGCACGTACGTAAATGCGGATGCTCTTGTGCTGGATTAAAAAAATATATTCCTACCTAAGCAACTGCATTAGCAGCTCGGTTACAGACAAATAAACAAAGTAACGTTGATGTATTGGAATATGGTGTCAATCGTCCGACTTAATTAGCGAGATTAAGTTTAATGTAGGAAATTTAGGTTTATTAAACAATAATGTGACGTTTGAAATGAAGCAGTTGTTTAAAGGAGTGTAGTCAAAAACGAACATCAAGATTCAAGTGAACAATAAAGAAGTGATAGTGCATAAAATGAAAAAAAGTAAAACTACATCATATATAAGTAGTGTTAGATTAGTATTATCCACCGGTGTAGTTTTAAGTTATTTTAAGTATCATTAAGTTAGTTAAAGTTTAGAGAAAAAAAATGGTGAAAATTTAATTTCTAACTAATGTTGTGTTCTATTAATATTATAACATTGATTTTATCCAATAAATTAATTATATATGTTAATATAACACGAAAAAAACGCATAAACTTTTTTGCTCATCTAAAAAACAAAAACATATGCAAATTTTAATTTCAAATCAAAATATTAGAATGCATACCTTTAATAGAAGAGTGCAATCAATTGTAAACATCCCAAAAAATTGAAAACCAATGGTTTTTTGGGTCATGAGCAGAAGTATCTGGAATATTTTTTGATTATTCACGTTCCAGTAGATCCATGGACAATTCCAAAGGAGTGCGTTTATTTCTTCAGACTAGAAAATAACAATTTCAGTTTGATGTCCAACTGATAATAATATTGGTTGACCTTATTACTGACTGATTGGCAAATTGCACTGTAACTAGCAACTACCACAGTAGTAAGTATTAATGTAAGAATTAACCACGTATATTTGAATAACATATTGTTGGTTTCTTGTGCAGTTATTACTGTAACTGCCTCAATACTAAATGTTATAAACACCAAACAACCCAAGAAAAACAAAATATAATAAAGCCACATACACGTGTCGTTAAACATTGTAAATAATCTAAAATATTCAACTAACTTATTTTCCGTTACTATGACATATATCAAACATTCTTACTCTTTTATATCCGCATAATGATTGATGCACTGCTTCAACTTCAAACTAACCCACTCTTGATATACGGAATTATTTAAATCCGAATCGGAAACAATCAAATGCAACATTTTCATGTTTTTTATAAGTTTTTCGAATTGCACAAGAAAATGAATTCCGATACAAAAAAAAATAAGTGATGTTAGGGTGGTTATGTATTTAACAAACATAGCTCCTGGAATGCCTATCAATAATAACAATCCCAAATTGGGTTTTGCATATGAGAATACTAATAGAAGTGAAAATTCATAACCAATTTCCAGAATTAATATTAGTAAAGCATAATTTTTTACGTAATAGGACGACGTTCTTACATCTTTTGTTCTGACCTCCATGTTCATTTGTTTTTCAAATAATTTCGTAAATGGTTTTTGTAATAAATATACGCCAAGATAATTAAATAAACTCTACAAAAGAAAATTAAAATTTATTTTTTTATACTAGTATAACTTACGTAAGATACTGTTGAAAGGATTATATGATCTTTAATTAATAATATTTTAACACACATTAAAGTGGCGAAAACTTTCAACATTGGGTAGCTGTATAAGCTTGGATGAAAAACGTGACTTAGCAGCCTCAAAATTAGCATTCCGTTTATTTTCGGATCTCTGTTTGTAAGGCATTTAAATATAATCACATATTTTTTTAAGTTTAACATAGTAGTAGAAAAGTACCACTTATTTTTTCAAAGTCTAACTAGAAATTAATTAGATGCTTGATGGCTGGCAGCTTAATGCATTCTTGCTACAGGAAATACATCAAAAATAGGTTAAAGTTTTTAATATTATAATAGAATAGTATAATTATCAGTAAAAATGACAGTTTCATTATTTGAAATTGAAATATTATGTTCCTCTTATAGTTATATAGTTTATTAATGGAGTTTTAATTATATTAATTTCAATTTTAAAACGAACTAATTCTGATAATTCTAAAATTTTAATGCATCAAATATATTTAATCGTTTTTCTAAATCTTATTTATTTCACACGTATATGTTAAAATAAAATGCATTCACCAAAATTGAAAATAAAATAAAATATTTTTAGTTTCTTAAAAGTACGGCATTTGCAAAGAAAATAGTATAATGAAAGAAGTATTTACAAAGATTTATGCCAATTACAGTACATAGACTTACATATTGGTCTAATAAAGAGGTATTTTTTTTTAATATTTCCTAACTTTGAAGCATTAAAAATTATATAAAATGAATAATAAAAAATCTTATTGAACCGAGAACATATGTATTATACATCTAATATATTTTATGCTATAATTAAAATTAATTTACCAATTACCAATTCTCTTGTTTCCGGGTAAACTATACACGACAGCCTTACTATCATTTCATTTAATTTATACGTCAATTTGTCATCTTTGTACAACAGTTTAGGATTTAAGGGTTTTCAAAAAAAAGATACACTAAAGATTTTGGTTTGGTTTCAGAAAAATAATGATAATATACAGAAATGTAGGGGTACTAATAGTATTTAGGAAGTTTCAGATCGAGATTTAAACAGAGAGGAGGTAACATAACTCTGCGTAATGCATCGATAAGAGACATTCTTATACTTATTTCGAATTGTTTTGTTAACGACCAAAGTATATATGAGTATAATATTCTGATCTCATTGAGTTAGTAATTTCCAAGACACAAGATAACTTGCTAATCCAGTGATAATTGCCTGAAAATGTAATAAAATAAATGCTTTGAGTACTCTTAATCGTCATAGAATGGTTAGGTCAATATAACATTCCATAAAACAAACGTGTTTAGAAACCGACATGTGCAACCATGTATACCAGTTTTTAAAATTTTGCATAAAATTTTATTATACAAAAGTTCATTTCCATGTGATGTGTTTCCATGTAAACCAGAGTAATTAAATTGCACCACTACACACACACACTGTGTATGCATCCACCAAAATTAAAAGTTTTATATCTTCATCTAAGACTTACTATACAAAATAAAAAGTATAAACACATTCTTGATTACAATTGAAATAAGAAAAACAAATTAACAGATTAATAATTTTTGGGTATAATTTATTTAACATAATATTAATAATGATTAATTAAATTAATTATTATTAATAAAACATTGCAATGATATAAGAATACATTCATGTAAATACAAGTAGAAGAATTTTGTAATTTTGTTCTTAGGCCAAAAAAATCATATTTTTTCTTGTTTTATATATTTAAATAATCATTAAAAACTTTATCCTGTTTTCTAAATTTTATTTGATTACAAAGTAAAATGTTTATTTCATCAAATTATTATTTAAATATTTGTTGATAAAAAATTTTCATTAATCACTACAACGAAAATTTTACATTTTTTGGGGTAATTAGGGCGTTTTGAATACATCAAACATATTCATATTTTTCTGATTTGGACGATTCACTTAAATAACATAAATTTATTATATACATACATATACTACGTGAGATATAATGAGTTATTCCATTTTTTTTTTAATATTAACCTATTACAAAATAATTATTTAAAAATTAAACAAATTTTAATGTATTTCTGGCAATTCTGGCATTATCTTGCTGAAAAATTAGTCCAAATTCTCTTCTTATGTAGGGTAGAAGATAAGACTCCAAAACGTCATCCACATGCCGCTGCGACGTCATATTGCTTTTAATAAGAATCAAAGTGACTTGCTACCATAAGCAATAGCATTCCATACCATTAAACCCATAGTGTTCTGAACATGCCTCTCCACAGCAAAGCAAGGATCGCGTCTTTCTCCACGTTGGCGTCTTACTAACGTATGACCATCGTGCATGTCCAACCAAATTCATGATTCATCACTAAACACAATGTGATTCCATTCCTTATCTGACTGTTGACGTTCCGTCACTGCGTTGGTGCCTATGTTTTGCTGTTAGGGGTAAGACCAAAAAGGGCGATGACTCCATAGCCCAAAAGACCTTATATGGATGTAAACAGTACGAATACCAATTGGCTTACCTTCATCGGCAAAAATTTCATCAGCAATCATCCACGTTGAACTCATCCTGTCCCTTTGGACCAATAATAAAGGTCTTATGACTTTATGGTAGTTCTGGATATTTCGGAACCTCTTGCTCTACTTCTTCAGTTCTCTTTACTCCATGACTGCCAACATTGCATAGCAATACTCACATTTCTGTTCAAACGCTGCTTTATTTCTCGAATCGAAAGTTCTGCTTCATGCAGGTCCAATATTCTACCTATAACAAGCCTGCTTAATTGGTTAAATTTATTTCTTCTTCGTACTCTAGGCATGTTAAACATTTAGTACAAATTACTGAATAAAACAAATTGTGACAAAAAACTAAGTACATGTTTGTTTGCGATACCTTAGAAAAATGAAGAAGAAAAAAAAAACAAAAAAACCGATAATACGTTTTCTGATTAACTTCATATTTTAATAATTTTGAATGAGGAATTTGGTATATCAGTAGGTACCTACTCATATACCAAATTTTATAAAAATATCTTAATCTTAATACGTTCTGGGTGTACCGTTTTTTTACAGACAGTATATGCCCTTTTTCCTACTTATGATTTTACTTAAATCAGCATCAACAATAAATAGCAAGACCAACCGAAATAAATTATGTATCTTTATAAAGACGGTAACTCAATGCGTTTCTGTTAGATGAAAAATAACTGCGTTTTGAATATTTTTTCTCACGGCTTTAGAAGAACAAGTTTGGATGAATAATGAAAAAAAAAAAATTATTTTCTTTTGATAGTCTCTATATCGTTACATTTTATAAGGTTTAAGCGCAGTTCACTTACAAGAACGCTAGGAGTTCTTAACATTTTTTTATTTGAAAATACAAAAATATTCCAATCTTTTACAAAATGTTTGAAATTTGAAATTTCATTAATGGTAATTGAGTAGTACTTTTCATTAGTATGAAACAAATTGAGTACCGTTACACAACATCTTTATAAAGAAAAATAGAGGTATTAAACATTTATTAACTAAAACTAGCTGTACTCGCAACTTCGTCTTGAGCCCTTAACAATGAATGACGCGTTCTATCTAATTGTAATCATTCATTCCTCTTAGAACTACTCTCATTCGACCTAGACATGGATATCCGTAATCTGCAATGTGTAAGACTATCCCTATCTTGTTCAGATTCATTTTCACGTCGCAATCTTTGGCTTTTGACCTTTCTCATGTTTTTAGAGAGATTTGACTTTCTTTAGGCATAACTAAATATTAGAAAAAAACAATTATCTACGTTACTAACTAAATAAAATAACCTATAAATAATTTATCAATTTCAATGTAAATCTGAATATTGAACACACTTAATTTATAATTATTTATAATTATTACTTAAAGGTAAAAAAAGAAAGCAGTAAAAATGTAACAAAATATTTTGAATTAAGATAAGATAAGATAAGAAGAACGGATCGTTGGTGGGAGAAGTGGTGGGAGGCGCCCGACGTGACGGCTCAGTGGTGACAAGCGCGTGAGCTGCGCGTGGTACTGGACAGTACTTGGATATTGCAACATTACTTTATTTTTTTAAAATAAAAGAATTTTTCTAAAATAAAAGTAGCCCAAGTTATTCCTTATTACATCAATAAAAGTCCCGTCAAAATCGATCCAGCCATTTCAGAGATTAGCGGGAACAAGCAGACAGACAGACAAAGAGACAAAAATTATAAAAAATGTTATTTTGGTGTATGTACCCTATTTATACACGTTAACCGGTTAGATATACACGAGGGACTTTGTTAATGGTAAACTACCAAATTTTAAAGATTTTGTCAGCGAGAACTTGGTTTTAGTTGACGATAATGCTCAATCGTATCAGTCGCGAATTGTAATCGAACGGCTAGAAACGCTGGATGTTGACACCTAAGAACTTCACCGAGGTCACCTGATTTAAAACCTATCAAGCATGCATGAGAAATACTAAAACAGGGTCTTTCGAATCATCAACTCCCTAATACATTTTCAGAGCTTCGTGTTTTAATGTCGCCGACATGGGCTAATATACCCTAAGAATAATTGAATAACAGCCGAGATGCCCATGGATGAAAAATTATATACAAAATTTTTAGTACATATGTACAATTTTTATCAAAAATAAAAACTGCTAATTTATGCTAAATTTATTAAAATTTATTTAACTGGGTAGTTTTGAACAGCGTTGCTGAAATTTCTTTAAAGAAGTAAACGGAGTTGCTCATATTAAACCGAGAAACTTGAGTGTTCAAGAAGATAAGGACGATTATTCACTGTTCTAAATGAAGTATGGCAAGCTATCGATCAAGAATTTATTCCTTAATTAATTTTAGTATGTCAAGGAGGATAGAAGCTGTTAGTAGAGCAAGAGGTGATCGATCAATCAGTACTAATTGAAAAAATGTAGTGGTTAATAATTTGTTTTATTTTTTAATTTTAATTAATATTGTTTTATTAATTTCTCAAGGAATTTGATTATATTAATTTTTTTACTGGTTTAAAAGTTTAATAATATTCAACATATTTTGTATCGAAATATTCAATTATGTTGTTTTAGTTTTGATTAAATAAAATTATGAGGAATTTACAAAAAATTAAATAGCCAGCAGATAATATTCATTAAATAGTGCTATATTAGTACAATTTCTAATAAAGTTAAAATTACAACAAATGCAAATAATATTTTGTGGCATACCAGTTGAAAATAACCATTCCAGTTCCAAATAAAGAATATCTGAAAAAAAATCTTTTTTTGCGATAATTTTATGAGCAACACTTATGTATATTTCTGTAACTCGAATTACAAAGACATTTTAACATAAAAGCCTTTAAATTTATAAATAAATAAAAATGAAATATAAATAAATAAATAGAAAACTACTATTTACAATATAGGTTTATAATCATTAAATATAATAAAATTTAATTATCTTATTGTGAGTGGAATTTACGCTCTTTAAACTTATTAATAACATATGAATGTAATGATTTAATAACACTTATTAAACATGTTCAAGGGTGTATCACAATTTATTTTTGTGAATTATTCAATATCCTGTCTGCAATGATTTTTTCAATACTATATATGTTTATATCTTTTTTTAATTATATTTTTATTTTAGTTGATTATTTGTCAAACGAAATCTGACATATTCATAATGTCACAATACTAAAAAACACAAAAAAATCAATAGCAGAGAAACCTCATAAACTAAAACTGAAATAATGACCACGGACACGTCTACACTTCCCTTAATAAAAGAAGAAAATGCCGTAGATAGCACAGAAGTAAAAAACATGCCGAGTAAAAGAGATATAAACGATCCTTTGGATCCACATCGTGAACCAGGTTTTCCTTTGTGGAAATCTCAAGTGATGCTGATCAAAAGGCGACGTGAATTGCACATATTAAGAAACGAGTCTGCAGCACAAGACGAGGAATTACCATATGTTGAGCAGGAATTGTACAGCATAATTTATAATCGCCTAGATGATTTGGCCGAGGATGAACGGAAAACAGTTAATCTTTCCATTAAAGTTAGGGATTTTTTGAAACGGAAATAAAGCCCAAATAATCAAATATACACATACACCACATAAATCTGTTTTATTTGTGTTAACAACAGGCGCAACATCATTATAACATTAGATTCGCTTCAATATAAATATTAATTTCACAAATATATGTTGCAAAAAACGAAAGCATTGACTCTTTTGGCGACCTAAAAATATTAGTTTATAAAATATATTTAATCGAAATCAAATTTATGATACACTAAAAACCAGTTTATTATTGTGATTAATTAATCTGAACAAAGTAAATCCTTCATCCTTTTGGATCATCTTGGATTTTTATGTTCCAATAAAACAGAGAAGATTTACAAAGATCAGATCTCCTGACTGATTTTTATATTGCATATCTTACCTCATCTTATTGCTAGATTGTCTAAAAATCATAGTTTAGCATACAATTAAACTACATAATCGCCAATAATAGTTGCCTACAAATTTATATAACAATAAACATATTAAAGGCAAATTTGTAAAGTGTATCTTTGGCAATATCTTATTGGATTTTTTACAAAATTTTAACATATGTTTACATAAAATTAAAGACCTCATCAAATTTTTTAAAAAATTTGATTTCACTTGATTTTCGTTGAATTGTAAACCAATTTTAAATAAATTATTAAAAATATTTCATTTTCTATATCTCTACATATTTAATTTTTGTTGTTTTCTGTTGTAAGTTATTTTAAATACGTCTTGAACACTACTATGGATTACATGTTAGAAATTAACGATGTTACCACAAGGATTTTTCACCAATCACTTCTTGTAAAATCTCTCAATTACAATAAAACATAGTATTTATAAATACTTTCAAATAATGCTAATAAGGTTGTGATATTTTCTCAAAATACCGTTTTTAATTGTTTTTTTATGTCGAGACGGGGAGTTTATCTATCATTTAAGAAACACTGTATTTTTTATGTTACTGTATCTGACGACATATATTTTAAAATGACAACTAGCGACTCTATGATCAAAAGGATAATCTCACAATACATTATTAATGTCATACTCCAAATCATTCAACAGATTGAAATTTATTTCTTGACTTATTTAAATGTATTATGTACTATATTAAAATAGAACTTGTTGAAATTTTTAATAAATGATTTTATAAAATATATTTGTATTAGAGATGTAATTTTAATAATTGTTTAATAGATATTCAAATTCTTTTAGATAAAATACATCTAGAAGTAAACTAAATAACCTTTATTCCATTTCCATAAATTACATACTTGTATTTTTTGTATTACTGTTTAACATTTAATTGTAAATTATTTGCCATTTTGTTAAAATAGACGATAATCTATAAATATTTTCATTTTGTGCACTAGTTGTATATAGGTTATATTATTTACTTAAATACTGCAGTTGCACTTTGTTTCTTAATAACTCTAAAAATAGGATAATAGAATTTTCAAGTAATTACTAGTTTATCGCGTATTGGTTAATTATTTTTAAAATTAATGATAAATTATATTTAGAATTTATTAGTTCAATTAGATTAATATTTCCTATGTAACTAATCGTTAATATGTACCATAGAGTACATTGTTTTATAATATTATAATATAATACATAATTTGATTATATGAATATTTATTTACACAAAAATTCAACATAAAGTAAATGACTCTCACTTCCGTATTTTAATAAAGCAGGAGACGAGAGCATAAATTCCCTTGGTGATCTAAAATTATAAATTTAGAATATTTTAAATTTTGAAACAAAATTATTATACCTTTAAGACGAGGGAATTATTAAGATTAATTAATCCGAAAAACGAAAATTCTTCTGTCTTCTGGCTCATAAGCAAAAACATTAAATACATCTTTTGGTTTTTTATGTTCCAATAAATCCAATGACTTTTGCATAGTATGTTATTAATTTCTTCGAACTACAATTACAACTGTCGTAAGATAAATTAAAATATTATTAATCATTACTACTTTATCACTTGTTAATTGTCCAAATACCATATATGTCAAAAAAATAACAAAACTGCACACAAGTGATAAAATCGGCGTCAAATAATCAATAATCGTTGTGGCCTGAAAATCAAATTAATTTATTTAGCGAATTTAAAAGGAAAAACTTACATTAATTAGGTGTGTTATTGAACAAATTGGTACTAAACATCCTAATATGCTGAAAACAAAGATTTTCATCCGAATTATTCGGTTAATTTTTGCAAATATCCTGAAACATTAATAAATTTAACAACCGTTTTAAAATAGTACATTCAACAGGCACCTTTTGATTTCATTATACTTAAATACACAGCTCTTTAAAGTGTAAGCAACGCTCATTTGGTCATACTTAGGATCACACTCCATTATTATTTTCATATCATTTGTCAAGTCACACAAAAGATTAATTATCAGAATGCTGATTATTGCTACACAAGTATTATTTATGTAGATGAAATTTATAAAATATAATATAATAGGAACCCACAATAGAAGTAGCAAAGCTCTACCAAAAATAACTTGCCCTATAAGATTTATATCTAATCGGTGGTAACAAAACAACTGCGCTGATACTGTAATTGCAGCTGTAAATTCCATAAAAATTAATAATTCAAGGATTAAATTTAATTTAAACATTGAGCATTCCAATTTGGTGGTATCAACAGCATATTTTAAAAGAGTGTAGATTTCAAATTGCGTATCTTCCTGCATAGTAACATGACTATTAAGTACCTTAAAATATTACACTATTAAACATACGATGATACTGTTGGTATTTATACTTACAAACAAACATGATACAATAACAAGTGGATCAACTCTATAAATTAAATTTATAACTGCATAAATTAATGTTATTAACGAAATAATTTTAAAAATCATGGAGCGAGGAGTGTTTAATAAACACAAGAGTAATTCTAGACAAAATATATCTAAAAATTAATTAAATAGATTTAGTCTAAGCATTTTATGACTAAAATTAATTTACTTATGTTTTCAGATTTTTTTAGTGACCAAAAACTATAAATTATATACCATTTTTTTAAGAAATGAGTACTCACAAAGCACAATGATCTTGCCATTTTATATTTTATGTGGATTATTTGGAAATACTCTAGTTTAACTCTAATTATTACTTTTTAATTACTTCCGTACATTAGTATGTTTAAACGGAATAATTAATGACACTGTAATATAAGAAAACTACCTTGTCATATTTGTGTCTAAATGAGACACTGAAAGGTAATTACAAATGAGCATTTTTTAAATTAAAATTGTGCTAATAAAAGTTATTGTTTAAATGTTTATATTATAATAAAATTGGTTTGGTAGCCTAATTCATTTATAAGTAATAATGTAAAGAAAATTATATTTTTACTACTACTTTTATAACTAATTATTTAGCATATTTTTATGTAGTACAATTCTAATTAAAGTAAATTATTAAGAAAATACTTTTTTAAATTTAACATATACCTTTTGTATTGACTTGAAATTGATCAATTAGTCCCAAACAGGAATATCCGTATTCTTTTTGAGACAAATACAAAAATATTAAATATATCCTTCGATTATTTAGAATCCAATAAATCCACGGACATTCGCAAAGTAAAATGTTTACTTCGTCGAACTACAATTTGATTTAATTACAAATTTAAAATGAAACAATTAAAATAGTACAATGTCAGTTAATAATTGACCAACTGAAACGTAATTACAATCGATTATTATATTGCATTATTGTTGATAACATCAAAAAATTGTCCTGGGGAAATTCATATTAATCGACGCCTGATTATAAACAGGTTTAATTATAATTAATATTTTTATTTGATTTATTACATCATTTAATAAGTTGATAACTACGATACTGGCTGTTGCTGAGAAAATAATGGCAAAGATAATAAAATTAAAAAAAAAATTGATGTCGGAAGAGTCATATAAAATATTATTTTTCCAAAATTATTTCTGAGGCAAACGATATTTCTGTTGATTTGAAAAAGGGTAAACAACTATAATAAAAATGAAACTAAACATATAAGTAAAGTAGTTAATTTAAACCTTGATTCTAAGTGTTTATATTTAACATATTTTTTCTATACTTTCTGCTTACAAATGTATATGAACAAGTTGCAAGATAATCTATTCTGTAAAATAAATTCAGGATTATCTCAAAGAATATTAACAAGATATTTTAGAAATTATTAAGCTGTTAGATTTTACTAAACATTCTGATATTTTTAGACACAATTTTTGTAGTTGTGTGTCAATTTTCTAAGATTCATCGTTTATTCTAATTAATTCTAAGATCGACAATCAAAAAGTAATTAAGTTGAAACTCATCCAAAACATAATTAACATTAATATTAATTACAGACAGGAATGACTGAATATTAAATAATTGAATAGATATGAGCAAATGGACTAAAACAAAAAAAAAAAAAATATTTCAGCAGTTTTAATCTTTATATATTTTATTTATTTAACAAAAATATTGCTAGCTATTACATATTCTGGATTTTTTCTTATAATTAGAAAAGATTTAATCTCTACTAACATATTCATTTAGTGATACAAATTGTTCAAAAAATTCATTACGGCCATATTAATAAGCTTTGAGATAGTGTTGACAATGTTAGCGATGTCTATATAAAAAAATATTTGACGAATATATTGTTTGTGATTTAACTTACAAATTAAAATGTTACAAATATATTAAGCAGTATCTTTTTGAAAATTAATACAGCATTAATTGTGTTTAATTTAATTATTGATTATTCGTAGTTTTGAATGTAATAAGCCGCAACCTGATACAAAAATTTGATTGGAAAACATTTGAATTAATTTAATATGGATGTCACTAAAATAAAACAAAAAAGTCTGTGTCAACAACTAATATATATATATAAAAGTAAGCATATAAATAATACATTTAAATTACATATTTGAAATTTGAATGTTTCACAAGTCTCATCTCCAAAAATGTTTTTACTGTTTACACTATTTTTCAAATTTTCATACATTTACGATACATTTTTTTCATTAAAATTCTTTATTAGCCTTGAACTAACCTGTTAGTAGGATTAATATTGGAATAGCAATTATTATCAGTTATTAAAAGAAAATTTAGGAAGCCCATTTAATTTCAACAAGGAATTTACTTTACATGAGCCTTTCAATAATGTCTAGAGTGATGTCGTAGTACTTCCTTAATAAATCACACCACATGACGAAACATATTCACTTGCCACACAAAAAAGACTCTAATTTGTCCCATTCTTGGAGTGGCGATCCTCCTCTGCTCAGTTGGCAGCCTTTGAACCGATCAAATACGTATTAAATGGGTTCAAGAAGGTATATAAATATCTTCATTGTTAGTATGTTACCATTTGTACGTCGAATGTAAAGACCGGAAGCCGAAAGGTGGCTGAATGTGTGTGACACATCAATAAAGAGGCCCCGAAAATTTTATTCGAACATAAAGTACATGTCACAATGGAGAAATGTGACGAAATGTCGACGCGGAAATTATGTGGGGAGCAACATTGTTCTGTTCAACGGTCACATTTCAAACATTATTCAAATTAAAATTGATTAACTATAAGGGTAAAATAATTTGCATTGTCTTTGGTTAATTTTAAGCGAAGTACCTACTTTCTTAAGACGTTTCTTTATTGTGAGTTTTATTTGAATGAAATTATCATTGATGAATCACAAAAAACAGACGTCGCCAGATAAAAAAACATAAACGTCAGATTAAAATCTTGAAAGATCGAATCAAAAGGTACCTAGGGACGGCCACAGTGAATGAAAAAGTGGGATGAATGAAAGAAGGGGTGCAACAATATTTTTATATTTTCAATGGTTTGTTTAGCACTTCTGTGGGCTCTTTATTGGTTTGTGTTACATCTGACATATTAAAGACTTGATCTTTTTTACGGGTTATTTTTCAATCCTTCACACAATGTGAGTTTTTACAAAAAAAAAACACGCAGAATTCAGTTTAATGAACTGAAAGAGGCCAAACTGCCGAGATTAATATCAAGTCCTATTGTGTTTTTTTTGTCCCGATTTTAGCCAATCAAGGAAACCTTTTCTAACTTATTTATAAATAAAAAATAATGTAAAAGTATTCAAAATTCGTGTAGGATAAATCAGTAGTTCACTACCCAAAGGTAAAAGAGACATTTTAAGGGTTCCTTGTGTCCATCCGATAACAATTAAACGGACCAACAATACGCCCAACATTCGCCCGCTTTTAAATGACTTTTTGTGATGTCTTTATTACCGTACCGATGCCAACTGTTTTCGCCCATTAAAACCAAAACTAGACCGCTGTTTCCTTCGAAATTGAAACGTGCAACAACTGGCCTATTGTCCTTTGGTATTGGAGAGAAGTCGTTTTTAAATATGCCGGCACGTGATGACAATGAACGTTACATTTAGCACCGACTCTTGAAATAATGCTGGTTACACGTGAAATTTAGTGAATACATGATAATGTACAGTTTTGGGTATTGTCTGCTTTTTTTGTTTATGTGCACCAGGTTGCACTTCACCTTGCGACTCGGAAATCAATTGTTGTCTTCATGTGGTAGAATATAGTAAAACTTGGATAGACACCATAATGTTTATAAATGAAAAATTGAATTTTGATTTTGCTTATTTCTAAATGAAATGTGCAACTTTACTCACCAGTGGCGGTTACATCATCTCATGATGATTTGATTCACATAAGATTAATATTAAAAAATACTAAATGTACTAAAATACTAAAAATACTACTAAATGTTTTTATTCATTAATAGAATATAACTTAATATTAAAGGTAGAAGGATAATATGTTGTAAAACCGACAATTAAACAAGGAATAACAGTTTTATATTAAATTTCAATGAATATTTTGTATGCAAGTTCTTCAGAGGCACTTTCAAATGTGCCTCTTCGCGTTAATTCGTTTCATAAGTAAATCTGGAATAAATCTATTTGATTCCAACATTTATCATACGCACTCTAAGGCGTGCTTCTACCCAATGAGATAATTCCAAATACCGACACAAACGAATTTCGCCAATTCTTATGTTTCAAAAACTACTTGACCGTGTGTGTGTCTGTTGGATTCAGTTGTGGAAAGGTTTTTATTAATCTCCTTTTTATTACGATATGACGTCAACTGGAACTAATACGAAAGAAATGCTGTTGACGTGGTGGATTTTTTATTAAATAAATTAATTTTCAGTTTATTACTATTATTGTCCGATTCCTGATTTAGATACCATAATAAATACAAGGCAGTAAACGTGGATTTACTGTATCTTGATACGATAAATTTGATTGGCTAGTAGGAAGTACAATAATGAATATTTTGCTGGCTATGTTTTTTTATTTTAGTGAGTAGTGAGAGTAGTGAAAATATTTAGTATAAAAGGGGCCTTTATGATTTAAAAAATGTGCCATGCCGACTAAATTTACATGACGAAGGCACTGATCATTCGAATGTTGTTGAAATGTTGTTAATTATGTGTAAATAAAAAATAAAATATTGTTTTTGTTTTATTTTTATTCCATATATAATGTGCCTCATCAGATACAAACCTCAGAAGTTGCCTCTGTTAGTCATCTCTTAAAAAAGAAAATTAATTATGTTTTCGCCAAAAAAATCTACTTAATTCCATACAGATAAATATTAGTAATTCTCAGAAATTGATAGGCATATATGTATCAAATTTTTAATTGTTGTAGATGTTTAGACATCTACGCTGGAAAATAGTGACTGAAGTGACACAGGTAGAAAACTGTACTTATATTTCATTAATAACAGTATATTGGATAGATGGCGTCACTAGTACCTATTGTTATTGATAGATGAAATATGAATGTGCTTTTTGATATTTATTCAATTATCGCGCCGATTTATTTTAGTCTCTAATTGACGAATGGGCTTTATTAGAATTAGATCAACATTCATTCTAAACGTCACTTTTTTCATCTTTCATTAAAAATTGTATCGAAATGAAAATTAATTTTATAAAAAATACCATATTATTTATATTTTTTATTAGTAGGCATATTCGTGACCTTTTTGAAACCGACAAAGAAAAGCTTGAAAATACATTCAAGGACTAAAGAATAAATATTGTGAGATGAAACAGCCGATAAAATTGAAAATTTGAGTAACATCCATTGAAAATCTTTTTATACACACAACAAAACACTTTAGAACTATTACTACATCATCAATTTACACTTACTCTGTCGATCCTTATCAGTTTTTTTAAGTACCCAAAGCATGATGGATAACGTCGCGTTTGCATTATATTCGACACTTTGGGTGTTAATGTTTTCAATAAATTTGGAAAAAATTCACACAGGGATAAAAAATATCGGCACTGAGCACATAAAAAGACTCTTTAATCTATTATTCAGGACGGACTTGTCTTTTTATGGGGGACTCATGGAGGCAGTGTACATTACACACATTCACAGAAGAATAAGGCTAGTAAAAAGATCGCAGATAAGCTCCCCGGAGAGGAATTAAGGCATTAAGCATAATGCCAGCATATCTTGTTACTTAAAACCTAAATGCTGTGTCCTATAATGATATCCCGCTGAAATCTGGCCATGATGTTTTACAGGAAGCTAATGGAGTGGATTAATATGAAAATTAATAGATGTCTAAGCAATTACACTGATGTATGCTCATCATTTTATATTATATAACACCAAATTACAACAGTAAATATTTACTGTTTCTATTTTTATTTGAACAGATGCAGAGAGTGATAAGCATATTTTGAAGAGCAGTTTTACGCTCCAATAAATCAATTCCAGATAGTATCAAATAAAACGTGTTGAGTAGTCCCCTTAAAATTAGGTCCAATTTATAAATTTTATTGCTTCATTGTCTTTAAGCCAGAAATCAGTCGAGACAAACACACCAATTAATTACGTTCCGACCAGAAACAGTTGCGCCGGAGCCAAAACGCCAATAAAAAAAAATAAAGGAATCTCCGATCCTCGTGCCCCTTTTTATCGTTCGGGCTTAACTTGCGGTATTTAACTGACCAGTGTTTGAGACACATATATCACTTTGACTTGTACGGTCGATTGGTAAATCGCAACCGTCCAAGTTTGACGACACTTTGAAGGCCAGATGGCGACAGATAAACCCGTCTGACAGTAGGAAGTCTTCTCTGTCTTAATTGTTATCTTTGACGGTCATTTGCAGAAAGGTAAAACGCTACCGACGACCAGAAAACAGGACGACTCTATTTTGGGTTAGAAGAGCGTTCCCAGAAATGCAAAAAATGAAACGCAAATACAATTATTGTTTCTAATCGATACACATGGCATTTGAATGTATAAAAGAGTAAAATTAACAGCAGTTTTGGACAAAAGATGATGACATGAAAAATAATTACTTTATATTTTGGTACTAATAACTTGAAGAGGAAAATAAAATTTTAAAAAAGCTTCTTTTAATAAAATACGATGCGGTTAAAGAAAATGAATGTGGTACTATGAAGTACTAATTTTCTGTTAAATACATATTAAAAAATTTGTCACAGTACCAAAAGCTCGAGAATAAAGTGAACATTTCAGGAACAGTTTAGTTCCGCTCTTTAAAAATATCACTTAACATAATGTCCCGTCGAATGGTTTGGCAAAAGAGATCTCCTCCCAGCATGACACATAATCTACCATGAAATCCATGGATGGGCCTTAAGTCGTGGTAACTTAGAGTCGGAAACGGTATGAGGTGCACCGAACTAATATGAAGATGTTAAGTAGACCATTTGTCATGTCAAACGAAACGATGGGTGGCACAGGAAACTTTACTACAAAGCGACGAACTATTATTTACAGAGAAAACTAGATTATCCACTGTATTGGTTTTAAGAATAATACCGGCCGTTAAATTAGTGTAACCAGTTGTTTGCCGTAGATCACATGTTATATTTACCGAGCGAGATGTTTTATAAATAAATAGGAAGTGAGAAGGTGGAATTATTGCAGCATGTTTCGGTTCGTTTCAAGTGCAACAGCTTGACAAACACAGATTAGGAAGAAGTGTGGCCATAAATTAAGTGGAATGGACATCATCTTTCATGGCTTTTGTTTTATTTATTCTACAATCATTAAATGACAACTTTTATTGTCTATTTAAAGCTAAATTAACTTAACCATAATTTTTTTTATACTATCTATAGTTTATTAGTAAGAAACATTAGAAGAACCAAAAATTTTACAAAACCACAACTATCGTTTAATGTTCATACACCATTAAACTATTTAACTAAACAAGTGATGTCTAGTTATATTAATCCTCTCTTAAATAATAATGTATCTTAAATAAACTTTGTCATTTCATTTAACCAAAAATTATTGAATATAAATAATTCTATATCAGCGTATCAAATCAAATTTAGTTTGATGTACGTATCATAAAACCATTATTATCCCATAATGTTATTTAAAATGGATGCTTAAATCAACAATGTTCCACGCGTTTCCAATAATCATTTATAAAAAAAAAATAAAGTAAAACTAACTCGGTCCAATAAAACCATTAAGTAAAACACAATGTCTACTAAGAATGCTGAAAGTAAGGCACATGATCGTAAATAATTACTGACAATGGTGGTTGAATGCGGATATTTACGACCAATTATCTGACCATACTCGGTATAAATAAGTCAAATTTTGGTAACTTTTATGGTCACGATTTTCTACGGTGACATCCAAAAAAAAAAAAAAAACTAACTGAGCTTAATAGAAATCGATCTTAGTAGACCTGTTTTCGACAATCATTTGAATATGGCCAAGTCAACCAAACTGAAAGTTTCGAAAACAATCCGATCGTTTTTATTCGACGGACGCCCCACAAAGATTTCAGATTTCCGAAACTCGGCTCCATAAAAAAAGCATCTCATGCATTAAATAGTATCCCTTTGGTCAAATAATTTGCAATGAAGCCGACCATACTTTCGAATAAGTTAACCTTATCGGTCTGAGAAGTATACGCAACGCCCCTCATATCCAAACTAGAAGCTATACCGCAGGTTTTTTGCGCGGCGTCGTCCGTCACCGTCGCGACGCCTCGCACCGATCCGCGTCCAATCCGTGGACGGATGTCGAAGATGCCGTGGCGGAAAATTCCGGTCGAACACCACCCGGCTTATCTCTGGCCATTTCACTTCAAATAATACGACATTTAACTTTTGGACAATGTCCCAAAGTTTTATTTTATTTTGATTCTTATTTTATTTAGCGGAAAGAAAGGAGAATTAGCTATAAATAGGGTGAAGGAATGGTCGCAACGACCTTTCATATTGGCGACATTAAAGCCGTTTTATAGTTTTATATTGCCGAGGCTGCCTTTTTTTATTTCGGCACTGCGTTTGCCTGTTTATGGCCCATGCCAAACACATATTAATATGTAACTTGTCTCTCTTTTGCTAATGGGTAACGCGACCAATAAAATTGAAAGAAAAACAATTCTGAATATTTATTTAACAATCGATTCGTCTTGTTATTTTTTAACAAAAGTATCAATTCTTTTAAAATTGAAAACCTATAAATTAATCAATTCCTTTAAAAGTGAAATAATTTTGTTAGTTTTCAGTTTTTAAAAATTATGCCTAGAGTAAAATTACATTATAATATGCTCTTTATAATTACTTTAGTTTTTAACAAACAACCTTCAAGGACTTTGTTATTAACAGTCTAGTTCTTTGTAACATTTGCATAAGTAAAAAAAATTTGAAAATGATAAAAAGTCATACATATTATAGTTATTTGATATGTAGTTATCTCTATATTTATTTAATGTACAGAAAATTTTAACATTTTAACACATATTAAATGGTTCCTTTTATCTCAAGGAAGCGGTGTCACTCAAAATGTTGCGAAGACTCTCATCAAAACTTCATTAGTCCGTTCACGAAGGGAGGCACGCATAATGATCAATTATCTTACCAGTTTCTATAGATATGGTCTATTAACTGCTGGAACAACGACTCCAAGTTTGCAAGATTGGGGGAGGACAATGATCCTCACAAGAGGCCATAACGCCTTGATTGCTTCGGACCTTCACTAATAAAACACATATAATATTATCAAATCTTCATAAATTCGTTGTTTTAACACCATAAAATGTAATTCGTTCATTTGCTGAATCGAATAATTCAAATAAAAAACGCAATTCAAACGAAAAAGTGACGGAAACGTGTTAATAAATGGTAAAGTTTCATTAGTTTTATTAAGGGTTATGTTGGGGTGTGAAGTCAGGGGTCACAAGATGGCCAAAGGTGTCTATTATGAAGTTATACGGAAAGCACTTAATATCATGTTGTACCGTATCCGCTGTTTAAGTGGTCCTTTCGTCTTAATTAAGAGGGCGAATCTGATTTTACGGCTTAAGTTACGTTGTCGGTTTGGAATTGTTCTGTTTGTTATGTGGACGATGTCTTCGTAAAATATTTCCTGTATAAATTTTGAATGTGCAGTTAGTATGATCAATTTATTGTAATTAATTTTTCACCACATACATAGTTTTCGTGTGATGAACACTAAAATCTTATTTAGTTTTTTTATTTGGGCCATTTATCTAGATAATACCAACTTTATGTTTTTCGTTTTACTTAATATGGTCTCCAGAATAAACAGATAACCCGTTCGAGATGACACTTCGTTAGAAATATGAATAGATTATGTGTTCAATGGTACTTACTTGTTTTGATTCGAAAAAAAGAAAGAAAAAGAAATTTCATATAAGTTTTGAAGATTTTCAATCACTTCCGCCAATTAAGTATTTTTGTTCAATAACAAATAATTTCAATATTCCAAGTTTACATTTTTAACCGATAACTTATTCACTTACAAACATTTCAAGCCCTGATATATCAAATTCGGATATATAAGAAGAATGTTATGTTGAAAGGAAAGTAAATGAATTTTTAAATTTGCTTCTAAATTTCTAGTTTTACACGCTTGAACTGTTCTATCTGTTAAATTTTTTCGACTATGAAACGATAGATACCATTTTGCTTTTGCATTTTGCTTATCTTCTTTCTATTTCAGTCAGGTGTTGTGGAATCTTTCATCTTGTTTATCCAGAATTTCTGAGAGGATAACCAATTGATTAAAGAAAAATAAATATTAATCATCTTATTTTAAAATATTTTTAAAGTAATTGAGATAGTTTTAACTTCTCAAAATTTGTTAACGAATGTCTCGAATGCTTCTAAAGGAACTACATTTATTAAATCCATTCTCGTTATATAATTTAATGATTTAAAGACCATTCTGGAATATTACTTTTTGGTAATGTCCAAAATTTGTTTTTCAGGAAGCAGGTATGATTTCAATATATTGCCCGTACAACTGAACTTACAAGGAATTTTTATTAACTATTTGTCGTCAGTTTAGACAGTGAAGGAGAAATATTCAGTTATAATATCAAACTAGTGCACTGGCTTTTTCTTTTTCATCATAATCATCATAAAATTTTTATTTTATATTCGAACTTGGATTGCTAGAGCTTGATGTAACTGAATAAACCATTGACTAAAAAGAAAATCTTGAAATATTCGTTGTTGAAAAAAATGACTGTAACCCAGCTATATTTCTTGTGATAGAGACGAATTATATACAGTTGAAAGAGTAATTTAATAGCTTTTAACGAAATATTATTATTCTCACTCGGGCTTAAAGTAAATTCTGGAGATCACTTTACGCAAAATGAAAAACACAAATTGGCCTTCTAAATTAATGGTCCAAATGAAAAAGAAAAATTAATGTGATTCTTAAAACAACCAAATTATTCTAACAACTGTAAAAGAAAATTTTAAATATTTCAAAAGTTGATTTGTAAACCAATCTGTAACGTATATTTTAGTTTTTTATTTTGAACACAATCTTTAAACATGTCGATTTCTGTTTTAAAATGACATATTTTGGGAAAAAAATTATTCCTTTCTCTTCAACCCCTAACATTATCAAACATTAACACCGTGTTAGAGTGCATAATCATTATTGATTATACGTATACTTGTATAATCAATAAGTAATAATTAAATATTCCTCTCTTATAAATGGGTTCGTTTTTCTTAATTTTAAAATAATATTTTTAATTCATTTAGGTCACTATAAAATAAATTGAAAACAATAGTTATATTTGACATAACAGTAAGTACGTAAACTAAATAAATGAATAATAAATTTACCGACATTACATTCTCTTACTCTATACATATTCTTAACATATTTATTCTATAAATACACATTTATGTATATATTATATGGGTAATGCTTGTAATAAATACTTTGCGTTGGTTATTAATAATTATGTTTTAAAATATTTTAATAGAACGCATATAATTTAATATTTTATTATTAATTTTATTAATATAAAAAATACTACTTGTGAAGTGAGAATATTATTTACTAAATTTAATTTATTTGCATAATGCTTGGTTAATTGTCACAAAATAACATTTTTATGTTGTTAATACCGGATAATTGTTCTTCTAACGTTGACAATATTAAAATGATTTGAAACCTAACTAATATAGTTGTCGCTAGAAGCAAACTAAGTAACTAGATACCTAAAACTGTTAAAATAATTAATTGTCATTAGTTTTTATTACTGATAGTTAAGTATGACATATCTCTAATAAGTGCGCATGTAATTCCAACACTTGAAAATTCAATAATTTTATTTAAGAATCTAACATAGAATTTGAAATAATAGTTAAGATAACACATTATATTAGTTTATACTTGCAAAAACATGATATTGTAATGTAATAGTTTTTTTTGTTACTCTTTTAGATATCTGTTTATGTCACCCACATTTTCAGTAGTTTCTATTAATTGTTGCATGTATAAACTGATAAATATCAATAAATGACAATGCCAAAATAGTAGGCGTGTATTATATGAAATCACAGAATACAAGTAGTTATGTAGGAGTTATTAATTATATATGAAATAAACAATAACGGTTTTCCATTAGACAAACAAACATAAACCATTACAACAGAGATAAGCCAACATATCAGATACAAAAATGAGGAAAATTAATAATTTTTTAAAGTTATTGGATGGTGATGGTTATGGATAATTATGTGCAAATAATCTAATTACCTAAAAATATTGTAAATAGTCACATAATGGTAATAGTATAAAGGAATCTATAATAAATATTCAAAATAATATTTAGCGTTTAAAATAAGTGCTCTAAAAAAAATTAATAAAATAAAAAGAAGGTGAAATTAATGGAATTTGTCATTTTTACTTTATTTGGCTTCTAAATTATCTGTCAGCGATTGCAAAATTATGCGATTCTTATCAGTTGCACCGTTACCTTTTTTCAAAACTTAGTTAATTATATTTGCACCTTGCTTAATTTAATTTAGTAATACAATATAGTTTTTCCTAACTATTTCCTTTAAATGTACTGTTACCGTTTATACTGTGAATAAAATTATAGAATACAATATTTATTTATTTTGCTGTGCTGTTAATATTTTTAATAATTACCTATAATAATACAGCAATTCTATCGTCTCTATTAGTGAAGTAATTTAGTCAACAATTTTGTGACTTTAAATGCTGAATATATGGCTTTTTAAAGCCAGATCTACAAATAGGAAAATATTGCTATTAATTGCTAAATATTTAAAAAATTACTATTTAAATTTTTGATATTGTAAACTCTTTTGGATAGATCTTTTGTTTGAACTTTACAAATAATTGATCATTATTTGAGTGAAATCAATTTAGCTTATATACCATCGTTTCCTTTTAATGATCAAAGTTGCGGTCTATTAAAAAAATCGAAATTCAAAATAAAAATGAATCAGGTGGACAACGTTTGCGCGAGGAATAACGGATTAGGTCGCAGCCCATCAGGCCCATCCAGTTAAAACGGCATATTAGAGCGGATTTGTTAAGGACACTACGTGATTCCGGCCAAATCCGGCCAGTGCTCCGGGACTCCGGTCACGACTGTAATTTCGCGATGGAGCGTCAAGGGGAAATTGCCAGCGTGCAGTTTCCGCGACTTAATGAGGTGCAGCGCCTCAGGACAGCCAACACCTGGACCAAAATATACCCTCTGGTTAGTTGTGGGTCTTTTACGCGAATTCGCATTTGGATCACGCCCATTCTATCATCTCACGTTGATTTTCCAATATTTAAACGGTGATTGAATTTTATTAAAAACTAAAATTATTAACCGAAAAACGGCGGCCGCATTTTATTTTTGTCGAAAGGACAAAACGGCTAACAGTTGGAAAAGTAGGTTCGTGCAGTTTCGACTTCATGCAAAAACTAACCAAGTTCATATCTGTGAATACATACGAAGAGCAATATAGAAAATGGAAAACCCAAATTGAATAAAATTTCTCTCCAATAAATTGCATCTTTTTTCCTTTGAGTTTTAATAATGGAGCCACTCTTAGTTCGGCGCTAGCGCGATGTCGCATGAAAGTAAATATTTCCCTTTACTGGACGGAAAAAAAATTCGTGGTTTGCATACATAAAGTATGATTGATAATTAAATATTCCGATTTACATGTCAAAGCACTCACTTCACAGCCCCCATATTTTAAATTATGCGTTTTTCTTTTTTTTTTGGCTAATTGAGACCTGGCGAAATACATTAAAGAATACATTATTGAAAAAATATGTACAAAATAAACATTTATGAGTTTGAAAATTGAAAGTAAAAGCAACATGTGTCTATACAAAAAAGAATATAACTTTATATATTTTAATTTATAATTGTTTAAAATTAAAATGTACTTATTACAAATCTTACCTGTTGAAATTAAATTTTACCTACTATATTTTTTTAAACAATTTGAGCGAAATATCTATAAATAAACAATAAAAAAGTTGCACGCCATAAAAATTGTTTTCTATATTATTTTTAAAGGAAAAAATAAGAAAAAATAATTAAGATAGTTTTTTATCGATGAATGATGAATTTAATATCCTTCAAAATGGATACTTTATCAATTATTTACTTTTTGTTAAAATAAAGGGTCATGTATTTTTATACTCTAAAAAATAAAAGTTTTAGTTAATAGTAATTGTTTATTTTGCATATTTCTTATAATTTTTGCAATTTTTATTAAAATATATTTTTGTTAATCTAGAATTATTTTCGTGTCTGTGAATGTATATCAATTATTTTCCCTTTCTGGGACACAAATAATAAAAAAAGTTTTGTGACAAAAAAAAGAATTCAACAATTTTTTTACTCCAAAAAATGTAATTCCTTCTTAAATGGGCCATATTGTATTTTTAATTTTGTAATAACTTTTAAGTAAAAGTTTTGGTTAATAGTAACTATTTATTTTTATCCAAATATATTTTTGTAAATCTAGAATTATTTTCGTTTCTGTGAATGTGTACCATTTATTTTCCCTTTTTGGAACACAAATAATAAAAAAATCGAGTCCTGCTCTCACTTTTTACTAGTACTTCTTCATAAAAAAGTTTTGTGACAAAAAAAAAAAGAATTCAACAATTTTCTTACTCCGAAAAATGTAATTCTTTCTTAAATCACACTGTATTTTTAATTTTGTAATAACTTTTAAATAAAAGTTTTGGTTAATAGTAACTACTTATTTTTATCAAAATATATTTTTATAAATCAAGAATTTTTTCATGGCTGTGGATGAATACCATTTTTTTCCCTTTTTGGAACACAAATAATAAAAAAATAAAAAAAAAACTGTAGTTTTGCTTTCACTTTTTACTATCAAAGTACATCTTCACAAAAAACTAACGGATTGTAAAAAATCCATGACCGCATTTATGATACCCCTTTCCGCATTCATAAAAAAGAACGGGTTCATTTTTAACTCTTTTATATTACCCAATATTTCCCAAACGGTATTTTTTTCTAGGTAAAAAAGTCACTGCATTTTTTGGGACTTGCATAAAAAATGGTAAAAAACTCGAATTTATTGCATCGGCCGGTCAGTACCGAGAGCTTAAGTTTTATTGCGTACCGATCTATCAATGTTACGAGATTTTACGACGTAACCCCAGACATTTTAGATTTGGCCACAGGAATAAAATGCAAATGTTTATTGATAGCAGTTCCACAAAGTGCTATAAATAAAGGTAGCAATTTGGTTTTTCGTGTTTTGGGGTTACAACCGTTAAAATCACCAATCATTAAATTTATTGCAGATAACATTTTAATATTTATTTAATTCAGATTCTTCAAAAGATCAGAATGTTGCCTTTTTAACTTAAGATGTTCATAAATCCGCTGTATCGAGTAGCGTCAAAATGTTTAGTTTTTGTTGATTGCTTTAATAAGTCAAACAGTGAGAAATGAGAAATAAGACTAACATTTATAGAATTTTGAAATTTTTGTAAATTTTGAATTTGTATTTAAAAATATACGAAATACAAAGTGAATAAATAAAAGTTTTATTTTATATTTTGAGTTAAAGTCAAAATATATCGATTTAAATTCATTGAAGTTTACAATTATTTTTTATGTACAAAATATTTACAAAATAAAAAGAATTTTATAAAATTTTTATATTTTATTTTTTTAAAGGGTGATTTTAAGTTACAGAACATTAAGTGTTGTTTTTTATTTTATGACGAACGAAAATATTTAAACTTCTAAAAAGTTGTAACTAGAATTTATGACAGTTTTAGATATTTTATGCAGAATTTCGGAATATGGATAAACTTGTGTTGTGCATAATAAATGTGAAACAGTTGCAAAATGAAATAAAATCATTTACAGTCCTGTTAATACCAACGACGACGTAATTTGTCCTATAAATTAAATAACTTTTGCAAACATTACCAAAATTTCACCCAATAAACTTTTATTGTTTCCTAATATAATGTCATAAACGTGTAACTTGTAACCTAGTTTGAACGAATATTATCATAAAAATATGAAATTCAAAATTCAGTCTACTTTCTAAACAAACACTAATATCTGGTTCAATGGACATCAGGTAGCATTTATTAGCCACAAATTGCGGGGGTAAATAGTTTACCGAAAATCCAGGACGTGATGTTTGCTATTTTCGGATGTGAGACCCCCACAATAAAGTCGGCAATTTTCAAATCTGGCCGAAGACAAGTGACGCTAAACGGCGGCGTCTTTGAACGTAAAATAATAAAATTTAACCACTTCAATTTCTGGGGAACTTTTTCCCAATATCTTGACTACTGTTTGGGAAAATAAAAACGCGTCTTTTAGTTTTATTGCACCCAGTTTTTTTACCCAATCTACGAATTTTAAAATATTTAATTTATACTTTTTTACTTTTATAAAATATACGATAAGAACATTAATTAATTTTATCAAGTATATTAATATTAATTTACAAGAATTTAATATAATACATACTAATATAAATATTAAAAAAAATGGTATAATATTTTATTTTATCATCTTTTTTATACAATAACATTTGTCTTTTAGTAAATTAAATCTACAATTATCATTTGTGTGATCTCATAACATTAGTATAAATAAGGAAAATATTATTATAATTAATTATATAATAATATTTTCTAGAGAATATTTATAGATATTCATTCATGCGAGTTATTTACTTTTTACTTTAAATATTGTTTATTTTTCATTAGTACAAAATTATGAAAATTAAAATATAACTTTTTTAAGAAGGTTTATATTTTATAATACTGTATACCTTATTTTTATTTTCAGACATTAACTTAAAGGTTTAAAATTAATATTATTTTAATCTTATAATCCTAATTATTTTTATGAGATAAATAACAACAATAAATAAAACTGCCCATGCATAATTATCGTATATAAAACAGTGGACAAGGATTAGTTTATAGGTCTATATACATTTTTTGCCGTTTGGTAGCTTTAACTCAGGTTAATTTTTGGCCATATTATCATAAAAATTTAAAATTTATTCAAAAAACACATTTTAGTGCGTCTAATAAATATAATATACCACCAAAAATCCTTTATGGTACCCTTTTATTACAGACCCTTTTTTAATTTTTTAACTCTTGCAAGTACCTCGTTCCATCCAGCAAAAAATCCGTTAATAAAAAGAGGTAAAAGACGCCGTTTATGATTGCACACTAAAATATTTTTAAAACCTACAATAAACAATTTTTAAAAAATATTTTACAACAAGAAGCCTTTTTTGCGGTGCATCCAATAAAAACGGGTGCAACAATAACCATAAAATTAGCTACTGATTTTCCAAAATTACAGTTAAACACATTTTCCGCTGTTATGACTCGTACATATTCCACGTAGCGGTGTAAAAATAACACCGAAATAAATTCGAGGTGTTTAAAACAAACCCAATAATCCGGGGCTTAGAGAATACAGCTGTAGTCGAAAACAGCGCAGTAAATTTCGAATCAATTATGCAAGCTGAAAAGCTCTCCTTTCTTTATCTTGTTATGTCTTCGGTGACTTTCAACCCTCGAAAGAAAGTAAAAAGTAATAAATCTAGACGGTGAAGCAGATAAGTGGTTGTTTCGGCAAATTAGCCACTTATCACTCTCTCAGCAGATAAATTATAAAAAGAGGCCAATTACTTTTAAAACATTGTCGGCAGTAATTCAATGGTTTTACCGGATTAATATTAATTTTAGGAGGCTGGTCAAGATTTACATTTACTGCATAATCATCTTAATAAGATTAAGCGACTTGTTTTAGGTTATCCTTTTCGGTTACGATCTTTTCAAAGGGTAATCCTGGCAAAATTTTCATACCCACAATTGCGTATTTGCAAATATTTACATGTTTTATTGCGTAAAATGAGACGTTTGTAATCCGAACAAAAATCTGAATAATAAAGCGACGACCTGATTCTTAGACGATTTCATACTTAATCCAATTAAAAGTTGAGTTACCACAAAGGTTTAATAGGATTATCTCTCATCTTGTTTATACGCATGATACTCTTTGAAGTCCATTTAAATTAACCAGGTTAGAAACATGGGAACCGTATGAATTTAAACAGTTCCACGAAAATAGTCGCCGACTTATTGCAATTGTGGTACAACCCATAAATTATATAAACATAACTGCATAAAACTGAACTTTCCCCAACCCTTTCACTTGGCAATAAACCAGACTGACAAATAAACCTGTAAATTAGCATAGAATCCACAAAACCTTGCACCACCACCTGATGGCCAACCTACTTTCATATAACTCTTTACCTCTATCCGACCCGTTAACACCAACCGGTACTAATTGTGCTTTTGTAAAACTGGCGCGAAATTCCGCTACCTAGAAATGCGAAAACAGCACTTTCTCGTTATGAGTTCGAATCAGCAAATTTGTGCAACCTTACAGAAAAATAACTTGAAGACCAATACAATTTTTTTCTTTAATATTTTACTTTCCTTCAACTCAGAATTATTGTGGTACTTCATTTTTTGAGAATAACATATAAATGGATGAATGTTTTTTAAATTTAAGACTGACGTTTAAGTAAGAAATATACCACCTTTAGCTAATAAATAAATATTAGAGCACAACCTATTTAATATAAAAAACGTTTCGATGTTAAGAAATCAGCAGAAAAGATACAAAATAAAAAGCTCTATGTTTGCTATTAAAATTAATTACTTTATCACCCGACAGAGGTCCATAGTGTCAATTTTTGAAGCTTATAAAAAATATAGCACATTAATAAATCTGTGACAAAAGTAAAAATCAATTTTTTTTGTGCTCAAAGAAGCACTTTTGTGTAACCTTAAAGAAAAAAAATTGAATATCTCAAACTTGTTATAGAAATTTTTTTCTTGTGAATAATTTATAAAACGAATGATTTTTAAAATTTAAGACTAATAATGTTTAAGAAAGGAAATATTGCGTCCAACTAATAAATAAATATTATAGAGCATGACCCATTTAATATAAATATCTCATAATTCGAATTTAATACATCAGCAGAAAAAGTACACATTCTATGGTTGCCATAAAAGTTAATTTCTTTATCATCCGACTTAGGTACACAGTAGCATTTTTTGCAGTCAAAAAATGAGAAATATTGATTTGGCCAATCAATATCGCATTTTTCAATATGGCGTATATCAAATTTCATAAAAACATTATTAAATCTGTAACATAATTTAAAATCACATTTTTCTGATGAAATTGTTCTAATTTATTAAACAATTAAATGTGGAAAATATATGATAATATTAGATACTGATTTAACGCTTTAGTCTTCACAATTTTCACATTTTAGTGCTTATCTTCAATAGAGTGAACTGAATGGTGTTACCAGTAAACATTGTATAAGAGACAAAATTAACTTGTGCATCTAGTTGACATTAAGAATTAATTCTGAGAACTAATACGACAAGTTAGTCTGATATTCTACGATACTATTGGGACTTTTTGAATGGTATCATACTCAATCAGTGAACATCATTTCATTAGAAAAATATGATTCTGCAACAGGCTTCTTAATTTTCAATACATTTTTTTTTGTAAAATTTTGAAAAGTTTTTTTATAATAAATGTCATAATCTTTTTCGTAATGTTTTCATAGAAAACAATTTCATTCATTTGAAATAAAAAAATATATTGGTAGTTTTTTCATATTAAATTAGTTACACTGTATGTATATATAATTTTATACTCTTGTAATTCAGTGCAAGTGCAACAATATATTTTGATTTGCTATGCTTTAAATATACAAATTCTGATTTATTTTCTTCTTTCAACCCAGTAATAAAATCAGTTTGAATAAAATTATTTATTATTCTTTCAAAAACGTTCCTTCAAAAATAAAAAATCAAAAAGCATAATGAAACTAAAAGCACTGACAACGTCTCAAAATTGATCGTATTAGTACAAAGGACCATGAAAGTAAAACTGTTTAAAATCAATTTTCGAAAACGCGTCTGTCAATTATTTACAGTTGCCAAAATTTAACCTAGTTTTTCGTTGTTGTATACACAGATTGACCAATATGTCCCAAATTTCGGTTTACGACTGACCCAATAAATGGAAAAACTGACATAAACTCGTGACGCGCCATAAATAACATTGTTTCCATTTCAGATCCAGTCTGTAACCGTATCGTAAACAAATTGACTGTCGGTAACTTCTACTTCTGGAAAGTGATTTTATGATTTAATTGCCGCTAAAAGGAGCTACCGTTTTCGCAGAAGACTATGAAAAAAGTATAAATTGGTTCAAAATTATTTTATTAGGTTTTACTTTTGTCGCACTTCGGGGAAGCCACGAGAGCGACTGACTTCCTACATAATTAAGTTATAAACGGCAGTCGGCAAAGTACTACCGGATCAAAGACGAAATTTCTCGTTCGTACCGGTACAAATGAAATGCTCTAATTTGGGTAGTAAATTCCAGAATGTGCCACTATAGTAGTCAAAGTCATAATGTTCCACGCAAAATCGTAAAGTTTTTATTTGTAAAATTCTTTCCCATAAAAATCGTTTTTTTAATTTCCTTATTCGGAAATATTAATTAACAGATTACTGTATTATTTTTCTTTTTAATTCATTAATCATAAATGTATGCATTATTTTTCTCAGCCAAATTAATTATATATATAATTAAAAAATTATTTTAAACTAAACCATTTACAAAATTATACTGGTGATTTAAACAGACAACAAAACCATCAAAATTTAATCCTATTATATTCCATTATACTATCATTATCTTAAATACGACCCTTAAAAACACCAAAAACACCGAATCAGCAAATTTTATGGAACGATGGACATTTCAAGGAGCCGCTCATTTTGCCCAGTGTTTAATCCTTACCTAATGTAAATATTTTTCAGCCTCGCTTATTGGATTACACAACGCGTTAACCCTTTAGAAAGCGGCCATTTTTCCTAAATTACCTTATTGGATTGCATTGGGCCTGGGATTAAATTAATATATGGTTTGAACGGGATTAAAACTGCGGCACTTTTTTGTATTTATTGTCTCATCTTCTTTGTATGCAAGAAGTATTTTTAAAATCTCTCTGTTATATATTATCAGTATTATATATAAGAGAACTACTAAACCTAAAATGAACAAAAAGTAAATTTTACAATTAATATATATTTAATATACTATTGACAAGAGAAGCTTTTTATAAAAGAAATCATGATAAACGTAAAATATTTGAAGCTACTGTTTTCTGAGAAATTAGTTGAAACTGCTCCAGAATTATTTTATTGCATTTCACTTTTGTACAATGTTCCTGGAAGCCACGAGAGTGGCTGACTTCCATCCAACATTATAGCCATAATTAAGTAATAAACATTTCGAACTGATATTTTACTGTGCTTTGTCAATCTGGGTCAAAATAGTAGAAATTGCATCTAATATAAGTATTGTTGTGCTGCTGTGTTTGTTGGACAACTTCGTCATGATATTCGATACAGTTTCGTCTAATTCTAAGAGTTGAAACTATCATAAATATTGTCCATTTAATGCATGTGACAAGTGAATGTAGTAGAAAACTTAACGCCTACTAACTGCATAGAAACTCATGGGAAGACTAATACAAAAGTCAAAATATTACAATTCCCCGTTGTAATTGTGTGCCTCGAGTCGAAAAAAGACATCAAAGTAAAAGATATTAATCTAGAAGGGCATTAAAGACTCAATAGGCTGTCCACACATTCACAAATATTTGCAAAAGAGGCATCTCACCTTAGCCGCATTCAATCGCCGATTGTCCAACTGTCCAGATTGATAAACGTTTGACTTTTGTCATGCTTCCGCCACGGTCGGCCCAACACCGACCAATGTGGCGTGTTGATCGGGGATTATGGCAGCCGTTTTTTTCGAAATTACATCAAAACGCGTGACATCCAAAGCGTGGATTTTTTCGGCTGACACCTTGTTTTTTTTCTGTACGTGCGGAGGACCAGATGTTGCCAGCGTGAAATATCCACGAGTGGTTTGTGACACGAAACCAGGATCGATATTCCGTAATCAATTGTTTGAATTTTAAAGGGCAGAAATGCGTAAAAATTAGTCGACTAGAAATGATTTCGATGGTCAATACTTTCAACTTCAATAGGTGGCAAAATTATTACCGCATTCATATTTAAATCGAGTGCCAGTGCCATGATTTTCGTTTGGAACCGTGTATTTTAGAAAATATTGTTTGTATTTTAAATTTTTAATGTTTTAGTAACGAATAATTTATTAAAAAAAATTTAAGTATTTTAAGAAATTTTAATAGTTACGTAAGTTTTATTATATACAAATGTAAGAATGCAGTTCAATTCAGTGTTTTAAATCATCTATTATCGCAAACTATATTTTGATATCTAGGATTGTTTCTCAGATATCTATGAAAACTGACACTTTGCAGATTTCAATTTTATTATTTATTTTTAGACAAACTGTAAAAACGGTTTGCTTTTAAAACATAAATTATAATTTGTAAAATACAAAAATTATATTTCACTTAGATATGACAATTGTGGCGAATAAGTTAATTAAGTTTATTGTCTGCATAACGAAGAGGGTGTAACTAATAATTTAAATTATGTTCCTAAAAACCAAATATTATATTCTCACATATTTACACAAAATAATTACTAATTTTTGAAAAGTTGCCTTTTTGTCAAATATCATATTTGGTAACTTTAACAGTCATTTATGAAGAATACTTTTCCGTATGTTTCATAGACGATATCTCAAAATTTCTCAGGTATATCGTTAAATTTTAGCTAAAGAAAATATAAATTTTTGGAAATATTGTTTTAATTCTGGTTTTTAATTGATCTAGAAAGTTGCTCTCATCTTATAATTTTAAGGACAAATAAATAACACATATTACTATTTATTTGGAAATACTCACCTCTAATTAAATGCAATGAGTTCTTTCTACAATTATTCAATTTTTGCCCAAATCAAAATAATTTATGCTTCAATTAAATTTTAAATAAAATATATTGTTAATATTTTGTTGGATATTCATTATTCGTTATAACTGTCTGTAAACATCGAAGAACGTATTCAGCCATTATTCATCTAAATTTTATGATTTTTGGTCCTATCGTTCCATAAGTTTTCAGTTGGATTTAGATCCGGACTCTGGATTGGACAATGGAGAATTTTAATATGATGACGGATGGTTCGGATCATTATCGTGCATAAAAATGCATGTATTTGGTAAATTATTCTTGGCAAATGATTCCATTACATCTCTCATGCTAGCTTTGTACATGAAACTGTCCATTTTTACCAACATTTTTCTGTAATGCTTCCATACCATGCCATGAAAATAAACCCCAAATCATAACGTTTCTTTCAAGTGCTTGTAGTGTATGTAGGGTTTGAACTTTTATATGGAGGATAGAGAACGTATTGTTTACTATCTGATCCTATTCTATTGAACTTGAATTTTTCGATTCAAATTACTCTTCGCCAATTTATAGAGGAACATATTTTTGTTTAAACTTTTGTCTTGTTTGGATATTTTTTTTGATATCATTGGTTTTTTTACTGAAAAATAAATTTTATTCTGTCAGATGACATCTGATTGTTCTACTAGACACACTAATGTTGTACGATACAGTTATTCATTTTCTATTTGCCTAGAAGACAAGAAAAGATTTCCTTTACTGTTTCTTCCAATTAGTCTGTATATAAAAGAGTTTTATTTTTATGTTAGAACATTTTCTTATTGTATTTTCATTTCATAGTGTTTTATCATATTTGTTAATAATATTGTAAACCGCCCTTTAATTTTTAGTCATGTCAGCAATATTTAGTTAAATTTAATATACTGACTGAACAGAATGTGAATTAATTATTTTTATAAAATATGTTTAATTTTAATTTCTCTGACCACCACAGTTCCATAAACATTTAAAAAAGCGAATTATGAATTATTTCCCAATTTGAAATTTAAATATTAATCTAAACTGTAATTTATATGTATATTCTTAAATTTATTTTATCTTAAAATAATTTTGAATTGTTATACAATTTAGAGACTAATAACCCAATGTATATTTTCTAGAAACTTTTCATCAGCTTAATTGACCAAGAAAGATGATAATAAATATATTGTGTGACTCAATAAAACGTTTATCAGTTAATCCGTAAAATGTACAACATAAATATCTTTCTTGTGAGAAGTTGAAACATGCATAGATTGTTTTCTACAGTCATAAAAGAGCGAAATTTTATGCTCTATTAGAGAACAGAATAATTTATAACTTAATAACGGCAATCCGTGGATAATGGAAGTACGGCCATTCGTGTGGCTTCCGAGTATTCCTAACAAAAGTGAAAGACCATAAAAATTTCGAAAATGATCTATTTAGACCTAAATATTGCGTCCTAAATACAGTTTCTCTTCGGGATTCCAAGAAGATTTTAATTATGAAAGTTATGATTAACAATGGACCATCCAGTTATTTCATACCAAAACGTTTCTCACCAGCTTTCTGTTAATAAAATATTGCTAATTTGATAAGTTTTGCGATTTCTAAACGTTTTTCCTATTTATTATCAGTAGACTTTCGAAAAGAAATATAATTGAAACCTATTACAGCATTCATATTTGTAGTTAAAAATAATTACCAAATTGGACAACTCGTTAGAAATATTTTACTTATTTCAAATAATGTTTATTTTTTATTTAAAATGCACAGATGGTGTATAATTTAGAGCAACGCTGACGAACACGTATGTGCATAGTAAGTAGTACCCCACATTTCCTCGCGTAACTCAATAATCCAAGTAAAAAAAAGGAACGAACCTAACTAGATTTGCGTCTAGATGAGTGGAGCAAGTGCGGAGCTTACGGAAGGGACGGTTTCCCATTGTCCGTGGGTGAGTCAGAGCGGTAGTTTTCCCCCGCGTGAGAGAGCGTGTGTGTGTCGGGCAGAGCCCCGCCGTTGTCGGTGGGGCGCGTGGACGTTGCCTTGGGGCACGCCGCAACGTTCCCACTGAAGCAACCGCGCCGGCCAAGCTCCCGGGATGGATGATGGTCGACGGACTGGTTACTCCCCGTGGGCCCTCCGTCACTTCCACCCCTGAGTTTGGTCCTTTTATGTCGCTACTAGTCGATTTTATGCTGTATAAATATTTAGTTTTTCTTTAAATTGAATACAAAATCTAAAGTAAATACGTGTTAACATGTAAAATACAAATACATGTTATTCCAAATTTTAAACTATACTTTAGTAAATAATATGTTTAAACGAATCGATTTAAATGTCGATTGATTTCAAAATTACTAAATAACTTTTTCCCATCTATTATTTAATTAAATTCAAGTAAATAAAATAAAATAGTAATTAAATAAATTAAAGTAAATTAAATAAATAAAAGTAAAAAACTTTAAACTAAAATAAATTTATAATGAAAACGATGGAATAAATGTGCAGCTTAATGGAGATCAGGAGGACTTTTCATCATCCATAGTTTTAGTTGGGGTTCATATGTCAACCATTCATACATTTATCCGGCCGGCGAATACATGCAAATCGAAATGGGGGAAATATATAATAGGCATTGATAGGTTCTTGATGATAATAATTAAATTGAAAGCGTCGATGAGTTTTTGAAATTAATTAAAAACTCAACAATGATACATTTTACGTTGTTTTTTTTGTGAGACTTTTCGGATCAATTGTTCGTTTCAATCAGTGGATTAAAGACGGAAACGTGTTGTTCACTGATAATTTATAATTTTAGACCTGCAATAAAATGTTTTGTTTATCCTGTAACAAATCTGGGTAAATATTTAGGCCTGTTGTACCAAGAGTATTCAATGGACAATGGCTAGAACTGTTAGGAAATTCGTCACAAGTCATGAAGCGAGATTATTTGTGAGCTCCACCGTAAGGCTGGGAACGGCATTATTGTTGTCGCGTGGTAAATTGCAATTTTAAAGTTGTAAATTACAGAAAGTGGGTCAGTTGACTTTTCACAATTCACTTTCATGCGTCCAGAAACGTTCCCAGTTCTCCAAATTCAATTATGTCCAATTTGGTTAACTGGGGCTTGGAATGTTGACATTATCCATCAACCATTATGACTGGAATAAAGTGTCAACAATAAACTATCAACAGTCTCATTAACTAATTCGATTCTTGTCTATCGGTCCTCTCATCAATTTAGACCACTTCAGATCTGTAGCCTATAACACACGTATTGTTAATCAAATCAATTCACGATTCTCTACGAGGTCACATGAAGCGCAGGGGAAGTAGCAACATTAGGGGTACAATACCGAGGATACAGGGAAGCTGTTGCTACCCTTCCGCTATTTAAAACACCGAGGGCCGCATGAAAAGGTGGGATCAAGCGTTACATTAACAGGGAGTGATACACTGGCAGAGTCAACGTTACAAGTTCAACCTCTACTTCTATTAAATTATGGGAAAAACGACATTTTAAAAATATGATTTCACACCATTCATACTTTCATTTAGTGTGAAGATTAAAACCAATCAATTCTGTATGTCATAAATTTTGTATATAATTAAAATATGCAGTTTAAAACTTTTCATACTCTTCTGTACAAAATTAAGGTATTTGTAAAATTTGTATATAAAAATAGTTCGATATAAAATTAGAATATCTGTGTAATAATATTTCATTTTATGCTGAATTTAGATATTTCACAAATATAAGACATTAAAAATTATACAACTTTATCAACAAATTAAATCGGTCGAGAAAATTGCTTCAATTTTAAGTACAGTTTCACACTACCTAAATAGTTAAAATTAGTTAAATTAAGGGGTTTGTTAAACTTTCAATATTGTCCAGTATAAGAAAATTTTAAAAACATCCTAAAGAATTCTATATAAATTTAAACAATTTATGAAAGATCTAAACTTCTTAAATTGTCACATACAAAATTAAGATACTCGTTGTTTTTGAACAGGTATAAAATTACTTGTAAAAGTTTTTAAATATAATTTGTATAGCAATTTCAAACTTACAAAGCCGTTTTCTGTATAAATTTAAAACAATTTTTTAATTTCTTAAGCAATTTTATATATTATAAAATAAATTAGGTGAGAAAATATATAATTTCACAAAACCATTTTAGTAGCTACCTGCGTATAGTAAAAAAAATTGTACTCAAACATAAATAAAGTTGGGTGCGTTAATAAACAGCCGTTTGCACACATGCAACGTGTAGTAAAGTTCGAGCGCGGGGTCTCACCCCTGTGCGCCGAAAATCGGAGCTAATAATAGTGGGGCTCGCCGCTACCAGACCAGTATGGTATCCCGATGTCTACCGCCTTCAAAAGGATTCGGTTTGTTGGGGGTTAGTTTGTGTAAAACAATTCAATGCTTACGGGGATACGTTCTATACGGTCCATATTCGGTAACCGAAATTATGTTTGTTTATTTTTCGATTGTGTTTGTTTAAATATACGTGTGTTAATATCGTACTGGGGTTGATCAACCCTTTTGACTTCGTTTTATTGTTATTTTTAGTATTATTACACAAACATTAATTGACAGTTTTCGCTTCCATTATTAGACTCAAAAATAATAACGAATAATGTAATAAAAAGATCAATTGTAAAAAATACACGACAATTTGGTAGGTTTGTAAAAGACTGAACAAGGGGTAGATTTGTATCGTTGGGGTTAAAATTTTGTCGTCGATTTTCTAGTTTTTGCATTTAAAAACCACCCTCGCTCTGACCCCGTCCATTCCATCCATCACAGCCGATTGCTAATCGACAACAACACGAAATCAGATTTTTTAACAATACCACCCTCTTCATATTAAAAGTTTTACTTCCAGATATGACCCTGATTATTCTCCCCTCATATCCTGTTGTCCGGACACACAAAAACCATCACCATTTTCATGTAGATTTCACGTTCTGGTCCACGAGAAACTAATAAAACGATCCCCCATGAGACTTTTGGAAGTTTTTCCCATCTGGTCATTGACAAAATTTCCAAATCGATTGCAGTTTTATTTATTTACAATTTAACAAAATACATAATATAATTGTTGAAATATGAAACAACCCCTTGTATAGATTTGGGAGCGGATCCGTTTGCATAATTAGAAAAACGTTGCAGGTGAAAATGTGCACGTTCCAAAACTGCAATTTATGCGGAGAAAATCCGTGAATTTATTTAAACGGCGAAAAACAAAAGGCCAGTAGGTGAATCTAAATCACACATGAGGATGGCGGTGCCGGTGCCGGCTTTAATCATCACGGATAGCCGCGTTAAAAATCAGTATAGTTGATTGGCTGTCACATCGACGGCCGGTCGCATGTGTGTGCGACTCGTCACATTTCATCGAATTACACGGACCGCTTGAGCCTTTGTGAGACCCGTTAGCTACTCCAAAATACATCGGGGGCGCCCTGGTGCCACTGTTGTCACACACAAACACTGCCCTCCGCCTCCGTGCCTCTTCCTCGTCACTCTGGATTCGAGTTTCACCGAACTGCGGCCGTTTGGAAGCGACTAACTTCAAAACCGATGCACGTGATTGTTCAAGATGGCAATATTTAAAATATTCAAGCAAATTTAAATTCGACATTCATTTTATAAAGCATTTGCGACAAATTAAAAGGTGAATTTTTTTTTTTCATTTTAATTGCAAATTCAAAACTTCTCCAAGACTTCCAGAAGCTCAACAACTGTCGACGTTCCTTCCAAACGATCGTGACTAAATAATATACTTAAAGCACCTTTATTAATCATGATTCAAGATCTTGCCAATTCCATTATAAATCAAGGTGTGAATATTAATCACATCTAAAACTTACCCGGTCGTAAGATCTGCCCCCAACCAATCTATTTATCTTAAGTTACTAGGCCAGATCTCCTAGAGACGCTGCCGGATTACTTATGCACGTCGGGTTGTAGGGGGGTGTTGTTGCATTATCAAGGACGTCAGAGGATATTAGAGGGTGCGATATGATTGAGGGGGTGCACGAGTCCCTGTCGACTGCCGCTGTTTCGGGACCCCTCTCGCCCCCAGAGGTCTTGGGTCAACCGACGAAATCCGGTCTGTACAAGCTGACGCTCTTTGGTTTTAGGGGCGAGGGCGAAATTTAAGGGTTGTAAGTGAAAAATCTAAGCGAATATTAATCCACGGTTTCTGATCAAATGTGTTACTGGCGCGTATATCATTTCAGCAATATAAAGGGGAGAAAACTGCTCAGATAACATATGTCTAAGACATATACCATTAAAAAAATATAAAATAAAACGAATAAATTACCAAACACATAATACGTATATTCATTTCTAATTTATAATTTGAATAGCAGCATTTACGAACTACTTGGAAATATCATCGAAAAACGAAGCGTAGAACACTCGCACGGAATTAGTGAAGCCACTGTCAGGTCTTGTCGGACTCAAGGTAACTATTACATCGTCACCCCGAATGAAACCCATTAATTTTCCAAACGTAACACCCAACTGTAGCCTTTTGTCTTGTACTTGTTGCCATTCGCCTCCGTAATCGTTCAGTTGTATTAAAGGTTCACAGCCTCGGAACAAGGACAATTTTCTAGCAACTCTTTTATGTTTGGTGACTGCAATAATTGGACAGCGTGGCCGAAACATTGATAAAAGTTGGGCCGTTCTTCCTGAAGAAGTGGTACAAATAATAGCTGCTGCTTCGCATTTGAGAGATAGACTTATGACCGATATGGCAACGCCATAAATCGGCTCTGTTAAGGTTATACTTTCAGTTAAATCCTCATTGAGTTGTCGTTGGAAAACAGCAGGTTCAGCTTCACGGCAGACACCATGTACATTCGTAACGGTTTCTGGAGTTGTCATCATTTCTGGTATAATAAAACCATCAACTGACTCCATTACAATATTGGCAATGTCGCAGATTTCTGACTTACATATATTGATCCGGTCATTGGTAGAAGTAGTTACATAGATAAGTCTGTGATTCTTAATACATTTTGCAATAATCGATTTCTCTATTAAAAATATTTTTTCTTTAGGTATAATTTTCATTAACTTGGCGCTATCCAAATGAATACCATCAGCTCGTGCGATAATTTCATCTGCATGTTGAAGGGATTTCATTGTATCAATTTTTGCAATAATAGATAAATGGCCACCCTTCACCTTATTTAATTCTCTCCTAACATCTCGAATTGTTTGATTGTGTAACACACCAGGTACAATAATACAATCCATGTTTTGCTCAACAGCAAAAATCAACAATTCTTTATCTTGTGTTGTAATATCCGTTTCACTGACATCTTGGGAAGCTATTTCATCCTGATCTTCATCATTTTCTAGAGCGATATCAAGACCTCTATGCACAATAGTTTCCAGAACACTTTCTGCAGCTTTAATGGCCGTCAAAGGAACCCATCTTTTGTCAAAGAAAACTTCACCTTTTCTGGATGGTAAATCTGGAAGTTTAGACTTGTTTACAATGCTTGTCTCTGTTACAGGTTCATGTTGGTAGCTTTTTATTTTCAAAAGTTTGTCGACGCATTCTTCTCTAACTTCTTCGTCGTCTCTTACATCAGCGCTCTGGACGAACTGTGGCCCATTCAGTTGCAATAATAACACCAAGGGATTAATTCTACCTATATTCTTACTATAATCAGCGTTCATTCCTTTAATTTTTGATACCATATCAGAAGCCTTGTCCTTGTCAAATTTCGGGAATGCAACTCTTATTCCATTTATCCCACTTTTAAGCAGCTTTTCCAGCATTTTGCAAGTTTGATTACTGGTAATTGTGCAGAATATTTTGGTACATCTACAAAGTCCCGCTGCAGAATCGGGATTTAGGGACGCCAAGTGATCCAATTCTTTCGCAACATACGCTGCCTCCAACTGATTGCTATGCACCTTAACCGTGTCAGTGGCATGAAAGTCCACCATCCAAGGCAAAGGTGGACAGGAATCGTATTTAAAATTCATAATACTGGGATTTAAAATGAAAGCGAACCTACTACTGAATTTTGAGATTTGACATTTTATGTCACATGTGTCTGGTATTGTGTTGTTATAATTGTCATTTTGATACTGCAGAAAATTTTTGGGGTGAAAATTATAGTAATGGGTACTACGAAACCATGGCTGGTGAACTTTCACAGCACGAACGGTGTTTTGAATAAGCAAATGAGCGCCGTCCACGAAAAGGGAAAATTAAACTACCAGCAAAAATTAAATTTTACGTCGCACCCAGGATGTTTCAGAGGCACCCAACTATTCATCACAGTGAACAATGATTTTGAACCAGAATGGTTAGAGAGTTTATACGAAGTAGGTGTAACTGGTGTTTTAATATCAATGAGTACATTTGATAGACCATTTGCTGGTAAAATAAACATATACAATTCTCAACACTTTTTTTAACATTTCTCTTTTCAGAGAGTCTGTTAAAGAAACTTCAGATTCAAAGTCAGTTATATAATAAGAGCCGAAGTCATTTCTGTAGCAAACTTATTATACTGGAAATAGACTCGTCAAAAATATGCATTGGATCTTTAAAAAATACGAAAAAGAAATCTTTACGACTTGAAGCGAATCAAACCACAACTCTTACTGTTGACGAAGCATACCGAGAACATGTGACTGAGGATATTATTTTCGTCGATTATGAAAAATTAACTATAGCAGTAGAGCCAGGCGATTATGTTGTCTTTGACAAAGGCATGGTAGTATTAATAGTTAAAAATGTAAATGAAAAAACAGTTGAGTGCACAGTGAAACGAGGAGGGGATATTATATCCAACGACACCATATTAATACCAGGCGCGTTTATTGAACTCCCTGAACTAAACAAAGATTTGGATTTAATGGCATCATTTTTAACAGAATATTCAATAGACGTCGTGATTATGCATGGTATACAAGATAAAGATACTATAATGGAAATTGCAGAGTATTTGAAGAAAAACAAACACGAATCTATTTATGTTTTAGCTGCTATTGATAGTCTAATGGGTATCACTAAAATGATTGAAATCAGTGCTGAAGCTGATGGTATTTATCTCGATGACAATAAATTGCTGTCGGAGGTTTCAAAGAAGAAAGTGTTCTTAGCAAAAAAGCACATATTAGGAAACTGCTTGAAAAGCGCCACTCCAGTACTTGCCGGAATGCGCTTTCAAGACACAAAGACAATTACTAAAGCTGAAATGAATGACCTTGCATATACTATATTAGAAGGTATAGACGGTATAATTTTGTCTCCGGAAAATTCCAACCTGGAAATGGTGATAAATATATCAAAAATTTGCGTTCAGGCTGAGGCAGCCGTCCATCAGAAACAACTTATGGAGCAATGGAGATGTGGTCAGATCTACAACGCTTTGATTTCTGTATCGCTGTGTATTGTTCAAACTGCTCATAGATGTGGAGCTGCTGCGATCATATGCATACCATTGACCGGAGCAACCCCTATTAGCATTTCGTATTTCAGACCTAAATGTCCCATAATTACCGTATGTAAGCAGAAAAAGTTGGCCAGGCACCTAAAACTGTTTAAGTGTTGCGACTCAATTTTGTACAGAAACAAGAATCAAAAGAAGAACAACACCATAGATCGCAAATTGGAATGGGGCTTAACCTATGCAAAATTTAGAGGATATATTAGAGGAGGTGACGTGGTGATTATAGTTAGAGAACTGCCCCATGATTTTTCTGGTCCAAATTGCATTCAGTTTTATTACGTACCCAAACTAAAATATGTTAGAACTTACGAATAAATTTATTGGAATATCCATTTCGCTCTTAAAGTCTACTACTCTCTAGCGCTTCAATCACACTTTTTACTTACTAGATAAATGGAACTGGAAATGTATTATATTATTATATGTATTACCCTTACTAGATTGTCAATTTCATAGAAATGCTAACATGCCTTTTCCCATGTCACATACATGTCTATTTTAATTTTTATTATCAAAGTGCACGTCTAACCAGAGAGTTCATGCAAAGGAACCTCGTAACTTGATTTGTTACGGTTAGGAGGTACGGGGTAATTCGTTGACGGCCTTGTAAAATATAGACGTTAATGTCACATGTGACCTCATTGTATTGATAATGTGCGAAAAATGGAACGTATAATGGCACGGTAGCGGCAACCAGGGGTGAAAAAGATTCTGCATATATTTGGGGATCCCGACCCTATTGTATAATAAAGTAAGTAATTGAAAATAAAAAATGTAAACATGCGGACTATTGATTTATGTGTTTCCACATGTAACTATGTCGACAGTTTTTATTTTTCTCCCCTGCAGTTTCGTGCACACCCAAGCCTAGCACCAAATTTCAAACTTTTTAATGTGACAGTACTTATACAATACTGTAAAATATTTTTGTGCTTATTCAAAAATCTATTTAAATTTTTATTTTTGAGAATTATTTTTTAAAATAACAATTGTAAAGCTACAACATAATATTATAATATACAATAATATTTGACCGTGATCATTTTAATTTTTACATTGGATCCGAAACGCATTGTTAAATTATAAATTAATATATCCACACACCTGACAGATGAATGGATCTCGCAAATAAAAATTACTTAGGCTTCCTTAACGTCAACTTCCTCGAAAAAAATCGGCATGAATGGCCAAGCAAACTATCCCACGCTTAAGCTGCGAAACGGATGAATGAAAACCGGAGAAAATAGAGACAGAAAGCCAAATACACGCCACATAAGTTCACGTGTTGTGTGCAACACAAAAAAATGATAATAAATCAAAATGTGCGGACGTTTTATGCCCGGCAGGTAATTACGCAAGGTTGGAAACTGGTCAATGGATAAAGGAGGGTGACCAGTGGGCATTCATAAAGATTTTTTGAGTTTGTAAATAAATAAATAATCGACTTAGACTTTTTCCACAATAGTTCATGCATGTAGTGTGGGATTTGATTACTTAAGCACCGGAAAATCGATTATATCTAAAGGTCCCACATCCGTTCAATATCTTACAATTAAAAATCTATCACAGATTAAAAAATTGGATCTGTTCCAATGTGTTTGTTTATTCAATACCTATAATTCGTAATCTGTTTGATCCTTAATATTCGTCCATTATTTTTGATACAATACGACTAACCTAACTGTTAGCTGTTTTTAATTGTTGTTTATATTGAAGATCATATTTCGTATATCAGTGAGAAGTGATAAAAACGAGTAATCGAGTAAGATTATTATTATTAAAATAACAAGAAACCATTAATTAATGTCATCTCGCCATTCATTCCAAAACATCTTAACACAAATACACGTTCACATCCATAAACGTCAGATGGAACATAAATTCCGTTCATTTCGTCGATTTCCATTGAATGAAAGTTTAAAAAGGCGATCCGCCCTCAACGGAAAGTTAACAAACAAAAATTTCACGTCTTCAGTTCACAACTGGACCAAAGGCACACCTGAATTGTTGTGGACGACAGCCCTTAAATAAATATTTGGGGATGTGTGTTAATAAATCTCATTACACTTGCGGTCGAATACCTGCGAATAGATCTGCTTCTGTCAATGCAAGTTGATGGTAAGAATGTGTTAATTTGGTGTTTACATAACGAAAGTGTTACAAAGAGAATCGCAAATTCGTCACACACAACTACATTATTAAGTATTTAGTACTGTGGGGTTAAGATTTCATTTTTTTTTTCATTTTAATTGGTCACCACAGATATACAAATTATTTGAGTAAAAAACTGAACACGAAACATTATTTAAACAAATGTAATGAAATGTTTTAAATAGATGAAAGCCAATAACCCAACCACTTTCAAAATAGCCCCCGTTTACCATAAATCCCGTTGTATAAATGGCGCGCGTTAAAAAATCCCCGCTGGCAAAAAATGCACAGCTCACATTAAAATATAGCCATTTTATATTTTAATTAAGCCGACAGAATATTCATATTACATATAAATCGTCGGCCAGTGGAGTGTAGTACGCAGCGGTTTTCTGCCAGTTAATAAAAGCCCGTCCAACAAAAATTGTGCCTTATAAAAAGATCCACTACGAATTAAAATCGTTGCCAATGGCTCTGTGTGTTCACTGGAGCACAACATGTGATTATATGTTACTGAAATTCAGCTGAAATTTATCGAAACGTTGTCAGGCTCGCTCTTTGTCTAGCACCGAAGCGTTGTTCCATACGAGGGTGGATTTATCTGATGCCTTTGCATATTGTACATGAATTACGACATTTATGGTAGTATTTTTCTAATTACATTCAAGTGTGCGAAACTTAATTGAATTGAACATTTTTGGGTAGCAGAAACTTTGATAAATCAATTAGTGAACTCGAAAACAAAAAGTCCTTTTCAGTGAATGACGGTGACTCGTATTCTTCTGGCACGGTCAGAAAGTAACGAATTTCGACCTTTTAATTAATGGTGAACATTTTAATGAATGCGTCGAATGCACAAAGTTAATATTTGTTCCAGCATATTTGCCAGTGAGTTAGTCCAGTTTAGTCTTAATTTAAAAACGCGCTGCGAAGTGAATTCGAATTCGACGAATAAAATTTTAAAGCTGAAATCAAAGCATGAAATCAAACAATACATTACCATCAATTATACAGGAACTGATAGAAACAAATTAAAACAAACACACGGTTTGCAACACGGGTGAAAATTAGTGCAACTGCACCACAGGCGTTTCAGTCGGGAAACTGGATTTTATAAAATTACAGTTTAACTTTTATTTTATCTCTGCAATTTAAATATATGCTTCACACTTTGTTGAACCGCGACTCGGACTGTAAATACAACATTGCTCGAATTATGCACTTAATATTGAATTAAGTCCATCGTTCTATGGATCATTTAATTAATAACATGTACAGTTTTATTTCAAACCAATTTTCTTTATTTTTACTTTTTACACGGTACAGACAATTTCATTTACACTAAATGTTAAATTATTAAACAAAATATAATTGAAATATTCATTCACAAATAGAAATTTGAAAACAGAAAGTAAAATAACTAATAACATAGATGATTTTTAATAATATATTGAGTAAATATTCATAATATTAGTAGTATTTTTTTATATTATTATTATTATTATATTTCAAAGATATTAAAATTTTTGACTGCATATTTTTTCTAATTAAATAAATTGTTTAAAATTTTATTGAGCAAGTTCATTCAAACTATTACTAATTTACGGGTTCTGATAATCACGAGCTGTTTAGACCCCTTGTAACAAATGTACCCCAAACTCCGGACGCTCTGCTGTCTTCCTTCCTAAAATTAAAATTCTTCAGAAGTTTAATTTAATGTATTAATATATTTAAAATTTTGTACTAGAAAATCATGAGAAGAATGAAACTATATATTTTTAATTATTGATAATATTTAAAATTATTTTTCTTCTATTTGCATTGCGTCCTAATTTTTTATCAAACCTCTACTCATTTAGAGATTGTGACCATCACGAACTGCTCAGAACCCTTGTACAAGGGTATCTTAAAGCCCGGACTTTTCCCTTGTTACAATTAACATTATTTTAAATTTTAATGTTTAATTAATAATGTATTACATAAAAAATAAACTGCTTAATATATTAGTATAATTAATAAGCAAATAAGCAAAAAAGTAAATATTTATTTTTATTTAGTTAATATTTTACATTAATACCGAGAAAATTTTATTTTTAAATTCGGTTCTGTTTTGCCACTAGTCAGCAGTGCGTAATTTAGAGTCGATCGGTTATGCCGCACTTTTATTTATACAGATTAATAGTAATATGGCCGCCACTGAACAAGTGCAAATAGCGGAGTGCCAAACGCGAATAAAAAGTATTAAAAAATCGATTCATTAGATGAAGGGGCGGCGGTGGTGGGGCTATATTTGGCGCCCCGTGACTGGGGGGATGCGAGCCGGCATAAAAGCGACCGTTGCGGCCGATATTTACAGGGGGGGCGGCTGATTGACCAGGTAGGCTAAGTTGATTAGCGATTAGAGCGATTGTGACGCGGCACGCTCAAAGGCCCATAATTAGCGCTGCGAGGGTAACTTAATCCGGGATAGATGCAAATACGAGGGGCGCGTGGGTTCACTTTTATCCATTTTTTTTTTCAGTCATCGTACGTCCTGCAAGATCCACGACACGGCGAACCGACCAAATTAAGGACTCTGCGTTGGCGTTTGCCGTTTGTTCGTCCTGTGCTGCCGCGTTCGAGGGCGACGCGTCAAAGGGATTTTTAAACCGAAAACTGCATTTTTTATTTCAGACGGCGGTAAACTATTTCACAAAAAAATTACGTCATTTAATTAAACACAAAAAGACAGGCTAATTTACAAGGAAGTTCTCGACTAGTAGTTTAATGATTTTAATTATATTTAAAATCAATAAGATTTTTTACTTGTGTTTTTATTACGATAGCTTCCATAATTTTTTATATTTTATCTAGAAATAGTTGCTCAAAAAAATAAAATATTATATTTTCCGTGAAATTTAAATTCTCGTTTTCATTCTACGAACTTACAAAGAAAAACACGTTATTTTGCACGATTTAAATAAAAAGCGTTGAAAAGGAATTTATATGTTGTTGGAAGTTTACCTGAGATTTTCAATTTTAGTATGTCGAATATTTTTTAATTCGTTATTGAAAATCTTGATGAACTATTTTTTGGGCCAATACTTCGAGATAAAATATAAAAAAATGTTGTCATTTGTCATTTGAAGTTGAACTTTCATCTTCAATGATAATATGAAAAATAATATCTGACCCTTTTTGAAGATTGTTCAGTTTCCTATAAGAATAAGTATGCGAAAATAGCGATAAGCTTATTATTAATATTGAGAGAATACCAGATTATGTTTTTCAGAACGATATTTTCAGAGTAACTAAAGAAAAATTTGTGTTTGTGCTCCTTAATATGTTTTCCATAAATTATTTGATAATATGAATAATATTTGATCAAATTGAACTAATTTCTTATAAAATATTTTCACATAATTTTCAGACGTTTTAAATTGTGTAAACATCTGATAAATTTTGTGAAATAGACGAAAAATATGTTAATTTAAATATTTTAATTAGAATTAATGGTGTTAATATTTCAATACAAGGAATCTAAAACTATTAAAAACTATTAAAGAAAATTTGACGTATTTTCAATTATTTAAATTTTTCTGAAAATTTTCCGAAATGTTAACTCTAATTCAACAAAAAGTGTGTTAGTTAGAATATTTTAAAGATGCTGTTGGAGCAGGGAATAATTTATTTTAAGACATTTCAAATTGTTTAATTTTTTATAATATTATATATTTTTCATATATTTATAATATTATAAAAAATATTTTATATATTACATTTATTTTTTAAATAATTTTCAAGTAAGTAAACTGAAGTTATATAATATAAATAATGCGAATACTTGTTTAAAATTAGATATATTTATGAAGCTGAATATGTTTATTTTTACTAATTACGTGAACATTTAAAAATAACTGAATAACTTTAAGGTAAGTACTTATTTAAATTTCTACATAATTAAATTTCTATCTATATTATTTATAAGGGGCTGTCAAATTTAACTAAAATAGTGAATTTGATTATTTTAAGAAGTGAACATTTGTTAAAACAGGAGAATTTTATATCATCGTGAAGTGTTTAAATGATTTAATGTGTTTTCCAAACAAGTGTATCCCAAAACGGGACGGAATTCCTAGATTTTTCAAGAAAATTAAGTAGAAAATCAAAGAAACTGAAACCATTAGATACTTCCAAATGGGTGAAGTTTGTGTATAAATCGTGAAAGGCAAAACTTTTATTTATATACGTTATCCTCTTATCCAATTCCGTATTGTTTATCATCGAAAACCACACGATGGAACCGTATCCGTTTCACGGATCCCGCGTTAAAATTCTAATCCTTTCACGTGTTCGTCAAAGCAATGCATTTAGATAAAGCCAGATCCCTTTTGTGATAGCCTTGCTCCTCGTTCGGGCATTGAAGATGGAAAAAGTGCATCTTGTAGTGCTCTCGATGTCCCGCAAAGCGTAGTTTTGATACGTGTCCGGTGAACCGTGCAGGAATAAAGCAGCGTGTTGGATAAACACAGTGGGTGACAGCGGCGCATTAATCATAAACACGGCGCGTCTGAAAGAGCCGGGCAACACTAGAGGCCCTAAATAGAGTCATTCCGCTTTCTATTGAGCACGGAGGGAATCGTAGTATTTCTGCACAGCTGTTACGCATACACCGCTCACTCCCAAACTATGTCTATTGTGCTCTGAAACACAGGCGACGACTAAATATGTGTGTGCACAAGGGCTGGATTTCGGATTTCGGATTTCTATTGATTTATTACTTCATGTTTGCCTACTAATGCAAACGCATTACTTTACTGTTGCATCGATCGATTTGCGACTTTTTTATTTTATTTTTGTGCGTTTTTTTTTTCGTGTTAATCAAACCTACGTCGTTTGATATTAATATCGTTTATAAGCCTTTGTGTATGTACAGATTGTCTGAGAATATGAGGACAATGTCCCGGATTTATACAGAATGCGTCAAATTAATATAACAAGTTTTTTTCCCTAAGAATCTCATATGAGAAGATGTGGGCGTCTAATGAACGTTGCCAAAAATTGATGGGTAATCGTTAGGAGTGCATAAAACAAAAAGCGTACTTTATTTCGACATTGATAAAATGAACTGTTTTCAAAATATATATATTTTCTTTCGTTATGAATCTATTTAAAATAACGTAAAGTACAATAATGAAGATGTGCTTCAACTCTCATATTCGTTGCTTCAGACGAAATGTTGGACACTCAAAAGCTGCTACATTATTTCTTATATTATTAGGTTACTAAAAAAGTATTTTACGTTTCCAGTTCATCATTTAAATTAAAATCTTTATATGTTTTGTATTAAATTGTATATACTATTTGAAAGCTTTATGCTCTATGCCATACTTCGTGCAAAATTGCTTCAAATGAGTTAAAAAATCAAAAACGGTAGTATTCGCAATGCATTTGTTTAAAACTGGCAACTAATCCATTGAGTATGCACAAAGACAAAGTCATCCCGAAATTGAGCCAACGAAGAAATTAAACAATATATTGTGCAATATTCTCATATAACATGTTTAGAAAAAGGCCCTTCACTAAACTGCGATGAATCAATTATTAGGTTTCATGCAATGAATTCCATCAAAGAGTTGGACAAATGGATTCCACATAAATTAAGTGAGGAGAACAGAATTAGGCATTTATCAATTACCAATTCCCTCTTTGCATGCAACGCAAATGAGTCTTTTATTGAGTGTATTGTTACACAATACGAAAAATGAGTTGATTACTACAATTCTCGCTGACCTGAATAATGTTTTGAAGCTAGTAAATCTGATGGAACAATATTCTAAACTTGGAAAAGATTTTTGTAACTACCTACCAAGTGGCTAAATAACTTTTGCTCGTAAATTGACGTTTATGAAAAACTTATTTAAGGACGAGTTTCTTCATAGAACGCAAAACCACTTGTCGCATTAGATAGTCAAAGAAACTCAAAATGTTAAATGAGACTATTGTTGTGATGCTTCTTTATGTGACTATTATTTGTTTTTTCCATTGCTCCATTCTTTACGTAACAAACCGTTAAATTCTGTTGTTTTTCAATTTCATTAACACAGCATTTTTTTTTCTCGTGGCATGTAAATTACTTTTTCTGGTACGCCACTCTACAATGAAGAATCTATCTTAGATTTTCCCCAAAACGGTTTATTTTATTTTATTTCAGTTAGCAGTTTTTTTAATTTTAAGTTTAATCTATTAAAAATGTATATTTTAGTACTCTAGTTAATAATATTAATTATTACTTAAGAAGAAACGGCTTTTAGAAAAAATGTATAGGACCTTCATATATTATTTTGATATACACTTTGCGAGTTCGGGAGATGGTCTACATATTCTGATTTAATTCTAATATCTCTGTAATCTTATTAATCAAACATTGTAAAACTGTTTAATTTCATTTTTACTGTTGCGTCGGAATTGATAAATTAGTAGGTTTTAACCTGTACATCAAAAGAATATAACATTTATTGCAGACATTGTGGTTAATTGGCTTCAGCACAGGTATACATTAAAAGTGGCGGTAAACATATGTATTTAAGATAATGTGATTTGGGATGTTAAATATTGTGGTTAGCAACCGGATATTCATGGAATTTATGTACAGGTCAAAATGATTCTTTTCAATACGATTTCACCTGAAAGTAATTCTTTAATTGTATTTATGCAATTGAATGATATTGTTGCATCACTTCAATTACAACACTCCTATATAATAAATATATTATTTATGCATAGTTTCCAGATTAAAGCCCAGAAAAGGTTGTTGTTAGAAAATAATAATAAGTTGAATACAAACTCCAATTACCTGTAACCTACTTATGGATGTACAACACTGAATAAATAATTGTGCAAATAATTTATAATTGAATAACAACATAATAATTTGCTTTGGTGATTTAAGCCTTTTACTGGTAGAAAATCTTTTCTAATCTCCTAAACGGTTTTCTTTAATCTTTCTTTGATCTAAACAATGTTTATATGAAAATATTGTATGTAATAAACAGGTATTACATTGTACAAACGCTTATAAAAATTATTTACCAGGTGCAAGAATTTACCATTTTTTTACGAATATCGACGGAAATATATTTTTTTTAAATATGTTTTAATACCTTATTCTTTAGTTCTTTTTAAATTATTGTATTTTTTATTTTTGAATATATTTTGTTGAGTGTTATATTTTTAAAGAACTTATTGTTATGAAATTGTACCTTTCTAAAATATTTTCAAAAAGAAAAATAATCATCATTTATTTAAATACAATTATTTTTACGCCTTTCATCATTTTCAACAAATGAAAACTGTTATAATTTATTTGGATGTTTGTAGTTGTAAAACATTTCATTTTAATTTAGGATAATTGGGTAAAGTAAATTTTTTAATTTAGTAATTAAACATGTATTGTAATTTTTGTTTGGAAGACTACACTGAAAAAAATATATTAATTCAATATATACAAGAGTAATTAATATCTATTAAAATTTTATGTTTTAAAATATTGTTTAAAATTAATTGATTTGTCTCTTTATATTTTTTAAAATTCAGATTTTTCAAAATATTTATTTTGTTTCTAGTGTATTTAATTGAACACAATAATTTTTATTTTCTACATTATTTCGATTCAGTTTTATGAATTTGCTATAAAGCAGCAGGTCAGATTTTCAAATTAAAGGAAAAATTTAAATTAGTAAATTAGTACTTTACAAAAATTGTGTGTTTGAGAAAGACTGCTAGAATACAGTTAACAAACATAAATATTAAGAGTATAAAATAAAGGCAGTTACAAATTTAAGACTTCATTTTGCAAGGTTTTAGATATGTCTCTAAAGTTTAAAACTTGTGTATATTGAAACGCCATTTTAAACAATTTATGTAAAATATATAACAATCATTTTTCGTGTGCAATACATTAACGTTACACGATTTCAGAACATATATCTATTTATTATTTTATATTTCATATTTTAAATATTGTGGCAAATTTATTTATAACATTGAAAAATTTTACGTTAGGCGTTTTTGATATTCGTTTAAACAATTCATAGCATTGAAATTTAAATGATTTTTTAAACTATTTTAAGTAATATGTACTCTAAAAATATTTCGTGTACAATTTATTATTTTTACACGATTTCACAACTTATTTCTCGCATTTTGAATGAAATTTCCCTTCTGACAAAAAGAGTTATTTTAATAAAATAACTATATCTAAATATTAAAAGGCAACTACAAATTTTTCATAAAAGTGAAAAATTCAAAGTTTTCTAAATTGTAGTAAGTTCTTAACAAATACTTATATTATAAAAAACACATATATTTATATATGTATATTAAAAAAATTGTAAACTATTTTCTAAAAATAATATTTCGTGTGCTATGCATAAATTTTACACGATTTCAAAACTTTCTTCTTGCTTTTAGACTCATATTTTACCTTTCAATAAAAATGTTAGTTGTAATAAAATAAATGCATTATTAATAAACGTCTTTTATTCTCTATGGTCAATGTTTGTACAAAAATATCTAAAATTCTAATATAAATCTGGCTACCTATCACATTTGTAGTACAGTGTTAAAATTTCATAAATTGACTAACACATAAATAATTTTATATACAATATTCACAATAAATTAAAAAAAAGGTTAATATATACAAATGACTTCGTATTGCAACAGAAACTGAAGAGAGAAAATTCGACGACTAATACGGTCTCCAAACTGCTTTTGGCTGGTTCAAAGATGGGGACGAATGGATTTTGGTATTGGGCGACATCGATCTAACAGACAGGGCGCTTGGCGATTTCAATTTCTTCTTCAAGAAACCCTCATCGGTAACCGTACTGTCGGGGGCTTGAATTTCCTTCAGGAACTCCGAGGCTGGCTTCAACGGAACGAAAGCCGATTTCACGTCGATATCGATTTCGATCTCTTCCTCGTCTTCGCTTTGGCTGCTGTGATCGTTAATCGTTGAATTGATTTTCGTTTCCTGTGCACTCAGTTCCGGTGTCACACTTTGGCTGTGCGATACCGGACTGACCCGGACGCTCAACTGGTCCATCGGATTCTGGGCCATGGGTCTCAAGTGGATTGTGTCGAAGGTTGGCATTTTGGTGAAGTCGCCGGCAGGTAAATGCGGAAGAAGGCCGCCGTTTCCGGGCAAGAAGTTCGGTTGGGGATAATTTCCTTGGGCAGTGGGCGATCCGTGCAAATATTGCGCGGGTGTGGGGAGACTGGGTCTTTGTCTGAAATAATCTGGCCAGGCGTAGGACAAATACGCGCTGTCTAACCATTGGGGATTCAGCAAGAAGGGGTTGAAACCGCCTGGCATGCCGGGAAGTCCGTAGCCGTATTGGTAATCTGGAAAGAAATGGGATATTTAGTATTTTGTTTGATGGAGTTTAAATGGTTGATGGAAGAAACAAAAATATTTTAATGTAAACTTTGGGTTTTATTAGAGCAGTTACTACTACCAAATGTGTAGCATATGTTCGATAAAACTGTTTGATTTTAATGCTTTGTTGAAGTAATTTTAACGTACCGACAAAACCCAAGATTTTATGTGTTTATATTAACTTTACTGCATAACTTTACGAGTTGTTTATTAAACAATTTAAGGTATTTTAACTGTTTAATCATTAGACCAGTAAAAACTGAACGTAAACACTTACTTGATTTGGTTCTTGGTTCGCGGGGTCCGTCTACTGTAACTTTGATGGCTTTGTTGTATGTAGCGATTTGGTAGAACGGTGCGGAGGTGATGGTGATGGTCAAGCTGAAGCTCTTGCCTCTGCCGCTTCTGCCGACAAATCTCAAATCGTTGAATTTGGCGACTTGATTCTTCATGACGGCGGTGCAATTTCTTAATTCGGCGCAATAGTTTTCGTCGTTTCCGGCTTTCAAGGTAACCAACGTGCCATCGGGGACCTCGTCCAAAGAAACAACTTTGAATGCGATAGGAAGAGACTTATTAGATCTCCAATGTGTTGGCAAAGCGCTGCATAAAACAGCCGGTGATCCAGTTTGAACTAATTCTCCGTGGCATTCTTGGAGGGATTCTTGAAGTGTTGCGTACATGTCGGTCATCTTCATGAGATTGTTGTTGTTTGGTAAATGCATAACTCAATGTAAAACTCGGTGAACTTTGGTAAATCCAGGCGCAAATAAAGTCGCAAGTCACTGTTGTCACAAATGCACAAACGTTAAAAAAAACCTGAAGTGCGAACTTTCCACTGTTCCCGCAAACTTTGACTAATATATCACTTGAGGTCTGTGACGAGACTGGTTGGTAAACTTTTTCGGCTAGAATATTATACCACTGTGACTAGCCCCCACCCTTTTTATTAGTATAAAAGGAGGGTACATTTTTACGCTGATGTACCGAGAAAGGTGTGAGAAAGACGCAACGGTCCTTAATTTGTGGATTGAGCGGGTGCGACAGGGACAGACAACCGTCGACCCTTACTTTAGGTAAACTTTTATAGCACGGATTGGAGCAAGACGACAAACGGCCTCGTTTTAGCAGAGCGACAAAGATAATTAGATATCTTGTTGACTATTTTATGGGACAGAGAAAAAAATACTTTTTTAAAACACAACAGAGTAAGATAGAATTCCATTTAACAAGGAACGATGTATAGGTTCCAATCTGTTAAAGTGAGATATGTCTATTTGATACACATTTGAATGAGCCCCGCACAGGGTTGAACTCCGCTTTTTATACGATACATTCCATACTCACAACTGAATACTCAATATTTTTTAAATTCAATAAACTTTATTGATTTGAATGACAACCGCAAATTTACTTTTTAGAGTGTAATCTAAAAGTAAATTGTCTTTATATTGAGATTTATTTCTTGGCCATTGCTTTTAATTTAATAATTTTATTTTTATTTTATAATAAACAATTATTCATATGTTTATGTAATGTATCGCAAATTTACTTTTTAGAGTGTAATCTAAAAGTAAATTGTTTTTATATCGAGATTTATTTCTTGGTCATTGCTTTTAATTTAATAATTTTATTTTTATTTTATAATAAACAATTATTCATATGTTTATGTATTGTACCTTCTAAATTTAACTTATTCTGTAATAACTATAATGAACATAAATTATTTTTTTTAAATCCTAATATTTTATAATTACATTATGAATAATATTCTACAAAAATGAAAAGAAAAAGTTTATAAAGATATTTTTTCTTTTTATTTAAGAAATATATTTGTGTAGTTTCGTTTGTATACCTACCTAAATTTCCAAATATTTTACATTTTATAATATTATTCATAAATAGAATACCTACCTAACAATTTCAATTTTCGGTTCAATATTATAGATGTTATAATTGTTAATATTACTTAAAATTATGTCATTCATTCATATATTGCAAATAAAATTAAATATAAATAGTATATGTAATAGTTTAATTTTTGCCATAAATTTTATTGTTATTAAATTAAATCTATATATATAGGAAAATTCTATTCATCAATTCTTATATTTTCTTAATTTGTAATATGAAGTATTTTTTTAAGATTGAACAATTCGTCATTTACTAAACAAGTGATATTTTTTATATACTTTAATATTATCCAATATTTAAATAAGGGAATCATCAAGAAAAATTACATAAAGTTAAGTTACTCGATTACTTTAGAGTCCTCCTATTAAGTTATTACGAATTAAATAATTAAATTAAAAAGTTTAATATTGTAGCTCTTTTAATATAAATTTATTTGTTATTTTGTTCTTTTGAAACTATTGATAAATGAATAATAAATAATTTCATTGAGTAATTATTCAACAAATATACATATCTTTACTTAATATATCTTTTCAATAAATTTTATATTCATTTAAATAACTAATAAGTTTAAAATGTTCAATTTTAACATTGCTTATATATGTTAAAAAAATTGTAGTTCCTTTAAATACAATTTTAGGTATCCTTTTTATACTTGTTTTATAACAAAGTAACATTACTTATTAACAATCAATGCGTATATTTATATTTAATATTTTTTAATTAATGAATTGACTAGTAAACAAAAGAATGTTAGTTTCATTCAAATCATTTATTTATGTTAATTAATTAATTTTTAGAGCTTTAATTTCATTAAATATAAAATTAATTATCCTTTCTCCATATTGAAATTTTTATTTGTACAAAAAGTAGTTTTAATTTAAGTAATACAAATTATATTGTAAACTTGAAAATTTTCAAATAATTTTGTAAATATTTAAATATTATTTTGTAATTTTTTATTATTATTAATAGCAAAATAATTTTTTTTAAATTCGAAGTCAGGTTGAGCATTTGAAAATTTCCCCAAAAAGAGTGTTAATATTGTTTCTTAAACATTTTCAAATAATTACAGAAGTCAAGATGCCCAAGCCAAAATAAAGTTGATGGTAAAATATTATATTGCTGGAAATCTTGCAGTAGCATATTGTGAGTCAAAAACCAGGCAGAAGCAAAATCGCCGCCGCCAATAAACAGACCCAATCAAAAATTATTTACAACCGAACTACCAATTTCACTTCTGACCCACATTCCCGATTTTACAGTTCCAATTTATTGCAATAATATAACAATAAAATCGTATCGCTCCGGACCTGATCGAGGGACAGAACAGTCCCAACAGAGATGCGAGATCGGCGCACCTCGCCGCCAGAAAAAGGAGCCGAAACCGTGCAAAACGTTGCGCGAGCGAGACGGAGCCGCGTGTGTGAAGGAAAATATAAAAAGGCCACATTCAGCCAATCCTGAACGCGGTTTTTGAGGCCTCAACGCGGTTAGCCCCACCCCTAACACGCCGCATGTCAAGCCAACCCCTCTCATCCCCACTCCACCGAACAAGTTTCAGCTGTTGGGGTCTTGTGCGTGTTTAGTCGGGACGAAAGTGAGGAGGATTAGGGCCGTTTTTTCCGTCAGCTACATGTTTCGACTTCGTAGATCGCGGATAACTTTCGTTTCGTTTTATTTTTTTTTCGTCTTTGACAAAATTGACCATGTCCATTAAGCTTATTTTCAATGTTATTTCAAATATAATAATGAAATTAAAAATATTTATTATCAATATTTCATTCAACCTTAATTATGACCTAGAAAATATTTAGTATCATGAAAGAATGAACTAAATTTAATAATTAGATAGAAATACTAACGGTTATTTTATTTTTTTTTAAATAGACATTATGTTACGTCCATCATTTTATTATTGGAAAACGAAATTTTCTTCAAGACGAATTTTTAAGTTTGTATGTTTGCTTCAAAGATGACTTCACGAAGTTCATTTTTTTTACTTTTATTGTTTGAATATATTTTACACATAAAGTCACTGATTGTACTGCATTAAATTTAATTTTCATTTTAAGAGGAATAGTTGTTATTACATTACCAAGAATTTTATATTAAATAAATCCCGGATCATTTAACAAAAAGAAATTAAATATTTCATTATTTAACTATATGAAAATTTTGATTGATACTAATATTGAGTTTTACACTCAATACACTTAATAATATTTTTTATTGTTATTGTATAATATTGTAACTGAATAAAAAATAGTATTCTACATAATTTATAGTTAACAATAATTATTTTTCATATTTCTTTTAAATTGGATGTTAAAAAATGTTCATGCAAATATTCCATAAACATTTTTTATACTATATATAAATGAAGTATTGAAAAGTATTGTATTACTTAAGATAAAAACTATAAACCGATTTAAAACATATTAATATTATTATTATTAAAATTTTTGTATATATTATACCACAATATTTATTGTTTAAATCACGAATAAAAGTAAAATAAGATATAAAACATTTAAGTTTAAATGATTTAGTAACGGTGATGAATTAGGATATTAACACACTATGAGCGGGTCGGGTAAAAATACCCGTCTCGAGAACTGTTGATTGTTAGTGGACCGGGTAATTTTTACCTTTTTGAATGTACTTACTTTAAAAGCGGGGTGAGATAATTTTACTCTATTGGTTTACATACGGAACTGAAAGAATTATCTCTTATTTTTTGTTATAATTCAACAACTTAGTTTGGACTATTTTGCATTAACATTGAATACGTTTGAAAAACTTATTGTACTGTATTACTCATTCAAGTAATAGTAGTTACTTGTTTTCTACTAATATAGGGTTTCATTACACAATTGATAATTTGAACATTATATTGAAATGGAAGATTGAAAAATTGTTTAACATTCCTTTTATTAATTAAATTAAAAATTTAACATTGTTTAAAACAAAATTTTATACATAATATCAGAATATTTATATTTCGAACAAAGGTAAAAAATAAAACATTAAAGGATAGTGATATTTCTTAATAATGGTTGAAGAATAATTAAGTTTTCTACTAAACATCATACAAGTTTATTACACATATAATATATAGTTTGAACATTATATTAGTAGAAAAATTGAAAATGGTTTAATTGAAATAAAAATTTAAATGTTATGTAAAATGTTTTAAGTTTATTATTAAAATTTTATACATATTATAACACAATATGTATCGTTGGGACAAAGATAAGTTTAAACAGTTTAATATATAATTTGAATATTAATTTTTATTAATTGTGATAAAAACATTATTAAACGTTTTATTATATCACAATATTTATTGTTAGGACAAATATAAAATAGTACAAAAATAAAAAAAATTAACAATTATTAATTCGAATATTATAATTATTTCGTATGTAATATTTATATTTCCTGAATACATTTGAAGAATTTAATATACTAGTTATTCAATACAGTTTCATTATACATTTAATACATAATTTTAACATTGAAATGAAAGATTGAAAGATAGATAAATAGAATACATTTTCTATTAATTATATCAGAAACATTAATAATATTTGAAACATTATGTTATACAATAATATTTATTATTGGAACAAAGATAATAAATTCCGCAACATTCAAAGATAAACAGTTTAATTATATTTGTTATTAATTAGAATAATAATATTGTTTGGCAGACACTATTGTTTCCTAAAAACCTTCATACTAAACTTTATGCAGTTTTATCATTCACTTGATACATACATTCGAATAAACAATAGTTTTTTACACATTTAATATATAATTTATACAATGTTATAACAAATGGTTGTAGATTGATTTATATTTCTGTTAATTATGGTAAAAACATTAAATTATTTAAAATGATTTAATATATTATTTATTTATAGAACAAAGATAAAAAGTCCAACAAAAATAAAACGTTTAAGTTTAACCAGTTTAATAATTATATTTATTTTTAATTACGACATTAATATTATTTCGTATGTTATTCTAATATTTCTTAAAAACTTTCTTATACAGCATTTATTTCATTCATAATTTGAATGCTATATTAAAATGATATTTTATGTTTTTTTTATATAACAAAAATTGATTTATTTTTTATTTAAATTTTATTACTTATCAAAAAGAATTTAATTAAACTACTAGTAAAACATTTTTTACTGTGTAAAATGTAAAAGTATTTAAAATTATAAAACTCTTTATCAACAAAAAAATATATATATATGAAAAAACGAATACCAAACAATTAATAAGTAAAAAAAAATGAAAAAATAAATCTTTTACGGGATGTTAGAATCCCAAAACATTTCAGATGTACATACATCTGTATGTATTCGCCAGCGGGATATTTTGGTATGGACGAAATTAAAATTGTGTCGAGGCTGATGCCGCCATCTCTCCCCGCATCCCTAAACCAATCTCGATATTACAATTTTCACTTCACATACGAACACTTCTTTGAACACGCACTGTTTATTTTAACGTTTCTGCATTTATTGTCAAATTTTTATTAGTTTATATAATTTCCGCCACTGTTTACAAGGCACAACATGTGTTCGCAAGCTTAAAGGGTTGACGGACTTAAGTCACTGTTTTTAACAAAATATACATATTTTATTGCACATTTTACAACCTCGGTTTACAATAAAACCGATGCCGACAAACAATGTGGCATCGCAAATTGTTACTTTCAACGTTCCGAATTTTTCATGCACTTTTCAATCTTTACTGAACGAACTTGACGTATTGTAAATTAATTATTTTTATATGCTCTTCCCGCACATATAAAACATTATTCAGATGTCAGCACCACGTGCTGCAAGATATATAACCTTGATTAATAATATAAATCTATAGACAGCTGTACACTCACTGATTGCAATTTCGAACGCATTATTTATTCACAAGTAGGAACAATTTGCTCATTCCCGTGTTTTATTGACCTAACAGCCACAATGTAATGTCTTAAATTATAAAAAAGACACTTGTTCAACTGAATGAATTTACACGTGTCAAAAAAAAATAATTAAATAAATAAATAAATCCACCGTCAATCTGCGAAATTTAATGCGACAATGAAATATTCACGTTGTACTAAAATTAAACTATACATGCTGTATAGGGTTGCAAATAAAACGGCTATGCAAAAATCGGGGTCACGCATATATCACCTAATAAAAGATTAACCGGGAATATTAACGAGACACGCGGAATAGCTTTAATTAAACAAATCAAGAGACTCGCAATATTGTAACACACGTAAAGCGACGTTATAAAGCCCAGTCGTCTTGCAATAAAAATGACGTTAGAACCCTAAACCCTTTTTAATTTACCAAATTTGTACGGCGCACGATATTCGTCCGGCCCCCCGCCGAAACGTCGGGCTCTTAACGTACGCAATGTTTCTGTCGAAACGTCCGAAACGCCCTTTCACAAATTAATAATCGGAAAGGGTCCAGCCGAAAATCTCACACGCCCTGCGCTTTATTATTTTTTATGTCTCGTATCAGTAACAATGTTAATTTTCTGAGCACGTGTCGTAGATGAAGTTATTATTTTTCGGACCCCTATGGTGAAACATGTATGCACATAAATTGTAGTAAAATAGCGTTACGTTTATTTAAACTCCATTTACAAGATGAGGAGTGATGGACTTTTAAATACTTCAATGACGTACCATTTATTTTCCAGCATAAATTAATTGATGGGCCGGCGACGGGACGCATTTTAATACGTCGAAAATTGATGCGTTAATCGAAAATCCTTGAGAAACCCCAAAATCCGACCTATCTAAATCCATTGTCGACCGCAATTTCAACATCGAATTAATAGAGGAAAATTACAATCAAGAAACTGATTGGTTGCGGCTCCTGTCTGCGACAACCTCTCGCCGATTCTTTCGTACTTCTTCAACCCCGAGACGCACATAAACGTCCCCCCTTCTTTTTTTTATTTCACTCAGATTAATACAACGCCCCCATTTTAATTAATACACAACACGCAGCTTTAATTTTCTTAATGTTCTGTTATCACAATTAAAATGTACGACGGCTCCGACGCGATGATTTAAGACCGAACGGGCACGTGGAGAAAAAAAGACATAAATGTAAATGCGCCAAAGACAATGGAGCCGCCGTTTTATTCTTTGAATCACTTGAAGTGGAAGAATTTAACACGTCTTTGTTTACGTTTGTTTTGTGCACAAGGGAAACGGCGACGCAAACGGTTACCTCGTAAGACCAGAGTTGTTTTTATAAATTATTTTTCAAGGGAAAACGTTATTTTTCCGAGTACCATTTGTTTTGTCCGTTTTTATTTAGTTATTATTAATATAATTGCTTATAATATATACATATCAGTTTTTCATGTTATTTGCCTTTTTCCTCTATATGTTCTCCTGTTGGTTCAAACTTTATATTCACGTTCGTTCTATCCTCTAGTTTCATATATCTTATTCTAAAGTTTTCTTCTTTTTTTATTAACTTGTTTAATTTTTTGTGAGGTTTTACACTGTTCTGTTCTTTTTTCTTTAACATGTCAAAAGATTGTCTTCTATATCATACAGTACGAAAAGAGTTCCTGAAAGAGACATAATCTACGACAGAGACAGTAAGACTCTCTCTAAATACAGACGAGTCAAACGCTTTTGGTACTTTATAACTGGTGCTTACTATAACATATCATCAAGAAGAAATAAATTCATTGAAGAAAATATTATTTTCTATTATTTATTACAGACATAATATTCAATATATTTTTAAAGCAAAGGAAATAATGTATTTTTTTTCTTCATAAAAGAGTCCTAATGAACTTTCTTCGTTTTTATCACAAAAAATGGTTTATACCAATAATGGTCATACAGAAAACAATATTTTATTGTTTTTACTATTCAATAAAATGGAATTATAAATAAAAAAAATATAAGATAAATATTTTTAAGTCTAGAAAAATAAAAATTTATTTGAAATTTACCAATTAAAGGTGCATTTAAAAGATTTATTATTTATCTAACGGAGCAAATGTATAAAATATAATTTATTTATCTGTGTGATTTAGTGTGATTTTACTTTTACTTTTGTTTTATTACTTTGGCGCATTTCTTAATTTAAATATCAATGGATTGTATGTCTTATTTTCCTGGTCAGGATTGAGACCTGGAGACTGTCCCGGCCAGGGTAAAATATTTATGTTTTGCTTTCGTAAGCAGTGATTTAGATTTGTGTTTTGGGTCGTTATGATATTAAAAACATTCTGTAGTGGCATCGTCATTATATGATACTAAATTCTTATTTAAAATGTCTTTATACATAAAGCGATCCATACGATTTTATAGAAAGTCGTCGAAAACAGAATAGTCTGTAGCCAGTGTAGAGGAGCAACCCATTACAATAACGGATCTACCACGGACCCATCACTAAAAACTACAGTTCCACTATTCTGTGCTCTAGTGACACTTTTTTTTGGAAAGAAACAGTTTCTTTACACGCTTACATTCAGACATACCATCATCCATCAATTTTCTTCTTACAATTTTTGAATTGACATTAGTCAGGCCCATTGCCTAGACATTGGATTTGATTGTCCTGCGTACGCATCCAGAATTTTTAGAAGCTCCGAATTTTTCCCAGTTCTAATGATGAACTTATACCAACACCCAATATTAAAACCATTACTTTTTAACTTATTAGCGATCATCCTTTTATTCGTAAAGAGAAAAAGGTGGAAGAAAAGTTGTTATTTAACTTTATTTTATTTATATTTCTTTATAGTATCTCTTAAAATAAAGTTAGACGTTAAAAATTTTGTAAATATTTTATAGATTTTTTGTTTCAAATTTTCATAAATTATCATTAAACACAAACCATATTCGCTCTTTATTCGCGCTTCCTACACTCGCGGTTTTACTATTCGCGGATTAAAAAAATGTGACCCAATTTCTGTGTTCGCAACTAAAGATTTCTTTATTCGCGGATCTAAATCGGAACATCGGTTCAATATCCTTTGTAAACGCACCGTCAAATGGACTAATAAAAATGTAAAATAGACCTTATTACAACTATGCCAAAAGTATGTTTTTAAATAATATAGATGCTGTATTTTTTCGGCCTTTGACATAAGCCGCCTTCGCCGCGTTCGGTTGTTTATGAGAATTCAAACAAACAGTTCCATCCTTTGGTAAGAGCTGCATTGCATATGCATTTATAGTTTCATTCCTCCATTCGTTACAAAAATGGTGATCGAGTAATTGATCAATAAAAAAATCCGAAGATAAAATAAGGTCGTTTGTAGCTTCAACTTCACTCTCAGCTAAAATTGTTCGTAATCCATAATAGAAAAAACGGAAGTGGCGTTATCATTATGGATCGAAATGAAAATTGATCCGTGTATGGAACAAACTCTTATTTTTAAGAGGAAAATTGGTAATGCTTCTGCTGAATATCAATCTGAATTGGAAGAGTTTCTAAAAACTGTCAAGCAAGAAAAAATTACAAAATTCTTTAAGCCATTATCTAAGCCTGAAGATAATAATTAATCAGTATGGTTAAAAACCTCAATTAAATTGATTATTTTTATAAATTTATTCTTTATTTTGTCACCTAGGAACGTATCTCCTATAATCCTATATAAATTACCATTCCATATTCACGGTTTCTGTATTCGCGGCATATTTACAGAACATATACCCCGCGAATAAAGAGCTTTTACTGTAATTGCTAAAACATTCGAGGTATCAAGTAAAAGTTACATTTAATACTCAAGTTTAAGGCTGTTGTGGCAATTTTATTCGGCTTATTGCATTGGCAAAATTGAAATATAAACAAAACAATCGCGTGGATTTGTCAATTTCTGTGAGATTTCACAATGTGGAAACTGGTTGGTTAAATACAATAATGTATATCTTTCTAACAAATTAGTATTAATCGAAATATTTTAGGCACAGTACAATTTTGTGATATCCATTGTCATAGTTGTCTTGGCTTATAATCCTTCGTAAGCCCACAATAATAATGAAGACGGTAAATCCACTTGCAAACAATAATACAATATCTGATAAAACACAGTTCGATCTAATAGAACAGCAGGTAGTTGCACTGGAGTGTAGATGTTTGGAATCACTGATTCGCAATGTGAACCATGAGACTGGGAGGGATGTGCCCCTGATAAATGTGTAGATAAGACGGCAGTTTAGCGTAACAATGCGGCCTTCCGCTTTGCAGAGATATCTATATACGCGGCACACCAGTGCGGTAGCTCTTTCTGTAAAGTACCGCCGTGTCACCCTTCATTGATTCCGAAGATTGCGAATCAAATCATATGGGAGCCGATTCATTTTGGTGTACCAGAGATTTTTAAGGTCGCGACGCCGGATCCACTAAACTGCCGGAAGTTGAAATGTTCCTTCATCGGACGAAGCCGATTTTATCAGCGGCATTGGTTTGTCATAAATTTATATAGATACTTTTACTGATGGATTCATAATAAAAAAATATTGAAATGAAACATTTTTTGAAATACTTTACAGAAATGAATATAAAATATTTTAATTAGATAGATATTTTATTATTTATGAAAAATGTTTGTAACATGTAATCGCGGTTAATCCAGAAAAACTTAAGACATATTCTTTTGGAATCAAGTGACGACAGAAAATGGTTTAGTCGCTGAAGGTTTTAGTTCGTGTAAAGTTGTAGAAGCAATAATCAGTTTCGACTGGTAAATTTCTGCAATGAATAAGTTTGTTCTGGCGCTTACTTTATCGAATTCTAAGGAACATGACCCTTATTATATCGTATTTTTACAATGTTAAACCACATATGATAAATGGATCTTAAAAAAGATTTAATACAGATTATAAAATATTTAAAAATGTCGAAGATATAAATTTAAATACACATAAAATATTCATAATATAAAATATTTAAATTAGATTTTTTTATTTTATCAATTTGACATGTTAATACAATACAGTTAGATCCCTCCCTTATATTTATTATAAATATATCTAATAATTCAGAAGAAGGCTCGATACTGCAACTGAATATCTATTTTCGATTTTTTTTAATTATGACACTCAATAGTTTAATAGTATGGGGCATTAAATTAATCTCTCATAACTATGTAACTACTCATCTGATTTTATTTAATACTTTTCAAATGATATATTACATGACCACTCTTTCAATTAAAAAAAAATAGTTAATTGTGCTCATTTTGGTACAACAACAACATGATTTTTGTTCGAGACACATACCTTATTCTATTCAAAAGTTATTAAAGGGGTACTTTTTAAGACCTCAGTATACAAAATAGTTTAAAAAAGTCAATTTAACTTTTAGCTAAAACTTAAAAAATAGATAAAATGTTAATTTTCATTTACAAGATATTATAATACACATTTAGCAATTATTAGAATATAGTAAATAATAAAATTAAAATTGACGTCTAAAGAATCTTAAAAAATTAAAATTTTTTTAATAATTGTAAAATACTAAAATATAACTGTTTTTGAATGTTACACTGAAAATTTTTACGAAAAATTATAAAGCAAAAAAATTAATACATAACGACATATTTTTAAAAAAGTTTTAAAAAGAAACAAAAATATGTATGTATAAAGAAAACACGAAAATACTTAATTTATAAAATGATATAATAATTTTAACAAAAATATTGTTTATCCTTAATAAAACAGATTAGCATTTGAAAAAGCGGAATTGGCTTTGCTCGATTTGACCGTTTCAGAACCGCTGATTCGGTAGCAATCACTATTTTATCTTGCTACTTCATCTCGTATAATTCCATAGTTCTTTATGCAGGCTGATGCGAGGAGACGTCCCCTCTATCTTACGTAAGGAACATCGATGTGTGTGTACTGTTTGGGACGGATACATGTAATAATTTTTGACGTTAAGTATGTCGTTCCCACAGGGAGGTTCAACCCATAAACTACATGAATCATCTCGTGTTTTGATATTTGTCAAAAAAAAAACAGCAAAAAGCTTAATTTTGATAAAATAACAGTTACTAAATAAATAAATAAAAACATCGTGACAAAGTTCTCGTGTTGTTCGTAATAAAATTTTCCTCGGCTAATTACACAAATCCCGCCTAAACCTCGGGTCGCATTTCTAAAAAACCATGTGGGTTTAGGGGTAGCCCATTAATTTAACGAATCCCAGCAAATTCGGTTGAAAAAAAAAAGGTGCCGTGCATCTTTCGGCGCAGGCACACGTCCACCGGCACATAAAAACATTTTTCCACTTCGTCAATCAAATAAAAATAAAATAAAGAAACGTAAACATACCAACCCTCTTTACTTTTTCCGCATGACATGCCGAATTTCTATGTTTGCGACTCTATTTTCTAAATAATCTATTCATCCTTAAGTGTCCTTAAGCGCAACCATTGTCGTTGTGAAACTGGGATAATATATTTGACGATTTGTAATCGGTAGTTCTTCTATTCTGTAAAGTAAACTGCTTTATTTTTTTCAATTGGCTTTAAGGAGTGAGCTCTAACGTTTTTCTTAACGATGACATTTTTTCTGGATTCCATAGTATCATGATATATTATGTGTTTTGAAGCCGATTTAAAATTTTATTAGCTGTTGATTTTTATATTGTACAAAAAATTTGTCATGTTATTTGAAAATTAAATTAATCATTACTAAATATGCATCATTAATCTAATATCTGTACACTCAATGATGAATTTTAATATTAATGCATGTTATTACATTTTTTTGTAATCTGTTATATTTAGTAGTAATTTACGAGAAAATAATGATTTTATCTAAAATTTAATAATACGCTTACTATCACTAATTTTAATTCAATATATTAATGAATAATATATTGTATTATAAATATTCCATTATAATACATAAATTAATTAAATATAATTTCAAATGAATGGAATATATTCGTTTGAAAAATAAAACTATGAATAAATGAAAACAAACGTCCAAATTTAAAAATATGTGTTTATTTGAATAAGGAAATATTTTTGTGTAATTTTATATTTATGGAAATAATTAATGGGTAAATAATGATTTTATCTACAATTTAAGAATGTTTTAATTTTTATTTCAATATTATAATTAATATTTTGTGTAGAAGTGTGTGAATCATAATTTTTAATTAAGAATAAAAGTTATTCAATATTTTTATTAATTTAAAATGAATTATGTTCTATATTTAGAACAAATTTTTTCACACATACATAAAATAATGATAAAATTAAAATTGATACAAAGAAAATAAATTTTACTAGTAATTAAAATTTAAAGTGGATTGATTGTATATGATAAAACTGTATAAATAAAAATATAAATTCAAGTCTATATTAAATAACATTTACTTGAGCAACTTATAACCATAAATTCAAGCCTTAACTTTCTACAATTTTTATGACATTTTACATACGGTTTACCCTATAAAATTTTACCTTTCACCTAATAAAATTATAAAAATTTCAAAATTCAGTTATATATTTAACCATCCTTGTGGCCATTTTATATTGTTTTATAAGCTAGTAAAATTTTATACAGTACCGACACTTTGAAATTTTACAACGCACCGACTTAAAAGACAACCGACATAAATTCTCGACCGCCGAATTTCTACCTTAACCCCCTTGACAATAAGGTCGAAAACGTCTTGCGTCAACAACAATGATAACCGACCATACCGAAACTAAATGGTTTGCGGCCTAGTCTTTTATAATGCGAACGCTACTGTGGACCCCTAAACAACAACCGTAAGACTGTGACTTGGGTCTCACAATAAACGCAAACAACTCACCGTCTATCTTAAGTCCGGACCGAAATAAAAATCTGTTTCAATATTGTTTAAGCAAGTAAACATTTGTATTCGTAACACAAGCAGCGGAAAATGCGTCCAATATTTACTTAAGCCTGTATTCATATTTGATTTTGTTGCTTATTTTAATTTTGCGTCCATTGTGCCCGGTTTAGTTTTGGGCGCACATAGTGAAGGGCATAGAGAATCGGGATTATCTATTCAAATGTTGCCTTATGATATAGATTAGGGTAATGAAGCAAGTGATTTTCAGATTTTTGGGTGGTCTGTTGACACGCTTTTTCGACTGTTACATTAGAATACCAAATATTGCGGCATGGAAACATATTTCTAAGACATAATGGGAACATATTAGTGAACAGTTTTGTCAAAAGGATGAAACTGGTGTTTGTATGTTTTTATGACCATAAATAATTTTTATTTAGGTAAAATATACCTATCAATATAAGTGAAATAAATGTATTATTAAATTTATATATATATATTCAAAATTTCAATGATTCATTAATATTTAAAAAAAAAAACTCTTAATATAAACATTGTAACAAAAATAATATTAAATTTTAAATTAAAACAATTTTTAATAATTAATGTTTTTATAAAATATAATACTTTATAAAAGTATTAATCAAATACACATGTATTATATAAACACATCTAATCACAAAGTACACTTATTATTAAAAAAAATAGTCTCAATTATTTTATCAGATTGTTGTCTATTAAACTAAACACAATTTAAATTCGCCATTATTAAAAATTGATATAGCTTAATTAAAATTCCCACAAAATGAACTGCAAATAAAATTCTCGACCATTATTGAAATTCTAAATTAATGAATTTTATACGCTTTTACATTTTTCAAATAATGGCGAATGCGTTGATTAAAATAAAACTAGAAGTTGAATATTCAACTTTAAGAGAAATTAAGTAAAAAATAAACAAATTAAATTTTAGTTTTTTATACTTCTTTATCTTAATTTTAATAAAAAAAACAAAATTTATTTAATACATACTGCAACTACTTCTTATATAACTATAAGATTTTCTGAATTTGTAACGATTTCTCATACATTTCTCAAATAAATTAACGTACCACAACAGTAATAAGTGATCATTATGACTTTTTTTCTAAAAATGGGAAATGGGTGGTATAAACTATTCATATTTCTACATAAAAATATGTTTCCTTTCGAATTATCCTAAAAGAAGCTTAAAAATAATTTAATTAAAATAAAAAATTAAAATTAGGAAAACTCGATTTTTAAATAAATTAATGAATTTTATTTAATAATGAGTATTTCCATTTCTATTTGAATTGCAGCCTCGCACCGTTTGTTCATACTCAACATTTAATTTTGATCCATATTATCTTATTTAAGTTAAGACAAGAAGGCGATTCACTTCCTCCAATTTCTTTTGATGCATTGGATGGTCTCTTAAACGTCTCCCAGACATGCTTTAGATATATTCGATGAGGTGAAGGTTTGGACTATGGGCTGGCCAGACCGTAGTATCAATTTCGATACAAATAAGATTATATTGGACCACATGAACAGAGTGAATGTCCAAAATGTAACGCTCAGCATAAAGGATGACATTATTTCAGGTGGTATTTAGTAAGTTTTGTGTGTGGTTATAAACCGTTGTCTTGAAGTTGAAAGTCTCAAAAAACGATCTTGGACAGAAGTGTCCACAGGATACGATATCTGTCCTGTTTTGGTTTTTTGGTGGGTACTGGGAAATTCAGGAAACACCAAACCTTTTGGCTGTCCTGGGGAAACTCCAACTTTCTTCACTAACAAAACAGCCTGAGAACACTCATCACGACATTTTGTGTTGCATATTAACAATATACGAAAATTAAAACGAAAATGAAATTGATTGAAATGGCGATAGTTTAACCCGTTTTTAATTTACCAGAATTTGAATGATATATTCGACATTAAAAAAACTAAACCACTTATAAAAACGATTATACACAAACCATATATAAAAATTAATAGAAACAATTTGCTATTTACTTTGATAGGATTTTTTTAAATGTGGGGCGATTGTTTACTATATCTTATATATAAAAACAACTATGTGTCTATTTGAGATAACATACAGGATCCCACAATTATCAAGACATAAATGTGTCGACAAATATCAATTGTTTTTTATTAAAGTCTACGCAAACGAAAAATGATGACAAAATATTATTCTAAAAAATTAATGAAAATTATATCATAAACTTAAATAATTAACAAATTGAAATAGTACAAAAAAGAAATAATGCTAGTTTTAGTATAAATGTGACAATAAATATCAATAATATTGCAATTATTTTCCTTCTAAAATAATTAAATATGCAAAATCTGTTTGAAATAAATAAAATACTAGTTTTGAAATAAACAATTTAAAATTAATTATTTAATTAAAAACAAAACCTTTAAGTATAATGAGTGTTTGCCAGTAAAACTTCGGATGAATATTGAAATTTCCGGTGGTCCCGGTGTAAGCACAGGACAACAAAAGAGGCAGTATATCGCGTCGCCGCCACTAAAACAGGCAGATAGTTCCCGTGCAAAAGTAGGAGGAGGAAATCCATTGCAGGCGCGATTTCTGGTAAGCCAAAAGCTCGGGATCAAGATTGCCACGGCGATATATGAGATGATTTTAGCAGACTATGCATTCACGTGCTGTGTTTTATTCCGGTTCCCGGGTCTAAGACCGGAATTGAATAAGATCAAGACAGTTTTATGGTGATCGGATATCGTACAGTAAACTGTTTAATGAATATTCGATTTATATGGGCGAGATTGATTTCTGTTTTATGGGCGCAATAAAATCGCAACCGAGATTTATTGCCATTTTAAACTACCGTCAATTAAAATTGAATATCTTATTGCATATTAGTCTACCTAATAAATGACGTCAGATTCTGACGTCGTCTCAAACATTGTTGTCCGCAAAGAGTCTATACCGGGACTTTTCAATGTTTTACATTAGTGTATATGAGATTATAAAGTGAATTGTTTTTGATATATTCTCGTTAATGTTTATTCAGAATCTTTAAACACACAATGTTCAAGGGAAATGAACAAAATAGAAAATGGAAACAAAAATTGATGGTTCTAATTGATGCGAGACAAGTGTCAGAATAAAATCATCCTTGTCAAGCGAAAAGAGCCCTGGATGTGTACAAATAAAACTAAAATAACACAAAATCACACTAAACTTCTGCGGAAAATATCTATACACACAAACACACACAGGCCGATCGACACATACATTATTAATCATACATGCAATTCCACTAAAAACATCGATAACGACCGACAACCAAAAACAAAAAGAACCACGAGGAAAAACAAAAACATGTTCATTTCGAATAAAAGGGGTCAGACAAAATCCAGTTGGCATAGCCAGTGACGGATTTATCAGCACGGACAACTGGACTTTTGCAACCGGAATCAGCCAGATGCTGGTGCATCCCATCGAAATAATATTTATCTGACCAATCCGTTCGAATGCGAAAAATCTCCAATGGATCCACCAGTTTCCATTCTCATGGGACCATTACGCACTTTTCTGTTTGCCATACCTGCATTGGAGGTTTTTTCTAAAAGCCTCTTTCTTCCAAATACTAACTAATATGTGTGTATATGTGTAATAAAATTTTCTGACAAATAATTTGATTTGTGTTTGAACGGATACAAAGGCTCGATTAACGTTAACCAAAAACTGCCAAATACCAGCGAGCACGCATTACACGAACCAATTATACTACTTCATCATAATTAATTACGGATGCCCTTTCAACCCGAAGCCGATTCAATTAAAACAACGCGACGCCGTCCTTTCGATGTGCGTTTCAATCTGAAACAGATTATGCCATTCTCCCGTGTGGAACATATGATAAAACTGTACCCAAGCCGAGTTTTACACGCTAATGAGGGCAGCCTGGCCAGTTACCCACCGCAGGGGGGAGCCGACGCCTCCAACCCCCCGCCGACAGTGCGGGGGCATGTGGGGGTTACGGCCCCACCCCTTCTACCTACATACCGCCGCTAATGTCGACTGACGGTGTGAGGCTTTGATTCCCGGTTAATCGCGCAACTGATCTCCAAACGGTGCTTGAGTTTCCAAACAATTTTTTCTATTCGATTTCTTCAACTTTATTTCATGCAACTGCTCCATTGTGTTCCATCATTGAGCCTTTAACAGTTAAACTTTTCTATTAATAATAAAATGTGCTGGTGGCATAATGAAACAATTGAGAAAAACTTTCTGTAGGCACCGCACTGGTTTGTTTCCTAGTCCAAGCTAAATTGTGTTCAATTTTATTCAAATCCCTCTGGATTTTCGTGTGTTTACATGCTTTGCAACACCACCGGTATTCTCTGGCCGCGGTATCTATTTGTATTCCACTCTTTTCGTTTTGTTTTTAGTCCGCGATTGAACCGATCAGGCGGGCTTTTTCATCAAGAGTGGACAACACCAAAACGGATCGAACTATTCCTTATGCCAGCCCGAAACAATGAATCAAACGGATAAATGTGTTCGAATTCACAACGTACTTTCGAATGTTTTTCTTTGCTTTATGAGTATCTTTTCTTTTACAATTTTTAGAATAAAATATATAAATGTAAATAAACACTTCAGATAAAGATAAGATAACAAGTATAACAGTAAAAACTGACTAACCTAACAATATCATTACCATACATTTCTATTTTTAAGTTTATATAAGTAAAAATATTAAAAACATGCGTTATGAAGAATTTCAACATTCTTTGTAATATTTGTCACACACTACTGCTTTACACGTGAATAATTAAACTTCGGAATATCAAGACGATAATAAAATTAAAACCAGTAAGTATACAAATCAATTAAGAACTCGTAAAGATAAAATTAATTACTAATGAATTCTCGACAAAATCAATAAATTGCTATTTTTAGATTTACTTTAAATTAATATAAAAATATAAATGGCGTTGTGAGTTACGAAGCAGTAGCCTTTGATATCTCGTCTAGTACTCAACATTGTTGGATTAAAGTGTATTAATTGCTGTAATAAAATGATTAATTACTTATTTAAATTTACAATTGTGTCTGCCATTTTCGGGTTATCTATGCAGAAAAGGGAACTAGTAACGGTTTCTGTGGTAAATAAATATTTTATAAATTATACATATATTTTATATTGTTCTACAGGTTTTTAGGCATGGAGATAGGACAGCTACATATACTTATCCTTTAGATCCATATAACGATATACTTTACAATGAAACTGAAGCTGGAGAACTCACCTATGTAAGCACTACTTTTTTTAAAGATTTAAATGTAACATTAATACGTTGTAGGCAGGAAAAAATCGCCAGTACCTCTTAGGAAAGTTTTTGAGAGCCCGTTATGAAGATTTTCTTCCACAGCTGTATTCCAGAAAAGATATATACGTTGTGTCCGATGATATGGACAGATGTTTAATGTCAGCAGCTGCAAATTTAGCAGGTATTTACACTCCAGAAAATGTTACAAGCTCGGATGAAATTTGGGACAAAAATTTCCAATACCAACCTGTTCCAATTCATATAGATGCCAAGTTACTATGGGGTGAACCTTTCAATTGTCCCTACTACTACGAATTAGAAGACGATTTGTATAATTCCGACTACGTCAGAAACATTGATGAGGAAAACAAAGACTTTTACGCTTACATTAACAATCATACTCAACTTAATATTACAAGTAACTACTATGTAGTACTACGTAATTCCTGAGGTAATATTTTGGACATTTTAGGTCTGCGTGATATTGGAGGCATCTACCAAGTCCTCTATATTGAATCTGAAATGAATTTGGAACTTCCAGAGTGGACTAAAGCAGTATATCCAGGCAAATTAAACGAACTAGCTGCCATTAGTAAATATATACAGGCTTTTAATAAAGAAGTGGCAAAATTTAGCGCAGGGCCTCTTTTGCGTACAATTATAAATGGTTTCAAAGATCGCAGTTATAAAATGCTGATGTACTCAGCACATGATACGAACATTGCCCAACTAGTATATACAATAGCTCCACAACACGAGAAATTCTGTCCGGAGTTTGGCAGTATGGTTATTTTTGAATTATGGAGGAATGGAGAGGATGAATATGTTGAAGTTTATTTAAAGAGGGACGATAATGTGACAAAGATCGAAGTTGAAGGTTGCGAGGAACTTTGTAGTCTTTCTGCATTTAAGTCAGCTTTAGCTGAAGTAACTATAGAAGAAGAAAAGCTGGTTGAATTATGTAGAGCAACATCAGGAGCTATTTCAAAAACTAGTTTGATTTATTGTGTTGTGGTTATGTTAGTTCTTGTTTTAAATATGTGGTAAATGAATTTAATAAAAAATTATCATAAATGAACGATGTGTAAATTGCATGAGAGAGCCAATCGATAGCTCAACCGTTACGTGAACAAAACGATCTTATAATTGCAGCACAATAAAAACCCCTAAAAAAAGTTGAAACCAATTTTGCAAGTGAACATGAACATCCATATTTTACATTTATGTTACCCTCAATAGGAAACTACTTTAATTAATATTCGTGTGTATTATTACCTACTAGTTCTGTTTTCCCAAAACAATAACTCATGCGGACTTTACGGTAATAAAATTTACAGTTAGTTGGCATATCGATTTATCCGCTACACCGCATGTTTAAACGACAAAATAAAAGTGGAGGCCTACGTTTATATTTGCCCCAATATGAATATCATTAGGTACGTTCTCGTTCAGCACGCAGAATTGAAATTCGGTCTAATCCACTAATAACGACCAAATTAATGTGTTATTAGTATGTTTATGGACTGGCCATAACTAGATTTCAATTATGTCGATAAATAAACAATTTCTAATATGTCAGACAAAATAATGAAGGTGTGTAATTATACACACATGAAAATTAGAACCATAAATGTTATAGTCGCAGTTCTAATCTTCGCACTCACTACGATCTATAATACGTGCATAGGATCAAATGAGTGCCGTTTTAATTAATTATAGCACACTTTATTCAGAAATTCACCACTTGAAATAGTAATGTAATTAAAAGTACGCTGCAAATGAAACTCTTGTTAACATTAAGTATATTAGCGGTGTCATGTTCTGGATCAGGCTGTTCAGTTAACCAACTTCCTATTAAGTCATGCACGATTTTTCGCACAGATGTTAATTCAACAGAGTCACTAATGTGGGTCCCGTACATGTCATAACAGTGCGAAGTACCTTTCGAAATGTAATTGTTAAAATTATATTATTATTGTATCGTATTAACTTACCATTGATTAAAATAGCTGAAACAGATTCGTCAGTCGTCTCATATATACCAAGAGGATGCCACGGATCAACACTGCCATGCACATGTACGACATTTGTGTGTTTAATGTTGTAGCCACCATAAATTCTGTTCGTTCTTGCTACAACTCTATCTAAGTAAGCAGCATCGATCTCTGATCCATAAACATCGGCACATAATTGAACGAATGTTTCAATCGGAAATCGAGTTCCAAACACTGGTGTATTTTGCGTGGATGTCTGATAGAAAGCAAATTCCGTACAAGTTTGGTACATCCACTGTCTCACTAAAAATGTTATACGTAAAATTTGATCTTATTGTAATTGTTTTACTTACTTCCACTGGAGACTGCAGCTCCAGTTAAAATAGAATTTTGTAAATATTTGACATTGTTTACATGAAGGTAATCTATACAACTATTCCCATACCATATTTTAGAAACAACCGCTAATTTCTCCAATTCAGTTTGACTTGAGTTTTTTGTCATCAAATCACACAAATAATTAATGGTAACTGCTGTTCTTGGACTGTTGTACTGTGCAATTGAGGCAAAACCGTAAGCTATTGCTTCAAAAAGATTTGCGATATCCATTGTATTATTCAAACTGTTTGATGAAGGTGTACAAAATTTAAATAAAGAATCAATTGTAGAGTTTCCTAAATTATTTTCCAGTTGTTGAAATGCGGTTTGTACTGTGTTGGCGCAGTTTTGACTATGCAGGTTCACTAAGTCGTCAGCAACAACTTTCATGTATTCTAAACAGACAAGTGTTTAATAAAATTTAATAAGGTGTAATCGCAATATTAATACCTTTAAAATCTACAATAGCTAGTAAAGGACCGCTTGAAGCAACCGCTCCTTGAACCAGGTGAGGATACTTTTGTCTCAGCCAAGCAGCAAGAGAACCAGCGTAAGAACCTCCAAAAACTATCCATTTCACATCTTTTGCTAGAGCGTATTCTTTATTCATAGCTACAATAAATGTGGCTAAGTCATCTATAGCTTGTTGACTGGTTAAATACTTTAAATTTTTTGTAGTTAGTTCACTAAAAATTCGTTTTAGTTTTGGAAAACAATTAATAGAGATACTTACTTGAATGGTTGACTTTCACCATAATATCTATGTTCTAGCATGAAACATAGAGCATTGTATTCTGTAGCTGAATTAATCCAAGATCCAGAACTCATCCAACTTAATGAAGCAGGACTTTCTCCACCAATAAATAGGAAAGCTACGTTTCTGGTCTCTTTATTGGAAAATTCTTCATTTACAAAATATTTCTATAAAATTTAATTAGATACATATGTATATATACAACGATGTACACTATATATTACCTGTTTAAATGTTTGTTGATTGGTGGGATCGAAATGGTCCAAGATTTGGTCAAAATATTTAGTGGTTATAGCTCTCGAAATTGGAACATTATCGGGTGGAGGCAAATTTCCGCCTACTCTTCTCCCATAAAAGAAGTCCTTTGTGCCACTGGTATACCAAATTAATGATGTTAGCAGAATACACAAAAACGACTTCATCTTCTGAACTACAACTGAGCTGTGGCTAATCAGAGTTATTTGTGTAATAAAAGTATTGAATATTGTTATTAAATAGTAAATTATAATTATTTTCAAGATTAATAGATTAGATACATTTAACAATACATATTGTTTTATATATAAGTAGAATTAAGATATCTATATTGACACCCTAAATTCTTGAATATTGTATTTTTTTATTTATTTATTTAAAAAAAAAAAAAAAAATAAAGTTGCACTTTCCTAAGTAATATAAATTGAACGGCATAAGTTAGGGATATTGTCAATAAATTATAAACAGATTAGAACTTTGAGATTATTTATTTTTTAAATTACACACTTATAGTAATTTAAAAAATATTTTCTCCTAAAAACATTCAAAAAATAAAATATTTACTTACAAAAAAATATTATTTTGCATTAATAGTCGTATGTCCACCATTGTTATCAATTATTGATTGACACTTGCGGGACATACTCTCTACTAAATTACTAATATAATCTTGAGCTATTTCTTCCCATAATTGTGGTAACAATATCCTAAGTTATTGAAGAGTTTCTGGAGGTGGTACGGATTCGTCCCAAGCGCATGCTTCATGGGACTTTGGTCTGGAGAGCATGGAAGTAACTCTAAATAATTGATTCCATGGAAATTTTCTTTCTTTCTTCAACAGTTACAGGTCTATATGGTCGAGCATTATCGTAGAGAAAAAATAAATGGTCCCGAATGACTGCATGAAAATTAATAATTATTTACTCAATAATGTCCCGCCTGTAGATATCACCTGGCTATTGACAAATATAGAGATCTGTTCTTCCTCCAAAATAGATTCCAACTCAAACCATAACACCTCCACCTCCAAATGGATAAATTAATTGGCATGTCCTTCTATATCTTGGTACATATAACATACTTTGGTCTGTAGAGCACCATAATTTACGACGAGGCATACTTCCACTAATCACAAAGTTACAAGTTTATTGCGATAAAAGTAAAACATGGAATGAACGGTTCGTGAGTATTTTTATTTACTTATTTATTATTTATTTCTTTAGATAACAAAAATTTAAAATAAAAAAATGTCACTTTTTTCATATAAGTAAGATTACAATATAATTTCATTGTATTATTATTTATTTAATTTTAAGCAATATCACTAACTTACGCCCCCACTTTATTTGATTTATTATATGTTAATAAAGATTTTTTTGTTTATTTTTTTTCAATTATATGACCAAAAAATTGTTTATATTTATTTAATACAAGAATCTAATTTAAATTTAAATAATAAAGAATTGTTGTTACTGAGATTTTTTTCTATTTCTATAAAAAATTGTTTATATATTTAGTAAGAGAAAACACATTTTAATAGATAATAAAAGTAATAATATGCTTTAATAGTTTATTTGAAATACATTAATTTCAATTTTTTAACCATTCTCCAATTTGTTCATGAACCTTCGCTTTTGCAGCAACCAATTCTGAAGAGTCTAAAACTGTGTCTTCATACATGTTGGCACAATGAGACGTTCCTAAAATTCAACAACAACAACTTAATACAAAAAAACTAAATGAAACACTTCAATTTACCATTAATGAGTATTGCTGGAGCAGCTTGGTCACGTGTTTCATAAATACCTAATGGATACCAAGGATCTACTGTACCATGTACAAAAATAACATTAGAAACATCTATATTTTGGGCTCCGTAAATTGTATTTGTTCTATTTACAATTCTGTCTAAATATTCCCTATCAATTTCAGGTGAATAAATATCTGCACAATAATCTACGAAAAATTTAATTGGGAACTGATCACCAAATACTGGAGGTGTTTGTGTAGATGTTTGATAGAAGGCGAATTCTGTACAAGTCTGGTAAAACCATTGTCTCACTGCAAATTTTAATCAGTAATACGAAATTAAACAATTGAAAAAGTACATACTTCCACCAGTAACAGCAGATGATGATCTATTTCCGTTTTGCATTTCTTTTACCATTCCATCATACTTGTAATCCAAACAAGCTCCTTCTTGAACAAGATTATTCACATCAGCCAATTTCTCCAAAGATGATTTTCCGGATTCAGCAGTTAAAATATCACAAACTGATGTAACATTTAACTCCTTGGAATCGCTGTTGTACTGAGCTATATAAGCAAAATTATCCGCAATCAATTCAAAGAAGTAAGCAATATCTTTCTCGTTATTCAGACTATTTTTTATGGGTGTACATAAATTGAACAGTTTATCTATGTTAGCGTCTGTATTATTTAAGTTGTCGCTGAGTTGTTTAATGCCTTCCTGGACCACGTCAACACATTTTTGACTGTGGAGGTCGCGTAGGTCATCAGCTACTACTTGCAAGTACTCTAAAATTTATGCTTAGGTAAAATAATCAAGAAGTTTTATACAATTTATATTTACGTTGGAAGTCGACAATGGCTAGTAAAGGTCCACTAGCGGAACTAGCACCATAAACCAAATGAGGGTATTTCTGTCTTAACCACGCGGCCAAAGATCCAGAGTACGAACCTCCGAAGGCAATCCATTTAACATCCGGAGCTAGTTGATGTTTTTCATTCATAGCTACGATAAAATTGGCCAGGTCATCTAAAGCTTGTTGACTGGTCAAGTATCTCAGATTTTCAATAGAGAGTTCTCTAAAATTTTTATTAGCAACTTATGGAAACAAGATAGAGAAAGACTTACTCGAAAGGTTGACTGTCACCATAGAATCTGTGTTCTACTTGAAAACATAGTGCCTTGTATTCTTTAGCTGATTTGATCCAAGCTCCAGATGTCATCCATTTTACATTAGCTGGACCTTCACCACCAATAAAGAGGAAAGCAACATTTCTTTTTTCTTTGTCGAAGAATTCGTCGTTTACAAAATATCTCTTAAAAATTATAAAATTTGGTTATTGTTTAGTAAATTTGAATTATTTAGTACCTGTTTCCATGTTTTTTCATTTGTTGGATCTGAGTGATCTAAAAATTGGTCAAAGTAGTTCTGGGATACAGATCTAGACGTTACTGAAACAGGTGGAGGAAGGACGTTTCCACCAACATGTTTTCCACGGAAAAATTGTCTGAGTCCGTTTGTGGGCCACGACAAATACAAAATAGTAAAATAAAGAAGCCACTTCATGATAACACCTGTACAAATTAAAATTTAATGGGCAACTGAGGTTGAAGACTAACCTTAATATTCACTAACTGGCAATATATTTTATCTCTATGATTACAATAAATCGTTTCTAAAAACAAAGTAGAGATAATTTAATCCTATTATCAACTATTGATTAGCACTCGCGTTGGTTAATTTTGGGTGACACAATTTTTTTGTATTTCCCCATGTATTTTAAATGTAGAACAATGTTGAGTAGATTCTATACAAAAATAGTTGGTTATCTATGTTCCCCGTTGTAAGCGTTTAACAAAAATTGGAGCTGATATACAAATAAATGTGAAAAAGTATTTTTAGAATAAATTTAAGTACATATGCGTGTTTTGTTTTTGAAGTGTATTCCTCGCCCATTATTATTTAATATTCATTTCACTTATTTTTTAATTAATTCATAAACGTCGAAATGTGGTTGAAAACAGATGCCTAAACTAAGGACGAGCCTGTTAACCGGTCGCCTGAAATAAATGATATAACAATGGAGAAATAGCCTAATGGCAAAGACGAATAACGCAATTTGTAGCGTGCGAAACTAATGGCTGCTTGGACAGTGTTTTAATGAGAAGAGGCCAGAGAGTGGTAAGCCTGACACCTAGGGAATATGAATTGCGATCGGTGAGACTGACATATCGCCACTTCCGGTCCAACAACTACGATCTGGGAACCTACGACTGCCGAACTTACACAACGAACAACGGACCCATTTAAATAGGTTTCAATCTTGTGAGAAATTCATGGCGAACCATTGATTTCTACGTGAAGTTATTCAAAGTTAATTGGATTCGGAATATCAGATTTTTGCTAATAAATCTCCATTCGTCATTGTCATGTTAAACGTGGGACAGGTATGTTTACATGTGATAACAAATACTAATCGAGATTATGATTACAGTTTTGTTAATCAAAGCAAAAAAATCTCAACAACAATTAGCTTATTACTCAGAAATGTTGAAATTGCTTTGCTGTGCAAACTAATTGGATACACACACATTTCAAAGACAATTTAATCTCAATAATTCAAAGTTTCGTCCGTCCCAGACAGACATCACTCTTTCAGACCATTACCGTGGAAAGGAAGTGAGCATTATGTGTGGGTGTTCGTGCTAACCTGCGCTTCCGGTTGGGCCCATGTGCGACCCTTTAGTCTCACTGAACTGGCTAATTATCGCTCTGTATCACTCATTCCGTCTGCTTTTTGCCCAATTTGTTTACATGCAATTATAATGTCATTACTGCAACGGGCACTTCGAACCATGCCGTGGCTTAACACGCACATGTCCAACTCTATATTGTATTGAGAATTTGTAATTTAATATTTATTTCGATACTTTTTAAAAAAGTTATTTTTTTCATTTTGTGGAACGCAAGTACATAAAGAAGTTATTATAACCAAATTAACCACATGTGTTGCTCGTCTAAGAGTAGTCACTAATTATGGTTATTAAAAGTTCTCGAAACAAAATCTATAATTTATCTATAACAACAAGCCCACCTTGACAAAAATAAAAACATATGGCCTAAAATATAAAATATTAAGCCAAACGTTTTCAAGCCAATTAACCGAAATTAAATAGTAATAAACGACGATTCCTGAAACTTTTCAACCCTTTCCCATATGTCCGTTTAGGGTCGTCCGCGTATCTTTTTAAATTTAAATTAGTGCATTAGGTTTTAAAATCGGTTAAGCGGTAACCCCTTAATAATAAACTGTCAAAGGCCCTACATTAAACGTCGGAAAGAGTTGTAAAAATGTGTATAATTATTATTTACATCTCTCGGAACACTTGTTCCGTTTCGTTCATTAACTACAGAAGGGTCAATTAATTCCAATTGTTATGGAAAGAATCGGTTGAAAAGAATTGTAGTTGAAAAAACTTGAATTTTAGGAATCAATGATTAAGATATGTTTGATAATCAATTCACCATTGGTAAATTGGTGGGGTTGTTGCATAAGAACGTAGACAATGTGGACACGAGAAATTAAACAGTGCCTCCATTAAATCCTGTGTTTGCTGTCCTTAGTATTAGGTAGTGACATTTGACAGTGCTAAGAGCTGGACGGTCCGGCGCTCGATTCAACACTAAAGCCGTTCATTACCCTCAAAGGTCAATATTGACCTTTAGAGCGAACCCGCTTCTCCCACTTTTACGCCACTAAAGGTTTCCCGGTCCTCTTGTGGAAATTGAAAATCACTCCTACATCTTTGTTACGTTCATTAAGATTTTTGTTTGTTGTCTTTGAAAGAAATAATGCAACTGATCTAACTGTAAAAATTTATTGTAATAAAATAGTTATTGGTTCAAGTCATTAATAAAATTAAAATTATATTTTAGTATCTTCCTCTGCCACCTTGTGGATTACACTTTGTGCCTTTTACGGCCTCGTCAACATAATTCGACCAAATCCTGAAGTTAACCTCATTATAATCTAATTGTCCGTACAAAAATTCTGGCATAGTGTTCGTTAACATATACACTTTATCTTTGTAAACTTTAACATCACAAGGGTAAATCATTTTGCGATCATCCTTTTGTACCAAGGAGATGTCATGAAGACTAGTTGCTGTGTTCCAACATGCGAGAGCGTTCTGATTAACCAAACCCAGAAACATAATTCCCGAGTCCATGTGAATATCTGCTGAAGATGTTTGCGAATTTTCTCCACGGTTTCCTACCAACTAAAACACAATAACATTAGCAAACAAGCGAATAACATACTCTTTTGGTACCTTGAAGTCGTTTTCCTTGTAAGAACGAGTGGCAAGTGCTTCGTTTCTTAAAAATCTGGTCGACACTTTGTACATATTATGACCGGCCATTGAGTGAAAATACATGTCCCTGTAACCATTTTTTAATTCAGTAAGTTCCACACTAAAAACTCCATCGTTCCATTGGAAACGATGACCAGATATAAAGAACTCCCCAGCTAGTGGTTCCAAGAAGAAGTAGTTGTGGTTCACTCTCCAGGATTTATTTTTCCTCAAACTAAATAATCGATAAAAGAATTGAATAAAAAGCATTTTCGCGCATTATTCACCTAAACACAGTTAATCCATATCCTGCAAGGTCAGGCATGTAAGCATAGGCATCATGGCATTGTTCTTTAGTAACATCAACGGTTACACTGGCCAAATTGGTAGCTGCTGCAATACTACTTTCAGGAAACACATGCCTGTGTATGATTTCATCGTTAATAAGATTAATGACGTACAGCGTCATGGGTTTGATCCTTGTGGCGTTGCCTGTAAGTAATTTTTAAACAAACTATCAGTAATAAAACCCGTCGCATTTTAATCAGACGAATAAATACTAACCGGGTAATTCTATCAAGCCTGTATCTACAAACCACAGTCGATCACATGGATCAACAGCCACTCTGTATACTGATACAAAATTATTGTCGTAATTTTCCGCTGGATACAGGTTGGTTTTCCAATCTGGATACGGTGTTAATGGCACATTGTGTTTGTTTTTGCTGTTTAGGCTTACATAGTTCAATGTGGATGGAACGCCCAATCTTCTTCGGGGGACTGTGATAAACAATCGATCCTTCCACACGTTCGCCCCCATTGGAATGTTATTCTCTAAAATAAATATTTTAATCAATTTAATCTTTTTGCTTTTTGTAGTAACTTGTTTTGCACAACTATTTGTTGTGTTATTCGTTTACTTTAGTAAAAATAGTTTTATTTCGGCACCGAAAAACTCACAAAATGGAGTTTTGTTTAATCATTTCACATAACGAATTTTTAATTAACCGTGTTAGCTTTTTGTTGATACATCAAATGGAAGTAAAATTAAACAGCGTTTATGTCAACAACGCGCCCTACAAATTTTAAACTAAACACGCTACTTTCCAGTTTCATATCGAAACCAATTTAGTTTCACTCACAGTTCGTTTATGCACAGTGATTCAAAATGTTTGTTCTTTTTTTTTTTTGACGTATGGAATTTAATTTTTTTTTCTTACCATATTGATAATTCAGACTGGCGGGTATTTCTTCTTCGTTACTACCTTTGGAAATGTCTCCGGGAAATAGAAAATCGGAATTTTGATAAAAATTTCCTCTTGTTTTTACAGGCCATACATAACTTAACCTATATAAAAAAAAATAATATTTTAAAACACTTTGTTATGCTAATAAGATGTTGTGTTGTAGTGCGAAAACAAATATTACAAGTATTTTCAACTTGATGATCAAATAATTACTGTTATTTCATGTAAATTAGATACGCCATGATCATATATCTACCTTGAAAAAGTATAAACAAATATTTAATAAACAATTAAGCAATATAAACATTACATAAAATAAGATTCTTTAATTATTCTTTACTAAAATTGATATTAATGATATTTTGTCACCATTATTTTATTATTAAAATAGTTCACAAATCAAAATATTTGAAATAATGAATTCTTCAAAAATTTTGAATAAAATTTTGTAAAAAAAAATTATTTTTATATTACTTGCCTGGTCCATGTGAACTCTTCCTTTAGTCCTTTGCCAAGTACCGTTAAAAACACGCCAAACAACACACACAAAAGATTCCACATTTTGAATGTCATTTTCTTGCATTCATCGAAGAATCTTTTACCGAACTGTGAGGTTTAATATGAAGAAATCAGTTTCTGTATTGAGTTCTGCGCCGGTCAGTGGTGTCGATATTACATATTTACATAATTTTATATATAAATTGTTTGTTTGTTTTAAATAATTCTATTTCCAAAGGGTAAAGTTCATAAGGGGTCAATTAGCGTTATAATATTTGGGACGGCGATAATATATCTAAAAAATTAATATTTTGTCATAATTCATGATTAAATGTGTAGTTTAGCGCCTATGTATTGCGATTTTAACCTTGGGATTCTCGTTTTCAGATTTTAAATAGCCACCGTCTCGCAGCGATAAATAATTTAATTCGTTTTATTTGTAACGAATCAATACAATCAATATGTTTAGCACATGTTTATTATACATACAATCATAATATAATGGTTTGATTATTTGAAAACTAAATATTTATTTCAACTTTATAAATTACTGATAGAAAATTTAATTTCCAACTTAAATACAAATAAATATAAATAATCAAATGATTCTCTCATATAATAATACAATTTAAAGATAGAACTCGTTAGTGGTATTTAAATGTTTGTAAATAGGTTTTTAATCATTGGAAAAATGTATAATTTAAAGTCTATATTCATAATCAAATTTTATTGTAAATGTTTAAAAAACAAAATTATTTTGTAGTGATTATTAAGTTTAACATTTATTTAAGGCTTAGATTTAAACATATTTTTATTATATTACAACTGTAGTTTTGTGTATTTCCAATTAATTAAAGAAATATATAAGCAGTATAATTTTATATAAATATTTAAGTTTTAGAAATAAAATCTAGATACTAGAGGTTGTACAATTAAAATTCACATGCACATATTGTAATATTACAAAATAAATAAAAATCAGCAAATTTGAATTAAATTTTCAACTTCAATGAATACGAATTTATACATTTAAATTATTTATTGATATTAATTATATTAAATGAAGCTTTTGTGTTACTTAATAAAATTAATTATAAATATTCCAACCATTCCAATAATTATTATCTCAGGTAGCGTTTAAAAAATAGATTTTAATATTCATAAAAGCAACAAAAATACATCTTAAAATCAAGAAATTAAATGAGTGTTAATTACAACAGTTGATTATTAATTATGAAAAGTCATTCACTTTTCATTAAATTGTGATTTACGATTGTGAAACAGAGTAAATAACGGAAATATTTGCGTTTGAAAAATGTGAACGGCATCGCCATCTGTGCCTGAGCAGCGGAACGAAACGTACACCACACACGTGTTTGATTCGATCCGGAGTCGCGCACTTTTACGGGTTCTTTAATTTTCGATGACGATGCACACCGTTTCACACACTCTAGAGGCCAATCACAAAATTAAAATTAAACACAATACACACGAACTTTATCAATCATTTATCACTTCATTCACGTATAGAGTGGCTGTCTAAATTAAATGAATTTTTAGATTCCTAAACCATTTTTGAATGGTAAAATGCAGAAAAAAAATAGACACGTAATTGGATTGGCGATGAAAATATTTTTTAATAACCATTCAGTTAAGTTGATCTGGTTACATCCTGTGTATAGAGCAGAATACATCATGATAAACAAAACAAATCGATTGGGGGTGGGCTCGTTTGTGTGTATCTGTTTGCGTGTATAAATCATTACGTGGGGGTGTTATAACACGTGTTAGACGATGTCCCATTGTTATTGCAGCATCGAGATAGCCAGATGTTAAAAGGACATTATTGGTGGTCATCCAGTTTACACTGGCTACTTGAATAATGCAACGAAACGTGACACAAATGTTCCATGGCGACGGATTCTCCGGTACGGATTCATAGTTTTGGGACTCAACACGTTTAATGTAAATTCGTGTGCGGAATAGTTTAGAAATAAAATTGCATTCTCAAATTCTTCTGATTAATTACTCGATAAGGGCTGAACTAAATTTCAATAAGCGGAATAACTAATGCACATATTGCAATTTATTGCCGCGTCCCCCCTCAAGTATTCAAAGGGAGAGCGATAACACAACGCAGTGTACATTATCAAGAGTTAAGAGCATTAAGACCTGCGTTGCAAATAACCAGACATGACGTACGAGCAATTAACCAAGATGTACGACATTCCAGTGCACGTTGTATTATTATTTCCAAGACCCCAAAACTACTGACCCTTAGAGTCACTATTTTACTTAGCGTTTGGGACCACTCGTCCCAGGAGAATCATGTTCTCATCCACCTAACATTGTTAATTCCGTCAATAATTTATCAACTCTTGCATAATTAAATTGGAATTCATTTCACCGAAGTAATACTTAAAAATACATGAATTCACATTTCGTTATAATATTACCATAATCCAAGTCAGAAACTGACTGAAAACTGTAGATGAAAGAAAAAAAAAAAAAAACAATTAAATTCAATCATTATAAAAACATTTTATTAACTAAACTAATAGATTACAATCCTGTAAGAGGTGGCATTACAAGTTAGCACGTTGGTGTTGTCTTCGGGGGAGATCACGGCTCTGGGGCACAAAGTCTGGAATATGAGCGGTGAATGTTTACAGGCTTCGACTTCCCCCAAAGAATTTGTAACTTGATTTTCTTCAGGACAGACCTTATTGATGTTAGCACCGCATATTGCAGCCCTGCAGTTTTGCCTTTCGATTGGGATTACCTTTAAAATAATGGATAATAAGAATTGTTTACTTTGAATTGATTGTTCGTTTTACCTTTATGGGAACATTGAAACCGTTTATTAAAGACACGTCGTAGAAATCACCATTAGCAGACAATGTCAATTCGACCAGAGTTCTTGGTCCATCACAGATTTCAGCACAGGCTGATATCCCTCCTTGCCATTCTTCCGGAAGAGTCAGATTGACCTTTTTTAATATATAATTTTTATTGTGTTTCTATAAACTTTAATAAAATTCCTTACCAAGCTGTGTGGAAGCACTTTTTGGTCGTCCTGATTACTTACTGAAAGGGTCAAGGCTACGTTTTTCTCGTTTTGCACCAACACTTGTTTGCCAAATGCGGCAGAAATTAGCAGAGTAAAGAAAAATGTTGAGTACATTTTCACTGTTTTGAAATGATGATATTAGTACGAATGATCAATTGATTATGTTTGATCAATTTGAAACCCGGTGTTTATATAGGTAATTCTTATCTATAGCGTAAATACTAGAACAAGTCTCGAAAAAACAGTATTAACTAAATTTCCGATTTATAGGAAAAATACAGAAACAAATATATTTTTGACTTCTCCTTTGTTTTTGTTTAAAACAGATAATGGAAAGTTATATCATTTGTTTGCCTGGAATTACCTGGAAAGCATTTAAGATTAGCGGTATTACTCATTATTTGTACAGTTAATATTAATGTAACATGTATATTATTAGACAAAAATGTAAAATAAAACATAAATTAAAATTCAACACTTTATTAGGAAGTAAAATACATATTCTCAAATTTATTTAGCCTATGATAACTTTATAGGATTGAGCATTGCAAGTTTTGACGTTAAGTATGTCGCCTTCGACTATAACAGCTTTTTTGCAAACTTTTTGGAAAATTGCGGGGCTCTTTTTACAAGCAACAACAACTCCCAATGAGTTTGATACTTGGTTCTCAACCGGACACAATTTGTTAATTTTAGCAGAACAAATAGCTGCAGTACACCGTCTACCTTTTATTGGAACGACCTTAACAAAAAATTACGTTATACACCAATAATATATTTATAAAAATATTCGAGTTTACCTTTATTGGCAAATTAAAGCCGTTAACCAAAGATACGGAATATTGATCAGCTGTTGCACCTATTGAAAGTTCTGCTACGGTTTTTGGACCATCACAAACCTCTCTACATGCTGAAATAGATCCAGACCAACCTTCTTCCAAGTCAACCTTTGCCTAAGAATTTAAAAATGTTATACAGTAAAGTTATCATAAAAACAACTTACAATAGAATGAGCCAACAATGAAATGTTGTCTTTGCCGGTAATAGAGACTTGTAGAGGAGTTCTTCCTTTATTTTGTACCACAATTTGTTTGGCAAAAGTGATGGAAATCAAAAGAAGCACAATAAAGACCTGTGAATTCATTTTTACAAGACAATGTTTATTCATTTGAATAAAAGATTTGACAAACCATGTAGTTTATATAGCACAATTGTTTTACGCAAATGCGATTGCATTGTTTGCATTTTAAATTAATTAATTATTTTATAGACTATTTTGACAAATTTGTTTAGTTAAGAATTATACAAATTTGAGTTAAATTTTGTCCATTAAGTGAACCATCCAATTTAACCATCATAATTAATACGAAATATCTGGTTGAAAAAACAGTGAGAAACAACTTTGAATTCAAGGTATAAGTAAAATTTTTCCTATGAAATATAATCTAAGGGTTCAAGGCCTCACGAGTGCAAATTGCATTTTACCACAATAAAAATATTCCATTCAAAAACATTTAATGTGAAGTGCACAGAAATTCCCATAGATATTAAAAATAGATATAAAAATATTATCGGATTAAGTCCTAAAACGACTGAATCACCTGTTTCTTGTTTACCTCCTGAATCAAATTTTGTTACATTAGATAATGATATTTATTCCTTGTAACTTCTAAGAAATAAACCATTGTTCATTATTTAACTTTATATAATTTTCTTGACGTGGTAATTGGGTCATAAGATTATTTTATCTATATCTGATATGATGATTTATTTGCTGGTGGTAATCGTACTTTTTCTTATGATAAATATTATTTAAATGTGAAATCAACACAAAATATTTTTTTCTAGATATCTAGCGATTTATACACTACACAAACTATTGAAGGACTTGAGATTAAGAGATAAGTATCATACCCGTGCGCAAATAACAGTATATAAAGAACGATTTGGAGATATTTTTTATTAGTGCAAAAAGTATTCATCGAAGTAACTAAAATGATTTCTCAAATTGCTACAATTTTATTGGTTGTTTCTGCAACTTTGGCAAAACAAGTTGTAGTACAAAATAGTGCCAACAGTATCCTAACTGTTTCCGTTAGTGGACAGAACGATATTTCATTATTGCCACATACTCAAGTGAGACATTTATTTATTAATTAAATTTTATTTATTTATTGCTAAAAAATTTACAGGTTAATTTAGAGTTGGAATCAGGATGGTCCGGTTCAATTTCAGCATGCAGTGATGTTTGTGATGTCACCAGGACTTCAGCAGAATTAAACATTGGTGCTGCCCAAGATCAATATGCTGTTTCTTTGGTCAACGGATTTAATCTGCCAATGAAAGTAAATGATTTTATTACTTAGAAACGACTGTTAAATTATACTATAAATTCTCATCTTCAGGTTGTTCCAATTGGAGCCAATAATTGTAATGCAGCTGTTTGTGCTGCCAATATTAACAGGATGTGTCCAGTTGAAAATCAAGTCGTAAATTCATTGGGTGAAGTTAAGGCTTGTAAGAGTTCCCCAATGTTGTTCCACACTGTATGTCCCAAGGCTATTGTTACTGAAGGAGATCAGCTTAATGTACAATCTTGCAATGCACTCTCTTACAAAGTTATCATTGGTTAATTGTTATATTATATAATTTTTAAAATAAATTTAATTAAATTTATTTTGTTTTATCATTTATTTAATAAAAAAACATTAAGCCATAATATTGGCTATTATTGGTTTAAAAATAAAATTAAGTGTATATCATATTTAATGAAAACTGATGTGATGAATATGAAAGATACAGTGAAACTATTTTATGTGAAAATAAATATAGAAACACAAAGGCTATTTGAAACTGTTTTCATATAAAACCAATATAATGCCTCTTTGACTAACCAATTTAAGCTGCCAATTAAAACAATCAATACTCAATAATGATTAGTGATTAGTACATATTTCATTTGATTTCTACCATTCTCCACACTGAAAGTATAAAATTTATTGTATCAAGTTCTGCACAATGCTAAACAATTTATTATTTTCCTCTGTTTTATATGTTTACAATGTACTAAAAGTAAGTTTACCCATTAACCGGACCACCCAATTTGCACTGTATATTCATTAACTTTCCACAAATATTTTCCCTGCAATATATTACCCTAAATCCGTCATAATTAATACGAAATAAACGGTTGAAAGAACAGAGAGGAAGAGATTTGAATAGACAGAGTGTAAAAGGAAGGGAACATAAGAACTTGGTTGTTTGTAGTCTTTTGGTACTTCCCCTTATGAGGGTGGCGCTAAAGAATGTAATTAATTATTTTTCATTCTAATCATTTAACCGTTTATATTAAATACAATAGATATTTTACATGTGTGATGCAATTATTGTTCTATTACGAGTATACCATTTTATCTGTTTTACAAATAGTAATAAATACATATTATTTTATATCTAATTTAGATTTATTACCATATGTATTTTAATTAATCAAAGGCAGTTTCGTAATTGAAATAAAAATAAATTTTATAATACTTACATATTCGGTGATAATATTTGCCACACATGCTAATGATACTTCATCGTAAAAAACCTCCAGATATTTTCCAAATGAAACAAAAACACAAATTATACTGATTATACTATCTATCGAATTATAGACGGGGATATATTTAAAAGAGTTGCTTATATTCTAATTTAGACAAATGTGGCTAATTTAAAATTAATTTATGTTATTGTTATTATGTAACAAATAAAAAGAGATCTTGTTAAGAGTACATTTTTTATTAATAATCTATTCTTCTTCTCTTCAAGTTAGATTGTTAATCATTGAAACGATAAAAACATCTGTTATTCATTATTATGTTAATTTGTTTTTTTTTATTTATATTATTAATATTTATTATTGATTATTTAACTTCATAATTGGTATTTTTTTTAGAATAAAAGTATATTTTTTATAAGTAATGTTTAATAAAAAAAATTTCAGAATGATGTAAAATATTATTTTTTGTCTTCATTAACTATCTAAAATCACATTAAAATAACTAAATTAATTGATAATGTGTGGCATAGAACAATATATAGCACTACGCGATAGAAGACCAAAAATAATATAAAAGATCCAATACACTAATGTCCAATTGCTTTTTGTTTTCAAGTTACAGATTTTTCAAGTTTTTTGACAGACTTTTATTAAATATTTAATTAAAGAATATTTAAAATAAGGCGGGTTATGATTTCATCATTTTCTTAAAAGGCAATAGCATTTTTACAAAGAAGATTTTGAAGGTTTATGAAAAATGAAATATGAGTCTGCTGATTTCATAATAATCGGAACATTTTTCAAAGATGCTGTCAATCATTAACACGAAGATTGGAAATGTGTATTCAATGTTAATGTCATGAATTTGAACACCTTCTGTAGAAATGTTGTCTAATTAAATATTAAATAAAATCCTATTTTATAAATAAAAAACATCATTTCATTTTTTGGTTCCCTAGCGCGTGGTGTTAAGCCATTGTTGTTTGTTCTATGTCACCCATAATACTATTAATTTATGTATATTTCATATAATTTAAAAAATTGAGTTCTACATTGAGCGGAAATTTTATATAAAATACTTTTTAAGGAAATATTTTTTACTATAAGCTGTAATTACTAGGTATTTAGATTAGATATTTTTTAACGCAAACATCACATGGAATTATTTACATACGTATTTATTAATGTGAATGTTTAATCACAGTTGCTGGTGGTAACAGTATTATAATAGAAGGTTTGTTAATCTAAAAGTATATTCTAAATAATTCGTTTAAGCAAAAAATAAATATTTAATGTAATACCTGGATAAAAAATATTTTGAACAAAAATTATACTAAATGTTAATAATATTTACTGGAACTTTTATAAACTAGTCACAAGGAATTTGGATAAGGTTAACTAAATCTTTTGTTATTCAATACACACGCCATAATTTAGATATAAAAGCAGTGATTAGAGAAAACAATGTATCATACATACAAAAGTATCCGACAAAATGATATCTCAGATTTTTACAATTCTCTTGGTGGTTTCAGCCACTTTTGCTAAACAAGTGGTGGTACAAAACAAGGCAAATTCTATTTTACAAGTTTCAGTTACTGGACAAGATGATATTACTCTACTTCCAAAAACTATAGTAAGTATATGTATAATATACTGCTTCAAATAAATTAACTATTAAAATTCACAGGTAAATCTGGAATTGGATTCCACATGGTCTGGCTCAATTTCCGCATGCAATGATGTTTGTGATGGACCTAGATCTTCTGCAGTATTAAATCTTGGTACTGATCAAGATCAGTATGCTGTATCTTTGGTTGATGGATTTAATTTACCAATTAAGGTACCTAATTCTATTAAATTTAAAATTCGTTAGTTATTTAAGTAATTAAATGTTTCTAGGTTATTCCAATTAACTCCAAAGGTTGCAATGCAGCTGTTTGTGGCGCCAACATAAACAAGTTATGTCCTGCAGAAAATCAAGTGGTGAATTCGTTGGGTGTAGTCAGGGCGTGCAAAAATTCTCCACTCTTATTCCAGTCTTTGTGTCCTAAAGCTGTTGTGACTTTAGGAGATCAGCTTGATGTACAAACTTGCAATGCTTTATCTTACAAAGTTATTCTTGGTTAGTTGATTCAAATAAATTATAGTTATGTGCATTTATATAGATTTTTTATTAATATCCCTTTTATTATTATTTAAACTAATTCAGTCATTATTAAATTCACCACCTCCGTTCGAACAAATATGGATGACAGCGAATGCGGAACAACGGGTGAGATCCCGTTGAGTTTCTTTTGTTTTAGCTGCAACCTACCATTGTTTTCAGCTTCGTAGTTCAAGTTGAATTACTGGCCATTGTGCAAAATTCCACTAACAAGGTCCTTTCTATATTTCAGACGCGAACGTTTTGTTCAACATTATCATTCGCATTAAGTCAGCGATAAGAGTCAAAGATATAATCAAGATCTCGTTTAATTTTAAAATCGAAAATAAATGTCCATAAGTTATATATATATATATATATATATATATATATATATATATATATATATATATATATATATATATATATATATAATCAACAATAAAGGAACATTTGCAATTAATTCATAGAACACGAGCATATGTTCTTAGCTGTGACTGCCTGTTAGTTAAAAAATTAATTGATTGTCCGCTCCCTAGGGACATTGAACGGGGTCTTTCTCGTTTTACCCTTTGTAATTAAACTAACAACCTCCAGGGGTGGACATACACACACAGGCACATCGACTAACTGCACAAAAATGCAGCTCAGAAGTCTTATTTTCCCTTGATTTAAGTACGGATTTTCCGAAGCCGGACCGAAACATTAAGCTGAGGAACGGACGAATTTGCCTAAATGGCCCAGACTGACCCCTTTTACGTCCCACTTGCCGCATTGTTTATTGTCACTTCCATTCGGCATCGTGTCAGCTACTAAATTATTAGCCGTTCACTACAAGAATAAATGTTTGGTAATGTTAAATCTCCTGATATTTGTTTAAAATAAACTTTGAAATGAATATGGCATATCTAACATTTTGAAATATAATTTATATATATTTATATAATTATTATATTTTAATGTTTTTTAAACTTTTTAGATACGCTCCCTCCTTTTGTTCTATCGAAATAGATATGACTCTATTGTTTCCTTATATTTTAATTTTTTTTAGTCCTCAGAATATCTTCAATCATATGAATAAACTCTTAATTTTGCATAAAATTATTTGCATTTTATCGTATATAATTTGAGAGTAAAGACAATGAGATTCGTAGTGGTCGAATAGACGTTGGCGGTGTAGTTGGAGTTAAGGAGGGAAGGCTCGCGCTCAATCTGGACCACAGCAAGTGTAATGTCCGATATTTATGGAACAATTAGGGTGCGCCAGTGCGCTCGAATGGTGGCAGGCACGTCGAAAACGAAGGGGTGGATTTAAACTGGCCAGTGTCCGAAGCGTCGGCACCGCTGCCCAGAATATATGAAGTTAACCCTCTCACGGAAAGGAGAGGAAGGGTTGAGAGAAATACACTGCTGCATCTCGTTAAAGGAATTTCATTTCGGGCCACTGTTTCAACAATAACCCCCATATTCAATTTCGGCCGCCTTTCAAGTCCAGGTTTTTAATTGTTGCGTTTTAGTGATGCGAGTTTTTTCGCCTGCTTTCAATGGACAGGTCCCCTTTCAGAATGAGATTTATTAAAATTTTCGATCTATGTGATATTTTCAATTTCAAGTTTAGTAAATATTCATTTTGTACATAACTACAGTCAAAAGAATTGAACCTATTAAAATATAATCATGCATCATTACTGTGATGAAGTACAATAAAAATTCTGCTATATATGAAATTTTGTGAATTGTAATACATACACTAAAAACTAAGAATAATGTTGAAATTAGAGGCAAAGATAAATGAGAAGAAGTTCAGGTAGTTTTAAATTAATTATCTTTAAACTTCCTTTTATTTTGGTAAAAATATGTTTATATACAGTGAGGTCGTAACTGATTACATGTGAAAGGAACAATACTAGCAACATTTTACAGGGTATTTATTTGAGCTTGATATCTTTTTCCATTCAATAGTTATCAGAGTCAATCTTTTTATGACGTAAATTTTATGTGTATCTATATAATATAATATCTAATTTTTATAAATGATATAAGTTTATATACTTAGTGAATTTAAAATTACGTTCGTATTGACTAAGCTAATTCAAAAATAATAAAGAAAATAAAATTGGACGCGAAAATTGTTTGTGCTTCTAAATATTACTAACTAATTATGAGAAGTCATTTTGTAACATTTTTTTCTGTGGTAATTTGAACAGAAAGATTAATTCACTTAAAAAGTGTAATTTTTAATTGTTCCACAGATTTGTTACAATTATATTCAATATTTTTTGAGAAATTGCACCCAATTTGAAGCCTATGAAATTCAATAACTTATTTTTCTTTTTAAAAAAGGCTCTAATAATTCTGTCTCATTTTTTGTGTATAAAAATGATATAATAGAGCTCTGCAAACTTAATAATCCATTTTCTAATTAAATATTTAATAATTCTCTTTTATTTATTTTTATTTGAGAAACATAAACTTTCACATATTTAGGTAAACATAATGGTCAGACAGATTAAATTAAACTTGTATTTTCACTTTAAATATGAAACTAACTGTGAAAAGCAATGCCTTAAGTTATTATAACACATTTTATTCCACAGTAGCATAAATTCATTCATGTAATTTTTAAATCTTTCACATATTTACTGAGCAAAATTGTTGCAAAGTTACGTATTTTGTTGCCCCTAAATATTAAACTAATTGTGAGAAGTCACTTTGTGAGATTTCGTTTTCAAGGTATATTTGAGCATAAAGATAAATTCACTAAATACGTGCATTTTTTAATTTTTTCATAGATTTATTAATATATAATATTTTTTGAGAAAGTATACCTAATTTGAAGGATACAATATTCAATAATTTTTTCCCACTTTTTGTATAAAAATGTTACAATGTGTAAATAAAAATATAAATTTGTATTAATTTTATTTTCAGTTATTTTATTAATAATCTTGGTGGAATCTTATTCCATGGTTTACTTGATCAGAAGTATAAATTCATTCGAAAATATAATTTTTAAATCTTTCACAAATTTACTGTGCAAATTGAAGTTGTATAGCAACAAAACATCTCCTAAATATTAAACTAATTGTGAGAAGTTACTCTAACATTTTGTTCTCATGGTATATTCGACCAGAAAGATAAATTCAATATGAAAAATGTGATTTTTAATCCTTCCAAAGATTAGTCTTCAATATTTTTTTGAGAAATTCTCCAAATTTGAAGGATGCGTATTTTTCTTCGTAAAAAAAACTATACTATTTTTATATTTGGTAATATTATTTTATTTATTGTTACTTAAGAAACTGAGAACTTCTGTGAAAAACAATGCGTTAAGTTATTTTGTCACATTTTATTCCAAGATAAATAAAATAAATTCATTGCAAAAGATAACTTTTAATTATGCTACAGATTTTCTAAAATGTATCTTTATCGTGGAATTTTGTATAAAACCCTTTTTAATGACACGTAAACAATGTTTGAATCATTTTTTCCCATTTTTTTATGTATAAAAAATATTATAATAAACTTTTAATTTTAGAATTTTTGTAAATAAACATTTAGTAATTTTATTTTAATTGTAAAACGTATACGTTTTAGATACATTTGGATAAATAAAAGTACAAATTTGTATTAATTTTATTTTCAGTTTAACTTTTTGCTCTCATTTTACTGCTTGTGTGCGTCAATTTATTTATTCAACAGAGTACTTATTTTCTACATTACCGAAACAGAAAATTAACCTGATTAAAACGTGTGTTCATTTAAATACTGTGTGCTAAATTACAAACATCAGAAAAATAAATTTTGAACATTTTTTATTTAGTTAATAAAAAATATTTTATGTTATGTAGTATATTTTATAAAAATGTGCATAACGAACAACTTCATTAAATCGTGCTTTGTTCAATATTTGTTATAAATATCCCGGTTTATATTGTAAATCAGTGAAAAATATTTACCTATAGTGAAATAATTTAGGTAAATTGTTGGCTAACATTTTATATAATTATAAACGATTCACTTTATTAAAAGTTCTCGTTGGGGTTAAAAAAGCACAAGTGTCATAAATTAAGTTTATCTCGTTTAATTGAATAAAATGCCACACAAAAAACGTTAATATTAAAGTCATTAAAAATTTATGTTTTAGTGAAAGAAATGTTTGTCCGCTTTTTTCATATCTACACAAGCTAGGAAAATATTAATATTTAACACGGTTTTATACAATAATATCGTTTAAATGTTAAAGTGAACCACAACAATAATAAATCGATATTCAGAATCAACACACTGTTTTAGTGTTAATAATGGCATTAAAAATCACCGACGTAGCAAATTAGTTGGGGTTAGCAAAAAGTGGAATGACAAATAAGTGTTTAAAAGCAGTGGAATCGTGGCGAATAATCCGCATAATCGAATGAAAAAAAAAAGGCGATGGCAAAAAGTGAAAAGTGTCCGGTCCGGACAACATTAATAAACAAATAGCGTCCGATAATAACATCGCAAACCACAAATTAGACACAACCATCACGTTTAGCATGGCGAAAACCATAGGACAATCCTGGTGAAACCATCGTGAAAGCATCCCCTTTACGGGCACGCGTTTATCTGTAGTCCATCGCACACAAAACACACATGTGGCTCATGCGCAAAGCCGTCTGCGGCTGAAAAACCGCGAGCTTTCGCTGCGCCCTTCGCGCCGGTTGGCCGCCGCATAAGTCCGTCGCTCTCGCTTACCAAGCCCTGCCTGCTCTGACCGCAAACAGGAGTTTCTCTGTCTAACTTTAATATACGAAAATGTAGTGTGCTTTGTCCTAACCTAACCCCTTCGCTCCTGTTTTAATCTAGTGCCCTTTCGTCTCTTTCTAGTCGGCTGCGATTGTATATATTTATCCCTATTTTACGCCGTGTGATAAGAGAAAGGGTTATCATGCCGCTGTTGCTACTAGTATTTGGCAACGTGCTCGCATCACTATGTCTCTATCTAACGTTTGGGGTGAATGCTTATTTTTGGTGCGCACGTACGCGCTTTCGAATCAGTTAATCAGGAACATACTTACAGTGTGTTAGTTATGGTTTTATCTTTGGTCTAACTGAAACAGAAGCACAGAAGCATTCTCCGTTTTGGGCCGTCGGAGTTGCCAACATGTGTTTGGACGAATGCTATACTCTAGTTAGTTGTTAAACCATCTTCAAATGGAAACGTATTTAACAATCCTTCCTCTAACTCAATCCGCTCAAGAACTCCAAACGGAATACGCGAGCGTGCCGCGTGCAAATCACCTGTTATAACGCGCCACCCGACCGCGGGCCACCCTTTCGTCGTGATCATCCTACCCCTACTACTTTTTAAAAACTTTCATTCATTCATTGCTGAAAAAACTGTTGACATTACGTCATACGTTGCTAGGTTACCGCCAAAAGAGAACGTGTGAGTTTTTGTTTTTGTGTGCGTTTCCTGAAAGCCCGCACTGTGCGTGTTTTTGTTTTTGTGCAACCAGACTGACACAACTTTATTCGCAGGAAAAAGGAAGGTAAGTCACTACATTGATACAACCAAATTTACACGCACACATTTTTTATTTAAAGCTATTTGCTGAACTGGACAGCTTGTGGTGATCGACGTTTAAATGCCTTGGGGGATTTGTCGGGCTAACGTGACACTCATTAGTGTGGCTATAAAGCAAAATTTTGTGCCAATCTAAAACTACACGCTAATAATATTAAACGAATTAAAATTAACTTCTTTTTTAACCTCTTTTTTGTTTAAAACAAAATTCCTTGCAGGATCAAATTTAAATTTCTAGTAGTTTTATCAAAAAATTACCAAAGGATATCAGCAGTAAAATTGTCAAGAAATAAAAAAAATATGTGACTTAAAGCAAGAAATATAAACGATGAAATTTGAAACTCAATGATTTACATATTTTAATAAATATCTTTTCATTTCAAATTGGAATATAATTCATTTTAAGCGAACATGTTATTTAAAACCATTCGGTTCTTACCCCTTTATTGCTTATTTTAAAAACCAGTTTGAAATATTATTTATTCGCCATAAAATTTTAAAATAAATTTTCGAATAGAATAAATACACTTTTTCCAAGCAACAACATTAATTAAAAGATTATTTTAGTATTTAGTATTTTACTAAATTACCATTGAATTTACTCTAGGAGTACTTTTTTAAGTTTAAAAATGCTCCTAAATTGACTAATAATTTTATTTATTTTTAATGTGCGAAGTGAAAAAGCTGCCAAAAATGTCGGAGATAGAAGTGTTTTTGCAGTTCTTTATATTAGGTTTTTTGGCGAAGAACTGAAAGATACTTAAAGATTCCATTAATCCAAACTTCTTATTGAATTGTACAGCATCCCCCTGCTTTGCACCATAACGAATATTTCCAAATTTTCAAATGGTGAAAGAAACGAATTTAAATTAAAGTTAATTCATTTTTGAAGTCTAACATCCAAGATGGCGAACCATAAAATGCATAATTTTAAATCCACTTACTTAACTTCGCCTAGATTCAGGTTGTCATAAACTTCTCCGTGTGATTAGGAGCGTCGTGGAAATAAAACTCGATCAAAGGAGGACGTCACCCAACAAACGGCCATCGATGTGAGAATAGTTAATGAAAAGGGGAGACAAGTTTTCTTGTTCCAGGGTCCGGTCCACTTAATAAGCACTTGTGTTTGACCGTCGGAAACTGACAATGGGGACATCGCGCGCCGGACGCTCCATCTAATCACTCGCATTCATAGTTTCGGCATTGTTTCCAGCTGCCCGTTTTAAATATTTGCTTTACATTCGTTTTTTGAGTTAATTCACCTTTGAAAATACGCCCTTTGATCCGTATGTAAAAATACATTTTCGATGATAACAATACGAGGGTGATGGTCCAAAATTGGACGCTGTCTGCCAGTAATAGCTTCAATGTTTGATACACATTATAAATTTAGTTTGATGTTTAAGTTATTAGTACAAAACTTTTACATAAGAATATAAAGATATCACAAAATTTTATAAGGTTTTAAACAGTTTTTTTAATTAGTTATTTTTGATTAGTAGGGACAATCAATAAAATTAAAATTGTTTCAGGTTCTTTGTAGTGTGAGGAATGGTTGGACGTCATCGCATTAAACCTGTGCCAAAATGTGACTAGCCAACAAAATAAATCGACGTTAAGGCACATCGAATGACAAAAACCTTAAATGCTTAACCTATATGTACGGTGATTGGTCCAGCAACGAGACAATGCATCTGACGAACACCCAAACGGCCACTGGCACTGCCTCGTCGCCAGAAGGCACCAACATCATAAACGATACCTACACCAAAATGACCTCTGATATCCTGGCCGAAAGAACTCTAAACGACTTCCTATCGGAACATCCGGGCGAGCTCGTACGCACCGGTAGTCCCCTGTTCGTGTGTACAGTTTTGCCACCCCATTGGCGGAGCAACAAGACGTTGCCGGTGGCGTTCAAAGTCGTCGCATTGGGTGACGTTGGTGACGGGACTGTGGTGACAGTGCGGGCGGGAAATGATGAGAACTACTGTGCGGAATTGAGGAACTCAACGGCGGTGATGAAGAACCAAGTGGCGAAGTTCAATGATCTTCGATTCGTCGGAAGAAGCGGGAGAGGTTAGTATCCAGCTTCAAGGAAGACACTCACCTCCAACATTCCTGTTCCTCCTCATTTAATTTGCAAGAATAAAGAAGAGTTATGTTTCTACTATACATGAAAGTGAAACTATAAAATTCTCTAAATATTGGAAGAAATTGAAACATTTAAATTGAAGGAAAACAGCACATAAATGAAGAGATATAATATAATGTATAATGATATACATAAAATATTGTTATTGAATATGCTTCTGCTTCATTTTGCCAGACATTTTATATGCAACACATAAGTTTGATGAAGGATAATAATCAATTTAAAATAGAAACACAAAAACTATTGTACTTGTCTTTGTTTTGTAAAATAATATTTTCGTGGTGAAACAAGTAAATCATTAGACGGATGACACCCCCATCGTTTCATATATCACACACGCGAAATACCTTCGTGTGGGAATAGCAAAAACGGTTTCACAGCGAAAATTCATTGCGACAGTAACAAAATTGCACTATAGAGACTATAATATTCGAACATTGATCCACAAAATGCATTTGAAATGCACGCAAAATGGCGTTAATATCAGCATGCAATATCAAACTAACATAATTACAGTGCATTTCACTGAAAAGTCCGAAAGTCAAAGGGTTATTAATACCCATTAACACCCCGTAAAGATTGCGCTAGTAATAATAATATTGTAAATTATATTAATTACGAATTCCAATGTGTAATTTTAATTTGCGGTTCGGTGACATTTGAACGCAACAGAATAAATTACATTTGATAATATTATATATGGTATTGATTGTCTTGTTATACGGAAATACGTAACCAGATTAAAATGCACCAAATGCTGTTTATTAATATTCAATTCGTTCTACACTATACGTCATTCATTTTTAAAATTCAATAACTAACAATAAAACGCTCAATAATTGCCCGAATTCATAAAAATTAATTATGCAATAATCGCGGAAGCCGCAAAATTGAATATTGCACCCAATCAGTAAATTATTCAGACCAAAGGTACAAACGTAGACGTCTTAAAACCGTTTTCGAGTTCTTGGCATTATCCTGGCGAATCTGCGAAAGGGGGATAGAAGTAATTAACACGATGCGATACTCAGTCTCTTAGTGTTGCTTAAAATAATCACCTGCTAATCTTGGATTGAGCACGGGAAATGATCCGAGAGGTGATTTCCAGATGAATTTCTAGGATTACTTAATACTTTAACGCGTAATATGACAAAGATTAATCACGCAACTGGATAAAAGTGATTATTAATCGACTTTCCAGAGTTTCGAACTATAACAATTTAGACGAAGTATTGGCGGTTATAAAGTGTGCAACGTCTTAGAAATACGAATAAAAGTGGGTATTAATTAATGGCTCAGACCGGAATTCATAAAATATTTCACCCGATTATCCATTAATGACTATGTTCATTATTAAGAATTTTAACAATTTATTGGGAAAGGCATCTTCTGATAAGTGAAATATTTTGAACTCGATGAAAATCTTTTGCATTCCCTTAATTACTAATATATTCGTTTATATTTTATTAGATTTTCACAAAAAAAAAAAAAACATCTATTCAAAGTACACATGAATATTTTGGCACTTTGATGATTCGAATAGATCTGTATGCGCCATCTTGGATTAAACTAGAGGGGATTTTGGTAATAGTTTTTTAATTAATCATAATTAAGATGAAAATACAAATGTAAACAACAATAATTTGACTAAAAGGAAGAGTTCATTTTTTAAAAAGTGCATAAGAAAAAAATGAAAAATGAGCACTTTTTTGCACAGTGATTATTCGAATAAATCTGGATGCGCCATTTTAGTTTAGACAAGAGAGGATTTTGATAATAGTTTAATAATTTTAATTAATTAATAATTATGACGAAAATACAACTGTAACAACAATAATCTGACTAAAAAAAGAGTTCATTTTTTAAAAAGAGCTTAAGTAAAAGATGAAAAATGAGTTTCCATCCCAATTGTGTAGCCCTTATACTGGACTAAATCATGCGATCCGAAACGAAACGCAAAACAATGATGCCAGGAAATTCGGCGGTTTTAATCCGACGTTGTCATGAAAAGTGTCAACAGATTATAAAAGTTAATCCGCCGTAAAATAAACTTGTTGTCGGTGCTGTCTGGAAATTTTGCCGCGTTTTCCGTCTCTCGTCATCTCGCGCAAAAGAAAATTCGGTCTCGCTACTGCGAACGATTGGATTTAATTTAAAAATAAAGTTTGAACAGGGATTAAGCGCAGTTTAACGTTTGCTTTTATAAGTGACTGCTCCCTGTTTGTATGATTTAGCGGCTTTTGAGGTTTCCTTTTATTTTGTTTATTAACGTTTTAAATTTGTTTTAGTTCAATAAATGGCAAGCCTCTGTTTGTTTCAATTTGTTTTCATTATTTTCTGAATTTTTGTATGACCATACATATGCATAGTTATTTTATTTTCAGGTTAATTAATTAATAGACTGCACGCAATAACTTAATTTACTTTTCTAATTTGATGATGAATATAGAATACTGAAAAATTTACTCAAATATAGTTATTGACAAATAGTTGACATCTGGTTTAATACCATATTTTTTAATACTAATTGAAATCAACCATCATAAAGAAAGAAATATTATTTAATTATAAAATTATCATAGTTATCAAGTTGTACCATTACTAATCTTCATAACTATTTTTAAAAACAAAACAACACAGTGGAAAAGTTGAAAAACTCTAGATGCTGAATACTATTTTATTTTCACAGTAGTGCGCAAATATTTAAAAAGCTGTTACTTCAAAAAACTCCATAAATTCTTCTCAGCAACACAATGATCCAAATAATGCATGAAATCAATAAGTTCTTCCACGCATGTTTCGGTTGTGGTAATATTGGTTACTCTATCGTTACACTGCAACAATCTCTTCGCAAGTTGCTCACCATGAGGTTCACGACTGCACTCCTTTCTAAGTGTCTCCAGTGGATCCTTCAATTCGTCGTCATCAGGTTCATCCGGAAAGTATTGATATCTTTCATTTTTATCGGGTTGTGGACAATCGTCTGGACACTCTTCATCTGTGTTCTGAAGAAAAACCTTGGGAAACTTACGAATCATATCAAACAACATTATGTGAACTTGAAGAGTTTTTTACTCAGCTGTAATGTATATGTCGCTTGAGAGTTTATTTTTGAATGTGTCATTTCCATAGTAACCAAATGGTATTATTTATAGTCACGAGTGAAAAAATGCAATTGTTAAAATCCCGTCGTAACAAAAAACGTTCGTCCGATTAGAAGGAACAAAACAACAGGAAGCAAAAATCCATGGCATGAGTTTATTTCAGTGGTGCTTAACATGAGCGTTGCGGCGCAATGTGGGCATGTAGGTGAGCTTTTGGTGAAAAATGCACACTACTTGATGTGTTTAACCCCGGCTATTAGGGTTTGTGTGATGCCTCAAACATACCACCGTGTGCTCACTAGCTTTAAATACAAAACGTCCATCGATTTTTTACTCGGCTCTTTTTTAACGTGTCCAATTTCTCAATTAATTACACCGCGCGGTCAACAAAAGCTAATTGCGCGTCTGTTTTTTTTTTTATTTCCCTTCAATCTAATTATATGGAGTTGTGCATGAATTATTAAGTGATGAATAGATGAAAGCGTCGAATTCCATGTGATTTTGTTGAAACAAGTTCGGCGTAAGTGAGGTCCACCAAGTTGGTTAGTCTGCTTGGTCAGAGAGTGTGACCTATGGTCATATGTGGGTTGCTGGCTCGGTTTCGGCCCCAGTTAGCACTCCAAAGGAATGTTTCAAACAGTTTAGCCGGCCGGCCATATCGGATAAAAAATTCAAACCGACCAGAATTCTCATTAGCGTTTTAACGAGAGAGATTGTTCTAAATTAACAGGGTTCAAAAAGTTTCATAATTTATTTAGCCGCACAATTTACATTTTCTATCTTTCCAACTTAATGTTTTTATAATTTTGTGTTTCTTAGTATGACTGGAGGATCTCTGTTACATATTCCCGGTTTATTAAACTCGATTTCTCGAGTAGCGTGTTTGTCGGTGTTTTACACCGACATGGCATATGGTTTTAGATAGACATAACATCGACGGCGCACCGCACAAGTATCTGTGTGTTGGGGTTAAGTGATCACGCCATTATTCGTGCCAGGCACAGAAATAGAAGCGGTGGTGTCTGTACGTTCCCGCAAAAACGACCCACCGCCGAGTGCTGTTTTCAGGAACAATTTTCGTCTCTACATTGTCGTAAATAATTTAATGGCTTTGAAATATAATGTCTCGAAACGAACGGCAAAAGCGTCACATACAAATTAAATACATTAACAGAGATATTCTTTTGTTTGCAGGCAAAAGTTTCACATTAACAATAATGGTATCGACCAGTCCCCCACAAGTAGCGACATACAATAAGGCGATAAAAGTGACGGTGGATGGTCCACGTGAACCGAGATCTAAGACAAGTGAGTATGATCTTTTTTCACAATACGATTGCTTGCTAAAGACCACCCGGTTGAGAAAGCTTAATTTAAATAAATAATCCTATTAAAAATGAGACAGGCTTTGTTTCGATTCTTTTCAAGTTGCTTTTAATATTCTCTGGAAGTAGCATTTATTTTTGTATCAGAGTTTTGATTGCAAGCGGCTCCGTCTTTAAGTATCCATTTCAAAGATGAAACCGACAAAATTATTAAGTCGGTATAATGTTTAATGCCGCTCAGTTGGGTGTTCTAAAAATACCCAGTTTATTATCCTGCAACCATTCCTAACATTCAATTCCAGTCTGTTCGGAAAAAATGAACGGGTTAAATGATTTACTGGTGTTTCCCATTCCCCCCAATAATTTTAACCCGACATTTAAATAAGTTGGAACTGGCGGAACTAAACAAAGTAGTCCGAGTTAAGTCGATGTGCATTTGTCACATGCAGTCCACCCACACATTAACATTCTTGAATTGATGTAAATTGAGTATCCTCGCCAGGCAAGATACGACAGAGCGACGAGGGAAATCGGGAACGGGAACGGGGACGGGACAAAGGGTTCGTGAAACAGACACAGATGAGCTAGTTGTAATTAATTAATCAACCAATTCAATTCATTAATTCCCTTCCAGAGAAGAGTTTTAGAGCAAATTTAGGGAAATTTCAACTTGCTGATGAATATTCACTTTACTACTACGAATGGCTGTTTGTCAAATGTATTTAATTTTTTCTATGAAGACCTTTTAATTATTAATTAACCAACAGTACAGTAGTGGAAAAATTATTATTTTTAGAAACAACCATAAACCATCTTTTGTATTTTCTCAAAATTCTCAGATAACATTTTCTTTCAAACCCCACTTTATTTACGTTAAGTTAATCGCTTTGTTTTGAGTATTATAATGTCACCCCTCAATACATCAAGTTACTAGAATGAAACGCACAAAAACAGGCAGATTTCTCACAAGAATATTTTCTATTTATAATCCAACAGCTGAACTGAGACAGCAGCATGTTCCCGGTGATTTATCGTCGAACGTTTTTGGGTAGTAAATTCTTATGAGCCTGGAATGCGGGAGAAGTAAATAAGACAAACTGGGGTCGCGTCTTGACAAGAATCCGCAGGATTTCACACTTTCTTAACAAAAGCAACAGGTCTGACAGGAATCTAAGAGAATTCTTTCACGTGTAATTAATTCCGCCAGATAAAATTACACCCTGTATTTTTGTGCCACGTTATATAATTAATACGTCGTTGTAATGAAGACAATTAAATGTTCGCTTGTTGTTGCAAGTTTTAATTAGGAATTAATTAAACCGGTTAACGTTTGAGATGGATTTTTGCCGTTGCAGACTTTTCTCCGGCCATTTTCGCATAAATCATTCGTTCAGTTGCGGAGCCAACATTAAGTAACCGCAAGTCTTAGAAGAGAATATCGGCGAGGCCCCATTTAGACACAACTTTGTGCTAGTTTGTTCGAAATTGCTGCTCGACTCCTGCAAACTTCCTGCAATATTGGTTCACTTAACCTTAAAAGGCAATGCAAGGAGCGCTTGATATTATAAGGGCATGGTAAATGTACTTTGATACTGCCTTTGGCTTATTATTATAAAGGGCTAATATACAATTAGGTACTTTGAGCAATCGTAAGGAAATTCACGAGACGGAATTGGCGAAAATAAAAATCATTTTATAATATAAAATTCAAAGTACAGTTGACAAATAAATAATGGGTTAAAAATAAAATAAATATAAAGTGAGCTACCTTAAAAGTTTATGGAGGCGTTTAATTTTTCAGGAAATAAGTTTCCATCCTACCGAAAATGAGTTTTAACAGATCCGCCCGATAAAAAAAGTGTCCGTGTAGCAGCACTAAAAACCTTTCATCCGCCAAGTGTCCGGATTCTCACCCTAATCTAATACATGTCAGCAGGAAAGCGTCCAGATGTCGCATTGAAAATCCTGCCGGCCCCGCCAGAAATGCTATATTCCTATAACATTTCGTCCTGATAGTACTGTACGTTTGTCACACCTCCTGCTGATACAGTTTGCTGCAGACGTTAATTAATATATACTCACAGGAAATAATTACATTTCCTGCTAACAGTTTTCCTGCTTGTCGCTGTCTGTCTCTCTTCCACTCCGGCTTCTGCTACAGTAATTATTTTACATGGTTGATTATGTCACACCATTGTAATTTTAATGCTTTGTTGGGGAAAATATTGGTGATGTTGATTTGTTTTTGCAAGTGACGTTTTAATATAAAATTCCATCTGGTCTTTAAATTTACAACGCATTTTATGTTCAACGGAAAATCATTATTGTATGAATTCTCTTTAATTACACAACTTTATAACAAAATAATTTTTTATATAAATGTCAAACATAAATAATTCTACCTCTATAATATAAAATTGTTATGTTTAGGGATTATTGCAGGAATTATGTTTATTTACGTAACTTTGTAACAAATTTTTTATGTAAATAACATACGCTTAATTGATTTTATATAACGTAAAATGATTGTCAATCAGTTAATCAATGCACATACTACGAAATCATCGGTTGCTGGTGCTAAGCTAATATTGACTGTGAAGTAAGCCTAGATCAGGACAGTTGTCAGTTCTAATATAGTGCTATCTCTTCTAGGACAACAACAACAATTTCACTTTGCCTTCGGACAGAGGCCGTTCCCTTTCGCCGCCTCGGACCCTTTGTCAGGTTTCAGGATGCCCCCGATTGGAAATTGCAATAGTAAGTAACCTTCCAACAAATTAATTTTACGTCCACAATTTAACTATGCACCTTAACTCAAAGAACAACTACAATAGTTTAACAGTATGTTCCAAAAATGGCGCAAACAAATGGTGGTACGTCGTAAAGGAACCTTTCGTGAAATAAAAAAGTGAATTAATATAAAATTACATTGCTTTTTCTTTCCGTATATCTTATTAATATGGGTACGGAATATTCAAATACCATAAATTAATTCAAAATTTTCGCATATTACTATTTATTATAACTTCTTTATTATGATTTTATTATAAAATAGAAAAAAAAAACATAACAGTAAATGCATAAATAAAATAAACATATAAGTTCAAAATTAGATCCCTTGATCCCTTGATCCAAACTCTTGTCCTTCTTCAGTATATTCATTAAATATGTATAATCATTACTTATTTCAATTAAAATTTATATACACCAAAATTGTGTTCTCTAAAAAATACCTCTCTTGTAGTTAAAAAGGTAAAAATCCAGTAGGAGCTAGTTATTTTATAGGACGGCCACAACTTCTCCATTAAGTAGGAAGTTAATTTCGAACTAAAGCTGCTGCATATTATGCAACGATTTGGTGTAACAACTTGTCCACTTAATTTGAGTTTCTAGATGCTGCCTCGTATATGTACTAAAAAAAGTTTATAGCGTCCTCGAGTATTTAATTAACATAATGAGGATTTTCATACTTTAGTAAACCCCAATAATTAACGTAATGAGAAAGAAATCCCAACTATTAACAAACATCATTCTTAGTAAATAGATTGATCATTATTGGATTTGACTTTTTAGAGGTTTGTTGAATTTGTTGAAGTAACTAATAACAGAAATCCAAACGAGTTGGTTGCCTTTATTTGTTTAGGCATGAACCTCGCTGTAATTCACGGCCAAGTGATCATGGCAAAATTTTCTTTAGTTCATAAGCACGACTTGTATGACCAAACAATGAAAACCTATGTGCAAATTCACTATAGAATATTGCAACCACAAATCAATTTTTAAGGTACTTGATTAAGAAAGTATTTAAATCTATGATTCGCACATTTTTAGACGATGTAGTTGGATAGTCTTCTTAAATATTTGTGCTTAAAATTGCAATAACTTAAAGTTTAGACAAGATATTATTATTTTTTTTTATTTTATGATTGAGTATGAGTATGATTCTAACACGATTATCAAAATAAAATTCGAAACATTAAACTATAATATTCGTGCCATTGTTTGATTGCGCCCTTTTTAGAGTATCATGTAAAAATAATCGTAACATCTAAATTTATTCAAAATCTCTTTGTTGAGGTATTTTATTAAGAAGAATATTTTGCCAATTATCCTCGATATTCTTCTTGAAAGTAAAACTTTCAGCAAAAGTAAAATAACAAAGGAAGTTTCAATTATAACTTTCATAATCTCGCAGAAATCTTTACATTCATACAAATCCTTTAATTAACCGTTCCCACTGCATTAAAATTCAAAAATCGGAGCAAAACTAACTGCTAAAAACTGAATGTCGAAAGGATAAGGTTTAATTTAATTTAGGACTCCACCCTTTTATAGTACTTTTGGGAATACCATTGTAAATGAGAACAAAACTCATTCGTTATCCTTGTAAATAGGATAAAGGAATAAACTGATTTGAAATGCACAAGTGTTTTGGTAAATATATTTATATTCATTAAATGTTTTAGTTCGCGTGCTACTTAAAACTGACAAAGGAATAAGATGGATTGTTCGTGATTAGACTTTGTCATTTGTGGAAATCATTTTAACTTTGAAGTTGTTATCCAACTCTTTTTTCCAAAGAGATTTGCTTGAGGTTTTACACTTTAAACAGCACCGCGTATTGTACAAATTTATACCAAAATGTATATAATATTTGTTGTTCAAATAGTACAATAAACTACCATTAACCATAAATTCACATATCGAAAATATCGAACGTACATCGAAACCGTGAACATGTAAATAAAGAGATCCAGCTGTAACTCAGTCCCTGCAGTTGTGTACAATAATTTGTGTGTATTCGGATACCACTAAACAAAACAAACCGTTTGAAAAGCAAGCAAAGTAAAAAGCAATTAATTCGTTTTTGTGGCCGAACATTGGATTCAATAACATGCGGACGACAATACGGCTTTTGTAAAAAAACGATTCCAGTTCAGATGGTTTTGGAGTGGGAGGACGTTCTGTCAAAATTACTCGATATTCCATCAAACCGGTCTGTTTCACGTTCACCGACATTATTGCGCCTAAAAAGGTCGTAATTTCACTTTGGATTTGTTACACGCAAAAGCGAAATTTTTAGGTTGGACGCACAAGTGTCTATGAATTATTTTGCTGTGCGTAACCGGCCGCAAATTCATAATTAAAGTGATGCGGTCAGATCGATAAATTAATCAACCCCAAACCGGAGTACAGCGTAATGATCCGCCGAATTACTGATTTTCAATTGCACCAATATTTAGCAAACCAATTTAAAATATTTGCAAATCTAATAATGCCATAATGATTCATATCATTATACCTACTGTTAGTTTAATCTCTTAATTTAAACATAAAAGTAAACAGTTGTAGTTGGATTCATTTATACAATTTTTCAAATTTATCATCATTTGTTCTTGCACAGATATGCCTCAATTTGGACTAAGTAGCACGAACTCGCATTGGGGCTACGGGGCGGCCGGGGCGTATTCCCCGTATTTCACGCCAAGCACGTTGGGCTCGTGTGCGGCGCCCGCCGCCCAGTTCAACACCCCAGCCCTCGGGTTCTCGGGCAGCGCCCCCGACCAATCCACCACACAAGATGCCTTTACCACCAGTTCCACTGTTAGTTCACGTAAGTCTTTTCGTCCTTTTGCCTTGGACATCTGCCAACTGCGGACGTTTTCGTTTCAGTGATACCTGATGCTTCGGCAACGGATTTGGATCAACATCTGGGCTTAGTGACATCACAAAATCACACGACGAACCACTCTCTAAATCCGGCACACTCCTCGTCCTTGTTGGTGCCGCGGTACTCCTCCAATCATACGACAGATTTTGCGATTTCCGGACCGAGAAGTCTGTCGGACAACTCGAGCGCCGCCGAGAGTCCCGTCCAAGACGACTTGCTCACCCCCCAAACCGCTCCGGGCGTCAACCACGTCAACAACACGACGAACTTCAACCTGCACCAGAACATGCCGCAGAGTTCCTATTCCTCCGGTAACTGCAACAACTCCATTTATCCAGTGCTGCCCGGCTTGTTGTATTCTCAACTTTATTCAGCCGCCAACCAGAGCCACAACTTCCACTCGTTACACACGCACCATTCGAGCCAGACCCACCACAACGACATACAGACCGTAATGGATCATTTGTCCTCAAGCAACCAGAGACAGATGAATGGGAGTACGGATCTGCTCCTGTCGAATAACGGCACGTGTGCGGCCGCCGCCAACAGACAGGACGACGGTCACACTAGGGGGCTCAGCACCCAAGGGCCCAGGGGGCCCGCTCAAAACGGCGACGCCGTCGTCTGGAGGCCCTATTAAACTCAAACCACGTGGTTCTTCGTCGCAGTTTTTTCAATGTGGATTGGAAACATGCAATTTGGTATGTTAGATTTTTTTTTGTAAAAAACTGATATTTGCAATAGTTTAGCAGCACATTTAATACAAACACTTGCTGTTGATAAAACTGTGCATGTATCCGTAGTTGAAAATTTGTCCGGGTAAAAATATTGAAAAAGGTTCAGTTGACCAATGAATAAAACTGCGAATTTAAAAACAGAATATGTCTTGCTGACTAGTTGATAGCAGTAAATGTGCCAAAACGCCACTCAAACGCTAATTTGAATAATAAATCTCGTCCAATTATTCATTCAGTTTCACGGATTGTTTGCTCAAAAAGCAGTGGCTCTTGCATGAATATGTGTTTTGCAGGCAGATATTCATCCAAGAACGTGTGTATTGTAGATTTTACATATAATAATAAATAATCGATCATCGATTTAAATTTGTATATATAGTTACAAGTTTTCGTTCTTTATGTTTAACATAAACCGTGTTTGTTTTTGTTTTTAATGTTGTTTAAACGAGACATTGTAAATTATATATTATAAAATGTTACTATTAAGTATAAAATGTAAACTAAAAGTGAATAAAACATTGTGCAATCTATCATTAGTGAATATGTCCTGTAAATAACCATTTAAAAATACTAAACATCAACAATGCTTGTATTTTTAAATCACACTGTGTAAATTGATAACGCTTTAAATATGGTACGAGTTTCCTGTACAAAAACCTTTAATTGTTATTTTTTGTTGAAGAATGTAATATAACAACGATATGAAATAAATTTAACAAGACAAATTTGATTTTTTTATTCACCATATCCAAAATTATCATAAAATTTAATAAAGGTAAGTAATAATTTGCAAAATATATTAATATCAGATATAAAATTAACTCAAAAAACGTGACGCACTGGCACAGTTTAAGTTTCTGATATTAACAAGTGTTTTTTTTTTTTGAAATATTAAGTTCATAATTTGATATGATTTAAATATGAATCACAAATCGCTTTTTTATTATTTTTTTAATAGACTTAATTTTAAAATGTGATAAACATTAAAACTGGTATCAATCGAAGAGAAGTTTAGTGTAGTCTTATACAGCATGTAAAAGGGTTGGTTTTTGGTCAATATTTTTTAATAGTTTCCGAACATTTAAGGTAAGTTAAAATACAAATGCTAAATAACAGGGATAGTCTCAGAAAATAAAATGGCAAATACCTGAAATAAGTGCAAAATATAATTTAACCGGCCCTGAAAAGTGGAGAACACGAAGTAAAACACTGGCGCGTACAATTCTCTGTAAATAATGTTCTGGAACTTTTACTAAAATTGACCGTTTGTGGTTGAAAGTAGAAGGGACAGAAAATGTAGGTATAAAAGGAAAGTTTTAAAAAAATATATAAAGGAATTCGCTAACTGTGGAATGTTTGCTGGCCGAAAATTAAACTGGGAAGAATGCTTGGATAATGAATATCTAAATACTACAAAGGTCTCTTAGGATTCCATGGTAAGACGAGAGAATTTCATGTATCTACATGACTGATTTGAAACTTTTAATTAATTGGTTAGTTGAACAGTTTTCCCTATTACAAAACATTTATGGGACAAACTTTTTTCATTAACTGCAGTTCTTTTATCACGACAATGCACTGACCCAGTGGTTCGTTCAATTTGATTTTTGCAATTGGCGAATTTTTATTAATGATGTTTCCAATAATCATAAAGAAACTTTGAATATGATTATGTCGAAAATGATTAATCCACAAAATTATTGACTATAGCCTGAACTACGATTCCAAGTAATAGATCGCGATCTCCCCGAAAGCAGGAAGGGCTTTGTGCACTAAGGAAAGGATTTAAGCGAAGGGTTGTTAAAATAACTACTAGCACGTATGTGTTAATCAAGATTATGACGTTATTAGTGGCCCCTGGGGGGATGGAACGCAACGCATGTCTTAGCTGTCGTAAGTTTCGCGAGCGCCTTTCTATCTGATTATGTTACACATAATTGCTCTCGGGGGCAATTTGTTTATTTAACTACTAGGAACATTTTGCTATCAACTGTATGTGGATGGTTGCCGAACTTCAAGTCGATGCGAATAAATTTACTGGAACGAGTTTCAGAACTTTCTTCCTACCCAAATATACACATTAGAACAATTTTATTCGGAACGAGTCGGTGATTAATGTATTGCACTACAAACCAAACAAAGTACAAAACAAATTATCCAAGGAGACTCCGGGAATAATAAAAACTGCTTTGTGATATTGAAAAAAGGATGTTGATAAATTTGCGAAACTGAAGCGGTGGGTCTCTTCGACGTTTGAGATAATTAACACATCAGCTGAAGATTTATCTGTGCATGTTTGTCCTGTTTTTCCTATTGTTATAAATTGCATTTATTTACGGAACACATGTTCCAGGGGATATTTTGCAGGGGCGAGTGTGAGCGCAATAGGCAGTATATTAGGTTAAATCGACATTTGGATAGCCATTATAGGCTACTAATTAGCGGTGGCAGGTGTACCGTATAGCAACCAAAGTTAGGCCGGTAGGAGAGGGCTTTGTAAAATCCCCGCTTCCCAATTTCATTACACTCCGCATGTGTGTGATGCGTCCGCTGTTTGGAAATTCGTTTCATCGCCAATGATTTTATTGTATTATTTATGCACGGGACGAACACCCTGTTTCTGAATGTTTGAAAGCTGCCGATTTACGTTGTTTAGATTGATTGTGAATTCAATGTTTTATTTCGTGCTGAAATGTTTTAAAAAAAATCCACCCACACTATCAATGCACAAAAATAAATTTGCAAGCTTCGAGATTTAATTGATTTGATTATTTACTTTCATGCTAAAACATCCAGAACAAAAGTTTTTGAGAGTTTTGCTAATTTTGTTAAACTGTAACCTGCCTTGAAAATGTTCACTTCACAAAAGTATTGATCCATTTTCACTCGAAATAGCTGGGCTAATTAATTGTAATTATTTTTAAATAAAGGAGTACAGATGAAATTTCGCAAATAAATATGGAAAACCCTATGCCAATCTCCTGGTTCACATCAAAGGGCTCATTTATGTCGCAAAGAAGAAATTCAAGCAAGAAATAATAATTAATAAATTTTCCAGAAACAGAGGCAGCGGAATAAAGCAGGAAATTTCGACGGGCAACATCAAAAACAGTTCAAATATCAAAGAAAACCGCAAAATCTGAGCTCGAGAGCGCGACCGTGCCAGTTTTTCTGGCACGACAGCGCTTTCTAGTGTCAACCCTTAAAACTTCAAGTGTTTTCGGTTGTTTTCTTACAGGACCGGTCCGCCAGAAGCGGAAAGGGAAGGAGGATTTCTTATAAAAGTCGCCTGAAAGAACCCTCGGGTCGCGGACGCATGAAAAACCAGACCTGCTCGGGCTTCTTCGGTGCTATCGATTTTAGCAGCGAAGCTCAGTAAAAGTTCCTTTAAATATTCCTTTATAATAAATATGTTTTTTATTATATATTTTTTAATTAACAACTATGAATAACTCTTATGTTATGAATATATGTTTGTTGGGTGTTGTATATTGTGCTCTTGTAACTTTATAATGTCTAGGACATTATAAAGTTATAAAAATTAAATTGAAACTTAAAAGATATCACGACATTGTCATAATTTTTTATACAATAAACTAATGCTAAAAAAATTTTTTCTTTTTTATTCAATATAATGAGCATCAATAAAAAAATCTTGATTATAATTTGTATTTTCCTGCAAAATGTGTAATACCCTATAAGCACTAGTTTATAAACATAATATTGCATTTTGGACTTTATACTTTATCCTTTCAATCGCCATTGTGGGATTTTCCCGACTCGAAACGACGGAAAATCCGATCTTGGCGTGGCCTGTATTTGTTTTTCTGCGACGCCAAACTTCTTAACAACACTTTCAAGCCCGGATCTTTAAGAAAACGCAGGTTGTCCTCCTTGCTAACAGATAGCGCTGCACTAAACAAATTACACCATAACGATTTTTCCGAATAATAACTTTAGAAAAAAATCCTGCGACATACTTCCTTGGAAGAAGTTTCTGACGGACTGGGATTTCATCTCCTGTGATTCCGTATGTATATTGTTTTGCGGTTAGTCGCAGAGGAATTCACAATCCTGATAGGCGGAAGGTGGATGGATAAGAAGCCTATGGTCGTTTTATAAGTTTCCTGCGGTGTCGTGACGTTACTTTGCGGTTGGTTTGCGGTTAGAAGAGGCGTTCCTGCGGTTAGACGACGCCTTACGATTGGCAGATCATTCCTGCGGTTTACGCATGTGGTCGCTTATTACATTTTTATTGGGGCTGATCTTTTGGTCCATCTGGTTGGATGTGACGAATTCTTCAGGAATCGTCTAACATAACATAAGTTATCATAACTGAAAATTTATTGAAGGTTTCTATCATCCTGTATCGTTCCATCTTTGACAATTAATATTTATTCATAAATAAACAAATTATGTGTTAAGATGCACAATTTTACTGCAATCAAATATTTTTATACGAATATGGAAAATAATCATAATCATATGTATATGTATATTATGTAACATTTCTATTTTTAAAATGGAAAACCTGATTGAATTAGCTTTTAAAATATCGTTAAAGTTGTAATATTTTGAAGTATTAATATCTAAATTTTTATGAATTTCAGGCTTGAACTAGAAATAAATTAGTAATTAATTTTTTTTTTGTTTAATCAATCAGCAAGTAAAAAAAAAAATCAAGAACATTTTATTTTTGAAATCATTTTTCAAAGTCAATATTATTATTTAAAAAATATTAATATTTATCACCTAAAAGAAAAATATAGTATATATTTATAATTATAACTAACTTACTATTGTTATTAAAATATATTTCTAAAATTTTGAAATTATCGATCCATTTTTGGGAGAACTAATTTTGATTGCGTAAATACTAAATATTCAGTAAAGGTTATGGTAAATAAATTTAAATCCTATATCAGTTTAATAAAAAATGTTCAATATTTTATAGTGACAATTTTAAATATTACCAAATATGATTAAAATTTCACAATTATTATATCATTAATATTCTGTATAATTTTTTTGAAGAAATTATAAGTACTTAAAAATTATTCAAACACAATTAATAATTTTAAATTAAAACAATTTTAATAATTATTTTATCTGATAAATATATTATATAAATATTTAAAACATATTTCTTATAAAAAACAATTAATTGTAACCAAATGTTGAATGTGCTTTCTGAATCTCGAAACCTGTATATTTTCAAATACATATAGTATACAATAGTTTGGTATAAATGTATATAAATACTGTAAATATCATCGGAATAGATTTTAATACATATTTAAATGTATAACAAACTATAGTAAATAAATAGAATAATATATTAACGATGGTCCAAAAAAAAAAAATGGCTATCTTATAGGTAATACCTATAAATATAAAATAAAATAATAAAATGAATAGATGAATATTGACAAATTAGATAACAAAATAGTATAATATAATTAATATTTGGTGCAAAACCTATATTTTTTGTATAACGTCAGCACAACGACGCAGCATTGAATTAACAAATTTTTGTCAATGTTATTCTGGAATTAATAACCATGTTCTGTCGACTACATTCCATAGTAGATATTTATTAGTCAGTTTTTCGTCATAAATTATGTCCGTCCGGCTTAAGGTCGAAAAATTGGGCACCTCTCTAACAAGTTAATTTGCTGGTCATGAAAATACTGTTTTGTTATACGACGGGTATGGTTTGGGTCGTTTTCCTGCAAAAAGGCATTTCTTGTTCAGTATTGTTGTATCCTCCAAAATTTGTATGTAAACTGGTTAACCCTTTATGCCTTTAATCTAATATATTGGGCCTGTGCCATAATGTTAGTTAAATCATAATGTTAAGTCCACCATACTTTGCTGTTTTTAAAATGTACTGTGGTCGAAACTCTATATATTGTGATCGTTTTACATACATTCTGGTGCCAGAAGAACCATTTCTATTTTACTTTCATCAGTCCACGAGATATTCCGCTATTTTGATGCAGGCCGGTCTAAATCTTCTCTGGCAAACTGAAGTCTTTTACGAATATGTCTTTTATGAAGTAGTGTTGGTGTTTTGGCATAAAGATTTGCACTCAGAAGACGTCGTTTGTTTGTACTAGAGCTAACAGAAAGTGGTAAATAAATCCTTTTGAATTTGGCTTGTCGAAGTAAACGCATCAACTTTAATTTGCCTGATTATTTGCGTTTGGTAGTTTTTCGGTTTCTTCCACGGGTCTCTTCTGCTTATTTTCATATCAGGGCATTTCTAATCATCTTTGCAAAACATTTCCTGAACAAACTTAGTTTTTTAGAAATTATTTTTTTAATTTGTTTTCGCTTTTCTGAAGTACAATGTTTACCACGGTCCATTTTTTATTACTAAAACTCATCAAATTCATTAAATTATTCAATTAACATAAATAAATTCACTTACTTTTATGATTTACAAATATTCAAGGAAATTTATCAAAACAATGCACACACTGCTATTATTTTTATTTGATTTTGATAAACTAAATAAATTCAGCAAAATAAAATGTATTTAAAAACACAACTTTTTATTCGATACAAGAAATAGTTTTGTTTCTTTTAAATACAGGGGAGTGTATCTAATTTATTTGTAGGCACGATTTAATAATCTATTTATTGCAATAATTATATAAAATGAATATACAGGATGTTTCACAATTTATCCGAAATTTTTTAACCAAATATGCACTTCTAAATAATAAGTCGATTCCTTAAAAAAAAATTTAATACAAGTCCAACAGAAAACAAGATAAAAAATGTTAAAATTTGTAACAAACATTGTTTTTTGTATTTTTATGCAGTGTTTACTTCTGTATATATATTTATCAAATATATGACCATTGCTATTATTTTACACGCAGCTGTGTATGGTATATATCAAATATGCTTATCTTATTTTAATAAAAGGATCTTTGATGAGTAATCTACAGTTTTGGTATGTCTAGAGTATAGAGTATATCTTTGGAGCTTTGATTCATTAATATTAAGTTATAAATAAAAATGTGAGTAATCCCATTGTTAGTCACACTTTATTTTTATTTTCTTTATTATGAACTTTAGAAAAATATATTAAAAATTGTATCCTGTGAATTTTTGTAAATAAACCATAAAATACTATTTTCATTATCAATATTAAATACAGTAAAATACAAATGGAAAATAGTGAAGAAAGAGGCTACTCAACTCTTCGATATTTAGAAATTATTTGTTCAAATTTTAGACATTTTATAGGAATTAAACTCAATAATATTAAATTAAAATTTATGTAAACCAGAAAACTCAAAAAAGATTATTTTTAAACTAATAACATCAAAAATTTACACAAACCCTATTTTATTTATTTATTCAAATAATCTTATCTAAGTCTTGATTAAATATTATATTTATGATCAAAAAATATTACGATTTAACCAAATTTATTTAAAAGTTAATAACTATAAAATGAGTAGTAAAATTAAAGATTTTATTTTACAACATTGTACACTTTAAAGCCGTTATAACTTTTATATTTTTATTTTCATATTTTATAAAAATATTGTTTGTAGTAGTAGGAAAAACATACACTTTATAATCATCTCTCAGAGTGACCGTTTTTGGAATATTTGAATATAAAATATTTGATTTAATGAATTAAAGTGGTACATTGTTGCAATACTTCCCTTAATTTGGATTTCTAACAATTAATTTGTTAGGTAACTTTATTTTATAACAAGCAGTGACGTTTTTCATACTGGTTTGTCAGAAACTGAATTGTTGGCTAGCAACTTTGTTGTTTGAAAGCCAAATTAATTTAAATATTACAACTATTAGCTATGATGAATTTAATAATATATGCAAATCTTGATAAAAGTCACTTAGAGTAAAAAGTGTATCTCTTTTCTTCTAAAAATACTGGACAAACAATACTTTAACAAAAATATTAAGATATTCATAGAAGTAAAAAGATTTTAAAGTTTGCAGGCTTACGAGGTACCCCTTTAATCATAACAAAATAATGTTCAAAAATTAATTTCTTGAATTAAAAAAAATATATGTTGTAAAAAAACAATTATCGAATAAAATTTTAAATTTAACCAAAACAAGACACCTTTTATATACATATATAAATGATTAATATTTAGTCACGAGTTCATAAAGCAATAAGAATAATTCCGGATATTATATAGAAATGTTTTATAATAAACAATTATAAAATTATTTTAAAGAAAATCAATAATCTAAAGGAGGTCAACAGTCGATTCGCCACAATATAAAATAGATAATTTATACTTCATAAAAACTGTCAAAGTACAAGAAGTAAATCATTGTCTTCAATTTTCATTGTTGGTAGATGATTATTACGATATATAAATTCAAAAAATAATTAAATTAAATCAAGTAACAGTGCGGAAAAAATAACAGTAATTAAGTGGATGGGTATTATTGTATTTCAAGTAATCAGCTAACATCCATCCACGATGACGTGGCAACGCAAATTGGAACAGTGTCCCTTCATTAAAATTATAATATCGAATATATTATAAATATTCAACAGTATGCCCGACTAATGCATTCAGCGCCCTCTATAATGATAATATAAGCCATCAACTCGTAGTAAGTTGCATGGTAATCCCAAAACACACATCATAGTTGCCCATACTGCGTCTTAATCTTAGCTTGGGCGCTTCCATGAATATATAAACCCTCGGAATGGATCCTGCAAAGAACGATATTTTCATGCGACGTTCAGAATGTGAACATTCGCAAACGGACTAACGCAACAAGGGTGCAGTCTAAACTTATTGTTTGTTAAATACGGGTACGCGTCTTCTTTAAGCTCACTAATTTACAACTATTTGATTATTAAAATTGTTCAAATACGTGTGTTTCATACCGGATGCATTTCGGTTTGCAAACGTAATTAAAATTCATAATACGAAAACATAAAGATAGACAAAAAAATTGTTAATAAAATGTTTCCAATTCTGCGAGATCATTTTTCGTGAGTAACATTAGCAATTCAATCCGAGACGCGTCCCCGATAAATATAAACGTTGATAAGCAGCGAACCTGGCCCCCTGTATAAAAGTATTAAAAGTCGACGACAGAAGCGCATCGTCGGAGGAAGCGAGGGCCCGAAGCACATCCGCTAAAGACTCCGGAGTCGGTTTACCTATAAACTACCCTTAATTCCGAACATCCCTCTAAATTACAATCCCTATTCTTTTTCCGGGCCGCGGCGGGTTACTTTATTTCGCTCCTCGCAATAGGTAGCGGCATCGGTTTTGCACGGCGGAAGGCGGCACGGGAAAAACGGCGGTGGGGTAACTAAATAACTGCCCCATTATGTCGTGATATAGAGAGCACGAGTAATGCCACGTCCAAATCAGGTCTTTACGTCGGTGTTTCGCAGGGCGGGATTAAATGGAAATATGTGAGTGTTTTAGCTTCCACACAAGGCAGCGAAGTGGTTTAGATTTTTTATGTTTTATTTTATTTCATTTCATTTTTTCCATTTTTAATTTTTTTTTTGCTATTTATTTATTAATAGTTTTAAAAAAACTCTTACTAACACTAATTTTTGTTTATTTTTTACTTTTTTTAAATTATAGTTATTTATTGTATTTTCATTTAATTTCATTTTATTATATTTATTTTTATTATTATTCAATAGGATATTTTATTTATTTTATTTTCATTTATATTTTTATATTTATTTATTGATATCTCAAAATGCATTTAATATTAATATATTTTTTTAGATATGTTAAAAAACAAATGGAAATGGAATATTTTATTTCATTTTGTTTCATGTTATTTTAATTTATTTTCTTAATTCCTTGTGTATTTATTTATTAATATTTTATTAACATACATTTTTCTTTATATTTATAATACTAATATCGTATATTTTATTTTAATTATATTTTATAATATTTCATCTTATTTTTATCTAAGTTTGTTTTCATTTATATATTTTTTACTCCTTCTATATTTATCTGTTGAAAATACGTTCATTAAACATATTAATAAAACATAAAAGATGATATTTTATTTCATTTTATTTCATCTTATTTTTATTTCATTTTATTTTAATTTATTTTTTTAATTATATGTATATGTATTTATATATTATCAAGTTTTATTATAACATAATTTTTTGTTTATACACATTGTACTTTATTTCATTTATATTTTAATTCTTTTTAAATTTAATTATTGATAATTTTGATTTATTTTTATTATTATTATAAATAAATACAAATTCATAATAGCAATAACAAACACTCGAAAGGAGATATTTTATTTCATATTATTTTATATAATTTTACCTTATTCTTATTTCGTTTTATTTAATTTATAACATACATTTTTGTTTAAACTCATAACATCAAAAACACGAAAGGATGTATTTTAGTTCATTTTAATTTATATAATTTCATCTTATTCTTATTTCATTTTATTTAATTTATTTTATTATTATTATTATTATTATTATTATTATTATTATTATATTTAATTATTAATGCCAGTACCAATATTTTCATTTTTGTTTATATTTATAATACCAATACCAAAACCAAGAAGGTGTATATTTTATTTCATTTTATTTTATAATAATAATAAAAAATGACTATTATTTTATTTTATTTGTATATTTATTTCATATTAACTTTAAAAACACATTTATTATTAAATTCTTGTTTAGAGATATAATACCTTTTAATATTTATTTATTAATTCCAGTAAATTGTTGTTCATTATTATTTTATTTTATTTTATTTCTTGTCCTTTGTATATTTACTTATTGATAACTTTTATAATAACACTGTTATTATTAACTTAAATGTGTGTATATTTGTATTCCTGCTAATACCACCATTTATTAAGGAAACACGGAAAAAGAAATTTTAATTATTAATAATGTTATATTGTATGTTTTTTAAGTATTTTTTTTTGTCTCATTTTAATTTATTTTTCTAATTATATATTTATTTATCAATTCATTAATATCAATTTGTTTTAATGGAAGGCCAAAACGGATTTCTTGGATACGGTTCTGTGGGGTGTTTATAAGATGCGCCCCCGCTGAGCAATATATGATGCTCAGCCAAAAACAGGCAACGGATTTACATATACATGTGTTTTATGGTACAATCGGTTGTATTTTAGGCTTTTCTCCTCCATCCAAGTCGGATTTTAATTTTATTTTAGTGCCTTAAATTCGGGCCTTATTGTTGCGTGCGGAGGGACGCATTAATTTGCCCCGGGGACGGTTTCGAGTATTGCCTTTTTCGCGTTATCCATATCGGTTTGGATAAGAAAACTGGGTTGGAAAGTTGATGTAATTAAAAAATTCCAGGGGTTCCCCGGCGGATGTCATATTTCTTTTAATTATGTTTAGTCCCTGGTTCTTCATTAGAGTTATTATTAGGCTGCCAGGCGGCACTGCGAGGTGTGGTTGTAATTAATAAGAATATCAACAAGGAAGTTTTTAATTTCCCTTAAAGTTTTTCCGTGCTCCCTCTCCCGCGGGTCGGATTCTTACACTCGGCAAAATTAATTGTATCCTGCTGTGCGAAGTGTCTCGGTTTACGTTTACATTTCGCTCGATTATTTGAAAACTACTAAAACATGAATGGAATGTTTAGTGGGGAGACGGAGGACCAAAGTTGCTCTTCTTATGTTATTTGAGAGTGAATAATTCGAAACTGTAGAAGAAGCATAGAATGCTTGACACATTTCAAAGCCGAAGCGAAAGGGATGTGCAATTCAATTTCTATTCCCGACGGAGCATCGAGTGAACTCAGTCAACACACTGCCACCGACTCTGCCCTTATCATATATTAATTATCAGGCATTAAGTTTCAGACAGCAAAGGTGATAATTAAATTATAAGTAGTTTCTTAAGATCGAAACTCCTCGAGAATCTAATTTATTATGAACACTTCGAATAACTTTCAAGCAGTAGTGTCTTAAATGTTGGATTTTATGTACATTTTTTACTAGACGCATGAATAAAAACAGTATATAATATAAGTAGTATATAAATTGAATAAGTTAATTTGTGCAGTGGATGTTTTAAGTATTAAAACCGTTCAATAAAAGCGCGATTAGATAAATATCCCGCTTCCCTTTAAAAATATATTCCTTGTAAGACGGGGAACGGATTCCTCATGTTTATTTAAAAGCACTTCTTTTGATTTTGGCTTTGCTCTCCAGCATCTGATTACATATTCAGTCGGTACTCCTCGACTAATGTAAAAATGCTTTTTGCTTCTACTTTACTAATAATAAATGAAGTTGCCCAGACCAAAGCATTGCCAGCCGCTGCGAACTCTCAGGATGATGGATTATTTTTAAAGAAGATGCTTTTCCGGGAACGAGACTTTAACCTATTTACTCGGATGGATCTGATACTCCGATTCTAATTGAATTCGTCAAATCACAATCAAAGAAATTACTTAGCAATATGACTATATATTTATTTTAAATATATAACCAGCTATATATAATTTGTATAATTCAAAACCACAACAGCATAACAAATGACTGTTCGAATAATATTAGTCTCAAACAAAATAAAATCCGGAAAGTGTTTTTTTTTTGTAGGAAGATGATTCCGTAACATCCTTGGGGCGTTTAAGATAATTCGGCTAAAATGAAAAAACATAGGTAGTCAGTAGGAGTTCTCGTTGAATTTTTCCGTCGACTTTATTACAAATCCCCTATTATCCTTCAATCTAATCCCGCCTATCGTCTTAGCCCCGAAGATTCCCTTGTTCGTGCTCGCTACTTAGCAGGAATTAAAAAGTGAACGCTGCGAGGCAACACGCGGAACGGGATCAATGTTTGGCTGATGCCGCCCCTAAAAGTCAGTTAATGAAACTGGATTTTTCACGACAGGACTGTTAAAATTGAAAAGACCGGAAATGTTGTCACTTAGAATAAGACCGGTAGTTGATGAGTTTCAATTTTCCCCAACCCCCGACGACTCGGCTGTTTATACCGAATTTCGTTTCTGGTTATATCTGTTGCGCGACGAATGCATAAATAAATAATTTTACCAATTACATTATATTCTTCTACAAAGAATATAATACCTTTTTTATTAATTAATTGTTGTGGTTTTCTATATAAACATTAATATCTAATCAACAAAGAATGTTCAATAATATATTAATTTCCATCCAACAACAGTAACTGTAATAATTAAAATGTGGATATTAATATAATCAAATAGTTTCATAAAATATACTACTGAGAGCCATGATAAAATATTTCAAAATACATTTAATTAAATTATTATTATTTTTTAATTTGTCACTTATCTGCTCTACTTATATAAACAGTAACTAAACATGATGATGAATGATAAATAAATGCATTTTACTTAAATTACCATTATTAAGAGTAAGTAATAATATTAACAGATATTTCATCAAAAAATTATATATTAATAATTGATTAAATAATAAGTTTCTTTAAATCAAACAAATAAATAATAAAAAAATATCCATTATCTGTTTCGAATCAATTATTCACAAAATAATATATTTAATAATTTATATATCTAATTATCATATTTCGATAAACAAATAAATTACATAGTATTCAGTCAGTTTGATTATGGTCTACCGTTAAGCATGTTACGAAATTATATATTTGAACAAATTAAAATTACCGTCGGCATGTATGAAATTTTTAAATTTTTTATTGTTAAATGTGTTATAAATGATGTATTAGATGAAAGTATGTACTTTCATGTAAATAGGCAATTATCAATATTTAATAATTTCAGGAGAACCAGTCGTCACTTTTATGCAAATTATGGTAAACAAGAAATTACATAAATTTTTTATTTTCGAAATTCACTTTTTATTATGGTCAGTAGAAATGATAAATCAGATAGTATATGTGCACAACTGGCATCAATTTTCGTATTTACTATGGGTATTAAAATTTAAATAAGTAATTATGTTTCTAAATTAACTTTTTATTTCAGGTATCTGTATCATATTACATTATTAGAGTATATATCATTGAATATCAAAATCTTGCTTTCTTATTTACCAGTATTTATATATCTTCACGAACTCCAACTAAAATGACAGGCACTCTTAAGTTAGCTACTATTGTACTACTAATTTTAATAATACTTATCAGTATATTAGCCCATTACATTTTAAATTCTGAACATATATTTATTTTCCGGCTCATAGGAGACTTTAAAATCATTTGGTATTTTATATATTTCTCGGGACAGATATATTATTGTTTTATTACTCCTGTTATTTTAATACTTTGGATCATTTTCACAACATTTCTTATTTCTCATATGACCATAGTAGAATTAAATATTTTACATCTAGCTGATAACTTGGACTGTATTTCTTCGCAATATCAAAAAGATACAAAAGATAGATTAAAAAATACTTTGACACATTACTTTTCCATTAATAGGTAAATAATTTTTGGCAATTTGTTTCAATACTTACATATTAAATTTAATTTTTAGTGCAATGAATTACTTAAATAATTATAATCAGGCTCCAACTTTCATAATAATCAGCTGTGGAGTTTTTGTTTTGATTTTTGCGTTTATCGACATTTACCTGGTATTTAAATAATTTCACGAGTATTTACTTAAGAATACTAATAAATTTTCAGGAGAAAAATACTTGGAAAATAATAACATCGCTTGTATATTTGTTATTAGACGTAATAATGTTGTTTTCATTTATAACTTTCTCGCAACTGCTTTCAAATAGGGTGGGATAATTAAATTAATAAATAAAAAAGAATCTAAATAATCTAGTTATATTTTCAGTTTGAAAATTTACATACATTATGTTTAGAATGTCCATGGACAGAATGGAATGAAGAAAATAAAAATATATATTTAATGACTCTATTAATTATACAAAATAATAATGGACTCAACTTTAAAGGTTGCTTTCGTATGGATGCCACTATTTCATTTAAGGTACTATAATAGGAATGAAAAGAGTTAGTCGTAATAATGTACTTTTAGATATTTAAATTAGTTTATGGGTTTTCTACTTTTTTTCTCCAATACGGTTTTCGCTGATGTGTGACAATAAATATATTTTATGTAAAATATATAAAATATTATAATTGTTTAAGAAAAAAATATAAATAATTACATAAATATAATTATATATCGATTAGTACGTAAAACTATGAAATATTTATATATATATATATATAATTTTAGTCATCTTACTATTAGATGCTGTCAGATATAACATATGTAATTACTATAATATTAATTATTATATTTATTTGATATTTTAGTATTATAATAGTTTAAATACATATTAAAAGTAAGAATATATTCAATATTATTTTTTAATTATTAATATTGATAATGTTATAATATTTGATATTTATTATTGAATAACTTTCATTATCATTCATTATCAAGGTATAGTCATAATTCTTTTAATAATAGCAACAATAAGGCTGTTAAATTGATAATATTTTACATTATGGTAAATTGAATTCACGGTCTAATGATCTCTCCTGATTTTTATTTGAAATTATGTTTAAGAATATTAATAAAAGTATACATTGAATTAATGATAAACTGTTTCTTTAGTTAACGTAAATTAACATGGAATTGTATGATAATATAATAATAATTTAGTGATAAATAATAATATAATAATATCCGATCAAATTTAATTTAATTAACGAATCACAATGATATATTAGACAAATTACATTTAAATTTATAACATTTAATATTCATGCGAAAAAATTACTATCTTATAAATATTTTATGGTACCTATTATTTGTAATAATAGTAGTTGAATCGATTCTGTCAATTGCTATCACTGTTCTAGAAATAAATAATATTTCTATTTATTTATGTAATAATAAATAATAAATATATTAAACATATTAATTTAATATCAATTTAAATAATAAATAAAAATACAGTAGAGTGCCATTAACATTACTTATTTATTAATTACATAATATTGATTTATGTAACAGAAAATCTATTTACTATCTATTTATTATTAGAATTAGGATAAAACTATACAAGAGAATTTTTCGTGCGCGCAAACTATAGTGTCATATTAAATTTATTCAAATTATTTACCTAACCACCTTGATTTTTTTGAATGCTATTTAATAGATATAATAGATTTATAAAACCTCTTGAACTCAATTGAAAAATGCATGATATTAGTTCTAGTAATAATTATAGAAAATGTGTATAGTATTGTATAACAAAAATGCATGTAGTTAAATCTAAAGTAATTGAAATATTATAATAAATATTTATAAATATGTTGATTACAAAATGTTTAAATATAAATGTAAATAATATTTACGGTAATCACTGGAAGCTTAATTTTAATCACAGTCATTATTGATTGCTACAAGTTAAACAATTTCTAATATTCTTAGACTGATTCTAGAGTACAAGTAGATCGATCGGCTTTTACTTCCGTCATCTAAATATTTTTGTATAATGTCTCAACTATAAAAAAAATATCAAATAATTTTTATTGAGGGTTACTTTATTACACATATTAAAATGATATTTATAAATCTCCATATTTATAGAAATTTTTCCTACATTCAATATAATAGGCATTAATTTTGCATTATTGTAAAAATAATCAAATAAATTATTTGTTCTGTCATCAGTGCCGTCATTAATTCCGATATTTAAAAACTGAAATATTGGTATTGAAATTGAATCATTAACACAACATTTCAAATAATGATAATTGTACGGCCATTCCACTTAAAACTAAAACTTAAAAGAGTAAAATGTCAAGTTCACATCAAAGTAGTTTAAATTGACTTCTTTATAGTCAAATTAACGCAATTATATTGACTTTTTGCCATTATTTTAGAATATTGTTCGCTTGGTTTTTATTAAATTGTTATCCGTAAAAATGTTGAAAAAAATACTGTTAGAACAGTTTAAAATGGGTGTTACGCTGCTTAGTTTATTTAAAATTATATTTGTCGATTGTATATTTAAAAATAATGATGAAAGTAAGTATTATGAGCCTTTATAGTATACACATTAAAGTTTTTTTTCAGGACAGATGATTGTTAACATTTTTCAGAAAATGTTGCAAGTTCAACAATTCATACTTTTTAAAATACCGTTCGTCATACTTTCTCTCGAAGTGGTACCACATTTCGTTTACGTTAAGAACCTATCGTTAGCATCTAGTTTATTTTGGGTATCTTCCTCTTATTACATCATATCCGCCAACATTCCCGAATACGATAAGTTTATATCCACTATGGAGGTAATGTACAAAACATCTAAAACTCCAGCTACAAAAACAGGACATCTAAAATTAGCAGTACTTCTAACTGGACTGGGGGATTGTCTTACAGGTTTATGTGCATTTCTTTTTGTGAAAGGTGTGGACGAGGCGTTGTTTTTACAAAAGATAATCGAGAATCAGAAGCTTTTGCTTGTTATTTTACTTCTATGCTTCGCTTATGTATGTTGTATTGCCACCATATGTTCGACAATTTTTACATTTTATTCTACGTTTATAATATCTCAAGTTACCACACTAGAGAATAATTTACTTCTACTTTTGGAGGATCATGTTAATTATGATCAGCAAAACTGGGTGGCTGAAATATTAAAAAGGTTTTTTAAAGATTATTGTGATATTAAAAAGTAAGTTAATAAACATTGATTAAACATATTCAGAATCCGTTAAACTTCTTTTAGGTCCATGGCCGAGTTTATAAATGTTAGCCAAGCACCAATTTTTTACATGGTTGTCAGTGGTTGTATGGTTTTTGTCACTGCATTTATCGACTGGTACAATGTAAAAATATTCTAATCTTATACTAATTTGTGTGGTTAACTAGTGTATTTTAGTCGTACAGTACATTTGTGTATATTAGAGCTACAATCACTGTTTCACTTGCTCTGATGGTGGGCACGTCAACAATTATTTTTGGACAGCTTCTCACAAACCGGGTTAGTGGACAATATATCATGTTCTTTGTTTGTAATATTTGTTGTTAGTTGGAAGGTTTGCATGAATTATTTCTACAATGTCCTTGGTGGTACTGGAATAAGAATAACAGAAAATTACTAATTATGGCTTTGGTTATCACGCAAAAATCACAAGGGATCAGTGTTAAAGGTTTATTGAACGTTGACGTGTCACTTTCTGTCGAGGTACACAAATATTGAATACGTTATTTAATGTTTAATGATTGATTCGTTTTTAGATTTATAAAAGAGTATACGCATTTTGCTCATTTTTCCTCAACAATCGAACATAGACAAACTTCAAGAAGTAAAAATAAATTATAAAGGTGTTAACATCTTTATTCCAAAATTAAACAGAAATCGATTTGAGGGTCGTACAAATTGGCATTCGTTTCCTGCCACACAACAATTTAATTAATTTTATTACCCAATTACATTCTTTTCAGGAAGTTCCAAGCCTAATATTCACCCCATTTTCTTCGGAATTTCGCACAATATATCGAACAGTAGGGTAGTAAATAATAACGAAATCAGTAAATAATGTTTCCATCCCCATTCCGGCGCAGCCTAAGGCCATATTTTGGAAACGTGTTAAACAGGGGGTATTGCTTTTGGTAGGTTAATATCAGAAGGCAAGGGATCGCATCCAGAATCAATTTATGTTGGCAATATTGCATATTTGTGTTTCCCGCGGGAACGGCTAGATATCAAGTTGGGCCTGGAAAACCTCGGCTTCTGAATATTACATCTCATGAGATATATTCATATATTTTATGCTCTCGTTTTGTATACTTCTTTATTTACTTTACTCCCGATTTCATCCCCGTTGTTGGTACGCCTTTGATGTTTTTTATTGCGTACAGTACACGAGGACCAAATAATTCCTCGCATCGATCTTTTACAATAGTGCACATTAGAATCCTCGAATTATTACCCCAAGAAATGTGAGGTGAGAAATGAAAATAAATGGCACCGAGCACCGAGTTTTTGAGGGTTAAATTGTCTTAATATTTAGCGTCTTTAAGTAAGGGAGGCTTATCACCCCCTTGGGTGGAGTTGTACTAATTAATGGGAAGGGTTGCAGGTTGCTAAATACACGCCGAAATATTTACAGATGATCTTAACGACGCCCTCTGTATTTTACACCCGAGACGTTGCTCTCATCCAAGGAATTCGTTTATATCCAGTCTCGAGTGTTAATACCTGAGAATATTTTAATTTATTGCGTGGTTGTTGCCGGAAAGATGTTCGGGTGGTTTTATATCGATGTTTAACACTCACCTTATTTTTCATTCCTTACCATTATTCGATTTCTTGTAATAACCTAAAGTTTAATTATTATTTCATTATTATTAATTAGCACAATAAACACTTAATTGACACATTAACATAATTAAAAATAAAGTGTCTAACTTGTACTTGTTATTACATTAATTATGAATCAATAAAAGTCTCTTTTTATATTCTAAAAAACTATTAATTAATGCGAATAACTTTTAATATGTTAACTTAATTAATTATTATAGTATTTATATTCAAAACTAACATATACATAATACTTTTATTTATAATTCGATTTATTTTAATGAATTCTTTAGTATTGTAAATATTTATTTATTTTATTTATTTTTCTTATATCTTTAATCTAATTTAAGTCATATTTAAGTTGTTTTCCAGGCAGTTTAATAATCATTAGGTTAGGTTAGCAATATGAGTTTATGAAACTAGGTGTTGGCAGGGAGATTTGAAATTTTAGAACACCTGCACCAGTCCTGAAACCCTAATTAAATATAGATGTTTTTTGGGAGGTTTCAAATTCGATTTCCCCAATACCGAAGTTGTTTTCGAGTTTTCGTTAATTACTAGATCATTTCCGTTTTGTTGACCAGTATGTGACCTTCAAATATTTATTGATACGTCTTTTGCAATAAGCACATGGAAAATCTTTTTTGATGAATTGTGGTGTACCGTTGAACACGTGCCCTTTCTAAATTGTGTTCTGCAGTTGTCCTTCCTAGGAGTGTATCCATGTTGTCCACACTAGCAGAATATACTGCATCGAAAATCTGAAACATGACCTGTTCAGAATGTTATCTCACGAAAACATACCAAATTAGTAGCTCGGTTCAAGTTGTGTCGATCTCTTTTAACATTAAAAGTATGCATTGTGCATAAAGGAATTTTCTTTATTTTTCTATACAATTACTGGCGAAACCGTGTTGTAATAAATTATTAATTTCTTTATAGTAGTAGTATTTCAATGTCTTAATTTTCCTTGTCAAGGTCTGTGCTTTGCTGGCAACTTAACGTGATAATTTTGAACGATGTTTTTAAAAAATATGTACCCACGACTCCACAACCAACTCAATAAGCTGCTGCACAGATCTTTACAGCATTTGTTGTTATAACAACAATATTTCGCAGCAAACTTTTGAGATTTGTTTAATAAATAACATAAATATTTATTATTAGAAGAACGTGATATGATTTTTAGTGAAATATAGACTTCAGTTTGCATAATTCAACCACTTAGTAGTAGTATGAAAAACAATTTTTATGACACGCATTGAGCTTTTTTATATATATTGTGGCAAATTATTCATTAGATCCGAATTATGAATAAAAAAATACCGGGACTGTTAATTAGGTACAGTATATTCTTTTTAGAATTATTCATTTTTAACTTAAACTACTTAAATTAAAGAGGTCGCTTGAAATTAAATTCCATTACTAAAGTAATAACCACAATTCATCAAAATTGATGGTTTTTGATGTTTTTATCGAGATTCGAGTTGCATACGTTTTTAATTGTATTTAGATCCGGACCGGCCAATCGAGAACTTCAACATGATTTAACTAATTTAAATAATTTTGGTCGTATGCTTCGGATCATTATGGTAACTGGTAAATTATCGTTACAAATGGTTATATTATATCTCTCGTGGTATCTCTATACATAGTCCATGTTACCAATAATTTTCTGTAATTGTACTATACCATGTCATGAAAAAGAAACTCAAATTATAACGGTTCCTCTAGCGTGTTTCAAAGAACAACAAACGTATTGTTGACAACTAATCCTATTCTATTGAACTTGAATTTATCATAGTACTCCTCAGGATAATTATGGAGGATAATTAATATATTTATGTGCTAACTTTATTTAGTGTTTATTTGTCTAATAGATAAGAAAGGATTTCGTTTACTGATTCTTTCAACTTGTCTGTCTATAAAATAAATTGATTATTTGTTAAGAGGCTTTTTTATTGTGTGTTGTTTTGTATTTGTTAATATTAATAACATTATAATAATTTTTCGGGCGCACCTTAAGTTATTAGCGATAATAGCAATATTTAGACTTTGATGTTTCATGTTAATTATAATTTTCCTCTTCTCTACAGTGCAATGTTATTCGCTATTAAGAGTATTAAGAGTATTGTTTAGCCAACTAAATTATGTGGTCTATAATTAAATCCCTTTATAAAATGTTTGCCAGTTCTCTAGCTACCATTGTATAAGTTAAAAAAAAAACATAAATCAATATTTTGTCTAAATCTCATTACAGAAAGTATTTTGATAATGACATATTTTCACCGTTTATGAATTAATGATTTTTAATGTCTAATTTTATGAAACTAATTCTCAGAGGACAATATTTTTTAAGATTCAATTTATTTATTAATTTCATTTACATTTTCGATGTAATTTTAAATCAATCAATCTGTATTTTAATTATTTTATATTATTTATATTTAAGAATTATTTGAAATTTTTTGAAATATTTAAATATTCTGTTATAAATGTTAACAAGCTCTAAATATTCTAATATTTTTCAATATTTGAACTTACAGCAACGTCAATATTACAATCAACATTAAAAAAAATTTTAGAAAAATAATTAAAGCAAATTATTTGATAAATGAGATATTCACCATTCGATAGTAAGACGTTAGAATATCCTTTGCCTGACTGTACAGGAGTAGATGCCTCAAAGGACCGAAGACGAAATTGTAAATTCACTTCTCTTGTCCGCCGGTAAAAAGCACTCTGCCGTTTTCTGAATTTTAAAACTCGCAGGACGAACAGCTCGGACTTTCCAACTATCCTTTTCCTATTTTAAAACACGACAAAAACTTTTGCCTCCAGCCAAATCGAATGCAAAGTACGAGTGTCTATATCCAGATTAAGTTCCAGTTGTTGCATACATACAAGGAGTACAAGGTGACAGTAAATTGAGTGCACGTGATCTTAACAAATGACTAAATCAGTATTCAGAAAATAAAGTTAAGTATCCGAGTCGACATCATTATACGAAGCCATCAGTATTTAAAGACTGCGTCTGAACGCAAATCCCCTCGCAAATATTGTTCATTTTATTATTCACAGGAGAGGATCGCTTAAAAATTTGCATAAATCAAAAAATCCTTGTAAAAGAGTGCGACAAAAAGTCGACAGTTTAAATGTAGTATGAACTTCCACCCTCTCGAACAACACCAGAGGGTTCGCAATGAAATATACCCTTATGAATGTCGGTGTTCCCATTTTGTATAACAAATATTTATTCAGTCTTTTTGTAATCCAATTAAATTACTAGTAACGTTATAACGGCAAATCGAAATTAAATAATTAAAATAATGTTCATAAGTTCGGTATTTTGTAAAAGAAGAGAAAAAAAAAAAAAAATAGTGCGAAATAATTTCCTACAGTAGTGAGCGTAGTAATTTCGGGGAGCAATACGTTTTCTTCCGGAAACTTTTAACTATTCGTAGTGGAAACTTTGCATACGTTATTGCAAGGCTACCACAGTGTCTAACCACCGCTGGCCGGAATGAACAGCGGTCCAAATTAGATATTCCCTTACGGCGCAACAGAACTTTTCTCTTGGACTTTAATGGTCGATTCCACGAAACATGGGGAGTTTTTAATTAAGGCGACAGCAGGAAGGCTGTTAAGAATACCAAGCATACCAAAACGTTCTAATTGTGTTACGATATGTTTTCCATCCTTTTCCCTCGCGGCTTTTGCGAGAATCTGGCATAAATATGGGATAATGAGGGCGCCCCAGTAAAAATTAAAGATATGCAAATATGTATTAAATTAGCGATATTAAATTGTGCATTCATTTTTATTAAGAAGAATTCTAGGAGTGTGATAATGAATTCCTCGCATAAAAATTTTAATATTGTCCAAATAAAACATGCTGTTTTCAATTAAGATTGTTCTGGAAACTTTTGCGTTTTTAGTGTGGCCGTAAACTGTGACATATAATTTTATATTTTTATCTTACCCGAAACTCGTAAATATTACTATATTTATATCCCGACATAAACGTAAAAGGGCATTATTGAACGGAAATTATGTACCAAGTAGCTTAAATATGGCTTTCGATTTAAAAGAACACAACAAAATCAGACTGTGTCTCGTCCCCAACGCGAACGAATGGAACACATCCCATTCTAAAACGCCGGGTCATTGCAAGAAACATGGCTTTACCGATAAGAATGCCGAAATATGATTTTATTGTACGTAAATACTTTCGTTGTCCCTTTTGTTTTGCACGCTCATTTTTCAAGTTTCCCCCACATAAATGCAACCGATGCCAAAAGATTTACAAACCATTTAATAATCAATTTTATTTACAATAGTGATAATTAATAACATTGTCTGTGAGTAAAATGTCTTGTGGATATTATGAAAATTGATTTAGTAGTAGGTACAAAGTTAGGACAAATTGTGGAATTATTAGGCAAATCCATCAGTCCCTCGCCGTATTTATTGTGTGACCGTAGACATGTGCGGACATAATCCGGATTCCGGATAGACCGGAAGAAACGATTAGCAATTGAAATACGTGTAAAATAGGTCTAATCTGCGTGAATCGAACATCCTCATAGCTGGCGGGATGCTGGGGACAACATCCACGTCGCCTGGCAACCGGACAGAGGACATTCTGATTATTCTCCTTTCTGTTTTCTATCTGATAATCTGCCTATGCATCAGTTACGAGATGTCGACTAATTCGAAATGTGTTCGGTTGTATGTTCCCTTTGAAACAAAGGTTTTGATAAAAAGACATCTGTGTAGAGCATGGAGAATATTTTATCAAATCGGAAACAAGTTAATTTGAATTAAATTCATAATAAAGGTCAAAGTCACAACGCCAGAAATTAATTGGCAACCAGGAGAGCGGATTTCATGGAATACGGAACGTAATTCGGGTCGATTAATAATGGCGGATGAAATAATAAAATTAATAAAGAGGCCACTTTGCGAACGCAATATTGAGCCGGGAGCCAAGGCGGCGGTGTATGAATTTAGTTTGTCGCGATAAAACGATGGTAGTTGGTAACAGTGGTGTACATATGGACGGATCCGGAATCATAAAGGCGTAAACAACAAAGACGGAATTAGGGAATAAGGGGATGACAGGACAAACAGGGACAAACTCCGTTCAGAAATCAGGCTGTTGCTGGTTTCACTCCGGGCGTTTCACCGAGACGATTTATTGATTCGGAATGTTTCTTCTTATGAGATGCTAATTTTTTACTAGTATCATTTTTTTATTTCAACTGATTTTTATATTTTTAACATCTTGCTTTTTATTTTTACAGTATTGTTTTCAACATTCTACATGTATTTGTCCATTTACTTTTAATGTAGAGATGCATAATAAAAAAACGATTATCATGAATGCAGTTGCAAATTAAACATTTTTTTGTAGTCGCACTTCAAAACCATGACGAACATAAACGAGCGGGGGGTGTCGCAGGCAATGGGCCAGGTCACGTAGAAAGGAAAAAACGCAATCGAAACTCTTTGCCCCCGATCCACCCCCGGTTGTTGTGTCGCCCGCACCGTCCCATCTTTATCGCGCACCGCAGCGCGGCGAGCGGCCGCCCGCGTAACTTCAATGCAAGATTTAATTAAATCCAAGTTCTTGATTTATTGTCGCTTGAGCCACTGCATTGCCCCACTCGTTCGCCTTGCCGTCCCCGCCGCCTCCGACGCCGCAGTCGTCCACCTCTTTTATCCCTTTGGTTTCGCTGCTCCTCCAGACGTGGGGGCTCAGATGATCAAACTTGGCCAAGAAGTATTTTTATCGCAATATCCAACTATTGGTTGGATCATGATACTTAACATATCACTTATGTCACTAAATCATTTCCTTAATTACAAATTTTTAGTGTTCGTATTTAATTTATGTGTTAACTCTTTTTGGAGGATTTCTTGGGTTTTCTCAAAAGTACATTTGACTTAGCCCCGCTCATGTATTTGAGAAATAAAGTAATAGTTTCCGAATGATCATGTTTTACTAGATATTATGTTTAAGAAAATTCCCAACAATAATTTGATATAATTTTATGAGATGAAGGTCATAACAAATTACAGGAAGTAATGAAATGCGGTGCAATATATTTAACATTCCCGCACATACACACACACACACACACGGATAATTGTTTCAAGTTCCGCGCCTTAAGTAAGGAGAGAATAGTTGCAAGTTGCGATATATTAAGGGATGGGGATTGTGGAGAGCGAGCGTCATATATCATCCTTACTGTAAGGTCTGGGAATGATATATATGTCAGCGAACAATTTACCAATTGGACTGGTAAGACGTATGGCCGCGATCGGTACGATGTTTCTGGTATTAATTAAGACAGTGTCTTGAAATATGGTTGGGGAGATTTAGTCAACTCGATTGGGGAAACTTTTCACAAAAGTCTTATATGACCGATATGTTGTAATATAAATCCTAAGATATGTTTAAAAAATACTTTACGAAATATGTGTCATTATAATTTATTTTATTTACACTACTATTAATAACATTTCAGCGCGACGAATTAAAAATACACGTTCATAATCTGGTTTTATGAGTACGCATTAATTACTTTTTTATTTTTAGTGATAATAATCATTTCTGCATCCTTCAAACTTTTCACATAATTATTAGGTAGATGCAAAAATAATCTCGGTTTTTAACCATTAACTTTAAAAGACCATAACTTTTTTTATAATAAACTTAATCGAAATAAAAACCATTTGAATCAACGAGAAATAAGTTTATTTATGCCGGTTGGTTAAAAATCCGGAGGCCTGGAAACGATGAAATCAGTGAAGGCGTTTATGATATCCTCTTGGTTTTTAAAGCATTTCTCACTCAGAAAGTTGTCGAGATGATTGAAAAAGTGGTAGTCAGTGAGCGAGAGGTCCGGCAAGTATGGCGGATGAGGCGAAGTCTCATAGCCCAATTCGTTCAACATTCTGCAGAGTCGATTGTACAACGTACGGCCGAGTGTTATTATGGAGCAAAATTGGTTCATTTCTGTTGACCAATGCCGGGCACATACGTCGGTCCTTGCATTTCGTCGATTTATATGCATATATATTTCGTTGGGATTCAGAAAGCTGTGGTGGATAAGACCGGTTGCGGATCACCAAACAGTCACCATGATCTTTCACCACTGCGGATTTTTTTGCACCACCATTGTGGCATACGTTCGTCACAAATAAACTAGCGAGCATGTTATAACCTACATTGGAGGAAGAGTTAGAAAAGAAAAAATTTTAAAGACACTGAAAGCAGAACTGATATGGGCCTATAAATCTCACGAAATTCATGATATCACATGAATTTTACTGAAATGGTCATTGATTCTGATTTTTGTCTGTGGAAATAGACGACGATGGATATGCTCATTTTAGACAATGAGCAACGAAAACATACGATAATTTTAAAAATTTAGGTGGCATGAAATATTATATATTTGTCAAATATGATATATTTAGACGTAAGATAGTGTTATCAGAAAAAATCGACAAATCTATTGGTAACACATTATTTTAATCAAAATAAAATGTTACAAAGAAATTCTTAAATAAACTACACATGCGATGATTTACATCAGAAACTGACTTGTTGGATGATAGCAGTCTTTGGCAACGCGGGATGTGGCAAGTTAATATTTTTTCAATACCATGTAGGCAACAACTGAGAACTGTTGAAATTGACAATATTGAAGATTATATTATAGCAAACTCTGAAGGAAAAATAGCAGAAGAATTTGAGCTGATATTATACATGCATATATATATATATATATATACGTAAATACGTGTATAGTCGTAATATGTATATATTACGACTTTCCTGGACTCGAAATCTGAAATTCATGTAAATCATGTTGTTATTACATATTTATCTATAAAAATAGGTGTTGATAGACAAAATTTCATACTTTACGTAAAATAATTACCTCATTAAGGACATATGTAAATTTAAAAATATGTATATATTACTTGAAACCAAAGAGGACAATATCTATAAAGAAAGAAAGTTCCAGTAATGACAATGTAAATAAGCTTTTTCATATACGATGTTAGTTTATTATTTTATATACTATAAACTATTATTGTATAATAATATCAGTAACGAGAATGTAAATAAGCTTTTTTATGTACGATGATAGTTTTAGGAGATATATTTAGTTTCTGTAACTGTTTCTCTTCAGTATTATTTATATTTATTAAAAAAAAAAAAAATTATAATTACTAGTAAAAAATTATTTCAATAATTAGGCATAACAATGTGATGATATATTGATCTAAATCGGGGTTTTAATGTGCGATACAAAGCTGTAAAAAAATAAATTAAAAGGCAAACCAAAAATCTTTATTGTAGAAATTGAAATAATTCAGATGTAAAAACCAACTAAAAATACAATCGAATACAACTCAGGATTTTTTTTATAAATTGTAAGCGAATAGAAGCGACATCATGGTATTGATAGCCAACCCGGATTACCTGGAGGTTCTGGTTCGTTTTTCGAAATATAAATACCCACAGAAAAACTGTGTTCATCTCTAAAAGGATCCATAAGAAATATGAACTAATAGGTACTGAATAAATCACGAAGAAGAAATGGGAGTTAACTTTGAAGTCGGTAAACAAGGAGATAATGGTCAAGGGGGTCTTCCTGGTTCTACAGGTAGAATGTAGAACAACCTCAGTTTAACTTCTGATAATGCTGGTATCCAACAACATTTGCTTTTTGAGTATTTTTCTTTTTTCTTTAACCCGAAAGAGGATTTGTATTATTTATTGATACTTATACAAAATATTCAGATTCATTTTATAGTATATAAAGATATTGAACTTAGTTTTCATAAATTAAAGTAGAAAATATCAATTTCACCTTTATATCAAATTTTTTTGTTCAAACTATATATATATATATATATATATATATATATATATATATATATATATATACTTAATTTTTTATTTCGTAATTTTTTTAACCATAAAAAGTATGTATTCTCAAATCCGTAATTATTAGAAATATTTAGAACATGAGAGACAAGATAAACAAAAGATTATTTATTAATGTAAATCAATATATTGAATCCATAAAGAAAATTAAAGCCGTTAAAGAGACTCAACCATAAAAATACAACACAATGAAAAACAACATGACTTATCTCTTACAAAAATGTGTAATTTATTGGCATTGGAAGATGAGATATAAATGTTCAAAGGTGACAGCAGACAGTGCTAGTGGCATCATTTAAATGATTCAAATCGTATAGAGCAAGACCAAAATGCGTTTGTTGTAGAAAATTATGATTAAAGTATCCAAAAGATAAGGCAGAAAAGAAACAAAAATCTAAACTTGAACAAACCAATAACACATCAAATAATTTATTTTTAATTCTCAAAAAAATCTTATATATATTAAAAATAGGAAATTTACGTCTAACAATTTATAAAATAGTACACGTTTAACGTCAATTTAAATAATCACATAAAAAAGAGAAAATATAAAAAAATATTTCAATTTATCTAAAATCAAATAAATAACGAAAGTCGTTCATCAAGCTACACATAACTAAATGGAACATACGGAATATGTATACTGAAATTCCTTAAAATAGATGTAGATTATATAATTAAAGGTTTTAAAGAAAATGAAGAATTTTTAGCAAAGTTTGACCTACTAAAAACACTACAAATACTTTAATCGACTGTCATATTGAAAATCTCGAGAACAACTCAAAAGTTATTTAAAATCTAGCTCATAAACTGTGAATCATTAGATATAGAAGATGTATTGAAATTCGAAGCTGTCGATTAGAGTTTATTTCTATCCGAATATAATATTAGAAAGATATGAAAATGTAGAGAATGTGCCTTTATTCAAAACGATTGACGTGTAAAGGGTGATTTCGTGATTATTTTCGGTTGCCGAATAATGTGCAAGTGAACAATATTAACAGCCTCGCTAAGGAAATAATATTAAAGTTACATAATTTCCAAAATAAAATTATAAATTCAAAACTAATGCTTGCTGACTATCACCAAAATGTACGCATTGATAAATTTTCACAAACTACATTTTTTTGGTCCAATATGCATTACACCTCAATTTATAATATTTTAGACACCAAAATGATTAATTTAATAGTTGATATCAAAATGGGTTTAAATAAATAACGCATTTAGGTAGGTTGTATTATAGATGTGGTTATCAAATTTATCTTTTCCGGCATTTCAAACGTTTACTCATTGAAAGGGTTTGTGCAAGTACAAATTTTATAAAAAAATTAAAAACAGTGATTTTAAGGTGTATGAAACTTTTTGAACAATAACGCTGAGGTCGATCAATCATGAAGAAAATTGATTAAATTAATTGAATTGAATAATTAATTGTATACAATTACACACATTATATAAAAAAAAAGAAACAATGTGTCAAATAGTAATAATTGTAAATTTGTGATATCTGAATAAATGCCTCTCAAATATGTTTATGTTTTATTCTTATTATGTTCATTAATAGTCAAGATTTACTATTAATTAATTAATTTTTTTTGCATTTTTCATAGTTGATATTATATTACTACATATTAATTATTCAGGTATAGGTATAGGACCTATACAACATCTTCAATAGATATTAGACGCATGGAATTCGTGTGTGGCGGCAACGACGGGCATCGACTATATCCATCGGACGGTTCATTTCGGGATCCAAGGTGGCTCGGCCGGGAGCGAAGTAAGAGGCGGCGGGCCGGGGGGCGAGGAGCGGCTCGCCGAGCTGGAGGAGGAGGCGGTGGCGGGTCGGTTGCGTTGGCGGTGTCGTGATCCCGGGCGGCGGTGAGACACACGCCGTCCTGCGGGGTGAGGCGGCGGTGGTGGAGGAGGAGGCGGCGGCGGCGGCGGTGGGATGCCTTAACGCTCGTGTTACGGTCCGCGCCAGATGCGCCGCCGAAGACGGCCGCTCTCTGACGCACCGGGGTCGGATTCCCCGTTTCCGCGGCATGCCGTTTTCGCTTTAATTTCTAGCAGATTTTTAAAATATATTTTGTTACTTTTTTTATTTACTATTAAACTCTACTAGATATAATAATATATAGTATAGAAGTATATTTAGACCAAATTCTTTGAATAAATAAACTGATTTTATTAAATTTTATACATTGTAAAACAGTAATTATATTATATAATATAATTACTAATTAAAACGAGTATTTAAAAGTTGCATACCATACTTTGTAGACTACCAAGAGTACCAGAGATATTAAGATTAACTTGATGCTAACTCGTGTCCAAAACGCACAAAACCACTACTCGTCAGTATGTACTTAAAATATCTATTGAAGCATATAATGGTATTTTAAAGTTGGTAGTAGAAACATTAAAAATTTCTAAAAAATAATATTTTAAAAAAATAATATGTTAAAATGTATGTCATCGTGACTTTTTTTATTACTTAACTCTGAATATAATGAATAGTTTTGAAAAAAAAATACAATTTTGTGAATCTCCTAATATTTTAATATTTTAATAAATAAATATTTTTAGTAGTCACCCAAAATCATTATATACATATACATACGTTAAACACATTTTATATATACATCAAAAGATTTTCACGCTTAATTCTGCATCACATTGTAAGAAAATGGTGAGAAGGAAATAAAAAACTCTATGCAAGCCATAAAAATTACTTTCAATGTACCAATTTAACAAGAAAATATTGGTTAGTATATTCTTTAAGGAAAAAATTTCTATTTAATTGACATTCTTCAAAAAAGGTTAAAAAATAAAATAAAAATGGATACAAAGCAAATTTCAAAAATATATTTTATGTATTAATGAATCAGTGACAGAATTAAAAATCACAAGATAAAAAAGATTATTTATTAATGTAAATCAATATATTGAACCCCACAAAGAAAATTAAAGCCGTTAAAGAGACTCAACCATAAAAATACATCGCTATGAAAAACAACTTGACATTTCTCATCCAAAAAATGAGTAACTTATTGGCATTGGAAAACGAAATACAAATGTTCAAAGGCGACAGCAGATAGTGCTACTGACAACACAGACATCGTCTAAATGATTCAAATCGTATAGAGCAAGACCAAAATGCGGTTGTTGTAGATAAAATTATGATTAAAGTTTCCAAAAATAATTTCTATTTAATTGATCATTCTTCAAAAAAGGTTAAAAAATAAAATAAAAATGGGTACAAAAAAATCAGTGACAAAATTAAAAATCACATTTTTATGAGAAAAATATATGTAAATACAAAAAAGTGAACTAAGTGATCAGTGAACATAGTGTATGGTAACAAGCAAAACTCAACTTGTGGTTTTAGTTGGCATTAAGACATAAACCAGTTGTGAGAACTAATGTGTTGCGTTACTGCCTAATATTCTAAGATATTTTGGTATTTTATTGGATAGTTTTTAAGATCTGAAGAAATAAAACAAATGTAATTTTCATAAAGTATGCCTTAATAATTTTTTCTCATTTTTTGACTATAAAAATATTACAAAAGTCCTCTGACAGGTGACAAAAATATGGCGTGAATGGAGCTTTATTTTTGTATATTTAAGATATTATTTGTTAAAAAAATTAATTTAAAACCGAATTATAATTAGTGATGAGGGTTTCCATCTTGAATGGAGCAGTTTGTATATATATCTTAAAAATATTAATTTCGTATTATCCTTAATCTGAATATTCCCGTAACAAAAATGCCTGTCAGAAACGGAGTTGAAACAACTGTGTCCAATAAGCAAGTACGTGGACAGATGTTGCCTCCAGTTTAAGGGAGATATAAAAAGAGCACTCAGCTGCCACTGCCTTCGAATATTAAGGATAATTGTGAAATCTACAATTTTTTATTCCCAACCTATGATATTTGAATGGATGAATTTTATTTTCATTCTGTTTCTCAGGAAATAAACTTCACAGTTAATAATTGTACATGTATTATCATACAAATGGAATTCAAATGTATTTAATTGTGTTCTTTATAATCTTTTTGTGTTAATGTTTTAGAAAAACTGTGGTAAAAAATAGTTTCAGAATTTCAATTTTCATTTTTTTATATAAATAGCTAAAACTGGTTTTGTAAACAAAAAAACGCAATTAATTAAAAAATAGAATAGGAACAATAACAGCTGACCTAAACTGCCAAAATTTTGTGGAAGTGTTCGCGATCACGTGACCAGCTGTGGACTTTGTTAATTGGCAAAATCTTGCCGGAATCACGAATCACTGCGTGTATTGTTCATATCAGCGTTATATATATTTCGATAATGGAAAATGGCCGTATTAGGGCGACCCTTCGTGAGCCATTCGGTCATTTTTATTAGCGACGCCCAAGACAAAACGTGTCACGTTCATTCCAAACGTATGTACGACTTACATTTTTGCCCTTGGAAATAATTGCAAACGCAAGAGGGCGCGAACAAACGAATAATTACAGTCATTTGTTTGACATGTTTGACTGAATTTTCTAGTCTAGTCTACGATGAGAGCTTCACAATTGCGTTGAAAATAAACGACAATCGTTGGCTTATTGCGCCTTAATGAGAAATTGTTCGAAATCTTTATACTGTATTGCAAAGCGGCTTTGAAATATAACCTCCTGCAGGGCTGGCTCCAGTCCTGATGTTGATTCTCTCCAATTCTTCGGCATTTAAATATTGACTTTAAAGTCTACATCTGTATCGCAACGCACAAAGAAATATTTAATTAAAAGAAGTCGCTGAGTTTTCGTCAAGATGTAGCACATATTGTCCAATATTTATATTCATATTTACGTTGACTGTCTTCCATTCCTTAAATATTAAAATAGAAGAATTGGGTAGTTGTAAGTTGAAGAACCAATGTACAGAAAAAACTTTTAAATAATTTACGATCCTTAACAGACATTTCCTCTGAACCCGCCTCTGATATTTCCCATACTTGAACGTAAGAATAACGAAAGGATCTTATTATGAAGCTGAATAAGGTCGAGTTTCGCATCGGAGCTCATATAAACATATTCTGCTTCGCTTTAAGCCCTTAGTAAGGCCGGTAAAAGCTTAGAAAGCTCACTGAAAGCGTGTTGTTAATTAATAATTACTGACAAGTTGCTCTTCCTTTGCTCCCGAGCCGTTAGTCCGGGATACTATAAGAGAGAAGAGGTTGGCAGCGGGTAATTAGTTGGTGATTTAATTAACAGTTTGCCGCACCGTTACGTTGGTAGTATTGCCTTCTCCTTGGAGATTGCTCCGCGACGCGGCATAATTTAATATCGGGAAACTTTTGACACTCGGATATCATACTTTGCCAACAGAGTCGTGTGTATGTGAACCAAGAATTGTTCTCCGACCCTCATGTTTCTTTTTTAAATATTCGTGGTGAAAGATAAATATATAATTGTTCGAATTATTAACTTTGCTAATGACTCTTATTATTATTTGGATGGCTGCAAAATCGTTTGTTCTAATAATTTTCCATCAATTTCCGTCAAACAAATTAATGCTGAAATGAAAAGAAAATTTCGATCGAAATTTTAAAGACACTCAATTCCCAATGATCTTTTTGTTACGTTTCGCGGCAATATTTCAATTAGCGAGCGCAGCAGTGTAAATTTGTTTAGCAGTCAAAAACGTTCTCCGAGGAGTAATAACTTGTGTCTTAATTAGCCTCTAATGAACACACCTCGTTTGCCCTTTGCAATTCCAAAATTCCCTACTTACAACCCTCCAGCATACCAACTCATGACTATTGATTTATATTATTATTGCTATTATGTTTCTCTCTTCAGCTTCACGACGTAAACTTCCTCCTTATTTGCCAAGTTTAAGTACAAGTGTCGTATAAAAAGTTTGGGGCTTTTAATTAACTCGAATTGAATGGTACTCAACGCTTAATTACAACATTTCAATTATTAATATCGGTTAAAATGGCATATGCCATCGATACGCTGGTGTCAATTAAAATTAATCAATAGACTGATTTGCGGTTACTTAATAGTAAGCTACTATGAAATAAATACCAGTAATATCCCCATCAATGAGTCCATCACTCATTGTTAATTCAACTTTAACAATATACACTAAAAGAGCTTTAAATATCTTCAAAATTTATGAGCGAACTGTGTTTAGTGTCAATATTATTACCAACCGTGTTTGAAATAGGTCGAAATAGTAAATATGTTTAATGCATTTAGGCACTCCAGTTTCAATTTGATACTTCAAAATAATTCAGTTAATAAGCAATTTAAAAAATTATCTGTAATTCCATTTTGTCAAAAATAGAATAAAAAGTCTAATAGAGGCCTCAACATTTTTATTATTTATATCCTTTAAACAAATAGAATTGGATGTAATAGGTAAAGTAACATTTTTTATTATTTATAGAATTTAAAACAAGTAAAACTGTAATGTAATAAGTAAATATAAAGCAACAAAATTACAAGTATTTATATGTGACAAACATAACACAATCTGTTAGTTTTACATACAGGATTTATATAATATATAGTTATAATGGAAAAGTTGTATATTTTTCGCATTAAATTTAATGGCAAAATTAAGACCCGTTATTCAAATTGAGAACAGTGGTGTTTTTAGTAGAAAAAATATTCGGTAATATTTAAATGTTATAAAAAACTTTAAGCTTTTTAAAATGTTTAATATGTTTCCCCAAATATGTTGGCTTATAATACTTGATAATATTATTTTATAACAACAATTTTTATTAATTAAAATTAACGACAATCATATGAATCTGACACCGAGGAAACGTAAAAAATTCCAAGCTAATATTTCAAAATGTTACTGATATTTCTGCTAAAAACGTATACCTATTCACAATTCTAGAATGATCAAAAAGCATTACATTTCATATACAATTTTTTATGTAGCTTTTACATCAAATTTGATACACTCAGTTTTTCTATTACAAGAGTTGATAAGGTATCTGAAATTTAATTTAACAAATAGGTAACCTAAAGAAAACACAAATTACTTTCAAGATATTTCGTTCTCAACAGCTTAATAACAGAAATAATTTGAACTGGCCCTCTTATAGCAAACAATAGTTCTTAAGAATATTCAATGTTTCCGAACTTATACATTTTAAGACCTTGAATAAGTTCTCGGTGTTACAAAATAAAAATTTTATTTAAAATATAACGAACAAAAATATTTGACTCAAAGTATTACTCATTACTAGCCACTGGTTTTTCCCATCTTTCTAGCAGCATATAAATTCTTCTTCAAAAAAAGCATGTCTTTTAAGGCTGGAAGCACTGTTCAGGTAGGCCATATGCCATAGAACGGAATAGGTTGAAATTGGAAAGGGATTGAAGTGTTTCCAGATAGGTTTTCACTGGTTTTGCAACATAAGGCCGAGCGTTGTCATGTAACAAAATCATTTTGTAGTGTCTCTGTTGGTATAGTGACCGTTTTTCTTTTAGGGTTCGACTCGAATGCATCAATTGAAGTCGATAGCGATGTCTCGGTTTGAGAAGCTTATAACAAAAATTACACCCTGCAGATCTTACCAAATGCAAAGAAGAAACTTCGAACCGAGTATATATATGTTTTTCCGACGATGTCCGGGCTTACCCCACCATTTCCTATGATTTGGATTATATTAGTATATGCACTTTTCATGGCCAGTCACGGTACGGTGTAAAAACTATTTCGCAGTAGTTAACTTGTGAGAAAACGCCGTTCGAAGTCTTTTGGCTTCAAATAATACGGCACCCATAACAGTTTTAAACGTTTTGAAACTATTAACCCCTCTACTTCTTATACTTCTCCAAGTTCTGTTAACCGTCTAATATCGGTCTTGATCATGTAATTCCTTCAATTATTTTTCTCTGCCGATGTCCGATAGAGCATTGTCACCGCAAGAATTCTGTGTGCTTCAGCTGCAGATTTCTTTTGAATCCAGTAGTGTAATTTCTCAAAAATTTTCAGAACCAATAAAGAATTACTTTGTTTATACTAAAGTGAACTAGTTTACACTGAGATTTAACGTTAGATACAATTTTTACAGATGCGTTACCATTCGAAATTCCATGTACGAAGGCTGCTACTATTATTTTTGAAGAAACAGCAACACTCATATTTTTATATACTTTTTTTATTAAACTAAAATTTAAACTATTTAGTAAATTCAAAACACCAAATCTGTTTGCTAATAAACAAAATCGGGTCAATAATCGAAATAATTAGAACCAGCGTCAGGATCGCAAGTGAGACTGATGACGAGTATAATTCAGATTGAGGGGCGCAAAAAAAAGCGGGAGAGCGGGCGTGGGTGGAACGCGGGCTAATCAAGAAATTGAAGTTTCAATAAAAGGTATCATTAATTCTGAGTTTGGGGTCGGCGCTATTTCTAACATGACGTCGGAGCTTACAGCGGACCAAACGATTAAGGTCCAGGGGTCGGGGCGACGTGGCCGCCCCCAAACTGCCGATCCGATTCCCGGGATGGTCTGCCGCCGCGTAATTTGAACAAATGAACGTAGACGAACTAAGCAAATTAGATTCGCACATGGTCGTCCGAAGGCGGCGGCAATCGTGGCCTTCGGCCACCCTAATGATACGAGTAACGCGCCACGGACGATTTCTTTCCGTAATTCGACACTGGAAATGTCATATTGTAAGGGAATAGTTTAATCCGATTGTACCCTGTTCACGAATTAGAAAGATGGATACATTATACTGATTGCTGTTGCTGTTTTTAACGATGATCTGCCGTATAACCTGACAAGATGTGATATTCCTTAATAATGAAATGTTTCTGATGTTTCGCAAACTTAAATACATGCTTGGAAAGATTCATACTAGTTTATTGTTGTTTTAAAGTTGGATTTTTGAATGCGTCCTGCGTGTTTGAATGAGGTATTGCAGACTATTCACATCGTACGGATTTCTTTGACGGAAATCCGTAATGCTCTCGTCAATTCTGTCTGATGCGACCACTAACGTGGTAACATAGAAAGCATGAGACTAAAGTTAAATAAAAGCAGTGTGGTACGAAATTTTTGCGAATAATATGATACACAACCACATTCCGTTCCCATTTATACAGCATTGATTTTATTTAGTCTTAGGCTTTTGCATTACCACATTAGTGGTCACGTTGCAGCAGAGGGAATTGTTGGTTCCTTGACGAAAGCGTTGCATGCGATGTGAATATAATGTAGTATCTTATTCAAATGCAAGGGAGAAAGATATTCTTAAATTCGATTCATCCATTCCGTGTTTATGTATTTCATTATCTCAAGTAATTTGCCTATTTTTCTTAAGAAAAATTAAGTCCTAAATTTACTAGAATGTCAACTTTTTTATTAATTACAATCATATCGACAACACCTTGTGGGCAAAATATATGCCCACAAAGCAAAATAAGTATTTAAAATGTTTTATTTCGCTGCTATATCGCAAATAAATGGAAGCAATTAAATAAAAAAGTAAAAAACAGTGGTAAAGTCAAAGTGTTTTACATAAAATTAATACAAAGAAAATCTTTTTCATTCCATATGATATTTTTCAAACAAATTTTAATAGTACTCGTTTATTTTATTTTATGGGTTATATATTCTGCCACAATGTTTTGCTTAGTGCTCGAAAAATCTAATCACACACAGCGTCCGTACATATGTACAGTAGTGACCAGAAAAACAGTACAAAATTTATAATCAAACATTTTGTTATATTTCACAAAAAGGATTTAATTCAAAATTTGTTGAATCGGTATAAAAAATATATTTCAATTTTCTATACTTGTTTTTTCTCGTTTTGTTACACTTTTTGTAAATGACGAATATAATACTTTAATTGCAAATATTAGTCTGATTTGGATGGTCAAAGAAATAGCACATTCGAATGTTATTACATTCTGTGTATGTATGTAATACTCTTAATAGAATTTATCTTAGTAGGATTTATATTATTTTATTAAATAAATTCACCGAGTACAAAGAATCATTGCTCTCCAGAGAAAAAAATAATAATGAACATGAAACATCAAGGTCTAAATATTGATGGTATAGTTACAAACTTGATGCTTCCGTAAAATGGTTTACAATGCCTATGAACAAATATGAAAATGTCCTAACAAAAAAACACAACTCCTTTTATTGAGAAACAAATTTTAAAAAATCAATAAAAGATATCCTTTCTTGTTATCTAGATAAATAAATAAATAAATAATTGGGTCATACAATATCAGTGTGTCTAGTAGAATAAATAGACGTCGACTGAATGAACAAAACTTGGAAGAATTTATTTCAGTAAAGAAGTATTCGAACAATACTACAGTTTGAACAAAAATATATTAATTACCTATCGGAATTTTGGAGAAGGGTACTTTAAAGAGATGAATCCGTGTTCAAGAGAACAATATCGGATGGTAAAAATACATTCATCGTTCCCCTAATAAAAGGTTAGATTCTAAATAACCGTCAAAACATCTAAGGTTGTTAAAAGTTGGTTGAAAAATAAAAATGTTGAGATTGTCGATCAACCAGCGTAAAGACTGGATCTAGGGTATAACAATTAGCAATTTTTCACTTTTATTTTGTTTAAGATTTAATTTAAGTTGAAATCATTTTGAATTACGTACAAAATGAATAATGGGAGAAAGAATATAGTGTAATTATTTTAAATAAAATATAAAATATTTTGATTGCGTTCAATTAGAGGTGTATGTTTCCTAATTAACGTTAAGATATTGATGTGTGCCATTTCTCTGGCCATCACTGTATATACTATACGGGATGATTCAGTTAATTAACTTATTAGAAGTTTATAGAGAATTAAAAGAAACTATTAAAAGAGACTATCTAATTTTTCAAAATATTTTTAACAGAGTGTGACGACGCTCAGTCGGAAGTAACATTAATTAATGGAACATTAAAAATATTAATGAAATCTTGAACTCGTAAAATTCTGGATATTTTTTCATTTAATTCAGTTTCCTGTTTTCAATTTTTTTTTTTTTCGAAATGTTTTAATTTTACTTTTTTAATTTTTAAACATGAGGTGACTTTCTAATATGTTGCTATTACCAATAATATTCATGTTGAAAAATATACTCGTGATATACACATTAACAAAAGTGTATCCTAACAGAAAACATTAATAATATTCGAAAATTTTAAAACGTCTTTGTTATTTCTTTTTTCCTATTTTAATTACTTTCTTATTTCATATGAAACCAAACACTACACAGAATTTTATTGTTTATTGATTGTTCTAACACACTGTATAGCAAAAATTAATATTTACAGAGTTGTAAATGGTTGGTATATTCATTTACTTTTTACTACTTTTTTACCATTTTTTCTCACCATTTGCTAAGTAAAACTTGCTCTGAATGGTTTTATTTCATATTTGGAAAATAATATGAATAAGAAAAAATATCAATAATAAGATAATAATTATATTTAAAGTAAATATAAAACCATCTAAAAACAGGATGAGCAACATTTCAATAAAGAATAAAACGTCAAATGTGTGAAAATTTTATGGTTAAGCCATTTAAAATAAGAAAATTATTGACATTAAAATCGAGGAAATGGAAATATCAAACAATATGTTTAATATTTTAGAAGACTATTAATAATTCTTGAGATAGTTTTTTCTTAATGTGTGCCAAGATTGAATCTTTCAACATTGCAATTGTTATTTACCAACAGAAGCATTTTGATTCATCACTGCATCTACGAGACTTATCCGAACTTTTTTAACCAGATATGCACTTCTAAATAAGTCGATTTCTTAAAAAAAATTCTAATAAAAGTCCAACAGAAAACGAGATAAAAAATGTTAAAATTTGTAACAAATCTTACTCTACAAAAGCTGTTCAAAATTTTCCCAAACAATTTTTATCTGGTTTTTTGTTGTTTCAACCGAAGTATACCGTACGGAAGTACAAAATATGGGTGAATTGCGTGAACGGATCATAACGGGCATCTATAATCTTGTGCGACCAAATTGGACCATGGTTGCTTGTAGATCAATGGAGAAAGTTTTGTAGAGTAAGTATTTTTTTAAGAAACTGACTTATTATTTAAAAGTGTATACCTGGTTAAAAAAGTTCGGGTAAGTCTTATTTATAACTCTAAGATAATCCGCATTCCAACCGAAGTTTCTTATGGAAACAACATGGGAAAAATTTCTTTCGTTGTTTAGAATTTTGTAATTTGGTGACAAATAAATAGCATAGAAAAAATCTTTTTTTGATAGAATTTTATTTTATTTTTCGATACCATTTTTACAGTACGATTTGTGTTTAGCCTCAAAATAGACTTCAGTCTACTCGGCTGAGTGTCGGTTGGAATCCGGTGTGAAATGATGGAGCCATTTTTCGTCTATTGTCACATATTGACCCAAAAATTCGGGTTTATTACGATTGAACAGCTCCAAACAGTGTTCAGAATCATCAATTTGTTGTTGTTTTTGGTTACGGTTATCCGAAATTATTTTGTGAACTTTTTTGATGTTTCCGTCGGTAACAGCCTCTTTGAGGCGCCGTGCATCGTCCTCGGTGTTCATTTCCCATCTTTTAAACTTAGCAGACCACTTCTCAACAGTTGATTTTCCTGGTGCAAAGTCCGAATAATGTTTATCAAGCCAAGCCTTGGCTTCAATAGATTTTTTTTTTTTCACCAAAAAGCAATGCTTTATTAACACACGAAATTCCTTCCTGAAAATCATATGAACTTAATACTAGTAGCGCCATTTATGTGTCAGCCAGTTTTATATATGCCTTTTCTTCATTAATTTCAGTAGCTTTTCAATATAATCATTCGATATTTCTTTCCAGTGATTTTTAACTTCCTAATGTTCATTCAAATTTGACAGTCTTTTTACATAAATGTTCCGATCAATTTCCTAAAGGTTTTCAATTGGATTGAGGTCTGGGCTTCGTGTTGGCCAAGACATTACACGTATTCCTTGATAATCGAACCATTATTTAACTTTTAACAAAATTGTTTTCCATTACCCATTTGTCCAGTTCAAATATTCTCTTAAAAAAGTAGTCTCGTTGTTCTATTTTTTGCAGAAATTAAGGTCTTCTTTGTGTTCTACCATAGAGACCATCAGCCATTTCTTCTATGTAGGGTGCGCTGATAAAAGAGCAGCGAACAACAGACATTTTTATTTTCTTAACCAGGACTCCCTCCTGTTCCCTGGAAATCGTACTCGAAATGATCGTTTTGTTTAAATTTAAATCTGTAATTTTATTCTCCTTTTCACCATTCTGGAACTTTTCCTTTAGGCATTTTTACTTTTAAGTGTCGGACACAGAAATAAATTATAAATTCAACTGTATTGAATATACGATTTGGTTACTTCACTTATGAACCCTGCCCGAAATAAAAAGTTATATAAAAATACGTTTAGACACTTAATAATTATAAATTTAATTTAAATTAAAAAGAATCGTTCTAATTTAGTTCATAGTGCAATACTTGAACAAATTTATATATACATAAACAATAATATTAGACGACAATTTAATAGTATCAGGTGTCCACCCAAATTATTTCCTTATATTATTAAGAAGTAAAATTTTAATTCCAAAATAGTTAGATTCAATCGAATGTCCAGGAAACTAATTACAACAAAAGAACAGGGTACGTAAATAAGAAAAATAATAAACAACGGTATAGTTCTAATAAATAGATGTAAAATTATGTAACCATTAATTTCCTAGGTAAACAATAATATTTTAAGTTAGGAAGCCACAGATATTTTAGAGATTAAAGTAGAAATAAAAGATAAATCTTTGTTACGTGTAAATTTGTTAATTTTATTCACACGGATATTGAAAAATATTTCGAATATTTCTTATATATTTTGTTAATTATTATTATATTAATTATATGTACTATTATTAGATTATTATTAGTTACAATTAAATGTTTAATTTAAGTTTAACATAATAAATATAATTCTAGAAATATGAATGAATGATTCATAATATAACATAATTAACAAATAAATTCATAATTTAATATAATTTAATGTGCTTAAAAATATATTAATATATTAACTTCTCAATAACCTTGTAAGTGTTTGCAAAATAAACCGATAAATCTTATCGTACATTTAACCTAAGTTTATAAGAAAGTATTAATAACATAGTAAGATGTAGAATCACACTACTAAAATGAGTTCAAAGTGGTTTATTTTATTGACTTTGGTAATTTTAACATCAAATCTATTTGTTGAATGTTTTCACGTATTATTTGCTATAAAGAAACAGATAAAGGAATTTGAGGACTTCTTGAATAGTACAGTGGTAGATAGTGTAGACTACAATATAAACAAATCATTTAAAAGACGTGCTGAAAAAAATATGACAAACAATGCACTTCAATGTATAGTTAAAATTGGCACGAAAATTGGTAAGTAAAAATAAAAATTTTATGTTTGTAACCACTAATTTATTTATGCATTAAAGGAAAATACAATATTACACAAATTATTGACAACATGGACGATGCAATGAAGGATAAATTAAGATTCGGCGACTTAAAACTCTACATACAGTATATAGAAAAACAATACAATGTACTTCAAGAAAGAATTGAGGGATATGAAAACCAAAGATGTACAATAATAGAATTCTGCGAAAAGTTTTTGAAAAACAATACTTTGATACAGTATATGATGAATATCCAAAACATTTTAACTTCGAAAAATAATAACCTTTTTTCTTCTACACTGAATTTGTTTAAAAATACAGACGTAAGATATTTTTTATTTGTTTAACGTCAAACGTACATTAATATTCTTTTGTTTAGAAAGATTATATAATGAGATTATTTCTTGTCCCACCAGAAGAGGTTTACTTGGAACTATTCTACGATTGTTTTATGGCACAAATGAAAGGGTTTGTTGTAATGGAATTTTCCTATTATTATTTAAGATTATATGGCAAAGGTATCACAGTAACAGTTTTTTTTAACAATATTAATAAAAGCTCACGTTTTAGGAAGTTTTCAAAATGAAATTAATCAATTAAGAAAACAAAACAAGAAATGGTATAAAGAATTTTCAGAGGTATTTCTAAGATTTACACAAGAATTTGGTCATTACCAAATATGGAATGCTACAATATCAAACTGGGAAAAACAAAGTTTAAGATTAATAAAATTGTCTTAAATAAATATATAACACACCACGTTTTAGGTCAAACATATGATGCTATCACTAGGTTATTACAAGGTTTCATACAAAATGAAGAAGCGTTACATGACGACAAGTCTTGTTGGAAAACATGTGAATCCTTTACAAAAGTGACGTTCCGATCATATAAGGGTACAAAGTGTGATAGAAAAGGATGTAAAGGCGAAATATATGATTGTAAATTCGTATCAGACGTATTAAAAATATGTCCATCAGTACGTATCCAAAAAAATTAATCCGCACAGTTATAACTTTTTTTTTAGAATTTTAATTCTTTAAGAAGATATGAAACAATAAATGAAATGGGAAGAAATTCATTATGTCCCAGTAATCCGTGCTCAATAAACAACTACTGGAGTTTCTTAGTAAAATGTGATTATTGCTTTTGTATATGCGACGGAGCAGATGAATTTTCTGATAGATACATAAGTCTTGATCCAGTGTTTTCTGATACTACAGTCAATAAGTATGTTATTTGTTTAATAAATTAAAAGTACAAATCCATTTAAACAAACTATTTTTTAGGGTAGTAACCGGAATTCGTTTGGTTAAGAAAAACCGTATATTTTTTTTGAAAATTCAAGAGGGAATATTAGGTCCTTATGGTGTCATTTCCAACAGAAATTGGGTTCCTGTAATGTATTTTAAAATAAATCAAAGAAATATTTTGAAAGATGTTAATTATACCACACTGACTTATGATAATAGATCTCTACATTTAAACACAATTATATTAAAGGATAATTTAACAGTTACTGGTAAATTAATAAATTACCTCACGTATACACTATTGCATTTTATTCTTTGATTTAGGGGTCAAGTTTGTACTCCGGGATGGCCAAATACAATTAAATGTGCTGGGTACAAAATACGATGTAAGGAATGGCACACTAATAAATAACAATGGACAATGGTTCAGTTCTGACAAATCTAAGTATAATTTTATAAATAACAATTTCTAAGTAAAACCATCATATTTTTTAGAGAAGAACTTATTCTGCAATCACCTGATGTACCAATCCATGACATTTTCACATTCGGTAATAACAAATCCTTATTACGTTTAAGAACCGATAATGGAAACAATTTTATTAAATTTACTCACACTGATATTGAAAAAGATCTTGCCCAAACAACCATCCCTTACATAGATATTAGAGAAGTAACGTCTACTAATGGACTTCTTCAAGGCGTAGGATTGATGCACAAAGGAAACAAAGGATTTGGAGGGTTTATAGCACCACTACTTATAAACACTAGTCCATATAAAATGGTTCAGCAATATTTTAGAGATTTTGAGGAAGAATAGAGTCTAATCGCACTATTAGTGTTTTTCTAAGTGAATTTGCATCATATTCAGAGGAGGCAAAATATATTGCAGACATGTTACTATAAAAATACTATGTGGACTTATGAAATAAATTACTTTTAGATATTACCTCCAAGTTGTTTCTAAATTTTTAAATTTTATTTTTATTAGATTGATATTAAATCTATCAAACTAATTCTACAAATATACTTAATTTTCAAATTTAATATATCTTAAGCCGGCACTTTTGCACATGTGTATGTTCATACAAAAAAAAAAAAGAATTTAATGTGGTTTATTACATTACATTTAGTAATTTTAATATTAATATTTTCAATAATATGATCAATCATAAAAATATTACTAAATTTGAATATGAGTTGAACAAAAGGGTTTCATATTTTGTAGACCAGGCAACCAACAAATATTTCTGGAAACGAGCTGAAGAACTGATTGACATGACAATATTTTATATTCCCAAAATCATCTCAGAAACAAATACTAAAAATATTATTTGTTTTCAACGTAACATTTTACAAATTATTGACAACGTGGATAATGGGATTAAATTAATATTCAATGATTTAATACTCAATACAGAATACATAAATCACCAATACGATCTGTTTCATGAAAAACTGAAACAAGAAAACAAAACACGAATAAACTTTTGCTTTAAATCTCTGAAAAACGATGCGTATTCTTTGGTGCAGCACATGGAAAACAGACATGGCGTTTTAAAATTAAAAGTATCCTAACTATCTCGACTTGTATACTCAATTGTAAGTTAATAATTATATTTGTTTATCAATTTAGGAAAGATTTATGTCGCTTTATTTAGAGAAATCAAATACACAGATTATTTTGGAATCTATTTAGAGAAATTTATTTCGAAATACTCTATGACTGTTTCAGAGCACAGGTAAAAGGATTTTTTGTACTATTTTTTAAAGTTATATTGTAATAGTATCAACGATTGCCATTTCAATCAGAATTTTTATTGTAGGAATATTTAAAAAGAAAATTTAAAGAGCAGAGTGATATATTTTTAGAAGCACTTATAAATTTTATAAAAATGTTGGCCCATACTAATCATGAAATTCTACAATACCAAAATGGGAGAAATAAGATTTGTTTCCAATAAATTCTATTTTCCTGAAGAAAATGTGTATTTTATATATTTTACGATTAACGTATGAGATTTACTAACATTTTTCAATGTTTCACTGTAAATGAAGAATCTTTAAGTGATAATGAATCAATCATGTTTTGCAAAATTGTGAATATTTTTTTGTAACAAACGTAACAAAAATAATTGTCATAGAGATCAACGTTTTGGCCGTGGTTATAATTGTCTGTTCTTATCGAATGAATGAATTAAAAATTATTAATATTTTAGAATTCAAATTCAAAGATACGTGTTTATCAATAATAGTGAAAAATATTCCCCAATAATCAGTGCTCAATCATATCCGAATCCGTTGATTGTAATTATTGTCTTTGTATCTTCAATTCATCAAGGGTTCGTTCAGACAGACACATAAGTCTTAATCCAGTATTTTCCAACATTACGGCCAATAAGTATATTATTTCTTTAAATTATAAAATATACGCTTAAGTGGCAATTTTTAGAATATTAGGTTCTTATGGTCAAAAGAAATTGACTTCTTGTAATATATTTTAAAGTAAATTAAAAAAATATTTCGTAATATGACATAGAACAATAAATCTCTATATTTAAACCAATTATATTAAAGAAGAATTTAACAGTTTTTAAAATACCATGAATAATTAGAATATTAGATTAAAGAATTTGTATATATATATATATATATATATATATATATATATATATATATATATATATATAATTGTAGTTCTTTTGTTAAATTACTAATTATAGCATATTATAATATAAATAATATATATTCCGTAATATGTTAATTATACTACACTGACATAGGGTAATAAATCTCTACATTTAAACCAATTATATTATATTACAGGTAAATTGATATACAAGGTGTTTCTCGTAAAATAGTTAAGATAAATATTTTTTTTCTAAAGTGTCTCCTGTGGAAAATACACCCCTTGATGTTTAAATTTCAAAGAATATTTTTATTTTTCATATTTCCGAAACCTGTGGTTTTAAAATCATGTTTAAAATTGGTACGTATTATCCTAAAATACGTACCTAAAATTTAATAGAACAAACTCCTTTTATAATGATACAGTAGTATAAATTCTGGGATGTTCCCTTTTCCTCTGTACATCACTGTATATTAAAGAGACACCACTGACATAATGTATATAAATTCTTTTAAACTGATTTCAGCCCACAAGTAAAAATTTTAGATTCGAAAAATAACATTAAAAATTAAATATCTCAAAAACGGTTGTGATAATAATAAATGGTATCCCTTTTTCTAAATTGTGCAAGTTTAATTGTTTTAAAATATATTCAGTGGTCTATAAAATACTGGGAGAAAAAATGGGAATCCCCAGAATCTATACTGCGTCATTGTTATGAAAAATATTTATTAAATTAAATTTAATACAATTTAATCAAATGTTACATATATATATATATATATATATATATATATATATATATATATCACCACTACTTGTAAACACTAATCCACATTAAATAATCAAGCAATATTTGTAACTATATATATATATATAACTATATATATATATATATATATATATATATATATATATTTGTTAAAATAACATATTATAATGTAAAAATTATTTAGTCTGTGATTGCAATATTAAAATTAATAATAATAGTTTACAAAAAATGTATAAGTACTGAATAATGTTCCGGCCGCCTTTGTAGCCAAATATGTAATTATATAATCAGATATAAATAATTCAAAAGAATTCCTAAATTAAAATCTAAAACGAATCGGCTCATCCAAAGTATTTGTTAATTAAATTACAAATGAGCAAGGCTATACCAAGTTCTTAAAAATTTGCATGCTCAACTAAATGAGCTTTATGAAGGATGGCTGGTATAATGCACATCGCTACTCTTTTGACTAATTAATTGAAATATCGGTCCCTCTGTTTGAGTTTCATCCCGTTTTGATTTTCATACCGGAATCCGGATCCTTTGCGATGCTATCCTATTAATAAATACTTCCTCCACCACTTGATCTTGTAACATAATTTTACATTTTTGTACAATTTAATTTGATTCATGTGTGTAAAATGGGTTAGAGTCCGACTTGCAGATTTACGGTTGGGATTATGCAAAAGATCCACTTAATTCGAATCTCTCGATTGTCCTAATACTATGGAACCGGATGGTGAAGTTACGTCAAGTCAAATAGTCCTAAGGGCATACAGAATACAGAGCGACAGTGAACGCAAAAGGCCGAAGGAAAAGGGAAGTAGTTAGCTAAAGTAGGTCCACAAGCGTCTGTCGCTGCCCTTTACGGTCACTTTTGTAGACATTCAACCCTCGTTCCGATCAAATACCTTAAGGGTCAGCTTTAAATTATAGCGGACACGATACGGAACTAGTAAGATGAGAACGGGACCAGATCCATCCGCGCCAAGATCATAGACTCTCCACTGATATATTTAATACGTCATTTACGTTTGACGATCGCCTTACAACCCTGCAAAACTGCCGGGGTCGCCCGATCTCCATCCAAATTTATTCGCAGATAATGTTTTATTGTATGCATCGCACGTTTAATTCTGTCTTCCTTCGAAAAAATATCTATTTCTTCAGGAGTTTGGAGAGCTTATTTATATTAATTAAAAGTTATTTTTTTATTTTTTATTTATTTATGTTTTTTAGTTTTTGTATTTATGGCATTTCTAAGTGCTCAAATGTTTGCCTTATATTCAACATTTTCAGAATATATTTTATTATATATCACTTTTCTCTTCACTAATATTAAATGTAACACTCATCTATTAATTTTCTTTATTATTTTATATTACAATTATTTGAACTCCCTCTATTCTAGTTTATTTTTACCACCAGATTATACGGTTAGTATATTTAATATATTTTATTTTTTATATATTTAATAAACATAAAAATTAACAACATTCCCTTTCTGGTAAAATTTTTATTTCTTAAAAACGCATTTTGTGAATTTTTGCCGCTATAATTGCAAAAATGCACAAAGTACAATAAGTGGTATTGTGAATCATTATCGGCAAATTGATAATACCCATCAACCGTCTATGGATTGCAGCCGAATGGCGTAATTGTTTGTTGAGTCTAAGTACACACATATATATATATATATATATATATATATATATATATATATATATATATATATATATATATTTCGCGTGAACGTGATGAGAGATATCATGAGCAAAACATGGTTTCAACTATTGTTTTTGGAGGGGATAATGTTAGGTGGAATTTTTTTAGAAACACGTACGGGATTCCTCACATTAAACCGAGAAACTATGAATGCTGGACGATATCTCGACCAATTATTATTTCATTTGCTCAAGAATTTGGATCACATTTCGTTTTCGACAACGACAATGCCTGACCTAGCAGTACGAGATTTATAAATTTGGCGTTGCAAAATCATGACAATTTTCGGTTGCGGTGGCCGCCGCGTTCACCAGACTACAATCCAATTGAACACGTATGGGCCGGTCTTCAAAGACAAATTTATACTCAAAACCACCGGCCTCACAATTTGTAGGAGCTTGCTAATGCATGTTGGTGAGCTATGGATCAAAAATTTATTAGTTCATAATTTTGAGTACGTCAAGGAAGATAGAATTTGTTCTAGTGATTGAAAAAATATAGAGGTATATTCTCATTTCTTTATTGAAGTGAAAACTTCTTTAGCCGCGTTTGTCACTTTTTGGTAGGGCAATATCTATCAATAATTTTCAGTTCTTACTTTAGTTATTATAAACCTATTGTATCTATTTAGAACAAAATGAAATAATTGAAAGTACAAAAAGTCTTGTTGAAATTAATGATGACAATGATGCAAATAATTAAAATAATATTAAAAATGTAGTGCATTGAAATTTAAATAAATACAAATACTATGTATTAATAATATGATTGTATATTAATTTTTATTTCAATTGAATGGTATTTATAAATAAATAATAAAAAACCACATAAACATGCATATAATTGTTGCTCGGAGTGTCAATAGATGTGATAACCAGACTGTTGATAAGTTCTATTACTCTGTATAACTGCTAATTTTATTTTTTTTAATTAGTTTTGTGTTATCAACTACGTAAAGTATTAATAAATAATTAATAATAAACTTTGATCGAAAAATCGTAAGAGTTAAATTCTCTATAAAAATATGTATCTCTGATTTTCTTTTCTTTTTTAATATGACGAACTAAATGTAATATAGTAAATATGTAATACTGTATATAACTTATTTTAGTTGTGGATTTATGATAATAAATAATCAGAATCTTGAATTTTGTTAAATTTCTGTTAGTGTTGTAAGTAATAGAAGTCCATTTTGCTAAAACAATTATTTTATTTTGTTTTCACAATATGTGTCCTCTAAATAATTTATTTAAAAATTAACCATAATCGGTATTAGTCTTTTATTCTCCAATTTCTAGAGATTAATACACTACTATTAATAGCTATTATCCATATTCCCTGTTATATATTCAAGATCATTTTTACCAATTATCACCAATTAGATTATTGGCCTGTAACCAGTCAAGTGAATTTCACTATCATCAATATTATAAATCAGTCTGAGAAAAGTTGCCATAAAAGACATTTTTTACTTTTACTAAACTGAATTATAGTTCCTCATTTTATCTCTTTTTAATAATTCTTATTCCATTATATTGTATTCTTATAATAATAACGTTTGCTGTTAGCTTGTTTACAATAGATGTGAATGTGAAGTAGGATGAAGTAAGTAAGGATGGCAGGTGACTATCGGATGGATTTGAAAATAGTTTTAGTTGTTCGTATGCGAGTGATGCATATTTGTCAGCTATGGATGCATAAAGGTATGCAACAAATATGAACTCGTCTCTAATATTTAGGGATGTGAGCGGGGGTTGGACGCGGGGACCGAACCGATCATATCGCGCTGCATCAAGTGTTGGAATTCGGTGTAATGTGTCACCGTCGTCATAATTAACATTCCATTAATGATGTACTGTACATAGCCAGACTTTATTTTGCCAATATGTGTGCATATTACCGCAAATACTTCTAATTTGTGACATTGGCTTGTTTTTGTTTTGGCGGCTCGCATTTAGTCGATTCAAAACTATTTCGCAATATCTAAATTCCCCGTTGGGCACAACAAACTGTAAATTCCTAATTATGTTCAAATATACGAAACCTTTTGAAGTTAGCGCATCCACTCGTGTCACACTTCAATTAGGTTATTTTTGTTAGTAGTTTCCATTACACCGAAACAGTTTAGTGTATGTATATAATATAATAGTTAATGATAGTGTCTGGCAAGTGGAAGATTTATCACGGCAGCAACAATGCAAAACGTTTTGCGAGAGATGTTCAAAGTTCATCATCCATCAACTTAGCGCTTTGTTATAGGCGACCCCGTGAGGTGTTTGCTACGTCACTTCCGCTTGTTATCAATCTGATTGATGAAACGGAACCTATCGATCTTGCCGGGCTATAAGATTATTTTTGTATACCTATTGTTAAAATTAAGAGCCCCTCTCAGCCCTTATAATTAAAACCGGGATCCAATCCGATTAAGCACAATCCTAGACGAAAATTATAGTCCACCCTTGATTTTAATTAGTCCATTTTACATTAGTTATAGGTGAAAATTGAGTAAAATCGGAAAGGAGATCCGCCTCCAAAATTAAAACGGATTCCGCATACCACCCGAGAACGTTTCGTCAATTGGACGAGATGTGTAGCGGAGCGACAGAACTCGGCGTAGCAGCCGACGGGGGTTGGTAATTTAATAACCACCCTCGCCCCGAATGCGACGCATCGGTTGCCCATTGATCCCAAATTCGATACCTCTCCTTATTGATTTAATAAAGAAATGATAGTTAAACGTGCTCCCAAGTTCACCAACACACCCCCAACATTTTTCTACCCCGTTTTTTTATGGCATGTAATGTAATATTTGACTTTTGAAGCAACCCTTTAATGGCACTGAACAGGAGCGAAGAATTAAATGCAGCGCAAAGAAAGCGTTTCGCACGATCAATTTAGTCCCATTTTGTTAAATAATTGTCAAGGATCTAATCGCCGTAGTCAATTTTCAGTTCATTCAATCCGTAGCCCTTTCTTTTAACCGACCAGGAGAAAAAGAATTTAAAACGTCGAATCCCCAAAGGATTAAAACACTTTAAATAATTGTTATTCTTTGTTAATCTCCATCGGGATAGATTAAAAGAAAAGGGGTTGGATTTATTTATAATAATCTAAGGGGTAGAAAAATTCCATTACGAGGCATTAAACTGAATGAAATGTAAGAAATGCGTTTTTAGTTTTGGTCTCAATGTGACTTCAAAATTAAAAGTAAGGAATGCAAAAAAAGTTTCGACGCGGAAACTTCAAATGTAAAATCACTTTGAATATTCAGATGAGTAATCTCAGAAGTGGTCGTCTCATCTTAGATATTGGCAATCTTTTAAAAAGTGGCCTCCGAGTCAGATCAAACGTTTCTGGTCAATTGGGTTTTTACATGAGGACTGCGGAGATGAAGATTTCAATCCGAATAATAATTAAACTGAGCTCTTTTTTATGGAAATCGCTGATAAAAATGAGCATCAAAGTAAATTCAATTTTTACACAACAAGATAAAAATGACTTATTATATTTTTATATACGCAATATTCTAATTCCACAATACTATATTTAAACGCGGACATTTTTCCACAAGATCTGGGTAATAAATTTGGAGCGTACACACAGGATATCACGCGTAGACAACGCTATTTAAACGAATGTCTGGCAATATTCTCCCCTTTTTAGTAGAGACAAGAAAAATTTAAATGCAGATATATTTTAAATTCGTTAATGACGCGTACCGCTGTGATATCAAACAGGGAAACAGTCTCGGAGGACTTAAAAAATTCCGTTCGTAACTGCCATTTAAAAATCTCCTCCGAATTATTTATCACTCACAGTCTTTTCTTACAAATAATCTAAACAGTTGAAATACGTTATTGATTACATTATAATAAAAAAAAATTGGAAAAATTTTCATAAACTTTCAACAATTCAATAAACGTGTCCGTTCAGACAGAACTTCAATTCGGCTAACAAATAAGGAGCAAGTCGGTAAGACAAATAGAAATTTAAATTAAAATATTTACAAAAGCATCGGAACGTTTCTGGTCGAGTTGAGTTTCCTTTGACTGGTTATAAGGGAGTCCGAACGTTTCAGTGGCGTGCAAACAATGCGAAAATATTAAACACATAAAACTAATCTCGAGCCAACTCAATCGGATTCCCCCGATTTCCTCAAAAATTTCAACATATGCATAAAATTTAATTGGAAGACGCGCCCATCAATTTTTCGTAGACCAAAGGGAGCCACTTGACAAATTCGGTTTGCATTCCTAGTCGCAGTTTCCGCTCCGGTTAGCGCGGGGCTCCGCAGATCCACCGCCCTTGCGGCCGAATCGAAGATCCAAGATTTATCGTCCAAGGACCCCCGCAATCAATTGTCCCCGGCACGAACACAATTTTTTGGGAATGGCGAATTCCATCTATACAAACTGCCAAAAATGTGTCTCAGAACGATCTTACAACGCTACAAATGGTACTATTAAAAATAGTATTAAAATAATGAAATACAAAAATAATGGAATTATTAATAACAGTTTAACTAATTAAATGAAGTACTTTATAAAGTAGTTTTGTTTACTTAACCCATTAAAATATTAAATTCATTACCAACGTTGTCAGATGTCACTTTAGTATAATGAGCAACATACATAAATACAAACACAGACAAGTATGAAATAAAAATCAATATTGTAATTGTAAATTGTGATTGCGCGTTGTTTGGTGCCATAAAAAATAGTCCGATTATTTAAAAACGAACAGGGTTCATAAATAAGTCCGGCATGGGAACGCGGAGCGGTAATTTCATAAAAATCAAATCGGGCTGGTAAAAACAAACAAATTAGTGGCTCGCCATTTACCAATTCATGGCCAACCGATACTGCGCTACGCAAAAGGGAAATAAAAGTTGCCCATGCAAACCTAATAAGCCCTGAAAAACTGTACATCGTTCTAAATCAAACGATGGATTGCTAGATTGTAATTTCACTAATGGAGGACGCTTCCTCCTTTGTTTTATGTCGCTGGTTCTCGTTCCGGGGTGTATTGTTTTTTGGTTTATTATTTCAAGCAGGAATATTGGCTAAAGTATATTCTTAATTAAGATATTGAATAATTTCTATTCTATATAATTGTATTGATATAAAATGTTATTTAATAATAATTGGATCATCAAACTCTTAAATAAGTAGTCAATTAGTTGACTACTTCTTAATTACATTTAGATATAAAATTAAGATAAAAATATGGTATAAGTTTAGTTAAGGTTATCTTCGTACACAATACAAGCAACAATTCACTTAATAAGTTTATTAATTAATAAATACAAAGAAGTTCACCTCAAGATCTATATTTTTGTGGGATATTTTCGGCGATGCATTTGGAGACATCAAAGGCGGCCTCTTCAGATTTTTCGGAAGTGGAAGTTACGCATTTTTCGTACAATTTCTCAACCTCAGCCTTGTCCGGGATGTAGAGGCTCAAGTTGGAAATGATGACGTCCTTTTTGAACGCACCAGATTTATCTTGGATGCCGCTTTTGAGAGCGACACACGAAATCTGTGCCTTAACTTTGGGATCGTCTTCGTGTACTCCCTTGCGGATGCTTGCGATTTGTTCCGGAGTTACACCGGACTCGGAGGCGCACTCTTTATGATGCTGTTCAAAGATTTTTTCTATTTCTTCTTTGCTGGCTGGAGACTGAAATTATATTTTTCTCGTCATTGAGGATATTTAGAAAAATTAAGCGTTGACTTACCTCAGCATTGGCAATGGCGAAGAATACCACTAAAGCAATGAAGATCTTCATGTTGGAAGCTTTCGTGAATCACTGAGATTACTGATGGATTGCATGAAGATTTTGGTACTTATATACTAAATGGGGATCATTGTTCTGGCAATCAGTTATGTAAGATGAGGTCAGTAAAAAAATTGACAAAAAACTAGTAGTGTATTTAACAAGTAATAGATTATCATATTTATTTGTATTTCATTAGTACGAATTTAAATTTAAGGACGGTTAACAATATAAAAAACATATACTAAATGTAAATTACTTATGTTTGTGACTAAATTATTTGTTTAATTTGATCTAAAAAATATATAAATGATTAGAGTATCCTCAGAACACATTTCTAACATAATTTAACTCACTACAAACACAATTTACGTTTATTCAACTTTAGTTAAAACTAGTGGTAGCTACTCAAATGAGGCAGTGTCTCACATATGAAAAAGATTTGACTGACATAACATTAATAATAAAAAATAAATTTTTTATGTTTTTATTCTCTCTCTCCCTCTTAAAACAGAATGTAACTTAATATTTAATCAAAGTCAGAATGGTAATATGTTGTAAAACCGACAATTAAACAAGCAATAACAGTTTTATATTAAATTTCAATATTCTCCAGAGACACTTTTAAATGAGCCTCTTTGCGCCGATTCGTTTCATAAGAAAATCTTGAATATTACTATTTGATTCTAACATTCGCGGATGGGCCTTAAGGTCGCACTATTGCTTCAATGGTAAGGGAGCTGAGGCGTGCCTCTAACCAATGAGATAACTCCAAATACCGATACAATCGAACTTCCCGAACATTGGCAATTCCTCTCAAAAAATACTTGATCGTGTGCGTGTATGGTGGATCCAGTTGTGAAAAGGTTTTTAATACTGCATCTCCTTTATATTATGATATGTATTAACATTAGAAATGAGTGGTGCATTAAATAAATGTGTAGTTCCAGTTAAAATTACTATGACAAAATATTTGCTGTTAAAGAATTAAACCATCCAATTCCTAATTTGAATACTTAAACAAATACTAAACAAAAACCGTGTATTTAATATATCTTAGTACTATAAATTTGATTTGATAGATAACGAGAAGTATGTGACAGTAATAAACTATTTTTCTAGATATGTATTTTATTTTCAAAGGATAATGAAGATATTTGCTATAAAAGGGATTTTTGTGATTTTCAAATCATCTTGCGGACTAAATTTACTTAACAGCAGCAGGTCATTGTATGTTTATATTTTTCTAACTATGTATTTTATTTTCAAAGGATAGTGAAGATATTTACTATAAAAGGGATTTTTGTGATTCGAAAATTTATCTTGCGGACTAAGTTTACTTAACAGCAGCAGGTCATTCGAATTATGCGTAATTAAATATAAAATATTGTTTTTGTTCTATATATAATGTTCCTCATCAGACTCAAACCTCACGAGCCGCCACTGATTAGAACGTAAATTATAATATTTGTATTATGGATAGTTAATATTGTTAAATTTAAGTAAGAAAAAATTTTGTCATCCTGACAAATGAATTTTTGAAAAATTATTATTTACATAATCACGAATTGGATTTATAATTTAAAAAAAATATATTTAAACCAGTATTAACATCTTGGACAAAATTTACACAACCGAGTTCAAGGTGAAATATACAATAAGATTTCATCTATGTTTTCAAGAGATTAACGGTATATGCCAATATTCATGGCATAATACTGATCATTCAGTTCATTATGATAATTACAAAACAGATAACTAATCGTTGTTATTATTAATAGGAAATTAAATATTAAAAGCATGCCCGATATTATCAATAGGGAAAGCCCTTAAAACTAGTTGTCCCTTGTGTCATTTACGCAATTCCCGCTATTCCTCCGTGTTTTCTAATTAAGTCTCGTTGGAGCCGACGTTTGTAACGTCACCTAGGTGATGAAAGAAGGTGAAAGGTTGCCATAGAGGTGCTCTGCGAGTCGTGAATTTACACCGAAAGATGAAATGTGCTCGTAAATATCATTATGTCACCGCTGTCTCTTACAAAAAAGGGAAATAACGAAGGCTCCTATTCCAGCGATTTTTAATAAAATTCCGAGTTAATCGCGTGTGGTCCTGAGACGCACAACATATAGTTCCGAATGTGGGCGAGGCACAAGTATATTTAGTGTCTCGGGAATCTAGTGTTTGTGAAATTTACCTAAAAATCGACCAATTATGTCACATAAAGTAGCCCGTCCCATCGGAGGACTTAAACGGGCCCCCATAACCGTAAAAATTAACGATCCTATTTACAGGTAATTCAAGCTAATTTCGAATGGCCCCAAAGCAGTTTCTTTTTGTGGATAACTGAACCGATGTCATCGTAAACTACGGAAAAATTAGAGCTTGCTGTTTTAATTATTCCTAGATATTTTATATGTGTATCTGTTTTCGAACCCTACACCGAATACTTATTATAAGGTTTCTTAACGCCGGGTGATTAGTGGGTATAATTGGTTTAGGTTGGATACTTTGTAGGTTTATCGGCTTTAATTATGTGTTGTAAAGTTTTATTGTGCTTTCAGCCACCGCTTTGGGTCAGCGCTTTTTTTACATTAAATATAATTACGTTAAAAGTACAGTTGAAACTAAAATCAGGTCGCCCAAAATATTTCGGATAAAAAATTCAATAAAATTAGATTTTTACAACCTCCTGTCAAATCATAAAACATAAAAACGAATCGATATTAATTCAAGCAATAAATATTTAATAAAAGATAGAAACGACCAAATAATTCCGAGTTTATTCCCCATAAAAATGTAATCGGCAAATTGATCAAAGTAGTAAGGAATAAATGCATCGCCTGATTCCAATAGAATCGATAAGAACTCTCAAAAGGACGCTGCTCGATATTAAACTGACCGTGTCATTCGAGAAGGAGGCCGAACTGGCGACACCACAGTGGGAAAAAATATACAACCATATAATTAAAATTATCAAAAAAATGTCATCATTTTATTTAGTTTGCATATAATAAATCTAGTCACAAGCACTGAACCTAAAATTTTATGTGATATGAGGTATATTTTTAATCAGTATATGATGTGTTCTTTTAGTTTCTACATATATTGGATGACCTATTCAAATACAAACACATTTTCATTTAAAAAATATAATAATTTGTGATAACGCCTGTAGAAAATTGGGCATGAGATCATTTTGCCACTGTGCGGATATTGGCGAGGGCCGGCAGCGACAGACTGAGATAAAGGCGAGTGGAACTCTTGAAATTTCAACTGACCGTGTGATAAAATCGTAAAAGTTATTGATGGCGAGCGAGATTATCAGCAGTTATGGGTTGTTTCTTGGTCGTTCTTGTGTTTCAAGAAAATTGCTACAGTTATCTCGATTGGCCGACCGGACTTTGCCAATTTATGGTGTCCCCAAACTTTCGGTTATTTATTACGTTAGGGAGATTACATGATTTCATTATTTTTATGTTACGTTGTTTTGTTCTCTCCGTTTCAGTTGTCTGCTTGGATCAAGGGTTCTTAATTTTATTTGAAATTAACGTTTTCTTATTTTCAAAAAATTCGATATCTTTCTGCAGGCGGCTTTTCCTCTGTTTCGTATTGTGCCTTTTATATTTACAGATACTAGTGCAAACAGGCTGGGAATCCCTCTACAAATAGATTATGTAATTTAAAAGCCCTGTTGTTTGTTAATTGTGTAGAGAATGAATTTGTAAGGGTCGGAACGGATTAATATTAGTGCCTTTAGGTTATTTTAAATCAATATGGAGGGTTCAGAAATTCCTAAAATTTTGTTTATTCCTTTTTCGACCTATACACATAATTGGAATTTAACTAATATCGACAGTGTTTTTATGCCAAATGACCTTTTTATGATTTACAACTTACACTTTGTGCTTTTGAATAATAATAATAATAATATAAATTAAATAAATTTATGGAAGCATGTCGTCCTTTGTGTGAAACCAGAAGTCTGTATTATTTATATTTTCAGGGCGGAAGTTGCGTCGTCTCCTTTTGTTTTTCTGCTTTATCTATCGTGAAAACGTGCTTGGCTGAACATTAACAGTTTTGTATTCCCTTTGCCTTCCTTTGATGCACACTATTCTTTACATTCCTATTGACTGCATGTGCCGATACAAAATGCTCGAGCTGAATTTAGGAGTTCATTCATGGTCAAGGTTAAATTGTTCATTTACTGACAACTTAATTTCTTACAATATAATATGGTGTATATATGATACGTAATTATTAAATATATGGATATATATATATATATATATATATATATATATATATATATATATATATATATATATATATATTCCTTATCTAATAATTATTATGAACATCCAAATTATTCTTTTATTTTTTATATTTCAATATTATATTATTGCCTTGTCAAAAAGAAAAAGTGTGTAGTCGTTTAACTATGTCAGGCATTTGAAACGTATAATTACGTAAACTATTTGATAACTTGAAGAAAAATTTGAAAAGTTCATATACACCATATCAGATCTAAATGTTAAAAAAAAATAAATGAAACACTTTATGATTTATACAACAACTTTATTTGATATTTACAAACATAAACTTGCTACATCAATTAAAACAATATTAAATTAATAATGTATTTTTAACAATTTACATATAATATATACATTCTTACCACCTTATATTACATAAAACAATTTATTATTTACATACATGTATATTTATTCCGAACGTAATGACATTGAAAAGTAGACACAATTCTATTAATGCAGTATAAAAAAAGCTCCATAAAAAATTATATGTGTTTTCTTAATAAGGTCTCCATACGTCTGAGTTTCTGTTCGAGCTGGTCCTCGAAATTTTGAAACCATCTTTGTTACTGGACGACACTTCATCTTTTTGCCTTACTAAAGTAATAGCAGCCTTTCTAACCTTCAAACTCAAATTAATACCTTCGTTTTTCCTGTTATTATTCTCGACTTTGCCAACTTCAGAGTTATTATTCTCGGTCTTCTCGTATTTTTCTGCTTCCGAGTAACCATCGTTACTTTTACTCTCTGTTTTAAAATATCCGTCTTCTGCTTTGGCAATATCTGTCAGTTTGATATCCTTCGTATCGTCATCGTTCTTAGCCGAAGACTCGTTCTCTTCTTCGACATCCATCACGTCCAGCTTCTCACTGCTGGAATCCGGATTCTGAACACTTTCCTCCCTACTACCAACTTTGGGCAACAAATTTTGGTTCCTGAAGTGCATCCAACTCCAATCGTGCGGGTACAACTGCGAATAAAACCACTGATTGGGAGTGGGCAGAAGGGGCGCGTTAAGAAACAAACTGGCCGCCAAAGCGTTGTTGAACAACTGGTTGGGAGGCGGCGGTACTCCCGGGAAGGCAGGAGGCGCCTGTGGTGACGGTGTCGGGGATGCCGTCACGGATATGTCGTCGTCTTGGGGCGATTGGGGTGCACCTGCCGTCGTCAACAGACCGACCTGCGTGGGTGAGTGTTTGGGCGAGGTTGTCGAATGGGCGCTGCTGCAATTAATTGATATTGGTCCTAGCGAGGTCGAACTTGGTTCTGTGGAAAAAAATTGTTTATTAACGCTTCAGATGCGGGCAAGGAATGTGCGTTTCTTACCGTTCGCTATTCTGGGGGAGGTATTGATTGGACGGTCCAACGCTGCGAACATGTGGTGCGGGAAATGGGGGTGGTGATGGGGCACGAACGGTCCGTGCGGATATGGATGTCTGCCTCCAAGAACTGCCCATTCGGGCGGCGGACCTGGTAAACCTGCCAAGTGATGGGCTATTCCTGAAACAAGAAAATTGTGTTACAGCAAAATATACTCGATCTTCCAAATTTTGCAAGAAATTGTTAGTACAAGTAACTTGTCAGACCGATCTGACTAAAGGTATACGTCAGGTTTATAGGTAAATAATATAACAATATAACATTGGTTATTTTTGATACTGTTATTAGTGGTAACATCTAGTCCAGCAAGATGAAGAACCAAAAAATCTCAATTTACCTGTAATAAGGCTATTGATATTTGTATAAAATTATAAAATGTAGTCATTAAAGTTAGTTTTCTTATTATGTTATCAAACTTATTTAAATTTGTAATAATTTTGTACAGGTATCATATAAGTCAGAGTTTTAAATAAAATAGTTCAATGGTGACCATTACTTTTCTTTTTAACCAATGTTACAAAACAAGACAATGTCTTTAACAAGAAATGAGAGATAATTTGGTTATAATATAATTATTATTAGTTAGTAATTACAAGCATGTCCACGTAAACGATTTCTCATTTTTTAACATAACGAGCAGTTAGAAGTAGGTCAAAGTGGAATGGTAATTAAGTAATAACGTGTTAACTTGTATGGTTGCCCTGACACCAGCACGAAACTTTGTAACTATTTTCCAGCGAGCAAAACGTGTAAAAATCAATTAGTCGCAAGTATCAGCGTCGTTTCGCGTGCGTCATCCTTACCGCTCGTGAAACTGGCAATTAGCAGGGCGCAATAATAATTTGACTACATACATGATCGCACTCTGGTGTCTAGTATAGATCTTTGCGATAGTAAAACGGTAGACGCAATCCTGCGGCGCACCAATGAGGTCTTTGGTCGCCCCACCTCTAACCAATAAGACGCCTTGACTGTAAACCGTTACCTTTAATGCGCCCGTCGCGGCGGTCGGAACGCCGACAAGTCAGCAGGACCGCTGTGATATCGTGTGCTACGTTTTTGGTTACACTTCGGCAAACTTTCGGGCCTCGCGGCCTCCTGCAACCCTCTCGCATTCGGGATGCGGAATGCGTCCACGGATTCAATTACCAAACGTTTGTTTCCTGCCTTGTTAATCATTAGCGATATGAACTAAGATAAGACACTACTCTTACATTAATAACATATTTGTTCTATTTTTAATCTCCTCATATTTTAAATGAATTGAAATATTTTTGAAAAATTGATGCAACCATATAAAAAATCAACAAAGTTCAAAAGAGATAACCAATGACTGATGTAAGGAGGGTAGAAATGGATGTCGTAGAGTGATAGCATAAAATTATTATTAGCAGGTTTTATCTCCCTTTTAATTTATTCAAAATCCGCCGTCATTGTTAACACCAAATACTCGGGGTTTAACGAAGTTTCCTCCAAATGATTCCCTAACGAAGTTTTTTTCTTGTCGAGGGATGTTTCTTACGCCCCCGGCTTATCTTTAAGGGCTACTTTAATTGTGAACGGATCTTCTAAATTTTCATTCCACCCTCGTTTTTAAATTGCCGTATTTATTTTATGCTAAGCCCCTCTTTACGCGTCTTTTTTGAATTAGTCCTTCTGCTCTCCCTGATTATCTTCTTTTTCGCAAATATTTTTCAATCAGCTGGTAAACATCTTAATTTGAATTTTAACGCGCCATCGAAAATCTTATTTAATTTTGCTGTGAGCTTTCAGTTTCCGGTTTTATATCAATTCGATCATTTTCTTTTTATTATTGTAAACAAACCTGACAATTTATATGAAAACAAATGAAAGTATATTGTAAACTAAAAGTTTTAAAATCATCACTCATTTACATTGAGTTTGTTGTCGATTAGTAAAAAAAAAAAAGTTATTTTTTTAATTAGTAATTAATATATATTTTAAGATGTTGTTGATGGACATCAAAAATGGACTTTCAATTTCCAGTTTCACATCAATTCAATATTTTTACCATTCTCGTGCATAAACCTGATAATTTATGCGAAGGCAAAAAATTAAATTGAGAATAAAAAATGTAAATATCGTCACTCTATTTGTATTGAATTTGTCGACGGTACGTGGAGAGCTCTATTTTGTGACAAACACAAACAAAAACAGTAACTGTAAACCTCTTAACGTTTAGCTGAAATGTTCCTGCATTTGGCGGCTTATAAACTCACATTTCTTACAAAACAATAACTTTATGTAAGCCGTGCAAATGGCACATCAGGCGGATATTTATGCGCTTGAAATATGTATTTTATTCCACAAGTAAATGTGACGCAAAAAAAATCTCTTTAAGGTGCCCTTTGTTAGCGAAAACTCTTTAATTCAAACGGCGTAGGTTTCGTCCCACCAGATATTTCCTTGGCGTAGTTGATTGCCTGCTAAAGTAACGAGGGCAGGAGTGACATTTATCTTGCAGGAGCTTAGGAAGGTGATACTCCTGCTGCCCCGCGATTATTCAAACCCTTTAAAATGCCCCCGCGAAGAGCCGAAGTAATGCCACCCTGGTATTAAAGGGGTTACCCGCTAAGGGAATGTACTGAATTAAAACCGGGTTGGGCGCGTTCGCGTATTATCGCCATGGGTAATTAACTCATCGCAAGGACGAGGAAATTTTCAAATTGATAATTTGTCCTTAATGCCTGATTTTTTATATTTTACCACTTCCCAAACGTGATTGTCCAAATGATAAATTTACAAATATTTTGTAAAACGTTTCGGAAATACCGCAGTCGTTAATATAGTGGAATAAGAAACAAAGATAAGGACAAAAATAGATGCTGAAGCACTTAGTTAATGAGACAGGGTAATAAAAGCGTAGAGTAACTATCGAGACACAAGTTAATCTACAGTAAATGTTAATTATTGTGCAATAAATTATAGATTATTTAAAACAAAGCCATTGTAGCGCCTTGGCTCAGTATTTATTAATGCCTTCAATAAACCGAGGATTATTGTTTAAATGGCATTTAAAGTTTATGTATGAGGTGCTATATAAAGGGGTGAGACGCACATATATTACCGCCCCTCAGTCGCTAATGCCACCAGATCCATCTAAGTCTTAAGAAGGGTAAAACGAGACTAAGAACTTAGGAAGTAGGCCATCATCACGGAATTATCTTCTCCTGGAACTCTAATAATGAATTCCCTCTGTGTTGCTCCGCGATTTTACCTTAAATGTTTGCTTAAGACGGGTATAATAGATTTTCCGTGCGGACTTAACTCTTTCCAGACACTGTTGGAATTATTAAGTACTGTTTTGAATACCATCATCAATTGTGTAATTATACCGATGAAGTCTCTAAATTTAGCTCTGAAACGTATGTTCTTAACTTAATATTGTGCGACGTCACACAGTACTATAAACAACCACTATTAATTAATAATAAGAAAAGATTTACGAAGTGTCAGTTTCCGCCAATGAGTATTTGTGCAGTTATTATTTAGAGAGTGCAAATAACCGATGGGATTTAATTAAAGGCGGTGCAGGAGCGTATCTGCAAGTGTCAGTTTTGGAAGAGGGCATCGTGTCGTCTGAGATATCAAGGGAACCCCCATAGGGGCCGAACGGTCGGGTCTCGGCAACAGCAGGCAAGACTATAACTCAATTACACACTTTCCCACCTCGTGGAGGCCCGTCTCTGGTCCTTTGCAGCGCCTGCTGTTGCTCCTGCTCCCGTTGCCGCTCCCGCTTTACGCCGCCTCGCTCTAATCTTTCCCTTTCCACCGGGCATTTGTCTCTGTCGGCTGTTATTGTGTGCATAGTTGGGGCATTAGTCAACGCGATTTTCTGCAAATATTGTAATACGGGTACAAATGTCCTGGTCCTTAACAAAATTTCCAGGAGCATCGTGAAGTGTTACCCTTAATATTTAATAAGTCTGCGCATTATTTTTACACTAGGTCAGAATACACTCCTAATAGAGATAAATATTAGTTTAAGCAAATAACTGCTGTTAATATTATTTTTTTAAAGTCCTTCAAATTGTTGAGTGTAACATCCCTCACAATCCTGTATACGACAGCGAATCAGATTTCTTCACATTAATTAATATTCATAAAGAACGTTTTTACAATGTGTTAAATTCTCTAATTATATTTATTAAAAAGTGCGGTAAACCGTCCGTTCAATTATAATATTTAAAATCAATAAAGTTATATAAAGCCGCAACACAATATATATCAAATTATATGACCATTAACGATTTAATAGTCCACTAGAAATATTGAATATGCGAAAATTACCCTCAACACATTACACCTTGTTAATTTATCGAACCGCAACGAAAAACAAATTTTAAAACAGTCATCCGAACGCCACCTATGCACGAATGGCTGTAACCGTCGAAAATCGGTTTTGCTACAATTCATGTAGTTTTCACGCGATTTAATCCGACGTACCGAAAGGGTTGGACGGACGAGAAATCGATAAAATGCTCGCAGTTAACTAGCCGATTTTCAGTTCGCGATCATCTGCGTTTCAAATGAGAACAATTAACAGTTATCTATCTGGTTTTTTTACGAATGTAATCTAGAAATTATTAATAAATTATGACGACACAATCCTGTAAATAGCTGTCATATACAGTTCAATGTGTTTTCAGAAAAAACAATTCAGTTTTTGAAAACATTTTGACTACGATACAGACATTAATCTCTTGCCCCTAAAAGTAAATCATGAGAAACAATAGTGGCCCGGTTAATCCGAAATAAATTCATGAGCCGCGCTTTAAGATGATATAATTGCCATGCGAGTAATAAAAAGGGGTTGTGTGCCCGAATTTATCGCGGGGCAATCCACGTTCGAAATAACTAGATAATTGAACAGGCTAATTAGTTCAGTTAGTGCACTTCTGGGCTGTAATCTGTCTACGGAGGATAATAACAAACTGGCCTTATGGTGAAGCCACCTTTAGGCACGCAGCTCGCCATTAATTACATTTAGGAATTATCAATTAAACTTACAACAAGAACATCACTTTAATTAGGGAACAATTTCATGTGATGCAGATTTAGCTATAATATGTTTGTTTAATTGTTGTTTAGATTATGTGATTAATTGTTGTTTTATGATATAAATGAATCAATGATTGTGTGTTATAAATAAACAGAGGTTTTGGATGACAGTCTAATGTAATATATTATCATTAATTTATTCAATTCCCATTAATTTAGCAAATTTTAAGTTTAATTAATAATTTTTAAGCATTAATAACACAAGGGCAAAATAAAATTTTCCTATTGTGTATTTTTCTTATTGTACAGATTTAAATGTCTATCACAAAGTTACTACTATTAGATTATAACAACATGAATTGATTATAACATAATAATTATCAATGTTTCAATTGGAAAGAGATCTCATTAATTTACATCTTTTATAAAAATTTTATATTTTATTATTCAGATAGTTACTTACGTCGCCGTATATGAGTATATTTTATTAAGCCTTAGTCCAATAAAATTGTTCATATTCTTCATTTTGTTTATTTCCTTAAGAAAATTAAATATTATTTTCAGAATAGTTTTATCTTTCATCATAAAATTCTTACTTTTTATGAAAAACATAAACATCGTTTTTTAATGATATCTACTTGTAATAAATTTCTATTATAAATAATTAAACTTTTTATATGTACTTGTATTTTGTAAATCTTTTTCATTCATTATTCTCGACATATGCTTAATAACACAAGGGCAAAGTAAAGTTTTCCTATTGTGTATTTTTTCAGTTTCATTACAGATTTAAATAAATAACTACAACTAAGTTATTATTATATCATTATAATGTGAATTCATTATAATAATTATAAAATGTAAATTATGCTATTATTTAAAAATAAATAAATAATTCTATTAAGAATATTTTCCACATGTATTGAAAATGGTAAAGGAAATACCAATACAACGAAAATAGTTTTTAAAACTTCATTAAACATTTATTCAAAATATAGCGATCATAATTATAACAATTTTATGAAATATATAATTAAATATTAATTTAATTTTAATGTTGTTTTATACTATATTTTAAAAACTAATATTTTTAATTCTACAAAATGTTGAACTGGACATAAATAAGTTCTCTAGCGCGTAGACTTGCCCAATTTCCCAATATATGACATGCCAATTTTTCTTCAAGCTTCTTGAATTACGGTGAAGGGTTCGTTAAAATTTTTATTTCGAATTTGGTTATCAGCGAAATCCCTTATGTTTTCTGTAGAGTTGATGTATGGAGATTTCGGCGATCAAGTCAAGGATTTGTGTTTAGGATCGTTATCATGTTGAAACGCATTTTTAACGTCATAGTTTCTTCAATATATAAAATCAAGTTATTTAATGTATCCCTATTTATAAATTGGTCTACGTGCAATGAAAGATGAAGAAGAAAACCATCCCCATACATTTTATATGGTCTTGTCCCTGTAAGACGTCTAACATAAGAAGGAGCCTCATTTTTAAATAAATTAAACTTAGAGTCGTAACTAAAAACTAACTGTATCCACTGTTCTTTGATCCATTGGACGTGATCTTGGACATATCTAAATTAGGCTTTCACATTCTTAATAAAAAGCAAGTTTTTTGCACGTATATGAAAAATAGATAAAATAAAGATTATCTATGAAGTCTGTAGAATTATTAAAAGTGATTTAATTTATTAATTAGGCGTTTAAGTTTGTATTCAATTTCAGCATCGACCCAGACATCGACTAATTTTATTTATCTAAGTAGTTATTTTATATAATGAGTGTATTTTTTAATGCCCTTGAATTTGTAAAATTTTATCACAAAATTCCTTTTTTTAATCGCGAAACGTTTCTTTCATTTATAATTTAATCAACTAAATTCCCCTAAAATTTTCTTAAAATTAGTATATAGTATATATTAGTCAGTACTTTTTATTTTACATTAAATAAATTTTAAATTTTAAACGATGCTCGAAGAAAAATTATTTTAAATTTTTAAATTTCTTTCAAATTTATTTTGTATTTTCCAAAATATGAATTACGACAAAAACCTAATCTTGTTTAAAAAGCAATATTGTGGTGGTAATTATTATTGAAATTGGGAACAAAATCGACTGCAAAATGGGACAATTAAACAATTAAAGAACAATATTCGAAACGAAAATTCAGGGATTGCAACACTCAGAATTTTTATCGGTGCTTTTCATACACCAAGTGCCCGCTTAATATTTTTTCATTTAGGCAATTTCCCATTCATCATTCTGGTTATTATTCTATTTTATCTCGCATAATCCTCTTTCAGATCGTTTTCAGGATTGAATATTTTGTCTAGTGAAATGCGGTTGCCATAGTGACATTGCTGTTTTATGGAGAATGAATTTTATTTTTTAATGACGGTTTCTTTAAATTTTACTAATCTGGATTGTTTTTTAAAACAAACATAAAGAACGATTTTGTGTAAATATAAAATGAACATTTATATTTAGATTATAAAATTATTTTATTTAAACAAAATTCGAAGTTAACTATACAATGTAAAGAATAATTTTAATATGAATTTGTTAATTGAAATTATATTTTCCTGTTTATATTTTAATAATAATAGTATTACCTCGAAATATTTAATAAAAGCTTTTTAATTAATTTTAATTTAACGAATTATTTTTTGTCGGCATTAAATTTTTAACGAAAAACATATTTAATTTTAAATTTAATTTCCTGGTATTATACTAAATACTCTATTAGTAACATTTTAACTGCAATATTAAATGCATCACACCTGCCTTCATCATTTTAATTAAAAACATCATTTTATAAGCCCCATTCATTAAGTTCATTAATTACATCGCGCAACTGACAATATTTAGAAATATTACAACTTGGAATAGGTGACGCTTACCGCTCAGTTTGAATGGAAGACTGCCGGAAAGCGGATCGGGGGCGAAGGGTCGCGGTCCGAACGGGAAATGATGGAATCCCTGTTGTCTGGTCTTCGACCTTGGCTCCCTTGGTCCGTCCACCGTCACTTTTATGGCTTTGTTGTATGTCGCGATCTGCGGAGGCGAAGTCGACACTATTATCGTCAGACTGAAACTCTTGCCTGAAACAATCAGAAAATATATATGTCACCACTTAATTAAATATTATCTTTTAAAAAATTAATTAATGATTACAAATAACAAGTTGACTGCGCACCCACCACCTTATTAAATGGGCACATTCCTGATGCAAAAGTAGCTATATAAAAGTTTAATGCAAAAATTGTAATATAAAATTTAATAATAGAAGTTGACCAATAAGGATACATACATCTTTGGACAATTTCCAGTGGTCAATGGTAAACTGTGAATGAATGAAAACAAGGCCTACTTTAGCATATATTGGTAAATTCTGTCTGTGAATCTAATTAACTCTTTCTATTGAAGCAGCAATTTTTGTATTAAAATTTAGATATCTACGTTTACATTAGAACTGTCCCCTTTCAATACAATATGAATATTTTTATGCGGTGGTTTTCATGTAAATTTCGACCGCTAGATGTTAATAATTCAAGCCAATTTCCGAGTGGATGGATTTCTTTATTGCTCAGACGAACAAAAACAAAAAACGATGGTAATTTAAGTGGACCAATTCTGGAGTCTTGGCATCTTTTACGGTCTTTCAGTGCCAACAACAACCGCAATATCTCATTTCGCAGAAGCCGCCATATCAATTTTATATCACTCCTTCCTATTCATCACAATTGTTGTTATTATTAAAGCTTTAATTCGTTGAAACGGTCGCGCCCGATTTAAGATTTATCCCCTCGCAGTTATTGAGAAACAAAGTGTGAAATGAATATTCCCAAAGTGAAATTTAACGAGGACGGGGTGCATTAGTCAAAAATGTCAAAGCCAGCACTGATCGACTATTAGATTCGGATTTATCCAAACTGTTACAGGGGTTTTCGGTTTTCGGGCCGACATTAACCCAGTTATTCGTAATTATAACGCTCTTATTCCTTCTTGGCGGCGCGCACTTTTTAATCGTTTTTAATCAGTTTTTAAGGGGCGAGCCTTTTTAATTTCGGATTTGAGGTTTCATTAGGGAAACGACCGTTTCAATGGTTTGACGCCATTCTGGTAATCGCTAATAATAAAAATTGCATTTAAATTGATAGCAATCATTACCCATTAACGTTATTAATATTCAGAATATTAAAAAATAAAAATACAAGCATTAACAAATAAAAATATTCGTTTGATATTATAATTTAGATAAAAAAACCATTTTAAGGACTGTTGAGACCTTTGAAGGCAAAATATGAATAATGAATGCGCGAAAAATCCGCACATAAGATAAAGAAGGCAAAAATAAAAGGGAATATTTTTATTTTTAACGCCACCCCTAAAATAATGTTGTGGCTCCGCCGACCTATATGCATCCCCAGTTGATGGGAAAAGGAAGCCGTAAAAACGAACGAAAATTACAAATGGAAATATTAATGTGAAATCTCAAGTTTCCCGCTTCTTATATCTGAAACGTCAGAATTTTAAAAACACATAACTAGAGTCGGTGATTAAAATTTAACGTCGAGCGTATTCGGATACGCAACGTGAAACACGCGAATTATTTCCAGCATGTTTTTAATAAACACATTATATTGCGTAGCATATTTTTAATTTTATTTTATGTAAAATAAAAATGATTAATATTTACCATTTAGAAATATGTTGAATATTTTGTTGTAAATGAATAAATACATTTTATTAAATCGATAAATAAATGTTTTTCACGACCAAGAATTTTTCCAAATTATATAATTTATATTTAATATAAAATTTAAAAACAAATGTGCTATTTATAAATTTGTAAAGAAATTATTACCTGGAATACATTATCATTTTATAAGCATCGCAATATTTAGAAATGAAAAATAGTAATGCAATTAATTACTTTTAATTCAAAATATTTAAATAACAAAATGTGTTTGCCATTTGAAGTTGAATTTTATTTTTTTACTTTTATCACATATTCATATACATGGCGTCCCAATTTAATTTATTTATTTATATTTATTGAATGGAGTTAATTTTCAATATTATATATATATATATATATATATATATATATATATATATATATATATATATATATGTACAATATTTAACTAAGAATATTTCTAATAAATTTAATACCGACTTGGTCTACGAAATATGAGAAGAGAATGTTTTAAAGCTACTAAATATGATATTTGACAAACTCTTTATTGTTATGTATGTTAACTCTTGATACTTTCTATGAAAATTAGAAATTATGGTTTAATTCCTGACTGACTGCGTGGGCTTTTTGTTTTTGAAAACATAAATAAAATGACTTATCAGTTAGATCCTCTTTGCTTTATATAATAATTATCTTAATATTTACCTGAAATATCAATATATCTAGATATGATTTAATATATCTTAAATTATATTTTTAGGAATTTCGATTTTTTATGCATTTTAAATGGAAAAATAATTTTACATACGTCATCAAATTAAAAAAAAAATCTTTTTTAAAAACAATCAAAAGTCAGTTTTCATAGATGTATCAAAAGCGATTTGCTCCAATCAAATCTCTATCTATAATTGTGGCCCATTTAATATTGAAACATCCTTATTTTATTTTATCCCTATAGTATTTTATATTATTCAATAGAGATCTATTATATCATTTTTATAGAAACAAAAAGTAATAAAAAAATATTGGAACGTTTTTTATAGAAAAAATAATTTCTCTACTGAATTAAGCATCTTTTAAACTATTAATAACATTGTGATGAATTATAAATTACAATTATATTGAAATTTTATCTTCTGATCCATTAAACCAACTAAATCATATAATAAAATGTGAAAATATATCTTATATTTATATAATTGTTTGAGAAAATATTTTATTAATATTAATTACATTTTAATATAATTAAAAATTATAAAATTTTATCTTCTTATGCAATAAACTAGCCAGAATAAAATATGAATATATCTATGAATAGAAAAATACTGACTCAAAGCGTTAATTTATTCAATCAGTTATAAAGTGCTAATATTTTTAATAGGATCCAACTAAAGTAATGAGCATAGAGTAACAGACAAAATTGAACTTGTCTGTTTTTTTTTGGCACAAAGCATTGTATTAATTGTAACTAAAGTATTAAGTTTAAGTAACTGTCTGATATTTTGAGATATTCTTAATATTCTATTTCATAACATTTTATTTCATATGAAAAATTAAATAATTTATTAGAAAAAGGTGATGTTTAATTCTGTCATAAATTTATTAATATATAATATTTTTCAAAGGATTTCAAATTCAATAACCTACACAATTTTTTAATAAAAAGTACCATATTCAATATATTTACTCTAAAGATGCTAAAAATAGATCTCAGCCGGATGATATATGATAGAAATCATTATTTACGGAGTCTTTTGTTATCATCTTTTGAACTTCTATTTATTAAAATAAATTTTTTAAGTATAAAGGTGTATTTCTATATGAAATGGACAACATTGAGTTTATTTTTATTAGAAAAAATTAATTTCACAGTTTTCCTAACAATTTTATAAACTTTTGAAGCTCTATGAAAATTTTTATGTAGTAATTTCAGTTGTAGCATTTAGAAAATTGGTGGGTGGTTTCATATTAAATACTTGTTTAAAAAAAACATACGGACACGCATTAAACGCAAATAAACAATCCGGATCCATTAAAATATTACAGAGAGAAAAAGTCATTAAAATATCAAATTTATACGTGTTTGTTCAAACAAAATATAACAATAAATAATAAAAAGCACCAAAATGCATCTGTAATAAATAAAAATAAATCCGACAGATAAATTTTGAAAATAACGCGCAAATAAAAATATATTTTTAACATAAATAGTATTGACGTTGAAGAGGAGGCCTGAAAGCATCAATCATTTTAAAAATCGTATAAAATGAGGTAGGGATATTTTACTAATGCAATATGGGCGCGTTACATAGTTTTATGGCGTTTTAAATGCTGGTAATGCCGGAAAATATATAGGGGTTGTCGATAAATCACGGATTTGCAAAATCAACGATATATTTCACAGATTAAGGATTCAGCTCGGGCCAGTTCGGCATATCTTTACAGCAAATAACTTAAACGGGAGACCGGTGTTTGTTCACGCCCGTGTTGGATTTTAATTAAGGTCCGCTAATCACAAATAATTTTAAGTCAAATTTGCTGAAACGTTGCGGACGTACGTAAACAATGCTAATTCCACTGATTTATGCCTTATTGTTTCTACGTTTCCTTTTTCACGATCCCTTTATGCCGCCCACACTTTTAGCGGTGTTGAAAATGGTGGACGCAATACAAAAGTAGTTTTTTATACTCACTTATGGTGGATGCGCAAAATATTGTGATAATTTCGCGAGCATCCGCCCGTGTTACAATAAGAGAGGAAGTACATCTGTATCTAAATGAAAAAAAAGTTACTGAAAACTGATTTTTGTTCAAAATATCCCAAACATCAAAGACCATTTAATAGTTTGTTATCTATCTATCCAAAATCAAAAAACATTTTAAAAGGTTTAATTCCGGTCGTCGAACAAAAATATATACATAAATCATATGAATACATTTTTTATCGAAATCAGCCATTTTTTCAAACTAATTACTTTTTTGTAGTTAATCTTTTGATGTCTATAGTGTGCATGTAGGCCTGTAATGTAATATGCGTATTTAAAAGCGAATTCGGTACAATTTTTGTTGTATGTGTAAAAAATCCGGGACGAATAAATATTTACGTTACTAAAAAAATATATATTTTCCAGTTTTTATTTGTGGTACGTGATTTATATAAAATATTGTAAATATGATGTACACTGTTTTACGTTGTTTCGCAATATTAAGTTTGTGTGCACAAGTTTTAATGGAAAAAAACATACAGTGTGTGATTTTTTTATATAATATTCTTCTTTTAAGGAAAAAACGTCATAAGTATAGTTTCATATAAATGAAATAATTAAGTACAATAATAATGGTATATATAATAAAAAGTAATTTATTAATGTGAAAATGAAACAAAAGAAGAATCAAACAACGATGATAAGTATGTTGTCGTACATTTTATATACAACTTCTTTGTAAATTGATGACATCTGTATAAAACATAAAAATATCAGTTTTATTTGATAATACAATACCTATTAGAGTATATTTACAGAACCTAATAATATTTTAATTATAATATGATATTTCGTAAGATATGATTGAGTAGTGGAGTCGTCCGCCACATCTCAGAAGTTACTAATCAAAAAATAGAAATAAAAAATAAATTAACAATTGTTATTAAGAAAAAAATGGGTATAATACAAAATATATAAAAAGGTTCTGATCTACCATCAATGATTTATTAGAAAGCTCAATTTTTCTTTGTATCTAATACTAAATGTGTATTAAAGATATTTAATTATTATTATTTTTAGAATCCTTGCCATATTATTATTAAAATTGTTCCTATTTCTCTCAAAACAAATTGGTGGTTGAGCTTTAAACATTGAAAAAAGAAAACGAACGTCTATAACACTTCAAAGGAAGTCAACAAATTTTGTACAAGAAAAATTTTTTTGTTTTACGTCAACCGCTTGAGATTTCACTAGTTTATAAAATTTATATGAAAGCAAATCAAGCATAAAAAATCAAATGAGTGGTTGGTTATCCTTAGATGAAATACAAAACTTTTCTAAGCCTCTTCTATTAATAATTTCTAAGGTAAAACCAACGGCCTGCAATATTTGGCGATCCTTTACATATGAAAATAAAAATAAAAATTTTAATCAAATCGATATAATCTAATTATAAAATATTATAGTTTTTGAAATTGTTAAATTATAATTTAAATATTTTTAAATTTGTATATATGTTAAAATAAAATAATCACCTGAAATGTTTTAAATACATATTTTAACATTTGTTAATATTCATAGAATGTTTTAAAATACAATACAATGTATAACGAAAATTTAATATTTATATGTGCACATCAAATATTAAATTACCACATAATATGTGGTGGAGAAATTTTTATTCTAGTTGAAATATATTGAAATCTAAAGATAAAATTTGAAACTAATGAACTAGTTGTGGAAATGGTTTGAAATTATTAGTTTTTTTTTGAATGATTATTATTTAAAGATTAAAAAATTACAAAATTAATTTTGTTGATAATTTTTATTTTTTACAATTTATCAAATTACACCTTATAAAATTAAAAAGATTTTACACAAATTATGTTAATTACATAAATATATATTATTTAAAATTTTAATTGATTATTTCTTGAGAAATGTGTAATAAATGTAAGTTTTATAAAAATGTATGAAAATAATTTATGATAATAAACATAAGAATTAAAAAAATAAAAAAAATATTATTTAATATCTGTTTTTCGGTTTTCCATACATGTATACAAATTATGATAATTTTATGATAATCGTAATAAAATAATTAAAATTTATTTATATTTTATTTTTAAGTATAAATAAAAAATTTTTTTCTAAATGATTAAACAAAAATAATATAATAAAAAATAATAATTACGAAATTAATTATTTAATTTTTGTCATGGTAGTTTTAAAGGTATTTTATTAAAATTTATAAAAATCATTGAAAAAAAAAATTAAAAAATAAATTCTGTTCTTAAGAACCTTCTAATGAAATACAAGTATATTTTACTAAAATTTATGAAAATAATTAATAGTGAAAAAAAAATAGGAAAAAGAATATACGTAGGTGTAATTACAAATTATGTAATTAAAAATAAAAAATATAGTTTTCTCATTTTTCTCTTATTATAAATAAAAAATGATTATCTATGTGCTAATTCATTTGGTAAGAAATAAAACTTTTTTATTACAATTTATTTAGTTATTTGTGATGACATAAAAATTGATAAATCCCTTTTTAATTCTTAAAATTATAAAATGAAAGAAAATATGAAATATAGAATGATGAATTAGCAAATGAATGAATGAATTTAAAAAATATATATATATATATATTTAAGAAAAATGAAAAGAATATTTTGTCTTACCTCTGCCACTCCTCCCGACGAACCGCAGATCGTTGAATTTGGCGACCTGGTTCTTCATCACCGCGGTGCAGTTCCGCAATTCCGCGCAGTAATTCTCGTCGTTGCCGGCCCGCACCGTCACCACGGTGCCGTCGCCGACGTCGCCCAACGCAACCACCTTGAAGGCGACCGGCAACGTCTTGTTGCTGCGCCAGTGCGGCGGCAGTACCGTGCACACCACGTGCGGACTCCCCGTGCGTACCAATTCGCCCGGGTGTTCCGCGAGGAGACCGTCGATGGTCCTTTCGGCTAGCATTTCGGCGGTCAGGTTCTCATAGTTGCGCTCGTAATGTCCAGTTGTCGACGATACCTCGCTGGCCAGATGCATCTTTCGTCAACTCGAACGTTCAATTTTCCCTTCTCTTCGGCTGCGGTATCCGTTCTTAATTGCTAATTGATTGACAATCGACATGGACATGTCAATGGGCGGACAACGCCGTCCACATCGCAGCGTCCGCTGATGAGTTCGTTTCACGTGCAGTGCGAGCGGATTTTTCGGTGTTTTTCAGGAGGGAACACGCGCGTGAATGTGTGATGAAAAATCAGAAGCTGCGGCTGACCGAAAACAGAGGAAAGTGCGCGTGTTTCCCGTCTTTTTCTGTTCGGTGATTTGTTTTTCTAATTGTTACGGGCCGGTGTATCTCTTTGCAGCGCGCAGCCGATGCAGCAGGTTGTCTTTTTCGGTTCGCCGGCTCGGCGATTTTTTTAAGGCTGCCCCGATAACACACCCTGCGGGTTCCTGCAACAATAACAAAACGGTTTTGTTTTATTTAAGTTTCTCGATACGCTAATGGATGCGTATTAGTTTGATTTCTGAAACTATGGTTTTCTACGGAATTATTTGCCTTGTTGCATAAGTATTTCAAAAATATTTAAAATTTTACTATTACGCGGAATTCTATAAACCTAAATTAAAAAATACAAATTTATTTATACTAAAAATAAACTAAATAAGTTGTTAATAATTAATTTTAGTAACATAAGCACGAAAAATTCTAAATTTACAATGTATATAATAAAAATTGCATTTATTGCAGTATTATTCAAGAATAATAAATAAACCATAAACATAACATATTTTAATTTAAGTTAATTTAACATAACTGTCAAACATGAAATATTGAGTTAATACTTATTAATTGATTATTCCTAATTAATTTATTCCTAACTAATAATTAAAACAATATAACTAGAAAATTCAAATAAATTTTTTATTCAATTTATTTAATTTACCTTTTTAAAACGGATTAGGTCCTACTAAAAATTGTATGTTTTTGTAATACTTTTTTAAAAGCTAAATAACACTGAAAATACAATTTGCAATACATTTTTATAATACTCAATATTTTTACATGTAATAAAAATGACTGAATAATACAAATTTAATTAAAACTTTTCTGTTCACATCATTTAACATAATTTTAAAGTAGGTTAAGTCGTATTAAAAAAATTTATATTTTTGAAACATTCTTTAACATTAAAAACATAATTTATAATTCATATTTACTATATTCAATATTTTTAATAAATCAAGATACTTGTAATAAAAATGATTGAATGATACAAATTTAATTAAAAATCATCTGTTCTCTATATTTAATTTAATTTTTAAAGAAAATTAAGTCCCACTAAAAGTTGATATTTTATTTGAGAAAAATGTTTTGCAAATTTATGGTACTCAATATTTTTAATTACATGACACTATCAAAAATTCAATTATAATTAAAAATCTTCTATTCAATACATTTCATTTAATTTTTATATTAGAAAAAGTCTTACCAAAATTTTATATTTTTAAAATATTTTTTAGCATTGCAAATATAATTTACAATATATATTTACAATATTTAATATGTTTAATGAATTAAGATCAAATCAAATCAAATTTAGTTAAAAATCAAATTTATTTTTTACTATGAAAGATTGTATATTTTTCAAATATTTTTTTAAATTAAATATATTATAAATGTAATTTACAATACACATTTATAATACTCAATATTTTTAGTTAACAAAGATACATGTATAAAAAGTGATTGAGTGATTCAAATTTAAATAAAAACCTTCTGTTCTATTTATTAATTTAGAAGCCTAATTTTTCATTTTTGAAAATTCCAGCAAAACAAGGGACTCCGACCGCATTTCACCCAATTTTCCCTCCGCGTTCCTCATGCCGACGTCAAATTAAGTAGCACCCTTAAAAACACAAAACGGCGTAATTTCCTAGACACCGTCGCGCTTCCCGTAAATTTCATCCCCGCTTTCACACGTTACGAACCCGTAGAAAGCGGGCCGATAAATTAAAAAACCGTCTCATAAAATCGAGGCGTCCTGTCACCAGAATCGCATAACCGCTGCTTTCGAGCGGCTGTGTGTCTGATAATTAGTTTTTTTTTTATATGACGACTGCGATCCTTAAAAGACACGCGGTCGCAAAGGCACGACACCCCCCATTATAAACTGGGGGGAGATGCCGTTCGACATTCGACGCACGTTCTGGTCCAGTTAAGCGCGGATGCTGGGTGGTGAAAATCAGCTGATTTGTGAATCATCCATTCTCATCTTTTCCCTTCCTGCCGTTTTTTGTTCGGCTCCCCCTTACATGTTGCCGATTGTCTAATTGGAATTGCACTCGGCATCGGATACTATTGAGTTCGGGGCCGGTTGCGCTCATGTTACCCTAGGCTTTAGACAAATTTTTGTTTTCGGTCCGTGTAACATATTAAGACACTAATAGATCTAATTTTTCAATTAATATTATTGGCTGTCAATTAACTATATAAATCATATCCCTTTAAAATGGCATTAGAAAATAATGTTTTTTCATATTAAAAATGTATTTTTTGAATAATAAATTTTATTAATTAATTATTTAAATAATAATAACGTTTAAATAATTTTAATAATTTCATTTAAACTAAAATAATTTATACCAAATTCTATATTCATTTCACTCACTCAACAATAATGTAAAATAATCCATTAAATATATTATTTTATAAAATTTATTTAATTATTAATATCATTTACCGAGATTTTTGTCTAAGCAATAAGAAATTAAGGAAAACACGATTAATAGTAGTTGGCACATTATTTATTAGGTTCCTTTTTCCATTATTAGTAGATTTATACGATTTTTATTAACAACTAATACAAGTCTTGCATTGCGTTTTTATAAAATATACCAGTAAATTTTAATTATTTAATATTAATGAGTTTCAGTTTTATATTAAACAATAATGTACATGAAAAACGAGTTAATTAGTAATCTTCAAATAAGCATATTCAATAAAATGAAAACGTTTCATCATGGTGTATAAATACGATTATTTGCTTTGATATGATCAAAATTCATATTTAGTCATTAATTGAAATTCTGATTTTGTAGCAACAATGTCAGAATTGTTTCTAAATAAAAATTGAACATATTTTAATAATGTATTTATTGGCTATTAATACATGGTCAAAATTAATGAAATATATTTTTACAATATTTTTTTATCGTATTAAAATAATAAAAACAGAGATGAACATTTATTTTACGTGAGTGAAAATCCAATAATTTGAGTAATATTTTGGTTACATTATTAGTCAACTATAATTCATAGTAATGAGCTGTAATTTCATTAAGAACAGGAAGCAAATTTAAAATTCATAATATTAAATTGAATAACTATTTAACCTTTCATATTTATTAGATACAAAGGAAACTGTTATTATTATATTATTTTCTATTACTTAACGTTTAACATTAAAATATTTTCTTTAGAAATAAAAAATATATGTGACTTTTTAGGGACACATTGAAAAATTATTTGTGATTCATTTATACATTATGTACAATATTTATATATATATATATATATATATATATATATATATATATATATATATTATGAATAAACTTAATTTTTTTATTTCAAATGATTATCTATCATAATATAACCGCCTATAACCGTATATTATAATGTAATAATCGTTTAATATATTTTTATTATAATTAAAAATATTATTATAAGATTTTTTTAAAAGAAAGAATTTTTATATCTTTATTGAAATATTATAAATTACAGTTATTTTAATAATGTCATTCACATTTATTAGCACATAAATTTGTAATTATTAATAAATGTAATAAGAAAGACAATAGCCGAGATTAAAAAATAATATGATAATATAGTGGATTTCACTACTGACCTGTAGCGATAAATACCGAGTTGCGGAATAAAAAAGCGATACGACACCTTTTTAACGGGCCCAATGCAGGTAGGTAAACCAAGTAGCCAAAGAAGCCAAAAGTGCGAGAGGTGACCGTGCCGCGTCCGAAAAGCCAAAAACCACAGACGCGCCGCCGACAAGGCGAAAACCGACCAAAAACCAGTGGACGGTCAGAATGGAAACCGCGTAGCGCCGCCGACTCGCACGCGGGTACGTCGCTCACTTTTCGAACGTTTCTTTTCGCGTCGCCAAAATGCTCTGGCATTAAGAATGAAGAAAAGTTGTGTCGGGGTCGCGGTGGGTGGCCGGGGGTGGTGTGGGAGGCGAGCGATGGGCGGGGCCTGTTTGAGGTAGACCGCCACCGCTGTCCTCGGCCGCCAACCAGGAAAGACGGCGGATTTTTCCTGCCTCAAACCAGCGTCGTTTCTTAGAGGTTTACCGAGGCACGGCGTCGGCAAGACGCAAGCGTACTTCTTATGGTCGTCTTTTCCTCTTTTTTAATAGACGCCACCTCGCTCCCGCACGCCGTCCGCATACATCTGCCGTCCCACTCGCTTTCTTACACTTTTCCGAGAGATGTGGAGATGTGGCGGTGCGGCTGCCTCTCTCGCTCTCTCGCCGCTCCCGCTTTATTTTCTTAACGGCGTCGTCGATGCCGTTTTTAAGGACGAATTCCAGATGCTAATTACTCGGTCACTATTTATAAAGGATTTAAAAGGTTTTAAGCTACGTGCTACGGGATTTTTTCGGTTTTTCTTTGAGAGGCCAATAACACGATTAACATAGATTGCGAATTTAAGTTCTCTCTGTTTTTTCTTTTCTGTGTGTACAATAACAACAGTTGTTGATTAAATTAGTAACTAATCTCTGCAATCTTACTTTTCTTTTTTTATCATCATCTTCTATTATAATTTTTGTATTAGGTATTGAATAACGTTAACAAAAGTAATTTTCACGTCTTGCACATGTTACGATCGTATCTAAAATTCTTTGAATTAACTTAATTTTTTAAATTTATTGTCCTTGTCCTTGTTTTCAGATCTACTGCATATTAAATCAAGGGAATTAAATTAAATTTAAGTTTTTTCATACTTTAAAGATATATATCTATCTCTTTGATTGTTTTTATCTTTGAAATTTTCTGTAATTTTTTACATTACTCATTTAAATCATATATTTTCTAAATTTTTAAAAAATATTTGATTTAAATATTTATGTTTATGTTTTTATAATTCTATTTATATGTATATTTTATTTATTTATTTTTTCCTGTCCGCTATCAAATTGTTTAAAATTTTTTTATTGATTTTATTATTGTATGTATATTTTTAATAGCTTTTATATTTAGTTATTATTGTTACATTTTAAATGAGGTTTATTATTTGTTGTTTACATTTAAGTTTTATAGTTCAACTTTGTATATTTCTATATTAATTGTATACAAAAATTAATAAATTTCAGGTTAAACAAGTCTTTCGAATTTTAAATTCTTACTATTCATTTGAACACTTTAAATTTTATATTCTCTATGTTATACTTATTTCTAAATCTTTTATGAATTCCCTAAAATTCTTCGCAGTAGTAAAAATGATTCTTAAATGTGTTAATTCCTTAAATTTGTGTTGTACCTAAATTTAAATTTCCTCAGATTTCTTTATTAACCTTCTCTAATATATTAATATAATCAAATTCAATTTTATGTATTTTAATTTGTATAGACTTTTATATTTCCCGAATTTTCTATTTATTCTATTTCTAAAATTTATTTTAAATTGAAAAAAACCTAATTATAATATATTTTTCAGATTATCTTATCTGATATGTATTTTCAACTAGTAGTAATAACAAATTGCATGTTAATTTTTGATGAAGACTCTTTATTATATATTTCACATTACTCCATTTTAATTTTAATGACAATAATATTCATAATTAAACAATTTTTAACAAATAAAATATAAAAATTGCCCGTGTATTTTTTTAGTGACTAAAACTGAAAGCGCACAAAAACAGAGCGGGTATAGAGTAGTAAACGTACTTTGGCTCGAAAGGTTACTCGCTGCGAAACAAAAAGGGTTAAAACAAAACAAAAGACCTTTTAAGTGAGAATTATACTAGAAAGGATTAAAGTCGAAGAAGGATAACGCTATAGCTGCGACAGCGACAAACGTTTTCGCCTCGTCCTTCACAATTTATAGTTGTGTCCACAAAACTGATTTTATGCAAACTAACATAATGGGAAAGTTTAGATATTGAAATATAAATAAATGTAAATTGTAGTAAGTATCGGGTTTTTGTTGTAACGAATATTTGAAATCGATTTTGAAGCAGCGTGAACAAGATTAGAGTGGCAAGTCTGAAGTATCTAATTGTGAAAGAGTATTCTCAACTCGTAATTAAAATTTAGAGCAATAGAGCCTAAGCTATTTAAAACTTTATTAATATTCGGAGTAGTTTGTTCAAGCCGAAAGTTTCAATATCAAACACTAGAAATAAGAGGTTCATCTTGGAGACATGAAATTCAACTCCTGAATTCAAACTAATTAGTTACTTCACCTTACTTTGTGAGTGTGCTTTAAAGAATTGCCTCGATTTAAATTAACAGAACTGTAATATTTGTTAAGCGCATATATTTTATGATAATTATTTAAAATCGCATTTCAATCAGCCCTTATCCCCATCCTTTTGCACTTTCTTCCCGCCGAATTCTAAACAGTTAATCTCCAACGTTTAAAATATTAATTCGTCTGAAGGCGCGACAATAGAAACAAAACCTTTCCCCTATGCAAATAGGTTCAACGAAGTGAGCAAGTGAAAATTTCTAACCCCTTTATTCCGCTAACTGCTCCATTTTGCACCTATTTCTTAAGTTTCGCGAAGTTCCACTTTTAAGCCCGCCATTCTCTGTCATTTCAATAATGTGTAATTTGTCACACAATATCTAACCCCTTGTTTCATCCCCGTTCAGTCTGAGCGTCCGACTTTTGTGTTAATATTTTGCTGTGAGATTTTGACGGAGTTTCAGCTCTAATAAAACGCTCTCTGAAGCACTCCATTAATTAATTGTCTTAAATATTTAATCTATATTATATTTATCTTTATATTTAAATTTACAACTTAAAAATACATTAGTTATCAACTTTTTAAAGAGATTAATGGTGAAATTAATTTTAATATATTATACCTATGTATTTACTAAGCAATTTGTGCAAATAAACATTATTAGAAAATATAAAAATTTATATATATTATATATATATATATATATATATATATATATATATATATATATATATATATATATATATATATATATTAAATCATTAACACCAAAAAGTCAACGTTGTTCAGTAAATAACAAGGTATGGTCCATTCAAAAGTTAGAAAAATCTTTTTACTCACATCTCGATTTTAATTAGTAATAGTTCAAGTTCTTCATTGAATTTAATATCCTTCAAAAGGAGAATTAAATTTCATAAATATTACATATTAATAAGTCAGTACCATAGTAGAAAATTTCTGATAACTGAATCCTAAAATTTAAAAAAAAAATTGAAATATAATTATGGTGAAAAATCATATTCACTTAAAACATGTAATAATTATAGGCTAATTTAATTATATTATTATTATTATTAGGTTGTGCATATTTAAAAACTTTTTATCAAATTTAAGGAAATGATATAATTTATTTATTCCCCCATATGTTATAATTCGTCCAAATAAATTATAATGAATATTAATACAATAAAATACTGAAAACATTTTAATATTTTAATTTGTCTTAGTCGTAGTCTAAGACACAATACGTGTGAGTCATTTAAAATGAACCTACTTACAATTCAGTTTGATTAAGACATTTTTATATGAAAAATTAAACTCTCCATTGAATTTAACACACTTTAAAACACCACTGGCTTAGTTGAACATTTTTAAAAAATAAATTGTTTATGAAAAATAATATGTTAGCTTTTTTCCATGAAAAATGTCCTAATCATTTTGTTCCAATTTGTGATTAGAAAAAAGTGTTTACGTTTTGAGCTATCATTCATTAAAACCTAGTTATAAATAAAACTTTGGTGTTTCCACCTCAAATGGATCATACTGTATATGAAAAAGGAGCATCATCATCAAAAATGCCTCGTTTTCAGTCGCTAGTGTAAAAAGTCCGGTAGCCAAAGGAGCAACGCAAGTCATAAAATAAATCAAAGCCGTACTTAAAATTAAAATATTTCCTCGTCCGAACATCCGACCGTTTCGCATGTCTGTACGTCGCCTTTCATGCCGTGCAAACGCAAACAGAATAAAATATTAATACGCCAAACACTCCATAGCCTTGTCTCAATATTTCCGTAGCATTAAGAATTATTTTGCCCTCACTTGCTGGTTGTCAGTGCATATATGATAAGGTACAATCGTGCATCGCGGCAATCGTCGGTGCACCGACCGGACGGGAATGAAAACGGGATTGACTCGCTCCTTGAATCCTTGGTCCTACAACCGCCCAGAGGGTTTAATCGCGTGTTCCGTGTCGGAGTGACGTTGACGGAACTCCCGGCTGACTATAATCTACTGTGCAATCAGGGTTCAGCAAATGTTGACAAATGTACTTGTCAAGTTTCGATAAATTGTGAATAGTTTTTTTTTATGTGACGTTTGATTGTTGTTTTTCTTTTAGGATTTCCTATGGCGTGGCTGGTAAATATTTACCCGTACGGCACGAAAAAATCCACTCGATGGATTTATGATTTCCTATTTTTTCATATATTTTTTTATTTGTTTTCTATTTTATTTCAATAAAATATTAATTAATTGACACATATACCTGAATGTATTATAAATTCTTTACGTCTATACTTGTTGATTCAAAAAATAATATACACGTTTTTATATCCATATAAAATAAATTAATTTTATATATTTTTTTAATTATAAATAAAAACAATATAACAATTCAGTAGATATAAAATAGATTTCATTTTATTACACAATGTAATGTTGGTGCTTCTAGAAACTTAATAAAGTTTTTATAATTAATTTAGATCTAATTCTAATAATTAAAGTTAAGAATTAAAAATTAAGAATTAATTAATTTCAATTTTCAAGTTATTTAAGTGAATATTTCATATGTTCTTTTATTCTAATAGGCGAATATTAAAATATTTTTTCTCTCGTTTTCTGTTGGACATTTATTAGAATTTTTTTTAAGAAATCAACTTATTATTTAGTGCTTATCTGGTTAAAAAAATTCGGATAAATTATGAAACACCCTGTATAACTAGAACACCTATAGCAAAAAAATGTGAATATTTCATATGTTCTTTTATTCTAATAGGTGAATATTAAAATATTTTTTTATTTTGTACTCTAATTGAAATATTAATACAATTTTAAAACAATAAAATATTTAAGGTAAGCATTTATGAATATGTAAACATTTTTTTTGTCTTCTGATAATTAAAACTAACTAAATCATGAAATGAAATGTGAAATATCTATGAACATCAGATATTGACGTGACACATTTGTTTTCACTAACAGTTTAGTGTTTCTTTAAATATTTTTAACAGAATGGTGTCAATAGCGAACATAATGTAACAGACAAAATTGAACTTGTGCATCTTGTTGTATAAGTGTTATACTAATTGTAGGGACTAGCGCGCTAAATCATTATTTGATATTCTTAGATATTTTATACAATTATTCAGTTAATGGTTTACTTGATCATAAATAATAAATTCATTAGATAAAAATGTTTTTTCATAAAATGTTAACTGATTAAAAATTCAATATCGACATAAAATACCCAATTGAGTTTTTTCAACTAAAACGATTCTAATTGTTGATAAGTTGATAGTTGGAAGATATCGACTCTGTAGGGAATCTCTCACGAATAACGTTGCCAACTATTATAATTGGAAATATAGGACAAGTTCAAATTAGGTGAGTTTTAATGAAATCAATCAGAAATTTATATACTCCATTAAGTTTCCCGGTATTTTTATTAAAATAAAGTATAAATTATGTACAAAAATGCAAAATGTGGTTTATTCAACAAACCACCTTCCCCCGAGAAGCTCCACCTAGATATATAATTTCTACGTTTTATGCTTCATCGCTATGATTGACTTCTACAGCAACTGCGATAGCATATGCTATTTAATCTTTTTAATTGTATCCTTACCGATGGAAGTGATACTCTCGTGTTTTGAACCCCATTCTGGTAATTTTATAGTATATAGTAGTAGTTTTTTAATTTTGAAAAATTCTTCATGGAATAAATTAAAAAATTCAAATATTATTAAAACAACTGAAACTGAAAATGAACCTTCATGTATGCTGAGAAGGCAGATAAACTAAAGATTCTCAATAAAATTTTTCACTCACAATTGGTTGATTTATATCTTTGGTAAATCAGACACTCCTCTACTCTTAATTTTTTTGTTTCGGAGAACATTCTCTAAGAGATTTTAAAGTGTTTGAGTTTGAATAGTTAAACCAGACAATCCAAATCAATTAAAATATATTCATATTTTTTTCTTTTTTGTGTTTCTTATAATTCTTATGAAAGTTGTTTTATTTTCCTCTTCTATACAACAACGTCTCATTGTTGGGTTAAGGAATATCAAAGGGTCGGTATGTGATAAATAATTTCCTTAATTACAATATATTGTATAAAAATCATGTATTAAGTCACCACTATGTGCCTTTAATGATTTTTGCGATAACACGTGTTTGTAACTGACTAGTTTCTTATATATGTATATTTTTTATAATTTGAAAGTGTTTGGAATAAATTATAAAAAGAGAATAAAATCCTTGATATTATAATGTATTTGTTATCAGAACACAGCACTTTTGACATTAGTCTATCAACATGCATTTTGTCTAATACCCATCTAAAACAGCAGCCGTATAATTATATCATAGATTAAAGATAAATAAAAAGAAAAGAACTAAATCGATATAAATTATGGTGTATATACTATATTCATCATATAGATTTTCTGTATTTACAGAACTTAGCGAAGGGTTTATGAATAAAAACTAATTTCCAAAAATCTCTCTGATTAAACACTAGTTGCTGGACTAGATAAAAACTGGTGAACCAAACTAAGTACAAAATATTCAGCGATAGCTACTCCACTACCCACCATCTAGAGACGATTCATATGTTGAATTTGATACAAAGTCAAGTGTCCTTTTAATCTTGAACAACATATAGAATTGCAATGAAATTATTTTTCATTAATAAGACTTATACAGAGTCTTTCATAACTTATCCGAAATGTTTAACCAGATATGCACTTCTAAATAATAAGTCGATTTCTTAAAAAAAATATTCTAATGAAAGTCCAACAAAAACGATATAAAAATGTTAAAGTTGTAACAAACCTTGTGTTTGTACATTTTTATGCAGTGTTTACTTCTTAATATTTTCATTTGTAACCTAAACAATTTTTATCTGTTTTTTTGTTGTTTCAACCGAAGTATACCATACGGAAGTACAAAATATCGGTGAATTGTGTGAACGGATCACAACGGCTGCCCATAACCTGCGTCTCCGGCAACAGCAGCAAGGAGGAACATTGGAAATAGTGCGACGAAATTAGATAAGACGGGTCCCAGTTTGCTTGCAGGTCAATGAAGAAAACTTTGAACAGCTTTTCTGTTGGACATTTATTAGAATTTTTTTTAAGAAATCAACTTATTTATTTAGTGCTTATCTGGTTAAAAAAATTCGGATAAATTATGAAACACCCTGTATAACTAGAACACCTATAGCAAAAATAGATATAGAGACAAATTAACCGAATAAGTACTGTTCATAGATTTTACTACACCTTGATTATTTTAGATGGAATTATTTTTGCGTAAATTATGATTCAAATGTTATAGGCGTACCGATCCGGCCTAAATTCGAGTCATCCAGTACGGCCGGTACGCCATCTCCAAGTCCGATTAAATACTTGATCCTATATTACCTTAATACAGTCAAATTTCGATAAGTGGAACTTCCTCATATAACTTTAAAAATTCAAAGAAAATATTTGACACTAAATTCGATAAGTTGAATTTTTGGAGAAAATCCAAACTGTGTTAAATTCATTTTGTTTTTTTAAATCTTTGTGCAGACTGTAGGAAATTTAAAAAATGAACAACAGAAAATGTGGTTATAAATGGTGCTATTAATCAACCTAACTGTAGAAAAGGTATAAAATATGAAACATAGACATCTATCTCTTTTTATACAAAGTTTGTCAACTTCTGTTTACCTAAATAAAAGTTATAGAATTTAATAATTTTTAATGCTTCACCATGGCTTTAAGAAGAATAAAAATATGGTAAATGTTTTCAAGATAAATAATCATATGTCTTAAATGCCCCTTTAATAAATAAATAAATAAACGATCATGTTAGAAACTTGCCGCTGTGACGGATCAAGCATTTTTTTTATTTGCTTTAATTTAAAGTTGCAAAATTGAATAAGGTATCCAGTTTTTTTTCTACGTCCAAGTTGTCACTGTAAACAATCAACAGAAAATTATATCCAGAAGGACTGCCAACTAATTCTAACAAAGAAATAACAGGACCAAATATAAATCAAACATATCAGTTGCTACTTGATTTTTTAGTTCGATGTATGTTAAAATATGCAGTTAGATTGTTGTAAAAGCTTTAAAAAATATTACACTTGTTAATTGTTTAACTGTGATCGGTTGAGCTTATTCTTTGCAATATGGAAATAATTGGGCACCATCGAAGACATAGAGGAAGAACCGAGACCAGACTCAGGACTCGATAGTTAAATATGAATATTTTATAAAAAAAACTTTAAACAATTTTTCTAAACGTCTTTTTTCGAACTGGTCGTATAGATAACTTGAGTAAATAACAACCGATTTTCAACTTCTTTTTCTTTTAATTTTCTTTGCTATGGTTAAGGTTAAGCCCGGCTAAGTAGTCGACTATTTTTATTATTTTCCACGGCTGTTTACATCCAAAAAAAGTAGAAAAATATTCAATCCCATAACCATATTGTTAAAAATTAAAAGAAAAAATGATCTCGATATTCCTTAATTATCCAGGGAAAAAAAAATTCCTATAATCGCTTACATTTTCGGCAGTCATTACAATAGCAATTTTTTAAAACGTTAAATAATTTGGCTATAACTATTTTACTTAATGTGAACTGTGAAATTAATATTTGTTTACTAATTTTGTTTTATACACTATTATATTTATTTTTAAAAGCATTTTATTGTCGAAATGAGTAACGTTTAGTTTAATACATATTTCTGAGACCTAGACCAATTTCCAAATATATGGCATGCTTACATTCCTTCCAATCTTCTTGAATTGCAGTGAAGAATTCATTTAAATTTGTATAATTTTTATGTCGAATTTGGTTATCAACGTGATCCCACTTGTTTTCTCTGTGGTTGGTATATGAACTTTGCGTAGGTGGAGGCAAAACATTGATGGTTTCACCTTTTAATCAACCTGTCACGATTTTATATTCTTGTATAGGATTATATATTTTATTTATAATGTATCTCTGTACATAAATCGATTCATGTCTCTTTATTTACTATGAAGGAAGCTAACTCCAAAAAGAAAGGAGAATTTCCATACCATATTTAAAACACCATCCTTTTTTGCAGTGGGTATAACGAACGTTCCGTACTACTAGTTTTTATGTAGTACTTTTAACATAAGCTAAACATCCATTTTTAAGTTAATTTTAGTTAAATTAATCACTAAAAACCACTCATCGTTACTGTTCTGTGGTCCAGTGCACGGGATCCTGAGTACATCCAAATCGGACCTTCACATTAGTAAAAAACACAGTTTTCTTTACAAGTCTCTAAGCAAACAAACCTCAGTCTACTAACCTTTTTCTCAGCCTTAAACTAAATTTCAACGTGTCCCACTTCCTCTAGGTTGGCTTTGATTTGAGTTAACGATAAAAATTGATTGTTTTTTGACATTCGAATTATCCATTTATCGATTCTTTTAAGTATATTCTTAATTATTTTATAGTTTATTTGATAAAAATGTCTTGATAAGGTTTCCCTGGCAAGTTTTGGTTAGTGTTATCGAATTTCGACAGTAATTGCTAATATAAGTACTATCGCGTTCATAAGTGGTCTGCCACTTCAATGACGTCAGGCCGTAAACGGTCACATTCTGTATTACCGTGCACTACCGTCTCGGCAGTGCACGGTAATACAGAATGTGACCGTTTACGGCCTGACGTCGTTGAAGTGGCAGACCACTTATGAACGCGATAGTACATATATACTGTGCCTATTTAAAATGAAAACTCCGGAAAGTCTGTTGTATAGTTAAAAACATCATTTTCTAATGAATATATTTATTCTAATAAACTAAAGAATGTCCTTGTTTTATTATTGTTTTATTGTAACAAATATTATTGAAGATGTCGGTTCGCTTGATACAATTATTGAGGTAAATCTGGATTTTTTATATGCTGTGTTTGGAACTATTACTTATTAAAATAGAATTTTAAATATAAAAATTATCTCAATAAGTACTATCAATAAAATAAATATTCGAATTCCTTGATTTTATAAATTCCATACCCCACTAATAATACTCTACCATTTTTATAATTACATACGTTTTTTACATTTTATTATTCAATGACCCGTACTGGAATTTAAGTCTGACAAGATTTGAGCATCTCGAATATGTCAAGTTGTTTCTTAAATAAAATCGTTAAATTTTAAGTAGAAAGCCAACAACGAGAACCAGTAGGAGCGGAGTGAAGCGGGACGTCGAACTAAAGTGCCGTCGAACGTCTTGATTTTATCTGGCGTGAAACATCATTAAATCCCCGGCTAATGACGAGGCCGGATTCCAGAAATAATAATCGAAGCACGTTTCCGAGCGTCTTAAATGAACGCCGGCTCGAGCTCGTCCCTCCGGTTGTCGTAGCTCATTTGGAGGACCGCGTCTTGGCACACTTCTTAACGATGACAATTTTTAAATTCCGTCAATTTATCAAACACCATTTTAAATTTTCGGCCAATTTACAGTCGGCAGTGCACTGCTGCGATTAAAGGGGGTGATCAAAGTAATCCCAAGACTTTTCACCCAGCAATTAAACCATTAGAAAAATAAATATTATTTTTATCATTCCGTTTGATGAATGCATTTTCATACGTTACTGGGGGCTTGATTTGCGAGCGAACCCTCGTCAGTGTCGACGTTAGACGGACAGAAAAATTTAAGAAAAAGCTCGTATTAATAATGAAAGAAAATTAGAAAGTTGCGAACACTTTTCCGTGTCTAAAAACTAAAACGTCGGGGTGCGGAATTAGTAAATGCGTCGCCGAAATGTTACACATGCTAATGATGATGAAATATTCATGCGAAAAAGGAACGACTGTTGGTTTCTGATTGTGTTTTCTAATAGAGGGAAAATATTAAATTTTAACCACTCGCATAGTGATATCTAATTATGGATGAGCTGTATAAATTCGTTAGTGAAAACTATAAATAAGTATAAGTGTTAATTGTTGGTCCTTAAGTATAATATTTATTGGCCTTACATTAGCCAATTTATTAAATGAGAAAAAAAAACATAAAATATTTAAATTTACTGTTAAAGTTAAAATTAAACTTATTTCAAAAATTAGAACTGTACAAGAAACATCCAGTTGAAATTTTTTATTTTTAATATGACAGATCTTCTCGTATAAGAAGAATTTGTACATTCCAATTGAATTTTACTTAGCAACGCTTTTCAAAAATTTGTCGACATCTGAAATGCTTCTAACCATTGATGGCTACTCAGATAAGGCAAGTGAGGCAGTGTTATATGAAAATGATTTAAATGACATAATATTAATATTAAAAAAATACACTTTTGTGGTCTTATTTTTTAAAGTTCTTCAGATGCATTTTATGCCTCCCGAACATTACTGATTCTTCAGTTTCAAAAGCTACTTAATCGTGTTTGCTGAATTCAATTGTGTAAAAGTTTTTAATATTGCACTTCTTTTTTATTACGATATAGCGCGACTAATAATAACACGAAAGAATTTATTAACATAAGAATTGCCGTTGACGGACTAAATAAATGTGTATTATTTTGTATGATAAAATGTTTATTGTTAAAGAATTAAACCGTCCAATTTCTAATTTGAACACTTTAACAAATACAAACCGTTACTGCTTCTAACTGTAATGTAACGATATAAAGCCCATCAATTGAATTTTCTGGTAATATCGAAAAATTGTTATTTAAGAAGCAAAAGCTAATAAAAATACAATTACAGTAACAACAAAATTTAATTAGCCATTTGTTATCAGTTTACACAGTTTACGTGAATGTGAAATATTGAGACTTAGTAAACTTTTACATAGATTTACATGAATGTTTTGAATTAATTGAACTATTGATTTGAATGTAAACTTGGGATATTCTAACCATTTATTGAAAAATAGGAGATGGGAGATAAGGACGAAAAACCATCAAAAACTATATTAAATTTAACGTTATCTTTAGTGTCGGTTTAAGTAAAATGATAAATTGAAAACTGCCAATTTCCCATTATCTAGATGAATAGTCCAATTAAAATAAAATATATATGATCTTTTAGGATTCAGAGCAACCTTAATTACTAATATCTATGTGAAAATTTCTATATTTCAAAAATTGAAATTTATGAACCAGTGCCTTATAACAGTCGCTGGCATACCTTAAAATGTGTAAGTTCGTTTTGATTATCATTTACACAACGCAAATATACTATTTCGAACTTAAAAAATTCCTCCCGTAAATGTAAAATAGGTTCATATGATAGTGGAACATATTTGCTAAAGGTTTGTTTAAAAAATCATGCTGCACTCAATGCCCAATGGGTTTAAATATGAAAAGCTCATTCGGATCAACAGTAGTTTTCGAAACGTCGTGAAACTAAACATTTTTAAGACAATGTCAGTCCAAACAAGCACATCACAATATTTGTCTGGATTTAATAATGCTGACGGTAACATTACAATTTTTAATATGCAATCTCGGAACGATCCCTCTGCACCGTGAGTTATAAAACGCGTCACTTTTCAATTTATTTACCCTTAAATTTGTTTTTCGTCTAGTCGGGAACACCGCCGGCGTAAGATTGGCGTAGTAAACAGCTCCCCCGGTGAAAATCAAACTTAAATGTCATACAGCAGTTTTCCGTGCATGTGGCGGAATTGGTCCGTTTTGCGTTCCACGTCGACACCCACACATAATGGAATGTCTTAGTTTTATGTCAGTTTTTAAACGTTTACACATGTATTTTATGTGTTACAGTAATTTGTGCTTTGCAATAGCAACCCGAGACAGCTGATGTGACTCCCTTAGTAAAATTCGACGGCAACAACCCTGCCAAAGTTTTCCAAACTTAATTTGAAGGGATGAAGTCGAAACTAGACATATGCAAAGAATAGATCAAGACAGAATTTGTTGCAGACAGACACGATGGCGCGTTTCGCCACGAATTAACTTAGTTTTAGACACCCACCGTCGAAACTGTTTACGTCTTCCTGAAATATTGTACTTATTATACTGCAACCATTAGTCGCACCTCGCGACAATTTCTCCAATAAAAACAAAAGTTAAAATAGTATGTAGGCAAAAAACGTGCTGACAATATTCCATATAAAAATGGGCCCACATTTTCTGCGCTAAATTGAGGGGCGATTTCCATGAAATATTTATTTTGGCAATACCTCTGGGATGTCTACGTATGTGTAGATACAAGCCGAGAATACATATGTGAGACGAACTACATCCATGGCATTTTGCTTGTCCCCAACTTTCAATATGCCCCCAATTGGTATTTCTTATGTAAAATGTCAATATTAATAAAATCAATTTCATGACGTAAGAAATTTTAAATTTCGGTGTAAAACAATGTATGAGTGTTTGTATTTCCACAGATTTGATCATCACAGAACCCCACCATCCAATTACATCTTAATAAAAGCACAATCGATCCGTATCCCTTGCACAATTGTAACGTATCTAAATTATCGATAAAGAACTGAGTATGGGTCCGTCGGAATTCCCTTTACAATAAGCTAAATTCGGCCCTAATTCAATTTGTTGAGGAAGGTGACCAAGCGGGAGGACGACAATCCCGATCGCATCTGGAGTCCCGGAATACCCACGGGACCGCTATCTCTTTCGATTCTCGTTAACTTCGGTTTGTTGCGCTGAAAATTTTTCAAAACACTTGTCCGCACACATGCTCCGCATTTCCGATTCTATCACGGTTCCGATGCTGTTTCATTTATACGGGGAACTTTCCTTATAGCAACTGTAACAGATTTTACCATTTTATGTATAGAGAAAAATACTTCTAGAGTTAGATATACTAAAAATATTTAAAAATATTGCATAGTTTGATTGTTTTGTTTTATCAACAATAATATTTAGATATGTACTATTTTACAAAAAAATATAATAAATTAACTTATTTCAAATATTAATTAACTGCAAATAAATATTTAGAAAAAAGAGAATCTCTATTGGTCTAACAATCTAAGTAAAAAAATTATATCCAAGTGTTCTGTGTAATATAAACAATTAAATTTGATAAATTTTGCTTTACAGAAATATTCGTAAAATATAATACTTCTTGTCCATTTCCCACTTATATTTTAAAATAAGTGAACTTTTGGTCATCTACCGGAAAATAACGTATCTTAACAATTTGAAGATTTCTGTTTTATCTTTCGTTTCAACCGATTAGTCAGTGATAAAACAAAGATCTGTCACATAAACATAACCTGACTTTCTGAACCGCTTTTTCAATAATTAACGCTTACATGTATCTTAAATAAAAACAGGTAGAACCAAAATTTATTTAAATATTAACAATCTCAAACTAATTGCTTTCATTTTTCAGTTCAAAATGTCGGTGGTAATTGAAACTACAGCGGGCGATATAACCGTGGATTTGTTCCTTAAAGATCGCCCTAGAGCTTGCTTAAACTTCTTAAAGCTATGCAAAATCAAATACTACAACTACAATTTGTTCCACACGATCAGCCGGGGTTTTATAGCGCAAACCGGTGATCCTACAGGTTCAAGGAAAGGTGGTGAATCAATGTACGGAGTATTGGATGGACCATTGAAAAGGTATTTTGAATCAGAAAAGGAACCCAGAATTAAACACACAAAAATGGGATTAGTTTCATTTGTGGGCAACAATGAAGGTATGATTGGTTCCCAATTTTTCTTCACCCTCGGTGAGGACCTGAATTACTTGGATGGAAAACATTGTGTGTTTGGTGAGGTAGTAGAAGGTTTTGAGGTACTGGAACAAATCAATGAGGCAATTTGCGACACGGATGATCGTCCTTATCAAGACATACGAATAACCCATACAGTCATCCTGGATGATCCATTTCCAGATCCTAAACGCCTAAATGTGCCTGAAAGGTCCCCATCACCTTCAGCAGAAAGACTGCAAGGTGGTAGAATCGCTCCAGATGAAGAAATTGATGAGATGGAAGGAAAGTCGGCGCAAGAAATCGCCGAAATGCAAGCCGAAAGAGAAGCGAAAGCAAGAGCTACAATTTTAGAGATGGTTGGTGATTTGCCTGATGCTGAAATGGCACCACCAGAAAATGTTTTATTCGTATGTAAACTCAATCCAGTAACTACCGATGACGATTTAGAAATTATCTTCAGTAGATTTGGCAAGATCAACTCATGTGAAGTAATAAGAGACAGAAAATCTGGTGAGTCTCTTCAGTATGCCTTTGTGGAATTTGACGATAAAGCAGCATGTGAACAAGCCTATTTTAAAATGGACAATGTACTGATTGATGATAGAAGAATACATGTGGACTTTTCACAGAGTGTTTCTAAAGTGAAGTGGTTAGGAAAAGGCAGAGGTGTTGCACACTTTAATGACAAGGGTGAAAGGACTAAAGAAAATGGTAATGATGTGGGAAAAGGAAACTATAAAATAAAAAATGGGGGCAGAAGCTGGCAAGGTAATGAGCAGAAAAAACGTGAAGAAAATCGGCGTGGAAATGAATATAGAAACAGTAGCAAATCATATAGGAGATCTGTATCCCCTAGAAGAGATAGAGGTAAGTATAGTGAAAGAAGAAGGCATGATTCAAGGGATAATAGATCAAGAAGATATGATAATTACAGATCTAGATCACCCAGATATGAAGATGAAAGAAACAGAGACAGGTATGACTCAAGAACTGATAGATATAAATATAGAGATGAAAAATATAGCGGCAATAGAAATGATAAAGTGAGCAGGGATGACAGGAGAACAGAAAGGAAAAGATATAGTAATGATTCAGACAGAGGCAGACCCAGAAATAAGGATGTTAAGACAAATAAATCATTGAGAAGAGACAGATCACAGTCAAGTGATTGTGAGTCAGACAGAGAATCAAAAAAGAAGCGCAAAAAATCTAAAAAGAAGGTTGAAAGTTCCGACTCTTCCAGTGATTCTGACAGAAAAAAGTCTAAAAAAGGTAAAAAGAAACAGGATAGTTCAGATGAATCAGATAGTGAACCAAGAAAAAAGAAAAAATCAAAGAAGCATAAGAAGCTTAGTGATAGTGTCAGTAGTGATGAATCAGATGAGTCATCTAAAGAAAAAAAGAAAAGTCACAAGGACAAAGAGTATAAGAGAAATAAAAAAAGCGGGAGGTAGAATAAATCACAATTCTATTCCTAAATAATTTTGTGTAATTTTATATTACTCATATAAAATAAAACTTTATTCAAAAATTGGGAAGAATTTTATTTGTTCTAATTATATAAATAACAATCAAGTCTAATAAATTAAATATTTATTCAGGTATAATAGATAACATCATTAAATTAAGAAAATAAAAACTGAAACAAAATGTACTGTACAATGAAGACGAGACGAACATAAGATGAAAAGTACATTATTGCGTAAGTAAAAAATACTAATATATACACGTATTTTAAAAATATTATAAAATATTGCCTACACAATAATACTTTACAACTAATAAGTTTTCTAATTACATACATATATACAATTATTTAAAGAATTTTATATACAAAATACACTAGGATAAAGTTCCATTAAGTCCTAGCAGACTGCTATAGACAAGTGAATGAAATATTCGACGCCAACCTCTAGTTTATCTATCACAAGTGGTAGTTTACCTAATTGTATAAATTTATACAAAATAAAATAAAAAACAAGATAGATGAATTTGTAAGATTGACTGGAACTTCAAATAAAACATATTTCACAATTTATAAATAAGGTAGTAACAAACAAAATATACTAATTTGAATTATAAATAATTAGCACCAGAGACATGGTGTAATTCAAAAAGTAAAGACAGATATATTGTACTCAAATAAAGACAAATAACTCAACATTAGTAAATCAGTCTTTTAAGTCACTTATATAGCATACCACTGCAAATACTTCTCAAAATGTAAATTTCTAATTGGCTAAATTTGCCATGTTTCCATTGTTTTGGATTATAATGATGAAAACGTCAATATTTTGATTTTGGTTTGTCTTTAGTCTAGAATAATTATTATTATTATTATGGCATCAACTTCGGAAATATTTCATTACTACGTAAAAACATCCTACAAGTCGGTATTGGCAATTAAGTACACGGAAATTTTAACGTCAAAACTAGGAAGAACGTTCAGATACCGTGTCACGTAAGTACATGTAAATATGGAATGAAATGCGGCATTACATCAAATAAATACTTTTGTCCACAAGATGATGGCGGTTAAGTCTTCAAAGTCCTATTTAAGTAGTAAAAAAATAATTTCTCACGAAACTGGCAGTATTTGATAGTTAATATGGATCTTCGCCTGAAAAAATAAAGTTTCTAATAAAAAAGATTATAATAATGCTATATAATGAAACATTTAACTAACAAGTGATTAAAGTTAATATTTTACTAATAATTTCTAAACATTTTCTCAAAATAAATAAGCGTTAATAGAGATTATTAATATTGCCAAGTCATACTTACATAAGTAACTTGTAACATTTTCCACATAAAAGCTTCATATAGTGTAAGCAGACCTAGTCAATTTTGTGTTCCTTGAAAAAAAAAAATGTTTAACGTCAAATAAAGAAAAATTTACGAAATTTACCTTGAGAACTTGACAAACTCTGAGACAAATCCTTCTTTTTATCGTCCATATCTTCATTCTTCAAACCACTGGTACCAATATTCAAGTTTATATTTACATTGTTCCGCTTCTGTTCCAAAGAATTTTCAAAAGTTTTATTAGGGAAGGTAATAGGATTCGCATATTTAGGCAAAGAAGTGGTCTCGAAAATATTAGTGTCCACAGTACTTCTCCCGATATTATTAGGTGTATCTTTGTTCATGGATTTCTTATCTTCGGACGATCTTGCAGACAGTTTAGGTATTTGGAACTTCTTGAAGTCAAGTTGTTTAATTATACCCTCCATTGATGGATATGTATTCAGTTGCGTAATCTTCGGAATTCCTTCACTATCATCCTTTCCAGGAGTTGGACTGCCTTTGCCTCTCTCTTTCATTGTAAAAAATGATTTTTCCACACCGCTCTTAGAACTCTTTATCCTATCTTTGGAACGGTTGAAATCCGCGGAGTTCAACCCGGTTGAGGTTTTCGGGGAACCGGACTGTTTAGATATTGATTTAGATCCGGTATTTGGTAGTTTAGAACCCATCATAAGAGAATGATTTTTGGCGCTGTTACTGGAACTGGAACCTTTCAAACTGTTGTAAGCGGAGGAACTTGTACCGACCATGGCGGCGTTGGTCGCGCTCCCCGATATGCTATTGTTCTTCAGTATCTGTTCTTTGGACACAGACTTTTTTGACGCCGGTCCGCTATTAACTCCCGGTTTTAAGCCCGTGTGTATTTTTGGTGAACCCGTACCCGTGTTTGAGGATTTGTTCGTACTCGATGATTTGCTCTCCTTGCCACGCGTTTTGTTGATCGTAATCTTCATGCCATCTGAACTGGGTTTCACCATATATTCCGAGTTTTTTGGTTCGCCCACTTTTGTACACATTTTACTCGCGTCCACCAACGATTTGTTTGATGATTGACTTGTCCGTTCGCGGTTATCGCGGTTACTGCTAGATTTTGTTGTCAGGTCCGTGGCACTGTCGCAATGCTGCGCGTTTACCTTTAATTTATCAACTATGGCGGAAAGAGAACCTTTTCTGTTCCTGACCTGATTTGGATTGGACCTAGAATCTCCCCCACCGCTTGGCGATGACAAACCTGTAAATATATAATTAAATTAGTTATTGTGCATGGCTTGCCTCATTCATTGACTCATTTAATTCATTTCTCGTCAGACTGATGAAGTCAAAATTATTTTGTCCTTACCTGACATTTCTGTAAAATCTTTAATTACAATAAACGGACAAACCTTCTTGTGTAGTCTCCATTCCGACATTCAAATCCAACGGTTTAACCTTCACAGAAGATGACGATTTAGATTTTGAGTTGCTGGAACTGAACATGCTTGATGATGATGATGATGATGATGATGACTGTTTCTTGTCCTTATCTCTGGACGAGGAGGAATCTTTGGATGAACTCAGCGACGACTTGTTCTTAGAATCACCACTGCTGCCACCTTTTCCCGATGGTGAATTGGCGGCACTCTTCAATGTCGACATGCTAGGTTTGCCACCTGAACCGCCACCTGCAGCCGGATGTTTCGGTGATGTAACATGCTTGGGACTTGAAATGCCTATAAAAATAAAATAAAAATAATAATTTTTAACACGAGATCAGGAAGAAAACAGTAATATACCTGAAGACATGTGCTTAGGACTGCTAGCAATGTGCGCCGGGGAATGTTTCGGACTTTGATGTGTCGAAACGGACGATCCAGTCTTCAAGCTTGACTTCACCAAATTCGGACTGAGTTTCCCACTCAAAGAAGATATCGATGGCCGGTTGTGAGTCGGTGATGCACTAAACTTTCGCATCATGCTTCCGGGAGATGTGGGTGTGCCGGGGGCGGATATATGTGAAGGTGGGGACTCCGCGGGTTTAATGCTAACCGATACCGGTTTTAGGAGTGGATCCTGCTTCATAGGAACTTTATCCGGTGGTCCCATAGGACTTCCATCCCGCTGTAACAATATTTATTTAATAAATTATTATATATTTTAAAATTGTAACATACCTTTTTCTTCTTTTTCTTTTCCAGTCGGTTTTTATCGTCGGATTTACTCTTGCTACTCTTTTTGTCTTTGGACCTTTCTTCGGACGATTTGGACGATGTCGACGATGATATAGGCGTAATTGTGATAGAACTGGGTATCATGGAAGCGTGCGCCAAAGGTATTATCTCAATGCCGGGTCGGACGGACGTTTCAGGGACGACGCCGCCCGGACTAAACCCCGGCGAACCGGCAGTAACCGGGGTGATGCTCAACGTTGCCGATGTCATCACTGAACTCTGAAATACAAATTAATAAAGTCTATTTTGTTTCTACTGAATTAATTTAAAAGCTACCTTGTTGTCCAAGAGCGGCGGTTCGTCGTTTTTTAGAGCCTCGTTGACGGCACCGGCGGCTAGAATGTCCTCGACGTCGGCCAGTTCGTCAATGCCCTCGAATTCCGCGTCGCCGTCCTTGTCCTCGCTCTGCAGCAATTCGGCGGGATCGAGCGAGGACAGTTCAAAATCCGACGGCTGAAACCCCAACGCCGAGTTAGGGGTGTTCGTGTCGTTCTCCTGCGATAGTGGGGTACTGCGCGACGTTGAATCGCAACTAGACGACTCAATCAGGTCGTCCTCTCCCACCCTCCTCTTGCTGCTCTTCCACAGCTCGTCGGTCGCTTTGCGCTTCTGACGCTTCGACTTGTCCCCGAAGCTGCTTAACAGCTCCATGTTGGACAGTACCCCTTCAGAAGGTGGGAAATTTGAAAAATTTGCATTCGCCAACACTGATTCATTCAAAAACATGCCCTGATGGCCTTGCATCATCATATTGTGGCCCGTGTTCGTGGTCGGTTCCTCCTTCACTTTCGTGTTTAACCCCCCGTATTCCGTCAGTGTGTTACCTGGACCGCCCTTGTGACCTCCCGGGTCGCCGGAACCGAGGGGTAAACTAACCAATAAAAAGAAAATCAATTACCATATTCTGATTGTCTGTTATTTATTGTTAGGGTAGGGATTTTCCCCATTTCTGAAGTTCGTTCTTTCTGAAGTTATGTGCAAATTTAGAACTACCGTCGAACTTCGATAACTCTAATCATAACTTACCAGGAAAAATCAAATTATCAAGACATTGAGTTATCGAATTAAATGTACAATATATTTATTAAAGTGTCGGAAATACAAATGCTCGATATCAGAAACTACTAATCGTATAGGCATAAAAATATATAAATAAATGTAGTTATGGAAGAAACGTATATTTTTAAATCAGTTTTTCTTTGTAATTCACCAATTAAAGATATATTTAAGACATAATTGTTTGCCCTGAGAACATTTGCCATATTCTTTATCATAATAATGGAGGTAGAAACACACTGACAACATTCTATAACTTCAACGTTCTTGAAGTTGATAAACATGGTGTCAAGAGAAAGAATTTAGAGTAATAATAAGTTCTTATTATTGTTATTAATTAAAAATCACACGTAATTCTTACTCTTGACACTACAAACTTCACAGAATATATTGAAATGCGCTATTGATTTGAATTCAAATATTAGTGGAGAAAATATGGATATGTTTGGCTGTTACTAGAATTTTCAGATCAAAAATCTCATATTCTTTTATGATTACATTTGAAAATAAATAATAAGTTGCATATATTATTCAAAAAAAATTAAGAAGATATATTTTTTTTGAAGTTTTTACTACACACAAATCAGAATGTTAGTTATTATCTTACCTAAAATTTTCATGCCCGTTATACATATTCTCCCTTGCAGATTGAGACTCCCACAGTCGGATAACCGAACGCATTGTAACCGGCACAGAAAACGACCGATTTAGGATGCGGGTACCGAGATCACTGGCAGGATCGGGGGGAGCATTGGGGGGTGGCGGAGTTCCAGGTCCATGTACGCGACACGTCAACTGTCCAATGTCCGATAGATCCATCTCTACAGTCGCCATGCTTTCGTCAAGCGGATGCTCCAGCGAAATGGACACGTGGGTCGGGGAGAGAGCGGTTACTTCGAACATTGTCATGTTTTCGAAATCTGAAACCATAAATGAATGAAGAAACAGTAAAACAATTTTTTTAATATCAATTATAGATTATCTACCTTGTCGACTTTTAGGTCTAACACAACTACTGATAATGGTATTGAAGAGGGCTTGTTCTCTCAAAATCATTAGAATGTTAGCCACATGAGCAGGATGTGTAAACGGAATGCTTTGTACTAACACGCCTTCCATGGTCTTGTTGTCTGTCATAAAGTAACAATGAGTTTGGTCAGGCAATGTCTGTAATATAAATCAATTTTAAATGTATAGTATAAAAGTAACATAACATTTTCTATTATAAACAGTATCAAGATGCAACTTACAACAAAAAGTCCTCTGTTGTTGGCACATTCCATCTTTCCATCACTCACGTGTTTGACGATAAGATTGAGCATTGGTTGAGGCGTCTGATTGTCGACTTCCGACCACTGCTGAATCTGTTGGATCTTGCGCACTAAACCCAAACACATGGGCATTGGCTTATTCAATTTCAGCACGAAACAGGCTGGTATCACAGTACTGTTTTGATTGGTCAGTGGCGAATACGAAGGGGTCCTATTACATCAAGCATTAGTATTAAATAACGTTGGGTCTCCAGTGTTTTCTTACCCTTTTCCATTCATAGAACGATTAACGGTTATCAGGGTGCTCGTTTGGAGTTTGTGGGCAGCCGCTCCCTCCATACATACAGTTACATTGTAACCAAGCGACTTCCTGATAACATTTTCGATACTAATAGAATCTAAGTCACCTCGATCCACGTTCAATAAATCATAAGGTGACACAAAATAAGTCAGTTTCATTGGATGCCCGCCTTTGCGCTTCTCCAGTATGCCCACAGGTGATTTATGGATGAGATTAAACGGCTCCTTCATAAACCCCTACGAGATACAGCGATATTATTATGCAACAGATGAAAATATAATAGTCTCCTACTTGAAGCTGGGCTAAAGTATTCAGATCGGCTTCTAATGATTCCAGTGCAGTGAACGCCTTGCATTTGACTTTTTTCTCGGCATTCAACTGGTAAATCGAAACGAAACCTTCCAGCTGGGCTGTAAAATCGGCGAAATCTCCACTCGACAAACAATTCACGAGCTCAAGACAGCTCTGCTGCTCTGTTTTACCTTCATGATGGATCTTCACGTCCTTGACCACGCCGCTCGTGTCCAGCACGATCTCTAAGTAGAACATATCTGATGAAATGAATACACCCGTCGATTCCACAACGAATTTTAACCTTAAACAAGTCATACCCTTTTTGTCCAGTTTTAACACTTGAGAGAAGTAAAATATTATAACATATTGTAAAGGTCAATAATAAATATAAATCATATATTTAACAATATTTTGTAAACTTCATTAAATACACATTGAAATACATTCAATATAACATAAATATAATAATGTTCACTCATGCCATTCATATACATTATTATCATTTTATTAATAAATAGACACAATAAACAAATTCAGTAGAGATATTTGCACTTTATTAAAAACAATAAAACCACATAACAAATATAAATTGTTTGATACTAACCCCAACTGTCTGGTTAAACTTTCCAATCTTTCAATCATACTTTGAAATGATGTTACTTTAATTGAATGTTGAAGAGTGTCCAAACATTTTTGATGCTGGCTTTTATCTACACTATCTAATGCATATCTCTTATCCTAAAATTTATTTAAATTTTAAATGTATTTTAACATTAAATTTCATGTTAACCTACAAGCATAGCCATTCGAACATTCTTAGAAATCTCTGGTAGTCCTTTAAACTGTGTAGCTTTCGATCGTAACTTTTCCATTAATATTTCCAGTTGCCAATCTTTCGACTTATCCTTAACGGATGTCGAAATTGTTGAACTACCTAAAATTAAAGGCATTTTTATTCCTGCACCCGTCATAATCACTGCACACTAAAACAACTAACCGTTACTCATTCGATTCATTTTTGTGATTGATTTTTAACCACAACTAAATAAATAAAACCATTTTTGTATCTCAAACGAACTAAATATTGTAGTAAAATACATTAGCATCAAACAAAATTGACATCTTGCTCGTTTCGTCAATGAAGAACTAGTGCCAACATCGAAAAATAAAATGAACCTAAGTTATTATTACAATCCGTATATTTTACTATTAGTAAATTATTGAATCGTGGAAAATATTCTTACAATGAAATAAGTTTGTTTTTGTCTCTTTGTGAGTGAACATTAATATTATATTGTATAAATAAACTAAAAAAATTCTATGGGGTGTTACTTAGTGCGGTTGGTCAAACTGTTTGTAAAATTGCCGATCTGTCAAATTGTAAAATTGTGCTTGTAATCTTGAGTTGTTTTTGAATTGTTCTCATTAGAACTTATTAAAATGCCGGACCATTTGGGAGATGATATGAGAAAGGTGAAAGGGGATAAAGAGGAGCCCGAAAAAGAAATCAAATGTAAGATAAGGGTGTAATATTTCGTATATGTTTTGTTAAACTTGTGTCTTTATAGCTTTGGATGAAGGAGATATTGCTCTACTTAAAACTTATGTAAGTATTGTTTTAAACCCTATATAAATACATTTATATTTTTTATTAATGTCTTTGTCATTTCCAAAATTTAAATTTTATTATGTGGAGTAAATATAATATAAATCACATTTCTTTGTTATTTCAGGGACAAGGGCAATACACAAAAGCCATTAAATCAGTAGAAGATGATATCCAAACCATTATCAAAAGAGTTAATGAACTCACAGGCATCAAAGAGTCAGGTACATTTTTTAAGAACAAAATTAAGTAAATTGTATAACAAGTTTATTTTGTTAGATACTGGACTGGCACCACCTGCATTATGGGATTTAGCAGCTGATAAACAGACTTTGCAAAATGAACAACCTTTGCAAGTTGCTCGTTGTACTAAGATTATAAATGCTGATACTGATGATCCCAAATACATTATAAATGTCAAGCAGTTTGCCAAGTTCGTTGTGGACCTAGCTGATTCTGTTGCACCAACTGATATTGAAGAAGGCATGCGTGTTGGGTAAGTCTTTTTTTGTGATTGACAGATTAAGTATCATTTCTTGACATTTACAGAGTTGATCGAAATAAGTATCAGATTCACATACCATTGCCACCCAAGATTGATCCCACAGTTACAATGATGCAAGTAGAGGAGAAACCTGATGTGACTTATAGTGATGTTGGTGGATGCAAAGAACAAATTGAAAAGCTTAGAGAAGTGGTAGAAACTCCATTGCTTCATGTAAGTAAAACATAATTTTTTAATTAAAATTTATTTAACGCATATACTGGAAAATATTTTAGCCCGAAAAATTTGTAAAACTGGGCATTGAGCCGCCGAAAGGCGTACTGTTGTTCGGCCCACCCGGAACCGGTAAAACTTTGTGCGCAAGAGCAGTAGCGAACCGAACAGACGCGTGTTTCATCCGTGTGATCGGCTCCGAATTGGTCCAAAAGTACGTCGGCGAGGGAGCTCGTATGGTACGCGAACTGTTCGAGATGGCCCGCTCGAAAAAAGCTTGTCTCATTTTCTTCGACGAAATCGACGCCATCGGAGGTATTTCGTAAAACAAATCAACAAATGTATTTTCTGACGATAATCTATATTTTAGGCGCTCGTTTCGACGACGGAGCTGGTGGCGACAATGAAGTACAACGTACGATGTTGGAACTCATCAATCAACTGGACGGTTTCGATCCCCGTGGTAACATTAAAGTTTTGATGGCAACTAACAGGCCTGATACCCTTGATCCCGCTCTCATGAGGCCCGGTCGTCTTGACCGTAAAGTTGAATTCGGTCTGCCCGATTTGGAGGGGCGCACCCACATATTTAAAATTCACGCGAGGTCCATGTCTGTAGAGAGAGACATTCGATTTGAACTGTTGGCACGGTTGTGTCCTAACTCAACTGGAGCTGAAATCAGGTGTGTTTAGAGTGTTTAAATATTAAAACACAGTAATTAATTACAATTGAACATTTATAGGTCTGTTTGCACAGAAGCTGGTATGTTTGCAATTAGGGCCAGACGCAAGGTAGCAACGGAAAAGGATTTCCTCGAAGCAGTTAACAAAGTTATAAAATCGTACGCCAAGTTCTCGGCAACTCCTCGCTACATGACTTACAATTAATCAATGTATAAGTTCTTATTATTTAAATTTTATATACCATAGAAAATTGATTTTATTTACCTTTCACACACATCATTTAAAAAATATGCATTTGTAATTAAATAAATGGCATTTTTGTAACTTTTATTTTACCTGTTTTACAGAAACCTTCTAAATCAATTTATATATATCAAATTGACATTAATAGATGTCGCTTTTTGCAAATTTATAAAGCACCAATGAAAATCTAACCTAAAAAATAATACATATTTAAAATTAGTAAGTAATTTAAAATTTTTTTTAAATTGTCTAAATTGACTTTTTCTTCAGGCAAAACATGATTGATCTTTATTACATAAATAAAAACGTATTTGTTTTTGATGTAGAGAAATGGTATGAGTTGCGGAGTAAACACAGAATTATAGGAGAAATAATAGGAAACACGCATTTTGTTCCTGCCCTTCCAGTTAAACTATTACATGAAGAAGTATTATTTCTCCTGGAACAGGGAATAGCTGAATTGTATTTAGTTGAACCAGGTATATCTGAAGAAAGTGATTCTTTTTCAAATGAACTGTTAAAAAATCAAAAAATTGAATACAAAAAAATTCGTAGAAAGCAATTGGAGTTAATTATAGACAAAATTGTTCAAAAAAGAAGAAATTCTGGTGATATTAAACCAACACAAGACATTTTAGAGGAAGAACTAGATAAATCATGTATAATTAACCTAGATAATTTTATCTGGCCAATTTTTCTACAACATCCCTTCAAGAAGCCCAACTTGAAAACAGCCGATGTTGAAGAATACAAAAGGCATACAAACAAATTAAAATATTTGGTCTATAAGGATCTTTTATCAAAAAAATATTATGTAACACATGGACACAAATTTGGAGGAGATTTTTTGGTGTATAATGGAGATCCTGTTATATACCATGCTATATTTGTAGTCAGATGTGTGGAAAGAACTGAGAAAATGTCACCACAAGAAATAGTTGCTTTTGGCAGACTTGGCACTTCTGTTAGAAAAAGAGCTGTTGTTGCATCTGTGCTTGACAATGATGCGGTTTCTTACGTCACAATTAACTGGATTGATGCATAGTTTATAAAAGCTTTATATTTTACCTTAATAATAAAATATTTTAAAACAATTTTAGTTTTCTGTCACTTTATAAAACACTAAATAAATATATTCAGATGTCTTCACTATCTGAATATTTGATTTAAAAAAAAAAAAACAATACATTACATAATTTTATTTACAAAAATACATTATAGAATGCATTAAAGTTTTATTGTTTAAAGCGTGTTTGATTTAAATTATTTTCAGTATACATTCAAAAGTCGTCAATATTAAATGTAAATACTTTAGGAGCAATAAATCCACCAAATCCTTCCTCTCTTTTATGAAATATTCCAATTCCAGCCAGTGGCGTGGGATTTCTTGGTGCTACTGCTTGAGAATCTATGAAGGGTATAGTCGACTGTGCCACATCTTTATGTAAATCTGAATGTGTGAAAGTAATATACTCGTTTGATCCAGATAGCTTTGTTGAGTGAAACGATTTTGTCGGCAAATCCGAATTTTTTAAATTTATTCGCTTCCTATAAACAATAAATAATATTAATTTCCTTTAAAAAATATTAATTCTATAATATCTACTCAGCTCTCCGAGAATTATGTTGCCATTTCTGTATATTTCTTGTCAATAATCCAATACTGGCATTATAAGGTGTCATTCCAATTTCAAGCTTTAGTCGTCGTTTCATGTCATCTAATCGAAATCTGACTCCTATAAATTTAAAGACAGCTCAAGAAAATTGAGTTGCTTATCTAAGTAGACCTGTAACCACATATCCTTTATCCACATGCAAATCATCCAGATCTATTGATCTTCTATTATAATGAAGTTTAAAATAGTCCAGATCTTTTGATTTGTGCGAATCGGTGACTGAATAATCTTCAACAGGCTTCCATTCTAAGGAATTTATATTGATTCTGCCGTTCTTCAATAATTGTCCTTGCTGTATTTGAAGATGAATTATTCGGTTATGTTTAACAAATCGTACCCCAGTCACAACACTAAAATTTAATGATTGGATATGCAAATAAGTTTAGTTTGTATACCCACCGATTACTCATTATATCAGAATTAACCTCCCGAATGTTCCAATACCGATCCGAATCAGTATGATCCTCACAGTAACACATACAATATGTGCAATGCCCTAACCATGTCCACTTGCTTTTTACGTTTTTCCACTCATTTTCGCATTCGGTTTTGTTACCCAGAATAGTCCCATCTTTATATTCTATTACTTGATATTTTCTAACACTCTTTTCATTCTACAACAGTAACGCTTTTTTATTTATACTAATATATCTGGAGTAATATTTACAGAATTGCAAACATTCATGTCAGCATCAATAAACGTGCAATCGTGTAATGCCCCCTTGCAGTCATATTTGTTTTGGATTCTGTGTGAAACATACTTATAATCGGAACACGTTTTGAAACATGTATTATGATCCAGGTTCATTTCATATTCCAAAGATCCTTGTAACAGTTTTGTAATTTGCTCATAGTTTATCCCTGTAACAGGAAAGAAAGCTAAAAATATCATATCCTGTATCTTTGTTGATACCTTCTTTGTAGAAAGACGGATCGCAAGCACGATATTCCTTAGATTTCATTTTAGCAATTTCTGAAAATTTATGTTTTGATAACTCGAATCTTTTAAGCATTTCTCTTCTATACCTCCTCAATTCTACTAAAGAATCGTATTCTAAAATGAAAACAGTTGATACATTATCGTAATCAAATTTATTTCTTACCATTATATAGCTTCGCTTTCGAAAGTATTTTGTAAGAATAGTATATAGCAAAATATGCTTGACCTTCGGCATTATCCAAAATGTTTAATATATCAACAAACACTTGTTGCGGGGATGTTACATAAACGCATCTTAGTTCTTCATCCTTTGAAATAGTTTCCATTTGTATTTCAACAAATGTCGAATTTATACTGTAAATTATATATACTTACGGATTTTCTGGCAATAATTTTCAGAAAGTTTCTATTGTCGAATAAAACAGACGTCAGTTGTATTATATTTTCTGAAATACCACCGAAACCCTTAAGTCCCAATATTTCTTTTGCTAGGTCCAAAGTTGCAAAATCATAATTATTGGCATGCATTTTTATTTTCTCGTAATACTTATTGATTGTATAAAGTTGATTTTGCATTTCAATAAAAGCATTGTGTTCCCGCATGTATTGTATGCCAGGCAATATACTAACTAAGTATTTTTTAATAAAGTTTTAGTTAATTTTGAATGTAGCACATATACTTACATTTAATCATTTGCTCCATAGGAAAATCTACTATTTTTACATCTTTAAACTCCCCAATTGGTCCTTTTAAACCAAATGTTCTTACTGAATTTAATAAAAGTTGTGTGTTCCAAGATAAATCCCCATGCGTATGAGCTGTTATAAAAATTATGGAAATAACAATTTGACGCAACATCGTGATAGATTTTAAAGAAAGACTTTTAGGTGCGACTATAACTAGACTTTTGTTGACAAATATAAGATAAGATTGCTCTTGCAATCATATTTGGGATAACGTTTTTCGAAAGTAAACATACTATATTTGCAAATATTTATTTTGTTCAAAAATGTCAATATGAAGTTTTAAAATTGTATTTTAAATTAATGAATACCACTGTAAATACTCTATCGAGCACGAAATTACTTAAAATATCTTCAAAGTTTATATAAGCAATTGTATTCGAATCGTTTTTCATCTTAGCATGATTTCTCTTCATAATTGGTATTAAACAATAATCATATGTTTTAATGCAGATTGCACATAAAAAGGTAAGGGTAATATTTAACTACTTGTTGCATGTTTCTATTCCTTTACTTCAGATTAGAGTAGACTATTGGATAGACTCATGCTTGCGGTATAAATTGTACACAAGAGGGCTGTGGACAGCACGAAACCGCTAGAAACTAGCGTGTTAGTATCGCCAGCGTATGGAGAGACAGGTCTGCAGACTCGAAGAGTGAGAAATGTAAATGTTAATTTGTGAACCGTTCGAAGGAGACATAATTTATAACGAATTTCGTTTTTGTCTTCCGTTTGGTGGATGATCAATTATGGCAAGGGGGAAATTTCTTATGAAGCTTGTAAGAGTTAGTCTTCATCGAGAACGAAAGTGTTACTGCGCAAAGAGGAGAAGACGCCACTTTTATGCATGATGCATGGCTTCAATGCTCGCTTGGTAACCGCAATTTTTTTTCTTATTCTATAAAATGTTTCACAACTTTAATTGTGTCAATTTTTATTTACTAAATGAATAATGTTTTATTGCGGCATAGACTCGACCAATTTCTAAATATATGACATGCCTAAATTCTTCCAAGCTCCCTGAGTTGCTATGAAGAGTTCGTTAAAATTTGTATAATTTTTATGACGAATTTAGTCATCAACGTGATCTCACGTGCTCTTCAAGCTTCATGAATTGCTTTGAAGAGTTCATTTAAATTTGTATAATTTTTATGACGAATTTAGTCATCAACGTTTAATATATCCCTGTATATAAATCGGTCCATGTGTTCTTCTATAGAAGACCTACGTCACAAGCAGAAAAGCATTCTCATACTAACCACCACCTATTTCACACTGGGTATAATGGTGTAGTTTTGTCCCTGTAGCACATCTAACATAAGCTAAACCACTATTTAAAAATAAATTATCTCTAGAAACTACCCCGCCAGTGTTTTGTAATCCACTGGACGTGAGCAAATCAAAATCGGGCTTTCATAATCTTAATAGGAAGCAGGGTTTTCGTTACAGGTCTTTAGGCAAACAAAACTCCCACCTACTAACCTTCTCTCATTTCTTCCAAATGAGTTGACGATAAGGATATATTTTCTGACATTCGAATTATCCATTTATCGACTTTTTTTAGTTTTGCGAACTCGCTGAATATTTTTCGTAGTTACCATTTACCTTATGTCTCTAATTTTTATACAAGCTCGGAAACGATTGGTATATTTAGTTGTAAACTCTTAGTAATTTCTATTTGTTTCTCTCGGTCTTGGTAAAACTGAATTATAATTTTCCTTGGGCATGATACTGTTTGACTAGGACTATTATGATTATTAAATAATTGTAGTAAACAAAAGACCGCTGATAAATAATCGACTCACTTGACACGGATCACTGATATAACTACTATAAAGTGTAAAGTTACTATAATTTTATCCAACGAAGAATAAAAAATGTAGACATTTTATTAAAGAGTAAAATTAACTTGATTAGCTACATAGTGGATACAACAATAACAGAAAAAACAAACATTATAAGCACTGGCATCCAATTCAAGTATTACAACTCATACTTCTATTACAGATTAATAAGTTAAATATAATAATAGCCACTACTGCATATGTAAATATATAATAATGATTATTTTTACTTGAACTATTCTATATTAACTTTATAAATAAAGCGAACTTATTGTTATTATACATATATAATAAAATATAAAAACTCATTCATAATCATTCTTTGTATCTTTTAAAAATTGCTTCAATAGACTATTTGGATTGGTGTTTATCAACAGTGGTGCTATAAAGCCACCAAACCCCTTGTTTCCTTTGTGTATCAATCCAACACCTTGAAGAAGTCCAAAAGTTGAAGTAACTTCTTGTGTATCAATATATGGAATAGTCGTTTGGGCCACATCCTTTTCAATATCACTATGAGTAAACTTAACAAAGTTATTTCCTTTATCAGTTCTTTTTCGTAAATCTTTATTACTAATAATTAATCTGTCCTTGGTCGGGACGTCGGGTTTATCCAGAATAAGTTCATTCCTGAAATATTGAACTGTTCAAATAGATCATTACCATTTAAAGAATCTTACCCTACTTGTGCAGGTTCTGACCATATTTGCTTATTTTCCATTAATTGCCCATTACTTGCATTGTAAAATGTACCTCTAACATTCAGTTGTATCTGATTATGTACAAATTCAAATTTGATTCCTGCCACAAACAATAGATAATATTTATACATATTTTTATATTAATTAATACCATTATTGTATTACAATTAATAAAATATTGTTAAATAACCAATCAATAATACCTACCCGTAACTACATAGTTATCTTTCAATATTTTTGGTTTCAAATTTAAAGACCTTCTATTCGAATTTAATGTTATATAATGTATATTATTTTTAAAACTACGATTGGTTACATTTACGTCTTCAACAGGAACCCAATTTCTATTGGAAATCGCACCATATGTTCCCAATTCTCCTTCTTGAATTTGTATAAAAAATACACGATTTTTTTTAACCAGACGTACTCCAGTTACTACCCTAAAATTTAAATATTTTTTGTTATATCTACAATTTAAACAATCAACATACACAACAACTATACTTATTCGCTGTAACGTTGGCAAATACTGGAAGAAGGCTTATGTATCTATCAGAATATTTATCTGTACCATCGCAAATACAAAAGCAATAGTCACATTTAACTAAGAAATGTCTAAAGTATTGTGCTGAACATTGGCTATTAGGACATAATGAAGTTGATCCCATATTATTAATTGACTCATATCTTCTTAAAGAATTCTTATTCTAAAATAAGAACCAATAAAAATTGTTATTTTGATTTATGTTTACATATTACAGATGGACATATTTTTAAAGTATTAGAAATGAATTGACAGTTTAAGACTTTGCCATTACAACTTTTTTTATCACATTTTGTGCCTTTAAAATTTTTTACTTTTGTAACTGTAAAATCATCACAGTTTTTCCAACAAGAATTTTTATCACTTAATGATTCTTCATTTTGAATGAATCCCTGTAACAGTTTAGAAATGACATCATATGTTATGCCTAGAAAAAATTAAAATGAATTAAAATAATTGTATTCCAAAGTTATTGGAAACAAACCTAGTTTGTCTGATGCTGGTATTGTATCGTTCCATAATTCATAATGTGAATGAAATTGGATATTGTTTGAAAATTCATGTAAAATTTCTTTAAAAAATTTATTATTTTGTTTTCTTAGAAGATTAATTTCACTTTCAAATGTCCCTAAAATGAAATATGTATATAAACAAACAAATACGAACTACAATAGTACTTAATACCTTTCTCATGTAATCTTAAATAATAATACGAAAATTGCATTACAACAAATCCTTTCATTTGTGCCGCAAAACAGGCGTAGAATATATCGAAATAAACCTCTTCTGCCGGTAAACTAAATGTTCTGTACACATCATTTTTCTAAAATAAAGAAACAAATATATGTTATTCGAGAAAAAATAAATTTAAACTTACTGATTTCTTGTCAAAGAAGTTTACTTTGTTAGAAAGTAGCCCATTGTCTTTCGCTGTTATAAAACTATGAATATTTCTCATATAACGTTCGACTGAATTTGTATTGTGGCTTAGAGACTGTGTGCAAAAATCTATTATTGCTGATGATTCATATCTTCTTCGCTTAATATTCTTCAGTATATAATTGTACTGTTGATCTATGTATAGTATGTATCGTTTTAAATCATTGAATTTCAATTCATCCCTTATGGCAATGTCCAAATTCTCAATAATTTGAAAAATATTGTGTTTTTCTTTAAAACATATATATTTTAATATGTAGCAAAAAAACAACTACTTTTATTTACTTACCGGTTCTTAAGGCAGTATTAGCTAAGTATATTGTTGCATCTAGTGTCTTTAATTCATTAATAATTCTTTCTTCTGCTCGTTTTTTAAATACTGTACTGAGGTTGGGAAAGTCTAAATTGCTTTTAACTGTTTCGTTTAAAACCTTGTCAAATACTTCAATATTATTTTTTATAGTTGCTAAAACACTGAACCCTTCAATTAGAAAGGTTAAGTTTAAAAGTGTTATAAAAAGTAGTAACCACGTCAAATTCATTTCACAAATATTTATTGGGATTGACAATTGATTGATTCAAAAAGTAAAAATATAATATATAAGATAAGATGTATCTTATCTGTTTATTTAAAAATATATACAGGTTGTGTAATTTATAAAATAAATCTTGATATAATTTTTGCGTGTCTGATTATACAGATCAACATATTCTATATTTTATACAGTTATAATATTAATAATAATGTTCAGTCAATATGATCAATCAATCGATATGGTAAATATGGTAAAATTGTTACTGATAATACGATAAATAATACATATAGTAATAATATACAAGTTTATTACTTCAATAAATATAAATTATTTATTGTATTATGATGACAATCATTTTTTGAATTTTTATATTTTTTTATTATTGGCCTACGCGGAAGTGTGCATGTCAAATACTATTCGCAAATTACGTCAGTACATACTAAATACCTAATATAAATTACATATTTATATCATCTCATGCTTTAAACATGTTAGACACATATTTTTTGTTTCGCTAATAAATAGCAAATCACATAATATTTTTTTAATTACTACTCGTTTAATACACTTTAAAAGTCATAAAATTTACTTGTGTATTATAAAAATGAAAAATTAACTTACAAAACTAAAAAAAAATAGTAAATAAAATTATTCATATAAATATTTTCGCAATAATTTAATTTAATAATCTATCAACAACAACATTTGAAAGTAAGTCAAGTTAAAATTAAAATTATTATACACGATATGATAATGTAATTTTATAATTCATCATTCAAGTTTTATAATGATAACATATTTCGTTGAATGTTTTTTAATATCTATAAAGTTTAAAATAATGTACTACTAAATCTAATCTCACAAATTTTAGTATCAAGATTATCATTTATCTATTGCTTAAATACTTTATACATAGTAATCAGTGTAAATTTGTCAGTTGAAATAAAATGAAGACAAGTCCAATAATATTGTTAATTTGCGCCTTAAGTGTACAACTGTGTCAATCCAATCCGCTGCTTGCACTAAAAATTGCAAGACATTCATGGGAAGTCTTAAAGTTTGCTAGAAATTTTATCGAATCATCAAATAAAATTGATAAAATTTCAAATCAAATAGAAAATATAAATAAAGAATTTAAAAATTATATAAATGATGTACGTGAAAGTAAGTTGTCTTTATTTTTATATTACAAGATTTTATTCTTAAATGTTTCAGCATTAGACCAAATCGAACAGGCTCTACAAAATATCAGTACCCAAATACGCAAAGAGTTGAGATGGCACGAAATACGAGAACACATAACAGATATAAACAACGCGTACGAGGACCTTATCAAATATAAGAGTAATGTTAAATTTGAGGCATTTACTATTACTGATTTTGCGAAAAATGCAATTAGTTTTCAACCTACATCAATTAAATCTCGTCTTAATTTTCTTCATAGTTATTTAATAGATAAGAAGGGTACAGTGTTTATGTCAAATATTAAGGATTTGTGGAAAGCTCAGGAGGTAACAATAGTGTGCAAAATAAAATATTTTGACTTTTTTGTTTGTTATTTTAGAGTTGGGAATATGTACATCAATACAGACAGTCAGAACAATCATTTTATAATGATGTTATCACAATCATGGCATTTACTGAGACAAAAGCAGAGTTAATTTTGAGATTTTCTTATGACTATCTTCAAGTGAACGAAGGTGTTTATTTCTTAAGAAAACATTGTTTAATTAATTAATTTTTAGATATAAACCACCGGTTTAATAATAATAATAAATTATTTTTAAGCTACTAACTATGCTCGAGAAATTAACTACTTATATATGGAATCGAAGCAGAGATTTTGTGATTATAAAAAAATATATAAAGAAACACTGGCGAATAAAGACCGATTATATTGGTTTGACAACGGAATATACTATAAAGAAGGTTCTGTATAAAAATGAGCCGAATAATTTTAAATGTTTACTATGTATTTGATTTTAGGACAGACATACGAACAAATCACAAGACTGATTCAAGGTTTCGTTCAAAATCAAGAAACTTTAACTAGCGGTTTATGCATAAAGTCATGTAATGCGTTGCAGGTTTCAAAAACAAATATTAACCCAAGTAAATGCGAGAAAAGAAGTTGTAAGGGTAAAGTGATAGATTGTAAATTTCTTGATAGATCTTTTCATATTTGTCCTTCGGTGGGTTAAACTCTAAATACAATAAAGACTTGTTTTTAAAAATATAAATTTCAGCCACAACATTCTCTAAGGCGATATGACTTCATAGAATCTGAAAATAAGAATTTGGGAAATTTGCGGACATGTTCTCAAAATAAATGTTTCGTGGAATCATATAAAAAATGGTTTCTTAAGTGCGATTACTGCATATGCCTCTGTGACGAAGCGGACAAATTATCGGACAGATACTTTAGTTTACATAAAATTACTTCAGATATATCACAGAATAAGTGAGAAACAATAATAAATAAATAAAATTATTATAACATTATGTTACAGAATTGTTACTGGGATTAAGATTGTCAAAAAACACAAACTAATCCATTTGATGATAGAACAAGGAATTTTAACCAGCAATATTACTGTATTTAATAAAACATGGAAAGCTCTAGACGAGTTTAAAATTACAGATAGAAAGATCCATCCTCAAAAAGACTATCATACATTAACTTTTGATTCAAGGACAATAGATTTAGATCACTTACAAACTGATCCTGAATGTGTAGTTACAGGTAACTATTAAATCTCTATTTTCTATTTTGTTTTAGTGTTTTACATAGAGTTAATTAAATTTATACTATCATTTTCCGCATTTATATTTCACAACAATACGTCAGAAATCCGTACTAAACAAACATCAAATTGCTAGGAGTGGGATTTACCTTAATAGATGGTCATTTGAAACTACAAATGCGTCAAACCAAATTTAACATTATAACAGGCAAATTAAATAAGCATTTTTCTAAATGGAAAATTAATAAAATACAAAGGTATTTCATAAAGATATTTATATAATAAATCCTAATAACAATATTCCATTTAGTTCTGAGTTGAAGCTTGAGTCACCTGATATTCCAATAAAAGCGCCACGGAGACGAAATAAAATTAAAACTGATGTCTACATAAAATTCACCAATACAGATTTACAAAAAGATGTTGCACAAACTACAGTACCATTTTTAGATAGTCAACCGGTAACAACGTCATCACCAATACAAGGAGTCGGTTTGTATCACAAAGGTGTCGAAGAATTTGGAGGCTTTATTGCACCTTTAATCTATACATATGATTATTCACTATTAATAAAGGAGTTTGATGATACATGTCCAAATTAATAATTGTAATTTGGTTAGAATATTTAGTTTTTTTGAGAATTGTCGAAAAATAAAAGATATTGTAATAATAAACACATGTCTTTTTAGTTTGATTAAAACACTAAATTCACAATAATACGCTTTATTACAACAAACGTAGTTTAATCCTCGACATCTAAAGCTTGACTGCCCGGTTCTTTCTTAAAAACTGCCCCGATTATCAAATATAAACAAATCCTTCAGATTTGTTTACAAAACAAAATAGTCTAAATAGATGTGAGCCCGTCGCATCGGTCCATCGGTGAAGATGATGACGTAAGCTAACATAAATGACTAAAACAAGTGCTATCATTGGTTAACCAATAGTTTTTCTGGAATTTAATTAAAATTAAAAATTAAAAGTTGTTAGGCTAGAAATTGAAAGAGTTAGAATAATTATAAACTTATGGTAACCTGGAACAATTAAGTCAACATATAGGGTTACATTGAAAAAAATGTAATTTTTGTGTGTTAGATTTACCGAAAATACAATACTTACAACATTCTATACTATCTATAGCAATAATTTAATTAACGCAAGAATTCGTGAGTTCGAAATGATTGGTTCAATAACGAGTAAACGCATAACCACTATTTAGGAACAGTGAACTTGACCATTGATATGTTCGTTTTTGTTAGAATATAAACCTCTGAAAACCTCATCTGGGCTAGTCAATGAATGTTTGGATCATACTGGTGATCAGTGTAGCCATTCAGCAGACCGACTTATTTTGGACTCCTTTGGACGGTGCGCTTACTGAATCGGAACGCAACTGCCGTGGATCCACATGTTTATATCAGCCGCGAAGCAAACAAGTGTTCTTATAATACCACATAAACTTGGAAATATGAAACTCGGTGCAAATCCCCAACATTGTTGTGAAACACTTGAATAGAAGGAAATATATTCCAAAACAAAAGGTACGACATAACTTAGGAACTGTCATTGTATCAAAATAAACTCAAATTTTTAAGAACATTTTCAAAATTTATGACTTTAATGGATAAATTTAAAATATTTATTAAAATCAGTACACATCGGGATTCGACTGTTTTGTAGAGCGTAATACAATAAATGACATAAGATTACACTTTTATTACAATAAATGTACGTATTTATACAAAAATATCAACGTATAGTAAAGCGAAATTGATGAATCAGTTGATAATAAAACAAAATTTACTTTTATTTATTTAAGCTGAAAGAGAAGATCTGATTAAATGACCTAAAAAACATAAGCAACACTCTTTACGATACACAAGATGTAAAACTTTTATTAATTGCTCAATATAAATCTGTAATTCAGTGGAAAAGGAATAAATAGGGGATAGAAAATAATACAAATTTTATTTTATGTATGTAAGCTGAAAGAGAATATTTGATTAGATTACGTAAAAGACATAAGAAACAAACATTTTATGACACATAAGATGTAAAATTTATATTAATTAACATAAATATGTTATGTAATTTAATGGAAGAGGAATAATTATATGGACAGCAAATTAAATAAAGTTTTATTTATGTAAGCTGAAAAAGAATATCTGATTAAATGACCTAAAGGACATAAAAAACAAACATTATATGATACTTAAGATGTAAAATTTTATTAATTAATTAAAATAATTCTGTAATTTAGTGGAAAAGGAATAAATAGGAAGGTAAAAAATAAAATAAAGTTTTTTTTATTTATGTAAGCTGAAAGAGAGTATCTGATTAGATGATCTAAAGGACCTAAAAAACAAACATTTTATGACATTAAGATGTAAAATTTTTATTAATTAATCAAAATAAATCTGTAATTTAGTGGAAAAGGAATAAATAGGGGGAAATAGGAAATAAAACAAAGTTTTCTTTATTTATGTAGACTGAAAGAGAATGTCGGAGTACATTACCCAAAGGACACATAAAACAATAAAAGCTTTACGAAAACTTTCCATTGGGAAAGTAATAAATAAAATGTAATGGAGCAAACAGCAATTTGTTCTACCTTCCGCAAATATTTAGTAAAATAATTGACAAACGCAATGACAAACAGGCAGCAAACGACGAAAAAAGAACCAGAAATAACTTACTTTGCGTTGCCAGTTGCCCAGTTAACTAGTCTCGTTCTGGACCTACCTGAAAATAATCAAAAACGTTCAATTAATATTATTGTTTAATTGGTAATTCAATTATTATTTGTTACCTTTAATGCCTTTTCCCTGTTGCCTTATTGTCTCTCCAGTGGTTGGTTGGGTCATCACAGTTCAAGATTTGTCCATCAAAGTCACCAAAATAGTCCACGTTTTCTATAGTACTTTTATCCGTCGAATCGATGAGAAAATAAACAAATCTTCCCTAAATGTTTTAGTTAAAGAAAGAACACTTTGAAATACTTTTATTTGTATTTGTTCCTTAAGTATCTTTGAAAGATAAAGTATTAATACTTTCATGGATTTTAAACTCTACTTATTTACTGTTCTTTACTTAACACCAAAGAATTAACAAAGGTTCTATTTCAATAATCACTGTACATCATCAGAGTTCATTTCATGATTACTGCGTTAAACGTACAGATAATCAGTGCACCCCTCAATTTCAAACCCAACTACTGCTGCCGCCAGACTACCTAATTAGAGTTTATCGGTACTGTGACTCCGGGTCAGGACTTAATATAAATACTTTCAATAACTTATAGGTGACCGACTATCTCTTTCTCCCGACTTTACTTATTCAAGTTAAGTATCAGTACTTTCGATAATTTGTAGGCGACCGAAAATCTCTTTCTCCCAACTTATCCAAGTAAAATATCAATCCTTTCCAAAAAATTACTTCTGAATACTTTGATTAATATTTGTCAATGTAAATAATTCGTATGACTTTATTTAACCAAGTAAAGTATTAAATTTATTCAAAAATATACTATAGAGTTATTTTATTTAGTATCAAATACTTTCGAAAATGTATATTTAAATACTTTTATTTATTCTAGTAATGACAAAAAATGTTTTTTCAATAGTTAAAACAATGAGAGTCGATTATTTATTTATATTTCTGATAATTTTGATTCCCTGTAATAATAAAAATATACCATAAATCAGTTACCCAAGAAAGAATTTCGAATGGTGGTGATTTAAAATATAGATGTTAATACAAGTAATTTGCGTAAAAATTAAAATTTACTAATAAAATGTTTAAATATTAAACCGAAACTTTACTTATTAACTTGAATTCATTAATAAATGCATTATTAAATATAATTCGGATTTTTTTATTGTGGAACAAAGACGTAATTTTAATGTAAAATTATATAAATTGTTGTTTAAAATATGTATATAAACAATATATAAGAAAATTTACAAATTTATATATACATATTTATTTATAATTAACAAATAAGCAATATACATACTACATAACGTTTGCGTTATTATTAATAATTTCGAGCATAATCTAAAAGAATTTATAAATTTGAACATTATTAACAGATTGAAATTGAATTTTTCCATCAAATATCCTATTTAACACATATTAACCAATCTTACAAATGTTTTATATTAATTGTTTAAATGTTATTAAACCATTTTACATGTTTAATGACAATGGTAAACAAAAATTCTGAAGACAAATTTTAAATAAATAACCATTTTTATCCCAATACAAATTATTATGAACAATGAAAACACAATAATTTTCAACTAAAATTATATAATTTTTTTGTTTCCTAAATTGAACATTTGTATTAGATTACTTTCATTTATTTACTTTTAATAAGCAATTTGATGATTTTGATGAGCCATTTGATGGCAAACATGGGTCGTGCGAAACATTCCACTCCAGAAGAAAGGTTCATACTCTTTAATAGCGAAATCATTCATTGCAAACATATTAAAGCATTTTAAATGTGTCATTGTTACAATTTTAAGTAAACAACACTTAACAAATGAAGTTATCTTCATTATCTTGTTTAGTAATGAAATAAAAATAAGTATTAATGTTTAACATTTACCCGTAATTTTACAATTGAATATTATTTTCCACACTTTAGATATAAAATAAAAGTTTATTCTTATTTTATTTTCCAAACAAAATGCGTAATAAGATATCTGTAATAATGTTCCTACAAATATATTGTTAATTTTTAACTTACTTATGTAACTATATAATTATTTCTAATAGTTAGATCAAATATATTATGTTTTTGAAATATGCATATGCATGCACTACATTTGTTTTAAATAATTTAGAATTTAATGAACAATTTGCACGGTGAACAATATTGATATTACCAAGACGCTTAGTTAATTAAAACAATTGTGTTTGAAATCAAAATCATAGTATTTCTCTCAGAATTATTTTATTGTATAAGATTATTTTAATAATTATAAAATATATTTTTACAATTAATTTAACAATAAATAAATATTTATTGTTTATTATATTATTATCATTGTTTATTTTAAAATTGTAGTTATATTATTTATTTCATATAATTATATTGAAACAACCGGCTCCAAAATTTTATCCTAATATTATTTACAGATAAATATAAAATAATAAAAAACTAATACTAAAAACTGCATGCGGATCCACGGCTGGCCATACTGCTGGTGATTGGTTTTAAAAATTATACAGATCAACATATTCTATATTTTACACAGGGTATTTCATAATTTATCCGAAATTTTTTAAAAAGATATGCACTTCTAATCAAGTTAATTTCTTAAAAAAATTCTAATAAAAAGAACGAGATAAAAATATTAAAGTTTGTAACAAACCTTACAACTTTTGTAGAGTAAGGATAAGTTATGAAACACCCTGTATATTCTATACGAATACTCTCTCTCTCTCTCAACCCCAAACTATACACCAAAAACAATTAAGTCTAGCCACTGAATCTATGTGTTATCATTTTTATATATACACCCATATATATATGGGTGTAGCTATACTACATATATAGTATAGCTTGTAAACATTTATAGAAAATACTATAGACCCAATATATTCTGTGAAAATTGTACTTTTAACAATAATTTTGTACTAGTATAAATATAGTATTGATCTAAAAAAGTCCATTAATCTTCTACACTTCATTAAGCATTAAAATATTATATGATATAAAAAAATAATATGTTTAATTATTTCTATGAATAAGAGTGACAGATAAAATTTTAATAGTAGAAAACTCATCATTTCTGTGCAACCATTATTTTACCATTGGAATATTACAATTTATTTTGTTTATATTTCAAGATAATTATTAAAATAATTAAGTTCATAACTCACATTTATAATATTTTTAGCTAGTATTGTTAGTCAACTTAAATAAGTTTCATCACACATTTAATTTACAAATGTAAAAAATCCTTTTAATGAAGAAGTTTGATGTGACAGTGGTAACAACAACGCAGAAATATTTTTATTTCTATAAATTGGGGGTTTAAAAACAATAAAACCATAGTAATACATAAAAAACGTTTATTATGCTAATAAATTATAATACAAAAATAAAATAAATAAATTAAACTAATTAATTAAGAAATTGTATCACTGGATAATCAGAAATTAATCTTTTTTATAGCCTTCTGGTACAGGCATGTCAAATACTACTGGTAAATTATTTGGGATATAGTTTATGTCACATGTTGAAGCATTTATAAAAATTATTTTTCCATCTGATGTTACACCATATCCTACAAAAAATAAGTTAATAAGATGATCAATAGCGCAATAGTTGTGTGAACCTTCATGAATGTGACCAAATACATGATATTTGGGTTGCACCCTTTGTTGCACTGTGGTCAACAGTTCCACACATCCAGCTCTTACACCTGAACAAACCAGATCACCATGACCTAATGGAGGTGTATGTGTAATTAAAATATCAATATTGTTAGGTATCATATTCCATTTTGATAAGCACTCTCCACCTCTTTCTAAGTTGAAGGCCCAGTTTCCAAATTCTGGTTGCCTAAAATAACAATAAATATATTATTTCATGTAAATTTATGTAAGGTTTATTTATACCAAGGAGTCCCATATATTTTTATTCCATACAATTCTAATTCAGAATCCTCCAAATAAATACAATTTGTCAAATATTGCCTGATGTTTTCTGTATTAACTGCCTCATAAATATCATCCTTTGTGTTTCCATAATTTGGAACTTCATCCTTGCAGTCTGTGTTCCTCCTAGTGGCGTCAAATTTCTTTTTGAAGATATTAGCAAACTTTTTATCAAAGCTCAATTCATGATTACCAGCAATCACTATTTTATGCTTGTGCGGTAGATTTCCTAAGAGAATTATTCAAGAAGCATTATTAAAGCAGTAAGTTAAAACATAATTTAATAATCATTGGTTACAAGTTAACTTATTAAAAACAAAAACATTAATTGCATATTATCAATGAATATTAAAAAATGAGGCAATTCATAAAATAAAAGTTTTAAAATAAAAAAAAAACATATATTTGCAATATTTAACAAAAATATTGGTATAGAAACAAAACTGCACATACCTAACCACTTGTTAAATTGTATGACTTCATCTTTTTGGCCACATTTGGTGAAGTCACCAGCATGAATGAAAACATCCCCATCAGGTATATCAAACATGATATTCCGTATAAGAGAATGTGTATCACTCATGCAAACAAATCTAACTTTATTTTTCTCCACGGGTTTGGTTGGTATTTTCACATTTAATTTGAACACTTTCTGTGTCTTGGAAATCTCCTTCCAAGCCTCTGTTGGCTCATCAGTCAATCGATGAATGGAGACCATTGCTCCAGATATTGTTAGACTGATTGTGTTCAATTATCAGTTGATTCTAATTGTAATAGTTACGTGAAACTGGTTGTTTACTTCGTTGAATTCTATTTTTGCTGCTGTTACATATACGATCTGTTTCCGTTCTCTGTCATGACATTTTTTGGATGTTTTTCAAACCCAATGGAGTACACTATTTAAGCAAGTATTATTAGGAAAACATCGCAATTGTGAATCTTATAGATAAACTAATTTTAATACAATGTGTTTATCTATTTTTAATAGGTTACGTCGGCTAAAACCTAACCTCTAAAATGGTCTAAAATCAAAATTAATGCGGGAATTTCAAATATTTCTATTCATTCTAACGTTGATTGATTAAACATATTATACTGTCTGATAGTAAATCCCATATCCATTAATAAAACACAAAGTTATAATAGGAAATACAAACTTTTATTATAAACCAACATTTTATTTCCTAATTCTTATAGATTTATGTTTATTTCAATTCCTCTGGTCAATAAATCGTATTTAGAACATAAAACTATATTTTGTATAAATATATACATATCATAATTTAAAACTTAATAATCTTGTTGGGTTTATGCTTATTACTCCAACTGCCATTAAACCCATTACTATTGGTCAAATCGTCTGGATTGCCAGCGCCAAACGTCTCCAAATGAATATTGTCACCATCCCTCTGCTGTTGTGCCTGATACTTTGGACAATCTTTTTTCAAGTGAGTAACGTCTCCGCAAACTTTGCACGCACCACCTTTAGGATACAAACCCCTCGCATTGTCTGGACATTGTCTGGCAATGTGGCCCTGTTCATTACAAATAAAACAAGACGCAAACTTGAAATCCTGACCCCTGACCACTTTGCATTCAAAGTGAGTGTGTTCCGTTGATCCGCATTTGAAACAGATTCCAGAACCTGATGTTTGAGCAATTTGATTTTTATTCAAGTCCGGGCATTCAGAGAGATTATGGCCAGATTTGCGACAATGGAAACACACCTGAAATTAAACATTATTTTTAATATTAGGTTGAAGAAAGTTTTTGTTTTAATAATTAATATACATAATCCATATATTTGGAAGTATATATTACCTTCTTCTTTTCTCTGGCAAAAGCTTTTTCAGCTTTCCGCCTTTCTAGTTTCAGTGCAGCATTTATCTCACTCCTGGGCAAACCTTTGCTGATCATTTCCCCCCTTAACTGTTTAAGTCTCATGGCATCTTCTTTTTTCACAGGGAAGCCATCAACATAGTCTACATCTACTTCCTTTCCATTTATCATCATTTTAGTAGGGAGCAGTGGCTTTTTCCTTGGATGCTCTTCTTTGTCCCTTATTTTACCAGATTTCTGATTTTTTGTGTTTTTATTGAACCTATCAAATGGTTTCTTGTTGGTAGTAGCATTTTTATTATTCTTCTTTTCAGTAGTAGTACCATTTGTCTTATTGATTGGATTACTTTCTAATGATTCAGAATTGTTTTCTTGAGCCTCTTTTTCTTTTTTCAGCTCTAGCTTTTTTAGTTTTCTCCTTTCCATTTGTTTTAATTTCTTTGCTCTTTTCTTTGCAATTTTGGCTTTGTCCTCCTCAGTCAGATCTTCTGGTTTTTTCAATACTTTCTGTTTCTTCTTTGAGCTAACACCAATTTCTGCATTATTTTCTTCATTATTTTGATCATTTTCCGCTTTTCTTTTTTTATTTGTAGTAACTGTTGAATTTTCACTATTTTCAGTAGATTTTTCCCCATTTTCTTGAGTCTGTAACTTCAACTGCTCCTTTTCTTTCTTCCCCTTTTTTTGTTTCTTGTTTTTCTTTTCAATATTTTTACCTACTACCTCAGATTGTCCTTCTGGTAGTTCTTTGTCATGCTCAACTTCTAAATTTTTGTCATCTTCAGCCAATATTTTTTTCTGCTCACTATCTTTGTTAATTGTAATTTTAAGGAGCTTCTTTTTCTGTTTGGGTTTTTTCACTTGTACTTCCTTTATTGGTACTTTCGAACTGGTTTCTTCTGGTGGAGCATCACTGCCATCATCATCATCATTTTCTTCTCGAGTCTCTGTTTTTTGTGTTGCTTTGATATTTTTTCTAATATTCTGACCTTGAGTTGTTGGTGTTTCTCCATTTTTTGAACTATCTAAAATCTTATCCAACTGTGCTTTTAAACCAATGAATTCCTCATCATCTTCATCATTATCACTACCAATCTCATCTGTCTCAATTTCATCAGTATTATAATCTCCCTCCTTGGGAAATTCTCTTTTGCTCAATTCCGGAGTATTTTTAATACCCAAGTTGATTTTCTCTTTCAGTTTTTTATTATTCACCTTCGACTTATTTGGAGCCTTTGATACGCCTGGAAATTCAGCCCATTTAGTTTTTTTCAACTCTTCAGCTTCTTTTTCTTGTAGAAACGATTTGTACGTTGCATCTCTTCTTTGCTTTACTTCATTTAACTTTTTGTTGAACTCAATTTCCTTATTTTTCTGCTCTAATTGTTCTTTCATTTCACTCCAAGAGGTGGCTTCTTCAGGCACACGTTCATTCGAAGCCTTGGAACCTTTAGCCCTTGCAAATCTAGTCATGTTTTTAGTTTTCAATCTGCGTCAACTTAAACATGTGTTCAAAAAGATTGAGGTTAGTGTTTGGTCAAGTGTATATAATTTGTGGGTTTTGGTGTTCTATGATTAAGACAATTTTGACAGGGTCCTCAACCAAAAGCATATAATTTTATAAAAATGGCATGAAAAACATAAAAATACAGACAACAGAAAAGAAATGTTTTAATTTTAATAATAGGGAATTTTTAAATATACAAATCTGGAATCATGTTTAAGTATGCAACCAACATTTCCATATTGTATATGTATATCAAATATGTTTTCTACAGACACAGATTCTAAATTAAAATATTATATATATATAAACATTTATTATAAATGAAATGAAATATATATTTAAAACCTTAACATAACGTTCTTATACAATAATTGAATTATGAAATACAAATTAGCTTGGACAATACAATAAGAGTAAACATTTATTTTATATCTAAAGTTAAACTTTAGTTCATTGTAGAAACACTTCCTTTTTTAATGACAGGTGCATATTTATTTGGATAGAGTCTATTAATTTCTAATACATTAATCTAATCTAATACTTTGTATCTTCCCACAATTTTTTTTTTTAATGTTCTATGGGATTTAAGTATGACGATTGCGTCGGTTAGGGTAATACATTATTTTTATTTTTTACGAACCACTACTTCACTACCCAAGTTGTATATTTCGCATCATTATCCGATTGATAAATCCACTTTAAAGGCATATTCATTTCGGCATAATAAACCATAACTATTTTCAGTATTTCCATATAAATTTCCTTTGTCATGTTATTTTTATACATAGAGAGCATTATAGACCTACAACAGAGTACTGATTGGTCTTGTTCTTCCGATTTCAGTTGACAGGGGGCTGGCATCCATATATGTCCTTTTTCATCTATATATAAGTTTTCATATATGTGTCTCTCTTGGCTATGTTCCTCGGATCAATGCCCGGAGAGAGATTTTTAGTCGGTGAGAATTCGACACTGCCTCCGAATTCCACCAGGACTACGTCTATTAAGATTTTCCCCTCTTTGTTCCAAAAAAAAGTACCCGTTTTTTTTCTTCATTTACATACATACTCTTTCCCATCAGATCCAAAACTATTTATTTTTGTTTCGTCATTTACGGATCTTTCAGTGTCTCTCTTTCAATCCCTTTAACATGTCTGTAACATTCAGAACAACAAAAGCAATAAATACGTAGGTTTTCTGCCGATTTGGCAAATTAAGAATTAATTATGCGCTTTTCTTCAGGAGTACAATGTTTCGTACGACCCATATTTGCGAGGACACTCGTATTTTTATCTTCATCAAAATTTTTATAATCGTTTAAACATAATACAATACGATAATTTATTAAAAGTTTTATATTATATTTGTTAATGATGTATTACATAATTAATATCAAAAGATATCATAGTAGATCCAATATTTAATTTTAAACAGTTATTTATATAAAATTCCTTTTAGTTTCCTTTATGATTTTGCTTACTAGTACTAGCCCTCAAAATGGTCAAAGATAAATTATATTTCAAAAAAGTGGTTAAATTATTTCATATTTTCAACAGATAGTTTATTCAATTACAAACCTTTAAAGCTTTAAAGATTAAATATATATGTTATTAATGTTTGAATGTAGTTCACTCAGAAGCATTTCAGGGAACTATTCTCAATGTCTATGTTTATAGTTCTCAGCCTTTTAGTTTTTTATCAAATAATCCTGGTATAAATGAAATAGAGAGAAGATATAGATTCAGGGCACGCCTTAGACAAAATGTACAGACTAAAAACATTAAAGCTCAAATCTAAACAGTTAATACATTTTAGGAATAAATTAAATCCTAGTATTTTCTTTATTTTAATTTTACTTTTTATATGATCTTGTTATTTTAATACTTGCAACTTAATTAATTAATTATTGAAAAAAAAAACTTAAATGATGAAACTGGAGGAAAATCGACAAAAATTTTATGGAATTTGAATTAATATTGTTATGTACATAACAATGTAAGTGATTGATAAACTAAAAATGATATTTTTCCGTGTTTAGTGCATCGGATTTACTGTACAATATGCAACAAAATATTTATACATCCATAAAATTAAAATTTGTATACCACTGTAATGATATAATTAAACCAACCAAAACATTTTTCTTTAAGAAATAATAAAACAATAGTATTATATTTTATGTTTTAATACAAAATAGACGTAGTCACAATATTTACAAAAATAAATACATGTTTCTAGGATCAAATATTACAAAGTAATAAAATTAGTTAAGTGCTTTTACAATCTTGTCACATATGAAAATTTATTTAATAAATTCATAGTAATTTGTTTTTGTACCAAACAACAAACTCAATCCATTAACAGAGGACAATATAAAGATAATTTTATATATATATATACATAAGTATGAACATAAAAATCAGTCACAATAAATAAATATAAATTTTTTCAATACAATATAAAAACAAATGCAAAAACATTTGTTTTTCAATAGAAATAATTAAAACTCTTGATTCTTTGTGGTCAAAAATAAATTTTTGCCTCAAACCTCAACAATTCCCAATTATTAGCTGCGATGTGACGTGATTTATGATTATGAGTTTGAATTTAATCTTTATCGTAAACTACATTAAAGCTTAAAGAATTTTTCTAGTGTCTTCGACAGTACATCGGTAATATAAGATGAATTTTGTTAAGACTATGTACATTGACGTCAGAACAACACTTATTGGTCTGATATTGTAACCGTACATTCTCCTATTTTTGCTGTCAAACCAATACCACTCAGGAAGTCGATATTGCTCTGAGTTGATGTTGATTCTTCCTGTGCACTATTTTCTTCTTCCGTTATAGTTTCTTGGGATTTTTCTTCACTTTCTGTATTTACTTTAGGTTGATCATCTTTCATACCAGATTCTTCTAATGTGATGGTAACTTCTGGTAACAAATCCGAACTGATATTTTCAGTTTTCGGTATTATCAGGTTGTCACAGCTCCTATCAGATGCTGTGCAGACGTTAGTTATTTTAGGAGTAGTTGTATCTTGTTCACCCTCCTCAGTTTTGATTTCAACCAGGGGTTCCATGATTGGCTGTTCTAAGTCATCGTGTAGCGGCTTCGTCAAAAACTCCAAATCTCCGAATGGTAGGTTGGTGTAGTCATAGTTCTGACGCGAGTGAATTGAAGGATTGTTAGAAGGAACTAAAAAAGGCCCATCCAATTAATACCCTGACCATTTTGATTTGATTAAAACAATCACCTATAGGATTCAATCGTGGTCGTCCTCTCGGTCTCTTAATCAATGGCGGGGGAACTAAATAATTTCAATTAAACAAAAATCAAATGAAATTTAATATTCTTTACCTGGGGGATATTTTCTAGGCCTTCCGCGTTTTTTCTGTCCAGACGCCGACCCATTGAAACTATTACCGGAACTATTTGTGCTTGTAACAGGGGTGGAAGTTGCATTGGATTTTACTACAAGAGGAATCGTCGCCACTCCATCAACACTGAATTCCATTTTAGGTCGAATTTTTCGGTAATTGGAAGCATACACTTTGTTATCATCGTCGTAATTCGGCTCATAATGGCTACCGTGCATTGTAGGTGATGGAATTCCAACTGTGCCAATGCTCTGTATTAACTGATATTAGAAATCTGATAATTGTGATTTGATATTTGTGACTTACATAAGTGGAATTTCTTAGTAGTTCATTAGGTACATAATCCGGGTCTAAGTCGTGATTCTTTCTGATGTGGTGTTTCAATTTGTCGTGTCTGGAGAATGCTTTATCACAATATTTACAGGCGAACGGTCTTTCACCGGTGTGTACTAACTGGTGTCTGGTTAAATGTGATGCTCTCTTGAAACTGAAACGATTTTAAAATTAAATGAATATGAAATTATTTTAATTATTCTCTCGATAGAATTTGACAATTACCTGCTGGGACATAAATCACAATTGAATTTTCTAGGCTTCTTGTCCCATGAAGACATTTTCATTCCAGGGGGAAAACTTAACACTTCACTGATTTTAGGAGTAATAATTTCTTCTTTGGACACTGTATACAAGTCATTTGGATCAGACGGTTCATTATTGGAGTCGGATGCGCTTCCGTTGTCTAAAAAACAAAATAATAACTAATAGTTTCGATAAATTACACGTAAATAAATAGTAAACAACCTACCCGATTTGGAGCATTCGTGTAATCTGTCAACGCTCTGTTGTTTAGTTTGTTTGGCCGGCTTCGGAGAACTTTCGTTGAAGTCTACGGTCACCCTCTTCTGACCTTTGAACCGGGTGTCTCTGCCATGACCGTTAGCTTTATCATCTTTCTCATTCTGCAAACCATGAATTAATCTGACCCCAAATAATCGACAATCAACTTACGTTCTCATTAACAACGACAACTCCGGTAAGATCTAACTCATCAACCAATTCGCACATAACATTCGTCGCGTCAATGTTAATCTCTGCACATCCATAGTAAATAACCTCGATAATTTTCTTCAGTCGTTCTCTAGAAATGCCGTGCATTACGAGTGCCACGTTGTCCTTGTGCTCGACGAGGATTCTGCGGAAATACGGACTGCTGGCGGCAAGAACGACCTTATGGGCTTTGATGCTGCCGTCCTTACAGTGAAGGGTCACGTCGGTCAGTTGTTCCTCCTCCAGCAGGGTCTTGAGCATGTCCGCCAAGTTCTCTAGGTGCCGGTAGGTCAGCAGTCGCGCCGACTTGGGGGGCTTCATCTAAATATTTTTACATTTTTTATTTTACGTTCAAAATGTTTCTGATGTGATTTAATGAATCATTAAACTTTAACTTCGGTATGTAATGTAGGTAATAATTTTATTATTATTCATTATTTCCGCCTCTGCGAGAAAAATTACTGATATAATAGTGCAATAAATATCAATTAATATTATTAATGTTGTAATTTTAAAATTATTAAAAGCTGACTAATAAATCATTTAAGACGCATGAAAACTGCTTGAACTGTTTCAAATTAAACGAAATATTACATCAATAAATAATCTGTTAATTACAGCTCCACAAATGAAATTAAAAATATCGCAAAAATATACCCACCGTGGCCCCTCGACTAGGAAGTAAATATAGTGCATCAATATATACATTATACAACTATAGAATGATAACGAAAAATAAAACATTGAAGATATTTTCAATATTTTATGTTCAATATTCTATGATATTATTTTTTAACATACTTCAGAAACAAAGTATTTCGATTAAGCAATATCAACTCGCCTTTTAAAGCAGCAATAAATACATAATTCATAAAATTATAATAAGTATGATAATTTAAATATTCGTAAAAATGATCAGAATTTATTTGTATTGTTTGTATTTATTTCTATTTTTAGAACTCATATAGTTACTCATATAAATATTACAAGTGACTAATTAAAACTAGGCATCAAAAATAGTGCAATAAAATTTGCTTGTAATTTAATACGTATTAGTTTATAATTTGTTTAATATTAAATAAAAAAATTTCAAATGTTAATGTATGTATTTTTAGAACCTACTATTATTCATAATATTTGCAACGTTAACATTTACAGACGAAACAAGATATTTTAGTAAAATTTTAAGTTTTATGAAATATGGCTTTAATCATTAAGCAACGATAAGTTATTTTTAAAATTTAATGTATGTATTAAATCATAAAATTAAAACTCCGTAATAAATATTTCAAATATAATATTGTATTTGAGCCATATGTACAATATTTGGAACAAAAGTTATATATTCCCTTATAAATTTCCATATGCATATATAATATTAACCATATTGGTAATTAATTATAACTGTAATAAAATTTAATTAATATTATTTTCATGCATTAATTATTCCCAATGTATTCGTGGAAATTTCTAAAGTATAAAACAAAACTGTTTGTTGAAAACAATAATTGATGTAAAATAATAGATTTTTATATTTTGTTCTACATACATCCGCTTGAGTACCCAATTATTTTATCGATGCTCAGGAATTTAATTAAATTAGCCGTAATTTTCCTGGTTTATAATTAATTTTTACTCCATTATCTTAATAATATTAACTAAATGTATGGATCTATTTCATAGGCATCGAAGATTAATATTAAAAATACAGTTCTAATAGAAAATTGCACATGTACTTTCACACACAAACAAATTTAATTGTAGGTTTCTTATATAATAATTACGTAACTTATATAAATTACAAGTTAATAATAAGTACAATTTTAACTAAATCAAAATTTATAACTTTCATAATTTTGTACGTTTTTATGTTTTATTTATATTTTTATAGAAAAGGTAAAATATTCTTAAAATAAACTTAAAGCAGGTAAATTCACAATTAAAGAAAAACTATTTTTAATGAATTAATTTAATGTTATAATATTACAGAATAAATATGATTAGGTTTAAAAAAAACTAAAAACACAATATTTCAAAAAATTCTTGATTTACTAAAGTGGTCGTTACGTTTACATATGAAAAATAAAAATTAATTACATATATATTTATTAAAAATTTTATAAATCGAAAAAACTAAAAATAAATGCACTGTGTTTAATTATACTCGATGCAAGTTTATTTTTACACATTTATTCTCGACTTTAACCGATACATGACCCCGACCAGTTCCCCACGCCGCAACGAATTATTAAATAAAATTATCGTAGACAATTGGCATTTTACGTCACCATTACTGAACACCCCGTAAAATATACACCAGCGTACACAATGCGACCGAAGCTAACCTCAACGCACCATCCACAACAAACACTGCCTGTTGTGCGTCGGATTTATGGACGTTTTTATCCGGTCCGTGTTGCGGGAAACGGCACAAAATTCGGATTCGTGTTGATAGATGTTTTGTATACGTCGTGAAATTACCTTGTGTCCTTGACGGGATAGCACGACGCCGCAACCAGCAAGGAAAAACGGGCGAAAAACGGGCCGGGCCACCTTCCTTTGCGGCACTCGCAAACTTACTGCCCGCGCCCTTCCATCCGTGCCGTCGACGACGAGTCCCCAGACCGGGGGGGCCAGGACCGTGTGGTGGCCCGCGTTTATTGATTTATTCCGCCGCTGCCCCCTCTTTCTAAAATGCACAAAATACCCTCCGGATTTAATTGGATCCCCGCGACCGGGACGGGACGCTCTCTCAATCCTGTGCTCCCCAAAACACACTACATTTTTTATTTTATTTTATTTTATATTCATATTTAATATATTTTTTTTGTGTGTGTGAGACCACGTATATTTTTATTATGCTCCGCGCATATGTTTAGTTTCTGATTATTTTGTTGTAAATATTTATAGTTATTATCTCATTTATTAATTCTGCTTTATTTAATTTGACATTGAACTTTTTACAAATACTAACTTAAAAGTTGTGTGAAATATATTATTAAATATAAAGTTATTAATATTTCAATCATGTAATTTAATATATGTACAATTTTACAGTTTAGGCATCATATTTTTTAACAATAAAATAATTATTGTTTATTTAAAATATGTCGTAATATACATTATTTAAAACTCATTTATTTTAATACTAAAAAGCCTATAAAACATTTAATTAAATGTCACATATATATTAAGAGTGGTGAGTTTTAAATTATTAAAAATATTTAACAAACAAAATTTTTATGTCAATAACTTTATCGACAAATAAATTTACTAAATTATATTATAACTAATATATAATATTAAAAATAGTACACAATAAAAATAAAAATTAAGTTCTAAATTGACATAAATCTTTAAGGGCATAGAAATATAATTATTATATAATTATGATTACTAAACATTTGTTATTGTTTGTTGATAAAATTCCAAATTTTATTAAATGTACAACATCATATTATCGATATTTTAATTCTTAAAATAAAATATTGTTTATTTGAAATACGTTATAACATATACTATTTTAGATTGATACATATGATAATAATCCTATTTCTAATGTAAAAGGAAGAATATATAATTTTGGGGTGAGGGGATCCATAAAAATATATATTAAAATGAATATTCAATAATAATTTATATTTATTCTCAACTTTTATATAGCAGTCGATATATATTTCAACAAAATAATTTTAATTATAAAAAATGATTATTATTTGAAAAATTAATATATGTCTAAATTTACATTTTCGAGATAATTATTTAAAATTTATTTATTTTGATATTATTATTGGTTGTTAAAATTCTAAAAAAATATATTTATTTTCAAATTTCGTCATCATATTTTTTAAAATAAAATGAATATTGTTTATTTTAAATATGTTATACATTATTTAATACTTATTATTTTATTACTGAAACGTTTATAAAGAAAGAATTATGTTAAATGTCATCTTATTATAAGTATATTAAGAGGGTCAAATTTTATTATTTACGAATATGTATCTATAGGTATATTAGAAATTATAATTTACAGTAAAATTTGTAATAAATAAAAATTATTAACGAACGCTAATGCACTATAAATATATAAACTTGAAAAGTGCAATTAAAACAAGACATACATATAAATTAATATAGAATAAAAGAAAATAGTAAATAATAAATGTAAAATATACATTTAGCTTTCTTAAATTGAATTTGAAACGCATCTTGTGAAAATTATTTTTTATTATTTAAAAACATATATTATGAAGGGATGAATTTTTAACGAGAGAGAAACATGCATATGCAGTAATAATTAATATATTTGTCGATTTTTAGGTACTTTTATATAACTATAAAGATATATATTGGGAAATGAAAAATATTTTTTATTAATGAAAATATTATATATTATCATAATTTGTTGTAAAATTCTATAACAGATATTAATTATTACTATATATTAATTATTTTCCCTATCATAATATACGTATATATCCTTATACATTAAAAACTGAATTTTCATACATTTTACATATATTCTTTCCTATTTTCTTGTGTAAGTGAGAAAATGGTTTTATAATACGTTATAAATTTATAATTTATAAATAGTATAGTTAAAACATTTATTCACTCTACTTGTGTGACATTTAAGGGTTTTCGTTAAAATAAATATAAAAGGGTAAACACAGGTAAACCACCCCATGAAACAATATATTCTCTTTTGTATTGATTTTTATGTGTTGGTTTGTTCTTTTTAGATAATCTGTCGCAATGTGAAGTCGTACCAATGACTGTTCACAATTAATAGTTTTAATACATACCATACATTAAAATTAAATCAATAAAAATTTTATTTGTTCAATGTAATGTGTATTAATAAAAAATGTAATGCGGTAGTCTATGGTGTAAAGGTAATTCCCAAACATATATTTGCCTTAGCTTTTCCCAAAAGTATTTAAATCGAAGTTATTTCAAATGATTTCTATTTAATTTATTTTCCAGTCCTTTGTAATTTTAATGCAATCGTGGTTGCGTAATAAATACATCACTACTGGTTTTGTGATAAAACTTTTATTTTAAGAAAAAATATTTGTTTTATTAATATAAAGTTTATTTTTATTGCGTTATATCAATTTTGAGTATTAATATTCACACCACAAAAAATTGTTGTCCTCTTAATTCAACAATACAACAATATATAGTTAGTCTTTGGTATGTAATAGTTAATATTACTGAATTGTGTATATGTAACAAACTTAATTTATGTGCAATTTATGTAACATAACACTCTGATTCAGCAGTAAAGTAATATTTGCATGTGTATTTAAAAAATTAATAGTTTTTACGTATTTAAATCAACCTTTGTTAATGTTAATCATTTTTTTTATTTAGATTTTCATAAAACTATAATATTATATATGTATAAATGTATTCGCTTATTATTAATGATAAGATTAATCAATAGAATATTAATTTTTTTAAATATGTAAAATTCGTAAAAATATTTTCTTATACTTAAAGGAAAAAAATCAACAATAAAACTTTTATATTTCAAAATTTTAATATTAAATGCATCTTATACAGAGAAATTATATTATTAATATTTGTCAAAGTATTGATTTATATTCAATTTATGAAGCTTTCCACATTCATTAATATTAATAGTAAATATTAACTAAATATTTATTTATACCGTTAATTATCCATACTATAAATTATACGTATCATTAAACCAACAAAATGTGATATATTTACTAATATAATACATTGGAGAGGTCCCACCCTAACACCTTAAGGACGACATTGCTGACAAGGGGTAAGAACTAGTTTTAAAAATATTAGACTTTGTCGAAAGGGTCGTGACGTTTTTCTATATATTATATCAAAGTACGTTCATCAAAATAATGTTTGTATTAGGTTTTTCTTATAAATATTCTTGAAAAATCATAGACGTATAAAAACAGAGAGATATTTCCAGAACTATTCAAAACCAGCGCCTGTTCCCCCTCCACAATGTGAGCAAATTTCTGAAATCGAGTTGGCGCTCCGCAGGTTTCCTCAAAACTCCTGCTTGACTTACTCGAGTTTCAGTATACCGCTGAATTTCAATAGTGCACCTTGGCTGGTGACAACTACAAACAAAAAACACCCTAAACAAAACAATTGAAATAACAGTCTTCGCTTGACACTTTAAACGTTCGTGTCCGATTCGATTTTCCCAATTTTCATACAAGATCATGGAAATCACGGTGGACAGCCCCAATGTTACCTACTCTGATAATTATATTGAGGCGAAATATGATTATCAGTATACAAGGGCGATAAAGGATGGAAATAAAGTGTTGGTAAGTAAAAAATTCGTAAAATTTCTTTTTAAATGTTAAATATTTAAAATCCGATAAATATTAATTGAAAAAAGGGGTATGCGATATTCAGTTAGGTAGACAATTTTAGTCATATTTTTTAACTTTTGAAGTTTTTTTACTTGATTTTAATTTGTAACCGTCTCAAATTCCGGAAGTTCAAGTTCAGGTTGAATATCCCTCTGGAACTCTGCCGGCTGGAAAATCAATAATCATATGTTCTGGAAGTTTCCTGGTCCCAGTTCCAGGGACATTTACCGCGCATTGTTCTTTTTATAAACCAAATTTTGGGATGTTTCTATTATTTTATTATTAAACGTAAATTAAATTTTACACATTAAATTTATTCTATTTGCGTTTTTCATTATTGACGGTTTAAGAAATTATTAAATTAGTATAAGTATAATTTAGTAATATTAAATTTTAATCTTTAATGTGAAACGGTAATTCTAAAAATAAATAGGCTTAATTTTCTGTCGTTTTTTTTTCTCTTTTCAATTAATTATTTTTTCAAATATAATGTCAATATCGTAAGAAATAAAAGTATATAAATATTCTGTAACAAATGATTTAATGATACTTAATTGTCGCTTTATACTAAGTATTAGAGTACTCATCACATTTTTTATCAATTCGTTAATTTACAACAAAGAGAACAAGTCGATATCACATAATTCTGGAAATAACTCCTTAATGTATAGAATACAAATTTTATAACAATTTACTCATTTTTGTCAGTTTATATCAAATAGAAGTGTATCTATTTACAGTTTTTTATTCATTTATTCTGAATTAGTTAATGTATTTATAAATTATTTTTATTATTTATTTCTACATCCAATTAAAAACTTGGATACGCTCCAAATATGCATAAACTAAACATAGAATATTGTACGTTACTACTTGTTGTTCTTTATCTACTTCTGACAATTAAAATTTTATCATAATTAAACCGTAAGTTTACCACCATGTATATCTCTAATTGTTTAAGTAATCTGGAATTTGAGCCATCAGCTTATGCATTAGAAATATAAACCGTGCAATCCTGCGAGCTGGGCTGAAATTTCTTTATCTTTATGAAGCTTACCTTCGAATTAAAAATTTATATATCTGCAAATATTTTTTATAAAATTGAACGTTGAACCCTCATAATGTTGATCTTGGGTATCGGCGCTATGTGTTTAGTGATACTTTAGTGATACTCTTTCAAAACAAATGATTCACCTAAAATGTTTTGACTGACAAAAAATTTTGATAAAATATGCAATAATTAATGTTTTGACGTCAACCTTATAAATTGGAGTTAAGGTTTGAATTAAAATTATAAATTGTCCAATAATGTGTTTGATATAAAATAATTAATAAACATAATTGTAATCACATAATAATATTTGCGGTGGATGTTACACAAATTAACACGATAAAATCTTATCATTATTTCCTAAGGTTATTAATGAGTAATACTAATGACTTAAACATTCCTTTGAAAGTATTTAAGCGATTATAAAATATTTTATTAATATAATATCCGTTTCCTTTCGTCAAATAAATATATTACGATAATTTTATTACCAGTCGATAATGTCTAATTATGTACATTTGTATTTACACTTCCTCTAATGAAAGATAATTTATAAATCAATAATTTTCTTAAGGTGACGCCGATAACTGAGAAACTGAGTCTGCGCACCAAACGCAAGGTTCCGCAATTGGGCGTGATGCTCGTGGGTTGGGGCGGCAACAACGGTTCGACCTTCACCGCCGCCCTGATCGCCAACCGTCTTGGACTCTCTTGGCCGACGCGTCGCGGCGTACAGCATGCCAACTGGTACGGTTCGCTCACCCAATCGGGAACCGTCCGTTTGGGCGACGACGTTTTCGTGCCCATCGGCCAGGTGTTGCCCATGGTAGACCCGAACGATATCGTGGTCGACGGCTGGGACATCAGCAAGTTGAGCATGGTGGAATCGGTGGAGAGGGCCATGGTATTGGAACCGGCCTTGCAACAACAGTTGCAGCCTCATTTGCAGGGGATGAGGCCCAGGCCGTCGATTTACGATCAAGATTTTATTGCTGCTAATCAGGTTTGTTAAGACCTGTGTTCTGTTAACGTATGTTAATTTTTCTGTTTGTTTTAGCTAACGCGTGCCGACAATGTAATAAAAGGCACTAAGAAAGAGCAAGTCGATCAGATAATTCGTGACATAAACGATTTCAGACAAAAGACCAAAGTGGATAAAGTTATTGTTTTGTGGACGGCCAATACTGAAAGATTCAGCGATATAATTCCTGGTGAGTGGTATTATTAATTAAATTTATACTTATGCATACCATCATAACTATTATAGAAGCCAGTTCAACACGAAACATTATTTTAAGAATTGCCCTCCTTTTCTGTTTTTTTTAAGATATTTTTAAAAATTAAATATTTCATAGACTACGTTAGATGTTTTTTACAAAGTATCAATTTAAAATTTCTAGGCATTATTTCGACCTGTTTATCTGTATTATACACTCAACACAACAGTTCCAAATTCTTGTTGAAAAATTATTCAAGTTATTAATTAACAATAGTTTTAATTACGAAAACGAACTTACTACGTGAAAGCAGAGAATATTATCACATAAATTAACAAAGCCATTAATAGAACTTTCAAAAATAACATTGTTTTTATCAACATATCTTACCATAGTTTAAAGTCATATGGTAAATTATCGATCACTAATCATTTTTAAAAATTTGCTTTTAAATATCTGCAGAATCTTAAAAAAGGTGCTGAAAGGATAATTCTAGTAATAACATGTATAAAAAACTTTAGTCATACTCTCTGGTTTATATCACATAGTATATATACCACATATGTTTTGCGAGTTGTGAGCAACCAAGTATTTATCGAACTGAAATAAAATAAACTGTTTACGATTGTGTAAATATATTAAATGACGAATCATTTTGTTTAGGAGTGAACGATACAATCAACAATCTGCACAAAGCCATCGATCAGAATCACAAGGAAATCTCTCCGTCAACTCTTTTTGCTTACGCTTCCATCATGGCTGGTTGCATTTACATAAACGGGTCTCCCCAAAACACCTTCGTTCCTGGCGTTATTGACTTTGCCGAACAACAGGGCATTTTTATCGCTGGCGATGATTTTAAATCAGGCCAGACCAAGATTAAGAGCGTGTTGGTTGACTTTTTGGTCGGTGCTGGTATCAAACCGACTAGTATTGTAAGCTACAACCATTTGGGCAACAATGACGGCAAGAACTTGTCCGCGCCGGAACAGTTCAGATCCAAAGAGGTAAAATTGAAGATTCATTATGAAATTAAATTGTACATGAACGTTCTTTTGTAGATTTCTAAGAGTAATGTGGTTGATGATATGGTGGAGTCCAATGACGTTTTGTTTAAACCAGGCGAAAAACCGGATCATGTGGTTGTTATTAAATATGTCCCTTATGTTGGTAAGCATTACCAGTTTTTAATTATGTAATTTATATGTTCGGATATATCCTCCCTTTCCCCTATTACAGTTCTCGATAATATGGCCTAAGCGTAAGTCCTTTTATTTAAGTAATAAATAAAAAAAGAGGCCAATCCTCTTTATACTCTTTTCTTGCGTACTACCAGTAGTTAGTGGACCTCCAATACAGTGTTTTTGCATTTTAATTCCAGGTGATTCTAAACGTGCTTTGGACGAGTATACATCCGAGATAATGATGGGCGGTACTAACACCATCGTGATCCATAACACTTGCGAGGATTCACTTCTTGCCACGCCCATTATCTTAGATTTGGTCATCCTGGCGGAAATATGCAGCCGTATCGAGATTAAAAGAGCTGGAGAATCATCCGATAACTATACCAAGTTCCACTCCGTTTTATCTCTTCTAAGCTATTTGTGCAAGGCACCATTGGTACCTAATGGTACTCCAGTGGTTAACGCGTTGTTCAAGCAGAGGGCGTGCATCGAGAATGTCTTGAAGGCATGCATTGGGTTACCTCCTGATAATAATATGACATTGGAACACAAGGTTCCATTTTTGATGAATCCACTTATTGGAGAACCCAACTTAAAAAAACGCAAGGTCGAAAACGGCAAAAAATAAATTGAAATAATAATTTATTTTTTAGCATTCCATTGTAAGGTTAGTAACGCTTTTTATTTCTTAATTCAGTTTAATGTATTTTCATCTTTTTAAGAATATTACAAGGATATCCAAATCATCATTTGAACCCAATCTGTAGGATTAATATTAGTTTAATGTATGTGGTTTTTCGACTGTGATCGAAGAGATTCAAATATTTGTCAAATGGTTAACTGTTATTCAAGAGTTTTATGATATGTTATATTGGTAATTTAATTTATCTTTATTGTTAGTACAATTTACTTTTGTATCTTTGTATATTATCGTATAATAAACGTTAAATAAATGGCATTAGTAACTAATTAAAAACCAACACACCTTTCAAACCTTTTTATTGTAGATCCTTTTCAATCTGGGAGAGGTAAAATTAAATAACGAAACAGTTTAGATCTTAATATGTACATGAGAATTGATTTAAACTAGACATGTCTAGGTGAATTACTTTCGGTACCACATTGATAATGCGTTCATTCGCTTGACTTTCTTCTGCAACTGCAGAATTCCATATAAAAGGGCTTCAGCCGTTGGTGGACATCCAGGCACATATATATCTACGGGAATAATACGATCGCAACCCCTGAAATATAATTTAACTCATTATATGAAATTAGTTTTCAGTTGAGTGTAATGATTTCTTAATTTAAATCCATTAAATATTAATCATAACACATTCTTATTATTTTGAGATTATAATAGTGTTATAACAAAATTTTATAAGGTCAATTTTGTCAAATGATTCTGTTATTTGCATCTAAATATAAATCTAATTTTACTTTTGGCATCTACACAAATATCTTTGTAAACATTATGGTTGAAAATGATCATAATACTAACCTTACTACAGAGTAAGAATAATGGTAATATCCACCACCATTGGCACAACTTCCCATAGAAACAACCCATCTGGGTTCAGGCATTTGATCATAAACCTTTCTTAAAGCTGGTGCCATTTTATTAGTTAAAGTACCAGCAACTAAAATAACATCAGCTTGACGCGGAGAAGCACGAAACACAACACCATACCTAAAATTACAAATAATAAAACAACTCTCAAATAAACCACATTCAATATAACCTGTCCATATCATATCTGGGGGCAGCAATGTGCATCATTTCTACAGCACAGCAAGCCAGACCAAAGGTGAGGGGCCAAATTGAGCCCTTTCTACCCCAATTCAACAAATCATCCAATCTAGCAAAGGCGTATTCGCCCAAATTGCTTTTATCTTTGGTATGTGGAGACCATGGTCGGATCTCTTCTTGTGTGGCTGGTTGTGTTGACTGGTTTCTCTGCACTTGTACATTACCGAAACCGCCGACCAAGTGCTTCAAGATGTTTGTGTTTGAGAGTATTTCTTTGCTTGGCACCAATGCGCTGCGCAACATCTAAAATAAGGTTAATATTAGAGGTTATACGATGAAGTATCATTCGAAGGTTTTACTAATAAACGAAACGATTTTACTATTCCTGTTGATCATATCAAACTTACCTTGGCGGTTTTACAGTGGAAAGTGATTGAATTATTTAATAATTTTTGACAGATTTACGTAATAAACACAAATCTGCAATCTAGGAACATTCCTAAGAACGTTTCATGTTTTAGTAATTTTTGTACCGCTCTCTGTACGCGCATAGCTGAACTACTTTCCACTTCCACTCCACGTTTTATAGAATACTAAATATTATATACATAAAATATTTATGTTATAGTTTGAATTTGAATATTCTTTATACAAAAACTACGAAAAATATCGGAATAACAAATTATTATTATGTAAAACCAATTCAGTTGAAACTTTGGCTCTTACAATTAATAGATTCGAGATGCCTAATTTTGAAATGTTTATGTCTGAATTTATACACGAAAGCCGCAAAAAAGTGTTGTTACTATACTCGATTTCATAAAACTAAATTTTAAAACTCTCAAGTAAGCTTTCTACACGCGATTATGTTTTCTTATATTTTATAAGTTTTTTATTTTCAAAGTAACCTGAATAAAGTTACTGCCAATATTATTAACCCATTAAAGTCAACAATAATCAGTAATATTATGTTACACCATAATTTACAAATTGTCATTAATGAAAGGAACAACCTATATTACAAAGAGTGAGAAAAATTAAGATTCAAGAGAGAAATTTATTGTATATTGTAGAGTAGCAACAGTGTAATATCATGTAGTTGATAAAAAATTATATGAAATACCTTCACATTATTGTCAGCACTATTTAGTAATAAACATTTAATAAATAATACTAATAATTGATATCAGAACCAGCAAACCTTTGAAATCATTTTATTGTAAACGAAGATCCCTTTTACTCTGTGAATAGAACAGTTTTGTTTAAGTAAATTACTTTCGGTACCACATTGATAATGCATTCATTCGTTTGACTTTCTTCTGTAACTGAAGAATTCCGTATAAAAGAGCTTCAGCCGTTGGGGGACATCCGGGCACATAGATGTCCACAGGAATAATACGATCACATCCCCTAAAATATCATTTCTTTTATACTTTGAAAGTGCTTTATGATTTTGCCTCAGTTCATCAATATATTATATCAGTTATTCTCGGAAGAGAAATTAGTACTCAATTATTTATAATGATTCATTTTAGCCGATGTTTATTTTGTTCAATTTATCTAACCACAATAAATAATTTAATTTTATTATATATTACATATAAATGTTAATATTTATATTTACTAAGCAAATATTATAAAATAATTAATATTAATTATTATATCAATTAATCAATGTGGATATTATTATATCAGTTATCAGTTTTTTTCCGAAGAATATTTAATTAATATTCTATTGAATATAATGATTGCTAATAATTAATAGTCATTATAATTTCCAAAACTTCAAAACTAGTTCATTTCTAAATAAAATTTTACTTTTCTTTCGATATTATATGATCAATTTTCTTAATGGTTATTTTAACAAATTATTAGAAAAAATTATTTAAAAATTTCCTTAGCATTCAATCTTGGCTCTGTGCACATTGTGCAGAGTAGGAGGAAAGCCTCTTCTACCACGTATTAGCGAATAGTGCTGTTTTTGGCCAAAAATAGTCTTGTTACTAACCTCACTACTGAGTAAGAATAATGATAATATCCGCCACCATTGGCACAACTTCCCATGGAAACAACCCATCTGGGTTCAGGCATTTGATCATAAATTTTTCTTAAAGCTGGTGCCATTTTATTTGTTACAGTACCAGCAATTATAATAACATCAGCTTGACGCGGAGAAGCTCGAAACAGAACACCAAACCTAGAATATACAACAATAAAATCATCTTCAAATGACGTAAACTTTATAACCTGTCCATATCATATCTAGGGGCAGCAAAATGCATCATCTCTACAGCACAACAAGCTAGACCAAAAGTCATTGGCCACATTGAGCCCTTTCTACCCCAATTCAGCAAATCATCCAATCTAGCAAAAGCATATTCGCCCAAATTGCTTTTATCTTTGGTATGTGGAGACCATGGTCGGATTTCTTCTTGTGTAGTTGGTTGTGTTGACTGGTTTCTCTGCACTTGTACATTACCGAAACCGCCGACCAAGTGCTTCAAGATGTTTGTGTTTGAGAGTATTTCTTTGCTCGGTGGTATTGCGTTGCGCAACATCTAAAATTAAACTAAAGTTTTATTTATTAATTTAAGATTTTATAAAACTTACCTTAACGGTTTTATGACAAAAAACACAAATGTACGATCTAGAAACATTCCAAAAGGATGTTTGACGTTTTATTCCAGATAAATATAGATAATTCCTTATCTGTGTTTAATATATTCTTTGATCAATTTGATTTATTAAAACGTTAAATAAAATCATTTCAAAGAGTATGCTATGAAACTATTAGTTTTACAACGACGTTCACCGAGAGAAAAATATATGGGTGGAGCTAGTTTGTGACGTATTGACGTGAAAAACAGCTACAACTACAACAACCTATCCCCAAATTATACGCGCCATTGGCGTTCCATTAAGCATTTTATATTTTCATTCATAATTTATAATAAGTACGTGAAAATAAAGTTACGAAATGTTACTCAATTGTAAAACTTTTTATTTATTCAGTTTTATTTATAATTATAATAAATGAACAAACTTATTCGTTCAAAACATGAATAACAAAAAGGGAAAACGCACACGGGAATGCCACTGATGATTTTCGATTAAGCTACCAGTTTGATTTCCGCGCATCTACGTCTTTGCGACGTTAGTTTGTATACTTTAATCTCTATAAATAAGTTTGGGAATTTTTTCATCACCATCAAGGTAGTATTAAAAAAAAAACAACAACAAAATTATGACTAATGTTTCTAGTATTATAGAAACAATATTGTTTATTTATTATATATTACATCACTTGATTCTTTCAGAATCGTACACATAAAAAATTGTTTCCTAACAAACATTAAATAGAGCACAGTGATTTATCTACATATCATCAAAATTGTATTTTTAAGAAGGCGGGTATCTACACGCGATTATGTTTATATTTTACAAGCTACCTTGTCACAAAGTAGGGACAAAAAAAGTTATTTCCAATATCATTATCCCATTTCAGTTTCAACAAGAATCATTAACATTATACTACAACGAAATTTACAAAATAATAACCTATCACGAATCACTGTTAATGAAGTGTCGAGTCTTATTGATTCTTGGTAAAACTCGAATTAGGAACACCGGGACCGCATCTCAGAGTGAATGAGAATAAACGAAACAAAAAATTGGTCCACATAGTACATACACTATATACAATTTGAATTTTATCTCTATGAGACTCATAATAAACCACAATTTTGGCACTAAGTGAGTATTTTTCTTAGCACTGAACATGCTATTCATTTTTTACTGAAGTCTGTGTTTATTTTAAATTAGCACAGTTGTTTGAAGTACAAGAAAGACAAAAAAATTGAAAATAATCTTCTCATTATGTGAAGTGTAATTAATAATTATATAATAATTGTATTAATAAAATATATGTTATATGTTCATGTTAAAAATTTTTGAGTTTTAAATGACTGTGCTGATATGTGAAAACTATTTCGAATGACCCGTTAATTTTTTATCAAGCATTAATTTTCAAGGCAAGCACCAATTCAAAATGTCTATAAATATAAATTCACCCTGAGACACGTTCCTATTCTCAATACGTCTGTCAGAATAATATTAGAGAAAAATTACACATACAAAGATATAAATAAAATGAGCTATGTATAAAAGATGACAATTCATCAGTCTTAAATAAATTACCTAAACAAAAATTATGTACATAAATAAATAGGAAAAAAAAATAGATAACAAACTGCACTACAACTTTTCACATCAGGAAACGTTATTGTATATCATCCACTGGGAATAACGGAAAAATACATATTTTTATCACAAATTATACAACCACTCGAGGCAAATTGACTGCGAATTTACATTTCCCGAGGAAAAGTGCAGTGCTGCAAGTGCACACAAGGTCTTTAAAATGTAAGAAATTAATGTGTTTACATTTATTTAGACATTTCGGTTTCTCACGTCCATAAGCTTCTTGTATTTACATTCTCTTTAGGCAGTTTTATTTAATTCTCCACGTGAACAAGATGACATATCAACGAGAAGTTTTATCGAATGCACACTACACTAAAAGATTTTTTATAAATTTGTATAGGTAGACAACTGAAGATTATAAACAAAATCTATTAACATAATGTATAAAGTCAAATTGTTCAGGCAGTTACAATCAATAAATAACTCCATACAGTTCTATATCTGATTTTCCACGACACAAGAATAACAATTTTATAAGTTACTTTCAAACAAATAGTTCTAATTTGCATTTATTTATTATTGCATTAAAAAGTGTTGATGAAAAAAACAGTTACAGACTGATACGGAGACGATACAATAAGTTCTAGGGAATCTGACGGCTCGATATATGCATAAATACATACATACATATACAAAACCACTGCAAAAATATCTTCTGGGAAACTCCCTGTAAAGAGACCCTTTTGATTATGCTATATGAGATCATCAATAAAACAAAAGTAAATGTATGGTCAAATTAACTGTTAATTTTCGTATTATAAATATTAAACTTTACAACCCGAAATGAGTGATAATTGTCCTGAGACGTCAAATAAAAATACTTAAGTAAATTTATATCACTTTTTGTTTGATTACGGATATTTTTTCGGTTGATAGGAATGTTAATACTTTCTCACAGAAAACTCCTTCCAAATATACAACCCTATATTTTGATATTTAAATTTAATTAGGACATTTTTTGATCTTGACTGATACTTAATATAGTTATATTAATACTATTTTTAATACTAGAATGATAATTTAAATGACATTTTTTAACATTACTGAATTACTAAAACTTGTAATCTTGATGTATCCATATAAGGACAAACATTGAGTTTCCAGTTTATCACAGATGAAAACAAAAACATGCCAGTTTAATCAGTTTCATACATGATTTCCCACTTAAATGGCGTATATTAGCAGTGTCAAACCTCTTTCAGTCGGATAATTAATCTAATATCATCTAATATAGTACGTCTATAATTTAATGTTAAAACAAACCACAAAAGACAAAATTTTCTCACTAGACGAGCGGGATGCGCTAATTAATACTGAATAACTTGTTTTAAAACAACAACGGAACAATTATTACAACATTTCGGGCAACTAGAGAACCTATACATTCACTAAAAACCTTTGCACATTAATCCGAGACCAATATCGCATGTGTAGCACTCTCGCACACTTGCATACAACCACGCGGCGACGGCCATAAATAAACAAACATAAAAAACAAACGAAAAAACAAGAAATAATAACTAGACCGCAGCCTCACTGTCCGCAGCATTGCCGCCACCACCAGAAGACGTAACGTGCTATCGGGGCTCTTCCTTTTTGTGCAGGTCCGCCGGCGTCGGCGTCACGCTCATCTTATGCGACGCGGGCACCGACGACGGTTGCGGCGGACCCGGTCCAGGTCTGAGGTGCATCAGTCCTGGATCTTTCACCCTCAGTTGTCCGTGGTGGGGCGGCATGCCGTACGCGCCGAAATAGTTGGCCGCCGCGGCCGCAGCTGCCGCCCTATCGTCGCGCATCGCGTCCATTAGAGCTGTACCGTAGCCGCCGTAACGGTGATAGGCGAATGCGTCGGCCGCGGAAGTCGGTGGCGGAGGCGGCCAATGAGAGGACGCGCTTGGAGGCGGTGGGTAATGTGGAGCCATCGATGGATGGCTCATCATCCGCGATCGGTCCAGTACACTGGGCGGTGGTTGCAGGTTTGGCGGATGCCGCAGGTAGGGATGATATCTGAAAATTTCAATCATTAATGATGCAATAAAAGTTTATTAAATGTATACTGTACCTGGACATAAGATGGTCTTCCTCCTTGATGCGAGGTTCCTCCTTCACGCGTATCTCCGACGGATCGGGCTGCCCGTTCCGCAGCGGCGACCTGTCGCGTATCACTGATGGAGGTAATTGCTTGGCCGCTGCCTCAGCTATTCGTTGCTGGTGCATTCTTTCTCTCTCTCGGTCTCGCTCAATCTCTCGTCGTTCCATTTCCCGTCTTTCCTTTTCTCTACGTTCTCTTTCCTGCTGTTGCTGAAATAAATCATATTTAGGTATTGTCTCAAATAAATACGACAAATACTAAACTTACTTGTTCGAGACGTCGCTGCTTCTCTTCTCGTTCCCGCCTCTCGCGCTCTTCACGTTCTCTTCTCAGCCTCTCGCGCTCTCTCTCCTCTCGTTCCCTGGCTTCGCGTTCGCGTTGTTCCAACACCGGATCCGGTTTAATAGACCAGGGTGGCGGTGGACCAGGAGGCGGCAATCCAGGCAATGTAGGGGGCAGAGCGCTGACGGTTGGCGGGAAGCCGGGCATGGTGCGTTGCAACGAACGCCACGGATCGTGCGGCAATAACGACGGGGCGAGATGGGAGTCTCGCGCTCCCGGCCCGAACGGCGACATCGAGAAAGGAGAAGCTCCTGCGCCGGCACCCAAGGGTCCACCGCCGTACCTTGTAAACGGCGAAAGGGTTGAAGCTCCCGTAGCAAATGGTGACTTTCCTGTAAAATTATTTTCTTTGAAATGGTTCGATTTTTTGATAAATTAACACATACCTAAATGGCTGGCCGACGTGGCCGAGAACAACGAACCGGGATGATGAGGCGGATCAAATACTGGCGGTGGCCGATGCGACGATAACGTAGGCGGGAAAGGTGCCATTTCATGAGGCGCTCGTGTGGCGGCGCCATGCACTGAAGGAGAATAGGGATGGGTGGGCGGCCTTAGCAGATCAGTTGATGGCTTTGCAGGCGTTATCTGGCCCTTGGCCTCACCACTTTTCTGTTGATGATGGTAGATCTCCCAGGCGACGCGCACATGCATTGCATTCCATTTGCCAGTTTTCTGTTGATTAGAGAAGACGTATTTTATTTGTGAAATAACAGACTTTTTATTACCTACTTCTTAAAATAAAAGTTACCTTCATATAATTTTGTAATAAAAAATGTAGATCAATATGTATGTATGAACTTAAGGAACTTTTATTCTAATTATGTTCTATTTCTATAGTTTTTCCGGCGTCGACTCAAATGTTTGTATGTATTTCTTTATGTACAAACTATAGAAATATATTAAGAGTTTTGCTTAAAGTGATAAAGCAGTAATGTAATACTAATTAAAAGCAGCCAGGAAGGCCATGAGTAAAACGAAGTACGTTCAAAATCAAACCATAAATATATAGAAAATAATAAAACTGGAAATAAATTGTTTATTTGATTTGGATCGCATTCTCGTTGCGTGTGAGTCATGTTACGTACCACTATTTTTGGCTTGGTCGGATCTGTGGGCACCGTGGACTGTGGACAAAAGTAAAAAATCAAAGCGTTAGGGGATGCCGGAGGTGGTTACATGCCGAAAAACACAATTGTTAGAATAGTAATAGTGAGTGAGAGGGCGAAAAACTCATGGGAACACAAAAAACATCAGCCAAATGCTCATTTGAGAGTTGATGCTTTATGATGCGTTAATGTTTGTTAGATGATTTGATTAGAATTGATTATTTATTTATTTAGAATGGAAAAATGTATGTCTTAATTAACTAAAAACATATATACATATAGTCTAAATTGCTAAAAGAAATGTATGCATTTTTCCATTCTAAGTCACTGATAAGTAAGTTTTACATACCTTATGTTGGAAGGAAGTCAAATGATTGGGAGGTACAAACGGTGTTGGACCCGCTGTTAAACCGGGATGCATCAAACTTGGGGTGTAACCTGGGTAAGAAGACATTCCCAGATTCTGCCGATAGAAAGGTGATGATTCTACACTTCCAATTTTGGGAATATCTTTGAACTAAAAATAACAAAAATGATTAATCAACTTACCATCAATTACATAATTGTCAGAAAAACAACAACCATAAATGAGGATGTAATTAGAATTCTCGTTTATAGTGATTGTAACAATAATGCTTCAGTGCAAAATTGCTGGCAATATATCCATCATATTTAAAATAAAATACTATACGCCATTTAGCAAGAATGTTCATACTCACACTGCTCTGACTTCTTCTTGCTAGGTGGTCCATAGGTGACATTTTCTAGTTGGAGGGAAACAAATTTATTAAACAAAGATTAACTTAATTTTATAGAGCTGCTAGCAATTTTACAACTTTAATAGATACAGCGTAATATTGCTATGAACAATCAGGAAAAGATATATTTATGAAGTAAACTAATAAAATATATTCTAATAAAAACTTCAATATTCGAATATTTTGAGAACCTTGATCTGAATGAACACCATAGCCACTTACCAATGGAGATGGGAAGAGCGTTGAGGCGGCTTGCGGCGGCAACAGGGACGTGGTGTGCTGGTGCACGTGTGTATGGTGATGTTGGTGTTGGTGCATCTCTGTTCTCAGGTACGGGGGCAGCGTCCGGTCCTGTGACGCCAGAAACCGATTGTCCAACTCTCTGCGCAGCATATCCGTTTGATCTGAAAGTCACGGGGTTGTAGTAAATAAGGGTGTCGCACAATTTATTTACGACGATGTAAAAATTTCGCAACGCTCGTTAAAACATCGAATGGTAGACCGTTTCGAGTTTATGAATTTTAACGATCATTTTTATGAGCCTTGAAAATCATATTACACATTTACTAAATAAACGTCATATTAAAACAAATTGTGTATAAAATATTAATTTTAAATTTTATTACGTGCGGTTAAAATATTAAATGGGTAACAACATTACATTTAATTATGAAATGCAATTAAACTGCATTATTTAAATGACTGCTATTACCATTTAATGGACTAACATAAAAATTAAAAAAAAAACTTTGCTACTAGTATTATTCTAGATGAACGTATACTTACTGGTTTGGAAGAGGCTTTCCGCCGAGAACGGATTTGGATTGGGTTGAATGGGCGGCGTGGCCAGTGGGCTGGCTGTCGAGACAGGCGGCGGTGGCAGCGACGGAGCCGCGAATATCGGGGCCGTCGCCGTCGGAGGCGGGTAAGACGACAGCAGCGGTGGTGTAGGCCGTGGAGGCGCGGGACTCAGTTGGGGCGGTGCAGGCGGCGCCGCCGACGATGACACCGTCACCCACGGTTTCGAGATAGCGGGCGGCGGTGCAGGTGGCGCGGCCGCGCTCGCCGCCGACGCCAGACTAGAAGACACTGTGGTGGTGACCGGTGGCGGAAAACTGCTAGGTACAGGCGCCGCCGCCGATGAGGAGGTTACGCTCCGGCTTAGGCTGCTCACGCTGCTGCTGAAACATTGGGTTTTGTAATTTGATATATATAAAATAAAATAAACACCAATTATAAACATTGATTGATGTACTTAGAAACAAAATTCAGCAATATATATACAAGTTTTGACTTGTACTAACCTATAACTCTCACGTTCCCGTTCCCTATCCCTCTCCCGTGGTTCCCTATCTCTTGTCGAAGGACTGGGTGATGGCACCCTCATCTTGGGCGGCTCTCTATCCGCCATGTTGATGGGCGGCGCCGTCCTGTGCGGTTGTACCATCACGGGACTGGCCGCCGCCTGCGTGGGGGCAGGCATAGCCTGTGGCGGCGGTACCGTGCTAACCACGGGTGCAGCAGCTGTGGCTGTCGTCGGTATCGAAGTGTAGGGCGTGTGGGGCGCGGGAGCGGTGTACGGGGTCGAGGCGGCATACGGGGCGTACAGATGATGATAGTGGCCGGATGACGGAGCGGCGGCGACGTTTGCCGATGTGGCCACGGCCGGACTGTCCGTGCGCATCGCGTGTCCTCCAGGCAACGTTGTAGGATCCAAGGCCGGTGGATGATGGGAGGCGGGTGCCGCCGCCGCCGGTTGCGGTATCGATGCGGCCGCCGTTGGCACGCTGGGCATCGCGGCTTGTGGCGGCGGTTGCAGAGCGCCGCTGATCGCCAGAGTGGCGGGTGGCGGGGACGACACTGTAACAGTAATTAACATATATTGCAGATAAACTGTTGAATTTAGAACATATGTGAAGTGTGGAGTGTTATTATTATCTTATACCATTACCTGGTATTGGTTTGAGCAGTCCTTGAGTGGTCGGCGCGTGCGTCGCCGTCTGCAACAGGGGCAACGGTGCCGTGCTCACCGCAGCCGACGGTATCGCCTGAGGCGGATGGTGCGGTGGCTGCTGAGCGGGCGCCGGCGACGGCACCGGCACATTGGGGGGCGTCGGTGCGGGCACGGGCGAGCTGCTAGCGCCGCTGTTCAGCGATGGCAGGCTGGGCGGCAGCGCGCCAGGGAACTCGTGCTTTCTCGACGCCGGCGCCGAGCCAAATATCACCGAGCTGGCGTCCGAACCCTATAAAAAATATATCGTTTTATTGTTTACTTATTTGTTATGTGTATATATATATATATATATATATATATATATATATTTATAAACTATAATATAGAAAAATTTTAATTATGTTAATTATTAATATACAGTAATGAAAAGCACATTGTATGGAATTGTTTAAATAGATGATTACCTTGTGCTATTTCGCCTTAATAGAGCTACTTAAATTTCAGCAAAAAATCACACTAAATCTAATAGTCACAGTATAATAAAGTAGTGATAAAATCGTGCGAGTAAAACTATAAAAATTTTAAGGATCATATAATGAGAATTTTATTATTACTAACTTTTACGCCAGATCTAAGTGTACTTTTTATGGCTCGTTAAGTCAGAGGAATGTTAAAAACGGTTTTATGTTTCAATGCTGTAAAGTTACGAAAGACACGGGCGTTAAACATCAAATTAGATTGGGTTCAATAGAACTAAAAATAAAAGGATTATAATTGTAATCTCATTATGACGGACACTGCGAAGTAATACGCTGCTGGAGAATAATCCTATTAAATCAAGACAGCAGCTTATTCCAGCTCAAAGCTTACGACGAAAGTGTAAATTTTAGCCCCGTTGTGAATGAGCTTAAAAATCATTTGTTAAAAATGAAAGGTTGCGACAGAGCGGCCGGCCTTGTCTGTCATTAGCGACGATTACTGTAATCATTGGGTGAGAACAATGAAAATAACATGTCTGTATAATATTCTTGAACATTCTTTCAAGCCGTCGTTGGACGGTGGCGAGACGGATGCAGGCGGCGTCGGCGGCCTTAAAATATCGATTGCAGCGCTTTTTAATTGCGCTCGGGGTCCATTTTCATTTACATCCCGCCTTCTGCCGGTCCGTCGTGCACATCTCCCCAGTGGTGGCGTCTGGCACGCTGCGCATTACCGGAAAGAACATCTGACTGCCAAGGTCGAAACTAGTGGTGAAGGAAATATGGGATAACCCTGCCGTCATTCTATTTAAATGATATGAATCAAAAGAAATGCACCAAAGATTACCTCACCACACCTTAAGACATATTGTCTAGGAACTACAAAATAATCATGAATGAAAAATTGAAATAAATATCAACGTTTAACGATTAAATCTTTAGGGGTCCGTTGCAGTATTATATTATTTTAGTTGGATTAAAATTCTCCCTTCACTTTTGCACACATTTCCCTCAGTCTCCATAACAACTTGTCCCCTTGTGCTTTGAAAGCAATCAACTTTCCAGCTTCCAACTGCCATAATCCGTTTCTACGGTGTGGAAACCGTCCAAACGACCGACGGTCGCAATCACAGCCGCCCCCTCGGCAGCAAAACCGGGACTCGATCCATCGGAACGATTAGTGCATCGTAGCGAGTTCCCCGTTTCTTTTAGCGACCCTCGAAAACGAGTGGCACTTCCGCGGCCGGAACTGTTATTGCGACGATTAGACATAGTGAGTCAGTGCACTTAATGCGCCCCATCATCGTTTCGGCGACGACGATTTCGCAGCACGCCGTCCGGAAGTGGATCATTGTCTTATTGCGGCTAGTGGCGGCGGGGTCAAGGGGACGTATATTAACGGGATGAAGACGCGCAACGGCGTCGACGTCGTTCCAGTTTATGGCCACACCAAATGAGCGACTGAATGAGTGTGTTTAGTAAGGTTGTGGCGGGTTAATGCAGACGATTCCGAGGCTTTCGGATCGTTAGGCGTGATTTAAATCAGAGCGGCGCAAATAAAGGACTTCCATGATTATCGTCAGCACTTGTTTATAGATTTTTCAACAGTACACCAACAATTATTTATTAGAAAATTTAACTTTATTACTTTAATTTTACAAACAATATATCTGGTATATTAATAAATATTAGAGTTTTTCCTTTTTTCTTAATAAATAACAAATAAATAATATTAAACATATTTCATTATTAAAATATATAATATATCGTGGTGTATTTCATATATATGTGCAAGACTGAGTTAAAACAATATCAGACTGATAAAGATAAATCGGTATTGGTATAGAATTATCCCGTGATTAACGTAATTTCTTAGCAATTTGGTCGCAGTGACGCGACTCGAAGTTTAATTTTCCGCATCGTAAACAACATTTGACCCGTTCCGCGTGATAATTACGGCGGCGCCACCGCGCTCTTTGCCCGTGGGGCATCCTCGCCGACGGCGTCCGAGGGGGTGGCGGCGCGACGCAACGCGCCCCGTCGAGGGCGGCAACGGGTCCCTTAATTGCGATTTAATGAATCATTAAGGTGTGAGGATGGAGTACGGAATTAATTGCCGTCGTCGAGCCGTTCCAACAGGCCGGCTAATTATATGAGGAACCGGTGATTCCCCCGCGGAGACCGACCGTTATATATAAAGACGGTGATTTTCTGTTGACGGTGTCGACACATTTCGACTAATTGCAAGGAATAAAAGCGTGGGGATGTAGTGAGCAGGCGGAACTTGTGTTTCGCGTCCGGAATACACAGAAGGGCAGTTAATTCGGTGGCCGTTATCACGTCTGTTTAACTTGTTCGGCAGTTGCAGCGTGGCCGCAACATGACGCGCCGCTTAGCCGTCCCCGGCCGCAATCCGTGTTTGTCCGGCAAGTCTTATTAACACATTCGTCGCTTTATTTATGGTTGTCGGAACACCGGCCTAATTTGATTTTGCCGAAGTGTGTTTCCAACGCCGAGTAATCCCCCAGACACATCAAGTCGCTGCGAACAACGGTGTGTAAACACGGTCGGAATAACCGCTGGGAATTGTTGTATATATTTCTTTCTTCAAACTGGTAATTTAGTAGTGGAAGTGATATATTAAACGTTTTACAGTTTTTCTCGCACCCACTTATTGTGTCGTGGAATGAGAACATGAACATTTTTTTTATTTGATTCAGTTTAAGATCTTTCTTTATCTAATTTTAGTATTGTGGTTTGAATTTTATTTTTTCGCACTTGTAACCGAACGAAACGGCGTACGAAATTACTGATGTCATCGTTGCTCTTATAAGCGGCCAAGTCACTAAATGAATATTTGAATAAAGAACTGAATAATACTTAGAAGTAAAATGTGTTCCAAAGAATGCGTAGTATCAAAATAATGTAGCGAAAGGGAATAACGAAAAATGTTGGAGTAAGTTAATATTAGTATTATAAAATATTTATAAGTATACCATACATATTTTTTAATTTAAATTTATATCTTAGAGTTAATAATTATTATTCTTTATAAGTTAAGTATTATTATATTTAGAATTACTTTTTGGTCTCTTAAAGTTAAACTAGGTTGACGAAGAAACGTGCTTTTAACACATTTTCTATACTATTTCACATTTAAATAAATTTGCATGTATTTTATAGCACTACAGGATTATTGACAGTGTCAATAAAATGTAGGTCTGTGGATTTTGGTACAAAATATTTTGTTACTTTAAATAATCAACGTTTAATAAGTTTTCTGATTAACCCAATTATAAATATGGTAAATATAATTAGTTACTGAACCCCATAGAACAATGTTAGTAAGAGATGCAATGAGCACTGAAGACGTCAGCAGACACTCCCTAAGAGTATCTCCGAAAATACTCAAGGTATTGAAATAACACAAACGTCATTCAGTTGGTGAAAACTATATCTAATGATATAATTTTAATATACATCCACATTAGGTGCGTCTAAAGTGTACATCTACTAAACAGGTGGGTGAAAAACCAACCATAAATCGGAATGAAATTAAACCTGTCACCCCCACGTATTTCGGATCGGGATCAATGGACACGTCGAGTGGTTCAATCCGGCGGTAAAAGCTGCAGAACGTATCAAATATTGACACCGCCGAAACGGGGAAACGTTTCGGTGCCGGCGAGCCAATATGAGGGTGCAGAAGGGTCATTCGGTGGTATAATTAATAACTCGGCTCGCTTCGGTTATCTGTTGAATTTAATCTGTTACTAATTCACAGCCACTTGGTCGTTTATTCGCTCGCCCGACGACCGGGGGACACTTCATAGTTATCGAATGAATAAATTGCGCGGGCAGATTTATGCATGCATGACCAGTTTGTTTTGTGCATTTTTTTCCCCTCGGTTAATTTTAGTCAACCTCGCAACCTCGTCCGACGCTAATTGCATTTGCACGGATCCGATTATACGTAATCAGCTTATTAGATTTGAAACAAGGCTGTTAGATTAGGTGGCATTAAGCGAACGCGATTAGCATGATTACCCCGAGCGCAGTTAATTAATACCCCAAGTCTGGCGACTGGGGGGGAAATCGAAGAGAAAACGGCTCGCATGCGGGAGGCAAATTTGTGCAACGTTAACGTGAAAAATTTACGGAGCGTGCGTGGAAATTTGTCGCAGACCGATTAAATTAAGAAACAATCACTCCGGGGGGTTCCCCCATGTCGAAAATAGGCGGCGTGCCAGTGGGTCGCGGTCTCGTCTTTTGACAAATTGGTCCGAGTCGAGCCGGGCGCTCGTTATAAATAAAACGACGTGCCTGAAATGTGTAGTCCACATTGTGGACGGAGCGAGGAGTCGCAGGTGACAGTTTATGGCCTCGCGGAACACGCTATTTTCGTTGTTGGGCGTTGCGACGACTAATTATCACTTGTCGACAGTTTAAAGACTAATTATACCTTTTAAAAGGGAAAAGCAACTAACCTGTTTGTGTTTCGTTTTGAGTGTCAATTAGTTTCGGCCAATTATAATTAATAATTCATAATTAATAACATACGTGATGAATCACGGATGATTAAATAAATATTCGAGGCTCGCAAACATATATCATGTGAATTGCATGAACTGTAAACAGTATGAATTATAATCTTTAAACGCTATTAACGTTAAAAACAGTTGTACGAATTTATAGCTTCCTATTTAGGAAACACACTTTTGTTGAAAAATTTCATATTTAAGATTGTAGTTTACTACATATTTGAATAAAAGTTTAAAAATTAATATTTAGACATATGTTATATGTATATCTTAAAAAATCCAGAATATAAATTTTATTTTAGATGTTTTCTTGTTATTTATTAAGTAATATAATTTTAACACTTACCTTACCTTACTTTATTTAATAATTTTTTAAAAACGTACAAATCGGATATATATCATGAGTATCCGATGTTTTGATATTTTCAATAAGTATCACATAATTTATGAGCACTGTATAGTATATATTTGAATAAAAATTTAGAAATATAAATTGTATTAATGTTTCTTTTGATTTGGTGTTACTGGTAATTTGTGTTACTGTTATTGCATTTTTGAAATTTAATTCTATATTTTGATAGTTTTAATAATATAACATGACATTTACTATGTGTTCAAATAAATATTTATGTGTATGTAAATTATTCCTAATAAATTAGTTTATTATTATCCACCCACTATAATGACAATCTAACACGTAAGGGTAAGAAGCAGGGGTCGCTTTTACCCTTTGTTCGCCGACGAATTGTTTAATGAACCTCGAAATGACTGTCTAATTTTCATTACAAAGCTTTGATTAAAAACCCTTTGACGTACGATCAAACAAAATCTATTCACCTCCCTTAAACATTTTACACCCAGTTAACCATTTACAAGCATAATTTTGTTAAAAACCGAATATTACCCGAAAAACATCCTCGCACGTCACTGCATCCAAGTCCATCCATCGAAAATGATTGCATTACGTAACCCCGACATGGCGTATTAAATCGCAGTCGTCGGGATAAAGCCCGCGGGACGACTCGGGATAAGGAACAATCCACAACCGGTGGCTTTTATTATCCGGGCGCGGAGTGCAGAATGTTCGTTCGCGGAGGGACGAAAGGAAGAAAAAAAAAACAGAGACCGAAACGAAAAATAAAACGAGGCAAAACGAAAAAATGACGGCAACGCTCGCTCGCTCGTCAACACAGAAACGGGAAGCCGTACGTCGCCGGCTGTTTTATTCATGAGGGAGCGCGCAAAACCGGGGCGGATGCATCTCGAATCCCCCCCTACGGTTTCCCGCCGACGAAACGAGTGCGCGGGGGAGAAAAAGATGTGCGGCGGCCGCATTCTCGCTTTCTCGGGGCGGATTCGGATCGCTGCACCGGGGAACGATTCTTCCAACAACACATCGTTATTTTCGGATATGCTGCCAAACATTAATTTGATATGGTAACAAAATTTAGTTCTGAAAGTAAACTATTTGGTCTACAAAGTTCCGAAATGAGTAAACATCGAGGAATGGAAAAAGCTATCTTAAGATTTAATATATATATATATATATATATATATATATATATATATATATATATAGTTTGCATTTAAAATGTGGACAAAAATATATAAATTGTGACATAATAGTATGTTTATTTAAGATACAACTGGTAAATTTCGAGATATTTAATATTATCGTCTATGAAACTGATTATTTATTTAAAATAAATTTACATTCGCTAAAGTCATAAAAACTTACCATAATTACCAAGTTTTAAATAAATTTGCAGTAAAAATATGTTAATAATACTTTTATTAAATATATTAAGTATCTTTAAGTATTAGGAGTTTGATTTTTACGACATTTAAGTCAAATTCAATTCTGTTTGAGTTGCACATTTTATCTGGTCATTTAAAAGAACTAACTAACTAACTGGGACAACTAATTTATATTACGTTAAGAAATGCATCAAAAAAAATTTTTCGAAGAAACTTCAGTCAGTTTTTCCTTATCTCGTCTGGAGATACTTGAAATAGCGAAAGACGAACAACATATTCATATTATTTAACTACAAGAATTCGTTTTCCAATTAGAGTATTGAGTATTAAGTATCTTGGTTGTCTGAATTGTTCAAAAGGTTATCATAATAATAAAAAACTATTATAATAGTAATAAACAATTTAAACAGATTTTTATAGTTTACATTTCCCTCTTGTTTAATTTATATAGTTACGCATAACTGATAATTTATTCTAAGAATTTTATATAATAATACAAGTGAAACAAATATAATAATAATAATATTATTATTCAACATCCGCTGATATTGATATCCAGTGAACTTCACAATATTTGCAATTACTCAGGATGTTTACAAATATTTTATAACCACGAAGTGAGCGATTATAAATTTTAACTTTGAGCTATTTTTTCCTTAGATTATATGATATCTAAGAACATATACAAATATGTATGTCATATATGTAAACAGGTTAAAACCAAATGCCGACGAAACATTTTAAAGAGGACAAATTGCACCTATTGATAACTTGTTTGAAATTTGAAGAAATATCAGAAGTTATTCTCTATATTTGGACAACTACGGGAATATAATACTCAAAAATACGATTTAAAACATGTATGTATATATGTAGAGTAACATCAGTTTTTAAAAGCGAAACAGAGGAATTACTGAATGAAGTAAGAAATTGTTCAGTTTTATAATTATTATCTTATTCCTATTTCGTTATGTGCAATTGTTCTAAATTTTTTATAATGTTTTTCTATTATAAATAAATTATACCTAAATAGGTACTTTATATATGTTTAAATATTTCATTGAAAATAAAGAATAGCTTCATGTCAATTATAACCGAATTAAATGAATATTTAAAAATATATATTAACATTCCAGATATGACCTAATGTCCGAAAGAAGAATGATTCGTTCCGCAGGGCAGTGTCACGACTGTTTTGACAAGAAATGTTAATATTTAGAGTTTTACCGCAAGGGATGTTTTCAATAACATGAGATTTATTTGTTTGTAGGACATACCAGTTTTACTCTCATAGATAGCGGTGTATTTACCTGAAACAAAAAGATAAAAATTAATAAAAACTCACAATAATACTTTTCAAAGCACTAAATCATATCGTACAATTCTTTATTTGATCCTATAAAAGCCATTAACGGAACAACATTTCTGTCAATTCCGACCAATTCTGTCGGCCATTACGCCCGATAAAGTTGTTTATCTAAACCGCGATAAACAATCTGGGAGAGCGGCCGCGTATCCGACGTCGGACGCCACGAAACGGCGGCTCGGCCCCGTGCAGGAAACGGACGACCGCGACGTGGAAGACACAAAACCGACGCTCATCCACTCGTCCACCCCGCGACCCGAATCGAATCGATAAAAGCGCGGCGGTGGGTTCCGATCGTCAGGAGAGCCCGGTCCGTTCTCTTCGCCGCTTCCGCATGTCCGCTTCCTCTCTGTGTGCTGCTGTTGCCACCGCCGCCGCGTTTTTACGCCCTCCACCTCCCCTATGCCGCCGCCCCCGCGTACACCGACGGTAGACATGGCGATGCATTGAGAGCGGATCGAATCAATTTTCCGCGGCGGGTGTTCCGTCTTGTGTTCTAGGTAGGGGGCGACGCTTTTCGGCGACGGAACGGCGAACTGAACGAACCCGGTGGAGTTGCGAATTATTCGGGAATTGATTCCCGTTTCGACGGTTTGCGAAGTTCCGCGATGAGGACGGGACTTTGTTAAATGGAGCGGCCACGAGCTGCCGCATGTCGGAAGTTTGTTCTCTCGCAAAGGTGGAAGGAAGAGAAAATGCAACGTTTTTTTAATGGCGAAATGTGTTACGGAAATATGGTCATTTTGTTGTTTTTGCTTATATGGTTTCTAAGTCAAATGTTAATTGTTAACACGATTAGAAAATTTACAATAAGTACCCATTAAATTTAATCACATTTTCTAAATTCATATTTATACGATTAAATTTTTATGGAACTATGTAATATGCTGTAAAAAAGGACATGGTTAAATCAGCAGATGGCATGCGAATACGTTTTTAAAGAAATACATATTTTAATAGAATTTTAAATTGCTTTTTCTTTACCTATTAGGCACAGCTATTAAACCTCTACAAAAAAGGTAATGGAAATAATATTCATTATTATATATTTCTTTCAATGAACGAATAATAACAAAACCGTCAATAAAAACTAACTAATTGAATACGGAATTAATAGTGGTTCGGAGGAAAAAAAATAAATACTAATGATCTGGGAAAACATAATTCACGACCGTCTATTAGCAGAATTATTTATTGGGCAATAATTCAATCTAAACTGTTCTTTCCCAAGCCCATTGTTATAAACTAGCTTCTTCCGTTACAAATTACAGCATCTTCTCTGGTGCGAATATTCCGCAGCATCTGTCCGTCCGGCAATAACCAGTTTTTGCACCACGCTCGATTAGCATGAATGATTAAAAATTTTCGTGCATTAAAAAAAAAGCAACAGATCGTTCCGTCAGATAACAACGTTAACAACCAAAAGTGCTTTTTGCCTTGACAATTTTTCATAAATCATGACGTTCCGATCTCGTTTTAAAAGAGCCCCATAAACTATTAAGCACCGACTTTCAAACGGGAATCCGCAACATCCCGCAACATGGCAATGTATAATTCAAACACCGAGACATATAAATTGCGCGAGATCCCATTCTATGTTATCCCTTTCCTTTCTGATTTATACCGCAATAACTTAGTCGAAGAGCCAGTTTTGCTTTGTTACCGATGTCATACTCTCTAAGCACTTCCTACATTACATCTAGATCATGTATTATAAAAGAAAGATGATCCATCAAGGAGACGGTAAAAAGTATTGTCGTCATGTAACATAAATTGTTTTTCTTTTGTGAAACCCATTCAATTATATGCGGGACGCCACTGGCTTGGGGATTTTTATCCATTGTTTCCAGATCAAAGTATCCCCAATCAATGCCTCCGGCAATCCGCATTCAGTCAACAAATTGACAAAGCAATGGAACACAATTCCAGACACATTTGCCGCGTGGATAAATACGGCCCCATACATTTTGCCCCCTCTTGTCGTTTTCCGTAAACAGCCGTGTTTATTATTGCACCGTCGTCCTTTTAGCGAAATTAGTCCTTGCTACGTTTATCCACCGCACGTCACCAACTAAAGCCCTTAATCTCGACAAAGTATGGACTAATTATGCCGTTGTACGAATGTGCGAACGAATCTTTATTAATAACGGGGATGATTGTTGGCGTGTCGACGCGAGTTTATAATTATTTTTTATGTCGCCGTTACTTTTAATGCGTCGCGCTTAAAGCGCCATTCCGGCATTTACGAGCCGCGTCGAGCGTCGCAATTATTTTCGATAGCGAATTTGAAAAAAAAAAAAAAACAGTCGTTAGGGGTGAATTAAACTTGTGTTTATTTTAAAATTGTATGAATTTATAATCGGGGAGCGTAGAAATATGCGTCGACACGATTAAATTTCACGTCGTCCCACATACACAAACACACCAGTGAGAAGTAATCGATTCGTCAAAATCAAATGGCATCGATATGGCAAATTTTCGTCGGGTTCAATCTGTACAACTAAGTGAGGGTGACACGTTTTACGTCATGTTTGCGGGCTTAATTGTGGCGATACATCAATGTCACATTTGATCGTGGCCAGAAGGCAGGCCGTGTAATTCGGTCCCGTCTTATCTGGATGTGTAAATTTGCTTCGATGGCGGGACGCTTATCTAAAGTGCCCAACCATGGGAAGGGTCACCCGTAACAGCTGTTCGACAATTAACAACTAATTAGTACGATCTGATGCTCCATAACACCTGTACACACGTTCCGAACACAATCGACATTCCAGATCGCTAAATAATGAACGGAGATGTAACAATTCAACAGCACACGTTAAGTGTTGCGGTGGGCCGACTCAGATTTTTGTTAAATCGAGTTAACTGGGTTCAAAATTTCAATAAGCCCGTTTCAAACAGAGATAGGCAAATAGATAACGACAGGACCAATCTGAATATTGGTCATTTGATGGGAAATTTCGATTCAGATGGAAGTTTGGATTGATGTTAAATGTTTTCTCATTTAGGCTGATAATCTAGTACGATATATTTGTTTCCCTCTAGTTATAATTAAACTGAAACTAGTGTCCAATCTATATGGCAATTTCAATCGAGATGAATGATATTTCGTTAGAAAGATAATTAAAACACTCATCCAATGATGACGAGGAATTCAAATTTTTACGATATGAATATCTGTTATATAGAAGGAAAATTTTTGACAGAGTTAGAAATACAGTCCAACTTCGACAATTCGAACTATGATTAGTCACAAAAAAATGCATACACAGAAAATTATGTGTGTGTTTATCAAGTGGCATTAAGCTAGATATTACAAAAGATAGTGCTAAAATACACTACTTATCAAAAATAACATTTTGAAACCTATAAAATATAATAACCAATATTATTATTATCATGTAAAGATTTTATTTTAATACAAAAAAGTCAGTTATTTTTTGTTTGACAAAAGGATTTTTATTTGCATTGTCATACATAAATTTTCTTGCACGAAGCCTAGAAACGAAATATAAGCATTACCATTGTAGGGGTTGTCTTTAAGACATTTAGTAAAATGTATTTCCATTTAGGATGTTGTAATCATGTAAACACCATAAAGTAAATTGTAGAACTTTTCGGCATTATTTTAATCAATCAATTGATCTTTGAATCAATTGAATTGTTGCTGATAGAGACTGGCCCTTAGGGCAGAACACAGGTATCACCGGAAAGGAAAATCTTCGAATAGTTTACCTGATGCAGGAGAAATTAGACTTATCGAAGGTTGTGCCAAATATTTAGTTCGTCAAGAAATTCGAGTAATCGAAGTTTGAGTTATCAAGTAAAAATTGCACATAATTTTCACCCTAGACGCCATTGTCAACCAATTTGCTTTGAGTTATCAAAAATTCGAGTTATCGAAGTTCGACTCTAGTTGAAAACTTCGTATTTTTGAGAAATTAATATTTTTGTATTAGATCAGTAAAAATTTAAAAATAAAACATAGCGACCTATTTGGCATAAAATGCTTCTTATTTATTAATAAAGATGTCTATCTGCCAAAAAATGAGATCCCTTAAATTTAGTATACTTCATATATGTATATAATTGCATGAAATTAGTCTGTGGGAGAGTTAAAATTAAAGTTATCTTAATAAATATTTTTTTTTGTTAAATTGAATGGTGAAATAAATGAAAATTATCAATAAATCACAGAGATGAACATTATTTGTTTATTACAACAAGGATTTTTTACTCAGGTATGAACTAATTACCTATTTAAAAGAACTAAAAATACCTCTATTAAAATGAAAACATTAATTCAGAACAACTCAAATTACTAAAAATCCAAATGAATGAAGTAAACGACTTGTTTTGGAACCCATCTCTGGTTAAGTGATAGATCCATACGGCTTTTGAAGTGGACACCGTACCTGGACGTTGATGTCATCGGATGGAGAAGTGAGGGGTGTATCTACAGTTTCCTGGTGACCCTCCTTCTCTTTTTTTTCGGTCGCCTCTTGACCCACATCTCCGTGGTCGGAGTTCTCCAATCGCACTATGATCGCAATGGTGAACGGATTATTGCACTCACTGTCACACTACAAAATAGCCACGGAGAACATCTCCAACACACACTGGTTTCATTCAACAATATCACATGTTCCTCTCTGTTAACTGCTGCCCATTACGAAACGTCGTATCTGAGGGGATGAAATGAACGATTGAAGATGTATTGAACGAGAACGTCCGGATTTGCCGACGGATAACAAAATTTAAACGAGTACAAGTCACGATTCATTAGTACAATGCGAGCGATAAGCCCCGGAGTAAACTGTACGGATTTATGGTGGATTTCGAGAGCCAGGTTTAAAGTTAATTATCTCGAATTTTGCAAACTATCATTGCTTTCCTCTTGTCATGTAGTTGCACTTAATCAGCCTCCCGATTACGGCGGATTAGTTTCGAGACATTCAATTTAACGTTGCGAGTCTAACGAGAGCAGTAATGCCATTAACAAACTCCGCTCAGCTACTTCAAGTTATTCGGCCGTCATGTTTATATTCCCCGGTGTTCCGCATCCGAAGTATCGACTGACGGGATTTGATGGAACGTGACGGAATTCTTCGCAACTGGCGAAAACGTCGCACAGTCGGCGTATATAAATAATTTCGATTATCGCCCGCGCTTCGCACGGGAGTAAATTAGCATCGGAGTAAAACGAAACTGGCAACGGTTCCGTAATTAAAATTTAATGTCAATTCGTTTTACGAGGGAATAAATCACGGGCATAAGGATTTATGCGAGCGGTCGTGTTTCGTTATTATGTTGTTTGATGGCGCGGGGCATTCCATAAAAAAACACTGTTATTTGCGTGTTAAGAGTCCTCTGTCAAATAAAAACGTTTTAACTGGTCCGTAATTATTACGGTTCGAGTTTTTTTTAACGGCTCGCCACGCCATAAAAATAGAAAACGCTTCTCGGTAAGCGTAGAACATGCGAACCGTCCGCCATGTATGGGCATTAATTTTTATTGCGGCTTTCAATTTTCCTGGAAGCGAGTTTCTCGCGTTATCGATTTTTAGAATAATACCCTTACGGGAAATACGTTAAAAAGAGTCGGGATCCGAGCTATTGTTTTAATTTTCCTAAAAAAAAAAAAAAAAAAAAATGAACTAAACCATTCGCCGAGACCACCGTATTGAAAACGGCAAGCGGCGAATGGTGGAGAAACATCCTATAAATTCGTCTCCAATAACTTTAAACTGTAAACATGCCATCAATCTGATTATACGGAGCACTCAAACCAATGTTATCATTTTAAATAGAGCGATAAAAAAACATTTAGTCGCTTGTAAAGCGATACCGACAGAGTGCCAGCGGCATCGATAAATCGCTGTCGTCATAAATCCAAGCGGGCAAAATGGACCGTAAAACATTTGCCAGTGGAATTAGAACCCGATTCCGATGTTAAAATATTACGGGCGACAGTTAGAGCTGTCATAACAGTCGAATAAAACTGCGGACGAATTAAACAAAACGACAGCTCTAATGTAGCGGCATTAACGGCCGCCCAAGGATGCATTAGTATTTAAACGTTTGGTACAAAGAAGCAGGATATTAATGGCGCGAGGCACTTGGACGCGAGCCAATGCTTTTTTGGACTCCGATCCGAGAGTTGTTCGTATTATTTTTTATAACTCTCTCAAACAGAAGGCTGGGACTCGTAAGAAAACGATTAAAAAATCGAAGATTAATGCTGACTATGCGAGACAATAAAGTTGAAAACACATTCGTTATGTGTGATCGACGAACACACAGGTACTTAATTCTCTTTATGAATATGTTTTAAAAAGGAAACAGAAAAGACAAAATTGTCAGAATTTTAAAGGTGAAACGTAAAGGTCCTATCAATCTGCGACTAAATCGAAAATGTCTTCAGGTACACAAGTCTCTCTTGAGATTTTTCAAAAAGGACAATGGAGGATAGAAAATTAAAAGAAACAATTTAAAACATTGAACACTGACTAGACACAATTATACCACAATTCTAACGAGATTAACAACTTCTAAAATCACTCTTTGGATACTCAACAAAATAAAAATAGAGAACAAAATATTAAAAGAAGACTATTAAAATATCCAAGAACGACTACACAGAATTATGTCAAAATTGAAATGCTGAAATGGGTTGATTTATTAATTGTTTTCTTTCACGTATCTTGTGATCAAATAAAATGTTTTCTCAGTTACTTAAGTCTCTTTAAATATCATTTAAGAAAAGAAAATAGAAGGGAAAATATTAAAAGAAAAAAATCGAAGGCTCCTATACGTATAAAAAATAGAACATTTCTTCAGGTACTTAAGTATTTTTTTGAATATTTTACAAAAAAAATGAATATTAAAAGAAGACGACAATCGAAAAATGTCTCTGTTTGAATATTTCTCAAAAAACCTAAATCAAAAGGATAATATATTTCACAATAATATACAAGAACTTTCCTCATGAATTTCCAATATTATCTTTGTGTTGTATTGAATTACCGAAGAATAAAAAGAGTACAAAAATGTTGATACAAGTGAAATGGGGCAACACACATAAAATTTCCCTATTTCATTCCAACTTCCAATAGTAATTCTAAATGATCATATGCACGTTCTGCTCCATTTTGGACAGTGTTTTAATGTAATTATAAAACCGACAAAAATTTGTAAAACATAATTGGCAACCGAGAGTGATTTATCATAATCTTTACGAGAGCGGAATGTTAATGGAACATCGTTTGGCCCGCTTCCAGTCTTTTTGATTGTAGTTTACGGCCCGTGTCAGAACTCGCGATATTATATTTAGTTTTCCGCGGATACTTTCCGAGGTATCATGCCAAAAATGTGTCGCATCGGAAGATGGGGCGTGGGCGAAGCCAGCTACATCGTGCGGTCCATTACGATTGAACGTCCAGCAAAAAATAATGAAAAGATACACACGGTTTATTGCGTCATTTTGCTTTGCAGTATTGCAACAACGACCGTCCCGCGTCCGCCGCTTGCATGTGGCACACGGAATTTTATCGTCGGAAATGTCGTGTGTTCACCGACTTAAAGAATTACAGTGATGAAGACGTTTCAATTTATAGCATTCGATAAAATATATATTATAACAAAAAAAAAAAAAAATAATAATAATAAACGGAGACACGAACGTTCTGCGGTGACGTGTACTTACTACCGCCACACGGCAACCTGGTTTACGACGGGGTCGGAATCGATACGACGGCGTTCATTATTAAATAATTATATATTTTGATCTATAATGGGGATCGCGTCGGACAAATGGGCCGGGCGCATGATAGCTCCGGGGGCGGTGCTGAAGCATTTAATGAAAAATTATTGAAAAACATAATCCGACGACATGCAAGAAAGCAATACCAACGTCGTACACGGGGTATAAAAACACGGCAGACATGGAGAGGGAACGGCCAAAGTTGGGCCCGGTGGTCGGATTACCATATTACGTGGAATATTATGGGGTGGTGGATGTGGAAATTGTCGGCCTACTTCGGGGTCCACATAATTGAAATCCAACAGACAACGGGGCTTTCGCATTTCCATATTAATTATGAACAAATTTCGAAGCGTTTAATAATGGACCGTGTTAATAATACTGGGCCCGACATAAAAGATAAATGAATCCACGGGATTATGTGGCCATTATGGTGGTTTAGCGGCGGCGGTCGCAGGACTTACTTAATCACGCGCGTCGGTACGGCCAACAATGCGCCGCCGTGCCATCCAGAAAGTTACGTGGTAATTCCGGTTTTATTGGGACGATAATTAACAGGAAATAATACGACTGGACCCAGATGTGTGCCAGGTTGCGACAATAAAACAAACACAGAAATCGTAACGAGATTAAAACGAGGAGAAAACAAATATTCGCGGCGATAGAGAACCAGTCGCAACGGGCACGAACGGAATGCGTAAAATAGCCGCGCAGTCGACATGTTTTTATTGTTTTGCGGAAAATTAAGTTTCTCAATTCTCTGACGACGTTAGCGACACACGAGCGCCATATTCGGTGAATGTAAATCGAGCCTCGGTAATCGAAGTTCCAGTTAAAACATGCGTTCTGGACATCTGGCATCTACAGATGGACAAGATCAATCGAATTGTAGAGTATGACAATAGTTTTTATGAAATTTTATTGTTCAAAGGCAAACAACAACCTATACAGAAAGTTAAATAGCTTAAGGTTTTAAATGATTATAAAAGGTCTGAAAAATCAAAAAATCAAACAAATTGTCAAGAATATTTTAAATTGTATCAAAAGTCATACATTATCAATCGTTTCTTTGTATTAAAGAAAAAATACATCTATGCAATTATCATTGTACTGTAAAATAAAATGAAAACAATACTAGAATTATGGCAGAATTTTAATGTGATCAAATGTGTTCCTCAACTATTTAAGTATTCAAAAAAAGAGGACAAGAAATATTAAAAGAAGACGATTAAAATGTCCACGAATGACTAGACAGAATTATGTTAGAATTGTAATGTTGAAAATGGGTTGATTAATAGTTTTCTTTACAATATCCTTGCCTCTCTATATGTGTGATAAAATAAAATATTTCTTCAGTTACTTGAGTCTCTTTGAATATCATTCAAGAAAAGAGAATAAAGGGAAAAATATTAAAATAAAAAAAGGTTGAAAATTGACAACATCTCTACTGAAAGTCAAATAGCTTACAAGTTTTAAGAGACTACACAGGTTTCGAAAAATCAAAAAATCAGACAATAACAAGGATATTAAATTTTATCACTAAGAGAGAGAATTGATTTCTATATTGTGTTTTTTTTTTAAATTCCCTCTGCCAACTTGTGTGATTAAATAGAACATCTTTACAGGTATTCACGCACCTCTTTTACCATCTTAAGAAAATATAATATATTAAAATGAAACATTTTTTAATAAAATAAATATTAATTTGAAATTTGAATGTTGATGTCCCTATTGTCTGTCAGATCCCCCATGTCAATATATGAGATCAAACTATCAAATAAATCAAATCAACAAAAAAAGAAAATAAACGATTTAAAAAATTGAAGATGGTCTGATATAAATATGTCAGAACTGTAAAGTTGAAATGTTTGATTAATTTATCTATTGGTTTTTTTCTCAGATCCCTCTGGCAATTTGTATGATGAAATCGATAATTTCTCGAGGTACTGTATCTTAGAATATCTTTAAAATAAAAAACAAGAAATAGAGAACCGAATATTAAAAGAAAATTAAAAATTATTATTATATTCCTGTTGTTTTGTCAGAGGAAGTCAAATGTAACGTTTTTTACTGTTTTTTTTTTGTTGAGATGGCTTCAACAAACTACTTGTTAGTTTATTATAATCTTATTCATTCATTCATTCCATAAGATAATGACACAACATACTTCTGTATTTATTGTGTTAGCCATCAAGTGTTATTTTATAGACTGAAAAATTTTTAGAAGAGTAACCATTTTATTAACATAAATATGACAATGTGCTCTTCTAAACTAATGTTATCCTTTAATGTTGTAGAAAAAAATTAACGTTTAATTACTCTATTAGAGTTCCTCATTTTGATAAAAAGAAGATTTGTGGAACCGTTCACCAAAAACAGAATTTAGTTATTGCAGGTGCCCCAACGTCGGACTGGAGGGAAAAAAGAGCGGGTCGGCGGCAACTTTACGGCGCACATGTGTCCACGAATTACGTATTAACGATCCCCCTTGAATAATTTGAATTAATGAAAACGCCGCCGCCGGAACGTCCGCTAATAAAATATTCATCGGGCCCCGCGGCACTCCGTAATTTATTTATATTCGGGCTTGGTACGTATCGCGCGCGCCGTTTTTATCAATTTGCGATTCCGTTTAACGGGCAACGGACCAAATTGCGCCCGCCGGCACGAACCCGTAATTGCATTAGGCGCAACGCACGGGATCCGGTCGGATTCCCAATTTGAATAAACAACGACACACACACGCACGAACAAAGGGAGAGGAGTGCTTCGTAAACAGCAGATTGGTATCACGTGCGTGAAGTTAAGGGGGTGAAGTAGTGTTACGTCCCAGGAATATTCAAATCATTCCGTCACAACTCGCTGGCGGCGTTCATTAAGGCAATATTGAATTGTAACAGTTCTAACTATATTAATAAAATTGTTGACTAACAGGTCACATTTAAATATTATGCTTGTGGGGCGAATATATTAGAATTTAATCGAATATGCCTAAATCAAAACTTAATAATAACCGAGATACGAGTGGTTAAATTTAAAATTATATATATCATATCATATCAAATAACTTCCATTTATACGAATATTATTAAGTAAAATTTGGTGAAAAGGTTTATTTGACTGTAGATTGAGGGGTGCATTTTCTATTGTGCCCAACACTATGTTTATTGAGCCAAAAAATATTGCGATTTGCCCTAATAAAAAGTAAATAATAACCGAGCTACAAGTGGTCAAATTAGAGTTTTACCATTATATCGTTGTAGATCAAAGCGACACTTCGTATGACGCTTAGCGTACTTTAAAACCATTGTAACTTTAACTTAAATATTCCAATGATTCCGTCACAACACGCTGGTAGCGCTCATTAAGGCAATACTGAATTGTAACAGTGCTAACTACAGTAATAAAATTGTTGATTAATCGTAAACTTGTATTGGAAAATTGAGAGTCAGACCTATAAATTTAAATCAGCTTTCAATCGGACTATCACTTCTAGAATATTAAATCCGATATACGCCATTACCAATTCAAATAATAAACATGTTCGCACACTATCAGGCGGTTAAATATTAACAGTCGCATTCGAGGGTTGGATATCCGGTATTGAAATCAGTTTAGCCAGCACACGCCTTTTGTTATCGAGTGGCGAAGGGATTAGTGCTCGCCTACAAACGCATACAAGCGTGTGCGTGTCGCAACGCATAGAAAGAACGACGATAAGATCTGAACGGGGGTGGGTGTCCGCACAGTTAACGGGGTTAAATTTGTATAATAAACCACCATACCTGGATACAATGTAATTTTTTTACCCCAGTTAATGGTCTGCGAATGGACGGGCGTCTTTAATGGTGCCTGTGAAAATGGTGTCAAGTTCCTTTTCGTATGTTTCACTCTGGTTAATGGATTTCGACGGAAAAACTAGAGATGGATTAACTCGATATATGAAACCGGAATTAACTCGAATTGTGGTTAATTCAAATCAATTCCAACTTTATTATTATACTCAAGTTAATATGAATTTTAAAGTAGGTGTTTTATATTAGAACCTATTTGAGTAAATATTATCTTCTTGGTTGTGCTTAAAATATTATGTCCACGCTAATGTTTCTCACACTCAAAATAGGTACTTCATTCTGTTGGTATAATATGTGCATGTCAATATTTTTTATCTCATGTTGAAATATAACATGTTCTCATAGGTACCATACAAAACAGATTGACTGCTAAAAACATTACATTACAGGATAATGTTTTTTTTTACTTTAGGAACCCATATCTCCTTAGGTTAGGGCTTTTAGGATAAATTTATAGGAATTTCATGCAATCTGTTTTGTTTATCGTTCTTAATTAAACATTAATTTAAAACTTATTTATGAGACTTGGAAAAAGTATAGATACCATTGAAACTGGAATCCTCTAAAAGTTTCTATATATATTTCAATGAAACTCAGATTTGGCCACATCACTTATTTATGTTAATTTTAAAGGAGAATCCCACTTCAACTGATAGTACCCCTAATTAGACACCAAATATTTCACTAATTAATTAATTAACTAATAGATATTTTGACGTAGCTCTACAAAATTATAATCGGATTAGTGCATGCTTAAATATCTCGGTGCATAACTGAGAAAACAATGAATATAAGACAAAGCACCCTAAATTAAGTTGCTTGTCTCTCTTTATAATCCTCCTAATTTTTTATTTCATGGTGTAATTGACAAGGGGAAATTAATTAAGATAATTTTAATTTCCTCTCTCAAAGTATATTTTATGATATTTGATATATTGAGGGGAGAGTTGGCAGTAAATTTCGATAACTCGAACATGATTTGTCACAAAAAAAATCTAGTTAACAAGACGAGTGTCAAATAAAATACCGAAATACAAGCATTACCCTTGTAGACATTTAATTTGAAAAATCTTTAGTAAAATGTAGGAGTTTCCGGCACTATTCTAATCAATCGATAATAGGTCTTAGAATTGTTGGCGACAGAGAATGCCATTCGGACATAAGACAAGTATCATCGGAAAGGAAAAACCTCGAGGAGTTTATTTGAAGCAGAAGAAATTCAAATTATCAAGTAAAAATTACACATAATTTTCACCCTGGACGTCATTGCCAACCAATTTTCTTCGAGTTATAGAAAGTTCTACTGTATGTAGTGTTAAAAAAATCTTTAAATGATCCTAGTTTCAAAAATTTTTTATGAACCATTCAATTGGAAGATATATTGGTTTTATACATATTTAACAAGTTTTAACACAACTGGATATTTTAATTACTTTTCTAACAAAATATAATTATATTTTCTCAATTCACGCTGCTTTCAGTTCAATCACAACTTGAAAAGCACAAAATATTACAACTTCATTCTGTTGGTATAATATGTGGTAAAAATCATATGTGCATGTCAATATTTTTTATTATCTCGTGTTAAAATATAACATGTTCTCATAGGTGACTGCTAAAAACATTTATAGTGTCAATATTATATTATAAACGGATGTTAAATCTTATTTTATTGTAGCCATTTACAATATTAAATGTTATTCTACAGGATAATGTTTTTTTTTACTTTAGGAACCCATATCTTCTTAGGTTAGGGCTTTTAGGATAAATTTATAGGAATTTCATGTATTCTGTTTTGTTTATCATTCTTAATTAAACATAAATTTAAAACATATTTATTAGACATGGAAAAGTGTTAATACCATTGAAACTGGATCCAAATTTCAAAAAATTTTTATGAACCTACCATTCAACTGGAAGATATATTGATTTTATACATATTTAACAAGTTTTAACACAATTGGATATTTTAATTACTTTTCTAACAAAATATAATTATATTTTCTCAATTCACGCTGCTTTCAGTTCAATCACAACTTGAAAAGCACAAAAATATTACAACAGATGAAGTCTGAATGAGAACATCAACTCATCACACCAAATGACAAACAAACACTAATTAAATTGGTGCTGCCAACTCGGTTTCGGGTAACTCGGTTTCATACCGGTTTACGCAAATTTTCAACCCGGTTAACTCGACTCAACAAAATCCAAGTTAACCCATTTGTAGCAGCCACATTTCTATCCCCCGTCTAAACGGATTTCGATAGAAAAACCTCGTCGACAAAATGAAGATCAACAACGCCTTTATGTGGCCGCGACGTTATTTCTTTTTTTTAGTGCTTCAGCAAACCATAAAAGCACGGTCTGTACGATTAAAATTTCTGTTATTGGAGCATACAAAATTGCATATTGCGTCTTAACGACACGAAATACGAATGCCGGTCGTATTTGATTAAATTACGATTTCGCGCACAAAAGCGGGATGCAGGCAGGGGATCGCGCAATTCGAAAACCGTAAAACAAAAGAGAGATTGCCTGCGATTCCGTGACGGCCGTTAAAACAGTTTTATTGCCGTTGCGTGGACGCTGAAAACGCACACCACAAAAATTACTTATTAAATTTAACTGCCGCGAAAAATTAAAAGCCATACATGTAAAAATGGATTGTTTGCGAACGCCGACGATATTTCTAATGTGTTTTTTTTTCCTCTCTCTCTCTTTCTTCCTTCCCTGTCACGGTTTTCACACACCGGTCGCGAGCAGTAAACAATTTTAATTGCATGAAATTGCATAAATAATAAAAATAATTACGACCGATACGCCATTAACTTTCGATTGCATAAGGCCGTTAAAAAAATAAGAGAAAAAAAACATAATTAAATTAGAAAAAGACGGGACGCGGAGTGCGCGCGCTCCGTTCGTTCCGAGAGGCGAGAGAAAAACTTTTAATATTTATGAATTTTATAGCGTAATCGACAATAAATTTTATGACGAAAACCGACGTAAAAACTTAATCAGATATTCATGCGGCCGGACGGTTAATGGACACAAATGCGGCCTTACACTTCCTTGAGAATGGAACGTCTAATGAAACCGTTCGGTTTTACGAGTTGTTTGCCCAACAAATATTATTGATACAAGAGGATTACATAATTGTTTTTCAAATTGTTGAAATCTATCTGCGTTTTAGGTTAAAACTAAAATTTTTTGGAATTCGATATGGGACGATTTCATAATTGTTTCTGGAATTATTGAAATTTGTTTATATTTCAGGTCGGAACATCTTTTGGGACAATTTAATTTTATGAATTTATGGCTGTGTCTGGGAATATCTGAACATCTCTCGAGTTCGTATATGGTACATTAAATAGCACAAGAAGTTCTATGTCGTTGCTGTTCTTCAATTACTTGGTATAATATAATTATTTTTAATGCAAATAATGAAGTGTAGTTTACACGCAACTCACTTAGTTCCTCATGGATTCACTAGTTTTAACATAAACAATAAAGCGTTTTCTTAGATAATGAAAATTAAATAAAAGTTAAAAACATATTTAAGATTAGATTTTTCATTGTGAAGAGATGGGAAATAATATTAGAGCCTTTTTGAATATCCAACAGAGTTTAAAATATACGATATTTCGTTAGTTAATTGGTCAGTTCATAAACTAGAAAAAGTACGGCGTTGGATGGAAGAAAATCTTATTGATGTAATACGAGATTGTCCGAGGTGGAGGTTCAAGGATTACATTACTATATCATATTAGATACCACATATAAAACATAATTTTTCAAGGAATTTTTAAGTTCAAGATATAAAAATGAGCAAAAAAGAACAACAACAAATAAAAGTGACATTGTACCACCTTCGACATTTGAATTTTCTATGAATGATTCGAAACAAAGTTTGTAGTCAGTTGAATTGTGGAGTAGTCACTATGAAATACTTCCTAACTAATTAAAACAGTTTTTATCTAGTTCAGGTAACAGAGTTTATTAAGAAAGACTATTTTACTAAATTCTTGTTGTCAATTGATGTAGATTAGGTTCTGTAGATACAGAAAACATTTTATTATCCAGCACAAGTAATCTCGCATTATAAAAGTGGTTAAAATTGTGATAATTTGAACCAATTTTAAGGTTTTTCAAAAAAATGTAATTCCACCAGATCGCCCGGATTTTGCTGTCCCGGCGGAATTCCCATACATTCTTAAATATTTTATATCGAATCGAGTTAATCAAGGAATATTCCTAATTTTCGGCAACCTGCTTTAGAGTCATATTTCCTTTATAAGAATTGTCATGTTATTTTCAGGCATCCTGTGTGAATCCTTAGGGATTGTTTGTATATTCTAGGACACACGGTATATATTTAAGTTCGTAATTCAATTTAAATAATTCGAATAAATTTTATACTCTATTCAAGTTTTAATAAATTTTCAATGATCTTGAAATATTAATTTGAGTTATACACATATTTAAGTTTAGATAAAAGTTTGTATAAATATTTGAAAATGTACTGGAATATTTCAATTTTCGAATATCTTTACTATCTATATTCTCAGTACTATTAATATTATCAAGATTTAGAAGAAAATAAAAATAAAACATATTTCCAAATAAATCAACATATAATGGTTATTTGTTGATAATTAATAAAAATAAATATGCACTCTGACTAATTTATCGGCACAATATCACACATGTATTTTCAGTATAATTTCATTGACACGTGTGACCTGATAACCATGATTTATTGAATATGGACAAATTTTTAGCATGTTTACTTATGTATGTTATGTGTTTTGAATTTTTCACGCGAATTGGCCTGAAGTTCTCGAAAATTGTCACGATAAAAAAAAATCTCCGTCATAAAATTTCGTGATTTATTTATGTATGCGCGATTACAAACGCACATGAATAATTCATATATATATTTTTTAAATCAGCGCCGACAAGACTCATAAATTTATCGCGTTGAATATTTACAGTTTTTTTTTTCGAAAAAAAAAAAAAATAAACACCCAGATAACAACTGTATCAATGTTATCCTCGGTTATTTGACGAAGTTTATTTTAGTTCGTGCGATATGCCCGATGAAAAATCATTTTTTTGTGTATTTTTAAAACGGATTCGGCTAAATAAAACAAATAAATCCGATATTTGCATGCACAAAACGACGAGCGCAACATAAAATTCCAATTCGCCAATTCGTAAATATTAAAGATGGTATTGGCAACTTAGATTTTTGTTAAATCGAGTTAACCGAGTTGAAAATTTGCGTCAACCGGTTTCAAACCGAGTCACCCAAAACCGAATTGACGATCGGTGACAAATTTTAAGTTGTACGGATGTATTGGATAAGAGAAAACAAAATATCTGGAAAGAATGACACTGATTATTTTACTGTGTTACAGAAAAATAATGATATTCAATTCCTTCTATATATCTACTACTCTTTTTATAAAATAGTTACGGAAAGGTATTTAAAAGTGGACAATAAAGATTATTGAGATAAATGACTTTTATATTGTGTTGATATATGTAACTAATATTCAGTTATTTACAACATTGGCAATGTCAGTCACAAACATAAAGAATAAAATTATTATATTAAAAACACAATCCTAACTAAATAATACATTTTTTTAATTGTAACTTGATTTTACTAATGTTTTATAATATTCATATCAAAATAAAAACGTGAATTCACAGTAATTCCAGTTAGTAATAATAAAGAGTTCCAGTTGACTCCAATTAACCACAACTCAAGATAACCCAGTACGGTAAATCGACTGAACTAGAGATGGGTCAATTCACATTTTTGTTAAGTCAAGTTAACCGGGTAGAAAATTTGCGCAAACCAGTTTCCAACCGAGTCACTTAAACCAACTTGGCGGAACCAACCTGAATACTGATTGTCAGTCATTTGGTGTCTAATTTCTGGTCTAATAGGTGTTTAAGTTGGTGTAAACTGTTGTTACGAGAACATTACTAATTTAGTAAATGATTTTAGTAGGTAAATTTTCTATATGATGCACACGAAAACATATTTGAGGGTATGTAATAAAGATTAAAAGGGTGTAAATATGATTTTCAAATTGTACTGATACAAGTAGCTATATTAGAGTTCTTAAAAAAAATGGGAACGTCAGCTGAAGAAATAAGCAAATATTAACTAAATAATATTTATTTATTGTAACATGAACTTTTCTCACAGAGGAACATCGATGGAAATTTGTCAAATTTGAGTTAACCGCATTGAAAATTTGCGTAAACCAGTTTCAAACCGAGTTGGCAAAACCAACTTGCATAGTGTTTGTTAGTCATTTGGTGTCAAATTTCATGCACAGGTAATGTTTAAGTTGATATTAATTAAATGTTAGATAAAGAAAAACATTATCTTGAAAGAATAACATTGAATATTTTAAATAGTTCCCAGAAAATAATGTGATTCAACGTCCGTTACTGGTACAATAGTAATTCTATAAATGTTTATGGTAGTTAAGGTTCTTGTATGACAACCACAAAAACATATTTTAATTGTATTAACAGAAACAGCTACTTTAAGTCTTTTACAACAAAATAGCAATATGTGACTAAGAAACATAACATTAAAATTATTATTACCACTATTATGTATTATATCAAATTATTTTAATGCAAAAGAATTAGTTATTTGAGTTTAACGAAAGGATTTGCTTTGTCGATATTTTTATTCACAGGTTTTATTATATATGATTTTTATGATACATCTTTTAATAGTGAGTTTTCATCATTTGGGCTATTTAATTAAAAAAGATGCGAGAGTATACCTTTTTTCTGTAAAAAAATAAAAAACGTGACGTAGAACCAATTATATAGGTAAATAAGTAACACAACGACTAGGGTAGGTATACCTACGTAAATCCATAGTGATTCTAGATACAAACAATCGAGATTCGAATTGACTGGGATCAACCGCGATTCAAAATAACCCCGTTCGGCACATCGACTTAGCCCATCTCCAGCAAAAACCGTTTAAAATGCACCGGAGCAAAATTAAATCCCGGACGGTGCCGCTCCCGCGTGCTGGAACCGACCGAACGCCACCCCGGGGACCGTTTCGGGGTGCGTCCGCCTTCAAACAAAACTGGCCGCGAACGGAGCGACGGCGGAAAAAAGAACGCAAAGAACCGGTCGCCGGGCGAGCAAATTAAAATAATGAAGTATTAATTATACCCGCGCGGTTCACTACTGCGCTTAATTGCCAACGGCAACGTTTAATCAGGGGGGGAGACGGTGACGGGGGGACTCGCCCCGGTAATTGAATATAATTCAAGCCGAACAAAGCTCATAATTGGTGCCATTATATTAATTCGCGTTTTATCTGCTGCGCCGATATCAATCCCGCCTGGATACAAACGCCGTAACCGTGTTATTATAATGCGAAAACAATTATGTAATGATAACCTCTCACTCGGCGCGGAGGCAAAAAAAAAAAACTTTAATTAAGCAATTAGCGTTCGCAAGCAGCCTAACCATGAATGCAAATCGGGCGCGGATGCCAGGTTTCATTTTTCGAGAAATTAATTGCCGTTAAACGTGGCCCTTTTTTTCGCCATTCGCAATCGGTAACCGCAACAGTTTTATTGATCGTGATTATTAATTTTGAAACGGGCAATTTGCTGCAGCCCGTAATTTATGACGTGAATTCATTTCTGCATGATGGGAAATGTTCCGAGTTGTTTATTATTATTTTTTTTTGATTTGATGTCTTTATATAAATGTTAATTTTGTGGTGAATTCACAAATTTGTATTCATTGTTTAATTTCGTGAAATATTATTTTATTATCATTAAAAAACATTATATTCATTCATGAGGTTAATAAATATTTTAAACATCAGCAAAATTATGACAATTATAAATATTTGATTTTTTTATTATTGTTTTTGGTATAGAGGTATTCACACCAATATGTTCATGCAAAATCACACAAATTATAAATAAAAATAATTTGTTGAGAATTTTTAAAATATTGGCCTTAAACATAATTTCAAAATTCCAAAAATTCCAACCTCATGTCACCTAACAAAATAACAAAAAGGTTAGAGAATATTTTTGATGAACATCAAAATTAAAAAAAATAGTAGTAAAACCAAAGCGAGTAAACTAGGGATTTACCATTTTAAGAATAATTAAAAATTGTGACAAAATATTATAGAAAAATAAATCGTTTAATAAAACTTAAAATTTTATATCGATTATCTTCTGTCGTTTCATAGAAATTTCCGCGATGACGTCTTTAAATGTCTGGATTCATTTATCATTGATAATTACATAAATAGTTATCTTTTGACTCGATAATTATCAATTCGTAAAATAATTATACTAGACTTTGTATTCTCTTAAAATTTGTCTAAAAAATATTCAGAAATAATAATTTCCAATAAAAACTTAAAATACATTTTATAAAAAAATACACAAATTACAAATAAAAATAAAATGAGTCCAGATACAATTTATTTGTTAAAAAAGTCCTTAAAATTACAAAGATATTTGAAAAAACATGCATCTGCATAACACATGACGTATTTTTAAAAGTTTTTAGTAGGTTTTATATAAAATAAAAAGAACATTTTACACTTCTTTTGAGAAATCTCAATGAAGACAAACAAAAAATATATTATATTACCTGTTACCTGTATTTTTATTATCTCTTTAAAATTTCATAGAATATTAGTTTTTTAATAATGAAACTGATTTTATTATTTTGTTATGTAATAAAGAAAATTTCTTAAAACTTCATTATACAAGATATCTTTGTAATAAACAAAAAATACTTTTGAATATATGAATGAAGATGAGACTGATTATAATTTGTAATAAAGAAAATTAAAATTATATATGTAGATACACATTATATTTTGCCTTCCATAACAATTCAAAATTTTTAAAAACTATATTTATTTTTTATTAATGAGAATGATGTGTTAAGAGAATTTCAAAATTATACTGTTTAAATAAAAAGGCTAACTGTAATTTCTTGAAGAAGTGAGTAATTTCGTATCGTTTAAAATATTTCTTTCAAAATTAATATTTATATAAAAAACGAGACTCCACTTCGCATGTTTCTAGATAAATAATAAATATTTTATGGGCACACAAGTAATCGATATAAAAAAATTGCATAAAAGCAGAGTGGAAAAAACCTCAAGTTTGTCTAAGCCGCAAGTAGACAAGTCTTGAAAAATAAATGAGATACTTCCGATGTTTTAAGTAAAATAAAATAACATACTATCACGTTTATGATTGTGTTTACAAAGAGTAAATATGAGAAATGCCATAAAAATGTTTGTGTAGATTCAAAGGACCCTTACAGTTAGTCTAAAACGTAAGTAGATAAGTACTGAAAAATAAATGAGACACTTCGGATGTTCCCAGTCCTAAAAAAATAAACGGAACATTTTTGATATTTCCAGTTAAATAAAACACGAATAGACGTTTCTAAAACGTTTACAAAAGAAGCAACGTTTGCACATCGGACGGCAACTTCCACGGATTGCGTTTCGCCCTTTGTCCAGATATGTTGTGCCAAAGTGCGGTTAGCGTGTGCCGCCATTGCCCCCAATACGAAACTTTACAACTCCCGTAACCGACTAACGACTCTTTTTGTCGACTTTATCGCGCGGTTCGTGGGGTATTTTATTACCGGTCGGTGTGACTTACGTTCGAATGGCGTGCAGTCTATTGGATAATGTGGGTTATGCCGTTTTGTTGGCCGAGAGTCCCGACGTTAAACGGCCATTTCTGCGGCGAAATGTATATAATATCGGTCGGTGGCTTTTTGACAACGCATCCTAAGCGACGAACACTAAATTATACAGGACACGATTATTTTCGGTGGTAATTTTAATCTATCGAAATTCTCAATTTTCATGGAATACTTGGGCTCGCAATACAGTCGAACTTTGATAACTCGAACCGTGATTTGTCACAAAGTTTATTCATCATGTACATAAGTATAATATTACAAAAGATACTGCGAAAATACACTACTCGGTGGACGCCATGGTCAACCAATTTGCTTCGAGTTATCAAAAATTCAAGTTATCGAAGTTCGACCGTATTTTGTCAAAGCAACGAATATTTTGTAATTTAGAACCATTTTATGGCAATTTTTGCCAAAATATCGTTAAAAGGATGTTGTTATGGAGACATCTTGTATTTTTACTTTGTTTAATAATGCAAAAAAAAAAAAATAAATTTGTTGTTTTTCAATGTTGAGTTAAACAGATACAAGGCTTCTGAGGCGTTTATGTTTATTTGTTAGCACCAGGTTGTTAACATTTTGGTAGTAAAAGACCACGATAAAATTGGTTAAAAATTGTCATCCAATATGTTCCGTCAAATAACTACCGATATAAAAACTAAAAACTACAACGGAAACTCCAGTTGAAATATCCCGTCCGTTTCGACGATTCGGTTTTTTAACAGTTTTGTTTTGTTGTTCGCTCCCGTGTCTACATCCAATAAACGCATTAAATTATTTACACAAACATCCAGTCGCCGTGTACGACATCGTAAAAACCGTGTTCGGTTCGTGCTTTCACCACTCTTTTTTAATGTCAAGCGTCGACGGCTTGTACGTTGACATTTATGTGTCCGACACACAACAACACAACGTTTGTGATAGTCGTTTGGAGTTGGCGTAAGACAACGCCACTTCGCTAGCACACACACTGCATGATTCAAGCCAAGGAGCGGCTCGCTGACCCGGATTCGACGTGTTGCATATTAAAATCCTTTAGCTAATGGATCCTTTCGGTGCCAGATGGCAATGAACAACAACGTCGTACGATCCGACTCGTGTAAATATTTGTTCATCCAGACGAAACGCGACTTGATCCCGGTGATATAAAATCACCGAGTGATTCATTCATACAAACGTTCGCATTGTATTAGTGCATATTTGCTTAGCGATAATAAAATATTGAGTGACGTGGGGGTCGGACGTACGTACGATCCCGCCTCGAATCCATCGTGCGTGGATTATACATGTAATTTGTTACAGTTCCACAAATTACGTGTTTCACGGTAAATATCGAGGAAAGCGACGACGATTACCGTGTCCCGCCGTTCATTATCATAAATTGAATGTTTTCGTTTCGATCAATAAATAGGTTTTGCATAGATAATCGCCACCCTGCGGCCGTATAATCTCCGATACGCGGACGCAGGCCCCGCAAAATTGTTGTTGTTATCCGTCGGCCCGGAACCGATGTAACAATGTTTGCGAAACGCACGGACCGCACTGGAAATCGGCTTGCCACTCATATATATTATCGGGGTTGTGGATATGTTTCGTGGTTCGACGCCTCGAACAAATTGGTTTAAAGTCAGGAACCGCAACAAAAATACTTCAACATTATATAATAAAAGATTATCAAGTTCTCGACTTGCCAAGAAACCTCTCGGTATATAAAAATGTTTTCTAAAAATGGGAAAATTACCATATTTTAGATCGAACATAAAAGATGAAGTTTTAAACATTTAAATCTTATACAAAAAGATGCCATTACTGCCATACAGCTTAACAAAGTATCTGAAACAACTGTTGGACGCTTTAATAACTTAGGAACGAATACTATTTTTTCCTTAACAATTACATTTTTTATAATAAATATTATATTGAAATCGTTCGTAATAAAAGTAACAACTACTATCTTTTTAAAAACTGACTGAAGACTAATTTTAAAAATTGGAAATTGTCTTATAAAAACTAGAATAGTCCAAAACCAACATAAAAGAAGCTTTAAATTTCCATAAAAAATACGATTAACGTTACACAGAGTATCTCGACATCTAAAACTGCTGGACTCTCAAGAACCGATGATAGATCATGGAAAAAATATTTACATAGATTTCATTGTTTCTACATTTTCAAAAACTGATTAAGTTTAAGAGAAAAAAAATTAAACCCTGTATAGAACTATTTTGTGAAAAACAAAAAATTGACAGGAAAATGTCAAAAATAAAAAATCCCTCTTAAAATTTTATACGATTCTACACATTAATAAACAATAAAAATTAAATTTCTTCTTAAATTAAACACATTTTGAACCATTCTTCGTGTACAAATATTTATAAATCGACCAATTTATTCTATAAAATTTCATTCCAGAATACAGAAAAATTATATTTATGAAAAAGTAAAATAATTTTCAATTAAGCAAATAAAAATTGAAAAAAATACCTCTTTTAGTCACGAACAAATAATAAAAATGTAAATTTTTATAAAATTATTTATTCTGCACGTACAAAAATTTATAAGTCGACTTAGAAAAATGGAAATTGGCTTATAAAAACTAGAATATTCTAGAAACAACATAAATGAAATTTCAAACTTTTAAATCTTGCTCAAAAAATACCAGTAACGTTACATTATTAGATCAACATCTAAAACTACTGCTGGAGTCTCAAGAACACCAGATCAGAATTTCAACGTTTCTACATTTTCAAAAAGTGACTAAAATTGAGATTTTAGAACTAACATAAAAGAAGTTTTAAACATTTAAATCTTATACAAAAATACCACTGTTGAACTATTCAAAAGCTTAGAAAGGGTCATAGAATATATGAATTTCAACGCTTCTATATTTTCAAAAACTGACTGAAAATTTATTTTGAAAAATGACCGAAACCCTTTTGGCATATTAAAAACTTTTGTGAATAGAAATTGACCTACAAAAAATGCCATATTTTAGAACCAACTAAAAAGATGGGAAAGTTTACAATATATAAATCTTAAACATAAATGTCCTACAGGTTGGTTGGAAGATAATATTGCAGTTAAACAAAAGCTTGAGAACTTCAATTTGAAAATACTTTTACGTTTTTCCTAAGGTAACAACCATTAGCCAGAAGTGCTTCAACACTTTCAAGAATTAATAGAAAAGTGATTTTGAAAAATACCACCAAAACACTTTAACATACGAAATTATTTGATGAAAAATGGAACTGATCTTCTAAAAACAACCTCAATTTAGAAGCAACGTAAAAGAAATTTCAAATATTTATATCTCGTACAAAAAAAACTACTATTAGCGTCCTGCAGTTTAGCAAAACATATAAAATTACTGTAACACTCTTTAAAAAGCTCGTGAACCATCATATCCACATAAAAATCGATCCGAAGACGGATCACCCGGACGGATCAAAAAGGAAAAAAACATAGCGCGCGCCGGAACCGCTGATCCTAATCCGACCGCCCGGAGCAAACCGATTTCCTGGCAGGTCGTGCCGGAATTGATCCTTTACCGTCTGAACGACTATCACCACCACTGGCTCTGCTGCTGTCTTGCGTCTCCTCTGTCCAAGTGAAAAATTAAAAAAAAAAAAATAAAACGAAATAAAACAAGGCCGAAACGTGAAGGGAGGGCGCACAACCAACCACAACAAACCGCGCCACTGAAACGTCAGCAGATCGAGAACACACACTGGGGGGTGGGCATCGGCGAACGGAACGGGAGAAAAAAAACCCGCGAGACGGCGCCCAAATGGGGCGGGGGATCGATGTTGGCGAGATGATCCCCAGGAGCACGGTTACGCGGACCGCGTGCCTTCGAACCGGACCCGGAGAATATCGAAAGTGGCCCTCGGTACCGAGGAGGGTACGAGAGGATCGCGATCCGCAACTGGAACGAACGGACACACACACACGCGTCGACTGGTAGCGGAACGGCCGACGGTCGACGCACAGCCACAGACAATCGAACTCGGACTGAGTCGGCAAAGCGGAACTGCAGGAGCTCGCCGGTGCCCCCCGACTCGGGAGTCGAGGTGCGGGCATGCGCCGCGGGCCGCCGCGTCCCAGACGGCCCATGCAGGATGCACACGAGGCTGCTACACTGGCCGCACGAGCCGCAGGAACGCGGAAAATGTCCGTCGGGAGCGGACGCGGGGTGAAGGATCCTTTTTCGGCGGGGCGCCCGCGATTTTGGCACGTTCCGTTCACGATCTGTTGCACTGACCAATTAGTTGGACGACACGTCAAACTCTCATTGTACCGTAGTCATGTTTTTCATTGATATCTTTCTTTCTCTCTCTATCTCTCTCATTTTTATGGATTTTTGTTGTAACGAAGTGAAAGAAACAGTTGTTCGAAAGTTCTACGATATTGGGTATCAAACTGTTGCTCGAACTAATCTATAAATAAATACTTCTTATTTACCATTTTCGTACTTAAATTCTACATGTAGATTTTAAACAGGGAAAATCATTAATTCTAACGGGAAATCTTATTTGTATAGATAAATGTATTTGCCCACGAATAGTAAATAATCTTATATGTAGAAAGTGTTGCTTATACAAAGCTGTACACAACAAGTATAAAATTAAACAAATCATAAAATAGTTATTTTATAGTTTACTCTATTAAATTTCGCTCCGAAACGTGGGAAAACAATGTTTATGAAAATGTGAAGTAATTTTAAACATATTTTTAATTAGCAAGAAAAAATGTCAACAATAAAAACAATCCTTAATATTTTATAAGTATAATAAACAATTAAAATCAAATTTTTTGTTAAATTAAAGACATTTTGAACCACTCTTAAAATATTCAATTAAGCACGTAAAAATTGAAAAAATATCCCTTTTATAATTTTATAAGTGAATAATTTTACATATTTATAAACAAACAACAAATAAATTTTTATAAAAACTATTCTATACGTACAAAAATTTATAAATCGACTGGTTTAGAACATTAAATTTTACTTCGAAACGTGAAATAAATATAATATATAAACAAAATAATTTTTATGAATAACATAAATTAATAATTAAAAATGTTAAAATAAAATACCCTTTTTCACAATTCATAAAAAATATAAATTAATTTTCTTATATGATTAAAGACGTTTTAAATTATTTTATATGTACAAATGTCAATTTTGCTACGAAACTAACAAAAAATAAAGCAAGTAAAAATGTAAAAAATAAAATAACTGTTTCAGTATTGTAGAAGAGAAAAATAATTTGTAACAATTCTACACATCAGAAAATACCAAAAATCAATTTACAATTAAAGGTATTTCGAACTATTAAATTTCCCTCCGAGATTTGAAAAAATTATTTTTATAAAAAAAGATCATTTTAAGTATATATAAATATAAAAAAGTTCATTTTAAATGTATATAAATGTATAAAAAACAAAACAACAATTTCATTATTGGAAAAGAGGAAACTATAACAATTCTGAAAATAATAAAAATCAAAATTCTTGTATAATTAAAGTCATTTTGAGCTATTCTATAAGTACTAGTTATTCATAAGTCAACTACCTTGTCAAGTAAATTTCTTTCCAAAAAATAATTTTTATAAAAAAGATTTTTAACTATATTTCTTAATTAAACAAGTAAAAATATACAAAATAAAACAATAATTTTAGTATTGGTAAAGAGAAAAACATCTTGTAAATAATTCTACACATTTGAAAATAATAAAAATAAAAATTCTTGTATAAATAAAGACATTGTGAATTATTTAACTAGTTTACTCAATTGAATTTCTTTTCAATATATTTTAAATAAACGAGTAAATAACATCAAAACAAAATTTTATATTCTCAGTTAATATTAAAAATTAATATTAATTGAAAATATCTTTTAATAATTCTACATATTAGAGAATAGTAAAAATCAAAATTCTTGTACAATTAGAGACGTTTCAAACTATTTTACCCGCACAAACATTTATAAGTCAACGTATTAATTATATTTGCGAAAGATAAACTGAACACAATCGTTTAAACACTTGTATAATCTATTAAAACGTTTCAAAACCCAAACACACTAAATAACGTCGTGTCATTGTCTGTGAGATAAAACCAAATTCATAATTTAGGGAAACCAAAATCCAGTTTTCATATGAACGGGAACAATAACATAACGAAATCTCTCACGGATGCAGGTCCTGGTGACGGCGGCATCTGGACCTTTTTATTGTGCAATATCTTCGGATGGGTAATAAATAATAACGAATAAGAAAAAACTGCCTAATATTTATGATGCGAGTATAAAACTGGATCAAGAGCTTTAAATTTCGTCGCTAACCGTAATTTAAAGTCTGTAAATAGAGATATAACAATAAATAATTGGTCGGTAAAAAATAGAAACGCAATTGTTCGCTTTAATGATCGGCTAAAATAATATCAAAGTTCATTCAGAATCGCTAAGCTTACTTAAGTTATGAGAGCCACTTATGTGCGTTTAATTTTTAATACTAATTAATTTTGAAAATAACACAATCGAATTAATAATAATCTCGAGTGTGGTCGATAAGGATCTTGATATGTGTCAAACTTTAAACAAAACACTCAACCTTTAATTCGAGACACCAATCAAGCTCAATTGAAACGATAAAAATATTACTACACTTACTGATTTCGTTGTTTGACCAAAAATCTTCAAGTCTGTGGTTCTTACCTGGAAAAAGGAAAACAAGAAAACATTAAATCAAATCTTCCCTAAAATAAATAAATCACAACCAACTAAAAACTAGTCCGATATAAAAAGGAACGTTTAAATTGAGAAATATTGTGTACGAGCATTTCGCTTTCAGCTTCCATTCGAAATTCTCCCCCTCTATCGAAAACGGCAGCAGCAGCATTGTGTTAATAATTTATATTTATCGTAAATCTTGTTATTATAGCCGTTTAATGTCAAACCGGTTGGTAAATATTTAATTTCGCAATCGCGAAACGCTAATCCATTAGAGTGTTTGCGCTGTAAATAATTTGTCGTATAAATGGAAATGCGTGCCTGCTGAACCGATCGCACCTTGTGTCGATACTTGACAGTTTCGTCACATTTATTTTAGCGAAACTCAACACCGCGATTGAATTTTTTTCTATCGAATCTGGAGTTTTTTTCGGGCGTGGATTTGTTTCGTATCGTTTTTGGTGAGTTGCATTTATCCATTTTTGGCCACAATGTGCGCGCAGAATTAAGTCGAACCGTCCGAAGCCAGTTACTCAGACGGAATCTTGCTAATCGAGGGCGGATTTATTTAATCTGATTGAAACGTCGGAATCCTATACGACGAGTGGTTCACGTTAATAATAAATTTTAAGAACCTTAATCTATGAACAAGATCCCTTCGATAAGACTTTCGAGTATTTATTGTGTTTGGAAAGCGATTAATGTTATCTTGAGTGATTAAAATTTTTCCATATTTAAAAATTTGAACAATCCTGCAAATTGTTGCGTCAGCGTGGGGGGAGAAAAACATCGAATTTTGTTGGTTTTCGTCGTATTCACTTTAGATGCTTCAAAAACCTTGAGCTCAAACGAACAATACGTAGTAAATAAAGGGGAATTTAGTTTGGAGATTTATTATTATAATTCAATTACTAAACATAGAAAATGCAAGATAACCTCTTTGCGATAACACTCTAGAAATAGGCTCAAGCAAATTGATGTTTGTTTGAATTATCACAGTAAATATTTACACAAACAACATAAAAAATTGCTAGATAATGTCAAAGTAAATGGAGCATTAAAACATTATTGGCGGCGAACGTTGTTATTCAATTATAATTAGCTCGAGTTACAAGCGTTTTCAAATTAAAACACAACAAACCAGAACGAACAATTCGCATTGATTAACCGAACAAAAACGGGTCCAACTATTCAGGGGGAAGAGCCCTTTGGAGAGGAGGGGGGGGGGTTTGGCCGATAAATATAAATTCGTTATTTTTAACAATTTCGAAAAAAATGCAGTGTGAAAACAAACAACGGGCTTAATATCAAATTAAAACGGGAGTACAATTTAAAATAATGAAATTACATTCCCGGCGGGCGAGCGGGAGAGCCGCGGCATAATCAAATAATAATTAACAATTTAAATCCCCCCGGTAAACTCGCGCACGTATTCGGCGGGGACGGCGGGGCATTTAGGCGGTGGGCGGCGGATTACCCCCGATACATGGCGTACGCGTTGCGGATGCTGATTAATTCGAAATTACGTGGAAAAACGGACTGGCACAGGGGGTCGGTGGATTTGGGCGATAACGCGGAAATATTGTGATTTGCGGGGACGTGATGTTTGCTCATTTGTACATCACGAAACCGAACAATTAATTAGATATAACGTGTATATTGGTTTTGATGATGGACGATCGGATTATTGTTTATCGCGACTCTCCGCTAAATATTAACTGTCAATTTTGTGCGGGGATTCTCTGTGCTTTTATTAGCTGTGGAACATTTGTAAATTAGAATTGCAATATTAATTCGATCGTTAATTTTATATAGAACGATCGTTCATACAGGAATATTATGAATTTAAACATATTAACAGCGTCAATGAATTTTAATTAGATTTTTTAAACAAGCCTGAAACTTTACCGTAACTTCTTTTTGGTTTATTATTCGATTTAATGATTAATGGCTCAAAAGATAGGCATTAAAAAACTTTATGCATGCCATAAAAATTATTTTCTGTATAACCAGATAGAGGTTCACTATATCATTTTTATAGTCAATGATAAAAATTGATTAATAAAAATAAATAAATACTTCATTGAATTTTCCATCCTTTAAAATGACGAAAAATATTGCACATTAATAAGTGTGTGGAACTTACTTTAATAAATTTTTCTGATCCAGTATTAACTACTCTAATGTGATATTAATTTTTTCGTTTCTTCAAAGATTTTTTTCCAAAATTTACGCCTGTGAAAATAACAGTAGATGTCCACTGATCACAGAGAAAATAATGTATGCATAGAATTTTTATTATTCATATTTCGAGCTATAATTCATTAAATTCGACTTATACCTTAAATAAAAAAGTTAAACGTAAATTTAGGCTAAAATGTATACTAAATTGTATTTTGAATTGAAGCATTAAATATATTTATTTAACATATCTATAGGTTTTACTGATGAATCACATATTATACACAGTCCGTCTCAAAAATTGGGTGGCTGATCTCAGATAAGTGAATCGCGTAAACAAATTGTAACATTTATTTAATACTATCCGAAGTACATTCCTTCGACATTTGTACAAGGTTGAAATCATCTGTAAAACAATTTTAAACAAAGTTGGAAGTGGTCCTTTGGGATCTTTTCTAGGACACGTGTCATCGTACATTACACCTCTTTTGTGGATTCGTAATGCTCCTCTTTCATGACCAATTTTAGTTCAGAGAATAGTCAGAAGTCTGCTGGTGCTAAATTTGGCGAATATGGCGGATGTTGCAACACTCTGCACATGTGAGCCAACGCATTGTCATGCAATAGGCCCAATAATCCTTGGTAACAAATATTCTGGTATAACACGGATAATTCTTTTCAGTAATCGGTCCAGGATCCACACATAATATTGACCCGTGGTCATTTGACTTTAGCGAGAATTTAGAATTCATGATTTTCGATGATGAAATGACAAAAGTTGATTTGTCACTTTAATTTTGGGACAGACCGTCTATGTTGCTAAATATTAAATATGAATTTTTAAAATATTTAGATCATTTTATTAGTATTATCGATACTACATACGACACAGTATTAAATAATTGTTAATAAAACTCATTTAATTTAGTTTTTTTAACTTTTATCTTTTAATTGTGTTTTGTAATATCGAAATGCATTTAATGGACAGTCAAATGAATCATACATTCTAAAGTACGTAAATTAACATATCCAGTTTTTTTCCCGTCGGAACAGTATTGAGTTGTTTATAGACAAATATTAACATAAGACAAATTGAAAATTGTCAGTTGTACAAACCGAGTAAAATTAATTACAGTGAGACTGCACAGTTAATTTCCATTTTGCGAGCTCAGGTCAGACATTAAATTGTTTTACCCAAAGTAATGTTGTGCCAACATTGATCTTCCATCCGCACGTCGACCGTATTTAATTATTTACACGACCGAGAGACTTTACGTTAGCTTGTACCATTTGTCGTAGTTTGCATTTGCAAGTTTTCCCCGTCATTTCGTCATATCAAAACGCCGTATTTGCGGCACGTGTCGCTTCGCTCACTTAAATAACAATTAGCAATTAAAATTGGTGACGGTAATTCATTTCAGTCGGTGATCCGCACATTAGGAGGAATACGGGTGGAATTATTAATGCAATATGGCCGATTAAAATTGCCGCGAACTGGTTTCTGGGGATTAATGGGGCCGTCGACGGCGGCGCGTAGTTCTGGCGTGTTTTACATTAATTGGAACGGGAGACGGAGGCCCGGGTCGCGATCTTGCTTCGACACCGATGCCCATTAGTTTACAAGAGAATCGTGCAAAAGGAAATAAATCACGCCCTCATCGCGGAAATATTTGTGCATAATTTTATAAAATAAATTTTATATTTCATAAAATATTTTACCATAAAGATGCTGCCTTTGGAGTTTGTCGGAATTATCCACCAAAATTTTGTAAATTAGTTAAAAATTTGAATATTTTAAAGTAAAAATTATATATTTCAAAAATTTTGAGTAAAAAATCAAGAAAATTTGTTATTTTTTAAGAATAAAAATCACATATATTTAAACGTTTTTCACAAACAGTAAAATGTGACTTTTCATTGGCAAAAATAATTAAAATTTTCATTGAAAATATTTTAACAATTTTACTAAAAACATAATAAATGGTAGGAAAACATTAAAAAAAAATAGTTTTTAAGAGATCGGCCGGAATTATCCATAAAATTTGAAAAATAAGAAAACTGAAAGTTGTTTACCAAAATTTTACTATTTCAAGTAAAAAAAATATTGAGATATTATAGATTTTTTCGAAATATTCATAATGATTTTATATGTTAAAGGTTATAAAAAATTGAAAATTTCAAAATATTCAATATTTACTTAGAAATATCAAAACTGGACATAATAAATAACAGAGTTTTAAAACTAAAGTAAAAAATACTACATTTTAGAAAACAATTAATAATTTACATAAAAACATCAATTTTGGAAGTAAATTGAATATGAAATAAAAATATTTTAAGATAAATGTCCAGCAAACATCATTTCCCTAAAATTATATGAATAAAATAGACAATTAAGAGAGTTTAATAAAAAATCTACAAAAGAAAACACGTCAATATTAAAAATAAATTGAACAGACTGAGGAAATCATACATTTTTTGAGTAAATTAACATTATCATGAACACACTTCTCGTCGATCGTCATAATTCTTCGTTAACCGGCGGGCTGCATAAATCTCGTTTGCGAAAATTACATTGTAAATATTAAAACAGCGAACAGAGTTGGGGATAATATTTAATAAAACGGTCATTCTTTGTGCCGCCTTCCGAGTCGAGTTTCGTAGCATGAACGCGCCATTACTTGAAGAGCGCCCGCCGCCCCGTATTTCATAATGCGAAAGTTTCGCCACACACAGAATCATCCCGGGGGGAATTTCGCAAAGATGCACGAAGGGAAATTATATGAAAATATTCACTTTATGGGAAACTTCTTCAGTTTTGTGAAATCATAACAAAGCCACATTTCTGTTTTACTATTTATGTTTTTGTTTCATTTACTACAGAAAGTTAGTTTAATTTTTTCGCAAACTGTTATAATGTTTGAATTATTATAGCTATAAAGTTGTTTCATTATTTTAATATGGATTTTCCTAAAACAAGCACTGCTCTATTGTTTGAACAAAATTAATAATTTTAATACATTATTCTGGTTGATAAATTTCAACATTTCAAAAATAGAAAGCATAAAATATAGAAATAATATTCTTTTTTTGTGTTATTCATATAGATACTGACAAACGTGTGTTTCCCAGTTTGTCATTTTATTTAAAACGGTGGCCAGAATTAATGTGCACTATTGAAATAAGTATTATAAGAAGAAAAATAGCCGAAATAGCTGATATTTTAGTTTTAGAGTCGAATAAAATGTTGTAAGAGGTTATTTATACTAAAATATTAAATTTTAATTTCCAAATAAAACAATTAAAATTCATTTTTTCTTCATTATTTTTCTCCTCTAACTGGTCAAAGCTATAAACAAGGTGAAAAGTTCCATCAAAACATGGCTGGAATAGAAAGAAAATATCAAAGCTTCAAGGACGAACAAACAATATCTACTATCGGTAGTTTCTTATACGAAAAGGTCCAACAAAGAGAAAACGTAAAAGTTCAAGTGGAAGCTCTTTACACTGTTCAAATGGGTGAAACATATTGAAATGTAACAGTAAATTTAAATTTTCGTCTACTTTTCTTTCTATCAAAACATTTTTATTATGTATCCGATATTGGTCTGCTTGGGCTTGAAATGTTTATAATTGAAAAAACTAACAACATAAATATAAAACTTGGGTTATTTAATTATATGTTGTTGAAAAAATGGCGAAAGTGACAGTAAATGATCAAAAATTGCATGTTATTTGAACTTTCTACAGCTGTAACTTGGCTATTTTTGTTACAAAACGAATTAGACACCGTTGATGCATAATATTGCATTAAATAAAATGATAAACCATGCAACACAAAATATGTAAAAGTTTATATATTATATATTGCTATAATTTAATATCTATAAAATAACTTGAAAAACTACGTAAAACATATTTAAAAATGTATCATGAATGTGATAACAATTATTTATGAACAATGACACAACTACTATAAATGACTTCCAGTTGCAAAATAAATTAATTATTAAAATTCAGTACGTGCGTCGGTTTCGATTCATTTTCCTGCTCTCGATCCTCCCCTTTTCTCTCTCACTCCTTCCTTCTCTCTCTTATCTTGTCCGTATAAATTCCCACCCCGAGATTATTCAATAAATGTAAACACGGGCCGAAGATTAATAGGGCAGCCCGGCAAACCGGCGGTGATTTATGGCGGCGTCTTCGGCGTCGGTGCGCGGTCCCGCGGAGTTTGCGGGCGCCGCCGCCGCTCCGGGAGCCGAGCGCCATTGTGTCCAAATTACGGGAGCGACAAGGAAGTGAAGAATGTTAATGAACCAGTGGATTTTTCACAAAGACTAAGTGACTGGATTTTTTTTCCAGTCAGTTCACAACATCCACCGAATGACTTGCACTAAACGGCTTCGTAGACGGCACGATAAATTGTCGCGTAGTGAATAATTGAATGCGGTTGACACCTGGATAGATGTAAGCTCGTACGAACAACCATAATGTGAGCAATATAAATTAATATTTAAATGAGGCTGGCTGGCGTTGTGTAAACTACAACATATTCAGACAGTAATTAATGCAGGCTCGGTTTGTGCAGACAATTCGTACTTACATAACGACAATCTGCAATTTATCTTATGCTAATTTAACAACAACTATCCCATTTATCTGAATTTAATAAAAAAAAGCGTTGGCATTTATGTGCCGGTATAATTAACACTTTCACGAAATATTTATGATAATGCGTCTACTAATTAACATGGCCGTGTGAATTTACACGGAGAATTTACACCCAATTATGTCCGTATTTGTGCGCGGTCGTATGTGCATTGTTGCTCAACGCAACAACGGGCTCGACGTTCCAAAATGGACTTTTACGCCGATTAGGTGTGTACAAATTAAAATCCCCATTACAGCCGGCTGTTTAGACAACAACTATTTACATCCCGTTTTGCCGGTCTAAATAAATCACAACTGAAACCGACACTTTTAACTAAAAATAGAGATCAATCACGGAAACTGATCGCTAATACCAAATAAAGTGTGGGCCAAACTTGGTGATGGCTTTTCAATAAATTGCGTTTTTCAATCGATTTAATTAAAAAGGAACGACGGGAGATTTATTTGTCGCGTTAAACGACCGATTTGCATTTAGATGATCCGGATCGCGATACACTCGGGGTCGCTTTTTCAGATTTACGACCGAACCCCTATATTAGGTGCGAATTCGTTCGGTCGCACTGTTTACGAATCGCCTGATTAAATGATGAGAGCTTAGAGATATATATATAGTGTTGCCCATTTTACACACAGTGTGGTCCATTTGAAACAGAGACACTTGTATATTTGTCCGATTTTGACAAACTTTTTTCGATTGTAAAGCATATGTTATTAGAGACATATAGTAAATCAATAGTGAATTTCGAATGTTTGGATTGATATTATATGTTAAATGAAAAAAGATATGCCTTGAAACTTACTTAAATATCTTAAATCGTATCAAAAAATAATGAGATTTAAGGTCAGACAATTGTAATTTTATAAATATTTTAGCAATTATTCTCTTTATATAACACACAATATGATTTTTATATTGCACTAATTCAGTTACTTTCAGTTTTTTTTGCAATAAAATGACAATATAATTTTAATATCAATAATATTATTATTGTAGTCACAACAAAAAATTAACTACTAAATATTCACTTATTTATTGTAACAGGAATTTTTTACCCAGATAAAATAAATAAATAACGACTCAAAATAAGTTGATTTAAAATAATAAGTGAACAAGAGGTGGGCCAACTCAATTTTTGTTAACTCGAGTTAATCGGGTTGAAAATTTGCGTAAACCAGTTTCAACTGGAGTTACCTAGGCGAAATTGGTAGAACCAACCTGAACAACGTTAGTCACTTTGGTGTCAAATTTCGAGTCTAATGAAGGTTTAAGTTGAAATTAAGTGTTAGATAAGAAAAAACATTATCTTGAAAAAATAACATTGAATATTCCAAATAGTTCCAAGAAAATAATGTGACTCGGCATCCGTTACTAGTACAATATTAATAATATAAATGTTTTTAGTAATTAGCCTCTTTTATATGAGAGCTACGAAAACATTTAAATGTGGGAATAAGTTTTTTGGGACGCATATACGATTTTTATATACTAATATACTAATAGAAGTAATTACTTTCACATACTTTTTACTACTACAAAATGCGGTCTTAATAAAGATTTGTATAAAAATATACCAAACCACTAACTTACTAAAAACATCTATTTATTGTAACAGAAACTTTTTACTCAAGTAAACATTAATTAGTTAGCTTAAAGAAGTAACTAAATGAATAAGATAAATACATAAACTTGAGTTAATCCATATTTAGAAAGAATTCGATAATTTTGCATAACATTCTTTCAATACCTTATAATAAAAAATATGTTAATAGAAGAGTGACATGGAAAACAATATTTTCCGTCGCATAAATTTGTTGATAGTCTATATTTTCTTCATTAAAATTGATTTACAAATGAAAAAGTATAAATTAAAATATTATAGAGCCATCAAAATTCTTTACATTGCACATAACTTAAAATTATGTCTGATTGAGAACAGAATCATCAGTATGCAAAATATGTTATCATATAACAAATCTCACATACAACATATATAACTGGGTAAATAAATAAGTTGTGGTGTTGAGGTCATATATTCTTTTTTCCTTTCTTTTAATATTTTGAATTAAAATTTTATTATTTTGTTTACGACGTGAACATTCTCCATACTATTAGAAGTAAAATTATAATTTTCGGCACGCACAAGGCAACTACGATGCATTGAAATAAAAATTGATAGTTCTTATTATGAAAACTAAAATAAAACGTTTTTTTTTTTTCACCACACATCTCAACCTCCAGTTATTTCATCTAAAATGAGACACCCTGTATGTACTCAATAAACTACATGCCACTGCGCACCCAGTGGGCGTGTCCATGCTGTCATCCAATTCTCAACTTGAAAAATAGTACCTAACAAGGCTAAAAAAATCATTGCCACAGTTTCTCACGTCTGAGCGGTACACGGTAAACACAAAAAGATATACGACGAGATAAATGAAAAAGTACTGGTTGTCACAATAATTGATTTGAAATGAAAAAATACCGTCACGAAACCGCAAAACAATTTATTTGTTGAATTAAATTGATGTTGAAATTAATCAAGAGACCACAATAAAACGGATATTCCACGCTTATTAAGTCCCCACAGCCTGTCCGTTTTCTTGTTCGTGACCGTGTCTATTATATTAACAGATCAGGCTGTCATTCGGTTTACCAGTTTTTGCGCGGCCGGTATACCGCCGCGGTCCGTCGGACATCGTCCACCGTATTATCACGTCACGGTGTTTGTTCAGCGATAGAGATCGCAATGGACGCTTGCGGGGACGGCGGCTTCGCTTTTTAACTAACGGCCACGTTAACAAAACCGCACAAGAAAAAGCCGAAAACCAATCCATCACAAAACGTCCACAAAAAAGGACCGTTCATTATTAACCAATTAGACAGACCAGAAAAACGGGAGCGGCGAAAGATGCCCATTGTGACGATGATCACTTTGTCGACGGAGAGAGTCAAAATTGAATTTGTTTGCGTTCGCACTCGAGACGACGGCTCTTTTTTTCGGCGAGCTCTCATTAGAAGTCACAAAGGCCGGTCGGATGAGCCTGCTGTTGGTTTTTTTTTTTTCGGTGCAGGGGAAAAACGTTTATTTTACGTGAACGTTACACTTCCAATTTAAGGGTGTGCCACAAAAAAGCTTATTTTATATTTGTAAATTATTCCCAACAATACAATATACTTATCTAGAAAACTCTCAAATGTCACGAGTAATAAGCATTCCCAAAAGAATACCCATAATTAAAATTTAACGAGATAAATACACTAGTGTTAATATCAGCAACATTCCTCCCTCCTCTCAAATCATACAAAGTTTAATTTTAAAATCTTAAATAGTAAATCTAATTATCTATCTACCCTAATTAGATAGGGATTTGTATAAAACATTTTTTTCGACTAGTAAGAGATAGTGCTGTACTCGAGGAAATAATTTTTTTTCAACTTCTCCAAATGAGAAATTCAAACAGATAGATGTTGATTTCAATTATTACAGTCCATAATTCGAACTATGATTTGCCACAAAAAATTGGAGTCATCAAGACAAGAGTTATTAAATAAAATTTATACATAGAAAGTTATAAATTTGTATTTATCATGTATTGTTTAAGCTAGTTATTAGAAAAGCTACTGCTAATGTATACTAGGTATCAAAAATAACATTTTGAAACTATAAAATATATAATACATAATACAAACATTATTATTATTATTATTATTATTATTATTATTATTATTTATTATATTATGTAACTGTATTTTATTTTAATGCAGTTATCAGTTTTAAATCAGTTACTTGTGTTTAATGATTTTTATTTTCTATTTCAATGCAATTACAATTAAACCATTCAAACATAGCTTTATTTCATACATAGGTTATCTCATACGAAGCCTAGTAACGAAATTAAAATCATTACCATTGTAAAGGTGTCTTTCAGATATTTAAATGGAAAAACTCTTTGTAAAATCTACTTAATCTTTCAAAAATTGTTGCCGACAAGGAATGACGTTCAAGCATAAGACGGGTATCATCGGAAAGAAAAAAACTCGAGGAGTTTATTTCAGGCAGGAGAAATTCGACATATCGAAGATTGTGCCAAATATTTAATTCGAGTTATCAAGATATTGAAGTAAGTTCGAATTATTAAGTTAAAATTACATACAGTACGAAAAGAGTTTGATCAATCTGAATCCTGAAAGAGACATCATATACAATAAAGACAGTAAGTCTCCCACTATGAGGCAGACTTCTACTGTCTCTGTCATGCATGATGTCTCTCTCTAAATTCAGAGGGGTCAAATGCTTTTCCTACTGTATAATTTTCACCCTGGATCCCACTTGCTTCGAGTTATCAGAATTAATCGAATTTGAAATGCGGACAACTCATACATAATGAAGCGAGATAATTCATGTAAATCAAACACCCTGATAGATTCATTAGAAATTTGCAAAATCAATGACAACTTACTTCCCTCGCCTAAATGGAGGGATATTAGTGATACTAATTTTAGTACTAGTGCATTTCCTCCACGTAATGATTAAATTTTGATTAATTCTTTCCTAGAGTCATTACTAAAGATACTTGAAACTTCTTAAAAACGGAAAAAATTAATGAAAATTTATTACGAAGATTCCGATGTAATTAAGTTCGAAATATTTTATATAAAAACTCGCTTAAAATTTTAATATTAGTTATTACAGTTACTTTTCATCTTCGGGCGGGCGAACAAAAAAAAAACGCAGTAAATTATTTCGCACCGTGACCGGCAAGCAAAGACGTCCGTTTCCGCGGTCGCGATCAATTCATCGTCGCCTCAGCCACAATTAATTAATCCGGGACCGACTATGGCGAACCCAATCGAGCCGCCGTCCGTGCGTATCGTAATTCGCGATCTTAATTGATCACCGTGAATTTTTTACAAGAAAAATTTAATAAGGAGTCTTTAATTACAAAGAGGATTCGGAGGCTTTTTATAAAAAATATACAGTTGACTTTAAATTAAAGGAGGTCTTTTAACTTCTGTAATCTCTACTTTATTCGAAGCGGAGAACGAGCTTTTGTAAAATATTAATAATGCTCCTCGAGGTTTTTAATATAGTTTTTTTATTATTAAATAAGCGTTTGTAAACTCGAGCTCAAAGTTCTGCGGTATTTAATCTGAGATAAAAGACCCAAATGAAAGATACAATTAAAATTAAACTAAAAAAATCTTATTTCTTTGTTTGATATTAAAAATAAAAGGTTTAGAAAATTAAACATGTGTTTAAGTGTCACGACTACAAATTGTGACTATTTAAATTGGAAACTCTACTATGACTTTTTTATTTATTACTTTATTTTAATGAATAATACCTGAAAAATTAAAAAATATCACAAACTGATAAGGACATTTTTTATTTGCCATACTCCAAAATGGATACCTACCAAATTTTTGGTTTTAATATTACTTTATATTAGGCCTCTAATATAATTAGAAATTATACCTTTTATTATGTGTTCGGCTCACTAAACTAAATCATGGAAGAAAATGCGAAGTGTTATTAGTGAACACAAGGCACAATGCAAAAAATTAAACTTATGTCTCTTGTTGGTACTAACATAAGATTGAAACCATTGTCCGCTATATGTTAAGTTATATGTGACATTTTGATATGTTTTTTTACATTATATTTCATGGTTTCAAAAATTCATTGGATAAATATGATATTTAATTCTTGCCCAGACTTTTTGATATTCAATTTTTCTGTTAAATTTAGAAGAATTTAAATGAGTTTATAGAAATACACGATTACCAAATAATATAATAAATTTATATGTTTGTAAATATTCTAAGGAAAGGAAAGTATAAAATTAAAAATATATATTAGATCAAACATCAAGTTCAAAAGATCTATGTAGCTTAATATTGATTTATATATATATATATATTAAACTATTATAAATATTTCGAATTTAATGAGTTTAAAGTAATGAGTTTCATTAATACTTTAGAAATAGTTTTTAAAATAAAAGAAACATTAGTATTAGAGTATTTACAACGTATGAAATGATAGTGTTGTACATAATTATAAAACAAGGAATGATCACAAACTTTTTTTAATCATCTAAAACCTTTCTACTGCCTGATTTTGAAAATAGCAAGGATTTTAGTCGTTTCTAGACACTATTGATTAAGTCACTCAAATTTTAACAATATTTATGATATATTGTTCATTAAATTTGAATTCCATAATTAATAAAGGCGTATATGTATAATTGTGATAAAGTTTATAAAAAAAATACAACCATGTACATATAAACGAGAAAAACAGTAACGCATAGCAACATTGTGAGAAGAAAAAATAGATAAAACCCGTACAAAAACGTCCATTTCCTTAAACCAAACGACATAAATCCCCGTGCGCGACATTCTGCCGGCTCATCACCAAAATTGGTGAAGCATTATTGCGGTAAACGGCGACAAAAAAAGCAACGCGGCGTGGAAGCACGTCGACCCGACGGCCTTATGATTAAATCATCTCGTTTTTGTTTTCGGAAAAGGCGACAGTGACACAGAACACAACACAATACGGTCGCGGAACGAACGAAACGTTAACTCGGCACTTTGATCTGATTAGGATTCCCGCCCGAATGGGGGAGGCCCCGGGAAAAACTGGGGAAATATTAATACGCACCCCGTTTATTAGAGATCGTTACGATCCCTTTATGGCGGTCGAGTCGTTTCTCTTCGTTCGTTCCTTTTGTGCTTTATGGCTTGTATCGCGGAATCATTATGGGATTTATTGCGAATTAAAACGTGTCCTCGTCCGAGCAGATTTAGGGCGACGATATAAAATTGCGCATAATTAAATCGTTCCCAGTTTCTGTTGCACGGCGGATCGATCGGGTGAGGAACAATTCATGAATAGATATTGTTCTGGTAATTGTATTTGTACATTCCAAATCATAATCATATTCCTGTTGAACGCAACGGAAACGAACCATTACGATTTGATGAATTTAAGGCAATTTAATTACGCTTCTTGTTTCGAAATTAATTAGCCGCCAAGGGTGCATTTTGCGTATGTACGCCACAATTTGCCGAACAGTCATCCGGCATGTTGATTTATCGCGGAGCCCACGAACTGATTTGCTTAGTATGCAAACCGCCGAAATTGTAGAAACCGTCGACAAAAACACCAAATAAACACACACCGCGATTTGACAAACACGAAGCGCAGGACCTAATTGAGAAGATAAACGATAATTGTGCAAGTGACGCCCCACGAAACTATGCCAACTCCGCCGCCGACTGCCCCGGCCCGAGTATTAACTCCCGGCGAATGCAGTTCGTGATTCAAATAGTTGCCGGACCGAAAATTAATTGAATTAGTTCCGGAATTAATGTGTTGCGTCCGTTGATTTTAGTGCCGCAATAAACGGATTAAAATGCACTAAAACTCGCAGTCGTTGATTTATTGTTTGTATAAATGTTAAGAGGGACCTTAATTAACAAAACACATTTAATTCTATGACCTATTAAAGTTTGAAAAACTTTTTAAAATGTTGTTAGGAAGATGGTGACTATGGGACAACACAGAGAGTAATACAATGGACAAGTCATTATAGAAGTAAAAGTCAATATGGCATTTATAAATAGGACTACACAAATTATTTTATTGTTCTTAAGAATATATGTTCTTAGCTTTTAATTACTTTTAATTAGAAATTCATTCAATTCATGTCCTTTTCTTTAGAAAAATATGAAATTTTTGGAAACAGAACTTTAAAATATTTCTATTATATCTATAAATAAAAAACTATAACAAAAAACTACAAAAATCATTAATTTTCTTATACATTAAAAATACCTGTTACTATTTTATAAAATTATTGAAAATAACGACATAAAAAATTGCTATTTATAAAAAATAAACTATGAAAAATTTTTTAAATATAAACTACGTAAATCATTACTTTTCTTTTTTCACAAATATCAAAAGCCATAAAAGAGGGTAATTATATACCATTTATCAGAAATTCATTGTGATATATTTTATAAATTGTAACTACAGAAGTCATTAATTGTCCGTAAAAACATATGTTATTATTTTATCATTTTATAACGACATATTATTGTTTATCATATTATCTTTATGTCGCTTAGAATTCTGTGATTTCTGACAGCAAAGCCATAAAGCCTCCTTTATGGCTTTGAGTCATATCATATCCTTTACCGTAAAAATATTATCTCTTATTATCTTATGAAATTATAGAAAATAATTGCCATATATATAAAAAAACAACTTATCAAGTCATTTTGGTAGATTTTTTAAATACAAGTTACATAAATTTTTATTTATCTTTTTCTTTAAAAATATTGGTTATATATTATTGTTTTAAAATATCGATTTCTGAGACATAAGATATAAATAAAATTTTGTTATAAGTGAAAGACACACGTCATATTGAAATATTTTATAAATACAAATTACGCAATCACTAGACTTGCTTTATTTATTTTTATAAAAACGCATAAAAATTATTATTTACTATAAATCATGGATTTTCTTGATATATTAAATTTTAACTATTATTATTAATAAAAATTATTAATCGTTTTTACCTTGAACATAATATTATACATATATGATTGCTATGAAATATAAACTTGCTAATACCAATTTCAACAAGATTTTTGTAAATTAAGCAATTTACTGTAATTTTATTCAACTTATAAAAAGTGTCGCTATAGCATTTAATCAAGAATTTTTATGACAACATTACCAAGCTTTCAAGCAGATAAACGCCCTTTATATTCATCATCCCCGAATTATCATGACACCATTTGCATACGGTTTTTCAACACCCCACATTTTCTCGGTTTTCAAATCGGGCCGTAACTTTCACGCGATTTCCTCGTCCCAACACCCAGTTTTTCCATCGCCCGCGTTGCCCGATCGTAAACAAGTGATACGCCACCCCCGCGCACACACACACATACACATTGTGATGGTAATGAGGGCCGGTGCACCCCATTTACGACCGGACCGTAAACGGAACCGTAACGGGCGACCGTGGGGAGATTTTTATGTCGTACGGCGTGTGCGTTTATGCGACAAAGTCGGATTTAATAAGACGTTTATTGCGGTCGAGAGCGTTGCACGTGGGGGGTGGTAGGGGGTTGCGATTTCCGGATCGATGGCGAAGCCGGGCCGGGCAGTGTACAAATCTGCCGGCACTGCGGGTGATGCAGGGCTCTTGTGTGGGGAATCACTTAAACGCTTTCGAGCTACGAAAGAATTAGGGTTGAGGGCGTAATGAACTCGGCGCGCCGTCAAGTGTGTATTGTGAGGCGGGCAATTTTCGCGGCACTCCACCTGAGTTCCGGATGCATCCGCACCCAGTCCACTAAACTGTTAACTAGTTACACGGTGGGATGTAAAGTTTCAAGAGATTCGCCGCGTTATGTCCTTGAAGTTTGTTGGAGAACTGCACCAGTTGTTGGAGCATTTTTTTCTCAAATGTGGAAATAACCTCCAGTTTCAAGCTTAATTTCAAAGTATCTACTTGAAAAGTTTGAGATCTTTTAGTACGGCATTTATATGAGGAATATTGAATAAATGTTGGCTCAATTAAAAATTAATTAAAATATCAAATAAAAAATAAACAAAGCGCATTTTTAAACTGATATCTTGGGCATACTGTGTTTGTGAACAAATTCAGTAATATAATTATTAGATCAAATCTAAATTAACAACAGAAATTCATCTATTCAAATATCTGAAAGATATCCTTTCACGATCTAGTCGATAGGTTATTTATTATACGATTGCCCTATTACGAAATTTTAGGACAGAGTGGGCATTATAATGCTAAAACATCATGGTATAACTATAATTGACCGTTAATTGTCCATTTCCTTTAAAATATATTTATTTATTTAACTATTTGTAAAATTTCTAATAATATATACATAAAGCATTGCTACTTATTAAATATCAGAAATTAATGAAACCTTTTTAGCACAACATATGTATTTTATAAATTCACCCCACACAAGTTATTAATTGTCTATAATCTTAAACATATCTGCTTTTACTGTAAAGAAAAATAAAGCTAAAATGAAGATGTTAAAAATTGTTATTTGCATAAACAAGGAACTTCTATTGTATGTATTTTAGTTTAGAACTATATAAGTTATTAATTTTTTATCTAAAAATATTCATTACTGTACTGTGTAATAGAGAATAAAAACTTAAAAAATTGCTTTTACTTTAAATAAGAAACACATTAAGACGTATATTTCATTAATAATAATTCAGAAGATACAGATTTTTAATTGTCTTTTTGGTATACTTTATAAACTCGAATTACACAGATTATTAATTTTTCTTTATCTTAAAAATATTTGTTATTATGCAGTGAAATTTTTGAAATTAAAGATGTAAAAAATTTCTATTTACTACAAACTTTTTGGTATATTTTATATATTCGAATTACACAGACAATTAATTAAGATATATAAAAATTTGCTTTTTACCTTAAATAAAAAACTCGTGACGACTTTTTGATATATTTTATAAATTTGAGATCTTTAATTATAATTTAATTTATGAATTATCTGTTACTATTTGTGTTTTTTAAAAATAAGGCGTAAAAATTGTTGTTATTATGAATGAAAATACTTATAAATTCCTTTTGGTATTCTTTATAAATTCAATAAACACAGAATAAGTGTCCTTTTCCTCAAGGTTTTAGTAAGGATGTAGTTTATAATAACTTTAATAATAACGATTCTAAAGATAATTTTCAACAGAGAAAAACTATATTAAAAAATTAAAGAATTTAAAAGTTTAACTATCTGGCAGTCCATCAAAAAATTGATCTAAAGAACCAAGCTTCACTTGACTTTGATTTAATTCTTTGTTAACTGACTTTTGTTTCCATTATTGCCATTTAGCATTTATAATATGTACATTAAGAATTCAGTGTTTAGTAACTGCAAACATCTGTTTGCAACAACCATAAAGCCTGTTAACTAATGAACTTGACTAATATAATGATATATTATTTGTGTATTTTCTATACTGTTTTATTATGTGTACCGTATATGTTGTATATTATTTTATTTTCACACAACAAACATTATAATCATTAATTCAAGTTTGGGTTGAATATAATAATTAATCACCAGTTTTGATGGCGGAGCTTTTTTAAATCAGTGCATAGATGAATGTGGTGTAATAGAGCCGGATTAAAGCGGCTTTGGAAGCAGTTTAAAAAGAGGAAAATGAATATCACAACCGCCAACAGCGTATGAACTACATACGAAAACTAGGACGGGGATGAATTACAATGAGAGTGGCTCATTTGTAGCCGACCGTATTTAAATTTCGCCTTGCTCGCCGGTTTTATATTACACGCTCAATTTGGCCGGGTCCGTAAAAGACCCTTTTTTGGCCGAAATAAATCGCGGAGCCGGTCGACACCCGGCCAACGGAGTAACACAATTAGTGCGGAGTCGCCGTAAACCTCTCGTCCGTCGACAGCTGAATGGGCTCGTAAAATGGGCAAAAGCGAAAGACAAACGCGACGATAAACTCCGTGCCGGACCATGAATAACGAACGCGCCGTGGAAACCATCACCGTGCCCGGCTCCCCTTCAGTCGTGTTCGCGATCCGAATCCGAAACGGCCCTTAAATAAATTATATCGGCCAGATAAGGGGAGCGTGCAGTACTGTGTGTGTGTGTGTCTTGTCGTTGTTTCGACGTTGCTCAGACGGTGTTTGCGGCATCAGCACTGGCACTGACCGCAGCACTTTTATCACAAGTTTACCAATCGTGATCCGTATCTTAACTAACCCCCGACTCATTACCGAAACCTCAAACGAACGGCCAACACTATTCAAGAACACCACACACTACAAAAAAAGCAACGAATAATAATAAAAGAAAAGAGAAATCGAATGGCCCTCGAAACTATAATCTGTCCTGACACGTGTAGAAGAGCCGGGCGTGAAATCCTCCTCCTCTTTGAGCGTACAGTTGGCACTCGGGCCTATTCCACAGACCTCTCTGCGGAGGTCTATCCTGTGTGTGCGAATGCCCTCGAAAACGAGGCAAGTGCCTCTTCAAACGTACACCGAACCGAACGGAAAATTAACCCGTGCAAGAGCACATCTGTGCAAAATCATCTTCAAGTCTCCTTGTTAACATTGCTTCATTTATTGAATTAATTATGAAAATATAAACAATTAGATATAATTCTCGAGTGAACCCATTACATTAATTTACAATATATATAAACTTTCTTCTGCATATATTTGGAGTAATACAGATAATGAGCAACAGTTCGTCATTATTTGCCGCCCTGGAAGTTGTCTTTTAATCTTCTGTTGGGGAAACTCTTCATCTTGTTCGTCGCTTTGGCCATCTAGATTTTCTAGATTTTCCAAAAAATCCAATGACTTAAGAGAGAATGCCTTATTTAAAATTTGAAATCGAAATTGAACATTTAAGTACAAATATCTTTTAGAGTGAAGTATCTCATACTACTCATTAGCTATTTTTCATCGGTTTACAGTTTACATGAATGAAAAATACCGAGGTATTTATATCCACATACACAAACTTTCTATAGCATTTTAATTTTTTATCTGAACCACGTCTGCCAGAGCTTGGAATGTTTATAATTTAATAAAGTATCAACTAACAATATATAACTTGGGATAATGAAATCATCATTTGTAGAAATATTTTACTCGAAGAGCGAAAGAGGTTACAAATCGTGAAAAATTGCATGAAATTTGAAGTTTCATTACTTATAACTCAGGTATTTCCCTTCCGACAGAAACGAATCATATACCGTTGGATGTGTACTTTAATCGCTTTTCTAATGAAATATTATTCAGCTCAATCAAGTTTACCGTTAAGTCTGGACACCGCCGTAAGTAAAATCACAAATGAAAACGAAAAATTGAATGTAATATTCCTGTTCAACGCTCCCCAATTACCTTAAATATAATAAAGATATTATGTGACAGAAAATTTCTATATTTCAAAAGTAGAAATTTTAAAACCAGTAAAAAGTTTAAGATAAAGATCGAATTACAATTTTTGAGTTTACAAGTGTTTTATTACAAATGTGTATGTGAAAGACAATTTTTACTGCCCGATCCGTAAAATGCCATAATTCCATTCCATATTTATTTTACATATGCATTCGTTTTTTTTACGACAAGCGGCATTTACATGAGACGTCCGTGCGAAATCTCGCCTCTCCCTCTCTCTCTTTCGACGCAAAAAAAAAAAACATTAAACGCTGAGCGCGGCCGATATCCACGTAATTCCGATAAATTTTATTGGAAGGAAAACGTGCAGTGGAAATTTACTTTTACGACGCGAGAAGGATGCCAAAGAGGATGCGGCGGGGGACGGACGGGTGGATGTTTTGGGGGGGTTGGAGGGGGTTGTACGTTCGTAAAGAGCGAAGGTCCTCCAAAGTCTCAACGACCGCCGCAACGACGAACAACAGCGATCCCGGAACGCGAGCTGAATTCGACACGACGCCCTCCGAAATGGCCACAAAGGATTCCGCCCGGCTTTTTTTATGGCGACCCACTGACAAGTTTTCTTATTGGATAATCGGAAATTCAGACACGTTTGTTATTGGAGCAAGATCGTATAACCGAATATATTAATTGCAGTTTATGAAAATTTATCAAAGTACTTTAAAATGATATAAGGGGTTGAATAATAAACAAGCAGTTATAAATATTAAATATACTACATCATACATAAGCATACCACTAATAAAATAACGATAATTTTAAATATGATTTTAGTTTTAAGTTTTAATATACTGGGTGTTTTATACTAAATAAATCTTTTTCATAGAAAGTGATTTTCAATCGATTCAATTAAGGGAAAAAACTGATACAAAATTAAATTAAAAATGTTTTTTGCAAGAATGTTTTATTTAATACCCTGATGTATACCAAATGAAAATAATATGTTTTACCAATTTGTTTGTGATATTTTATGTTATCCTAAAATGAACAGTTGAGATTCTTAGTTATTTAGAAACGAATTTCTCTAGAACTTTTCAACGGAAAAAGTCTGTTGAGGTTTATTGAAATTTAACTTGTTACCAACCATGTCAAAAATTGCAGTTACGTTAAGAATATTAAAATAAACCACGAAACAAATGTGTAGGAAGTATTAAAAACTGTGAGAAAATTGTACCTTATATTCTTTATGTGTACTTATGTAACCATGTTTTAAATTACATTTACATATACATTTTGTATTTGTAATAAACGTTTTCCTTACTGTTATTTAGTTGCATAGCAATGCAATATTTTAAAAAACATTTTTAATAAACATGCATATGTACTTATTATAATTATTATATTATTAACTTTACTATAAGTCTTTTACACTGTGTAGATTATATTTGATAATACCTTAATGGTCTCGAAACTTTGAACAGTACGCGAAATACATCACAGACATCAATGGGAAAAAATGTGGGATTCGGAACACATTCAATATTGCGGACATCCTTAAATCGATGTCACGTCATGCATAAACGGAAAAGGGCAAGTGGTCGGTCACTTTGGAAACAACTCGACGGAGATTCTCGCCTTTAAACCCTGATGGATGCCGCCGTTTAGCTTTCCATATGGAGAAACGGGGTGGCCGACAAAAGCGACGGAAACGACGTAAATCAATGGAAAATAAGCGGCGGACCTTTTCGGGTTTGCACGATAAATTGGGAATTTGAATGATTTATCCTTAACCTGACTTAAATTGGGGGCAGATCGATCAGCGAGTTCATGAATACGATTTACGTAAGAAAAAAAAAACGGATCAAGGCTTCAATTACTTATTACTATTTAGTATAATGATAATAATAGTTACAGTAGCAGTGTCATAAAATGTCCGAGAAATCCGTAGTGGACACTAAAACATAATAAACTCCCCCATTTTACAGTTAAATAAATTTTATGTGGGTCTCCAAAACAATACAAAAACACTTAAAACTGACACAATTTATATCTATACTTCCAGCCAACCCAATTATGCCATTAACATAGTTTTACTCTCCGATATAAAAATGTTTTACGTTTATGGGGTACCGTAAAAAATTCACTCGGCCGGTTTACGATTTTCCCCCGTATTACCGACAGTTATTTTCAGTATCATCCAGGCATCGCCATGCAAATGGTGTCGGAAATGTTTAACATTCTCAATTCAATTCAACTTTTGCAAGCAAATTCTACTGGGTGGCCAAATAATAGAGGCCGGCCATCGGCCATAACTATCTAAAAGACAACTTTCTAATCGAATAGGAAAAAAAACATATTAGTTGAAAAAATTGTGAAAAATATTTTAATTCATTTTTTTTTTAAATGGCTAAGGGCCATAATACCACTACTAATTTACTAGTTAAGTGTGCATTTAATATATTATTACTTATATTTTTAAATTATTTACTTCATCTCTTAAAATAAAGTAGTTGTAATAAAATATATAGAAAAAGATAAAACAGGATAACTCCCCTATGGCTCAACGAAAGAAGATAAACATAGTAACTTAAATATTAGTAGCTGGAGATATCTATTTGAGTGCTTTATATAATTATGCAAGTAAGTAATACATTAAAAACAGAAAGCTAGTGAAAAATTGCATTTAGATTTGTATTTAATTATATAAAATAAACATACATGTAGATATTTCAACATATATAAATCTAATCAATATATTATAGAAATAATACACTTTAAAAATAAGATTATTATTTTATTTTATATTCATCATTTTATAATTAATATTTTTAATTAATATACATGTATAAGATATTTTTTCATTACTATTATTAATTCGTTAACGAGTTATTATAAATTCAGTAAATTTAGCCATTCAAATAAGTCATGGAGGGAAGAATGCTGACCTATTCTTTATATTTTAGAAGTAAAACTCTCTCTCTCAAATAATAAATTTATCGCCGAATCAGAGCTATAAATTTTTATCTTTTTCAGTGTTTAAAGCGTATCCACCACTTTATACAGTTAAAATATTTTGATGAAAAATATGGTAAATACTCACTAATAAAACTTTTTTCGTGCCCATTTGATTAGTAGTTTGCCATTAATTGACCACCCTGTACAAAGTTCGAATCGAGTCGACTAAAATACGTCAGATGCCCAACAAAAAAAAATGGCATTTGATTACACACAATCAGGGTAACCTTACCGCCGGAATCATTCCTCTTTTCGTGAATGCAACAGGATCGAATCCGCGGGGACCGTCGTCGAGAATCTTCCCCCGGGAGCTCGCTCATAAATAATAATCGTCCGCCTCTGTTTGTGATAAATTCACGCGGGAACGCAAACAGTACGTTAATGTACCGCCCGGAGCCGCCCCCGTAAATATTTAAGAGGCCTTTTAATATAAAAATGAGAGGCCGGAACGGCAACGCAGATTTGCGGCGGCCGCATCTGCACTTTCATCAATTTTCAATTAGGACCCGCCCGTACACATACACACACACAATAAACGCGCGCGCGAGCCACTCCTTAATTAACATTGCGGCTCCCGTTTTTTACTATCATCGCGACGCCGCCGACGAAAAACTACGGTTTGCATTTTAATTTCGTGCATGTTTCATGGATACGGAGGTTGGATGTGTGTTTGTGGATGTGTGCGTTATGAAAATTAAACCGGACGGACTTGGCTTATTAAATTCTGTAAGTGCATAAAATCTGTTGTGATACATGTTATGAAAATATTCTCGTGTTACATGACGTGGTTTAATGAACGTTTTGTGAAGACTTTTCAATGGTTTTCAGGCAGCAACTCCGTTATTTGCCGTGTTCTGGGAAACTTGCTATATTAAAAAATTGTACTGAATTTTTATTTTATATGAAAACTTTTAGACTCTTAGATCTACCTCTACCTATCTACGTTTCTAACATCTTTTTTTAATATGTTTAATTTGTTTTTTCTTATAAATAATTTATTATTATTATTATTAGTCTTTATAATAGGGTGTAAATGAATGATGAAATATTTTCAAAATGTTTTGTATTTTAATAACTGAATTTAAGACATTAGGTTTAAAAATTTAAATAAATTATAATTAACGTTAACAAAAATTGTTCTATTGTTTGTATTTTTTAAGCTTAATAATTGTTTTTAGTTTTATTTTCATGTTATTTCCACCAGTTAGAAAATGCCTTTTCACAATTGATTAGATTTATTTAGATACTTCTTTCTTCTTGTTTTACTAATTTAAGATTTAATCTGACTATATTGGATATTTTACGATTCATTTTACTTTGAATTTATGCATATTAAATCACGTAATAATAAAAAAATAAAATTATAAGAATTTAAAGTTTCAAAACTAATTTAATTTGTGGACTTTTGAATGGTAGCAACTTTGTTTGATGTGCTATAGAAAACTTATATTAAAAAATTACGTTGAATTCCTCCTTTAAATGAAAACTTCAATGAAAAGATTTTTATCTAGAGCTTTTTCGTTTCATTACGTATACGTTTCTTAAATTATTTCTAATATTGGATAACTTCAAATTCCCGCTTTAGTTTGTCCCTAAATATGAGTGTATTTTTAAATACTGCGGTGGCTTTTAAACTTTACACATTAACACAAGTTACTGCTAAACAAGAAAAATAATGTCATCATGTACGGTAAAGATGTAAATTTTTGTAAAATGGTGAATGCGTATAGTTGTCTTCACAATTTAAAGTCCCATTCAAGCCGTTACGACGGTGTAATAAATTTTAAAAAATGGCGAATGCACGGGGTAGCGTTTAGTTCTTTCATGCAAGAATAAGATCATACATTTCCCGGGACACGGTTGAGGTGGTTGTGAACGGTGTGGGCACGTTATTTATGCAATTCAGCCTCATTAGCACACAATACGTTAGTTTTCGTACTGTGGCACGGTAGCTGGTTCGCGTTGTATTACCATTATTACCGGCCTTGGGAATTGTAACCGTCGACAATTGACGTAAGATAACCGTACCGCAAATGATAAATGGTAACGTTGCTAATTTTCCGCTGAAATCTGCATGAACAGGTGTTGAACATGAATCGATCCATCCGCCGATGATCGATATCGTTGACCCTGGCGGGGAAGATACGCAACAAACCTGTATCGATGCGAAAGAGAAATAATAATAAGTGAGTAGAAGAAAAAAAAGAAAAACAACAACCGCACACACATATATAGGGAGGCATTAAAGCGATCCAGTTTTTCAGTGTGCTTATTAATTCGCAATGATCCCCTGTTAACATTATGTTATGGCGTTATGAACACGAAAAAAGTCGGTGTTATTCCAACGCAAAAACCACTTACATGTGCTGATACGATCTGGGTTATTATTCGACTTGGCGGTTTTCGTTTTTGTTGAAGAATGTCGAGTGAGTGAGATCATTTTAATACGACAAAATCACTTTTCCAATTGTTAAGTATGGATTTATTTTTTTAACCAATTTTTTTAATAAATAATGAAACTTTTTGGCAAAAAATTTAGTTCTTCGTCAAAAATATGTTTTATTTATTTATAATTTTTTTCATTTTAACTTTTAATTACTAAAAAAAATATTAAAAAGAAATTTCAAAATACCAAAATTTCATATCTTCATGATTCATATATTTTTTAAATTCTCCTTTTATTATTTATATCATAGAGTTTTTAAAATTATATTTATTAAAACAGATATTATTTTTAAATTCTTCTGTCAACTTCTATATTTTAATAATTTTTTCACAATTTGAATAGATCTGAAGACTATCATTAAAATGAAAAAAATAAGATATAAGAAACTTTATTCAACTTTTAATATAAACATTATTTTGTTTTCTTGTTTTAATTTTTTTAAATAATGAAAAATTAATACAGTCAAACTTTTTATACCTCGATTTTTTTATAACACGAAGCCAATTGGTTCAGAATGAAAATTATGTGTAATTTTTACTTGATAACTCGAAGTCTTGATAATGAAGTTCGACTGTATATATATTTTTAATTTATTTTTTACCTAAAACCCATTTAATTCACATGTTTATTGTTTTATAATTAATTGTATTTATTTTGATATTATGTATTATATACACGTATGTAATTGTCTTTTTCCATTTTTTTATTATTGTCGACTTTTTACCAACAATGGAAATTAACTATAAAGAGAGATAGTTTAATATCAGTATATATTTTATTTTATTTCAGATTTTGTAAATTGTTGTATAAAATTTAAAAAACATTTATTCCATATATTTTAATAATTATAGTGGTACTGCATGAAGGTGAAATATAAATATTGAATGAATTTTTAATTTTCGTTTTTATTTTAAAATATTAAATTTTAGTGATTTGGAAATATATAGTAATTTAATCCTGTTGTTAACTTATTTTTTTTTATTATTTTATATTTCACTGGAAATACGTATTTTTCTAAATTTTTATTTCTCTTCTCATTTTTCAAGATTTAATAATAGATGCGAAAGAATAAAAATTAACTAACTGTTTCAAATATCTAAAAATTTATAATGTATATTTTATTTAATTCATTAATTCAAACACTTTGTTGTAATTTGATTTTATGTGGAATTTTATTATTTAATTTGGTTGCACATATAAAAAATAAAATAAAAGTAGTTAGTTAAACTCAAAACGAAATATCTTAAAATGAGATGTTATTTTTACCAACTGTGGGTAATTTTAACATTTACATGTCATTACGGTCAAATTACATGTTTAGGTTAATACTATAAAAGGAAATATTAAGGGTTAACAGTCCGTAAAGTCGACCGCCGTCCTTTCCCCATTAAACAAATCACTTTACAATCATTCCGCCTTGTATACATGCGTGGCATGACAAAAGGCAGTTAAATATGTTCGCTGACAATTTATGTGCGTCACATGGCAAACGAATAACGATAATTCGTACTGGAGAAATGACATAATTCGTTGTACGTGTCCATCCCTCCCGCCGCATTCGAATATTGCTAATTTGACGGCAAACAAAGACCGATTCGTCCATTATTGTTATATGATAATGTAATAAAAGGAAAATTAATTATGATGATCCAAACGCACCGGCCAAATATGAAATATATCACAATTAGATACAACGTGAACGTTATTACAATCAATCGGTTAATTTAGTTAGTGCTCCCCGTTGGCGTTTTGTTTTCATTCGATTGTGCACTAATGAATGTATGCATGTTGTGTTTGTAGCAGTTCAGCGAAAAAATAAAATGGCCAGCGTTCCTGCAAACACAATTACTGCCCGGAATTATAATCACGGATCTGTTATTGGCGTTGTCTGTCATGATGTTTTCGTTCGTTTCGATGAACATAAAACAAGTCACCGATATCGATCTTAACGGCATATCGAGGGGTAAAAGGCAATGAATTTCACCACTGTCATCGGTGGATCTGGTGGAGGTAATAAAAAAATCAATTTCGGCCCGAAATCTGGCCAGTTTATCTTCTGTCAGTGAGTCAACCAAATAAAAATAAGGGACACATGTTTCATGAACACATTTTTGATAGAACGATAAAAGCACATCGATGACCGTATAACCATTTATTTACCGACACAAAAGTGAACGTAAAACATTTGCTAGAGCCCCTACAAGTAGAGAATGACCCTAAGATGCGCAGAAGAAGAGAAACCGCAATTTGAGCAACTGATTCCAAAAAACCACCGGATTTTTCTAGCGTTATAAATACAATCCGGAGGAAACTGTCTCTTTCCGTTGTTATCCCAATTCTCAGACAAAAACCTTTAAAAAAACGATGGCAGCATAAATTTAAACATTCTGTGTCCAAGTGTAATCCAACTCCGGACCACTTAATACTTTTTTGCGCCGGTCTTTATGTTACGGGCCCGGCTGAAATATCACCGAACGGATCGTCCGACGTTGGACGTTAAGAAAAAGCAACGGAGCAGTCGCTAAATTGAATTTAAGCGGCAACTTCACGAACGAGATCGGAATGGGAACCGGGCGCATTAGTGGATTATTACGGGGACGTGTGTAATCCCGTCGTTCCGACGGCAATTTCGGTCGGTGCATGGATAATTTATGGTGGGGCGATGTGAACTTGTGCCCGATTTAAAATAAAAATCTTGGCTGGAAATTAAGTTCGAGATGCATCTCACGTTAATTTAACCGATGAGTGTGCATTCCAATTTGTGTCGGAAACTTTCTAGTTAACGAACTCCGTTCCGCCGCAACCAGTAATAACTACTCCATCTCGTGGAACTCCCACGGGGGGTCAATTCATCGGGGGAGCGAAACAACACCGGAATTTTTATCCGTGATATTCCGACTTTTAACAATGCCCGTGGTGTGGGAGATGTTGTGGGGGACTCCCCCGGGGGACCCGTCGTCGAGATTTGTCGACGGTGCTCGAATTTCGTGTCGACTGGGATTAAGGACCCTCGTCGGGGACACGGAAAAACGGTACAATGACTGCTAAACGGTCTTTTAAGTGCCCCCCGCGACAATGGAAAGTCATAATTGAACCGCGAAGCAAAGTTTGGACAGACCAGACAAGAATCTTCTTTTCCATGTTTATTAACGACCGGTTAATTAGACCTATTGTACCGCTGACATGGAGTGCCATATAAAAACGGGGTGGGAACATAACTCACCATTATCCATCCCCGTATTTAGGTCGAACACACGATGCGAAAACATCCCGAAGGTTCACTCTCTTATCGAACGCCGATTTATGGTAGTTGGAGAAGCTGTCAAATACACAGTTATTCAACTCCGAAGCCATTTATGGCCTATTAAAACTTTATTACACATAAAAATCGAATAGGGGCTCCGGTGAGGTCGCGCCCAGGGTAAACACACACCGAAACCGAACCCGTGCAGATAAAATAAATCAAGAGGAATTGAAACCGCCCGCCGGGCAAAATCGAAACCGAAATAAAAACAGGGAAGAGAGTCTTGATTTATCTTTCGGTCTAACATAATGCCGTCCCGTCGGAAAAAAACGAAAGGCTCCCGATGAACCATTTATATCGTCTTTTGACCAGCTCTCCAGCTAATCCATACATCAATATTACTTTTGATTGTCCTCGTTCTCGGAAAAAAAAAATAAACGTCTGACGACAGTCGATAAAAAAAAGACTGCTTTAAAATTACACCAACATACGATCTGCTCATGTTTTTTAATGGGAAAACCAACGAAATTTCGTCACGTGATCGATTATGGAAATTCGTTGGATTGATCAGGTTGAGTTAGTTATAAACTTCACAGTCGGTTCCTTCCTGATTATAAATATCATCAACCCTGCAACATTGTGTAACCTCATCGCAGCGAAACTTTTCTCGTGTTCTCGTGTTTTCCGAGACATCCATCCCACTCCCCCGCATCCTTGCCATTTCTTCGCCCCCTGATTTATTTTATCGTACATTTTGGAGTCATATTCCGCGCGGTAACATATGTAAATTTAAATCTTTTTCGAGTTTGCTTTAAGAATGTTCCTTTTGCTTTGAACACGGTTCTTTGATGTAACATAAACTGGGATGATTCGGTTTGATTTGAATAAAACAAATTGATTTGAAACGAAATTCTATTCTTTAGTAATTGAATACGTAAATTGGACAAAGTAACACTTTATTGGTTATTTCCACATAGTAAATCAAATTGTAGTTTTTGTATTTTTGTAAACAATAGCATTTTACAATTGTCACAACCATAAATTGTTTGTGTTGTTTATTAAAAAATAACAGAAAATAAAATATTCCTGCCGTTAAATATTTTAAACAGACTCTGGTGCAGAAGTAACAAAGAAGGATCTAATCTAATAAAACGGATGGAACACGGACAAATCTAGAGTTATCGTCGAAGTGTGACGCCACGTAAAAAAAAGTGAAGAGTACGTTTTATCCCCGTGCCATTTTCTCCGATATAAAACGAAGGAGAATTGTTTGAGCAACTCGATAGGACAGATCCTATCTCACCAATATGGGGGAAATTCGTATATTCGATTTATTTCCTTTTTGCAGATGATTTAAGTAACTTCTTTGGAAACATTTCTCGGAACTTTTTCTCGTTCGCTCTTTCGTCTCCGATAAAAACGGTTTGAAACTTGAGAAAAACAGATCATCAGAATATGAATATTTAACTTTACCTCAAAGAAAACAGGAATCTTAATAAAAATACAATTCACGTATGCAGCGGGAAAGTTTTTGGCATGTCTCATCACAACAAACTGGAGGAAACACAAGATACGGGGACGTCAAGTCACTCGTATTCCCGTCATATTTCCAGACCGCCGCGGCGAGTCGTTTGCATATGTCGAGGTTGCATACGAACGACGTTTTTTCGAGACCAAATCGGCAAAGATTGTCAGAGATATGTCGCAAAGTCGGCGAAGGAAATGACAACATAATGCGACGTGTTTTGTCGTTGGGGAGGAAAATTCCTGGGTACTAAAAGGGGATGGTAATAAAATTGTTAATATGAAAATAACAGTTTTGAGTGGAAGGTTTATAACGTTTATCGGGTGATAAATATATGGGTAAGGCGGAGGAAGGCTCGTCATAAATTACTCAAGAAAACTAAACGCAGCAGTAAATATCTTAAACGTTTTAAATCGAATTTTAGTTTTACGATGGTAATAAATAAACGTGTAGTTACAAAAATTAAAGAAATTTATCCTTGGCCAATACATTAGTCGACTATAAATTTATACAACGGGTAACATTTTTAATAATCCGGTATTCCGTAGCCAAAAGGATTCGACAAATAAACGATTCAAGTTAGTGAACGACCCGGATGAAATTTTTTCGTCACTTTTTACAATACTCTTTCAAATTGCAGGACCGACAAAAACAGAAGGCCGAAGCAAAATAAATCATCCGTTGCCTTCGGGGGCAATCGGAAAGAATCAAATGGCACTCAAATTAACTGGCTCACCGTCGAGGGAAAACGTTGGGGGGGATCCGCTCCGGATGTGCCTTTATAAAAAATTAACTGACAGTATAACCCTTACCTTATCATCCTCGCCCTCGCTATCACACTGAAACAAGGAAGAAAAAAATCCATTAGTGCTTGGTCGAAAAACTCCCCCGGAACAGAAGGAGGAAAGGCCCGTCAAAAAAAGGAAACACACGCACAGTCCAACACAAGACGGATTTTGGTGGGTGGCTTTTTTATTTATTAATTTCACGACGATGTTATCGTCGACAAAGAACACGAGCGACGGTCGTTTATTAAATCAAACATTTTCATTCGCCCTAAAACCGAAATTGCATTCTTATCTCCCGGCGGGGGCACGTTTCTCCCCGGCGAGAAATTCGATCTCGTGCAATCCAATATACATACATTAGCGTCTGGCTCCTTTTAAAGTAATAGCAGCCACCTGACTCGAAATTGCGAAACGCTTTCGCGCAATTTGTGTTGTCGGTTTTTGAAAGCATGACCCACTTTTTTTTTCCGCCTCATTTTTTTTTCCGAAACGAGATTATTATCGCAACAGCGCCAGTTTTATCGATCATTTTGTGCGCGTATAAAACGGAATTAATTCGTGCTCGTCGCGCTGGACGCATTTAAATTAATTGCACGTAATAAAACGGCGGAGGTTCACTGACCAAAGGTGCACCGTGATCGATCTCCGGGGCATCAGATTTATCGCTGCAATTAGTCGATCGAACTAATTAATTAAATTCATTCCGCCGGATCAGGCGAGGGGGTGCATCATCCACATCGTCGCAACAACGTTCGAAAGCAGTTTGTAACGACTGGCAAGCGCCGCGCCACTTCTTCCCCTTTTTCGTTCGGCGAAAAAGAAAACGAAAAAAAAAAAAGGGACGACAAGAGAAGCGGATCGCAGTTTTTTGGTACGTGCGCCGGAATCCGCGATGATTAATGCCAAGGCAAAAAGGGGGGAACCGGTCCCCCTCGTAAAGCAATTTGTACAGTTTGTTCGCGGTGATTCTTTTATATTCGAATTTATTTCGATTCGCGGCAGCCGGTCGGACGGCGCGGGCTAATCAATCAAGCGGCGCTCGCGACGACGACTAAATGGCACGTTATTAATGGAACGCGAAGTCCAATTGAAATGTGAAGGATTTATTAACCGACTTGAAAAGCTTTTTGTGCACCGTCAGAATAAATGGTCTCGATTTACGGGTTCATCTTTTAGTGATTAGGCTTCTCGGCTTTTTTCTTATCTAAAAACAATAAGTAAATTTCCTTATAAATGTAGGAGATCTGTTTCAAATTTAAATTACAGTTCAAAATCAATGTTAAATTATAAATGTAAGTAAAAAATTAAAATTTCAAAGTTGGAAATATTAATTTTATTACTGGGAATATAAAAGAATGAGGAAGATTTACAGACATCTGGGGTTAATTAATTTTTTTCTTTCTTAATTATAACAAGTAAAACTTAAAGAGTATGAATTAACTTACTTTTTCTGGAAGTATAAATTTAAAAAGGGTATAATAAATGAGAGATTACATAAAAGAGCAATTCACACTTTGTTAACTATATATAAACAGATAATCGTTATATTTTTTTAAAATACAATTAAAGATCTATTTAAAAACTAGGTTAACTTTTTTTTCTTCCTAATTATAATAAATATAATCTTATGGAGAGTAAAATAACGTATTTTTGGTAACATAAACTTATAAATGATATAGAGTGAAGGCGGGACACCCTGATAAAATTTGTAGTTTTTGTATCATTTTAATAATTTTTTTCCTCGAATATAAAAGCATGAAAATATATATTTATAGACAAAGTCTATTTGGGTGCAAAATCAAAATATAGAGGGTAATTTTTTAAGTATGAAAATTGAAGAAATCATATTAGCATCATATTTTTTATAAGAAATCATTTACACTACTGGTTTAAACACCACTGAAACGAATATATACTAAATTTCATAAATTACTATTTACTAAATTTACACTATATACTAATTTCATAAAAAAATATGCACATTATATATATATATATATATCTAATTATATCCAAAAGTTTTATAAAGGATGTAAAATATTAAGATTAAATTAAGTAGAAATTCAAAAATGTTACGACAAATTAAAATTTATTGGAAGATTACATTTTATGTACTTGGTATTGTATATAAAACATATTATTATCATATTTCTTAAAAGTTATTTTTAGGATTTACATAAATCTGGATTAATTAAAGTATTGCCTTTGGATGAAAAAATAAAATTATGGAAGTATAAACTTAAAAATGAAAGAATATATGAAGAAGAAACACGAATTGAAAGTTGTAAACATTTTATATCTGAAGCCTTAATTAATTTAATATCGTCAGTTCTTAACTATTATTTTTAAGATTTTACTAAATCCTAAGATTAATTTCTAATTAGAATAATTAGAAAGAGTACAAAAACTTAAATAAAGTACAAACGTAAAAAAAGTAAAAATTAATTAAAATTTATTTGAAAAAGAAATTCATTTCAATTTTATAAATACTCGTATTTTAAAAGCTTCGACATTTTTCTTAAGTAACATTTTTAAGACTTTTAAGATTTTAAAAATGTAAGTTAAGTGCAAATGTAAAAATGGTAAAATACTTTTCTAGATAAACTATTATCGTTATGAAAAATTAAATAATTTATATAAAATTAGACTAAATTCACCACTAAAGTTAATTTTTTAATTAGAATAGTAATATTAACGATCACTTTATTTAATAAACAAAAAAAGTGTCGTAAAGCCACCGAATTATTTGGAGTCGACTAATTAATTACCATGAATAATTAATATGCTACCCACTGGTAGTCTGTGATGTAAACTAATAGCCGACTAAGTGCATGAATTAGCTCGCCTTTATTATCGACACGAGTAAGGTAAATGTAAAACATATTCAGCTTGCAGCGAGCAACACTGCTTGCACCCTAATCAATTAAACAACGACCTAAAATTAAATTACACAGTCGATGCACCCCATTCGTTTCCAATCAATGGCCACCCCTTTCGGGGACGCGCTGATGTTGCATAGTGAAAATCGTCGAGTCAATTACGACGTTATTGTTTCGAGTTTTTATTGTGTCTCCGCAGGCTGAAAACATTAGGGTTGGGGGAGAGCTTTAATTACACAGGAGGCTGGGCTGCATTCATCGTTGTTTTTTGTCGGAAATCGGATAAGTGCACACGGCATGCGGTTGGAGCCACTTATATTCCATAATTCACGGTTCAGATACCGGGAAAGGAAGAGGAGAGAGGGTGTGAACGCTAACGCGGTTTATGTGTTATTAATTGCGTGGAACTCGCAAATGATCTTTGCCCCGATAATAAACTGTTGCTAGCGTTTAACGGGCGACTGTTGCGAACAATAACCATTCGCGAAAACTTTTATTGGACCGTGTTAAAAGTTGTGCCGTCGCGTTAACAAGAAGCGGAGCCCACAGCAACGACCCCACGATCCCATTACATCGGGATCAAATCCGGACCGTGGTCCGCTTCCGAGGGCCCATCGAAGAACCCCAAGTCATTTCCCTTTTTATCGGGTTAGCCCGGTAATCACCTTACAATGACGCCGCGTCCAGACTAATTGTCCGACGGCCAATCATTCCACCCCCTCGACGATCGGTTTTATTGCGCCCGACAACGCCATTTTCCTTTCGAGGCGGTCGGAGTTCAATTCCATCCGGTTTACGATCCGGGAACGGACCGAACGTGCACGCGGACTGAATTAATTATGAGACGAAAATCTGCACAACTAATCCCACTTTGCCGCGATGGCTTTTTAACCGGGGATTCGCTGACACCGCTCGCGCTATTAAATTTATCGGAGCCTTTTTTTATTGCCCCTGGCGGTCGTTTATTGTTTGGATCTGTGTGTGCGTTGGTGTGTATGTATGAATGTGTTTACATCGGAAACTGGAAAGGTTTTACGGATTTTTACGTGATTGCATTACTTCTAGACAACTAACTACACACAATATATTTTAGATTGTAGTCAACAGAATGGATATAATGTGGATGTGTAACCTAATTTATTTACAACTTTTTACATATTTTAAATGAATTTATAAGTGGACTCAAATTTAAATTGAAATTTAATTTTATAATAAATTCCTATGTAAAATTAATTAATATAGAATATAAAATATTCAGTTAATTAATAATAAGTTATACACCAGACAAAAAACTTTTTTTACATTACATATTTTATATTCTATATACCCAAATATAAAATATATTCTAGATTTGACGCATTTAGATATGTAATTTAATTTATATTTGCTACCATTAATACATAAATATTATATAATATAAAGAATTTTAAATAAGTTTGTAACCTAATCCCAATCCAATTCATTGAATTTAATTATATAGTATATTTATATATAGTAAACAAAATATGAAATATTCATTTAAAAATAATATCAACACTAACTTTTAATTCAACGTGGCATAAATTGTACTCAACGGAAGAGAAATAAGGTATATGCTAACTTAATTTATGATCATGGCAATACACTCCTAAGCAAAACTAATTAAGATGCAATATGAAATATTCAGTATAAAATTATAAATAATGATTTCAAATTTTTATAACAATTTTCAAATATATTTACAAAAACCCAAATTGGACTACAATATTCAATGAATTTTTTTAATTTAAAACAATTTTCTATGTAAAAATGTTCAATAAATTGTTTGAGCGACGCAAATCCAAATTCGAATGAAATTTTTTGATATATTTTAACCAGAATATCAAGTATTTAATTAAAAATTATACAGTGGTCTGGGATTCAAAGAGACATATTAAAATAAAATGTGAAATACACTATCGTTCATGTGTAGAGCAACAAATCACAAAAGATAATAATTTTATTAAAAGAACGATTCTTTTTAATTTAAATTAATTTTATAATTAGTAAGTATCTAAGCATTTCGTACCTCCCCATGTATACGCATATCTTTATTTACATAGTTTTATTATAATTTTTTATTTCGTGCATCAATATATATGTATATGTATATTCAATACAGTTGATTTTGGAATTTATTTCTGTGTCCGCCATCATTCCTAAAACTAAAAATGCCTAGAGTTCCCAAAAGTGATAGAAAATGCAATACCAACAAAGTTGTGGACAGGAAAATAAAAATGTCTGTTGTTCGACCCTTTCATCAACGAATCCCGGATAAATCAAGAAATAAACGAAGTCAGTGTGTCGGAGTATCATAAAACGAAGACTAAAAGAAGCTGGTGTCTATAGTATAAAATCAGCAAAGAAACCCTTCATTTAGAAATAGAATAGCAAGACTACCTTTTGCAAGAGAACACGTGAAACGGACAGATGGGCAATGAATAACAATTTTGTTTTTCGATGAATATCGACTCCAATTATTCAAATCTGATGGCATTTCATGGGTGAGAAAACTAATTAATGAAAGGTATATTTCGAAGTACACTAGACCTACTGTAGAAGAGGCGTTATGGTTTGCGAGTGTTTTGATCGGAACATCCATGTAAAAAGAACTGTCAAATTGGAATGAACTCTACGAAGAAGTTCAAATTCAGTGGAATGAAATATGAAAAAATTGTTTAGAACTTATTAAAAATAATTGATATGCTACTAGATACTAAATAGAAGAAGCCTCAATGTGTGTAAGGTTGATTTATTTTATAGCTGCTCTACATTTGACCCTTGAATTTTTTTCAAATATTAATAAATACCTAACTAAACCCACCAATCAACAATTATGTTGCCGTATTGTTGTTATCAAACACTGCACAACTGACAATAATATGGACATTTAAATGTATACTTTTATCAAGACAAATGAAAATTTCTAAAGTTGCTTTACATATGAGCGATAGTGAAGTGTCTTATTTGTATAACAATTTCCAAAAACACAAATGAATAATATATTTTTATGTCATAAGATGTAGAATTTTAAATAAATTTATTAGTTAACCTAAATTCAAATTAAAAATTATATAAAAACTGGTTAGGAATTCAATGAGACAATTTTTAATTTATTTTAGACTGTAATGAATAATTTTTAAAAAAATTCGTAGAACAAATGGAGATAAATTTTTAAACAAAAGTAATAAGAAGAGAAATTAGCAAATTTGAAATTCTAAATTTAATTAAACAAGAATTAGAATGACAATTTCCCAAGTATAGTATATTTAATAAAAACATATTTTTATTGTAGTCAACGAATGGAAATAAAGTGAATTTGTAATTTAATTTGACAAATTTCCACATCAAAAATTCTATGTTATAAAATGAACAATTTTAAATATACGTATTTGTAAATTAAAATGTAATATTATGAATAAATTTTTAAGCGAAATTAATAAAGACAAAAATGTACAATTTTTAGAATTTAGAGTTGAAATAATCAATTAAAAACTATGTAAATTGAATTTTTGTGACAATTTTTCCAAATATGTATGAGTATGAGTTTTTATAATAAAAACATAAAAATACTATATTTTTATATTGTAGTCAACATGATGGAAATAATTTAATTTATTTATAACATTTTCTACTATATTGTATTATAAAGGGGAATATTTTTTACAGAATATTTTGTAACATAACATAACTTCCACATATAAATTGGATTTTAATTATATCATATATTCTTTAACAAAATTAATGTATAGAATTTGAAATATTCAATTAAACATTATATAAATCCTGGAATCGAATTTGGAACAGAATGGAAATAATATGGATATAAAATTTAATTTATGTTTGTGAAAATATAAATGAACAAATTACATAAACCCCCAATTAAATGAAATAAGCACCAATTAAATTTAAATTGTGATTTTTGCTGAAATTTTTCAGCCGGAAAACCCACACGGTATACGCCACAAGGCACTCCATTACAAATCAGTTACATAAATGCGATTGTTAGAATTGTTAACAAAGATTCCCGCTGGCGTTGCGAAAGTCTGCTTTCCGCAATTTTATCATGTTTTACACCTGTTTGCGTCTCGCGAATGTGATATTACGACATCGGCAATGAAAGGTATAAACTGTCTAGACGACGAAAGGAAAACCGTCATATTTTAAAACCCATCCGACGGTGCTTATTCAAATCCGACGAAAATGTGTCTTATGTTATTTCATCGTAAAAAAGTGAATCACCGACTCAGAAAATATAAAAACGTACATAAATATTTTGTTAGAGAAAAAACATTTAATGTTGCACACATTTTTTCAAGGTGCAATCGAATTTCTTGAAGTTTCAACGATCGTTCGATGTCGTGTTTGATTAGGGCTTGTACGCCAGCCGATGATTGAAACTGATTGCATAAATATTTTAATGCCTCAATAAAGCTAAATTGCTGACTGCAGTGGCATAAAAAGCTTGATGCAATTACCGCCCAATTGCTGTGATGAGTCCTATCGTTTCGATCTCGCACTCTAACATAAAACTTGTGATTAGTTTCATCAGGTTGTGTTTATTTTTTTTTGAAAAAACTATCCAATTAAACTTGCATTTGAATTTTAATACGGTTTAATGTGTTTTACATATCGGTTTATTTAATAAAAAAAACTGGTTTGACTTTTATAAATCCGAGTAAATGTGCAATTTAGATGAAGGTGCGACTGAGGTTAAGTCATCCTTCCATTAGTGGCCTGTAGAGCTTGGGCAATTAATTTTATTGCTTCTATTGCCGTTTTAATCTCCTGATTACTGGTTGTAACATCGCGGTAAATCAAGTAAAATTAGTATCAGAAAATAATAATAAACCTTGTTCAGATAATAACTGGTTTGAGGTTTAGTGCCCATAATAAAGGAGATTAAAATTGAAATAACCACTGAATGTTTAACATTTACCGAATTGATTATAATACGATAAATGCGCCGTGCAACAACATTAATTTACGGCAGACATAAAAAATAACAACGAGTTAATTACCCGCGGTTATTTCCCCCATTCGCATTGATTTTTGTTTTTTTTTTATTATTTGTTGTCAAAGCGAAAAACAAACGCGAGGATTTCATCAACTTTTACACCGTTCCCATTATATTCTTGCCACGCGTTAACAGCTATCCCCGCGTGTATTACAAACAGAAAGACCGCACACATCTATCTGCATACGCACAAAACAAAAAGCCAAATAGGGTGACAGTCACCGTAAATAAAAAAAAATTGTCGACTGTCGCTCGTACATTAAACGGCGCATTTCCGACAATGTTCGTAATCAAATTTAGCGGAAAAATCGCACTGTAGCTCAAAATTATTGTTTATCATATTTTCCGGCTTCGACAAAATTACATAATTATAAACAAAAATAAGGCAAAATATTACTCATTACTATTATTTCAATTAAAAAGGAAAAAATGGATATTTTCTAAATTCATTGTTATTGATTCAACAGATTTTAAATTAAATAACAGGCAGATAGATGTTTGAATCTGAATGAATGTACTAGATTGGATTTCACTAAAATATGAAGTTTTATATCATAGCTAATTACTTTTAGAAATAATCAATTACACATGTACAAAAGAAAAAAACGGGATAATCTTGTCAAGAGTCCTATGGTAGGTTACAAAGTCTAGTCCAATACAACTAAAACCACATTTCAAATTGTTATAATAGCCTTAACAAATATATTGTTATTGTAAAAAACAGTTTTTACATCAGTATCGTAAATAAATTAATATTTTCAATCGGTTTTCAATTTTTGTACTGCTTTGGAAAGGGAAGAAGGTGATAACTTAATCCAAGATAATTACTTTTATAAATAATTAATTACACATATACAAAGGAAAAGAAATAAACGTTTAATAGTTTCCAAGTCTAATCAATTACAACTTTCAAATTGTTGCAACATCTAAAGAATTTATTGTTATTGTAAAAAACAGTTATTGTATCTCTATCGTAAGTAGTAACTCAACATTTTCAACAAATTTTAAATTTTTGTATAGTAATGGAAAAGAAATGGAGATTTTAAATTCTATATATACTTAATTTTATTTAGCTAAAATATGATGAGAGAAAATATGAAAAATTTTGGATAATTTTGTACGGCATAATTACTTTTAAAAATAATTAAGTAGTTACAAAAGATAAAAAGAATATTTTCAAAATGTAATGTTATTGTAAAAAAAACAACAGTTTTTGCATCATTGTTGTACTCAACATTTTCAATCAATTTTAATCTACCAATTAGAAAAGTAAATATACAGAAATGTTTGAATGCACTTTATTTGTTTTCACTAAAATATGTCATTTCATTTCATTGAAATATGAAATTTTCCTAGTTTTTTGCAATTTGAGACGGGAGATCAAAAGATTTAGTGAAAGAAAATTACGTATTTTAGTGATTTACAGTACAGTTAATTACATGAATTCGAATAGGTTTACCTTTCCAATTGTATAGAGAAATTTAAAACTGGTAGTTTAGAAAGAACAGTGTGAGCTGAGTGGCCGTAAATTAAATTTTTTGACAATAACTTAAAATTTTGAAATGTAGTTTTAAGCAGTACTAATATAAGTCACGAAATGTAACATGTTATTATTATTATTATTATTATTATTATTATTATTATTATTAATCGACTATATTTAACGATATATCGTTATGGTAAACAATATATTACAAAAGATTTAGCCATTGTTACATGAAATTAAACCTGATCAGGTTATCAAATTTATCTCGATTTTGGGAATTTTTCAACAACTGTGCGTTTCGTGCTAGCAATTATTCAATTCAACCAGTTACTACCGCCGTCAACGGCAGATGTCGACATTGTTATGTAGTTGTTCCGATAAATTTATGTAATTTTGCTGATGCACAACTAAAAATGTGAATTTATCGTTCGAATTGTAAATCGCTTTGCTTACAATCGTCGCATAAATTTAATTATTTTAACTGAACAAAGCACTATATGCAATATTTCAAAATTAAATAATCAAAAACTGTTGTAATAAAAATATCAATTTGAAAAATTTATATGAAATAGTAAATTGATTTGGTAATACTTACGATATATCCTTTGCCTGAGCTACATCTACTGCTGGCCTGTAATAAAACGCCAAGTTTAGCGAGTGAAACACAATATGAAAAAATAAAAAGAAAAAACGACTGTTTTATTACTTACATCGCTTAGACGGTCCCTGGAACTGTCGGCGTCGCGCGGAGCAACAGAAGATCCGGTCAGACGTTCCGACGCGCGGCCACTATCATCGCTCGTGGCCGGATCATGGCTTAACGTCAACCCCTGCAACAACGAAAGGAGAAAAAACAAATTAACGATTTCGCACAATTAAAATCACTCATTTAAAACTAATGAACTAGAGCCGGTATTAGTGGATGTTTTTTTTTATTGACAAATCCCAATGTTTTCATGCTCGCCGCACTTGATCCCGTTAGTTCCCGTTGCGAAAAGTCCCATTGCGTCGAATTAATCCCCCCAGAAACAATAACTAATCGGTTTAGCGAACGTAATCCGGTTTTGTGTGTGCGCGGCGAAAAACACACCTGGATGGAAAAAATTATTATCGAACGTAATTCTTTTTCGCAAATCTCCTGGCATAAACGGGACGCTGTTACAGTCAATTTTTAGGTTTTTATCGCGTCGAAAAAGGGTGATTTTACGATTTTAATCGGACGGAGTTTATGCGATCCGTCGTTCGATTAAGTCACTTGACACACACACACACACACACACACACACACACACGGTTTTATGGGCTCGTGTTACAGTGCGGCGATTATATTGTTCGTGACGATTAAGATTTATTGGGCTTTTGTCCTGATTTAAAGGAACAACATTGTTAACACCTGGTTAACGTTTCAAACAACTTTATTAGTTTTATTAGCAATTAATTATCAATGTTCGAAGAACGATTGAGGAGTGGTGCAAAACCAGGTATGTCCTCATAGAGAAATTTCAAAATTTACTTCAACAGCATTAATTAACATTACTCGGTATTACAGACGATCAGATGAATAATAAAATAAGGAAAATGATTACATATTATTCAGTTTTGTTTAATCTAATGTATTTGTTTTTCATGTGTGTATTACAAAAAACATAAATGTAATGTAAAAGAGAATTTTTATCAAAAATAAACTATCATGAATATGGTTATTGAGAAAGAAAAATGTTGTGATATGTTAACCTAACCGTTTCAAATGGATGATAAATTTTCAAATAATAATTGTGTCTAATATAACTAAATCATGGAATAAAATGTAAAAAATATTAAGAGCTTGTTAAAATATTTTTATATAATATAAAATATAGATATCATAATTAAATGTGGAAGGGACAACTTTTGATATGATTTATTTAATTTTTATCATAGACCATATTTTTGTTTTTAAAACAATTGTTATGAAAAGAATTGATGAATCGAAGAAAATATTTGACACTAAATTCGATAAATCGAATTCTCTCTCATTCAGTTATATGGATTTTGATGTCCAAGTACTGGTTTTCAGTAGTTAGATTTAACTATTACTACTACTTTAACATTAGAAAATACAACTTATTAGTCTTTAACAGTTGATCCAAAAATGTTTAAAACATAGAGACAGATAAAAAACTGTTAAAAATATTGATTTCTATTAAAACACATTAAAGTAAGAGATTTTTTTCTTTTTCAATGTTTAATGTGTTACTACCACTTTATAGCAATAGTTACAGCTAGAAGCTTGTAATAAAATATATAGCAATGTTCTCAAGATAAATAATCAAATGACTTAAATGCGTTTTTAATGGTTAAATTAGAAAATAATCTGATAAGGGGTGTTAGGCTCCCTAGCAGCCATAATTTAAAATTATTGTATGCGTTTATTTAGTGCAACTTTTATTAATAATATGATAAGTTATCGAAAAACAAACGACTTGTGAACCACTTCCAAAAAAGTTAATATATATTAATTTATGATTAGCAAAATTTTGACGTAAAGAGTAAAAGCTCAAAATGATTCATTAAAGGCAAATCTGCAATAGGATTATTAGCAAAAGCACTTTCGCTTATCAGTTAATGGTCTGTAAACAGTACCTTATGCGCTCCTGAGTGCTGACTACTTAATCAGCGGCAACATTATTAATTGGGCACCGCTCATTTAAGAAAATACCTTTATATCACATTATCTACCGAGAACTCGGGAGGGATTAGTGCGGGGATTCACCGGCCGTAAAACAGTCAAAACATTAGGCCCCCAAAAGCGCCACAATTATCGTTTCTGATCCCCAGCACCAGTGTGTATGTGTGTGTGTGTCTGTGTGTGTGGCCGACAAAGTGAATATAGGTTAAAACAAACACGCGACGGCGGAAGATTATGTCGAGACGCAGCCCCGGGGATAAACGATAAATTATTTGACCGTTGTTTGTATGTGTGTACAAAAGGCGATCCGATAGGGGCGGACAAGGTACACCGAGGGGAGTTTAATAAATGTGTGTAGGCAAATAAACTTACCGCTTTCCGGGACGAGGAACTCATTAAAATTTAATTTCGGACAACAACGAACATACACTTCTGTATATGTGACGCGGGATCGTTAATTAAAAATGCTTTATGGCGGCGAAAAAAGTTAATGCCGCAGTCGAAATTGGCCTCGGGCCAAAACGCGATTCATCGGCGATTAATAAATCAGTTATGCCAGTCGATTATAAAACGCGTGTCGTAATTAATTTTAATGTGTAAATAATTTAGTCTACGATGTTAATTAGGACCCTTCGCGTAAATCTGGCCGGAAGATATTTATTAAATGGCCTCGTCGGTAGCGTATAATCAAGTGCTGGGCCACTTTCAGGATAATTATGCATTTCAGATCTAATTATACATAATTACACAGATTATTTCGTATCAAATTAAGTAATATAATAATAAATGTTATTTTACGTTTCGAATAAATTATACACGGCATAGATAATCAAGACGGTCGATAGTTAAGTGTGTCGTATAAACTACACATCAGCTCAACTTCTATTATCATTATTATAGGTGATAAATATTTATGAATTTTTTTTGGATATTTGTTTTAACATAGCAAAGTAATAATTAATTCTTTAACTATTTCTAAAAGAAAATTGCTGAAATTATTTATTCTTTAAAATAGAATATAACTAAAGTGGGTGAGTAATATGTTGTAAAATGGACAATTAAACAAGCAATAATAGTTTTATATTAAATTTTAATGAATATTTTGTACACAAGTTCTCCAGAGGCACTTTTAAATGTGCCTTTTCGTGCCAATTCGTTTCATAAGTCAATCTTTAATATTTCCATTTGATTCCAATATTGACGCATGTGCTTTAATGTCAGGCTACTATTTTAATGGTAAGGAAGATGAGATGTGACTCTAACCAATGAGATAACTCCAAATATCGACACAAACGAAGTTGCTAATTTTTCTGTTTCAAAAACTACTTGATCGTGTGTGTGTCTGGTGGATTCAATCGAGAAAAAATTGTTAATATTACATCTCTTTTTTATTGCGATATGGCGTCAACCAGTAATAACAGGAAAGAATTTATTAACATAAGAACGTGGTGTATTTTTTATTAAATAAATTTGTATTTTCATTAGTAGCAAAGGAAAGAGTTCTATCTATTTACTTCTGTTCAACTAAACCACGGAAAGTGTAAGAAATATTTTTATGAATACTTTTTGGCCCTATTTTCTCAATTTTTTATTAAAAATATAATAGTAGATCTTGGATGGATGAACTAGAAACAATTTTTGAGCATGCGTGGTCTCCTCTGTCTCATTTTTGGTGCTCCTATTCATTAAAATGGCGTTCATGAGCCAAAATTTATGCACATATATTAATAATTGTTCCACACCGATCAAGTAAATCAAAACCGACACCCTTATCACTGGAAACGATCGGGAACAAACAGATCCAGTCGGGTAAATTGAATCTCCTTCGATAATTCGTGCGGATGTCGGAAGGCGGAACGTGTCGGAGGTGGAGGGCGGAGGCCTACGTGCGACCACATAACGGCGCACGATGATGCCGGGCCCCGGAATAACGAGATGTAATCCCCTCGGTCCGTCCTCTGGACACGCACTCAGTCTAATGGGACTGTGTGCCCGACCCGAAACGGGGTTGCCGTCGGAAAATGGGATGGTGGCGCGTTTCAATTCCGGGTCGCTAGGTCAGTTAACAGTGTGTCAGTTTTTCCCATGGTTATGTCGTAAAGTGAAGTTTATAATGTGATATTTCATCGTACCAGCCGCAAGTTTCGTGCGGGAACAATAACAGAAAGGGTCCATTAAACCATCATCTCGAAACTTGGAAGCATCAAAACACCGAAAGTGATTTCGTAGCAATAGCACGAAGTTTCGGGGCCCTTTGTCTTGCCGGTGTGTTGTACATGGGCGTCTGCAACAAAGGGATGTGCGCCCCGTTAACAGTTGGCAGTCGTCGTCGGTTTAGCAAAGGCACGAACTTCTTAAGGCGCCCACACAAACGTTTACGTTCGCGTAATGTCACGAAACTGAGCAAACTCCCCTGTTTTATTAGCCAATTGTGGTGGTTCAGCGTCAAATATATGTAACAACCCAGGGAGAAAGTCGTTAATTAATCTAACACATAGTTATTTTGTGGCTGAACTTGCGTCATTATCCTTAAGTGCTTTGGGTAGCGTAAAAATTCCATTAAAAATAAATGATCGTTATTACAAATTGCAATTTACAATTAAACATACAGTTATAAATTAATTAACCCCAATTTATTTTCAAGCGTACGTGAATAATTGAACAAAAACGCAGCGGGGATAATTGATATTTCTAATAAATGTTCACAAAAAGCCATAGTATAAAATCAATTTAAAAGTTAATGGATTTGATGTCACCGATTTAAACAATAAACATCAGCCAACAACTGCACGCAATTAATATTCCAGCGTAAAACATAACTAACTGTATGGCGTAATTTTATTGCAGTTGGAAAATTATTGCGTTAAACAACAAATAAAATGTTTTATGCCGATGTAAAATGTTTGTAAAACCGTGTGAAATGTCAGTTTGATGCTCGTTGCCATTGTTCATTAAAATCGCGTTGCAAATAAATTAAGTTCGACAATGCGAGCGGAGCAATAAAAACGAATAATAGATTGAAATATAATCAAAATTACAACAGCATCAACATTTTCCCCGCGGAGAGCATCGAAATGAAAATCCATTTTGATGCGCTGACTCCAGGAAATCGCCCATCAGAACATAATTTACCCGGGGGATTTACGGCGGCTTTATGCGAGAGATGTTTGCGGTCATAATGAGGATGTTAATTGGTATTATTTATTATTTAATGGCCATCGGTGAAAACCTGCACGTAATTCAACTCGATCTAAGAGCGATCGTAAAGTGTGACTGCTTATATGGGCAATGGCTGCGGGACTGGCAATTTTATAGAAGCGAAATGTCAGCGTGGATGAAATTTAATATTGTAACGAGTTTTATCGTTCGGGATCGAGTTAAATTAACCCTTGACGATTCACGGAAACCATACACTCGACTCCCGTACTTCAAACGACCCTTTTTCCAGCCGTAGTTTGATGCATTATTAATCCGCGCCAAAGCAAACAGACGCCGCGGCGTCGGCGGACAAAACCCTTTGGCACATAATTACCGAGTAATTACCGGGCTGGCTCGCTTATCGCCGCCACAAATACCCCGAGAATTGCGTATGTGTGTGTGTGAGTGTATATATACGTGTGTGCCCTAAAGAGAGTAAACGCGTCACGCCCAGTTATTATTTTAATTTCCCATAATGGACCACCGTGACGTGACTGTGCCACTGTTTGTTTTACACCCAATCCAAATATGTACACGGTTGAAATATTACACCGACGATTGAAATCTAAAACCTTGTTCGACGAGGTGGATTAATGTCACACTTAAAATCAATAAAATACAGTCTATTAAGTTTACACGACACACACGAGTCAAAGAATTATAAATAATAAAGTTCAAATATTACTTCCTTGATTTAAAATTGTTTTTATTTCAGACTAATCATCAGGCTCATTGCAAATTATGTAGTTAATTAATATAAAACAACAGAATAAATAAATTACACACAATGTTAAATACTTTACTGTTTATTGAACATTCACATGCTGTCATATTCTAAAGAAATATATAATTATGGACATACGTAGGAAAAAAATAGGCTTCAATCGATACATCGTTTTCAGTATTGACGCCGATGATCCAAAAAAATCGAAACTGATTTCACCATTTACGTCAATGTATCACCACTGTATTGATGTTTTTTAATTGACTTACTTGATTAAACTACTATTATGTTTTTTTGCGACTTGAAATACAAATATAAGACTCTAATTCATAAAAAAAATATTGAATATTAAAAAAATATTCAAAGAATTCTACAGGTTACATAAATAAATTTCCACTTTGGTATGTTAATATTTCTCTTCTTTTGACATTTTTGTTTTTTTTTTATATTATACTGTGTAATTTGTACAATTACTTTATGTACATTTTTTTATTTTTATATATTCATGTAACTATTTAACTCTCTAGTTACACCAATGAGAAAAGCTTGCCATATGTTGAACCTTATAAAAATATTCAAAAACTTTTGATTTTCTAACATATTGGACTAACAACTAAGAAAATAATAATTAAATAGTATTATTTAAGTTTGGAGTCTTAGTAAAATATTCTAAAAATTGCTCTTTAACTACTTATACTTTAAATTTATCAAAATGTAGGATTTTTCCACAACTGCAATTATATCAATTATATCAACAGCATACTGACAAAAAGGATGCAAGAAAACTCTCTGAATTGCAATAAAAATCAAAGTGTGCAAGTTCTTATTTAACTTTTTACTTTTTTAAAATCATAAGCGCCTTACAATATAAATTATAAACGTTTTTCCATTTATCGAATTCACGATTGTAGTAATAATTTGTTTTGAAAACTTTCTGTATATTTTATCTTCTGGTTTTTACTTTTACTTTTGCGTTCATTCAAGAATATTATTGTTGTAATTCGAAATTTATTCATGAAAGCATACGTTTTATAATAAAATTTAAGTCGCCCCCAATATTCTCCCGAAAATACTTTTAATCGATTCCGACGCATCCCGCTCCTCGGTTGAAGTATTAAATTAGCACGGCCGCCTTGTAACCGTCGAGATATTACACGGAAAGTGAATTTTTTGAAGTAACTTGTCACGCGTCGACGGCACAATCGTTTAATGGCGATGAATGGGCACATTTCGTTGCGTTAGCAGTTAACAACTCCAGCGGATAAGTATGTTAATAAAGCGGCAGTGAATCGACGTTACTTTTTCCTCGATTGTGATACACCACAGTTGGCAATAAACGACGATAATCGAAACTGAAGGGAAACCGAGTTTCTGTCCTTCTCCACGCTACGTTCAATGCGTGACCGGAGGTCGGATTTTCTAAGGAAAAACTGCGGCGGATAAACAATCGTTTAGATTTACTACGGACAATCGGATTAATCTCAGTTAATCAGTTCATTTGATGGAAAAGCAATTTATCCAGTGGAAACGGGATCGATTTCGCTTCATTAAACGCAACAACAAACTAATAAATGTGTATTTGAAGAGATTGAAACGGATTTATGTTTTGCCGATTTCAAAACAACTAATCCGGTACAAATTACAATATGTATTTATCCCACGGTTCTAATCTGCATTATTACAGTTTCCATTTTGATTTATTATCCAATAAACAATGGTATCAGGCTTTATGTAGAAGTTATTTGACTGTTAAAATAATTCTCCGGTCATATGCTATGTAATAATTCGCTTTGCGGCAGTAAATTAACATACAATCACTATTAATCTAGTTTGAATTAGATTTTATTAAAAAAACGGTCGTTAATCATATTAATGTTCAGTCGGCGGATTCATTACAAAGTAATATATCAAAAGCTTTCCATATTATGTTAAATTTACATTTAACACTTCCAAAACCCAATTTATATATCGATAATTTAACGAATAGAATGCCGAGTTTTACTTTTACCGTTTAGTTACGAAAAGTTAATCGTCATCAGAAAACGATTATTTGTCTAATGAGATGCATTGTGTTGTATTGAAACAACTGATAATGTAGCGTCGTAAATTTGTAATCGAACTTGGATAATATTGTTCATTTCAATTGTCGATCTTGCATTTGTGTCGTAATTCAGTTCTCAATTCATTTACATTCAAGATCAATAATCGTTCTCCACTTTATTGTTCCTGGATGGAATTATAAAATAAAACTCTTTTTCAGATAGCGACAAGTTTTATTACTTCTTCTCGGTTTGTTATGAGAGAAGTTGTGGCAATTATAAACTGAAGTAAAAGATGTTCTTGCTCCAATTGTCAAATTGGAATGTCTGTTTCCAATTTACTCTTCGAGTCTTCTAATCCAATTTCTTTAATAAGTCGATATTTCAATTGAACATTTTTTCTGTCTTTGCGAAAACTTACAATTTTCCTTTATTATTACTCATCTTAAGAAAACTTTTTATTGCCTTTATTTCAATTTGTTTTGAACAGAATTGAGTTATTTACAAACTGGAAATGAAGTAATGAGGTATTCATTAGAAGCATTAGATCAATGTTTCAATAGTTTTCATTTTTAAAGTGAATTGGTAATCGAACTTTAATAATACTGCTTATTTCAATCGTCGATGTTGTATTTGTGTCGTAATTCAGTTAACATTCAGGATCAATAATCGTTCTCCATTTCATTCTTACTGGACAAAATTATAAAGTAAAACTTTTTTGAGTTAATGACAAGTTTTGTGGCAATTATAAGCTAAAGCAAAAGATATTTCTACTCGAATTGTTAAATTGGAATGTATATTTCAAATTATACTTATGTTCTCTAATAAAAGTTCTTTAATAACTCGATATATCAATTGAACATTTTGTTTTGTTCAACCTTTGCCTTTGTGTTAGTTTTCATTATTATTCATTATTATTCTTTCTTACTTTTTATTAGAATTGTAATATTAATATTTCAATTACTTCATTTTTATAGTTAATTTATAATTGAACATGGATAATATTATTTAAGTGTCGATTTATATCGCAATTCGGTTTTCAATTCATTTACACAGAAAATCAATATTCATTCTGTTAATTTTATCGGAAGGAATTATAGAGTAAAACTCTTTTTCAGATAGTGACAAGTTTTATTACTTCATCTCGGTTTGTTACAGGAAAAGTTGTGGCAATTATAAACTAAGTAAGAGACGTTTTTTGCTTCAATTGCTAAATTGGAATGTCTGTTTCAAATTATACTATTCGAGTCTTCTAATCCAATTTCTTTAATAAGTCGATATTTCAATTGAACATTTTTTCTATCCAAACTTTGTCTTTGTGTTCTCTTCCCCTAACCAAAAAGTTATTTGCTTCCATTTCAATATCTTTAGTGTTTATTAGAATTTTAACATCAATATTTCAATTACTTTAATATCTATAGTCAATTTGTAATTGAACTTGCGACAGTATTGTTTATTGTAATTGTAAATTTGTATTGCAATTCAGTTTCCATATTATTTACATTCAAGATCAATACTTGTTTTCCTTTACTTAGTTGCTGGTTATTTTTCAGGTAGGGAAGTTTTATTACTTGTTTTCGGTTTGTTATGGGAGAAGTTGTGGCAATTATAAACTGAAGTAGAAGATGTTCTTATTCCAACTGTCAAATTTGAATGTCTGTTTCCAGTTACATTATTTTAGAGTTCTCTAATCCAATTTCTTTAATAACTCGATATTTTAATGAAAAATTTTGTCAACTCAATTTTTGTCTTTTATGTTAATTTGCAAGTTTTATTTACTACTATTCCTCTCAAATTAATTAAAAAGAAAGTATACTGTGTTTCAACTTGTTTTCAAGGAAACAGAGGTATTTACAAACTGGAAATGTTTTTATAAATATTTCAATTGCTTTCATTCTTATAGTTCATATTTTGAGCTCCATTAAATGTTTAGATATATTAAATTGTAAAAAGTTAATTAAAAAATCAGTTGATAAGATCCAATAAAATTGTTTTGAAACCTCTTAACAGCATTTTGTCCCGTCACAAAACCATTACTGATACGGATCTCGATAACGATTCGAATGCCGAGGACACAGAGAAAAAGAGACAAGATCTCGAAAACCATGTTTTAAGAATGAACTCCGTACAACAAATGGAAGTCGACAAACCGTCGGAATGCGGGAGGATAACTGGAAAACAACGGTATCAATTAAGCCGTAAGCCGTGTTTCGGAGAAGAAAAACCCAACGACATTAAATTGCCCTGTTCTCGAGGCGAAATAAATTCGAGAGAGACAGCCAGAAAAACAAACAATATTTTTCTGGAAGAGTTCCGCCGAGACGAAGTCCCGCCGCGGATAAGGAGCTGCAAGAAAAACCTGATGGGAGAATGGGGGAACTGTGAGTAATGGCCGGCGCTGGGGATTCATATTCGATTAAATTTCTGGTTTTTGTGCACCGCGACGCTTTTCACTCCCGTCTACAAGTACTTAAGGCTTTTATTTTGATGGAATTCTCAATGATTCTTCAAATTGATGATGTCAAAGGGTCCGCACTCGGGACAAGAATATCATTTGTCAATTTAATCTACTTTAAATTGACAAATGATATTCCAAGTATGCTACGTGCAGTTAATCTTTTAAAAAAATAAAAACAATCCGACAATTTAATGCATAAAAAATCTGACGACGTTAAGCCGAGCTCAAAACGAGATAAAGCACTCGAGCGAAATTAATCGAGGAAATAAGTTGACAAAACCTCGACGCAAATAATAAACATGCTACTTCGCACATTTCCCCCTCGTACTTTGGGCAGGAGATTAAAAGATGTAGACAACGACATCTGTCGGCGCGCGCCCCGAAAATCCACAAACACGCGTCAGCTTTCTCTCAAACCATCGTCCCGTCGCGGGGGGGAAAGATGGAAAAAGGGTCGGACGCAGACATACGACCGCAATAACCCCGACGACAATGCCCCGAAATTATTATTGCCCTGTTTATGGGAGATTAGCTCGCGCTCACGGAACGACCCTGTCCCAATAAATCCCGATGATTTAGGATCGTTGGCGGCACATTTTCAATTTGTTCCCATTGTTTTGCTGATTAAAATTGCGTGTGTGTGCTGTTTTGCACGCACTCAAATTAACCGTCCACTTAGGCAAAGTGGTCTCTGAATTTCTTATCGTAACTATGTATGTTATGTTGTAGTTTGATTATTTAATGATGTGTGTAATTGGAGCCAACAACTAAACTAAATTAACTCGATTTTATTATTTAGAGCTAAAACAGCACTTCCCTATTGTTAACTATTGTTTTATTTTATTTTAATGTTATCCAGTTGTATTCCAAAATTAAGTACCAGCCATACTTTCTCAGTGCTATCTATTTTAAACGACACATAAACATTTAAAGTGTGATTCAATCTGTATTTTCCTTAACCTTTGATACAGTCCCCGATGATGAGCTAATGTGCTGAAATATTTAAAAAATTGAAAAAAATATATAAATTAAGTCAATTAGTATTTGTGACATTTTTCCAAGCTTTGATCATAAAATTTAACACTGAGTGCGTCTCGTGATTAATTCAATGAAGTAGAATTTCGATGTGAACGATCAAAACAAATTCACCATGAAAATTGGAGCGGGGGATTTTAATCACAGCTCATCAATAAATGTAATTGATATGAAGCCGAAATGATTTACGACCGATTTCGAAACAATTTTAAAACAGCTGTCGGAAAATACGTTTGCGTCGCATGTTTTTCGGGTTTTAATTTCCGTTGGTCTTTTTTTTATCCATCAGTCCTCGGGTTAAATTAAATTCATTAGTCGAATATTTATTCGTTATGTTGCTTGTTTACCTGGCGTTAAAAAAACAGCGTAATACATTTTAAATTGGCTGAGCGACGTGGAATAGCCTTGTTTACTGCAATTTAATTTTACTTCAACTTGTGTTCCGGGATGAAGCACTAATTTCAGGTGAGTAGAAAGTAGATTGTGTCACTTACGACTTTAGAAGGCAACTATTATAATTATAGTGGTTTGTATTCTGTACCAATTTGATAATAGAGTTGTTGGCTAATTGTTATCCTTCCGTCTTGACACTGACATCCCTAATATATTTGTCGATTTCTATAAAATGATCAGAGATTTTGTAATTTGTGGTAATCTTCATGTATTCATATCACGATGATTTTTAGTAATTTAAATCAGGATTCACAAATATATGTATATCATATCATGATATAATATATTCTGATATTTATACATAAATAAATATCAAATTTCATGATATATCGAGTCATCAACTTTAAAATCTCTTATTTAAATTTCGTTTATTTGACAATAACAGTGGTAAATTTTCAGGAACTATAATAACAGCAATGGGTCTTGGTACAACCAAAGTAAAATAATAAAAAATAATTATTATTTATGTTGATTTTATGAAGTCGTTATTTTTATTTAATTTAGTAATATGAATTTTATTTTCAATGTTTGTGTCCTAAATAAATGTTTTTATATTGACGAATTATGTTATTTATACATAATTTTAATACTAGTTATTAAAAGAAAAAATATCAATATATCCGATATATCACAATATCCGATATTTTGATATTATCATCATCAAGTATCCCAGTGGTAGATACATACATGAGGCGGGTGAGACAGTGCCACATCTATGAAAATTAATTTATTGGCATAACGTTAATATTAAACAAAGGTAGAACGATAATATGTTATATGTCATTTGTTTCATAAGTAAATCTTGAATATTTCTATTTGGTTCCAATATGCGCTTGAAAGTCGAGCTATTATTTCAATGGTAGGGGACCTGAGGTGTGCCTCTAGCCAACTCTAACTAACACAAATTTCACAAAATTCCCGAACATTGCCGATTTTTCAGTTTCAAAGACTATTTGATTGTGTGTGTGTCTGTTGGATTTAGTTGTTGAAAGTTTTTTAATACTGCATCTCTTTTTTATTATGATATGACGTTAATCAATAATAACACGAAAGAGTTTATTAACATGAGACGTAATAAAATATGTGCATTTCCAGTTTAAATTATTACAACAAAATGTTGTTAAAGAATTAAATCGCCTAATACGATAAGTTTGGACTTGTTATGAGGAAGCACAGTAATGCAAAAGTTATTTTGCTGATCATTCTTTTATTTTCAAAGAGTAGTGAAGATATTTCATATAAAAGAGGTTTTTGTGAGGTGAAAAATCTATATTTCGTACGAAATTTACGTGACAAAATGTCTGATCATTCAAATTGTATGTTATTAATTATGCGTACACAAAAGTAAAATATTGTTTTTGTTCTATATATAATATGCCTCAACTGACTCAAACCTCAGGAGCCGCCACTGATGAAGACTCTTAAATTTATTAATTTTAAATCATAAACATATTAATTAATCAACCATTTTTAAGTTTATGTCAAAAAATGTACACATATTTCTAATATTGAATTCCAAGACAATTTCCACCCATTATGTTAGTGATGGAGAAATATGTATACTTATATTTAATCGAATAGATGTAGAAAAAAATATTATTAATAAAAATGATTCTGAAAAAAATATGCTGAGGTGGTGATACCTTAAATATTGAAAGAAATAGGAAATATATATTACTTCAATTTTGTTGAACAGAAGTCTATATATAAACTAAGCATCAAAAGATAAAAATTACTCGTAATTCTCTCTCTTGTCGATATTGCCATCCAATTTCATCCGTGTTATCAAAATTCGACTTACAGAAGCTCGGAATATATATGAGTAATTCTTTTTACTAATGTTTTTATATTAAAATATACAATTAGTATAAGCAATAACTAAAATATTTGTTGAACGTATCCGCCAGATACAACGCGAGTAAACGGTGGTGTTATGAAAACTATCGAACTAATGGTGGTTTAAGCCCCAAAATCCGAACTGCAGCAAATTACCAATGCGACGAACGATCCGCGATCGATTCCACAATCAACGGCGGCCCCGGATGTTTACGTGCGACGGCGGGAGACAAATAGGGCCGCAACCTAAGTCAATTTTGCATACGTTCGCCGAAAAACAATTTTGGCCGCGGTCCAACGGCCCGCGCGCACCGATCGGAATTGTTGAATGGGTTCGTGGCGGAATGCGAGACGAGAGAGAAGAGCAAAGGACCGTGTGCCATGTTTACGAGTGGCGGAGACATTTGTATAATATAATGGGGCGTGCGGCGGTCCCCCCGGTTCCGTCGTCGGGATTCAATGAACCCCCGCCGAATTCTCGGCCATACGTTCGACGTTGTGCCAAGTGTATTCTGGGTTGTATAAATTCAGACGTATTATTGGCACCGCATCGATTCAGCATCGATGGCATCTATGTTGTCGACGTTTCTGCCATTAAACCATAATAGGGTTGAGCTGTCAATCTCCTAATGTAATAACTTATCCGTACAAATCGCATTATTAAAACCAGTTAGCGGAATACTGCGATCCAATCATCCGACATAATCGTCTCGCGTTACCGGCTTCCCGGAGAGGGAAACGAAATGGCATGAAAATGCCGAAGGCCGGGCCCCGTTTACGGGCACGTCTGGGTGGTCCCGTCCATGTACCGTAATACTTCTCAATAATTAACACCTGCAATTAAGGGGTAAGTGAAGGTCCACGGGGCCCAACTGACATTCCGAAACGGATAGGATACGGTCTTCGGGTTACATGTTGTCTGGTTAAATTCTTTGCCCATGTGCAGTACAAGTGCACCTTTGAAACTATGTAAGTTTCTTAATTGAACCACTGACTGGAAGAAGGGTCTAAATCCAATTTTCTCTACACCGACGGATGTTTTGGTTACATTTCAATAAATTTTAGTGCTATAAAGAAGCCAAAAAGTATTCAAAAATTCAATTATTCAGATTCTTTTTATTCTAGTAAAAATTGCGAATGATCAAAAGATTAAGAGTCTAAATACTACAGGCGAATACATTATACAAATGGCTTCTTCTAAAAATATTGAATCGACCCGTTTAAATGAGTTCTTTGTTTCTTTCTTAAATGATCTTCAGACCTTTTTCTATTTATATTTTATTATAAAAATTTCTTGTACTGAATCCAGTGTTCGAAGATATAACAGTGTATCATGTAATATAATATAATGTATATATATATATATATATATATATATATATATATATAAAGTCATATTTTCTGTGGTAGAATAAAGTATGGAATATTTTTAAAAATTGAATTTTTATCCCTTGAGATTCTTCTTATAAGTATGTAATATTATTTTATTTGCGGTCAGTCGTACTTAAATTATTTACATATTTACCTTTCACTTCAATTTAGGAAAAGGGTAGTTGAACTTTGTGAAAGAGGCCGAACGAAATGTGACATTAAATATTACTCAGGGTGCTGAGAAGATTCCATGCAAATTCCGTACTCAAGACGGTGTTCAAAATCGACGCAAGCCAGGACGTCCAAGAAAAACTACTCCCAAGATAGACAAATTATAAAAAGGGTCTCCCTCAAAGATCCTTGCAAAACATCAAGACAAATCACGAAGGAAATTTCGACACAATTTAATCTAGATGTTAGTAGCAGAACAGTGAGAAATCGTCTGGCATTTGCAAAATCCTTTTTATCAAGGACTCAGGAAAAATGTAACTCTGTGCTGTCATTGCATTGTGGTTTGGAAATGCTTTTCTTGATCCAAAGCTGGACCCTTGATATGGATCGTTTGCTGAGGAAGATGCCACTTTGTTGGATATTTCAACAAGACAACGACACCAAACACACGTCTAAAATTATTAAAGGGTAATTTATAATGTAAAACTTAATTGTGCATGAATGGCTGCCTCAGTCCTCCGATTTAAATTCTATTGTGCGCCTTTGGAAAGTATTAGACCGTCGTATTCGAACAAAAAACAAGACATGAATCAAAATAATTTCAATAAAAATCCGTATATTTAAAGTTTTTGTTTGGCAATTACTCGAGAGAAATAGTTTGAATGTTTCAGGTTTCAGGTTAAAAAAAAAACCGTCCTGTATATCAACGTTTCCGATATATGCTATAAATATCCGATATTTACTGAACTGGGACCCTCTTTCCACACACCGATTTCAGATTTCAATTGCATTCATATGTATGAATACCATTATGTAAATATAAAATTTCCACCACATGTATTAATCGATATCGAATTTCTTTTCGCCTCCCCCCTAAAATAACGATGTTCGCGGTGTCCTGAATATCCGATCCGATAACTGTAATTTAATGGCGAATTCAGCGCCCCGTGAAATAAAGCGACAACGAAATAAACGAGGCCCGACGCGAAGGTAGAAAATCACCCGGGCGGCAGTTTTAAGGCGCCGCGACATCTGCGGACGGAAAAACGTACCCGCCCGCATTTATTGGATAATGAGGCTGTTGATGTTTGCATTTTACGCGTGGGAGAAAATACTTTGTGTAGGGTATTAATTTATCAGCGGCTCGGAGGAGGCACAACACGTGAAACCGGAGTTTTGTTGGATTAACCTTCCCTTTGTTTTTGGGGTGGTGAAGATTGATTAAACCCGGCGAATGGTTGAGGTGACAAGCTAATGAAAAGTTTCATTTTCGGCCGTCGTTCGCCCGAAACCATTAAAATCGGAACGTCTAACTTTGCTTGTAAATATTAATTAAATTTAGCGGAAAAAATATGAGGCGGACTTCGACAATTATTGGAAAGTAATATTTAACTTTCACTGTTTGGCTTTCAATAACAGTTATTAGTTTAAAGTTTTTAAATCAAATTATTACGTTGTTTTATTGGGCTATTACGGCACAAAATTGTAACAGATTTAATTGAAAGGTTCTTAAAACGTTTCATCACCGTTCTGGAAGATTGTTGCACAAAAATACCAATTTTGCTCATTTATTACAGTAATTTTCAATTAGAAAACTTTATATAAAATAGCAACAATTTTCTTGAATTACTTACTTACTTACTTATACTTTTGTGTTATTTATTTATTTGCCATTGAATTTTGTATGAACGAACAATTTCTAACTTATTAACAGTCCATAATTTATTACGTGTTTCCGTTGCAAATAAATAATTTTGAAAGAACAGTTTTCAACCTCTTAAAAATTATATGCGCTGCTCTTTAATGGATCGTTATATTATTCCTCATCATTGGAAAATTGCCAAGAATGGTATCGAACTGGCGTCTCCCCCTTGGCGTTTCGTTGTTGCCCAGAATAAATTATTGTACATATTAAAACGGCAACGGACTTTAATTGGCAGTAAAGTTGTAAAGCCATTTAATCTCATTTCATTTCGGTTTATTTTCCGTCGACATGCTAAAGATGTGTTTTTATTCTTTTATTAACAATTCTATTATCCTTCTGAGCCCGAAAGTTAGCAAAACATTTACGTCTAGCAAAATGTTGCATACTTGTAACTTCAATTACAGTAAAACTTCGATAACTCGAATCATGACTTGTCAGGAAAAATGTCCGATTTCAAGTTATCAAAAAACTACCCTACCTATTAACTCTACTTAAGAATTACTAATCGAATAGGATAATTAATATTAGTTTAGCACTACTCAAGAAAGAAAAATTATTTTTACTTTTTCTATTTTGCTGAACAAAGGGGCATAAAGACTTTTGATTATTAATTAAAATTTAAAAACATTTTTTATATTTTTATTATATTCTTGTTACCGTATATCTTAAAATATAAATTGGTGGTAACAATAAAAAAATTTAATTCTATATCCTTCTTTAACCTATCTTCTATATTTTACACTTTTTTACATAAACTGTACTATAACACACATTTTTTAATTTTAATTTTTTACTGTCTTTCAAAATTTTTTCAAAGTTATTTGAAAAGAATATTTGCTATTCTATATTATGACTATCAAAATCCGGCGAACAGAATAAGAGAATCCCTCCAAAATTGGACTTACAGAAGAGCTATCAAGTTAAAATTACACGTAATACTCTCTTGACGTTATTACCAACCAATTTCATTCATGTTATCGAAGTTCAACTAAATGTATAGTAGAATTAAAGACATTGCATAAATGGAATTAGAATTAAATTGTAATATTGTTAATTTTGTGTATTTGTAAATTTTATTTATAATAATTAATTGCTAATAAATTGCGGCAGACTCTATTTTACTCTATTGACAATCATTTTAAAATAGGTAAGTGCAATTGGATTAATTGTGATACAAGAATTAGTTGTGAACTAACTGCAAATATTTTACATATCTGGTTTTGCAACGAAACTTCTTATTGGGACAAAGTGAAAGTAGACATCACGTATTACATTCCAATACAAAAAAAATTCTACTTACATGATTGTTGTGTACGGTAATATGGTGTGTAATGTGTGCCTTCGGTTCGAGTTTCGGCCTTTCGATTTCGGTCAAACGCTTGATGTTTTCCTTCGTCGAGATTTTCAGGACCAGCTGTAACAATAAATAAACAATTCAATTACGTATACTTGTAAGTTCATTGTTGGCAAACAGGTTTATACAGATCTATTTAAAGCACGCTAATTACAATTACAAATTTGTGTGGATTTCACATTTAAATATTAATTAAATTAGCATATAATGACATGTTAGTGGAGCCATTTACATCAAACAATCTTATTGTCGGATCTAAATTGGCAGGGATTTCGAGGATCAACGAAGCAAATAATCTTTATTTACTCCCATTATAGATTTATTAAGATTACACATGCCAAATTGGGACGGCAGTGACGCTAATCCATTGTTGCCGGAAGAAATTTACGCGCTAATACCGGAAACGGGTAAACGTCGGGTACTTTAATTGATCCGTGTCGACCGTAAATATAAACAGTGGCACGGTCCCATCAATCACCCTAAACACACAGCAATTATGCGATCCGGTGCGGCATTCCGTCGCGTCTCCCAAAAATCAAAAATCACAATCGACCCGAAACAGGCCAACAAACATTTTGACAGCGACCTTCGCCAAACACGGAACGAGGGAGTCCGTTTAATTGACAGGCAGGGCACTCGAACCCGAAGAACAGGTAGTCGGAGGAACTAACCCTCCTCTCACGGCGACGTAAATCGAAACAGATTAGGCGTTTTGTTTGCGGCACAAAGCCCGTTGTAAAACACTTTCAATTACGATTCGATGGGTCGGAGCATGGTCGGACGGCCTTTGCGTTTTTATTATTTCTGTTCTGTGCCGGAGTTTCCGTTATCCGCAACCGTGAGATCGGATACGTTCAAGATTTATCGAAGCGATTCCGAGTCGGACGGCATAATTAAACGTGTGTAAAGCGATTTTATAGACATGTCGGTTTGTAAACTCGATAAAAAAATGTTGGGATTGAATAATGGATGGATGCCTTTTCGAATCGGCCGGGGACATAAATATTTATTTAAACATTCCCAATTTTCCATTTTTATGGAAATCTGGTTCGGCAGGGGCGGCGCGACCGATCTTTGCGTCCGCCGTTTGTTCGCACATAAATTTCGCGTCTCGAGGACCCTTCGACAATTTTCCAAACGGCCGACAATAAAACACGGGGACAACAAAAGCGTTCCGACATAAAAGAGACATTAAAAAGGTTGTTGCGCCGTGCAACGACATAGTAGAAAAACCGAACTCAAAAACCCTCCTAAGGAGGTAATTGAATCAGAACTTTCGTGTGCGTGAACACGCTCCCGAGGTCCTTTTTACGATAGGCCGACCCCATAAAAATTCAAGTACGTAAAAATACACTCTAATGCATGTCTCACATCGATCGGCGGCAACGCGCCGCCCTTTTCTCAAATAAGGGGGTAAAGTATTAAGTAGTCAATGTAAATAAGACCGATCGTTATTGACTCTATCCACGAAATTTGTTTGAATAAAGTGACCTCTACGAAAAAATTTTACTGGGGGGAATGTGATATTTATCTATTTCAGAATTTAGTTTCACATTCATACGAGACATTCCACATCAAATCGGACAGTTTTAATTTATTTTAGTAATAATAATTGAGTCATGATTCATTAAAATTCCTCTAAAAAAGGTACTTTGAAGAAGACTAAATTAAGTACAGTCGAATTTCGAGTTTCAAAACTTCGAGTTATTAAATTAAATACATACATGGAAAGTTATAAACCTGTATTTATTTAGGCAAGTATGATTTAAGCTATATATTACAAAAGATACTGCTAAAGTACACTACTTATCAAAAATAGCATTTTGAAATCTATAAAAATTAATACATAGTACAAACAATATTATTATTATTATGCATTATATTATGTAAAGTTTTTATTTTAATGCAAAAAAGTCAGGTATTGAAGAAAGAATTTAAGAGATATAAGCATTACCATTATAACGGTCGTCTTGAAGATATTTAATTGGAAAAGCCCTTAGTAAAATGTACTTTTATTTAGAATTTAAGATGTTATAATCATGTAAACACCATAGGAGTTTCCAGCATTATTCTAATCAATCGATAATTGGTCTTAGAATTGTTGTCGACAGGGAATACTGTTCGGGCACAGGACAGGTATCATCGAAAAGGGAAAACCTCGAGGAGTTTACCCGAGGCAAGAGAAATTCGACTTATCGAAGGTTGTGACAAATATTTAGTTCAAGTTAGTTAGTCATCAAGACATTCGAGTAATCGAATTTTGGCGGCAATTAATATTAAATATAATAAAATAAATAAAACATAAAACAAATAAATTTAATAACAAATACAGCATATTCGTTAAAAATGTATAAATAAATATAAGGGGACAATCATATAAATAAACAAAAGAATATTACAAGTTTAATGGAAAAAACTAATATTTTATGAACGAGAAAACATTTGGTAGAAAAAGATTTAAATAGTCCGATTTGAAACGCTTCATAGATTCAATACTAATTTAATAATTAATATAGATTAAATTTGTACACATATTTATTGAAGTGTATTTATTTAATAATATGCTAATTAATTTTACCAAACGTACATATTTAATAAACAGATATTTGACACGATAATAATGAATTTTAATTACAAATTTTCCAGTTTAATTAATTATAATATTATTCATATTTGACAAAAATCGTCGTGTGCATTATCAACTAAATAATTCAAAAGATAAACGCGAATTGAACCATAAATATAAACACAAAATTTAATTATAATATTGATAGCACTTGAAAATTAAAATGCAACAACTCGATTGAAATTAATAAACGTCAGAAACAACCCTGGCAATAAACATGTGGAAAAGATTATGAAAGTATAATACGCCAGTTTATTCAAGACTAATATCATTAAATAGAAACACAGCAGAGACTTCTTGCAATTAATAAAAGGCCAAGACAATTAATGGGCAACCCTCGTAGAACATGTGTAAGAGAGATCTCGAACCCGTCGGTCCCCTAACAAGGGATGAAGGCGCCCTCCTTGGGGGGATCCAATGAACCGCCAGTGTCTATCAAATATTTGATGACGAGCCCAGATTATGGGACTTATTCCGCCTTAATAAGGACGTTAATATTTATGGAATGCTTAATGGATGGGGGGGGGGGGGCTTTTTGCTCGCCCGGCATCGATTTTTCGTCCCTTCGTTCCCGTATCACGGGGTCATTGAAACGGGGACGCCCAACGTTTTATTAGGAAGTTATTCCGCACGGTTTCGCTGCGGCCGAAGCCCGAGCTGCGAGCGACGGAAGACAGAGCTAATGCACCCGTCTAAGGTCAGGTCCTGGATTCCGAGGCGAGCGGCGGAGAGGTTCTCGTAGGTGACCTTGGGGGTCTACACACCGAGTGAGTGTGCTGGCTCCGCGTTGAGAGAGAGCGCACCCGGAGAGGCCGCTGAACCCGCCGATCACAGCTGACTGGGCCGGTGGTCTGCACTGTTGGGTTCCCGAGGACCGACCGCGAACGGGACAGGACAATGACGTCTTCCAATTTTCAATTGTGGAACCTCGACATTCGCCTCGGCGGTCCGTACCAATTGGTACTGCTGATGCTTCTGCACGAACGATTGACACCAGAAACGGATTATGGATCCGTTTTGTGTGGACGTGATTCACTTACACACACCAAATACCGAGTACAAACAGAAATCGATAATATTCATTAGTTAATAATATGAAATAACTCATGTGTGCGATACAGTTGCGAGGTGGAACAAATTGTTCAATTAACTGAATAATATTTTCATCACTCGGCCGATACCAACAATCAGCCATTTAATTACCTACATAAACACAATAATTGTATGCAATCATGCTAATAGTGCGGGTAAACTTATGATTGATGATGATTACAATTATTAATCATCAATTTACTTTCACTAGATACAAGGAGATAATTACGTAGACACTGATAAAATACGTATTGCCTCATTTCTGATTATGTATTAAACGTCAAATTTTTAATATTTAAAAGATTCACCTTCACCATTAATAATTATCCAGTAAATCCAGAAATCAAATAACTTATGTAAATTATATGCAATTAATTTACGTCAGATCAGTATCGTTATAGATAGTTTTTATTAATAATTAACCGACATGAAATATTCAATTATAATTATGGGTCACCAATTAACTGGAGAGTATGCGGCAGTAAATTTCTATGCATGAATATTTATCCAGTTAGCAGGATGGGAAAATTCACATTTGCATTTCCTACTGGTTTATTAATTATTGACGCATTCGTATTTTTTTTTTTCCTAAACCATTTTATATATTACATTTTATTAATTACAATTAATTTAATAACTTGTTTTGACATCCATTCCGCTCTAGCATGGGCATTTAATCACGTAGTATTTACCTTCAATACTTTTATTTATTAACTAATTATTTATTATCTTAGCTTGTACCTAATTAACATTTACGATTTAATGGGATGCCATATAATAGATCTATATGAAATAAGACTGTATTAAACCTCGTAGATTAATCATTTTGTCCGCATTCAAGTTGTATAGTTACAAATTAAACTTTGTAATGATGGAAACGTTACAGAATATTGAAGTAAATTGAGCTAATTGATTCAACTTTTAATAAGAGTAACTAAAAAACAACGATTTAATATGATTGAAGGCGGTAGGAAGAGTTCATTAAAGAAAGAAAATAATACGATTAAGAAAAATTACAATTAGAAGACTTTGGAAGAATTAACTTGTAACAACTGATAGGATTACAAGGATTATTTAGAATAAAACAGTTCCCAAACAGTTCATTAGGAAAGTTTATCCATTCAACAAACTCCAGAAACTACTAACTATTATATTTGTCACCACCAGGAACAAATCTAAACAAGACCGTTTATAACTCATACATATGCGGTATAACAATCTCCAGATTGTAATATAAAAAGAAAAAATTTATTTGATTGAATACAATAAGAATAATTCTTTGCACAAAGACAATTACTATAATAAATTGAAAAAATTATACTGGAAAACAGTACTTCAAAAGTTCACTTAACCAATTATTTTCAACACAATGCAGAAATTAACCATTTGTCATCAGCAGGAACAAATCGTATCAAAACTCATGACATTAACAAACCGTTGATAACTCACAGATAAGGAATCGTTTTACTAGTTAGAGTATAGATAGATACTAGATAAGAGTAGTAAGAAATAGAGCTTATTTGACTCAATGCAAGAACAGAAGTTCATTTATGAAAGAAAGTAACACGATTAAGAAAAATTACAATTAGAAGATGTTTGTTTCATCTTAAAAAATATATATAGGAGAACAAAGATAAGAATGAAACAGTTTTCCAAACAGTTCATGTCATTTAAATAATTCATTTCCTCCATTAATTTTTTAAGTTTTAATAAGAGTAGCAAAGATTTTATTTGATTAAAGTCAGAAAGAATAGTTAATTACAGAAAGAAAATAACACGATTAAAGAAAAATTATCTTCAAAACGGACGGATAAGGATTATTTAGAACAAAACAATTTTTCAAACAGTTCATTTGATCTAGGAAAGTTCACTCCATCCATTATTTTCAACAAACTCCAGAAACTAACCATTTGTCTCCAGCACGAACAAATCTGAACAACACTCATGACAATATCAAACCGCTATTAACTCCCCGACACGGAATGCTAATCTCTAGATAACTTGGAAGTTGTACGGCACGCAACTTGGAAATGGACTTCCAAGAAACACAATTACTCAAACCTTTGTATCCGAATTCGCTCCATAAACGAGCAAGCGTTCCGGCCGACGGTCCGTAAACCCCCCCGTGTGGATGAATGGAGCCGTTCATTTAAATGTCATCGTGCTCCATTCTCGACAATCGGGTGGAGAACGTGACGCGAGACCGCTTCGAAATCCATTCACCGGCCGCGTGTATCACGATAAATGGCCGCCTTTTGACAGCGGCCAGCATCCCCTCGTGTTCGTATCAATGACCCACATCCAAACTAGACCGCTCCTCTGTCATCTGGATGGAGAATCGTCGCCTCACCAGGGACCGGCTTACTTCGCAATATCATGTCAAAGGGTTAAGACCGCACCCTAACCAGGGATGCGGCGTGTGCGACCATTGTATTCCTTTTGACAGGCGGATGATTCGATTCTTGTGAGCCGTATGATGTGATGTCGACAGTTTTTTTATTACGCAACCTGCCTGGAAAACAACGGTTGTCGTTTACAACCGCATGAATAATTAGTCCGACGGATATTGGAGAGTTCGTCAAAATGGAAAAATAAAAACGATGATGCGGTTGAAAGCTGCAAAACGAATTAATTGGGTTCCGCCTCAGTACATTCAATTTGGATGCGGCGGACGACAAATCGAACAACAACAGCGCACATATGCCTAATTAGTTGTATATGAACAAACGAGTAAATAGCACTGGTTATTCGAAAATTCGCTTATTAAAATATAATGTTGCTAATGCTGAATCTGGTTATACACGAAATCAAATCATCCATTAGAGAGCTAAAGCAAATAAAAACCTTTCATTACTGATAAAAGGGAATTTGATCATGTAGTCGAGTCAACTTCGGATGGCAAGTTCGGCAATAAAATCAACAAAGTGGTGATACGAAATCTCTGCTTTACTCATACACAACCTAAGTCTTACAATTAGTCTAATTGGAGGAGTATTAGAGGCGTTGTTTTATCAAAATTTGTGGAAGCAAGTAGGACATAGTATCTTCCCTTTGTTCATTTTACTACCGATTTTACCACTCGAAATCAGTTCAGCTACGTATATTCACTTATACTCACTAATAGTCTTAGTTTAATTAGGGAAGTATTAATTATTTATTAGTGGAAATAGGTAAGATAGGAGGGTGAATATCCTCCTTTCGTCTTATTAACCATCTTGCTATTCCAAACGGAATTGTCTATTGTCGAGTCTGGATGCAAAATGGACAAGGTATCTAGTTATAAGTGAACCAGGTAGGATGTCTTCTATTTTTTTTTTTCGCAATCTTGCCATCCAAACCGAGTTGTCTATTGCCGAGTCGACAAGACGTAACTTTTGGTTTAATTGAAGGGGAATTGAGGCGTGGCTTTATCAAAACGTTGTAAGCGGAAGCTGTTAAGATATATTCTCTTTTCTACACTTTATTATGGACTTTCCCAAATAAAATACTATATAATGTATATTATTAGTATTGATAAAATTGACGTATCTGCATCTAATTCAGCTTTTTGTTGTGAGGAAAGTTAGAATTACGAAAATTATTTTTAAATGTGTTTCATGTAAATGTAAATAGAAGATAATATTCCTAATCTATTTATCAAATAAATCCTATATTTGTTAATCATATAAATTCTACACCTACATAGAGGAGCAATTTATCAGAGTAGTATGTACCGTTTGAGACATTGAACAAACACACAAACAGCAACTTGTGCATTAAATCTGTTTCCAAGAACGATTACCTAATCGTATAAACACTCAAATAATCATGTAATTAATTAAACAGTACATAAACCACTGGAATAGCACAAATTTCTCGCGTCAGCTTGCAGGGAAACGCTCAACTATTACAACCATGCAAACAGAGCCGGAGACGTTTCTGCGAGCGCAATACCGACTCGCGGAATCCAATAATTAAAATGACTCCCGGGCGGATTCATTAGCGGCAATTAGAGACAATTCTCCGATTGGCAGGAATGCCAACACACGACGTCTCGCACACACACACACACACAGACACACAACGAACGTCGGCGTTGGTCTCGATTTTTTTCGCAATCGCTTCCGACTCGAAAATGGGTTCCGCGCTCTTCCGTGGGTGTCCATTCGATGTGTGTGTCTCCGTGTCCAAGATCGGAACGGGTCGTTCAACCGAATAATGCGGAATGATGTGTCTGCGCAACGTGCACTACGCATCTAATGGTGGGCGTATCCTTGTCCTATTCGCAACTTTTGTAAACTATACTAATGGTACGGTTATGAAATTAACAAAACCGGGTGTTTCAACAGGTATTCCATGAACGTGCGTTGTTTGCTGATTTCGTTATGTAAGGCAGTTAAAAACAGTCGCGAAATGCCACTAAAACGTTAATTTTAGTAATCGTCGTTCACCACATTAAAACCTAATAAGTATTATTAATTTTGTGGCCGTTAAAAGCAAGCTGTTGTTAAAAACGAACGGCGTACACAAAAATGAAATGTACACTTTCCTCTGCAGCAAGCTTGCCAACATAATTTACACGTTATTTTCCAAGTTGTTTCGTCACACAACCAACAGATTACCATATTATTTACATAAAATAACCCGAGACTACCTGTGCACGTTGAATACAAAACGTGTACATATACATAAATATAACCTAAACCTGTAAAAATGCCTCCGTATCCCTCTATTACATTTCAACCGTATAAAAACATGTATTTGCCTGCGCAACATTTTTATTCGGTGATAAATCGATGCATAAATAAGCGACCGAAACATTTGTACACAATACACAAAATTTATTATAAATGTTAATTATTTTGGCATAGCACAAAATGAAAAATGAGAAGTCGATAAAGAGTGTATTAACCGCACTTGTTTATGGAAATTAGATAATCAACAAATATGCAGCCAACGAAATGGTAATTATGTCGAGTGACTTGCTCTTTTAACCGGGAAGATTAACGACACACAATCAGATTTATGTATCTGTTGCCGTCGTGTTGTTATAGGTCACGGTTTGCGAGCGCTAAATTACAGATCGATACGAGACGAGCGGCAGTTCATAAATGAGGATTTAGCATAATTGGCAGGATTATCTCTGAATTTGTACTATTACTGATGCTGCACAGAAGACATGATTTGCCACTCGATACTAAATACGAATGTACTCGATCCCCTACAACTGTGAAACAGTACACAGATAATTTACATAATACCGGGAATAGCTTGCTTAGTTGGTTTGTTTCTTACTGTTGCAGTACAAACTTTCTGCTTTGCATTTCTGTACCCGCAATTGAAAACGCAAATAATAACCTGGGGCCAATCATCAAAATCTTTAAAGGCAAGTAACAAAATTCAAAAAACAAACACTAGTTACAACTGTCCATTTAAGGTCAGAAATTCCAAAACCATGCAGAAATAATCTGCATACCGAATTTGTATTATTAATAAAAAACACAGAAGATACGATTTGTCACTCGATACTAAATACGAATGTACTCAATCCCCTACAACTGTGAAACAGTACACAGATAAATTACATAATACTGGGAATAGTTTACTTGGTTTATTTTTTATTGTTGCCGTACAAAACTTCTGTTTTGCCTTTCTGTACTAGTAATTCAAAATGAAAATAAAATCTCCATATTGGTATTATTAATAATGAGGTCAGAAGAGAATATTAATTACAACTGTTTATTTAAGATTTATATTTAAGAAATTACAAGGAACCTATTATCAAAATCTACAAATACAAATAAAATAAATTCAAAAAATAAACACAAATTACGCTGGTTAAGATCAGAAATTCGTTCACAATCACGGAATTTGTATTATTAATGATACAACACAGAAGACATGATTTGTCACCAGATAAATTACATAACATTGAATATAAGCTGGTTGGTAGATTCCCCATATGGAGCCTTTGATCAAAATACTTTGTATTTAAGCTTTTTATTCAAAGTTAGAAATTCGACAGCAACGAAGAAGCGATCTCTCAATTTGTACTATTACTAATGATGCACAGAAGACATGATTTGCTACACAATACTGAATTCGAATGTATTCGATCGTCTGCAACTATGAAACGGTAGACAGATAATTTACGTAACACTGAAAACATTCTAGTTGGTTTATTTCCGTTTATAGTATACATTTTCTGCTTCATCAGCTATTATAAAAATTTTCAGTAAATAAATTCAAATGGCAAACACTAATAACAACTGTTTATTTAATGTCGGGAATTCGAAAACAACTAAGGAACAATCAATTTTTCGTCGTGTTCCCGTCCAGTTATTTCCCTCCGACATTCCACATTCGTCAATAAGTTACACCGGAGGCATTTTAATTATTCGCGCCGACGGCCAACGAATAAATTATGGAGTTAATTGATATTGGGGCGCGTGGGCGGCCGTGGCTCGCTTTTAGTTAATTTATCGATTTACTGGAACCAATTTATGCAAATTGCACGGTTTTTTTATTTATGCCTTTAATTGCCGCTATTATTGAATCGTTAAAGTGTCGCGGTTCCTGCCAACTTAATCAATGACTTCTTGATAACCGGTAATAACTCACTAAAGTTTTTATGTACCAATTATTTAATGGTTCAATTACGTTTCATCCACTTCCAAAACTTCGTTTGCATTTCAATTAATAACTATTAATCAAAATACGTAAATCCTGGGAAACGCATAAACGTGTTTATGATTGATGTATTAATCCGACGCATTACTTGAATAAACTTACATAATTGCAGCGCCATAAATTAATCAAATACCATCTCAAGACGCACACATTTAATAAACACGTCTCGGTGAATTCCTGCAATTTGTTGCGAGGACTAATTGAACGATTCATTCCCCGGCGAAAATTAATGATATCGCTGAAATAACGTCGCCGTTTTTTCCCATGCGAGAATGGCATCTTCGCCATCCAAGTTACACAATTACAATTAATGTTCTGACAGATTATTTATGGCACAGTTAAAGTCCGTGAGACCTTTTCGGCACGGCCAAAAATTAAACGGACACACACAAATTCGCATTGCCCGTTAATTATCCACTATCACACAAACAAACGTCCGCCCGGTACGTTCGGTTCGCCAGAGCCGTACCGGCGAACATTTCCACGAAACGTGTGTAGTAATCCGATTTCGGAGCGGCATAATTACGCGATGCCCGCCTAATTGATTAGCCGGAAAACGGGATCGACGGGCACATGACGACCGAACGTATCGGCCGCGTAAGATCCGTATCGTTGGAGGCATTCTCGTAATCGCAATCGGTCCCGGGGGAGATGCCGCCGCCTAATTACGGACCGCACAAATCGCGGACCTCCCCGGACCCGAATCGATCGTCCAATTTATTTAATGCGTTCAAGTGCTCCGTGTTTAAGAATGCGCGTCGACAATAATTGAGTAATTCGGTAAAACCACCATCCGTAGGTGCTCAACCGTTTTCGGGTTTTTGATAGTCATGGGAACTATCTAATGTTGCCGACTAACGAATGGTTACTGAATAAGTGCACCGAACTATCGAATGAATTTGATTCGATTAATAAATTTAAGAATTTGAATAAATTAATAAATTTATTTGTTAAATAAGAACCAATTAACGTCGTAACTTCATTTAATTCATATTAGGAACTATGATATGATGTTAACTATCCAATATAAAATCCCCATTGGATGACAACATTGAATAACTCGAATAGTTGGCAACTATTGACTAATTGGGCCATCTGTAGGTAGTCGAGAGTCTTTGGTTTTTGATAATTATAGAAATCGACGAACATTGCTATTAGCGAATGAATACCGCCAACTTTGTTATTTTTTTGTCGTTACAGCATTAACAGTCTAAAATATTTTTGATTACTTTAATTTATATCGTTCATCAATTTAAATACTGCAAATTATGTGCAATTTTTACTGGATCACTTGAATCTCGATTACTCAAATATCTTGATAACTTGAACTAAATATTTGGCACACCCTTCGATAAGTCGAATTTCTCCTGCCTCAGGTAAACGCCTCAAGGTTTTGCCTTTCCAATCATACCTGTTTTATGCCCGAACGGCATTCCCTGTCCGCAACAATGCTAAGACCAATTATCGATTGATTAGAATAATGCCGGAAACTTCTACAATTTACTTTATGATATTTACATGATTACAACATCTTAAATTCTAAATGGAAGTACATTTTACTAAGACTTTTCCAATTAAATGTCTTAAATGGTAATTCTTATATTTCGCTACTAGGCTACGTGTGAGAAAACCTATGTATGATTTGATTGACAAAGCTATTCTGAAATGATTTAATCGTAGTTTTTTTTTTGAAAATGAAAATAAAAATTCATTCGTCAAACACAAATAACGGACCTTGCATTAAAATAAAAATTTAATATAATACATAATAATAATAATATTGATTGTATTATGTATTATATATTTTATAGGTTTCAAAATGTTATTTTTGATAAGTAGTGTAGCTTAAATTATAGTCTTGATAACTCGAATATTTTTGTGGCCAATCATGGTTCGTGTTATCAAAGTTCAACTGCAAATAAATTTATTTCTAATTTCATATTAATTAATTTATTTATATTCATATTGTGAACTAACGACACTTTATTACGCTTATTGGATTCGAAATTAATTCGACAATTTTTTTTACATTAACATCAGAATTCGGCCAAGTGATTTGTAATTAAAAATGTTTTCTATTTTAGTAGTCTATTAAATATTTCAAATAGTTGGCAACTAATGATAGTTTCTATATAACAGATTCCATCATTAATTTTATGGTACAAAATTAGTTTAACACCATCCATTCCCTCTAGTCACTAGAGTGTAGTATGTAGTGACCAATATCAGTAAATACACTTATACTCGAGTCCTGCAGTTCGCTTTCGGTACTGCATGCGTCTTTCTTTAATTACCAACTTGAATAATAACCCTCTATAAATATATACTGAAAACTACGTTTTCTAAGGGCAAAAATTTAACTAACAATACTTCTTTTTTGTTAACAATTCAAATCTAGAAAGAGCAAATGAATTTATGAACGTCGCCCCACTGACAGATAACTATATTTGTTTGTCGAGATTCCCGTCAACTCAAACAAATATTGACTCGTTCCACTCATGGAAACCTATTGATTGACACCGAACAGCAAGTATAAAAACCCTCTCGTCAGCATTTTCGTTCTGTTCTCTCTCCCCCCTTCCAGATGGATATTTGGAGCAACGAAAAGCAGCGCTTACATTTTCCCCTGTGCGCATTTCCTCGTCGCCGATAAGCTTCCGGATTTGGATCGCTGCGCGACGCCAAAGACATAATTTATCGGCACGTGATGGGACGGTAATCTGGGTGATATTTTTTACGCCGCCCAATTTGCATTAAACGATATTAATAATGCGCCGTCGTACGACAGACGGGCCAATTTATTTAAGGCCGACCGGCAACACAATTTTCCAATCGCTATCTCTGTTTTGATATTAGGTAGGTCGTCGATTTTGTACGGTGTTTGATGCTTTTATGAATGATACCTTATCGGTTCAACTATTAATAAAACTTCGTATCACAAACAAAACAATTTGTACATATATCATGTACGTGTATTTATTTATATCATTTGATGAAAGACAGAAGGTACACACCATCAATTTAATTTAACTAGATCACACAATATATCTAATCCACTCGAAACGGCTGTTTGCATAATTAACTAACAATATGCAGCCATTATGTGTGCAAAGGCTATCAGCGATATGTGAATATTGCATCGCTGATGTACGGTTTAATCCCGCGCACGTCTGTTGATTGTAACATGGGTGCACATTTGTATGGTTAATATTAATGTTTGTTGAGATACATGCAGATAAAGTGTGTACATACATGTAAGCAAACAGAATCAAGATGTCGGACAAATATTGCACTACAAATGTTACTATCGATGTAGGGGACTCAATGAAATTATGAAGGTGTGGATGACACTATTACTGATTCATGAATTGCGGTTTCACCATCGTAAACTATCAGTTACTGTCGACTAACAAAAAACCAACTGGATACAAAGATGACGTTGACTTGAATCATTTTGTAATAGAAAATCATCGATTAATAATAACTATATCAATGAAATATCGTGTCGCCTTGGGCCCAGTGTGCGCCTATCGAACAACGATCTGACGGCTCCGAGTCGTTTTCCATAATTAAGTCTCTCACTACAATTAATTTAATCTATTTAATGAACGCGGTCCCGCGCGCATTAATTTATCTAATTACCCACATAAATAGATTGTCAGTGTTTCAGTAAATAAATGTCAGTCGCGCCATTGCCAGGCCGATTATTTGCCGCGGCATTAATTGTTTTACATAAGCGATTGATGTTCGCTTTATGGGCTTCATCTGGGAACAATGATCGGATTTATTGGATTCTTTTCTCTTCCATTAAGACGATGAAATGCAACAGACGATCGATTGCTATAAATAAATGTTTCTTAGATGTGTTTCGAATCAAAGCTTTTAATTCAATTCAACATGTTGGTACTTTTCATCTCTCAGCCAGAAAATATCATAATAATCACTTTTGATTAATCATCCAGGATATCTGTAATTACTTGTTACATTGTACAATATTGGTTCATTTCCCGTCCTTTCTGTCTAAGGGATCCTCAAGTACTGGTTCTTTGTTGTGTGCAGACTCAGCATTCACATCTGTCTCGTCCAAATTGAACCTATTTTGGTTACTACGAAGTGCCCATAAAGCATGAAGCAGCGGTTAAAGAACAAATCCCCAAAAAATAATTGTAATCCCTACATGTAGAGGTCGAGTTGACAAGATTAATAGTTTCGGATTCCTGTCGAGTTATCGTTAAATGTCGTGTCAGATAATGCAGCACGTCCAATTTTTTTTGCCTCCTTACATATTCAAAGGTAAATAACACGCCCCGACTAATTATGTTGTCTGGAAGTTTACCGTGTTTTTTTCACGTACACGACCGAATTTCCATAATTAGCCAGATAAATATTCATACTGGATCACCCCGGCGAAAAATAACAAATATATATATATATATATATATATATATATATATATATATATATATATATATATATATATAATAAAATAAAAACGAAATTGATCTACTGCAAAACCAGACGCATCAGCTGGACTTTCAAGAGGTGGACGTTCCCGCAAAGAGCAGCTAATCGGTTTCGAGAGCCCTCATTATCGGACACGGGAAGAAGCGTACTTCTGCCCGTCGGAATTAACACGTTGTTAATCTCGGGTAATGATACGGTTGGCGGCGGCTTCTGTTGCGAGAGCGCCACGGAAAAAAAAAATCGTGAGGCGTGTGGGAAAACGAAATGAAATATGATCAACTGCGGTCGTATTTATGGTTACGTGTTCGGTGCTCGCGGCCAATCTCGGCGTTTAATTGTTTTTAGAGGCGAGGTTGACAGGCCACTTTGATGTACCACTCAAAGGCACAAATGAATTTGTGGCTTTTTGCGCGTTATGATCTCAAAGAGGAACTCGAATTGTGTGTACCGTCTGCTCGGGAACGGGATTGGATAATCGTTTAATATCCATAACGCACAAAGGGTCCAATAGATTGGTTTTTGGCAGGGTCGTTATGCTACCAATACAATGTCAGTGCAAATTAAAATTCGCATATTGGATTAACTGATGCAGATTTGTTACTAATTAATTGCCACTATTCCCCATTTTGTTGTTCTTGACGCTTTCTGCGTTTACGTCGAACGATATTTATTTATTTTATGTTAGAAAGTGCTCACTTCTGACATCTATAAACTCAAATGTAAGAACGTTTCCTTCATTGTTTTCAGTAAACTGTCTAATCACTTTAATATATTCTGCAGATAACATCGAAACAAAGTTTAATTGTCTTTATTATAAAAATAACAATGTAGAAATAGATCAGATAAAGCATTTTATTGTAATTGCCTCCGTAAACACTACTTGCAGTTTGTTTGCCAAAGCGATATTAATCACGCTGATACCAGACTTAATATATTAAGTCCATCGTGATTTATAATTAGTCTGATCAATGGTTATTGCAATCATGCTTATAAATATAATTTGTGTGACGGAACAGATCGTTTTTAATAATCCCTTTTGAGTAATCCATTTGGAACAGCCATTTTAAAGGAAAGCTCTTCATTATTCAACTACGAGGTCGCTCTCAAACTCATCCAATTATTATTTTAGTCACTTGACTAACCTTTATTTATTCAATTTAATCAAATTAAGTGTAAAGACATGTTCCACGATTGAGAACATACCGAGCGATTATGAAAACACATGTTCCAAGTAATTTCATCATGGGGTAATCGCTCGGTATTCCACACCATATGGTATAACCTAATATTGAGGCCAGATAATGAAAGCCATAGTTATGTTTGAATGTACACTTTAGAAATTTGTCCTGATATAGATTCGTTAACTGTCCCTGGCACTAAAACAAAAGCAAAGACATAGACTGGTCATTCCCATTTTCAATTGCTGCATGCAGACTACCGTATATCACCCCAGGACATCCGCAAGGACCCATTCCAATGCAATTAACGAACGTCCATTTGCGAATGACGAAGGCGGTTGTGGCTTCGATTTCGATATTACGTGTCGCCCGTCCATCGGGTGATTGAGCGTGCCGACGCGGATAATCCACTCCGACAATGGTGTGGACAGATGCATCTCGACCGTGGCTAATCCGGGGGAATGGTGCCAATTGTGTGTGTGTGTTTGTGTGCGGGCACCAGACATTACCTAGTTTAGTAATTAAGCTGGATCCAAAGACCGTGCCAACAAACAAAGTGCAATATGGAAGGGAGGATACTCGTTTGGCTCGTGACAGTTATGACGCATGGAAAATTCACGAGTGCCGCAGCGCAACCCGATAAATGGCCCGATTTATATTCCGCCATTATCGCCCGATTTGAATCTCATCGATTATTCATCGGATCGGTTGTACGCCACTGCGCCGCGCAAAGGTCACACACAAAGGATAATGGATGTTTCGCGTCCGCGGGACTACTCGTTTTATGATCTCGCATACAAACGCAACACACATCGAGAACGCGCAGGGAGATACGCAAGCAACAGCGCCCGGTGCAACGTTCTCGCGTGGAATCCTGCCGTCGGTCGGACGGTCGTCTTTTTTCCGTTTTCGGTTTAGATGCCTCTCGGAGATGCTGTTGCGTATGTTACGGTCAGCGGTGGTTGCATGCTACAGATGTTACCACAGTTTTGCCCAATTTCCTTGGACACGGACGGGTTAAGGGGTCGTCCATTAATTATTATGTGAGCTCAAAATGGATAGGGAGGGGTCCGGCATAATCCCACCAAATCTCATTTAAAGGAAAAGGGGTTCAATGAAAATCCCACGTCAACTGTTTAAATTCGTAGAATATCAGATATTATAATGAATTATAATATCAATCCCGTAGGGACAATATGGAATAATAATAAATATTTAGTGGTATGAAGCTAGAATACATACAGTGGCGGCTATTCAAATAGGGCAGGTGAGGCAGTCCCGAAAATGAGTTTAATAACATTAATAACGTTAACATTAAAAAATACATTTTTTTCTTTAAAGAGACAGGCAGTATAATTTAATATTTAAACAAAGGTAAAGGGGTAATATGTTGTAAAACCGATAATTGAACAAACAATAGCAGTTTTGTATTAAATTCCAATGAATAATTTGTGCACAAGTTCTCCGCCACTTTTAAACGTGCTTCGTCGTGTCAATTCGTTTCATAAGTAAATCTTAAATACTTCATTTGGTTCCAACATTCGCGCGTGCGTTTTAAGGTCGGGGAGTTGAGGCGTGCCTCTAGCAGATGAGATAACTCCAGACTCTCATCAAACCATGTCTTTTATTTTCAAAAGGTAGTGAAGATATTTCGTATAAAAGAGATTTTTGTGATTTGACTTGTAAAGGCACTGATCATTGCATTGTATATTAAAATATTGTTTTTGTTTTTTTATCTATAATACATCTTACTAAATTTCACCAAATTTAAGAAGAAACACCTCACCTAATTAAATTAGTACAACTTCTAATTGGTCGTGTTTGGGTGATTCACGAACGTGTTAACATAAACCAAACACATCTCAGGAGAGTAACGCCTTAAATTTGCACATGTTAGTTTTTCCCAGATCAAATTTTAAGACTTGATTCTTGAAAGAGAAATAGTATCACGAAGTGAGGATCGTTTTTCAAGATGTTTGCACAAAAAAGCCATTCAATATCCTTTCTTTCAAGTGAAACACATGTTCGACCACCAACAGATGCTCCCGCTGCAAACGAGTCTTATTTCTTATGCAGGTACTCGCCAAATACAAACAATTAAATTTAAATCCAATCAACTTTTAATCGTCTTGTGTACAGCTTAACCGTCCCTAATGGAGACGACTGCACCTTAATTAACAATCGTTAACAAGGTACATTTTTTCATGTCGGGACACGTGCTGTTAAATTCCGATCTGCATGCGGGTACTACTAATTGATTTGTTGCCAAAACACACGCGCCGTGTTAACAATCGCCGAGTCTTGTTGAGCAAACGAGACTTTCGATCGGGAATTACGGACCACGTACCTATTTTCCACCACTAATTAAATTCATACGCCACATGACCAAAATTACACGCTCGTGGCTATTATTTCCGGTCATCAGCACCGAATTTTCACCTACGACTTACGGGATAACGCTGATCGCGTGAAACAGTTAAAAATGTTCGGTTTTCTGTGTGCGGGACAAGATGATGGAATGGAAGTTGTAAAGATAGGATGTCTCGGTTACGGGGATACGTTCTGATAAATCAGCGATCAAATCGTTGAATTTTTAAGAGATAACGACCACCGACTCCCGCCGACGTGCCCATAAAACAATCGGCCTCCATCTCTATCTCTCGCCGGCTGCGCGTATTGATTGCCCCGTTTCCCATGTTTTATTAAATCGTGTCAACCATCTGAATGTCGTCTCGTCAATCCCGAACGGTCGTGATTTGTCCGGGGGCTATCTGGCTGCTAATGGCCTTAATTATTTTATGGGGGGCAGTCCATTTGGATTTTATTTTTCATCCGTTCCCCACGGTCTTTTCGTTCTGCGTTGAGGTCGTTCATTGAAACCCGATTAAATTCCAATGGGCTGGGTACTCTTAAATTGGTGCGAGGTTAATTGAGTTATTGCGGCAAATTTCCGTTTATCGGCGTCTTGGCGTGAAAGTAATTGCATAGACTCTTTTTTTTTTTCGTACATGAGGATAGACGAAATCTGCATTAGTCAGTTAATTGGAAACGCTATTGGAACAGTGTCTATCATCAATTAGGTGATAAAATAAATTTATCTGGTGCGAGACGAGACAGAAATAGATTCGTGTAATTAGTAGTTAGTGGATGGCAAACTAGAGATTGTTGCTTCTGTAAATGGAGACGGGATTATGTTTTTCAGAGGAATTTAAGTACACGGAGTGTTTCAGAACATAGTAGGAAAGTGATCCGCCGAATTTTGTCTGGAACAGTTTTTCTCGATATAATGAATTTTATTAATGTCGAACAAGGGTACCTCTTTTAATGTACATATCAAGTTTTTCAGAGAAAATATTGTTTCATCTTATAGTTATGGTATGTTAACTAATAAGTTTTATTGTGTCAGTCCTTGAAAAATCAATTATACTGTAGAACTTCGATAACTCGAAGCAAATTGGTTGGCAATGACCTATATGAATATCTTGATAAATCAAACTAAATATTTGGCACAACCAAGTCGAATTTCTCCTGCCTCAGATCCTAGAGGTGTCTCCTTTTCAATTATACCTGTCTTATGCCTGAACGGTATTTACTTTCGGCAACAGTGCTCTAAAAGTTTAAGAAAAAGAAGAAGAAAAACTAATATTATTAACATACCATGTAATTTATTTATTTAACACCATAATAATGAATAATAGGTCAGAAAATAGGCAATAAAAATGTTTATTCATGATAAAAATTGTTTTCTATATAACCCAATCGAAGTCTAGTAAGTACATCACTTCTTCTAGTCAAAAATATTATAAATACAAACATATAATTAGTGAGTTTTTCTATCTTAAATAGACCACACCGTATTTCTTATGTTTTAATAATACTCGTAATGCATGCAGTACATATATCCTCAATTAGGTCAAGAATTATAAGGTGACTAAGACAGTAATAGATTTATGATACCATTTGTGACATTAGTGGTCAGAACTTAAGGCAGAAAGTAATTTAATAAGTTGGTCAAGTTCAAGAAATCATATACCAATTCGAAAACTATCACATTTGTACATCGAACGAAAATAGTTACGAGTTACAGAAAGAACCTTTCAATAACACCCCCAGTAAATTCGTTACCACTGGCACATGTGCAACAATTCCTTGTTAAATAGGTGCTTGGACGTTCGCTCAATAGTCTCGCGTTTCAAAAGTCAATTGTTGGCGAACTTTCGCCTCGCAAAAATTCCGCCCGCCTCCGCCAAGACGCCGTCGCATCCCCTATGCTCCGGAGGGTGATGGGAGGGAGTGGGCGCGGCGCGGGGGGGTAACGGTCGTCTCCTTTGCGAACTCGCCGGTCGCGGAATTGCATGAATATTGATCACGCAATTTGCATCCGAAACGTTTGCGTGGCGGGGGCTGGCTGGTGTGTGTCCCCCTCCGGTGTGCCTTACCGTGTCGGTCCCCGGAATTGGCCGTTTTCGGGGCGGCCAATTCATTATCGCCGGGGGCAGATTTAATGGGGTTCCGTTGCCTCGGGGGTATGCTTTTTTTCTAATTTCGCGAGTGCTTAATTCGCAGGTGCCGCCAGGATTGGAGATAAAATTCGTTTAATTACGGCAAGAAAACGGCTCCCGCCTAATGGAAATTAAACACCGGTCCCCGTTTTTACTTGTGCCCCGAGAAACGGAATAATGCGAGGCCAAGTCCCTAATATAAATCTGCCGTTAAAATATTTACCTTTTAGTTTAAGATTAGCATCCATTCACAGTTAATTCCAATACAATACGTGTTGCAGAGATGAAAGGAATACCTCGAGTCAAATTCAATTCGTTTATGCACGACACATCATCAACGCTAGACGACAAAGCGCCGACAAAACTGTAAATTCTCTAACTTACTGCATGTACTTTCACAGCTCTAACGGAGACCGTGTTATATTCGATTTTAGACGGTAAAAATCCAGATCTGTCCCGCATCTTTCCCCCGTTTTATTAAAAGAAGAATACGAAAGATAATTCCATATTTACTGGTCTGTCTCTCCTCTTTTTCGTCTCGAGCTCAAAGAGCTTTCTTGTATGTTTCAGACTTGTCACGATATTTATTCGCTGATGGAAAGAGATAATAAAATCAAAATGTCAAATTGAATACACATTACCAAAAATACTCCAAGACATTTCAAAAGCCAAATATCTGTTTTATAAAAGAAACGACTTGTTTTATGTCAACGTTCTTTCTATTTGGTTCTTGAACGTTTCAAGTTTGTTTACTGTGTATATTACTGGATGAAAAGAACTGGAATATGTGTGCTCACAAAAAGAACTTCCAAATTACATTTTGTATTAAATAAAATCACATGATACAATAAAAAAAGTTTTATTTAAATAAAAACAGAACAAATAATAAGTTAAATATAGAAAAAAGTGCCGTAAAACAAGCTAAAATAATCAGTTCAAATAAAAGTTTAATTAAAGGTAACTTTTAAGAACAAAAACAAGAAAACATTCGAAACAGCCACCGCTGTTAAAACATAAGATCTCAATTCTCGTTTTTGCCTTGAAACAACAACAAAAAAGTCGGGTTTTCTGCAGCATCATTTATTGGCACTTTAGTTAACTCATTACCCAATACCTCCGGGCTGTTTCCGGACAATTGTTTCATTCGATTCGCCGCGGCGACCAGTTAAATTTTGACAAAAACGCCGCCGCATGTTTTTGCACCGTTCCACCGTTAACAGCATCAATCCGTGTTTGTTCCAAAGTTCGTCTGTTTCCCGTCTCTCTCGATTTTACGACCTTTCCGCAATATTTAGTCCTCCATTAAAGTGCGGCGAACTTCTTGGCAACTGGATGCAGTCGGCTTTGATTGTATCGTAAATCGGAGTTATAAAGTAATCGACTCCGCTTGTCGAACTATCAGGAGCGCTGATTGAACGGCGGAGAAACTAATCCAAAGTTAACAAAGTAACACCTGCGAAATGTTATTAGTCCAAGTCTTCGTTGTAGTGTGTCACAGTTTGTATTGTAAATAAAGATAACAAATCCGTGTGTGTAAAATAAACATGTAGGTATTTATTTTAGATAGGTTTTATGTTGAAGACAAAATAATGTTTAGAATTTTATTATCCATTTTAGCAGACGTATTTGTTGATTTAGTTGGGAGTTTAAACATCTATTTCAACCTTAAATTAGATTTCTGCAATAAAGAACTGCCGACAGCACTATTTGTCGTACACACTTAAAATAATAATTAAAATAAAATGGAAATTCAATATAATAATATTATTTGCTTCTAATAGTAACATATATTCTTTTGTATACGTGAATCTTAACTCCTTCACATTTGTTGCATGTGTTTTCTTTCAAGAAAATTATTGACGAAATATAAATTTTATTTTTTGACTATATTCTTCGACCCTTGTTTCGAAATTTCTTCCTATTCTTCCAATATGTTAAAATATGTGTTTCTAACAAAATAAGTTTGTGGTTCTTATCTTGTATACATATAATTTTAATTTTATCACTTTCGTCACATATGTTTGTGAATTTTATTTTTTTAAATATTCCTTGGCCCTTGTTTTGGAATTTCTTCTTGTTTCTTTAATATAGTGATAATATTTGTTTCTAAGAGTGTCAGTGTGTAATTATTATTTTATATACGTAGAGAACCTCAACTCTTTCACTTTCGTTGAATGTAGTCTTTTGAGAAAATGATTACAGAAACTTGAATTTTAATTTTTTTAAACTGATTCACCCTTGATCTGAAATTTCTTTCTATTAATTCAATATAATCAAAATATGTACTTCTAACAGGTAAAGTTTGTGATTCTTATCTTGTATACATATAATTTCAATTCCATTACTTTCGTTGTTTTCCTTCAAAAATTAAAAATTTTGATTGCTAAAACATAAATTTTTTTATGAATATTCTTCCACCCTTGTTTCGAAAATTCTCCCTGTTCCTTCATATAATGATAAAAAAATCTTGTTGCATGTGTTTTCTTTTGAGAAATTAATTGGTAAAATTTGCATTTTTATTATATATTCCTTGTTTCTTATTTCGTATTCCAACAACATTTTCGTTGAATGTGTTTTTTCTGTTAAAAAGATGATCCTCGAAATTTGAATTTCATTTTTTAAATATCCTTTGTTTCTTATTTGGAAATTTCTTTGTGCTTCTCCAGCATAATTATAATATATGAAATTAACAAACACAGTAGAACCCTTAACGAAGAAATAAAATTAAATTATATACCAACGTAGGGTTTTAAAACATTAGCAGGGAACTGCCTTTTTTCAACTCCAAATGAGATTATGTTGTTAAATAATTTTAGTGTGTGCAACACTCGCCATCATATCTCGATGGCGTAAACATTTGCGGTCGCAACGCAGAATAAATTTAATTAAAGCCCCATTATTCGGTTGATATCGAAAACGAGATAGCCAATCGCGTACGGTTTTAGGGCCGGGACCGGATGGATTGCGGCGTCGATAAAATCGCCACGGAACGTGACAGGCCCCCTCGATGCCCGTCAAATTTGCGAAATCCATTTCCTGAGCACCGTTGGACACTTTCGACAGCGAACAACGGCGCTTTCCGCGGTGTTTACGGTACGCGACGGCTGGTCGATTATTTATGGATCGCGCGGGACATATTTGTGCTCTATAAATATGACGCGTGGTTTGTTGCTTTTTATTATTATTTTCGTTTCGTTCTTCACGGCGCTTTTGGGGGCGCGTCGCGATTAAAATTACGATCGGGAAGATGTTGCGCCGTGAATTATGGACGGACAACGCATAAAACGTGAATGATGGGTGTGTCGGCCGCAGCACAGTTACAAATATATGGAGCCTACGTCGCAGACTATGTCTGCGTCCGCGTACATTGATTTCATCAGCATACATAGGGTGATACACGCAACTGGAATTAGATTTTATGCAGAACTGAAACTATTTTTCTAAAATATTTTTATTCAGCACCACTTCTGGTTTAACTGGAAATTTGATTTTTCAAATGGATCACTATAATTATTGTTGAATTTTTAATATCTACGAAATATTCTGTACCTGTTGCTTGAATTGTTTTCTTATCTTTATTTGTTTTTCGAATGGAATGACTAATTTTTCACTCCATTCGACACATGTCTGTAAATATATATAAATATTCATTTTAGATATACGATTTGATACAAAATATTAACACAAAATAAAATTCTAACTCAAAAGGTGCCAAAATTTTATGGTATCTATCTATTTGAAATAAGAAAATTTTTGACATTTGAAATGGTAAAAAAGTGAAATAATATAATAAACCCTTTATGTACAGTGTGGTCCGTTTGAAAGTGGAACACTCTCATAAAATTTGATCGATTTTAACTTTTAACAATTGAAAAATATGAAAATATGTACTTATTTACCAAATGTCACGTATTTTTGGCCCAAACCCAAAACCTAGAAGATAATTTTTAAGCAGGAAATTTGAAGAAATCGAATTTTTTAGAAAATCTAATTACACCATTAGATTAAGCACCCCCTGAAATGGATATATACCAATTTATACTCTACTTGTATTAATACTCTTAAATTTTAACTTTTCGTAAGTTCAAGGTTACCCCAGAACAATTGAGAAAGATAACTACGAACCAAAAATATACAATAAATGTATTAAATTGAACGGTGGATCGGTGATGATGATTTTTAATTTTTCCATAGAATTATAAAAATGCATATTTTTTTATAAAAATTTGTATAAACCCATTTCAGAAAGTGCTTAATCCAGAGATATAGTTAGATTTTCTATAAAAAAATTGCTAGTAATTTTCAAATACAAATTTTATGGAGGTATCCCGCTTTCAAATAGAACAGCCTGTATATAAAAGGAGTTTAATACATTATTTTACTTTTTTAAAATACTTCATTATTATTTCAAATGGAGATACCACAAAATTTTGACATCATTCGAATCAGAATTTTATTTTGTATTGATATATTGTATTATATCCTATGTCTGTAAGTAAATATACATTTTAGCTCACAATATGTTACATCATATCAGTAAAGAATAAAATTCTGCCTCTTATGGTGGTTTATTTGATGTAAAAAATACATTAACATTAACAACTGTTGGGTAAAATGCAAGTGAAAATACCACACCTTGTTTAATATTTTAGAAATGACTTCTAATACCATAGATTTTTTTAATGCGTCAGCAAGAATATACTATTCAACTTTGTTAATAAAAAATCAAAAACCAATAAATTTAAAAATGGATTAAAAATGTAAGACCAGAATTTTTACGTACAATTAATTCAAAATAATATTGAAAGAAATGAAGTTAAGGTCATTTACCCACAGAAAACAATTTAGTAAATATCATTGAGTTATAGCGGCAGTCAAATTGATGTATGTTATGTACTTTTTAGTTCTCTATAAACTTCTAAGGTATCAGTTAAATGAGTCACCTTGTACATTAATAAATTTATAAATTCATAGTATACGTAATAAATAAGTATCTTGAAAGGCAAAAACATTCGACATTAAAAAGCGAATAATTAAAAACATGTACTTATTGTATATTCCGTATTTTACGATTGCCTGTCGTGTAATTGCCAACAGTCCGTATAATAATATCGTTAATAGGCAAGCGTGCATTCTAATTTCGATATGTTGATGGAAAATTATGGATTAGCTCGGACTTTGTCAAGTGACAACAAAAGAAATTACGGAGTCGTTCGTTTAAAATTTATGGTAATCGTTTAATGCAAATGACCGGGGTGCACTGGATTATTGCATGTGATTATCCATGGTCATATTTAAGTGAAAAATTTTAAACAAAACGAACGGCTATTTGTCCGATTATCTTTTATAAAGTATAATGTTATTATCAAAAGCAATTAAAAATTATCTACGTACGGATCTACAGAATATATTAATATTTTCCTAGTAATTACACCACGTAATTCTGTGCGTGAAGACTTAATTAGTGAATTATGTTGTGGTATTAATGACGGTGTAATTTTCAATTTAATTTATTATAAATGTGCAAGTCGTTCACAATTAATTCGTTTATCGGTTAACCGCGTTTTGTGATTGTGCGTTGTTTATCGGGTATTTTCAGTAAAATTTAATTGTGGAAAGGAAGAACTCTTCCTCAAACAATGCGCAAGCAAAACCACATTTACCAGCACGGATATCATGTTTCCTCATATTGTTTGCACGTTCTATTCTAACAAGATTTCATGAATGAGATGATAAAACAATAATCGGCATTTCCAGCGATATCCACCAGATAAAATCTTATTGATTTTACGTTGCATTCTGTCATATTAGTTAGTTTTGTTTGTTTAAGTCACAATTTAGATTATACATTGGTGTCTATTAATATGTTTGAAACAGAAAAACTTTTACAATTTAATATTAATGAATAATAAATTAAAATATTCAGTTTTCTAACGAATTTATTCCTGCGATCATAAAAAACAGGGAACAAAATGTTAATGTAATGTTAATATTTCAGAATATCAGTTCCTGACTTAATGTATTACTTTTACAACCATATTAGTGCATATTAAATTATCTTCAAAACTGCGAGTGGTTTCATAGTTAACATAGTGTAATACACAAATTGTGAGGAGTAATGCAATTAAATCACTAACTGACATTCCGAGATATTCTTAATATTTTATTTCAAAATTTTCGGGGTCACAGTAATAAATTCATTTAAAAAAATGTAATATTTTATTCTGTTACAAGGCATGTATAGATTTTTTATTTTAAACTATTATTCATAAAAATTCTATATAAAAAAATAAAAAGATTGTTTTCATAATAATGTCAAACACAGAATATTATTGTTATCAATATTATTATTTATAGATTTTTTTAATTTTTCTCAATTTTTTGTATATAGTCTCACATATCTCTGTTGTGTAATATAGAAGTCAGTCTTTGCTCATTGACTTTTTATTTATATATAAAAAAATTGTAGGAGTATATCTGTCTTAACTGGGCCACACTTTATAATAATTATTATTTCATAAAAATGCTCTAATTAATTTTCCGCAAAATTTTTGCTATAAAAAATAGTATAATAGGTCTCTGCTGGGTAATATAATAAATAAAACTTTTATAACATGTATGTAACAGTTTTTTATTAACTACCTTTTTGTGTTATCATTCGTTAAAATCTAATTACAACCAAAAAAGTTAGAGGTAATAGCCATTCTAAATAAAACACAAATTTCTCGTTTAATTAATAATTTTATATTCAATATTAACATACGTCGAGTGACTATATTACTTGAAGAAGATAAGATAACAAAATATAATTATCGCCAATAAATTATTGGTGTAAATCAAGTAAATAACGATTAATTGCACCTCAAATTATTGAATGAAAACATATACTATTTATCTTATCATCGTTTCATTATTTAACCAAAAGATATGAAAACAGAGATTGTTACTTCCATAGTTTTATTTTGTAATAAGTGTTTTCTTTTTTGCAAATTATCATTAGCAAAAGACTAATGTGACTTTTTCGAGGCAATAAATTTGCAATAAACAAGGTTCGGTTCGCAGCAACGAAAACGGCACCAGAAACCGGACAAAACCGACAATCCATTACCGCTTTTTCGTGCCGGATATCAAAAGAGCGACGTTCCAAATCGGCGACCCGATCCGGTTTATCCGCAATAACAATTATCGCACAAGAACAATCTCGCCCCGGATCGATTTTTACGGTGCCGACCGGCTCGATAAACAATCGTTAAAGTTATTGGTGATTTTTTCCGCGCGCGTCCCAGGCGAAAAACGCGCCCGTCCGACCGGTTGTTATGTTTGTAAATTGTAATTGCGCCGTTTTACACGACGTATTACAAGTATTACAAAGCGACAACCGATCCGTGTCGTTCGTACCTTATCCGTTTTTACGGGGTACAATGGTGGCCGGGTATGAATGTGCACGCCGGATAAATTTCTGCCGTCCCTTTTGAGGTAGGAAAATTATCTTGGGGGGAGGGGGCCCACCCCGCCGTACCATTGTCGGGCCCGGTCCCGGGCTCACGGAATCCATCTCGAAAAGTCGGATAGAGGCACATTGTGCATTTTCGTCGGACGGCACAAAAGAGTGGGACGGAACGATTTCCTAATGAAAAAAAAAATATTGGGCCTCGACCGATACATCGGCATCGAATGGTCAAAAATTTAAACCATCGGGGTTGCCATCTGCCATCGGCAAAATGTACTCGATTTGTTACTTGATTAAAACCAGAGTGAATCTTTATTTTTTATAATTTCTATAAAGTGAAACACTGATTTGATCAAAATATTTGATTCAGATAATTTGAAGTTTATCTGTTTTAGACATTATTACGGGTATCAGTGTGCTTTCTTTATTTCACAATCTACAATATTTTAATAATAGTAGTAGATCTTAATATAGAAATGTCGAATGTATTAAAATAAATCATTTAAAGGAATTTATAAAATGCATATTTGGTAACAGCTTATTCGATTTGTTACAACATATTCCAGATGACTTATATTGCATAAAATTAATTATATTTTATTTGTCAAACAAAACTGAGGGATGAGTATAACGTAAACTCTTGAAAAAATTATTTAATTAATAATTTAACTGAGTACTAATTTTGATATGTTGAAAAATTGCACCTTTCTAATAAAATTCTATATACATTATGTATTAAATTAAGTATTGTTTTATATCACATAATATTAACAAAGAAACCTTCGAGATATATAACTAGATATGTTGATGAAAATAAGTTTTTAAAAAATTAAACAAATATTTAATTTCTTTTTTAATATTGTTTAAGTTAGTGTTTTACATTACATTTTTTATATATTCTTTCATTCACTTCAATTGCTTTTTATAAAATGTTTTTTAACAGTAACAAATATTTTAATTATTTTCGAATTAATTACAATAAAGCATAACAGAAATACTTTAATCCATGAACTTATTAAATTGTTCTCAAAACTTTCTAACTACTTATTTTTTAAAACTACTATTTTCAATAGGGTTGTTAGAAGTAAAAAAAATTTCACGGGTCCTTCATATTAGGTTATATGTTATACGCATATTTTTTACCCAATCTTTTATTAAATTAACAACTTTTGTGTGAATCTTAACTATATGATTAGATATTTTTTTATAAAAGGTGCTAAACATACGGAGTGTCGGTATTTCTATTTAACAAAAGCTCTTTGAAACGTAAATAATGGGGAATTTGTTAATCATACTGTGTAATATATACATTTACCTTAAGTGCAATTTATTTTTATTTTAATATATTCGTTTTATGATTGTGTTGCCAAATAATACCATTTGCAATGTATATACAAAATAAAGATTCGTGATAAATATAATTTTATGTTTTATTACTTTTTAAGTAATTTATGTTTGAAAGGTAGTATAATTATATATATAATTATATAAACAAGACAGTATTTTAGTTTATTCAAATCATCGGTTATCAGCAATTGGCCAATGTAATGATAAGTAACAATATCGACATTGACAAAGGAAAATATACTGCCATCGGTCGAACCCTACTTATTATTATTATTAACGACCGTCCAAAAAAACCAACAACCAACAGTTCCCAGCCACTCCAAGATGTTCACGGTGTGTTTTTTCGAATCGACAATACACAATAGAAAGTCTTGCGGGACCCGTTGAAATTCCAGTGTACACGATACTTGTTGGACCGTTTCGGACTTTCCTCCAGCTCGCGAGACGTTCACGGTTAAACGGGTTCCGATGGAAAATCAATAGTATTAGGTGCGAGGAATGGAAAAAAAAATGGCCGCACACCGTCGTCGTCGTCATAGTCGGCTACGTTTTTTTCGCCCGTCAATCGGATTAGCGCGACGAAAAGACGGAAGAGAGATGAAGGATCGGGGGAGAAAACATCATGTTCCAGTTTTATCTTTGCATAATCTTTATGGTCGTTCTATCGTCGTCAGCCGTAACGTTGATCGCTTTAGATAACGTTCTTAATGTCAAAAATTAAATGGAATTATTGTGTGTGATTTAACAAAAATGTACGTCGACTTATTATTTATTTATTTATTTGGTAAAGGACTTACTTGTTGATGTACATTAATGAATTAAGTGCTTCAATCATCAAGTTGATATCTTTTACACAGTGGGGCCTATTTAAAATAAGTCTAATATATAATTTTTTTAGTTAAATAGTGAGAAATATTGACTGAATCATTTTTTATAAAAAAACTGATACATACCAACTAATAAAAAATATTACTTGATATTTAGTTTGTGTCAAGATTAAAAATAACATTTTACTTGTGAAATTTAGTCCGATGAACTAAACCAACTAAATCATGGAATAAAATGGAAAATATATTTGAGAATAGAATATCAGACAGTGATCTAATCCATTAGATTTCATCAGTTTTGTGCTAGTTAAAATATATTTAAAGGTTAAGTGAGATGGATATTAGTGGGCATAATCTAATAGACAAACTTCAACTTGTGCATCTTGTTTTACTAACAATTTTGCTGTATTGATTGTAAAAACCGACACATTCATGACATTGTATGTCATGGTTAATTTGATTAGAGAAATATAGTCATTTTGAAAATTGAAATATTTTTGTAAAATGAGGTACCCAATGACTTCCATTCATTTTTTGTCTCTAGAATATATTATATTACACTTCTGCAAGAATTCTAATATCTTTTGAATAAAGTTTCATTAAAACCGAATTGAAAATAAATGCAGTTATGAAGGATTTTTCATCTTAAATAGGCCACACTATATATATAATACTAGACCCAAACCGATACAGTGGTTTCATCGCCGATGGTCCAAAAACTCCACCATCAGTGTTACCATCTACAAAACGACAAAATTTACGCCGATATATCATCATTGTGCCGATGATTTTTTTTTTGATCAATTTATTTGATTAAATAGGTTTCGAGTGTTAGTTTTTATAGTCTTCTGTAAACTGACAATTATAATTGTCAATATTGTCAATATTTTCCACTCAGTTTTTTAGGACTATTTTAACAACTGTTATATTTCTCTTTTACAAAAAGTCATTGAAACTTATATAATAGGTAATGTGTTCTTTCCTAATTTTTGTTTCTTCGTTACTTTTTATTATGTTTGAGAAGTGGTTTAACTATATTTAATTTATATATAAACTATGGAAGAGTGTGATTCAGTTTTTAAAACTAGCAATCCACGACATCGCTGATAATAAGTGAAAATATCGGTATTAACTGATGAAAAAAAAAAAATTTGTCGTCGGTAGAACCCTGCATAATAAAAATGATAAAACTCTTAAACACAAAATTAATTTAGTTGATATTATGGATATGTATAATTGAATTATCTAGTTATCTGTGGAATTACAGTTGATCCCTCTCAAACTAATCAAAACTGATGTCGGAATTCTCAGAATTATTTTAGTGGCATTTGGTACATAAATTGAATGGACTACACAACTTCTGATATGAGTTATCGATTTAACTATAATTCTATAAATAATACAGTTCGTAATTTAATGATGTGACTTTTAAATGTTTTGTTTAAAGAACATTTGTAATATTGCGATCGTTATCTGAAAATTCAATTACTACATTAACTGATTATCTGTAGCCGGTAGACTAATAAAAAGTCTACCATTATTATCGACGTAATACAATCTAAATCGTTTCATTCTTAATTAACGTTACATAACGTGTTCACGTAGATATTCGGTACTGCCAAAAGCATGTTCCTTGTACTTTCACAAAATCCCATTGTGTAAAAAGCTTTACACCGTAATATTGCTACACTACAAACAATTACAATCAAATAGTATTTAATACGAAGGCATTAAATTTATATAATATAATATGTTGGAGGAAACGAGCGGGTGTTTTACTCTCGCTTTCTTCGATCGATTAAACCGTGACCGATTTCCGCGTGGGTACATCAATAAATCAAGATACATAAGTTGTTTACACGTTCGGTTTTCTAAAGCTTGTCTTGTCGGGGAGGAAAAGAAAAAAGAAACGGGACGACGTAAACCGTGTCGTAATTATGTAAATCGGAAAACTAAATATGTGTACGCCTGTAAATTTACAGTCCTGGCATTATCAACTTGAATACAAAGTGCCTGATCGAGGTGCGGGGCGTTGCATATTCATGGGACCAGACGCAAATATGTATTTGCTAGGAAACGACGAACGAAACTGTACCTATGTCAGCACCTAAACACAAAACAATCGATTCCTCGACGGGGATGGTTGCGTAATTTTGTTGTGCAATTATTAAAGTGCTTGGGCCGCTAAAATAAAGTAAACTGGAACACACACCCGTCGCCGTTCCGGCGTTGCGTCGCATTTTTGTAGTGCTCATCAACATTGTCACGCAGAAAGCGTCAACATGTGCGTTAACGAATATTTGCACTTTGATAAAAACACATTAATAACGAAATGCGTGCATAAATCACGGCCCATTAATAACCGTATCGAAAGTAGTCGTTAAACGTTATGGAAAACAGGCGTACGGTTGTGTCGTTAAAACTGTAACCGATTTCAATTGCTTTTTTAACGACCTATAAATTTCCGTTTCATCTATGACTGTTGAATCACATGTAATGTTTGCATGTTAGAATTTCCGAGCTGTCTTTTCCTGTTTTAAAGCCGAACCGTCGAAGGCGAAGGCGAAAACTACGGCCTCAACTTTCGCAATTACGTTTCTCAGGTAATTAAAAAAATATGCGAACGGACTTTAAATCACGTACTTGAACTATGTTGAGTGAGCTAAAAAAAGCACAATCTTCAAATTTTCGTTTCAATCACTGAATTAATTGATTTTATCTTTAACTATTCAAAAGTAAATTGATGGAATTCTTAATGTTTCCAAGGTATTGAAATTGGAATTTCAGTTTGCCACTATTGAATACTGAAAATTACTAGAATAATAAATCATCCAATTAGAATTTTGTAAATATTGACGTTTGTTTGTAATTACGTGCTTAAATCATTCCACATGTACGTTTTATACGAGTGTATGTACTCTAAATATTTTTAACATAAATTGATCTGTTACTCAAATTAATGGCCAATTCATAAAACATAACAAATAAACACAAGACATTTCAAACCTCCATCTTAATTATAGTTATACATTATACATATTATAAATATAGTTAGTATTGATCTTCTTATCTACTGTCATAAATTTTCACTTCAAACTCGCCTATTAATTATACAAATACAACCATTATAAATATGCTATTGATTATATTGAAGCGAACCTTTAATAAATAAATACACAATTAACTTCTCTCAGAAACGTAGAAAGTTTGAAATGCGATCAATTAAAAAGTAACCGTCTTCTCCTTCTCAGATCTTTATTCAATTTGCTGCCAATTTTTGAGGTTTTAGAGCTTCCAGACAGATGGACTTCTCTCACAGTCTTTATCCAATTTGTTACTGATTTTATCTTCAGAGAAGTTTCAAATCGTGAAAACGAAATCACACATTAACCACACATAAAATAACCAGATTCTCATCACTCAAAAATTTCCGAATTTATACTAACTGGCGTAAAACATAGATTTACCCAATTAGTGCCAATATGGAATTAACATACACAGGCGGCAAAAATTATATCTATATTTAAAATTATATAGAAGAAATAAATATTTTTTTTTCTTGTCTAAATCTTGTTTGAAATTTGAACGGGACATCAAATAAGCATTCAAACAAATATCCTTTAATTTAAGCCGCCAGGGTATTATTATATTTATTCAAAGAATCAATTTCATCAATCAATATTTGATTTGAAACGTCCTCGTATGCATAAAACCCAAAGAAAGCAACATCATCAGATTAAAATTATCACACTCGATCGCATTTCCTCTTATTTATTTTCGTTACACTTTTTTTGACGGTGCACGTCATTAAAACGGTTTATTATTTAAACAAATCGCGACCAATAAACCTTTCAACGCGGCGTAAATGCCTTTTTATTTATAGCACCACTCTCTTCTCGATCTTACGGACTGAGGTTAAAAATAATTATAATTAATTACCTCTCAGTTATTTGTAATACAAATTTTGTTTGTTTTATTGATTTCAATTAGATTCATGCGGTAATTGGACTCGCATAAACGAAAGTTCGTATGGTTTAAAAGCGTTTTTATCATTAATTGGACGTAATTTAAGAGAAATGAAGACAGTGTACGGCAGTTTGTTTTGGGTGGACTGAAGTGACAGTAGCGACGGTGAAAACGTTTTGCCAAACATAACAAAGAAACGGGCCTTAAAAACAAATAATCTTGAAATCCGCTTCTGTAGTAACGTTCAATGTAGTTTAATAAAATGTTTGTGGTCGAAAGTAATGGATTAGGTCTGTTGTGGCGAGCTGTATGATCGTTTGAACGTGTTTATTTATGTGCGTGCGAAAGTTTACCTCTAAATCCTCGTAGGTCTTGAACTGGAGTATGGAGAAACCGTCGATGATGTCCTCCTCGCAGAGTGGCTCCTTGGACTTTTTCCGCCGATTGGGAGGCCTGGGGGGCTTCTCCGGGATGATGTCTTCATCGCCGCTGTCCTTCTCGCGATTTATTTCCCTCTGAGCCTGCATACGCTTGGCGCGTTTTCTGCGTCTGTTCCTCTGTTTCACTTCCGCATCCATTTTTCATACATTACGGGCACAGTAACGTCGGTCCTTAGCCGACATGACTACCATTTACCACTGGCACCTGGTGGTATGGCGGATGTGGAAAATGCCGTTGTTTCGCATTTTCCGTCAGCCCGCCGGTATTCTGGACATTTCACAACGCAACTAGCACTCTAATACACACACACCATACACAAAAACCATTCACTGGGTCCCACAACACGGCGAAAACAATATTTACAGACGGGACGACACGGCAAGTCAATACAATGTAAAATGTCGCGACGCGCTACCGCTCTCTGGCGGCCGTTATGCTAACCCGCGGCCGTTGCCAACCTAAAACACCGTTTTCCCCTTGCGTCGCGCATTTATTTGAACAACCACCGTCCGTGTTCGGTAGAAAAACAACCCTCCCATAGGCCGTCGCTAGGTAGAAGACCGGTGCCAAAAAATTCTAGAACCGCCAATCTCCATTATTACGTGTGCGGCCGTTATACGCAACCGATCCGTCGTACGGAGACTTACGTGTACGCGTTGCGTACGTTTCGATTTTGCGCATCGATCGTAAATGCACCGGCTAAAAATTAATAGTGCGTTTTAACGACATGTTATGTGCAATTATTGCACGGTTCGTTATTGTTGCCGGTGTTTTATTAGTCAATAAAATCGATTGTTTCGTGAAAACTGGCGGTACGACGGAGCGGAAACGGTACAGTGATATACGAGGTACTGAGGACTCAATTTGTTGCGGTTTATGCCGCATTCGGATCCTTGTTTATTGTGTTCTTTCCTCGTGATTCCTTTTAATGAGATGTTCTTTTATATATATATATATATATATATATATATATATATATATATATATATATATATATATATATATAATTTCCGCCACACTTGCACATATTTTTATTTTACCCCTTCTATTATAAATTTTCCAATTTATAAGGTGTGTGTTATTTTAACTGTATTTAACAAAAACCACATTAATTAAAAACACTTCAAATCGTTACCATAAATAACTCGCATTATTATAAATGCCACAAAATACAATAATAAATTTAATTAACTTGTTGAGCTTCCAAACGTTTACAATTTGCACTTCGACCTGAATACATTTAATGTTTCTTAACACATTGTTAACTTTCTTGATTATAAATTTATTTATATATATTTAACACATACATTTTTTGGAAATAATATCCTTTTTATATTTGTATTATCTGAATAATAAGCTAATTTTATAAAAAAACTCTTATGCTGTATCTGTTTGTATGTAAATTATTATAATAAAAATTAAATTTAATTATGTTGTTAATTAATTAACAAAAACTCGTTTATTACTTTTTTGTGAGAATTTTAATTTTTATATTTTAAACTTAATATCTATATTATTAAAACATTTTTAGGAAATAAGCTTATTTGGGCACATAAGTTATATTTTTTATATACGTTTATAATGATTATGTAAATTTCTTAACAAAAACATTTTTTGTCGGAATTTTGATGTTTATTTTAAATTTAATCTGTCATATAGGTTACAAACTAACTGTTGTGAATTTGAAAAACATTTTGTGGACCTTAATCCCTTTATTATAATTTGCATTTTCAAAATAATTTAGTAATTTTACGTATACTAAAGTTAAACTTGTCTCAGACTTAATCCATTTGTTCTAATTTATGTGAATATAAACTACAATGTTTTATATTTGTTATTATATATCTTTATCTTTTTATACAAAAAGATTAAATTTAATTATTGAGATTTACGTTAAATAAATAAAATCTAAATTTTTTGTTATTGGATTTTGATTTTTTCATGTTAAAATCTGTACATATTAAAATAATTTAGTTACTATAAATGTTAAAAATAATTTATTTATTTTTACCATATATAATTTGTAATAATAATAATTTATCTAATTGGATTATGTTTAAGTAATTTTTTGTTTTTGTTGTTTTTTTTAGATATTTATTTTTTTTTTTATTTATTATATATACTAAAATAATTTAATTTAAAACTTACTTAATTTATGCCAATTTAAGTAAAATTATATTAAATGAAATGAAACAAAAAATAGTTGTTTACAGTTTTCATACATTTTATAGAAACAAAAAAAAATAAATTTAATTTATTTTTAATTAATTAATTTTTATAAAGTTTTTTTATACTTGTTGCAATGTTGATATTTACTTTTGTTCACTACTGTAAATATTAAGTATATTTAATTTATTTTCAGGGAAGCTGAAAGTGACTAATTGGATAATGATTAGATAATTTTTATCGCAATTTAGATATTTCTTTAAACTAATTTTATATACTATACATAAATTAATTTCATTTAAAACTTAATCCACTTGTTCTAATTTATGTGAATTTAAATTAAATTACTTTAACTGAATCGAAATAAAAATTAGTTTTTCACACATTTTATACAAACAAACAAAAAACATGAAAGAATAATATTTAATTTATACATTTAAATTAATTAATGTTAAATTAAAAAGGATTTCTTATTTTTGTTGATAGAATTCTGATATTTATTTTTGTTAACTACTGTAAATATTAAGGATATTTCATTTTTTAAAGAAAACTGAAAATAACTAATTGGATATTTTTTGTCGTATTCTAGATATTTATTTTATACTTATTTTATATATACTAAATTGATTTCGTTTCAAACTTAATCCACTTGTTCTAATTTATGTGAATTTAAATTAAATTACATTAACTGAATCGAAATTTAAATTAGTTTTTTATATTTTTCATCTATTCATCCAAATAAAATATAGAATAGATTTAATTTGTTTATTTAAATTAATTAACGTTATATTAACAAAAAAAATATATATTTGTTTTGTATTGTTTTACATAACTATAGCTGTCTTATACAAATCGAAAACTATAAGTTTACATTTAATTACAAAAATTTATGTGAACTCTAATTTAAATTAAATTAATTTGTTAAATTATATAATTTTTATGTTTGTTTTTGTTATAAATAATAAGACTTTATTTTATTATTATTTTCAATGAATTTTTGTGGATATATAAAATTACATATATTTTTTAAAGATAAATTCAATTAAATTGAATTAATTTGTTAAATAGACAAGTATTTTCATTTTTGTATGAATTATAATATGTATTTACATTTTGAAGTTAATATTACTGCAGACATTAAAAAATAAAATTAATAATCATATAAATATGTATTAAAATGAAACTTGACATCTTAAGTAAGATAGGCTTCATAATCTAAATGAATTCAGTTTTGCATATTTGAATTAAAAAAAAAAAAAAAAAAACTGCCGGTGATTTACAACAGTCGCCCCTTTTACAAATTAAGAGTGCGCCCCTTCGAACGACTGAATGAAACTGCTTTGCGGAGGGGATGAAATGTGCCATTGTGCAGCTTTGTACGCGAGCAGATTGCTTTTAATTCGACAGTTCTTATTAAGAAACCCCCACTAATTCGAGTGGTTTATCGGCACGAAAGTTGCCAGTCTAATAAATGTTTTAATCTTATTGGGTTCGTGCGGTTCTGTCACAAATAAAATTGCTGTTTTTAACGAAAGAATTCTTATGGAAAATGATTTAAAGGCGGTTAATTAAAAAGTTATTTATTGCAAATTAAGTTTAATTTATAAAGTTCCGGCATAATCGGGAGAATTTGCACTACATCAATGAAATAATTAATGATTGAGCTAATGATATAAATTATTAATTCAAATAAATTGTGATTAAATATTTACTTAAACTTTATAATTAAGTTCCTTCAGTTAATTCATCACTTTGTACATTACAAAGTTTTATAAATCAATAAGAGCCAAGTTTTATGTTTACCATTTAATTATTATTTAATTACAAATTCATTATTAATTATCTTGGCCTAAATAATGTTGATGAAATGTGAAGATCCCACAGATCAAGTTATTTATATAGGACTAATTTTAGATGGTTTACTGTAACAGTTTTCTTATTTGCCGAGGCTAATATAAAACAAACACCGGTCTTAAACAAATAAATTCCAAGAATAATAAGATTACAACAACCTAAAAGAAACATATTATGCAACAGTTGTAGCATTGTGTTTGCTTAACCATTGTTGGTATTTCAATAATTGAATTTAATTTAAAATCGTTATTTAAATTTATAATTATAGCCATTTTGAAACAGACACGGGATTCAATTATTGCAAACATGTCACTTCTAATTGAAACTAATAAAACATCACTCAGTTTCAAGGACGACATTAACTTACACAATACAATTATTTTAAAATGTAATTTAGATTGCACATAATTAATAGCCATCAAGTTACAATTGGCAATTTGATTGAACAAATAGTAAGGAGAATATTTTCAATCAATTACTATAAATGGAACAGAACAATATATAAAAGATTTTCTAACATAATATATAAATCATCTCTCTTATAAAAGAATAAGAAATTGTATTAAAATAAATTTGATATTCACTTTGAACTCCCAAGTAAAGTTTTAATGCTTGTCACTTTTTGACAGTTTCCCTTCTTCCATAAAAGTTTGCGCAAATTGCAAAAGTTCAGCTAAAAAGGCAAACAAATTATCCTAGCGGCAAACCCCAAAAAAACGCGATCACAAAGCTACCGAAATTGTATTAAAATAAATTTAATATTTATATAATTAAACGCGAATTAAACTTTGAATATTTGTTTTACATTCCGTTCTCGGCATGTTTATTTAAAACGTCGAATATACAAATTTTATTTGAAACCGACTCGTAAAACTTTTTGTTAAAATAAATGTTTGCTTTAAAGTGATGCTTTATTTATTTTCTGTGTCCGCTTTATTCCGGCATTTTAATTCAATAAAATAATTCACATGAAAATATAATGAAAATTAATCCGTTGTAAACGGCTTTTATAAAATCCTGACGTGACACCCGAATAATATGTGTTTTGTTATCAAGATTTTTCTGTCGCGTGTATAATTAATATATTCACGTGTTTGTCTTCGTTGCTTAATGACTTACTTCCCGTCAATCTCAATTTATTATCCAGAAATGTGTTGAACCAAACTGTTTATTTATTAGCTCCGTCCGTATAATCAAGTCGCATTAAAAACCTAATTAAATAATACACGTGCGTTTTTTTCGTTGGAATGATCATTAGGTGCAAATGAATAAGTGGGTAAACAGCATAATTATGATTAATGAATCGACATAAAAAGTTTTAACGCTGGTGAACGTATAAAAAGTTTGCACATATATATATATATATATATATATATTTATATATTTTTTTAATAGATTTACACGTGGTTAAATTGTGCAATTGGTAATTCGTGTTTTTGCTGATAAAATAGACACTTTCTGTTGTCTAATTAAGTTTTTATGGCGGTTGTAAAATTTCAAAACCTAAAATTAAATTGACAAAAGCAATAAAATAAATAAATAATGCAAGCAACCGATAAGTTAAACTTACAAAAGCACTTTAATTATATCTAAAAAATCTTAATGAAATTGCCTTATCAATTAACATCTTGCACTTGACAAGTTCGTTATCTGTAGTTTTAGGAAAACAATCCCATCCAAACTAGACATTAATGTTTTTGGGGTGTGTAAATATCCCACTTATAAATCGGCATCTGGTTGCATGCTTTGTTTACCTTGGGGTTTTAGGACTGAGGGTGGTTTATAGATCATCCGACTTGACGTTCGAATATAATATTTACAATATTACCTAAATCCCCTTCTCTTTCAATTTCCAATACAGCAAAACGGCCCAAACAATATTAATTCAGTTGTTTTATGTGAAACGTTAGTATTGTTTAGTGATAATTTATTACAATTAATGTTGAATATGTATAATAAAAGTCGTAAAAATGCACTTTCTAACAATTATAATTTAACGACCAATTATTTTTTAATGGTGTTTGTATAGCTTAATAAACAACCCGGAAAATGTCAGTGTTGCATAAATTGGCAATAAATGCATAAACAACAAATTCCTGAAACCAGTAATTAAAACTATCGAACGTGTCTCACCTTAATACTTCGAAACTTTAAGACTGTCATACTTAAAATCTTTGATATTTTGATGCCCGCAAACTTCAATAATCCGCGATTAAAGACACGCTCAAATTACTAGAACGATTATAAGGCGGAAATAAAAATCCACCGTCAATTTCCATTAAAAGCAGAATTTTAATCGCTTTTTTCCCTTTGAGTTATTGGTCTACAAAATTCCGGCCGGCATTAATTAATCAAATCGCGCAATTCCTTTTCATCTCGTTATCAAAAAGTTTTAATAACTTTGTCATTGTTGAACGCTGTGACGGAATTTTGCATTTTGTAATCTTGATTGGCATTTAAATTTTAAATCATCTCTTTCTAAATTAAATTCATTATTTTGAAACGAATACATATTTTTTACTAATAAATGTATATTTTTTTAACTTGACTAAGTTACATAAATGCTTGTTCAATATTACTATTAAAACTAGATTAGATAATTGAAAAATAATTTATTTATTTATTTATCTATTAAAATTTAAATGAGACCATTTAGAAAATGAATTTAAAGAGTAAAAATGTTCATTCGTGATTGATTAGCTAGGTAGGTTTAAACACTGAATTTAAAACTGAATAATCATACAAACAGAGAAACAAGCAAAAATCTAAATCCATAATTTTTAATCTATGTCCCCCTTTTAAAGAAATATTGAATTAAGCAATGCCACTCACAGGTTTCTATTTGCTTTAGTTTTAAGTTGATCCTGTTACTCCTAGATGTCGCCACTTTATTAGTAAGTATAAAACTTAAAATTCAAAGCCTAAAATTTATAATTCATTTTTTTTAAACGAACCCATCTAAATAACTAGCACTCAATACAACACTTATTAATTGTACTATTCTGTATTAGATGGCACCACCATAGGCAACAACATCGACAACAATCATCATTAATTTCCACCGTTGCCATATTTAATAAAACCTGTAATACATTGTTAAGAAGATTTTTACTACTTTAAGCCCACAGTATTCTCTTAAATCCAAAAATATTTATTACACCAATTAAACGCATTGTACAAATTTTCAAAAAGTTTTGTTTATGCTTGTGAAACCCATTATAATGTTGCCTAATATGACAACCTCCTCTAACAGATGATTCTCATCCGAGGGGTTGAAGTCCAGCGCAAGTAATTCTGTTTACAACCAGATCACACAAGGTTCAAAACAACACAAAACTGCCGTCTCGCTTTATTTAGTCAGTTACCAGTTAGCAGAAATGAAATTGAGTACTTTAAATACAATTTTAACAATCTCCAGTTTGATAGGGCTAGGTCTGTCCATTTATGCCTACTATGTAGGCTTGAATTTGGAAGTGGACCCCCAATACGAACCCTTGTGCGATATACATTTTAGAATAAGTTGTTCGAAACCATTTATGTCCCGGTAAGTCGAGATATTTGTTTGTTTTTGTGATTATTATCTTTAATTTTTAGATATGGGAAAGGATTTGGGTTGTTTCCCAAGGACAGTATATTTTACAAACCCAACAGTTTGTTCGGCATTTTCTATTATAGTTTATTAACTATTTTGGGTAAGTGACACTGTTTGTTTAATTGAACATTACATCACCTTGTGTTTTTATTGGATAATTAAGTCTTTGATATTTTATTATCATGGACATTAAAAGATTTAATCTATCAAAACAAAAATAAAGATGTATCAGTAATTTGTAAAATTTATTGCTTTTCTGCACAGAGTAGGTTTTATGAAAATATACACACACTCTATATGTTAATTATGATCTTTAGCTAGTTAATGAAGAAGTTCTACAATATTATATAATGTTGTATGTACTATCTCATAAAATATAATAATTTACATTTATAAATTCAATATAATTCTATATACAGTTTTTTCTTGCATGATCATAACGTAATATAAAGTCTAATACTTATGCTAATAGGCAGAGTACTAATTTATTGAAAATTGAACACAAATTTTTCATAACACATGACATAACTGTGTTGTAATATTAAATTTGCACATTTAAATATATTATTAAATATCCAGTTTACTTCTAATATTCTATTTATATTAATGTATTCCATCTACAAAAAAATAATAAGCCACATCCTGTTTTAACGTAGCATGTTCCCTTATTCTTAACGAAAAGTTTGCTTTCAGCTCAGACTAATACAAAATTCACGACAACGATATCATTTATAGCGATACTCTTCTCGAACGTTGCTTCCTTATGGTTCGCTTATATTTTGTATTTCAAATTGTTTGACTTATGCCTCGTGTGTGCTGGAACTTATGTCGTCAACTTCACAAACCTGTTGTCTGTTAACTTAAAATTGAAAGAGGTGAACGACGCAATTATGAGAGAAAAGAAAAAGAAAAGGGAGTAGACAATTTATTGATCATATAAAATAATATATTATAAGTGTTTGTGTACGTGTATTATTGTTGTTAAGTTTTTATTTATTTTGTTGTACAAATAAATGTGTTCTTTTAAATTAACTTAGTTGTTTTATTTGTTAATTGCTTTGTTTATTAACAGATTTCATGTTTCTGTTTGTTTACGACTGATCTGGTTTGTTTAATCGTAATGGGGCTTGTGGAGGTTTGCAACGCCTTTGCACATTGTCCTTAATTATTAGCAAGCCACAATATGCTGAGTCACAAAGAAACTTTATCAGTTCTCGAATTGCGAAAAAAAAAAACGTGATTAATCCAATTATATGGACAAACGCATATTTTGAAAAAACGATTTGACTGACAAAGCAATCGATTCATCACAAAAGGTTAACAAAAAGTCGCATGCAATTGATACCATCAATATTTCCAGCCTTACAATTAATGAAAGTCATGTTTACCCGATCCTTGCAAAATGTACACGGCCAGTATAATTACTTATTTATGAAAATTAGTATAAGAGATGTGAAATGGTAGGTTTGCGAGCGCCCGGTTAGATTCCAGCGCGATTGCGTCAATGTGTGTGGGTTTGGGAGCGTGGAGAGGTCGATCGGTCTGGCCGGCGAATTTTGAGACATCGCAGCTATCCATCTGCATTTCATTGTTACATGTCTGTTTGTCCATTGTCTTAACTAATGCACGACGTAAAAATGTCCCCTGCCGAGGTCAAAATTGTGTTTTCAACTAAATGTATTTTTATGAACGTGTAAATAAGTAACATTGTTTTTAAAGTGACAATTTAATTGGTTTGATTAAATGCTAAAGGCATTTTATTTATAAACAACATATTAACCTTTCGCTACCACAATATTATTATAATCTCACAATAATTAAGTACAGATCATTGGATAACTTACAATCATAGTGTTTGAGAACAAAACAATGGGTACAATTAAAAGTGTTACAGTGAACTAGAATAAATATGTGGTAAAATAATGATTTTCCCAGATACATAATGCCAATTGTTCAATAAACCTAATAATAATTGATGACTCAAAAACTCTTCTTGAAAAAATCGAGATACTAGTGAAATTGTATTATGTCTGGGGTATGGTATAACAAAGACATAATTTTAACAAATAGACAGATACACGCTTATAAACAATGTAATACAATACATATATTAACCTTTGGCAATAATTACTCTAATCTGTCTACAATTACAACAAGATCTCTAGATAACCAGAGTGTTTAGGACAAGACAATAGACAGAAACTAAAAGTGTTACGTTAAACTGGCGCGAATGTTGTGTATGGTAAAAGAAAAACCATAAATAACTTTACAGTTGAGAAATGGTTCCAACTGGAGCATTCACAACACAGTGTCTGATTTAGCTGTTGATAAATCTAGAACTTCTTTTGATGGAATGTTTTTTGTTCTTTATTACAATTTATCGTTTCACTATGGTGCTAATAAATTAATTGCCTACAATTGGAATCGTGCCAGGAAATTGCATTGTTAATTTAACCCAACGTTATAATAAAGACATAATTTTACCGACCCTCCCAAAGTAAAATACCAGAGGCACTATGTTCCACAACACATATCAACCTTTAGCAATAATTACTCAAATCTCTTGACAATTATGAGATTATCAGATAAGACAATGGACAAAACGAAAAGTGTTACATTGAACTGGTGTGAATATGGCGAAGGAAAAACCGTATATAATTTCCCCAATTGTGAAACTGTTCTCATTGGCGGATTGTTTTGTAAGTGGAACTTTGCCGTTATTGCCGATTCAATAGCTGATTAGGATATCGTCCAACGGATTAAGTCATTTTCCGCTGTTTGCACTGTGACATGCCTCCTTTCCCTCTCGAGTTAACTAAAGACTGTCCTTAAAACGCAATAAAATAAGATGTTTAATGATTAATTAGCGCCAAGGTTACTTTACAAATATTCCAAATATAAACGGAGTTAATATTTTCGATATTTTGCTGTGGCTCATTTGCAAATCCAATCAATAATGTTAATTATAAGACATACGTGTTGAAACTCAAATGTTATATAAAATTAGCACCGCCACTATTCATTAGTCCGTAAGGAAGGTCTCACTGTCGTTTAATATGGCTCTAGATCTAAAAATAAATCAATTACCAATTCAAATTGGCGCAAACCAATTTTCCACATAGCTCACCCAGCCGAGCAATTAAACCGTACCTTATACATGTGCAATGTATTTTTTGATTTCGAAAAAAAGTGAAACCTTGCGGGTTACTGGTTATGAATTTTAATCCGTGCCAAAAATGTACAGTTATGTAAATGTGGGTCAGATTTTCCTTTAAATACCTTAATGTGTATCACTTTAATTCATCTAAACAACCGACCACAAATCACACCGTTCATATTCATGAGGCTGCATCGGTTAGTTTTCTCTATTGAACGACGAACGGTGGAATTACAATTAATAATTGTAGTCCGGTATAATATTACTGTTCGAACATAATACTGAGTACAGATTGTGATAATTGGAGTGTTTATAAGCAAAATTGGAGTGTAATCGTCGGATAATAAGATTTTATTGTGTAATTAAAGCGCTAACAAGGGAATTGGGGTAATTATCATTACAAAGATAGAGTTCTGTGATTATATGAAGTGCGGCCGCACTTATAATTAAAATATTTGCGAGCGGTTTTTTATATTCGATTCTTTATTCGATTTGAACATACAGGTTGGCAAAGAACTCTGCTAAATTTTTTGATTACAATTTTTGATACTATGTATATATATTGTCATTAATACTGTTTATTTATTTTTCCTTATTTTCTGAGTTATCTCTACCTACAGAAATTAAAAATATCCCTGTATTTTTTCAATTATAACTCGATTTTAACGAATAATTCCCCAAAAGATAAACGATAAAATCACATCTGAGGTACAACTTATTCTAAATTCGTCAGATAGAGAAAAACTTTCATATGGGCATATATGTGTCTTGAGGTCAATTTTTTTAAACTTTGATTGCTGTAAACCGCATTTTAATATATCTAACCATTTTTGAAATATTACCGAAAATTGACACTATATAACTTTTTTTCATAAACTTTAAAAACTTTCTACAGATACATTTTTTGATAAAATCTAACTATACCAATAGATTAAACACCCTCTGAAAAAATAATATATTTTTATATTCATAATTCTATGGAAAAAATAAAAATCATATTATTTTTTTTAATCAAGTAATCTGTGACTAAACTGTCAATAATAGCACAAATTTATTTATTTTTCAAGAATACTGTAATATTAGAAAATATGAGTTTTAAGAGTATTAGTATAAGTATAATTATATAGTATAATATATAGTATAATTATTAGTACAGTATTTTAAAATTGTTGAATAAGATAATTTATACTATTTTTTACAGTGTACTCCTTAAAATACTTAATTAAAAAAATAAATTCATAATAAGAATATTTTTTTATGAAATTTGGTATATACTCATTTCAGTGCTTAATCCAGAATAGATTTTCTATAAAAAATTGGTAGTATGATTTATTCAATTTTCACACATAAAAAATATCCTGTAGTTTTGGGACAAAAAACTTGAAAATTTGTCTATAGTACATATTTTCACGCCTAATAATAAAAAAAGTTTGTTAATGGCTCACACTGTATAAAAAGATCTTATACTTTTTCGAAATCTGCCAAATATCAGTTTTCGTAGCTTTTCAAAAAGGTCACAGATTAAAATGTGTCATGCGACAAATTAAAACCTTGAACATTAAAGTTAGTTTTACCCTATTTGGTGAGGAAATACTTGTAACAACCAAAATCAACCAATTTGTCTTGTGTTGATTAAAACATTGAAAAATATGAACAAGGGGATTAAAAAAAATAGTTTTTAGTTCATATTTATTTTAAAAAAATTGTTTGTGACTAAACTAAACTGTCTAAATGGTGGAAAAGAATGTGAAAAATACTAAATTAAAAGTATTATATTTTTGATAGATACTAGATATTTTTGACATTATATTACATGGTATACTTTATACGAAAGAAATAATTCACAATAAAATTCCTAGAAATTTGTGATTTTTAAATCTACCCATTAATATAATGACTATATATAATAATTAATTTTTCTTATTATATTTTTAAGTTAAGTCTTTCTTTCGAGCTATTATTACTCATTAAAATCTAATTATAAATATAGTAAACTAAACTAAACTTAAAAAAATAAATTATTTTTCGGTCATGAACATCAATCATTATTCTTGGTCGCGTCTAGAATTACCAAATAAGTATTGCACCTCGATTTGTTAACCTATTCATTACTAAACGATAATTGTTTAACAATCACCATTATAAAACTAGTCAACGACTCAATCAGCCTTATAAAACCCATTTCATTAAGTTTTCCTGGAAAACTGCGAGGCTGCGGCGCGACTCGCATAAGAATCCGTCCGCGGAAAAGACCCATCGTGGGCACATGGTCACCGGCGGTCGGTCCGAGGCTGGAGAAGCTGCGATCTCTCAAACGGTGCGCGACTCTCGTTCAAATTGCACCGACACCAGGTACTGCGGTACTGATTTCCTGCGGTGTGCGACACGTGCGGCGGTACTTGTCGCTCTTCGGCGGCTCGATTCTGTGCTTGTGCATTGATTTCGGTTACATCTTTGTGTGTTTTTACTGGATTGTGGATAATCTTCTCTGTTTGGTAAGTGACAATATAATTTAAAAACTGAAAAACATAAAATTTATGGTTTATTTATTAATTTGATACTTACTTTAGTACTTTAAAAAAGGATTTGATTGGTCTTAACTAATATTTTTTTGTTGTTCAAAAATGGCTTACACAAATCTACAAAGAAGTATTTACATCAAAGTTTTATTAATTATATAAAATATAGCTTATGAAATTGTAGAGAAAAAAATGAAGTGACTCACAAATTTCTTAAAATTGGGTATTATACTTTTCCCTTTCATATACATACTACTTAACAGAAGTAAGCTAGAGAGTAAAATTGTATAAAATTTATTATTAAGGTATTATTTATAATAATAAATAATTAAAAAAATCACATTTATTCAAAAGAAATTTATTCATTTTATGTTAAAAACATAATACATATTTTTTGTATTATATACAATACAAATTTAATTATCGTAAAATGTATTTTATATCCAAATAAATGTGCTTTGTTGTGTTATTTTACTCCTCCTCTCCCACGCTTAACCTTTTCTTTGATTTTTTTGTGACCCTGCTTAAAATATTATTCTACAATTTTGATAATTTGACATTTTGAATATCTGAAGTATTCATCATTTATTAATTTTATATTTAAACATTTATATACCACTCCTCTGACATTTCTAGTCATAGTTTGTGTATTACTTTTTCTCTTTCTAATTACATTTTTTTTTGTATTTATCTAAACTTTCTCACAAATAAAAATTTTTAAAATAACGTATTGTCTGGTGCTTAATAACATTTGATTTTCATTGGTATAATGTTATAGCTATATTATATTTGACATATTGAATGTTTACACAAATAGCTATTATTAATCATTACGAAGTTTTACAATTTTGTAACACGTGATCATAATAACATTTAATAGTGGGACAGGACGTATACACGTTATTTGCATTTTTATTAAAATCGAAAAGATCAAAAGGAAACATCTATAATTGATAGTACTATACTATTCAGTAGTTAAACATTTTTATTGCAAAACTAAAAATCAATAAGTTGACGGAGCTTTATACTTAAAAATTGTTATTATCCCATTATTTGATATTAATAACATTTAGCATTGAAATTTAATACATTTTATAGTCTGAATAATTTTATTGCGAGTAAAACGATAAAACTAAACGAAATCATATTACTGACAATTTTAATTAATATATTAATTTTATGTTCTATAACCGATATTAGTTACACACGATAAATTACTTATTCATGTGTAATAATTTTTGCAATTAACATTGAAATGTCTATGAGGAAAGGATCACAAACAACCAAAAAAAAATTTTTTTTTGACTAATTTCACAATTGTTGTCGAATACAGAATGAACCCCACTGTGGAATTGCCAAACTTTAATTACTCTTTCCGGTTCGTCTATAATTACACATTCACTTAATTGAACCGTTCCATAAGATCTTATTTGTCGTAAATAATATAAAAATTAAAAACATTATTACAGAATTATATACATCATTGCAGTTTATAATCACACTCTCGAAGTAACTTTATAATTAAGGGGAATCAAAACCATTTTTTTGTGCGAATCCATTCGAAAGATTGGCGGTTTATTATTATATTATAATTAACTAGATGAGCCATTTCTTGTTCCTTGATGATCCTGCTAAAAACTTCAGCATTAATCTTGCACAACAATGCAGGCGATTTAATTCGTTTTTTGTGTCCGGACACATTTGTATTACTAGTTCTTTTGAAGTTTTGTAAACAACACTAATATGTGCATGTAGCCTTAAGCACAATTGCAAAAAAGGCCTGCAAAGAAATCTGTTATATAAGCTTGAAAATGAATCACAATCAGTGTTGTTGTAAAATGTGAGTTTACTTTTTCGCTAAAATGTTGCGTTAATTTTATTTTGTCTCGCTTTCCCAAACTTTGAACACTAATTGCTATCGAGCTTCGATAACTGAAACCATGACTTGCCAGGAAAAAGTTTGAGGTGTCGAATAAACTACAAAATAATTAAGAATAACGAGATATAAAGACTAGAAACGATAAAACACTCGATAAACTAAAGCCATTATTTAGCAATAAATTTTATGCCTCTGTTTTTTTCAAAGCCTTTTTCTTTTTTTTTTCAAAAAAATACAAGCTATTCTAAATGATCAAACCTGAGCACAGACAATCATAAAAATCTAATGAACGGTTAATAGTGGAACTGAGGATTTCACCCAAAAATTTTACTTCGATTTTGATTTCAAATATTTTGCTCAAATTGTCAAGACATTCAAGTTATCAAGTACAAAATTACACGTAATTCTCACATTTGATATTATTGCCAATTAATTTCACCCTCTTTGTGTATTTTCTAAAAAACTGAATATTTACAAAAAAATTCGAATAAAAAAGTTTGAGTCAAATAATAAATTCGCGCTGGAATACCAAATCTTACTGAAAGATTAGAGAAACAAACAGAGCAATAAAACACAAGAGCTGCATGGCTAATCTCAGTATGTGAATCTTTATTATTACAAGAGGTCAAGATTTTGAAGATTAGAAAACGCCAAGCCACAAAAGTATGCAAAAGAATTTAAATCCTTCCGCGTCCTATTGTGCACAGTTAATCATAAAATTCCTCGGTACTTTCCACGATTACTCCTAAATAATTAACCGAATGTTTAGCAGAAACTGCGGATAAAATGACTCACGAGGCGATGACGATATTTTCACAAACCGTAAAACGATATAAAACAAACGCACATTAATTAAATGACAAACTTCTCCTAGGCGTGTACATTGAGGTCAATATCGTTTTCATAAATCAAAAATAAACTAAACCTACATGACACGGACTCGTGTAAATACAATACTTACTAGAAACGTACTAGTTCGAATTTAAATCATTGCCACACGCGATACAAATCCGAACTGTTTCTTTAATTTGATTTGTGGACCACAAACACAAACAGTTTGTGTTCGATTTCTGATATTGTGTATGTACAAATATGAAATGATTAGCCTAGATATGAAATTTTTTTTCTCGTCCACGTTTTTAACGGTATTGTAAAGGATAATCGGTCGTTTAGTTATTGCGGTATTTCATAAACAATATCTCGCCAATCCGCAAATATAAGTATGACATCATTGGCACGACATACTTATTGTATATTTAAAGAGACATTTACATTTAATTTACGTAGAATCCATCTAACAGCAAAGACAAATAACTTTCAGACGTGTACTGTGGGCTGCAATGTGGGAGAATTTGGCAACCAAATATTGTTTTAATTAGACGATTTGGATTTTTTTGTATGTATTAATTTATTCCAAGGTTTAAGAAGACAAATGAATTAGCATTCAAATACAAAATAATTTTTCTCAACTGGACAATGTGTTTATACAATTCACGCAATATTTTATCAAACAAATAAACTTATTTATTGCGCAACAGAAAGTTCAAATTTATAAAACTCATGGAATCCGTATAGAATCCATAAATTTTACTTATAAAAGTAATATTAATAAATTCATAAAATCGAGATATTCCATGCATACGAGAATTCTGTAACATTTATAAATTTCTTACCTTATAAAATATATAATTATATTAATTTAAATATTAAAAATATTTTGTTAATATCAAAAATAGTAAATATTCAATATATTCATAAAATAAAAATATATTGTCTCAGTCTTACATAATAATAATCTTAAATATATAAAATATAAAATATCTCCAAGTTTAATGTAAATGTTAAAAATATTTTTATAAAATCAAGAATAATTAAAACTATATATAATATATAAAATCTATGAAATCAATGAAGTACATAAAATATAGGAAAAAAATCTATAAAGCAAAGTCTAAATTATATTTCACATTTTTTTAAATGTGCCAAATATTCATACAATAAAAACTTAATTTAACAATTTTACAGTCTAAATTAACTTTAAATCTATAAAATTAAAAAAATTTTTCAAGATTAATTTAACTCATGAAAATATTTATGTAATATTAAAAATAATTGAAACTATTTTTTACATTTCATAATCTATTGAAATGACTGAAGTCTTTAAATAATGTAATTAAATATGTAAAGCGTACGGAATTTCTAAAAGCTAAAATGTTTTTAAATATTCAAAATATTCTTACAATAAAAACATAGGAAAATTTTCTTTATTTCTCTAAAATTAATGATATCTATAAAATCTATAAAATCTATAAAATCTATAAAATCTATAAAATCTATAAAATCTATAAAATCTATAAAATCTATAAAATCTATAAAATCTATAAAATCTATAAAATCTATAAAATCTATAAAATCTATAAAATCTATAAAATCTATAAAATCTATAAAATCTATAAAATCTATAAAATCTATAAAATCTATAAAATCTATAAAATCTATAAAATCTATAAAATCTATAAAATCTTTAAAATCAGTATATCTATGAAATTTATAAAAAGTATTAATGAAACTTCTAAAATCAAGAAAATATATGACACTCACGAAAAGTTTATTCTAAGTTAAGGATTACTTAATCAATTAAAAAAAAATACTTGTTGACATAAGAATTTTCTTTTAAGAATCATAAAAAGACATTCCTTATTGGATAATAAATTAAATTGCACCACCAGATTTCTAAAGTTGTCAATTTAAACAGGATGTGTCCAAGCTATAAAACCTTACATAACACCACGAATTAGGCGGGTCAGTTCTGCATGCGAAAACGGTGCCATTCAAAAAGTCTCCTAGCCCAAACGGAAGTGAATCACCAACTGTTATTGGCTCAGGTTTACAAGGAAACACGAATCGTTTACGTAGCTTAATTAAATACATGTGGTTGACTAATGTCGTGCGCTGAATATAATAATAAAAAAAATTAGTACCCATGTACAATTTCGAGAATTCGATTTACATAATTTCCAACTATTTCTGATATGTGTCGTTTATAATTGGAATATGTGTTTGTTAATTTTGATTTATAACGAATTATTTTACGACAACAATAATTTAACGTTGTGCACGATGTGATAATTCGCAACCAAACGCAAACAGTTGTGTAATGCGTTGTTTGATTAAGCGCTCGCCCCGACTGGATTCCGATTATTTGTTACCAGCAGCAATTAATCGCCTGAAATTGAATTACAGGTTTCAGTTCGTGATCCGGCGTTGAATTTTCCACGTGAAAGTGAAATTGCGGCACGATTTTTGCCGCGATCACGCGAATTAATACAGAACAATAAATTCACAAGGCAATTCGAACAATACAACGAGATAAAGAGCGTTGGCAAATGAGTTTTTTTTTTTGGACGAAGTCCCGGCCGATCTGCGGAGATTCAAAGGGAGCGGCCTTGCTTCGATGTTTCGGTACACACCTTCCCCCTCAATTTGTGAGAAATGAACCGCGGCACGCGGTGTCAAGTATTGCACAATTGATCCTGTTTCCTGCAGGAAATCGACACGATTAAATCGCACTTGTTTTAAGTTTCCTTTCTTCAACGTGTGAACGCAAAAGGAAATTGACATTTGCCAACACAAACAAACTAACAAACACGTGGTAAAACTTAGGCAATAAAATTCAAGGCGAAGGCGCACAACGTAAATAACATCAATACGTAAGTATCCGATTGTATATTTTTTACATAACTCGACATCTCGTCTGGTACATAAGTGTACGTCCCATTTCTGCTCTGAACCTTGATCTAAAACCGTGCGCTCCTAAAATGGTGCAGCAAGGTAAGGACGGAGTTTAAAGGTAGAGGTTTATCTCCTTGATTCGCAATGCGGCACAACCAGAAATGGTGCGGATGTATTTTATTGAGTTTCCTGGAAAAATTGTATCTGAGTCATTTATTTAGATAGTTATACCTAATACAGTAATACCAGAATAAACTACTTAAGGAGGTGGCTTAGCCGTCGGGATCGGTAAAAGACAAACAATATTTTTGTATTTTTGGGCAGAACTACGAAAATTATGAAAATTTATTCCACATCCACACTAAAAGTTAAGTCAACAAACTCTGGTCGGTTCGAAAACGTTTTTAAGCCTATCTCATAAGCTTTCGTGATTCACCCATCGATTAGCATCAATATAATAATACGAAAGCACATATTTGTCGGCACAATGCCTCATTGTCGCAAACAGCCTCAAACGCGTGCGGAATAAAAAAATCCTCATTCACCTGAATTCTGACCGTCTAAGGTTCGTCGAAGGTCACCAAATATGAGCCACCAACGTCAACACACTTCCACTGTTACGTCTGCGAACCGAAATAATTAGTTTCGGGGATGATTAGTAATTGTTTATTATTCACATGTTTCTGTGACTGTTCGGGAGTCATAATGCACATACAAATGTACCTACCTGGAATTCGAATCGCGCATGTAATTTTATAAATCCGTCATTATTTTATGTTGTTGTGTACAAAGTTGAAATGAGCGTGCGGCCATTAAAGCATTTTAAAGCGTTTGAAAGTTTTGTATCGGTAGGTATACCAATTACTGCGGGACTCTTGAGTGCACTCATGTGGTTAATTGCCACGTAGAACTCGTGATAAATGTTTTATCGTTTTCGTCGGTTGGCTTTTTATCGAATTGATTGTTCGGTAATTATTTTATTGTCGGGCATTTGTCAATTGGATAATTTTATTTATTAAAGCATTAACTTTTATTGAATACGATTTTGAAGCGGGCTCGTCGCTTGATGCCTCGTTAAAGTCTCCGGTGGTCAATTTATTTTATTACGTATTTATCGCATTAATCATAATACTTGGAATGATTTATGATTATGGCAGCTCTCCTTTTTCAATTAATAATTGTTATTATTTTATAACTGGTGAAAAATGTTTTAACTGAAATATTTAACAATTTTAAAATCATAATAAAATTATTATCAAATAAGATAGACATTTGTATAATATTAGGTTGATGCAAAAATAATCTGGGTTTCTAACCATTAACTTTAAAAGACCATAACTTTTTTATAATAAACTTTACTAATCGAAATAAAAACCATTCGAATCAACACACTTTTGCCAACGAGCATTTCTCACCTAGAAAATCGAGATGCTTGAAAAAGTGGTAGTTAGTGGGCGAGAAACGGGTTGTTCTTGTTCCACAGGAGAAGGGCAAAAGTCACCTCAAAACGACGATTTTTTTGTTTATTGTTCAATTCATGCGACACCCATTTATAGAGCTTTTTTAACTCCTCTATTTATTTCAAATGGCGAAAGACTGTTGACTGGTCAATGTTAAGTTCTTTGGCAACTTCTCGTGTGGCTTCGATTATGGTTCTCGGTTGGTAGTTATCAATCTCAGATGGATGCGGATGCAGCACTTTTTATTTTCAAGTCTCTCGTCATCACTACAGAATTTTTTAAACCACCATTACTCCATAATTTCATTAGTTGTCCCTGGGCCAAACGCATTGTTGATGTCACGAACTGTCTCAGCAGCTTTTCGGCCTAGTTTGAATTTGCGTTTTGACCGTGTCGTTTTGAGAGTCCTAAATAAACTTAGCGAGCATACTTAAAAAAACGAGTAACAGAGTCGCGCTTTGAAACGAAAACGAAAAGAGTTTGATCCATCTAAATCCTGAAAGAGACAACATGAAAAATAGAATCTCCCACTATGGAACAGACTTCTACTGCCTCTCTCATTCATGATGTCTCTCTCTAAATTCAGACGGGTCAAACGCTTTTCCTACTGTATAGCATGACTAGATTTAATGAAAAAATTATTTATAAATCATATATAAAAGTAAGAAATATAAACACCGAGATTATTTTTGTAACAACCTCGTATATATACTGCATAAAATATTACAATATATAAAATATTTAAAAATATACAACTAAATTATATAAAATGTATAAAATAGTATTATTATCTATTATATAAATTCAATCTAATGTATAAAATCTGTAAAATCTAAAGTCAAAAAGATCTACCCGTTTAAAATTTTTACAATATTTAAATATAGATACTTAGCAGTTTTAAAAACTAAATAAAGTTATTATTACAGAAAAGAGACTATGAAATATGAATTCTATATATTCATAAAAAAACTATGAAATCTATAAAATTCTTATCTAAAATCCTCACGATATTTAAAATATACAGTCTCTAGTGACAAATATTAAAAAAAAAAAATGAAAATAAAAAATAAATAAATATTTTAATATATAGAATAGAGCCTTTATACAATATATAAATAAATTATTACATAAAATAGAGACCTGTGAATTGTGAAATCTATATATTCATAGAAAATTATAAAATCTATAAAATTCTTGTTTAAATTCTTTACAATCTTTGAAGTATGCAGTAACCAATTAAAGAGAAATATTTAAAAATCTTAATGAACTAAATAAATATATTATTACGAAAAATAGAGACTTTATGCTTTATAAATTAAATAAATTCTAGAAATTTCATAAAAAGCAGGATAAATTTTTAAAATAAATGTTTTAAAATTTTTACAATTATTATCTTTGATAATAACAATAATTTTAAAAATTAAATAAAATTATTATTATTATTATATAGAATAGAGATTTTTTGCAATGTGAAATCTATGAATTCAAAAAAACTATATAATCTGTAATATCTATAAAATTCCTGTTTAAAATCTATACAACTAATGGAAATTATTAAAGAGAGTTTAATATTATATACATTTTTTTAATTAAATAATTTCTATACTAAAATGTATTATAAAATTTTAAATTATACAATACTTGTAACAAAAAAGTATTATTATCGAGACCTATTTTGAAAGGCTTTAATATTTTGTATATATTAATCAAATATCCTAAATTTTATAAACTGTAGAAATTTCAGAAAGTCTAGGAGGAAACTGTTTAAAATATAAATAAAATAAATACATTTTAAATATTTCAATACTAAAATTATAAAATATGAATGTATTATATTATTCATAAATTTTTAAAAAACACATAATTATATTATCATTTAAACATACAAGGCACATAATAAATAATTTTAAAATGTTATGATAAAAAATATTTTTATCAGAATACTAAATGAAAAAATGTATTGCCCAAACATCAACGTTATTACAGATATGATGAAGTTGACTTTCACCTCGGTTTACAAGTGCTACCTATAACCATTTTAGTACTACACACACACAATAACCGTTTTTTTTATCGGCATTTCTGGCATTGTTTTAAAACAACCTGACAAAAAGAAATCAACTCATCAACTCCAGACGGATTTCATAATCTAATTGCTCCAACCACAAATTAGTAATTATACAATCTGTCATCGTGCCAATTATCAGATGCCTCTTAGTTTCACACATGTGAAGAAATTTAAACCGCGTTGAAAAAATTACAAGCTTGTTTTTGTTATACAACATACAAAGGAGAAATAAATGCTTGTAACATATGGAAGGATAAAAAACATGAATAATAAGTTCCTTTGATACAATTCCAAGAAACAGTTACTGTGGACTTTTTTTATTCATGAATTAATTTAAAAGTCGTACATGTAGATAGGAAATCGATATGCTAAATAGGCGTATTGCAATTATTATTAACTATAGGCTAAGAATTGCTAATGCGGCAACATTCGGTTTCTGTAATTGTGCGTCGATTTTACAAAACGATCGTTACGTTAAACATTCGAATTATAACAACTGGAAATTTTAGCAATAAACATTACTACCGCTTTAATTTACATGCCCATTAATTTATGTGCCTGTAGGAGTAATCAATTCTGGCCATGTGACTTTAATAATGCCATAACTTTCATTACTACCTTCATTGAGTTATAAAGCGCCTTGTCAAAGTTATAAATGAGTGTGGGTACCGGGGTGTGAATTGACCCTAATTGATTTTTATTAAGACCCACTGAAACTGATTGTGTTTTCAATCTGTATTATTTTAACATCTGTTACAATAGTGCGTACTCAAGAGCTGAAATCTTTTGTCTGATTGAATAAACCGTAAAATAATAGATGGATAATTGGAAAAAATGTGGTGGAAGATCTTGCTCAACAATACAGGCTCGAATAATTAATTGTATAATACAAAACGTTTTAAAATGCCCTAAAGGTGATCGATTATTTAAAAAACATTGATTTATATATCTGTTCATCGTGAGAGCACGAGAAATCAGAACTAATTGTGGTTTGTTTTGTGGATATATTTTTGAAATTGGATTCGAAATGTTTTGGTTAGAGATTGTCATTAATCATTCTTGTTTGGCTACTGGGCTATATATTTACATTTAAATAAGTCAATATTATTTTTTTTTCAGTTGAGATACATTCACAGTAGTTTGTTTTTATAACTGACAAAAAGTTTAGGTGTTTAAAGTATTTTATATAATTACTTTCGATTATTTGTTAATATTAGACAATTTACAGTTTTAGTTTGTTATCTATATATTTTATAAATTCATAAATTATGTAAATTATTTATTTATTTTTTTACATAAGATTATAATTTTTCAAGGAATTATGTATTTTTTATGGTTGAAATGATTTTAACTTAAAAGTGTGCCACCTTCGACATCTGAATCTTCTCTGATTGATTCTACTATTTTTAAAAATTGGCAAAAATTAAAAAAACATCCACAAGAAAAACAATAGAGTTCAAATACTCTTTTGCTCTTGGTTTATTTTTAACATAATTTAGAATTTTTGAAAATTTCGACAGTATCTCAAGTAAGCGCAGTAGTCGGCTGCAAATAGTTTAATTAAAAAACTAGAATTTGCAAAATATGTTGAATTAATTATTCATTTTTACTTTATTATTAACTAAATAATTTTTAACGTTACTTTATACACATTTTTTTGTAAAATATTTTTGGTATGTTATAAATTTATATGTATAAATATAAATAACACATTTTACATAGTTTCAAAGACTTTACAAATTCTTAAAATTATACTATTATTTTTAGAAGAGTGTATATTTACATATATACATTTTACAAATCCTATAGTATTAATTTTTTTATATTGTCTATAAATTTTCTTTTGTATATGTTTTGTAAAATTATTGAGTATTAATAAGTCAAAACATTTTACAAATTTTTCATCAAAATATTAATTAATAATATTTTTTATTTATTATGTATGTATGTACAATATGTAAATATGTAATGTACATTACATATTTTAAAGATTTTATAAATTTTGGAATTAACACATTCAGTGTAGTTTTAAATACATATAGGAGTAGTCATAATTATAACAAATTAGTAAAATGTATAAAAAGTATAAGCTTTACTACTTAAGATGGATTCCAGTATATGTAATGTTTACTGCCTCTTCTGTTATTGTTGCATTCACTATGCAGCTAGTTATTTTAACATATTATTTTAAAGAACTGCGTACATTTTTCGTTTTTAATTAGACAAAATTACAACTTTTTACTCAATACTTCGAGTCGATTATTTATTCTTACAATTATTTATTAATGGGTCGTAGTCAAACTCTATGATCGGATGTAAGAAAAATTATAATTCAGTCTTCAGAATTTACAGCTAAATAAATTAGTCATTTCCTATAATACAATAAAAAAACTTAGAGAAACGGCGAATTATAAAAACTTAAAAGAATGTTCGATAAATGTATAACTCAAATGTCAAAAAGCAATCCATTCTTATCGTCAACTCGAATTAGAGACAACCTGGAGGAAATAGCATTTGTTGTAGATTGGTGGATTTAGGAATGTAAGAGGAAGATTAGTGGATGGAGATTTGTTTGACTGGAAACCTGTAAAGAAAACCCTGGGGACGGATAGCTTTTAGTGATTTTTAATTTAATTAAAAATGCTTATGTTAGACATTCTACAAGGATAAGACAACACAAAACGTTTGATATACGCACCGTGATACATGGTGATGGTTTAATTATAGTATGAGGATACGTCTCTGCTTCTGGCGTAGGCCCCCTTCTTTGTATAAAAGGACAGTGGACGTTGTTGAAGGAACGAAACAGTTAAGTAACTTTTCCACATGATAACAATCCCAACACAAATACAAAATTATGACGAATTGGTTAAAGAACAAACCATCAATGGTTTGCCTTGGCCGTTTCAATCTCCAGATACCAACAGATAATAACTAAATTTGACATAAAAAGTTTGCACGAACTCTTCGCAGCAATTCAAGAAATTTAGTGGAGTATAGGTGTGGTATATATTCGAAAATTGGTTCATTCTATGCCTCAGAGATGTTCAGAGATTATAAAGTAAAAAGGATGTATTAATATAAATAATAATAATAATTAAATGTTACTTATTTAGTCAATAATAATTGCTTTCTATTTATTTCCAGTTCATTTCAGAAAAATATATGTAACATTCTATAGAATAATAAAACATTAATTTTCATAATAGAGTATAAAACTACATTAGAAAATGAGTTTAGATTAAATAAAATAGTTATAGCCATAACATTTAACATTTTAAAAAGTTGCCTTAATAATGACCACTATTGTATATATCAACAACTAACAAAAATATTTATGTGAAATTCGATGTTTCGCCCTGACAACAAAACATTCCGATGGAAAGTAATATATTATCACCTAACAGAACACGAAACAATGAGGTATTGTTGCAAATTTGAAGACATAAGCTGTTCCATTCGTTTGTCGCATTATGTAACCGGTCCACGGTCCGAGTATGATGTGTGTTCTCACGTGGATAGAAATTTTGGGAACCGAAATCAAAATCGTGCACAATCGTGTGAACCAAAACACTTTGATCTGTATCTATCGATTGTTGCAATACTATAAAGTTTTAGTTTGGAATAACATTAGAATTGGTTAATAGGTTTTGCAGATTTTTAGCAACCGTTCGTTGGTGCAATCGTTTCTTTCCCATGTTATTGAACATTCAGAACGCTGTGATTTTTTCATTTTTGATCCTTATCTTTTGCAATGTGTTTTGAGTCACTAAAAATAAAAGGAAGATTAGTTTATTGCCATTCGCAGTTTTGTGCGTTGTTGTTTTTATGGTGTTGCAGTGATTAAGTAAGTACCCTGTTTAGATTTTTATCAGATTAAACAACCAAAAGTAAAGTTGGCACAACAATTCTAAATGTGGCATGATACATCGCCTCCACCGGTACATTATGCATTAACCTGTCTATGTATATGGATCTAATTGGCCGAGGTAACGAGTAAATAACGAAAACAAACTGTATGTTTGAATAATCAACAAGCTGGCAACGTATTTAACCGGAGATCTTGGCTCTGTTTCGCATTGCCATTTATAGCGAATCAAGGAGTTTATTCGAGGACCAGTTGGTTTTATCAATACTCTTAGCATGACCTGATGATTCACCGGACTAATTTCCAGTTGTAACTGGGCGTAGACCCAGACCACTGTCTATAAGTACCGGTACCATCCGACAAGTAAATAATGTTATATAAACAATTGAATACCTAACTAAAAACAGTATTTGATAAAATATTTTATTGACATTTATAAACATCAAACGCTAAACATCAACGAACATTTGTCAGATAGTTCCAAATTAAAACAGTATAAGAAGGAAGAAGGAACAAAATGAATAGTACTGAATGTCCAAGTAGACAAGAGGTCCTATCAATTAATTCTTTGACCAACGACGATGACATGGAAGAAGAAATTACTTTTGGGTTTGCTGCTGATTCTAGCATTTTTCGCGAGGACGACTGCGGAAAGGCAATTTCTACTTCTGATGATAGTGATTGTTGTAGTACTGATACCGTAATTGAGTGCGATAACTGTGAGAAGTTGCGCAAAGAAAAAGAATTCATTTTGAACCAACTGAAAGTATACATAATCAGACGTATTCTAAAGCACAAACTGAAGAAGAGATTCCAATTACTTCTGGCCAGACGACAGGAACAAAACAACTTGAAGAAAAACTATTTGGTGTCATTGGCTTATAACTTTTTGAACGTGGTAGCCACTCCAATTTTGGGATCGCAGAGACTGCAACTATTAGCGAACATTCTACTCGAGCATTTCTGTTCTGCTAATTACAGATCCCCTTTGAACATGTTCGGGATTGTTTTGTACAATTATGCTGGTGGAGTCACTGACTCTGTGATGGAATATTATAATCGACAACAAGTGTTGGCTTAAAACACTATTCATTTCAATTTTGATGTACTCTTTTAACAAAATTTTTGCTAAGTAGTTGACATGTAAATGAACATTGTAATGTAGTAACTAGAACGAGTTGTATTGTGATATGTTCTCGAAATTTTGAAATATGTGTGTTCATCATTAATGCATATAAATAAAATCTTAGTGTATTGTAATAATGATCTATAATAAATGTTTGTCGATTGAAAATTGTTTAAATGTTGCCAAGGTTTTAAAATGATCATATTGTCACTCAAAATTAAAAAATACGTAAGCAAACATTATGATCTTGTCTAAAATTCCCGTTCCTGATAATCGCTCGCCCCAGATTATTGAAAAAGATGAATTTGTGGAAGAAAATGTCTTTTGCTCTGATAATCATGCTAAGAATGTTGTGATAAAGTGTGAGAACTGTGACAAAATGCGTAAACAAAATGAAACCTCGAAGCAAAAGTTCAAGATCTTCTTGATTAAACTGATTAGAATACTGCAAGCGATTAAAACTGAAAGAAACCAACGTAATCAGGTTCTTCAAAAGTATTTTCTATCTACAGACAAAGTTGTTAAAATGGTGGTTGGTTGCGTTCTAGAGTCAACAATTTTTCAAATTTGGATAAAAATTTTACTACAATATCTTTGTTATCTGACCTACATCAACAAACATTCTTTTGATATGTTCGGAATCGTTTTATAATGATAATTAGTGACATAAATTGTAAATTGTAATGTAAATTGCTTTAAAATGTGTAAATAAAATTTTATTGGTATGGCATAATAAAATATTTTTATTGAAATTGTCTATGCGATGACTGAAGTGTCAAAGTGACAAAAACATCGGTCACTTAACACTTAAAATTTAAGTCTAAGATAAAAATACAATGAACAATTTAGAAAATTTAGAAGAAGAAACAATAGTCCCGATTTCGAAAAACCAAGATGATATTTTGGAAGAAACTCTTGCTTGCAATGATCACAATACTGATTATGTTTCCGTAAATAACTGTGAAAGTTGTGACGAAACAAGCAGAGATTCGAAACAATTCAAAAATCTCCGTAAGCTTCATATGATCAGAATAATAAGGAAACTCCAGGAAATTAAATCGACTAAAAACAAAGGAGAACAGAAAAATAATTTAAAAAGTGATTGGTATTATTTCTTAATATTATTTAAACGAATTATTCGAATGAGTAATCAAATATTAACAGCAAGAATTCAATATTGGGCAAAATATTTTTGCCGAAACACATTTGTGTCAGCTACTTTCATAGATATACTTTTGGTATGTTTTATATTGTACTATAATGACTTTGTATTATTTACCCTATAAACTAGAAATGAATGAATGACATAAAATTATTATCGTACTTAATTTTCTTCAGTCAATTTCATTTTTTTTTGTTGCAGTTTTTGTCATACAAATGTCAAACTGAAGTCAGTCTGTTATTTTCTATACTCATTATACTAGAAATCTCCACCATATATGTCTTTTAAAACTACCTCTGTTTTCCCCGTTTGATGTCGTCGCATCAGCACCAAATGTCAAACTGGGATGTGTTATGATCAGTCAGTAGTAGGAGGTGTTCCATATTCCAAATTTAAATAGTCCGAGGAGGAATTTGTACAAGGACTATGGCAGTAAATGAGAACAACAACATTAGAAGACGTGACCACCAAGAGTACGACATAGTAACAACGTGCGTCTTCCATGTGGCTGGCAGTTTCATAAACATGTTCGCTAGTCAAATTTCACCTAAACTTCATTACTTTGGGAACATCCTTCTACAACACATTTACTATGTCAGAACAACGTACGAGTACAGATCTATGTTCGATTTATTTGGCATTGTGGTGTTTAATTTGGCGGGCGGAATTACCGACTCTCTCGAAGAATATTATTATAATGGAGATGAATTGGCTGAAGACTGACTTCGTTTTTATTCATGTCTAAACCAAAATAAATTAATAAATTTTTTAGTACACTTCTGATGTTTCCTTTAATAAATTTAAGTCAAATGAATTTGGATTAATCATTAAATGGTATTTTTGTTGTACTTTCCAGAAAGAAGGCTGATGATGATTTAAGCAGGATGACTGAAGTAGCCAGTCTTTTGCCAGCGGATCACCGTCTCACGTCCGTGAGACACTACGAAGCAGGTCCTCCTCCAGGTCTTGAATTGGTAAGTCACAATGGTGGACACAATATTGTTCATCATCTGTTAAATTTGCATCAAGTCGATTGTTTTCCATATGATTGACATTTATGTAAATTGATTGGCTCGCGACACGCCCCACCACCTTCGGCACTTGTCGCACACTCATTGAGAAAATATGGTAATCGGAGGAGGATGGAATTTGTCGACACGAATAACTAATAAATAATGCAGCGAATTTATTGGAAGCAATTAATTGTTGAATACGATTAACCATGAAATGTATGGACACTCGAAACTCGAGCATGTTGGGAAGATTAATGTGTTATTGTTCCTTGGAGAAAAAATTTAATTTATAGCGTTCAACGTGTTATTTTATTGGTTTCTAAGAAAAAACAAGTCTGTCATACAATTGCTTTATATTAATTTTACAGCAAATGATTTAGAAGTTAAATAAATTAACGCGGAAATATTAACACAACTATTAAAACTATCAGACTGTTTTATTAGTGTTAAATATTCATTGTTCAGAAGTAAGAAAAAACCTTGTAAATTAAGTCATTAAATCTAAACCAGATAAATATTACTTACTTTTTTATAAATAGACTTAATGTATCCGCAGCCATTTAGATTTTATCGATTGTGAGTTTAAAAATATAATTAAGAATATTATTGTGAAGCATTCTTGGTTAATTTGATTTGATTTCTGTAATCTAATCGCCAATACAAGTTTAAAAATTTCAATAAATGAAAATTAATTGCTCCACTCCTACATATTTCAAAAGTTTTAAGTGTAAACATTCCAATACTTTAACAACGTCCATCATTTCAAATGTGGATTGCTCAATAGCTGCAACCCAAATAGAACCAAGCAATCAGCATATTTTTATAGTCTTTGTCCTCGAAATCGATTCTAAACGATACCATTATTATTAATAAATACACCTGCCGTTACACCCACAAATGAAATGGATTAACGCATTTTTTAGTAATTTGTTACGTAGTATTCATAATTGTTGTATAATAAAATAAGACAGCGAGAACATAAAAGGAACCATCTCCATTTATAATATTTTTATAAATCAACATTGAATTGTTTTCCTCTAAATTATATAAAATATATTCACTGCAAAAAAAATATGACGTACCAATAGTATTTTTTAACTTTACATTTTTACATACTTCGCAACATTAACATTCATTCTTAATAACTAACATTAACAACGCCGTGTTAAACAAATTAAAAACTTCTGTCAAAATTTATAGCTGATTATTCAAACCATGATTTAGATCTGTTAAATTATACGAAGAATAAAAGGTAATTTATGGCTCTTCGTAAATTATGTTGGCACGTCAAATTTAAATAAATTTGCATTACAAAGAAGCTCTTTTAATAAATCGTGATGTGTGAAACATATGTTCCTCCGTTTAATCTCTTGGATCGATGATTATAAACAGTTTAGGCGTTTCTTATGTTCTTTATAATTTGTTAATTGTTTATTTGATGGTCTATGTTGAAGATTCAATTAATTCTTTATTATAAATTTTAGAAATTTCCTACTAAATTTTTATTGTTTATTTGGAAATTAAAAAATTATTTCATTTCCATTTCACAGGCATTTAAATAGTTATTGTTCATGAACATATTATGATAGGCAACTCATATTACACAGCTACAAACAGATTGCCTACAGTTTGAAATGGTTTTTCTCAATTCTAAATTTGTCTGCGTTCACGTTTCAACAACTAAACACACCTATTAAGTTGACCTTTACAAATGGAAACTCATCTCAGTCAATTTGAGGGAATGCTGCTAAACAAACGCATTGTTGTTTCGAGTGTATTGTATGGTTAATTCATGCAGTTCTAATTACTGTTAACTGTAAATTTTAAGTCAGCGAGTCATTGAATGTTTTTAAAATATTAATGGAGAAAAACACAGTTAATTTTTTAAATTGCAAACAGCAGCGAGGAAGTGCTTTTTTTCTCCAAGCAAAAGTACAAGTAAATCCTCAAAAATTGTCCGGAATATTATTGCGAATATAAATATATTTTGGTGAACTTTGATCTACATAGACAAGATTCCAGCGTTGTTGGCGCAACAAATTTAATGCCATTAGTTATTTTTTATTGGGTTGTGGCATTCAATAAAACCTCCATTATCCTTTAAGAACAAATAAATTCCATTAACCAATTAAGTCGATGGTCGTGCTCATTTACATCGGGTTTTAGTGCTCCGGCACACAAAGAATGTGTATCAGTGTTGGGTGAATGGGTCTTCTAAATCAATTCATCGCCCATAAACTACCACCTACTGCTTTGCCATTCCAATCCGTGTGATTCGTGGTTTTTCACCGCGTCCGTGTTGTTTACGGTTTTGCCAACATTCACGAACCAATATGAATATATTGACCTATATCCAAACAACTATTCTCTTACTTTACAACCATTGCCATTTTAAAAGTAAACCCCACAACGTTACTATATACTTTATGTTATTGATACACGTAATGAACTCGAAACGCTTGGAGAATATGTGTGGCATCCAAGCTGATGTTTATGCACGCATCTCCTATGTTTATATTTATCAAGTGGCTACTGGCATGTGGTAAGAACAGTTTGCACAGTTCGGGTAGCCAGACGAAATAAATAACCACCACTTGTGCAGCACTCAAAGCAAATTGTCGTTCATAAATCCCGTCGTTTCTTAGCAGGAAGTTTTGTCGTTCACTGCTTTTTAATGAGCATCAAGGATGTTGCTTATAAATCGTGTTTTTGTTTTGTTTCGAAAGTTGATTAGTGTCGACCATTTTTCTATTAAGATAAGACGAACATTAGTTTGTGTTTTGTGTAACTTTAGTTGGTTTTATGCTTTTACAAAAATCATTTAAAAGTAATTAAAAAATAAAAAAGAATCTCTATTAATTAAATTATTTCCTTAATTAAATTATAATTTCAAAACAATATTAATTAATATCAACTTCCTAGTGTAAATCCATATTGTGTCTTGAGAACAAGAGAGAATCTCATTTATTATGCAAACATATTTTGTATTGAGTAGAAAAGCAACATTCTTGGAATAGTTCGCCAAGTAATGACAATTTAATGAACCAAACTATAAATAAATCTATTTTATAATTACCTTTTATATGATTTAATTAGAAATAAAGCCTTTGGCAATAACGTACTGTTTCAGTAGAAAATGAAATCGATATACCACCCACATGCCAACTGTTTTAATTTCCTCTAAATGACTTTTATAACCATTAACGGGCATTCATTAATTGAATTATACTTTTTTAAATTATTTTATTTACTACCACAACTGAAAAGTTCAAAGAAATAAATCAAAATAGCTGAATAAGGATAAGGTGAAATAATAACCCACCTCCTGCGGTTATTATAGCTATATTTATGTTCTGCTGTAATTTTCTTACGGATAAATTAAGAGTTAATGTAATTTGTAGAGTTTATCCTTCTCTGAACAATAATATTTCTATAATAGTAATTCTAATTGAACATTTCTCTTGTCTTGTTATATACTCTTCCAAGGGGGTTCAGTCATACCAACCCAAAGTTTTTCATGTTCACAACTAAATAAACACAACCGTGGAGATTTAATCGTGGCAAACAAAAAGATTTGCGCATTCCAATACCATACAACATGATCTAAATGTAAGAAAATTGATTCCACGAAGCGCCACACCTTCATCCGCAAAAGCAAACAGCACTTGTCGGTTACGTGTAACCGAAGACCGCCTCTGATCGTAAACAATGTTATTGTTACGAGTGCCATAATTCACGGCGTTCATACGCACATTCGAAACGTACATTGTACAATGTTCGCGTGCGAGTCGCCACTCAATCAAACGGATCCAGCGAAATGCTGCAAGTGGAACGGAGGAGGCGCGCCCTCAAATCACCGCTTGATCCCAGCCATTTCGAACCTATTTCGTTGCATATTTGGAAAAAGTAAAGACATTCAAATAATGTTTATAGCGACACTATTTTGTTGTTAAAGTGAGTGCACGTACATGTTAATTGTATTGGAATTATCTGTCATGTTACAAGAGTTGTGCCATAAGTTGATTGTACAATAACTCATACTCAAACACGTATAATAATGTCCAATTGAACGCACAACATACACGATGTCGTGTACGACCGGAGGTGCCCAAACATGTGGAGACGCCGACGGCGTTCACTTTCGATTTCGCGTACGAAAACAATGCGAAAGTACGGTACCGTGAGAAACAGCAACGGAACGTCGTACCGTCGACCCCATAAATTTACCCGGTTGAAATAAAATTGTAGGTGTGAAGTAATCTGCGCTGAATAGTTGACGCGGGTGGGCCGAACGATTTGATCCGATTTGATTGTTTTCGAGATCACGACCGTGCTTAATTGACGGACGTGTTGTTTGCATTAATCATCACGAACTGAAGGATTGAATGTTGTTGCACAATTGATCGTACGAGTATTGGTGCTATTAATTTGGGGGAAGCCCTGAATCGCCTTACAATTGACAAACGTATAGGACATGTTAATAAATTATCGAGTCTACGATTAATATGATATGTTTACAGTCAACAATGATGTGTTATGTGTTAATCGTTGTGATGGAGATTCAAACGAGCCGACGCCGTTTCGAAACGTTTTAGTAACGATTAATTGTCATCAGGCCACACATACACACAGTTGCAAAACGTCGATTCAAATTGATCAATTACCCGTCCAATTAGACAAGATCTCGCAGAGGTTCGGCCTCGAACCATCAAGGTCCGGCTTTTGAATCGTGGGCACCTTGACAATTGTATTAATTGCGACGGATATGCGCTTTTTCGAACAATTGGTGATGTGGGCTATTATTGTGCCAGTACTGATCAAAGACAACAAATGAACAACAATTTATGTTATTGTTTATAGTACTTTTGTTAATGTATTATTGAGTCAATGATATGATCTCCTTCTTATTCAGCTTCTTTTATTTTACTTCTCTATAACTTGTCAGTACATTTTATTAATGTTTTATTGGCTTATTAATATCTCTTACTCTTTATCATTTCTCTATATATTTGGAGACATCATATACCCTCTGGTTTTACTTTTTAATTGCCTTTCATCCCCATATTTTACAATTTATTATCTGGTAATAATCAAATGGAACAGAAAGAATCTTCAGAGATATTTTTTCTTTCTATTTTTCTTTAAACTAAATGATTTTTATATTTCGTTTTCAGTTATTGACTATGTTATATTTTCTACCTTAATAATTCTTATTTGTCTCTTGTTATTTAGTTTGGAATAAACTTGTGGTGTCTACAAGTTCTCTACCAGATGAATTAAATCACAATGTTACAATGACCTTCTCACTCATTTCTTTCACATTTCTCTATTTCTCTACATTTTCTACGTTGCATAAATATAAACTTGTTCCTTTTTGAAATATTTTACGTCCTCTGATTACATTTTTTTATTATATATTATAAATGGGAACAGCAAAAATCTACAGGGACTTATTTCTTGTTTTTATCACTTATTATGATTCCATGTTTTCCTGTTTCTTTTTAAACTACTTGAATTCTATTTTTCTTTTTTACTTTTACCTATTTTATATTTCCTGACTTCATATTTTTTATCTGACAATTATCACCTCGTTCCTTTTTGTCTCTTGTACTTATTTGATTTGAAATAATTTGTTATTATGCTGCAAAATGATTTTACCGTGTTTTCGTGCCCTTTCTGACCACTTTTGGATCATTTGTTATCGGGAACGGACGTAATACACTACTCCTGTCGAATCCCACCACACCAACTGTATCTTCTTCCCAAACCGATTCGGCTTTGTATTCAATGTTGCTGGGCATTACCCATGACTTTTTGTGTTTTAGATTTTCAAAATATGTTAATTTTTCGTCTCTAGTCACAACTTGATGCAAGAAGCCCTTTCGTTTTGGCGTAAAAGCATCATTTCGCATACAGTTTTTCATCATTCCTTTAGTTCATGTTTTCATTTTTCAATCTTTTGAATTTTTCGTAAGGATTTCAGCCGTTTGGAAATGGTTTGCGGAGTGACATTCAACTGCTCTGTCGTCATTTGTTGTGTTTGTCAATAACATTGAAATCTCGTTCCTTTTTGAAACATATTACGTCTTTCCTTACATTTTTTCATTAATGAATCTTTCATTCTCTATTTTACATTTTATTATCTGATAATATTCAAATCTTTATTGACATATCTTTTATTCACTTATTAGGATCTCATTTTTCTTATTGTGTTTCATCAAACTATATGAACTCTCTTTTGCCTCTTGTTCTTATTTAATTTGCAATATATGTAGATAGAACGTAGATTTTGTTGTTGTATTATCAGTTTAATAATTCCTTCTTACTCTTTTACTTTTTCATCATTAAAAACATGTTAATGTGTTCCATTTTGATACAGCTCTTACTTATTACTGTAACAAAATATGTTATGATGAATGTTTACCATCAAAATCAGATGCAGCTTTTTGTCTGCTACTTATTTTTGATATGACAATTATGACGAGAGTTATTGAATTAAAAACGATGCAACAATCTTTCTTCGTTAGTTTTATTGTTTAAAACAGTGGCGAATATATTATTTAGAAGTAAGAGTTAGTTCTTATCTCTTCATCTGTGGTATACTTTTTTTAGATCCTAATCATTTTTATGCCCGTTTGTTGTTTTTTGGTGTCAGGGCATCGCTAAATATGGAAAAGATCCGCGCTGAAAATCCAATAAAACACAACAGTACTAGGTATATAATTACCAGGCGTTTAGTAATTTTCTGTCACGTTGTCTGGGTTGACTGACTGACATTTATCAGGCCACTTATTTATGTCTTTCGATTTAAACAATCCGTTTTGATCCTTATTTGAGATTATCGATGGCTCAATCCGCAATTTAAATCTGTTATGAAATATACCTACAAGTGGTGAAAAAATGAGGTCGTAAAAATGAATGGGATTCTATCCGGTTGGAATAATTTAGATCAATTACCGTGTCGGTTGATTTATAAAAGGTAAATGATATATTTGTCGTATCTTGATAATGGACCTGCAACGTTTATTACGGGTCTGTAAAATAATAATAAATCAATGACCGTCTTAGCCACTAGAAACTAATAAATAATTTTAGAATTATGATTTATTAACTTGGCCGTTAACAGAGTGACAAAAAAGAATAATGCGATGTAGAAAGAAGGTTTTAATTAATTAGTATTTTCCTGTGAATTTATTTTTATTTTATCGATATATCATAAATATAACAGTTTTAAAATAATAAAAAAAATGTTCTTAATTTTTTGTATCCTTATGTTTTTTATGCAGATACAATTAAAACTTTTTTATTATTATAAACTTAATATATTGTTTCTTATTCATTTTTAAATATAAATAAAAAACAATAACATAAAATATTCTACTATAAAGATGATAAAATTAATTTTAACATTTTTGTATGTATTATTTAAATATATTTATAAATGTCTATTTAAAGTTATTACCTAACTAAATATTAGTGAACTATTGCGATTTCATATAAAGGCAATTACAAAAATTTAGCCACTTGACTTAATTAATTAATAATCAGATAAAAAATTTCATAAGCGTCGATAAGATTTTCCTTTCATTATATGTATGTAAACGTGAACATTTCTCGTTCACTTGACACCAACAAAGCAATAACAATTATCCGTTATAGCAATAATTGACATTATTATGCTTCCTTTATTTACTTTAAGAAACAGCCATTATACAACGTTGGAATATTTTTCAAAATTGACCCGTAGTGGAAAGCTGACTGTTAACACACATTAAAATTAATGTGCTATTACGACGCCATAATTGTGAATGAAACTGAATTAATTATTTTATTCAAATTATCGTTTATTAATAGAATTATAATTAGACGAACGGCCTTAATACGCACACATTACGCTAACGCAAATGTTGAAAGATATATTAGATGTGTATGAAATATGATTAATACATAATTGTTAATTAATTGATATTTGTTAAAAAGCAAGGACCAAATTAATAAATAATACCTGTAAGTGGAATTAAGTAACCGACGGGCAAATGTTGTAACTTCATTGAGTTTATGGATTTGTGCAAATCAATCAAACGCGTGATCACGAAGAATGTGTTTATTGAAATCGTTTCACTACGCAAAGTTCAAACAAGGCAAAACTTTATAACTATCAACGAGAAAGAAAGCCTTTAAATCTTGGTCAGCGTTCAAATGTGTGATTAACGTAAATAAAAATAATGTTAGTCTCGGACCCGCAACGAATCGTGACCGGTAAGCAATTATTTAAAATCGATAAGAGTCGAAACAATATTCGAGCCGAAAATTACTTAATACAAGACATCGGATTGCAGTGAACGAGGTTTGTGCAACGGAACAGTTCTTGCACAACTGCCATTGTTTCACCTGCTGCTTAGACACACAGTTTCCCGTCCCAGTTGACCAACCCTAATGCGAGCCTCTTTTTCCTTTTGGCTATTTTCCTCGGTTGTCAAGTTCGGCGAATTTTAAATATTGCCCTAACCGAGCTGGTAATGTTTATCACCGCGCATTCGCCATTTTCTTCATTCTTATGTCCGCAACTTTGTAAACTTGCAGTATACTGAATGTGAATATTAATAAAAAATAAACGAAGCTAATTTAAAAAATTAAAAAATCAAAATACAGTTAATAGTATAAGGTTTCAAAAATTTTTAAAATATTGAAAACTGAAAATTCCTAAAAACCCAAACAAACATAAACTTAAATTCAGTCTGAACATTAAAATTAAAATTGTTAAGATATATTTAAAAAAATTTAAAATTAAAAATGTTACAGTTTGTAACAAACCTTACTCTACAAACTTTTTTATGCAGTGTTTACTTATTAACATTTTCAATTATTGTAACCCAAACAATTTTTGTCTGGTTTTTCGTTGTTTCAACCGAAGTATGAACACCAGCAAGGAGGAACGTTGGAACTAGTGCGAAGAAATTGCACAGTTTTTGTAGAGTAAGGTTTATTGCAAACTTTTACATTTTTTATCTCGTTTTCTGTTAGACTTTTACAATTTTTTTTAAGAAAATGGATTAGTATTTAGAAGTGCATATCTGATTAAAAAATTTCAGATATAAAATATATTATTAATAATCTTAAAACTATTAAAAACTTTTAAATTCAATATTTCAAACTGAAGCCTGAAAAAACTTATTAATATTATATTAAAAATATTAACATTTAATTGATCTGGAGATACATGAAATAAATTCATTAAAGTTTTAGTTTATTATAATAATGTGAATTTAAATAATTTAAAATTAAAATCGTAAATAATACTAAATAGAAAATCTTAATTTGATTTTAAAAAGTTTATAATTCATAAACCCATAAAGAGGTCGTGACATTTTAAAATTATTATTAATTAAATTTTAAATTAAAAATATAATAAATTTTATTAGATTATTAATTATCTGAGCATAATGTGGAATGGACTAATGGAAATTAGTGAAAAATGGTTCAAAAATTATTAAAAATCATGAAAATGATAATGACACAGCGCCTACTAAAAATATTTAACTATTAAAATTTTGAAAATATGGACAGACTATAAAATTTAAATTTAAATTAAATAAGTTTATTTAAGAAAAAATTTAAGAAGTTCATTTGATTTATTTTAAAAAGTGAATTAAAAGAGAATTAAAAAGTTAAATTAATACATAAAATAATTCTAATACTACTATATCGAATTATATTGTAAATATTATATAGATATTCATTTATTATAAATATGCTAACTAAACCAATTCTAAAATTATTAAACATTATATTAAAAGCAAAATCATGAAACAGTTAAAAATATCTAATAATTGTAGCATCTAAATTAACTTAAAATATATTAATAAGTTATAGTTTTAATTAATACTCTTTATTAATTTAACTAATTAAAAAAATGTCGAAAATTAATATATAAAAAATGTTAACATTTAAATTATTTTAAAACAATTACAAGAATTATAAGAAAATTTTATAAAAGTTTAAATTTATAATATAATTTTTTAAACCAAAAAATGTCACAAATTTTTAAAGCATATATTAATAATTCCAACAAAATAATATTTAAAACATAAAAGTAATGGAATCTCAAAAACTCTAATAAGTTATAATAGAAAAAAATGCCGTAATAAAATTAAAACAAATATATGATAGATTATCTGTCTTTTCAATTTGATTAAAACACTAAATTTACAATAATACACTTTATTACAACAAACATTAACTCTTGACATCTAAAGCTTAACTGTCTTGTATCTTTCTTAAAAACTGCCTGTTCATACTTTCGATAATCAAATGTATGATAAACAAGGATTTATTTACAAAACAAGTCACTTCAGTCCATCGGTGAAGATGACGTTAGCTAACACATATTATATTAAAAGTATAGAAAATGTATTATTAATAATCCTAAAACGATTAAAAATTGTCATATTTTGTATTCCAAACTGAAACCTGAAAAATATTTAAAAAATTAACGTTTAATTAACCTGAAGAAAGGCAACATGGTAAATAATACAAAATAAAATTTGGAGATGAACAAAATCTAAAATTGAAAAACTTAAATTTTCAAAAATATATGTATATATATATGTCCATTTTATGTAATTAATTAATAAAAAATTAAAATGATAATCCTAAAATAATAAAAAACTCCGAATATTAAATAATTTTTAAACCCATAAAAAAGTCAAAAAAATTATTAAATATATTATATATATATTTCAATTGTATACGTCATGATTTCACATTAAATTTAAAAAAAAATAAAAAGTAAAAAAAAATATTGTTGTGGTGTCGTTGCAAAAGAAATATTAGTTTAAAATAATATTTATTAATATATTGTTTTAAAATTAATTATAAATTAAATTTAAAAATATATAAAATATATCAGTAATACCAATTAAGTAAGGACAAAATTAAGAAATTTTCCAAAAATTATAAAATTTGAGTGAAATTTTACTTTAATTTCTAATTATAAAAAAATGAATTAATAAAAAAGTTAGTTTTATGTAATAATAAATTATGTTTTAAAAATGTCAATAAAAATAATCATAAAAAATTAAAAAAATCCGAATAAACAGTTTGTATTGTTCATTCATATTCATGTGATATGTCACGATTTTAAGTTAAATTAAAAAAAAAAAATAATAATAATAATTATTATGACATCGTTGCAGATGAATGAATGGGTTTTGTGTCTGTTGCGCGGAATCCGCCGGATCCCCCATGTTTTTCGCGGTGATAGTGAAACGGTCCGAGCGAATAGTGAGTTACTCGGCCACTTGCACCAGTCAATGGCGCAGCCGTTCGACGGTCCGAAAGTGCATCGCGACGCACTCACCGCAACGACGTCGCGCTCAAAACACAACGAATCTTAAAACTGACTTATTATGTGTTTGTTTGTGCTCAAATTGTGTTTAAATTTTTTAATTGAAAAATTTCGTGATGTGTGTGTGTGATAATTGGTTCGGATGGTGAATTACACTTTGAACTCAGTCAGTAATTATGCGGTTTCACCTACAATTAGTGTGTAATTGCATAAAAGTATATTAACGCAGTCGTGAAACCTTCATATTTTTTACATTTTTAAATAAATACATAGGTATTTAGAGCAATCGAACGTGGATCGTTAATATTATCTCGAATCAATCAGCACCATGTTAAAACTGCGTGATGAAAAATTAAGTCCTCCCATTCGTGGTGATTAAAAACAGGATGTGTTTTCAATTATAAAACCATTTATTCTCCTCTTCCATCAAATACCATTAATATTTCAAATATGCTCTGGGTGTTGCAATTCCATCATGAAAACTTAAACATAACCTCGCCGCAACATGTTTATTAATTGCCTATATAAATTGTGATGTATTCAATATTTTTTAATTATCATGACGTATCGCAAATTAATAAGTATTAAAGATAATACGTTGCAATGCCCTTTAAAGGATAACACTACTTATCATGTCATGCTGCATGAACACAATAATAAATTGAAGCGATAACTCATTTCGAGTCCTTTCAATTCCCCCAACAACTACTAAAAATTAAAAAAGTAATCAAAGAAAAGTACCCAAATACGATGATCGGTAATTGGTACAGGAAATTCTTTATTCGCTGCCCAGAAAAACACAATCCAATTAAACTGTATGAACAAGAGAAATTGTAAATAGTTATGTATATGGTTATGGCAAATTGAAATTTCCATTAGAAATTATTTTAATTTGATACAGCGTGGTTGATTGTAGTAATCCGATCAGTCATTTTTCCAACAGAAGTTAATACCGCAATGGCGTAACTTGGGTGGAAAATAAGGACCATTAGAATTTGTAAATTGGAAGATTGATACGCGATTACGAGATTTGTATCAATGATACTGACAGGAGAATGTACGATATTGTTGATTTATTGTTGTTGCGATTGGATTTGTGCTTAATCGTTATAATTAAATTCGACTTTACATACATTTAATTGAAACCTCATAAATGAATATTATAAAAAAAATTCCACAATTCAATGGGAAAAAGTAAGTGTAAGTTCACTTTCCGCATAACTCGATAATACAAAATTGATCTTACTCGCTTATTTATTTCCACAATCATGCAATTTTACAACGCCACAATTGTCTTAAATGTCAGCACAATTACCTGGCAATTTATGGCGGGTCGCGTTCACCGATTCATTTTTTTCTCTAATTTTCACCGCTTATGCACCAAACAAAATCAAATAGGCGTCATTTACATATCTGTAATAAGCTGTTCTGCGGACTGTTTCAAATTTTAGTCGTGAACTTTAAACGATCGTTTTTATCATGTGCATAATCCGTATTAGTTTCTGACACGGTTCATTCTGTCTTCGATTTGTTATAGCCGTTTCGAGAAATTCGGTTAATATATGGTGGAGAATCAATAGTAGTTCATATCTTTCTATAAATATCCTATGTTTAGAGTTATTTTATAATTATTAGTTATAAACATGCAAATTACCTCCTTTCTAAACGCTTCCTTTTGATTTCCCTTCGATTTACGGTTTCATTTGAATTCAATCATTTTCACACACAAGTATTATACCAAATATAACTGCAGTAAAAGTTTTAATCATCCTGGGAATTAATTTTATAGATCATCTTTTTACCTCATGCGAACCTGTCTCTTTTAATTTTAAATTAACCATCAACAATTAGACTTTCAATTTTTTTTTAATAAATTAATGATGTATTAATCGAAATTGCTATAAAAACTGTTTTAATTTTTTACGAAATTATGGTTCATAGCAAATTTTAATTTATTAACTGAAATATTTATTTATTTTTTTTTTTTTTTGTTTTAATATTCAACATCTTTTTGATTTTGTATGGTTTGTGTGGCTAAAAAATTTATATTTTACTTGATATTTGAAGTTTTAATTATCCTGAAGATTAAATGTTAATTTAATTTATTTACTGAAATATTTAATTTTCTTCAGCATCTTTTTGATTTTTTTGGTTTGTGTGGCTACAAAATTTCTGTTTTCCTTGATATTTGAAGTTTTACTTATCTTGAAAATTAAATGTTAATTTATACATTTTTTTTAAATTTAACATTACTAGTAATGTTGATTTTGAAAATTTAGAAAGTTTTATAATATATTAATTTATTTAGTAGAATATTTAAAATTTTATTTTTTGTTCTACAGCCTATGTGTGGAATACACAAAACTTACGCCTCCTCTGAAATTTAGTATATAATTATTTCAAGTTTTAACAATCCTGGGAATTAATTTATAGGATTATGTTTTAACTACAAAGATTAGACTTAAACTTTAAATATTTACACATAACATTAGTATATTAATAATTATAATTTCTTAGCTTCTTATTGGATTTGTGTGGCTTGTGTTGCTATAAAATTTATCTTTTTTTTTGAAATTTGAACTTTTAATCGTCTTAAGAATTAATTTGTTAATGTTTTTACTGTATGTGAAGCTCTTTTTTTAATCAACTACCAGCAGTAGACTTAAACATTCATTATTTTAATATAACATAGTTTATTAATGTCATTAATATCGAACAAAAAAAATTGTTTTTCGCATTAATTTTATAAAAAATATGATACATAGCAAATTTTAATTTGTTTTATGGTTTTATTTTCGTTTGTTCATCGTCTTATTGATTTTGTATAGCTTATGCGGCTAAAAAATTTTAGTTTTTCCTGAAATTTGAATTAACCTGGAAATTAATTTTATAAATTATGATTTTACCTCGTAAATTTTTTCTTTTAATATAAGATTAGTATATTAAGGTTCTTTAATCGAAATTTGTTTTTCACAACATTTAATTTTTGGCTGTTTTACTGTTCAACATTTTTTTGCAGAATCTATGTGGATGGTTGACTACGGAATCTGTGTTTTCCCTGAAACGTGTACATTTTCCAAATCACAAAATTGACTGGCATATAATTGAGGCCAATGACTTACTTAAAATTGACGTATACGTGTCCAATTACATAGCTGCTTATTGTCACGTTTCAGTTGTACAGAAATGGAAAACATTCAGTTTCCTAATTAGAATAGGCCGAATAACAGGAAGAAATGAAAGTTAAACAATTAAAGCCGCATTAGTATTCTGATGTGGTTTCCGTTTTTGCCTTGATTTAAACCGCCCATTTTATTGCTTGAATGTGCGGCGATTTAAAAAAAAATCGTAATTTTTGATCGTGAGCTTTTCCATTAAAAATTCCACCTACACTCCTGTTCGCGGCCTCGTTCCTCTTGTAGTATTTCATTCAGCGATTAATTATTGCTTTTACCATTGTAGAAAAACAAGTGTATTACTAAAAATAGACGTAAATTGACTGCATTATTTATCGTGAGAACTCAATTACATAATGGCCGTTGCACAATTTCAACATGTATTTGTCGAGGCGCCTTTTCATGGTAAAAGTTGATGCGAAAACTGCAATGGGAGATTTTCTGGTGAAATTGAAATAATAAAAAAAATTATAAAACTTTCGCATTGTCAAGCAACAGTACGTTCTCAGATGTCGAGGCTCAATTACAATCACGAGATATTTTGTCAGTGCTAAAAATCACAGTCTTTTATTATTCAAATTTTTTTGAACAATGAATTTTAAATGTTTCGCCACTGCGAATGATTTATTTCTTATTACAAATGCTTAAGTATTCTTGATTCTTGAATAACCTTCGTGTATTTTTAAGAATTAAACTTGTGCAATCGTTTAGATTTCAATCTCGTTTAATCTAAGCTATTGTGACGGTTTAGTTAAAAATCGCACACCTGTAACTAGTCAAATGCCAATTTGCATTATTGTGTCGCCATTGTACTAAGACAAATAAATCAATTATGAAAATGCTTTCGATTCAGGGAACATTATCGTTAATTGTGCTCGAAAGGAAACGCTTTGTATGGCTAATACAGCGTGAAGTGTTATGAAATTCCTCTTATTTACTTAAGAGACCCGTAAAAGAGTTTATTACTTCGGAATTATCATAGAGTTCAAATTAAATTTTTGAGTTGGTTAAAAGAAAAAGTGAATTGTGGCTAATAGGAACATTCGCATGTAAATGGTGTTGCAATTGGGTATTATTCATTTCGTATTGTGTTTCATGAAACTAACACCGTTTGCACGTTATAATTTGTGTCATACGGTCTAACCTTGATCCTTCCTCAACACAACCGATTTACTAAAGTCTAATTATATTGTACGTATGACAAATTCATGATGGATAGTAACAAATTATACTTATTATTCGATAACGGTTTGCGGCCGTCTTTTGTATATTTAAGGAGAGTGATTTTGCAACTGGCACAAAAGTTTCGTTATTAAATTATAAACATTTAAGGTACTAAAACATTCTCATAAAACGCTTTCATGCATGGTGTAAAACCGCTCATTATCCCACACCCTTCCATTATTTAATTTAATATCACATTGTCCATATATTGTATTATTTAATTAGTTTAGACAATTATGTCGCAATATACAATGCTTATTAATATGTTCAATATCCAAAGCAATAAATTTCTTAGTTTTATTATTACAGCAACATGTCGTGTAGTACATAAAACAATAATTAAGAATGTGCTGCTTGTAAGTTATTAATAGAGGCCGAATTATGCAATATACACAGTACGTAGGTTTGATAATTTAATTCTTGAGAAGAAGCCGCTGATTAAATAGGAAATTGTAAAAATTCACGCCTAAATGTGATTTAATTAAATCATTAGTTGTCTAAAAAGCCTTGACTAACGCCTGAAAGCATTGAAATTCAATTCAAGTACACCGTGAATTATGTGTTGATTAATTAATTAATGGAGATTTTTCATCACCAGATTTTATATCACTAGTTACGGGGGTAGAATTATAAAACTTTCAGATACACGATCAAAATCCTCCTCCTGCGAAATGATAAAAAATAAAACAAACACTGTCGTGAGTTTAGGAAATGGAATGGACGAGTGTGTTAAATCTGAAAATATTGACATTTGGTGAAAAACACTGAGGACTTGACAAGTGCTATGTTGAATGGTGGTGATAGTGTTCGTGACTGACCCAAGAGGTCCTTTTCCAGCCCAAAGGACAAAACGCGTGACCTACAGCTCGAGAATATTTATTAAACCCAGTTTTCTTTATACGCAGGTCGAGCCCGGGGAAACCGTTGCCACAACCAAAGAAGGTAAGACACTTTTTGCAATTTTTCCAAACGCAAAGTGCATAGGTCTGGGATTGGGGTTATCGCAGCAATAAAATCTGTGCGTTTCCCATAAACCCAACCCGAACAATGGACTTAATTTTGCATTTGTATCCGACGACCTTGCCCACGTCCTTATCTATGCTTGAGCGCTGTTGCAACTGAGAGAGAGAGGCTGGTATCGTTGTACTGATTGTACCGGCAGGTTGATTGTTATCCAATCGTTCAAACGCGGAAATCGCCTCAAATCAAAGTCTGATATCGTTATTATGCTAATTCGATTGATCTATGAGTCGCTACTAATGATTATCGAAGATTATTTCAACAAAATTTTGCATCAATATAAAGTGATTTACGCAAAGAGAAATTACTTAATTAACCGACATGGATCTATAACTAAATCTATTTGCAACTTCGCCAAAACAGCTTTTGTCGATTAAGTGGCGAACGATGTCCCCCTTAATGACAATTTATTAGAAAGTTCAAAAAATTATCCATCAACCACATTTATCATTGAGGCAATCTGATATAATATAATATTTTGTCGCAGAGGAATGGGTTAGCAAGAAGAAAACCGAGGTGACCAACACCAAACAAATCGAAACACGGGTAAAACGACAAGTTGTCCTCGAAGATGGGAAAGTCGTCGAGGATTCCGGACCTGTGGTCACGTCCAACACCACCGAAGACACAGAAACCCACGAACACCACCAAACTGAAGTAAGCCATCCTCATTCTCTCTTTGATACTTTGTTCAATGAATTGTTTTCAGTTGCGGAAACTGGGCGACGACGAAGACGACCAGAAAGCGTTGGAAGGACTACCGGATGGCACAATTGTGGAAAAGTCGAATTGGGTGGCGGTGGCGAATCCGGACGGAGTGGTTAGGGAGGTTAAGGAGAGGAGGGTTGTTTCTAGAGAGGAGACAGAAGAAGTTAAAGAGACGGAGGACGTGCAACATTTAGGGGACATCACAGATGAAGTAAGTATCTAAGACATTTAAATTAATGCAATTTAAGGAAATAATCTTTTTATTGCGGAAAAAATGTTTAATACAAATGATATAAGAACTATTTATTTCATAAAACAATACAACAATTGAATTTATTATGCATATGATACTTAGATTTACGTAAGATGTAAACTCAGTTGCCTATAGTTGTATGTTGAACATCACTGTAAAGAGATTGTAAAGTTACTCAAATCATTTCTATTCGATTTTAATTAATGATTTATATCCATCTAGTCTTAATTAATTTGCATATTAATGACTTATTATAAATTATTTTCACATTTATATAATACATTTATCAATAAATCTTGAAACTCTCGGATATATGATTTATGGACTTTGAGTAAAACATTTGATGATTTGATGTTTTGGTTTTTAATTATTCAAGATTTTTGTATAAAATTTAATTTTATTATTTTTACACTTCTTAATTCTTAGAATTCATATAATTATTACACTTATGATTCATATTTATTTTAAAATATCATTATTAATATTGATTAATCATTTTTTTTATAATAACTTATTTTGATCTTTATTTTTTATATATGATTTGTATAGCTAAAATATGTTGAAAATCTGGGAATTTTTAAAATCATATTATTACTTAGAATCCTTGGATTGTTTGAAGTCTTGGAAGTGATCGGCGTCTATACTAGACTCATAATATAGTGTAGTTCGTAACATTAAAATGCTTATAAATTTCTCAGAAGATGCGTCGTCCACGAATTCGCAATTGAAATGGGATCAAATCCGGCGAAACAATCGCGTTACGCAATCGATCCTCCGAAGCACCATAAGAACAAGGTGCATGCAAGAGTTACGAAAGGCTGTCACGTTTACAGTCCTGATAGGTCAGGATTCTTCTCGGTTTGTGCGGTGTGGAAATTGTTTATGTTTATGCCTTCCTGCTGGCGAACGTTCTAAATGTTTCCATCAAACAGTTTTACGTTGGACGGGATGGTTAAATCGCTCAACAATTATCTGTGTTTAACGTGGAAATGTTATGGTGTGGGTTTAAACTGCATCGATGGCCATGAATAAGTGATTTACTTGTTGCATATTTGAAAAGTTTCTGAATTTGATTATAATAATTAGCTTGTGATGATTTAACAGTATAATATTTGTCAATGGAAACTTCCATCCATGTGCTAAAAACATTACAGTAATTTTAAATAATAGTTTTAAACAGTGTGTGGGAAATACGTTTAAAATAAATTATTAATAAAAAAATCTATTATGCTGTCATTGTTAAAGGAATACACCTGTATAATTTAGATTAAACCCACATCGAAGTACCGTTAATTTTGATCCACTTGTTCTATTTTAAATGAATGTACTATAAAATTTCCAAACAAAAAAAAACAATATAAACAATATAGGGTAAAAATAAAACTCTAGATGTTACTTTGAATAATTATTTTAATAAATTTACATAATTTATGCTTTCTTGGATCTCTAAACGTTTTAAATGCCAATATCATTATAACAATTATCCCAAATATGTACAAAACTAACATAATATTATATTATTCCTTTGGCATTCAATAAAATTTATAGTAATCCAATCCAAGTCCTATAAATATAAACAAGGTCGAAGTTGACTGTGGTGAGTGTAAATTTTATCTCTTCCCAATTTCAAGGTAATCTAATAATACCTTTGATACTGAGGTCATGCAAATAATATTTTAATTCAGTAGTACTTCAGTTTTGAGTGCGTTGTGCCAAACGTTCCTCTTTGGTCGAACAAAGAATAGCCTTAAAATAATTTTAAAATAATTACTGGTATTGTACTAAAGAAGGCACTTAAAGTGATTACCTCTAATGTTTGATTGTTTAATTTGTTGTGCAATAATTATAGTTATTTGGCAATAATTGAAGAGGCATTTTTAAGAATCTTAGTTTTTTGAACCGTTATTGTTTATTGTTCACAATATAAATGTGAATCTCAATATGTATTCATTATCTTTAAGTTAATTTTAATTAACCTTCCAGAGAAATGGTCGTAAACCTCAATTAGTTAAAAATCATAAAATTGTAGTCAGCCTAAAATTTATTTAAATAATTAAAGGCTAAATTAATGTGTGATGATTTATTGATGAGATTTGTGACTGACCTATCCTATAATTAGCTGTTGATGAAACAAATTTATTTCTATTATTACACATATGGTAACCGTTAGTAGTGATTAACATCCTATATCTAGTTAAATGATTAAACAAATTAAATTGCTGGCTCAAAAATCTTGTTCACTGAAACAGTTATATTCCGATTTACAGTTGCATCAGCTTAAAGGCCCATCATTAACTCAACATCTATGTATAGTTACGGCCATTTTATACAGCACATTCACTTCATACGACCCGTCATCGAAAAACAATAAAATTGGCTGATTAGTAGAATAGAAATGGTTCTATGTAAATTATTGTTTTTGTACATCGACCATTATTGAAAAGAAATAAAGTGAATGTATTTTAATTTTTTATAAAAAATAGAAGACAAAAGGTTAGGTTAGATTGAGTGTGTTTGGGTTAGGATGGTTTAAAATTACTTCATAAAGTTTACAGTTGATAAAATTAACTTTCTTATTGCATTTAATGATTGAAATAAGCAATATGGACAAGGTAAAAGCCGTAAAACATGCTTTGTTGTACACTATTATTGTCCATAAATTATTTATTTAATTCCACCTACTCAAACAGTTAATGTTAAAACGCTCTTACATTTAGGTATCATATTGTATTGTACAAATTATCAATATGCTTGTGTCTTATAACTGTTTCCAGTTATTTTTCCAATATGATTATAACTCTACAAGAAATTCTGAAAATTTTCAACTAAATTAAATAAAATGTGAAAAATATCGAAGGATATTAAACACTGACTTTAACGCATTAATGTTAACAATCAGTTTAATGCTTGTTAAATTATCATTAAAAGTCTATATATAACTGTGTGGTATCATTAGTGAACATAGTGTAACAAATGAAATTGATCCTATGTATTTGTTAGCACAAATAATTAAACTAATTATAAGAATCAATACATTAAGTCACTGTCTCATATTCTGCGATTTTTTAATGTTAATGAATTTAATACGTTTTTGTGAAATTCTACACATATTCATTTTAAAGGATTCAGTTTTTCTCATTTTTCAACTATAAAATAATTATAATTGATGGGATATAGAAAGCCGTTTTATATTCTATGCATAGAATTTTTTTATCATGTATCTTTTAAGATATCATTTACTAAAATACAATTTTAAATAAAAAAAGTTATAGGGATGTTTCCACCATATATTAGGCCATATTATATATGTTACTAATGTACATATCTATTTTTTTTTTAAATAAGGAGATCCATATATGAAAGCGTAGTTTTTACAGTTTAGAATAACTTTTTAGATATAGTAATGTTTTACACACTCTGTAGCTAAGTATAAATTTAATTAAAACATTATATAATTACATATTCATTTCTACATATACTATTAACTATAATCACGATAAATTATACACTTTGATTAGTATACTAATAGAATATACTCCATTTAATAAAAGTATATTGACCTAAGACACGCCTTGTTTCTGCAATACGCTTTGATCCAATTTCAAAGTTATGACAACCCCGAGGTGCTGTTAAACTAACAATTTAAGAAAATAAATCAAGCAGAAATTTGAAAACAAAGATCGACCATCAAATTGCACACTGTAACCTTCCAAAACGATTCCGTTATGCCCTAAAACCTCAATTACAAGCCGATACCTACGGAACCGATAAAGATCATAAAAAAATGAAACAAAATCCCGGTGGAACTTTCGATTTCTTCGCCGCCGCACCGAAACGTAAACACATCAGGATCGCCTCGCATTAGAAATGAATGATGGCACCGCGTAACCTTTGCGGCCGCCGCGGCCCGTGATGAATCCTAAAAGTCGTCTCGGGGGGCCGGGGGAGCAGCGCGGGGGGACCCGGGGCAGACCAGTCAAGCAACCGTTCACCGGCTTCGCCGAAGATGCCGGAGTGTTCTGGTGTTCTTGCACTGTACCGCGCCGGGGACAGACGTTGCAATTTCGACCTGGTACTGTAATGAAACGAGATTGGCGTTATGTGGAGTGTGCGGTTTCTGTGTGGTTCAATTGAAGTTTGTGGTTGCAGGCGGCGGTTGCGGAATGCTGCAGGTTCAAGGTACGGTTTTTTTTTTTGAGTGATCGGTACACGGGAGTTGGCTCAGTTATGGAGATCGTGGGGAAGGATAGGTCGTGTGAGGAGAATGCGTTTGGAAACTGTCGGATTTGTTACTATGTGCTTTCCAGTTTCTATATCCTGGTTTTAAAATGTTTCATTTAAATGCTATGGAAAAGTAGCAGTAATTTATGATTTTAACAATTTTGTCTGGGATGTTTCCTTGAAAAAAAATATCTAAAATTGCTGATTTAGAAACTGGTTATTTAATTAACTAAACTATATCAGCTTGTTTTATTAATTGTTAACAAGAAAATATATTGCTATTTTTTTTAATTTATAGTCAATATATTTAAAAAGGATATTATGTATTTAAAATTGTTGAAATGAATTTTTTTATAATATTTAATATTTATACAAATTATGATTATTTTAAATTCTAATTTCTATATTTTGAACCTTAATCAGTCTGTTGCTTAGAAAATATCCTCATTTAGAAACAAGTTATATAATTAACTAAACTATATCAGCGTTAAATAAGTATATTTAATAGTAAACAATTTAATGAATTTTTTTTTCAATTTTACATTATTATGGAATATTTGCACTACTTGCGTTAATGACCTTTTGACAACATGGCTTCATACTTATAACAATGCCCTCCCAAATTTCTATGATCTTTTGATTTAGTTGGTTTAAAGTATTTGGTGGTAGTTGAAGTGCTCTTATTTATCTTCCTATATAGTCCCATAGATGTTGAATCTGATTTAAGTCTACCTCGTCAAGGTAGTCCCTGATAATTCTCGCAGTGTAAGGTCGAGCATTGTCATGCATAAAAATATACTCTTCGCTAATAAATGGAGCTAAGGGTACAACATGAGGTTCTGGGATTTCCTTTATGTATCTATCAGCCACCAGCAATGACAACCAGTTCTATATGTGCCTGCAAACTACGGCCACCCCAAACCATTACCGATCCTTCACCAGAAGTGTTTCAGCTTAAATTGAATGTAACGTTTTTCTGATCGTCTATACACTTTTCTATGACGACCATCGCTATTTAAAGAAAACCTAGACTCATCTCTAAACAATACATGACTCCAATCAGCTTCTCTCCAATGAAGTTAGTCAGTCGATCCCTATGATATGTTGCAGTCAATAGGGGCCTTGTTACAGCACGGCACGGGGTTCTTGTCTTCTTTTAGTCTTCTCCTTTTATATCCTGACTTATTCTTGTAAGTCAATAAAAACTGTTGCTGTAATAAAGTACCACAAACCCAAGTCCAAAGGCTTGGATTCTTAAATATCGATCTTGTTGTGGTGAAGTTATTCTTTTCCGCCCCTATTCAGATCTTCTTTCGTTGGTATCCTTTTCGTAAAATCGTTTAATAAATTTTGAAATCGCCGATTGTGTCATATTTGGTCGATTTGATATTTCATTTTGACTTCTTCGTAAAGAGCAATGTTCACTGCACACTTTTCTTTTGAAATATTGTGATTATTTACTCTGTTGTTCATTTTAAAGATATTAAAAAATAATCGTAAACTGTAAAATACTGTTAGAAGTGCAAAACTATCTGTTTAACGGACAAAAATAAATATTTTGGCGAAAATTTTAGGATACCGTATGGTTAAAGTGTCAAAACTAATAATTTAATATACAGACCGTTTAAAAATTTATGAAAAAAAAGTAAATTAGTAAATTTAATCCATAATTTTTTGGCGCACTGTATATATAATATCGCTCATATGTAGAGCAATATTTTCTTGACGATATTCCAGAAATATTATCAATCTGAACAATAATACGTCTGTTAAATTCGGGACAGCCTGTATAACTCATTTGTTTCATTGGTTCAGTTTTTAGTTAATTTTGTGTTTACCTGTCGGGTCAAATGTAAAGCAACAAAATTTAAAAACTGCATATTTTGCTAGCTATCAATTTCATTTTTAATTTGTATTTAATAACACGAGAAATGCCTATCAGAGTTCATTTATCAGTTCAGTTGAAACAAAAAATTATTGAAAAATTTTAACCGAGCATCAGAACAAAACATAAAAGCTGTCGAAGACGCAAAAAGGTTAAAATCACCGATAGGAGAATTAAATTCCTAGTTGTCCAGAATCCATTCATCCCTGCAGCACATAAGATCAATGAAAAGTAACGGTGGTGAAGAATAATGGTTACCCCACAAAATATTAAATTTTTATTAAAATATTGAATATAACTTTATAATTTGATTGTCCTCATGTTGCTTTACTTTTGACCCCACCTAAATTAATTAAGTTCAATAAAATATTTTTAGTTGATAATATTTTAGAAATTATGATTACATTACTTTAGTTTTTCATACTTTGCTATATATTTTAAATTATTATAAATGCTGTAAAGTATTCCCAAAACAACGCAGATTTTTGACTGTTACTCTACATGGAAGTGAATATATTAATTTCAATACTAAATAATAAAATTATTTTTATTTATTTATACTCCTAAATCTTTTAAAAACAAGTCTCTTTATAGTAGTTTTATATAATTTAATTTAATTAAAAATATTTTTTTTTAATTTTTAACAATTTTATTTTTTATATTTCCTAGAAGAAATTATCTAAAATTCCGCAGGTGTAAACTGGTTACATAATTAAGTAAAACTATATCCTTATTTTGATAATTGCTAATAAGAAGCTTTCTGAAAATATTTTAAAATTTATTTTACAATGATATAAAAGGAAGGAAAAAATTTATAAAAATATTTTAATTTAATTATTAGATAACAAAATTATTTAATTATCTGTATTTCTAAATATTTTAAAAACAACTTTTTTTAATATATTTACAAATATTTTTTTATTTTTGCTAATTTTAAGTATTTTATATACTTTTGTGAATTCAGTGCATGTATATATGTACGAATAATTATTTTTTATTCCTGTAATGTTTTCTGCATATTTTGTAATTAAATGTTATTTAAGTTAAATGAGTAATTAAATATTTTCAACAATATAATTAAAGAAAATTACAGAAATATTATTAAACAAAAATTAATTACATTTTTTTATTACTACGATAATTCAAAATAGGGTAAGCAAACATTACTTTCAAGGATATGTATAAAATCTAAATAATAATAAATAAATTCATTTTTTACTTCAAAATTAATTGTCTATTAACAATCTGATAAATTAAAATAATAAATAAAATTAATAATTAACAAATGAAATAAATAACAAATCATATATATATTATTACTTTCTAGACTTATTTTATTATCGTGTCATAATTCGTTAATGAAATCACAATTATATTGCACATGATTCTTAATGGACTAATAAAAAAATTATTCACAACGTTTGAGCAAGTTTTTCTCATTTATGATTTCGTTGCTCAAATCTATTAAGTTTTTATAATATTTAAATGCCTGTCACCATTACAAATGACAACATTTCAGATAAAAAATAAATAACCACCAGCATCCGGTTTGTAACGGTTTTTATAACAACAACAAACACATGCACTATTTTTTATAATATCTTATCATGTAAATTTATGTAAATAATATGCATTCATAACATTACTTAATTAGTTTTCACCAAATCCAGCGCCGTATTTATTTAATTTATTTAATCTTGAGCTGCATTCATTATAGCTGGAAAACCGCACCGACCTTAAACAAAATTATTTATTGTTGCAAAAACATGAAAACCCGAAAAGGTTATTTAAATAACAAGGCTGCGGCCAATTAAATGAAACGCGACTATTATAAACCAACATATCGAAGATAAAATCCTTTAACAAGTCAAATAAAATTTCTCTTTAATGTTCCAATTGACAATTTTGCAATAACTACTACTAATTTATCATTTTAATTTTTCATACCAACCTTGACCTGACTTTCTGTGAAGATCAAAGTTCTTCTAAGCAGTCTAATTTAATGAAGTTGATTTGTCATATTAGTTCAATAACGGACGAATGCTGCGCTGAAACTGAATATTCTTGTGATGAAATTCACCGAGTACAGAACAAATATAATAAAAATTAGAACTTATACAAGATATTATTATAACACTGCGTCTGATTATAATAATTTGTTACACGCAATGATATTTACCGAAATAGCTTCGTACTAATGACCTATTGTCAGTAACAAAGTGTAAACAACATTTATAAAGTTACAGAGGCAACAAGACGAATTAATAACAATATTTTGGACACACTTCCTGCTTTCTATTATGAGCGTCTTTAATTTTGTTTGTGTAAACAATGCAAAATTACACGCCTGAGGTCGTCGTTCATCATTGCGAGCTCAACTCTTCTTGTCAGTTAAATAAATGTTGTGCAATTTATTAATTAACGAAAATAGATAGTTTTCTGTCACAATTCTAAGTTAGTTATCTAATAGTTAAGCAAGTGTTTTTGCTTGAACCCAGTTCTAATAATTGTCGATTTGTAATTTTCTTAAGGCTCTATCTTATGAGTTTTTACCTAAATATTATTCAAGTGCGGTTATATAACTAGGAAACGCTTTTACTAATTAGCAAATTAAGGTCACGGTATAATTTTAACTGAATCGCAAGGCCGTTTAATTTGGATTGATGTTTTTAAAATGTTTTGATGTTAATGGACAACAGAAACAGGTCACGAATCAAATATTACAAGAAAATAATCAGAACCCAAATACGATAATTGTTGTGGAAAAATTATATTATAACTAAAGTATTTTAAATCATCTTAATTAACTTACTGGGTGGTCAAATAGTGGAAATAGATGTTCATATCATAAATTAGAAACTATTAGTTTATTAAATATATATATATATATATAAATGTTATTAAGGAAAGTGATCCTGAAAAACAAAACTGGGAAATATTTTCAAATTTCTTTATAATTTTCTAATTGAAAATTAATTTAAGATTTTTGATTATTTATTTTGCTATACTTTTTTATTAAAGGCACTTTTATAAATAATATTTTTTACACTAAGTCATGTAGTAGTCTCTGGTAGTAGAGAGGTTTGAGTCTGGTGAAGCACATTAAATATAGAACAAAAAAAAAAACAGTATATTATTTTTATTTACACATAATTAACGATATATAATTCGAATGATCAATGCAAAACCCCTTTTATACATATTATCTTCACTACCCTTTCAAAATAAAAGACATGTATTACTGTACTTCCCGTTAGCCAATGATAAAAACCCCTTTTATACAAAATATCTTCACTATCCTTTCAAAATAAAAGACATGAATCAATCAAATTTATTGTTCTAAGATACATTAAATTTGTCATAGTAATTTAAACTTAACTAATATAATTCAACGTTATTTCTTATATTAATAAGTTCTTTCGTGTTATTATTGGTTGACACTATATCGTAATGCATTATTAAAAATTTCCACAACTGAATCCACCAAACAATTGGCAATATTAGGGAACTTCGTTTGTGTATGTATATTTGGAGTTATTTTATTGGCTAGAGGCACGCCATAAGTTTACAACCATTGAAACAATAGCCCGATCTTAAAGCACATGTGCACAAAATATTCATTGAAATTTAATATAAAATTGTTATTACTTATTTAATTGTCGTGTTAAATATTAATATATATTCCATTTTAAAGAAAAAAAGTTAAAAAATGTATTTTTTCATATTAATAATTATTAATTTCATGTCAATAAAATCATTTTTATAGGTGAGGCACTGTCTCAGCTACCTCATCTGAGTAGCCTCCACTGCAACCTCCTTTATTTGATCACCCAATGAATATATTTCTACAATAAAGAATAGATAATGAAATAACAATTCTTGGAACAAACTCATAATTCTGATTTCATGATAAATTTGTCCATGCATTTCATATCCAGCACATAAAACTGTACAAATACAAGTACAATAACAAAAAATCTGTCTTCAAAGATTGTTACTTTGTATGCTACTAAAGAGCTTGTGTCCGACTTGAATATAAATTAAGTCAATTTATTATTTGGTCGTCGCAAAACATTTTTCTTGTTAAAATGTAATTATGCCAACAAAGGATTCCGAAGTGGAGCGTATTGTTATATGATTTCAGTTTGACTAACCTTCATGCTCCTTAACCGGCACACGAAAAAAAGCCAACAATTATATTTGATTTTCGTAAATTATCAAGCATGTAAATCAAAGGTCGTTAAACTGTTGATTTGAAAAAAAATCTTTGATCGGCTGACATTTAAAAACTAATAGACTAAACATTTTTCATAGTCCGTACATGAACACATTATGAAACCCCCATAAACATGCAAGATAATCAGAAATTGTAAGAGCCTTTGTTGCATCAACATCGCACAGTTCGACAAACTCTTACCCATTGAAGCGTACTCTTCTTCATGTCTCACATGATAGAGAAATCCAACTTAACTCGGCTTAACTTTATCGCTGACATTACCGGCCAACATAAAAATCACCTTTTGTGATTTGAATAACTTTCGAATCGCAATGCGTTGCATAACTGCACGAAAAAAAAAAACAATGTGTGCGCAAGGCGCAGCTACGATTTTCGATTTTATCCGTTGACATATGTTTACGACACGTTTCGTGGGCTTTATAAAAAGGATTAGTTTTACCGGCGCGAAGATTAATTGTAATTAAATCCGCGTGCACAATGGACATTGGCAAAACCATGTGGACATCTGCTGTAAATGCATTCGATACGCGCTGATTCTTGTGAAAAGAATTTATTGGGCAACGAATTATTTGTTTTTTTTTTTTTTTGCTTTTTTATTTGTTGATGCCGCTAGAAAAATGAATTTTATTTGGCCTGTGGTTTTCGACAGATATTAATTACAAAATATTGTTTGAAACATTTCAGTCATGGACTTTCCTCATTTAATTTTTTAAGTTTTAACTTTAATCATTAATTATAAAAATGGCGGATGCGCATATTGGAGTGAAGGAAAAATACCTTTTTAATGTTAATAATTATAATAAATTAGTTTATATATTAATGTACAGTGTGACCCATTTAAAAACGGCACACCCTCATAAAATTTGAATTTTTAATTCGATATTAGCAAACTTTCATTTGAAAACCGTGAAAATATGAACTTATACATAAAATGTCACGTTTCTGGTCCCAAGACCAAAAACCTACAAGGTAATTTTTTAAGTATGAAAATTGAGAAAATTATACAATTTTTTTTTTTAGAAAATCTAATTAACTACACCACTGGTATAAGCACCCCCTGAAATGGGTGTATAGTAAATTTTTTTAGAAAATTGTGCATATTCATAATATTGTGAAAATATTAAAAATCATATTCTTTCTATAAATTTATTTTTTTAAAAACACTTTATATTAATTTTTTATGTATATAAATATAAATCTTTTTTATTTAATTTAAAGTTTTTCGTAATAATAAATAGACAATTTTATGTTGAAACCATTATATAATTTGAGTTTTTGTAAATTATCCTAATGAAATATAAATAATATTCATAAAATTTAATATTTATTATTTATTATAAATTTTTATGTTATTAATTTTTGTTTTTACTTTGTTTATTTACACCCCCAAAATTATTTATAATTGTTCTTTATAATTAAATTTTTAGAATATTTAAATTTTAAGTAAACTATTATTTTTATGTGTTATTAATTAACATACAAAGTGTGGCCCAAGATAAAAACATTTCTGTAATTTTTTTATTTATAATTCAATTTTAATGAATTTAATTTAAATTCTGAAAATGAAGATAATCATTTTTTCAAGATTAGTATAGATTTTTGAGCAATTTACCAAAACTAATTAAATTTCTTAACTTAAAAGGTTGTAATTCACATTTAGTTCAGTCAGTGATCAAAATGTTTATGGAAATACAAATAAGAAGACAATCAATGTATTTAGCAGAAAAAGTCAGACGTCAAATCAATAGCTAAAACTTGGTAAAGATGTAATTCAGTAAAGAATTGCATAAAAATATATTAATTACTCTCCAGAATTTTGGCGAAAAATACTTTGGAGTGATGAATCCAAGTTCAATAGAATAGGATACGCAATTGGCCACCAAATAAAAGTTTCGACCGTAGATATATTACAAAAACATTGAAACTTGGTCCAGATAACTTTATGATTTAGGGTTCCTCAGAAAAGGAAGGACCATCACAGAAAATTATTGGCAAAATGAATAGTTTCATGTATTGAGATATCATAAGAGATATAATTTACCAATAATAATTTACTATTTCCTAGTTTACATGGATTTTTATGCATGATTGGAATACGAAGCAAGCGTCCAAAATTTTCAAAATTTTTTAAAAGATAATCATGTTGAGATTCTTGATGGGCCAGGGCAAAGTCCAAATCTAAATCAAACTGAAAACTTATGGAACGACATGAAGTTTTGATTAAAACATTTAGATCAGGTTATATAAATTGTGGTTTATTGAAGAGTTGTAGAACTTAATTTCAAACGACCGTAGTCGATAACTATTGTCTCGGCATTTACTGGCGGTTATAACGAACACAAGATATCCAACAACATGTTAACAATTTTTATTTGTATATAAATTATGTAATAAATATATTTTTTTAAATGTGTGCTATTTCTGTGACTAGACACTACAATAAGTGAATAATAATTTTAAATAAAATATAAAATATTTTGATTGCATTTAATCAGAAAGGGACATATTCTTATTAACAATAAATAGCAATCTGTGGTATTTCTCTTTCTCTGTCTACCACTGAACTTTTAATTAAATTTTATTGTTAATTTTTATAATTTATTACGTTTTATATTTTTATACGAAATTACTATTAAAAAAAGATAATCAAGTTGCCCGCTAGAGAATCTAGCACCTCTGACTTATTGGAAAAATTATTTTTTTCTGTCTAATATATTGATTAAAGATGCATTTAAGATAATTGATTATATATTTTGAAGAACATTCGCCATATTTTTTTATTTCGAGTGACTTTTTTTCAACTTTATGAATTTTAAATAGTAAATATTATTTAAATAAGGTGTCTACCATTTTGCAATTTGATAAAAATAATACATTAAAATGAATCAGTGTGAATTCATCACATTATGACAACATAATAAATTCTCAGATGTTAAAATTCAACACACAAAGACCAAAAAACCCGTCTTCTAAACAACTCCGGAACATATAAACAAGAAATAATTGCTGCAATTTATTAAAAGAGCCGGCAAAAACCGTCGGTATTATATAAATTGCGCACTTCCTGAAGAATCTTGTCTTGTGACTGAAACGTATAAAACAACGATAACCGACAACGTAATCGGGCACCTGCGTTTCAGGAATGTTCGGCAAAAATTGCCTGCCTGCCAATTACAACGAGACATAAAATTTTACAGTTTCTCGGCAAACCATCGCACCTGTTGCGACCTCAAAGGTCGCAACCTTCATTTCTTTGTCTTTTTCGCCGCGGACAACTTTGTAGGTTAGTGTGTCTATGCATATTCGCTTGTATTGTTGGTTAATAACAATAGGACTGGGTTATAATACGTATTAACGGTTCGCAAAAATGGATAATTGAGACCCGTTTAACTAAGATGTCGGATTTTCTATGCCAATTTATGTCACGGCTCGGATATGGTAATTAAATTGTTGATTTTCATGTGAATTTTTTGCGAATTATACATACACAATCGATTAAAATTAAATCTTGCCCGAGACAAGTTTCTCTCTTGATCTACTATTGCAGTCTCCGAGAAACATCCTGATATTTTTATGGTGATGTTAACGAGAACTGCAAAGTGATTAGGTGTGGCATTTTAATTCTTATAAGGTTAAATAGACAGGATCTTATTGTTCACAGAACCTCCTTTTTTATTCTTTTAACAGTGTCATTAATTAAATCGTAGACATACACATAATAGACATATTGGATTTGTCCATCTAGAATATAATTGATTATTAATATTTATTATTATTTTTTAAGCAATTCTTAGCCGCGGTTCGTAGTGGCCGTTCGGACCTGCGGCAGGTGCTGCGTTCGAACGAGGGTGGACAGGCGCTGGTGTCAACGGGTCCACGTCTGATACGCGACACCAGCAAGAGCAACAAGGTGATAGACACCGAAGATACAAGAGAACTAAGTTCAGTACGTCCCGACGGAAAAATCATCACAGAGACTCAACGCACTACCGAACACGAGGAGGTCAACGACGACGAGTGTCCTGACGACGTTCCCGATCAAAATTACGAGAAGGAGAGCTCCCAGAGGTAATATGCATTTACTATTATAAATCTGTGTTTTTCTTTAATCAACCCGCTTTTCGAACAGATTCAAAAAAACAAGGGAACAAGAGGACGTAGATTATATAGCGAACGGGGTTAACATAGGACACGAGATGAGGTTCAAAACGGAGACCATGGAAGTGGAGAGACGTGGAGATGGAATGGACGAGGTTGATTTTGATTCTTTGTCGGCCAGAGTTCGAAGGAGGACCAGCAACATCCGACAACAACCTCACAGATACAGAGGTAAGGATATTGAAGGAGTATTTACGTATTGCATGTTGGAGGCTTTGGAAAAGCTAGAATATTATCATAAATGGGATCTTGGGTCTTATGGAATTGTACTTGTACTGTCTAGATTTTATCTCTATTCTATTTATAATGAATGAGGAACAAAAAACCCAATGTACATTTAACAAAATCATTTATTATATTTCACTTTTGATATTTGAGCCTCTTTTTGGGATTTTCGAAGACTTCGTCAATGTTAACTTTACCAAAGATTCCTTTGAAAGCTGAGACACGTCGTGTTTCATAGTAATATGACAAAAAGTCCGGAACGTCGCTGTAGTAGAATTGTTTCTTAACTTCGCTGCTGTAGTTGAATATGTGTTGGATGTCGACCTTTGAAATAAGATAACACTCCGTTGTTTCAATCGCGACAGCTGTCAATATGTATTTTCCGTCTTCCGAACAGATCATAGAAGCCATACCAAAATATTCGCCATCTATTTTGTGTCCCAATTCTATTCCATCTCGAGTGAAAAATGCTACTGTGCCAAACGATATAAAATAAATATTTTCCAAAAAATCTCCATCTTTGTAAATAACATCGTTAGTCAAATAGATTTCATGTCTCATTCGAGAAATCAAAAGACCAACAGCTTCTCTGGTCAAATTACGAATCTGTTGCGTTTTCTGTATAAGTATTCTACAATTATTGACATGAATTTCCTCTTGCAAGTGTTTAGGCATAATCGACATTAGATCCTTCTCATTGAAGAAATATCCTTGAAATTTATACTCATAATAGTGACATAATCTGTGCCTAAGCTCAGATGGTAATTTCTGCGATACAATAAATTTAATCAATTGATCAAAAATCTCTTGATATTTGATTTCAGACATTTTTATAACGCCAAAGAGTACCAAAAGGTCTGCCCATATGTACACCGTATAGATACGACCCACAATTAGAACAGTAGAAAGATAGAGTTCTTCAGCTTGACTGTAATTAGTCCCTACATAATGTGGATAATCTCCGATTCCAACTCCAAAAAAGTGAATCGCTGTAAGCCTGACTATTTCTAGATATGTTTTTACCAGACTAACTGTGGGCCTATATTGATTTGGTTTGAGCCAAGAAGAAAAGATAGGCTGGTTGAAATCGCCAATAAATAAAAAATTTTGTATTATAGGAATGTAGTAAGTGCCACAAGAAAATAGATGCACTATAACAAATGTCATCCATATATAAGTTATACAAGCTGTTTTGGAAAATGAAATATTGGATCTTTTGGAGCACATTAAAAAGAGTCGATTTGTCTTTTTAACTTTTGTGAAGAAATATATCAAATCTAAGCCTGGTGCTCTTATATCCCTGTAGATACATTGGAGAACAAACACAACTAAAACTATTAAATCGAATATTAAAAAAGTTTTTAGATACAGCAATGCCACACGCTTTGGCTGAGTAACTATTTCATTTTCTCTGGAAACATATCCTTTTAAAAATGATGTAATTATTTTTATGACGAACAGGAAATTCCAAATCACCCACGTACAAGTCCACAACCAATTTGTAGGAGGCTCAAATCCAATAGTAAATGGAACTAAGAACATTCCACTTACATGTGATAAAAAAGTGAACCTTTCGAGATGTACGAAACTGTTACTAAAAGGGTGTATCATATATTTATAACCACTTCCAGCGTGCCTTTTTTGCTCTTCGACCATTTCAGCTCTCTCCTTGAAATGATGCTTACAATCTAAGTTGTTTATGTTTACGTTGTTTTGCAACAAAACATATCTTCTTAATTTTTGCAGATTTGAAGCATTAGGTGGAAGATCGTCCACTTCATCATGTTCTATGTGCAAATCGCACTGATGTACCACGGCACGGTTCTTAAGGACATTTTTCATTTTAGTTTAATGTCAAACTTTGGTTTGAAGCTTATAGAGTATTAAAATGTCATTTGAATGACTGCAGGTCTTTTATGGTTACAAGATTAGAATATTTGCAAATTTTTAGTAATTTGGTCAAGCGATACAAATATCGAAACAACCATTCATTATTTTAGCAAGTACAATCGTTATGATGGAAATAACTCACGTTTGTGATTTGAAGGAAGAAATACAAGATGCATTCACAAAGGTACCACCAAATGCTACCTTCATTACTAAGTGTTATACATGGCTCAAACTGAAGAACACCGTGAACATAACTAGTATGGAAAGCAAAAGGTTTTTTATTTACAGAGCTGACATATTGGCTGAAAGAACAAGGCATACTTGTAGTAAAGATTTCTACATAATACATCCTTTAAGTGTAAATTTTGCTATACAAGAAGCTATTTGCTGGGTTATATTGACTTACACGTTTATATTTGTTCCATTTTATTTTGCTTTTAGACCTGCTTGGGTTGGTGGTCTACTCTTTTGGATAGCATGTTATTCCGTTTTTATCGCTTTTAACTGTTTTCGTGGAGTTAAGTTAAAAAATGAGATGGTGACCAATCAGTTGCAAGTGTTGGTTATGTATTTAAAATCTTATTGTCTAACTGATCTTTTGCTTTATATTATGGCAATTATTAATCTGTACAAGCATAATAGTCCTGTGCTATGGTTCATGGTTTATGTCAGAACTTTTACTTACATTAAATTGTCCGCAGCTATTTTAAAACGAATCAAGACAAATCCAAATTTTATTCTGTTAACCAAACTTTTAATGGCAATTACCATTTTATTACATTTTTTTGCTTGTACTTTATATGTTATTCCAACAACAACTGCCTTTATTTTCGGTAAAAATCCAGGTAAAGCATTTATTAGATATCAGTACAATACGGACTCTAAAGGACTAATTTATTATGCATGTATGAAAGCTGCTGCTACGCATTTCTTTGGAACCTACATTATTCATATAATTAAAGAAACACATTGGACAGAAGAATTAGCACTATGTGTGATACTGCTGTGTGGGAGATTGTTCACACTATTTATGTGGTCGAAACTTTTGGTAATATTTGGAATAATAAATTTATCGCAAACTAAATATGAAGAAATCCGAAACCAACTATACAAATTCATGCGATCGAATAAATTACCAAAGGCGCTTAGAGAAAGAGTGATGAGATATTATGAGTACAAATTTCAAGGATTTTATTTTGATGAAGCACAAATCATTAATAGAATGCCCTATCATATGAGGAACGAACTCCACTTGTTCAGTTGTAGAGTTCTATTGGAGAAAACCGATGCTTTCAGACATATTTCAACACAAGTTGCTGGTGATATGATGGCGTATTTCGAACAGGAAATTTATATGCCAAATGACATCATTGTTCGAGTTGGTGATAGTGTGGATAATATTTATTTTATATCATTTGGTACTCTTATGGTACTGAACAAAAATGGAGTGGAAATGAGACATTTAGAAGATGGTGAGCAGGTCGGATTGATCTCTTATTTCTTTAGTACCGGCAATAAATACATGTTCAGTATAGTCGCTCTCGAAATATCCGAGGTGTACAGAGTAACCTCAGACAATATGCATAAAATATTCGGTGAACATCCTGATATTCAACAAAAGTTTTATAAGAAGACGCTAAAAGAATTCAAAGTACTAAGCAGCAGTCAAAATTATTATGCCAATGAACAACTCACTGAAACGTTTAATACGAACTTGAAGAACCGGCTAATTTTGGAATCGCTTCAAAAAAGACCCAGGCTTAACTAATTTTTTATGACTACAAATTTTCCACAAATTGATTTTGTTTATCAAAGGTGGGTTTGAAATGTAAACTGAATTCTTTATTTCCCCTTTTGTACTATCTAGTAGATTTGGGATAACTTTTAAGGGTTGGTCCTCATTCTTCCTTCTGCTAATAAGTAATGCTTTGATTAAGTGCTTGGTTTGCTTTACACGATGGTCCTTCCATCATATTTTTTCACAAAATTACAAATAAATTGGACCATGCAATTGACGTTAACTACATGTTTTAAATTTGTTCTACAGTTCACTGCATTGTCCAATTTAACGATAGTTGTATATTGGTCAAAATTTGCGCTTGATTCATTATTATCGGAACAAATGATAGTAACAGCATCCAACCCATGACTATTTCTAGGTCTAGAGAACGGTGGTTCACCCCTAGATAGAAAAGATGCACTAACAAGGCGCCCCCTAGATTTCGACCAAGAAGAAGAAACCCGCAAAGTAGAGACGTCGAAGTGGTTGGAACACCATTTCGGCAGTGAGTCTCGTTCGTCGAGTAATTCACTTGTCGACGATGAGGAGCAGGCCGCTCCAAAAACCTCATTTTTCAATGTCACTATTAAGTCCCAGCCCAGCCCCAGACCTGAGCCCGCCCCTCAAAAAACATATACTAGTAATATGAATAACAATTCCCAAAGGGTTTATAGTCCTGTTGAGCCTGAACGTGATCGCAACCACCAATCGGGATACTATAAAGGTAATGTTCACTTTTCTTTCACCACACGCATCACACAGCTTCTCGTGGCTCTTAATACAAGCATTAACGATTCAGCAAAAGGAAGAATATCGATAACGAATACAAGTCTTATGACCCAAGTTCCAAATCGCCTGTGACATTGTGATACATCACAAATTTCGAATTTAGTTTTAAATCCAATCATCATATTTTCAGGAATATCCGAGTGGTCGGAACGTCAGGAACGCCATCACCAAGAACATTATGCTAAAGAGCGTCGATCCCCGTTGCCATATCATCGATCACCGTCACCTGTTATCGACAACCACCGCAGGTTTTCACCCGCTCCCGATTACCGCCATCATCAACAATCCCCTGTGCCGGACTATCTCCCGCGCCATTCGCCTGTTCCGGACTATAGGGCGCATTCACCAACCCCGGATTACGGACGCGGAATCAGGCGCTCGCCCAAAAGAGACGTGGTGACGCCGACGCCTCCACAGAGGAAACGAACCAATGACAGACAAAGACAAAGGGTTGTTGAAGAGCGGACGAGGTAAATCACCTTTTGAGTCCTTAAGCACTTTTGATATTATTTAACATTTTACAGATATGACAGCGGATATAGGAGTAGAAGAGATGATAGTCGGGAAAGAATTGAAGAACCTCCACCGGATTATTCGCCACCAAGTCCACCTCCAATGCCCAGTGAAAAGAAACCGATGCAAAAAACTAGGTTTGCAGCAGATCCTCCAAAAGCTAAGAGCGGAAATATTATCGGTAAGTTCCATTATTTTTATTTGTTTTTGTTAAACGGAACAATAAAGAGAATTGTATAAATTAAGAACAATGGCAAATGCTCAACCAGGTGTTAAAATGTATATTGGAATGATTTTTAAACAGCTGTTCCGTTAAAAATAATCTCAACCAGATGTTAAAATAATAAAGCTTTTTGTTAAAATTCCATCTTGCAAAAATACCTTAATTGACTATTTTCCTTAAATTTGTTCAATGTGGTACCAAAATTGTCTTCAATCACATCAATGAAATTGCAGGAAATTACTACAACAATTTCTGTTAATTTACAGAGCATTTTTTACAGAAATAGAAAATTGTACTAAGTAGGTTTTCGATATGTTGTACTTAAACTGTCAATCTTATCTACAAAGACACACACATAAAATGTATGTAAAAAAATACACAAGCAACATTCTGCACACACACAATATAATATATGCAAGCAATGTAAAAATCTCCAACAATTCGCAAGCCTGGGGCCAACTTGTAAACATTTAAACAAGTTTCACGCATTCCACAACAATACTAATAAGTTATTTCAGAGTCGTTCGTTATGATACTTTCTAGCGTGTTATCCGTGCCCTGCCTTCCACACACACCGACAACCTGTGCTCGGATGATCACGTCATCGGATAAATTCATTGCGATCCTTGTTCATTGGTTTCATTAACGTGTGGCCGCGGGCTAATCCCGACCCAAAGCCAGTAGACAAATCGTTGTTGTATTGTGGAAGTGCGCAGAAAAATTCCGTTGGCGGTGCTGGATATTTGTGAAATTCTATTAAGAAATTTTAATTTTTCGTTTTCCGTTTGTGGTTTTTTAATAAATTTTTAGAATAGTGTTGTGTTTTTAGTAGGTACAAGTGAAACTAGCATCAAATAGGTTAGTATTATTAGGCGGATTCACATAATCGTGTACTTTAATGAATGTCTTGAGATTAATTGGTTCTAAATAGATTTTTTATCAGGAACTACTTTCATGCTTTCTATCATTCCAAACGCATTTTAAACTAAAATATGCATATGTATATGCAGTTGTGTGCTCAACAAGATTAGAAGAATAAAATAAATATAATTCCCCACTTTCAAAATGTGTTGTCGTTTGTTCCAGGTCAATCCATAAGAAAACTGGTGGGCAAAATCCGTTCTGCGAGCGCTGAACGCAAGGCTAAGCAAAGGGCGAAACGTTCTCCGAGCCCCTCGTACCAACAGGGTCATGTCATAGATAGCAACATTGGGCACACGATGGAACGACAGCCGGTCCAGCGGTACTATTTGGGAGAAGATCCTTTCGGTGGCAGTATTTACGGCCGTGAAAACAAGTACGAAGGCGTGAAACCGGCCAGAAGTTCCAGGAAGCCGAGAGAGGAAGATCGAAGGTAAGGAACTAACTTCGTAGACGTATTAAGGAGATGTATTTGTAGTTATCTTAAAAGAATAATTTATGATAACTAAAAGTCTACTGAATTTTGTACTTGTGGATTTTTCCTTGGTGATAATTTAACTAGGGAGGAAGGTTTTCAAAATGCCATTACGATTAAAAATGAGGGAGGAATAGTTCTGTTTTATGATGTAGCATAACATAACATTACACAGATTTTGCGTTTGTTAGTATTCCCTTTTTAACTTATAATTGCAAATTATTGATGTAAAATTAAAAATATTAGCTATTGACATGTTGAAATAATATTTATATTTTTCCTTAATAATTAGTTAGTTAATCTTTATTGTCGTTAAACTGATTAACATTAAATTAACATTAAATTTTAGTTGTTGGAAATAATATAAAGGATCTAATTTCATTTTTATATCACAACTAATTGTGTAAATTAATATTGTTACATAATATATAGCTGTGTAATTAGTAAATAAATACAATGTTCATGGTTATTTTGTTTAAAACAACTATTTGACAAAAATATAACAACTATTCAATAGTGATTTTGTGGTTTTTGATACTTAAAAATCACATAATTTTATAATATAATTTTATATACTTATTTTTCATATATACTTAATATGAAATTACTTAAATACTTTTACATATAAATGACAAGTTTGAGAGATTCTAGTCTTATAAAATTAATTTATTAGAATAAAAATATTGACTAATATTCAGCAAAATATCGGTGTATGTATATATTAATATACAATAGAGAACGAAAAAGCTGATAATCATATTAATAGTATGAATGTTCCGATCTTAAGAAACATTAATTTAATTATAAAACCTAAAATATTATATTGAATATTAAAATTTAGTATTCTTCATAATTATTTCAATAGCTTGAGCACTGTATAATTAAAAACAGACAATTACTAATCATATATATTCAAGAACCGCACCTAAAAATATATTTTTTATATGAACACATTACAATAATCTGATTTATGTAAATTTACCAACTGACAATAGTTTCGCGTTTCTGTTTTATTCTAAAGGGAAACATTGACTGTAAACTACAGAACGTCACATATGAAAAGCTTCCATATTTTTCCATGTCCGCGTACATGCATTTTATCCTCGTGACTGCATTAAACATTCCAATCAGATATAATTTATGTGTTACCTGACTTGTTACCGTTCTGCTCACACTTCAAATTCGCTTTATTCATTAATTATGCATTCGATTTTGTATTATCTTGAAACTGGTGGCTATACTTACTAATTTTCAGTAACATTGGTATGAGGAATTTCAATGAACTATTGTTGAAACATCAGTGCAGTGTTTAGGTTTGAAATGCAACCAAATGGATGACGACTGATTATAGATTATGAATATATTCATTACCATAATTAGAGTTCTACTTTTTATGGATTCCATTTTGAGGACCCGGAAATATCTCTTAAATAAACCACTTTGTGAGATACTGTTTTATGGCAGGTTGCCTTGTAATCCTGTTGAAAAAATGGTTGAGTTCTTGAACAACAAGAATGGTAACAAGTCTTAGAAACAAGAGGTCATCGTATAGGAAGACTGCAATGTGTATGTACGCGAGACAATTTTCGTATGTAGAATTGTTGCTGCGACCTTCGTAGAGTAGTACTGACTATATTTAGTAGTGATCAATGTTAAGTGAGGTCGTGTAAATAGCAAGGTGAATATGTCATTTCACTAATTGTTAGTCTAATATGGTAAAAGTCGATGCTAATTAATTCGTAACGTTTTGTTAGGAATTGAGACAAATGTTTTCGAAATTGTAACAAATCTGTAAACAAATTGTACTGTTTTCATATCACTTCATTATTTGCGTCGACCTCAATTAATCACTAGTCTAATCATTTCATCTAGTTTATGTATAAATTTCAAAAACCTTTGCCGATTAATATTTTCTGTCTTTTAACACTGACGGCTTTAAGAATTTTCACCTGTATTATTAAAATTTGCCGATAATTGCTCGATTTATATATTCAAGGGCAAATTCTAATAAACTTGTGGATGGTCATAAATATTTATTATTATGTTGTTGTCACTTGATTATTTATACTAAAATGTTTATTTTGTATTATATTGATGCTTACAATAAAATTAATATTCCCAATATTAGTATTTTATTGGAATTAATTGTTTCTAATTGTAGGAGTGCGTTATTACATAATAAAGTACACAGGTAAATATATTCGTTATGATTCTGCACTGTACAAACATGTCACAATAACGATCTAAATAATTAAAAGATTAATATTAATTTAACAACGCTTGAATACCTTTTGGACTAAATTTAAAAACATAAAAAACAAATAGTAGGTAATTTTTTCTGTTATACTTGTAACAAAGTTTTGAAAAGTTAGTAGAGACTTTCACTTTAATTACTTTTTTTATCGATTAAATATACACTGTATATTACTGAGCACAATTATATTTTTACTAATCAATAATACATAAATGTTATATTTAATTATCGAAAATATTGGGGTTATTCAAACTTCATTAAATCCTCCAAAACAATAATAAAACAACTCATTTTCAAACAATTGTTATGTCGTGTAGTAATTTAATTCTTAAAATCAATGATATCACATTCATGAGTCATTAATATTTGGTGTAGGATAACACGTTAATATTTATAACCAAAATTCACATAAATTATAGTAACACAAGTTTTTATAGTAAATTATGTGTGACCATATTAGTCCCACCACGTTTACAACAACAGTCAAAATCGGCTATATCCATTTAAATCTGATTCTTCACGATATGACATTGTACATTTACCAGTTTTTAAAGAATACATTTAATTATTGATACATATCCCATCAACATTTTGATTGACACCCTATTGGAAATTTTTGTTTTCGCCTTCTCGTGCCGCAGTGTCGCTTACAAACGGCCCACGGTCGTTACAATCGTGTGACGCATGCCCAAGGCTCTCTAAACTAATTATTTTTTATGGTAAATGCCACTAACAAAACCGTGGGCTCCATAAATATACACATCGACCGCCCATATAAGTATAATATCATACTGATTCAATGTTACAGGTCGCAGAGCACTCTCGGCAGATTCAGTAAGTCCACTGGACGCCTGGTGAACGCTTCGATCGAAGAGAGAAACTCGCAGACACTGCCCCGACATTTGTCTTCCAAACACGAAGTGCCTACTAGATTGGAGAAAAGTAATAGAAGCAACAGTACCATTAACGTGTCCATCATCAACACTGTCTCGACGCCCAGAATTGTTAACGACGGACCGGCCAAACCTGCAAGGACCTACAAGTCAAACTTATCGCGCAGCAAGAGCTTAAACGTACACGCTGAGGACTTAAACTCCAGGAACATGTATACCAGCAATCCGCAAGTGCACCGTCTGGACGAGAAACCCATCGGCCTCAAAAGTCCTGGATTAATTTCAAGTCTTAATAGAAGCCCGGATGTGAGTGAGGAAGTTTACACTAGCCGTTTCTCTACGACTAGAAATGGCACCAGTGAAACTGCTGACAACAAAAGAGTGTTTATGTCCACATTAAAGGACCGTGCGCCAGAACTGTTCAAGACCCTCCACGAAACTGAAACAGACTCATGGAAGCCCCAGACTTATAAAACCATAACGACCACCACGTCCTCAAGGAATTATAATGGAGACATTTACGAACCTCCAACAAGACTAAGGGACACACAAGTGTTCTCCTCTCCGCAACATTCGGTGATTCGAAGGGGAAGCAATTCCAGTACTGATTTTTCCGAGACTTATCACACCACTACCAGAAACGACGACCCGAATAGACCCAGCGTAACTAACACGACCACAAGCGTCAGTAAGAAGACAATTCCATCGAAGGACGGACGATCAATGGAAACAATTGAATCCAAGGAGACTAGATCGGTGACGAAAAGTCATTATCGCGGAGGCAATGAACCGATTAAGTTTTACGAAACTGAAAGAAGATACAGCAGTTCTGGTAGCAATCCGGTTGTAATTGAAGTCAGAAATTACAGGAAGTAATTCCGAATTATGTGCCTTAACAGTTTTAGATTTCTCGGACTAACTCTTAGACCATTAAGACTATTTATACTGTTCTATCGATTTTGCATTAATCATCTCGTTTCATTTTATGAAGAATTAATAATGTAGTATTTTAAAATTTATTTAAATAATTGTGCTCAACATATTTTTAAGTGTACATATTGATGAGCCAACTCTAAATGTTAACAATGTTAACATGTATTTTTAATTTAATAAAACTTATACAACTATTTTGATGTTTTATTTATGGTTTTGTTGATCTTGCTCAGAAGCCATCACAGATTTTATAAGTAACTAGTAAGGTATTACTATTTTGTAAATTTTAACATATTAACTGATGTTGAGAAGCACTCAAGTAAAAACATAAAGCACTTACAAAAAAGTGCCGAAAATATTGTACTCCTACAGCCCTAAAATTAAAATTAGCCAAATTAAGTGACGTTAGATTATGTTAATATTACATATATTAATATTACAAAAATGACTTGGAAGAAAGAATAATAAATATATAATTCATCTAATTTTGTCTAAATTCAATTAAACATTTGATTTTACTTAGACAAATCGTTTAGAATAACTTACAACTAAAAATCTAAAAAAGAAAACTAAAAATCTAATAACTTATCCAAAAACAATTTCACCGTCTATATCTAGACTAACGATAAATAGAATATGTTTGCATTTTAAATATAAAAATCTAGATGTCTGATTTTACATGAACTTACAATTGCCCAATTGTTAACAACACTTTTTTCCAATTGAGCTCTAAAATATGTTTCTACTTTATAACTTTTAAAAATAATAAATAAAAATATACATCAATAATGAAGTTGCTTTATTAAATCCTTCCAAATATTACAAATGTCTATTACAGAAGTATACTTATATAAACTTAAAATAAATAAAAAAGTAAAACCCTTTTTCAAAATATTTATTGTATAAAACATGAGAAATACCATAAACTATGAAATGTTAGAAATATAAATACTTCAGTTAAACACAATTATTCTAAAAAGTTCACAAACTACCTAAATCTTTTTTAAATTGGACATTGACAATTTCTTACGCAGATTTAGGAAATAATCTTATTCAAATACTTGGTTATAAATGGGGCTGATAGATTACCTCACTTGGAATCAGAATTTCTGTCTCAATTAGACATCAGGTTGACTCATTGCTCTTGCCTGTGCCCTTACTCTTTTTTCGTATTCCAGACGATTTTGACTGAAAGATTTAATATTCAATTAATTATTTGTATTCAACATATATCAAATATATATATATATATATATATATGTGAAATATTAGTGGAAAAGTTTGGTGGTGTAGTAGTTAGTTGGTAGTTCTGAAGGTTTGTTACTATAAACTCTTCTGTTGCTAAGCTACGATTAATTTGATTACAATAATATGGTAAATTAACCTATTAATTTACTAAAGTAAATATTTACCAACTTACCAATAAATAGTGTATGCTTCAGCTTGTGCAGGGTCTTTAACATTAGGCTCATTCAACAAATCTTGAATACCAAGTAAAATTTGCTTGATAGTGATCGCTGGCCTCCAGTCTTTCTCCTCATCTAACAGTGACAAGCACACAGTGCCCGATGGATACACATTGGGATGAAACAGTGGTGGTTCAAATTTGCATTTCGGTGGGCTGCTTGGATAGTCTTCCTTAAAGATCATGCGAAGTTTGTAATGGCCACCTTCCCAAGCTGTGCCTTTCTTGCCGGGAATTGAACATTCCCAGTTCATTAGATTCAAGGAACCGTCGGCGTTTTTCACAGGACGAGCGACAAAGCCCTAAACAAAACCATCACATGCATACATCAGATATTGTACCTGTGTTTTAATGTGGATACTTACAAATGGATGTTCCTTCCTCCACGCTTTCCGTTCTTGCGCTAATCTGGCTGATGCGATTCCTGACATTCTGAAATCACACACTGCTCTTGTTAGATACGAGTTGACTCGTTGTTAAGTTAAACTTATTGCCAATAATGATTAAAATCCTTAACGAAAAAGTACCTTGTTTATGTTACTGGAATGTTTGGCCGAATTTCTTGGCGGTTTAAACGGCAATTCAAGCGTGGAAATCCCTCTAAATATATAATTTTGACAGACAGCCCCCTGGGCACCGTTGTCAAATCTTTATCATTCTGTGTGCGAAAACTAGCAAATTTTAACTGACATTATTAAAAGTCAATATGTGTACTATTTGTAATAAAATATTATCCTGGTTTCCAATTAGGTCATTAAATTTTAATTATTTGTCCATTATGACACAATTAAAATAAACAATGCCTTAAAATTATATTACTTATATATATTTTTATATTAAATTTTTTATGCTTTGGAAATATAACACAAGATTAGTACATTTAAAAGATTTAGTATTGTTTAAATACTAACTAAATAGTATTATTTTTTTTAAATTTGGCAACATCGTATCTGTGACGTCATATTAATCTGGGAAATTTAAATTTATTGATTCGAAAGATAAATTTGATTAAAATTATTTAAAATGGAAGAGACATTAAGAAACAATCTTTTTCACAAATAATTTTTGATATATAACATATTAAGCTTTAGTACAATTATGAGATAACTAGATAAATTGTAAAAAAATATATATATTTTTCCTGTTCGTTATAAACTGTTTTATCAAAAAATTATATTTGTGTGTAATTCATAATTATACATGTATGCAACATATGGTGAATATTTTTTATATATACATTTTTTGGAATTTGAATGAATTGATAGTACATTGGGTTGCCTAGTATGAAAATGATCATAGAAACTATGAATATAGTTTATAGCTTTCTTGAAGCAATAGTAAAATTTATAATATTAACTAATTGGTAATCTGGGGTATTAATACTACCAATTCTATACACACATTAATTTTAAAGATTTGTGAATTGATTATGTATAATACAATAATCTCTGTTATTTAATATATTATTAAGACTTATTTTGAGAATTATTCTAAATAATATAATATACACAAAGTATATTAAAAAAATTGAAAAAATAATATGGAAACTGCTTAAAAATAATAATATAATTTAAAGTAAACTACGTCACAATTAAATTTGTTATTATTATAGACACAATTACTTAAAAATATTTCATATAATACATTGTACGTATCTGACGTGTTATATTCATTTTAACATTATTAATTTTGCTTAAATTAAAATTAATAAATCATAATAAATAAAATAATTTATGTAACGTCTAGTAACTACCAACTACTATTAATACAATAATAACTTGTTTTAAGTCCATAAAAAATTGTGCACAACAATGAAAATTTAAAATTCAATTTTTAAGTTTAAACGTATATTTTAAAATTTAGAAGAAGATTTGATAGAAAATTAAAATTGATGTGAAAAATTAGATAAACGTCCGAGTCGGCCAGTTAAAATGATATTTGATTTGTATTGCAATTTTCCCCGATAATCGTGTCACGCAGGGTGAAACTAGAATCACTTAATAATTGAAATGAAGTTCGTGTGGTTTTCCAGGTAAAATTACTATTGGATTTTAATAATTTATTCAGCGCGTCCTCCATTAATCGTGGCACGTCGCGACGGCTTAGTATATCGGGGCGTATTTAAATTTGGCGCGTAACGGTCCGCGCCCGGGCGAAATCGGCCGAGGTGTCGAAAACGAATCGCTGGTGACTGCGGCAAGTATCCTGTAACCTTTTTATTTTCTCCTCGAACTGTATAAATAAAATTCCCAATGATTTGCTCATGATAATAATGAATTTAGTGAGATTTAAAAGTGTCGTGGCGTTCGATTGTTTCGTTTGTTTGTGAATGTTAACTAATAAACGTTCAAACTGGCGACCGACAGTGATAGCAAGTCAAACATGGCTTCTTCCGCGAGAATTATTCAAAGTAATTCCGCGTGGTTTCAGAAGAAGATAAATCTGAGACCGCAACACAGGGGTGTTCACTTAGTTACGGAGGAGATCCTCAGACAGATCCCAGAATTGTCACAGTTCGCGATGGGATTATGTCATGTACAAAGTATGTGTGCCATTACTGCAGAGATTTGTTTTTAATACATTTCCTCCATTCGCTGAACGTCAATTTTCATTCTAACTTGCCTGTTTTAGTTCTTCACACTAGTGCCAGTTTGGCTTTAAACGAAAGTTGGGACCCAGACGTTCGGGATGACATGGAAATGATGTTAAATAAGATAGTACCAGAAGGATTACCTTATAGACATTCCTGTGAAGGCCCGGATGACATGGTAATTATTCAACATCAAACAAATTGTTTTACTTCCAAACCACAACTCTAATCAACAAGTAAATACCAAAAAAATACATAACTCATTACAAATCCAACTCAAATTCTAAGACTAAGATTTTCTATTTTCTACTTGTGCCCTGGATGAATAAAAATTATGTAAGACTGATGCAAGCATACTAAAATTGAAACATGTCAGTTATTCAAACATAGTTTAGTGTTTTAGTTTTAATGCAACCTAAATATGAGGACAATAGTGTAGTATTTAACCACTTAAAAACACTTTTAGATGATCGTAGTATTTTTTGGTCCTGTTAATTTTATTAGAAATTTTACACTGCTTCTGTTGTTTTTTTGGATTTGGTTTACAATTCAGATTGTCAGTAAATTCAAGTAAATGGTTTGCGAGCAACATTAAAAATATTTAATTAGTATTATGAATTTTAAATTTGTTTTATTTTTTAATAGAAAAGTTAATGTGGACTTAATTAGTATCTAAAAATGGTATTTCCAGATGTTAAATCAATAAAATACTTGCAGATATTAATATTGGGGTCATTGTAATATTTGAGGTTATCTCTTATTGGTGTTATCTATAAATAAGCAAAATATTTTGATATTAAGTATCTATACTGCAAAATCTGGTTTTCTTATAATACTCCGATTTCAATGATATTCTAACGCACATTAAATATTTGTATTTTTATGTTTTCTTTTTTGATTATAATATGATATGTTCAATAGTATGAAAAATTTTAAAATATATTTGCGTTTTTAATTCTTTTACAATATTATGATACACATTCTTGTATTTATGTGAAATTAAAGGGCATATAGTGTAAAAAATATTAATACATAATATATTAACTAAGTAAAAATATTCAACAAAATATTTGAACAACTAATTAATTAAATTAACCACTACACTCAAGTATATTAATCCAATTTTATATGGTATTGATAAATTGTAAAAAACTATAAAAACGGACACAGTTTTTTACATAAATCAAACATTAAATATTATATTTAAATCTAAAGTAAATAAATGTTTACTAGTTGATAATTGTTAAATTTATTTGCTGTATGTACTTTGTTTTCATTAAAATTTCAAGGCCTATTCAATAATTTATTTTTTTTTACGAAATTTTTATTTAATTTTTTGAAAAATATATTAAATATGAAATTAATATAGAAAAATATATTAATCAATAATTCGGTATGTACATCAACACATTTTATTATTTTTCCACACAGTGTTTGAACATTTAATTTTTACTTAATGATAAGCCTATTTTCCAGTTTTATATTTTATTGATAAACCAGCTACATAAAAAACTATTATTTAAATGAAAATACATAATGTCTCTTTTATTTTTAAGAAAAGAAAGATCATATATTTATTTAATGTTAATAATAATATAGTATCTTTGTGTTTAATTTTTAATTAAAATTTCAATGTTTGTTCAAGAATAAAGTTTTTAAAACTCTTTTATTTAATTCTTTGATAAATTATATTACTTAGAATTCTATTAACTATGTGAAAATTTTAAAGAGGAATAGACAATTCTGTATGTAAAGATTAAAGGAATATGAACACATTTTTTTATTATTCCACACATCGGACATCCAATGTAAATTCATTAAATGTTTCTTCATTTAATGATAAATGTATTATACTAGTTTTATATTAAATTGATAATGCAATTGCATAAAAAAATTATTTATTTATATGAAAATACATAATATCAGTATTTTTTTAAGAAGAGTTTCATTATTAATTAAAATTTCACTGTTTGTTCAATAGTTTTTTAAAACTATCCTTTATTTTAATTCTTTGATAAATTTTATATTTCTTTAAATTGTGTGAAAATATTAAAGAGACATAGACACATTTTATTATCTTTTTAACATAATAGGTAACCATCTAATGTAAATTTATGAAATATTACTTCACTTAATGATACATGAGCAAATTATTTCAGTTTTCTATTGTTTTAATAAAGTAATTGTATTAGAAAAATTGAATTACTTAAATGGAGAAATACCAAATAACAGTAGTTTTTTTAGGAAAATGATTATCAAATATCATTATCAAGTGATAAAAAATGTTAAATTTTTAATAGTATATGATTATTTTACTTATATTTTGTATTTTCTTTTTTAATTAAAATGACAATGTTTATTCAATAAGAAAAGATTCTATTTCATTGATAGTATAGTAAATTATATTAATCAATAATTCTATTAACTGTGAAAATATTCAAAAGAAATTACTCATTTTAAAATTTTATTGACAATATTTGGACATGTAATTCAATATTATTTCAATTAAGAAGTGTATTGGTCACTTTTATTTTCTAAAGATAACAATTGTATAAAAAGAGTTTTTATTATACAGTTAATTAAAAAATTCCACAAACCAACGCAAAAATGAACAAATTTTTACTCATAGATAATTGTGAAATTTATGTTTTTGTATTGATTTAATTAAAATTACCAGGTTTGTTTAATACAAAACAATTTTTCATTTAGTTCTTTGAGAAACATCATTTGTGTGAACTTAAATGACCCAATATTTTAATATCCAATTCATTAAATAGTTCGTCACTTAATGATATATTTTATATTGTGCTGCTAGAGAAATTATATAAGAAAATGATGAATCCTTTAAAGAAAAATGTTTTTAAATAAATTGCAAGTGTCTTATTGATTTGACGGACCGGATTCACAAACCAGACTAGATTAGTCGTAGTCCGTTTATCGCCGGTCCTGAAACCCACCAAAATTCGTTTGATGACTAAAGTGTGCCTGTTTTATGTTCGCAGCCCGCCCACGTGAAGGCCTGCTTCCTCGGCTCGTCGCTCTCCATACCGATAACCGAGGGCAAACTGAACCTGGGCAAGTGGCAGGGCGTGTGGCTGTGCGAGCACCGCGACCTTGCCGGATCCCGGAAGCTGCTGATCACGCTGAACGGATGTCTGCGCGACGCCACCTGCACGCCCCTTTCGCCCGTCAGTCCCATGGCAAGTACGAGCAGTTAGGGAAAGCACTCGGGCCACTCGTTGTCCAAGCACTGACCAGTGCTGGCGGGACGACGACGGTCCGAGTCTAAACCTTGCCCCAACAAAACCCCGCACACACCCCGCAAACAAATGTAATTCGCATTCAAAACTGTACTGTACTACCGCGGCGACAAACGGATAGCGTATCGACGTCCACCTTTTTTTGCCTAGCGACCGACATAACACGGGACGACTACTGCTGCTCCGCGCTATCCCCACTCAATGAAAATACAAACAGGAATCTACAGAGTCCGGAATATATATGCTAGTGTTACGCACAGACTTGAAAAATATAAAAAAATATACTTACGACAATATGTACATACTTGTACATTGTATATTAAACGTAATTGAGGTTTGCGTTATTATGTTTTAGTTCACGGTTTTTGGGTATTTCGTAGGGACTAGAGACAATTTTGTTAGGGACTGTGTTGGTTTCTCCTGCTGTGCGCCTTACAAAAAAAGGAACACGTATGTTTCTTACTTTGGTTACGCTTACACTAAACCCACCATCTAACTAACATTTCCAACGCAGTCAACAATCTGATGGCAGCATGAAAGACATAAAATTGACATAAGCCTCCCAACTAGTAATTATCAGACAACATTAGAAGTTGGGCATTATTTGTTCAGATGGTGAGTTTACATCAATGGAGCCTTAAATTCAAATGGCAGAACGATCGACTTAACTACTAGCTTAAAGGGAAATCAACACCGTTCCAAAAAAAATTATAGGTGCTGAGCATTTCGAAAAAAATTAAAATAAAAATCGGCAAAACAAAGGTGTTATTACCATATTGGACAGATTTAGTAATATTGTTCACAATTCCAAAGTGTGTTCGTATATAAGGAGATTAAGAAAACGATATTCATGAATCCTTCAATCTTTAATTTTTTGGTTTTTTGGTGAAACCAATTTGTTGATATGTCAAGACCGAATATTAGATCGGATCGGATGTAGATTTTTTACGCGTTGATGGTAGCTAGATATGTGTTCATCATTATTAATATTAGTGCTGATTTTGGAGACTTCAGTGAATTTACAACATAACGGTAACGTCCAACGCCACCGTTTTATTGTTAGCACTATATCTGTTACACCATCCTTGCGAATACAATTCCATTGACTTTTTCCGTTCGCCACCAAGAAAAATCCTACAGATATCTGACAATAATTGTTTTCTATCAGCCGTCCGACTTAATATTCGCTGTGCTTGAACTTGTGTAAATAGAAAAAATAACATTACGGGTTGTAAATAGATGTGTGTTGTTAACGGGGACTGATTATGATGTTCGTCTTCCTTCCGTTCTAGCAATATCCAAAAAGTAGACTATCCCGGTTTATCCCATATAAGAAAAAAATTTAAACAATTAAAATTTCACCGGCCCATCCCGCAGATATATTTGTTTCTTTGACGATTCGAATGAGTACAACGACCATTACACACCCCGCATCCCATTCTATTTGGTTTTTTTCACCTGTTCCGTTCCTTTTGTGCTTTTCAATTTCGATTGTCTCACATTTTTGATATTACAGGGTACGATTCATTTTGTACGCCCTAAGCAAAACATTCCGCCGATTATTTTTAGTTTTCTGTTTCTGTTAAGTGTATCAGGCAAGAACAAATTTGTGACCTGTGAACCTTCTATACGATAAAAACAGTTTCTATTTTATTGTATCAAATACATAATTACAGAAACAAGTCCAACTTTTGATATCTTTCCTGACACACAACAATTGTATTAAATTGAAACAGCCATTATTTTCTAAACGGTTGAATTTAAATGTAGGTTAATCAGGAGGATATGTTTTTACGATTGGTTATATTCACTTTGAATGTTGGCACGTTGTTATTTACACGGTATTGAGTGTTTATATTTGATGTATTTACGATTATTTTCATTGCGAAATGCATTCCGTTTAATGGACACCAAAAATGTGTTTAACATTATGTTTTGGGTTCTTTTTAAGAGGTCTTGAAACTGTTTAGAGGAAATGCTTCTTCTAAATTGTTTGTGTGACCTGTCAATGATTATTCTCTATAAAATTGTTTTTGGTTTTGTAATTTCTGCAGAAAGTTTACGGTTTTAACAATTCCAATTCAGACAGATTTTTGTTGTTTGTTTTTTGTTGGTTTATTTTTTGCAATATATTTTTATGTATATAGTATATTTTTATATTTATTCTTTCCTATTAAATCCCACAATTTTAATATCCAATTCACTATTAGATTATATCATAGAGATCACAGAGCATATTATTGAACAAAATAAAAATTATGGAATATTGTTTGATATTAGCAAATTAAGAATGAGTTATAGATTTTAGATGCGTAAGTTATTCCGAGCGTGTCGATAATTTGGAAAAATAATCATCCCAGTATTGTTTTCAAGAGAACAGTTTTTCACTTTAAATCTCAATTCAATCAAGAATATAAGACTTGTTTTGCTATTAATTGGCAACAACGCAATCAATCTTCAATTATAGCAAACTAAATGTAAGCAATTTTAAAATAATGCTGCAAGACTTTTGTCATCAGTGTTTTCACGATAAAAATGCTTTTATTGGCGTAATCTTAAAATAGAGTCAATTAAAGTTCATAGATTTGGGACCAAAAGTATTCGACTTTTATTAAGACTCACATTCCTAAATCTTTATTGAAACGATGTCTACTCGATGAAAAAACTGTTCTCTGCTCATTGTTTATTAAATGATTTAGTACAAGAAAAGGCTTGTGAATATTTTATCTTATTGTATACTTTGAGTAAGTACCTTGAAAATGTGGGTGTTATTTTTCCAATGGGTGCACGTTTCGTGTTTATTGTTAACAGAATTTTCACTTTTTGGCAAAAATACGGCTTTTAAACTGAACCTGACTTAAACATTTACTTACAAATCAATGCAAAGAATCTGTGAAATGAAAATCATTCGCGTAGAAAAGAAATTTACTGAGATTTTTAGATTTTGATTAATTTTTGTACCCATCCGTCCTTTAATGGTATAACTATTAAATTGTAACTGATAAAAAATTGAGCGAGTGGCGATGAATGGTGGTAATGAATTGAATAAATAGCAAATGCCTATTAAAACCATCTAGCTGTATTTTTGCCTTTTTTGTCTACATTAAAAATGAAGAGCTCGATACAAGACAAGTGTTTGGATAGTACACTGCCACTATGCAAAAAATTGTAAATACTACTTGTTTTTTTCTTTTGATTAGTTTTTTTTCTTTGCTCACAGATTAAAGATTCGTATTCACAATAAATTATATATTTGTGCAAAATTCCTATGATGTATATAATAAACGTAGTTTTTAAGGGAAAATAATAACTGTACATGCATATCAGATATGTATATTGAAAATTTGTTCTATATTTGAAAAATACAAAAAAAAAACATTTAAAATGTATGGAAGATATATTTTCATACTGACGTATAAGTTGTTCCGTTTTCGTTTTCTTGTGAAAATAAATGTGAACAAAATCTGTGGGTAAATTGGAAAAAACTGATCCGATGTACGTACTGAGTACCAATTGAGGGTATGAAAGATTTTAAAATCTGTAGGGTTGGCTGCGTTGCAGTCGATCTCGCATTATATATATTAGGCGCATAATTTGGCATAAATGAAATAAATAATAATATTCAGTCTTGTGTTTCATTACATACATACTCAATAGACTCAAATAGCAAACATATTACAGCTATTTATTATAAAATTACTTTTTCAGAATGTCCCAAATGAGAAAACTGAATTTTTAGAAGAACTGTAGAATTATTTATATTGTATTAAATACATATTTACATTATACATTTACCCCTGGTATAATAAAAGTGTCTTCTCTTAATGGAAATATATCGATCGGACTCGAAAAATCCTTGACGAATAATAACGCGATGATTTTATTAAGAGCATGTGTTAAATTGCTGTGCACAGGAGTGTTTTCCAGGGTGCGGCCGCAAACCACCCTCGAGAATATCCGTACTAATTCAGTTCACATCAGTGCTATGAAACAATGGCCACATTTTACGCTAATCCGAACGACGAGAATGAGATTTGGATCGAACGGGCCGCATTCGATGGTTACGGATTCAGGAATTGGCACGTTATGTTTTTTTGTTTTTCCGGTTTCACCATTTTAGGTAAGTAATTTTAATTTGCGTAATTCGGGGGGAAATTAATCTGTACGTTGCAGTGGTGTTAATTTGTTGTTGTGTGAAAATTCGGGTGCCACGCACCAAACAACAGATTGAGGCTGATTATCGGCGGAAGAAACTGGCGCAAAAGTTTCAACAGCGATTACGTCTGATTCAGAATCAAGAAATGGACGCTTTAGATTTGCAGAGAGGTAAACCGAAATGTAGTTATGGAGCTAAAAATGTATTTTATTGGTGATTCTTTCAGCTTTGGAAATAATACAGCAGGATTACAAAGAAGCAAAAGACGATATAGTGTTTGAAATAGCACCAACTGCTCCACCTCAGTATTGTATTAATATGGGAGAAGAGGGTAATTTGGAACGTTCAGATGCGAAAAATTTTGCTAAAAGAATGTCCACCATAATGAAATTTACAACTAAACCATCTTGCTCCAAAAATTAATTTCTGATTTTAAGTCTAGTAATAAAACAATGCATATAAATAAAAATTTATTTAAGTAAATATAAAAAGATCAATTAACTATTATACTAAGTAATAAACTTGCTTAGGTTATATTTAATCTTAAGAATTAGCTCACTAACATAAATACGTAAGAAATCAATTTAATTGTACCTCATTGCTGGTTATGTTGTGCGGTCCTGGACCAGCATCTTTCACTTTGTCCTGGACCGCTTTGAAACTTCCTCGAATTTGATCCAAAGCTTTTCCGAGTCCGGTTCTAATTTGATCAAACTCGTGTGTGACTAAAGACAATCTACCCATCAAGTAATTCAGATTCTCGTCGACTTCCTCCATTCTTTTCTTTATTGACCCAACCTAACAAAAATGTAAAAAATAATAAATATTTTTAAATAATTTGGAGTTTGTTTCTCACTTTTCCCGTCATTTTATCCATAACGTTCATGGAGCCGTTCACATACAAGTCAGTCTGATCTTGTAATTTATTGAGGGTATCTGTACTTGCGGTCATTTGTTGGTGCATGATGCCAATTTGTCTCCAGACTTCAGCTATCTCGTCGCGCATTGTTCCGGTCAAATTAGACAGAGCTCCTGAATCTTCATCCAAAATTGATGTCTCAAATCCATCAAATCTATAAAAAAATAATTATGTAGCATATATGATGCAGTTAAAGGAAAATTTACCTTTCATTTACTGCATTTATGACATCCTTAGAGTTGTCCTTCATTTTACCACCTAAATCAGTGATCGTTTTGAGGATTCCGTATTCAACTTTACGTTTTGTATCCAGAACATTATCCGCAGTTTGCATCATTACCTTCTCCAAACGGTTCAACGATTGAATATCATTCCTGTAATTACAATTCCATCCAAGACTTGATAAAAAATGACCTAAGAGAAACAAACACACCTAATTTGATCGTAGCTGACAGGAATTCCGCTGGCTAAACCGCTGGACACATCCCAAACATTCGTTAGTGTGGTGTTTAAGTCATCGTGGTTCTTTTGAATATCCTTACGAATCTCAGCTAATGTTTCCGATAGGTTTTTCGGAATTTCCGACGGTCTCAAGGCTAATTGTTTCAAATCCTCCAGTCTTTCCAACGTCATGTCTCCGTGTGTTTGTAAGTCGTTCTTTTGAGGCAGAACAGAGAGGCCTTTTCCAATTTGTTGCAATTCTTCGGCCAATTTGTTCAGTTGCTGCTTTTGGATGCTTATACCTAAAATATTTTTTGTTAAAAAAAAATTAGACAGTAGGAAAATTTTACCATCTGTGACGTTATTTTGCCATTTTTCGTCAATTTTGGGACAAACAGTAGGTGATGCAAGTGGAATTTTGTTGTACTCTGACAATTTGTTATCGAATTTATGCAACAACTCTTCGCTGTTGTCCAATTGTCGTTTAACTTTGTCCAAATTTTCGGTAGACTTGGTGTTGACGTCGTGGAATTTTTTGTTATCGTCGCGAATTGTGCTCAAGTCCTTCTCGATTCCGCCGATTGATTTGGCGACTTTGTCGACTTTCTCCAAGAGGTCTTTTTCCAGTTTTTGAAACTCTTTTTTGGAAACTGTCGGTTCTGTTATTTGTGCTGGTGGTTCATTACTGTCCAACTATAAACACACATCAGTCAAATTTTACTTAATAGTTACGATTTACTTCACCTTATCAATAATATCGTCTCTAAGTTTATCCAACATTGTTGGAAAGTTTGTGTTAAAATCTTCTACAAAATCTACAATTTTTTGTATTTGAGCTTTTTCTCTCTCATCCTTTTGCAATAAAAATGATTCAACCGCTGCCAATCTTTCGTCTAACCTTTGGAATGAGCCTTTTAAGGGATCTAAGACTTTTATTCTTTTTTCAATGATCATTAATCCTAAAAGAATTTGATTTATGTGACATGGTTTCAATATATAAACAACAAAACACTCAACCTTTCTTTATGTTGTCCCCTAAGACCCTTTCTCTGTATTCGTGTCTTTCTAATTTATCTTCGGTAAGTTTGACGACTTTGACCATCTGTAAAATGGCATCTCTAATATCTTCATTTCTGTAAGAAACATTTTTTGTAGAGTAAACAAGTCTTAAAACAGTTAATGCATAGTATTAATTAATCTCGTATCTCATAGCAAATGTATTTCCAGACTAGGTTACAGCTCTTAAGGACGTGATAAATCTGTTCAAAGAACCATATTAATAAATCACATTAAATCCTTCGAGTGCGAGAAGAATTCTTTGAAAAGCATTTGGTAGTAAATCCATTAGGTTCGTTTCACAGAAGGCCTGATGGTCAGTGGTAAACAGTAATCGATTCTCTTTATAGAATACATAACATAACACAGGGTGGTCCAAGAATAGAAACAGATCCTAAATCGTGTTTGATGGATTTTAATTAGTGCACATATTTTCGAATACTTCAACTAATTATAGGAGAGCAGTGTGTATTAATTAGATAAGTTATTGAGGTCTGTAAAATGTTACAACTACATATTTCCATTTTTTGGTGTCGGAAATCGAACGAGGACAGTATCTACGATAAACAGAGTTGAAGTAAAGTTGTTTTTATAGGATCGTATGCACGTCTTAAAATAACAAACGGCATCGCCAGTCGAACAAGTTGGTCTTTGTGCATGTGTTGTTTGTTTGGGCCATTAGCTGTTGCAATAACGCATGGGGAATCTGTTATGAAAGTGGCGACCGAGCAGGTTTTTCAATTCCTGCAATCTTTTGCCACCGGAGAAGAATGTTTTGCTACCAATGATACTGCGCATTTTATGTAAGATTTTACTGGATCTTCTTGCGAGGAAATAATTATTAACATTGTTGCAGCCATAAATTACACTTTCCCGTGCATATTATATTTATATTATTTTATTATCGTTATAATCTTGGCCATAAAACAGTTGTTAAAGCAACTGTTTAAGGTGAATGATTTTAAATTGATCATTTTTGTTTTGAGTTAAACATAATAGTATAAAAATAGGAAAGAAATATGGCATACATCGTAGTTGAAAGTAATAAATTTGCAGCGACTCGAGGTTGCAGTTATCGCATTAAAATTTTCCCGTTGTTTGCGTTTGATTGACTTTGGCGCCACGGAGAAGTTCACGATGGCGCATTTTGCTCGATTCGTGTAAAAGATCAAAGGAAAGCAAGAGACGGGCTTAATAAGATGCGCATCTAGCCGGGGGGGTAAACGAACTGATGTTTATTTATACCCATGTGGACAAAACCGGGCGTGCGGGCATTATGTGCGTTTGTCGCATGGAATGCGTTTTTCCTTAAATGATCTTTTAAGCTTCTCGGCACCATGTGCACCGAATTACTAACATTGTTCGGTGAAATGGATTTATGGGACAATAAACCGGGAATCTGTCACGGGTTTTTGTTGATCTAGCGCAGTTGACAGTTGCCGTCAGCGCTGATTTGGTCTTTGGTGCTATTGATAGATTTTCCCAGTAAATAGAGCAAACACATGTTCGGAAATTTCTCTAATAAATATCATATTTATGGACGCAATAAAATTCTGCATTGCAAATAGTAAATCTTGCACGTTCGTTCCTGTTATCTATTTGTGTCAGCAAAAGATAGCATTTAAAGATGCGGTAATTTAATATTATTACTCGTTGTGTTACATTTCTCACTAGACCGTATTATTTGATTTCTTGAACCACTTGTTTATAAATAAAATTATTTATCTTTAGATAAAAACAGAACAATGAACCGTAAAAGGGTTAGTTTTTCAAAGGTTTCAGTACTTACGTGACAACTGGTCTGGGGACACCCTGTGTACCCACGATGCTGGCGAAAATAACAACAAAAAATACTGCACATGGTAGCATGTTTATGGTGGATTAAGCCTGCAACAAACAACAGCGTCTTGAGCAATGACGAAATAAATATTTTTGCCAATAGTGACAAGAAATTGAATTACGATTGATAAATTTTGTATCTCAAGTGACCCCTTATCATTTAACACGAGCAAGGTCTTGTACCATTAAATTATGGAGTTATCTTCCTGGAAATTCGGTTTTTATTGTCGGAGGGTCAGAAATGGACTTTGGAAACTTTTTTAGACAAGTCGCACTGTTGTGCTTAAGCACTCTTCATTGGTATAATGTTATTAAATTATATATTACATAATAAAAATTACTAGTATCCTTTCGTAGTCAGAGTTTAAAGAATTTACAGAATACACTCATGAATATTGTTTTTATTAGCACCCATATGATATTAGTTGTAGTCTTATTATTACAAACTAACAAATCCTAGTAAATAAACACAAAATTATTATGGCACCAGCCGCGTGTGGTATTTTTACACTTTATAAATCTAGTTGGATAATTTGTTACAAAAATAAATTAAAAAAATATATATTTTTTAAAGAAATTTTAATTAATATTATTTAATCCCGCATCCCATTTTAAATCCGAAGTAATGACTATTTTATTAGGATTTCAATTCAATTGTAATCATGTGGGTATTCTATGTAATTGAATCAATTATTGAAAATATTTTAATTAGATGTACCTAAAGTAATTAACATCAACAACTTTTCTAAAATTTATTTAGTTGAAAATTATATATAATAAAGTTATTTCAAATAATATAACGGAAACAATAACAAGATAAAAATTAAGAATTATTTACTTATCATGGTTTAAAATTAAAAAAGTAATAAACATTAAAGCAGTAATAAAAAAATAATTATGCATACTCACAATATTTTATGATATACTCTCACTACCAATCACATTTAACTATTGGAGAACAGTTGCCGAAGATATATTCCTCTTGCTGAGCCGGAGAAGACTGAATGATGCCTATTTAAAATTGAATAATTCAAAAATAGTACAAAAACCACCCTATCCACTCATAACATATAACACGACATCTGTTGGAAAAATATTAAGGTTTGATATAAGCTGAAGCGGCATCTGTTTCGAGTTCTTTTAGTTCTGAGGGTACTTGTTAGATGACGCATGAATAGATTTCTAGAAATTAAAAAAGTTTTTTGAGGTTAAATCGAAAATTACGCAATTTCTATATTTCGAAGCGAAGGTTATAATTAACATGGCGAACGATCAAAACACGTGAACGTCAATTTTTTTTAACGATGAAATTCCCAGCGTATATATGATTTTAGGACCAAACATTTATAATGTATAGACTGTTTAAGTTAAATAGTGTTTCATTGAGGGCTTATCAAAACTTGTCCCTCGGTACTTTAAGCGAAAATGAAATTAGGGTTACCGAAAGAACGTGCCAGTTATGCAAACAATTAAACAATTTTCATAATGGTAAGTCGTAACACACAATAAGTATACTGTGTAATTTAAGATTATCAATTCCAGTAATAATAAGGAAGCAATCAACAATAATAAATCCCAGTGTAACTAAAAAACTTAAAGTGAGGAAGCGAAACTTAAAAAAGTACGCCGAATTATTAGTCGGTTTGTTATTTTCTTATCTTTTTTTGTACTATTATTAATGAGTATTTTGCAGTTGATCAACATACTCAAGTAGAACAAAAAGCTAAAGTTAAAAGACTTTCATCAGATGATTTAAAAATATTGGCCAACTCCAGTCTAAGTTTAAATGAACTGTATAAATTAAAAGAAGTAGCTAAAGAAGTAAAAATAATTGCTGAAGAACACACCTATAATAATTTAGTTGATATTAATGATGTTTTGTTAAATAATCCCATTGTTAATAATTTAGCACAGTCAAACACAACAAATGTTCCAGAAAATGATTCTTTAGTAAAAGATGAACTATTAAATCAACAAGTTCCAGTATTTAAAGAACCCATTGAAAGTCAAATTATTGAGGAAAATGAATTAGAACTTGGAAGGTAAATAATTAATTCATTATTTGGATCTAATTGGACAAATTTCACTTTAGAGTAGTCAGTAATGATGTGGTATTTAGATTATTATTTATTTAAATACAAATAATTTTAAATTTATAAGTTATTATTATTAGAAGAGATAATCGCAAAATTACAACCTAAAAAGTATTTCACAATATATCAAAACTAATTTATATTGGTAAAAAATATTTTAATGATAGAAACTATTTTGTCCATTTTAATAGCGTCTTTGTTTTTGACATTTTAAAATAAAATTATATTTTAGTAAAATGATAATAATTTTAAAATACTACAAATTAGAGTTTAATATTAATAAAGTTTTCTCTTATATATTTTCATTGAAATTTGTATGCAGTGAACACCAAAAATAATTTTTTAATTGATCATGCAACTGTCTATATATTTTTCTTTCTTGATTTATATTACTTAGTTACAGCCGATAAAAATCTAATTGTGTGCATGCAATTTTTAGCTATTTTAATTTATTTTTTAATAGTTTTTTCAACAACAAATAATTCGAATATATTTATTTATTCACAAATTTTAATGCCACAGCAAACTAAGATTAGATATTCATTCGTAAATATATAATGTCGCAGCAAACTATGATTAGTTGAAAAGTAATAATATGATGGAAAGAAAAGACTCTTATACATATATAAACATAATTAATTATATTGTAGATAATATGTAAGAGAAAGTTTCCATGCTTTCATTGTAAAGTTGAGTAACGTAACAAGCAAATTTTAGTGTACCAATTACACCATTTCATCCAGAATCTGAATGCATCCAAGAAGTCGCAGAGACACCAGAAGATCCTAAGGATGTCACGATTAAAGAAAAAGTCGTTCGAGCCAAAATGGACAAGAAATATTCGGAAAAAATAGCAAACAAAACGTTGGCTGCGTACATGGAACTGTGCAACCACTTGAAAGCACCGACCCGCGGTTTTCAGGCCCTGAACTACCACCGACACAGAGCAAAGAAACAACAGGTCCCGCCTATAACAAGTGTCAACGTTTACAATGCTCTGCTCAAGGGCTTCGCCACCAAAGGTAATTGGGAAAAGGTTAAAGAGATAGTCGAGATCATGGAGCAGGAGGGGATCGCCACGAATCTGCAAAGTTATGTAGCTATATTCGAATGCCTCGGTCGACGAAACATCGACAATTACTTGACACGCGAGATACGTATCTTCGGCAAAGAAGCGATCAACAAGGGCTTTACCTTTGATCGCATCATGAATGAGGGTAGCTTCCTTTGCGACGAAAGAGCTATGGTACTGAAAGCTATGCTAGCTTTCGATCCCTCCTATCAGACGAAGATTGATGTTCCAAATCTCCAATACAACAACCATCTTTTGAATCAACTAAATCATGAATCTCAACTGGATCATCAACGCGAATTGTACGAACCGAACACCAACGGATTATTTACACCCAGCGACATGAAGAGGAGGATCGCAGAACAACTAGACTTTGAAATTAATGGTTACATAACTGTAAGAATATATATTTTCCTAATATATTTTATGTTAATAAAATGTTTTTGTAGATTAAGAGCATTGAAGCTAAGCCTGATCCAACTGAAGATGTAATAAAACACAGAGAAGTATTGCAAGAACATTACAACATGTGGGAAGAGTCTGCTAAAAAGGCGTTCCTCAGAGATTTGGCAAGTTTGGTGGCTCAAAAAGGACACATCAACTATGAACTGTACCTAAAATGTATACCAACAGCTGATTATGTTTCAATTATACTAGATGAAGCTAAGAGGATGGCTCAGGGCTCAGAAACATACAGTCCCACTGTGAATATGCTCTACAGAGACTTGGGACAAAAAGTTTATGCGAGGTATAAGGTGTTGAAGAAGTGGAAAACTGGAGTGTTGGATAAAGTAACAAGTAAATAGTCTGTAGTGTATACAATACATTTAATCATTCCTTTCTAGATTTCTAAAATTCACAACAGATATTGTTCGGAATATGCAGCAACACACGACCAATTAGGCGTTTTACCTGAAGAAGAGGTGCTGATTAACCCAAGACAAACCTGGCAATGGGCGGAACATAAAGTCAGCGATACTGGCGCAACTTTGTCTATGGATCATCAGGAATGGGTGCCTACAGTTTTGCAAACCATTGGAAAATTTCTTTACCACATTATAATGCACGATCTTAAAGTGGACGTCCATGCGATGAGGCTAACTAGCAAATCCAAGTAAAGTTCGGAAGAAAAAGATATTGACAATTTTAATATAAAGTATTAATTGTTTCAGAAATAAGAATTATGTGCCAGCGTTTTATACAATTTACCGTACACAAGGAAGATTGGTAAAAGAAGAAGTGAAACCACATCCGATTTTATCGAAATTGTACAGAGCTTCAATGCCGGAAACGTTGACATTCCCGGCGTATGAAGTACCAATGAAATGTCCACCAATTCCCTGGATATCCATCGAAACTGGCGGTTATCTAGTCTCACCCTGTGATGTTGTCAGGTTAATTCCAAATGCTATCGCTCAAAAAGACAGATTAGCTAACGCTCCTCCCGAACAGTTGTACCCGAGTCTCGACGCTTTGAATCAATTGGCAGCCGTTCCATGGAAAGTCAACACGAAGATTTTAGATATCATCCTAACCGTATGTGCATAATCGATATTTCTATAGCACATAATTTTATTATAGATGTTTAGGTCTTTAATAATGGTGGCTCAGCAAAACTGGACGTGCCAGAACCTCCATCGTCGTTGCCTCCAGCGCCACAATACACGTCGGACATGGACAAGCAGCAAAAGTACCAACTGTTCAGACAGAAGCTGCAACTGAGAAGAAAGAAGGCTGAAATGTATTCTTTATGGTGTGATTGTTTATATAGGCTGTCTTTAGCCAACCATGTAAGTACATATACATATTTTAAACTGAGCCAACTGATTTGTTTCACAGTTTAGGGATGATATATTCTGGTTGCCACACAACATGGACTTTAGAGGCAGGGTTTATCCTGTGCCTCCACATCTGAATCATCTCGGTTCTGATTTGGCCCGATCCATGTTGATTTTTGCCGAGTCTAGACCTTTGGGACCGGACGGACTGGACTGGCTAAAGTTGCACCTCATAAATTTGACTGGATTGAAGAAAAAGGATCCCGTCAGCGAAAGGTAATTTACAATTACAATACAATTTACCATCAACTACTACTATGATTTTTCAACTTAGACTGAAATTCGCAAACGAAAACATTGATTTGATTTTGGACTCCGCCGACTACCCGCTGGAAGGGAAACAGTGGTGGGCCGAATCGGATGAACCGTGGCAAACCCTCGCGTGTTGCATGGAAATAGCAAACGCAGTGCGTTCCGGCGACCCGGAGAATTACCGTACATGTTTCCCCGTGCACCAAGACGGCAGCTGTAACGGTTTGCAGCATTATGCTGCCCTAGGTAGAGATGCTGCGGGCGCATACAGCGTCAATCTTGCGCCCAGTGACGTGCCGCAGGATGTTTACAATGCGGTCGTCCAACTGGTCGAGGAACAACGAAAGAAGGATGCTGAAAATGGGGTTGAGGTAAGATGAAGGGTAAATTGCATTTTGTAGTTTTGTGCAATCATCGTTGATTTCAGATCGCAAAGAAGTTGGAGGGATTCGTGAAACGAAAAGTGATAAAACAGACTGTGATGACGACCGTTTACGGCGTGACTAGGTTCGGTGCTCGACTACAAATCGCAAAACAACTCAAGGACATAGATGATTTCCCTAAAGATGCAGTGTGGCCAGCATCCACTTATTTAACTGGTATTTAACAACATTGTTTTTCATTATATAAATCTAAAAGGTTTATTATTTTATATAGGGAGGACATTTGATTCGTTGAGGACGATGTTTACGTCGACTAAGGAAATTCAAGACTGGTTTACAGAGTGTGCTAGAATGATTTCGGGTGTTTGTGGGAAAAATGTTGAATGGGTAACGCCTTTGGGTTTGCCAATTGTACAACCTTATATCCGATACAGAAAATTAAGCATGAATATATATGAATCTTTTACAATGGACAGTTTTGAGTAAGTTTTCTTAAACTCTTGAACCATTCTAAACTAATCTAACTAATCGTAGGAAACCAAATGTAATGAAGCAGAAGAATGCTTTCCCTCCAAATTTTATCCATTCTTTAGATTCTAGTCATATGATGCTCACATCCTTGCACTGTGAAAGAAAAGGACTTACATTTGTGTCAGTTCACGACTGTTACTGGACGCATCCCTCTACAGTACATATAATGAACAAGGTTTGTTAAATAATAATATAAATATTTTACAGCGAAATTACTCAATTTGTTTCAGATTTGTAGGGAACAGTTTGTTGCGCTACATTCAGAACCTATTTTGGAAAACTTATCTGCTTTCTTGACGGATAATTACAGCTACGACTTATGGTAAGCATTGTGCAAATTGTTGATATTTTTTTTCATTATTCTTTTTTCCAGTGATTTCGCGGAAGACGGATCAATTACAGATTTAACAAAGAAAAAATTAAACAAAATTCTGAGGCAGTTACCAAAGACCGGTGATTTTGACATTAAGAATGTGTTAAAATCGATTTATTTCTTTAGTTGAGAACTTTCGATATCTAATTTGTTGTAAATATGTAAATTTCTTTATTAATACATTTTTATTGTTTTTAAACCTGGTGTTTCATTGAAAATTCTAAAAATAAAAAAGAGTTATGCAGTTTAAAATCTAATTTATTTATATTTACAGTCATTGCCAAATATATACAAATAAATAGAAAATACTTCAGGATATTTACATTTTAATAAAACAAATAAGTATACAACAATAATATATACACAACCGGAAATTTGATATAATAATGCAGTCTCAAAATTGTTTATGGTAAATTTTTGTGAATTTTGTATATAATCGGTTTTAAACATATTTTCATTGTAAATGTTTAACTAGAATAGATAGTTCTACATATTTGGTAAATTAGTCAGGTAAATAAATAACTTAAAATAGTGATTTTAATACTGTGGTGAAATAACTTAAAAGTGTCTTAAGGGTTAATATTCGTCTATCAACATCGTAAACGGGATTGAAACGCGTCATTTTCTATCTGATTTAAACGAGCGAACCAATACAAATACCGCCCGTCAAATGGACCAGTTAACTAAAACCAATGTTAAGCCAATATTAATCAGATGCCGCGTCGATAGATGAGTGTTATCCCTAATACTGTAATGTAAATACTAAATAACAGTTGAAGAGAATAATGTTTCTACATTGAAATTACATTTTAATTTAATTATAATAAGTTTTCCATCTATTTTAAAACTTCATTGTAATTGACAACTTACTGATATTTTGGATATGGATAGCTAAGATCACCTTAATATAAAATTTAGTCTTGTTTGCATAAGATATATTTCTTTGACATTCATTAAAAAATAGAACTATAAGACGACTTACAAAATATTAAGAGAATTGAATTTATTCGATCAATGTATTAATTGAATTGTCCTTTTAAAAAACAATAAAATTGTGTATATTTTTTATATTTATATTCACATTTATTAACAGAATAAAATTTTTGGCTGTAGAACTGTTTTATGAATCAAAAAATTAAACGATATTTCGTCTCTATTACACATAAAACTATTACAATGTCGAGAGATATAATATTCCATATAAATATGAGTATTATTTATATGAATAATTCAGGTACTTTTGTCAAAATTAGTAACAACAGGACAATTCAAACGAGATTCACTTCAATCATACTTATGAGCACACGCATCTTTATAATTCGTAACATTCAATCCAGTAAAATAGTCGTCGTGCAAAAATCTAACTATATCCTCTATTTTACACAAATTAATCTTATCCACACTAACTATATTCTTACAGAACCCGATTTGTCTTGTCACGTCTTTTCCATTGGTCAATAGACGAAAGTAAATACCTTTGGCATCATTTTGAGATTCTCTGTTGTCTTGGTAAACTTCAAAAACAACTCTGGCACCATACCTTTAAAATATCAATAATTAAATGATAACAAACAGAGAGTAAGATAAAAATTACCGTAAGAGCATCGCATCACTTTGCAGACCTAAAGCGGTGGTGAGTTGTTCGACGGTGTGATCGTGTCCAGAATAAAGCACGAGATAAGGGCCGGAATTCGAAACCATGTGCAACATCTGCTGCACGATGTGCCTGATCAATCCGTACGACCGCAAGAGACACAACCTCTTCCAAAAAATGTTACGCCACTTCTGATAGTTGACCCAGTCAGTGTAAGCGAAAACTCCGGCCACATTTTGTCTCCTACAAAAATACGTACGTTACGCAAGCAACAGCGTCGACATACCCGATTATACCTGATGCAATTTAGTGGATTCTCGCATGGCAAACCACTGCCGTGACACACGTAAGTGAGCAGTGCATCTCGGACCGCATGCGGATCGCTGGCGAGGTTGCCTTGTTCGGCCCCGCTGGAAAACAGCGACTTTCCCGTTTGTTCGGCCAGCATCGCCACCGCTGGATGTGCCTTCAATTGATGCGATATACTGTCCCTCACAAACCTGAAATGTATCGCAAATAGTACTGTTTGTTTGGTTTTTATTTGGGGCACTTCTACTTGGATAGTCTGTCGGTGATTGGGCAGCCGCAATCCTTGAAACAGAAACTCATAGACTGGCTCTCGTGAATGCTCAGCTTCGATAGAGATTCCTTCGGAACGAGACCGTACAAAAATGCCAAGGCTGACTGGAAGGTTCTCCTATATCTGGTGCTGTAGACCAAAATGTCACTGTGGTTTAAGTGCTTCAATTTCGGCCACACGTAGAAGTAGTTCCTTCTTAACAACTGACCCAATTTCAATAGCTGACTTATTCCTGCAAATGTTATCGTAAATGATATGTTGAAAATTCTGAAGAGTCATAAAATTAACCTTGCATAGTGAGTTGACCCAATAAGCATTGTCTTGAGTGAGTTGGGAGGATTGGAAAACCATGAAACGGTCCTGGTCCAACCCAAGAGACCTTGCCAAAAACAGTCAAATTGTGCAGATATGCCTAAAATTGCAATAAGAAATGTAATAACAATAAATTTATTATTTTTTTAAGAAAAATTATGGAAAACTTCAACTTATATTTATATCAGAGGTTGTGGAATAAAACATAATAAATAATAAAAATTCAATTCCGTAGTGTCATAAATAAAGGCGAATTCTAAAATTATTGTCGAAAAAAAATGCACAAACAAAATGAAACAACTTTAAATAGGCGTCTGTTCTAAAAATACACGGCAATATTAAATTTAGATAGGCATAAAGTGCAAAGGAACCTGTTTATCCTGTGTAAAGGCATTCAAATTGAATGGTATAATAAATTTTTATGATTATTGCTAAGAAATGTAAAATCCATAAATTTATAGGTAGAAACATGGTTTAATGGATCATTTTTCTAATAAATTTACTTTCAGTTTACAAAGAACATTAAGTACTGGGTAAAATCAAATAATGTAATACAATAATTAAATACATTGTATTTATAAAAAATAAAAGCGTTACTTCTAATTATAGCCTGAAAAATTGTAAGATAACAACAACCATAAAACACTGGCATTATTTTGCTTTTAGTTTAACTAAAGCATTAGTGAACCATAAAATAAATATGCTGACTCATTTCAGTCAGCATTTTATAACAGAAATTCTCTTGTGATATTACTAAAATATTAAATGTGTTTGAAATCCATTAAACAACAATTTTAGTGAAATATTTATGAAATATATGAATTATGGATTATTCTTAAGAAAATTATGAATCACTGAAAGTATGATACCTTATAGGAATTAAGAATATCTGACTCTTCAGTGCCACAATCAATACTTGAGATCTTTTTAACATGTTGCAAAGGACCCCTGTCTCCATGTCGAATCAAAATCAGCAAGCCTTTCAACAGCCATTTGTTTGACTGTAAGATTCCTGGAATAAACACTTTGTAATACACAAAATGCATTCACATGAAGGATTTACCTTCGTCTCCTTCAACAATATCATTTGGCAAATTGCATATCTTAAATATCCTCTTGGTTTTAACATCAAATGTCAAACTTTGTATGAGTTCAGTAGTGACTGCAGGATCAGGCAGTCTTTGATCTGGCTCCAGAAACTTATAATACACACCAGCAATCAACAGTAAAATCCATATACTCATCAACAAATAGCAGTGTAAGGCTTTGTTCTGGGCCGGCAGTCGCAGCACATCAAAACTCATTGTGTAGTATTAATTTTGGGCCCCAGGATAACCTAACATATCCGTAACGTAATCACGAGCGATTTACTGATGATTTTATTATATTTATCGGTTAATCCATATGACTGTGAGGTTTTATAGCTTTATATTCGGTTAAATGAAGTTTATTGTTTACATGTTGTGGATTGTGGGACAACAGTTTAATGCGACGTTGCCACGGTCAACTTCATAGAATTCTTTGTCTGTGATATAATAATTGATTTTTTGCCTTTTTAAACAATTTATATTGGCAAACAAAGATAATTCTTTAATATTAATAATTATTACTACTACCCACCACTAGCGTAAGAATTAAACGCTATAATAAGGTTATGTGACCACTTAAGATATTTCATAAAAGATACAAAGAATACATATTCAATTTACAATAAAAAAAAATATTTTTTTTTATTTTACTGGTAAATAATAAGAAATTAATAATGATTTATTTGCAATCTCTTAAGAAATAATATATAATAATTACAATATTAAGATTCTTAATTTATATTACCAAATAAATAGATACAAAAATAATCTTCTTTGTTTTATTTATTTATTTTTTTGAAATTTTATCATTATATTATTATAAGTATCAATATTTTAATAGATGCTACAATTTCTACAATATCGCTTAATATCCAATAAGAAATTACATATATAATTTTTACTTTCTATTATAATTTTTATACTGGAAACAATTACCTTAGAGTAACTTATTGTTAATATTACTATAAATAATTTGATTATGTCATTGTGACATAAGTTTATTTCAAAATATTTTTTCTTAAAATTAGTTATCGATTTGCGAGTTTCCTTATCACAAATGTAAATTATAACAATGACAACACTGCATTAACAAATTTCATTTACAAATTTAGCAATTGCGCAAGATTCCCCATTTAACGGACACTTAAACGTAAGGACTTCCAAATTTTTATAAATTTCCATTCCTAAGTCTGAACACAACCTGAAAATCTGAAAGTATTTTTCGCAGTTGTGTAAGAGAACAGATACAGATCCACGTGACCAGACCAAGAAATGTGTCAGGTGTCATAATATTCCTGCGAAAAGCCGAAAAAAACAACCGAATCCTCTTCGCCCTTTCGAAACTGGAGCAAATGCGCCGGGTAAACAAGAGCACGTGACCGCGGCATGACAGGGCCGTTGGTGGGGATAGTTGCGGACTGCGGCTCAGTCGAAAATCGCCTCTACCTACAAAACATTCGAAGAATGAAATCGAGCGACTGCTGAGCGGTACGAGACTCTGGTCACGTTCTCCACTAGACGGTGTGCGACCGGTGGTAGATTCTACCCCTTGAGATGTGCGTTTAGACGGACCCGTTCCGGTGCTGACGTGCTGATTTGTTTTGGACTGGGGGCGGACCGTTTAAAAAACCGTGCCCGCCTTGGAAGTTGTAGTGCGTGGACTTGTGTTCGGATTTTTTCATTTGTTTTTGTGGACTTGATCGGAATTAGTGTGAATTTTCAATGATATGAGTCAACGAGATACTGTTATACACCTTGTGGCAGGGGGGTAGGTATTTTTACTTTTGTTTTCGCACCACACTTAACCTAAGTTAATTATGTAAGTGATTTCGGCTCCCTGGAAGTAAACAAACGTTCGACCTCGTTCAATTAGCAACAATTAACTATAAATAGATCTGTGCAACGCAATTTTTCCAACGTGCACAATTGACATATTCCTCAGCTGTTTACATTTTGTTTTAATAAAATTACACTTGCTTTACACTCATATTTGGTCAATCGTGTATCGTTACAGTTTACGTGCATTAATTCTGGTTTAAATTTAAATGTTGTTTGGTTGATGCTGATCAAAAATCCGAACCATGTGCTCGGAACCAAGGCTTCGAAATCATCGCAGTGTCCAACAAGAATATCCATTTAATTATAGAACTGGTCGCAAATTGTAAACAACAGTCATACTTTTTATTTTTCGGCACGGAAACCTTAATTCACGCTCACCAAATATTCCAATTGTTGATCAATTTTCTTCATGTTAATTAAACTGTCATAACATTAAGAGTGTTACAGCTACATTTACAATAAATGTATTAAATTAAAAATTTTAGAACTATATTTATAAAAGAAGAAGTACATACTATTATCAATAATTTAAAAGGAGGTATTATTTATTGACAATTTATTGTTGACATTTCTTTTCCAACATAAAATAATACTTCTTTTCTTATTTTAAAATACAACTTTTTCAGTTTATTATTTTATAGTTGTTTGCATACTCACAAAACAATTTACGGATTTACATCAAATATTTACGATTAACTTTCATTTTCATTGAGATTTTCCACCTGCTAATAAAACTAACCTAACCTAAACAATAAATCTTGAATAGCTAAATTTATAAACGATAAGACTATAATAATTATACACTTCTAAGTGGCTAATATTAACGAAAGTACTATAATTTCTATAAAGCTGATTATGTTAGTTAAAACGAATGACAGTAATTCAATGTTTTAGCACTGTTATAAATAGCTTCGCAATGATGTCAAAGTTTAATTTATTGTTTTTATTTTAATCTGGTTTAGATTAAAATAGTGTTATCAATGTTACTTTTCCAAGGTTCTAACATATTCATTTTTTCTTGTTAACTTGTGCTTAAATATTCTGTATATGTTTGTGCATCAGTCGATTGACGATGACCGATGGTTTTAAAAACAAAAACACTCAAATGTAATACGCATATTCATAACAACTAAAAAATAAACTATTTCAAAATAAATGTCTTATACAAGTAATAAATTATGCTAATTTATCAAAATTTCATTTTTATTTTATATCTTAGTTGCGAAATTTGTAATTTTATTGGTAATGGGAGCAAGACAATTTTTCCATGTTTTTACATCATGTAAATTTACAACACAGTTGTATTTTTATTAAAAGTTTGTTTCAAATCAGACATATTTTAATTATGATTGAAATAATAATAACATACTGGACAAACCGACATTTTTGTTGCTGGAAAAAAGAAAATGGAATATTTAAATTCGACCGAAACGAGATCAATTATTACATATTCTGATTTACTTATCACAAATTGAGTATATATTTATTCTATGAATATGTAGAAAATAATAATAACTTACAGAAAAATAATTTAGTAATAGAATTACAATTTATTTCTGTAGTTGTAAAGAAAAAGGAAACTCGTAGGAAAATATATTTAAACATAATTAAAGGTAAATAATCAACTTTGTTTTAGAATGACTGTTATTTTTATAACTGATATTGAAATCCAAAGTCTGAAGTGTTATATCTAAAAATACATTCAAGATTAAGGCAAAGTTTTGAAAGGACGTCGACGCGATTTTTAAGTTTTGTTAAACAGAAACTAATGCGATAATAAAACCATTGCAAAGAAATAATTCCTACTGTTTATTTAATTAATTAATTAAGTAAATTATTATTTCTAATGTGGCTAATGCTACGAAATATTTTTAAAATTGTAATTAACATTTGCAGTTTATAACAACTAACGGGCCAATGCACGAAATCTGTTTAATAATTAATTTGTATTAGTTCCAAAGTTGAATACTTTGTGTGTCGTTGTTTGTTTCACGTTGTTTTCAATGTGTAAGTTCATATTAGTAAAATGCAAGTTTTAAAAAAAAAACTGCTGACAATGAGGATAAATAAACTCAGTCACATTATGATTAGAATGTTCTAATAAGACGTGCAAATGTATTTCAAAAAACAAAACTGAATTTTTCTGGCACAAAAGATTCCACAGGTGCTCTAACTAATTGTAAGTGCAAATTCCAAACTGCATTAATTGGTGATAATTTAATAAATAAGAATACGTTGGCATCGTCATTGTGTACTTTGATATTTAGTACACGTAAACGTACATAATAAATCAACTTGTTTGCCAATTATTAAAAAATGTGGAAAATTTGGCAAATTAGAAGAATAATATTCGCTACGGTTGCTTCACTTTCGTAATTGGACAGAAATTCCATGTCATTAAGTTATTAGATGATTGAAATGTTTGTCGGTTACATGTTGAATGTTCAAACGGGAAATCGCAACTCAAGGATAAAGTAAATCTTATATTTTCAAGTTACAATAACAATAGAACGGGTGAAATTTATTCAAACTTTAATTAGGTTTGTATAGGACTGTAACTAAACATTCTCTCTGTAGACTAAATGAATCACATGATGATAAAACGCATAAAACATTTGCCGCGTAGTCAAGTTTCCCTTATCGTGTTAAATTAAATTCTCGTTTTAATTTCCTAATATGTGTCCTTCGTGAAAATACGTGCACTTGGTCACCCTTTCAGAATCGGTTAGATTGCAGTATTCCACGTATGCACATGTGAGTAGTGGAAAATGGCGATAGAAAAATGATAGTAAATTCATCGACCTTGGCAGACACACAACCGCGGTTTATAATTGCAAGATGTAAACAAAATGCGCGGCTATTTTTAGATTGGATTCGAATCGGGCGACGATTTGTGTGCAACGGCGTTACGGCGAGATGAATATGTGTTAGATATTAAATACATACATAATATTTTAATTATGAACTCTCTATGATAGATAGTTGTTGTAACATAAATATAGTCAGAGACGTGATTTACTAAAATTTTACCTACATTGTTGTTTCGGTGAAGTAAACTGTTCAATATTTATTCTAATGTTGTTTTGCATAATACACAAATGTGCTAAAATCTAAAAGTGGTTAAAAATTTATGATACTTAATTTATAATATGTAAAATCTAGAAGGTGATCAAAAAATATATGACTCTTTTATGGCAAAATTAAGTGTTTAGTTTTTTTATTTTAAATATTGTTCCAATATTGTTTTTGCGCAAAACGCAAGTCTGGGAAGATCTAGTTTCATTAGAAAAATACTTATCTATAGTATTTGTTCACAACACACAATTTTCTAATGCAAAATTAGATCTCTAAATATATTTTTTCTTAATTTTTATTAATATTATTCTACACAAAACACAAACATGGGAAACTGATTCCAACACACAATTTTCTAAATGAAATATAATATAAATATGAAAAAATATAAGAGTTTGATTAAAAAATGTATTACTATTCTAACACACTATTTTTGAGGGAAAATTAAGGCCTAGAAAATTTTAAAAATTTTTATTCCAACGTCTGACAAAGTCTATTAAATGTTTGGATAATTTTTCCACATTGTTGTTCCATCGTTGTTTTGCACAAAATACAATGTGGGGAAATCTAGTACTATGCAAAAATATATCATTCCTTTGAATATATTTTCTATGATAAAAATTAAGTGTATAGATAATTTTTGTAAATTTTTATTCTAACGTTGTTTTACGGAATGTGGTGAAATCTTGTGAGATTCGAAAATTTAACATTATATTGGATAGATTTGTCCATAATTATATAATAATTAAGTGTATAGATAAATTATGTAAATTTTTCTTTTGCAAATCAATTTAATTTGTAAAAAATAATCGATTATAGTTTTATCCCCTTTATCCCATTGTTGTTCTCTTTTTATTCTGTTGCTGTTTAATTAAAATCACGAATATTTCATCATCCCATCCAGCAATATTGTGTAATAGATAATCAACATTGTAAAATTTATCTCAATTGGAATATTCTCGTCAAAAATAACACAATCCAGAATAATTTTAACAATCAACGTCACTTATTCACGTGATAAAACAGTAATTTTTCCTTTTCGGCTGCGTGTTGTTTTTGTAATTGCGAATCATGTTAAGAAGTCGTGAACAAAAACGTAAATCTTATATAATAATTGATTTTTGGCCAACATAAAAATACTAGACGTTGATTCATTTACCTATAACTATAAAAATCACTTAACATAATTCATTGCACGATTGTTAAAAATTGTTTATCGTGATAAAATACGATCCATAAATAACAATACAGTTGATAACACAAATTTTTCCGCAATTCTCCAGACGAAAATCACACAATAAACCATTACTTTATATCCTACTGAAAATAAATCATTTTCATTAATTTATAGCTGTTGTTGTTGCGCCATGCTATTTTTAAAACAGCATTTCGTTAAAGCAATTGACTTTCTCGGCCATCAGTCTTGAAAAATAATAAATTGAAGCCCGACTTTCAACCTTGTGATCGTTTACGTCTTTAATGGTAATAGAAGCATATTAAATTGTATCTAAAACAAGTGTTACTTTACTAATTTGCTCTGAATACCTGTTAGATCAGTTATAACTCGGGTGTAATTTGAGTTCACAACTCAATATTTTTAGATCTGTTTACTGAACACCTTGAATAATGAAACAGTCCCAAGATGCTCACTTGAATAATGATATTTCAATACGTGTAGATATTTTGAGCTTTTGACAAGTTTAGAATGTGTTTGTTAAAACATTTCCCACTGTCTTAATTAAGCATCGGAACTGTTTTTGGGTTTGTTGGTGGAAAACATGGTTGATGAATACGACAAGTTTGTGTTAAAATGGATGGATAATAAAGAGTTCTACGAATGCCATACAATTGAGGTCTTCCCTAACATTTTTTACAAACAAAAACTTTTCTGTTAAAATTAATACAAGACAACATTAATTTATGAGAAAATTAAAAAAATTATCAAACATTTGTTAACTAAATATCCGAGAATATCAAATTGTGACGTAAAACTGTTTTTTGTTAAAATATCTTCTGTGTATAGTTAATTGGTGTCATTAGTAAATAGAGTATAATAGACAAAGTTAAACTTGTTGGCACTAAGATTTAAACTAATTGTGGGAACTAGTGCGTTAGCAAAGATTAAATATGTATAAATTATATATTTAATATTTGGCATTCCATATTCTAAGATATTTGTAAAAAGTATATAGTGTGTATTGATTGATGCAATATATAATTAATAGTCAATAGTTTAATACCCCCATTGTCTTAGCTTTGGAGCTTTCATTCATTAAAATTAAAATTTTAAATTAACAAGTTACGTAAGTGTCCATATCCTAAATGAACCACGCCGTACGAATACTAAATAATTCAAAGTTGATGTTAAATTGTTGAATTGTGACTGAGGATGTGTTTTTGTTGCAGTGTGGCCGGCACGTTCGGCGCCATCGTGACATGCCCCCTGGAAGTTGTAAAGACACGGCAACAGTCGAGCCGGTCGGGGTTTAGGGTGCCGGGCGACACGACGCCCGTCGCCGTCCACGCGTCGAAACTGAGGGGCGGCCGCGTTTCGTCGGGCGCCTCTTCCGCCGGCGGCGGCGACCAGAGGCGTAGGTTGTGGACCACCACACGATACAGCCGGCCTCAAGTTGTGGCTCTTTCAGGTTACGCGACGCCCCATCACGGCCCGGCGCCGGTTCACGCAGCGGCCGCGGGCGCACCGCCTGGCATCGCGAACTTGAGCATCGTCCAGTGTCTCAGGCACATCGTCCAACACGAAGGACCCATGGCTTTATTCAAAGGTATGACACGCAGCACTTTTACTCTTCGAATTTTTCTGCTCACCCACTCATGAAATGAAATGTTGCACGAAGAAAATGACTGAACCAGAGAGCAGTAAGGATTGCCTAATCGAGATTAATTTGCTCGATTCACGTAATTGAAACGGGCCAGAACGCAAACAGATACAGACTTCTATAATAAGACACGAGGTCAAGGGTATACTGGTGCATAATTCCGAATAAATATGCAAAGACGCCTCTTAACTATCTCGTGAGAGTAAATGCAATTGAAAAGTTAACACCTCTGAAGTTAAGGTTAACGTTTTTATTAATGGTCTATAAAAGAATTTTTAGTTTTGGCAGTTTTAGACTCAAAATTTTATTTTAAAAACCTACATGATTTTTTACTTTTTATATTATTTTGCTACATGATATAACAGATTGGCGGTACCGCAAACTCGTTACGTTTGTAACGACCTTTATATGACTTGGATCACTTTTATTGTAGTTGTAACGATAAGTAATTGGTAAACAACTAACAAGAACTCATTAATCGAACGCAGCTACGTAAATAGATGCCAAGTTCACTGATCCTTCGGTATTAATATGAATTAGTTTAATGGGTTAGATAATGTTAATAAAAATACTGCGATTGGTTGTTCCGTGGGAGCTATGGTCAGTAACAGCTTATCACACTCCGGGGGATTTTTATCATTTACGTCAATCCGTACAAATCGAGACGATCGAAGAAGTGGAATATTTTAGAGGACATCACGTACTTCTTTAATCGTTATTTACAATTAAAAAAAAAAACAACTTATCGAAATAACGTCGAAATTTTAAAGGATTATTTTTCGTTATTCCAGGTCTGATCCCGAATCTGGTGGGTGTGGCACCCTCGAGGGCCGTTTATTTCTGCACGTATTCGCAGGCGAAACAATTTTGGAACGGGCTGCTGCCGCCGGACTCTCCAATCGTGCACGTGTGCTCCGCGTCCTGTGCCGGCTTCATGGCCAGCACCCTCACCAACCCGATCTGGTTCGTCAAGACCAGGCTCCAATTGGACATAAACAAGGATAGTAAGATGACTGCCATGCAGTGCGTCCAAAGGATATACGCTAAATCGGTTAGTAACTGTTAATCCGACATTGAAGGGTCGACAAGTTACATTATCAATGCCGTAAATTATGTTATGTAAAAGATTTCTATCTGGTTTAACATGCAGCTTTCTATTCGCATGAATACGGCGTGAGGAAGCTAAGTGCAACTGCGATGGTGTTTTTGCCATTCGCAGATATAAAATAGGACAAATATTTGCTGATACCGTTGCCACACGTTCGCACTAAAAAACAACTTTACACAAAACGTACTTATACATATTTTATTTGCATACAAACCGGTAACATGTTCAGAATGCATTAATTATAATCAATGGCTGTTGAGTTGATTATAAACCAGTTAAAAATGAAATGCCGCTTGATGTGTTTACGTTTTTTAACAAAGAAAATTCTTTAATATCTGTATTTTTATTGGAAAAATTGCAAATATTCTTATTGATTAATAAGACAATGAATTTTTAAACAAAGTCGTGATAACAATGTCAAGGTTTTGATTTTTTCAAATTATTGTGCATTGTTTGATTTATCTACGTTTGGACTATTATCAACTGGGATATATTGTTGGCATATGTATATAAAAATACTGAACCGTTTCTGCCTCAAATGAAAGCATACACATTTTAATAGATTACTGATTAAAAATAGACACTTGTATTTAAAACAGAAACACAACCGGATTTAAACTGCAACCATAATATTGCAAATGATATTATTTAATGATAATGAATATAAAACAATTTTGCGTTTTAATTGTTAAAAATTGTAAATATTTACGTATCAAACGTTTTAATAAAGATTACCACTTATGTCCAGATTATGTTTGCAACAATAATGAGTGTTGTTTTGTATGATAAGAACTTGTTTGAATATTTTTAGTTCCTAAAATATACTAACTGCGTTTCAAACATAAAACTTGTTTACACAAATTGATTGTGTGATTTTAGTTCGTTATAAATAATGACAAAATAAGATAAATTTAGACGCTTTTAAGGACAGTTTTATTAATAATTGATTTTGAGATCAAATGAACTACTAATAAATCTGTTTTGATATGTAATTGTTTGTAATAGTTCAGTTCATAAAATTATTACATAAATGATAAATATATCAAGTATCAAGAGATGAAAATTATTGTGTAAGCACAATTTGATGTGTAAGACAACCTTCAGACTATTAAAATGTGGAGGAAACAAACATTTAATCAATCATTTTAATTAATTTAGCTGATGTTTTCTACTCAAAATATAGCATATGCGAAAGCATCGTGAGTTTTAAAGCAATTCAGCATTTGATCATTTTCCAATTAGTTTGTTAATTGACAGTCATTGTGTGTACACGAACACGACTGAATCCGAATCAATCAGCTACTATATAGTTAGTACCAAGGTACCCCTAGTAGTCTTATAGTACAGAGTGATAAATATTGTTAAACCAATGTAACAGATATAGCAGTATTTCTAACAGTTATAGAAGAGATCTCAAATGCAGGACATTTACTGTAGCAAATCAATTAATAACAAACAGACAACAAATTTTACTATTTTTACAATGTGTGTAACGTTCGTCACACTGGCATTTAATATCAAGAAAGCAACTATGCAACTGAAACTGTTTTAGACCTGCAAATATAGTTGTATGCAACCCGTTTTAAACTTATGTCCAATGTTTTATGTCGATTCATAGTCCGTCATGTATCTGATCATAAAACGATTAGTAACTGGAATTGTAATGAATTTGACCTATCTGCAGATGACCTAAGATTGTAATTTGATGACTTTTAATACTAACAAAGGAACAACAATTAAAATGAACATACATGTTCATTAAAATTCATAATCATTTGTTGTCATTTACTGTATGTTATCAGAAATCTTATATATAAAATTCAAGGATAAAATGGGATGTTTCGTTTCAGGGTATTCTTGGTTTCTACAAGGGCATATCGGCATCCTACATGGGCATCTCGGAGACAATCGTCCACTTCGTGATCTACGAAGCGATAAAGGCGGAGCTAATGGCGCACCGGGTGCGCCACACCGACGCAAAGAGTTCCAAAGACTTTTTGGAGTTCATGATGGCGGGCGCGATATCGAAAACGGTCGCCTCTTGCATAGCATACCCGCACGAGGTGGCGCGAACGAGGCTGAGGGAGGAGGGCACTAAATACACCGGCTTCTGGCAAACGTTGGGGCTGGTGTTCCGGGAGGAGGGCTTGCGCGGCGTGTACAGGGGTCTGACCACGCAGCTGGTCCGACAGATTCCGAATACCGCAATCATGATGTCGACTTACGAGGCTGTTGTGTACATATTGACGACTAGGTTTAAGACGGAGTTTTATGCTAAGGAGGAAGAGCACTGAACTGCGGCGGTACAAACTGGGTACTGAAATTCGTATTCTTTTGATCCAACGAATTCGCACCGAGAAATTTCGAAAGTAACGTTTTGGCAAAGTGAATATGACATAAAATAATGTTGTAATCGAATCTTACGGCGGTTTTTTGTTAACTGTTGACAAATCTTTGCTTCAATCAATACTACAGACTCGAGTATTCTCAGGCGTTTTTATGAATATACTACCTACACCATCTATTTCTCAAAGTTAAGTATAGAAATAATAATCCCGAGCATGCTAAATTCACAGGATGTCTTCCTGTACTAAGTGTGTTATAATTATAGTTTATCTACAGAATTTCGTTAATTATACATTTTACGTAATAAATTATATCCAATATTTACAAATAAAGCACTTTCTCCTTGTTGGTTTAACTCCATTTTCTATATGCAGGGTAAATTATTTTTTGTTGTCAACTTATAGATCTGTTTTATGTGTATATATTTGAAGAGAACAGAGCAATTTAGAATACGAATTTTTTGTCTATAGTGATATTTGTTTCCTATATTTTTGTTATGAAACTACTTACTTAAAACAACTTTTAGTTTTTATTATGAGGAATTTTACAGTTTTCGGCAATTGTTGAAAATTAATTTTTTTAAAAATAAGCACAATTTCTTAATATATTTTCAGTATTATAGGATTCAACCATCATCGTGCTTAGAATTTACTTGGAACCATTCTGGTCATTCTTTAGTTTAAGTCAAATGCCTGCATGTGAATAATCTGTGACATCACGTGCAGGTGCACTTTTTTGTCATTACGAAAAAGCTGAGTGTGATTTAATTTAGGTAATTATTTTGTTAGCTACTGTAAATTGCTGTAAAAAGCCTGTTAAATAAAATTTAACTTTGTCTAAAGTTGTATTTTTATTTCATTTAAGGGATGAGGTTTTTAATAGAAACATCAACAATCAACACTACTCATATATTCATTTCAGAAAAATAAACTATAAAAATACATCCATCATTCGAACTATAAGCGGCGAAGTGCCAAAGTAAAATTACCATATTCAAAATTATATATCACAAAAATCATTGCTTTCCATAGAACTATATGCATAAAAATTAACATTTAATAAAACATTTCAAACAGCTGATTTTGTAAACAATTTTTCCAAAAATATGTGTGTAGCACCGAGTAAAATGTTCTCAAAAGATTAAATTTTTAGTGGTCATTTAAATATCTAATTTGACACATGTCAAAAATGCATTGTAAAAATGCACAAATATAAAAAATTGTATATGATTGTGCTATGGTAAACATTTTTTTTGATTATACCCTATCACATATATGATTAGAGGTGCTTAATAAAAATCACAATGGGTCTATGTACAACTTTAGTGCCAGTCAAACATTTTGCAAATATTTTGGCAACTAAGTATTTTGGCCAGAATGAGAGAAACTGAAAAAATATATTTAAAATCATATACATACGTTATGTAACGATTTGAGTAAAGGCGTTGCAGAAGCCCAGCAAACGTGTCATATTATTTCAACCTCATCATATGAGCAGTACATTTTATTCAATAAAATATAAAGTAAATATATTTCTATCCATATCAAAAGAAAATAAAAATGCATTTCCTATTTGATATGCACATTGATATGATATGAGGTTGCTTTAAGAATATCACAAAATTATTAACATGTCTTTTCATATACAAGTATTAAGAACACTTTGACTTTCAGTTTCTTAAAATAAAATAAATAAAATATGTGAACAACATATGGATGTAGTTGAAGTATTATGTCACAATCCTTAATACGTAAAAAAGAACAACTGTGTCAATGAAGTTTATTTGGCCATCAACACGCACATCGAAATAATATTGTTAGGTTCATTATCCGTGGTATTAGATACGTGAAGTAAAGTAGCCCTTTTATCACTATTTATTTTGCCGCACAATAAAAGTTCCACTTTGGCATTTCGTACGCGTACGTCCAATACCACAGTTACAGGACTAAACACTGACTGCTGGAGATTGTTTTTTTTTTGGTCCGTGGTCCAGCAATCAGTTTAATTAGCGAGTATAAAAAGATTCTACAATTTACATAGAGGCACCTTTCTCAGACTTCAGCACGTACTTGTAGTAAGCACCAGTCAGTTGTTCCAAAAAGATAAAAGTGAGTACAGTGTGCGGTCCGATACGGAAATAGTATGGGGTGAAACCTTTCCAGAGTGCGAAGAAACCTTCATTCTTCAATATCCTACCTACTACATCACCCGCGCCGGAGTACTCCGGTTTTCCATTTATTGTTTTCATATTTTGTAACCTAAAACGCAACGTTACAGACAAAATACACCCTGTTAAAGGTATGGTTCCTTCCATCCAGCCTCCGTATGCATTGACCGCGATTCTTGCGACAATACTGCCGTAAAGCAATGCAATTGCAGTGCCATTCGATCTCGTTTCGTGTGGCCTTGCTAATTCTAAAATCGGGATCACCACACCAATACAATTTAATTAATCAACAATAAACACGGCACGATTGAAACGAACTGCCTATGACGTTCACATAGAAAGTGCACTGCGATCGCAGCATTGGGTGGTTATACGGAAGGAACCAGACCTAAAAACAATTACATACCTGGTTTTAATAATATCCACTGGCATTGATGCGATTGTTGTAACCAACCCCGAAATCATTGCAGATATAAAGTGCAAACCAATACCCTCGTCGATATGTTTAGAGAAGTACTGTTTGACCTGGGAATAGGTGGTGAGTTGGGCGACGTTTACGACCACTGCACGACCCATAGTGGCAAAGGCGCCCTTCCACATTGTCGCTATACCTTCCTCCTTGTAGATTCTGTACATGGCATCGATTACGTGTTTATAATTACGACGCTCCGATGGAGGTAGACGACCGTCCGATGTCATTCTAATTAATGAGACTTCCGCAGGCACCCCTGGAATAATTAACATTCTTGTTAACTCTCTTAATAATGCATATGTCATTAATCTTTAGTTTCCAAAATCTGGGGTACCGATTTTAAGCTAATAAATAAGATCACAATAGAAAATTCAATTGATTTGATTACATCGTAAATTTTTTGTTATTGAAATTTTAATGCTGTTGTTCAACTAAGGTGATTTTGGAAATTCAACCCAAGTAGATGTCGATCTACATGTGACATAATCTAGTTTTGTGATAAGCATATAGACAGAAATGTACGATTCGGGCATTGAATGTCTTCCTAAAGAGAAAATGTTATATTGTAGAGCGGTTAGAAAGAGACCTAAAATAGAAGAAGAAAAGTTTACAATATGATGGAAACGTGAGGTCAGTTCAAGAAATGGCGTAACCTTTAGAACATTCAGTACATTCACCTATTTAACGTCAATAAATCAACAAAACTTAGATAATATAATAAATTGTCATAAATAAGACTAAGGTAATTTTGTTAAACATTAAGTTCAGTAGCTTACATTTGCTGGAAAAATTTTGTCATTAATTTTTGTGACAAATATTATCACAAGTGATAAGAATTATATGTTAAATTAAAATGCACAAACGAACAGAAACAAAACATAAAAAATGTTGTAAATATCATGGTAAAGGATAAATTATTAATCAAAGTTTTAATGTTAATTAATAGCTGTACTGATCTTCCTTCTCGTACACGAAAATATCATGGATCCACAGTTTCGAAACATTTTATTTTTAAATGGCGCACGTACGCAAGTCACAGGTCAATCCAGGTCAAACGTTTACGCCGTCATCTTAGGACAATGAATATTGTCATTGTTGGTCAACTAGATGATTGTTAGGACCTATACTTTTTAGTTTATTTTTAGTTTGCTGACGATTTGTTCAGAGCTAGGGCGAAATTTTGATGTAAGAGAAACAGAGGTCATTGTTGAATGGCATTTGCCCAATAGTTATAAAAGCCTGCCTCTAAATATAGGGAATAAGTATTTTTAAAATGACATGTTCTAATTAACTAGTCCAGTATTTCAACAATATTCACATAATTATTATGCTATGGTTCTTTCTAAATAGAAAATAAAGTTAATTTCAAATAATAAATGAAAAGTGTAACCATGCAATAAACTTTAAAGGAAATATTTCAAATTAATAAACAGTACATGTGTACAGAATGTGCTAACAAGTATAACGTAATTTGTCGATGCATTATAGTTATAATGGTAAGAATTTCTCTTGGCTTCTTCACAAAAACTGATTTATCGTGGCGCCCAACGAAACTCAATTCATTTCGATTGAATAAAAAAGTTATTGAACTATAGCTGATTTAAAAATTCAAATATACAATTTTTTGATATTTTATAGCAGTTTCCATCATTCAGATATTGTGTGTAGTTTTACATATTCAATAAATGGTTTATTCAATTATTGTTATTATATTATTATTATGATTATTACATTTCAAGACATAATTTAATCATCGCCATATCGTTCATTTCTATTGGGCTTGCCGTTCAATCTGTATGCTGTTTTAAGTAAGATTATAAATAGAAAATACCAACCTATGAGCATGGCTCAAATTAAAACGAAAAATTAATATACATTTCGTACTCAAACACCCAAATTACCCCAAATGAATGTAAAAGAAAAATTCTATGTTTCTAAAATTTGTAAATCCATGTAATTTAAGTATTTTCATTTGTAGAGATATATAAAAGCGACAAAACGAAATTGTAAGTAAACGTAAATCGGTCATGGACATTTTACGTTTAACTACTGGCGATATTTAACCTTGTTTAACAAAGAAATTAATACTCAATTAATGAAATCAGTTTTGCGTAAACTGGAAGAAGATGTGAGATTATTACCAACAAAAGAACCAACAACTCCAGCGATTAACCCAATTCCTGCTTTGGTGGCGAATCCGGGAGGTGTTCCGTCCTTGGTCATCGCCTCAAACAACCAGGTATAGATGCCAAGACGCGTGGTCGTGTAGGTGGCCTGTCTCATCAAACCGGCCGACAAACCGTTGTAAAGGGCGAAAAATCCCTCTTTCCTTAATATTCCCACAAATGCATCGCCGGACGATTTGTACTCTTTTACAACTGCGGTTTGCATTCGGTTTTTGATCAAGTCGAGGGGTTGCACGAAACACGTTGCTAACATGCTAAAAAATATTTTATATTACGTAAAATTCGAAGAAACAATAACATATATAAAGAAATAAACTACTAATATTTTTAAATAAAATACATTTCTTTTTAAATTATCTTAAATAAAACATAAAATAATTTAATTCTAAAATATGGAAAATTAATATAACGAAACAACAATTGTTTTACTAATATTCCAGAATTGGTATATTCAACAAAAGATATTTCTAATAAAAACTAAATCTCTTGTAAAAGCGATTATAAATTAACAGAAACAACCTAATATTTATTTAGTCAGGATTTTTTATTATATTTTAAAATAGGTGGTTAATCCTTGGATCAGTGTACATTAAACAAATATTTCGTTTGAAAAACAAACTGTTCCCATTGTTTAACTTGCATAGTAATTCATAATTCTCATTAATATTCACATCCGTATGACAATGTTAATTATAATTATCGGATTTCGTTCTATCGGCACACAACTGATAAAACCAATAAATAATCGGGTAAAGTCAACAAACTAGTGAATGGCGGTGACATCGGCTATATAAAAATTGTCCTAGCACCGAGTTACACAGGAATTTATATTTTTAAAGGCATTTAAGAAAATCATTAGCGTATTTACAATTGACAAACATATGTTAGATAAGAGGGATAGAGGGATTTTGTTACTGATTACTAACGCTTCTGATTGTACATTTAATTATTTAGCTCTTGACTAAGAATCCGTAGTATGTACAGATAATAATAAATATTATTTATAAATTATAATACTTTATATTGTAACAGTTTTGAGTCACATTTTTTCTTCAATGACTCGTAATTAATGTAAATAACTAATTACATCTGCATACCACAATAACATTAACATAGCTTAGCAACAAATAATTGCCTACTGTAAAAAATTACATATACACTAAAATCTCTTTTTAAAATAAATTCCATTTATCAAATGGAAATACACTTTTATGTATTTGTGCCAATATAAAAGATTGCAGAATAATTACACAATTAAATAAATTAATTAAACATTTCAAATTGCACTTGTAAATACATACTTGATGAAACGTTACAAGTAAACATGCATAGAATGAAACACCCAATAAAACATAATACTAACAATATCAATTACTTTACAAGGAATTGGAAACCGAAGACAGGAAATTCTAGAACTCTGATCTGGAAGGAAAGCAATTGGATGAATTGTCATAGAAATCAATGGTAAATTTCCAGTTGAACGTTTTAATACGTCAAATAAAAGTTCTAAAAATTCATTAAATATCGAAAACAATTTTAATATAGTATTACAGAAATATAAATGTTATCGATTATATATATATTAAATTTTAATTTATTGATAAGCTGTGCAATACATTTTTCAAGTGTTTTGTTTTATTTCTTTTTAAATTATCATTTTTTATCTAATTAGAAAGCAAATCACATTAAATAAGATTCTAGTGATTTAATTCACTGAAACCCAACATGCCATAAAAACATTGTAGAATTCAATTATTAAAATGGTTTTTACAAATAGCATGAAATATCAATTTTTAAACTCACTTTATCCACCTCATTTAAACTTTATTATCAAGTACTAAAACGATAAGAAGTTAATCAATTCTGTTGTAATTTTTAACTGAAAAGTAAATTATGCGATAGTTTATCTTGACTATTTTGTTTATTTATTTCTAAATTTAAAACATTTTTATTTTTAAATAACTAAGAACATTACCCAAATATCATTAGAAATAATAATATAATAAAAAAACTCATTTTCATTATTTGTAAGATCCACGATAAAATCTAAAATGTAAATAAATAATCAGCCTTATACATACAATATATTGTTAAATAATTCTACAATCTACTTGAAACTAAAATGTTTCATTAAAATTTTAATACATATAAGTATTTTTGATTTAAGAATCAATAATAGTTACTACTACATACATATCCCTATTAGACTTTGTCATTGAGCTTTAAAAGAATATAAAGTTAAATGACACTTTTTTTAATGATTAAGATAAATTATGTGTTTTACTAAAATAATCTAAACTACACAAGTTTGTGGTGTCTTTCATTCAACATATTGCGAAAATTAATTAATTCAGTATTCGAAACAGTTTAAAAAAAAAGTCGACATTAATTATACTATTATCTACTACCAAAAATGATAAGTTCATGAATGCATTCTATAGTGATTTTCAACCAAAAAGTATATTATACAATAGTTTATCTTACACCAAAATTATGTAATACAGTAAAGTTCAACAATGAAAATTATATATTTATGACTTGCATACACTTTTGAAAACGTCACACATATTGAAAATGATTAATTTATCATAAACGAAAATTTGGGGTAGGGTTTAAAACTACCCTTGTAATTCTTACATTAGTGTAAATTATGAATCTACAGCGCAATTTTTCCTCAACAAGTTGCCCATTTATTTTGACATTTGTCAAATACAGGTTAATATGTATAATTTAATAAAATTTAATTTAGAGTAGAAGTAGAATTATAATATTATTTAAAACTTTACCCAGCGGAACCTCCGATGGCGAATTTGGCGGCATTAGGGACTTTTTTCTGTTCACTCATTTTATTATGTGATGGCCAAATGTATCAGGGATGTTCGTTTAATGACATGCACAAAGGTGATGATGTTGATGTTGACTGAACAACAGACACTTGCACACTACTTAACTATGTGTCAGGGGTCACTCAATTATCGCATTTTAATGTGAAAACATTTTTCTAACCTTACATTATTAATAATATAAATTAACAGTTGCCATGAAACTCTTAAATTCTTTTCCAATTTTGAAAACATGTAAAACTCGCGCCTAATAATTGTTTCACAAGTAAATTTAACAATTAACTGTTAATAAACAAGTGTTAAAAAAGGTAATCAGCCTAAAATTTTAAAAATCCAATTGTATTTTTGACCAAATCTAATAAGAATTTGTAGTAACTTCGAAGACTATATTTTAGATTTGACAACAATGCGAACGCTAGAAACTTATGAAATGTGGATAGATTTTATTTTTAAGTCGCACTCTTTTTTAATAAATAAGATAATGTTATTGCATTTTAATGACAAAAATCTATATTCTTACTCATATTTTCACAAAAACTAGTTTTGTTTTACAGCTTTCCGATAAGCAAAGTTTTTTTTACCACAGTGAGATAAAATTATGTTATCTAATTAATTTAATGATTTATTGCCTCATAATAAATTATAATTTAATATTTTTAACTAATGTAATTAATTAATTCGAATCGTTTCGGTGACCCAAATAGCAATTAAAAAATATCGCTCTGTATGTTACAGTTTTGTGTTTACATCGCACATTTCCATACGATATAAACTAATCGATAGTTTGCGTCAAGATTGAAAAAACATCCGGTATGAGTATGAATTCGTGCCGAAACAGTTTCCATTCAGAAAAGCGAGATCCAATCCGCATTTCTTGAATTACAAATCGGCAATCCATTATGCAGATTAGTATTGCGGGTTGCATGAAAGTAGGTCACTGAAAACTGTCAAATGTATTTAAAGTTCCTTTATTCTATATCAACAAACGGATTAAAAACGGTGAGTACTCCAATACATTAACGAACTAACCAACAATTTAATTAACAGTCACTTGACAACACTATTCACTACAGCTACCCCTCTAACCTAAACCCTATTTTTCCGATTTTATTTTAGCAATGGCCAGCAACATACCAGACTTTAGTTACTGTTGCGAAATCTGCGGATTGGAGGGTCTCAGCGAAGACGAGTTTAGGACACACACACATTCCGCCCACGTTGAGGGCCATGGTGTCTGTCCATTCTGTGAACTTTCGGCAGTCACCCCAGCTGAACTCATTCTGCATGTGAACCAGGCCCACTTGGACTTTTTAACACCTGAAAATGAATTGAATATGACATTCATTGATGACCCTAGCCCTAGGCAAGTATTTTTGTTTGTTTTGTTTTGGCTTTTTCGGAGGTTCAATAAACTGTTGTGTGTTCTATTTTTCAAGTTTTGCATGAGTATTTAAATGATTTATGGTTATGACTCATCATATCTTTCATCTACTCATTTATATGTGTTTTGTTTCAGTGAATATAACTGTGTTAATGGGGAAAGCAGTAACAATTGGAACATTCCGTCTTATTCTAGTCATTCTAGTAACTACAGAAATAGTAATAGTAGAGAAAATAGTTCTAAGAAGAATATTAACAATATAAATTTGTCTCCAAAGGTAAGATATAGTTTGGTTTTATTTTAGCACCAACCAGATTCATTGTTTATGGGATTATAGAAATAGGATTAAAATTTGAAACAGTATTCTATGGCTTATTAAATTAATTCTTATTCAATACGCAAAAAATACATTAATTTTCTTTGTACCATTAAGTTACTATTTGATTATATATTATATACTAATACATTTTTACAATTTTAATTTATAAAATATGCAAAATTGAAAAATGGAAATATTTATGATTTTAAAAAAATTATTTTTTATGATTGATTTATCAAAAAATTATGAAAATGTACCCAGACGATATAAATGGAGACACAAAAGATATTTTAAAATAAAATCAATTATAAATACTTATTATACTATGTAGCCTACATACGTTGTATTTTTTAATGAAAATTAAATGAAAATCTTTAATTATAAATTAATATCTACCAACTCTATGAAAAAAAAATATGAGGTCAAACTACCCCAACTGGTCGTTCTAATTCTCACGGTCCCTGTCGAATGAAGGCCACTGATAATTACTAATTATAGTAGATAATGTCACAGTATACACATACACTGGCATCATTTATAATTTACAAAAAAACAGTTTCGAACGCGTGCTAAATAATGGATGCGATTGATTCGCATTGTCCTATTGTACAGGTGAACGGTGGCGGCGAGCTCAGTCCCAAGAACTCCGCCACTCACGGCCAAGGATCGCCTCTAAGGTCCAGTTTAGCTTTAAAACTGAAGTCGACGTCTCCCAGGCTGCAGTGTCCCATGTGCAACTACACCAGTTCCAGTCCGAATGAACTGGAAGAACACGTCAACAGGTATGACATTCATTGTTGGTTTTCTCTTGAATTTGTTTTATTTATTTACTTTTTTTTTTGATAAGATTGTTTACTGTCACATCACACAAAATTAACGATTATTCAACCAGACGAGCCGTATAGTTTTATCTGTTTTGTTTTATGGAAATTGACCTTTATTAAAAGTGACAACCTCGCAGTTTGTCATGCGTTTGTCAAGCGGACACAAGTGACTATTTCCATTCATGATGCGCCGCCCCCAAGGAAATTCCATCCACAGTAAAATTAATTTCTCCAATAACCACAACACACTATCACGTCCGAGTACATCGCCAATTTTCCATAAATATAATTGCCCCATCGTCCTAAAATCCTGTTTTGGTTGCAGGAGCCACTTCGATCTTACGTCGCCCTCGGTGGGCGGCGAGCTGGGCGGCGGGGGCGGCGGAGGGCCGCCCGGCGGGACCGGCAGCACCACGGAAGTTTTTCCTTGTCCGTTGTGCGTAAAGACCTTCGACTCGGCGCCCGATCTCGAGTTGCACGTGAACATCGAACACAGGGACGTACTATCGCCAGCCAGTCCTCCATCAAAAAACGCTTGTCCTGTTTGCGGGATCATACTCGACAGCGATGCGAATGTAAGTAATCATATTCATACACAAAAGAGTGATTTGTTTGACAACATACGTTTTTTTAGAGTGAAACGGCCGCCAGACACGTAGAGTCCCATTTCCCGGCTGGATCGCCTCAGCCGGCGCCTGGTGGGGCGGGCGCCGTTGAACGGGCGGCGTTACGTGAACGCGAGGCGCGTGAATTCGAACTGCTGCGCGCCCAATATGGCATGGACAACCAGGGCAACTTTCGGGAGCAGAGCGTCACTAATATGCAGCGGGCGGTGTACGCGGGCGAGATGTCCGTCGCCGATTACTATGAGCGCACCCTCGACCTCCGGGCAGCGGAGAGCTGTGGTGTCGACGACGGCAGCTCGGTGACTAGAAGCATTGTACGTCTCACAATTATTTTGAATAATAATAATTATAATAATATAATATTATATAATACATTAATGTGGTAGAAAGAAATAATCCTCGATATCTCCAGAACCGTTTATTTCCTCGTCTATATTAAGTAGGTTGTTCTTCATATTTTGATCCATACTATTCCCTCTTAAAATTTAGCGACATTTTATGCAATTTTGAAATCCGTTACAGGTACCGCGTGTGCGAGCGATGAGCACCAACTCCCAGAACGTCACTACGACGATGCTGTGCACGTGTGTTGACCATTACGCATCGTCCTACGGTGACCGAGGCTGGGGTTGCGGATACCGTAACACCCAGATGCTGGTCAGCGGTCTGCTCACGCACACGGGTTACAATGAGCGCTTGTATAAGCTGTGGCAGGGCCAGAAGCCTCCGCGCAGCGCCGTTCCCAGCATATCCCGACTACAGAGTCTGATCGAACAGGCCTGGGCCAACGGATTCGACCTTCAGGTTATTATTCGATAGTAAATTTAAAATTTCCGTAACATTTCGCCTCCGCTTTAGGGTTCGGAACAGTTAGGTTGTAGACTGGTCAACACGAGGAAGTGGATCGGAGCGACTGAGGTGGTCACTCTTCTATCGTTCCTGCGGATAAAATGTCAGCTCGTTGACTTCCACAGACCCACCGGTCCCAATGGCACGCATCCGGAACTCTTTAATTGGGTGCTTAAGTACTTTGAAAGCGGCGTTGCTGGTGAATTTACACCGCCGCTTTACTTACAACATCAGGGTACGTTAAATAACTTCAGACAACCATGTTTTCAAATGAATTTAATGTAATATTAGAGCTTGTGCCCAGCAATTTATATTCACATATTAAGACCATTTGGTCATGGAGCGTCTCAATGTCTTAACACCTTCATATCTACAAATGAATATATCTTTAGAAAGTTGAGAAGTACAGAAAAGAAAAATATCCTTACGACATTCAAAATCTTCAAAAACAATATTTTAATTGAACGTGGATGGATACGTGTTTGTGGAGTAAATAAAATAATGTACAACGCTATTAGTTTTGGCAATCAAGTGGCTTTCTTATTTATTAAATTATGTTTTTCCTATAGTGGGCTTGCCCGTTTAAAAATAATGCTAATTATTATATGTAGGTCACAGTCGTACGATAATGGGCATAGAGGTCCACAGGGACGGAAGTTTAGTACTGCTCGTGCTAGATCCCAGCCATTCGCCTCAGCAAATGGCGCAGCTGGGTGACACGAACAGCACCACCGCGGCACTTCGTCTACTAAGGAAAAGCGAAGCCGCAATGAAAGCGAGGCAGTATCAGATCGTGGCTGTCGTCGGTACCATCGACACCGACCAAAGTTATCAGGTTAATAATTTTACAGACGTGCAAATAACTATATTAATTGCTCATTATTATATTATAGCAAAGTAAAATCTTACGGGGCCTAAGGATACCACAAGACCGGTGAGATTGACAAATTTCAACGTATAGGAAATTTAAATCAGCTTTGTGAAGAAATCAATTCTTATCCACTTTTCACCACCTTTGCTGTTCATTGTTCTGTCTAAAAAATTCACATTAAGCAATCGTCGTGCTCTATCCATTAAAAGAGTTGTTTTATTCTTGTTTCTGTTGATTTTCAAATATTTGCTCCATATGTGTGTTGTGTGATGTCTTGTCAAAAATGTTTCACAAATTATCCAACATATCTAAAATAATCACTATTTAATCGGAGTTACAATGTACATGTGAATTTTTCAGACAAAGTGTGCTTTAAGCACCTAACGATTTAGCTATTAAAGTTCGTCTTTTTATTTGTTTTCGGAAAAGGCCTCAGAAACGTCAATAAGTAGCTGGTAAGACATACAAGAAGCTTATATATTTACAAAGATATCTATGTCTAGACTGTTGGTCCATTTTAGTTTTTGGATAAAATAAATATTGAAAAAAACACATAATTAAAATAAAAGTTGTGATTCGCGAATTAGACTGTTTAATTTGAAGTCATCAAATATGATACACAATTTTTGCTTGTTTAATTTGCCACTTTACATATTTTTACAATATTGTAAAATATTTATTGCATTTGTATTGTATTCTATTCGATGACAAAATTAATCAAAGGAAAATTATAACACCAACGTGAGGATAGATTTGGAGAACTTGAATCTCTCTCTAAATTCCTTGGAACAAAGATTCTACAGTGTCAGGGTATACGAACGACCGTGTCGTTCAAATATTACGATTGATGTTAATGTAAATCAAATTTTTATGCATGTGAATATGTTTCTCCGACTGTGAACAATGTATTAAATTCATAATTGTTATAAGTAATTCTTCTTGTGTAAAATGTTACAGGTTTTTGCTTGTTGTTTATAGGTACTCCCCTGTTTACTCTCGTCTCCTAGTCTTAAAAACTTGAGTCACTTTCGATTTTAGTTATTTAGAATGAAACACCCAATCACGTAATGTCACAAAAAATCAATAAAGCAACGAACACAAACAAACATGTATTATTCAGACTGACAACCATCAAAATTTGTAAACATAATTTTGAGATTAATTCCGTTTCGTGATTTGGTGTTTAGAGCTTTATGAATCTAGTCAGTGTTTCCCCGCTTCTAACATAGTATCTTAATGAATTTTTATTCTATACGTCTCGATATTCTTTACCTGATTTTACCAGTTGCTGGTACTCAACTTTTAAAAAATCAAACTCGACGAATTTCTTTAGTGTTTATTAAATATCCCGAATCTTGCAAAAAATGGACTGTTTTATCCCAATCTAGTAGAAATTAGATCTGCTTGGTTTTTTCGAAATATGGTAATAATATGTAAGTACAAAGTTTATGTATCTAAGATTAGATTGTTACTTGTTTAAAGCAAAAAATGATATAATAAACGTTCCCGAAAAATTATATTATTACGAATTTGCCGTCATTGATCATTCCGTACCTCTACGATCTTTCTTATGCTTAAATTAGTATTATTATGAATCTATTGGAACACCAGTGTATAGTTTAAGTTTTTGAAATAACACAGACAGTTATAATTATTACAATTATGTAGCGATTCCTAAGTATCAATGTATTAGTTAGTGATCTAATATTTTAGTGGTTGTTTTAATTGTGGTAATTGTAACTATTACTACCTTAGTCGTTTGTTTTAGACATGTCGTTAATTAAGCTGGTAGATTTATAAGTTTGTTTCTCTATTTGATTTTTGTTAAGTTTCAGACTGAATATGTGATATCGTTTATATTGTTGTCAGGTTTGTTTCCTACTGTTTAGTGATTTGTTAAATCGGTTTCGATCACGAGTGATAGTTATTCGTTTTCTGTTTTTACACTACACCTCATAAAGTTAACATATATATTTATGTAAAAATATATGAAAATCATTTTAATAAATTGAAGTCCTTCAGTATCTACTGCGTTTTATTGAATGAATTGATTGATGCGTGTTTGTGAGTACTTTTATTTTTATTTAGAAGGTCATTATCAGCTTTAAATACATACATACAATTTGGTTGGACCTTGAGTGATATCAATAACTGTGATTGCTTTAGAAAAATAGTAAAAAACGACAATTGTATAAAAAATACTGCGTTATTAAATGTCGACTAAATAAACAACAAGTATATTCTTGAGTTCTTGGCAATAATAACTGATGTAATTCAAGGTAAAATTGCATTTTTATTGATCCTGAAAACGTAAACAACGGATTTCGCTTAAAGGATATTAAGTATGTTAAAAATATTTTTTAGAAATGCAATCATTAAATAATTAATATCATGCTGTGTAATGCTCTTCAAATTACCAGTTTCCTGTATTACTCAAGTAATATTTCGTCATGAACAACGCATTTGAAAAAGTTACATATAAGTGGATGGATCTTACGGACGTATCTAGGTCCATTGAGAAATGCCGATAAACAATATCAGCCGGTGATGATAATGTTGCAACCACGCCTGTGGATTCTGTGCATCATTAATTTCACCCGTTGAAATTAATTATGCAAATTTTCCTACCTTAAACTGGTTTGTTGTTTTGATGTCAATATAAACGTGTATTTGACGTCGTGTTTAGTTTTATTTCGCCCAGAGGCTGAAACGCAGGAACAACAAAACTACTCGTGGTACTGAGAAATCCAAAAAGGTAATAATTATATGTAGAGATGTTCGAATTTTTTTAATTATGATTACGGGATTAAAATAAAGCAATTGGACATGTTTAAAGTTGCGTTATTTAATTTAATGTTAATGTACAATAAATTATTATTTGACATTGTTTGAAATAAATTAATTTTAAGCATATTTATTATTATTATTCCTCACAAAAATTATTTACAAAAGCAGATTTGTGTGTTAAACATTTAGTGAACTTCATAAATCACGTATTATAGGTAATTATTTATTTAATTCCAGAACTATATCATTGATAAAATCCATTAATTTGAGGAAGATAAAAGGTATTTAAAAATGAGAGTTATAACGCGAAAGCTGATGAACACGAGGTGCAAAAATCTCGTTTTGCCATTCGCCAGTTGAATGGGTGTGACTGTGACGTTTTAACTTTTTATCGACGTTACTCAATCTGTTAAACAAATATATTTATTCATACTAGCGACCTTCTTTAGCCAGTTGCAAAACGGATCACGTCCTGCTAATTATAAAGTTCGGTTCAAAAACATGTGACGTTTATTGTAATGATGAACAAACAATTAAGACATGTATAATAAATTTTTATAAAAAATTGATATTTACAACCATCTCAATTTTAGAATTTGGATTAATAAACTTGTCTAAATCATATTTCAGGAGTATTATATATATATATATATATATATATATATATATATATATTTAATAATTCTTGACAGTTATTGTTTGTTGTTAATACCTTGATATTCTAGGGCATTCGTCGCAATCATAAATAAATACAATGGCAAATTGCAAAAAACTTTCTTATCCATAAATTATCTTTTTACGAAGGAAGAATATAAATATATTTTTGCTATTATCGGTGCATGTGCAATGTAATCATTCTTCTAAGTCTAAGAAAAGAGATATTTACCACACTTTCAAATGATAAAAGGTTCAAATCAATATTTTCAGACTGAATAATGCAAATGCAATTTATAGTTGTTAATACGAACATTCTGTAGAATCAATATAATATTAACAATAAAGTGTTGCAAGGCACATAATTTTTCTCAAATTTTCACAACACACGCACTAAGATAATTATAACTAACCAGAGAATAATTACAGTACTTTCGATTGCAAATGCGAATTTTATTACACTTGAGTTAAATATTTTACCGTATTCACTGTCGAAAATAAAAAATTAATAATTACACATATGCGTTTAATGCACGTACTATTTTGTTATTTATTGCAGATACACGGTTGTAAATTTGTAATTTTATGGTGAACATGTTAATTTTTCGTAAACAAACATTCATTAGATGCAGTCTGGGAATATTGATTAAATTATTTATGGGAATGATCATTAAAACATTCCATTAAGTTCGGTTTGCATATTTATTTTTTAAAAAAGTTTAATAATTACCTAAAGTTCTTCTCATTAACAATTAAATACGACAGATAAACTTGTGATCCGTCGAAAAATCGTCACGGAATTCTCGGAATTACTGTTTAAAGTCCAAATTAGAATTTTCTGATTTATTGTTTTGTTTACAAATATCTATAAAAATATTTATTGAGTCCATTTCATACATTGGACCGGCTCATATTTGCAATCAAATGTCCAAAAATCACTCTGCAGGCAATATTAGTTCATGTTTTTTCGATAACAGAGTAAATATTTTATTTATTCATGTGTTTTGTTTGTTTATCATTTTTATGTTATTTGTAATATTTTGTATAGTATTTCACATTATAATTTCACAATCTAGTAAAATTGAAACGCACTAAAAATTAATTCAATATTTTCTACTTAACACTGGATAAAACCAATCACATAAACAATACAGGTGATTTGTCTCAAAGCATCGAGTATAATAAATTTCAGATTTTTAAAACCTGTTAAATATAGTTCAATGAAAACTACTCTATGTATTTTTATAAAACGCATTATAAACACATAAATAAATGGTGTGTAACTAACTGACTTTTCCAGTGATTTAGTACTTGATTGAAAAAAATGATTAGTAAATAAATGTCATTTTTCCCACGCCAAACTAATTATAAAATCCATGAATAAATACTTAACGGAATTTTTCTTAATGATTTTGTAACACATGTCTTAATTGCTCTAATGGAAATTTAAATAAACTGAACATGGTTCCATGAAATACATGATGTGTTAACTTAACTATTTTTATTAAGAATATTTTAATTTTTCAGTGTTTATTTCATCAATCTTTATCATTAAAAATACAAGTATGTTAGATAAAATATTGTAATTTTTGATAAATAAGAAAAACATCAATAAACACTTATGGATACAATCAGATAGTAATTTATAAATTCCAACTTATAAATTAACTGCAACTGATTTTTGATATCATTATCTAAAATTTCCAAATTTTTATGTGTGAATTAAATCAATAATTGCAAATAATAATCTACTTACCTGTTTTATACATACAAAAACACATTTTATGAAGAGTGAAACAAAAAGTTAATAAATAATATTTATTGAAAATATAATCATCACATAATAGAATAACGATACATTTGTATTTAATGTAAATGAGTCAGAATAATATGTAAAAACATATGAAAAATACTTTTCTTTTATACAAAAATATCGACGTGCACATTAAATTCACGCAATAATCTCTTTCTCCTTTTCATTTTCCGGCTTTTTGAGCGGTTGCATTTCTTTGGCATCCGATTCGTCACTTTCTACAGAGTTCCATTTCATCCTTTTACCAGTACCAAAGATCAGATAAAACAGGGCACCGCCAGCGTAAGTGGCGACAAGTATCCAGAACACGCCTTTCCAACTGTCGAACGTTTTCTCGTCCTTCGTCAAAATAGCAACAATTTTCGTGGACAGCCAACCGCCAAACGAGGACAATGTATTCGCCAGACCAAATATTGTGCCGGAGAAATTCGGAGCGATGTCCAAACCGTTGGAGAGATAACCGGCGGTTACTGCACCGTTGAAAAACAGGGAGGCAGTGAAAACGGTCACCGATAGAGCGGGGTTGATGCCCCAAATGGCCTGAACGGCCATAAGCAGGGCTGGCACGAAAACGGCAACGGACGTAAACAATTTTCTGGTCGCTGTGGTCGAAAGTCTTTGGGTCTGTCTAAGTTTGTCCGCCAGGTAGCTGCTCAGGACGGCCATAACGTATTTTCCTGAAAATACAAAGCAACCATTGAAAGTTGTGCAGTTTAGCAGTTCTATGGAATTACAAAAATAAAATGAAAATTAAACTGATTGAATTAATATTATTTGTAGCACAACAATTAAACATTAAATTAAATTAAATGAACGGATTTTAATATTTTCGTAATTATGCAATGTTTCAAATAAATATTTATATTAAATATAACAAACGGAAAACGAATTTTTGTTTGTTAGTTATCGGTCAGACGAAGCTATAAAAATTATCTTGTAGGAGACTGGGTCTTATTTTTTAGCGTTAATTACCAGTGTGTATTTTCGCCCGTTGTTGCTAAAGCGCATCGTAATATATTTCAATTTATGCACAAGAATTGTAACCAACAGGATATGACAATATATTTTTATATATTTATATATTCATGTAAATTAGATTTAAGTATGTCACTAACAATAATTGTATTCATAGTGTACATGCATTCCAAACTGGTGTGTTTAATTAAACACAAACACAAGTTAGATCATAGTCAAAAGTATTATTTGTGACGATTTTCTCGATACCCGATCTCGAAAGAATGATTCATATAAACAACAAATAATCATACATTAATTTCCGTCAAAAACACGAGCAAAGTTCTGATCTCCTGTAAATCTTTTAAGCACAAATAGGAAACGACTAGAATATTAATGTCACAACATTTATCGCCAGTCGACCCGATTGTTTAACATCTTGAGCTGAAATGTTCCACAATAACCATAAATGACGTTATGTCCTAATTTGTTGTAGTTCTTCATGCTTAATTACTCGTTATCAGAATTATGCAGTTATTATGATAATGAGCAGCTGTTCATTCAATTCTTTGAATTAAGTATTCCTTCTGATCTATTTTGGGTAAGACCGCATGGAAACTAACTTCATCGTTTGGGTAACTAGCTAAAAATAGATGTTCAGGTAGTTAATTAACAGTTTGTTTTATTTAGTTCGTGGAATATATATTTATTATTTCTCAATTATTAAACCATTCAAGTAAATGTGACAAGACATATACAGGGTTTCGCAAGTTATCCGACAAATTTTATAAATATATATTATTTCAATATAATGTTTTAATGGTTTGACCCCATAGTTTTACATAAAATTAACGAGCTCGTTACAATTTATGGCAATTTTAGATTAGCTCATGAACTAGAGCAAACAAAATCTTAAACAAATATTAATTTCTGTTGAAATCAATTATTGAACAGTTTTCATATAATAATAATAATCTGATGCAGTTCCATGATTTTTTAGACTTCAAATAAAATATTTTGGAATAATTAGATAAGGTAATATTTCTCTAGAAATTCCATAAAATTACAGATAAAAAATAAACTTACCAATATAAGGTAAACTGGACAGTAATCCATTAGTCTTAATATTAAAATGAAGTACATCCTTCATGTATGTAGGCAGTTGATTTACGACAGTGAAATAACCGAACACCGAGCATCCATGAGTGACGATGATAGCCCAAACCGGCATTGAGGTAAAGATTGCCACCCACGGCACCTTTTTCGGCTTCACCAGTTTTTTGTTTTCGCCTTCAGCAATCTTTCTTTCGATCTCCTCCCGTTCCTCGATCGTGATCCTTGGATGATCCGCCGGTGAGTCGAACACCAGGAAGAACCACAATACAGACCAAACGATTCCGATGCCTCCGGTAACGAAGAACACGCTACTCCAACCGGAAATCGAGATCAAATAACCGCACACGGGTAATGTTATGGCCGCCCCCAATGAGCTGGCCATCATATTGGCGATAAAGTTGGACCTCTCCAACGGCGGTATCCATTTAGCGGCCATTGGAGGGATGGCGGGCCACGTGGCGCCCAGGAAGAAGCCGAGCAGCGCCCTCGAAATCACCACTACATAATAGTTCAGGTAACAGGCGGCGGGTGTGAGGAATGTAATTATGCTAGCTGCCAACATGCCGCCGCCGAAGATCCTCCTAGCCCCCACTATCTCCGCCATTCTTCCTCCTGGCAACTCTGTGAGCACGTAGCCCCAGAAGAAGCTGCCGAGGATGGTGTTCTTTTGATCCACCGTCCAGTCGAATTTTGTTTCGTCTGACGCTGTGTTCGCTGTGGCGTTCGAGGGCGCGGTAACGTTTGCTGTCGTTGCGTTGCCGTCTTTGATCATTGCCACAATTGCAATTGCCATGTTCACCCGCAACATGTAATTGAACATGAAGCCCAAAATCACCATTATATTCAACACTTGGCGACATGTCAAGAAGTCTATAAACAAAGAAAAATTTGTATTACCAAAATGTGAATTAATGCTACGCAATAACTTTATTAATTACATATTTATTTTTGGATAAGCTTTTGCAATTAAAGTTTATTGTATTAATTCAGTTGTCATGGATAATATAATTAGCACATAATTGACGTACAAATATCTCTATTGGCTTAAGATTGTTCCAATGTTTTATCTTACATTTTACATTGTGGAACAAAATTGAGTTGCATCACCAAGTCATCAATTTCGCAATTTGATACATATTAAGACATTGCAAACAGTACACGTGAATTAAATAAAAATGTTGTAACTAGATTATTCAAATCTGTCAACAATTCCATATCACAATCAAATTTTATTACTCCAGAATTAATTCCCAGACAAAATAATAGTTTCATTACATTCTTACACATTCATAAATTTTTGTTGGAGTTCATTAATAGGTTTTTTATCAATGTCAAGTTTGTGCCTAGGCACAACCTTGGCAATTCCTCTGAACGTCTGCCAATTTTCAACAACGCAGTGTGATGGATTAAAAATTTAAGTATATGTAATTCTGGCACGTAGTAAAATTTATTTTTACGTTTGCTAAATAATTCATTAATCAAATTATCGAATGAGATTTCGTGGTTTATAATTTTTTTTTGGTTTACCATTACACATTTTATTTTACTTATCTGAATTTGGGGGATGTTTTGTTTAAGTGTGAATCATATAAAAACACAAACTAAGTTTTTTGATCTAAAGAAGCGATCTGTCTGTTTACTAATTTTAACTTAAAAGTAGTAAAAGCTATCTGTCAAGTTCGTTAATTTTTTAACAATATCCCCATTTGTCCCATTTCTAACACGTTAACTCAAGCCTGAGGAGTTGTATGCATCGTTTCTGTATATTTACTACACAAAATAAACTAATCCGCAGTGAACTTTTTTTGGAAACAATTATTATCTATTTTGCTGATTGAACATTTAATAGTTATAATTTAAAATTTTGGTAATTTTTATCAGATTTAAATAATATGCAATGGACTTGTTGTGGTGAAACGTATAACACTTATAACCCACTTTTTAATCATAATATCAATATTTAAATAAAATCCGTTGTGTAATACACGGTATAATCGTGTTATTCATTTCGATAAAATCCATTGCCAATCGAGTACGATTGTTTGCAAATAATTTGATAATCTTCGTTCGATTTTATCTAATTTTTTTACAGTTGACATTGTCTACCATTTATTGCATTGGTCTAGACATAACTCAAGTAAAACCGGCCTTTTTCTTTCAACTGAAACCTAGAATGGAAGTAAAGAATGCGACTGGAAGCACTGACCTGTCCATCTTCGGTTGCTGATTGTCCTTTCTGAGGCCATTCCAGGAATGTATTTTTAATCGCCTCTTCACGTTGATCTTGTCCTGAAAATGGAAACGAACGGTCAAACCATTTCCTCTTTGATGTTAATTGACTTTTGCAATTGCTACCGATTTCTTATTGTTTGATTAAAAGTGACATGAAAGTGGACAATTGTCCGAGGAGAAATGTTAAAATGTAATTTCTCACTTAGCCTTAATTAAAATTTCCTGATAACCAAAACAAAACAGTACAATAATTCATACGAAATACCATTTTTATCGAATTGCATAGAATAGTAAACACTTTTAATGAAGTAATGAAGGTTCTGATAATAACAATTTTTGTATTTTTAGTCATTCCACAAACGGGACCGAGCAAAAATTCGAGCAATAAATAAATCCAAGGCTGGCTCTATCTATATATTTTTCGAGTGCGGAATTACTATAATGAATGAATATTCAAATGTGCGCGTTAATTAACATTGTAGACGCAACCAGATTTTTTTCCATACGTATAACTATAAATCAATCATAATTAGTATGTAATTAATGCTGTGTGTGAATGACTGAACGTGTTATTACGGAAAATTGCAAAAACCATACATGTGTACGATTATCTTTTGTACCACTATATTGTTATCACTACAGTTTTTATGGAGGTTTATTATTGAATTGAAATAATGTACGTTATTTTAGGCATTGTTATTCAAATTGACGAGAAAGAAAGCAGAACGGAACCAGTATCGATTAATGCCCAGGAAACTCGTATGATATTTCTAGTTCCTTTAAAACACGTGATATTATTGATAATTTTCATTAACGCAAACACATGTCATTTTTATTCAAGATGTCGCGGGCATGCAAATTATGAGCAATTAACATGTAAATTACCATGAATATCGTATCATGCAGGTTTTTGCATACTGGGATACACGTACTCAAGACGAATTTTTAAATTTTCCACGTGCCGCAACGTAGTTTGAACACACGGAGTGCTCTTTTACGAAGTTGCAGTTCCATCCAGGAAGGACCCATTTATGTAAACTGTAAATGTCATATTAGAATTTGCAATTATGTTAAGAACCTGTATTGTATTAAAGGTGAGTAGGATTATATGATTAAAATGCTACATATAATATACATTACCGCTATCTTGGATTAAGAGTGTTGATTTAAGATAAAACCGTTTCGACAAAAATCAATTAGTATTATTATTATTTTTATAATACGATATTTAATACCGTATAAGCATAAGTATGTAAGGTATGAAAAATTTAAGTTAATCAACATACTCCATTTTTCATATTAATGAGTATCATAAATATAAATATTTTTTTAAATTGATAAAATTCATATTAATATTATAATTTATTGGGTATTATAGCTTGTATGTTTGATACACAACGGAATATTAAAAAAATGTTTAAATGAAAAATTTAATATAAACATTAAACAAAATACTTTATTTTGAATTTTAGTGAATATTATGCATTATACACATTGTGTGTACATACGTAATCAACTAAATTTTAAATATTAAAGGTTTAAACAGAAATATGTTAATGAAAACTGTATGGTTAAACGACATAATTTATTTTTGATATTACTGAACATTATAAATATATAATAAAAATATACTGAGAATACTCTACAAAATATTGACTACTATTTATTTTTAATTATATTTTTGAATATGTTTTGATTTGATAATTATTTTTACATACACATATGTATATATATATATATATAGGTATATGAACATAAAATGTTAATTATATCAATTTTATGTTATTTTTTTCTCCTTTACTGTTTTATTTAATTTAACCAAATTATTCTTATATTTAAATATTTAAATAAGTGGAATTTTTTAATTATTATTTTTTATAATATAACAAAAAATATTTATATAAAAAAGCTATATATCTATATAAATAAATTAATCAAATTTTAATTGTTATAAAATATAATTTAATTAAATAAATAAATATTTTTCAGTAATATTTATAGCTTTAAAATATCGTGTATTCACATACTGAACATATTTCCTGTCTGTCCACCAACACGTGTTCCGAAAAATAAAAGCTCAAACAAATATCTCACCTTATCCCGAACGAAATCCTTAGCTAAGGCAACCGAAATTCGAAACAAACTTTTATAATAAAAAAATCAAAGACAACAAAATCGCCGTCCACTTTCAGCGTACACAAACAGACACACAAACCAACTCTGAGAACGCTTAACCGAAACTGTGTGTGGCGCTTACTGAAACTTTTTACGCTTATAACCGATACCGGCGTTCCGTTCTGGACTTGGAGAACTGCGCTTCTGTTCATGATCCCCACTGATAATTATCTATTTAATCTGTGTGTCTTTGTGATTACGCTGCAATATTAATATTCGATTTGTTCTAAATGGAAATTGCGTGTATTAGTTTATCTGGTGTTTAATTATGTGGGATGTGGATAAGACACGTCTGAAAAACGACATATATTTACACCTGGTGGCAATATTATTTTTTAAATTAATTATAGCCATATGGTTTTTTTGCGAAATTTCTATTTTGTCTTGTAATTTGTTTTTGGAGATGATATTTGAAGGCGGTGTTGGCACTGACCGAACAATTACAGATGCCTTGTACCGGTTTCGCTCCCCCCTTGTATAATAAAATAATGTAAACCAGGCGCCATCCATTTTTTCCCATTACTCTCGACCAACTTGAACAAAAAAAAAATAAGGCGACATGTAGCTTTCAATACCTTCAGGCACATGCGTATTTTTTTAAAAACTTCATTGAGATTTCGACTAATATTTATCGATTTTTAGATGGAAATGTTTTCATATTAAACACATCCAAACATAGAGAGTGAATTACTAGCCTATAATTGAACGACCCTCATTAATCTTCTAATAGAAATGACGTGACTGCTAATGAACACCGATAAAATCATTATACTTCTGAAATATGATGTGCAGTGTAATGAGTGTTAGACTTCCAACAAATTAATGATGTTATTTGATCACATAACTACACGCTCTTAATTTTTTTAATATTATCTTTTATATTTGGGTCATTTGTAATTATGATAATATTAGTCTTGTTTGTATATTCAATTCCTTTGAGGGCGATTAGGACATATTTTTATCACGGTGTTAAAATTAAAAAATTAAAATTAAGAACTATTGAGTTCATTATCATTATTTAGTTCGTTTAGAATACATGTGTGTATAGTTATATGCGTATTTAAGGGTGAGAGGGGAGTGATGAATGTGCTCTTTCAGAATACAAAAAAATATACTTGATTGGCCTAGAAGACAGAAACATACTAGCTGCGCCGAGAGTCATTACATAAAATTAATTAACATCTTAGAAATATTTTTATAAAACTATTTTCATTTTTTAATATACTAATTTAATATTAATTCTATTTGAAATAATTATATAAATAAATATATTATAATTTATTTTTATTAATAATTTTTCTTTTTCTTTTCCATTTTAAATATGTTAATTATTGATTTAAGATATTACACTTTACAATTATAACCGTAACTGTCTATAAGAGCATATAATTTTTTATATTTCGAAATAATACATTTTGTATGCAACCCATGTTACATCACAAGGTAAGTATCGTAACTGGCACTCGTTTTACTTATATTTAAGTTAGATAATTTAATGGTGTATAACTATTAATCAATATTTGAATTAGAATAACAAAATATTGTTTTTTAAATGTTAAATTGATACATTTTGGTCAAAAACTCTGGAAATAAAACTATCAAGTTACTTAGATAATAAATAATTTTTTCAATACTATTTTTAAGAATTAATTTTAATAGATATTTTACGATTACAACAAGACATATTTGCGCTCTATTAAGATGTCTTTACATAAAAATTAATAATCCCCATATAATAACTAATGGTTATCACATAATGTTTTGAAATGAACTGCCTTATCGGCCGGAAGGCACATATATCTCTTAAAGAAGAGCTACAACAACGTTACACATCTCAACAGTTTACCGAGGTGCAGAAAAAGAGAACAATAATAATCTTATTCTTTTTATTACAACAAATTTGAAAGTGATTGGCTTACTTGGAATCAACGCAAGCGCAGACCCGATCCCAGAATTGTGTGCAGCCGCAGGTATAAGCGATCAGCAACGTTAATCAAATGTCAAAACTGCAAAATGGCGTTGTGCGTACAAGTTTAGTGTGTTAATTTTTTCCAGTTTTCAGATGATTTTCCGTTTGAATCGAATTAAATGGCCACGTCTTCATTTTAGGACAGTTACGTTATAGTGCACTGACGACGCCAGGGCATTGAATCTCACTAAAGTAAGTAAATGCGACAATCGCAATCGGAAGCTTCGGCTTGTGCGGGACGGCATATTTAATGGCCGATGGCCTAAGCGTTCGCAACACAATCTAGTCGTCTGATACAGTGAAATTGGCCCGATTTCAGGATGTCGGACCAGGGGGATGTGCTGCAGCCTAGCAGCCCCGCCGAAAAGGACAGGGCGCCATCGAGGGTGCCGTTGTCCGAGGCCGAGATGACCAGTCTGACCTCTGCGGAGTGGGTGAACCGCTGGAGGCAGCAGGAATCGTTCGTGACGTCTCTCGAACGCAAACTGGCCCAACAGGAAGGTACTTAGTTCAGTTTATAATCGTTCTAATATAGTGTTAAGTCCCAAAAAAAGTAAATAGTTTGATGGGGGTGGTCTGTATCTTGAATGGTGCAGTGTAGTGATTTGGATTGTGAGACGGAGAAGTGCAGTGGCGAGTACGGTGCTAATTGCGTGGTCACTTGCAGGCGAACTGACGGATCTACGCCAGGCCAACGACAGAATGAGGCTGCAGCTAACTGATTCTCAGCAACGTGAGAAAGTGCTGGTCCGCAGGCTCACGGCCAAGGAACAGGAGACTCAAGATTATGTGGTCAGTACTGGTCACAGTCTACCTCAAATGTTCTTAACTTGTGTGCTTCGAGAAATGTCTGTCTGTGCGGTTGGTTTATTTGACAAAATAGTGCAGTTTCAGTTCAGTTTGTTTTGTTTTGCCCAATTTTCTAAATTCCACAAAATCTCTGACTTGTGTTTGACAATGCATACTGTTAAACTTTTTGCAACATGGTTGTAACTTTTGGATTTCGGTGATTAAATAATTTTAAGTGGTGAAAACTGTGTATAAGTATATATTTATTGTGTAATCTTACATTTGGTGGTAAAGTGATCAAATCAATACAGTAATATTGGGAAGTGTCTTAAAAATATACATTGCAATATGACACTTGCATGAAAAGTGAAAAATTGTTGTAAACTTTCATAGCACAGATAAAATAAATATTATTGTCTGTAAATATATAATTAAAGTTTACAAATTACAATTATTTAAGATGTATCATACAAGAAATTGATTAAAGATTCAACTTCATTGTTAGAATTACAAGTGTTTCTAACCAGAATCCAAGATTAAGTTTTGTACGAGTAAGTCTAAACAAATAATAAAAAAAAAACTTATTATTTATTAAAAAAAAGTTGTTGTCAAATTTTTTAATTGAGAAATAATTATACTATTTGAAATAGTTCACAATTTATTATTTCATTAATCATTTTATTAAATAATAAATGAACACATTAGTTTACAAATAATTATTTGCAATTAGTTCCAGTATTCAATAAATTATTTTTTAAAACTAAAAAGTAAAGTCGTGATTATTTAACATATATTTTATGACTGTATTTTGAGTAGTAAAGTAAAATCTTAATCAAATATAATATTACGTGCTTTATTTTATTCATTTTCATTCTAATTATTTACATAAATAAGCTCTTTGAACAAGTCAAATTTATTAAGTGAATTAATATTTGAATTAATTAAATTGAACCTGAGATTTATTTTTTTTTAATTCATAATTATTCAACATATATTGTTTTTTATAAATATCTGCCTTTGAAAGTTTACATAATTTTTTAGTTGCCATTTTTATAATACTTTGGTCAATTCTAAAATTTTGATTTTAATGCTAAAACGTACTGACATTTTTTGAATTTTATACAATTTATATTATTGTTAAATTGTTAGTTGAAATGTTTTAGCATTGTAATATTGTTCTAATATAAATCTAGTTTGAATATAAATTAGTGCTATATAAAAATTTTGTAGTGTTTTTTCTTATGACACAAACTTTGCATTTACCATTTTAATTCTTAATCTTATTCATGATGCAGTAATAAATACTTATATAGAGGATTATCATGGATAAGTAACGGCGAAGTTTGTGTAAAAAAACTAATGGTTTGATCACTTATTATTATTCATTTTAATTAAGTTATGTGTATTTAAGCGTCAGTTGTAAATTGTCAGTAGTTAAGTTATTACCCAAAAACACAGACTGAGGACATGTTAAGAACATTTGGGTTACTGTTAGGTAGTTTTTAATGGTTGTAACGAATCTGTGATATTTCTCGTGGTACAAATAAAAAGAAAGAAAACCTGACGGGGTTTTTTATGTTTTAACGTGTATTTCTGCCGCAGTGTCAACTGAACGAACTGAAAAGCGCTCAGGCACCAACCGCATCGAGTTTAAGATCCGCACTGTTGGATCCGGCAGTGAACAGTTTGTTGCAACAGATGAGGACAGAATTGCAAGCCACCAGGCTAAAATTGGAGGACACACAAAACGAATTGGCCGCGTGGAAATTCACGCCCGACAGTAACACCGGCAAACGGCTCATGGCCAAGTGCCGACTCCTGTACCAGGAGAACGAGGAGCTGGGTAAGGTGACCAGTTCTGGACGGATAGCGAAGCTGGAAAGCGATCTCGCGCTGCAGAAGAGCTTCTCGGAGGAAGTGAGGCAGTCGCAGAACGAGTTGGACAGTTTTCTTGCCGATCTGGATGAGGATGTGGAGGGCATGCAGAGCACCATACTGTTCCTGCAGCAGGAGCTGAAAAAGGCGAAGGATGCGACTCAGTCGTTGCAGAAGGAGAACAGTGCCCTGAAGACGGCGAATGGGACGGCGGCTAGTAATGGACCGCCGAGGGCCAATGGTGACAGTGCGGTGTGTGAACAGCAGCAACGGACCGGCGATTCGGACTCGGAGGGCGAGCGGACTCGTGTGAAGCGCGTCAGGCGGTCGTCGGTTCTTAGTATCGACTATAACGAAGACGATACGCTGGTAATCAACACGAACGGCGACGTAGCCATGTCCTCGGACCCGGAATAGTGGCGGTTTTACCCTTATCGCTTGATCGGATAGTGTGCGATCGTCTCTCTCTATCTCTATTCTTAATTCATCTCTTTATCTTTACATTTGTATCGGATTGACAACTCTTATTTGGATTGTTACGTGTACTTTCCTAATTACCATGCTGCATATATGTATGGTTTTGTCCAGTAATTATGGTATTTTTGAATTCGTTATTACAGGAGCCTAAATGTAACTTGTCGAATACCATTTAGAGAGAATATCCTCATTTTATATAAAATATTCTGTAAATAGATAGTTATTGAATCACAAAATGAAGGTATCGTTGATTTTTAAATATATTCTATACGTTGTAGAGTTAAACTATATCAAAAACCCTCGACAAATTGCATTAGGTCACTGTAATTGAAATTTTCTGTGATTTTTATGCCATTATTTTGAAGATTTACAAAAATAGAGAGAGACTCAATTGATGATAGTGAGTGATGGCCACACAAAAAATAAACTGGTATGAAAAATTTATCACTAAAAAATAAACTGATGAACAGTATATGAAAAATTGTACATAAAATTTAGCCGTTTGTGGTTTGTTCAAGAAAACTTTTGTGCTATACTATTTTAGGCCATACCAGTGAAGTTGATCACAGAGGATGTGTTTCTCACAGCGTTTTAGTATCTTTTTACTATAAATTGAATTATGTTGTTATTTAAAATAATTAACCATGATCTACAGTTTTATATTGTTAATTTCTTGTAACCATTTTTAAGCAATTATGTACAGAGTCTCAGAATAAAATGTGAAGTTTATTAATTATTATTAGGGTTTTTATGTATGAAGATAATGTATATAATTTTTAAATTCACTTTTTGTTCTGAATATTGTCAATTACAATTAATAATATTTTATAAAATTTGTACAAAATAATTAAATTATTTTCCAATTTTTAATATTGAAAATATACTGAATTTATAATATTTTGAAATGTTATGTTGAGTTTGGTTAATTATTATATTATCCTTAATAAAACGTCCAGGCAAATATATCGAATTTTTTAAACGTGAGAGATGGATTTCCCAAAAGAGTATCTTAAGGACAATTGTGTATAGAACAAAAGTACTAGGATTGTTGATTTCATACTCAAACAATTTCCTGTATAGTCTGGTACAGGTTCTATAGCTGCAGAGCAGCATTTCAAACATTGAGACAACGTTATGGAATAAATAAAGCAGTTCTGCTGTATTATTCCGTCACAATGGCGACATTACTTCTTTTGTATAAAATTTTTTAGTTGTTAAACTTCAAAGTCACATTGTTTTAAAAAGCTGTATAATTTTTTAACGTTTTTATGTTGAAATTGTATAAATCATACAAAACATAATATATAATGAGCGATTTAAATTTGTTTTATTACCCTATATAAAACCTTATATTTTTTTAAACTTCTAGTTAGTTAAATATGGTTAATATTTATGATAAAATCGAATCCTCATCACTTAATAAGAGAAAGTATTTTTATTAAAGTAAGATATAATTAAAAACATTTACGTTCAGTACTGTAAGGTTGCCAATAAATGAAAAATGTCATAATATCTTTAGTTTTCACAGTTCTCTTTTTATTATTCTTAAAATTAATAATTATAAAGTAAATTTATCTATCAATGAGACATTGTTATATGTTTGCTATTTTAAGTATACACTAAGTTTGTATTAGTTTCTTACACATCGTTAAAGGTTTATTGAATATAACAAAATACTTTTAATATTTAATATTTTTTATTTGGTTTGTGTACTTTTTAATTTTTTGTAATGGTAATTTTTGTTGTGGTTTAGAGTGTTTGGATATGAAAATTATTAAATAAACAATACAAACATTAACGATATTGATGAATTTTCAAAAATAAATATGCAACCAAATTACTCTCAGCTCACCACACTAAATGCATGATTATTATATTCATTAATTACAAGTCATAATTTATATACCTTTGATTTTGAGACAAACTTATAGAAAAATATTGATGCAGATCGGGTTGCAGCTCCGTTGATGTCACATTAGTAAGTTTTCTATGGTAGGTTGGTCCTACTGCAAGTGAAAAGATGTGTATAGTGATAAAGAATAATATCTACCTGTTTTTAATATATTAAATACAGGTTATATCACAAACATCTTACATTCATTTTAATGTAGCACTATCAAAAGGTTTTAAAACTGGATTAAGATTACAAAATTTAACAAACATTGATATAATCTAGGGAATTAATTTTTCCCCTCTTCTCTAAGGTTTCGATTGCCGGTGAAGTAGCGTCAGTGGTATTTATAAATACAAACATATTTGTGAAGAAATGTAATTCAATTCAACAATCTAAGGAAGACGCAGCATCAGTTATTTGTCAAACCAATAATTTTGTAAAATTATAATTGATATGTAAGTACTTCAAACAATTTTTTTTAGTTAGGTTATGTTATCGAGGGATGTTTTAGGGCTAAACCGGGTTCAGAATCGGAACATGACGACAAGGACAAGAAAAAGGAAAGAGGTCGGGAGCGTAGGAAACGCAGCGAATCTGGATCATCCAGTAGCGATAGCAGTAGGAGGTTTGTACATTTTAGTTTACATCTACAATTCAATAACTAATTATGTATTTTAGTTCTTCAGATAGCAGTTCTTCCAGTTCAAGATCTTCTTCTTCATCTAGTTCAGGATCTAGTTCTAGATCATCCAGCTCTTCATCTGAATCTTCAAGCTCTAGTAGTGGAAGGGACAGATCGAGGCCAAAGAGACGGTAGGTAACTTATTCATTTAATTTGAGTTGTTTGTAATATGCTTACTCTTAGATCCAGGTCTGTAACCAAATCAACACGTAGAAGTAAAGAGAGGAAGGACAAAGAAAAAGAAAGAGAGAAGGATAAAAAGGATGACAGAGAAACTGGAGATGCTAAGAAAGATGACAAAAGAGATAGTCTTAAGAGAAAGTTATCTCCAACCAGGGATGATAAAAATAATTCACGTCGATCCAGGTAAGCATTAAAACAATAATTAAATTATATTGCATTAACATATTGCATTTTTCAGGTCGAGATCAGATCGCAAACGTCGCAAGCGTTCTCCAACACCTCGTCCAACCAAGATCCACATTGGACGTCTTACGAGAACCGTAACTAAGGAACACATAACCGAAATTTTCGGCAATTACGGCACCATCAAAAACGTGGAATTCCCAAAGGAACATGTTCAACCACATTTGGGTCGTGGTTATTGTTATGTAGAGTTTAGCACCGCAGACGAAGCCGAGGACGCCATGAAGCATATGGACGGTGGTCAGATCGATGGACAAGAAATCACGGCCGCCCCGGTTTTGATTCCGAAGCCGAGACCGATGCCGCCGAGGAGGTCGCCTCCAATGCATATCCGCAATCGGAATATGCATCGCAGGTCTCCGCCCAGGTTTAGAAGGAGATCTCCGTTGAGACCTCCTAGAAGGAACTCACCAAGGAGGCGTCCACATTCGAGGAGCCCACCGCCCAGAAGGAGGAAGCATAGCAGATCTTCATCAAGCAGTTCCAGATAATTTTAAGTTTTGATTTATGGATGTCATAATTTTCATACACTTGTCTTAATTGTAATTTGTTCTTAATAAATAATGGATGGAAAAGAACATATTATGTATCATTTATATCTTCTTGATAAATTACCTAATTTTTAACTAAATAATAAGGTTATGATATGTAAAAATATAAATTATAGTATATTTTTCATTTTATATAAAAATTAATTGGCGTTTACAGTCAATGGTGAGATAAATTTGTATAGAAAATTATATGTCTAGCTGAGTTAATAATGATCAAATATTTTATCATTTAAGTAATTTCTTTCAACAATAAATAATTTGTTTATCTGGTTATATAGATGACTGGTCTATTCTGTCTACTGATCAACTGTTTATTTTTCTGTGCGTTTCATAGATGATTAGACAAAAATATGCAAGGGGCTAGGAAGAGAGAGATTTTGTAATATTGAGTAAAAATAATAATAAACAAATATAAATGAACAGAAATATTTATGTAAAAACAAACAAAAAATATCACAAATATTAGATTACGATAATATAAGTCAAACTCTTGTTTAAGACATATTTTCCTTTGGGGATATATTTTTTTTCAACGAATTTTAACAAAAAAAAAAATAATTTATAAATAATTTATAATGATAATAATTATGTACTTATTTATACACTTGTACTTGTTCATAATTATTACTTATTCGGCTACCTGGTCTGAATATTAATCCCTGGTTCTTCAAGTGGTAGTCCTTTGACTACAGGAGATAAGTTACAGAATAGACCCCTAAATGAGAAAAAAACATTGTTTTCGTGTTCGTCACCAAGTTACCACAAAAAAAAATAGAAGATTATATGTTTTTGTTGTAAATTATTATTATTTAGTAATTCATGGTGAAAATAATAAAAAGAAAAAAGAAGAAAAAGATCAACCTGGACAGTGACCTCACATTTCTTTAAAGTTTTTTTTAAATTCGGTGCGCAGTTTTTAGATTAAAACTTTATTTCGGATTTATAGGAAAATCTACTTTGGCTTTAGAAGTAGTAGCTTTCAATCAGCCGACTGTAAATGGAATATTGTAATTTTTGTATCATTGTTTCGGAAAATTAATTACATAATTAAATTAAATAATTTTTCCTTTCTGTATATACTCAATAAATAAAATATCTTACTTACCTTATCTGGCTTTAGGTAAATTAATCAAAAAATGTTTTGAAAAAATAGACATTTTATATTATATTTACTTTATTATTATACATAATACAGCGAACTTTTTAGTACTATTCCTTTAGTAAACTTTATAATTAAGCTATTTACAGATTATCATTTGGCGGTCCAATTTGAAAACAATAAATTAAATATCCTAATATATTATTTATGTTTGGACTTCTTTTTCTTTTTTTGTTTTTTCTTGTGTTTCTTCCTTTTCTGTCTCTCTTCTTCGCTCGAATCGCTATCAGAGTCTGAACTGCTCGAACTCGAGTCCTTCCGCTTCTTTTTGCGGTGTTTCTTGTGTTTTTTCTTTTTGCGTTCTTCCTCTGAACTGCTTGATGAGTCGGATTCAGAACTGGAACTTTCCTGTTTCGCCTCCTCTTTCAGGGCTTTTTCAGCTCTTCTTTTTTCCATTTTCTCATCATCTTTATCCGATTCAGTTTCCAAATCATAATCTGGCTCAAAACTAGATTCATCAATTGTAGCTTTACGTTTTTCCGTTAATAATTTAAATTTTGGTTCTTCTATTTTTTCGATGATTTCAACTTTGTCATCATCATCATCTCTATGTCTCTTAGATTTTTCTTTCTTGTGTTTTTTATCCTTCCGTTTATGTTTTTGGTCTTCGACACTAGAACTTTTTGATCTAGATCGCCGTCTCTTGTCCTGTTGCTTAGATTTACTTTTTGATCTTTCTTTTCGATCGGTTTGCCTGCTTCTCTCTATTTTTTTATCATCACGTTTATTGTCACGATGATCTCGTCGACCATCTTTATTTCTTTGTCTGTCTCGACTATTATCTGCATGTCGAGATCTAGACCTTCTATTTCTACTGGGTTCTACTCTCCGTTCGTGATTTCTTCCGCCGTCACCCCTTCTACTGAACGGCGAAAGAGTTCGCGATCTATTTCTGCCTATTTTTACCACACGATCAGGATCGTCTACTTTTACTCCAAGTCTATCTTTAACAGAAACTCTGACAGTTGGTTGTGGTTTTGGTTCTGCTACTAGTGGGACAGTTAACTGAATCTTGGTGTTTTCACCTTTTTCAATGTCGCCCGAATACAATTTGGCCCTATCCATACTAATTTTCTTTATCTCTATAGGCCTAATAGCATTGATGGCTTTCGCGAAGATCGCATTTTCGGCGCGTTTCAGCACTTCATTCGTCACTTTGCCAGATTTATCTAATTTTGAATCGGCCTTGGACGAATCTTTCGGACTAGATTGATAGGAACCCTCTTCATCCACTTCCCATTTGGATTTTTCGGGCATCGGAGCCAACATTTCGTTCTTGTCCAGCTCGGATTTCAGGTCCAAGTCGGTTGAATGTAACTCTAAGATGTCCTTCTCAGATTCATCTTCGAAATTGTTGGAAATTTCACCATCTTCATGGTCATTCGTTTGTTCTTTAATGATCTCTGATTGTTCGGTATTCGCCGAATCTTCATGAACTTTGGCGTAATTCTCCATTAGACTCTTGTCAATTTCTTCTACAAGTACGTCGTCATAAAGATCGGTCTTAGGACTGGAGACATGCTCGGGAGTTTGGTGTTCTTGGGAAATTTTATTGATTTCAGGTGACGGTTCCTTTATTATTTCTTTTTCTTCATGTTCTTTCCCCTGTATTTCTTCTCGATCAGCACTGCCATCTTTGTTGGGTGCAGCTTGCTTCAATTCATCTTTATTTTTTTTGCTACTTTTCTTGTGGTGTTTATCTTTCTTCTCTTTGCTCTTCTTCTTTTCGGAATCTTTTCTGTCTCGCTTTTTCTTTTTGTCTTTAGATTTTTTTGACTTATCATCGTCTGAACAATAATCTTTCTTCTTTTCCCGATCTTCCTTTTCTTGCGAATCGTCCCTTTTACGTTTCTTATGTTTGTCAGGGCTGTCATGATCCTTCGATTTCGATTTTTTCCTAGGTGAAGATTTCACCTGTCTCTCTGGAGTTCTACTGCGCCTTTCGTGACGCTTTCTACGCTCTCCGTGTTTGACGTCATCTTTTTTCTCCAATACTTTTCTGTCATCTTTCCTTTCGACTTTGGGCGGTGATTCGCTGTATCTTTCCTTTTTGTCTGACATCATTTTGTACGAATCAAACTGTGGTGCCGGCTCAAGGCCGGGTATCGGTGGTTCCTCGACTCCTGGCGGTGCGATGTCGTCGTACCTTCTTTGCGGCGGCATGTGCATGGGTGGCATAACCACCGGTGGAATATTTTGCGGAATGTTGTGGGGAGGATACTCTCTAGGTGGGTACCTAAACAAAAAATGAAAACACAAATCAGGCGACAAGCAATGGGAGAATAAATGTAATAAAATATACTTGAATATTAATTAATTTGAACCACTAGCAAACCAAGTATATTTTTTTACTTTACAAATTCCGTGGAGTCAGACTGGTGGGTGCAGATAAGCCTAAAACATAACTTGTTAAAACAAAAAATGATCTTCGAAAATAAAGAAAACCACTGTTGGTGAATAATTTATTACAAAAGATGTACATTTTACGTATACATGAATTTATCAAGGTGGTTCAAAATTTATAACAAAAACGATCGTGTGAAATCATTCATCATCACATTACATAAATTTTAAGTAAATGTGCAAATAATTAGATCAACATGGTTCAAAAATCAGTCTCATGATTAAAACGTACAAAATAGGTAAAAAATACATTTAGACATTAATCTTGAGTAAATATCACAAATAGAAACGTTTACATAAAAAATATCAAAAAACTGTCAAAAAGTAAATGGGCTTCAATTTGCTTGTTGACAATTTCTATTAAATACATTTAAATAAACTGACAGTAGAGAGGAGATGCATACTACCATAAATATATATCTCATGTATAAACAAATTAAGACAATGCAAATTTCAAGAACAAATCAACTAAAATTGGAAGTAAAATTTTTATACGTAATAATACAAATGTCAAAAAAGTCTTCTTGAAATTGCATTGCTATAGGAACGTTTATTGAAAATACATAAAGTCTTAAACTTACGCAACAGTTAATAAAATATCACAGTTAAGTTTGTATTAGAGAGAGATTAAATTAATTAGTAATTTGATTGCACGTTAAGTCTGTAGTGGTTTAATACAACTATTTAATACCGCATTTTATACTATACTTACAATAAATATTAATAAATAGTTTGACATAATCGTACTAAACCCAAAGTAACATCAAAATAATAAAACTAAGATTATATACATCATCATTGAACAGAGGTTTCTCAATATACTAGTATGTTTTTGTGTATACATTGCACCATTTAATTAATATATAGCAAAACACTGGTTACACAACAACTGCACATCTTGAAAAACCTCGATCCAGGACCGACGAACGCGCGGCGTCACGATGCCGTCCGCCCCCGCTCCCGCAAACGCCTAGCGGTGAGAGTTGCAGCAACAGTAGGACACGTATTAAACAACGCAAGTAGTACCTGTTTGTGTAGGGGCCGGTGCCACCGTGCTGCATGTCCGACGTCGCTCCGTAGTAACCCGCATCCGAATGCGGCGGCGGTGGTCCGCTTGTTGCGCCTCTCCATTGGTTCGCACCACCCCTGGGCGTGACACGTCTGTCGTCGTAACTGTCGTAGTAACGGTCGCGATTCGGCCGCACATCCCGATCGACACGGCCACGGTCTTTTTCCCTGTACGACCTGTGATCGTCGTGGTCGAAGTCCCTGTCTCGGTCCCGGTTGCGGTCGTGACGCCTGTAACAGAAACGTCCCATTAACACATAAGTTGAGCGTGGCCCCAATAACTTTTAAGTCTAAATTAAAAAAACCATACGAACCAATAGATTACTAATATTACTACAAGAGAAAATGAATATTAGATTTAAATATTAAATAAGCAAGAAACTCATATCCTAGTATATACTAAATTATGAGCAAGCTGGGTCTATATTTGATGATAACTACTTTTGAATAACACCAGAAACAAACAATATATGAACAAAACTATGAAAAGTTACTTAATTTTACTTTAGAATGCAACTAAATCATAAATTTAAATTTTTTGGATAATTATTTAAATATTTTTTTTTTTTCGAGAAAAATTATTAAATATGCAATTTTATTTTAGATTTCAATCAAACTATAATTTTAATTTTTTTGGATAATTTTATATATTGATAAATATTTTCATCAAATGATTTCTTTATTTTCATCATACAAATAAATTAAATAAATGACCTTAATCTTGTATTAGGAAAATTGACTAGAAATATAAAGGCAACTTAAACTAACCAAGTACATCCAAGCACACGGCAAATTATATAAGCTTAATTATTCATCAGCATTCAAAACTCTTAAGTAGAATAAATAAAAAATATACAATTATAATACATAACAAAATATAATATTTTTCAGGCCGACCTTTAACGAAATATAAATAAACAATAAATAAAATTTAACCAAGCAAAACCATGGATAAAGCATGACACTAAAGCTACGCGTGCGATTAAATATCCGCAGGACGCGACTGCGGAAGCCTACTAAAAACTGACCTGGTGGGCGATCGTACGGGCGAGCGAAAGCGTGAGTTGCCGCGGCGCGGTGGCGGCGGCAGTGGGGACCGTCTTGGCGCCGAGCCGTGCCTATAGGGCGAGCCGCGCGGACTGCCGCCTGAATACGACCTAGACCGTGACCTACAACATCACACAAACACGTCACACATAAAAATCCCGCACGCACACTCGTAGACACACGCACACATCTTGTTTCCGTGGTTTCTGACGGAACGGACGTAGTACCAGTGCCAATGTTCTTAGTTTCTTCAATAAAGATGTTTCAAATTGATTATGCATAATTACTTTTTAGACCAATCACCGACTCTTTATTGAACCAACTGGAAAGTTTTGAAATAGAATCATGCGTTATTACATGTTAATATATTGAGTATAAATAAGACGAAACCATTTTTTCTACAACCTTTGAACATCCAGAATATAGAAATCATCAGATTTAAGAAGGTACTTTACACACTAGTCAATGAGAATAAAATTTTTAGGATTTTAACGAATTACCGGTTAAAATCCAATTGATATAAACACTCCGAAAGTTCAATCAAAAGAGAAGCAAGAAAATAGGTCAGGTAGTTAAACATTTTTACATACCGACTCATTGAAAATGACCTGGACCTGCTTCTAGAGTTCCGCCGACGTGGAGTCCTGCTCCTCTTGCGTCTCAGTGGAGGAGGTGACCTGCTGTAGCTTCTGCTCCGACTCCTGCTACGACTGTAGCTATTCCTGCGATTGTTGCGAGCCTTTATCCGACGCTCCCGCTCGTCCTTTTCGCGTAACATTCGATTGAAAGCCGCCAGTGGGTCGTCGATGAGTCTATAATAATGTAATAGTTTTAGTCATTAAGCTTTGTGTGTAAGGTTTAGTTGGGACATACCCAGGCGGAGTTCTATCACGGATCCTTCCTCTGGCATAGTCGCGATGCGGTCGAGTTCCGGGAGGGTAATTGGGATTGTAGTTAGGAGGTGGACCCGCCATTGACGGTCTGGCTCCATCGAACAGTGGTCTTGGGTGACCTGGATAGCCTCTAAATCAAATTAAATCAAAATTAACATTTACGTGACATAGTAATCAAATTATAGAGTCGATTTCGAAGCGCAAGCAGGGTAAGAAATGAACGATAAAGATATCTTATTCACCTGGAATCAGGTAAGAAATATTCTCTTCTCCTTGTTCATTTTCACTGCAATAACAGCATATATTTGTGACGCCCGAATATAAATTTTATATTTTTTCTCCTTTTCTAGGTTTTATAGGGAGAAACATTGATATTTTTTAAAACATAATTTATTATGGTAATAAATTAAAAAACTGATTAGACTCAGTTTATTTCTTTATGGATCAAAATTATTTTTATTATTCATCATCTATTAAAAATAATAAAAAATATATATGTTAATAAAAAATTTATTATCTATTAAATAAAAATAGTGTTTAGTATTATTTGGTTATTAAAAAGGAAAATGAATAATATAAGAATCATATATTTAGGTTAGACTAGCTTCCTGTGGCCTATACCGCTACGCCACTGAAGTAATACTTACGTTTGAGTCATGTAAGGGGCAGTACCAGGTGGCGGTAGACGAAAGTTAGGTGGTGGACCTTGAGTTGGAGGAAATGTGGCAATAGCTTGAGTATTAGGCGGATATTGAGTTATGTTTGGTGGTGGTCCTTGCATTGGATGTAAACCGGGTATGATTGGTGGTATAGTGCCGGGTGGGGCAGTGTACATGCGTTCAGCACTGTAGGGTGCAGATCCGGGTTCATCCACTGTAGGCGTGCCAGATCTTTCCTCCATTGTTCTTCTATAATAATATTTAATAATTTTTACATTTAAGTGATTTGATAACACAAGTTATTTAAGACTTACCCAGATTCTCTAAAGTTCGGTGACATTTTGCGACTTTTATGCCTTCTGGGCGAACGATTATCGCGATCCCTTTTATGACTCTTGGGCTTGTCTCTGAGATTATTGACCCTAGTTGAGCTGGACTGGGACTGAGGCGAAGATTTTGGCGAAACACCAGGAGGTCCCTCTGGTAATGTGTCAGAGGACGCGCTAGATTTGGCAATTTCGTGAACCTCTTCCTTCACTTCAGGTTTTGAAGGTTCGTCCGATTTGGAATGCTCTGTGGAGTCTGCCTCGCTGATCACCGTTTTTTCCTCGTCCTCGGTTTTTTCATTTTTCTTAACGTCTGACTCTTCGTGTGGGGCCGGCGGTGGCTGTATTATGTGTAACATTTAATAAACTTGTTAACTGTTTTATTGATTTAAACATATAAACTTACCGTTTTACGTGTAGTTTCAACTTGTGGTTGGGAAACCTCAACAGTTTGTGGTTGTTTATAAACGGGTTTCTTAATGTATCCTGTCGTGTTTTTGAAATTAGCCACGGAAGTCCTTAAAAATCTATTAGGAATTAACGTTCCAGGAGAAATATCCTTCTCATGACAATCTGGACACTCGTGATCCTCAGATTCGAGTAAACAACTTCTAATACACTCGTCGCAAAATGAGTTACCGCAACACGGTATCATCACAGCGTCGCTAAGCAAGTCTGAACAGATCGAACACACGAGATCCTCGGGAATCTCCATTTTCGGCTCTTGCACTGGAGCGGGCGCTTGAATTTTATTGTATGCCTCGTGATCCAGTACGGGAACAGCGTAAGAACCGTTCGGTGTCATCATGGCACCAGGCACCTGAGGACCATCCACTGGAACCATGAAACTCCTAGGAATGCCCGTACTTTTCTTTATTTCGATCGGTTCCTGTGGAAAATATGAGATTTAATTCGAGTCATCGTAAACGATTTGTTTCGCACTTACACTTCCTTGAGCCAGAGGACAATCTTTAATCCAATGTCCTGTCTGGTGGCACTTATAACAGCGGTAATTCGGTGGCACGGGGCCCATTTGATTCGCTCCGCGAATTTTCATGTAACTGAAATTATGGCAAAGTGGTAGCTACATACAACGGGTCATGTTCTGTTACAATTCATAATTACAAAAAATTCATAGATTATATGTACCATCACAACCCTAACACTACCTCAGTAGAAAGCAATGATGCAGAGTGGGGTAGGTTTCACAGAATGTGTCAGAGCACTTAGGCTCGCAACAGCACTATTATGTATGTAAATTATAAATAAGTAAATTTTACAAGTACTTTATGTAAATAAAGGAAACACAAATAATTATCAAGAACTTTATCTCTAATTTTAGTAATACTCAATACATTTTATCAATTGAATTACTAATCACTAACTAATTATATGAAATTCTTCAGTTTATACATGAAAACAAAAGTACTAAATTTAAATGGAACACTTACTTGCTTGGATCATAATCCTGTGTGGATTGTGACATCATAGCAATAATTTTTTCATCTTCGGGAGCATTAAGACATGCCAGATCTGCAGTTCTGGCAATTGGACCCCCATCATCCACCTTTGCTGGTGGTGTGTTGTCTCCCCCATAACCTTCCCATTGTTTGTTTTTGTTCTGGGCAGCCACTGGCACTCTGGCTATCAAGAGAGACGTGTTCTTGGGTATGAGCGCCGTCTCGTCATTATATTCTGGAAATTTTAGGTTAGGGATTAGGCCCAGGTTGTTAGTGTGTGCCTTTGTTAATTTACCTTCTTTAGTTTGAGCGTTGGTGACTTGCAAATCGAAGTCCGTGCTCTTACCAATACGTTTTTGTTGTATTATTGAATTTTTCAAATCTTTGACTGATATATGTAGGCCATCAAATGTAACTGTATCATAATCAAGTGCTGACTTGAACTTGTAGTGAACGGACATCGCAACTGAATAAAACTACTTCCACTGTAATATAGAATTAGACTTTTTATTGAATTTATACTAATACAAGATGTTTATGTGAACTATAACAATTGTAACGATCTTTTACCTTAAAGAGCAATACCGGTTATTTGTAACATTTGATCAATATAAATATAACAGGCACGTCATGTAAACATAGTCACCGTAAAAACATTTTCAAACTTATTGTTGAGTCAATTCTTCAATAACATATTTTCACACTGACAAACATTTCCTTAATTTAATATGGCCGTGACAGTAATGCCAACCACAAAATAACGCTCAATGTTGCCAACGTTAAATATATAGACTAACTGCACTTTGGTAGCGAAATTTAAATTCAAGAGTTACTAATCCACTATTTCTTATCAGTTTAATTTTACTCCGTTACCAGTACTATAATTTTAACGAATACATTTTTAAAAATTATGAATAATTTGTTAATAGCAATATCTGGTATTCAATATTTGAATAACGACAGGAAATTAATAAAAAAACAAAATCATAAAAACTGGGCGACTCAAAAACAAAATTCAATCTGACGTACTTCCCTTGTATCCTTGCTTTTGGCTACACGTTTCCAACAGTGTTTAAAGTAAAATTTTTGCGTTTTTCTGCTTTAAGTCCATTTTTATATACCCGCAATAAAGTTTAAGAGATGGCTACATTTCGTATATTGGAGGATGCCGAAAAGAAGAATCGGAATATTTATCCGAAACGAAATGCCAAAGTCATCACCACAAAAACGGAACCTTTTGCTGTGAAAAATGAAAATAAATCGTCATCCCTCAATGACAGCCATGTAGCGCAGGCTTCAAAGCGTATACGATTGTCCAAGAAAGAAAATGTTGTGCCGCAAATTAAGGTGAGTGATTGATTGACAGTGGCAAAAAATATATGTTGATTGCATTTCTTTTTGCAGGAGGTTGTTGAGAAGACAAAGGTTTGCAAAATCAAAGAAAATACACCGCTTGCCCCCGTGGTTTTAGATGAAGATCTGCTGAACTTGGACGCAAATACAACAACCGTCGGACCAAAGGAGGAAGTCCCATCTTTTCCTGTTTCTCTACTTCACGAGATTGAATATCGGGAGGTACGTATAATTATTATTTTACACTTTTATGAAAGCAAAAAATTTGAATTTTAAAATATTTGTTTTTCACACTTTTGAAAATATTTTTGAAAGTGTTAATAACTTTATAATCATTAATTATTTATATTTAAGTTAAAAATAAAAAATAAGCAAGAATAAAAAAATCTGAAAAATACATTTTAAATTATTCAAATCAATAGATTAACAAAATAATATAATTTACAACAAAAACACTTTAAACAGAATATAATTTTTATTTGAATAAGATTACTATATCTAAATTTCGTGTGTTGGAGTGTTTGATGACGTCTTGAGTAGTCATTGCGTCTCTTAATATACTGCGTGCAAAAAAAAAACGCAACACCTAGAAATAATTGTTTTATTCCAATTTTCCTTTAGAAAAATATTAAGCTATTACAGAATAATAATTGATTAAAAAATTAAACAAAAATCTTAAAGCATAAATTGTCAGAAGCTAATATTGAGTCGGACATTCTTTTTGACTGAGACACTAATTTTCGCTTCGTCGCACCGATTTAATGAGATTATCGACATTTTCTTGTGATATCTCATCCCAGGCGAACTGAATCTGACGTCTTAGTTCATTAAGAGTCCATGGAAGCGTCGCCTCATCATATCTTTACACATGTTCGATAGGAGAAAGGTCTGAAGATCTGGATGGCCAAGGCAGTAAATTCGCCTCCCATATGAAGTATTCCTAGCAACATATGGTCGAACATTATTTTGCTGACAGGCAATCTGCTACTATAAGCAATATAACACCATACCATTAAACCCATAGTGTTGTGAATATCACTCTCCAAAACGAGGATGACGTCTTTCTCCACATCGCCGTCTTACTGACGCATGACTAGTGTGCATGCTCAAGCTAAAGCATGCATTAAACACTATTTAATTCCATTTCTCATCCCACTGATCTAACAAATCAAATACAAATTGGCTAACTTTCACTGACAAAAAAATTCTCAGCAATCATTCGCGTTGAACTCAACCTGTCCCTTAGGGAAAATAATCAAAAACGACGGTCTTGTGGCTCTATGGTAGCTCTGGGTCATCTGGAACCTCTTGCTCTACCTCTTCTGCCCTCTTCACTCTATGACTGCCAACATCGTATTACAATATTCACATTTTTGTTCAAACACTGAGCCATTTTTTTGAAAGGAAATTCCTGATTCTTGCAGGTCCACTATTCTATCTTTATCAAACTCGCTTTATTGACTAAAATTGTTTCTTATTCGTACTCTAGGCATGTTAAACGTTTAGTATAAATTACTAATAAAACAACTTGTGACAAAAAGTAAGCACTCGCTTCTTTGCGATACCTTAAAGATATGAAGAAAATAAAAACAAAAAACCAACAATACGTTTTGCGATTGCCTTCAAATTTAGGTACCTAATAGGTACCTATTTGTATATCAAATTTTATAAAAATATCTGAATACGTTCTGGGTGTTGCGTCTTTTTTTCAGGGAGTATAATATTGTCTTCTGCGGTTAAGTGAATAACAACACTTGATTATTATATATATATAATTTATAAATTAAATTTGTTAGGTTTATAATCGCAAAAAAAGATTTGTACTAAGTCAATCAGATAATTTGTTAGATTTATTCATTATAATAACAAGTTATTTTGTACAAATATCAACAATTCAATGCCATCGATGCTTACATTCAACTAATATTTTATTCACAACAAGGATAAAATAGGCTATAAAATAATTATAATATGTAAATTTATTTAAAGGTAAAAATATAATTGTAAAAAACATGTTTGAAACCTCACTTTTGAAGTGAAATACAACATCAAAAAATATTTTTTATTTAATTTTATATTTAACTTTTAAAGAAAATAAGATATAATAATATTTACTAACTTTTGATATTTGAATATAAATAAAGTTAAAAAATAAGGATAGTCTACCTATATAAATATTTTATAATACCGATATTAACTTATCTCGATATGGTATTATACAGTTCTTTTGTTTATTAGCCGTTATCAAAACACATTCAAACAAACAATTAGTGCAACATTTAAACAAGTATATGAACAACAATGACGTTAGCAGTTTTATTCAGTAACTTTAAATTTAAAGCCGTTTCGAGTGCTAGGAAAAAATCCAGCGGCAATACTAAAGTTTTATAAAGATCTTTCAATTAAGTAAATAATAAATATAGTGTATGTCCTCATTATGCAATCGTAAGGTTACCAGTAAAAAATACATATAAATAAATAGAAACGTCATCTAAATCTATATATTAATATAACAAAATAAAATATAATTTACATCAAACAAAACTAACATATACAGTGGTGGAAAAAAGTATGGAATATTTGTCTACTTGTTACAAATTTTATTTATCATTACTAATCTGTTGCAAATCTAAAGAAATCTAATTTAACATCTATTAATAACAATGATCAATATATTCACAGGTTTTTACTTTTTTTAATAAAAAATTAATTTGGTTTGGCAAAAAGTATGGAATATTTTATTAATATTCATAAAAAATAACAATAACTCAAATATTATAATATTTTGTGGCGTAACCTTTGTCTTCTATCCCTGCTTGGCATCTAGAATCTACCAATATTTGCAATGTGTCAAGTTCTTGTTTGCTTTTTATGTTTTTTCTTTGGATGTGACGGTCTAACATTTCCCAATGATGCTCAATAGGATTTAGATTACACAGTTAAGTGTTTTATTAGAAACCATCTTTGCCTATCTTAGGGGTGGTTTTTCATGAACGTCCTGGCTTGCCACGCTTTTCAATACCACCTTGAGTGTGGAATGTACACATAATCTTCGAAACATACTAATGTATTGACCAGGACACTTTAACAAAGTTCAACAACTCTTTTTCTAAATTGAAGTGAAAAATAAATAAAATTAGGCATTACTATGTTGAAACTGAAAATATTAAGAATTTAAGTACAACTGACCGCAAATAAAATAATCCATACAATTATAGTTAAGTTAAAAAATTATATATTAGGTATACGGGTATATCGGACGGTAAACACAAACTAGCAAATTTGTTTATACTATTATAACAGATGTGACAAATTACTGGTGATAAAAATCCAATTTTAAAAATTTATTCCTTACATTTTTTCGTCACTGTAAATAAATAAGAATAGCAACAATAGTTGAATGAACAAAAAGTTTTAAGTAGGACGTTTTGAAACAAGGAAAAGTATATATATAGTCACTGTCAAAAAGCTAGTAGGTTGAAACTGAAAAGTGCGGAATAAACACAATATATATTTATACTGTTAATGTGTCTAAAATTAAAAATTAAATTTTTCAAACCGTTCGATTTGGTTTGGGAACTCCCGATATACATAATAATAAAGAAGTTATAATTTTCTAGGACATATTTGACTACCTTAAGCAAATGGAGATAGTTTACCAATCAAGTTCCAGCTACATGGCGAAACAACCAGCGTTGAACTGGAACACTAGAAGTATTCTGGTGGACTGGCTGGTTAGCGTTGGTGAAGAATACAAACTCAACACTCAAACTCTTTACTTGGGTGTTAATTACATCGATCGTTTCTTGAGCAGGATCAGTGTTGTAAGTATGGAAGTTCATCACGTGTAGTGTTAATTTGGAAAATATACTGGTCGTTGTTATCGATCAATTGTAATTAATTCATTTAGAATGCACAATACGCTCTCGATGGTCGAATGATTAATGACACAATTCGCTATTTATCAAAGGAAAAAATAATAAACAAAGCGCAGATGTAAAAAATGGACGCACCGATACGATCTTGATTGGATATTGTCGGGGGACGTGATTGGCGCCGCGTGTTGTTTTGATTGACACGATTTTAATGGGGGTAACAAATTTTGCTTTATCTGCCTAAACAAGCAACTTTGCGGTCATGATTTCCGTGCAATTAATTCTTGCGCAAAGCAATTATATCAATCATTGTTAATTGGATTGTGTGTTTTATTAGGTTCGCGAAAAGTTCCAACTTGTGGGCGCTGCTGCCATGATGGTGGCCGGAAAACTTGAAGAGATTTACGCCATCGAGTCACAGGAATGGTCCTACCTAACGCAAGACTCTTTCAGCGTCAAACAATTGTTAAAAATGGAACAAATGATTTTGAAAGTGTTGCAATTTAAAATGCAGCCGCCAACGATTTACAGCTTTCTGGAGCATCTCATCACCAGATTCAACTTCGACAGTCAGACAAAACACTTAGCCATGGTACGTTCTGTTCATTCACGTTCATGTATTTAGTTAATTGTTTTATATGTCGTTCTTTTTAGTTTTTGTGTGAAATTATGCTTCTGGAAGGTGGAGAATACTTGGATCATCTGCCCTCGAAATTGGCCTCCGCCTCAATAGCTTTAGCACGTTATACTCTTTCGAAGTCCAACATTTGGCCGAAAGAAATAAGGAAGGTTTCCGGTTATTCGTTGAAACAACTAAGTCCTGTTGTACAAAAGCAGAATAAGTCCTTTAAGGAAACGCCATTGAAGAAGCAACAGGCAATTCAAAATAAATATACAAGCCACAAATATAATTATGTGGCGACGCTGAAGCCAAAAGTTCTTAATTTGGAGGATTTCGATGACGATGATTGAAATCTTTACTTAGTTATGAAACTATTGTTATTATTGTATTGTAGTGTTTTTACAGGTTGTTCCGTACTTTATGATATGAATATATTACGAAAAATATAGGGGTGATAAAAATAAAACAAAATAATGGGGAAAAAGTCAAAATAAAACGAAACGATAGGAATGTTTAGTATTATACAAATTCGTAACTGTCCGGATTATATTACGATAATTGAATTATTACTATGTACTTCATAATTATTTGTGCAATTGTTTTTACATTTTTATCTATATTTTATTTATTATGTGTCGACCTATATTGTTTTGAACTACTTTAGATATTTATTTGTTGACTACGTACTGTCTTATTATATGTATTTGTTGTTATTAAACACATTGGAATGTATATTTATTAATTGTATGTAATGTATGTTGAATAATAAAGTGATAACGAATCAATTGATTCGTCAAGTATCCATTTGTTTCGTTCCGGTGCTTCCTACCTACTCATGTCTGTAAATAGTTAAGAAATATTTCATTGAATGATTTCACCATTAAATGTTACACATTCTATAAATAGTTTAGTATCGATTTCATAAGGTAGAATATGAAATTTTCAATGATAAATCAAGTGTTACTCCTTCGAAGTGAATTGTTTTCCCATAATGAAAGTTTCGCAATGGAAAGCTGAAAATTACGAGTCGACATGTAATTTTAAAGAAAAAGTGCAATTTAATTTGTCTTCCTCAACTGCGACGTTAATGATAGTGGGCGGGACTTTGGACGGGACAATCGCTCATTTTTAACGGTCTCCGAGACCATCAGTGCGATGTTTTGTTGACATTAATTGAAAATTCGCATTCCACGATTCAGCGGTTCTTTTATCGCCGGTCTAGACGCAGTCCAATACATCAGCCAATTTTATCCTATCCTAATATGTTTCCCGAATGGAACTGTCTGCTGGATTTTGTTGTTTGAGTTTTTTTTTTTGACAAAAAATCCCGAATATAAAAGTACGACCAAATATTGTTGATTGTGGGATAAAAGGATGTTTCGTTTTCCGTCTGAACATTGGTGTTTACAGCGTTCAACTATATTTGCTTGTTTAACGAAACTCAAATAATCTCTATTATTCAAGAACGTAAAATAAATATGTCTGTTTGCCTTTACTGATGAATGTACTACTGAAAGTTGACAGTAACACGAAGCCGTATTGTCTACGCCGAATAATAACAAAGCACCGAGAAAGAATTCCCTGAATACTTTACTTTTCTTTATGCAGTGATCCATTATTCAGATGAAAGCAAATGCAAATTATAATGTTTTTAATAAGATAGTACTTCCGCAAAGGTTTTATTATAAGAAGATTTCTGATATAATACATCAAAAAATTGATTCATAAAGCTGAATTTAACTTCAATAATAATTTTTCATGATACATTTTTATTTTTTACTCTGTGCTAATGTTTTTTATAATTTGATTTTAATCTATCAATAATTAAATATACCAAAAATTGATTAAGAATTTATATATAATAATAGTATAATTTATTTACTTTTAAAGCACCTACATTTGTCGTCCAACATAACGACATATTCACAACATTTATGTTTATGTCGTGCCAAAATTGTCTATCACATGGCTAACTATCAACAGACAAAACACAAGAAAAATTGATTAGGGCATTTGTTATAATAAAGTACTTTACTATACAAAATACAGTAATCGGGTATGAGGTATCAGTGAGTAATAAGACTTGGATAAGAGGGACAAAAAGTTTAAATAAAAAATATTCACTGGAAATAGTTTTACTGGTAATCAATTTTGAATCGAACTTTTTTTTTCTTTATATTGTTAAGATAACTCAAACAAGCGAGTATTTAGTTTTTGTCATAATTTGTTTTATTTAGTAATTTATACTAAACGCTTTACTACTAGAGTGCGAAGAAGAAATAATTTTAGCCAATTAAGTAGTTTTGATACAGATAGAATAGTGGACCTGAATTTCGTGGAGTGAAAGGGGCAGAAGGGGTAGAAGAGGTTCTAGAAAACCCAGAGCTTCCATAGAGTCACAAGACCGTTGTTTTAGACTATTGGCCCTAAGCGACAGAATAAGTTTAATGCAGGTGATTGCTGAGGAATTTTTTGTCGATGAAGGTAGATCAATTGGTATTCGATTTGTTGGATCAGTGGGATGAGGAATGGAATCACAGTGTGTTTAGTGATGAATTACGCTTTTGCTTAAACATGCACGATTGTCATACGTTAGTAAGACGGAAACGTGGAGAAACTCGTGATCCTCGTTTTGCATCATGTCACAACACTATGGGCTTAATGGTATGGGGTGCTATTGCTTATGGTAGCAGGTCACCTTCAGAATTCATTAGAGGCAATATGACGTCCTAGCGATATGTGGATGACGTTTTGGAGCCTTACTTTCTTCCTTACATAAGAAATGATTAGGATTAATTTTTCAGTAAGAAATGTTGCCACATATTGCGAGGAAAACATTAAACTTCTTAGAAGCCTCCATGTGAATTTACTGCCTTGGCCACCTAGATCTTCAGATTTTTCCCCAATCGAACATGTGTGGAATATGATGTGGTAACGTTTAACGAATTTACTGCATCCTTCACGGATTCTTAATAAACTAAGACGTTAGATTCAGTTTGTCTGGGATGAGATACAATAAGAAAATGTACAATAATCTCATTAGATCGATGCCACGATGTGACAATGAGTATCTTAATCAAAGAGGGGGTCCGATATATTAGCTTCTGACAACTTATACTTTAAAAATTTTTTTAATCAATTATTTTGTGTGATAAATTAATTTTTTTCCAGAAAAAATCAAAGTAAGTCAATTATATCTAGGTGTTGAGTTTTTTTTGCATGCGGTATATTATACAATATTATAATAATAAGGTCTACTCTTTTAATGTTATTAAATAATCAAAATTGTTGTAAATTATTCTAGAAACTCTAATTGGGGGTCTGCATAATTTCTTTAACGAATGTTAATGTTAATAAACTATAAAACAATCTTTGTCTCCAGAAATTGGTAAGTAATAAAGCTTATAGTTAATATTGGTAATCGTAGTCTATTTGTATAAGGAAATGAAAACAAATAAATATTTGTAATGCGATACGTTTTACAAATGTTATAGATCTAAATAGGATTAATGATTACATCTTATAAAGTTTGGTGTCTTGGCGGCAAAGGGGTGTATGAACTGTGTTCCTATTTTAAACAGTTGAAGTTGGAGTTACCATAAATAATTTTGTAAAAATTTTTACAAACTCTAATTGGGGTTTGCGCAATTCCTTTAGCTAATGTTGATGTAAATGTGGCTTTAGTGAATATTTTCGTTAATTAAGTTTTCTTACCAGACATACCTTATTACTTGAAGGTATTTTATATTAAATGTGACAAAGAATATTGTTAATAAGTCCGTTACAGAATTAAAATTAATTTTTTATAATGAATTTATAATATTTCTCTGACCAATATATTATTATAATATTATATAACATGATGGATGATCAATGGAACTGATGGAACTCAAAAGTTTAACACAGCAAATAATAATTGAACTTTGTTATTTTTTGTGAAACTCTGAAACGGAATTAGTATATTTTAGTTGTTTATTGAAATTATTTATTGTGTACCATACTGTATGTGGGTAGCGATCTTGAGGTCATGCGAGTAAGCGTGTCATGTTTTCCAAAATTTCCAGTCGCCATTCTTCTTGTATACGTTGTACGCAGTATCCTGGTGAAGATTGTAAAAGTTGGTAAATTAAATTGAATTAATATACTCCTGGCTCTGAAAGACTGGCAAATCCCCCAATTGAATGTTTCTTGGCGTCCTAGTTACAAATTCGGAAGTATTCAATGCAAGGTATTAATTAGTTGTATTTTTACTTAAAAATATGCCTTTTTGAATTATTTTAAAGAAAATATAAAAATAATTTAATTCTTAAAAATAATAAAATTCGATTTTTATATAAATAACAATATTCATATAAATATTTCTACAAAAGACGCTCCACTCTTTCAAATTTGAAACGGTTGGGATGGTCCTTTAATTGTTTCTCCATCCACGGGAAGATATGTTCAATGAGGTTAAGGTTTGGACTGTGGGCTGGTCAGATTATAGTATGATACCAGTTCCAACAGATGCAAGATAATTTTGGACCACATAAGCAGGATAATGATCCTGTATTTGTAAAAAATGGGACAATGTAACGCTCAGTATTATGGTTACCATTATTTAATACAACTAAGTCGATACTCCAGAATCTTCGCCAATTAAGGTGGCATTTGGTAAGTTACACTGAGCATATATCTCATTTGGCCGAAACGAACACACTTTGTCTGTTGCGCTGTACACAGGTAAAATCTAAATTCATCCATAAAGGGAACTTGTTCTCAAGCCCTTTCTACCAGTTAACGAGCTCTTCAGCAAAATTTAGGTGAGCTCTGCGAAGATCCACGGTAAACGTCGTGCCTTGAGCAGGAATACGGGGTTGTAAATTATTTCCCCTAAGACGCCGAACTGATTCAATACTTAGTGGAACACCTTCTACGTTTTCTAACTGCGACCATAACATTATTGTGGTTGCAAATCATTGTCTTAAAGTCTCACGAACGATCTTGAGAAGAAGTTGTAGCACAGTGCAGTGTTCTGGTGTATTCGACGAAAGACATTGTTATAAAAAACCAAACCACTTGTAAAAACTATTATGCATTTTTAAAATTGTTTCAAAATTAATAGAAAATAATTTGTATTTCATGCATAAATCATATAGCTCAAGCATCTATGTCTTAAAATCGAATTAGGAATAAAAAAAAAACTACATCGTATATATTAGTTTTTATTTTTAGAAAATATTGTATTGTATGTAAATTTTTCCACCATTTATAGCTAAAAGAAGTATTGAAATTTCAAAGTAATTTTAATTAATAACAGCCGTTGATCCAGTTTTCTGGGTTTATTAAAACTTTTCCGTCGCTTAAGTTCGGAATCGAAATGAGCATTTCGCTAGGACCAAAGCCATAAATTGTTTTTAAATCCCGAAATCGGATCATCGAAGAACATGTACGGACGCGACGGAGTCGATCTTTTCTCGTGAAAAAAGTTTCCACTGTACTTTTTCCTAATCCCGGTACGAGATAAGGGAAATTTTTGGGGAATGCGCACGCTCTCGGCGACGATGCGAGGTTTTCCCTCGTCGCCGGCACCTGTTAGATTTTCCGACTAGTGTCGCGTTTTCCTCCACTCCGTGAACACGTCGGAGAGGCACTGTTGCAGACAGGAAGCGCGAGATCCACGTACAGGTTTCCAAGTCGGAAGCTTCCGAATAAAATCGCATTCGTCGGACTTGTTTTGTTTTCTGGCCGGCATCCGAAGGGGATTCACGATGGTGTCAGCGGCTTGTCTTGTATTGGGCATCGGCTGTTTGCTTTTCGGCGAATCGCTTGCAGGTAAGTGGGTTTCAGCGCCGTCGAATTTATGGGGTTGCTGTTTCAACGGCGGCCGGAATTAAGAACCCCGCACATGGGTTTATCATACCCTTTCACACTCTATTATCTTAACTCTTCTCGCCAAAATTGGTTTAGCGGTTTTACGAGTTTCCTTAAATAATATATTCACATAATTTAAAATTAAATTCGTATTTTGAAAACAAAAATATATTAAAAAGGACAAAATTAATTTTTTACGCTTTATATTAAATATTCTTCTGAGAATTTTTATATATTATTTATATATGTAGGTAGGACAACTACCTAAAAAATTCAAAAAATACAAGTGCTGTTTTTACGGTTCTTTGATAAAATAGTTTTATTGTTTAATATATAATATTAATGTTTAATATACAATATTATTTTTTTTTTCATTCATTTATTTTTGAAAATTAATTATAAAACATGTTATATTAAAATATGTTTTAAAACAACTGCCATATAAGAACCAATAGGATTTCTGCAAAAAGTATATTTAATAAAAAACTTGATTTATGACAAAACTTGTATACACGGATGGAAACATAATATCTGAATAAATTTTGTGGCATTAAGGGAGTGCAAATTTAGTATTAATTAATTAAGTTTTAGAATGTTTGAGTCTCATTATTAATTCTCTATGTCTACCTCAAATTATCTATTAATGTTGTTGTGAATATGCAAGGTTTACGTAACTGAGATAATCAAAACTAAACACAAAAGTGTCTACATTTTTTATTTAAATTTATTAGAAATTAATTAAGCAAATATGTGGTATTATCTTACAACTTATTCCATCATAGTTTCGTTCAGCACGATTACAAAATACAAAACAAAACTTGAAACATGGACGAAAATCCTTTATAGGAAACAAAACATCCTACAATCCAATTAGAGAGACACATTTAATAAAGCGGGACTTTATTAAACGCATAATACCATCCAAAAAATCTCCTTTCTTCCTTAATCTAGTTACAGTACTGTTCAGCCGGGCTTAGTCCTTTTTAGCTTGATATCCTTATTATTAGTAAACATCCTGGCGACGCTTTTCGCGTTCATTAAAAATAAAGGAAAAACATGCCATTATAAATGGCCTGTCGAGTACAAAACCTGTTAACGAAAACCCAAATAAAGGGCGTAATAAACAACTGGCGAAAATCAATTATAGATCAACATCAGCTAAATAATTAAGTGTTAATAAATTCGTTAATTGGCAGAAGTTTAAATGATTTGAGTGCCGGATAATGGAATTGCGGGAATGTAGGTAAACCAGAGGTTGACGTTTTCATCTTCCTGTTTCATTGTCTCTCTCGATGTTTGAAATTGAAAATGCCTTACTTAAAATTGCTTCGCAGGTGTTTCGACGATTTTCCGAAGGAAAATGATACGCGGAGATTATTCGGGGAACTGAGATTGCTTCGGAGACTCCTAAACGATTGATACAACTAAAAACTGTATAAAACGCAAATAGAATTGCTGAATATAAAAAGAGTAGGGAACGTAATTTATTTCAAATAACTGTTATATGTACAATTTTTACCATAATAAATACAGTTATGCGATATTTTTAGAGCGCGCATCCACCACAATTTTAAAAAAAAAATTGGATTTTAAGATTCATGTTGTTTTTAGATAAAAAATAGAACAAATGCCTAAAACACATGAATAACACTAGTTTACAAAATTAAATTTTTGAAACATACATTTTTTCGTATATTTTTCTTGAAATAATTTTGGATAATTTCAGCAAATATTTTTTTCTTTTTTATGTGATTCATCTATATAACGATATATGTGTGTTTTGACTTATTATTATGCTTAATCAGGTACCAATAGCGAATGGCAAGATGAATTGTAAATATAAACAGAAGAACAGCTGAGTTACAACTGATAAATATATATATTTTTCATGTAATTCTTGATGATTGTCAGTCATTTCATCGCTTAGCTAATATTCCAAGTTTTACATTTTTAATTAGTAACTATAGCGTTACCGTGGTGACTGTTTTAAATGAGAAAAAATCTATACTTATTTCGTTGGGTTATTTCAGCGTTTCACCTATGTGATATTTGCGTTCTTATTTATGAAGATTGAACGTCAAGCTCGGTCGAGATAAATTGTAATTATACATATTTCATTAGAAGAAAAATAGTTGAGGTACAACTGGTAAATTTTCTATGCAATTTTCGACGTTGTCAGTCATTTCTTATTCAATTTAAGTATACAATATAAATATTATAATAAGAAAAGACGTATTTAAATTTTCTGCTAAACATGTTTATTTCTGATCCATCTGAATTGTAGAGCTTCAATTTGAATTTTTAATGGTTTTGTCGATCAGATTTTCGAGTATGAGAAATCATTTATATAATTTGTTGCTGGTAGTTTGTAACTGACGTTTCTAATATATTTTATTGGGCTTCTGCCTACTTTGGACGCTTGTTAAAGTAAAACTAAAATCGAAACACACAAATACACCGTTTTCTCGAAAAATGTTTCAAATGAGAAATTATCTTAAAAAATGTAAAAAAAAGATTCTTTCGTATATTCTTTGGAGTAATTTCAGGAAAAATATGTTTTTCTCTTTTATGTGATTCATTTATGTAATATTGGTGTCAATAGTGCACAACAAGTTCGATACGAGATGAATTACAAATATAAATATTAGAAGAATAATAACTGAATTACAATAGATACATTTACGTAACTTATTCAAACACCGAATTTTTTATAACTTTAATTTTTTGACAAATTGGTTGGGCAATTGCATCCAGGGTGAAAATTACGTGGGATTTTTACTTAATGTAAACTTCGATTACTCGAATATCTTGATAATTCGAACTAAATATTTGAAACAACCTTCGGTAAGTCAAATTGTTTCTTCCTCAGGTAAACTCCTCGAGGTTTTTCCTTTCCGATGATACCTGTTTTATGCCCGAACGGCAACAACAATTCTAAGACCAATTATCGATTGATCCAGGAAACGCCTATAATTTACTTTATAATGTTTACATGATTACAACATCCTAAATTCTAAATAGAAGTACATTTTACTGAGTTTTTCCAATTAAATGTCTTAAAGACAACCTCCACAATGATAATGATTATATTTCACTATTAGGTTTTGTATTAGAAAATCTGGGTACCTAAATGTCGATAAAGCTATTCTGGAATGGTGTAACCGTAGTTTTTTTGAAAATGAAAATACTTTCGTCAAATACAAATAACTGACTTTTTTGTATTAAAATGAAAACTTTAACTTTACATATATTCGACTCGATTTCGACTGTAAATACACATATTTGTAACAGATTAAGATCAAGATAAAAAATAAAAATGTTATAATAAAAGAGTAATGCTAAACCTGTATATTTTTTTTACCATTTGAACGGTATAAAGAGTTTCAATAAGAGTGTTTTTGTCGATCAGATCTTTGTGTAATTTGTGACTGGTAGTGTGTAATTGACTTTTCTAATCATTTCAATTGAGATTGACGTCTACTCTGGACGTTTGTTTAGATAAAACTAAAAATTCAAACACACATTTACCACACACAAATGAGAAAGTATATAAATTTGCTCGTATATGTATATTTTTAGGAGTAAATTTCCAGACTTTTAGCAAAAATACATTTTTTCCTTTATCCAATTTGCCTATATAACGATATATTTATGATTTAACTTAATCTACTGCCAAGAATGAACGGTATTCTCGGTCGAGATGAATTGTAAATATAAATATTTTGGTTGAAAATAATAGCTCAGTTACAAATAATAAAGGTTCATATTTTATACAATTTTGACTGACGATTGTCAGTAATTTTCGTTACTTACACAATATATTAAGATTCACATTTTTAATCAATAGTTAAAATAATATAAAGAGTTTTTCGTCAATTATATTGACGTGTATAAGACACCAACAACAGTTCATTATTTGTGTCGGTAGTATTAATTTACCTTTCTAACCATCGTGATCGGGCTTGCATCTATACCGGTCGTTTATTTAAGTAAAACTATAAATCGAAACACACAATTATACCGTTATCTGGGTGAATGTTCCAAGTGAGAAATTACCATAGAAAAATTTAAGAACTTTATGTGTGCTTTTTTGTACTTAAACTAGTTTAATCAAAATTATTACCAGTTTGCAAGTAACATTGATTGCTTTACATTAAAGTAGAACTAACAAAATTTATTAAATACAAAATACATCAAACATTTTCATTTTTAAAGTCTATTATTGTAATTAATTTTTTAATTTAGGAGTACATGAAGTTTATAAATTATTAATTTTATATTATTGTTTAAAATTAATTTTACAGTTATTCATAAAATAATGATTTAAATATTTACCTATATAGATAGTGCCTTGAAGGCTCAATTATATAATTTAATAACGCATAAATTTTTTAGATTACTGTTTTTATTCCCAGAAATAAGAAGAATCGATAATAATATCATCGAACTGATTCATTTTCTCAAGAACCGAAACAAGTAAGAAATTCCTCGAAGGTTATTCGATATTTTCTCCTTCGGATTAGAGAAATTAATTATAGGAATCGTAATAGAGGGTAGGTTCATATTCGTATCTAACTAGGCTTGTTCCAAGAAATAAAGTGCTTTTGTCTTCTAATAGCAATAGTAAGTAGCTGAAGTGGTGGCAATTAAAACTTCTGGATGACCTCGTTCGCCGAAATCCCGTTTTAATTCACAATTATTGTTTGATGCTCGACTGAATTACTTATTATGCTGCCTTGAAACGTTTAAATTACAAATAATTGGATGCGTTTTAGGAAATATTAAATATTATTTTACTCGTCCAATTGTTTTCCATTCTTTTATCGTCGTTTGAGATGGTGTTTAGAAGAGGTCTTGTTCTACGCATTAAACATAACAAAAGGCTTAATATTATAAACGACAATAATTGATTTATTAACTTTCCCGTTTAACCCAAGCTATTTATAATGTGCTGCATTGTGTTGCGAATAGCTTCGGAAACTCGGTTCATTTTAATATTTGCTCAGGTTTCGGATCGTATCGATTTTCTAATTTACAAAGCGACAATCTTATTGAAATGTGAATCGAGTCTATTTATATCAACAAACATTCACTTTCAATTTATACGTCTGAAATTTATATCCGTATATTGGTTACAAAAACAATTCAGACAGTGTTAATGAAAATTTGTCCCGTCATTTCATTTTTTTGTCAATTTACATTTTTTTGTCAAAATACAGGACCATTTTTTATAAACTTTCAATTTCCAGATCGAGACAGAATGAATGAGCCCCGGAAGATAAAAATCCCCAGGGGTTAGACTCTCTGCGGTTCCTTTTCAAGGCCAACATTCAAAACGACCTGACAAAAACAGATTAATAATTTACAAGGTGTTTCGCACTGAATTTAAAGTGAAACAGAACTGAAACCTTATATATTGCATATTATCAATATTTATTAAGTAATGGATGAGAAACATTTATTCCATTACATTTATAATGTAATGCATAAATATTTAAAATGAAAATTGAACCAGTAACTTAAAATGAATTATGGAGGTAGAATATAGATTTCTGGAATAATAATCAGATCACTTTTTTATTAAAATATAGAAAAAAGATAAAAGACATTTAGTGAGAATTTAGAATTCCAAGACGAGAGACACAATGAACGATTCTTGGATGATGAAAATGCCAAGTGCTGGATTAAATTCCCATTCCGTTTTACGGGAAATGCAGAGATTTCCATTAACAATTTTCAGTTCTAACTAAACGAAACCTGTTATTTAAATACCACCACCAACAATTTATAATGTAACTTCTTTAAACTGTCACATTACCGTATATTTGGAAGAAAAAAAAAATTGAACGCAGATGTGATTTCCAGAATCTCAACTTGAACGGCATCATAATAAACATAATCCACTTTAGAATGGAACCGGTTGCAGTTAATAAAGCAGCAAGCGGCGGCACCCAGATGTTTTCATTTTCTTTAATGCCATCGCGTCTCCATAAACCGCATTTTAATTACATGTTGTCCCCTTTTGTTTCCGGGGACTCCCTGTTCATTTTTTCAGGTAAAGTGTTCCTTAAACTTGTACATAAAATCAATATTCCTGCTGACATATATGTATGTTTGTGGAATGAGATGTTTTCGAAAATAAACTGGTTAAAGTCGTTTATAGATTCATTCGAATTGTTATATTTGTGTTGATGTCATTTATAAATAGAAGTAATGTTGTTAGGACTATTGATGTTTTATTTTTATTCTGGTCTTAGTGGTTTCCGATGGTTTCCCTTTTATGTATGGTTATAATTCATTCTGAAATAAATTAACTAGTAATATTAATTAAGTTTAATTATGTGTATGATTAATTTATTTTAATTAGAAATTTGAAGATTTCTGTTTATAATTGTATTTAAAGACTAATGTTTATGTTGTTTTACTAATTAATCAGCCTACGTAATATTAGTGATTCAATTTCAAATTAAATAAATAATTTGCCAGTCACACAAAATTCGCATTTAATTATTAAGTACTTTAATTATGGAGAAGAGACTAACAGCTAATTATCTACTAATTGATTCTAATATAATTGCAAAATATTTACTTTTGTATTAAACATATTTTAGTACAAAATTTATTTTGTTATTTTAGATTGGCAGTCAATGTAAAGCCATAAATTACAAACAGTGAATTTAGCAAATAATTTTTATTGTGATTGCTTTTATTTACTTGAATTGAGAATAATGCAATTAGATTAAAATATTTTAAATATTGTTTAATATTCCAGTTCAATAAAATTTTATCCGTAATATTTTGATACAATATTATAGCTAAATAAATTGCACAATTTTGTAAATATCTTTAAAATAACAATATAGCAAATATTTTTACAATAAAAATCTTTTTTGTTTAGAAAAATAATACATAATATAAAATGTAAAATATATGTTATAATAATATATATTATTTGAATTTATATTTTCTGTTAAAAATTTTTAGGGGAGGATTTTTTAATTTCTCTTATTTATTAAATAATTAATTATTTTATACTTATTTTTAAATATCAATGATCAAATATTTCCATAGGTACTGGTTACTTTGGCGTATAAATTTTAGATTGTGTTTGTTCATTGCAATTAAATTTATATTATAATTTAGTCATTTCCATAATAATAGACCTATGCAACGCCGTTTTATTTTTATTGCAATTTTTAAAAATCTTAATTAAAGGTTTGAATTGTTTATTATGTTTTAAGCATGTTTTTATAAATTGAGTGTTTTTGCATACAGGAAAGATGTTTCTCTGGTACAATGTGTTCTCCTTAATTCTCCAAATATCAACTGTAGCAGGAGCGACTAATTAACGAATATTTAACGTTTTAATTTAACGGACATTTTATGTCAACTTATATATAAAGAACTTTAAGTCATTAAAATGATTTCATCATTTTTAATATTAAATCTAAATGGTAGATATTTATTTATTCCATGATTTAAAATATTTCTTCTCTTATATAATTAAAATATTTCTATTTCAAATTAACACTACAATTAAATTTACATTAAATATCGAAAAAAAAGTTTCAAAAACTTTCATAAGAAAAAACAATTTGATATATCACATATTATATATTTATATTATTATTAAATCTGCCAAAGGTCAGTTTTCGTCAGAGATATCAATAGATTTGTAACAATCCATCTTTAAAAAAATGAGTTTTTGATACTTACGTCAGTTTTTTTCTATTTGGACTGGAAATACTTTTAATTGTTAAAACTACACTTCAATAATATATTATATTGTTGACAAAAAAATATTATTAAGGCATAATTTTATCCATCAAACATTTAAATTGAATTCTGTGTTTGTTGTGTTTGCAACAATCAATTTTATTGTCATTAATTAAATTAATTATTTTGTTGTTTAAAATTGAAGATTTGTAACAAAAAAGAAAACGGAGTTTCATAGAAATGGCAAATTTGTATCTTATTTTTTTAAATTAACCCGATTTAAAACATCATCTTTATCTTGCAATACATTCATCTCGAATAAAAATTTTTATATTTAGGATTTTTTTCTCTTTTTTATTTACGTCTTTTTATACTATATGTGTAATTTTCAATATAAATACATGTACAAAGATATATGATGGTCTTTTGTTTAAATAATGTAATTCCTGGACCGTTTTTCATTTGAAATTTACTTATTGTTATATTGTTTAAAAATCCCGACACACACTCCCGTTTGAATACATTTCAGTTTGTTAAACACAAATAAAATTATTTGAATGAATCTTTCACCGAAATTGGCATGATTCAATTATATTTATACCGTTTGAACCTTCAGGGATTCAATTATTTTAAAAGACGAGACGACAAAATCCATTTGAATTGTATAAACGAAAACAATGACCCAGATTTTGTTGCAACACTTCGTACAAGCGAGCCATAAAATTTTCCTGGACATTTCATAATGCAATTAAACTGCCGATGAGATCCCAAACGACTGCAGACCGTTTCTGGAAATATGAAATCTCATCCGGACCAGATTTTTAACGTCGCAACTTTCCATAAAATTCAATCTCGCGCTTAACTAATGACAATGAAATTAGGAAACTTCGAAACGTTTGATTTCGAAAAAATCGCTGCGCGGAAACTTTTTTACTGTGAAGTAATCGCTTCCGCATAATTCTGGGTAGAAACCGCTTTTTTAATATTCATCTCAAACGCCCCAATATTAATCTGCAACGGGTAAATACGCAAATAAACGAGGGATATTTCCACGATTTAGCGCAAATATTTGGCGTGTGTTAATAATTACACTAAGAAAAAAATGTAAACATATTTTTTTGGTTATTAAAAATAAGCTCACTCAAATTGCGTACTATTTTTTGAATGTACCAAAACGAAAACTTGAATAACAATGCACGTTTTAATCCCAATTCCGTGAAACCCGAACGAAAAATATTTGTGGAACAAGCCGGTGTTCTTGGGCAACGAAATCATTTAATACATATTAAGCACATAACTTTAATTTCACCTGCATCTGGTTTTTAAGAGCGTTCGAAATATTTCCCCTCCTGTTTTTTCCCTCGCTGAACGGAAAGCCTGTCCTGAATTTGAATTAAGCCCGTTTCCATTCAGAATCAACTGTTATGATGGATATTTGCATTTTACAAGTGGAACGATTAGCCGATGACTGTAGCCTTTAAACGCGAAAGTAAAATTTTCAGGTCCCTGTAAATTGCTCGCTTTCTGTTTTTTTATTACCGTCGAGTTATTGATGAAGTTTCTCTTTTTTCCGCTCGTTATTTTCGTTCGGGCACGCCGTAACATACATAATTTGTTTAAAGCGATTATTTGCGACAATTGCGCACGCACTTCAGACAACAGACAACAAAGGTGAATAATCAAGTGAAAAATAAACACATCACTCTAATTATTCCTGTTTAACGTCCTTTAAGCCCGTGGCACAACACAGCGAACAACGGCCATTCTTCCTGTTTGTCCCGTTCAAAATCAACTCTGACTGATTAACAATCAACTTGTGCCGCTTTTGTTAATTGTTCGGCTTGGCTACCTGCAGGACACAACTATTTGCAATTAGTTGTCCAGATGCACACAACGCCCCGAGCCCTTTTGTTTCGACGCGGATGTTTCGCAAGTTTGTCTCTTCTGCGACTGAAGTCCACCGGCCTCGGGGAAACACTCGGATTAAATACTCTGGCCAGTCTGTAATTTGTAAACGAAGTAAATTCTCTTGCACAAAGTATCTGTTTGTTTTTTGTAATTTATGCACTTGAAAAAAAACTTAATGTGAAACTGAGATTTTATAATCATTGAATTAAATGGTAAAAGGGTCGTACATAAGTCAACATTATTTTTATTGTTTTGGGTTGTTAAGTCATTCACACAAAGGGGCATATAAATCAAGGGGTATTCAATGCCAAATCGACCACTTTGAACTCGACTCTTTTGCGTTTCGCTGAAATTATTTTGTGTTTTATTATTGTCGGATATCCAGGGTAATAATACGTTAATAATTTTTTGATAAATCGGTAAAAACACGTTTTTCAACGTATGCATTTTTGATACAAAATTAATATATTTTTCATATTCACCATACCAAATTAATCAAAAATGTATAAGAGAATTGCTTTTATATTTTGGTTGTGAACTAGTGTTATACATAGATAAAATACTTGTTTTAATTAGTAAACATAAATAGAAGGAAAAACATAAAAATAATTGGCAAGATAAATAAAAAAATAGTAATTTTTTATTTATTAAAAAATGAATTACATATTTGTTACCAGTGGCATATTGTAACAAATATATAATGATGTCACAAAATTTCACGAAATTAATAAAACAAAATAAGCTAAACTAAAAAAAATTAAATATTAACTGCTATTTTTTTTCCAATTAGTAATTACTTCCTCCTGGTTTTACGATTAGCTTTCACCTTCTTTGGCATACTCAAAATTAGTGAACGAATAAATTCTTGATTCATACGTCGAATTCATTTCTAAGATCATTAGAAAGCTCCTTTAAAATATAAAGCTGGTGGTTTCGAGTTTAAATTTGTTTTCGTTCTATGCGTGTTCAATTGAATAGCAGCTTGGTGAAGGCGGGGTCCACTGTAACTGAGTAATATGATAATTTTATAACGTCAAATTTATGTCTCGTGTTACCGTCTACAAAAACGAAATCTTCTTCCGAAATTCTTGAGCAAATGAATATTAATTGATTTAATTACCATATCGTGATATCGTCGAGTATTCATAGTTTCTCGGTTAAATATAAGTAATTTCGTGAATGTCTCTAAAGAAATTTCACTCCACACTGTTACGGAACATTGAAAAGCAACGGTTAGGGCATATTTTGCTCATGATGTCTCTTAGTATGTTCACGTCATGTGCAAATACGGCTATCCGAGTAATATAATGTGTACCCAGACTCATCTGTGAACAAATAATTACCCCATTCAATTGCAGTGCACGGGCGATGATAGTTGGCCCATGGTCAACGGGCAACCTGATGCTCTCTCTTTATCGGTAACGTCATCTAGCTCTAAGACCAACTTGATGCAAACTTCATTTGAGGGTAGACGGACTTGGTCATTCTAACACCTTCACGAAGCTTGGATGTAGACAATATGCGATTTCATCTAGCAGAAATAATCATGAAACTGTCCTCTCTTCAATTCCGACTTACTACAGTTTGTGATATATTATATGTTTGCATTATTTATTATTGACAAAATTAAATTATAGAAGCAAAATTTTCAGAAGCAAATCTTCTTTGAAATATTTTATGAAGCTAAACAGAAAACAAACAGAAGACAAAATGCGTTATTTAGTTAGGTTTGGAAATGAAAATTATACAAAAAATTAAGTTTCTATTAAATATATAAAAAGTAAAATAATAATAAAGTAACTGACCATCGAGAGTTGCAAATATAATAAGTAACATTATTGGTCAAAATAAAACATATTATATGTCTATATATATGTAATATGTCTAAATCTATTTAATTTATGAACTTCAAATAAACCACTTCGGAAGACGCACACTGCATATAAAAATATCAACGTAATTTGAATAATTCTTATTTTTTTATGTTGACTAAAAATATTTGAAAGATAGGATGGAAACGTTTTTAATATTCAAAATTTAAGGTTAGGTTCAAAAGTTTTTACAGATTTCTTATTTATTACATATTGTAGTTTAACTTGTCACTTAGACGTTCGAGTTAAGCATTTCTGACAGCATTCTGTTACATGTGCCACAGATCGAATAAAACGTCAAGAAGCACAAAATGGTTTTGTTGGAAAACGAAGCATTCCTTTCGGAACTAACGAAGTTGTTTCAAGAAGCCAGACAGGATGGATCGGTGTCAATGACATTCAAAAGGTATGACGGCAACAATAAACCGAAACCGAGAGAAGGAAGGCCGCCACTTCCTGAACCGCAGGAAAACATGTGTTTGGTCAGGGCCAAGTTTCGTTCCAAGAAAATTTCCACAGTGCTCCACCACAGGGACATTAACAAGTTCCAAGTTGCCTACAGTACTCTGTTGAAAGGCAATTTGGATGGACTTAAGAAAAAGCTTAAAAAATCTAAAACCGACAAGAAACAAGAGTGAGAGTGAGAAGAATTTTTATATATTCAAAAGTTAATTAAAAACTTAAGTGTAAAATAGATTCAATAAAATAACTACTTTTTGTATTTACGTATATTTTTTAACACAATTTGATATTACTTTGAAAGATTCAAAGCATTCCATTGTGAAATGTCAGAATCTGTAGCAAACTACAAACATCAGAGATATTTGGAAACATTAAGCAGCGACGTGTATGTAATTAAAGGAAGTATTTTGATAAGGCATACTTTTCGTGGCAATAATTTATTACATAATGAGAAAATTCCATACTTTGCAAAGGGAAAATTTACCCGCATACGCGACTAAATATAATTTAAACTAGCACAGTATCTTGTTTAAAATATATTTAATAATCTTAGAGATGTAATACTAGGTACCGGAAAAATTTATTTAAGTTTTTAACGTTTAATTTTAAAATAAAATAATCTTCTTTAAATTAACATTTATAAATATAAATATAAAAGTATCATCATTATAATTAATAATTTTTTACTAACGATCAACAGGCTAATTCATGCCATCAGAAGAAATAAAAATTCTGTCATCTTGGAACTGAAGAGGTCAATTTCTGTATCGACGACCTTTTTAGAATTAAATCGTTTGTGTAAAAAATTGAACTATAACAAAGATAAATAATATAATATATAATATCTGGACTCTATGGTGGATGAGGTAGAATATTGAACCTTTTGAAGCTATATTTGGATCTCCAATGTGACGTGTAGCCTTGCGTTGTGATGAAGAAACAGGCGTTGTTGATAAATAAAGTCTTCTTTGAAGTTTTTCATGAATTAATCAATTTACGAACAGACTGGTGCATTCATCCAGGTCTTCTTTCTTAGGTTCATACTTTCCTCGTACTGTTCCATCAAGTTTACTAGTTTCAACCAATTGTCTAGGCCCGAGAATTGTTGGGTTTGTTAGCATGTAATTATACGAGGAATAAAAGGCTAATTTAACATTAAACGTTAAAATATGTTATAAAAATTCGTTCAATTAATTCATAAAACAAAAAATCAAATTACTTTTCCCGTACCAATTATTTTACTTAAATTTTCTTTTTTGAATTCAAACATACAAACGTATGTTGGTAATAATTTGTTAATTTAATCAAAAATCTTTGCTTATATACAAAATACTTCAAAAATATCTGTCAACAATGAATGTTCTTTTACATTAAAATGTACCTCTAACAAAGTTAATATTGTGCATCCAATTAAAGTTTCCCAAATGCTCTTTTGTTGTTTGATTTATTACATAATGAGAAAATTCCTTAACATCCAATGTTCCTTGTACGACTAAATATGAGCATAAAATTTAAAATATAAATATACAATTCCTTTAAATTTTCTTTTAAGAAATTATTAAATCTTTCAATAAGATTCGTCTCTGAAATCTGGAAAACGGAAGCACAAGCCGAGTGAAATAGAACTCGACAAAAAATACGATTCATCTCCCCCTACTGAAAGGATAACCCCCTTCAACAAGATCCATCCACCCACTGACTTAATACAATATGCAGTTTTTAGTTAATTGAAGAATACACATTCCAAAAATTATTCTTGTTGGTTTTACAAAATAGTACGCATGCATAAGTGAAAGGCTATATATATATATATATATATATATATATATATATATATATATATATACATTTTCCAACTTGATTAAATCGTGAAAGTGTTTTTCGTCGACCCGGAATTCGATTAATGTCGTTGACAAAGGCCCTTGACTAATTGATGGAAGGTGTTTACAAGCGAAAGGAACACATGTAATTGTAAGAAACGTAATAGTGCCCGTTTTTTCCAAAGGAACATCATTACGAAACCGGGTGATTTATTATTTCGCTCTGGGGTTGCGCCGAATATGGTCCGAAATAAAAAAGTTATATATCTTGGGGCCGTGACAAGTGGAAACTGTTTATTTTCTTATTGAATTCGAGATAAACGATTTATCCAGAACTCATTAGTCGAAACAATTAATGATTTCATATTTTCCCGGTCTGATAAATAGTTCGCAGCCGATAAATTCCTGTACAATCTGCAGCGGGTTCTAATTAATCAATATAATTACATTCAGGAACGGATTAACGTGAAATTTTATGAAAATGTACATCGGCCGGTGTGACTGTTCGTGTGCCCATTCGGAAAATGTTAAGCATGTAAAAAAATCCGGGCGTCGCGCATATCAGCGAAATGATGAGTGAAAATTTATACGCCGTAATAAACGCTCATATCATAAAAATGTAAATGACGTCAAATTGTTTACCGCCAGCCACGAAAATCACAAGTGAGACTGCTTTTTTACGATTTTTTCCGATGGTGCTTATGCTGTAGGCGTAAAACGGCCATTATTGCGAAAACGGCTATTTTGTTGCAATGTTACGACGAATTATGTTTTGGCATTTGTACGGTTTTACTTTTTTTCTCGTACTTGTAAATTCATGTCTGCGATGTTTTATGAGTTGTGTGAAACTGTCAAAATTCTTAATGGCAACATTCCATATTATTTACAGATGTTTCATTGATAAAGTTTATGTTTAATGTTTAAGAATTATTAATACTTTTCAATTCATTTTAATATATCTCTACTTGGTGTACCTAAATATGTGGGTTCCAGAATTTGTAAATGAACTTGAAGAGTTTTGTATTTAGTAGTGGCCATAATTATAGCAACTTTTATTTTTAAAGGTTATTTGTTATGCATATTTTGTGTAATAACCTTTTTGTTTTAATACTTCAGGGCATCTTCGTAGCATAGATTCAAATAATTTGATAATATAAGACATATCTATTGCTCGTGAAGATATGACCTCAAAAGACGAAAATCCTAAAATTTCCATGAATCTATTAGTTGAAATAGTAATAATAACGATGTTCCATTGTCAAAAATTTTTAAATTAAAAAATTTATTTACACATTTAATAAAATACTTCAAAATTATTTTATTCAAAAATGAACTTGGATCGTTTTGAGGCATGTGTTGTGCTCTATAGTCTAATATCTGTATTCTTCCAAGACGCTTGAGACGCCATGAAGAGTTTACTTGGATATGAATAGATTTTATGTCTTATTTTATATTATTGAGATCTGGAGATTCTGCTGGCTAAGGCAAAATATTTATGTTCTGTTCTCACAACCAGACTTTCGTAGTGATATCGTTTCCCCCTTACGAAAGCTTTAACATAAGAAGGACGATTCACTTTTATACAAGTTGAACTTGGATTCGTCACGTTTCCACTCTTCCTCGGTCAAATTGGCCTTTACATTTTTTGGACTGATATTAGTCAAGTCTATTACGTCCAGATTGGCTTTGATACGAGTGACCCTTAAAACGGATTGTTTTTAGCCATGTGAATTATGCATTTTTCCATAGGTCTTCCGTACTCGTCCAGAATTTTTAGTAGCTTCCACCCAGTAATTTTATACTTTTTGATAAATTTTGATTTATGTAAACGTAAACTTTTGACATTATCCACTTGTTTTTCATTCTCCTCGAAACGCTGAATTATAATTTTTCTTCAAAGAACCGTCCATTTTCAAAAGATTAAAAAAAACTTGCTTAATGCTTCTGTGTTCACTACCAATTAAAATATTAATTATTAAATATGACGACTTGCAAGTGAAATAACAAAATTTAAATGTTTACTTGGTATATCTATGGTCATCACTATATTTTTTCTCAAAGAATCTCCCCCTAACGAGATATGGGTAAGATGTTAAAAGTTGGTTTTTCAGCATTTGGTAATATTTAGTATCATGGATATAGAACTGTTTGAAATATATATTCTATACACATTTAACATTTTTGGTTTATCATAAACAAAATATTTTTAATGTTATTTACTTTGTAAGATCTTGTTTTTGGAGGCATAACAATATATTTTCTTAAAATAGCAGCAGTTCAACCAGAACTGACATTAACTTTGTTTTTTCAAATAGAGTTATTTAAATATTTTATTATTTTTAAAATTCTGGATTCGGAGTATTTTGAATCATTTTCATAACTTGATTTGTTTTTGAGATATTTAATTAAAATATCTGTATTATCGACAATTGTAATTTTGAAAAACTAATTTTTCGTATACACGTTAACAAAAAAGTAAGTATAGAGTAAATATTAAGTATAGAGTGTATTTTCGTACATTTATTTCCCTTTTCCAGTGTAAATAATACAAAATAGTAAAAAAATTATTCGACTGATGTGTTTTATTTAAGTGCTTTAGATGGTCTTAAATTTATTGTTTGTTTTTGTGATGTTGTAGATATTTTTTGCAAAATATTTAAACCATTAAGGAGGAATTCTGGTCTAGAGGCAAGTCACAATAATAAAAAGACAAATAATATTTTTACTATTTATTATTTTACAAGACATTTATAAATAATCAGAAAATAATTAAAAGAAGTAAATAAATTAAAAATTGAAAAAGATAAAGGCTGACGAAGTGGGGGTCCCATAAAACTGGCGTCTGAAATAAAAAAAAAATAAAAAAATGATTAAGCTAGAGTAATGCTGCTACGTACTAAAGTAAAAATATGTTGAAAAAATATTTTTTTCGTTAAATTTCGGCTGTCTGAAAAAATGATAAATTTTTGTACCATTTTTTTTTACTTTTCAGAATTTTTTAAAAATAGTAAAAATTGAAAATTGATATTAAACTTATTTCAATAGACGAATGTATAAAGAAGACTCATACCAAATTTGAAGTAAATCGGTTCAGTAGAATTTAGGAAATCATGACAAGAATTTAAAAAAAATATAGTTTCGAGAAAAACGTGTTTAAAGTTTCGTGTATGGTTGTATGCAATCTAAGTCACATTTATTCAATCTGCCATTCTTGCTTCATACATGGGACGGACCTTTCTCGACTTCGAAAAAAGCAAAAGAATTGACGAGGCAACATGATCGCAGGTGGATTGGGACGATTCATTCCGGCATGCACGTCATTAAAAAATCTTTGAAAATAATTTGAATTTTGAAAATTCCTTTTGGGGACATATTCTGAAATGGTTAAGCTTTGATAATATGAAAGGAAAAAAATCTATTTTTTAAAATTTCTAAACCAGAATACCCCCTTAATTCGTTTCTGATATAAGAAAGATATTCTATAATATATCAAAAGAGAACACATCAACCCTTTACCATCTCTGTAAATATTTATTTTAGTTATAGAGTATGTCAAAACATATCAGTAGCAAATAAAGTTCTGTCGACTAGATTGTAAATTTTAAGGTGATTAGACTTGAAATAAGAAAGTATGGGCATTTAAAACATGAAAATATTAAGTGCAAATTATAAACACCCTATAAATAATTTTAAAATACAAATAATAATTCCATGTGTGAACATTTTTTGAAAGAATTCAATATTTCATAAACAAAGGAAGTTATAAAAACGGTTCAAAAAGCAATAGGTACGGAATTTTATTAAGAATTTTAACAACTAGATTATATATATTAACTGTCTTGATGTAGTTTTTTTAAAATTACATATTTTCTTGACTTTTTAGAATGAAACTGAGGATTCAAAATGAAACTTACCAATAGTAACAATTGAATCTATAAATTTAATGGTACATGTGTTCAGTAATCGAGGTAAACTCTTTGGTGAATGGAATTTTGCAATTCAGCGACACCATGCATTCAGAATAGTGCACCTCCACTGTTGTTAATAATACACTTTGTTCAACGTACCGTAGAAATTTAAGGTCCATCAGACCTTTCATTCATATCGCATAAAAGCGTTTTTATTGAACAAGAAGAGTGTTTTGCGAATCGATAGACGTTTGAAAGCGGTTGGAAATCGACCTACGTTTCGTCGTATTCAATCCATGTATTGAAATCTGTAATCTACATTTTTTTTTCAAACCACTAACATAAATGACTGTACTTTTGTTACTACAAATTAAAATGGTTTTAATCTAATAACAATGAAGATTTTTAATTAGATTCTATTAAAACTAGGTGAGTTTTTGTTGGAAAAAAATGAAACAATACAAAACATCGACCACAAAAGGTACATTGAACTTGTATAATTCCTATGCATGCAATGACATGGAAAAACTTTTATGGAAACGTCCATCAAAATGTTTTATCTGTTTTAAAATGAAGTTTTTTTCTAATTTTGATCATTCCTGGTCGAACATACGTATTTCCATGATGAACTTTATGTCTAGAAATGATTAAGATTTTTCACAATAAACTCGAACATGCCACAAACCGTAAATAACAATATTTATTTTACAAAAATACACTTCAATTTAGACACGCCATTATCAGTCCATATATCAAAAAAATATTCCATCAGTCCATTCATTTACAAGATATATGTTATCTCTTTGTGTTGTGAGCATTTCCGGAGACTGGACACATCAATTCCTGGTAAAAATAATATCAGATTTCACGAATCGTTTCATTTGACGAAAATTGTGTCGCGGTAGGTTTTTCTTATCCGCCACTCAAGTAACTGATGATGAAATTTAATCGACATCATCAGTTATAAACGGAAACTTAAATATTAATAGCGCCACGAGCATCAATGACTGACATTAATCACCCGGAATAATTCATTTACCGCCGAACATAAAATTGGATGCGGTCACTTCAAGTTTCCCGTGCCATTTGCAGATTTCCGTTTTCATCCCGATTCCAAACGACCCCACCGCTGTATTTTAATTATATAATGCTATATAATTTTGGCGGAACAAAAACTCAATTATTAAAAATTGCGCGAGGCCCTTAAAAATAAACTGGATCATAAATTGGAATGATTCAATATAAAATAAAAGGGAAATCCGGATTCGGCATTTAAATAAATACATACAAAGCAGATATTCGATTTTCCAAGGAGGCTTATATGTAAATACTATCAGACTCTCTATTCATAATATCATTTTTAAATTTTTAAAATTAGTAGACCGATAAATTCCACCCCTGAATAAAAATTGCGCATGTAGGTTTTACCTGTTCGTAAAATATTTTGACTGGAGTATCAATTGTTTCCATTTCTCAAAACATGCAAAAAGCATAAAAGGTTTCAGCTTAAATAAACAATCTTCAATTGTATTGATGAAAAGTAAGCTGCTTATAATTCGAATTCAATTATCGAATTTGATCGTGCTTTTAAATTGCAAATGTATAATGTCAATAATTCCCCAATAGTTCCCATTTCGTTTATAAAACCGTTCATTAAATTAGCTCGGGGAAAACTGAGCAAAGTAAATATATTGTTGAAGGTCATAAATATGACATTTTCAATTTTCATCCGTCGATAGCTTCTGGAGGTTTAATGAACATTAGCGCGAAGTTTCGCCGGCAATTACATTTTAAGTTTTGATTAGTTTTGCAGGATATTAAAATTTCGGGAGGGATTATTAAAAGTATGGCATTAGATCGGCGCACATCGATTTTGTGTCGTCACCGATTACCGAAATTTTTCATTGTTCGATCCTGTGGAAATCGTGTTTGACTTCCAACTTCGGCACTTAACAACGGAAATTACCGCCTGCGATAAAACTCTTTATGTATTGTTCATCACTTTTATGATTTTTAGTTTTAAAACGGCTATCGTTAAAATAAAATTGAACATTTATGCGTGTGTGTTACGTGTAATTTAGGATCAATCCAGTTTTAATAACCAAATAAACATAATCTTTTACCATAAAAAATTGTAACAAAAATGAACTGTTTTCTATTAATTTTTGTATATGAATCAAATTATTTGATTTTATTTAATAAACATTTAATGAATGATGAAATTTCCATTTACATTTGTCAAACAAACATAAATAATAGCCTGAGTAGAAATATAAATAGAAATTATTTCTCAATTAATTTCATATAAAATTAACATTGTAAATAAATTATTATTAATATACTATAACAATATAGCATTAGATATTATTTATTGTTAGCGGGTTTCAAATAATTCTCCAATAATTTAATTTAGGGTAATAAATAAATAAATTGAATGAACCATTCTATGGGAATTTTTCTTTTACAATAGTGTAACACAAATATGCATGAATAAGAAACAACATGTGATATTAATATTGCAATTAAGAGTTGCTAATAATAATGATGACGTAATTTTTTATGTCCTGCATAAATTAAATGAAACTGCATCAATAACAGACGGTTTAAGCCAATAAAACTTATATCGCGTAATTTCCTGGGAAATTAATAAAACAAAATTAAGCGCTACATTTTTGAATTAGTACTTAGTAAGTCTTGCGTTTGTTTTACAAATAACTTCCACCTTCCTTGGCATATATTACACTGTGGGAGACATTATACATTTGGATTAATTATTGTTGAGTTACATTGCGATGTTCCAATATTATAATTTTAGGTGTAAAAGGTCTTCTTAAAGATATTTTAATCGAATAAAACGTGTTCAAATTATAATATTAAAATAAATTTTGTTTATTTTTGTGTCTATTAAATATATAAAAAGAATAATAAAATTAATATACTGACCTAGACGGCTGCGTCTATTGAAATATTAATGGCCAAAATAAAAAATATTGAACATTTTTTTAAATGTATTTAATCTAGAAAATTCAATTTATCCACACACTCAATGTATTTTATATAAAATTATAATCAAACAATTTAAATGTAAAAGAGATACTTCTATTTTGTTAATGTTACCTTTAATAATGATTTTCTATGTGAATATAAAATTTTTTAAAAATAAAAATTATCATAAGTATCATTATATCTGATACCTAAGAACCAGTGAATATTATGGACACTGTTCTGCGGTGTCCTGGAATCCAGCATATTGTATTTCCCAAGAGAATAAAGGAATCGTATGATTATGAATTTTTAAATATTAAATAGTGTTTCTTTGGAAGTTTATCTAACACATTAAATAAATTGGTCATAACTCTAAACCTACACACAAGTATAGCCAACAAAACAGCATTAAATACAAATATCTTTCAAATGAGGCATAACCATAAAAAATAGTTTGGTGAATCAACAATATCAATTTATTTGTGATTGGATTAAAAATAACCTCATAATAGTAAGTGGCTCTAAAAAAATCAAGTAGGCGTTTTTTTAATGTCACAGTCTGATCGAAAATGTATCGATAGGAAATAAGGTCTACCTAAAAGAGATTTGAAATGAAATGAGAAATATCCAACTTAATTAATTTATTTTAATGGTTTTAATTTTAAATACCTTGCCAGTACGTCTTATTATACTATATAATAGTAGGATAATAACATCTATTATTTTAACATAATTATTTTAACGAAATATTTAAAAATGAATTTTGTCGTCTAATAGCCATCACTTAAAGTTATTAGAATTTTTCTCTTACACGTACACTTGATGATATATTTGTCGTATTTAATTCTTATTAAAGTTTTAAGTACTCTTGTTATTTAAGGAGATGTATCCGATCTCTTTTCTTTGACGTAGATGTTTCCTTACCTCTTGTTCTTTTTTATTAGTATTTCTGTCCAACGATATTTCATGACAAGAGTTCATGTGTAATTAAATGTGTTTCTTTTAGTTCTTAATGTTTTTTCTATTGTTTTAAACGAAGTGAGTGTAAGTTTATGATATACAGTTTAGTTTGGTTGACCGGAGTTGTTCAAGCTGGACCCAATATAAACAATTTTGTAAAAAATTTTCAGTGACCTAATTGGTATCTGTGCATCATTGATGATGCTAATACACTATAATACCCCACAATAATTAATAAAAAACATTCCGATTGTTGAACCCGACTTAAGTAAGTAAGTAGAATTTTATTGATGATTCGTAATTTAAATAGTTGCATTTTACTCGATTTTCATTAGAATGGCAGGTTCAATACGCAGTGTGCAATATACACTTCTCTGTAACTATTAGGAAAAAACAAAATTGAAAGTAGTCTGCGTAAGTTTTTCAATAAATTAAAACCAATGGAAAAAAGTCATATTTCCTTACCTTAAATATTTGTAAGAATAACCAAAATTTTACATAAGTTTCTTACAACACTATAAAATAAATTTTGAGCTAAGAAGTGGGTGGATAATTAAGATCTATAATTAATATTGGTTTAATTTAAATTCAGTTTTTATTAGTTAAAATTTCTTATCCGACAGTGCTTATTATCCTTATTAGGTACTTTATTTATTGTTTGTGTGGGTCAAATAATTCTTTCAATTCATATTTACTCCTTGGATTTTAAATTTAAATGAGTTTTTTTGATAAACAAAGATCAGTTACAATAGGATTTATTTTGTGACAAGACAATTTTCCGCACAATCTGATTTGATGACAATACCATCAAAAGTACATCCTGAAAATGAAATGAACTAAAGAAGTGGAGCGTTAACCTCGGAACCGGTTTATCACACTTAATTTTATTTAAGTCAACTGTAGGATAATTGACGAGGATAAAACGCATTCCTTGTCGGCCAGACGGCCGAACCACCTTCATATCCATTCAGAAAGAACAGATTTATCAAGACCGACGTAGGATCTTATAGATATTTGCCGGGTGCTCGCACATTATACCGCTGTAGCTGAATCGGCGTTTCTTTAAACGAAATTGACAATTTGGTGTAACAACAATGGCGTAATATTTCGTGAAAGGAACTGTAAGTGACGTGGATCGGATAAAACTGCGACCCGGTCTCTACAAACAGTCGTAAGCCGCCCTCTATCTTTGAAGATGATCCGGGCTAAATACAACCGACGAAACTCCGGCGCTTAATAATTTCTTTCGTTTACATTTATTCTGCTTAACCGGAGTTTTCTCGGGTCGGTTCAAGTTTAAAAATGCCTAAACGATTACAAATAGAACGTTTCCGTTGGGGAGAATTATTTACACACTTGATATCGGGAGTGTTTTGAAGTGTGAAATTGTAAACGGGTAGTGCAGTAAACTAGCGGAGTAAATTAATTAGGAATGGAACTAACCTAAGCGAGCTAGCATTATTAATAGTAATAAGTAATCGAGTTGCGCCTTAATTAAATTTCGTAGAGTGTCTTTTTACACCGGGTCCATTGTTCGGGCCGGTCGCAGTTGTAAATCGCGACCAATTATGAACATAAATAAGGATAAAATTTGAATGTGAACAGTGGAGGCGAGGTGGCAAAAATGCCAGGAGCTCATAATTAAAATTTAATTGGGGGTTTAAAAAGGAGAGTGTGGCCCTCACACGGCAAACTCGGCGCGCGGCTCTAAATCGGCCCGGTTAATTATGAGGTTGCGTTGCACCTGGCGTACTGGCGGCATTTCGTAATAAACATAAATTGCTCCTCGGGGATGTGACTATTCACCATCACCGCCGACCAATTAATTCCTAATTCATAAATTATTTGCCGGCTGATATTTGCGCCCGTTCTGCCTCTAATTAGAGACGCCCCGCGATTTTTCTTTTGCGCGCTGCATTCGGCCTCGGTCTAAGCCGAACTCTGCAATTAATTGCGAACTCCGAATTGGGATGTCAACAATTTTACGTATTTAGAAAATGAGGCATTTGTGTGTTGTTTGACAGGGTTTACATTTTTATTTGGTTATGTTGTAATATAAAGAGGGAGACTAAGCTTTTACGAAAAGAAAAAAAAAAAAGAAAATACAATATTCGCAAACTGTATTGCATGAAATTATAAATTTTACGTACTTAGAAAATAAGGGATTTGTGTGTTGTTTTACAGGGTTTACAATTTTATTTGATTATGTTGTAATATAAAGAGGGAAACTAAGCTTTTACGAAAAGAAAAAAAAAAAAGAGAAAATACAATATTAGCAAACTGTATTGCATGAAATTATAAATTTTACGTACTTAGAAAATAAGGGACTTGTGTGTTGTTTTACAGGGTTTACATTTTTATTTAGTTATGTTGTAACATAAAGAGGGAGACTAAGCGTTTACGAAAAGAAAAAAAAAAGAAAATACAATATTCGCAAACTGTATTGCATGAAATTATAAATTTTACTTACTTAGAAAATAAGGGACTTGTGTGTTGTTTTACAGGGTTTACATTTTTATTTAGTTATGTTGTAACATAAAGAGGGAGACTAAGCGTTTACGAAAAGAAAAAAAAAGAAAATACAATATTCGCAAACTGTATTGCATGAAATTATAAATTTTACGTACTTAGAAAATAAGGGACTTGTGTGTTGTTTTACAGGGATTACATTTTTATTTAGTTATGTTGTAACATAAAGAGGGAGACTAAGCGTTTACGAAAAGAAAAAAAAGAAAATACAATATTCGCAAACTGTATTGCATGAAATTATAAATTTTACGTACTTAGAAAATAAGGGACTTGTGTGTTGTTTTACAGGGTTTACATTTTTATTTAGTTATGTTGTAACATAAATAGGGAGACTAAGCGTTTACGAAAAGAAAAAAAAAGAAAATACAATATTCGCAAACTGTATTGCATGAAATTATAAATTTTACGTACTTAGAAAATAAGGGACTTGTGTGTTGTTTTACAGGGTTTACATTTTTATTTAGTTATGTTGTAACATAAAGAGGGAGACTAAGCGTTTACGAAAAGAAAAAAAAAAGAAAATACAATATTCGCAAACTGTATTGCATGAAATTATAAATTTTACTTACTTAGAAAATAAGGGACTTGTGTGTTGTTTTACAGGGTTTACATTTTTATTTAGTTATGTTGTAACATAAAGAGGGAGACTAAGCGTTTACGAAAAGAAAAAAAAAGAAAATACAATATTCGCAAACTGTATTGCATGAAATTATAAATTTTACGTACTTAGAAAATAAGGGACTTGTGTGTTGTTTTACAGGGTTTACATTTTTATTTAGTTATGTTGTAACATAAATAGGGAGACTAAGCGTTTACGAAAAGAAAAAAAAAGAAAATACAATATTCGCAAACTGTATTGCATGAAATTATAAATTTTACGTACTTAGAAAATAAGGGACTTGTGTGTTGTTTTACAGGGTTTACAATTTTATTTGATTATGTTGTAATATAAAGAGGGAAACTAAGCTTTTACGAAAAGAAAAAAAAAAAAAGAGAAAATACAATATTAGCAAACTGTATTGCATGAAATTATAAATTTTAGGTACTTAGAAAATAAGGGACTTGTGTGTTGTTTTACAGGGTTTACATTTTTATTTAGTTATGTTGTAACATAAAGAGGGAGACTAAGCGTTTACGAAAAGAAAAAAAAAAGAAAATACAATATTCGCAAACTGTATTGCATGAAATTATAAATTTTACTTACTTAGAAAATAAGGGACTTGTGTGTTGTTTTACAGGGTTTACATTTTTATTTAGTTATGTTGTAACATAAAGAGGGAGACTAAGCGTTTACGAAAAGAAAAAAAAAAGAAAATACAATATTCGCAAACTGTATTGCATGAAATTATAAATTTTACGTACTTAGAAAATAAGGGATTTGTGTGTTGTTTTACAGGGTTTACAATTTTATTTGATTATGTTGTAATATAAAGAGGGAAACTAAGCTTTTACGAAAAGAAAAAAAAAAAAGAGAAAATACAATATTAGCAAACTGTATTGCATGAAATTATAAATTTTACGTACTTAGAAAATAAGGGACTTGTGTGTTGTTTTACAGGGTTTACATTTTTATTTAGTTATGTTGTAACATAAAGAGGGAGACTAAGCGTTTACGAAAAGAAAAAAAAAAGAAAATACAATATTCGCAAACTGTATTGCATGAAATTATAAATTTTACTTACTTAGAAAATAAGGGACTTGTGTGTTGTTTTACAGGGTTTACATTTTTATTTAGTTATGTTGTAACATAAAGAGGGAGACTAAGCGTTTACGAAAAGAAAAAAAAAGAAAATACAATATTCGCAAACTGTATTGCATGAAATTATAAATTTTACGTACTTAGAAAATAAGGGACTTGTGTGTTGTTTTACAGGGATTACATTTTTATTTAGTTATGTTGTAACATAAAGAGGGAGACTAAGCGTTTACGAAAAGAAAAAAAAGAAAATACAATATTCGCAAACTGTATTGCATGAAATTATAAATTTTACGTACTTAGAAAATAAGGGACTTGTGTGTTGTTTTACAGGGTTTACATTTTTATTTAGTTATGTTGTAACATAAATAGGGAGACTAAGCGTTTACGAAAAGAAAAAAAAAGAAAATACAATATTCGCAAACTGTATTGCATGAAATTATAAATTTTACGTACTTAGAAAATAAGGGACTTGTGTGTTGTTTTACAGGGTTTACATTTTTATTTAGTTATGTTGTAACATAAAGAGGGAGACTAAGCGTTTACGAAAAGAAAAAAAAAAGAAAATACAATATTCGCAAACTGTATTGCATGAAATTATAAATTTTACTTACTTAGAAAATAAGGGACTTGTGTGTTGTTTTACAGGGTTTACATTTTTATTTAGTTATGTTGTAACATAAAGAGGGAGACTAAGCGTTTACGAAAAGAAAAAAAAAGAAAATACAATATTCGCAAACTGTATTGCATGAAATTATAAATTTTACGTACTTAGAAAATAAGGGACTTGTGTGTTGTTTTACAGGGTTTACATTTTTATTTAGTTATGTTGTAACATAAATAGGGAGACTAAGCGTTTACGAAAAGAAAAAAAAAGAAAATACAATATTCGCAAACTGTATTGCATGAAATTATAAATTTTACGTACTTAGAAAATAAGGGACTTGTGTGTTGTTTTACAGGGTTTACAATTTTATTTGATTATGTTGTAATATAAAGAGGGAAACTAAGCTTTTACGAAAAGAAAAAAAAAAAAAGAGAAAATACAATATTAGCAAACTGTATTGCATGAAATTATAAATTTTAGGTACTTAGAAAATAAGGGACTTGTGTGTTGTTTTACAGGGTTTACATTTTTATTTAGTTATGTTGTAACATAAAGAGGGAGACTAAGCGTTTACGAAAAGAAAAAAAAAAGAAAATACAATATTCGCAAACTGTATTGCATGAAATTATAAATTTTACTTACTTAGAAAATAAGGGACTTGTGTGTTGTTTTACAGGGTTTACATTTTTATTTAGTTATGTTGTAACATAAAGAGGGAGACTAAGCGTTTACGAAAAGAAAAAAAAAAGAAAATACAATATTCGCAAACTGTATTGCATGAAATTATAAATTTTACGTACTTAGAAAATAAGGGACTTGTGTGTTGTTTTACAGGGTTTACATTTTTATTTAGTTATGTTGTAACATAAAGAGGGAGACTAAGCGTTTACGAAAAGAAAAAAAAGAAAATACAATATTCGCAAACTGTATTGCATGAAATTATAAATTTTACGTACTTAGAAAATAAGGGACTTGTGTGTTGTTTTACAGGGTTTACATTTTTATTTAGTTATGTTGTAACATAAATAGGGAGACTAAGCGTTTACGAAAAGAAAAAAAAAGAAAATACAATATTCGCAAACTGTATTGCATGAAATTATAAATTTTACGTACTTAGAAAATAAGGGACTTGTGTGTTGTTTTACAGGGTTTACATTTTTATTTAGTTATGTTGTAATATAAAAAGGGAGACTAAGCTTTTACGAAAAGAAAAAAAAAAGAAAATACAATATTAGCAAACTGTATTGCATGAAATTATAAATTTTACGTACTTAGAAAATAAGGGACTTGTGTGTTGTTTTACAGGGTTTACATTTTTATTTAGTTATGTTGTAACATAAAGAGGGAGACTAAGCGTTTACGAAAAGAAAAAAAAAAAAAGAAAATACAATATTCGCAAACTGTATTGCATTAAATTATAAATTTTACTTACTTAGAAAATAAGGGACTTGTGTGTTGTTTTACAGGGTTTACATTTTTATTTAGTTATGTTGTAACATAAAGAGGGAGACTAAGCGTTTACGAAAAGAAAAAAAAAGAAAATACAATATTCGCAAACTGTATTGCATGAAATTATAAATTTTACGTACTTAGAAAATAAGGGACTTGTGTGTTGTTTTACAGGGTTTACATTTTTATTTAGTTATGTTGTAACATAAAGAGGGAGACTAAGCGTTTACGAAAAGAAAAAAAAGAAAATACAATATTCGCAAACTGTATTGCATGAAATTATAAATTTTACGTACTTAGAAAATAAGGGACTTGTGTGTTGTTTTACAGGGTTTACATTTTTATTTAGTTATGTTGTAACATAAATAGGGAGACTAAGCGTTTACGAAAAGAAAAAAAAAGAAAATACAATATTCGCAAACTGTATTGCATGAAATTATAAATTTTACGTACTTAGAAAATAAGGGACTTGTGTGTTGTTTTACAGGGTTTACATTTTTATTTAGTTATGTTGTAACATAAAGAGGGAGACTAAGCGTTTACGAAAAGAAAAAAAAGAAAATACAATATTCGCAAACTGTATTGCATGAAATTATAAATTTTACGTACTTAGAAAATAAGGGACTTGTGTGTTGTTTTACAGGGTTTACATTTTTATTTAGTTATGTTGTAACATAAATAGGGAGACTAAGCGTTTACGAAAAGAAAAAAAAAGAAAATACAATATTCGCAAACTGTATTGCATGAAATTATAAATTTTACGTACTTAGAAAATAAGGGACTTGTGTGTTGTTTTACAGGGTTTACATTTTTATTTAGTTATGTTGTAACATAAAGAGGGAGACTAAGCGTTTACGAAAAGAAAAAAAAAAGAAAATACAATATTCGCAAACTGTATTGCATGAAATTATAAATTTTACTTACTTAGAAAATAAGGGACTTGTGTGTTGTTTTACAGGGTTTACATTTTTATTTAGTTATGTTGTAACATAAAGAGGGAGACTAAGCGTTTACGAAAAGAAAAAAAAAGAAAATACAATATTCGCAAACTGTATTGCATGAAATTATAAATTTTACGTACTTAGAAAATAAGGGACTTGTGTGTTGTTTTACAGGGTTTACATTTTTATTTAGTTATGTTGTAACATAAATAGGGAGACTAAGCGTTTACGAAAAGAAAAAAAAAGAAAATACAATATTCGCAAACTGTATTGCATGAAATTATAAATTTTACGTACTTAGAAAATAAGGGACTTGTGTGTTGTTTTACAGGGTTTACAATTTTATTTGATTATGTTGTAATATAAAGAGGGAAACTAAGCTTTTACGAAAAGAAAAAAAAAAAAGAGAAAATACAATATTAGCAAACTGTATTGCATGAAATTATAAATTTTACGTACTTAGAAAATAAGGGACTTGTGTGTTGTTTTACAGGGTTTACATTTTTATTTAGTTATGTTGTAACATAAAGAGGGAGACTAAGCGTTTACGAAAAGAAAAAAAAAGAAAATACAATATTCGCAAACTGTATTGCATGAAATTATAAATTTTACTTACTTAGAAAATAAGGGACTTGTGTGTTGTTTTACAGGGTTTACATTTTTATTTAGTTATGTTGTAACATAAAGAGGGAGACTAAGCGTTTACGAAAAGAAAAAAAAAGAAAATACAATATTCGCAAACTGTATTGCATGAAATTATAAATTTTACGTACTTAGAAAATAAGGGACTTGTGTGTTGTTTTACAGGGTTTACATTTTTATTTAGTTATGTTGTAACATAAAGAGGGAGACTAAGCGTTTACGAAAAGAAAAAAAAGAAAATACAATATTCGCAAACTGTATTGCATGAAATTATAAATTTTACGTACTTAGAAAATAAGGGACTTGTGTGTTGTTTTACAGGGTTTACATTTTTATTTAGTTATGTTGTAACATAAATAGGGAGACTAAGCGTTTACGAAAAGAAAAAAAAAGAAAATACAATATTCGCAAACTGTATTGCATGAAATTATAAATTTTACGTACTTAGAAAATAAGGGACTTGTGTGTTGTTTTACAGGGTTTACATTTTTATTTAGTTATGTTGTAATATAAAAAGGGAGACTAAGCTTTTACGAAAAGAAAAAAAAAAGAAAATACAATATTAGCAAACTGTATTGCATGAAATTATAAATTTTACGTACTTAGAAAATAAGGGACTTGTGTGTTGTTTTACAGGGTTTACATTTTTATTTAGTTATGTTGTAACATAAAGAGGGAGACTAAGCGTTTACGAAAAGAAAAAAAAAAAGAAAATACAATATTCGCAAACTGTATTGCATTAAATTATAAATTTTACTTACTTAGAAAATAAGGGACTTGTGTGTTGTTTTACAGGGTTTACATTTTTATTTAGTTATGTTGTAACATAAAGAGGGAGACTAAGCGTTTACGAAAAGAAAAAAAAAGAAAATACAATATTCGCAAACTGTATTGCATGAAATTATAAATTTTACGTACTTAGAAAATAAGGGACTTGTGTGTTGTTTTACAGGGTTTACATTTTTATTTAGTTATGTTGTAATATAAAAAGGGAGACTAAGCTTTTACGAAAAGAAAAAAAAAAAGAAAATACAATATTAGCAAACTGTATTGCATGAAATTATAAATTTTACGTACTTAGAAAATAAGGGACTTGTGTGTTGTTTTACAGGGTTTACATTTTTATTTAGTTATGTTGTAACATAAAGAGAGAGACTAAGCGTTTACGAAAAGAAAAAAAAAAGAAAATACAATATTCGCAAACTGTATTGCATGAAATTATAAATTTTACTTACTTAGAAAATAAGGGACTTGTGTGTTGTTTTACAGGGTTTACATTTTTATTTAGTTATGTTGTAACATAAAGAGGGAGACTAAGCGTTTACGAAAAGAAAAAAAAAGAAAATACAATATTCGCAAACTGTATTGCATGAAATTATAAATTTTACGTACTTAGAAAATAAGGGACTTGTGTGTTGTTTTACAGGGTTTACATTTTTATTTAGTTATGTTGTAATATAAAAAGGGAGACTAAGCTTTTACGAAAAGAAAAAAAAAAAGAAAATACAATATTAGCAAACTGTATTGCATGAAATTATAAATTTTACGTACTTAGAAAATAAGGGACTTGTGTGTTGTTTTACAGGGTTTACATTTTTATTTAGTTATGTTGTAACATAAAGAGGGAGACTAAGCGTTTACGAAAAGAAAAAAAAAAAAGAAAATACAATATTCGCAAACTGTATTGCATGAAATTATAAATTTTACGTACTTAGAAAATAAGGGACTTGTGTGTTGTTTTACAGGGTTTACATTTTTATTTAGTTATGTTGTAACATAAAGAGGGAGACTAAGCGTTTACGAAAAGAAAAAAAAAAAGAAAATACAATATTCGCAAACTGTATTGCATGAAATTATAAATTTTACGTATTTAGAAAATCAGGGATTTGTGTGTTGTTTTACAGGGTTTACATTTTTGTTTAGTTATGTTGTAATATAAAGAGAGAGACTAAGCTTTTATGAAAAGAAAGAAGAAAAAAGAAAATACAATATTCGCAAACTGTATTGCATGAAATTATAAATTTTCTCTTAAGTCCCCAATCTTTCTTGCCGCAATCTTTCAACGTTGCTATAAATGCATGCAACGCTGCTATAAATTATGAATTGTGGCAATCGAAAAACTTATATTTATTAAGATGTTTATAGATAATTCTCATTACAATATTAAATTTAATAATTAAAAAATTGAATTATACTGGGAAGTTATTAAATAAATTAGTCTTTGTAGGAGATCCGTATATGGATTTGTCCAAAAATAAAATACGAGATATATTGTTTGGAGAAATTTAGTATTCCCGGTGTGGTTTCTTAAATTTACGTGTTTATATACACATACAAATTTTACCACAAATGATCAACTCATTTATAAAATTAGATGTTTAAAAATGACATATGCACAAGAAAAAAGTAATTTCTGTAACCAGAGGAATCTTCACTTGACAGTTCTTTTAAGGGCCGGCTACACGACACGTTCCCGACCGTCCGTTCCCGTTCATAGTCCCGATCACCCGACCTCTGTTCTCTTCACCCTTGGACACACGAACGTTTTCTGACCCGACCAACTGTTCAAAATGTTTGTAAAAATGGCCCTGTATTCATCTAAGGAGCGAAGCATTAACGGCATTGGCCCTGTACGAGAAAGAAGAGAAAAATGAAAGATATGAATGAAGAATATATATCTCCAAAGACCCATAAACCCTTACAATATACTAATTAATACATAATTGTATACAATATTTAACTTAAAACTTGTACTACTAAAGAATATGCCAGTTTATGGTTGTTTGTTGTTTTAATTTGATCACAACAGTCAACAGGTTGTGTAGTGGAGACAAAACGTTGACCGATCCGCCTGGTGGTGCATTTCATGTCCCTTTCGCGAAAAAGTGCAGTGGAGACCTGATCATGGGGTGACCTACCTAAATCGGTTGAAAATTTTACCCGACTACACAACCTGGTGTTCCGCCCCAAATCGGGACCAGGAGCTAGATTTAAACTATCTAATTTCAGAGCCCATGGAGATCGGATCCAATTTAGGGTCCCGAAATCGGGTCATGTAACCGGTCCTTTAAAGGCCAAACGAAATATTTGATGCTCCTAAATTTTGCCTTCGATTTATCCATGATTTTACCCATTCTCTTGCTTTCCGATTTTACCTTTTTTCTAACAAAGCTTGTAATTCTTCACTTAACATAGAACGGAAAATATTCACACCGCAATTAACAATCCCTGTGGCTTCCATAGTGATCTTGCACAACAAGTTGACTAGTGTAAACATAACAATTTAAAATGTTCAATCGCAAGAACTTGCAATCGAGTATTTGCGCAAGTAAAACATGCATCGTGTAAACGCCGTTTTAGTTATTTTGTTTCTATTGTACATGCATCTGTGCAAGAGAATTGTGTATTTACAAAGAATTGCGAATTGAGCTTTATATCACTATACATTAAGAGGCAACTGGAATACTATAATATAGTCATTATTTTTTATCATATTTAATGAATTGATATTAATTAAAAACATATTAGATTAAATAAACCTTAAATTTCTTCTTCTAATAGTCTATATAATAGTAATTCAATGTCATTATAATATAAATAACGAATTTTAACGATTTGTATTATTGCACATTTAAAAAAAAAACATGAATTTCTTCTTCTAAAAATCGTAACTGAAAGTCATTTGGATTGTTATCTAAATGTTATAGTTTAGTCATTATTACTTTTTATAGTGTGTAATGTGTTAATATTAATTAATTATATAATAAACTTATTCTATTATAATTTAAATAGTGAATTTTAACAAATTGTACTATTGTAACACATATCAGATTTTATTTACTATTTTATGTATTTGCCATGTTAATATCAGAATATTTGTTTTCAATAAATATGTGAACATGAAAATATTACATATAGAATAAAACATCATAAAACAAAAAAACAAGCAAACATTTTGTTCTAAATGGAATTGGAATTAAAATTATCGATTTTGATGCATGTACTAATCTTCCAAATTTACATTTTCAATTTTTACTATACAATATTTTGTAACAATTTTGATAACATTAAAAACTCATGAAATTTAATTTGAATTGTATATTTTCATAGTTATCGTATAAAGAAAACGCAACCCCCTACTAAATACGTCTCTAATAACATTTAAAATTTTCTTAGTTATCAAAAAAAAAAACCGTCGTTAATTTTTACAAATAATTGTAACTTTGTAAAAAATTGGTTAAATAACTCGCCTTTTTGAAAGTTGTTTATTTTTTAATGTACTATTTTAAAAAGTTTTTTTTAGTTTCATCTCCATAAGATTTTTCAATGTGTCATTAATCCTTCGTTTAATACTATAATTTTCACTATAGGCTGTCTTTTTCATCTCTTTTATTCAATCCTTACCTAACTCTTAGTGCCATCTTCTTATATTTTATTTAATTAAAAATTACATGAACGTTTATTAAAACATGATCTCAACGAATCACCCATTAAGTATATACTATAATCCGAGTCAATATAATGTTATTACAATCAATAATAAACATATGGGAATACCTTATTGCCCATATATGACAATGTAATAACTCATCTTAAACTTGAGTGCTATTCAGTCAGGAGGTTTAAGTTTTACTATTATAAAACAAAAATGGATAAAACACTTGTTTTAATTGTGAAGAAGTAGATTACGGGAAATGATGGATTTGAAACTGAGGAAAAATGAATGTTTTATTTATAAGAAAAACAAATATTAAAAATAACTTATTCATTTATTCAAACAAATTTTATACAGTTTAAAAAAATTTTTTAAAAGAAAAATATTTCATCGCTACCTTCCAGTTCTAGTTGCAGCTAAAAAATTTTTAAATGGGAATTAGAGGGTTGTAATAAATCATTTAGAAATTCTCTTTATTTACAAATTTTATTATTTTTAAATTTATTGCAAAAAATTAACATTAAAAATAATATAAAATCATTATTATTTTTAATACTTAAAATAATAAACCCATTTTAAAGGACTATAACTATGACTATATTAACTTATAACTCAATCTGTACCTTAAATGGGCTATATTGAATATATAAACATTGAATTTTAGCATAAAAGTTACAAGGAAAATCTTCTAATTCTGCATGAAATTATCGATGTGATATATCATGTATGTCATAATTTCCAGCATTTATTTTTTCAATTTTTATGCCTTAACATTAACATTTTTTTATTAGAAATGCACGTTTTTATTTTAATAATCAATAATTTTCAAATTTAAAAAAATAGAAAAATATGGAAATAATGTTAAACACGTGCAATTTTTTGTTTGAATAAGATTGTTCCTTTTTTAAATTTCCTTTAACTATTGTGATACTACAAAGGAATAACGAAACTATGGTAAATTTTGCGTTACCAAAAAATTATTAATTTGTCAATGCAGTTCAATTTTTTATAAGCTCTTATAAAAATGTTATATTGTTAAACCGGCCATTAATTATTCTTTAATGGCGTACCCTTTCTTATCTAATTATATCTTAATATTGACTATGAAAAGTTACACGTTCAATTTAAAAGTCAAATTTCCTCATCAAAAATTAAATATCTGTTTTAGCAATCTAAAATGGCAATTTCAAAGTTGGATCTCATGTTTATTTAAATTAAAACGCAAGTGCACTATCCTCACTTTCATTAATCTTTTATTTAGACAAACAAAAGTGCACTTAAACATTTAAAACTGTTCTGACAAGATGAAATTAACTTGAGTGCATAATTCCCAATGAAAATATGATTCAATTTGGAACAATTAACAATAATGAATGTAACAGAATATTTACCTAGTTAAATTATAAAAATATTTTTTACTTAGCGTTTACTCGTTTAAGATAGTAACACCAATGTAACTTTATTCAATTTATTATTCGGTCTTAATTGTTTTTTCTATATAACCCCCTTAGAGGTCTATTATTATATTTTTTTACCAAGAAAATGATAAAAATTGAATTTATGAGTAAAATAAACACGTAAATTCATTTTGTATTCTTTATAATATAATATATCATAATATTATTATATAATACTAATATTATATTGGTGTTGATTATTAATAAGTCTGTTGTAGCATCAAAAATCACATTCTTTTAATGTGATCAAGTAACCATAAAATAATCTAGCAAAAATTCAATTGAGAAAATAATTTATTTATAGAAAATGCCCATGTTTCTCATTTCTTTGTCTAAAAGATAAGATAATAAAGTAAAAGTAGGATAAATGAAGTGGCAGAAGATATGATATGAGATTCATCGTGTTTTTATTTACTTTTGATGTACAATTCATTAAAATCAATGTATCAAATGGTCTATACTGTTTTTAAGCAAACATTTTAATTATCATAACATTAACATTAACATTATGTGATATGTAAATTAATTAATAATATTATTTTTTATTTTTTATTAATATGTAGAATTATCAAATTATTATTATTATTTAAGCTAACTACAAAAATATAATCGATAATTTAATATATATAACTAAGTATTATATATTAAAGTATTTATTACTTCAAATGTAGATCATTTATTTTTATTAATTATCACATATTGTAAAGCATATTTTAATTAGAAATTATTCACAAAACGGAATAGTTTTAAAAGTTCAAGAGTTTATAATTATTATATGCTGCGTGGAAAAAAACATAACACTTAGATACAATTGATTCCAATTTTTTTTAGAAAAATATTAACGTATTAGAGAAAAATAATTGATTAATAAATTAAACAAAAATCTTAATGCATAAATTGTCAGAAGCTAATAATGGGTCGGACCCCCTCTTTGATTAAGACACTCATTGACGCGTCGTGGCATCGATCTAATGAGATTATCGACATTTTCTTGTGGTGTCTCATCCCACACAAACTGAATCTGACGTTCGAGTTTATTAAGAGTCCGTGAAGGGCCCTGTAAATTCTTTAAGCGTTGCCTCATCATAACCTCCACATGATCGATTGGGGAAAGGTCTGAAGATCTGGGTGGCCAGGGCAGCAAATGCACACGGGAGGCTTCTTGGATGTTTAATGTATTTCTGGCAATATGTAGACGGGTATTGTTGAAAAAATTAGTCCGATATCTCTTCTTATGTAGGGACGAAAATAAGGCTCTAAAACGTCATCCACATATCGCTACCATAAACAATAGCATACCATTAAATCTATAGTGTTATGAGTATAGAGCAAAACGAAGATTACGCCTTTCTCCATGTCGCCGTGTTAGTAACACATGACCCTCGTGCATGCCCAAGCAAAAGCGTGATTTATCACTAAACACAATGTGATTCCAATCCTCATCTCATTGTTGACGTTCTATACACCAGTCACTAAGTTGGCGCCTATAGTTTGCTGACAGAAGTAAGTCCAATAAAGGGCGATACATCTGTAGGCCAAAAGACATTATACGAAGGTAAACATATCGAATACCTATTGGCCTACCCTCATCGGTAAAAAATTCATCAACAATCATCCGCGTTGGCTCACTACTCTACCTCTATCAAACTCGCTTAATTGGTTAAAATTATTTCTTCTTCGTACATATTAAACATGCATGTTAAACATTTAGTATAATGTACTAAATAAAACAAATTGTGATAAAAAAGTACACGCTTGTTTGAGATACCTTAAAGGTATGAAGAAAAAAGAACAGAAAACCGACAATACGTTTTTCGATTGACTACCTACTTTTAGTTATTATATATTGTTACAATGCTTTCTCATTAACTGTCCATTAATCACATAAATTTCTCCCGTATATTATAACGAGAACAGACAAAAACCTGTTGTTTTTGAAAGTTCAACTGACTAAATCTAGTGTAAGTAATGACCAAATGTATTTAAGTTCCGGCTAAGCCGAACAGATGCAATTCATCATGCGAACCCGAAACCAAGGCAAAACTTCTCACCGTTAAACTGAAAACGGCCACATGTATGCGCCAATGTCGGACAAGCTGGATGCTGCGAAAGTACCATTATACCGTCCCTTAGCCGCGACCCATAAAATTCAAATTACGTTTTTTGCCGACCTTAAAATTGGGGGCGTCGCGACGTTTTTTCCGAAAGCCACTTTGGCCAGGTGCACGTTCTAATTGCCTAATTAGAATGAATATAAATGAAACGGTTAATGTACATGCAAAAAACACGCGGCTAGATTTATCGTTGCTTTTGCGTCACTTAAATAATTAAACATTTTAATGGAATGTTTGGAAGAATCTGTGTTTATGTCATATTCATCACGCGTTATTTAAATATTCAATAATAAAATACGTATATAATTAATAGAGAATTGAATTAGTGAATGATCTGAGACAGTTGTGGGGGCGGTGATTTGTTTGTCATCGATTTAATAACGGCGTCGATTAATTAATGGAATTGGCCGTCGGCGTTAAAACGTTGTGAGCCGGAGGTGGATTCGCCGTAATTTTATCCATCTCCTCGAAGGTTTTGTCACATTGCCGTCGAAATTAGTTGCCGGTTTTGGCGGACGGGGCCGAATCGGCTTTAATAATTCCGCCGAAATTAAACCAAGGAATTTAATTAGTTTGTGCGAATTGTTCGTTGGATGTAATACACGATTAACTGTTAATACCTACTGTATAGGTGCGGTGGAACCGTTTTAACAATGGCCCGTCAACCGAAATTGTCCGCCTGCAAAAACAATCCATGTTGATTACGTTATAACTTCTGGGTAATTTATTTGATTTCTCTTTTCCTATTGTTGTCATTGGGGTTAAACATTGCACTTAATTTTAGGTGTATTAAATATTTTACTTTCTTCATAAATATTATAATCTACAAATGTATATTTTATTCAAACATATATTAAATTAATGTGAAAATAATTCATATTTACAGTGGTGGTATATAAATTTGTTGCCACTGCTCCTGTATTTTTTGAGGAACTTCTGGTTTACTTTTGATGTTTTTTATTCGAATGCGACAGTCTCCCAAACTGGTCAATAGGATTTAGATCGGCGAACTAAGACGGTCATTCAAGTTCAGTTTTTCATTAGAAACCACTCCACCACCATAATTTTAAACGTGTTTTTGGGGTCATTGTCTTCCAATATATAGTAATATTTAATGTCTGTACCACGCGTCATTGCGTTCGGCCACTTTCACTTCTCTTTTTCTAAATCGAAGTAAAAAGTAAAAGTGTTTATGCATTACTATGTTGAAACCTACTGAAAAATTTATAAATTTGAGTAGAACTAACCGTAAATAAAATAATATTCCATACTTTATTCTCAAAATCAAAAAACCTGTCCGATAAAAAGATCTAAACAAAAAACTATGAGCGGCAATACTAGTATAAACACAAACTAGAGAATTTGTTTAACACGATTATAATAGATATGAAAATTCCAAGGGGATAAAAATCCAAATTTTAAAAATATTCCATACTTTCTTCTTTATGAATTATTCAATATTGAAAAGTTTATGGAATATAAATTTAAAATTTGAGAAAATACCATGTGACTTTAATTTTGACATCGAATAATATAAAAGTATAAATTGAAATATTGAAACATTTTTAAACAAACTATTATTTGTCACTTTTTCTTTTTTTTATATTTGAAAATATAAAAATATATATTCCAGTTTATCTGTGTTTACAAAATAAAAGTGGTCGTGTATACTCATCAAAATTTTCGAAGCTTTGCTAAAATTATCAGGAACTTTTATTTATTTAATACATAGAAATACGTATGTTTTTCATGCAGTGTAAATAATCTATTTTAATACATTATTAAATTAAATATGACGTGTATTTAGTTAGACAGTTACAACGTAGTTTACAATCGACAAATATCAAGTAAAATATAAATTTGGAGATTACTTTTAGAAAATAAGTCAAATAAATTTTGCTTAAATTAAATTTTAGTTTTAAATTACAGACTGAACTGAGAATATTTAGGAACTCTATTTCATTTATTAATTTTTCGCTTAAATTAAATGTATGACCTTTTAATGTAATAACCAAGTTACTTTTAATTAAAATGTTTTTAGTTATAATTAATATTTAATTATGAAATAAATAGTTCATTATTTTCTAGGTTATGATAATTAAATTTCAATAAAACCTGCTAGTTAGTTTTAAAAAAATATATCACAGAAACTACTAACTGAATAAGTATAAAAATATTAAGTGGTCCTTAAAAAAGATTTTAGGATATAACTCAATCAATTAATCGTAGTTTGTTTCTAATTTGTCAATTAATGAGCGTTTTGGATTTTATTTGACAATTTTCCTTTGGAATATTTGAATATATTTTATTAAAACAATTTTCAGTATCTATTAAAATAAAGAGATGGTAATTCGGTAAATAAGATAAAGTTCGAGATCTTCAGTTTCAAAAGGGAAAAAACTTTCACCAGCTTCTCTACCCTTTTACTCTAAAATTAAATTATCCTAACTAAAGTAAATATCTATGTTACAAAAATTTTTGAGTGGAAGGTAGAGCTGATAATTTTGTCTTTTTTTTAATTTTTAAAGTTTTTTTAATGCTTCATTTTAAAAGAGATTAAAATATGGCTATCTGAAGATAGCTGCATCTAGGAAATTTAATTTATTTTTTTTGTTTTTGGGGTCACATTTACTATTTATATATTATTTTCATATAATATGCGATTAATGATATAGCTCATAGCTGTCCGTCGACCACGGTTATGTAAAAATACGGAATGCTCAATATGCGCATTCGGCATAATTTTAATAAATTAAGCACATCCACCAAAATTTTAACACGATTACAAACAATCTTCGACAGTTCGCCGAATAATCATATTTAATTAACAATAGTTTAGGTCAGCTATTCCAAATTTGATAGATGTCATATTGGATTGGCGCAAATATGTTCACGAAGATATAATTGCTATTTAGGAATGTTGTGCCAGAGATGAACAATTACGCAGTGTCCGGAACTAGAACAATTTCATTTGGATGTTGCATTATTAAATAATACAATCTTTGAAATTAAAATCAAAGTATTGTCTATATGTGGGATAATTTTATTTACGCGTGTCTAAATATATTTTAACTTCTTGTGTCGCTGTTTGTAAATAACTTTATTAAACGCATTAAAAGTTCACAGGCATTATGACATAGTTCCTTAACTTGTTTTATTAAGGTAACATTGTTGCAAGTTGTTTTATTTCCAGATTGAGTATTACGAAGTTTTAATATAATAGTGGACTTAAAGTTTCCTGATAAGGGAACTTTTTAATGTTATATCTTATTTAGCGAACTTCCTAAGCCAAATTCTTAATTCTCTTATTTGCATAATTAATAACTCTTTCAGCTGAATTCAATCAAGTGCAAATTTCTGATAATGGGAAAAAAATGCTCAACAGCTATATCACCGGAAACATTTCTAAATCTATTCCAAAGTTGGTAGCACAACAAAAATAAGCTAAGTAAATATTGGGTGAAAAGGGGGCAATAAATCTGACACAATCATAACATAAACGCAATTCCGAGATCGAAATATAATTTATCGCGGTCGAAAATGGGGTATTTTACTTTAAAAACGTCATTAAGCCGACAAGAATCGTCAATTTGGGCCCGTAATCGATTTGGAAAATTCACTCTCGATTTCCCAGATTTGGGCTTACAATACGTGCGTTTTCCCTTATCAAATCTGTGAATGTCTTCGATGGAAAATATGTCAGAAACATCCATTTGTTATTATTAACTTCCTTTTCAACGATATAGTTGTTGATTTTACAATAATTAATAAATTGAGACCTTTTTTTTGTTGGAATCAAGTGTAATAATTAATGGGGTTGGAATATTTCAGTTTGAAAAATTTACTGCAGCAATTCCTGACGCTAATTATACTCGTATCAATTTTCAGTATATTGATTTAGCTTTCAGTGTTCATATTTATCACCGACAGTTGTAACTATCACATAACTGATACCATGAGATATTTTCAATAGGAAAATCAAGTATTAGAGAAATGTTATGTTTCAATGGAAATTCCAATTGAATTGTGAATTATTAGGGTAAATTACTATAATTTTTTTTTATTTGAAAATTATAATTTATAAAATAAATATTTTTTAATTTTCAGGTAATGTTTTAAATAAACGGGTAAGTAAGTAAGAAAAGTTTATAAAGATGTTTAATTGTTTGTACGAGTTAAATAAAAAGTACTTCAATCAAAATTGCAAACTTTCATTGTTGCAAACTTTCATTTTATGTTAAATTTAAAAAATAAATGGATGAGAAAAAATTTATGAAGAATTTTATATCTTTGTGTACGAGCTTAATAAAAATTACTTAAATGAAGATTTAACATAAATAAAAGCTCTTTGTTTAATTTGTTGCTGAAGTATGTTTACAACTAATGTTTGAATGATTTAATGCTTCTTTTTTAATTTAAGAATTTACTTTTATATCATAATTTAGTGGGTTGTTGCATATTTGTTGTTATAAAGCTGAATTGATCCTTCACAAAAAAGGGAAAACAATAATGTTCTATTGTCCCATCTTTTATTAATATTTTGTTGTATCTCTTAAAGTAAAGAGGTGATAGATAATTAGTTAAACACCACAGTTAAAAAAATATCACGAATTGATTTATCGAGTAAAACTTTGATAAAATCATAATATCCTCAAATATGGCACTAGTTATATCGTTTACGTAAATTTTTAAACTGATTTATTTACTTATTTATTTCAGTGTAAAAATTTGTATATTTAACATGTTTAAATATAAGAATGACATATTAAATTAAATTTCAAACAAAAATGTTATATTTAAATAAAATATAAATTAAATTAAAAAATGCAACTCAAATTGATTTATATATAACATTTTACAAACCAATAGTTTTACAAATGGCAATATTAAATTAATGTTTTTATAAATAGAATTTGTGAAATGTAAATTTCACATTAAACAAATTTTAACATTTTTTACAAAGATTTATTGAAACGTAATAAATATATTTTTCAATGAAATCTCTTCATTTAATACATGAACAACGTTAAAAGTTTTATAATTGAATTTATCAAATAGCAATAAAAAATTAATTATTAATATAATATTAATCACCAAATTGTTTTCAGATAAAAATCATAGCTTTCTTTTAATTTAATATTTGACTGATTGTTAAATGAGAAGTAAATTTGTATACAAATATATTGTTGCAGTTTCTCCAAATCCAATCTGAATGAAGTCAAAATTAATCTTGAGTAATGCTCGTAAGACGCATCTTCAGCCGCAAACTGAAACCTCCAGCTTTATATACGTTTTAAGCAGGCTCGTCTGTAAATAATAGCGGCCATAATTAATTCAAGTTAGCGGGCCCTACAATCATACGAAACGAAACGTTCGTTTTCAGATAAACGCGAAACTGTGTCGAACTTTGTTTTCACACTTTACTCGACAGAACCGCCGAACAAATTTATAGTTTCGTTCCGAGAACAAGACGAGACACTATTTCATTAACGTTAATAGTCTGTTTAATGATCTGATGGCGTCGTTCCTTTATGCAACGCCTCAAAAAAACACAGGAACAAAAGATATCGCGACCGGTAAGCGACGACTTCGTTAAAATCCCCCGTTTTAGACATCGTTAATAATAATAATTTTAATAATAATAAATTCGGCTTGCTTCGTCAATATTTCCACAAGTACCTGTGACAACGATATTCTTATTAATCCGCTACGTTAAAAGTCCGCAACAAATTAAGAAAAAAAAGAACTGCGTTTGATACTGCAGCTTAGGAATAGTTACTCTCGGTCGCATCGATCGCTGCAATTAACCGAAGGAAACGGTCTCCGCGAAGACAATCGGGATCTCGGACAATTAATTCGTTAGACAAAAGAGCGGTATCGCGATGCGACAGACTCGACCGACCATAGAATATCACCGGTCCCGGTTATCATCCGGGTGACAGGCACCAGATGGACCATCTGGCCGTCCGATACGCTTCTTGAAGGTCCGAACGACCACAATGGGCCGAGAGTTTGCGGAGGACGCCCGTAATTGGGTTTCAGATCGGGACCGGCTGGATTATAAATGGCCAGGACCGCGGGGCGTCTTTAATGAGAAAGAAAATTGTTTTAAGCCTCTAACAACACCCCATCTCGCACCATATTAATGTTCCTGGTATTCCGTTTCGAATACGTCACTTTTTTCACCAGTGGGTGGGCGAATGAAAGCGTCAAGTGAAAATGAAAAGTTTGAGTAAGTTTACATTAAATTTCCTTTGTAGTTGCCGCAGTTTTGTACGTTAAATATACTCAGTGACATAAAAAAAGGAAAATGGACCCACAGGAAAAATATATTGAATATATTTATCAGCATCACTTTTTTAAATTAATAATGATTAATGCTGTCTATGATATTCCACACGTATTCAATCGGTGATCCTGCTGGCCTTGATAGCAAATTTACGTCGGGATATTCAAAATTCTCTTAATATAAACCCCGGCATTATTTTATTAGCAAATTGAATTTTTAATGTATTAGTATATTCAGTGACAAAGAATTTAACATGTTTAAATTTAATATTATTTTGGTAAAACATAGATGTTACAGCAAGAAGTAAACGATTAAAATTTGTAAATAAAATAGATTTTAGATTTTTTAATAATTTTGTTAATAATGTGTTTGTCCATCGAGGTTACCTAAACACTCCCCAACACGTTTTTACATTGATTCAATGAGGTGGTCTATTTTTTCTTGAGGTATAGTATCCCAAGCTTCCTGCACTTCATATTTTAAAACGACCTAAGCCCGTGGGGGCTGGAGTAAATTTCCCAGTCTTCTACTCATCATATCCTAAACATCTTCTATGGGTGAAAGGTCGGGGGGTCTGGCTAACTGTAGCGTGAGATTCACATGGGTCTCTTCAAAAAAGTTTAAACTAACCCTGGCAACCTGGGGCAGAGCATTATATTGCTGAAATATTGGATTTCTGAGCCGATTAAGGTAAGGAAGAACATACATCTTCACTATATCTTGAAGATAAGGTTGCGCTGACATGTTGCCTCTAATGAAGACTAAAGGCAACTTTCATGAGCAATAGCACCCCATACCATAACACTCATTCTTCGGTGAGCATGTTGCTCAACATCGAACTAAGGTTGACGTGTTTATCTACAATGTCGTCTGATTTTTTTTCGCTCGTTATGTCTATCCAAGCAGAATCGGGATTCATCAGAGAAGACGACTTGAAACTATTTCACATTCCAATGTTTTCGTTCTATATACCACTGTAGCCGTTGCCTTTGATGCTCCCGTAGTCCAATAATTCGGATATTGGATCCAACCAAAGTTTAATTTTTTAAAATAACGAAAGAAAAAAATAACAAAACTTATTTGAATTGTGATAAAGAAAGTTTACATGAGAAAACCTATACAAAACTACCAAATTTTAATCGTTTACTCTTTCATCTATGATTTACCAAAACAATATACACCATCTTCGTGGTATTACAATTTCTTTGTCAGTGAGTATATTTAAAACTAATAAATGTTAGAGGGACCGGAAAGTAATTTTGCTCTCTTACACTGAATTGAAACGAATAATAAGTTTTTATTTTTAATCAATAATATAATCATCCCCGTTAACCTTTTGCCATCCACAGTGCAAATTTTCAATTCCGGACCGGTAAAAATAAATTGGTTTTTGAGTAAAATATCTCGAGATGGCATCATCCAAATTTTCAAATTTTTTGCACTAAGAAATTGTAGCGATCGGAATAAATGGAAAACTGAGGGTGCAATCTCGGGTGAGTGTGGTGGGTGAGGCAGTGCCTCCCACCCCAATTATTTATTTTTTTCACTCTTCAGCACAATTTAGCCTTGAATTGTCGTGTTGCAAAATGACGCCTTTTCTGTTGACAATCATCGGATACTTTTCGATTAAAGATTGACTCACTCGATACAGAAGCGCATTTTTAGGATGTAAACCCGTCTTCGCAGTACTTATTTTTCTAATCTGTAAATGTTCCTGGTTGGTCGATCAAGGTTGGTTAAGGGTGTATGACAGTTCTTCGATTGTTTGACATGGATTTGCTTCCACTTTTGTTCTTAGCATGTCGCTGTCTAATATCCTTGGTCTTCCTGATCGACAGGAGTCAAAGAGATCAAACTTACTAGAAAATCATCTTTGGCATTTACGAACGTCTAATGCACTTGGATAAACATCGCAAATGTTTTTGATAGCAACTGTTGCGTCACTACCCTTGCGAAACTTACTTTCCAGAACTCCCAATAGTTGCATCTTCACTTTTTGGCATGTCTTGGCATTGACCTAAAGAGGTGGCCATCTGATATTGAATTCAAAGCCTTCTTACTATGATGTTCTACACGTGCTCAACGGGTGAAGTCCAGAAGATTCTACTAGCTATAACAATAAATTTACATCGGAATGTTCGAAATCCTTCCGGTCATTCATTATTCTGTTGGAAAACTGGATTTTGAATGGTTTTAAGTTAAGTCCGCAAATGAGAATGGTCGAATTATGTTTAATGAAAATTAAAATATTATCAGATGGAATGACACCTCAAACCACCACTTGTTGGACATACAGACTTCACCACAAAAATATATAATCACCTTTCTCTACGGTGGACAATGATCTTGTATGTGAAAGGAAGTACAAACTGATAAGAAAATAGTCCGATGGTCATAAAGTAACCTCAGGAAGCTGAAGTTTTAAGACAGCCGTCTTGACGTTCGTTCGTCACTTGATGTCTTCCTGAACTTTTTGGACGGTCTTCTTCACATCACGCTCTCCAACAATTTCCGACAGTGCTTCTACGCCAGTTCATCCAATTGACAATTCACACAAACGAAAGTATTGCTCCTTTTAAATCAAAAATTGATTCCCTATCAAATTTATTTAGATTAGTGACTGCACGTTTTAGTAAGTGCTAATGGCATTTGAAATGAATGAAAGAATCCGTTAAATACAATAAAAGTGAAGTGAATACTGAACTCTGACTGCATTGTATGAAATTAACATACAATCACTCCAAATCTAACCATTTAGTAAAATTGGACCACAGCAATCACGTGTACTATTTTCTGTGCCAGTGAATATATTACATTGTAATTTTACTATTATTTTATTACTTTTTTTAACCGCTTCGTTAAATATAATTAACTCTCAACAAAGGAAACATTTAATTGTTTGTTAACATCGACGTGAATTCCTATTTGCCAGCAGTAAAAACATTTACAGTCAACCTAATCATTTGTGCTCAAACGATTTACGACTGCACTTTCTGATAAACAAATCCATTCATCTGAACGATGGAACTAACGATCGACACAATTCGTTATGCACATCCGCGCCCGTATTTTTTTCCCGGCCATTGTTGTGTCAAACGCCATTACGTCCGTCATAACTTCCGGACTGGCTGGTTGGAATTTAACTATGCTTTGTGCCGGACACGATTCCGTTTGAACGAAAAACAATGCTTATCAAAATCTCCCGCCAGAGTCCCCGATACGTTTCGGTTAGAATGTGTAACTGTAATTATTACCATCTCCATACCATCAGTCACGGTAATTTGAGCGGATTATATTAGAATTGCAGGTTTTGCTGTCTAGCTGATTTCGGTCTCGAGTTCGGTTATTGTGTTCTCGTTAAAGACGCTGATTACTAACGAGCAAGTTTTAATTAGTGTGTTACATACTGGCTTTATACCTATGAAATTGTAGATAATTAAGTTATATAAAAGACTGTATTGGGATTACGATAGTTGGTTATAACGAGGTGTATTCAGAACTAAAACTGCAAGTTACAGTCTGTAACAATATTAGGATGTACTGCAACAGTTTCGGATGTTTTGAATCAAAACATTAAGAATAAATAGGAACATTTAACTAACTTAAGATGGAGTTAATTAAGAAAATATCATGAACATGTTCAACACGGATATTTGCTAATTACGTTCTTTGAAAATAATTAAAAGTTATTCTTTAAATATGCAATGTAACATCACTAATTGAAGTAACCATCACAAAAAAACATTTAAATTAAAACATAATTATTATTCAGCTTCACGTATTGAGAAATATGAAATAAGTAAATAATAAGTTGGAAAATTATTAAAATACTTAAATAAATAGTAGAACAAATTTGAAACTATAAAATATCACGAAAAAAAAAAAAAAAAAAATAATCAGGAAATAGTTATTAAAAACTTTCAACCTTTCTTTGATTCCTTATATTGTTTTTTTAATGTTAGAGCATTTATTTTTAATTTTTATATTTATTATTATTAATGTTGAATAATATATAAATAACAAAGTCAAATTTGGAAATATAAAAATTTATTCGAGATACATCCTATAAAATTAAAGAAGTAGAAAGTATTTACAAATAAAAATTAAATGGTTATAAAATTAAGTGTTTAAAATATTCGGTATGGTATGATATATTCATAGATTAAAGAAAAATAAATTAAAACATAATAAAAAAGAAAGTTTCTAAAGGACGTATCAATTCAAACAAAATGTAATTCACGAATCGTTAACAATTAATATAAAATAAAGAAATTTTAAAGCTTTTCTCCTGTTATCCATTTATATTAAAGTGGTTGAAAAAAATCATAAAAATGTAAAAAATAGGTTAATAAAAAATATATATATATATATATATAAAATACGTGAAAAAAATATATATAAATATTTAATATTATTAAAGAAAAAAAGGAAATAATCAAACATATGTCAAAATATTCAAAGAAGTAGAAAATAATAGAAATCTATGAAAATACCGTATACAATCCCAAATATATATGACTATAAATATTTTTAAATATAAAAATATTGATATATAAAAGTCATAAAAATATTTATAATATCGAAAACATATCTAATAAACGTTAAAAATTAATAAATTCTTTGTTAATTATTATTTTTCTTAGAAAATAGAAGTTTAAGTAAAAAACATTATAAAATATTTAAGAATTTTAAAAAATTTTAATATATAAATTCATGTATACAAAAATTGTTAGATCTTATTAAAGTAAAATTTTTAGTTTTTTATATTATATTTTATATCTTTTTAGATTACTGATTAAAACCGCATTTGTGTAAAGAAACAAAATTGACGCTATAGATAAAAATCGAAAGAAAATCGAGAGCGAATTTCGTTGGAATTGTGGAAAAATTTCGTCGAATCAACGTATTTCGTAATTGGGGTCATGATAACCTCTGTTTTCCTATATCGACGATTTTCCAGGTGGTCGAATAACTTAAAGCTGCATTGACGAGATCTGTTTAATAGTACGTTTTAATAAATTAAAGAGAACAACGGGTTTTCTAATGAATATAGTGATTTGAAGTTGCACGAAAAGGGCTTTTTAATTAAGTTCTTTACAAATCAAAATGAATTGTGTGTGATGCAGTTTTGTTTGTTTTTATATAAATGTAGATGCGGTGGTCTTATTAAAGATGTTGATTAGTAGCAAGCAGTTTTTAATTAATATTCTACCTGCTGGTTTTATGAAATGGCGATAATTAAGAGTGTGCACACTAGTTCGTTTTAACAGAATATGTTCCGGATTAAAATTGTGGTATTTATACGACACACAAAAGAATTTCTAATTAAAACACAAAGCATTTTTTCATTTGAAAATCATTTAATAATCAAAGAAACAATCGTCACAACATACTTTTAGTCAACTAAATAATTTAAAAAAAATCTTAATACATTTACATTTAACCTATCAATTAAGGAGAACTTAGCGATCACTTTTTGGATTGAATATTCCCGCCCCAATTTTCTTTTTCAGTTGTGTAAGACACTTGTGTCGTGTTCCTTTTTGTTAGGATGTTTTAATTACGATGCAAACCTGTTACTTTTTTTTCCGTTGCAATTTTAATTAGAAACAGGGATGCTTTACAAAGTGTTGGCATTAAGTGTTTTTTAAATAATATATCAGGGGTGGCCAAGCTCCGTGATAGTCCGAGCCATTTTTCAAAATTTGAAATGTTTTGCGGGCCGCAGTATTTAAAAGGTATGCAAAAAAGGTTTTAAAAAAAATTGTTTACAGAAATTATATTTATTGAAAACATAAATAAAAGTACAAAATATGTGTATTGAATCTAAATATTAAAAATTGAACATATTTATATTACTTCTCTTCATAATTCTGGAATGAAAAGGGAACTGGGGTACATTTATCGAGAGCCACAAATAATCCTTTAAAGAGCCACAGTTTGGCCACCTCTGTAATAAATAATAATTTTCCATGAAGCTGTAATACTATCAAACACGTAATTTTCTTCAGTAACTGATAGATACATAAAAATAAAAATAAAAAATAAATTCTATAATTTTACTTTGTAAACATTTGTTAAAATATTATTTTAATTAAAATAAATTTGAATAGTAATTCACACAAACTTTTGTACCAACAGAGAAATCCGAACTGAAAACAGTGCTTTAGTCCTACTCTTCATTTTGTAGTCAACGTTAACAAAAGATATACTCCTCATTTCTAATTAAAATTAACTAATTTTTTAATTTTTAAAACAAATATTTTTGAGGTATTTCTACAAGGATTACAAGTGCTAATTAGTTTGTTACAATCAATTTTATATTTGCAGATTGAAATTGTCTTTGGGTTTAGACATCAGTGTAATTTTGCTTAGGTTTTCCGATTGTCTGGGGTGTAATTAATATTCAACGTCGAACATTTAACGAAAATAGAATTGATATAGTCACTTGAATGCTCGATTTCGTTGCTCCGATGTTTTAACCCATGTCTTAATTGTTACAAAAATAAATATCAAGTGCATATTATTTTTTCGTTTAAAAATTCTCGAACGTGTTATTGTTTTAGCAGAGCAACGTTTTTAATGGTGGTCGTTTTTAGAGCAGCTGCAAGTGTTTGCGTTTGTTTCCACTTTTATCGGGTAAACCCTCGTGCAGTCTACAATGTAAATATCCTAGTTTCAATTCCCGAACATATTCCACTGAAACTAACCACTCCTTTTATATTGCTTAATTACCTGCCATTTCATACAAAATCCGACATGGAGAATATTAATTAAAAGTCCTCCGCAATCAGCGACTTTAACAGATCCACAAGCGGCCGAATTGAAATCCAAATCTGAAGCAAAAAAAACGCACTGCACTTCCGTTTCAATGCAATTCGTTCCGGTGGTGGAGTCTGTTTTATGTTTGTGGTCTTCGTACGACGGAGACGTTAATAATTACAACTGTTTTCAGGAAATTGCACCCGATCTCGAGAAACATAATCGCCAAGTTTTGCTTTAGGAACACTGTGTCTCAGAAATTTACCGAAATTGTTTCCAAACAACTTTACTTTAGTTGTATTAGATATATATGGTTGTTAAAATTTTAACTCATTGTTAATATATATATTAAAAATGAAGTAACTAATAAAATACATTTTAGTTTGTAGGTTCAAGAGTTTTGACAAATTACAGTAACATTGTCAAATTTATTTAACATTTATGAAAATGATATAATTAAAGTTTAATATTTAATAAAGTAGTGTTCATTTCTATAATATTTTTGCAAATAAAGAAAAAGTTTATACATTAATTTTAAATGTGTTTTAATATTGAAATTATTAAATTAAAACCAAAATAATCTTTTACAAAATATATATTTCTTTATTTTAATTTGAAATATATATATATATATATATATATATATATATATATAAACATTTCATTATCATCAAATTTTTCTAAAATTTTTGTCAAATGATAAATTTATTTCAATTAAAAAAATTTTATAAATTAATATATTTTTTAGAATGTTATTTTAACGTTTACTAAACTTAATAATTTAACAATTAAGAAATAGATAATAAATTTATTTTAAATATTTGTAAAGTAAATTATAATAATAAATTTATCTATATTTCAAAAATTTTAAAAATACTCAGCTTTGAGGAATTCCTTAATATTATATTATATTAATATTTATTTAACATTTAATAGAATGGTTTAATTTAAGTAAATATTCAATATTTATAACCAAAGTATTCTTAAATTTTAAAAAAATGAATGAAAATAATTTGTTATGTAATTTATTTTTTTTTTGTATTTTCAAATTATAGATTTGACAACGTTTCAAAAATTTTAAAAATACTTTTGGGATTTTATCACTAAATAACTATTTTATTTAAATTTAAATGAGTTTTTATAAAATATTTATTAAATAAAAGATTTTTCAAAAAACTAATGAGATTTTTTTAGATTTAGTTTAAAAAAATTATCAATTACATTTATAACTTATTTATTTATTAAAGGTTTAATATTTGAAAAGTTATTAAAATTTTGCTCCACAAGTAACTCAACCCAAATCATTATTGTTACTATTTTATTATTATTACTAAATTAGTGAACAAAATGAGTAAATAAATAAATTAAATAAAATTGATACGTTGGAATTATTATTTTGAAACTTTATTAAAAAGTGAAATTACCTTAAATAAAATCATTTAAAATATTTAAAATCAATTTGGTAAAATTTTTACCTATTTGCATTTAATTAAATACTGGTATTTAATTTTGTTTATAATGTGATACAACTGTCAATACTATTGACATTAACATAGTACATTAGTTCGATAATTATTACCGACGTGCATTCAAACTAATGATATCACGTTACATTCAGCAAAAGTTTTTACGCGCAGCTCATTCAGTTAGATCACATTAAAGCCATAAATCAAATGTCGGGGGGATTAACACATTGACTGGCAGTTACCAGTACATTAGCTGTTCAAAAATTAAATGTCTATAAACAGGACACTAACCACTTTCCACACCCCGATCAAATCCGCAAGGATTAATACGTTATTTCGGGCAGAACTGGCCAATTTGTGTGGTCCAAAGCAAAAAAAAAAGCGTATCGGACCTAAATTTTCGTATCATAAGAATCGTATGGATAGATTGAAATTCGGTATGGATGGCATACGGCTTCATCGCCGCTCCCTACGCAAAGCCATCTACTTTATATCCATCCATTTTATTTTCCTGGGGCCGATTTAGCAGACACGTCTCCAGAAACCCAAGAATCCACCCTCCGGAACATATTTATTTACATAATAGAGCAGCGCCACGCATCCGAACAACCTGACGATTGTCATTTTTCACCGCGGCGCCGTAAAGTTCGGCGGCGCCAAACGAAAATGTTTTGGGAGGCTGATTAGCCGCCTCAATCACGTCATCACGGTAATAATCTGCCATTTTTTACGTTTGATCGTTACGCGACAAAGTGGCTAATATCAGGTTACGTGGATTTCGGTGGGGTGGAAATATTTTAGAGGAAAATGATAAATCCCGAAATCAACATCGTTAGCAATTTTTCCTGCACAAAGTCTGTTTACAATTTTTAAAACGATATTAGCATAATGGGTGTTTACGGATAATTGAAAATGGAACAACGTTTTTTACCTTTTACATTTCGTTTCAAATTCCCCATATGATATTTTCATGAATGTTTGTAACATGAAGCGTTACGGTATTAAAATTGAAAAATTCATTACATATTATTGGTTTTTTACTGTTAATTTTGGAATTTTTGCATTATTGTTTAGTAGTTTTTATTTGGACTATCTATCTACATATTTGCTTCATAATTTTTTTTAAATTAATACTGGGATACATTTGAAATTCAAAAATTCATACCTCAACAACTTTTTTGTGTTTTACAAACTGAAATAAATTTGTAAAAAAAGGTGAATGTATAAAATAAATAAACTAGAAACTTTTTAATTTAAACAATAATCATTAATGTTATATTCATTTCAATTGCGTAATTTTATCAATGTAGTTTGGAAATTTTACAATTCGATAAAATTTAAATTTATTTTACTTTTTATATATTTAGTATTTAAAATTGACATTACATTTCTTGTAAAATTTTTATTTCCATAAAAACATTTTATGGATTTGAACACATATTATTCAATTATTTTTTAATTTATCAGTTGTTTAGCATAATAAAACGACTCAAAGAAAACTTCTTTCTGAAGATTTTGGCGCAATAATTGTAAAGTATAATTGGTGTTTGAAATTTCTGCCAGACAAAATCGCATTCTACACATCTAGCCTTCGTGCAGACGTTGAAATCACTAAAAGTCTGTCTAGCATCAGAAGAAGATTACTCGAAGCCAGAATACATTGTTGACACCCTCTGTTAAACGGATTCCCTTTAGAGCATTGTATTGGGGTAACTGTTTTCCACAGATCGGTCTATATACACCTTATATCAATCAGATAGCCGTATTTAGAGCAAAAAATGGTTCGAACTGTTGCTTTTGGAGGTGGTTCTGTAACATTGTGATGTGGAATTTCTTTAGTGAGCGGAGTTGCTTATATTAAACTTGGCTTGATTATACTATCAATTATTGTTCCATTTGTTCAAGAACTTGGACCAGAATTCATTTTTGTAGACGACAATGCCCACAAATCAACTTAGCGTACAAGACTTCATAAATCAGTCACATTGCTCTCCTGCAGTGACCTTAGCGTTCACCAGACATCAATCCAATTGAACACGTATCAAACTTCCTTTAACAATAAATTTACACTAGAAACCACTACACATTTATTAAAGGAAAATAATGATTATAGTTTTATTACTCATTTAAAAGTTCTGTTGTTTGTTGGAATATTGTTATATTTATGCAATTTTACAATGCCATTGGTATTCTGACTTTTTAAATGATATCTGCTTCAAAAAACGAGCAGTGTATTTGTATTTGCATTATACAAATAAAAATATTTAAAAATAAATATAGATTTTATTTATTAATTTTTTAAAATTCTATAAATTTAGAATTAAATATTATATATTATATACTACTTATATTATTATATCATATACTACTTATTTTTATACTATTATTTTTAAAAATCTTAAAATGATATTCTTATAAAATTATTTATAAAAATGTTTTGTTTTTCAATTTAAATTAATTATTAATATAATTAAATTAATAAAATAAAAGGATTAAAATACTTGAAAATTTAAAACTACTTTTTAAAATATTTTTGAATAATTCGAAATTTTAATTACTCAATAATAAAATTAAAAAAATTAAGAAAAAGCAGGATAAATATATTAAATTGTTATGTAATTTTAGTATTAATATTTATGAAATGAAAAATGAAAATTTATTGAACAATTGAAATATGTAGTTTAAAATGAATTAACAACAAATTTTTGCAGTTTTATGAATATTTATAATTAATTTAAAGATTAAGACACCATAGTAATTTTTTTATCTATAATTCTATTTTAAGGAATATGTTAATATAACTCTAAAGGTCTGTAAAAACATTCTAGGCATTTCATAAAAATTGTATAGTGCAAGTTACAGTAATTTTCTATATCACATATCATTATAAAAAATGAGAAACTTCTTTTAAAAAAATGGAATACATTTTGTTATAAAGAAAGTTTTTTGTTCAACCAAACATCCGCCAAAATATATCTACCAAATTTCATATATTCATAATTTCATGCCTTTAAGTAATTTCGTAACACAATCGAAAAGAGCATTTTCTTCTTGTGATCTATGAAATAAGTTTGGTTTTCTTGATCATAGGCCATTTTTTTTCACCTTTTTTCCGAAGTAGATAATCAAACTATTCCTATATGCAAATCGAAGGCGAACCAAATTTTAACCCTGATTACATTCTGTAATAGGACGCTTAGTCAATTTCCACTCAACTTCCATTAATTTAATCGCGAAAGTACTTTTCTCCAATAAATATAATTTATTGTAACAATTTAATAGAAAATGCAATTTCAGGCTAGGACTTAATCGCACTTATCGATTCATTGCATCTACAAACTTAGTAAAACGGCCTAATTAGATTCAGTACATTGTTTCAAAGCCGTAAATCAATTGTTAACTTAATAAACTGGCCAGTAATAATTTTAAGCGCTAATGTTGTTAACAGTAGAATCTTATTAGAACTGTTGAAAATTAAACGTTGCCATTGCAGCGATTTTAATGATTTAATATAAGTCTCACTTAAGGAATTCGGTTTTCAGGAAACGGTTCAGGACATAAAATTGAATAGCTGCACGAACGTTCTGTAACAATTGCTTTTCAGTACGTGGCACCAAAAAGACAGTTTTCGTTTCGTTGAACCGCAAATCGATTTGTCATTAATTCAAATGTAAAATACACAAATTACAGTGAATTTTATGTACCCTTGTTTAAAGTATCCGGATTCGTGGGACAAACTGGCATCGAAGTTTCGACGGAACTATGTACATAACTTACAATACAACTTGTGTTTGTCGTGTCCGAGTTTAACGACAATTTCCAGACGATCGCAATGTTCCAATTCCTTAACCTAACATCTGTCTCGAAACCATTTCTTAATTAAACCCTTATTGCATTCCACTGACACTTCGTGTACATTTTTATTTTTTTTATGAAATTTGATTGTGACCTGTTCAATATTGATTTTTTAATATTTGCACCGTACAGATTCGATTGCGTTCCTGTAATAATACAACGGTTATTTTCGTTTTCAATAAACCGTGATGGGGGATTCACGTGGAATTCGGACGTTGGCGATTTATCGTAATTATCCCCATCCCTTGAGGCCATTATCAATGCGTCCGGACACCGCGGATAATAGAAAATGTGTTGCGAAAACACAATCCATTTCTCTTTCGGGTCAACGTAATGCTTCTTGCGGATCGTAATTATGTTGTGTTGCGTCACAGTAATTATTTGCCTCCTTCCTTCCATCGATTAACGTGCGCGTGCTGCTCCTTAAACTGTTCCCCGTCTGCGTGATCTTCCATCATTATTTTAATAACTGCGGGGGTGATTTTGATGGACTAATGAGAGTTTTCGTTGGAGGAATAATAATACGGGATAATAATGTCGACATGAAAAATTCATGTAATGGACTTTTTAATAAATGTTTATGCGAACTATTAAATTTCAATTAACCACTCCAGACAACTGCGTGATTTATATGAAATTTCGAACAAAGTTCAAGTTTCTTTCGCAACCCCAAAACTACGATTTCCTTCTCATAAAACACGTAGTTTAAAGGAAGTTTTGAAACGAAAGTTTGCCGCCATCGGAAAATAACATAAAAATTACAATGGCGATATTAAAATACCAAAGCGTTGCACGAATTAAATCAGGGGACGATTAAAATTTGAAATTGTCCTAAAGTTTCAAAGTGTTGGTGGAAGTTAACACTTGTGGTCTCGACCAGAAATGAATTTTCTAGTGGAACAATCGAGTTTTATTAAAATTTCAACTTGTCTGGCTTCATTACAACAATACGAGTTCATTTCAAAGTGTATCTACATTAAATGATACCTTGATAAAAAGTAAAAACACATTGTTATCGGACGCCACGTTTAATTAACTTAACACTCTATTATCTGTTTAAATTGTGCAAGGTTTTACATTAATGGAACTTCATTTGTAACAGTAGATAATTTCTAATAAACACTCTTATTCAGTTTTCTTAAGAAATCCTGGAATTTATTATGCATTTAATTACCTGAATACCATGTTCAACTTCCATGTCATATTACAATGTTGCTGGAATTGAGTGGAATTTCCTCAATTGTTCGACGTCTTTGTAACATGTTGACCCTATTCGGAAATATATTATTAATTCTACCCAGATTAATTGACATCCGAATCCATTAGTCCAACTGTATTAACTCGAGGAATTAAGAACCGATCTATTAACTATGGGGAGATTATTAATTGAGCTGCGAAACTGCCAATCATACTTGAAAAGTGTCACTCAAGAGAGGTGCTTCAAATAACGTTAACTGTCGTAATATTTAAAATGTTAAACCTGTGAGAAGGAACAATGTATAATTAAGTCTCGTTAGCTCAATGCGAATTAAAATTAACTGGTAATTTCGCCTGTGTGTATCATGTTTCCTCACATGTCGATTATTGTCGAGAAATTCTGTAGTCGACCGGCAATTGTTCGGCGTCTTTATGGTGACATGTTGCTCCCTGTTCGGGCCATATATTTTATTAATACGTCCCAGGGTTAATGGCAACGCGATTTCCATACAACCTTCCATTAGTCACTCATGCGTTAACTGAAGAACATGTTTCCAGGCATTATGTGCAGTTGAAGTGTTGAAATTAATTGATTTGACAATGGAATAAACTAGTTTTTAATCAAAATTATGTATGTATTAATTAATTATGTAGTTATGTCCTTTTTGTTACGATTATAATTATTTTAAGATGATGTAATTCTATGATAATTTATTTTAATATTAATAAGATTAATTATCCTTATACTATATTATTATATATACTGAGTTTCAAAAGTCTTGTAACACGATATAATTTGATTTAAAATCAACAAATTTGTTTTTATTATACTATGCCCTTTCTTAAACTATTTTCAGATGTTGAAAATATCTCCAAAGCCTTTTAACATTTACCAAATAGACAATAATTAAATTAAAAAAAAAATAGTACCATCAGTGAATTTTATTATCCAAAGTGTTAACACTATTGCTTTGTATTAAAGCATTTACAAGCCTATGCATGCCTTTTATTTGATAATCAAAAAATTCTTGGGGTATATTATTATTTTCTTTAACTGCAGCCAGTAGTAGGTTTGGAAGAATTTAAATGGTGCACAATTAAATCTGGGGAAGTAATCCCGTACATACTCAGTTAGGCTCATATCCCAGAAAACTCCATTCTCTCGATGTGGTCGAGCCCTGTCGTTCATAAATACGAAATTAAGTTTTACAGTAAGTCGTATTATAAAATCTATGTAAATTTGCCCAGTGACAATAAACATATACCATATAAACATTTCGTTTTCCATGCATGATTCCACTCCAAAACATGAGACTTCTGCCCTACTTCACTGGCTAAAGTGAATAGCTGCTGTGTACCTCTTTCTCTTCAGACTCGAATTCGACGGTCATAACTCACCAATCCTATCCTCTTTTCAATAGAAAAAGGACTATTAAGGCAAAGGCCAATTTTGAAGAACCTTGACGTTTTGAGTCCATGTAATAGCCTAGCCTCTTAGAGGTGTTTTAGATCGCAATCACTAGTAATGAGTTGATGGTATATAACCTAATAACTCCTAAGGCTATTAATAGTTATCCAAGGCTCGTTACCATTGGGACTATATAACCACACATAAATGTTCAAATTTTGGACAATTTACCTTCGTGATATACAGAATGAAATTTAATTTAATTTTTCTCATTTTATTCCATGGTTTTGTTATTTTAGTGATTATAAGAAAAATGTGATTTCTACTTATGTCAAAGAAATTTTTTATGAAATCTGGATGTTAAATTCAATGCAGGACTTCATAAAAGTTAAAAATAATTTTTTCCATTTAATGACATTGCCGGATGATTCAGAAAATTTTGTGTTATGTATAAGTTCCTTTATTGAACTATTATAACCAAAAAATAGAGTAACAAATAAAAAAAATTACTGGGGTGTTTCTATTTTAAATGGCCCATACTGTATATTATTTTTAAATGTAAGTATATTATAAATCGCGACAAAGCAAATTGAAACCAATATCCTAAACGAGATAAACGCCCGGGTTCCCAAAAATTTAAAATTTAAATTACTTGTTATTATCGCGGTATTCGTTTGATTAGCAAACCAAATCCTGAAATAAATGTGCCGACGGCAGTATTCATTGGAAATTCTAAATTCAAATTGACGAAATTAAACGTGTTTTGAGGGTGAAAGGAACCTGAGCAACACTGCAAATTTATACCACGTAAAAACATGAATGCAAAACAAAAACTAATTACGATATATTATACCTATTATTATGAAAAGCATTGAATACGTTAGTTAAAACAAACAAATATTAATAGCGAATAATTTCATTATTTTCTAAAGTAAATTTTGTAATTTTAGTATGTGCATTAATAAATAACATTTGCTTGTTTTAATGCAGGACGATATTTTCATAATGTTTGATCGTTGAATTTATGTATACGACAACCAGGTGTATTAGTTATATTGTAAACTTAATGGAAATATTAACAACAAATACCGATTAATAATATTACCAGCTGCTAGTTTTAACAGTAATGGAGATTTGAAATTATTGCAAATAAAATTATGGTTTACTGGCATTTATTAATTTCTGCCATAGTTCTACTCGTAAAAATATTTATCAAACTGTAATAATTCAGCACACGGTATTGCAAATTACACGCATAAAAAATAAATTACCCCAAAGCATGTACAATAATATTTACATGCAATGTGATTTATGAGGCAACTTTGAGTAATATATACATATATGTAATTTTAAATTAAACAGGTCAACTTGCATCCAATAACCACAATGATTCTTGTTCAACATTGAGTTGCTTAAGTTTTAGCCTTTAATATTAACGCTAATGTTTACTAATGGCTTGAGTCTAGTTAGTTTGAGTTTTAGTTGTTGGCACCGTTGTGCGGAGAGATCTGCATACCGTCTACGAATTTACTAACACAATTATGGGTTTATTGATAATTTATTAAATTATAATGCCACTGCAACACTAACTTAATATTGTCTCGTATATTATCAAATTTATATCCCCTCATTGTTGATATAAACTTAATTGTTTTGCAAAGTTAGGATTGACATGAACAAAGGATTTTAGTATAATAACTACATTGTTGTTGGATTAATGTAATTTGAAATAAGGTCTTATTTAGCAAATTTCGGGTTATTATGTTTTCATCTTTTGCTATTCCTGTACCTAATTCTGTCAGGCCACATAAATTGGCTATACCCATTTTTATTTTAATTTTCTGATTTTTTGTATCTAAAACTTCCCGAACAACGATTATTCAATTAAGTATTTATTAACTTTATACATAAAACGTGTTGTTGGACCGAAAACAAAATTGAGTCTATCATAAATCCATCAACTTTGTACAAAAATACGTTCTTTGTCTGCTGAAACTTTTTAAATTCGCCTTCTATTAATTTCTTAAGTCCATTAAAGTTTCGTGAAATTATAAAAGCCATTTGACTGCAACAACGTTTATTCTCTTTCAATAAAATCTCATTAGGTGCGTTTGAGTTTTGGCGAGACGAAAGTGCCGAACCATAAATTTAAAATATGCTGTTTTTATAAAAAATATGGTAAAATTTATTTAGTAGACTATTAAATAAAATGCTTTTTATTTATTAATTTTTTTGCTAGGAAACTACTTTCAGTGTTTACGCTGTTAGCGAATTGGCTTCATTTAGTACTGATGTATAAAATTTTATTGTACACATTGAAGGTAATAACGACGCGGATTTATATTAAAACTTTTACAGCAGCTTAGTTTTATTGTCTGTTGCAATTTGTACTGATGAGTTTAATCCCGTCTAACAAAAACAAAAATGTACGTTGACATTTTTAATATTTTGTCTATTAATTTTACAAAAGCTTAATTACGGTGCAATTAATAAAAGATTTAGGTGGAAATTTTAATTTCTTTCAAGGATCATCTCAGCATTCCGGTTATTTTCGCTTTGATTGTTCCGAAGTTTCCATTCGGGTTAATTGGACCGTTTTTAATTAAAATTTAATTTAAAATCGAAGATAGACTCAATAAATTATCGCTTAGTTCATCGTAAATCCACCTGAACCCTTTTCGAATTTTTTGACAGTTTAGTTTAAATACAAGAACTCGTGCAATTTAAAATCAACTTACCAAATTTTTCAATTATAAATATTACTAAGGAAAAAATAAATAGTGGCTCAATTTCTATAAGGTATTAAATAATAAAATGGCTCTGATTGGTTTTGGGTCTATCGATAATATCAATATCACCACTATTTCACCCCAACTTAATTCAATTTTCCATTGTCCAATATATTTTCGTGAACGCTTGGGCAAATGAGACAGCAAATTGGTTACATGCACATAGAAATTTATTCGCTCCCTTGAAAAACAATTAAAACAATTAGAATCTATTGCCCAATAGACAGCTGACGTTATTTGTACGTAAATTATTTCCAAATGAATACAAATTGCTTAGATTGCTTTCTACCGTCAAATTAAATTTCGCCATGTGGAGAGGCTTTTAATTATTTTTTTTTTATTTGACTCCTAACACGTATACCCTTTAGTTCTAGATGAACATGTTCATAAATCGATACCGAATTAACGTAGTTAATTAAAATTCGTATCAGAAATAATAAAAACACACTTGAACACGGCGCAAATCCAGTTTGACGTCGAAACAGTCGTAGTAACGAATGAAAGAACTGAGAATAAAAAATGGCTCGTTATTCACAGTTAGTAAACTTTAAAGCCGCGTATTTCGATGTTTACACAATGTGACTGGATTTTCTGTTTGCATTGCCATTTGCGAAATAAGTTTGGGGAATGTAGTTGCAAAAAAATGGCGAAGACGGAACTTCCTTAGTCGCCTTTTGTCAGCGAGGTTAAATGAGATTCCGTTCGTTAATTTTAAAATTGAACTTTCGACTTTCTGAGGCGGTTTATTAGTTTAGCGTTTTATTGATTAAGTTCTATACGTCAAAAAAAAAAACATTAATACAGTCTTTGTACTTTTCTACACGTTGCATAAGTGTAGATTTACCTCTCGACATCTTGACAAAATCAGTTCGAAAGTCTCAAGTAAGATTTAACTTGAATCATGGTTTGAATTGAACTTTCTATATAACATTTGAAGCTGATACATTTTGCGTTCACAATTTTGTTTTTGCCGTCATAAATCTAGTACCTTGAAGAGGACGAGTTTTCCGGACACTCATAAAACGGATCGTATTAAATCAACTACGCGGTCCAGTGAATTACTTTCTCAATATTCTTTGAAAATATGAATACGGGACAGAAATACTTTTGACAACATAACGTAAATCAAATTGGAGTGCACGAATGATATGGAATTTTCTTCTCGGACACATATATTATAAAGAAGCTGCATAGGACAATGTTACTTTCAAAGGACACGGTATAAACTCGACTGTTTATGTTTATGATGACACCGAAATCAAAAGCTTGTTTTGTTGATAGCACAAAAATCAAACTTAATTGGAGTAGCCTCGTCTGGAATTTTCAATCAATTCATTTTGAATTTTATTCCGGACATACGAGTTTTTACTTGGACGACATATGCAATTCCAGACTAATGATTCCCAGTGGCCAATTTGATATTCGGCTGACATTTTCCAGAACCTTTCATCTACTAATTGAAGCAACTTTTTTGATTTTATTGTGACCTTTTAAAAACGTTCCTGTTATTATTATTTCACGTCTATAAAATCGATTTACTGCATATTAAAAATATAATAATAGTTATAAATTTTAATTTTAAAAACTGACAAATTTTCTATTACATTGCAATTTGGGTACTTTTAATATGAAAAGTATAATATATAATAATAATATTTTTGTGTTTTTCAAAATAAATTAAATTTTTTTAGAAAAATGAATAAATCTGTTGTATGTTTGTTCTTACGAGTTAAAGCTGATGAAATTTCAAATTTTAAGCAATTTTTGTCATTTTAGTAGTTTTTTGTGACAACAAATAATTCGGTATCTTTTGATATGATAAATTCCTAGACTAAATAGGTTTAAATATTTAATCCGTGTATATGAGATTGACTCCAAAGACAAATATACACTGGAGACACATTTTTACTTTTTTGTCACCCACCAATAAAAAATCTGCGATGACAATTCCTTGTCATCTTCTCCCTATTTCAGTCATGCCTAGATTCTGAAAGAAAATAAAAATAAATTGCTAAAGAGGAAATGCATTTTTAATTGTCATATTTGAGGTTTGAAATTTTAAATATTCTGCTCTGTACCTTCGAAAAAATGTGTATGCCAATTACTTTGAATTTTTATAGATATTCGTAGATATTTTTGACATAATTGGAAGTATTAATCTCAATAATTGCTGCTTCCTTTGGACAAGTAAAATCATAAATCGCAAAATACAAAAATACAGTCAAAAACAGATCAAAAATATAAGAAGTTTCCATATTTTCTCTGTAAACTAGTATTATATGAGTGTAATTTAGATACTAAAGACATGAAACTAAAATTCACATTTGCGTCTTTAGTGTTAGGACTCGTAGTGGAGTTGATCCATCGAGCTGGTCGTAAAGATCCAGGTAATAAAAATGGGATCATATGCAGATATTCGTTGGTTTATGACTGAATTCCGGGTGACGTTTTGAGGACGGGGGTGGCGGTAATATCGGGCCGCCAAAAACGCACCCATAAAGGTTTATTGGTTAGTCCGGTGCACAGGTCAGGATTCATAAGTTAGGGCGGCGGGGGCGCTATCGACCGTTCAAGATTTATTCGCGAACTAATGCCAAAAGAGATGGGGGGCCGTTCTCGGACGGGGCCCGCTTTATTTTCGCCGCTCCGCCGAGTCGACCTGGCGATAAAATAACAATAAATGTTTCCGACATTTATTTGTTCTAGTCGTTTTGTTTATAGGTTTCCAAAGGAAAAACGTCACGATCGGGTTTTAAAAGTTTTTTGGTGGGGTCTGGGGGCTGTGATTTACTTTGTTGGCGTCGTAAATTTTAATTTGGCCGGATTCTTTTCTTCTCCCTTTTCTCTTACACCCTACACATTTGACGAAGTATTGTAAATTTTGGGATTTGGCACATACACTTAGTGTCGGCGAACTAAATCAAAAATGTAACGAGATTAAGTTATAAAAGATTCAGTAAAATTTTCTGGATTTTTTTTAAAATAATCATCATTGTAAGACGGAAAAATAAATTCTTATGACTCCCCATCAAACCGGAACCGAAGCACGACGGTTCTAAAGTTGACTGCCGTCCCGCGGGGCTCGTTTATAGTAGTACACAATTATTTTCGCGGCAAGTGTCCAAGAAGGATCCGATAACATAATCCCGGAATATATGTGGGTGCGGGCGTAAACTCTGGAGACGATCGAAGAATTCGGGAACTTGGAAACAATTGTAAAAGTGAAATTTCTCCGGGAATCGCCGGTTATTTATGATGCTGTATATACCGCGTGTATTAACTTGTCACGGCTTATTGAAACTAACGACCATTTCGCACTAACCTACTTGTGAGAGTTTTTGTGAAAAATATACCATCAGCGAAATAAAATTTTAACGTGCAATTATTTACGGTCCAAATTAATATCAATACAGCCATGATATTTTCAATGTAATTGGCAAAAATTCTAATTAATTTTTCAATGACCAACAAAATTTACGCCAGCTTCTGTACGGAATGTTATTTATATTCCGCATTTACACAGAGTCCATAACGCTATAAAACGTAGTGCATGCAGTTTTAAATTAAATAAATTATGAATTTCAATCAAAAACACGACATGTTCAATCTATATTACGAAATTATTTCGCGCTTATGCCAAATAAAACAGGCATAAATTTAATCAATTGATGCTGGATGTGAGCGGGGCATAAATATCTCAATTTTTCATTATATTTTTATTTTTCGTCCGCCTCGTCATAATTTTGAACTCCGGTCGTATTTTACACGCGACATCATTAACTGGAATTTGGTTTAATGGTTATTGTGGGAGATCATGTAGTTAATAAATAATGCAATTGTTGTTGCAAATTTACTAGTGAAATACAATAAACGTCGAAGCAAGCAGAGATTTCGTTCATTCACTTAAAACTTTTAAAAATTTGATAAAACAAATATTACCGTGAAAGCGTTCAAATCCATGCCAAGTCAGCTATAAAATTATACGAAAAATACAAGTTAAGGAACCTTTTATGTTCGCATTTGACTCATAAAAGTAATTTTGATTCCGGATATAAAAGTTTTAAACGCGACATTCTTGAACTCATAAAGGAACAGATAAAATTATTGCCACTCCACTGTTCCTTATAATGATTTGGTAGTGTCTGGCAGTTAAATCGATACTGAATTGTTTATAATTGCTGTTTATAAGTACTTAGTACAGTATTCGTCTATAACAAATTCTGTTGTAATATGCCATTTTTAGACGTCTGAGTTTTTATACGTATTCAAAATGTCTGTGTAAATTAAATTCGGCTATAATATACTTTTACATATAAGAAATGAAAAATTCGTCAGTTTGTCCATTTTATGAGTTATTTGGTACTGCTTACGACTAAAGAAAGTTGACATTTAATCCGAAAATGATCCAAATTAAATAACATATGGAAAATTTTGAATTAGAAGAGCCTGAAATTATACTCAGTGACATATAGTATATGACACATAGTTCCCATTGTTTCTATAGAGTTATTTGATATGTGGTACACAATTTGACTGAGGGAGTAGTAACAGTAGATTAAACATTCAAACAAAAATATTGAATATATTAATTTTTTAAACCAATAAAGAGATGCAGTTACGATGATTCAGATACTCACACAGACATTTCTTGGCATTGATCTAAACAGGTGGTCAATTTAATCCTATATACTTTATTTCGTACCACCTCTACTGGAAGTCCGTCAAAGCATTTTGAATTCACGTATTCAATCAGCGATAAGTGCCGAAAATCTTGCTTGCCAACTACAAATTTACATTACAGCATTGTAAACACTCCAAAGTAATCCTCGCAATATGTAGTCGAGCATTATCCTTAGAAAACTGGATTTTCAAAAGACCTATAGAAAGGCAGCAAATGGAGCACCACAATTTCCTGGACGCATCATTGAGCGGTCAAATTATCTTTAATGAAAACTAAAGGCGACCAACTACTACAGGTAATGACACCTAAAATTATAATTTCAGCTATTCAATATACACATCCCTTGACAAAAAATTGTCTTCTACATCGCTCCAATCTTTGACGGCGATGTCTCACTATGAGAGGAAGTAAAAACCGAGAACGGTAAGAAAAAAGTAGAAGGGAATTTTATGATAAACACTTATCACAATAAGAAGCCATTTTTCTTCTGTAAACCACTGGTTCGCAATTGCATGAGTGGTTACAAAACGATCACGCAGAGCCAAAGATCTAAGACGGCGGTTTTGACGTTCGTTTGTCGCTCGACGTCTTCCTGAATTTCTCGCACCTCGTTCTCACCATACTTTCCAGCAATTGTAGACAGTGCTTCGATTCCTGTTTATCCGTTTGTCAATTTCCACAAACGAAAGTCTTGTGTCTTTTAAGCCAATAAAGAATTCACCCTCTGTCAAACTCACTTAGATGATTAAAATTTGGATGCCTACTTCACTATACTATACTATATGTTACTATACCGAGTCGTATGAACGAGTGTACACATCAAATTTTGTTAAAGTTGTAATATTAGATCTATGGTTTTTATTTTCTATGTCACTGAAGAATATGAGGATATAATATACTTTGAAGAATTAATTAATTAACACTTTACAACAGAAATCTAAATTATCATTAAACAAAGTAGAATTAATTCTTCAAAATATTATGTTTTGATTTTATTTTGTTCTTTTAATAGTTGCTTATCCTTTATAAATTAAAATTAGATAATTTAATTACTTGTTTAAATAATAACTATTCTGATCATGTGAACACTCCCTCATAATGAATTGTTTTACTTGATCCTCTGAAGTTCATCATAGGAGGATTCTACTGTACTTTGTCGTACAGAATGGTCAAAGAAACTATTTCCGAGGAAAGCTGTGGTATAGTTTTGTTCACGGTCTGAAACAGGCGGAACATGTTTATGGTCAGAGTCAGTTTTTTTCAGTCTATCGTATGAAGTATACATTTTACATGTTGAAAAATGTCTCCCTTTAATAAATTTAAACGCGGGGTCGTTAGTTTCGCGACTCCCACGCATTAAAGTCGCAGTTGAAGTTTATTCTGTCATTAGTGTGTTGCCAGCGCAAGTTTAAAGCAAACATGTAGAACAATATTTGGCCGCTCATACGTAAAAGCAACCATTACAGTGCTAACCGCATTTAAAGTGAAACAGTTTGCGAGTAATGAAAAACGTTTCAAACGGCACAAAATTGTCGGCGGGGCTTTATCTACATACATATGTAAACCGTGCATTCATATTTAACGTGAATGCAGATAAAGTATTGGACACTTCATGACTTTTGTAATGGATGAATACGTGTTCCATGTGGAATAAACGCTGACTGAGTGATATGTTTGAAAACTAACGTCGAGAACTTTTTGAAATAGTCAACGATGAATAAACAAACGAACTGTACATTGTTAAAATGTTTCCTTAAATGTTTAAATGGCGGACAAGTTAAAATTGATTAAATCGATGGCTACATATAACATTCGACAATAAATTGAACCGAAACTGAGTGGAACCGACTTAAATATCGACGAGTTAAAAAAAAATGTAAAAAAAATCCAATTGTTCCGTTTTGCAGAATATAATAAAAGCTACTCGCATCGTGTTAAACGACAGCATCATTTTCCCGAACGTAAAAAAAGAGCAAGAGAACCGAGAACAATCGTAGCGCAGGTTTTCAGTTTGGAGGACGCACCTGGAAACTCCAGGTTCAGGTGGATTAGCGCCGACATTTATATCGGTAGTTTCCCTAATGACAGTTTGCAGATAGTTCCGCGCGGCGTTTGTTAGAACGGATACAACCTGCTCTCGCACTCAATTGATATTACTCACTTATTCAACGTCTCCTCCATTTGTCTCCGGTCCGTTTCGCCCGGATTATTCCCGACCGTGATGCCAAACCGACGCTGCCGGATTAATTCGCACAAGTGTTTAGAAAATGCGCTGAGCGATTAAGGAATTGTGTGTCTTTAGAGTTGGATAATTCATGCATTAACTTAATTGACGTTTATGTTTTTCAACAAAGAAAGATTCGTTTCTAAAATTATATTAAATATATATAATTTATTTCTTATAAACAAGTTAACCATGAAAAAACAAAATACAAAAGTATCACATACGGATCAGATCAACAAAATTCACTAAAATGTATTTTTTAATTAATAATAATATGCAAAACGTTTTTTATTGTCTATTATTTGACAAGTTGATTTTAAAAATTTAAACTAAACTACTTAGTTTTTATCAACCTAGCTAAAAATGTATTATAAAAAAATGATGTAGTTTATTTTATTTTTAAATTTTTTATTTATTATTATGTTTAAATGTTGTTTATTTTTTATTTATTTATTGGCATTTTTCTGTTTCTTAAAATTCATTGACATATGTAGATATGTTTTAAAATTTGTCAAATATCTCTTTAAAAATTGCAAAACTTTCACTAAATAAACATATTTCTTCTATTATTATATATTTATTTGAAAATTGAATTTTTAATAAAAAATAATCTAATGATTTTATTAATTTTATTTTTTAACTGTAAAAAATAATTCATTAGACAGATAAATTATAGTAAATAGTTTTATTTTTTTAAGTTTACATATTTAAATATTTTAAATACGATTTTATAGTACAAATATTTTAAAATTTTATAAAAATACTACTTACCAAATAATTAATTTTTTCAAATTAAGTAGTAAAAGTGCGTTATTTTAATATTTCAACAATATAATCTTGTCTTCTTTAGGAGAAAACAAATATTAACTATTAATTATTAAAACATTTCATATAACCAGAATTAGATTTACAGATATCAGTCATGTTTTAAAAGGATTTATATTACCCCATTACACATTTTTATAAACTTAAAAAACAAAAGTTAGGTTACTCAAATCATTTATTGAACTCTCTCCATTTTTGAATTTAACTGTAAAAAAACACATTTAAAAGATTTATATTGTATTATAGAAATTGTTATTATTTATTATATAATATAATAATAAGTATTTAATTACTCAATAATATTAATTTATATTAATTAATTCAGTAAAGAAACTAATTTTTAAATAGATTTGGGACTTATCTTAACTTAAAAAAATATTTTCAATAACTGTTAAGATTAACTTAATTTATTTGAAAGGATTTTTTATTCAGTAATATTTTTATATTTTTATTTAACCAAATCAAATATTTATTTTCTTTAGAGTGGTGATTTTTCTTTAAATTAAACTCTTATTCTATATTTATTGGTTTTTTATTTAATTATTGAACATGTATTTACATACTAATGGGAATTTAAATTAGAAATCACAATACAAATAGAATAATTTTGTATATTTTCGGTAATGTTTTTATAATAATTAAAAATATTTAAATATTAATTGAAATCGTCATACTATAAATTTTATCTGCTGCATCTTTTTATCTACATCCAAATTTTATTTTCCGTAACTTGATGAAATTTTAAATTAGACCAGTTTTAAGGCATAAAAAATGTTAATAATGTTGCACTTCTAAAACATTTTTTTAAGTGTATTAAAAAGACATAAAGACGGTAAGAACTTCCGCCTGGCAATTTTAATTATAAAGAATGATTTAGTGCTGCCAAAATAAGCGCTTAATAAAGTGTAAATCTAATAATTTACCTGGCCGGATTAATTTTCGGGTCGGATCGTGCTTATAACGCAGAAAATGATACATAAACTGTTTGCATAAGAAAATCCATCGTGATTTTAATTGTCTTCGCCCTTAAGACGATTACTTCCTTATCTTATTAAAATGTTCGGGATGACTAAATTTCAGTTTAAACAATATTTTGGGAAATTGGGTCGCAGTGAAACGGGATTAAAGTTTCCCCGACAGCCAAAAGTACAATTAACAAATTCACCTTTAAAGGTGGCATCGGGCAAATATCACGATGGCGATAGTTGCTCATTGGCCGTGGAAAAGGCCGCGAACCAGACGACAAACTCTAAATGGCGTGTTCTATGACTGTGCCGGCGTCAGCATACTATTACGTTTTGACATTTTACATTGGAAATTACGCGAAATTAATCCGCCAATCCTCCTCTCGCCTCTATTAATTTTAAACCAACAAAGACGGAATTACAAAAAAAAAAATATAGCAAAACAAAACGGAGGCAGCAACATTGTTAATTTTATCTGTACATTTTCACGCAGCCGTTCACAAAACCGCCTCTCCCGTCGTTCGACGATTGCGGCCGTCTTATATTGTTGCTTTTCCTGCGCCGTTCGGCGATAAGACCCTTTCTTGTCCGTTCGTCATGTCAAACATCGTAATCAGTTGTTATGATGCCCGCCACACAATAGACTCAACCGTCTGAATAACGCACGCCTTTCAATTTATCTGAAAATGGGAATAAAATCATCTGATTATGTACAAGGTGAGTTTATTATGTTCGGTTTAAAAGAACTTTAAAGATTTTAAAGCTATTACAAGATAATAAAGTTCACAAAGAAAACGTTTGCTAATTATAATTTTAGTAAGTAAATAACTGCAGAAAAACCATTTTAATTATCACAATAATTCTTAATGATGACAATAATTTCTTAGAAAAAACGGCCAAAGAGACTAAATCTCAATTAAAATGCTCGTAATTGGCTCACTAAGAAAGAACTACAAACATCCTGAAACTAATTGTAGAACTCATTAAAACAGATCAAAAGATAAACGTTCGCTGGTCAAAAGTCGAGATGTTCCCGAAATTAAATAAACAAAGAAATTTATGCAGCCGTGATTTAAATTTCCGTTGCTTGTTGTAGAAATGTACATTTTACGGTTTACATATTTAAGCAAGTTTTCAGATTTTCCATATATACATTTTAATGCGGCGCAAAAACCATCGGATTTCCAACGTTATCGTTCCACTATTCATAACTAAGCAATATTTCATTACTAAAAAAGACTCAAGTGTGAAAATCTGCAGTAATGCACACTTATCTCTTAAACTGCAGTTTTCCAGTATCTCCATCCCTCTTGTGGATAAGTATCGCTGAATATTAAAATGGAAATAACGCAGAAAATGCAATAGGTTTTGCATAATATTACTTGAGCACTTTTCAAATTATAATGCATTCGGGAAACTTGTCTACTTTACGTTGATTTTGTCCGTATTTATGGAAATGGCGCCAAAGCCGCTGAAAACTTGGTCTCAATTGAATATTTTTCTGTCTCTTTACATCAAATTATATCTGGAAATAGCTTTTTAAATCCTGTTTAAAAATAACAAATAATAAAATGAGTGTGTTATCTCATTTTTTTCAAATGTGAAAGGGGAACAACTGATACTTCATAAAAAGGGCTTTTAACTCCCATTACTACTTAGTTTCTAAAAACCGACTCGTTTAGAAAATTATAATTGAAATGCCAACAATATGTTTAAGGAAAAATTCAAAATTTAATTTTTTTTTTTTCATCTGCTTAACTTGTTAATATTAAGGGAAATATATAGTTTTTAAACTCAACATATATCAAGGGTTAGGAGTTGAAGGGGCTCGTAGATGACGTTGATTTGATTATTCATGGCCTCTTCATGTACATGTATGAAGATTATTCGGTGCTTATATTAATTAATAAATTAATAATTAATATTGATTGATTTAAGAAGTAATTGTAATTCCATTTTCGGATTTTGATATACATTGACGTATATTGTATATATATATATATATATATATATATATATATATATATATATATATATATCTGTATACTGGGTCATAAGTAAACGGAAATTATCGTGATAAACCCAATTTAGAAGATGAATCGTTCAGTTTTAGTTGCTGTTGGGGCTTGAAGATTGGTAGGTAAACCACAGAATAAATTGTGAAAAATGTACTTCTTTAAATTAATTGCGAGAATATTCAGAGATATTAATTTTATTATTTCACAATGTGTTCTATATTTTACTTGATAAAAGAAATAACATTTTCATGTCCCAATAGTAACAAGAATATTTAATAATTTAATTAGTTTAATTCCATATAAATGAAAGAATAAGAAAATGCGTTAATCAATATTTCTCATATTTTTAATTATAAAAATATTATAGTAGACCAAATTGTGTAGTGCATAGAGCTTATTGTTGTCTTTTTTCGAACTACAATATTATTTATTGTGTTTTTAATTAAACTAAAAAATATTAGTAGAAGCTTGAAGGAAATATGAACAACAAAATTTAAAACGTATTTTAAAATTAATAAACTTAATAAATAAAGTAATTGATTAGTTTATATTCTGAATCAAATTTGTAGGGATCGATTAACTGCATTGCCTCTGGGAATACTATAGTACACAAATTTATTGTACCCATTAGACAATGGCTTTTAAAATAATTATATTCTGTTGTTAATTAAAATGTAATACCAAATATGATTAAAATTTATTATTATATTGTGGACATTAATAATTTGTAAATTCGTATTTTGTATTATATCAATATTTTGTTTGTACTTAATTAAATTAAGTCACGCTGTTATAACTATGTATATTAATTAAAATGTTTATTTTGAATAATATTACGTGCATTTCTTAAAAGCTGTTAAAGTAAAATCGGAAAATATTCATTTGCAACTTGTTGCGTTATTTTAAACTATTGAAATTTTTCAAAACCTTTGATGTTTGACGCACGATTATAGTACGTATATCTTGGAAATCTAATAAATAAGGCACTCTTTATTCCACAAACAGAACATACTTTTTGCACAATAAAACCTTTTATATGATTTAAATTTTCCGGCTATAGTATGACAAGTCTGAACGTTTGTAAACGCGACTAGGGAGTAAATAAAATTTTAAAAGCATCTTGGACCTTTTAGAAGTACAACATCCAATTTTCTTAATAGGAACGAAAACTTTTCATTGCTGTCAGAATATATATTACATACAAAAACTGAATGAAGGAATAAAGAGAACTAAATAAATAAAACAAAAGTTACAATGTTAATCTGGATAAATTAAAATGTTAAAAGTATCAAACAAGGTATGGCAGAACAAAAATGTAAATGCGAACGAGTATAGGTACATCTTAATTATAAGAAATTCAAAGAACTCAAAATAATTGAATGGGTCTTTAGAAATGACTTGACTTAATAAAAATAAAATCTTTTCAACTTGTCATCATTTAGCGTTATTTAAAATTGAGAAAGTAACCGAGAAAAGAAATTAAATATAATTACAATTCAACAATTTTGTTGAATTTTTTAAAAAAAAAAAACGTAAATTCAGATTTAAGTAATTGTAAAATATCTTCAGACGTGAAGTTCAATTTATTACCAAGGAACAAAATCATTACACCGTGTCAGCGTTTAAAGTTACATTAAATAAAGGAAATGAACCGGACCAACTATAAATCGAAAATACTGACCTGCTTTCAACAACCCGTCACGAAACAAAATTGCCTCGCATAATTAAGAAGCGAAAAACGGGCACCCAATAAATTTCCAGTCTAAGTGTCTGCGGTCGAATTTGCATGCGGGTGCTCTTCAAACATATTCATAATCTCCGTCCGACATTTACTTGCAAATGAGCGTTGTATGTTAATGTTACAGTACACCATCCAAAACTGATATGTGGAGACTTAAACTGTCAGGGTGTGAAAGCTGCGACAATCTATTTCGCACTGTTAGTTGGAATATTGTATTGTATGACGGGCACGAGCACGTCATAATGTGCAAGTCTACTTGTCAACCGTCCCCAGCACCACTTTATTGATCCATCATTTTATTTATTGTTTGTAATAACTGGATTACTTTGGCTGTATTCAAAAGTGAGGTCCCAATGGATTGAATGTAAATATTTCTCACTTGTTGATACAATACGGTGTATTACATTACATGATGGAGTTTCGTTTTTATTTTAGCAAAGTGAGAGATAACATATAGCGGCTAGACTGTCAATATCCAGTGTATCGCTAGATGCATCCTAATACTTCATCATCGATTTTATCTTAGCTAGATGGCTCGGTCGGATGCCAGACATTTTATTGCATCTCCAGGAAGAGAAAATATAGTTGAAAGCCAGGAATGCCATAGTAAAAGGACACCTGACCGTTTTGTGATGAATTTTTTTTTCTTTCATGCCCATCAATACATGTTCTTAAAGAGTATATGTAATATAAATTTCTTATTATGAACCCACTCTTTTTTACTTAAGTTAACTACAAATCTAGCTATGAAATTAAATTATTATCAGGCAGGACTGTGGATCCATCTCATTTTTTTGTTTTTTAAGATTTATCAGTTTTTTTGTGATGTCAGAAGATTTTCAATATTGCCTTCAGGCCCCGGATACAAAAAACCTTTTCTTTTCTGTTATTATATTAAATTCATCTCCTTATAGGTAGAATAGAATTTGGGTTTTACAGTTTTAATAAAAAAATATTGTTAACCTTTTATAAATTATTATGTACATACATTTTATATATTTGAATGTAATATTTAATAAATTAAATATAAATTGTTATTTCATATATAAAACATTTTAATAATTCTAATTTTTATAATAACAATTCATATTTTTATATTGTTATGTAAAATATGACAAAAAATAATTCAAATAGTTAATAGTCATCAGAAAAAAGTCAACTTATTCATTAGAAGTTTATGAAGAACGGAAAAATGTATTTATGTAAATTTATTATTTATTATTTTGAACAAAATTTCATTTCCGGTTTCATCAGCAATACCATCAACTTTGTTATTTTCAATGGAACATACTATATATTCTTGGATTTTTAAATTGTATATACACAAGTTACAAAAAAAAGTATATAAAGTGTATATTAGTGTCCTATGGAGGATATTACTTTGCATTTTTAATATTCAATTTAATTATGCTAAAATACATGCAGTCTTCCTCCTGTACAAAATTTGGGAGTAAGATGATTCTTGTTTAACGTGTATGCCAAGAATAAACTCTTCAGCATCAAAATTCAAAATAAATTAGAAAAGTATTTCATTTCAAGTTACATGGTGAATCACTCTGTATATATACAGTAAAATGGAAATTTTGCTTTAACTTGTTCATTTATAATTTAATTTTAATGAATAACTCAAAATATACATTAAAAAACCTCTGCGCATACCCTCAATTTTTTTATTTCACCCGATATTAGTAATAGATCAATCTATACTACTATATAATTTTTTACAAATAGTTGAACTTCCTTCAAAAAGAATACATGCCAAATCGAATATTTCTAAATAAATAAACATAATACTGTCTTTAAACATTTTTAAAAACCTGAAAATGCCAGTAAAGAAAAAGATAAAAATCATGTAATAAATTAAAAAAAAGAAAGATTAAAAAGATAATAAATAAAAATTATACATATATAATAATGTCACGAATATTAAAAAATAATAAATTTCAACCAAGAACAAAAAGAAATAAAATAAAATTTCATATGCAATAACTATAGTAAAATTTTACAGTGAAATATAAATCAGTGTATTTACAAACAGACTAATAAAATAGTAATATCCTTATTTATTCCTTAAACAATTGAAAATTGCTGTTGGAAAGCACGTATTGTTTAAATTAATTGATAACAGTGATACCACTTGAAGTTATCTAAATTCCTTGTTAAACGAGACGTGATTGATGTATTTTAATAAAATTTTCGTAGACACCGGCATACTACAATAATTCAGGGAGTCTTAATCAAGAGCTGGCGACGTTATTTTCAGAGACATCTACTAAATTTTATGCTCAAATTGCTACTAATTCCTGTAGTAGAACAACCTTGCCAACGCCGTTGCAACGGTGCGGAGTAATTTTGGACGATTTATTAAATTTTCACAAACAACGCGCCGACATTGTTCCCAGCTGATTTTATTTATTTTTCACACTTAAGGTGGAAATTTAAATGTTCATAAAATAAAGCGCGATAGAGACAAACCTATATTTTGTCTGTGTGTTTCAATTAAAGAGTTTTCCTCAGAGTGAAATAAACTTCTCAGACGTTTTTGTCGTTTATTGTACAAAACGAGCATCGGTCCGACTTGTATGAATAATTATCTTAATAGTCTGGCCTCAGCTAAGTTTCAGCATTAGAATTAATTATGAACAAGTCTAACAAAAACATCCCCTTCGCAAAACGGGACCGGATTTAAGTCGCTCCCCATTTCTAGAAATTGCCATCCATATACTACTATCAAGTCTGTTTCAATATTTTGTCAAAATACTTACATTGTTTCGAAAGTTCGTGTTTTGTCAAGCTTTTGTAAATATTATCTCAACTTCTACAGTTATTGTCATGAAAATTGTATAAAATTATTTTATACATATGAATATTTGTCGAATTAAAAACAAAAACAGAAAAACATCAGACAGTGAGGAGCTTTCACGCCTTCGCAACGTCTCATTTGTCGTACAAATATTGACATTTTCCGGAATGAATAGATTTATGTGCTCTGCATGAGGACAAAACGTATTACGCTGAAACTTGGCTGCGGAATAGTTATTTCATGCATCTCCAGGGCGAACAATATGAAACACTGCACATAGTTTCACTATTTTCAACTTCACGCAACACATTACTTCACGGTAAAGAATGTCGTTCCATCTAAAACATGGAATGTTATGATTGATGGCTGTGCAAATATGAAGTCGGAGATATTGCGTGGAAGGCACGAAATACTATTTCTCTGTTATTAAACCTATACACAATTATTGAAGATGCGGATGTGACGATGAATGGTTCGTTAGTCAGGTCACGTCGAATATCCCATCTCCAGAAAATTAATAATCTGAACATACTTTTTATGGTTGATAAATCCCGGAAACTGTATCTAAAGACAGACATCCAACAAGTTGGGAATTGCAGCATTGGTGCGCAGCGGCTGAATAATTTTATCTGTCGCATAAAAGGCCATTGATTCGCGATATCGAAACGAAATATTCGAATGAGCATAACTTTTTCTCCCGCTTTAATAAATAAATATAAGCGAGCATATTTCGGTACGTGTTCGGTCGGCACTTTAATAAAATATTCGCAAATGACTTCATGAAAACTCAAAAGGGGATAACTTCCGCATTTTATTTCCCTTCGCGCCGATCCGGACTGCGGAAAAGGTACACTACGAGATTTAAATTCCTGGGAAATGAACTATGATAGTCTCGAGTCGCGGAATATTGGATGTTCGAAAGTCATCCCATCACGTGCCGTTCCCGGCCCATCATGCATACGGAGCAGGTGTTATCCGGCACCGGAAGACGCCGTTTTCAGTCATTACCTCCACGATCCGGAATGTGTCCGATACGGTGTAATTATCTGAACCCGTTGTCTTTGTTCACGATAATTCTTTCGGGTTAACAGTTCGGATATTGGAAACATGTTTATTGCAATGATTCTCCGGAACGATTTCCCTCGGATTTATTTCTAGAGCTTATAAGATTGCGTTGCATTTATATGGAAATTTCATCGTTAATTTACAAAAGGACGTTATTCTAGTTCTGTGAAAAAAAGTTGCTGGCAACTTCAAATTGAATTAAATGGAAACGCCGTAGTTTGTTAGATACATAGACAAAACTAGGTCGTTATTATCTTTCAATTTATGCCGTGTTTTGTTTCTCTCAAAAGTCATCTCCGGTGTTTGTATTTTTGTTGTAACACAAGATGTTGACAATATAAAAAGGTTTGCTACTATTAAGGAAATTGGATGTTTCGCACATGCAAAATGTTCAACTCGGTTTCCAGATTTTATTTACTTTGCTGAGTTTACAACAGTATACGTCACTCGATAACTGTAACTTAAATCACATAAAATGTTACTTCGCTTGTTGAGCAAATAACTGACTTTTTATTATATTTCATTCTCATTGCCATCGTAACCTTTTTATAGTAGCATTATTAAAGTATTGAATAGTCGCAGATTTTCTACTTGATATCAATATTTTTTTTTATTTGATAGCAACAAGATTTTATTATAAAAGGAATCCTATCAAGTACTTCGGAAATAGGATATTGAAAACATATTTATTATAACGACTTTCCGAGTTAGTTCTCAGATTTGGTTTAATGGTAATCTCATAGGCACTTACAAAGGAAGTACAAGATTGTATCTATTTATATGTAAATGTAACGTTCATTGGATTAATGGGCTTAATCTGATGTTGAAAATGGATGCTCAATAACCCAAATTTAAAAAAGAATGTATCTGTATTTCTTCTTATTGTTTAGAAGTTAGATAAGAAAAATTTATTTTATGTATTTTATTTAATATATTCCAAATTTGTGGTGTACTATAAATGATATGAATAAAATTCTTATTTATCAAAATATTTTAATTTATCTTTGAAACTTTTTTTTTTCAAATTATTATAAAAAAATAATTTTGAAAATATTTATATTTAATATTTTATTAAGACTAAATTTCTCTTAAGTTAATTTATATCACTAAATTAATTTAATGTACTATAAATAAAATTTATTCTATAATAGCTATTTTACCTAAATAATAACTATATTTAAAAACATTATTATTTATTCTAAAATTTTTAAAAATAATTTTTAATAAATGTATTATTTTGTACAAATTAACTTTTATGTTTTAATTTCTTCTAAACAGCTGTATTACCTAAATATGTAAACTGTCCTTAAAAACATTTTCATTTTTTATTTTTTTTTTTTTTTAAATAATTTCAAAAAATTATTTTTGTACGAATTAACTTAGACACCTTAACTTCTTATATCTTAATTTCTTCTGAAACAGCTATATTATTTAAATATGTAAACTATATCTAAATTTCTACTGAACCCCTTTTTTCAAAATAATTTCAAAAACATTATAATTCTGTACAAACTTACATGCACAGGTTATATTTTTTGTTTAATTTTAAATGTCTAAAATAGTTGTATTACCTAAAAATGTAAACTATCGGTAATCCTTCTTCTTTTTAAGTTTTATCGAATTTATTTCAAAAATGTTACCACAAATTTTGAATAAACTAATTTAGACGTCTTAACTTTTTTCTTCAAAAATAGCTATATTGTCTAAACATATAAACCATTACTCATTTTTCATTTTATATAAATTTTACAAAAATTATTTAAAAAATATTATCACAAATTTTGAACAAATTAACATTAACACGTTGGACACTTTTTGGTAGGGAAAAATCTTATGGGTTCGCGTCACCGACATGCTTATACTAGTATATCTGTAGCTATATAGCTGACGTATAGTGCTGTGTATATCTTATAAGTGAAATTGAATGGATTTAGTGAAAAGTTTAATGTGTATATACTATGCATTGTTGAAATAGTATTTTGTTTGATTATTATTTGAATGGCCATGTCCAAAGATCAAAAACTCAGTACTACAAAATATAAAACGACAATCGATGTCGTTTTACGCGATACTTAGATAAATTTGAATCAAACATTTTCATTTCTTACTTTAGATACCGTAAGCCTATTATATCTTTTTTAGAATAAAATGAAATAATTGAAGGTACAAAAAGTCTATGTATTGTTGAAATTAATGATGACAATGATGCAAACAATTAAAATAATGTTAATAATCAAGTACATTGAAATTTAAGTAAATACAAATACTATCCATAAATGATATATTCAGTTGAAATGTATTTATGTTTTGTCATAATCTTGTACAGTCCGTAATATATTTGAATAATAAAAAACCATATAAACATGCATATAATTGTTGCTCGGAGTGTCAACAGATGTAAAAACCAGATTGATGTTGATAATTTTAATTCAAAGATTATGAAATTTCAAATTTTAACACTAAAAGTTCTAAGTTTTTACTTCTATTGGCAGTCTCTATAACTGCCAATTTTATTTTTTTTTTTAATTTTCTCAAATTATTTCAAAAACGTTATAATTTTTTACAAATTAGATTTATGTTTTAATTTCTTCGAAATAGCTGTATTATTTACATTTCTCGTTTTAACAATTGTTATCAAAATAATTTCAAAATCAATATAATTTTGTACAAACTAACTTGGGCACCTTAAACGTATATGTTAAAATATCTTTTAAAATAGCTGTATTTAACTTGGTAAACTGTCCTTAAAATCACTTATTTTGTACAACTTAAACTTTAAACTAACTTAAAAAACATTTTTATTTTTTACACATTTTCAAACTAATTTCAAAAACATAATTTGGTACAAACTTACTTGCAAACTTATATGCAATGCATTCATCAATGTTTATTCTAAAATAGCTGTATTATCTAAATATATAAACAATTTTTAAAATCATTTTTATTTTTTACTAATTTTGTATAAACTAATTGGACACCTTAGCTTTTTACGTTTTTATTTCTTCAAAACAACTGCATTATTTAACTATGTTAAGTTCCTTAAAAACTATATTAATTACAATTACATTTTGATATTAAGATTATCATAAAAATATTAGCACAAATTGTGTATTATCTGAGCAATCACTTTTGCCTATTTTAAGATAGCAGGATTATAAGTTATGAATACAGACACGGTCTTTAACATTTAATAAAACGAACACATTTTAAACGGCATAATATAATAAAGCCAATTCAGCGACGACTAACAGTTTTCTTAACGCAATTCCCGGCTGACGGTTGTGTTTCGGGCTGGGCAAGAGCTCAACGTACGCCACGAATGGTAATAAATTCCGGCAGAATCATTTTCTTCTGGGGCTCTTCGGCTTTTGTTGGCGGCACCGCGTTCGTTAGACACACGGATGCCGGGGCGTAATACTTTAATCTTGTAAGTACGTGTAATGCGGCCACGCTCACAAAACACCCGGAAACCTGTAAATAATATTGCGGGCTCGAGTGCCGCCTTCTTCCACCCTTTGCCTTTACTTTTTGCAGATCGTTATGAATTGGAATTGAAAGCGCGCTTTTCTACGTTCAGTTTGGCGCCGTGTTGGCCGGATAATGAGCGACTGAAATTAATTTAATCAACCCACCAAAAATTTAGTTTGGAGAGTTTGGTGAAGTAATAATTGTACAGGTTTGCTTTTCCGGTCCATATGCCCATGGACTGCTCAGTTTTTTTTATTGGGCATGGGCCGTAATTAAATCCGCAATTAATTGGAACAGTTGCACTTGAAAGTTTCACCTGAAATCCGCGCTGAATGGCAGCGCAATTTCCACTCGGCTTAATAGCGTTACAAATCTTGATAAGGGCCGAGTCGATGCCGCCGCAGCCGCCGCTCGAACCGCCAAGTATAAATAAAGATTTGTGTAGTGTGGTTTTAACTTCCTGATAAGTGATACAAGCAAGAATTAAATGAACTTCGGAGGTAGTAAACTGTGAGTAGGATGCTTCGGGAGTCAATAACAGAAAACGGATAAAGTGGAAACTGGCTGAAAATATATCTCTATTGATTAATTTATTTCGTACTTTCCCGTGCGAGGTTAAAGTTTCTTTGGCTTTGTAACACTCTATTTTGTAAAGTTGTTGATTGGAATTTTATTCATTGATGTGGTTTTTGCAGGTCAGTAATTTGATCCAATCAAAATTGTGAGTACATCATAGATAAAAAAATATTTGCAATTTTGATATTGTTTGTAGCTACTGTTTTTAAGTGCAGCGAGCTAAAATTTTACTACGCCTATAATTTTCCATAAATTTTTGAAAGTCTTTGTCTATTAGAGCCACATGCAAATTTTCATAATTTTCCTATATCGTAACGGCTTTCAACACAACAGAGAGAACATCTATTTTAATATCATAAACTGAATTATTAATTCGGCTTTGTTGTAGTTTTGCTAGAAATATACTTTTAATATTAAAAAAAAAAACAGCAAGTTTTAAATACAATATTGCGACTTAACAAAATTGAGTGGCATAATTTTATACGTATATTTAAAAGCGGTAATTAAATTATGTCAATCGAGTTTCCTCTTTCAGATATTGAAATATTCCGAGTTCCTTTCAAACTTTGATATAAATGCACAATAAAGTAACTGGGACGATTTAATAGCAAATCTATTTCATATTTATATGCAGTTCAATTTTATGAGATCGTTAAATTTTTTATCCGTTTTATCTTGAAACTTCCAATCGTATAATTCGAATAAAAGTCCTTGAAGTTTTAATCAGTCTCCACATGAATGAGCAACCCTTCAAAAAAGTTACTGTCTGCACTTCTGGTGCATAAATTACTCAGCAAAAAATGACCTTCAATACGCACTCCAGCCAGACAAACTCGGCTTCATCCCCTCCGTCTAGATTTTGTATGTATGAATGATGAGTGTACACATAAGCCAGAACCCTCGAGACCACACAGACACGAAATCCTGGAAAGTCTAATAGAATTCAGGTATAATAAGACGGTGTATCCACCTGGTTCCCGCCGCATTCGGCAATACGTCTTCGAGGGATCACTCCCCGGAAAGAGATTCAAGGATGTGTGCGTCTCCCCCGGATTCGGGTCTGATGTCGCTGGAGGAAATTGGTATTGTCTGTTGGAAATTAATAATTCTTGGAATCCCGTCTCATGGGATTGCGATGATAAAATTGTAGGTATTTGAATCTGACTACACATGAGCTTAATAAATACAGTCGTTGACGTTCGTAATTTTCATGAACGGAGCTTGAATTTTACAACGGCGGCCGTTGAGTCAAATGGCATGTCTAATGACACTGCACAAAGTTAAACTCGTGCAGATTATATTTGTAACCGTACGTTTACATTAAGATAAAAGCATCCGCAAACCTATCTGACTAGGACGTTAAAGTTTTACACCTCTGCATGAATTTTATGTCAGTGTGTCTTATCAGTAGATTTTTTCTGTAGCCTTTCTTTTATAAATCGGCGGTTTTTATCTGCAAAACATTAAATCAATACCAGCCATCTGGTAAGGTCGACGTTTTGGTCGTGCGGATTTACGGTTGTGGACGTTAAAAAAATTACATAAACTGTCATCAGGTGCGGGAGAATTGGAATCGCAGGCATAATGTCACGTTCCACCCGTGGAAGGTAAAACTTGGCAGATTAATTCAAGCCGTGCCGGGCGCTTATGGGGACGTATTAAAGCGAATTGCTCCAATTTTGCAAAGGTCCCGCGATTTATTCAAGTTTCCTGCGATAGTTCTATTTCGTTAATTTTAATCGAAAGTTTCTTTGATTCTCTCAACTTTCGAAATTGCAAAACATCAAAATTTAATTATTAAACCTCATAAACAGAGGCTTAAACAGTTTTCTCCACGAAATAAACAACTTCGAAACATCTAGTATGAAATGTTGGAATTTTGGTATAAATGACAGACAGAATGACAAACATTCAATGTATTTAGCACATAATTTGAAGCTGAAAATCGCAAATTCGTTTCTCGTTAAATTTTAATTTGCGAACACGTGCTTTTAATAATAATTGCGACTGATTATGAATAATCACGCCATTATTTTACCGCGACATTAATTCACAATATAGATTCAGCGGCGGGATTTAAATGGATGTCGGAAATTATGTGATCATGGAATAAACGTAAACACGTTACAATGGGAAATAATAGATAAATTTTATCACGAAGATTTTTTTAAGTAGCCATCAAAATAAATATTCTAAATTAATATAAATAAAATCTTAAAAAATACACAATAAAATATTTAGAATATTTTGAATATTGAATTCGATGAATATTAAAATTCAATATTTTATATTCTATAATAAATTCTTTAATAAATTAAAACTTATCTATTTTATTTTAATATACTTTGGAACAAAAAATGGAAAAACACTCTTATTTTTTTCGATTTTATTGAATAAGGGCTCTAAAATTAGACAAACATATCAATTGTTTTATATATAAACTGGCAGAATCTAATGTAAAATTGTTTATATTCACACTAAATCGATTGTGAAAACTAATGTGTCAGGTCTGTACCTTATATTTATATTTTATTTCAAAGTAGTTGACTATAAATTTTCATTATGAAAATGTTATTTTTAATTCTGCCATAGACTTATTAATTTACAATATTTTGAAACATTTTAAAAATAATAGAAAATTAAAATTATATATTATTTTATTTACAGTCAAAAATGACATAGAAAACTTTTATCGAATGACATTAAAAGTATTTTTTTTGTCATCCATAGACTATTTTTTTTTTAAATCTTTTGATCTATCAACCGTTAATATCAAATTGTAAGTAACAGAGGGTGTCTATTTATCTTAAGTCCATAATTATAATCTTTATTGATAAATTATTAAAGAAGTGGTTAATTTGTATAAAAGTTTTGTGGATAATATTGAAATCAATTTAATCTTTTTAACACATACAGTTATTATGTAAATAATAATGATACATCTATAAAAAAATAAAAACAATATGATAAAACATAATTTAACAAATATCTTAATCTTATATGTCAGCCATTCCAAAACAGTAAAAAATATTTTGTTGAAATCACTCTTATTGAACGAGCGGGATCGTTGTCCGACACAAATGTTCTTAAATTCGCTTTATAAATAATACTAACAATATTATTTTATATTATAAATAATAAATAAATACTTATCAATTATTATTATAGTTAAATGTTGAATATGAAAAATAGTTTTCTTATTTTATATGCAGGATAAAAGTACCATCAATAAATTAACCAATATGCCTGGAACTGAAATTTTAAAAGCTTTTTTGAATTATCCAAATAAATTAAGTAAACGCTTAATAAAAGAGTTTCATAAATACAAAATGTTTTATATTAAATGTGTCATAATAAATTTACACAATAAAAAACTTTTGATATAAATCCCATTTTCATACACATGTCAAATACTCGAATCTGTTTCGAGCATAATATAAACAAGAAGAGGCATATTATGACCATCACAGTTATTTTATTCTAGACTGAGGAAACTTTTCAAGGTCTGGTACATTGCGGAAACTTTTGTTATATATCACTTTTTCGGACACAGAATACAAACTGCAACTGAAACTTTTTGGTTGGGTTTAATTAATTTAATTTTTTGTGTGCAACTGAATCGTATTTGTTTAGTCCTTAAGCCTTGCGAACAATAATTCTGTAATATCAATCTTGCTGTACAAGACAATCAAAGTTATAAATAGATGTTGACAATAACAAATTGTGTAAACTTGGGTAAGAACTATTAATTATGCGGAAGTTGAGATAACTTAATATTTACCTTGTTTGATGTAGACATTCATCCGACTTACGAACTTGTCTCGAACATATGAACATCCATCTTTGAGGCACGTTTTCAGCTTTATATTAAATAAATAAGACAACCAAACTGAGCTTAATATTTGTACATTGTAGCAGGCACCTAGTGATATAAACTATGGCAAATCCGGATCATTTGCATTCGCTCTCATTATTTATTGCTGCAGTTTTGTTTGAATTTTAGATAAACTGTGTTGCGTTTCGGGGCATGGACCCGTAAAAACTTTCAACATTCTCGTCTAGACAACGCGATAAAATGAATGATAAATTATTTTGTGTTTTGCTTCCAGGTTCAGCTGTACTGCAATTAATACTAGTACTTATGTTTTTAATTAACTGACAGATGAATGACGAATTTTAATTACTGCGAAACCGTGTGGTTTCTTTTTTCAAAAAGCCGTAACGATGTTATTAAATCGCATTTTCTCGAAAAGCGTACCCAGATGATGTCCAATATAAAAGATAAAATACGTCGAATGTAATACACGTCCGGAAAAACATAATCTAATGAGACCTACTTAGAAACCACTCCGCCGTTCCATTACACTCTAATTTTTCGTTTTCCCTCCATATACGGAAGCAAACGGGATTAAATTATGCCATTTAATATGTTAAAAAATGTTGCCGAAAACATCAAATGGACGGAGGCCAACGAATGGAAAATATAAATTCGTTAGTTGGGGAAGTAAATGACGGACTTTACGGATTTTCTTTGATAAAGTTTTTATATTAATTATTTTTCTGTTACATGAAAATACGTACTATGATTCTGAATCATTTTTTAGTTAATTCCTACAAAATTTTACTTTTTCATCAATTAATACTTATTAATACACTATACAGGGTATCCTTTAATTACAACGACACCGTTCAACTGCGGATTCAAAGAAAGAAATTAAAAGACCTCGAAAGATTGGTTTTTCCTTTCCAATGATACCTGTTTTATGACTAAACGACATTCCCTGTTGGCAACAATTCTAAGACCAATTATTGATTGATTAGAATAATGCCGAAAACTCCTACAATTTATTTCATGGTATTTACATGATTGCAACATCCTAAATTCTAAATGAAAGTACATACTAATATTACTAATACCTAGTTACTCTGGAATGGTTTAACCGTTGTTTTTTTTAAATGAAAATAAAAATCCCCTTTTTGCATTACTTACTATGACCTACTTATGTTACATGATAACATATGTATTTTACTTAATAACTTTTTTGTGGCAAATCATGGTTCTAGTTACCAAAAAATCGACTGTATTTACCATTTCAAAGTTATAAACCATTTTTTAATGATAGATTTAACATTTAACACGAGCTAAAATTAAATTGGAATAATCAAAAATCGACATCAGACAAGAATACCTTAATTATTTATTTCAAATTGTTCATTTTAAATAACCGTTTAAATTAAAAAAATATTGTTTGTTGAAGACAATAAATAATGTGATTTGTAAATTTTTGAGGCTTATTTCTTTTAAAAATAGAACATTTTACTTATTTTTTTAAGGAAACGTCCTAATTTCTTGTCCTCAATTTAAGAATACCCAGTATTCACAAATAAATATAAATAAGGCATTTCATGCCAAATCGACCACTTCTGAAACCGACGTAAAAATTCGTTTATTTCTTACAAATATTTATAACTCAAAATTGACCAACTAATTCTGATTTTTGGCTGGTGACTACGAAATACTATATAATACTAATTGTTTTCTCATTTAAGCCCACCTAGTTAATAGAATATTCCTGTTTCAAAAAATATATCTATACTTAAACTAGCAACGATGATGAAGAGCAATTCAGATCAAGTATGATTAACGAAAAATAGTTAAATTACTATTGACGAAGTTTCAAATCAATCACTAGATTCATATGTGATAATTGAAACGGTATACATATCTTAACTTTGAAATTTACTTTACATAAGTAATCTGAATTATTTATTTTCAATAAAACTTGTAGTCGTATACACAAAAACATAATATCGCATATTAAATACAGACTGCAGAATTAAGCGTAGTTGAATGTTTTGCCGCGCACTATTTAGTTATTCCAGAAGCTGCGGTACATTCAAATTAAATTTCCAGCCGGTCATAAAAACGATTTTAATTTATTACCAGGGATGAAGTTGCGGAACTAAATTTATAGTGGACGTATAGCTAAAGAACTGTTACGTAGTTTAGCTGTCGCTTCGGCTAAGAAGAGAAATTACCATATTTATTAACACTATTAACGATATTTGCGACTTGCTGAACTTTGCACGACAGTTAATTTAGTCGGTTGGTGTGTTTGTTGTAGTGTTTTAGTGAAGCTGAACGTTTTCTAGTTGATTACTAAGCGTATTTAAGCTTTTCGTTTATGTCTACCGAAAGTTCTTGAATCTATATTCATGTATCTATTTGAATTTGAGCACACATAATGTTGTGCTTATGGCAACAATAAAATTAATGCTGCACTAATACAAAAGTACCGAAAATCAATTTGATCAAGATCAGCGTAAATAGCGCAATTTCCCGCAATTGCAAATCCAATTAATTGGCGTTTGGCAAACCGAAAGCTTGTTTCGAGTGTTTTCAATAACATTTATTGAAGTATCGGATAGGAGCGGTTAGGCGGTTGAACAAATTGTTTTGCGAACTGGTCCAACCGCACAACAATGGGTATGATGATATCGTGAATTTATTTTCGTGCCCCCGCATCGTTTTCCAGTGATATCGCAGAGCAGTGTTTACCTTTTTAATCAAACGCCCCTCTGTCCACTTGTTCGTATGCATTCGAATTTTTGTTTTGTCGTTCGTTGAATCATTGCTGCGGGATATACGCGACTTTATTGTTGGCCATTTGTACCGATCAAGATACAACGAAATGTCCGCTATAAATAATAACAGGACCGGTACGTGTTTTCGCTGATAAAACCATAAAAGTTGCACGTCTTAAACCAGTAAAAAGCAAAGGATCAATACAAAAACATCAAACCAATACATAAACATAGATCAGCGTGTGACTTTTGGTGTGGTCAAAATTCATCGCCCGTTCAAATATTATTATTTATCTATGTAAATTTATCCTGTGGTGTGCAAATCTCGTAACACCACAACTGCCCCCAAAATTAAACTATAGGCGACGCGACGAAAAGCGGCAGGGCGGGAATTGCTCCGTGACCGAGCTAAACTCCTCACCTCTATGATGTGATTACGGTATAATTACCAAGACCAGTAGTTTACATTCGCCACTAGCCGCGCTTATTTGATTAAAAGACCTTCTTCGGCCCCTATGTGGCTAATCCACCCAAAATTTATTCACAAATAATTCCACCGGCGGAATTGCTCTTAATATTTTCACAGCAACTCTGTGAAGCTTTTTTTAAAATCTTGTTGAAAATTGGACAAGCTTTTTAAGGAAATTTGAATACGTTCAACATGAAAACCTTTTTCTCATTTGGATCAGTGATTCCCAAAGTGGGCGCCATCGCCACCTGGTGGGTAATGAATAACTGTAAATTTATTAACAACCGACTATTGCAAATAGTGATTTAAGATAACTGCTGACAAAAATAGAGCCGAGGATAACTAAATCAGTAATACACCAGGTTCATTAAATAGTTACATACATCATTATATGTATCAGGGGACAGTAAGTAATATTTGTTCTGGAAAAGGGGCGATAGGCCAAATAAGTGATCTATATAGTGATATAAAGGTACCGTTGGGTAATAAGATGTTGGTAATGCAGACCTAAAATGAAAGTATCCAATTTAATCGATTTTAATGGTAATCAATCTTAAAATTTAATTTTTGCAAAATATGAACTAAAAACGGTAGCTTCTATAAATAAAAACAAAATTAAACACTTAAGCTAGTAGGTCTTACTATAGTAGTGTTTTAACATAATTAAATAAACAAACAAGTTAAACATTTGATTTTGGACATCAAACTGATATAAATAAAGCAAATTAATTTAAAATTCTTAAAAACCCTATAAATTGCGTCACCATGAAGACGATCGAAAAAACAACGCAATGCTTTTTCCTTCTAATTTCTTTATTTTCACTATTATTCTTGTACTACATATCTTTCATGTCTGGAGTTCCTTCTTAATTCAGAGCGTTTCTTCTAATTGATAATGATTTTCCTGCTTTATTAAGAGTGGGCAAAGAAGTCTTAATTGGGAACTGTACAATTCCTTTAACTGATGTCGATGTTAATGCACTATAAAATAAACTGTCACTTGAAAAAATAATATCTTCTTATAATTTATAAGAAAAACAAAAAATAAACATTTGGAACGCGAAGTCTTTTTCAAATAGTGTGTATCATAAAAGAGCCCATTATTAGACTTCACATCTGCTTAGTTACAAGTAATAATACAAAAAAATTGATTGAATTGATCATTTTTTTATTATTTGTATCAAGTTTCTGCCCTCTCAAAGTCTAATACGATATTAGCGGCAAAGAGAAGAATAATGCTTACACAAAAGGTGTAAGCTAGTGTTCCCATTTTAAAAATTATTTGTGTTAGTCAGACCTTATTAAACCACAGGCCTTATTACCAGCAGGTACCTTATTTGTTTTTTGTTTTCGTTTGTAAGCCCGATCAAGATTAATGTATTTCCTTAAAAAGTTGATTAAAGTTAGAATTACAGCTGACTATACTTCATTTTCCATGCAATTTTTCACGACTTTCAACCATTTTCGTCATTTGAGTAATCCTTTACCTGAAAATAATTCCAATATTTTGTGCTCACATTTTTAATCCATAGTATATTTAACTTAAACATTCTTAACTAAATACCCAAATAAATACAATTATTAGGGTACAAAAAAGACTGCTTCTTAAAATTATAGTTAAATATTCATATTTTTCATACATTTTTGAAATACATACTTAGGGAGCTTTTACGTTTTTTGTCAGTCGGATTTCATGTATAAGGAACCAGCAATATCCTCCATTACTTACTCGATTCTGAGGCTTTCGTATCTTCTCTATTAGATTTAGCACTAAATTTGAGTGAAATTTTTTATTATTTTCTTCTGTTACGGAATTAAAATCGAATTAGAAATGCGGAATTAAAAAAAAAATATTACTTTCATTGAAATTTGTAAACGAATAAGTATAATAGTAACATTGGTTACAATTATTGCAATTTTCCCAAATAAAACTTTTAATGTGTACCATCAATTAGTTTAGTAATCTGACTCGTATTTGAAATTTATAAGCCTTGTTCTACAGCAAAAAGCAAACACTAACTCAATTTAGCCTGAATACGAACTAGACAACCAGAATGTACATCTATGAGGGGGGGAACTTTCAGTACAGCCCCACTAATTAAAAGAGCCCCGGAACCGAACCAATACAAATAGAGGAGACATTCTCATGCGGATACATTTTAATGATGTTCTTCAAGTTTTAAAGAGGCCGCTCAACTAAATGAATTGGCAGTTTGAGTGGCGTTTCCGAATCAATTCCGGTCGACAGGTAGTCAGAGTAGACGCACGGACACACGGACACACGGACCTCTGGAAAGTGCGGTCATCTGGTATTCAGAACTTGGTTTGGGAATTTCATAAATTCATAACGTGTACCGCAACAGTCGAGCGAGATGTCGAGTTGGTTAGATGATCCAGGCTTTTGTCTGCTTATTCCAATATTGTATGCACTATTTAGTTGTGTTTAAACATGATTCCAGTGCTGCTGCGGGCATAATGGTATTAATTACAAAGGTATGAAGGCAATTAATTAGACTGTTTACTATTAAGACGAGGTACAACAAATAACGCTGTTAACTGTAATAATTCAGATCAAATATTCTCTGTTAACATTGGTTGTCGATTTCACAGATAATCTTAGAGTAGGCATTACAATTTTTTATTTAAGTTTAATTAAACTAAAAGATGAAAACTTCAATCAAATAGCTCATGTTATGATAAGCGGTTCTGGTTCCTAAGTTTGGTCCTTCACTTGGAAGTAGCAGATGACATAGAAAAGCCACGCCTTTTATTTGCGCAGTGAGTTTCTACGCATCTGTCCACCTCTCAACTTTGACAAACTGACCCAATGCAAATTTGAAACAGGATAAAATTAATTAATTAAACCCTCACCCGGTTTTTTAATAAAACCCACATCCCCATTGAAAAAACTTCCATCATAAATAACACGTGAGAACCGAGGTCGCATAAATCCGTGTCGAATGCGACCGAAACGGACCATCATCTCATAATATCGGGTCCTCCACAAATCACCGTACGCGGGGACGGCAGCGTTCGTTCAGTAGCCACCTCTTATGATATTTGGTAATGTGTCGCAGCGGCGAGGCCCTTATGATCCGTCCCGGATTCGATTTCTTGAATCGATCCCTGTTCTCAGACTTTTGTTCGGCTCGTATTGTAATAAGTTGTGTTTTATGGGGTTTTATGGGGATTCTTGGTCGATTAAGCCAAAAGAAAATGGGATCACACTACAATATGGTACTACGAGATGATATTTTTTATCATTATATAATTTTAACCCTTATTATATATTGTCCTTATATCATTTTTAAAAGATTGTTTCAAAAAGTACTTCGTTTATTAAAATATTGAACTCAATATACAAATATTAAGTATAAAAATAAAATAAAAAATATCTTTAAATCTGTGAGACAGTTCTTGAATAGCAATAAGATACAAAATTCGTATTAAAAACCTATCAAATAATCATTTCTGATACTAGACAGGCATATTTTATTTTCACACAGAAACATGGATGATGGAAGTACATCAAAAATTTTAAAATTCTCCACACACGCAAACTCTGTAGTCGAAAACCGAACGCGTATGCCGCATAACAAAATTTAACTTTGTGAAACACGATAAGTTTGCATAGTTTTCTATACGTAATCCTGACAAAATCAAAATTTTAGATATGTCTTGGAAAGTCGATTTTAGTTTTCAAGTTGCTTTCCTTGTTTAATTAAGTTTATCGATATTCCAGCTTTTTTTCAGAAAGTATTTGTATTTTTTAAAATTAAATAAATTATAAAATATATTTAAAACTTTAAAAACTAATAAATTGTTTAAATAAAAAGACAACTGAGATTTTTATATTTATTTAACTTACTGTAAAAAGTATAATAAATATTCCATACTCCGTGTAAGTGTAATTTAATTCGATGAGACGTTTGATATCACATTAAAATTTTTTTAGAAGAAAACGCAACTATGTCATGTGGTTTTTAAAAACATCTAGAAAGAAAAAATTATATTAATAGATTGTAAGATGTTGTTAAATTATCAATATACCTTAATCTTGTTCAGATATTTGTTTTTCTTTATTCGAATACTGCAATCGTTCGGTCCAATCAAAAATGTCATCATCCGAATATCCCCGTTTTTCATACAAATCCCTAAATAATTTTCTTAAGTATTCATAGTCCGGTTGTTCGTAAAAGTCCAATCTCCTAACATATCTTCAAAACAAAGTAAATTCAATACCATCAACTGCGAATAATATCATTAACCTCACCTAAGATAAGTAGCCATTTCTTCGGGATGTCCTTCGCACAAGATCTCAATGGGAGTGTTTCTTTTCGTATCTCCAATCTTCTGGTACCTCTCCTTCAAAGTGTCGGCCTTTAAGCCCTGCCAAGGCAAAGAACCTCTTAAGAAGTACATGAACATGTGACCTATCGCTTCCAAATCGTCTCGACGTGATTGTTCTCTACCCAAATGTGTATTGATGCTCATATAACGTGCTGTTCCGGTCAAAGATTTGTGTTCCCTACACAGAAAACATTTAGAAAAAACAAATTAAAATATTTATCAACAATTTAACCTGTAGGGAATGTGTTTTCCAGTGTCAGAATCGATATATTCCTTCGCCAATCCGAAATCTATGATGTAAATGACCTTATCCTTCTTAGATCTGGACCTTCCAATAAGAAAGTTCTCAGGCTTAATGTCTCTGTAGATCAGTTTTTTAGTATGGACATATTCGATACGATTCAGCAACTGATTGGCTATCATCAGCACAGTTTTCAAACGGAATCTCCGATTGCATAAAGTGAACAAATCTTCAAGGCTCGGACCCAGCAACTCCAACACCATTGCGTTGTACCGTCCTCCACAGGTTCCCAAGTGATACACTTTAGGTACACCTATAAAAATATATAAATAATATATATATAAATGGTGCAAAATATTGAAAAATCCACTTACCTTCTTCATTTCCAAGCAATTTGTAAAACCGATACTCCAGATGTAGCTGCGGCGCTTTGGTTTTCAGAGGCTCCAGTTTGATGGCGACATGCTCGTTTGTGTAAAGATTTTTCCCTAGTCTCAGTTCTCCGAAATTGCCACTGCCTATTTTTTTGCCGACCCTGAAATTGGGTCCTACCATTAGCACACCGGTCGATGAAGATGATTGCCTCGAGTTCATGCTTGTGGATACGTTATGCGCTTCTAAAATCAACAAAGAGCGGATCTATACAACTATGCAAAATATTATATGACCAATGAAGATTTTACCAAATGCGCTAATATTTAGGCTGTGCATTAAATTTAAAACCTCCATTGAAAGCATAATTGGGTAATGTACAGTTGTACAAATTAAACGGTCGTAATATTTCGATGGGGTTTAATTAAATTTAACGCTGACTAATCTCAGTGCCTATCAAATATGTGTACAGGTTGTGGAGAACTCTTAATTAGCTCTGGTTAATATGCATTGAACATTGAACAGTCCGCTCTTTATTAACCTTTGCAACGCTCAAAAATTACCGATAGTATTGCAGATATTTATTCGCCTGTTTTGCATTTTTCATTACATTTGGTATCATCCTCAGCATCGTCACGATTATCCCTCCTATTGGCGTTCTTACCTTCGTTAATTGTCCTTGTTAAGGGTTCTTGTTTGATAGATGGGTGTCTCTCACCTTTCGTAAACTTGTGTTTCCAAAAGTTCATCGTTTACAGCATGTGTGGAAAATAGCAGTCCTAGAAAAAGAATCAGTTTCAATATCCAAAATTGATATTCGGTTACTGCATAAACATGAGTAGGAATGATAGTGGATTTGTACCTCACAGGACTGTCAGTCGCCTTAATATTTGGTGGTTGTTCATATAGAGGATAAAAATTCGTATGGAACAAAAATTTTGACAAATGACATGGATTGACACATCATAATAATATCATTAAAATATATTGTTGATTATATTGGCAATAGAGATTATACATTTTCATTAAAATTCACCACGTTTAATTCGCAAAAACTTAAAGCGAATAAATAATTAAAATCACAACACGGTAATTCCATAAGCCCCATTGTTTCTTATAATCTTGCAAACTTCTTGTTTAGTATGCAAGAAATCTAAATTACATTTTTATAACTCGCAACTTTTTTAATTAATTTCCCAATTTATATCGTTTCTTTTCTAACAAGAAAATCCGATAATTAATAAAAAGCACCGAGAAACGCTATTAATTAGAAAGTTTATTCTTTCAAATCTGCATTGTTAATGATTAAGTGTCCGCGCGGAGAAAAATGCACCAACTAAACTGGGGCCATTAAAAACGCTGAATAGTTCCGTCGGTTTTGTTGTTTCAACTCGGGAAATTATTTATTAAATTTTCAAGGGAACAGCGAGAATAGAGGGATAAAATGAAACCGCTTCAAGTTGTCTGCGGGTTTATTTTATAAGTGAATGAAAATTGCTGGAAAATATTTAAACTTTGAAATTCTGACATTAAAATCTGTTACAAAAATGTTTATTTATAAAGAAAATATACCTCGATTTTTAAATGTTTAAAAAGTTATTTTACTTGATTTTTTTATTATTTACAAGCGTTTTAAAATGTATTAATTTTTTTATTGTTCAAACATCAAACATGTGCACCTAACGTACTTCTGTAAAATTCTGAATTCTGAATTTTGAAAGAAGAGTTACAAAAATAAACCGCAAACACATGACTTAAACCGTTGTCTCCGATTAATTTTCTTAAGTAAATGTATCAAACTTAAAATATAATACATACACAGAGACACTGTCAGATATCAAAGACCTTTTCTCCTTCTAGTGGCAATCTTCCTAACTTAATCGTATCCTCGTAACAAACCTGACGACAATGACATAATAATACTACATACTAGTACACAATCTACCTTACAACTACTTCTCTCCAGAAAGATCTCAAACAAGCTTTTTGAAAAATCAAATCACACAGTTTAGTAAACCTGATAACATAAAAAAACACCAACTTAAGAAAAATTCCTCCAAAACAGGTGATCTTGAACCAGTCACAATTCTATTTTAAAGAAAAATCTGTTATTTTCTACGATAAATATCTCAATTTTTCTACAAATTGCTGAAAAATCCAAAGTGACATGACAAAAATTAGAAAACTGAAAGATCTATTAACCAATACCGATAAAATACGACTCAGAGTTAGGGAGTGAAATGAAACGGAAAACCTTTTGTACTCAGTTAAAAATATTTTTAATAAGCGGAATTAAAGTTTGTGAAAATATTAATAGCAAATAGAAACTACAAAAATAGTCTATGAAAAATATCAAAATTACCACAAGCAAGGCCACGTATAGGATACACAAAACTGACCAAGGGACGTCTAATAACAAATTTTGACTAGATGTGACCACTGTGACACAATAATAACAAATACACACTTCATTACTAAATATCCAACAAGAAGATTAATATATATTATAAGAATAATAATGATAAAATATGTAACTAATAACCCGGTAATATCGAAAATATCATTAATTTTAAAAGAAGTCAATGCATTAATAAATAAAAAAGTACTTTTGACAAAAATATCAAAAATTGTTAATTATTGGAAAACAGAATATCAGTTAGTCTCTTTTATTTATACTGCGTGCACATTATAATTTCAAATACCCTCTCAGAAAATAATTATTTGTGTTATTTCCCGAAATCACTTTATGTCAAGCTTTGACTAAACACTCCTCGTTTGATCTTTTTGTAATTGAACAATCATGCTAACAAATCAAAAACTTAGACTTAATGCAAACAAAGCTATAAGTTATCTGATCCTTAATGGTTGTTTGTAATCAACATTGATCAAATTTGCAGTCGTTGTTTTACAACCATTTAATTAAAACACTAAACATTTATTAAAAGACTAAATCACCAATAAACTCGCTATCCTTATCTGAAACTTTCTTGGAAAAAGGAGAGGGTATTTTCCTGTGCGGTTTATAGCTCAGTAATCGTTTGTCTAATGGCTTCTAATTAAATTAAAACGAACAAGGTATACGATGTTTCAAATAAAATAGGCATAACTAATAGGATTCATTTGCTTGGAAAAGCTAGTGGTTTTGGAGATAAAGCTGGAACACTGCTACATTAATCAGGCAGAAAATAATTTATTAGTTCGGCGCGTGTTTAATCCATTTTGTTTTTAAGAAATATGTATTTAAAATAATTTTAACCAAAATAGTTAAATTTTAAGTTTTTACTAGTAACTTTGCATGGTTCATTTTGGTTATATTTTAAAATTGGATAAAACATGTGTTGGGACATTTAGACAAAATTAATGATTTTATAACGTCAGTAAAATATCATTTTAAAACTATCAGCAATACAAAACATATAAATTCATTTTTATCCAGCTTTATACTGTTGGACATTTATCAATGACGATAAATTTTAAAAGCTTCATATACTATAAACTGCAACGGAGATTTATTTTTTAAACTACATCAGGACCGGACATTTTAGTCGATAATAAATATGCATTTTGCATTTCGTTTTTAGTTTCCATCACAGGTAATAAATCGCAAGATTAAGAGTGCTTATCCGTTAAAAAATATAAATAAAAGCTGATGAATTAGCACTAATTGTTTGAAATTTTAAAGAAACGCAGGCCGAGGAAGCGACAATAAATTCCAGTTCCATAAACCGGGTAGATAAAGTTTTGTAGAAGTTTTCCAAGTACGTTTTGGACTCGGGCCAAGCCTCTCTTCAGATGCTCGGTCGCACTTCTTATCTAGACGAGGCCTACATTTATATTTTATAAGCTGACACTGATTGTAAGAGCCGCTCCTTATTATCCATTACACATGTGTGCAGACCGGAGGTTTTGGCTTCTTATTTTTACCATTTTCGTGGCTTCTCCCGGTTTATTATTACTTTGATAACTTTTCTTTTAATGGCCACAAACTCAAGTATAATTTTATTTGTGCAGCAATTTTTAAATTAATTAACTTTATGTAATTAAAAATATAAATTTAAAAATACTCACATTTATTTTCTTTCTTAAAATTCCTCTGATCAATTTGTATATAAATCTATAAGTTCAAAGAAATATAAAAATAAACTGTTTTAATTTCTTTCTCAAATTCGACGTTTGGGTGTCAAAATAATTACATTCTCAGTTTAATTTGTCACCAACTTGACATTTCAACAAATCCAAAAGTTACTTGAATTTGTTTGGTTTTATTTACGAAATAATAAATAATGAATTATTTTAAAATTTCCTGTATGATTGTCTATAATTTTTGACAATTTGTACTGTATTCATTGAAAACATATTTTCCTTCTACATAAGAATCAATTTTATTTAATTATTATTGTTAAATTCATAAGCAATTAAATCGAAAAATAATGTTTCAACGGTTGAGAGATTGTCACTTCAGTCAAATAAAAACTATTGACTTACTTTGATTAAATAAAAGTCCAGTGTAAATAAATTTCACAAAGAAAAATCCGAGACTCAAGCTCAAATAATCATCGAGAAATTCCCATTCCACGTAGAACATACTCAAGCAACTCAATCTTAATACTCCTTTGAGAGCGGATCCTTATTAAAGTAGCATTTTCGATACTTTATTCATAAAGCTTATTTCCTCTTTCTTCTACCACTACAGTCACTTTTCGAATAATAAAATAGTGACTGGAAGGACTCTTTCATAATTGTAAATCATGCATAAGAAAAAAAAAATGTTACTTGTACAATATAATTTTTCTATTCAATTAATCTAATTAATAATATAAAATAGGAAAAATTAAACTTAATTAAAACAGCTAAGAAGTGTGTTATTTGTGAAAAAAATACGTAAAACTGATCCGTAATGCTCCTTAAGTGTAATCCGAGTTAGGGACTACTCGATACATTAACATAATCTGATATCTGGCATTTGCCAGATTTTGAGATAAATATTAATAACATTAATTAACAGCTTAACATATTTAACTCCGCTTTAGTTTATTAATTATTTATATTGAGTATCGACTTAGGTTTTTCGTGTACATTGGGCTTATAGGCAATAGACGTCGGAGCAAACCATTTAATCTTGGTGAACAGCTTAATAAATTCGCCTCCAATAGGGGTCATAAATTATCTGGGATATATTGGCATTAAACTGTCTTTAAAGTTATTAATCGTTAAGCACAAAATGAATATTAATGAAGTTTTATACAAGAAAAGCTTAATTTTAGCATTTCCGTACACTTCCTCGCAATTTATAAAATATATTTATCCCAGTCATACCGGGAAAAGTCTGATGGATGACAAAACGAACGGCGCCCCTCCTAATTAGGAATAAATAAGACAGGACTCGAGGAACGTGTCTTGTTTAATTAACGTTTAAACGTTTTTTATTCGATCGCAACCGGCCATGTTGCAATACACACTGGAAGATTGATTGAGCTCGACCGGGAACGTTTTGAGATGGTCATGTATCAGGTCTGAGGGAAACCGAGAAGTAATGTTCGCGAATCGATACGTGATAAATCGTTGCAGGAGATTGATACGGACCCTGTAATAAATAAAAGATTTATTTTATACCTTAAGTGCCGGGATAGATTTCAAAACGCCCACCCACAATATTAAGGAACCCATTTTTCTGCTTGGCCAAAGCATTGATAAATAATTTTCAGTTTTAACAAATTTAATAAATATTAATGGTTCATAAATAAGTTTGAAACAATTTAGTCTAACTTAATAAAGTATGTGTATGCTTTATGCCTTGATTATATACATTTGTTCATTTTTTATTTAAATTCTATTAATAATTAATGACTTTAACACTGCTTACGTTTAATTACATTAAAATCATAATTGTAATTTAAAATATTACATATTTTAGTATATTTTATTTTAAATGATGTAAAGTGTATAAATAAATAATAGATTGATCTATTAAAAGGTATAAATGAAATTAAAGATTTACTAACAATTTTAATATTATTCATATACAATTTACCAACGTCATTTTAATTTGTTGTAATTTAAATTAAACTTTTTAATTTTTTATTAACTGGAAATTATATTATTATTTAATCTATAATTTTAATTTATAATAAATACAATAAAATTTTCTTTGTAGACATATAAATCAAAAGTAACGTAAAAACCTCTCAGTTTTATGGCATCTATTCCGAAAAAAACTCAATTTATCATTTTTATACGTTCTTTTGGTCGATTAAATATATTTTATGACAATAAATAAAATGTATTATACTTATGCTTATAAAGAATCATGAAAGTTTATATTTTATGAATTATACAATTAATATATTTCATTTAATTAAATTTTAAAACACATATCAACACTCTTCTAAACAATGACATTGTGGTTGTCCAATATACTAATAAATATTTTCAATATTAGGTATTAATAGCAAAAAATTATATTTTAAACAATTTTATCATTAGATTATTAATTTATGATCATTTATGAAAAAAAATGGATAATTTAAATTAAAATATTATATATTTACTTATTATTGTGCATTTATTTTATTGAAGTAAAGTCTACATATTATTAATTGATTCTTTTATTATTATTAGATTATTAAGTAGAATAAGTGAAATTAAAAAGTTTAATTATTTTATTATTACTTTTTAATTTATTGTTAACAGATTCTTTTCTATTTTTAGTAATTTTATAAAACTTGAATATAAATAAAATTATTTAATGGGTATTATTTTGTAATTTTTTTAATAATTCATCGATGATATATAAATAATCGAAACTATTAAAAATCTTTTCCAGTTTTACCTTAAGCTTATTTCTAAAGTTATTAGACTTAATTTTATTATCATTTGCAATCAATAAATGTGAACGTGTGTAATTTTGAATAAATATATTCATTCATTCACTCATACTCATATGAATGTCTTGCAAATAAAAAATCATAGTTAGAAGGAAGTTATAGCTCAAATCTAAACATAACTATATATTATCTGATAATGGTTGTTTGTAGTCAATATTAACAAAATTTGCAGTTATTATCTAAACTAACATAAACATCTTTTTCTTTTATAGCATCATCCGTACCATAAAAAACTGGTTTTATCATTTTTATAGCTCCTTTCGGTCGATTAAATGACAATATATCTAGACACTCTTAAAAAATATTGTTTTATTGCATTAAACCGGAAAAATTAAATAAAATTAAAATTTTATAAATAACAGTTAATATTTAGTTTTATTTGATAAAAATTTAAATGTGTATGACAGCGATTAAAAATTCTTTTTGGAATAATAAAATAGGTAAAAATGAAAAATTAATGTGATCATACTGCAAAAAGTTTGTTGTGTTCTCCTTTACGAATGTACTTGTGTAACTCCCAAATAATTGCCCTATTTTCGTATTCCATCCATTCATAAATAAAAAATAAGAAGCTTCCGACCGTTGAATAGTTAGGAACTTTTGAATGGTCCTATTTAAAGAACAAAATAAATATATCTTCGCGGAAAATTCTCTTTTTGTCGAATACTTTTTTTCCATCCTAATTTGTATTATGCCGCATCTTAAAGTGAACCGTGAAAAGCTCCTTTTATGTCTTCCAATTAATTTTAAGATATTGCCTTTTATAAAGCGGTTTATTTGCGGGGTGTTGGCATTTTTATTTTACTACGTTTAGTTTCGCATCCAAGGATAAACTTTTCCAATTAATTGCATCCGAAAGAAAAATGTGTTCCAAACAACCATTTATTCTCGTCAATATATTTACAATATAAAAGTTGCAGCGTTGGGAATGTTGTTGCCAGTCGCGTAAAATTTTTAGCTTACTCGCATAAAACTGTACACTGTTATAGAACGATGCGAATTTTATCGTAAAATTTTAATATTTTATGTAAATATTTTCGATTTGCTGTTTTTTTATAATTTTTAGGGTCACATGTTTGTTGTGATTTGTAGTTGTTTTAATAATTATTGTTTACTAAACGCTGGAAATAATGAAAAAATATAAATGTGTAATAGAGTTCATAATAATTTCTGTTTATAAACAAAATAATATATAAGTTTACTTTAAAAATTATATTTATCCGAGTAGTTTTATCGTATTAAAAGTTAATGTTTTCGAAACTCATTTTATTGTTTGTTCCAGTTCCCGTTGGTGTGATGGGCAGCGAATTAACAAACAGCATTGAAGACACCGAGGACGACATGCCGGTAATAGAAGATGATATCACAACTCACGGACTGGAAAGGTTAAGCTCAGCAGCTACGTGCTTAGTAGCCGGAATTGAATACACACACGGGCAACAGGTACCCAAAAATACATGACCACTATGCTTATAAATTAATTTTTGTAATCCAAAATAAAGTACGTATTAATGACGCGTATATTGGATGCAGGGAACGCAATTAGGTTGATGGGAAGACAAGTTCCATTAACTGTAATAGATGGGACAACGAGATTAGCTTGTCACCAGGATATGCAACATTTGAAACGTTTAATTATTCCAGTTGTGTCTGGATGAGATGATCCGAACTTTAGTCGCTTTACCGCTGCGAAATATTATCAGCATGTTTCCAGAGCTTCAATAACCATTCCAATTGTTCCATTTTGCCAACCGTAGAACACAAAAGGGAAATTTATACTGATACTGATCCAGTTAATCTCATCAATCATAATCTAGTTATGTGTTTTTCTGCTAGACATTTTGCACTCAAAGTAGTTTCGTATTGACAATTATTTGTTACATTTTATTTCAAACGTCAAATTATTAATAAAAAAACAGATTTCTCGTCATATATTTTGTCCTTATTAAAACGTTCACCAATATTGTAAAATTTTATAAATTAAAAAGTGCATTCACCCTAATCTGGAATTTGGAAATGAAATGCATCCACCAAAGTTGTGCAACGTGTTCTTTTAGAGTTTGTATTCGATAAATTGACTATGTTTTAAATTTATTGGCTAATTTAAGATGAAAATACCATACAACTTTTTTATTTGAATTAAAGTATCAAGGAACTGTTTCCAAACAGTCCTATTCTCAGAGAAATCAAAGGAGTAACAAAAAATATTGGAGTGCTTGACTTGCAAAAGTAACAACTCAAGACTAACTAACCAAATCACAATTTTCACAATAAAACACTTCTTAAACCAGAACATGTAAAATGTTGTCCAGTACCAAATTGCCTAGAACCATACAGACTCTATCAACTATTTTTTATAGAGTAGTCTTGTGGTACCTCATTTAAAAAACACTTCTATTCTCCATTGAATGCTATTTTACTGTTTAAAAGTTAGTAGTAAAAGTAGTATTTACAAAGTGTGTCGCTTTTTACTTTTCTCCTACAATTAACAATCTTACTGTTTAAACTAATTTAATTGCTGAAACGACAATATTTCAATACAAATTTAAAAGCAGCTCTGTATCTCAAATCCAAGCCAAATCCGTCCTATGATTCATTAACTGACAACGCCGATCCTGACGAGTTTGACATGAAAATTGTATTTCAACAAGTGCTCGAGCATAATTTTAAACCTGTTCGTGATTGACTAAATGAAACTTAATTTAATCAATGAATTGGTAGACGCGGTCCTACAGATTTAATGTTAATTTCATTTAAAAATATTGCGTCTATAATATGGTTTCTCTATATTCCTGCACTTATATTCATTATTTTACGAACCTGAGTGTGACTGTTTTGAAATACATCAGACCAATATCATACATTCTGTTTGTTTTGACCTATTTTCGTCAGAATATCGATTTTTTTATAATAAATACTATATTTTTTGGGAAATTTATCTAACACATAACAAAATTTCCTCATCACTCTATAACTGCTAATCCGATTTTAACCAACAAAATAGCATTAAATAGAGAATAAAAATATCTTTCAAATGAGTATCACAAAACCAGTGTTCCTATTAAAATATAGTTGATATGCTACTGCAGAATTTAGAGCAAGCCAAATTTATAGAAAGCTTTTGTCTGATTGACAACACATGATTTATATTCGATATGGATATCTTACATCATTCTAAAGGCGACCTCATTGTATATGCTGTAAATGTGTCTCTACCACAGACATTAATATTTAATATCTTTTTAAGTGCTTTGTATTCACCAATTTTAAAGGTAGTGAAATTTAAAGTAATACTTAAATTTTTATAAAAAATGGTCTAATGATTTTTTTTTCTTTTATTGACTGTAGAAATTGATATAGTAGATTCTTCTGGGGTGATGAGGAAAACAATTTTTATGGCAAAACCATTAAAATATAATTATTTCTTAATAATGTAAAAGTCCTTTATTTATTTTATTTGCTATATATAAATATATATATATATATATATATATATATATATATATATATATATATATATACTGAAATCACTCAATCAAGTTTTACTTTTGATTTGGACTTTACACCTCACAATCAGTATCAGATTTATCACAAGAGAAAAATAGACCATAACGTTAAAGTTATTTTCGTGTAAAAAATCTCTCAGTTATCGATTAACCTGTCTGAAGGAGTGATTGGCCTTATGAGGTGTCAATGAGGGCTTTATTTCAATGAAATATGCTCAGAATTGAAGATTAGGTATTTTCAATTTGATATATTTATTAGCGACCATTTATCAATGTCAATCCGCAAATATTGATTGGCGACAGACAAACTTGATTAAGAAAGTCGTGCATTGATTGATTCGTCTCCGTTCCACTAATCCAACAATACCGCGCCGACCATAAATTCGAATGAAAATATTCAATTCAATCTGAAAAAGGCGGCAGATTTACAAACAAACAAACGAAAAAGAAATAAATCATTAATCTTGAAAACTCCCGTTGGACCCGTGTCAAAAATAACACATCGCGGTTTTGAATTCTAATGGGGGTCGGGAACCGAATAAGTAAACGGAGTAACAGGTAGATAAACAAGAAGAAGGCTGGGGCGAGATAAAATTGGCGTTTGCGGATAATATTTATAAGAGTGTCGAGTAGCTGAACATTTGTCAGATAAAAAAGGGATGAGGGATAAAAGGGGGATAAAGATGAATTGCCTGGATGTGTTCGACCAAGAAACTGATTACGCTGCAGGTAACCAGCTGTTTATTTACCGGCAGGAGTCTTTTAAATTTCGTAAAATTGAATTAATCGAAAATTGACTTTGACTCTGCCATTTTTCTCTGATGCGTTTAAATATTTAACGACTAAAGTAAATACGAAGTGATAAATTGAGTTATTTCCATCCGTAAATCGTGGTGCATTAATCGAAAACATTCAAATAAAATGTAATCCGCTTTATCTCCCTTTAAATTTATATCATTTAATAGTCAGGATTCTTTTTTAAAAAAATAAAAGCAAACTGACGGATGCATTTAAACCAATCAATGTCAACGTTTAAACGTTTCCCAAGGAATTTATTATTTTGTGACTTTGCAAATAATTGCATTACATTATTAAAAAGGAAAATTCAGTATTCAGTTTGACATCCGCCGAATATTTGTTCTTTCATTTTAAACTAAATTCCTTCTCGCATAGTTTATTGATTATATGGTTAAAACAGCCTCCGTCAAATTCTGTATCAGGGCCGAAACAAAGTGTGATATCGGGCTTCGCTGAAACGGCGCTTTGTTACCAAAGGTCCATTGTTTCAGGTTGCCGTTATCACGATAAAGATTTTTTTTCATTTGGACGAAGCCTTGATAAACATGTAAATGTTACTCTATTATATGTAAATGATTGAACGTTTCAGGTGTTCAAAGGACAAGGGAATATTATTTAGGAGGGCCGAGGTTTATCGACGGAGAAAGGGGGAAGCTTATTGTTGCGTGAAACTTGCTTGTAGTGTTAAATACTAATTTGTATTTATTATCTTTTGAGCAAATGTTTTGATTCAGCTAGTCGAACTATTTATACTCGTATATTCGGACATGTCATAATAATTTCTGTTTCAGAACAAACGCATATATATCATAGTTTAAAAAAAAAAACTTTACTCTTGGCCATTTAATTTAATTTTGTACGTTTAATAAAACATTATTATTAATAATATACATAAGATTCATGTAATATTTCATTTGATTTTTTTAATATTTACTTTTGTTTTAATATATCATGTTAAAAGATTGTCTCTATCCTTTCAATTACTATAATTACTTTACCTTATATACTATTTAAAATAAAACAAATAAACAGTTTAGTTTTAAAATTGCAACCAAAGAAATAATATTAAAGTAATTTCCAAATTACAAGTGGATAATTAAGTCCTGTAAAAATGACTTTTTTTAAATTTAGTTGAATTTCGTTGAGTGCAAAAGATTGATCCATTACTTGGTAAAGTGTAATTTGAGTGAGCGAACTAAAAAAAACGAGATACACCACTACTTTGCGTGATTTGAAAGTACTGTCCGAAATCACATGTTTCACTGTGTTTTTTTTTTGTACAGATTCATTTGTATTCGATGGGAACAATAGAACAATGCATTTTTGCATTTCCATCTCCTGGCTCGTAATTAGCACTCGAATTGTTGTTCTTTAAAATTAACAGAACTGTTTTTGCTACAAATATTTTTGTTTTTTGGTTGGACCAAAATTTAATTAACACCGCATCCACCATAATTGAGACGTATTTGAAGCGCATTCGCCAAAACTTAATTAACATAAAATTTTGCAGCGCATTCGCCCATTTTCACAATTCACAATTTTAATATTATTAATGTATTAAGTTGCGATTTTTAATTTTCGGTATTAGCTTTAACCTACATTTACTCATGAATTAATTAATTTTAATAGCTGGTGTTTTATGAATAAATTTTGTTTAATATCTAGGTAATCTCCAACTTTATAGTCGGAAATATATTACCATTTATTAAAAGGTAAGGTTGAAATTTAAATTTAATTCAATCGTAAAGTTTATAACTAAAGTTGTAGAGAATCACACGTTTAATATAAAAGCATGTTGAAATTATGATAACGGCTGCAAAAATAGAAAATTAAATTGTTTATGCAAAAGTTTCAAACAATTAAACCTTAAAACATTGGCAGTTGTTGTTTATTAACTTAAATGAAGTCTTTTTTTATGAAAGTTGAAAAAAACATTTTAAACATTAGTCCGATGTTCGAACAAGACCACTGCATAAAATTAAAATCACTCAGCCGTTTTTCACTTTCAACTCGACGTCATTGTCTTCGTTTTTTATCCCAGCCTAACCCCAGGAAGCCTCCATACCACCCATCATCCGTTACGCTCCATTCGCCCCAATCCACTTTTAGGACGCCTTCTTTGCGCGCGACATTCCGTCGGAAATGCCTTGTTCAATCATCATAAAACCACCGATATCAGATTTGCATATGTTCCGCCGTCTCCGTTATTTATTAGTATTACTTTTGTATAGTTTTTTTTTGGATACAGTCGCTGCTTTCGCCGGCTTCGCAACTTGTATCACACGTAACCAGGTATTGGAATTTGGAATTTATGGACTGGCTTTACTTGGAAAAATGCTACGTGTAAAATTTAATATCTAGCAAATTATTTTCGACGTTGTCTACCTTCAAATACCATACACAAATAAGAAACTAGAGATAAAAGGTTGAACTTTAAAAAGTATTTATTGAACAACGAATTGAAAATCAATACAGAAACTTTTCTAATTTATTTTCAATATTCCTGAAACGAAACTAATTTATTTATTTTTATTATAATAATGAATAATACTGGTTTACAGAGAAAATATAGAAACTTCCTCTTATATTTTTTAGGGTAATTTGTTTCCGCTGAACACAAAAAACATACTCATTTTTTTCTCATTTGGGTCATTCACCTAGATAATGGTATATATTTCTTGTTCGACTTATGACTTTACTAAGACTAGCCTTCATAGTGAACGGCAAGCCCCATCGAGATTAGTGTATATCTTTAGAAAGTTAATTAAATTAAACGATCAATGGTACCAGTTGAAATTTTTCCGACAACAAAGAATTTCAATATTCCATCCACAATATGTGAATATTCTATAAGAGATATTTCAAGACTCCACAGGCTGAGATCGGATAATTAAAAATGTTACAGAAAGAAGAAAATTTTAGTATACAAATTATATAAGTTTTTTACTCTTATTATCAACCTTCAATGGTGCTAAGTGATTTCTCTCAAAAATCGTTTTAATTCGCTATAGTTCCATATAATTGAAAACCATTTAAAACACCCACAACAAATATTCAATTAATAAATATTACAGCATATTACTTCGATACATTAACAAAACGAACGATGTTTAGTAAAGGTTACAAAATATAATAATTAAAAATACGAAATTTTGTTTATTTTCAAATAGCCATCGAGTAAAAAATAATAGTTATTATAGTTAAATGATAGTTTTTGTTGATTACTAAACTAAGTATCTAATCTAAAAATTAAAAAATATTAAAATTACTACCTGTTTACAATTTATTGATAATATACTTAACTTATGCCTTATATTAATTTAACAGCAGTAGATATCGATTATTTATATAAAACTATGTGATACTGGAATTATTTATTGTTAAAAAATTAATTGGATAAAATGGCATAAAATCGCTGATTTTAGGTGAATTTAAAAAATTCAGCAACTGTAACTGTAAATGAAGTTTTTTCATTCATTCAAAGCAAATTAAATACAATTGAATGTTTAATTTAATCAATCATCATTCTATCATTCATTTCGACGGGACTTCATAAATTGAAAAACACAAATATTCATGCCATTATCTAGAATGATATCCAAATAAAAAAAATTAAAAAGGTTTTCGTGTCCACAAATTATTGTGTTAAAGTTTGCGAAAAAATTATTTTATTTCTAAAATTGAAATTTACAAATCAATGTAACAGCACAGATAAAGGTGTTCTGAGTAGAAGGTCCGAATTATTGGTTTCGTGCGATTAAATTTTAACCAAAATATGACCCTTTGTGACCCGAATTATTTAACCATTTCGGTGGGTTATCAACCGCACCTATGTCACAGTTTTGTTTCAATTACATCCTCAATTTGAACACTCGCTTCGACACTCCCTCAGGTTTATTTTCTCATCTGAATTTTACATTATACTGAGCAATTTCCACAACATTTTAACATTAAAAAATATGTATAATCAATCAAATATTTATTTAAATTACAGTCGAACTTTGATAGCCTGAATCCTGATTTGTCACAAAAAAACGAGTCAGTAAGACGAATTATTATATTTATGAAATACAATGAAAATTATAAATGTACATTTATCATGTAAGCTACATATTACATGAGATACTGGTAGAGTACAGTACTTATCAAAAATAACATTTTGAAACCTATAAGATACAAAATACAACCAATATAATTTTTATTGCTATGTATTTTTTTATGTATAACAAAAGGATATTTTATTTTCATTTTCAAACGTCTCTTGAAACTCCCAGTTACTATCGCAGTGATAACTGACTGCCTATTTTTTAAAATACTAGACACTCTCTTTGCCGGAAAACCATACTTCACAGGTACATCTTTCTTACACAAACTATTTTCCACTTTTATAAGCTTAATTTTTCATCAATAGTTAAAAGTTTTAAGATTAACCTATCAAATGTAAAAACTCAAAACAGTGTTTTGTTCACTTGTAACAGCTGACAACAAGCTCATACGAAGCCTAATAGCAAACTATAAATATTACCATGTTATAAAGCACACAGTGAAATACTTTTTCAAATAGAGGTCTCCTTAAAAATTCGATTTATCGAACGTTGTGTCAAATATTTAGCTCAGGTTATCAAGATATTCGAATAATCGATGTTCGAAGTACTAAGTAAAAATTACACATAATTTTCTACCTGGACCCGTTTACCAATAAATTTGCTTCGATTTATCAAAAATTCTAATTAGCGATGTTCGACTCTAAATATTATATAACTATAGTCAAATTTATACTATAGGTCATTGGCTAAATCACAAAAACTGTTAATAGAATTGATAAAAAATATTACTAATAAAAATGGCCCTAAAAATATAATTTAACTGCCTAAGTCAGAAAAACCAAATTTTCTTTCTAATTTACCAAATACACGTGTATTTAACAAATTTGATAATCTGTATGCTGCATCTCTTAAAATAAAGTGATCACCTAAAGTGATAAGAAGAAGAAGTTCCAGCATCCATAGAAATAATTTCATATCTATCTTCTATATTTTATTAATTTTTTACATAAACAGTAATAAAGTCTAAACTATTCCAAATTATCACTTGGATGCAGTGCTTAAAGACAGATAGTTATCACAATTCATCGAAGTGTTAACAACGAAATTAGGGATATTTAGATAAGTTATAATTATCGAAGTTCCAGTTATTAGCTAAAAAAAACATGTAATTCTCATTTTTGGCATCCAATTTCATTCGAATTATCATTACTTTGAGTTATCCAAGTTCGTCTTATCAATGGAATTAATTTGTTATTTGTTATTTATCATCATAGAAATTGATTGACGTATAAATTCCTGTTGCTGAAAATACATGGTTTTAAAATAATAGAAGTAATAAAAATAGAAGCTAATACAGGATTTTCAAACACACAGAAAAGTCCCAAATTCGTTGGAAAGCAGTAGGAAAAAGTAGTTTACCGCATCCTTAAATAGAGGTTTGTTGCGAATTGATCCCGCCGCAAAGTCAACAGGACGTCTTGAAACAATGTTATTTGAAAATAGAGGTGGAATCCACGATGCGCGTCGAGGAACGGATTGTTATCGGTATAAATGCGAGTTTCGGGATTTGCGAATGGAAAAAGGGTAACGGAACGTGACAAATATTGAAATATTCAGGGGGATTTGAAGGCGAGCGTCGCGACGGTGCGTTAGTTACGCCGTGCAAACGCCCCGAGCCGATGCCCGACGTGTTTTTTCAGCTGCTCCATATTTTCATTCTTTTTAATAACAACCGCCGGCCGAAAGGCCCCGTCCCCGGTCGTAAAAACGCATTTCCACTCGACTTGTGATTTATCCGATACACGTGCGCATAAAAAGCGATTTCCTTTGACGTGCGTGTATGTATGGGATTTGGGCCGTTGCACGAATGTCTTGTACGCAAAAATAATGTGGCACTGTGCGACGGGTGGACGGTCGGAATGCAAATTAGGGAATTAAAGGGTTAGGAATGGTGGCAAACGGAAAAACAAGATCTTTGATTGATGGTGCGACGAATAATTATAATCAACGAAACAGTCCGTGTCCCATGTTAAGTGTTGCTCATAAACAAATGGGACGGCTAATTCAATACTCGGCGGGGTCGAAGAAATAACCCGACATGAATATTCAACGGCGTTCGGGCATCCATCGTCGTGGCGTCGCGGCGCTACTTCGCCGGCAATATCTTCATTTGACGGCACAGTTAAATAACCATAGCGGGAATTAACGGGAAGAATGTTGCGGGCGGATTGGGGTTTTTGCAGCTCATTTGCTTTTATTTTGGGGGCGACTGTCTAATTTAATTAATCATAGTTTTGGTAAATTTGTTTTGCACTGGTTTTTAATTATAAATGAGTTTGACAGAGACTGAATTTAAAACTTTAATAAGTAAATATATTTAGCGAAGAACAAAATTTAATATAATTTTTTGTTAACATCAATTTTAATTAATTTTAATAAATTTTAATTAAGTTCAAAAGATAGGCCATATGTATGTGTACAATATTTTTTAATTATACAGCAGTGGTCTAGTGTACATTTTTAATATACAAAAGAATATAAAAATTAGTTAGAACATTTTTTATAAAAAATAAGCACTTTATTGAATTCCTTATTCTAAATATGAATGTATACCAAATTTCACAAAGAATATTATATATAAATTAGCAAAATTATAAATTATATTATTTCTTTTCATCAAAAATTATTTCAGAATATCAAATTGTGATTTTACACATTATTTTCTACAATTCTAGTGGAACTTCTATAAATCGAACTTCGATAATTCATACAAATTGGTTGGCAATGACAGGGTGAAAATGTGTAACTAATTTATACTTGATAACTCAAACATTGATTTCTCGAATATCTAGATAACGAGAATTAATTATTTAACACAAGTCGCTATTAGGTTTCATCTGAGAAAACTTATTCTTAGCTATCTATTCTGAAATGGTTTAATGGTACTTTTTTGAAAATCAAAATAAGGTCCTTTCGTCAAACATAAATAACTGACTTTTTGCATTAAAATAAAAAAATACATAATATAATGGATAATAATAATGATAATATTGGATTGTACTATGTTTCACTTATTTCATAGGTTTCAAAATATTATTTTTGATAATACTTTACAAAAAAAAAAATGTGCACTTAAGATTAATTTATTTACTTTAATAATTATTTATCTTAAGAACATTGGCCATATTTTAAATGTTCTTCTTACCGTACATCTTAAAAGTAAAGAAGCGGGATCGGAAAAGATAAAAGCCTACAACTTTAATTTGCTTTGCAACTTAACAGCAGAAGAGTTTTATATATTATATACAAATTTCAAATTTTGTAATGTTAATTTTTTTCTTGTCTTTCAAAGTTCTATTAAGGATTTTTTAACAACATATTAGCCATTATAAATTATCACTTAAATTCAGTGTCTCTACATACATCTATCAAAATTCATCGAACGAAATTAGGAATTCCCTTCAAAAATTTAAAGTCGATTTGTCGTGCCAGTTGGGACTTTTAATTCATTCACAGATTACTAAAAGTCATATACATAGCTGATAAGATTATACAATATATTTTCTAAATTAATTTCAAAGTAACAGAGTATTGGTGAATTTTTATATTATTCTTTTGAGCCATTAATCAATAAAATCTGGTCAATAATGAAGAAGTTGCAAGTTCACGCTGTATATTCTGTTACAATATTATTTTTATTAACAAAGTCAAGAAGTAGATGATTTAAATTAAACTGCTTCAAAAATTATTTTTTATGCCGCAAAAATGTTCAACAAATATTAAATGAACAACACGAGAGAATAATTACGAATAAAAACTGATTAATTAGTGTCGAAATATCCAATTGTAAAATGCAATCGACAATAATTGATCATAAATTTTCAATATCGTTTAATGCCCGTTTTATGCGGAATTAATTCGCGTTATTAGGCGTTCGGGGTTTTCAAAATTTATTGTTTGATGTCAAAAGATAATGCGACACATCTCCGATATTCTTTCCGAGTATATCAAGAGTGAAATGTGCGAAAGAATGGACCCGATCGACCGTAGGACTACAGCCCATACAACGAATCCTGATTAAGAATGATGAAGTGGTTTTTTATTAACCCCCGACGTTTCTAATTTACATTTCAATAATGAGGGGTTCTCAAAAGAAGACTGAGTCGAGATTTTTCATTATATTCTAAGAATGGCTCCGGTCATTTATTGGTTTTCGGTATTAATTACTTTTTGGATCAATTACATTTCTCCACGCGGAAAATATCCTTTGATTTTTTTACTTGGAACGTCGTAATTAGAGTTTTTTTTTATGAGATTGTATATTTCATAAAGAATAAGTTGAAACAAACGATTTTATCTAGTGTTTTATTATAATCATCTAGGCTTAAATTCTAATTGATTTCTCACATATTTTATTACTATCTATACATATTAGGACCTATAATAAATAATCGTTGTTTCTTCAAAAACGGCAGTAGCAGTACCCCGTACATTTCGGATGGTAAAGCACCTGCAAATAAGTACTGTATCTAATCTTAAATTTCAATGTATGCTAGTTCACTCTTGTATAAACAAAGTAATTTTTATTGGTTCTGAAAACATCCGCTTTTGTTGCGGTGACAATGCTTTTAGGTTACGACATGTAAAAAGTGATTTCGACGCTTCAAAAATAATGATGAACTTGAGTATAAAGAACATTCTGGCGCACCGAAAAATAATACAAATAATTGGAGGAATTACTTAACCAATACCAATGTCTTGATGTTAGCAGAACAGCAGAAGGAAAAACATTACAAGCAGATGGATCAACAGTTTCAAAACATTTAAAAATGTAAGACGTGATCCAGAAGCAAGGACATGGAGTGTCGTGAGATTTGAAGCTATGAAACGTCGAACGGCGTTTTCTCACGTGTGAACTACTACTTTATGAATCGTGTCTGACGATGTCTGATAATCCAAAGGGTAGAAAATCGTGGGGTACGCCCAGACCTGCATCAACATCGTCCGCAAAACCAAATATTCATGGTTCATTGAAACTTCTTCTCTACATTTGGTAGGATCTGCAGGGTGTAATTTATTATGAGCTGGTCAAACCGAATTAGACTCTCACGGAAGATCACTATCGACTTCAATTGATCCGTTTGAGTCGAACCCTAAAAGAAAAACGGCCACTATACAAACTGAGGCACGACAAAGTGATTTTGTTACATGACAACGCTGGACCTTATGTTGAAAAACCAGTGAAAACGATTTTCACCTGTTCCGGACGATGGCACATGGCCTGGCTGAGTGATTCTACTAGAAAGAAAGTAGTGCTGGCAATAATACTATAAGTGAAATATGTTGTTCATTCATTATATATTAATTAAAGCTTTTATTTTGTAAAAAAAGCAGCGAGAACTTATTCAAGGTCCTAATAATTATAATCTCACCATTTCTGGTTATGGTTGGTTATCAATCTTTGAAAAAAATTTTTTACTGCAGTTAAATAAATATGAAATTTAATTTTTTACACTTATTCTTATAGGATTTTTAGAAAATACATTAAATCTTATTCATCCTGAAATGCAAAATGTTAAATTATGTAGTGTTTACTAATTTATTAAATTGTTTTATAATAAATTTGGAAATTTGGGTGCTTTTTAAATACCAGCCTTGTAAATAAGTTTTATAGGAGAGAAAAAAACGTCGTAAAATTAAATGAAATGACAATTTCTCCACACCATTTCCGTGTATCTTTGGCCGGTCGTTGTCTATTAGAATTTACAACCATTGCGAACAAACCATTATATCGGAGGTTGCATTACACCACAATCTATATTTGAACATGAATCCGCCATAATATTGTGATAATGGAAAATGGATGATTACTTCCTTTCTCTAATAACACATAAACGATCTGCTCGTCCGAAAATCCGATTTCATATTATTTAATAATAAAATGTGTGACAGAGATCCGCTCTTGTGTAAGTAGATATTTAATCGAATTACTCACACACGGAATATTAATTACCTTCAAACACAAAAAGAAACAATAAAGCGGTACAGGTTTAAAAGCTAACAGACTATATTAATGAAGGAGATTAAACGCATAAACTAAACTAAAAAAGTCTCTTTCAATTAAGCACAACCATGCTTTTATAATTTCGCTCGCTCATTAAGACTGATTTAATGTACGTGACTTTTAATTTTAAAGACTACAACTTCAAACACAAACATGTTTTGTCTATAATCACGTGGCTTATCTTTCTTTCAGTTAATTACAATTCCCCTGTCTCATGGAAAAGAGTGTGTTTACTTTGTAAATTCGTAAATTAATACTGGAGCTAAAAATGTTCGTTCGCAAGCAAAGACTTCATCAACTTCATTTGAAGGTGCATACTATATTAAATTATAATAATTCTAGGCACAAATGATGTAAACCAATTTAAATTCGGAAACCATATAAAACGGCGGTTTTCTAATTTCAATAAAATTGCAGAAATTAATCTAGTTTCACAAAAAACGATTATAATAGTAAAATGCGGTTAGATTGTGTAATTAATATTATTCATTAAAAATTTTGGATTTTCATCACGATATAAATTCTCAAGAGCCGTAGCGAAGCGGCGGGATATAATTTTAAAAGGGATTTGTTCGGTGTAAGAACCTGCGTCCCTAAGGTCAACTGGAGAAACGGAGATATTAAATCCGTAAAGTTTTCCAGGAACAAAACGTAATGGCTTCCACAATATAATATACATTGATAAATTCTGCCCAATTCACTGTAATACAAGAAAATGATTTATTATATTTTCTGTTTTTGCCAGATTATTAATTTTACTCCGAATTTACTTCGTTAATCACTGAAAATGGAAATGTAATATCGGAGTTTATGAAATGTTAATAGACTAAAAGGAGTTCTTTTCTTATATACTTCTTCAAATTAAAATTTTAATAACACAATTTAATCTTAATCTTACTTCCTAATTTAAAAAATGTCTAATTTTTTGCCATTATTAACCCTACTTGTCTTAAATATATTACTATTATAGTAATTAATATCCGTTTTCTTTTATATTATCTAATAGTTAACAAAAAATTATATTTTTCAAATGACTTAAAATTATATTTAAAGAATAAATAAAATACATACATATATGATACATATGATATGATATAATATTTTTTATGATACAAAAATCGTTAATAGCAAGAATCTGTAAATTTCAAAATTCAATTTTTGATTAATCTTGCTTGCTTCTAATATAAATTTAATATTCTTCAATTTTATTTTGAATATTTGTATGAACACATAAAACTGTTTTTTTTTTAATTAAAATTGTACATTTTTTTAAGACGTAAATTTAAAATTACATTTATAATAATTTCATATAATGACCAGTTTTGCTGTTCTCATTATATTTAATATTTTAAAATATTCATCATTTATTAATTTTTTATTAATTTTTTAAAATAAAAGTTGGGATAATTACATTATTGTATGCAACACAATAAAATATTTATGATAATGATTTGTGAAATATTAATAAACTGTACTATTAAAGAAATTTGATTCAAACATATAATCTATTCATATATTTATTTAATTGAAATATTAATAATCCAATTTAACATTTTTATGTATTAAGAAAAGTTCATTTTTTACATTTATTGTTATTTAATTTTAATTTTAACAAAATTTATTTAATATCAACAAAATAATGAATAATTTTGTTGATATTATTTTAAAATTCTAAATTAATATTCATCATCTATTTTAATTAATTTTTTGAAATAAAAAATGGAATAATTACATTAACATTACATTAATGTATCTATTACAATGAAATATTTATTACAATAATTTGAAATATATAAATTTCGTTAATCACGGAAAATAGTAATCTAATATGGGGCACTTTGAAATATTAATAAACTGAACTAATGGCGAAACTGAACAAGAAAAAATTAATCTTAAAATTATAATAAAAATTATTTATAAAATAATTGTTTTACATAAATAATTATTAAATTAAAATGTTAATAACCTAAGTAATTTAATATTTCTACTAATTAATTTCCTGTGAATAATATCCAAGATATTTATTTGCAAATAAACAATCTAATTACTAGTTAAAATAAACTTAAATAAAATTAATTATTTTAAATGTACTAAGTTTAAAGTTATATTTATTACAATTTTAAATAATGTTAAATTTTCATATCCTCATTGATATTTCATAAAATTGTTATATGTATATTTTTAAACAGTGCAAATTTATTATAAGCTAAAACAAACAAAACATATATGTTTTTATCAATTATTTGAAATATTTAGTGTAATAATTACATACGTTGATGTACCTAATAAAAATATATTTTTTTTAGATTTTGAACAAGTCTGAGTGATTTATAAAATTGATCATCGATTAATTATTGTTTTTAAAAAATCAAACCGCGTTTATTCAATTTGAAAACAACCTATCACCCACTTCTAAATTCTAATGCATAAATTTTTGATGTATATCCAGATATTATCAATAGTAAGCTTCCTCTATTACACTAGGGTGTGTTTACGCCCGTGTACCAATTGACATCTATGAATTCGCTCTGTAATCAGTGAATGTAGCGGTGGCGCTTGTGTGCGTTCCGTACGTGTCTTATGCTAATTCCGGCCTAATTGGGACCTTCAAAATTCGTTCGGCGGTTTATCAGAGTGACGCCGCCGTCTGCCGCCGCCTGCACACCGTACGGAACAGGCAATATTGGTAACAAACCTAATTAAAGGGAACTGGATGCGACCGGTCTTATCGGCTGCACGTTCCCAACACCTGAATATGCTCTAATTATTATTAGGGATGTTAGACGCTGACAAGGCGGAACTAAACGCTCTTTGAACGATTTCACGCCGTTCCAGATACGGATTAATGGATTGCGGAGGAAAGAATCGCTTTGGCTTCGGCTGCAACACTTTGCGCGCCGTTTAAGGCTGCCGCGCCGATCGGATTGGTAAATTGGACCGTTTCCGCTAATGTTAAATCTATTGTAATTAATTCTACGGCACAGAGAACACAGGAATTTGCACGAATGCTACAAGCAATTGCGTTTTTCACGTTTGTATTAACCACATCACACGGATACCACAAAGGCCCAACCAAAACCAAATGGGCTGCTGAAAACGGAATCGAGAAGCATTTCCACTTTTTCAATAATGCACCTTTAGTTTCACGTTTCGAATTGTTTCTTTTGTACAGCTGCTTTACGTTTTTAAGTTTAAAAATAATCCCATTTGACATATTTTTTAACTTTTATAGCAACCCGTTGTAATGGTACTTTACTTGCTAGTCTTCTGCTTTTAATAAAAATGCAGTAGAATAAATGGTAATGGTTCTTTTTTTACCTAACAATAAGTTGCAAAACAAAACTATTTGACTCTAACAAAACATTACTATTTGTCGAAGGGCAGCCTGAAATAGCGAGTCATTAAGGATAACCATTAAACCCGTTTTGTCGTTTCCCATAAAACAGATTCCAGCTTGATCCAATAAGTAGTCAAGGATACAATATGGAACGCAGGCCATTTGGCCAAGGCGATTTTCCGTAAAATCTTAGGCATGCGATACAAAACGCATTTTCGCTTTGTTGGGTACAAAAGCCCTGTCGTCCTAAATGGAAGAAAAATTCAAATTGGCCGTGTAAACAATGCCCGGACCGTGGCGGAAAGGTTAAAGGGGGTCCCGCAAGTGGTGGATAAGTGAAATTTCGGATCGTTAACTCGTTCCGGAGGTCCCGCGTTCCTTTTGCGACCATTAGCGGCAATCAATATCAACACTGCACGGCTAGAGAGAGATACACCTCATTAATTTCGACAGAACAAACCGGAGTTTAACATTGCGCCATTAGTTATTGTGCGAGCATTAGAAATGCAATGACGTCTCCATCCGCAACTCCGATAAATCAAAGATTTTATTTAGAGGGAGCGATTCGTCATTAAGTTAACTCCCATTCTGAAATTTCCTTGTGGTTACACATTAATTAACATTTTAGATACTGCCAAAAAGAATCATTTCTATTCAACGTCTTGGACTGACAAATTAGTTTAGTTTACCTAAATTATCAACAATCATCATCAAATACATCTAACAAAATGAACAAATCTAATGGTCATAGAATTACATACCTACCGACACGAGTGAATCTGGCTGATAAACTTCCTAATTGATTGAACTTTAAACGCGGTCCAGAAAACATGAACTATGTAATAAATTTAGTCGGGTCGTCTCTAAAACCGGAAAGTGTTTGTTGAATGAGGGCGTTGAGTTTGACATGGGTCAGGTAATTAGGCTTATATTAAGACGGTCTTAGGACGGACGACTGTTTGTTTACACTTCATCGTGGACGCTTGCTTGTCCTTTGAACAGGACCTTTTTTGGTGCAACCAACCAAGAAAATGAATATATAAATTTTACTATTCATGCGAAATAAAACATCGCACAACGAAATAATGTTTATTTTATTATTCTATGCCATAGAATATATGAATTTTAATATGGAGTCTGTCTGGCATTTTAATCGCAAAATACCTTTGTTTTTATAGTCGTATGTCATCATTCTTATCGGCAGATCGCCAGAATTTAATCGCGTCCAATTCTATAAACCAAATATATCTCACCTTCTCTAACCATTCGTGCTTTATTGACGCTTCTATCTCAAACGATACACCACATCATTTTTCCATCAAATTACATTTTTTCTTACAGTTGAAATGAAACATGAAACACATTTTCCGATGTTTAATATTGATAACATTTTTATTTAATTTACTCTTCATTAAAAGCTTCACAGTCAGTTAGTTTCAATATGCAGTACTCAAATATTTTATTAACAAAATAAATAATGTAATAAATATTAATCAAACAAATTAAAAATATATGGATACTAAATGAATAAAACAAATGAAAAACGTTGGATAAAAGACACAGGAGTTTTGTGCTGAAAACACTGATTGAGAAGTTGCTAAAGCAAACCTTTTCCAACTGTCCCTTTGATATTGACACAAAAAAGAACTTTGAATTAACTTGAATCAACCGAAACGCAAAACTAACATCTGGTACCTTTAAACATCTTCGTCGAGTGTTCCTTCATCTGAATGGTTGAATCTTTTAATTACGAAACTTAATTAATTACTAAAAAGATTTAGGTTATGCTAAAAAACAGTCTGAGTTTTTCAATGTTTGTTCGACATCGTTCGACAATTTTATTTATTTTACCTAGGTTTACAATTTTTAATAAACCAATAAATCAATTAATAAATATTAATAAAGCAAATTAAATATATATAGACTATATGTACACATTAACTAAAAAAGTCTTGATACTAAACTCGGGATTTATGTGTGGAAATCACTTATTCAGAAGTTAATAAAGCAAATCTTTTCCATCCATTCTTTCGATATTGATACAAAAACCAACTTTGCATTAACTTGAATCAATCGAAACGCAAAACTAATATCTGGTATCTTTAAACATCTTCGTAGAAAATTCGTTCATCTCAATGATCGAGATGAAATATGAAAAATTTAAAATTAAATTTTAGCAGTCTTATTTACCAATAAGTCAGTTAATAAATAAAACAAATTAAATATATACATCCTGCGTTTCTTAATCAAGTTATGTTAAAAAATACTCCCTTACGGTGGTGAAGATTATTTTTAATTAATATTTTCGAAATGATTATGGTTTAAGCGTCAAAATTATAGTTATCAGGTAAATTAGACATGCTGATTATGATTCTGATACTATCAAAGCGCTAAAAAAATATCATATCAATCTTCAGGAGGCACCATCCTAAGCGGTGTAACTCCGTAATGGGACATTTTTCACATACGTTTATTAAGAAAACTAGGATTTATTTTGACCGTAGAATATTCTGTTAAAAAGTCTTACATAATTTCGGGACACCCAATATATAGTGGTGGAAAAGAGTATGGAACATTTACTTACTTGTTCTTAATGTTTTCCCAAATCTGTTGCAAATCTAAACAAACGTAATTTACTGCAAGACCGACCTATTAATCACAATGGCCATTATATTCACAGGTTTTTAGTTTACTTTAAATAAAAAATTTGTTATGGAAAAAATTATGGAATATTTTATTAATATTCACAAAAAATTAGCAATAACTCAAATATTTCAATATTTTGTGGCGTAACCTTTGGCTTCTATCACTACTTGGCATCTTTTAGGCATAGAATCTACCAGAAATGATGATCGACGGATCCGTGTTTTAAAAGGTAATGGGCTAGTCAGCTAGGTTTTGGGATAGCATTATGATTGGTGCAAATACTCCTTTGATTCCCATTAGACAATCACTAACCGCAGTAAGCTTCTGAAGGGGTGCTTTCGGGGAATCTCTCCTATTTATGCAGGATAATGCTCCTCCACATACCAGCAGAGTTGCCAAAAATTGTTTGGGAATGGAAGGTGTGACCGAATTAAAGTGGCCTTCTTCCTCACCAGATCTCAATCCCATTAAGCACTTATGGGATAACGTTAAAAGAATTAGAAAATAAATTAAAAAACCACTTATAACACCAGTATTAATTCGTGTTGCACAGCTGCTAGGGGTAACAACACAGATTATTAGATTAGCAAAAACCTTTTATTTTTTCTTAAACTCTAATTAACCGTAAAATTTATTTTCTGAGAAACTTCAATTTGCTATCACTGATTCAGAAGTTGATATACCAAATCTGTCCCGCCGATATTGACATAAAAAGAACTTTGAATTAACTAGAATCAACCGAGACGCAAAACCAATATCTGATACTTTTAAACGTCTTCGCCGACTGTTCGTTTATTACATTTTAATTATGAAACTTAATTAACAAAGAATTTTAGCTCATGTTCAAATACTGCCTAAATGTTTACAGAGAATTTGCTGTAAAATGTACTTTGTAGATTATGAGAATCAATAATGGTTGATTGATATTGATTTTATATTATTTTTATCTAATTTGCTTGTAAGATATATTTTATTAACAAAACAGATCGTTTAATAAAACAAACCAAATTAAAAATATATGTTAGCTTAAATGAATAAGAATACTGAAAAAGTCTTAATAATAGACTCGAGAGTTTTGTGTAGAAAACACTGATTTAGAAGTTGATAAAGCAAACCTTTTCTAACTGTCCCTTTGATATTGACACAAAAAAGAACTTTGAATTAACTTGAATCAACAGAAACACAAAACTAACATCCGGTAGTTTAAAACATCTTCGTCGACTGTTCGTTTATCTGAATACTTGAATTGAAGCTTTTAATTACGAAACTTAATTAACTACTAACAAAGAATTTCAGGTAATGTTAAAATATAGCTTGGACATTTACGGTAAAATATGTTTTGTAGACTTTTAGAGTATAACAATTAAATTTCGATTAACGGGAAAAAGTAATTTTTAAATTTTTTTAATCTTATCTACGATTTTAAAATATTGTTCCACAATTTTTTTTCCATATTTTACAGATATTGATATAATTATTATTTGATTTGCTTTTCGTAATATCGTTTAGAAGGAATATCGATTAACATTGCTTAAATATTTTATAATCGAAATAAATTATTTCAATATTTTGTGGCGTAACCGTTGGCTTCTATCACTACTTAGCATCTTTTAGGCATAGAATCTACCAAAAATGATGATCGGCGGATCCGTGTTTTAAGAGGTAATGGGCTAGTCAGCTAGGTTTTGGGATAGCATTATGATTGGTGCAAATACTCCTTTGATTCCCATTAGACAATCACTAACCGCAGTAAGCTTCTGAAGGGGTGCTTTCGGGGAATCTCTCCTATTTATGCAGGAAAACTAAGCTATTTTGGGATGGCAATTATCGATTAACATTGTTTAAATATTTTATAATCGAAATAAATTATTTAATAAATATTAAATAAACAAATTAAAATACATGGATCGAATACAAAACTTGAAAAGTTTTTATGTGATTTTTGTGTAAATTTTTACAGAAACGTCTTTTTGCAATTTATAAAATTTATAAGAGTCATTTTTATTATGTATTTTTGAACAGTTTAATAAATTGCAAATATATATTAATTTTTTACAGTAATTTGTAAATAAAATATTATAATGTAATCGTAGTAGTAATGTAAACAGATTTTAATATCTCATAAATAAACATAATTTTAATTATTGTCGCATTCATAATAAATCCATAACGGATTTAAATATTAATTTAATTCGTTCAATGGGTTTACAGTAAAATTAATAATACTAAATTATAATAAATTCAAAATGTAAATCGTTATCGTGTCGAAAAATGATATAATTAAATAATATAATAAACAATTTTAGGTAATTCCATTATAAAAATGATCAAATTTTATTAATTAACAATGTAAACATTTACAATGACTGTGAATCGATATTAACATAAAATCACGTAGGTCTGCAAAGTTTTAAACCGAAACGATTCTGTTTGTATTGATCCTAAATAAACAGTTTTGCGGAATTAATGATTCTGTAACTAATGGCTAAGCTATGAGAATAAAATGTTATTAGTTTTAGCTTATTCGGAATTTGGACAGCGTTCCGTTCCGTATTGATTTACTGATTATATATACATTGGCATAGTCCCAATTAATTTTATTGTTCCCGAAAATTCAGCAAGTGACGCAAAAGTGTCCGTTTAAATTGTGTTTTAATTTGCAGAAAAATCTCAATAAAACAAACACCGAGGGCACCAACACTTGATCCAACTTTGTTTTTGTTTGTTCTCTGGTCGTATTGTTTCTTGTCATAATATGTCCTTTCTCTAATCAATAACGCATGGCTTTCCTATAATGCCGAAGTCGGAAACGCTCTTTATTAAAATGTTCGCCGTTTTCTTTGTCGGCACGAAATTGCTCGCCTTCGGATGTTCAACTATAATTTCGAATGTCAAGACAAGTTTTCATCTCGACCCACTATTATTTCTACAGTTTATGCTTTTTTATCCTTATTTGTCGAAACGTTATTCACATACAAAGGTATACAGTGATTAATTAATTATAATTTAGTGAAATGTTTAACTTTGAACTCTGGAAGAGCAATTATCCTAAGTCAAACTCCAGCCGGGATGTGTGTGTAACACAGAAAGGACCATCTTCGGTCCACAATGATAGATTTACCCTGCGTCTGGGAAACGTTTGTCGAATGAACAGAGTCTGACGCGGGTCAGACATATTGATGGCAATTATCTTGTATTTTCACCCAGTAAAATGTTTATTGCACACTTTTTTTCCCGTTACTTAACTCCGGTCATTTGTGAATGTCTATCGTTAAGGAACGTAAATAATTTGTTTGTTTTTTTTGCGGTTCTTTGCTGAAAATGTCGAGCGAATATTTAGTGACACTGTTAATCACTTGGTAACATTAAATATTTTCAATTTCAGTCGAAATTTTATAAATATGATTTTATTTTATTATCTGATCGCGTTAAACAAATATTACCTTATGTTAGATAAATCAAATGAAATATTTTATCAGTGTTAATTATAAATTCAAACAATGGAAAATACTTTTTGTTTTTCATTTTAAATATTATTAGTGAAGAACAACACTAAAACAGAAAAGAAAAATAGGACGTGACATAATTTAGTTAAATGCATGTCTTTTCACATTTCATTTTTAATCTTATCTTACTTCGTGCGTGCAAATTAAATGAGAAAAGAATGAGGTTTTAGTAAATATTTTAGTGGTAGTTTTACAAAGGTTCAAATACGATAGGACTTGGGACACTTAAGCTTAAATTCGGGGGTGAATATTAAGAAAGGGAGCGCTGAGATATATAAAATGGCAAATCCTTGTTTAAATTAACTATAAATCGTTATACTTGAAGTTTATTATGACATTAAAGTGGATTTTAGAAACCTTTTATTAACTAAATTAATATCGTTATTAAAACCACGAGAAATGTTCAAATAAAACAAATAAATCAGTTGTATATTAAACAAATTGAACTAATTAATAAAACAAAAAAGCAAGCATTTTCAAATGAAATAAAAGTCGAAAATTTAATTATCGTAAAAATAATTCCCTTTTCACTTAATTTACATAAAATTAATAATGTTTTTAAAAATAATGGAAGTGCGGTTCGACAAGAAATATAATCACAAAATTGAGTTTGTCGACGATAAAAGCCTTTTAACACAAAATTTAGAATCGACAAGAAACGCATTAAGAGACCGAATATAAAAAACCCACTCGAAAATGATAAGTCAATATTCCACCCCCAAAATTATAAAATATTAATACCCGAATAACAATCTACCCACCCTCCATTCACTCTCCCCCTTTTATCAGTCGTTTCGTCAAACATTCTTCCAGCCGTTGAAAGACAAAATTATCCGCATTGGTTTGGCGGGTCCGCAGCGCCTCAAAGTGTTCCTGTGTTTATCCACGGTGTGCCGCCTCCGACTCATTACCGTAATTAGAGAAGCGGCGGCGACGAACAAGTGCTCACTACGCTCATTGTCCCGATTTTATAAATGCGCCTTAATTAATTAAGATACGCGGATCGGACGGTGCGACGTCGTTAATTAAATATTTCCACAAAATCGGTTCCAATGCGGTTATAAGCCATTATGAGTTATACTTTAAACATTTAAAGTATCTCGGTACAATAAAATATTAATTTCATCAATTGAACAATTTTAATATAAACAATATAAATAATTATTATTGTATATTTATACACATGAATATAATTTATTTAAAAACTAATAAATAAAAGGAAACTGCAGCAGGCCTGTAATTTTCTACGTGACCGTATGGTCTATATTTATTTGCTGAAAATATTAACTCCGAAGTCGAGTGGAGGAAATATTTCAAGTACCCACACAGTGGAACTTAAAACGGAAAATCTATACAATAAAATTTTGTTCTTTTGTTAGAATCGATTAGTATTGTACTGAGAGATGTTATATCATCAGTGGATCGATAGAAATTAGTAATATATATATATATATATATATATATATATATATATATATATATATATATATATATATTAAAATCACTGTAAACAAAGTAAAAATGATAAAAGATAATTTGCTTCATTGTGCGACAAGTGTTATGTTTCGAAGTTAAATTTGACCGCATTTATTTCGCCATTGTCATAAAAGCGATCCCTAAATATGACTTGGGTTCTGTAAATCTCTCCATTTAGGCGAGCTGAAGCGACACTCGACCACGTTTCGCTAAACCTTTTTTATTTTAATTTCTTTCGGCTCTTCGCCTCGTTATTTACTTTATAACACAGTGTGAAAATATGCGGTTAACTTCTGAAATTAATTGCGGCTTTGTGTTTTTAAAAAAATAACTCGTAAAACGGCATTACGGGGCGTCGACGAAATGTAACTAACGTTCCGTGATAATAAACTGGCTTTAATAAACTTCGATGTGCTATTTTTTTGGGGACATAAAAGAAACACTTCTTTGTTTAAGCATTCTGAAGTTTTGGTTATAACTCAATGACAATGCTGAATATTTTAGATTATATTGTCTTAATTTATTTATTATTCAGAATATCTCCACACAAACATTAAGACAATGCAACTTCAAAATTCAATCTACGAAGAAAAGTTTCATTAATTTTAATCCACTGCAAAAACTCATTTTCTTTTCAGCAAAGTAAACACCATAGTTTGTAAGTGATTAGTCTAGTTTGATAGTATGACAATTATTTTTAAACTTGCGGAATTTATCACCGAAATGGATAATCCAGTAGTAAATGATTTATGAGTCTTTCAAAGTTCTTGTTCTATTCCTTTTAGTCGACTTATTTCCGCATAGTAAAACCACGTCGTTTTACATCGCAGATATAACTTAATTCACAAATACACTGAAACTTTAAAACAATATAGTCAACAGGAAATTAATTAATTTAAATCTCAGTCTGAGTCGCTAATATTCACTGTGTTCAGTTTGAAATTTAATCCTTCGGATTCACTGAAACTTGAGAGTTTTAACTAATTAACTAATTCGCATTGGGAAAGTTCAAGTCGGATCGAATTTATCAAACGCTAAAAAATAATTTACTTTTCAGATCTACAGAAAGGATCCATGCGAATTCTGCTTGTGTCTTGATGGTGAGATGTTCTGCTGGTGGCAGGACTGTCCACCAACTATGGAAGGTCCATGCAGAGATCGAGGACCTTTCTCCCCTTGCAGTAAGAATTTACAAACACAATATCCATCAAACCCATCAGTTTTAAATTAACGTTGTCTTTCTAGTCAGCATTCCAGCAAACCCTTCATCAGCGTCTTCCTCGTCCGCGTCCTCTTCTTCCTCATCCTCCTCCTCATCATCCTCCTCATCCTCGTCTTCCTCCTCTTCGTCTGCCTCCTCCCCACAACAAACGTCATCAAGTACAACTGCAAGGATGACGAGTACGACAAAGTCAACGTCAACGACCACAGTACAAACAACATCACACACAACGTCTTCCAACGTATCAACGGATTTCGTGACTAACTCATCGGAGAACATGACCGATTCGTCGATTTACACAGAAGAAACGGAGGTCGAGTACTCAAGCGAGGATCCGAGCACCAGTACAGCACAGGAACCTAAGCGATGTGTTGTAATGGGTAAGGGAATATCTCCATACACATTCAAAACGATTTATACGTCAGCTCCAACATGCGGCTCCCCCTAATTTGTATTCCGTACCTGGCGAACACAAGACAGATTTCGAGTGGACGCTGAAATATTTATGAGGCAAATTCATTTGTGTCCCCGGTCCGCAACCGTACCCGGAACAACCCTCCGTTGAATTATTGCCGAAGCCGCAATTGTCCGAAACCGTTCGTAATTATTGAAACCGATTAATTTTTCAGGACGCGAATACCAGATAGGCGACCGGCTGCCACACAACACCGGAAACTGCGTCGAATGCATCTGCGGCCACGGCGCCAAGGTCACCTGTTCGCCCCATCAGTGCGCCCCAGGCGGGGCGGATGACCTCAATGATTACCATCCGCCGGGTCCCCGTCAACCCATCCCCGACGTATTTTAATGTCGCCTGGACGTGGCAATGTTCTTTTTGTTGCGGCTCCATTGTATTCGTTTCGTGCGCTCGCAAACGATTCACTGATTTATGTTTGATCGTAGTTAATTCGATATTTGAATTAGGTGAATTTTTTGCGATTGATTCCTTGTTTCGAGATTGTTTTTGCTAAGGCCTAAGGTTATGTATTTGTGATAAGATATGCGTAAGACCTTTTCTACTCATTCTATCCTAGTCACTTCAAACAGTATCAAAAATTGTGTTACGAATCTTACAGTATTAAACTATAAGTGTAAGAATCAAAATTAGGTTCTGGTAATTAATTTACACTGTATAAATTACTATAGTAGATAATGAATTATGTATGTGTTCCAAGAAGTTGGTTTCTAAAATCAATAAAGTTGGTTTAACGCAAAGCTTGTAGTTGAATTTTGATACTATTTAATCAACGATTTGCCGAAATTAATTACAGCTTCTTAAAAACCTAATATGATAATATATCACATCGATTTATGCAAACATATCCTTATCCTATATCTTGTTTCAGTCATATCTAAAGAGCTAATCCATTAAGAGGTTTGTATCTTATTGCCTTTATTTCAACAATAAGAAAGTAGAATAGATTTTGTTAAGAAAAATATAATAGTGAATCAGTGGGAACCATTAAAAAAGTACTGTATAAGAGCTAGTGATTTTATAGTAATTTTTATATTAGCTATACCTAAAATCATTGGAACCAAATAAAAAAGTTAGTGTTAGAAACTTTAATTTTTTAAAACAAGTGTTTTATCTTCAAGATAGGATCAATATCTTTACTTATAATAATCTAATATAATATACCCGTAAATTTCAATGCATGTTGTATATTATTTACTAAATCTTCACCTATCTTGATTTTAAGGTCACTTGAGTAGTACTGTAATTTTAATTTGTAAAAATATACATACCACGTATTAATTTAATCTGTAAAAATTGAATAAAAGTAAATGTAATTTTAGGATTACTTGTTGTAAAAATGTCAGTATTAATAAACAAATCATATTATTGTTAAGTATTAAAAATTTTATTAAGTTTCTGTATCTATAGATAAATACAATGTAAACTCTACAAGTTGTTTAATTTAATCCTACCTCATTTTTCATTATCCCCCCAAAAAAAAAGTTTTCTTCCACAATGATTAAAGTCAGCTCGATCAAAAATCATTGTTAATTAATTAACTTTAATGTGTTAAAAATAAATAAAAAGCTAAAAATATTTTGAACTTTATTAAATTGAAATTTGTTCATTTTAATGGTATAATAAATATATTCATAATATATTTCAATCAATTGTAATGAACAAATACTGCATTTTCGAATCTAGCCTACATGTATTGGTCGTCTCATATATGTATCCATTTTTCGAAAATAGTCTCCCAACAATAGAAAACTGAATTCGCTCTAATTGAGCTAATTAAAAACTGTTCAATTAAATAAATTGAGAGAGGAACGTCTCACAATGACTGCGCCATCTATAAGAAGGCAACGGAATGAATTGAATACACGTCAGTGTTGCCAATCTTATAAATATTTTAGTATAGCACTGAATAATTGACGTAAAATATGAATTTTATAATGTAAATAAACAGAATTTGAAAAAACAGCTGCTAGAATTCTACCATAGAAATTTTTTCTTTATTAAAAATCAAAAAAAAAAAGATTGTTGTGGTTGAAACCTAGAAGTTATTTCCTTACCAACTAGGTTGAAGTTACTATTTTGTTTTACAACAAACATCAAAATACAACAAGAAAATATCAAATTATTAGGACAAAAACGTCAAAAACTAAAACAAAATTTACCAGTAAACAATTTTCAAAATCAATTCTGTCACTTTTACCTTTATAAAAAACATTCTTAAAATATGTTCCGAGCATACAAAGACCTACAAGACGTAATATCAGCTGTAATTACCTGCACAAACGAAATTATGTTAGTGAGCGATGTGGCGAACGAATTATATATACCATTTGTGAAAGCTCCAACACAGTCCTCTTGGTCCCAAGCCATGACCAAAGAAACGAACGATCTTTTCGGAGATGTACCTGTAAACAAAGTGCTGAGACTGAACAAGGTCTATCTCCCGGATAAATCACCACCTTACGCCATGCATTGTGTCTACCACATGCCTATCAATGCCGATCAGAAAAACAAATCCAAGAATACCATGGGAAAATACAAAGGAAAAGTCAAATGGGTAAGAAAATTTTACAATTTTCTCCCTTGTACTCACATCATAGCATAGGTTAATGAAGCGGACTTAACAAAACTCTGGACCACCAAAAGTTTGAAAACTCCAGAGGTTTACGAATACTTCCACATGGCCAAAGGCAGTAATCCTCCGAATTATGTCCAGCCCGACAATATGATTATTAGAGGTAACGTCTTAGAAGTATGTGATGACATTATCGTCACCGTCAGAAACAACATGTATGAAAATATGGTTGTTGCTTCAGACTACAACAAATCTAGTAAGTAACAATTTATAATGTTTCCATTAAATATAAATTTAACTGTTATTAGTTCAAGAATGTCTGTTGAAAGAGTTTTTTCTTACTGCATTTCCGGCTACACAATTAGGTCACAGTACTTTTCTAAAGATTGTGTCTAATTTTGGTTGGTCCAGAGATGATGCAATACATTTATTCAGGTAAATAAAGTTATTTGCCATCAAATACTTTACTTTAAGATTTAATAGGGCAGCTGATATGAAACGCCGAAGAGGAGTTTCGTTTAGAGAGATTCTTTACATGCTTGCATCGCTAGATCCTAAGGTTAATCTGGTGGGTCCTTTAGTTGAGCCAAGAAGTTATTACGTTTTTGGGTAGTGTGGACTGTTTTTCAGTTGTAAACAACTTATTATTCGTTTACTTTATTTTAAGATATTTTGATAAAGACGAAGATGGAATACTAAATGCTTCGGAATTTAAAACATTTATATTAGAGTCAAGGAAAGCGAGGAAAATGGCGGTTGATCCATCTAATTTGCAAAAAGACTTAGATGAGACCTACAAGTAATATTCTGCGTGCAAAAAAACGCAACACCTAGATATAATTGACTTATTCCATTAATAATAATGTGAATAATATTCACCTATTATAGAATATTATTTGATTAAAAATTAAACAAAAATCTTAAAGCATAAATTGTCGGAAGTCAATAATGAGTCGAACCCCTCCTTGATTAAGATACTCATTGACGCATCGTGGCATCAATGTAATAAGATTACCAACATTTTCTTGTAGTATCTCATCCCACACGAATTGAATCTGCTGTTTTAGTTCATTAAGAGTCGGTTGTTGCAATGTTGCAATGTAAATTCCTTAAGCATCGCCCCATCATATCCCGCACATTTTCAATTGGGGTTGTTGCAATGTTGCAATGTAAATTCCTTAAGCATCGCCCCATCATATCCCGCACATTTTCAATTGGGGAAAGGTTAAAAGATTTAAGTGGTCAAGGAAGGAAATCCACATAGGAGGCTTCCAGGATGTTTAATGTATTCCTGGCAATATGTAGACGGTCATTATCTTGCTGAATAATTAGTCCGAGATCTCTTCTTATATAGGGATGAAAATAAGACTCCAAAACGTCATCTACATATCGTTGGAACGTCATATTACACTAATGAAAACTGAAGGCGTTACCAGCAATAGCATCTCATACCATTATACCCATAGTGTTATAAATATGACTCTACACAGCAAAACGTGGATCACTAAACACAATGTGATTCCATTCCTCATCCCACTGACGTTCTATACACTAGTCACTAAGTTGTCGGAGGTAAACAGATTGAATACCAGTTGGCCTACCTTCATCATCAACAGTCATCCGTGTTGAACGCATCCTTTTCCTTAGGGCCCATAATCTATGGGAGCTCTGAGTCTTCCGGAACCTCTTGCTCTACCTCTTCTGTCCTCTTCACTCCATGATTGTCAACATCGTATTACAATACTCACATTTTTGTTCAAACGCACGTTATATATTCAGTATAAATTTTTAAATAAAACAAATTGTGACAAAAACTAAGTACACGCTTATTTAAAATACCTTTTAAAGATATGGAGAAAAAAGAACAAACAAACGACAATACGTTTTCCGATTGACTTACTTGTATACCAAATTTTATGAAAATATCTAAATGCGTTCTGGGTGTTGGGTTTTTTTTACAGTTAGTATATATGATCAGAGATTATTTTATTTAAAAAGTACAATAATTTCAGGGCACTGGGATTATCCATTGGAGCAGATGTAACTATGAACGAATTTGTCAAAGCGTGCAAGGATAATAGGATTAAAGGAATTCCCGTAATGTTAAAATCTCCTATGGACATGCAAAAATTCATAAGGTTTCTACTTCATTAATAAGTTTGGCTAAGGTATTTTTATTAAAATATGTTTAAATTTTAGTAATCGAAGTGGGATACTAAGCAGTAGTCCTAATGCTCCAGCTATTGATTGTAAATAACAATTATATAAATTACTTAAAATCATTTTTAACATTTTAACCCTTTTAGCAAAAGTATCTACAGTGGTAGCCAATACCGGAGTTTCCTCAAAAGATTTCGAACTAGCTGTGCACACAATCAGAATAAACAAGGACAGCAATCAAATAAACGTTGAACAAGTTTTTAGTGTTCCAGGTAACCTCATTCACATAATTTAATTCTTGTACAATGAGATTCATTATTACTTATTTATTCAATTTAATAGTTTACTGACTTAATATAATTCATTAAACAGAATCAGCATCTACAAATACAATGCGGAGACCCTTGGGTACCGAGGTAGATAGAAAGGCATCAATTGATGTCTTCAGTCCCAATTCGTTTAGCAACGATGTTTTGAAAGCGCTTCGATATTTATGTCCCTTAAACAAGAAATTGTTAAATCCTGCCAAAAATGAAAAGCCTACATACAACTGGGGGCAACTTGACGCTCAATCTTTTATTAGAAACTTAACAACTGTCGCGAACATGGCGAAGGAAATTTTCAGAAAAGAACCCAGACTTTTACAACTTACTTCTCCAATGTATGTCATGGGTTAGTATATTTAATTTTGAGAAAATTATGAAAATTGTTCATGCATGAGTCATATTTTAGGAGATCTTCATGGGAACGTTTTTGATTTGTTACATTTTGAAGGGACATTGTGGCATCTGGGTGCTAACTTATGTCCCTGTGAACTTCTATTTCTTGGCGATTATGTTGACAGAGGTCCCTTTAGTATAGAAGTTATAGCATATTTATTCGCCTATAAAATACAGAATCCTCACAAAGTTCATCTGCTCCGAGGTAACCACGAAATTAGAGATGTTCAAAAGATGTTCACATTCTACGGGTAACCTCCACTTTATCTCAAATCAAACATACAATATAGATTTATAGGGAATGTTTGCTGAAGTGTGGTGAAAAAGTTGGAGCAGATCTATGGAACACTTTAAACTCAGCCTTTGACAATATGCCAGTGGCAGCTGTAATTGATTCGAAGGTACACATTTTAACCGGATTAAATTGTATTTTAACTGAAAATTTTTTAGATTTTTTGTTGTCATGGTGGTTGTCCACCTCCTTGGTTATGTCCTGTAATTTCTGCCATTAATGATATACCAGTAACATTGAACCAACCGAATCAACAAAGTTCTTTGGCTTGGGAAATTATGTGGAACGACCCAGTCAAGTAAATAATATACATAATTTTTTTTAATTACTTATATTTTCTATTTATTAAGACCAAAACAAATGAACGATAAACTAAGTATGGAACTGATGGCGAATGAAGGTTTTGCTGTAAATGCTAGACGAGGAACTGCTCACGTTTTTAGCGCTGAAGCTTTAGACAGATTTTTGAAGGCAAACAAATTAACTCACTTAATTAGAGCTCATGAAGTTGTCCAAGCAGGATACTATGTAATATTACTTATTGACTAAGTATTTCTGTTTTACTTTTAGTTTTTGTAGATTCAACAAAAAGGTAAAATGGTCACCATCTTTTCATCCTCAAAGTACTGTGGAGGTGAGAATGAAGCTGCTTGTGTGCTTGTAGATCAGGCAAAATTACGTATTTTAAGATTGGCAAAGAATGGATAAATTTATAAATACATATTACAATATACAAATAGTTTATTTAATTTAAATAAACAAACATTTATTACAGAACAGATTAATAATAAGTCAAAAAATGCTTAATTATAATTTTGTAAAAATTTGAGCACTACTTATTAATTCCGAATTATTTGAATTAATTTCATAACCAGGAGACAACAATTTATCTTGATGGAAATAGTTTGACAATATCTGAGTTAGTTCCTGGTTTTGTTTTCTCAAATAAACTACTTCAACACTTAGTTCTTTTCTATCTAAAAATTTAATTACGTGAAAATCTCTATTGCACAGTTTTTAAAATAAAGAAAACACCTTTTAATAACTGATGATACTTTTTCAATCCCACCAATAGGGCTCCCCACAACTGCACTTTTTCCTTTGGAAATGCTTCTTTGTACTTACTCCAAAATTTTTTGATTTCAGTAACCGGTAATTGCCGAGAAATTGTGTCTCTTTTATTCGTTATTATATCTCTGAAAAATATAACTTATATATACATCAAGCCAAATATCGTACAGCTTACAACTTCTGAGTACTTTCTGAATAAAATGCACGAACAAATTTTTTTAAAGCTAGTAAAACATTCTCGGGACTAATACTTAAAATATGACGTTCCGCACATTCAAATGAGCTGCTTTCAAAAATTCTTTCTTTATATTTCTGACATTTTTTTTGTTCTATTTCAGTCAGGGATAATGACTTATTATCAAAATCTTCCTCCTCTTTTCCTGTACGTTCCTGATCAGTTCCTTCTAAAAATCAATTTTTGAATACCATTAAAACTATATAATAAAATTTACAAGTTTTACATACCAGCTTGTTTATTACAAATTGTACAAATAGCGAATGGCATAAAAAAATTAACGAGCAACTCAACGTCATTTGTATTATTTATTCCCAAAGCCTCAAAAATGTTATCAATGTTAAGAACCGTCTTCTGCAAATCTAGGTATGGATCTAAAATATTTTTTAGCTTTTCTTCAATTAAAAACCCTGATCGATCGGCAACTTGTGTTAAAATCTGTTTCACCAATTTACAACATTGCGATGCTTCTTTTTCATTGCCTCCAATCAACGCCATTGAAACTTCTTCTGAACTTCTTGAACATATACCATCTTCTCTCTGTTTAGAAGTATTCTTGTATTTTTTACAAAGTTCCTCGTAATAATGGAACTTTAAATCACCTCGAAAAGGTGACCAGTTTTCACCCATTTGCTGAACATGTAAAACCTCATCGATTTCTTGAATTCTGTTGAAAATGCTTAGAGCCTCGTCTTTGTTCAATTCTAACACCTTTTGGAACTTTTTGTCGTTTGCTGATGCAAAATGATCCGCTTTTGCCTCCACCTAAAATTTTCAAGTTATAACATTTACACTGAAAACCTATTATTTACCTCTATAATGGACACGTTTAGTTTTTTAATCTCATCTTCCAGTTTTTTTATCATGTGCAGCGAATTCTCTTTGTATTCTTTACTTTTTTTTCTTAAATTAATAGTAACTGATTTTAGCTTGTTTATTTTTGCTTTTTGTTGCAGTTTTATTCTAATACTCTCGTCTTCTCGTTTTTTCAAAATCTGGTAGTTGTAATCCAGTTTTTCACTATTTAAAATAGTTGTTGCTTTAATAATTTCTAGTTGTTTTTGAAGTTCATCTATTTCTCTTTCCATTTTTATTTTTGTAGCTCTAAAAGTTTCTTGAAAATCAATTCTGAGATTGTCCCAATTCTGATAGAATTGCTCTAAAGCTTGTTCTCTTTCTTCATTACTCCTCAACTCATCTAAATCCCTCTGTTTATACAGATCATCCCAGCGCTTTCGCGCTTGTTTTAATAGTTTTTCTCTTTCGCTCACCATCACATTTTCTATATTCTCGAGCTCTTGATGGTACATATTTCTCATGAAAGTAACTTGTTTTTCAATTCTTTGACTCAAGGTACTGATATCTTCGTTCTGTTTGCGTTGATCCAAAACGAAATTTCTGTCGGCCTGTCGAATTTCCTGTTTCAAATTTTCAATCAATTCGTCCTTTTGAGCGACTAATTCAAGACCGGCTTCTTGTTGCTGTTGTATGGCTTCGCTTATCAAAAGAGGATCATTGTAGTTCAAGATTTCTAGCCATTTTTCGGAGATATCGTTGAATTTTTCTTGAGCCAATTTCGCATCGTCTTCTAATTTTTTAAGAATATTCTCACGGTTGATGCCTGAAAAATGTTATTAACGACTATCTAGATCAGATTATATTTGAAAAACCTTCTCTTTCACGTCTGTCCATTTCTCTTGTGTCGTTTGCAATTCGTACGTTTGTTATGTACTCATCAGCTTGCTGCAGATATTTTTCCATCAATTCATAGCTTTTCGCGATTTGTTGTTGAATTGGACTTTTTGATTCAACGTCGAATTCTTGCCAATCTATTATTTGCTTTCTATGAAAATGCAGGAATAACGATATTTATATTAATCAAAATTTTAATTTAATTTGTGAACTACATGCTTTTAAATTTACATTAAATTATAGGATTAAAAATCTTGTTTTACTGTAATTTTATAATACCTACATTAAAAATATACAAGAATATAATTACTAACTAATATTTATAAAATTTAATTATTCCTACTTTCTTAACGACTCTAATCGTCTTTGTATTCTCAATTTTCTGGCCAATTTTCTTTCATTCGGGTCGGATGAGTCGACATCTGGTTCCACATCGCTAATATAATCATCAGTTAACTCTTTAACTTCCATCTTTTATAACTGATTTACAAAATTTGTAAACTAAATGAACGTTAAACAGAATTAAATTCCTAAGTTAAATCAATTTTCCCACCTTGTTGCCATGGAAATCAACGTTGCCAAATAATGTTACATATGTTAGCTGGTTGAAGTTTTTACTAATGAGAATTAACTATTTTATAACTTACATAACAATAATAGTGTGACATATTTATAATTTATTTATATATCGTGATTTATATAATATAAATAATTGGAAACGAATATAGAAGAGATATGGCAACGTTGCGTTGCGCAGACCAGGACCAGCGTTGAGAACTATATTATCGGCGTAGAAACACTTCCTTCCAAAAAAACAGCCATGGCGGTGAGTACAGTGAATTTTGAAGTGGCCGAATTTCTTCAATCATCCAAGGAATCATAAGAAAAACTTCTTTAATTTTATTAAAATGTATTCGTATGATTTTCATCCGAAACATTTGTAGTGAAATTTTTGTGATTCGTGTTCAAATTATCTTAAAATTTGAGTGTTTATGTCATGTGTAAGAGTTTACCATAACACAATGTTTATTTGATGTTAAGGGCAATTTACAAGTACAATGTTTAAAAATTGTATACTAGTCGATTCGACTAAATTTAAATCATTGTGTGTTATGAAGAAATTCGGTTTAAAAAGAAACATAACCTAAAAATGTTCGAAGTCTGAAATGTGCGTTAAATTTGCAGCCCGTTGCGAAAAAGGAGAAGAAAGAAGTTAAAGACAAATCCAAAAATGTAATGAAGGATTTGCACATCCGCAAACTTTGCCTGAACATCTGCGTTGGTGAATCTGGTGACAGACTTACCCGTGCCGCTAAGGTAACTATTACACATAATTTTTATCTATAAAATTGTATATTTTGTGGGGCAAAATGTCTAAGGGTGATACATAGTTAAAATTAATATGTGCATAATTTTGGGAGTTGATACATAGACTTATTAGCCAACTTACCCAAACTTTGCCATTTTGTTACTTATACCCTTTTGTTTCTTATATTCTTGATTACAAGTTTGTTTCATTTAATAATTGCTACTTTTAATTATAATATTATACAAGATAATATTTTCATTGTACTTCACTTAGTGTGAATAGTTTTGAGGGCAAAAAGTAAAATATCATATCATGAGGTATAAGATTTATATTTACATAATTTGGTTGTTGTTGAAATATACTTATTAGTCAACTTGACCAAAGTAAATCAATTAAAATTACTATTTTTTCTTATACTTTTTTGCCTCTTATATTTTACATTACAAACTTGTTGCTAATGATGTTCATTAAATATTTGCTACTTTTGAAGTATAATGATATTAATACATGACTGAGGCCAATTTTCTTTTAATACAGCTCACTCAATGTGACTATAATGACAAACTAACATTTATCTTTACTTTTAAGGTACTGGAACAACTGACTGGCCAACAACCAGTTTTCTCCAAAGCCAGATACACTGTACGTTCTTTCGGTATCCGTCGTAATGAAAAGATTGCCGTGCACTGTACAGTACGTGGCGCCAAAGCTGAAGAGATCCTTGAGAGAGGTCTTAAAGTACGTGAATACGAATTGAGGAGAGATAACTTCTCTGGTAAGTACCATTTTTTATATAATATTTGATTATATGTTTGTGCCCATGATGTTCTTTAGTATTTGCTACTCTTGAGTAATAATGATGTAAACACTATCTGAGGCAATCAATTAATTGTTCTACATTCAATCCCTGAAATATTGATCATTTTTTAATATGAATATTTAATTTTAGCCTCTGGAAACTTCGGTTTTGGTATCCAGGAACACATTGACTTGGGTATTAAATATGACCCTAGCATTGGTATCTATGGTCTTGACTTTTATGTAGTCTTGGGTCGTCCAGGTTTCAACGTTGCCCACAGGCGCAGGAAACAAGGAAAAGTAGGATTTCCACACAGGTTAACTAAGGAAGACGCCATTAAATGGTTCCAACAGAAATATGATGGTATCATCTTGGCTAGTAAGAAATAAGTTAAATCCTGCATGGTGTATCCATGATTTTATCTGATTAACATAAAAGTATGTTTACACCAAATAAAGTTTATATAAAACATTCTGTTTTTTTTTTTTCATCCCATATTTAATAATTAAAATGCTTAATTATAGCTTAAACACGGAAGAAATTAAAAGTTTTTTGTGAAATAAATTGTATTATGTAATATCTGGTTTCTGCGAAAATCAATCTTTCTCGTATTTAATTTTGTTTATCAATCTCCTTAACAATATGTATTGCATTTTTTTAAATTTTATATTACAAAATGTAAATTTTAAAAGCAGGGTGATTCAAAATTATGCTAATATTAAATTGTACATTTGTGTTTACTTACAACCACAATTTTCGAACAAAATAATACCTCTATTCATATATTTTTAATTACTTATTCTTCTCTGTATTTACACTAAACATTCTGTAATAAATCATAAATTCAGATGCACCAAACGTGTAATTGTGTAATGAATTCACAAATGTCTACCTTTTTTATAGCATATACCCTGGGTGGCCAAGCTTCTTGATAGTCTGAGTCATTTTTCAAAATTTGAAATGTATCGCGACCGCAATTAAATATGCATTTAAAAGGTATTAAAAAATTTGTTTACAGAAATTATATTTATTGAAAACATAAATAAAAATACAAAATATATGTATTGAATTTAAATATTAAAAAATTAAACACATTTATTTTACTTCTCTTGGTAATTCTGGAATGAAAAGGGAACTCGGGTACATTTATCGAGAGCCAAAAATAATCTTTCAAACGGCCGCATGCGGCTCGCGAGCTGCAGGTTGGCCACACGTGGCATATACTAAGGTGGAATAGAATACCATTAACAACATTAAGCTCAAAATTTATATATGTATATTTAAACCCGAGATAAAATAAGTAATTTATTATAAAAAATTGAAACAAATTTAAAACTTATTTAATATACATAATATTCTAAAATACAAATATATATATATAACACTAAATACAAAAGAAAAATGCATATAATTATGCAAGGGGATTTTTCTTCATCAGTTCTATATCAGACGCCATCATATCTTTGACCAAATCTGAGAATGAAACCTTTGGAGTCCAATTAAACTTATTCTTCGCCTTTGTTGCGTCTCCAAGCAATAAATCAACTTCAGTTGGTCTAAAATATCGAGGATTGACTTTCACCCTGACGATCTCGGTGTCCTTTTCTTTACCCACTTCGTCCACACCTTCCCCTTCCCAAACAATTTCTTTTCCCACATACTTAAAAGCGGCCTCCACAAATTCTCTAACGCTGTGCGTTTCCCCGGACGCAATTACAAAATCATCTGGTGATTCTTGTTGTAGCATCATCCACATAGCTTCAACGTAGTCTTTAGCATGTCCCCAGTCTCTTTTGGAATCTAGATTACCCAGTTCCAAAAACTGCGATAATCCCAAGTGGATCTTGGCCACTTCCCTTGTAATTTTTCTGGTAACAAACGTCTCTCCTCGCCTGGGACTTTCATGATTAAACAAAATACCATTACACGCAAACATACCATAAGCCTCCCTATAATTAACGACGATCCAGTAAGCGTACAGTTTAGCACATGCATAAGGCGATCTGGGATAAAACGGGGTGGTTTCAGTCTGTGGCACTTCGGCCACCTTCCCATACAATTCCGACGTGGAGGCCTGATAAAATTTCGTCACCTTCTCGAAGCCGCAAGTCTTAATTGCGTCCAATAGTCGCAGTGTACCGACCGCGTCTACTTCGGCAGTATACTCGCTCAAATCGAAGGAGACTTTGACGTGACTTTGTGCAGCTAGGTTGTAGATTTCCGTCGGTTTGATTTTCGATATGATCTTCACCAACGAACTCGAATCGGTCATGTCGCCGTAATGGAGATGGAGTCTGCCACCTTTGTGAGCGAATAAATCGTCGTGCAGATGGTCAATTCGTCTTGTGTTGAATGTGCTGGCTCTCCGAATAATGCCGTGGACTTCATAGTCTTTGTTGATCAGGAATTCGGCAAGGTAGGAGCCGTCTTGCCCCGTAATTCCTGTTAAAAGAGCTACTTTTTTCGATGGTTTTCCTTCCATATTCATGTTTAATAAGTAGGCAATTAATAAATGTTACAATTTCCAATTATGGCGAAACTTGTTATCTCATCATTTTTTTCTTCAAATTAATCTGAAAAATGAAAAAAAAAATTATTTCATTTCAGAAATACATTTTCATTAATACAGTAAGTATTTTATCAAAATTGATTAAAATTCGTCCTAATAATCGTTAATACAAAAACTTCTTGAATAGTATGTAGGTGTAATTGTTCGAAAAATTCGTTGAAATTTAAAGGTGAAAATTATTACATTACCTATTTTAGAGCGTTATTACAAGTTCTTTATGAATTTATTACTTTTCATAATTGATATAATTTGATCTGAATGTTATTGAAATGAATTATATATAACCAATTTCATTTTAAATTATTTATATTTTATAATTTACATAAAAAATATATAATAAGAATACATAATCTAATAACAATACTTGGAGGGTGCCTTCACAAGACAAGTAGTACAGTTGGTTGCATATGGTACTTAGGTGGAATCAGCGGAAGTGGGATAGTACTCGAACTGAGGGTGACATATACAGGATGAGTCAGGAGAAACGCTATACTACAGAGTGTATTAAAAACATACACTCAAAATAAAAACTCGTATGTTCTTATCTAATCTTCATTTGCTTTCAAGTAATTTCACTAATTAATTCTGTATACATTTATGCCGGTTTTCTATCGAAATGAAAGCGTTGGATTGGTTCGGTCGGTCCTACTAGGAAAATATGTAAAGTAAGTAAGTCCACAACCAGTTGATATTAAAGAAAAAGGAGATGCCAGGAGAGCGCTCTTATAATACGATGCATAGAACATTTTAGAAGTCATTTTTAGTCACAGTCACAATATAACATAATAAATATATGATTATGACAATGTATATATGTGGTTTTATGTAGGTATTTGTTATTTTGCTATAATTTGAAAACAAAATAAAATTGAATAGGGATCTAATTCTCTCTTTTAAACATTTACTAATATTTGACAATTCATTAAATTGGAGTGACTGAACACCTATTGAAAAAAAGGCTACCATAGAGTATGTGATATTTAATATTGTGGCTACTTATATAAGTGAACAAACTAAAATAATTATTGTCCAGCAAGGTGTTCCTTCCCTTTTTTTAATGTACAAAAAAGGACACTATAACCCCTATCATATTTTACGCCCTCAAAATATAAAATGTATAAATTTTCGCATAAATATTTCAATAAAAACTCTATAATCAGATTCACACATCAACAAAATAATAAACATCGATAACAATATCCGCTTACAATTTATTTGCTGACGAGGCGTAAAATATACATACCTTATAATTACCCCGACAAAATCCCAAGTAATTTCTCACTAAACTACAGGAATGTTTCGGTATTATATGTGAATAAAAATATCAAATTAACGTTAAATACAATAAAAGATATTGGGCGATTGTTTACATTTGAATTAGTAGGTTAGATTTTAGTTTTGGATCATTACAAGATTGTTGTGTTGTCCGTGCTATTGCCAATGTTCTTAAATAGTTTTACCTCGTGACGTGTATAAGTAATTTTAGTGCATAACATATTTTAAATTCATATAATATTACAATTTTTGAATTAAATAAGTTGCCGGAAATATATGAATTGCAAAAATGCCAATACTTGTATTTTAAATAAATGAAAAAAAATATTTAATTTTAGAATACTATGAATTTTATACTAACGTTGGGGAGAAGTGGTATATCAGGCAACAGTGCAATAATGCCTTTCTATTGTGTAGACACGGTTGCATATACTCAAAGAGAATTTTGTAAACAAATAACTAATATTTACTTAACTCGTTATATATTGATGTAAAATTACTTATAGCTTTAAAAATTAATCTACTGTAATATCCGTTTTATACAGATAAATTTTAATAATGATTTTATTTTCTTTTTATTTCATTGAAAACATTATCTAGATGTATTTTAATATATTATTGTTCAAGAGTACTTAATTTATTAAAATTACTTTATTATATTAAGAATATCGTTTAGGTGAAAATGAAACTAACATATTGTATACATATGTATATTTTTTATAAAATTTTATTAATTTGTCATGTTAATAAACTGTTACAATCGCATCGCTTTACATACAAAAATACTATAACAAATATCTTAAAACTAATATCACAATTAGGTATAACATTAAATAAATACATATACAATATCTTACATAAAGTCACACTTAAAAAATAAGTCAATTACCAAAAATATTCAGTACGTTTTTCTCGCGTTTAAGGCACATCTGTTAACACAGATAAAATATTTTTGGGTTATCAAATAGTGAGACACAATCTCAAAATTCGAGTTATTTGTTAATAAATATTTTATATACAAAATTTACACTTTAGTTACAGGCATCAATGGTGCACCAAATTTTGGCAGATCTTTACTTGATTGGAAAATTTTTGGAATAAGTACTTTAAAAATGGTCTTCTTTTTTTTCTCTGTTATAATTTCGGGCCGTTTCTTGTTCCTGAAGGGAGAACACAGCAGATCGTTCCATGTTTTGAACGTCTTCGGTGAATACACCCAAAGGGTTGAAACAATTATACTGAGCGTCCTCAGTACCAGTTTTACCAGAGCAAAAGTAAATGTGTCATAGAACTGACACAGCAAATAACAAATATGCGGTAAACATATGCCAATACTAATAATAAGTAGCCTGTAGAAGAGAATCTCCAGCTTGAGTGGTGACCTTCCAGCCGCTATTAAAGTCTTCTTGACATTCTTTAATGCAACTGAAGTTACAACACTGAAAAAGGTACTGATAACCATAAACACTAGCTGAAACATTATCAACGGCATACTCTTCACCTCACAAAACCCGGACAAATAATTGATGTTAATATTGTGAGATATTAGTATGTACAACATGGGAAAGGCGCTGACTATCCAAACCGTGGTATGAAGACGAGTGGATATCTTCTCAATGGCTTCCGTGGACCATTCTCTGGCCGCGCTTAAGAACCACACAAAACAAAACACGCACCACCACAACGAGTAGGCTATGTCACAGAATAGAAGAATCAGTGATATCCCCACGCAAGATAAACTCTCTGAAGGTTTTTCTAGTTGAGATTCACCAGTACAGGTGTACGGACCTTCAACCCAACGGATCAAGTAAATGGTTGACGTGACGAATCCGCAAGATGTGAGATAGAGGATCGGTCTAGCGGGCCATCTGAACCTCTTGGGTTGGATCAGGAAGGTCAGCAGGGCAACGATTGTAAATACCAAGCAAATTATCGACCAAACTGCTACCCAAATCTGAAATAGAAATAATAACACTGTTAGTTATTGATCGAGTTTTAAAATAAAAACAAGATACCTCAAAGGTGGAGACTTCGTCCTTCTGGAAGAGTTGTTTGTATTTACAGTAGGGAACGCATTTGTTACCCTTTGGTTTGGTGTTGGGGGGACAATGGGTCATGTTGTATTTTATGTCGTTTGGATTTAAGTAGTTTGGCAGTCGTTCTTTTTCCTCGGGTTGTTCAATGCACATTTCGGGTGGCTCAGAAAATCTGCAAGGAGGAAAGTACCATGTAACATTCATTTATAATAATAGTGGTAAACAAGTGACTTACAAAGAACAATTTAGTTCCGCGGGCCAGGAAATACCCATCTCTTGCAAAGATGGAAGACAATCATTCTTGACTTTCTCACACAGTCCTTTGCAAACTCGTATGGGTCTTGGTACATGTTCTGAACACAATGGAATGTAAACTGAACATATGAAGAGTTTGATGTGCGGCGAGCAGAAGTGGTTCAAGAACGGTTCGTACTTCTTAAGCTGGAAAACAACAAGAAAAATTTTTTGTTAATAATGGCATTCTATTTTTGTCTTACTAAAAAATACAAGTTAATTAACTAACATTCTAAAATTATAAACGAGGTCTTGTATGCTGTTACAATATGTATTATGTATCAAGACTCATTCTACATTATTCGAAACTATTCATGGTACTAACAATAATCTCTTTGAAATCCTTAATAACCACAGATCTCTCATCTCAGTTTATGATCGTGGATTGTCATGAGCTGAGAACAGGCAGGCCATACTTCCGCACTGCAAGGGGCCACCCATAGAGAAGCGGGACCCCGTTGATTAAAAAACCAAATCTTGCACACCGACTGCACACAAAAGATGTATACCGTCATCGTCCATGCTTTTTTAGATTCTGAGTTAGATAAGGACAAATAAATTAGAATTAATGGTTTCCCGAATGTGTTCCGACTTCATAAACATTCAACACTAATCGTTCGTGGCTTTACCGACATTCTAAAAATTCGAAACCACAAAAACCATTGCTGGACTGGAAGTACACAGCTACCGTGTGCAGGTTTGATTCGCCGCAGGGGAATTAAACAAAGCAATTTCGGATTGGATTTGCAACGGAACGCGTCTCGTTCGACGAGCGCACTCAAGGCAAATAAAAAGTGTTCGAGTGAGTCCTTTTGTAGGAACGTCCGGTGCGGTGCGCACACACCGCCGTCATTAAAGAATAATAATTAATATTTGCGCAGAATTAATGAGTGGTTCGGCGGTGTATTTTTCATGCGAGTACCGCTTTGATCTGTGCCGCCGCAGGTAACTGAAACTTAAACATAATTTCACGGAGCAGTCGCTCCTTCGGACGCATTTAGTCACCCAGACCACCGTACGCGACTATTATTATTATGTATTACACTGGGGTAATTTTCTTCGGCCATTGTTCAGTTATGAAAACCTCTGTGTAATTTCTGGTATTAAAATTCGCAATTGTTTGTTGTTGTCCAAGTTTAATTTTACATTGTTCATATTCTTTTCCTAAATGGACTTTAACAGATTTTTTAACAGGCGTTGGAAGCCATAAAAAACTTTACGGACATGTTGATTAGATTTAAACCATCAGACAATATTATAAAATTTAAAACAAAAAACAGGATCAAACGAAACACCGAAATGTAGAGTTAAGTTACTTCAGGCATATTTGGTTAATTAACACCTGTAATAAAACATTAGATACAGTAGCCGTTAAAAAAAAAACTACTCTAATGTGATCATAATTTTGGTTTTAATGATCGATTGAAACCTAGAAGACCATTAGAATCGATGACGCAATGAGATAATTACCCGTGTGCGCCTTATAATTTAATAACACTATCACAATGGAAGGCATTAAAATCGGGCATCGAATCCTTTTAATATTTTTTGTGTGTGTGATTTAATTAAAATGGCCGCGGTCCGGTGCATTAAGGCGAGCCCGAATCGGGGGGACTTTTTGTCCGACTAAACATTAAAATACCTCTATAAATAGCTCCTAAAAACTTCGGTCGGATGCATTTTTTTATATGAAATTAAGCGGTAACTACAAAAGACGCCGTCAGATCGAATGACCTCGCATTGTCGACAGCCAGAACGTCTCCCATCCGGCTGGCCACGTTGCCGGCTAATCGATGGAAATCGTCAAAATTATTAAGAAGTCTCTCTCGCATTATTTCCTAAAACGGCCACGGTAAAAACTGCCCCGACATAAACCAGTTTTTTTTGTGAAAACGCCAACTATTATCCTCTTCAGGGTGAACCAAACCAAAATCTTCGGGTCTTCTGTTTTGAACACCGCAACTAATCCGTTTGCGTTGGCTTTGATATCCAAAGCCCATGTGAAATCTCATTATTTATGTTCAGCAAACTATGAAAACCCGAGTAACAAATATCTCATCAAAGCGGCACCAACATCAGAAGGACTTCAAAGTGGCATCAGATCAATGGCTTCTTTTTCTGGCTCTTTCTCATCAAAATAAACACCGGCACACACATGTTGGTTACGAAGCGTTAAGTTTATTTTCGTACGGCGTTAAAAATCTCCGAACTGGCGGCGTGAAAAACGAATATTTCTGCTGATAAAATAAATATTTATTTGTAACAGTTTATATTGCTGTTTTATGACCGATTTTGACGAAGGGTTGCTTGTTTTTCTCCGATTGGCGATCTCAGGGTTATTTCACATCAGCACATTTGCATCAACCGATAATTTATTTAATTTTGATCCGTTGGCAATAACCACAATTATTTGCCAATATTTTTCTTTAATCAACTAAGTCAAAATTGAACTTCAAAAGAAAATATCTTGGATGAAAATGGAAGAGTGTGTGTAACTGTTTGCTACAACGTTCCTAATGTTTCAACAAATCCGTTTTCATCACTAATCCAATAACAAATTACCGATCGTTTGTACCATACCATGCCACTTGCACATACCCAAAAAAAGAAATGAAACAAGACAAAAAACGTTAACGGATCCCCAGTTTAATTTTCGAAGAGTGTAACGCTTCGAGCCGTGTCCAATCAGAAATTTGTGAGACGTTCCGAATGCCGTCGCTCTGCTATTATACCATGACACAATAAATTCGAGTTTTGAAGAACCCGAGAGCATGGCGAAACGCACTCGGTCAGTCGCATCGCTTTTCGGTGTGGAAACAATGGGCCCCTAGGGCTTTGGTACTATTCTTGGTCGTCCCGGGTTTCTTGGAATGTTTCGCTCATTATTTGTTAGATTATGATTTGTTATTATTCAGTTAATGTTCTCTTTTAGGTTCGAATAATGGATAAGAAAGTTGCAAACTAATGACTAAATAAAAACCACAACGTATGCAGAAAAGAGAACTGCTCAAGTTGTGTGAATTTGCTGTTGCCAGTTGAAAACAACTGTTCTCCTAGTTCGGAAAGCAGGAAACAATCACCAACCAAGCCAAGATTAATTGGACAATCAATCAAGAAAATTACCGACCTCCTTTTGTATTGCAACACCCCGAGAACCGAATAATTTTAATTTGACATTAATTATTCTTTAATAATCGAACCCCATCAGTTCGTTGATCCACAATAATGAGTCTCCTGTATTAATTGAGCCTTTATCTTGTCTCGCTACGAAATTTATAGGCCTGCATTTATAATTAGTTGCTTCCAGAGGTTATAAATCAGTGCGTTGTGGGATGCACTCCGTTGAAAAATCGGAAAAAATAACTCATGTTGTTTTATTTGTTTTCAAACAGTCCTTGACTGGTCGTAAACCATCTTTGCTCCCGGTTTCCCAAACAGGATTGTCCCCGGATCCTTTTACTCGGAGAGGTACATACTTGTGCAGGTACAATTGACAAAAGCGGATTATGTATCTCCATTGTGTGTCGTGTATGATGGTAGCTTATTTGTTATCGAGCCCAGTGGTTCGTTCAATGAATGCGAACTAATCCGTGAGTTTTTCAACCGTGTAAACACGATCCGTAAAACGAAATTCCAACTAGGGGAAAATGTGTCACTGATTGTAAGCCAGGGGCAGATTTTGCTCTTGTGAGTTTTTTAAGATTTATTACTGTGTGGACTGCGTCTTGGTTTTATTTATGATAGGTTCGGTTGTATCAACAATAAACCGACCGGATATGATTTTGTTGTTTTACTTTAATGATTACAGTCAAGAGGAAGTTGGTTTGTTTGCCAAACTAAAACAAGGAAGCGGTGCCATAAATTTTTGTTTATATTAATTATTAATTGCATTTCCCTTTAATGCAATCATTTAGGTTCTATATCTATAGGTTGTGTTGATGGATCGTGACATGCTTCTGTAAGACTTCATATTTAAAATTAGACTCGGTCTTAATAATTACGGATTTGTGAAGGCGAATCATCATTTATTGTTTATAATTTAACCACAAACTCACAGCTGAAATTACAATTGCCCCGAACAGCAGGTATGCATTAGTCCAGGTTTCATGCAGCTGAAATTCCACAATAGTCTATGATTATTTTGTAATTATCCCAACGCTTTTACAAAATGGTAGGCCTAACATTCTAAGAAACTAATTCAGTCAGGAGACTTGGAAACCACAATGGCAATTTTTAAGATCTACGACTGGAATACTATCATTATCAATATGTATGACATCTTCCAAAATTGTTAGTGAAATAAAAATACAACTACATATAGATATAGAATAAAAAAAATTTGACAGATTTGTTTTCTTGGATAAGATTATCTCTACTCATTTAATAACATAATTTATAACTTAGTTTAATTAATTGATCAAATGTCTTATCTGTAAATTTGTTATTTAGAACCATCGAAACTTTGAATAAAAACATTAAATATGAAATATAAAACTATTTCATCCGACAAGAAACATGTTACCTTGGAATATTATACAGAAAATAGTTTCGGCAATTGAACTAACGATAAAACTTTGTACTTTCTCGTGTTTCACGATCTCCGGTACCTTGTTTACCCATATCATCATATCCATCACCATTTTGGGTCGAATTTCGCCGTTGTCAAACAACGAAACGACACAGGTGTGAACATTCGCACCGTGTCGCTTGTACCTGGCCGGCATCAGACCGATCGAGTGGAGCTTTATCAGCCGACAAAGGCACCGACAGTTATATGGCCAATCGCATGCTGTCGCACTGCTTTCATCTGTCCGAGTTTTATACCGTTTTATACGTCGTCGATTGCGGCCAATTTATTTACTGCACCGCAATAAAGTTCGCATCGGATTTTTTTATTTGTGTTTGCGGTTACGTAACATCCTATTCGATTTCATCGGAATGCGTCGTGTTTATTGCCGTGGCAAAAGTGGAAGACATAGGCATTTTTATGGCCAACGAAAATGGGTAACGAAAGGGATAAGATTCAAACCTAACGTTGGATGCGTGTGTAGCAGGCGGTCATGAGACAAGGTGGGAATCGGTACGGGGTAATGAAGGCAAAGGTAGGCGCCTTGTGTCGATGCCGCCCTGTCATTATCTCGGCGAACAGGTGAGACCGGCCCGCGGCCCTTCGACATGTTACGCCGTCTGTGCGCCGCGCTCACTTTCCGCCACTTTTGTGGGTTCGTGGTACTGAAATCGTGTTCGTTGGAAGCCACCCAGATGGGCCGACGATTGAGGGTTGCTGGGAATGTGGCTGTCGGTTTATAATTGGATCGGAACTAGGGTGGAACGCCAGATTTGTTCTTCGAACCATGACTTGCCATGAAAAGTTCGACTTCGAGTTATCGGATATAAAATGAGTACGAATATGACAAAATAGTGGAATCATCGGTCAAATCTCAGACATTACTAATAGAATACCTATCGGAAATAAATATTGTTAATAAAAGAAGGCTAACAAAAGGCACAGAAAAATCTTTTTATTTAATGAACCAATAAAATGTGCATTTAAGACACTAGATTATCTTAAAGATTATCTTATTTTCTATTATAATCTTTTAATTATATCGTATCCTTCAAAATAAAGTATGGTAACGCGTTGAATATTGAAACAGATAAATCCCTACTCCAAACGTTATTGCCAATCAATTTCATTAATTCATTTCATTATTAAAACTACGAGCAATTGAAGAGTTTGTACTCACTATTAAGTGAGATGGGATAAAAATTGATAAAAAAATTCAAAGGAGCTTCGGCTTAATTTTAATGTTAACGACATTATAATGCATTTTAAGAACCGGCGACGTTCTCCGAAACAAATATTAAATTACCGTGGTCCCCGTCCCGCGACCAATTAAGTAATACCTCTCAGCCGGCCAGATACTATCTGCGATTATTCTGGCATCAGAGGACGCCGAATTGATAATCGCCTTCCTGGACTGTGCGACGGCAAGATTTAATTATCGCCCATTAAATGTAGCACTAATTGCGAAATGCCTTTTTAAAAAATCTGTCCACGACGACCGGCCAGCATCCCTCGAAACCGGTCCCAGACACATTGTGTGCGGCTTGTAATTACAACTTTGGAACACGGATATCTGCCTGTTCAAAGAAACCTGGCCGGTGCCGCGCATCTCACTCTAAGCCACATGACGAACAGAAACGGAGAGAAAGGGAACGTTAATATCAAAAAGCCGATGGACTTGGTCTTCGTCTTTCGGACGGTGTCGAAGCGAGATGGAGATGGATATCAAAACAACATTAAGCCAGGCCGTCTCCGTTTTTCTGTAATTCGATAGACAAAGATGGCCAGCGTGACAGGGTCGGATTTTGCGCTTCACGGCTCCGGATTTTCATGATGCTGAGAAACTGTTAGGCGAACGCCTGTGGAATTTTAATTCGTCTCCGGAGCGCACGTTTGCCATCGAAATTCTAACGAAGCCGAGCAAAAACTGGTGCGCGAATACTTTTACTCGACGGATTGTCGTAATGGGTGTTTAATTGGAAAATAGATGATTCCGTAATGTATGTAGATTAGTAGAAATTCTACAAGAAAATCCAAACTGGGAAGCGGGCAAGTTTTCATTAATTACCGCGAAGTATCTCAAGGTATGTTTTGATTAGGATCGAAGTATATCTACGGCATTATCCCATTCTCCTTACTCACCTCCGGTTGTTTTAGAAATAGTTCTGATGTGAAACATTAATTTCCTCTAAATGTTTGGATTCTTGGAAGTGTGGACCATTAATTTCGAGTACCGCCCTGCGCGGCGAGGATGTTATTATACCGCTAATGCATCTTCTTTTAAATTATTAGTTTCGGTCCTAGAGGTGGCATTATAGTACGGCTTATGAATAAATTCTAGGAATTTCGGGTAATTTAAATTGTGATGTAATGCCCCATGATTAACAGAACCGGTGGTGAACTATTTTTTTTTAAGTGCCCCAAAAAGCGGGTTCGAATGTTTCCTGTTGGATTCGATAATTATCGGATTTCGAGAACGGAGGTAAACTATACAGCTCAACATCAAGAAACGTTGATCAATTTAGATGTCTAAAACAGATTTCCCCGGTTGAGATCTTCGTTTTCATTCACATTTTGTTTTACTGACTGTAGTAGTTTATAATATACGGAATTTTTGATGGTGTGGTTTAATTTTGGAACAGATGAACACAATTTTATTTTTTGTCAAGGTTGATCAATTTAGTTCCCATTGCGTCACAGTTTTTAACACTTAATATTTATTTAGATCAAAAATTTAACGTTGTTTTTGCACCAACCAAACATCCTGTGACAAATCATTTACATTTCTGTCTAAAAATACGTTTGATGCGATTTTTTTCACGATTATAGGCGTGATCCAAAAATATTTACATTTTATCTTGTTTATACATAAAAGAAAAATCAAACATTGACAAGATGAAAGCGGAACAATTGTAAATAGAGGCTTATCTCCCTTTAAACACAAAATCTAAACAATCTATTATTACATCAATAGTTTTTATTGCTTTTCTACACCATTTTTTTTCGTTATTCTTCTGCAGGTACCGTTATCATTCCGAAATATATATATATATATATATATATATATATGAGTGAACACGAAAGGCAATTAAGTCGTGTCTGATAAGAGCGTAAAATTAATGCCCGTGTTCCCCGCAAAAGATAACACTTTTACAACCTTATTGTAAATAAATAAAACATACGAATAAAGCTTAATTGAATGTTTGAAATTTATAGTTCCAGATAACAATTCTAATCTCGCTTTCCGAGACAACATCATAAAACTCCACGATCTCACGAAATTTTAGAATAAACATGTCGCGTACGGGATTTATCCGTTTCCTATCATTTCACAACACATATTTTAGTTAATAAATAAGTCCCCCTTATTGCAAAATTAAGAATTAAGCAACCGCACAGAGTAACCCCAGATAGATCTAATTAACAGTTTCCTGTCTCCATCACCGTTGGCGCCCGGAGAGAAACATAACGTTAGACGGAGAGGCACTCTGCGGTCCGGAGGCACGTTTTTATTATTTTTCACGTAATCATCGTGCCCGCGTGAGACCGAAACGCAAGACGAAGACCCGACCGGCCGGCCGATTGTTCGGACGGAGACGGAGCGACCGTAATTCGTTACAGAGCCCGGCGTGCCACAAGATGTAATGGTCGATGCTGGTAGCATAACCCACAGCGAGTGCTGAATTACAAGTCCGAACACAAAAAGATACAGGAATCAATGTTCTGTTGTGGTGTTGTGCTATTGACATTTGTGGGGCGCGATCTTCAATGTTGACTTTTGCCCACTTTCCCAATCGCTATTGCTCATCTGGTGTTTGTGCACACCAGCTTAATCCCAGATATACAATGGATAATAATTTTATGGTGCAATTATGCATGTTACCGTATTCATATACTTTTTCCCGTATACTAATCAAAAAATTATTAGTTCGTGAAAGCAAGACGAACTGCAAGATTAAAATTATGAAGACTGGGACAAGTTTTGTTAATTAAAATGCTTATTAGTCTTTCCTGATTACTACAAACAAATATGCAAGTGATTTTTTAAAAAGTTCTTCGGGTAAACTAATAAATACAGTTGAACTTCGGTAATTCGAAAAATAATTAGCTGAACAAAAGTCGATAAAGTTAATATCAAATTGAAGAACTTCCTTAGATCTATATTTTATACTCTTTTGCCTTCAGCCGTTAGACAAACTATAAAATTGTGTGATTTAGTAATATTTATTTCTGTTTTTTTTTAAATTCCTTTTATAATTATTATTATTTTTAACATAAGCTTTTCTAAATTATCACACAAATGAAAATTCGATTTGTTTAAATTAATGCCAACTATGAAGTAAAATCAATTTTATTAAAATTATCGAAGTTTAACTGTATTGAACTTCATCATACAAATATTGATTAAAATAAATAAACGAATATTTAATATTCTAATTAGAAATGTCTGGTGCTTTTTAGAGATTAGAAAGACTATTTGTTATTGCCATTTTGTAAAAATTATGGACAACTAAAAATTTATTAAATATAAAACAATATCATTATTATTATAAACGAAAAATTTATATATAACAGTAAGCTTAGTTTAGGAACAAAATAAAAATTATTTATATAGTTCCTAAAGTTTTATTTGTTAAAATATTGTAGCTGTATCGCATTTAATTAAAAATTAATATAATAATAATAAAGTTTGAAAATATCATTAATAATTTTATTTAGTTCTTAAACTACTGTTATATATACATTTTTCCTTAGTTTTATTTCTTAAAATACAGTCGATAAATCCCATTTAATTAAAAATTAATATAATAATTTTGTAACATAGACTCCTTATTAATTAACAAACTATGGATAAAGTTTAAAAAATAACAGGAATAGTTCGCAAATAGTTTTTTAGTAAATATTATAAACGTGTTGGAAATGAGTTCATACCGTATTAACCCTATTATCGATATCAATTTCATAGATCTAACTTAATCCCCGGGTTATTTACTATTTTATCTGTGGCATTATAAACATTTGCTCTAATATCTATTTTGTCACACTTTTATGTTTAGTACCACGAAATATTTACAACAATAAAAGTGATTTTTATTGTGTTAATAAAATTAAATGGACCATTTTGACAATTACCCAAACATGAAATGTTTTTAGAAGAAAAACAACCTGTTGAGCTTACCTCAAAGCTGGCCTCCAATTGCGAATTATGTCCCATAAAATTGGGCATCATCGTGGTGTTATATCCCAAATTGTGGCACACTGGTACCGAAATACTCTCACATTTCGGCATCTCTCTGCAACTCACCGCCGCAAACGATCCCAACAACAACAACCCGAAAACAACCCGTTCCATTGTCTTTCAATTTTGTTTACGTTCAAACTAACAAAATTGTCATTCTAATTGGTGCGATTTTTTCAAAATTAAATAAACGCGCGCAACTGAAAACAACATGCAGCTCGGGAGCGGCGTTTCTCACTCGACGAGCGCAATAGAACTGAAAGCGGCACACGGTTCGCCGTTGATCAGGCCGGAGTGGAAGGTCGGTGAACAAATGAATGCGTTGCCGTCGGTCTGTCGGTTCGAGAGAATCGAGGCGGCTCTACAAAACAACCGCTTTACAAAAGATAAAGTTTTTAGAGTGCCGGGATAATTTACTCTAGTACTATCCGCACGACGAAGTCGTGTTCTGTGCTTTTAAGCAGTTTTTGTTTATGCTCGTAGTTTTTTGCTATAATTTAGAATTGAAATAATACATGATTTATAAAATTTATTTAAATAAATAATTTGTTATTAAATACACCTACCTATATAAATTATTACTCATTTAAAAATGACCTAATTAATACAAAAAATTCTATAACTTTGTACAAGTTCTCTAATTTACAAAAAAAATTGGTATAGTAATACAAATTTCTATTTGGTAATGTTGTGTTTGCGGTTGATAAGTATGAACCTATGCAGAACGTACGTCGCTATCTGCCCGCTTTACTTCTAATTTGCGGGCGGTGTTGCCAATTTGTGTTATAAGTCGTATTTGGAGAAATTATAATTTATTTTTATTTGACATTATATCATGCCTTTGTTGTGGCAAATAATACGAAAGAAATGAAACGAAACAATAAATACGGAATTAAAGTTTATTGTAAGAGAGGATATTGTTGTCTAATGCACATAAGTATGGCATTGAAATGGTCCCCGTTATATATATGAGAGAAATAAATCTTCTATAGTTCCAAATTGGTGACGAAGTTTCCTTTTGCATCGCATCCACATGTTCTCAACATTTTGAGTATGAACCATATTATTTTCAAGATGAACGAAATTTTGCTGGTGGATATTTTCAAAAAAAAAAAAAAAGAAATGGAAACCTAATGTAACCTAACCTGACCTATTTTTTTCAGAAAGTTCATCAAAAATAGAATATAAAAAAATTGTCAATAATGTAATTTGTCAATTTTTGTTGAATTTTTGAAAACTTTGTAATTTTTATTAAATTTAATATTGACAATTTTTTTTGATGAACTTTCTGAAAAAAATATAGGTCAGGTTAGGTTATATTAGGTTTTTATTTATTTTTTTTTTATATATATTCTATTTTTGTTGAACTTATTGAGAAAAATAGGCACATAATATAAAAAAAAATTGTTCATAAAAATTTCAATGAAAAATCTCATTAGTCAATATTTTTCAACTTAAAATTGAAATTTCTATAAGAAAATCTTAATTTTTTACTTGTTGAAAACATACTCTTCGGCGCGAGTACAATATTTTGAAAAAAATAATAGGAAGAATGTCTTTCTTTCTATTTTTTTCAGCCGAAATTAGGAGCTGCGAGTCTAAACAATTAACAAAAGTTTTATATGAAACATAAATGTAAAGCTAAACATTACATATAATCTCCAATTTGAATGAAAAGTATACTAACCTAAATAACAAAATACCTAAATAATTAAATACTTATATTTATTTTATTATTATTTATATACCCAAATAATTAAATATACGTAGTATATAGTATAGTATTTAATTATTTAGGTATTATTAAAAAATGCTGTGATTAAAGAAAAACTAGTTAGGAATTTTATATAAAATTTGGTACTTCATTTGAGACTCCAATTACCTCAAAAAATAACTTGTTTAAAATTTAAGAACGAAATAACAATGCTGAAAATAAACAAATAATAATAAGTACATTTTAAAAGAATAGACATATGAAAATACCATTAACAAATAAAACTATGTAAAAATACAAATACACAAAACGAGGCACAAGACACAAAAGCGCAAAGACTAATAAGAAAATAATGAAATGAAATGTGAATGGCAACACAGCGTATGAAGCTCACGCCGGTTGTCGGTGACGTACGTTGGGGATATACCCATACTTATCAACCGCAAACACAACATTACCTTCTATTTCAAATTACACCTAATATTTTTTATCATTTATTTTCGATAACAAATTAAATAAAATTAAATATTTTTTAATAAAATTGATTACGATTTTGTCGATGTGGTCGGATTTGATCCTAAGTGGGAAGCTCACGAGGAATGTAGCGGCTTCATCAAAGACGGCCGATTTCACAGCGCGACGACCTAAAGCTCCACAGTATGACCACTGCAATATTAAATTGTACGTTGTTTAGTTATTTTCGCTTTTATTATCTTTAAAATTGAAGTAATGATTTGGTTTCTTAATTTTTTCAATCTAATAATATTTTTTAACTATTTAAGAATCTTTTCGCATGATTGAAAAATAATAGTAGATATATTGATTTATAATTAATAATTTTTTCAAATAAAGTATCTATTTTTGTAATTTTTTTAAAATGTAATTAAAGTCAATTTAAATTCATACACTCTTGACGATTTTATTAATTTCTTTTTTATATTTTATAATATATTAAAAATCTAACTTAACCTATTCTAACCTATTTGATATTTAAAATTTACTCAATTTTATTTTTATTTAGACTGTAACCTAGATTTTAATATGCAAAATCAAAAATTAAATGTGTATTTAATTTTTCACAAAAAGTGTGTTATCATTATATAATTTTTCATAAATTAGAAAATTTAAACAATACATATTAGTTTTATAATTTATCTTCAATTTTTAATTTATTATTAAATTAATTAAAAATAATTTAACATTCAATATTTTCATATTTTATAAAATAATAAAATGTAACTTAACATAATATATTCAATAAATTTATTTACTTAATTATAACTTAAACGCATATTTTTTTAAATTAAAATATACATTTTAATAAATGTAGATACAAAAAATATAATTTTATTTATGTAATGTAATTTTGTAGAAAACGTTTTTTATATAATACTTAAATAATTTTTATAAATTGGTACGTTAAATTTTAATATACCGATCGAAAGAGAGTGAGAGAAACATCATGCATCATCAGTAAATGTCTCCAATTTGCTCCGTAGTGGAACACTTTTACTGTCTCTGTTGTGCATGATGTCTCTCTCAAGATTCAGACGGATCAAACGTTTTTCGATATGTATGTAATTTATTCATTATTTTAATTTTTAAGAAACAGCATTTACTATTCTATTTCATGAAATCTCTAAATCTAATTTACTTAATATTTATAAATTCGTTTAAATATATTTTAAAATAATACATATATATTATAGTAAGTAGTATTTATGAATTGGTAAGTTCCAAGTATGAAATAACACAGATTTTTACAGTTCATTTTAATGTTTACTTTAATATGTTAAACACGTTTACCTTCCAATAAATATTTTTTACTCCATTTTATTTCAAACAATACACACATTTTTGAAAAAATATTAATATTATATTTTTTTAATAAATAAGGTACACATAATATACTTACTACACTATATATTAATTTTATATAAATAAAAATAAATTGATACATTAGAATTCATGATCAACATTTTAGTATCTTATATATTAATATGTTGCTAAAATATTCTCTAAATCTCTAAATTCTTCAATACATTGTATTGAAAATTTTTTGTAACTTATACATTTTAATACGAAATACCGCAATTGTATTGCGAAAATTCAATTATCACCTATTAAAAGACTGTGGCACAATCTATTATTTAGTTTCAAATCACATATAGATATCTATACTTAGGACATAGACAACCCATATAACAAAAATATACTGTGAGTGACATCTAGACCTTGACTCGCCCACTTGTACCATTTTGACAGTCAGCCGGCCGCCTGTCAAAAATCTCGTAATCACTACTAAAAAACGGTCTTCATCGTCTTAACAATCACATTTACAAACTGCTAACAATGTTCACCCTAAGACAACTGTCTCAGGCTGTCGCCAGGTAAATATTTATGTCATGACGTCATTTAATTTCCATAGTTACAATGTTCTTTTGTTTTTAATATTTTCTTTTGTAACAGAAATGCAAGATCAAAGCACACTTTGCCCGATCTGCCATACGATTACGCGGCCCTGGAGCCGGTCATTTCGAGGGAGATAATGAACCTTCACCACAGCAAACACCACCAGACTTACGTAACGAATCTGAATGCCGCTGAAGACAAACTTCGATCAGCTGTAGAGAAAAATGACGTCAGGTAATCCATCCATGGCAGCAACACTTACGATATCTTTTCATCTTGTTTGTTCTGTTTTCAAGAGTTTGTTTATATATAATGACTGCATATGTAAATTTGTGTTTCATGAGTTATCCAACAAGATTCTAATTTGATATACAATATACAATGTTTAAGGGACATAACAAATATATAGCTGCAAAATGGCCAAAATTATCTGAAATTTTGGATAATATAAAAAACATATTGATGTAATTAACAAATCTCTATATTTTTGATATCTAGCAAAGTAAAAATTATTGAAATGTAAGTTCAACTTTGCTGCTAAACAAATCAAAATAAAATAGAATTATTTCCAAAAATAATTTCATAAATTTGATTAAATATTTTATCATAATATATATAAAAAATTTCGGTTAATTACAATGAAGGTAAAATCAACTTTTTAAATACATTTTATCCATATTTTCAGTACCGTGATTTCTTTGCAAGGCGCGTTGAAGTTCAATGGTGGTGGTCACTTGAACCATTCCATCTTCTGGCAAAATCTGAGTCCCACATCCACCAAACCCAGCGCCGATTTGAGCGCCTTGATCGACAAATCATTCGGCAGCTTCGACAAGATGAAGACCGATCTTTCCACCGCCACTGTTGCCATTCAAGGATCTGGATGGGGATGGCTTGGATATGATAAGAAAACAGGTAAAAACATTTATATTGTTATATTAAAATATTTTATTTATAATTTGTTGTTTTAGGTTTGATTAAGATCGCAACCTGCGCAAACCAAGATCCTTTGGAAGCTACAACTGGTTTGGTCCCACTTTTGGGCATTGATGTTTGGGAACACGCTTATTATTTGCAATACAAAAATGTGAGGCCAGACTATGTTAAGGCCATTTTTGACATTATCAACTGGAAAGATGTATCTGAAAGGTTGGCCAAGGCTAAGTAAACATGCAACCAGTAATAAATCACAAAAGCTAACATAGGTAAAATGAAATTTTTCCTGAAATATTAATTTAGTTTGTTCTGTTATACTCTATATTTTTATTAAACGCCTAGTTGTTTTTACATTAAAAAACGTGTTTTATTTATTCTTAAAAAATTTCCTTGACGCAATTCCTGCGAAATCATCTTAATACATATTTTAATAATATATGTATAATCGAAATAAAACTAGTAATTTGGTATTGACTTTTATTTTGTATAATTTGCCAGTGTCCTGAATAAAAAACTTCTAACAACTAACAACGTGTTTATTGCTAGGTGAATAACAACAATAACAATGTATGGAAATATAAAAAGAATGAATTGAATTATAACATTCAACAACAATAAATTACGAAAATACGACACAAAAACAGAACAGAATTATTTAGGCACCTTACATAAATTTGGCTAATTGACCCAACCAGATTTTGAACTATGATCGTTTTTTGGACTTTTGGGCCTTTGTCGGTGCTTGTTTAAGTTGTTTCTTCCACACTATCGCGTTCAGCTTTTCACCCAGTAAATAGAATCCGATGAACATGAATAGACATGCCACAAAGAAAACTATTCTGCCAGCTGTCGGCAATACTTCCAGTACTGGGTATACCCAAAAGCCAGTTTTCGCATGGATGATGTGAATCCAGACCAAATAGCTGATGCTGAAAACAGCCAAGATTGATATTCCAACTTTTCTGGACGGGTACCTTCTGAAGGACGTGGCCAGTTCAATGAGGATGAAGATCATAATGTTCGTGTGCATCACGTGGTTCAGCCATGTGGGGAAGAAGGGGTCCAATGCCTTCGGAAACACGAGTTCGCGGTCGATGAAATAGAGGGCCCAGAATGTCGCTCCTACGAAGAACGAAATGGGGAAAGCCAGTGACGGTAACAGCTATATAAAAAAAAAATGTACCATAATTTCAATGAATAAGTGATGAAAGGACTACTTACGATGTCCTTGACTTTTCTGATGAAAGGTGTTTTTTTCGGTGCCACTTCATTAGAGCCAATCAAGTCGTTCAACAAGCAAATTGTAAAGAAGAATCCTTGCAGTAACTGTAACAAAATTAAATGTTACAGATAATTACATAAGCAACGATCATTTCCATCACGTAGTTTGTATTTAATTATGGAATAGCCTTGATTATTTTCTAATGCAAATTCATTGTTTTGTTGTTTATTCATATGTTCAGTAAATCAATTATTATTCATTTTTTAATATTTTCTATGTTAAATTAAAATAGATATTTAAGTAATAAAAGTAGATTTTTCAAATTATACAATTTTAATTAGATTGTGGTTATTAAATCCTGGAGCAATACACACAAGGCGTTTTGATAATAAGTTACTTTTATCCAAATTAATTGAAAAATAATGATATATGGTATTAAATGGTATATTATGATGACGTTGCCGTTAAATGATAAGTTTTATAAGGGAATTTTGCCAAACATCTACCTAACAATGAACAACAATGTTATTAATCAAGAAAGTTAATGAGTTCATAAATCATAATTCGTAATATTTATACGTGTAAATTGGCAATATTGACTGTCAACAAAGAATAAAATACAACAGTTATTTTGACGTCTACAGTGTAAACTCTACACCATGCGATGGAATAAAACTTTCCTACTGAAAGGCTATATTGACTTTCAAGTGACAATTTTGAATTGAATTGAGTAATGATGAATGATGAATGTTATGAATGATTTAATTAAATTATTACCGCATCCCAGTAAGTGAGGTACTTCAATTTGCCGCTGTAATCCCATTTTTCGCCTCTGTTATGCACTTCCTTGGGTATATTGACGTTGGCCCAATCGTAATAACATCCAAACCAGAAATGTATAGTTGCCAAACCGTGCAACACAGTCCGAACACCCATAATTGACGGCTTGTCACAAAATGAAATCGACCACCTCAATAATTAATCACCAGTCACTTGGATGATTGTGCCGGATTTCGCGTGCGTTATCTATGGAAACGATAGGTTATCTCGTCGAAACCGCTGACAAACTGAAAATGCTTATTGATCCTCCACCGTGCACTCGAGTTCGAGGGGCGAATTTCATTTGTGCACAACCAATATCGTGTCTACACACACACTGCCTGCTTGACTACACGTTCTTTTACAAGTATGTTTTATGAATGTTGCGGTAGTTGTTTTGTCATAGATGTTTCATGATGAGACTGACAAGATCGGGGGTGACAGTAAACACGTGTGGGGGAAATGTCTGAGTCATATGTAATTTTTAATTCAAGGCTACAGACAATTCGAATATTTATTCATTGATTGAGAGCAGATGTATTAAATTGATTAGATATCTTTGATGGATGTTTACAGGTGGAAATTTATAATTGTTGAAAGTTTATCAAAAAATATATTTTTTAAATTGAAGCTTAATTTTTACATTCGTAAACAACATGCCAACGTTGTAGTGTTTTCTATATGTACTATATAATATAGATGAAAGAAGAAAAAAGTTTGCAGGTAGAAATTTATAAAGTTGTTAAAAGCTTATAAGCTCTTGATGTTTTTAAATAAAATATTAATATCTTTTTTATTTTACCTTCCTAAACAACATTCACAAACATCTTCGACCTTTTTTGTCTTACGTGGTATTAAGGAGTAAACATCATAATCATAAAGTGATGAAATTTAAATTTTGTCTATATAAATGTTTAGGTTTATATTTCTAGATAGAACACTCACCTAGGTTTAACATCGAATCAACGTCACCTCTGGGATTCACCTGGCGCTCATTTAACATTGATCAGAAATCGTTTTGACATCGTTTAAGAAGTATTGTGTTACATTTATTAACGTTATTCGATGTTAATCATGAATCTTTATGTATTTATATATATATATATATGAAAATCTGATAATATTAAAATGTGAAAATATATTTAATTGCTTGTATTTAAGATATTATATGTTTTAGTACATACATCGCCTGTATGTACCGTACGGTTTAAAATATAATATTATAAAAAAAACGAAAAAATAGATTCCAAGCAGCAGATTCTTTGTTTTTTTATGTGAGTTTTCGCAAAATCACAAAAGATTTAAAATATTATTTTACTCTATTTAATTACATGAAAATAAATTGAATTAAATTTTTAATTCATATTTTAATTTCAAAAATAAAAAATAAAAATATAAAATGGCAATAAAATACATTTATCAAGTTATAGATTTCCATGGCAATAATTTTTATGGCACACTAAAACATTCTCTAAATAATATAACAATAGTTTGGCTATAAAAACTAAACTGAAAGAATACAATGTGTTTTTTATTATTAGATTAAATTTTTTTATTATAATCAAATCGTGAACCTAGATAACCCAGTGTGCGAACGTTTAATAAATAAATAATAAATGATAACTAACATTATCTAGATCCGTCTACTCATCAAACGTTGTTACATAAGAATACTGTTTATTGCCATCACCAGTGTCAACATACACTTTTTATTGTTCTTGCAACGTTTTGTATGAACTTTGAACGCGGTCAAAACTAGTTAATTATGTGATTATAAAAACCAGTCAATTCAAATTAATGCTTGATATGTGTATAATGGACTTTTATAATTATCATAAATCAGTACACAAATAAAAATACATTTAATTGTAGGTAATTTTTCTTACCATATTCCAAATGGTTAAAAATTTAAGTCTCCCTTTCATTGGTACGAACTCATTGCCCCTGTTCATCATGGCGATGTCCAGGTAGGTGACTTCGTACCACTCAGCGAATGCATAATTTGCAACCAAGAAAGAATGGAATAATGTACGCAACATCGTCACAGATGCACTTTCCCCACTGGGTCCCACAAGAACCGGTACCTGCGGTGGTCGAGCGCGAACTGTTCCGCTACGAAAGTTTCGTAACGAAACTAGTTATCAACAAGTTGTTATGTTTCGCAGTACTTTAGATTGTACTGGCGAATGTCACTCTATCTCTTGTTAACGGCAATTTTAATTATCATTTAGTTTAATTGCCGCTGTTTATTATATTATAAGCCATGTGTTTATATGATGGATAGTATGCAACTAAGATAACAATATTTATTTTTTACAATTATGCAGTTACAAATTTAAAGGTTTTGGCGGCAAAAGCGTTCCTACGCAATTACCGAAACCGACGTTAAAGCCATCGCCCTCACAATACGCTTTCATGGTAACAGTATCACCGTCTTGCAAAAACTTCCTTTGGGTACCGTCTAAGAGTGTAAGAGGTTTTGTTCCCTTCCAGGCCAATTCCAACATAGATCCAAATGAATCGGATGTCTAAAAATGATAGAAGAGTTACCTCTGTTAAATTCTAATATCAATTACCTACATCTCCACTAATTGTGCCACTTCCTAAAAGATCTCCAGCATTCAGATTACAACCTGTAATGGTATGATGTGCGAGTTGTTGTTTGGCAGTCCAGTACAAGTATTTGTAGTTTGATCTACAGACAGTTGTAGCAAGATTCGATCCTTTGGCTAAAAAAAGTCACAAACACTAACATATAAAATTCATAACATGTGACCTTACGAGTGATGTCGACTTGGAGATTGATGTCGAAGTTGTATTTGTCTGTATGTTTGAGGTATGGAAAAGGTTCAGGTTCTTGGGGGAAGTTATCAACCAGGAACGGTTCCAATGCGTATGTTGTAACAACCCATGGGGAAATTGTTGTTCCCAAGTTTTTAGCTGTGAATGGGCCCAAAGGAATGTACTCCCACTTTTGGATATCCCTAGCTACAAATGCAAACTATAAAATAAATTTATATTTTATATTTTTTGTTACCGCTCCAATCGTTCATTAGGACAAATCCAAATATATGTTTGTTAGCATTTTCAGCAGTAATTACATCTCCCAACTTGGTCTGACCTCCAACGAAAAACGCCATTTCCAGTTCGAAGTCCATTAGTTTGCAAGGTCCAAAGACTGGAGGTGCTCCTAAATTATTTAAAATAAGAATCTAATCGTCAATCACTAAAATTTTACCTTCTATCGCTAAAGTTTGCCCATGAGGTCTGTGTATTGGTGTGCCAGATATTATAACAGAGCTAGCTCTTCCATGGTAACCTACTGGTAAATATTTCCTAAAAATGATCACTATAAATCATTCGTCTTGCCAAGAGAATATATTTTACCAGTTGGGCATAAGAGCGTTTTCTTTGCTCCTGAACATTATGCCAACGTTAGTGGCATGATGGATGGACGAGTAAAAGTCGGTATAATCCCCGATTTTAGCTGGAAGGTGCATTTTTGCTTCGGATTGATGTACAAAAGCTCTAAAATTTGGTATTTAAAAAATAGATTTATGGTAGGTCATGATTTTTACCTAGATCTAAGTTCTACATCGTTTTGCAAAGTAGGATTTTCTATGGACAACAAATTTTGAAGGGTGTTTCTGGCTTCTCTCCATGCTTTTTCGTCCAATTTCATAAATTCATTTAAAGTTTGCTGGAAAAAACACAATATGAAAAAGTGAAGAAGAAATTACAAACAAAAACCATACTTCCTTGAATACATTTTGATTATCCTTTAGTTCCGGTCCCGTAAAAAGGTGGGATATTTTACTAAGGTCAAGAATTTGGTCTCCTATTGCGACTCCTATTCTTTGTGAAGGCTAAAAAATAAAATAATAAATTAAAAAATAATCAGAATTATATTACATTAAATTATAAAACCATTTAAAAAATCTATTCTGTAAGAATGCATAAGTTAAATGTTAGATATTCATAGCAAAATTTATAAAACATCATTGTTTAACATTCAACAATGTAAAATAAAGCAAACTAAGTTGAAACATTCAGATATACCGCAATGAATAAGTATTATTCTCAAGAAGTGTATTTATTTTAGAAAACTGTAGTTTCATTATTAAATGCAATAAAAGGTTGATAGATTGCGCTGTAACATTTAATTTTTGTATTTTTTTGATGCCAGTTAGTAAATATTTAAATAAATTTTGGTAAACTATAAGCATCAACGTGATTAAATGGAACTTTTCATTGTTAGTATTAATACTAATAATATAAAATATACATTAGTAAATTAATAGACATCAATATGCAGAATGATAACTACTTGGCAACACCGCAATTAACATCGAATGATTATGGAATTGTTGTTAGCATGATTGTTAGAGGTTAACAATAGTATTTATTCACATACAATATATTTTTTCATCTTACTCACGTCATTATTGGTTGAAAATACGCCATACGGTAAATTTTCAATGGGGAAGTCGCAATATTGTTGATACTGGATGAACGATTTCATTTTGAGAGGCACAAGTCTGGTTGCTGCGAGATTAAATAATCGACTGGTGTTGTTTATCGTTAAGATGTTGATTCTTTTGAATTTAAATAAATTAATAATCTTGGAAAACTGGTTGAATGATATGTTAATTAGAAAATTTTCTTGTTTGTTACATATCTGCATAATTTTTTTCGAAATTTATTATAATAAGCTTATTTGATTACCCTATACATTATTTAACGATTAACTATTAGTTTCTTCTTATGGAATTAACATTTAATTTGTCTTAAATAATTTTTTTTGTACAATATAATAAATTTGAGAGTAATTATTTTTGAAGCATCGTTTTTATTTAAACACATAATTTGAACCTCTGCTTGGAATAAATATCAAATATCCTTAAATGACCACAACTCATGAATACCAATTAAAAAAAAGCATACAATTTGCTTTCAAACAATGAGTGGTTTCTCTAAACAGAGGATTCACAGTGTTTGATTTTAAATATTTGTAGATAACATCGCATTGAAACAAATCCTGGCACGAGATACTTATTTACATATATTACAATAACCCCATACAACCATAAGCACCGTATGTGGAGTACGCCAACAATAGTTAAATGTGTTGTTAATCATCGTCGATGATTGCATGTCTGGAATGATAAATACGAGTGGGACGATCCCAACACTGCTAAATACCGTTTTATAAGATTTTTTAAGAGTTCATCCACCATAAATTCAAACCTAGATGTGTCTAAGCATGTAACTGTTTCATTTTCGAGTTCAAGTGTTAACTTATTAACTAGGAAGTAAATACTGTATGGCACATAAACGATTTTTGTCGTGTTGGGATCGTCCCATATGGCCGAAGAGGAGATGGAGGTGCCAACAGATAATAAACGCATACAAAAAACAATCGATAATGTAACGGCAAACGGATATGAAATTACATGTGTGTATAGAGGAAATACGGAATACAGTTACTTCATCACCTGGACTCTTGGTCGCCACTCGATTTTGCGGTTGAAAAACGCCCCGGTGGCGACACGAATTTTAATTTACCGACGAGTCTGGCTATTTATGCGGGACTTGGGCTTAATTGCTCTTTTACATTTTGTGTATTGGATATAACGTCAGAGAGAAGACTTAATGGACTGTAGAAAACATAACTACAATTAAAATGATGGAAGATGCAATTTTTTTTTATTGATGAACAAAATAATTGTAATTAGCAGAAGAGTATTTAACTTGTAATAGACTTGTTACCTTTATGGTGGCACCTAAGCCCAATCTTTCATCCAATTATCCATGTTCAATGAATCATAGAAAATTGACTACCGGCTTACAATTTACGATAAGATCTGATGGTGTTTTATGGATGTAGCCACCGTTTGAATAGATTGCAGGCCTGAAAACCCGGTCTACCATAGAAGAAAGTTTACCTTCGTGCGAGCGCGCGTGACTCATCTAGCTGCCTTACCACCACCATCATGGTACCCGTTCGAGCGTCGGTCGAACCAAAGACCAGTCGACTTAACTCGTTGCTTGGGTGACGTCGTTTTGTATTTTTTCGATACGTGGCCGCGATCGGTGCTTCGATTTTTTTCCGGTCGGTATGGTGCAGTTGGTGGTGGGCCGATGGTAAAAAAGCATATCAACTGATTTTGCTTTTGGGTAAGTTGGATGGTTCACCTGTTGATTTGCCTTTGTTTGTTGATTGAATGTAGATATGATTGTGACCTTCGCAGTTTTATTCAATTATGTGTGAAGGTAATAGTCGTGTTTACTTTTCGCTTACCATTAGAGGTAGCCGATTTGGCGTATTTGTCTGTTGACATATTTGGTTTTGTTACTCACACATTTCCGCGTAAATAATTATCTTAATATTTATTATTTGTTAAACTACTTAAGCTTCTTGTCGTTGGCTGGGGAATTGGGAGTGAATCACTGCTTTTTAACATGTGCCTGCATGTCTGGACGAAGTAGCCAAACCAGACGGAAAACGAGTTCAAAACTGAAATATTTCGTTTGGTGCTACCGGTTTTTTAAGGTCTTAATGAAGTGAGGGCCTTAAATAAAAAACATTCATCTTTTACTTTGATGCGCACACGTTGAAAGCTGTCTTTTAATTTTGTAAAAAATTCCTATTTTGTTATATTATTGTTCTAGTTTTTTTTGTTTATTTCGAGATTTCGTGCTAAATATTTATGATTGACAAATAAACATGTCATAGTTGTAAAGATAAGTGAGGGCAGAATTGCAAAACTTAAATCAGTGACTCACTAAAGTTCAATATAAACAATTTTAAATAAAGGGAAAAATTCTCCTGAAACCCATAAATTAGGAGTGTTTGGATTTGGTTTATGAAATAAGATTAGTCAGGTGTTTCTTTAATGTTACTCTGTTAAAAAAGTAAAAACATTTAATTATAATTTACATCAATAAATTTCGTATATTTTGAAAAATTCTAATTCTTTTTTCCCCATAATATTTATACATTTTATTTTTATGTTTTGTTAAACTCGTATTACCAAGCATAGGTTCAGGGTTCCTTTAAGAAAAATAAGATGACAAATTGTACAATAAAAACAGAAATTAATAATTCCTGATCCTAATATTTGAATGGTTAAAATGAGTATCTTGTGGTTTGGTGTGCTCGTTCCAATATTTACAAAACTGTGCACACATTGTCACTTTGCTATGTAGAGTGTAAAAACAGTTCACTGGCAATTATGTATATTGCACTGCAATTACGGTTTTTCACGTTTTCTTTATATTCACTATTTTACAATAACTACACAACATGGAAAAGCATCATAAAAAGTTTACTTATCAAATAACTAGGTCAGTTACATTGTGCTAGATTGCGAAATATATAATTATGGTAAATAATATGTCTTATTGTCAGTTTATGAAAAGATGAGTCATATACTTATGAATTGTACTTAAGGCTAACATCTAACAATAAGTACGATTAATATGTATTTATATAATATTCAGACAGTGTCTGCGGAACCGGAAAAGACAGTAGGATCCGCTTACGCTAATATCACACCGAATTAAAAATGTCTGAACATTTTTATTCTGCTAGATTTATTATCTAATCTACAATGACTTTAGTATTTTTCTATTATTTCTTATCTATTGTATCTTTGCTGATCAATTTTGCTGATAATTTGTTTCATATTGATGATCAAAACGTTGTTGGTGACGTTAACAATTGTGGAACATTTCAAAATAAAGTGTTGTGAAAACGTGTTTTGGTAAAGTGTAGGATTGCTGGAAGGATTACGCAGCAAATTCAAATAATTGTTAAATCAAACTTATTAAATTGTTTAATATTTTAAAGGTAAATGTCAATAAAATATACCACAATTTATAATTTTGCAAAAAAGTGGGTTGAATATTTTAACTTTCTCTTGCACTTCAGTGTGAACTGATTTACTATAATTGGCATAACAGGATTATGTAATAGTGTAAAATTATTCTTCATTTCCTTCATTTACCTAATCAAATCAATCATTAGTTATGCATCGACATCGAATCATCGATTAAATTTAATGGCAGCATATGCAATGGAACGCTTTTGAAAATTGCAAATTGTTGATTGGACATTAATGCAAAAAAGTAGGAAAGTACAAGATATTACAATCTAATAACAATTAAGAATTAAATAAATAAATGCAAGTATACTAGATTTATTTAAGGAAGAGGAAATCACATTACTTATAGCTTTTTAATGGAATAATATACTTTTTAATTTTATTATACACACATATAAACAAAGTTTTAAGTTGAATAAAGAAATTAGATGTTTATACCATTTTTGAAGTAACTAAATTATATATATTTTATAGTAAAATAGTTTAAATAAATATTTCTCTTGGATATAATTTCTTAGTTAGAGTATTTTTTAAATTAGATATTTAATTAATTGTGCAGTATTTTATATTACCAAACTGATCTTTCTAATAAAAAGTTAATTATTTATTATATGTCAAATTTTTTCCATGGATAAATTAGGCAAATAAACAGTTTCAAAATATTTTGATGCCTACTTGCTACAATAATATTTGCATTAATAATAAATATATAAAGTCATAAAAAACTAAATCAAAATTTATTGACTGCGTTTAAAAGTCATTGCACATTGTTTGCACCTTTTTATCTTTGCACGACGCGATATATAGATACAGTTTTCTCATTCGTTCTGCTATTATTCGGTTCGGAACATCTAGCTAATAGGAAGTAAGGTTTGAATCGTTTCTTAATTACAACTAAATACCGGCAATTACGTATAATTATCTAATTCAGGGGATTAGAATAGAACGGAACTGAATGGAAAACACACTATCATGGTGAGTAATTAGTTGAGAAGATTTACAATACTGCACGATATTTTTGAACCATTTCATATCTGAAGTTTCTTGGATTTGTCATACATTTTTGGACGTCGATAAGATTGGCGTCAGCGAGTCTCCCACGCTTTTGTGCATTTTCAAGCCGTTTTAGAAATGTATATTCTTCATTTTTCATTGTTTAATTATAATGGTGTTTTATTTTGTTACAGTTACATTTAAGAAATAATAATATGTCAGAATACATGGAGTTCGATTGGAGGCACAGTGTAATCTCACCGGATATTATGAAAAATGTCCCGCAAACGAGAGAACCGTTTGATAGAAGTAAATCGATACAAAGTGAGTAACTCGATAATTTAACTAGTACAATTAACTAGTTGTCCAATTGCAGGTTTACGAAAGATGATAAACCAGTGTGAAGATCTGGAACTAAGGAACAAACTGCCCCAGGATGACAAAACATTACAGAAATTCCTGTACGCCCGAAAATTCGACATACAGGAGACCTTCGATTTGTTGAAGAACTTCTACCTGTACAGAAAACGCAACATGGAACTGTTCCAGAACTTCGATTTGCACGCGCACGACATCCACAAGGCCTTAGAAAACGGACTGCCAGGTACGCTTGTTTATGAGATGCAAACGATATAATCGTTTCCCAAGTGATTTAAAACGCCAAATCTGAATAACACGAACATATGTTCGTTGACACATGCCGTTCGACGCAGGTGTTGAACTCGTTAAGGACCGCAAAGGCAGATGCGTCCTTGTCAATTACACCAGGACGTATGGAACGATTAACCCGAGAGCAAATTGTGGTTTTTGATCATAACTGAGAACTGGATTTCATTTTCAATGCGTTCTCAACTGTAACATGCGAACAGTAAATGATACCATAAATGTTATCAAGACCCAATAATTTAGAAAGTACCTTTAGATGTTTTTGTCGCACGCAGTTAGTTTTATAATTATATTTTACCATATGAGTACGAAAACATGTTTATTAACACTTTTGCGTGTGTTTATGTAAATGATTCACATGGATCTGTTGGTTGCAGGTGTTTTACCGATCAAGGACCGCAAAGGCAGATGTGTCCTAGTCTTCAACGCTACGAATTGGGATTGCGGCAGTTACACACTGATAACCATATACAGAGCGTTACTTTATAGTTTGGAACAGCTAACGGACGACGTGACCAACCAGGCCAATGGATTCGTCGTGATCGTTGATTGGACCGAATTCACTTTCAAACAGGTCACCAGTTTGAAGCCGGGAGCATTGAAGCTAATGATCGAGGGATTGCAGGATTGTTTTCCTGCTAGATTCAAAGGGATACACTTTATTGGACAACCTTGGTATGTGGAAGCAGCTTTGACAGTTATCAAACCATTTTTGAAGGAAAAAATCAAGGAAAGGATGTATGTACATGGAAATAATCTGAGCACGTTACATGAACATGTACATAGGGACATTTTGCCAGCTGAAATGGGTGGTGAACAACCTTCGTACAATCCTAGATCATGGCTTGATACATTGCTGTCTAATAAAAAAGACGAGAAGAAATAAGAAATGCGGAAACTCTGAAGGGATACGATTATAGTAGCTTTAATTTAATTATAATTTATTTTTAAATTATTATAACTTCTTGTGAGAGGCTTGGATGCTATGTAACCAGATCTTCCAACTTGTGTCAATCAGTGGCTTTAGATTGCATTATTTTTGTATGGAATTTACTAACAACAAAGAGATTTGTGAAGACTGTTATTTTTCTATTCCTTAAGAAAAATATGATCTGAATCATTCATATTATTTTGTATAATGCACGATAATTATATTTTTGTTCATGATTAAAATAAACCGGTGTGTTGAGTAAGTGGAGTAATTGTAAGAGTAAAAATGACAATATAGGTAAATGTTATCTGTGATCTGTGAGTATTTAAACTGTGCTTGAAATTAAAGCCCGAATAAAATATATAAGAATTATATAATAAAATGTGTATTATTTTTATTAATTAATTTCATTATTTATTCTTCCTTATTTTGATTAAAGTTACATATCTGTAAACTTTAACTAAAAAGTTTTATATATTTGTTTATTTATTTATTTATTAAACAGTTTAGACTACTAGAACCATTAGCTATTACTATATATTTCTATTTTGGTTTCATAAAATAAACAGTGGCGGTCATGGAAATAAAATAAAATTTAGAATTAAACGGTTTGTAAGATATTTCATTAAAGTATTTAATTCAAATTTTGTACAGTCAAAATAAAAAATTATTTCATATTTTATTTTGCTTTTTTTGTTACACATCTTGTAAACTTCAGACATATTACTTCAATTCAAATGTATTTACGTTTTGTGTATGCATTTAACAATACTATTGATAGTTAGAATTTAGCCTTAATAGATTATATATTATTTTATTAAATAAATTTACTTTCAGAGAGAAGAAAGAAACATTACTTTTCAGAGAAGTGGAAAATAATAATTAATATGAAACATTAAGGTCTAAATATTGCTGATATCGCTAAAAACTTATTCCGAAGAATGGTAACATACTCAATTGAAAATACAATAAGAAAATGTGGTAACAAAAACCAACATTTTTTATTGACAAATTGAAAAAATTAGTAAACGACATCCATTCTTGTTTTCTAAGCAAAAAAAAAATTAATTAATTGAGTCATACAATATCAGTGAGTCTAGTAGAACAGTCGAACATTTGCACAAAAATATATTAATTCCTTGCTATGGTATAGGACCATTATGAAAAATTATTAGTAAAATGGATCGTTTTCTATATACATAGACATTATGAGAGATGTGATGGAACTATTTTCGACCGATAATTTACCAGTTACGTGGACTTTTATGTATAATAGTAATAAAAAGCATGCATCCAAAGTTATTCAAAGTTGGTTTAAAGATTTTGAGATTTCCGGGGCCAGCGTAGTCCGGATCTAAATACAACTGATAACTTGTGGAGTGACATGTAATCTCGATTAAAAGACCAAAAAGTATTAAATTTTGATGAATTGTGAGTTCCCGACAAAATATTAACAATTTTAGTTATGAAGTTCTGAATAATTTATTTAACAAATATATATTTTTCAAAATTGTGCTATTTCCGTGACTGGCCACATTTCGCATTTATTATGTTTAAGATTTAATTTAAGTAGATATTATTTTGATTTAGATTCATAGGAGAAAGAATAAAGTGTATTAATTTTAAATAAAATATAAAATATATTGATTGCATTTAAATACAGTTGTGCGTTTCCTAATTAACGTTAGGATAGTAATGTGTGCTATTTCCCTGTCTACCACTGTACCATATAAAAGATTGCCGTGCAAAAAATGTTTAAGATTTTAGAATCGTCTTTAATCTCCTGAAATATTTTGCATATCGGTAGATCTATATTTTTTCTGGTTTCCGCATATTTCGTGCACCTGTATGTTCACAGTCTACGGGATTTCTTCTTCACGAAGGGTAAGGGACCTTCTCTTCAAGGATGCACGGTTGGTTTTATGATTAAAGCTTTCTGGTGGTTGAATTTTGTAGCCACTTAGTTAAAGAAATATTTTTTTTTATTTCTTATATTAGTGTGAATTATGGTTTCTTAGATATTGAGTGTTCTGGGTTGCTTTTATTGCAAACTTATTCGACTTCTTTCTTATTCTTTCACTTCAACTTTGAGTGGAACCCATAAGATGCAAACTTTTTGTCTCATTTCGCATAACATACATCTATTATTACTCATTCCATGTCTGTGAAAATAGATTTTTTTATAAATAATCGTTTGATATTCTGTACGATACTAAGGCAATCGGTTTTTTTGGAACAAAGAAGGGAAATTTAAAAAACCCCTCTCCGGCTACCGATCATGGCACATAAAAATTCATACATGGGGTGACTGAATCAGAAGCCGTAAGGGAGGCAAAGATACCAGCCCTCTGTCAACTGGTTCGGAAAGAACAAAACCAATAGGGGAAGATTGGAAATCATCCTGGCTTGTGGAGTAGTACTGAGCTCTAGGACCACGACAAGGTGAACCTATCCTGGGGAAAAGGCAATCGTTAACAATTTTTGTGTTATAATTGTGTTATACTGCTGTGTGTTAGTAACTTATAAATCTAATTAAGAAGTTTATTTAATTAAACTATTATTATTTATATTTGAAGACAGTTAATAATATTTAAAGATTAATATGAATAATTTGAGTTTAATTCTACCATAAACTTTTAATATACAATTCACCTTGAAGAATTCTAAATCCAACAGAAAACATATTATTATTTGACTGTAAAAATGTTGTAGTATACCTCGTTGGGATGAAATAGAAAATAATTTTCATAGCTAGGCATTGTTTGACTTTTGAGTTATTATTTATTAAAAACGAATTAAAGAAAACAGTTGCGTGGCATTTCTAAATAAAAATATAGAGAAGAATTTTTCGCTTCAGTACTGATTAATTAATTTTTTTTTTCAAATAAGGCTATAAACATTAAAATAAGTATAGCAAGGAAATACTAAAAAGTAATGTTAAAACTTGGCGAATGTCAAATATCATATGCAACCACTACAAAATATGTGAATTTGGTATCATATAACCAACGGTACGGCATTAATAACTCATTACCTAAATTATCTTATCATTAAGCTAACTTAAGCGATGGATTTAAAATATAGGCAACCAGGATTGTATCCACGCGGCATTCTACCAGATAACAATAATTGAGAAATAATTGCAGTTATGTCACAGTCGACCGCGGTTCCGGCCGTTCATTAAGAAATAAATCCAGCCACCGTGCGAAACCGACTACTGGGTAGCACGGGGGAGGGACAAAACAATTCACCGCGACTTGGATCCGCGGTTCCATGACTGCAGTTCGCGGCGCGACCACAAAACGAGAGGTGCGCGGTGCATTTTTGAAAATTTTCGCGTCTTACCAATATGGAATAATTTGAATTCAATTTCGACAGTGGCAGTGAAGCTTGGGGTCGTTTTTGGGGACGATGTAAGTGCGACTATGGTTCGGTGTTTTTATTTTTTTTTAGTTTTATGTGGGGATATAAGCCTGTAGATAATTGGATTTGATAAGAATATTTTCATATTTTGTTACGTGTCATAAATATTATCTATTACCTGCCATTTCCATTCAAATACTGAATATTTGTATTTAAATTTGTACAACAAAAAATAAAGCACTACATTTTGTGGTCATTCTATAGAATTTTTATTATGGTGGCATAAGATGAGAAAAATTAAAATAAATTAGTTTATGGTTTTGTTTTACTGATCTTTTAATTTGACGGAATTTTTATCCTTTATGGTATAATGATTGTATATACACATATATACCTATACCAGTCATTTACATCAGTGGGTTAATTTCCACATTCCATTCAATTTAAAGTTTGTTTTCTACAAAACAAAATAAACTAAATTTTATAATATTGTCATTGTCATTGTTATATTTAGAGTGTAAAAGACTATATTTGCTTTGGAAATTAGACTAATTCAACATAATCAACTAAAATGATCATATTACATTGTACCACGTTCAATTCAGTTTAAGTTTTATATAATTATTTAATTAACAACACAAATATTAAAATGTGTATATGTGATAGTTTTGTGCATTATACATATTTTTATTTATGCTACAAAGTTTGTTAAATATGACCCTGAACATTTAACATAACTTTCAAGTGTATTACATTTTACGATTTGGATTTAGTATTCATATATTTTTGCTATTTATTTTAAAGAAATTCAATTGTCTGAATAAGGTTTAAAATTCTACAATATGCAGTTGTTAAATATTGCATATTGTATAAATTTAGTGAGATTAGATTACACAGTTGCCATATAAATTATAATCACATTTTCAAAATTTATGTATATGTTATAAAATAAAATATTGTAAATACGAAAATACAAATAAAATTATTTAGTTTACAATTGTGTATTTAGATAATGATTAGACTGTTCTTAATTTATTTTTGTATTCATAATATATGTACAAAATTTTAATTATAAAATTTATTATATATTTAATATTAATAAATCAATATTACTGTCGAATTAAGTATTAATTAAAAATAAATATTTAATTGCGAAATTAACCACTTTTATGCTGAAATTCAGAGTAAACCTTTAGAATTTTAATTATTTATACTAAACTAAATATTTACATAACAACAAACTTTCGGTTTCCACTATCTTAAAACATGTAGACCTAATTCTTGCAAAGCTTAACCTTGACATTCTAGAAACAATTTTTAAAAATTTATGTCTGCTATAAACATTATTATCTGATCGTATTCTAAAAACTAATCGAAACTCAATTATTTGAAGCTATGAAATCATCCTTCAACGTTTCTAATGCATTAAAGTAATTACGACACCGAACAGATTTCTACAATAATTCAATGTATATTTGAACATTGTCAGTCTTTCAACATACCCACCTGTTGGACAAACCTTACCGTTCATTGCATTTTATTGAACGCATAATAATTATGCATTAAATTAATTGTGTACCGTTACAAATATATAAGAAATAATTTTAAGTTGTCTGTCGTATAAGTTTTCCGACAAATCAATTAATAGTCCGCAACTAACGGTTACAATTAGCAATTTCAAATGGAACAAACACATAAATTTCAACATCGAGATTACTGCAAACGGAAGTAATGCGATCTTAATTATTTCAGCTTGTTCGCAATTTATTACTTAGGAAACACATGAATGTAAACGACAAACGGGATACTCCCTCATCCAATTGGTTTTTTATAAAACAACGAATCGTTCCGAATTCACAACAAATTGATTAGGAGAGATCGGTTCTCATAGTTAGATTTCGTCTAAATCGTGACAGAATAATCTTAACTTAACCGTTGAGTTGTGACCAAATTGTTCATTTGTTATGGCAAGGCGCCAAGGCACATTTAACATGTTCTAGTTCGCCGTCAATGTGAAAGTTAGGGAACGTTGATATCTCGAAATTGTACCATTACTGATGACAACAGAATTAAAGATTCTAATTTAATCGTAGATAGCTGAAGATGAGCGCCGACATGTTCACCACTAAACCTGTTAATCCACTTAAATCGCCAGAACCATCCAGGATACCTTTGCCGAGTCCCACACCGCTGAGAAGATATGGGAGTTTAAGACTTAGGGGGGAGAATAAGAATGGACTTACTTCAGCTGGAGATTTTACTAGAAACATTGAATCATTAAGTAAGTCTACCTTAATATTAGAATCACAGAAGGATTCTTCCTCGTGGCAATTGCTTTTAATGTTTTAAAACATTTCGTTAAAAAATGTTTCAATTTTAGTCTAGTCGGCTATGTCGCAGTCATAGTTACAGTAAATAAATAACCTAAAATTGTGGGCAATTGAATGACAAGTTAATTGACAATTTTATTAATAAGTATAACTTTGTGTGTGTAGTTTTAAACAAAACTATTACTCATAACAAATGTGTCTTTGAAATAGTAATTTCAAATTTATTAAGGTAACTTTATACTTTTTCCATAAATAATGATTTTTTAAATTTCTATATTACTAACGAATATACTGTAATTTTTTATATCACAATATAACTAGATATCTAGTTTATAAAGAATTACTGCTGTTACTACTACTACAAGTTTGCCTAAAATGAAAAAAAAAAAAAATGCTTTATTGATTAATAACTGTAAAACTATTAGAAAATAAATGTAATAAATTTTTAATGTTAGTCATCAAGTTTTCCCATCTCGAGCAATCAATCGTTCCTGAATAAATCATCGTCCGAACCTGTTCGAGCCGGTCCTGCGCGCCGCCACCCTATCGATCCGCCCCGACAACCACACTAGCATTCCTGCAACTGTTTGCTTGCAGGAACCGGCGGCGTCCGTCCACAGCAGGAGGGCGGGCAGTGCGCGGTCGGCGTCCCACTGCAACGGGGCCACTCGTTCATGGAAAAGGGCGAGAAGAAGTATGGTTCGCGAGGCCAAATGGCGTCCAGGCCGCAGACAATCAGGACGACAGTGAAGGTGGACAGGAACGGTGGCATCCCGACGCCCAAACAGCTGACCACACCGCAGAGTCCCAACAGGATCAGGAGTTTGGTGAGTCACTGGGAGATTTCCTTGTTTCCGGGTTCTTGACACTTTTCTATTACTATTTATTTGTGCTTAATTGTTTCTTAAAATCTTCTATGTAGTAGTTATTAGTTCATAAATGGTTGCAATATTTTTGAGGAAACTGTACCTGTCAGTTTGGTGCACCAATTGTTTGGAAATAGAAGCAGAGTTTAATTATTCTATTGAATTTGAAAACTGATAGATTAGTAGTTAACAATGTAGTTCAATAGTCAATGCTGAACTGTAAATGAAACAATCATAACTCCATAATTAGACTCTAGTTTCTTTGTTGTGTTAAACTAAATATTTGTATTAATTATGACATTAGAAATAATTATATTCTGATAATACTTTAAATTATAAATTTTGGCTCTCGAAAAAAAAACAATTAATATAGTACTCGGAAAAAATAAGCTTCCAAAAAATCATTTCTAACAGTATTGTTTGATAATATTCATGGATTTAAACAAAAGAGAAAACGTTTTTTAAAATCATGTTTATTATTTTCATCGAAGTATGTTTTTCCTAAATTTTTCTGCTTTTATGTTAAAATTAATATTTATGATTGTTTATTTTTATACAATCGATGCTACATAACGTTCATAACATTAGTTTAGTATTGTTTAATTTTCTATGGGGAGACATATATCACAATAATTTTAACAATTTTAAAATTAGTATTATTATTATTCATGGTAACAAGTTGATAATATTTATAAAATATTGAACTTTCCAGCCATTTTTAGTTAGAAGTATTTGAGCTTCATAAGACCCCATTGTCTTGATAAAATTTAAATATAATAAGTAAAAATTATCTTAGATTAAAGTAGTATCGATCGGTTTGTACATGTAAAGGTAACAGTTCACCTCGGTTCTAAACTAAATATTCATGCGACGACATAACTCCAGTTTTCAGGTAACCTAGTTACGTGGTTTGCACAAAATATGCCTTATCACTTTTCAAAATAATGAACGAACGAAACAGTTGGAAACGAAAGTTTATAATTTTCCTGTGATAATTTTAATTGTTGGAAACGCTCATTGTGTTGCGATTGCGGAAGATTCGCTCCCACGGGTAAAATAGTGCCGATTAATAATGCAAATGTGAACAAAAACTTCAATCCGAATAATTATGATCATAATTTTATAACGTGGCGTTGCATCAACCGTTACATTAATGTCTGTTTATTTATACGGCGAAGTGTTATCAGAATTTTGTGGTAAACGAATGCGTGTTCAATTAATTAATTACAAAAAAAAAAACACAATTATTGACTTGTGTTGCACGTAGGCGTTAATTAACTTGTTCCCAAAGTGGTCGAGAAAATAATTAATTTTTGTCATTTGCGATTGTTTTACGGTTTTAATGTGTAATTTCGTCGCTATGTTACATGAAAAAATTTAATGGGAAGTTTACGGAACTTGGATTTATTACACTGCGCTTTCCAAAGGTAAACAAACTCCCTTAACCCAAATAAATTGCAGGTGGTTCAGGGTATTAATCGATAAAGTTCATGTTTCGTGTCAAAAAATGTCTGTAAAGTTCGTAAATTCCTTGGGGCTTTTAAAATTTATTACTTAGTGGTGATATAAAATATTGCGGTGAGAAGTAAATAAATATTTTTATTTCTTTGAATTTGAATCAATAAAAGAAAAGACTGTTTATAATCTTGTAGCAACTTAAAAATACTGTTCAATAATCAAATTATTTTGAAGACGTGTTAATGTCAAATTCAATTAAAATATCCATATTTTCCAAAGGTAAATAAACTTCCTTAACCCAAATAAATTATAAATGTGACGGGATTTTAATCAATATAGTCAACGTTCTATGGAAACAAATGTTTTAAAAAATTTCTATGAGATTGTATTTTTATAATTTTTATAAAGCTTATTAATATAACATTCTAGTTTTTTAATTATAACATTTAACTGTAGAAACATTTATGAGAGATAAAGTTCATTTTTACTTGTTTATTCCCCTTCCGACTTCTTAAAAGTTTATGACTCGTGAAAAATTAATGGATTAGAGTTAATTAACAATAAATGATTGACATTCTAGATATTCAATAATATTATCAATTATTATTTATTAGTTTAAAGCAGCCATTTCGCATCGAATTAAGAAAAGATTTACAGAACATTTCTTTAACGAACTTAACCAACCAACTTTTTGATTTTTCTGTTAATTGAACAATTGTGTTAATAATATAATAAAAAACCAAACAAAACAAAGTGAAATCCAGGTTAATGCTAATCAATAATAAACTAGTATTATACAAAATGCATATGAGACTGAATTTCTAAAATAGTGAGTTTTGCAATATCAAATACATTTACTTTATTTACAGTTCAAATTTGAAACTGCGTCATCCTAAATTTATGCTACAATTTAATCTGAGTGAAAAGTGCGGACAAAGGAAAATTTAGAAAGACTATTAAATTACCCGTAAAATCTATTAAATGCCGTTTCTATAAGTGTAATAGAAAACAACCGACAATAAAAATATTTGTTTAACAATTGGATCCGTTTTATTAGATGTAACGAATAATTTAATAGGATTTATGACCTGGAAAGTGTGGCGGTTGCGTTCTGTGTTTTCTTTTATTGCTTTTCACTGCTTGTTCGCCACGTCTAGGTTTATTATAACTGGGAACTTTTTGTATTTTTGTTTTCTTTGCATGTATTTTGAAACCTTAGGCAACTTAATTATTAAACTGGATTTTAATTACATAACTAGTTGTTCTATTCCGTTACATAATTTTTAACCTTTAACTTGTTGCATTAAATACGTGAAAAATAATGTATAAAAGAAAACATTTGGTCTAATATTGTTAAAACGAGATGAAGATTTTCTCTTAAATTACACGGACATTTAAATTCGAAAGCGTGCATAATTATACATATGTATGTTTTCTATCAATTTTATGACGGAAATTAGATTGACTTTAATGGGAAATTCGCTTTGGTATGATATTAAATAACGTTTAGTAATTATAAATCAACATGCGGTCATAAATTAAGATCTGTACAGGACTTCATTTAAATAGATAATTATTTGATGTATAATTATTAATCTTTTTTACTTTCTTGAATAATAAAACTCAATTAAATGCTACTGTAACATTTTTTCCCTTTTCTATTGTAATTTTTCTTAAAATACCAATTTATAATTGTGATCCTTATCCAAACAACCAATTTAATTTCTTTAATAACTTGCCTTGATTGATTGACTCAGTATTTTTTTATATATATATAATTTACAGTCTTTATCGCTGTCCAACACTCGTCTGAACAGCCCGAAGTCACCCTCGGCGGTGTCGGCGTCGTCGCCGAAGTCTCCGGCAGACCAGGTGCGTAACCATCTCCACGCCTCCAACCAACTCCTCGACTACAGGTCAATCGACTGGGACGACACCGACAGCATCATCAGCGTCGGCGGCAGCAGCGTGGCGTCGTGCGACCACGCCAGCGTCGCCCGCAACGGCACCACCTTCTCCGGCAGAAGCATGAAGTAAGAGCTCTCTATGTACATTTACAACTATGTGTTGGTTATATAAAGCGTAAAATCAGGAATGTTACGTTTTATCGATCTACGTAACAGGCGATCGAACCAAAACGGATTTGTGGGTTAGCATGCATTTTGACGGTTCCGTGCCGTGAAGTTGCAGCAATGTGTAGAAAGTAAGATCGAGCGAACCTGTTTAAGGTCACAGAAACGGAAATGGGAAGGTGGTTACATAAATGATGATAGGTTTTAGATGTCGGAATGTCAGAAAATTAATGATGTGTTTTTGTACTGGTTTTGTTTTGAGTGCTCATTTCAATTGGTGGGAATAAATTATTCGTAAAAAGCTAAATACTTGGTCACAGTTTGTCGCATCGGCGACTAATAAGAGCAGCAAAAAAAGAATGATACATTTCAAATATGGTGGTAGTATAAAATTAGATCAATGAACCAATTTGTTACCATACAAATATCTGAAATATATAAAATATCTAAAATAATAAATAAATCTATAAATATCTAAATTATTAATTTTCCATTATAATTCAGTTTCATTATAAGCACATTCTAAATTATTTTAGATATTACAAATGTTTGAAATTTGTGAAATGTTCAAAGTTGGAATTGCAAGGTTTAATTCTTTAACAACAAACATTTTGACTAGTGATTTAAATTAAAAATGCACATTTATTCAATAAAAATTCGACCACGTCAACTGCATTTCTTATGTCAATAAATTCTTTCTTGTTTTACTGGTTGACGCCGTATCTTAATAAAAAACAGAACCAGTATTTGGTGTAACCTTTTCTCGACTAAATCCACTACACACACATGAAAAAATAGTTCCTGAAACTGAAGAATTGGCTATGTTTGGATATTTGGAGTTATCTCATTGGCAAGAGGCACGCCTCAGGTACTCTACCATTGAAACAATAGTTCGCTCTAAAAGCGCATGCGCCAATGTTGGATCGAAATAGAAATATTCAAAATTTACTTATGAACCGAATTAGCAAGATGCATTTAAAAGTGTCTGTGAAGAACTTGCGCAACAAAATATTCATTGTCGGTTTTACAATATAATATCCTGCTACCTTTATTTAAATATTAAGCTATATTCTATTTTAAAGAATAAAATCATGTTAATAAAATCATTTACTAGGTGAGGCAGTGCCTCATCTGATCTTTATGTGATCGCAAAATCCTATACAATATAAACTTATTTTCCCAACTAATTTATTGTTTCTTTTACTTATCCTAAAAAATAGACATGCAAACATCTTCCATTTAAAATTTAAATTAGCTGATTACAGTTCGTGTTTAATACATATAATATTAATTTAAAACACTTCTTCACCTATTTATTAATGATCTGATAACATTGGTCGATTGCACGATCCTTCCTGTAAACGTTTGCGGTGATGTATAACGCGGCTTACGTATCAGAAATTATCTGCACAGGCGCCTTTTTAGGTCAGTGAAAAAGCGATATCTCAATAAAATCCAATTTCCCAAACATCATAATGTAGATACAACGGTGGGCTTACCCGAAATGTTCATAAATATTTTACCAGAATGGGGGTTTATCGAATGACATCCCTTTATTCTTATTTATTTGCTGTTTAGATACGTGTTCCATTGTAACCAACACGCCGGAGCAACAGGTGAGGACTACCTGACACCAACCCAGCGAGCCCACAGGCAAGTCAAGAAATTGAAATATCTCCTGCAACAAGCCAAAAAGGATTTAGAACAGAAGGACAGTGACATACTTAAATTAACCAAAGAGGTAATTCTATTTCAATGCTCTCCCTCCTCGTTTTCAATACAATGTTCCTTTAGGTGGTAGAACTGAGATTATACAAGGCTGCTTTGAGCTCACCGGAGGACAAGTCCAACTCCAGCGACGCGGTAACCGTCAGGGAGAACACAAGTGAGGAAACCAGTCCGGAAAAAGATGTACTCGACGCCGAGTCATGCGTGCTCGAACCCAATCATCTGGCGACGGGACACAGTGAGATGAACAACTCGTTTGCCGATTCCGGACACTTTGAAGACTGCACAAACTCATCGGTACACTCCAAAGACTCCATCCTCTTTGACGATGGAAATAGATCTGTGAGTTCATATCTGTTGTTTATCATGGTTTTCTATTTATGTGGGAGTTTTTAATTTCCGCTACATTTTTTATACTAAACTAAATTGAGTGTAAACATGTTGCGTTGTATTTCAGCCGTTTAAGACTAAATTAGTGGAAACATCGGATAAGGGTATAACGGCTAATTTCGATAGTTTCGACCACGATTCTGAACACAGCAAATTGATAATGGAATATGAGAAACGCCTTCAGGAATTGGTTAGGACCCACGAGGAGGAGTCCTACCATTTGAAACAGAAACACAATGATAAAGTGGAGGAGTTGCTACAACGAATCACTGAAATTAATGCGAGATATTGGGAATTGGTCCCGGAATTAGACACAGCCCGAGACAGAATTAAAGAACTAGAAGTGCAATTGGAAGAAGCTAGCAAGAAACTTCAAGAACAAGAAGATAAGCAAAAACAGTCTTATCTTCAAATGTATAATAAGGGTCAAGAAGCTGCTAGACTAGAACATGAAAACAGGGTATGTATACAAACTTAAATGGTAAGTAAAAGATTACTGAAAATTTTTTATTGTAGTTAATGGAACTTGCTCACCAAAATCCAAGCAGGATCTCAGTGCCAGAGCTTCTGCAAGAATTACAAGTCACCAAAAATGAACTAGAGAATATTAAGGTAATGTATTTATACATTATTTTGTATGGTTACTTAAAGGTGTGACAAAGAACATCCAAACTAACTTGTTGCATGTGCGATGATCGATTTCCACCTCATATATAACTGGGAACTGTCACAATTGCTTGTCCCTTTTATATGTTGGGATGATATTATTAACAGTTTCATTGATCATGCTTCAATCATGCTGTTGTGTCGTCTGCGTTTGTCACATCTTCATTGTTTACATATTCAATAAATCATGTGATCAATTCATATTTATGTTTGCTTTTGTGAAGTTTGTTTAACTTTGGGACGGATGTCGTCTTAGTGGATGTTTGAGAAGTTGAATTGGTCGCATTGATTTTCGTTGCCTTTCCTTAACAGTACCATAGCTAACCTATTTGTGTGTTGGTGAATTTATTTTTTAGGACGTAGAGTACGCGTCGACTTCTAAGAGTTCGCAACCGTTACTGAGCGCGAAAGAAGCACTTTCGCTCTGGGTACTCGGTGCTAGAAAGGTAACTAACATCCTAGGCCTGGCCTCCGCACCCTACCACCACCCTTAAACGTAACTCTACGCTACACCCAGTTCTTTTTTGTCACTTTTACTCTCGCTTTCATGCATCAAGGTGTGATGAAGGAGTTTTCAAATTTTAACTTTAACATAAGTGATTGCTTTAAGACCTCATTTGGAAATTTTCTTCATCAAGGCCTTAATCTGCTAGCTGGCATGTGTCTTTATATTTCATGTTATATTATTATGTGATACCAATATTTTAGAATGTTACTAAAGTTCAAGAAGGTTTTTTCAAAATGGCGTATTTAAATGAAGGAATTTCTATTCTGGACATAATAATATTGAGAATTTGCGTAACTGATCAAAATTGTTTCTTTAACCAATTCTTAAATCAAATTACGTTTAGTTTATTTCAGAGTTGTACGTGTATTATAATTTTCTTATTAATTAAAGTGATACATGTTTGTGTAGTTTAGAGGTTTGGATAATTTCGTCATGAAAATACCTTAAATTATTGCATCTGTAACTAACTACTTAGTATATAATGTGTGTAAATTTGAAAACAAATTTGTGCATGGTAGAATTAATTTGCGACTTTTCATCAGTTTCAATAACACTTAATGTTGTTTCAGGCAATGTATCGACAATTGATGGAGGCCAAAAGCAGGAATAAAATCGATCCTGAAATTACATTGCAATTTTTGAAATCAGCAGTCTACTACTTTCTAACGGACCGAGAGAATAGCCAAGGTCATTTGAAGGCCATCCAAAGCATACTGGGATTCACAACCACTGAAATTGACAACATCTCGAAAGCAAGGCTGCAGTAAATTAAACGTAAAATCTAAAATAATTTAGTGCCTAACATTTAAATAAAATCTTTAGATAGGACCTTATTAAAAAAGGACTTTTTAAAATTCGAGGGAGACACGTGATACAAGTTGGTTCTAAATATGTTGTGTAACAAGGCCTATTTTGTAAAAGATAATAAATATTTCGAGCTTCTAAATGTATATGAACAGCTTATACTTATCTGTTTCGCGAATCGTTTGGGAATGTTTAATTTTACATTGCAACATTTTATCCTATTATCAAATTAGCCTATACAATTACATGATATTCTAATTAGAGAGAAAGCCAAAAATTTTGTCTAGGCTAACAAATATCAAGTAAATTAGCATTAATTTATTAATTTTCAATTGTGATATTAAAAAAAAAACATTATGCCGTCTGCTTTAAATATCCAAAGCACTGTTTAAAAATTAGTAAGAAATCAAGTAGATACAATATATATTTTGTAATAGAAGCATATTTTGGATGTTTCTTTATAATCAGTTTATAAGGGAAATATGTATTGATATTTTGGTCTGGTGAATCATATAATCTTGTGATTTGTACAAAACTCAATTATATACTTTGCTCACGATTATGTTTATTCTACTAATTATTTACTAGTTTAAACCTATTTATATAATATATTCATTTATTATTTTTGTATGTATATCTTTGTGATTGTTGATAACTTCGAGAGTTTATAATGGGACGCCATCATAGTATGGTGAAGAAATTGTAAGAGTTCCTGATAAATCGAGAGGTACAACACTGTTAATGTAAGGCATATTATAATTTTCACGTACGACTTTTTGTTTGAATTTGTTCTTAATGCAAATTTATTTATTCCAAACATTCAAATATATATATAAAAATTACTGATGGTTAAGGTCCGAATTTTTATGCAAATGCATATTTATTAAGTGCAAATTCTTTCCGATGTTTATTGATGATTTTTATTATTTATAGCATTTAAATGTGAAATTGCATATTCCGCCCTGAACGAAACTCAGTCGGTGCTAACGTGGTTTACTAATGGGTCCTGTGTGTTAGTAACATAGCAATAACTATATATAATTCAAATATTGATGAGGATTGAATTGATGCATCTCTTGCATATAAATTTGGACTAATGTGATTATTACAATTTAAGGATGAATAATCAAACAAACATTTGTATGTAATATTTGTATATAATTTGTAGGATTTATATTTATGTGGAGAGGATTATTATTATTTGTAATTTTTCTTTTACGCCACTTTAGTATTACTTTTGCACTTTAGTCAGTTTTTATGTAAGTTTTATGAATAATGGGTCGGTTCTGTGCAATTTATCGAGACAAATTACTTTCTTACATCCTTATTTCTTTATATATTGTTGCGAATATATGTAAATTTCAAGTTATAGAAAAAATGTTAATAAAATATACAAATATAATTCATGTTTTGTTCATTTAAATAAATTCCAGTCTTGACGTCAAATTTTGAGGTCGTTAAATCCATTCACAACGTGATGTGAAATAAATAAATACATTTAAAGTTTTCTAAACAATTGAATATCTGTTATATTTTATTAGTGGCAATCTGTTAATGTTTTAAATAAATTCAATATAACTTTTCAACAAATAAATTTTTAAACCATCCAATTTAATGTTGTTTGAATCTATAAAGAACTTAAAACGTTATTTATAAATCATAAATAATTAATTTTTCATTTAAACATTTGGTTTGATTAAATATTTTTTAAATTATTAATTAGTATGTAACACGAAAATGTAGTAAATAAAATATTTATATGTATAATTAAAAGATTAAAAAAAAAAAAATTATTAATTTTATTTACTTTTGTATTTTTTAATAGTAATCCAGTAATCCAAAAGGTTAAATTTTTTAAGACTTCTAAAATTTAAAGTTATGGTAAAAATCATTTTTGGATCGCTGTGCGTATTGAGCGCAGTAACTGAATCATTTTTTAACAGATTTTAAAATTCTTTAGGGTCGTGGAAGGAACAGAGAAGAAACATACCTTTTTTAACATACATGCAATTAATTAATTGAAATAATACAGGGTTTTATTAAATTTATTGTGTTTTTTTCTTTTGTATTTTTCTATATTTGGGCGCAATATTTCGACTATTTAAGGAAAATATTAACGTTAAATGAAAGTTCACTTAAGAAAATTGATTAATTTTTTAAGTTTCACAACATTGAACACTGAGACGATCCCATCAAGAAATGTCAATGTTAGAAAAACTTATTGAGAGGTAAAGTAACTTGGTGAGAGGGGTAGTAAATTATTGCTGTTAACTTTAATGGGAAAGCTAAATCCTGTTTACAAGCGAAGTGATTTCACTTGAATTTTGTCAGGTATGATTATAATAACAGTGTAAATGTATATTGAAAAGTCGCACCAATTAGCATGAATCTCAATTGGTAACAACTCGTTACATCGGATTGCTTGTGGTCTAATAGCACAATTTACAAGTTTTTAACAGCAAAGTATTATGAAAAATCGAGGCTATGGAAAAAGAACGATTTCAATATATGTCCGATTAAAAGAAAACAATTATTGTATTCCAAGGACAATACTTTTTAACTCGAATTTTAGATTTAATGAAATAAAATTCTATATATTTTCAGGAATCAAGTTAACAGAATATATATTTGTAAAGTTGTATCTTCCAAAAACGTATAGAAATTTAAAAATGGTTTAAAAATAACTGTGATACGACAGATGTATACCAGTGACTCAAACACACCACAACAATTTAGGATATGGTTTTAAATTCTACGGAACTAGAACTATAAACTACTATAAACCACTTCTAATGTACATTCGTCTTTTTCAGTAAAGGATAAATATTTGCCACAAGACAATAATAAATTTAACAAAATCTTTATTTTTAAAAATTGATGAAATACATATCCATTCGTTTATTTCTTATTTACATTCATTCTTTATTTCATGAATTTTTATTAATTAATATTGTGACTGTGATAATTAATAAATATTATTAAATAATGTTTTAAAATTTAATTCATTATTTTGTTACTACTTAAATATAAAAATATTTTCCGTTGGTAGTTAACAAGTACTTTTTAATAGACAGACGATGAAATATCATTTCTAATCATTTGTTAGGACTTTTTTACGAGATTAGAACAGAAATTGTATGAAAATAATAATAAGTATCTATTTATAATTTAAATTGTGGTAAAATGTCATAAAACCACTTAAATGTTTACAAACAGCAGCTAATTGTTGTTAAAATCACATATGACCACCACTTATTTCTCAGTTCTCTCGAATTAGCATAAAATCAGCTGGTCGAAAACCGACTCCCAGTCAGTCCACAGTCAATTGATTGGTCACTCGTCGAGATGTTGTGCCACAGATTGTCCGGTCTGATCTTAATTGCTGCCCTTTTTGCCGCCATTCTCTGCGGTCAATTTTCGAGTGGCGCAATTGTGCCTAACCAGGGTTTTTCCCCTGTCACATTTGGGAACAAGAGTGCCAATTCATCCAGGGTTGGTGTTTGCACCGTTGAAGTGCCGTAAGTATTAGAGATAATTTCAAGAAATTTTGGTAATTGTAACAGTATGTATGTTTTCCATACTTAACAAAATGATTATATAAAATTATAAACTAGAGTTTTTTGTAAATCAATTTTAGTTAAGACCGTTTAAATTATTTGTTGGAAATTTAATTTTACGTTTACTAAATTAATATTTAGAGGCACGTTGTTATGTATAAAATGCCATTACTTAAGTGATGTTATTAAATATTGTTTAATTTTCTACTAAATTGTCTACTAAGGATAACCAAAGCATTTCATAAATATTTTATTAAGTATACATAACTGAGTCTTAATTAATAATTAATTACATAATTTATGCTAAGGCTGAATTTTAATTTTAATAATATTGCCGTGTTTCTTAAGTAGTCTTGAATAATTTATATGCAAACATTATTTATTGCCACTTACAAATTATTTTATACAATAACATATCATTGAGTTATTTGAAATTATCAATTAACAAAAATACCATTATCATTTACTCTTGCAAAACGATTTACAATTTTAAAATACTTAAAATATTAATTTTTATTGTAAATTTATTGTTATTGAATGAACCGAATTATAATTAAATGAAAATACTTTAGAACAAATTATTTATTATTTAAACTGTGTCAAGTTTAGTAGTGTTGTAAGAAGAATTTGTTAGTTTATTTCTATATTATACATTGATTAAATATTTATTAGTTATCCTTAACGAATCCTTACGCACATATGCATAAATTAAATCTGCATTTAGTGCATGAAAACGCAATTAATTCCAAGAAATGAAAGTAAACTGACACAAATTGTGTACGAGCAACCATAAAAATAATTTCCACGAGAATGGCAATCATTAACGGGTAATTATTATAAAAGCAATCTCTGAAGTTTCACTGCGACAAAAAAATTATAAAATGATATTTTAATAGGATAATAATTTGCACGCCGCTACTTTTTAGTGCCGCGAATGTCACGTAAATTCCTGTATCGCATAACTCTTTCCAGTTTAAATTTACACCCCCACAAACATTCGATAATTAGTTTATGTTCCCGGGAATTAAATGTGAAATGCCGGATGAACAATGCGTCTGTCCTTAATTTTCTCTCGTCTGCAAATTTTTCTTCCGTTGGCCTTATTTGATAGAATTAAATGGGAAAATTTTTACAAAGACGTGCCATTCAATTTGATCGAGTACAATGGCTTATTGAATCCGGAAAGTATTGTGAAATACACTCACGGATATTAGAGAGAATGTGCATGTACTTTCTTGTTACATTTTCCTGCTGTCAGAATCTTTAAGATGTAGTTTTATATTCTCTATTTATATTCACATTTTTCACTTTTTTGTTCACTTTAATCGATACTTGACCTTTGACTAAATCTGAGAAAAATATATTTAATTTTTTGTACAGTTTTATATTACTTCAATGTTTTAAAGTTCAGAATTAGTTCGAAAGAAAGGAGGGATGTCGTTACAAGATTTCAATATTTGGAAGCTCAACTGTCTCGAAGAACTTAATTTGAATTTCATAAGTCATAAATATTAATATTACATTATTGAAATATTTATTCGAACCATTTTTAGAAGTAGTTTTTTATTTTTGTAATTAATTATCGAAATGTTCACGTTTCGAAGTCTGAAAGTTGTCCTGTTATAAAATTACAAAGTTGCCAAGTTGAATAGTATAAAAATATTAAAGTTGCAAAGTTGTAGGTCTGTAAAAACTCTGGTATACTATACAACCACGAGTATTACACATGTTTGATACTTTCCCCATCAAATCTACGCTCGGAGATAAATCACTGCGGGGTAGATAGAGAAAGTTTGTTGAGGAATGTCTTTATCTACTAAAGTATTAACCTAAATTGATTGTGTTTTTGGCGGGGAATAAATCATATCAGATAATGGTTTAATTACATCCGTCGGCGAAAAATGCGGCTGTGCGTCTGGTAAACACCGTGGGAGCTCGTATCTGCTTTGGACCGTTGCTGATAGGATTCCTATCAATTAATTAACTGGAAAGGATATGTTATTTATTGCTGGACTATTAATATATATATTTTTTATAATGCATTAAAAAGTTTGGCATTTATACGCGGAAAACTGAACTTACTATGCTGTAAAACTAACATAGTAGTTTTAAACTACTAAATTAACATGTGTTAAAACTTTTAATTGGATACAACGTGGCGCTAATTGGAACGATTTTTTTGGGGTCACATATCATAATTCAAATTGGAAGTAACTTGTTTAAAACAGTAACTTTTATAATCCTGTTATGATTTTGCATTTGCAATAATTTAAATATAATTTACATAGTTATAAAATAGAGTAGGAATAATCGACTATTCTTCACGAGCATTTAAAACCACTTAACTCCTGATTGTTCCTTTAAAATTGACAAAAAGACCATCAACCAAAAACTCTCTCGCTGTGACTCTTGTAAGATAGCGGGGCCATTCATCATTGAGATTTATTTAAATTCCCCACGCCTTCCACACTATTCAAATTCGCGCCGGCTTCAACTGGAATTAAACAATATTCAGCCGAAAACGGTGCACTTTTCCAGCCGTTCCGATTTAAAATTTGCCACAATTGAAATGTAATATACTCGTGGGAAATCGACCGTACATATTGTATGATATCAGAATGTGTAACGCGCGTGTAATGTGACTGAAATTCCACCATGATGGTTTGAACCGGTTTCAGTTTTTCGATTTCTAATTTTACTCTTTGATGTATTGATATCGTGTAAAAACTGAAGCTAGTTACTTTTCCCGTTCAAATGTCAATATTTACGAAGTTAAAAGGGAATTCTAAAAATTTTCAAAGCTTGTTTAATCCCTCAATAAATAAATGGCAATTGTCCAATGTTGTAATGAAACAATCGGTATGAACCGCGTGTGGATGTAGCTCAAATAAATAAATAAAAATTATTACCACTTCCATTACCGGATGACAGTGTTTGATAGGACTGATTAAATAGTGGTTGTCAGGCAGGCATTAAAAATTGTCCTTTCCGCCAAATTTACTGCGGATCCGCATTGTACAATGCGTTAACCGCAGATGATTTACATGTTAATTTGAGTATGTTTTGTGCATTTTGTCTATAAGTCTTCGTCAACAAAGTAAATTAATTTTATAAGATGAGCGAAAACAAAGGAGGAACAGGTAATGAAAAGAAGCATAGGGACTAAAAGTGAGAACAAACTAAGAAAAATATTATTTCATTAAAATTAAATCAACGCAAGTTCTACAATTCTAAAGGATTATAAAACAATCTAGTTATTATTTATAGTAGACGTGTTTCAGTTTACAATAAAATTTCTATTTTGCTTTCATTTATAATAATATTCACGAACGTAGGTGTTTTTCTATTCGTTTTTGTATTCATTTATGAACTGGTACTTGAGATAGTTCCAAGTAAAGAATTATGTCATTTTACCTTGAAATCAGTCGGGTATTATTTACTTGTCTGAATAATAATTAGAGTGATGTGATTTTTATTTTCAGAACCATCGACCTGATTGCTTTGCCCCAGAGGGACGGGCCAATACCGAAAGGCAATGGGGTAAGCGTAATTAAATTCGCACACTTCCTTAAAATATTCCAAATGACAACGAACAATACTTTTAAACGTATTGGTAATTTATCTAAAAATAAACTGATACACACAAACATGTTTTTGTATCAGAACAACAACAGACGTGACAATGAATCATTTTAATCTATTTATTTGTTTGCGTAGACAAGAGAAGGATTTAGCAAGATCGAAATTTGTTGTTCCGGTTATGAAAGGATGCCGCACAGTCACTATGCCTGCGAACCGATCTGCGAAAACGGTTGCGAGAACGGCAACTGCACAGCGCCCAATGTCTGTGTCTGCAAAAAGGGATACATTAAAGACGGCAGAGGCACTTGTATTCCCGTGTGTCCATTAGGATGTTTGAACGGTGAGTTTTTCTGGGGGAGATGTTGAATATATCCAATGAGTTTCGTTATATGGCCAACATCATATTTCTCATCGGATTCGTTAAGTGTATATCCACGAATTACGTAATTGAGATGGATTCAGGCCGTTTCTTGAAATTCAAGGGGATAATAATTTAAGAAAAAATGTATTTATTGTATTAACTTAATACAATAACAAAAATTAACAAAATTTATCGTAAAAAATATTATGTGGCTATAATTATTGCAACTTGAAATACATTAAACATATAAGCTGTACTACTGGATTTGGATGTCATTACATCTAATGTTTATTGTTTTTTCTGTTATTGTTGTGCCTACTATGCAACTGGTTAATCTAATTTTATACTTTAAAAAATTGCGTACTGTTTTACTTTTTAATGGATAAAATTATAGAAACTTTTTACTCTACGATCTTTCATTGCTCATTGTGAATTTAAATCGATTTTGTTCCCAGGGTCTTTTGCTTATATTAATTCTTTAATCATTGGTCGAATTGAAACTGTAAGTCAAATTAAAATTTTGAGTTTACGGCTAAATCGATTGTTTCTCTTATTATTAAATACATTTAGAGAAACTAGCCAACTGGTAGAAACGAAAAAAAACTTATTAACATTTTAAAAAGTTGGCCACTATTGTATAAATGGAAAAATTAATTTTTGATAGAATTATGATTAAAATGAGAATGTACTAATTTTAAGGATTAAAAAAGGACACTACTGTAGAGACAATAATATAGAAAAAAAACTTAAATTGTTCAAAGTAAATATTAAATAAATAAAAATTTATTAAAATTATAATATTTATATAATTTTTAAATTTTATTGGTGGTATTTAATTTTAGATCAATCAAAAATTATATATAATTAAAAATGGATTTTGAAACAGTTGTAAAATATAGTATTTTATTTGATATTGGAGAACATCAAATTAAATTTATAAGGTAAAATGTTTGTAGCAATTTATACATTTATAATAATAGAATTTTCCCTGTACAAGTATTTTATTACATGTAACAAAATGATACACATATTTTTCGTTATTCTATATCTGTATATTAAATTAAATAGAAATTAAATAAAAAATTGATATAATAATATTTTAACTTCCAATATTTTTAACAGGGGTTTGTTCAACAAATGGCATTTGCTCATGCAACGGTGGCTATGAAGCCGACCCCAAAGGTCAATACTGCACCCCGGTTTGTAAGGGTGGATGCGGTCTCGAGGGAGAATGTATAGCTCCGGACACATGTCTTTGCAAAAAAGGGTAAATCATCACCACACATTAGAAAACCATGTAGTGATTTTCTTATTGATAGTTACTCCCTCAACCCCACGAGCCATAAGTGCGAGTACCACTGCGAGGGTGGATGCGGAGAGGGTAGTTGCATCGCTCCGAACACTTGCTCCTGCAAACCGGGATATGTGACGGTTGGAGGAACGTGCAAGCCAGATTGTCCCAAGGGTTGCAAGGATGGGGAATGTGTTGCTCCGAATAAATGCTCTTGCAAATCAGGTAACTGTCAATTTAAAAATTTAACAGAAAGAAAAAAAAATCATTTTATATGAAACGTATTGATTTAATTTAAACGTTCCTTTTCATGGTGTAGTTTATCGATTTTAAGGAGATTTGTCAGCTGAACATGAAACGAGCATTAAGTTTATCGCCAAATAACTGTATAGTTAAAATATCCTGACAAGTGTCGTTACATCTCTACGAGCACATTACTGAATTAATCACACTCATATGAATAAACCGCCCGGTCTAACTTCAATTAATATTTATAAGATGCCATGAAAGTTTCATAAGTTCCATGAGAAATCCCGCCGCCTGTATATTGTTAATAACACCATTACATCGCGATTTTCAATGCGAACAAACTTCCGGAGTTGACGAGCTCGTAAAGTTGCACGTGACTTTTGAATGATGATCATGGAGTTCGGTAGTTTGTCTGCAAATCGAATAAAAATCGTGTTTCAGGTTGGAACTTGGATAAATCCGGGTCGGTGTGCGAGGCCCATTGCAACAAACCGTGTTTGAATGCCGATTGCACCGCCCCTGACGTCTGCACCTGCAAGAAGGGATACACCAAAGCCGGTGAGTGTAATATTAAATTAACTGGGGGTTGATTGGGGCCAGTCCTTTGTTGATTCGCTGCAAATAATCCACTTCGTGTAATGAACTAAAGTCTGATTGTTATTGCGGTTGCAGGAGGAAGTGAGAACAAGTGCGTTGCCCATTGTCCAGAGGGATGCCCGAACGGCCAGTGCGCCTCTCCCAATTTCTGTATCTGTAATCCTGGATACGTGAAGGAAGCAGGAAAATGTGTTGTCAAAATTTAATTAGTTAAAAAAATTAAGTATTAGGATATATTACTTTTTAATAAATAGAATTATTTGCAAGAAATAAAGTACTTCACATTATTATTGTATTAGAGTATAAAAAATAATGATATAATAAAAATCTGCTTGTAATTCTTTCATACGACAAATTACATATTACTTTTTAAATTAAATTTCTTATAAAATGAATTTTTTGTGTTATTGAAGTTAACTGAGATTTTAGTTAGAAAATAGATTAGACTTTTTATAGTTTTAAGCTTTATTGCGATTGCTTCAGTATCATAAAAAGGTTTTATAATGTTTTTCAGAGATTATTTTCAGAATAAAGCTTTCAGTAAAAATGTAGTATCTATAAAAATGGTAAATCAACTTCACAACAATTTCGAAGTAAGCAATTTTAAGAAAGCATTTCGAGATTTAATTAGCAATTTTTCTTAATTAAACATCTAATTTATAAAATTTTAGAAATAAAATATGAATTACTAAAAGCTAATTTTATGTTGTAATGAATGAAATATTTATTTTATTTTATTATTTTTCTTTTCATTAAAATATATTTTAAGGAATAAATAAAAAAAACTATGCATGCCATAAAAATTGTTTTGTGGATGAAAAAATAAGTAAGCCAATTAATTTTGCATCCTTTCAAATGAGTCTATACTCAATTTCACAAAAAGTCTCTTAATTAAACATTTTTTTCTATTGAATTTATATGATTAACGCATTAATTTTCATAATTAATTTACTACTTGTTAATATAGCTTTAAAAATGAACCGTCATTAGTGAATGTAGTGTAATATACAAAATTGAACTTGAACACGATTTATGTGTAAATACATGTTTATTTAGAATACTTTCTTTCCAAAAGCGATAAAAGATATTTCGATTGATGACATTTCAAAGCTCTATGCAAAGTTTTATTTATAGATTTACACGTCTATTGTATATTTTTTCATAGTTGTACATATTCATTATTATTTTTTGTTAAAAAATGACATTTTTTTAAATGTTTAGCAAAAAAAAAGTTCTATCTGTTTCTTCAAAAATTGCAGTAGCTGTACTCCGTGCCTGGAATTTTGAATGGTGACGCACCTGCAAGGAAGTAATGTATCTAACCTTAAATTTTAGTGTTTGTGTCCAATAAAGTGTATTTACGGGTAATTTTATTGCACTATTTTACTGAAAAGAAATCTGCAGCGAAAAAATTTGGAGACAAATAATCGGAGGAATTACATGATGTCGGATGCTAGTAGAACTTGAAAAGAACATTACAAGTAGATGAGTTTTTTTTTTTGAAATCTTTAAATGTGCCGTATGATTTGAAGCTGAGAGACGTCGAACAGCGTTTTCTCACGTGTCAACCACATCAACGGCTGAAGAGAAAAGGTTTTTTGCATCGTATCGTGTCTGGTGATGAAATGTGGATACATTACCATAATCCAAAGCGTAGAAAATCGTGGTGTACGCTCTGACATACGTTAACATCATCCGCAAAACCAAATATTCATGGTTTGAAGCTTCTTCTCTCTCAAGAAAAACGGCCGCTATGTGTACAGAGAACACCCGCTGTATTCACCTGACATAGCCCCTTCTGATTTCAGAACAGCGCTTCCATTCTTACGAAGATTTAAAAGAATGGATCGATACTTGGATAGCCTCAAAAGAAATATGGTTTTTCTGACAAGGAATTTATATGCTGCCAGAAAGAAGGAATAAAGTAGTGGCTAGCAATGCCAATACTTTGAGTGAAATATTCTTGTTCTTTATATTATAAATAAAGCTTTTATTTTATAAAAGAAACAAGGAAAACTTATTCAAGGTTCTAATAATTTTGTACCTATTTAATTCTATATTGATCACATCTAATTAATAAGCTAATTCCTTGTGATCAAGTACACCAAATGTCAAATGTATAATTTTTCCTACTGCTGAGAATACGTGAATTCAATTTTTTCTGTTACACTATATTGATAAATGACACAACTCAGTTATTTTAATAAGCATTAGAATTTTGAACTGTTTCCATTTGCTGAGGAAAAGATTCCACTTCGTTCGATGTTTCAACAAGACAACAATGATAATTACATCAATAAGGAGTGGTTCGTAATGAAAAACTTAACTGTGCTCAGTTCGCCGATCTAAGTCATATTGAGTGCCTTTGGGAAGCATTAGAACTTCGTATCCGAAAAAAATATATCAAAAGTAAATTTCTTCAAAACATACAGGAGCAGTAGCAACTAATTTCTGTTGACACATTGCCGAGAAAGAAAATTTATATAAAAATATAAAAAAAAATTGAAGAATTGTTTAGTGCAATTGTTGCAGCAAGGAATTCAGTTTCAGAACAATATATTCATATCCTCAAATGGTTAAAGAAGTAAATGTTTAGAAGTTATAAAAAATAAAGAATATGCCTCGAAGTATTAAGTTAATAAACTAAAAAAAATAAAAATAGGTGTTATTGAAAAAAAAAATTGGCAAACGTATACAGATTTTATTCTGTATTTTTTGTTAAGTTATCATTTTAAATGGATCTTGCTGTATGTTACATCAATAACATCAACAGCAACATATAAATTTAATTTAACTTGAATTATAAATATTTATATATAAGCTCCATTAATTAATAAAGTAATGTGTTTAATTATATCAGCTACATTTGATATTTATCCCTCTCATGTGCACTCTCTTTCGGTCTTTGAAAACTTACCTATTTAAAATTACAATCGTTCTCTGTTGAATTGAATAGAATTGAACCCCATTTTTGATTACAGTTCATTTAAAACAGTTGAGTATTTATATCCACGTGACACCAATTTAAATTAACGATAAGCAATTTAATCTGTGGGAAAAACACGGAACTGGCCTTTTGGGAGTTAATTACAGTATAGGGAACTTTGACACTCGACCGGTTGATTTTTGTTTACGGTACACGGTTGGCTTATTTGTTTGCCTCGTTGTGCATGAAACAGCTAATTATATGTATTAGTACGTTGCCGTAAAATTAATTTCGTATTAGAGGTCGGATTGAATTATTATTGGAAACGTTGGGCACAGAGAACGCGTGCCTTTTGGAGCGTGAATGTATTAGAGGACGTAAACTACGAGGATAATATTGGTTCGAACTGAAAAATTTTCAGGAGGTTCAAATGAATCGTTCTGCACTCGATTCTTTAGTATTGGCATAACAATTGGCGTGAGTTTTTATTGAAATAACACGGGTTTTAAATTAAACATTTTCATTGTGCAATATTGCATCGACTATTCGTTTTCCGTCACCTCTCGCATTTCCCCCCAGATTAAAGGCCGTCAATTTTTAACCGCGTCAACACAATTCCTCGACTTTATTGCGCTCCATGCCCGTCCCGACACTCCAATAAATAATAAACATTCGGCGACATAAAGAATGCAGGAGGCGTCTCCCGCAACGATATTTTTTTCCTGGGTCCGCAGGCCAGGACGGATGATAATAACGTGTCATGTGCGTCAGTCGTACGTTTGCAGCTGCCGGTTGTTGCCGAAGCTGTCGGCAGTTACGGCCACCAGGACTAGAAGAAAAGACAAAAGGCCGCGTTGATCGCGATCGTAAGTCACGTGCCGCTCGTTATTGCAGGACCGTCAGCCGGGACGTGATGTTTCACTAAAACGACCACTCGCCAGTCAGATAACGGTCCCGTCCGTTTATACGAAACTAACCTTTCGGATCGTCTTAACTGGCGCGCGATTTCCAAACAGAGGGTGCAATTAAACGGATCCTGGAGTGGAATGGATTAAATTAACTGATTCCTGAAATGCGGTTGCCACTTCGCACACACTTCCAAGACGTATTCGAGGAGACGCTGCCATTTTAGTTAGGAATTAGACGTAATTTAATTAAGTTCAATAAAATTTTATCCCGTCTTAACTTGTGAAATAGTTATAATGATGTTGGCACTCCATACACATTTCGAACTTCCTACATTATCAATCGGACTTATATTAAATGATTTGGTATAACTTATCTGAAAAATTTTAATAATTTTACATACATATTGAAATTTTCCATTATTTTACAACCATATGGTATAAATTCATTTTCATAACATTTAAATTTTGAAATAATATTATTTTCAAGTCTTAAATTTGTCTGATATCAATATTATATCTTGTTTAAGAAAGTTCACTAAATTCAAAATTAATTAAGTTATTTATGATAAACTTCTTAGTATTTAAAGTAAATTTTTATACATTTAAGATAAGTTAAATTAAATATTATATAATAATTTTAAATGTAAAGAAGGTTTACACATTTTAGTGCAAATAATAACACATATTATAATAATATTACATAATATCATTTTGTAGTATTTGTTTAATAACTTCTCGACATCGCTTGTTCATTGAGTCATCAATATTGCGATACACGGGAAGCTTGCTAATTCTTGTTTGACCACAAATACACTGTGTTAGTGATGTTTTTTGCCGTGATTTTCAATTCCGGATGCTGCTACATATGTCCAGTTGGAATTCGAACTGTGTGAGGACCGTGGGCATCCGATCCAAAAGCTAATTTTTTACAAGCCTGGATGTGTGTTTTGGATTATTATCTTGTTGAAACTTTCAAACTACAGGCAAATCATTTTCCGTAAAGGCTAAGATATGATTTGTCAATATATATTTATACACAGAAGAATCTATTTTGTCTTTAATTTGTATTGTGGAACCGGTACTAAATGCTAAAAAATATCCCCATACCATGATATCTGCACCACTGTATGTAAATGTTGGTTTTTGTTACTTAAAATCGTGTTTTATACATATGGCGTACCATCTGATCCAAACAAGTTATACTCCATATGATTTTTGACAAACTTCATTTGGATTTTACGGTTTCTGCTCAGTTGTGAGCCTAAATAGGTCCGTTTCACATAACCAACGTGTCGCAGTTCGATTAGAAACATTTATACAGAAATATTGATATATTTTGTGGTTAATTTGCCTTTATGAGTTGAATTGTTTACTGATATTTTACTGATTCGTTTATCGATATTTTATTTTTCGGTGAGGCCCTATCTTTATGTTACGTGTTTTCATATCGCTCTCTATGCAAAATTTTCTCAAAATATTAGAAATAATATGATTAATACTTAATTTTGTGAAATTTGACATCGATTTAGTTCATCACACTGGCTTCGATGTAAAACTATCAATATTTGTTCGGGTTTGTCTTAGAGACACGAATCAGAGCAGATCTCTGAAGATGCTAGCCACGCGTTCTAGTGAAACGTCAGAAAATAATTCCAATAAACGCTGATCTAAAACACGAACAAACATAGATACTCAAATAATGGTCATGTCACGATAGCCTTAACCTTTACATTAAACTTAAAAAGTATTCCATTTTTTTGTCCGACGTCAAAAATGTTAACCTCATATAATATTGAAATAAACTAACTGACAGAAATATTGACCACCTTCTAAACATAAGTTCTCTTACGACATCTTAAAGAGGTAACGAATTTTCAGAGGTTAACAAAAATAATCAATGCCATAGAGTTATTATAGAACTATTCTTTTGACCACCACAGTAATTCACATTTTTAAATTTCATTAATTTAAAGTTTTTTTAATTTGGGTGGTACCATTAAAAATTTCTATGAATATCTAGTACCAACATCCATATATTCTTTTTTGCAAATATTAATTTGTGCGTGTGAGTTGTTGTAACATTGAGTTAAAAAATGTTTAGTCTAAAAATCTTAAATCTTAATTTGAAATTTACTTAATTTCCTCGCGACTTGTATACATTCGTTTTCACTACATTTATAATTTGAAATAATATTGTAAATCTATAATATTAGGTTATTAATATTTTTAGTAAATGTTTACACATTTAATTTTAATAAAATTCAATATTATGTAATATAATACTTTCAAATTTAATGAAAAACTTTTTAATATTTAAAGTGAATGTTTACATATTTAAATTAAATAAAATTGAATATTACGTAACATAATAATTTTAAATTTAATGTAAAATTGATTAAACCATTTAATAATATTAATCTCAAATCTAAATGTGAAGTATTTTAAATTTTGTTGACACTATTAAATATTTCTATTAATATTTAGTATAAACTCTCCCTTCTTCTTTTAAAAATCATCCATGGATTATTGTAGCCTTGTTTTAAAAACAAATTTATTAATCTGTATCATATTTATTTAAAAAAAATGTACTAAGTTCAAAAAAATCTTGAATTTCATTTTGATAATTTGAGAATTTTCACACTGTACGTATAACGTGGCTTATTTAAGAGGAAAATATCATATAACTATTTTTATTTATAATTAGTTTTTAATAAATAATATATTTTAAGAGTAAACAATAAAAACCTCACGCAAGCATAATATTTCAATAGAATGTGAAACATATCTGAAAATATTAGGCACAGAGTTATTGCAATATTTTCCACGAACTTAATTCGCTATTTCATATTTTCAATTTATTTTGTCACTTTTTACACGACTGGAAAAAAATTCATTAGAATTGATGTGATTTTTTATTTTGTCACAGATTTATTATCTCGACATTAAGAATTAAACAATTTAAGAGAAATAATGCATTAAGTCACTATTTCATATTCTCAAATCATTTTGAAATTTTTTTAATGTTTTACATGTTTTATGAACTTCATTACATTATGTACCCATTGGAGGTTAAATTCGATGATAACTTAATATTTAATAGACCTCTGCCCGTATATAAAAACGTATTTTTATGACATGTATAGATTATTTTATTGTCCAATTTTTTAGCTATTGTTAATTCCACATAATAAATAAAACAGTTATAGAAGTGTTTCCATTTTAAATGTACTGCATAAAACAATTAAGAGTTATTACATATTATTCATTTAAATGTTAACAATGATATAGATAAATTTAAACGATTGTAACATGAAAATAAAATGAATAATTCTTGATAAACTTATATAGACAAAAGATATTGTGACAGAAAATTAAATTAAACTAAGTTTTGTAAATTCAAACTGACATGAATTCGAGTTATTGTATTCAACTACTTAACTGAAATAAAAACAACTGTTGTGAATTATTTACATAATCAAGACGTGTTTAGAAACCTGAATTGTATACACAATTGTTTTGTTACTGAAATCAAATACAATAGTGTAATATTAATCTGGCATAATTATAGCAAGGTATAACGTTTCATTAATTATTGATTGATCACACTGATACAAGTATATTGTAACGTAAATTTTTATTAATATATTTATTGTTGTAAATAAACATGCTTTATTTAAATTTAAATTATTAAATGTTTGTTCGCCATTTATAAATAATAATTTGTCATATAGAAATAAAATGATCCGCTCTATGTTTTCAAATTAAACAAGCACTGAAATACCGTACTGATTATTATTTCAAAACAAAACCGGAAGCGCAAGAGGATCCTACTCATTCGTCCGGTAATCCCTGGTGATTGATAAAAACAAAACACAATCTGTAATACGTAATCCGGATTTCTTGTCACGGAAACGAGCAGTTCTGAGACTGAATGTTTGAGAAATGGCTAAAGCTTGAGAATGACAATTGCATGTCGTGCGTGATAAAGGTATCTGTCATCCAGACGCTCATTACTTAACGATATTAATTGTGAGATCTTTAGGAAATTATAACTGTAATTAATATTGTCTCGAATCGATTTATCAGCGTTGTCGTCTTTCTACTAATGAACAACGTGGAGATTTCGAAAGTTTTTGTTGTTGAAATTCAGCATCACGTCTAAAATGATTCTTAATTAACGTGAAGATGTGGAATATGCTCATAATCCTTGGAACAGTGACCCAGTTGTTTCCTTCCGGGGATTCCTTACAAGAGTATTACTCTATGAATGAACCAGTTAATATTACATTGTAATTTACAACTGGTTAAAATTGGAAGGTTGTACAATTATTACAAGTTCGGAAGGAAGGAGGATACTATATAAATTATTAATTAGTTAATTCGGTAAAACAACTAAATTCGAACAAATTACATGAAGGGCGTTAATATTATATTTGGTCCGCGAAATTCACGATGTGCATTAAACTGTCCAATGTCTCATACATATTTTAATGTCTGTAAAATTTAATTGCTCCGTTAAATAATTATTGATGCATAGTGTTTATTATTTTTGCAAGCCTTTTTAAAAAAACGTTAATTAATATTACTAAAAATAAAATACGTAATGGCCAGTACAAGTTTCGACATTAGTGTAAATTAAAATTTTATCATTTGCTAATTGCCAATTTGCTACCAACACGCAATCAGAAAAAGCACCAACATCACCATAAATTTCCATATTAATAAAATAAAATCATTTTTTGACATGAATGTGGTATTTGGAGCGTGCGAATCGCTGAATATTTAAATTGTCACATATATTTTTCTTTCGTATAATCGGTATGACTTTACGGCCTAATAGATTTCCATACCAGTTTCGAACACAATTGAATTTTGATAACTACATTTTAATCTGAACATGCATGGTAAATTTTAAAACCGACGGAAAAATGCACAATTGGAAAATAAAATATTAAATTACTTATTGATTTTTTCCAGTCAGTAAAGAACATACATATACAATTGCTATCGACTATTGGTTTTAATCAAGTTGTAAATTAATTAGAACTGTTGATTAAATAAATGTGACAACGGCATATAAATAAAACTAACTTTGTTGTTCAGCAGTTTCGCATGAAAGCAACATTACTTTATCTCGTAATGAAATTTAGAGAATTTATTTCCGGAACTGGGTCAAACACTTCACTATCTAGCTGAAAGTTCACCAGTAAAATAAAACAGTTTTTTTAGAAAATCTTAACACATTTCGATTAAATTAAATTCAATACTTTTTCCTCTTTACAATTTACATGAAAAATTGAAGCGTGAAACGAAACTGGCAGAAAGATGAAACGAATTGTAGTAAACACGATTTAGAAGTAATAAATACAAAATTTACAGCTCTGTAAAATATACTATTACATACTTCAAAACTAGGTGATATATTTTATTTCAGCTCTTCAACTTCCTGAAGATTTATTAAAAGGAGTAAGATTAATTCAACACAAGTTTCCTTTACAAGGTTTTATAATAACTTCAGCTATAGAAACCTGCAATTTACAAGATGGTTTACGAATAAATATTTAAGTATAGTGTTACTTGTTATTGAAGTTTCATGTTTGTCTGGTTCATTTTAATCTCTTAAAAAAGTTTAAATTTATAGAAACAAGTATATTGTAGGAATACTTAAGAGACTAATTAAAATATGCAAATCACATTTCTATCTTTTGATTAAATCTAATACTGTTATATTTAAAATTAATATATTTATAGTTGACAAGAGAGAGTATTATTGAGTACATTATTGAATGGCCAATTGACATTAATATAAAAGAAATTTTAAAGCAAAAAATGCTGGGGCAATAAAAAAATCAATTCAATCAAAATAAAATTGAATGCGTTTTCGTTTTTACGATCATTGTAACCAGGATTGTAAAACGATCACAAAAGAAGTGAATTGATTAAAGTGGAAGCTGTAAACATGTGTTGGCAGCAATAAATTCAAGATTTAACGCTCTTAAACTGCGTCATTATAAAACCTGAGGTGTAATAAAATATCATATTATTCTTAACCCCCCTGATAATTCAAACTATTCCGTATAAAAGCATGATAGGAAAAATACTCGCCCCAAGCTTTCTTTCAAGCTTCATCGAGTGGGTGTGTATGAAATTAGGGTGACATTTCAATTCTTTGTTTGGCTTGGAAGAAACCTCTCGGGATTCCCGAAAGGAATGTCATGCGATTGACAATAACCGAAGGTGATTTAAATGTCGACAACGCCCCACAATTATTATTTCATGAGAAAGGACTTAAATGATTTAAATAATTTATTTAATTGTGGAATGTTGAAGTATTCAGGTCGTCTGAATTTAATTATCGGCGTAAAATTCTTGCGGCGCCGCCACCCTTTATAAATTACTTTGCGAGACACATTATTGAAATGTGTCCTGCTAAATATTTAATAAACCGATATTAAAGGACCTTTATATTGTTTTATAACCCGCTTTCTTGTGCAACAAACTGTTTTTATTTCACTACTAATAACTAATAACTCCTTTGACAATAACGTCGATAATGTGCCTTTATTATCGGTTGTATTAGGGTAAAACGCGTTGAGTGGAAAGAGTAGGACGGGGGAAATGTATGGTGTTCGGTTTTCCACGATATACCCGATACTGGTAATGTCGTTCTGTTGTTCCTAGGGTTGATTCACAGATTGCTTTCGGTTATCGATTGCCATCTCGACGAAATCCCCAAGTATCTTTTGAATATATAAATAAAAATTTTATTTGCCCCTTTTGCAGTAAAGATAAATGTGCCTTTGGCCGGGGAGACATTTGTTCGGCATCCACTGAATTTCAAATAGGATGTAACAATTCTATTTTCTTAGTAAAAAATTAATAATCCATGCGAACGAGTTTTCAACTTGGTATGATTGAAATATAGAAAACTATAAGTTTGTTGTTATTGAACGCTTTAAGCTATTTTAAATTTTAGATTATGACCACTTTTCCTATGTTTTTATTTTTATTTAAAAATTTTAATATAACTATAATAAGAAAATTTATAGAAAAATTATAATAATTGATTTTTTCTATTATTTGGGAAAATATAATACTCCTCTTAATAAATTATTATTGACATATTAAAATTAAAATAAATTTTTATGATTAATTATAATTAAGTAAAAAACTAATTAAAGTTATTACATTATTTACATTTTTTTAATTTGTATGGTAAACAGTTTATCGACTTTTGTTCATACAAACTGAAGTTATGAGGTTTTATTTTTCCCAATGTTTAACCAGTTACCGCTACTATATTATAAGAGGATACAGTTATAAGTTTATTATAAGAAATATGGCAAGGTAAATAATCAAATGTGTTAAATGCACCTCTAATTGGTAATTTAGATAAGACAGTGATGTTAAGGTCTCTAGCCTCCATTTAAGAAACATAAAAATATATTTTGCAAAAATTTTTATTTATCCACTTATATTAATATATTGTTTTCTAGCTTAAGTTTCCCACTTTTATTTATATATTGTTTCCTACATTAAATTTCTGGGATGTATTAGTAATAGTCATGGTAATTTATGGTTCGAGTTATCGACTGTACTATAAAATTTTATTTAATTGTTAATATATTTACTTTTACATTTGGTTTTCAATTTTTACAAACTTCTGTTAATTTTTTATGTTCATCTCTTAACCCGACGGGAGTGTGGTGAGAAAAAATTACTTCAGGTATGTGCGGGGTGTGACATACCCCACAAATAGACTGCCTGTAAAATTTGTCTATTACTAAAATTGCATCAAATGCTTTCAGAATATTTAAATAGGGAATTATCCAAGTGCGATTGAAATAAAAAAAGTATGTAATTATCCATATTTTAATTATTTTTCTTATAACAATTAAGGCACTAGATTTTGGTTACAGGAATCAACAACCTCTTTTTAAACAATTTCAAAGAAAACAACTTATAGCTAAATTAAAAAAAAACTCTAGAAACTTAAAACACATGAGATCCTTGACATAATAAAAATAATAACAATTAGAATTTAATGTAGGAACTTCTTAGGAATCACCATCAACATCAGTACAGTTTTTGCAAGACAAAATTGCATGATCTAGACATATTGCTTTTCCACAGCTCGTACTATCGCGTTCATAAGTGGTCTGCCACTTTCCGAAGCGCTTGACCTCGACCGTCACATTCTGTTACAGTCTATTATTTCGGTCCGCGTAAAAATTAAAAACTGAATATGTATAAGTTTTGACACGGTAAAAGGGGTAACGATTTTACAAAACAACATGCCACACTATAAACAGGGTTGTAAGGATTGGATCACGGCAAATTATGAACTAATTTTGTAAACATTAGTTATTCAGAAAATATTTGTTGTGTTTTATTGAAATTGTATTGATAACTATAATATTTAAAACGATTATTTAAATAACAAATATTAAATTAATCTTAATTAATATTATTTTGATTTTTTACTAAGTAAATATTTTTAAAAATGATTTAAATTAGTATTTGAGCTAATGTGATATATTTTAAAAATATTTAAAAGATTACATACAAGAAATAAAAATTAACTATTTTCATAACAAAACCAAGTATTTACGATATGTAAAATAGTGCATATTAAAACATTTTAAATGTTATGAAATAATACACCCAGTTATTTTTTAAAAACTTTATTTTGTGGACAATTTTGTTCTTAATTTTTTTATGTAGATTAAAATTAAAAGAATAAATTAACAATAGTTATTAACAATATAACACATTAACAGAATATATAACAGAATTCGGATACATGAACACTTTGGTTTGTTCAAAAAGATCCTCACTCTTGTTTTTCATTTATTTGAACATTATTTGTTATTGTATCTTATAACTCATCCATGATTTGTAATCTGTTTCTGTAAATGGTATTCATTAAATGTCCAAACAAAATGTAGTCCAAAGGAGTTGAGGGGATCTCGGTGGCCAAATTTATCTACCAGTGTCTCATCAGAGTGTTCTTCAAGAAAACGTTCCGTTGTTTTTGCAGTATGGACAAGAGCATTATAACATTAAAAACACTCATTTGTGATTCATCATAGTGAAGTCGGTATTGTTCAGCAAACTCCAAACACATATTGTAATTGCTTTTCATTTATTGTTTGAACACCATTTGTTATTGTATCTTATAACTCATCCATGATTTGTAATCTGTTTCTATAAATGGTATTCTTTAAATGTCCAAACAAAAAGTAGTCCAAAGGAGTTGAGGGGATGGATACCCGCGGCCAAATTCCTCTACAAATTACTCATCAGAGTGTTCTTCAAGAAAACGTTTATTTAAATTGTTTGAGATTCTGTACGTAATATTATACAAATATATAGATATTTGAAAAAAAAATAAATAAATGGAATTACTAAATTATATACTACTTAATTTTTATTATAATTATAATATTTATGTCTATATGTGCATTTTGTATTCGGAACGTTACTGCTGTATATATTAGACGCGAAGTAAACAAGTGTTTCTTTTTGTCTTTTTTATATCGCATTATTAAAATTGAATATAAGAAACTAACTACGAATCTACAACATTGTTGTTGATACATAATTTGAAATTAATATATGACATATAATTCACAAAATTCATGTCGCGTTTCGATTCGAAAACCAATACGTAGTAAAACTAAAACGAGCACTCGTTCCTAAATCTAAACTATCTCAGACCCCAGAAAGTCGGTTTCCAGAACGGCCATAATGTTTCCCAGTTCACAATTCATTTTATAATCACAAAATTGTATTTATTTTATTGTATGGAACATTTGCAATATAAATTTTTAAAATTAAAATACTTGATAACAAATGTTATATTATAATGAAAAACCTAAAACATTAAATTATATACTCGAGATCTTTTTAACAATATCATGCAGTTTATCATTGAACTATATGTAGAGGCTCTCTTCCTCCGCTACATATACAGTTCCTTAAAAAATAAATAATAAAAATAAAATTGTTGTACCAAACCGAAAAACAAAAAAAACGCACCCAAACTTTGATATCAACAAACATATACAACACTGGGGACATAAACATATTCTCCCAATTTTAGTTCTTACCGAAATATTTAGCTCTCTAGCTATTTCAGAAATATTTTTTCCTTGTTGATTTAAAAAGACAATTTTAAGGCGTTTTTCCTCGTTTAAATTCATGTTCGCTGTACAAAGGTTCGCATTCAATTGACAACACATTTAGGAATCGCATCTTACGATGTGGTGGGGAGTCGGCACTGCCGAGACGGTAGTGCACGGTAATACAGAATGTGACCGTTTACGGCCTGACGTCAGGAAAGTGGCAGACCACTTATGAACGCGATAGTACATGCATATTTTGTTTTGCGATCTTTCTTCCGTGTGCAGTCGACACATCGAGCGTAATGTCCAGGGGCATTTGGGACTAATGGGCGTTGTGGTTCTTTGATTTGAGAAGAGATTCGCTGTCTTATATGAACTGGGATATTTTTTTGATCTGCTCGCAATCGTAAATGTGCATACACCAAACCCAAGCCTAAGTTACGGAGAAATTCTGTCGGTTTAATTGTTTTATTTCCATTTGCTTGAAATATTATATTGGCATTAATAGCACCCATATTCAGAAGTCCATAAAATATGGTCCCTATCCCCTCCCGCAACACCTTACCTCCAGCTACACGAAGCCGCTAAAATGACGCATTCAAAAATAAAAAAATACAGCGGTGCAAATACTCTGTGGGGTATGCCACACCCCACCACATTCCCGCCGGGTTAATAACAAATTCATTATTTTATTTTTTAATTATGATATTATTCCATTAAAACTTTTAAGTATGGTGTAACTAGTAATTAAATATAATAAAATCTAAGAAATTGGTATCTTTTATTTTTATTTTATTCTCAGGTTTACAGATGCTGAAAGCTGTAAGTTATGAGCACCATTATTAGTACTCAAATAGATTAACACGAGAAGAAAATTGGAAAATAGAAACGTCGTGGAACAATAAAATAAATCCTACATGTCATGTTAAGAAACGTTAAGGACAGCGGAATGGGCATACAAAGGAGATGACTGGAAATTCCTTCGGTTGATTATGACCCTCCATTCGCATTTTCCTTGTATGTTTAGGAGAAACACTTTTTCAAGTCGATCCCGAAAAGGGGAAACGAATAACAATAATATTATTGTATGCAAATACGTTTGGGTGGAGTGTAATAAAGAAATGTCTTTTTCGTGGTCAGAATTTTCTGTATTGGTATAGAAAAGTGGTAAGATTAATATTTATGTTAAAATAAGAAGGCGATAAGTTTCGGTCCTAAGTTGGGAAACTAATAATATTTAAGTAAACTTGCACAACTTTTATATTAAAACACTTTAGAGCTTTTAGTATAAATTTCAGAAAAATTGTGCGCTCCAGTTACACAACACTCGAACACGCTCGATTTACTCCCTAACTAACAGCCCTATAATAAACGTCATTCCAACAACCTTTTAAAATCTATTAGACATATTTACCGTAAACTCGGGGGTGTCACAAATAATGGCCTAACACGACTGTAAAGGGTTATATTGTACTTAAATCTGTTTAACGACGTCACTAGAACGTAGGTAAAAGCAGTAACAACACGACGACGTCACAAGTAGGTTTTATAATGTAAGCAGTTTGGAGGGTTTAAGTCGGTTCACAGTAATTTGTCGTAATGACAGGGAACGTTGACTAAAAGCGCTTTTCTCCTTGCCACCGTCATTTCCAACTGCATAATTGTCACCCTTTGCAGTTTGTCATCGTTTACTTCGATACTTCGACTTCGGGCTGCAATTTCGTTACCATTTCAATTGGGATTTACTGTCATTGGTTTAAGGGTTGGCATGCCATTTTGGGGTCAGTTCCGCTTTACATTATATAAAATAATTTCATTTTCTATTTACACTGAACCATCGTTGTCATGTATCTTTTATTTTATACACGATGTTCATGAACAACAAATAAACTTGTATGATTTTATTTTTTATATTTGTTTCTGTTTTCCTTATGTATACCAACTTAAAATTAAGGTACCATAAGAGAGACATTTAATCTGGGTAATGAACATCATTTAAAAGTAAAATAAAACAAGTCATGCTCAAATACGGGTTATATTAAAATAACAGTGATTACAGTATGTTAATTCGAGCTCGTAGCGGCGAAATCTTATCACCATTCCTGCGGATCATACAAAAAGTCCATATCACATTCCATTAAGCTCCGTTGTCCCTGTATTACATTGCATCGAACAGCTTGAATATACACATCGTGTGTTCCATTAAGGATCAGAGCTTTGGCATGCTCGCATGCATAAAATTAAAATAATTAGCATGGCAAGTTATTATTACCAGGCATCATCAGCGGAAGCGTTTATCGTAAAAGCTCCGGGCTTTAGTGCACACACACACGTACCGGAATCAAGGAAATAAGCTGCTAACAATCAATGTTGGTGTAACTGTTCTAATTAAAATTAGCAACTAAGTATTCGTATTCCAACCTTCCAAGACAATAATTTTCACCTCAATTTGCACAAAAAACACCATAATATTTATTGACAAAAACATGATACGAGTAAAAAATCGTCTGGATAGGCTTAATCCAGACGTTTCAAAACAGCATTAGCAATTCAAATTAAATCGAGACCGACGAACGAAATCTTTGTCAAACAAATTTTTGAACACACATTTGTTAAAATTAACAATTGGTCCGATTATTGGATCAGAACCCCCGGTTAAACGTGACCGGCTAACCTGCTAACTAAATCACTCATAATCCTTACGCTCTTTAAAATCGTTCGGTTTCATTCGGGGGCTTAAAAATTCTATTATTAAACTCATTTATGGGGCACCGTTAAGCCCGGTTATTAATTTGATTTTAAAAAAGCAAACCGTAGAATTGTGTTTAAGTTTCTTTCAATTTCAGAAGTGCAATTCGAGAGCGGTCGCCGTTAAATTGACACAAATCTGATAATAAAATGGAATTCCGTTGCCTTTTAAGCGAAAACTTCGCGAATACGTTTTACTTTTGGTACGAGTAAAAAATACGTTTTTACTTTATTGCAGGTAACTGTGTTCATTTAACTTGCTGGAATAGTTATGAGCTGGCGCGATTGTTGAGCAAAGTTTCATAGGTTTGTTATGCAATTTTGATACCTTTAAGGTTTCTTGGTTGTATAAATAGGGTTGCATAATTAAAAGTTTACCAATTAATATTCGAGCAACACGACGGAACGTTATTCGCGTTGGTGCAATAGTTACTGAAGTAAAAAATGTTTATAATTACAGCTATAACTTGGTTCTAATAACTTTCTTATTAGCTGTACTTCAAAAGTGCGAGAAAGTTTGAAATACACATATGTTAAGTTCATTTATATATTATCTGCAAAAATCATATTAGTGTTAATTTTGTAAAAATCTACAACACACAACACAAAAGTTGAATAAGTACTTAACAATATTAACTTTTTTATGTAATTACTTTTTAGAGTAATTACAGAATTATTGTTCGATTACAAAGTGGAAAAAGTAGTCTTGTGGTATCTCATTTGAAATTGATTATTCTCTATTAAATACTCTTATACTGTCAATACTATTAATATTTTGCTGTTTAAAATCAGTAGTTAATAGTTACAGAGTTTTAAGCAATTTATTTAATATATTAGATAATCTGTAAAACAACAAATTTCACTGTTTATTAGAAAAACAATTCGATGTTGATACAAAAAATAATTAATAACTCATTTACTCTTTTACTGTTTACACGATTTTCCCTCGATGCGGAAAAAGGGAAAGGGTGAACAAGTAAATAAGTCACGATTAACTCACAGGACTCTTTATTGAGCCTAACAACATAACCAACAACAAATTGCGAGAGAAAAAATAGGTACGACCGTCGTCTTCGAGAGTTCAGGGAAGAAGGGACGCGGCGTGGCTTTAAGCTCAAGTGGCGCGCGACACAAGACGCTTACTGCGTCGAGGATGCACGCCATCTGCCGTTGTGCTTCGAAGTGAAGCTTTTGGCGCCACACTTTTGAATTATTGGTTGTGGTTATAATATTTATAAGGTGAGTGGGGGATTTTTTTCGTATAATGTATATATGTATATATGTATTATAATAAATATTTTCAATTTTGTTGATAATTATTTAAAAAGTTTATTTTTTTATGGTACGTAATTTTATTTTTATTATTATAAAATTTTACTATTTATTTATTATTTAATAGTTAAAAATAATATTAACCTACATTATTCATATTTTTTTAACAGTTAGTATTGGTATGAAATAATGAAAAATAAATATAATAGTCTTTATTTTTATATTAATATTCTATTAGTAATTATTTAATTTATTAATAATTTGAATAATTAGAGATTTAATTTTATTATGGTTTTAAATATATCTGATAAAAATGTTACGAAACATTTGTGTATACATATTTACAAGAAATTTATTGTTATATTTCATATACAGTAATGTTCATATTATAGCATCTTAAAGCAATGTTAAATATTTTACTCATAACTCTTTCATTTAATGTGAACTGTTGAAATTATACTAATTTACGGTTGTTGTTTTATTCATTATTAGCTAATACGTCACAATTTTGGATTTGTGTCTGAGATAGTGTTCATATTGAAACACATTTATTAAGAGCATCATTTCATTAATATAAAATATAGAAAGCAAAAGAATTGAGGCATCCCCATAGTATTATTGAACTGCCACCATGTTTCACTGAGGGTATAACAAACGGTTTGTATAGTTTTGTCCCGGAACGATGTTTAACATAAGAATCATTTTCGTATAAATCACTAAGAAGTACTTGTCTATACTGTTCTGTGGTCCAGTGATTATGATTTTAAACAAGTTAAAGTTTGATTTTTTGGTAAAAACCAAGGTTATTCTTGTAGGTCTGGGATCAAACGAACCCCATCTGCTAACTATCTTCTCACAATCCTTGAACTAATTCCAGCAAGTCCCATTTCCTCCAGTTTAATTCTAATTTCAGTTGGGGACAAGATTGGACTGTTTTTGACATTCGAATTCGGAGTTTTTGGAATTTTTTCGTTACTACCACTTGGTCAGTTTCTCTATAGTATATGGGAAACGCTTGACTTATTTCACCGTAATCATTTAGCCATCTTGTTTCTCTCGGTCCTGGTAATACTGAATTATGATTTTCGTTACAGTTTCACTTCTACCAAGGATTTTTTAAAAAATAAAATTAGATTGACAACTGTAGACACAACAATAAAAGAAAAAACAAACAATAATGTAACAATTGATAAAAAATTTGAGTTCAATAATTTAATTATTAAACATTTTTATAGTAGTATATTAAAAAAAACTTATAAAATCATATAAAATAAAAATAACTTTCTGGTATTTTTAGCTATTATTTGAAAAAATTGTCATATCCACAAATATTCAGTTGAAGGATACTTCAAATAAATACGTCAATGTTATTTTATTGGATATACTTCCTTATAAACAGCAAATTGTGATGAATTAATAATGTTTAGTAATAAATTCAAACTCAATACTTTATTTTCCCAATATGTTATTCAATTTATTTTGCTCCGCCGAACATAATAAAGTACATATTATAAATTATGTATTTTATACATCGTAAGCAGGTGTTTCATTTTTAATAAAAAAAATAACATGATTTATTTTGTTGTGACATATTTCTAACTTTATTTTGCATTATTTATCGTTAAGGTTTCAAATTTAAATTGTTTTCTTTAGTAATAAATAATCCATAAACATTTCTTTAAAATTCTAAAACTTATTTTAGTTTTAGCTTACTGCTAGTCTGGATTATTTATTATCATTCATAATCATTTTTAATAAAAATCTTGCAAATAGATGAGCTCTCATCGAACAAACTGTTGAATAAATACGCTGAAAAATAAACAAAGTTTTGAATAAACGTGCATCTATTCACATTTTAATGAAAGGTCAGTGGTGAAAATATCTTTACGCGTCGGGTCTCAAACAAAATGCGAAGGATGCACGTTAAACTTCAGATGCAGAAAATTTGTATAGAGGTACTCGAACAATTCCAGGATTTCAATTAAACAAAAATGCGTTAACAGTTCGTTTTATTGCAGGTGAAGCATTTTTAGAGAATGAAATTGTTGTGAGGGCGGAATAATAAAAACAGCCATTAGTTTTAGATCGCCAGAAATAAATTCCGATCTTATAAAAGGGACATTTAAATGCGTTTTATGGTGCAAGTTTAAAGTGACTGCGATCGTGAGGGCAAGATATTTATGTAAAAACTGGCTAAAGGACGGCATTTTAATTTCAGTCTCGCGAAAATAATAAAAAACAATTTTATTTAAACTTGATAAATGACCGGTGCTATCGGAGTTAAATTGTGGAAAATAAATGCTGGACGCCACTTTATGGCTGTTTGGGGAATATGTAGGAAATGGGAAAATTATAATTACTTTAATTTGTAACTGAAAATGTAAATATGGTTTTGTGTTAGGTCGAACAAAAAAAATGATAACTTCTTTATTCCTTAAATTAATGTTTGATCTTGGTCTTAAAGAAATAAATTAACATAACATTATTTTAAAAATTTTAAAAAATCTGCTAATAAAATTTCTGTAATTAAATGTTCAAATTTGATTTTATAAAAGCCTATGTTTCTAAACTATAAATTAAAATTCGTTTGATATTAGACATATGTGTGTATAAAAATGTATTATTCACCATAAATTTAAACCACATGTAAACAAGATCAGAGTGATATGTTACATTTTTTGTCGGGCTTTCATTTCCACTTTATTTATACATATATTCATACCTGTTACAAATGAGAGATGGTCAAAAGCGGGAGCGAAGCATCAATTATTCTAATCCTTTCGGCGTTTTGTTAATTCTTTTTTACGTTCACTAAAACATGTTATATACTTTTTCTTTTTGGTTGGAGTAGGTGGACATGTATGGTATTAATTAAATTAAATTTATCGTAACAGGTAAAATGTTGGAAAACGTGTAAACAGATTTGTGTGTAATTTTTCTGTTGTCTGTTCAAAATTAAATAAAGTAATACACAATTTATCTCGTAATTTTTAGGCTCCAGAGCCCATTTCTCAAATTAACACATTCTATTTGAAATATGGACTATGCAGACGTTGACAGTTAATTTACCCCCGGTAAGATAATATGTTCGGTATGTCGTGTCCGAAAAAAAGATTTAGGGTCTTAAGGGATACGTTTTAATCAACACATAAAACACGGACGCGGACACATTTGGGCTTAGCTACAAAAAAGTATATATATATATATATATATATATATGTACACTGGCTCATAAAATTACGGTCGTGATCTCCGGGGAATTTTGCCAGTTGTAATAAGGTAACATGTTCAAAGTGTCTGATTAATCGACTGTAATTTCAGTAATTAGGTTCCTGGTTGAAGTTAATTTTAATTATGAATACCTTCTTATTCTCCAGTTATTTTGTTTTAGTTCAGAAACTTGAGTTGGATACTTATTTGACTGCGTTTTCTAATCAGCTTTACGGAAGTTGCAGCTCTCAAACTATTGGGCTGTAGTTTGAATTAAATTATTAATTTGACGTTAAGTTTCCAGATCCTTTTTTTGTATTTGTAAACAACACCTTAATGGAGTTGGATGATCCATTTCAAAATTTCCATTTAACCGGCAGAGCGCTTTTTAATTTGTTGTCCGAAACGGAATTAGTAATATTTTTGTAACCCTTTTTCCCGTACGGTGATTAAATTCGTCCAAACACGAGATAATGTATTCGATTCGCCTTTTAATTAGACCGAGGGCACAAAATTCTAGTCGTATGCGTATTTATCAGGGGTCGTCAGTTTTTAATTTTATTGTTTTACGCAAAAGGTTTGTGAGGAAATCAATACGTTTGCGAATAATTTAGTCTTAAAATTAATGATGGACGTTTTAGGTTTGCATACATTTGCATGAGATCGTATTATTAGAATTGGCGGTTAATATTTTTATTTTGTACTTTATGATTTGAATAATCACCTATATTTAGAGTTTATCTTGATTTTTTCTACATAAATTAATTTTTCCTAAATGTAATATATAATATTCTGAATCTTTATTCTCCGCTTTCACATTTAATCAACACAATAACTTGCTGTATATATAGTGAGGTCGTAAGAAGTTTATCCAATTGAAAAGTACGAGAGATTCTAAAACTGTTTTCTGTTGTAAAAATATTGCAATATATAATTTTTGCAGGACTGTGTATTTTTTAGTCATAAAAATTAAATTAACCCAAGAATATACACGAATTAAATAAATAAATAATCAAGATTTCAACACATAACGTAACAAAAAGATGCTCGAAGATTCCCCGCTTTCTATTTTTTGTAAGTAAAAAAGGTTCCATTAAGCAATGTGATTAGACTGTTTGTGAAACTATTATATTTCAATATCGCCGAAGCAATAGTTAATTGGAGAAATTAAATATGAATATGTTTAGTTTTAGAAGTGTCTAAGTTAGAGGAGAAAAAACGGAGGAGGAAGGAGTGCAGAATCCGACAATTGTGACAACCCAGATCCAGAACAATCACAATCAGGTACAAGATAAATATTAAGTCTTTACCATATGTTACTGATAAGGCTAATTTTAAAGAAATAAATGATCAAGTTAAATCCCTTCTGAATAGATAGTGACAATAGACCTTTCTTGAGAAAATATTATTTTAAATCTGGCATAGAACGCATGTGGTTATCATATTGGCTGTTGATTCAAAAATCCATATTGTGTATCTTACTGGTTATTTGCAAATGGGGCATTTAAAAGAAATACAAAATGTTTGAGGCTATGACGATAGAAAACGTTGTAGAAGCCATAGAAAGGCACTAAATTGCACTAGTTATCAGCGGAGGAACGACCTCAAAATATATTCCGTCTTTTTTAGAGATCTACTATACTAACTGTAAAAAACGCAACACCCAGAACGCATTAAGATATTTTCATAAAATTTGGTACCTAATCGGAAACGTATTGTCGGTTTTTTGTTCTTTTTTCTTCATAACTTTAAGGTACCTGAAACAAGCGTGTACTTTTGTCCAGTTTGCTAGAGATAGAATAGTAGGTGTGGATGAAGCAGAAATTTCTTTTCGAGAAACAGCGCTGCGTTTGAATAGAAAGTGAGTATTGCAATACCATGTTAACAATCATGGAGTGAAGAGGGCAGAAGAGACAGATTCACAAAACCGCCGTCTCAGAATATTGGCCCTAACGGACAGGATGAGTTCAACGAGGATGATTGCTAATGAATTTTTTGCCGATGCATATGATCTGTCTACCTATGTAAAAGGTAGTTTGACCTACGGATTTATCGCCCTTTTTTCGACTTTCTACCAACAAACCATATGCGCTATCGTATGGACTAGTGTATGGAATGTCAACAATGGGATGAGGAATGGAATCAGATTGTGTTGAATTACTGAATTACTCTCTTTCTTGGGCATGCACAATGGTCGTGTGTTAGTAAGACGGCGACGTGGAGAAAGACGCGGTCCTCTCTTTACTGTGCAGAGTTATATTCATAACACTATGGGTTTAATGGTATGGAGAGCTATTGCTTATGGTAGCACAAAACCTTCAGTTTCATTATTGGTAATATGACGTCCCAGCGATATGTGGATGAGGTTATTTTCATCCCTATATAAGAAGATCTCGGACTAATTGTTCAGCAAGATAATGCCCGTCCACATATTGCCAGGAATACATTAAACTTCTTGGAAGACTCCCATGTCCAACCCATTATTGGCTTCTGACAAGCTATGCTTTAATTTTTTTTTATTTTAAAAATTTTATTATATATCAATTTTAATAAAAAATTAATTAATTTTTTCTGAAACAATCATCATCAAATCATAATCACAAATAATGATGTAAAACATTACATTTTTATATTGAAAATAATTTAAACTTAATAGTTAAATCTTATATTGTCGACAAATATATTTCCAAATTTATTCTGTTGAAATTCAATAATAAAATTATGGACGGTCTCCACAAAACCGATATGACCGACATAAAAGATTACATAAATAATGTTATTTGTCCAATATATTTTATAATTTTGTTATATTAATTACATACGTATATGTATGTAATTCATAAAATTACTAATTACAAAATTGGTATTTTAGGGAGCTATGGATAATTAACGTAGAAAATGTAACAAAAATAAATATTCCTTTTAAAAAGCATATAACTGTGAATAGTGTTTCAAAATTTTTATTTACTCAATAAACCCGATAACATGATTGAAAATGAAAATATTGTTTAAAAAGTTATTTTTTACAGTCACTAACTAGTGAAAACACGTTATTAATAACCACTTTATGTGGATATGTCATGAAATGTACAATGTTTACTCAAACTGATTTTTACGCTCTGCTAATAATTTTTCAATTTTAATGTATATGTGTGTGTTTTTTTCATTTATTATATATTTTTAATATGGTCGTTTTTCATTTCATTTCACATCAAATGTATAAAATCAGAATTTGTATAATTTATCTCACAATTGTCTGACATTCTAAACAAAAAAAACACTTTGGATAAATAACCACAATTAAATCAAAATTAATATTAATTAACAGTGCTTAATTCAAGCTGTTTAAAATACTTTCTCACTTCCGCTCTCTCTAGAGTTTTAGTTTTTCAGCTTGAATCGATACTCCATTAAGTTTTCACGATGAAAAAGAACGGCATTTGATTAATTGTTTCAGAGAAATCAGATCCTACAAAACCGGGAAGACAATTTATTGTTTCTTAGTTTTCGTTCAAAAATCGCGGTGTGTGGAATTGATTTTATTTAAATCGCCCTATTTACATATTTTTGAGCATATCACATATAATAAAGGTCCTTGAAGTTATGTAAATGGGATGTTATCACGTAATATTGTACAACCTTCCCTGAAAACCCCAAAATTATTTACTTTGATATGATGTTACGTTAACGAGTTGAGTAGGTGACCTGAATTCGTTTGGTACCCAAAATTATACCCAATTTGCAAGAATTACATGAATTTTAGATAGAGAACGAAATAAACCGCAATTGTCCTCAAGCTAAACACGTTTGTACTCGGGGAATATTTACAAAGACTAAAAATGTTCATTCTCTTCCATTTGTTCCGTACGGCTTTGTTGATCATCAATATTTAACTGTCTTAGAGCGTTTGATAAAATAACTTAAACAAACCGAACCGGGGACAAATCTACGTATAATTATTTGTAATTGTTGTATTAAGAGGGTGGAAATTAAATAAAGCGAACACTTAAGTTGGCGATTCCATTTTAATAAGGAGAATTTGTTTAGTTTCTCTTGGTAATTAGGAGCCTTTTGCGCCAAGTTCACGCTCAGTTTTGAGCTTGTTTAAGGAGCATTCGTATGCGCGATCGGCTCCTTTAAAATACTGAAAGCTTTCGTCAATGACCCGATAAAGGACAACTTTCCATCAGTTTGTACTCGCCGAAATTGTTTAGCTGCTTTACTTTCCATTAAACTTTTTTTCGTCGGCGGTATTTTAAAAGAAAATTGGTAATTTGAACAAAGGGTCGGATTCTTTGTGAATATTAAGGGCTCACAGCAATATTTTAATTAAATTTGTTTTTGTAAATTAATGGGGAGAACTTCCAACATCATTATATCTGAGGTGTGTTCAAGCATAGGAAATACGTTCTGAGAAATTTTTGTATGATCCAAAATCTTTCTTGACAAATTATGTATTAAGGCTCTCATCAAAACTTTCAAAATATTCTCATTTTAATAACGTTTATTTTTCAATAATTTTTAGCTTTTTAAAATATTATTGGGTTTCTTATTTTACCCTTTCTCATAAACTTTATCTTACATTTTCTCAGGACAATTGGGGTGCGCTGGAAACGAAAATTATACTCATTTTTTTCATTCATCTATATAATTTGTGTTTTTTAGTTTATCATTTTACTTAATGGATAGCTTGATTGAGTCGAATGATAATAACGGTACCTAATTCGTTTCGATCGTATTACAAGTATTTCAAGTCCTGATAGACCAGGATCGTTTCTTTAAATTATTTTATTTCTCCTCAAAATACTTAATTTATTGGTAAAATATTTATATTACATAAAATTTAGAATAGTTTTTTAAAAACATAATAAATTATATATTTTATAATAATATACTGTGTGCAAAAAAAGAAAAATATTAACCTATTACAAAATAATGATTAAAAAGTTGAACAAAAATCTTAAAGCATAAAGTGTCAGAAGCTAATAATGGATCAGACTGAACTGAAGCTGAAAATTAGTCCGAGATCTCCTCTTATGTAGGGAAGAAGATAAGGTTCCAAAAGGAGATTTACTACCATAAGCAATAGCACCCCATACCATTAAACCCATAGTGTTGTGAACATGTCTCTCCACAGCAAAGCGAGGATCATGTCTTTCACCACGTCGCCGTCTAACTACCACACACCCATCCTGCATTCCCAAGCAAATACATGATTCATCACTAAACACAATGTGATTCCAATCCTCACCCCACTGTTGACATTTCATACACCAATCACTTCCTTGGCGCCTAACGAACGAACGAACGAAAATAACAACACTGGAAAAACTTTAAAAATCATATGCAACATAGTTTTAATTTTTTTTTGGTAAAGTTTGTTTAAAAATAAAAAGAATTTTATTTTTATTTAAATTGAACTTTATTAAATCAAATATGCGCCGTTTTGATAGATAATCTTTAACTATTTCTAAGACGGCGTCATTCGAGTCGGAGTAGAACTTCTTTGGTTTCGAGACGAAAAACCCAACGAAACAATTTTTATAGTCTTCTTTTAAAGTCAACTTTACATCATTAAGGAAATTCTGCAGATACCGAAACAAATTGTAGTCGCAAGGGGCAGGGTTCAGATTATACGATGGTTACATTAAAACTTGCTAGCCAAGTTGTCACCAAAGATGTGTGTGGTCTGGCGTTGTCACTTGCTGTAAAGAGCTCATTTTTTATAATACAGAGTGAAATCAATTATTTGGCCATATTGGAACTGCTCATAATAAACAATTCCCTTAAAAATCTCACTAAACATAAAGCTTCACCTTTCTTCGTGTCCATCCCTTTTGGAAACATCGCCTTTCTTTTCATCGCCCCTTATCAATCTGTTAGGAAATGGGTCAAGATTATTCCATTTCAACTGTAAAATACGGTCCATCTAAAGTGTTCATCGTTAATTCATGCGGCACCCATATACGAGCTTCTTTTTGTATGCAGCCTTATGCAAATGGTTCAAAATTGTTTTGTGATCGATACAGTAAAAGCTTTTTATTCGCGCTTCCTACACTCGCGGTTTCACAATTCGCGGATTAAAAAAAAGTGACCCAATTTCTGTATTCGCGACTAAAGATTTCTTTATTCGCAGATCTAAATCTGAACATCTTTACAATATCCTTTGTAAACGCGCCGTCAAATGGACTAATAAAAAAGTAAATTAGACCTTATTACAACTATGCCAAAAGTATGTTTTTAAATAATATCGATGCCGTATTTTTTCGGCCTTTAACATAAGCCGCCTTCGCCGCGTTCGGTTGTTTATGAGAATTCAAACAAACAGTTCCTTTGGTAAGAGCCGCATTGCATATGCATTTATAGTTTCATCTTTCCATTCGTTACAAAAATTGTGATCGTGTAATTGATCAATAAAAAAATCCGATGATAATATAAGATCGTCTGTAGCTTCAACTTCACTCTCAGCTAAAATTGTTCGTAATCCAGCAATAGAAAAAATGGAAGTGGCGTTATCATTATGGATCGAAGACCGCAACCAAAAAATGAAATGAAAATTGATCCGTGTATGGAACAAAGTCTTATTTTTAAGAGGCAAATTGCTAATGTTTCTGCTGAATATCAGTCTGAATTGAAAGAGCTTCTAAAAACTGCCAAGCAAGAATAAATTACAAAATTCTTTAAGCCTGAAGATAATTATTAATCAGTATGGTTAAAAATTTCAATTAAATTGTTTTTTTATATATATTTGGTCTTTATTTTGTCACCTAGGAACGTATCCCCTATAATCCTATATAAATTACCATTCCATATTCACGGTTTCTGTATTCGCGGCATATTTACGGAACATATCCCCCGCGAATAAAGAGCTTTTACTGTATTTAGTTCCGCAACGATATCATAAGATGAAATATGACAAACTTGCTCAACCTTATTCATGATTTCGTCGACTTTTTAGGTGATTGGTCGACCATAGTGAGGTGTATCTTAATTGAAATTTCCAGAAGGGAAACGTGCAAACCATCTGCGTGTGTTGCATTCCATAAAATGTGGGGTGTGTAAACATCACACTTGTTTGCACAGGCTTGTCCAGCTATCTTGCTTTTTTCGTAGTAATATTGCAAAATGTAGCGAATTTTTCCATGTATTTCACTTATCTCTATACTAAAGTAACTCCTCACACGATTGACGAAATACCAGAAAATTGTAGACTAAAATTTCAAACGTACCATACTATATCTTCATTGAATTAGTGTTGCCCGACATATCACAGCAAATTTCATCTGGTGACAAAAATCGCTTAAGACTCAACACTTTTTCCCTGACTCATTATTTTTATTACACCTTTATCACTCAAAGGCATAATTTATTTTTTATAATATATTTAATGAATTAAAATTTGTAAGCACGAAATAAATTCTTAAGTGAACTTAATAAGTCTTTTTTAATATTACTTACATCTAATTCTCTTTTTGTACGAATTTTTTGGGGAGGTGTTTATCATGTAAAAAGAGAATTATGTGTATAGTAATTAAGAGAAAACATAAAAATATCAGCAAATAACTATCCCATATATTTTAATATTGCACTGGTCCGCAAAAAAGTCCTTCCTTAAATAGAAATATGATAAACATAAGGATTTAAACGTGCTGAATCTAGATTTGCTTCTCATTTTTCGCTATCACGTATATATTTTTTCACGTTCTTTTCAATCGCTCAAATTACCTATTTTTTGTCAGTGGTTCTTTATTAATGGTGCTTTATTTAGTTCGATCGAGTGGGACAGTCGTGCAAGAGATAAGCTCTTGGGCAAGAAGAGCATGTTTAATGCCTGAAATGAAGAATATGAAAGAAGAACCTTTAATTCAAAGTGAAAAATGTTTTCTACCACCACTCCATACGTAAAAGCCATGGAGAAAGGTGGCGAAGGTTTTCAATATCTTAAAACCAAAATTTCCTAGAATCAGCGACGCGAAATTGAAAAAAAGGAATCTTTGTAGGTCTCGAAATACGAAAGCTTATAAAGGACCCACATTGTCGAATGAAGCTTAAAAAAGGGCATACAGCGCATTTGTTGAAGAGTGTCATAATTTTCTTGGAAACAAAAAAAAAAGAGAAAACTTCCAGGAAATAATTCAAGAACATTTTTTTTCGTACAAAGCTTTGAAGTGCAATGTCATTTAAAATTCATTTTTTACACTCACACTTAAATTTTTTCCCTGCAAATCTTGGAGCAGGTTTCGTCAAGATATATTACACATAGAGAGGCGCTATAATGGGAAATGGTTTATTGGTCTATTCGTCGTGGAACTCCAATACAAAACATGAAAAGGAGGAAAACTACAAAGTGAAATACTATTAACAACTAATAAATAAATTATTTAATGGTATAACAGATTTCATGTACCTAATATTGTATTAGTTATAAAATTATTTAAATTTAAATAAAAATAATTGAAAAAACAATTGAAAAATTATATTTTAAACAAATTATACATGGTTTGTAATTTTATATAATATATTTCTATTCAATATTTAATTTATGATAAATTATGCATAAAATCAGGAGGAAACAGGAAAGTGTTATTATTGAATAACATAAATGCTTATTAAATTTATTTTTTATAAGAAAAATACTGATTTTAATTTTGTTGGTAAACAATTTTCATTTCCTGCAAATAATGTTTGTACTAAAAACTAACATTAAATCAGGATCACCTTAATAAAAATTACCCAACCGAACACACAAGCGACTTAATTTAAAATAACCCCCTGCAATAATTCCCAGCCCGCGTAAACACAAAGGTCTCCCGCCCAAGCACAGTCGCAATGCAAAAAGAAAACACCGGAAGTCGTCTAACTTGATTACGCATACAAATTATCCAATAAATGGGACATGATTAAAGAAGTAGGGGGTTAATTTGATCAGCGCCCGATTGTGTAGTGTGGGCGGCGCCATTGAAGTAATCAGCGGGCGGGTGCTCGAGTTAGGGTCTCGCCCTTGGGAAAAGGGACTGTAAATAGAGGCGAAATTATCGGAAGTTCTTTGATATCTTAACTTTAATATTGCCTTGTTTTGAATCGGCGGTCTATCTATAGGAAACGGTTTCGGTTCTCTTAGTCTCCAAAGTCGTGCTTGGCCCTTAACGACGGAACGGGGGTAAAGTTCGATAATTATATTTAGGAATGTTTCTATGACCTGTAACTAATAAGGCTTGAGCAAATTTGTTTACTACAAAACAAAAAGTACGTAAAACGTTCTTGATTCGCGTTTTGGTTTATTTGTTGGTGAGTTGCCCTTTGTGCACCTGCGTCCTAATAATTCCGGGGGTTAATCAAACAAAATTTGATGAGGTATGTCGCCACCTTTGAAGTACAAAAGCCTTTAACAAATTGTCTGACAATTTCAGCCATTAATTTATTGGAAAGCGTAATTAAGAAAGTTACGGTTTATTAATTTTTATTCCAAATGGTAAAAGTGAGCATTTTATAACTTCTAATAAAAACAATGGATTTATTTAATTCTACATTTTTTGTTAGGATATTTTTTTAGTAATTTCTATGATGGCATGTCTAAAGCATTTAAATTCGTGGTGGAGCACCGGATCTAATCGGGACAGATTAATCTCTCAGCGACAACACCGTGCTCCGGATCCGAGAAATAATAAAACCATTATTTTCCGCTTTTGTCTCCCTGGTCTGGCGTGTTTCGGATAAAACTTTCCCCGAAGTCGGGATTGATAAAAACGTTTTCGGGTATGATTAATTCGCGCCGAAAATGAAAACATCTGCGGAACAAATCAGGCAAAAAGATCTCGCTACAAGATACTGAATAACAAATGGCGGACCGGGCAAAATAACACAACCGACGTCTTTTCATTGAAAATCTTTTAGTCGGATTATGAAAAATTAAAGCTGATTTTTATAAAATGTGTTATGAGAATGAAGAGTTAATAAGGATTTTTTTTGACGGTAGATAAAAGGTGCGCGGCTCCGCTTATATCAATTTTGCTGCTGGGATTTTGTTGAAAGGGTTTTTGTTTAAATTTGCAAGCTTTCTGGTGACACGCTTTTTTAAACGAATTACTGATAAAACTGATTAAAAATCTTAGTCTAATGATTTATGGAAGACATTGTATAAAACTTTTTTCTAGAACCTTGCATACAATACGCATCTTTTCACATAATTGTAGTATGTGTCGTAACTGAAATTATCTCAAGTAAAAACTTTATTTTATTTATACATATTAATTTCTCTTTTATTTTTTTATATACATGCAAATGTCATTTGAATTTGAAAAACGCATTTGCCACATTCTCCCGAACTTTTTTATTAAGATAGACGAAGAAAGATTAGAAAGAACATTATGTAACTATGTTCAATCTGGTTAGTAACAAAAAATTCGAAGAAGCATGAATCCACCCATTTGGGCCTAATAAAAAACAAGAAGGCATTATATGTAAGTAGTTCCGAATTTCAATAAATTATCACCGTTTTTTCGAAACTTAAAAAATTAAAAAAGGTGGATGTGATGGGCCTCAAATCTGAATTAAGATTAAAGTCTAAATTATTCATTTAGACACACAGGATAACAGTAACATAGATTTTTCTTTAAACAAGACAGTATAAATTGTAATCGAGCTTGACCTAATTACAATGTATTTATATGAATAGAACAATGATTATTATTACATTTTTGGATTTTGTTGACAATTGCAATTCCTCGGGTGAGCGGTACTGGCATGAGATCAACGTATCGTGATTTCTCCATCCCCTGAAGAAGTTTTCTAAGAGACGAACAAAACTGAAGGATTTTGGTTCTGGTTCTCGCCTATGTTTTCATTTTGTTCTGGATTTGTTTTGTTTCTCTGGTTCCATAAACTGATCTTATTCTGGTTGTCATTTAAGATTGTTGGATACGATTTTCTCAGGAAATGAGAGTATAATTATGTAAAAATTGTAAAAAAGTATTTCAACGTACATAAATACCATCTATGGGATGCTAATATATCCTTAAAATTACATTTCGTTTCAAGTTTAGGAGCGAAATGTGGCGAACAAGATTAGCGCTTTTACTACGATTTAATTATTACATTACTTTGTACCATAATATTGTAAATTTCAAATATGTATAAGTCGCTGGAATGGAAAAATGAGATTCGGGATTATTTTATTTGATTTAATTTCCGTTATAGCACCAAATAAGAAAAATGTACAAAAAGCAATATAATACACTCTTTCGGTAAAATGTCTGTATTAATTATACGTAATAAGTAGTACTAGATGAGTTTAAAAAGATCATAAAATATTTCCGCCTCTGCGATTTTTTATGTTTAAAAGTTAAAATAAATACAGGGTGTTCCTGAAAGGTCTGTACATAATTAGAATTAGAAGTGAAAATAAATTGATTTACTTTCTTACCTTGATAAAAACGTGTGAAGGTTATAAAACTTGGTATACAGGATGAAGTTTTTTAGGATTAAAAATTCAAATATATTAACAAATTTGATCTACCATATACAATATGAAAAGCGCTAGAAGCAGCTATTTGCGTATTGAAACAGAACATCAACACCCTTTAGTAAACAACAAAGAAAAATATATGTGGGCCGGTCGGACTGATTGGAGGGGATTATTAGCTTTTGTTGACGAGCTGGTGAATTATTATCACATGTTGGGGTACTGTACCACTACCCATGGACACTAGCAGGGCGTATTATCTGTGAGAGTAGATCCCATTACAGGGAAAACTTTTACTAACTTTGTCGTACATGATATCTCTCATTCAATTCATTCGGAGAATTCGCTTTTCATACTGTATAGCGTATAGAGCAATTTGCAAACCGTTATACCTTTTTTGTATTCTCTGTTCATGATTCTGGAATAGTAATATTCATTTCTTTGTGTGCTGCGTTTAAAAAATACCTCGTTAATGTTGCTAGAAGAAACCGTTTGACGGAAAAATGCAATTAAAGGACACGCAATAAAAATGAAAAAGATGATTTTTATTAATTATGCAAAATCACTCTCAGCAAGTGTTCAAAGTAACCAACGTTTTCATTTATACAAAGATTAATATGACGAAGAAAATAAAGCGTACTCTTTGCATCATTTCTACATCTTGCTTTAAAATATTTACTGAATTTTTAATGCGGGTCCATAATTTCCCTTAGATATTCATGGATCTGAAATAAACAATTGATTTTAGTATCTCATAAAAAATAATGGAAATAAATTATGAATTTTGTATTTTGTGTTTGTATTTTGTCTTGTATCTCCGCAATCGTCAACTTATGTCTAAGGTAAGGTAGGCTATTTCCACCTAGTGAATTTGTGGTAAAATTTTATAGAGACGTTTCAGGGACGTCTTGTAGAATAGAAAATGTCGAAAAAATATTTTTATACAAATAGCATTTCCTCTTAAATATACAGGTTGTTTTATAATTTTATTTATAAGTCGATTTCTTAAAAAAATTCTAATAAAAGTCCAACAGAAAACGAGATAAAAATATTAAAGTTTGTAACAAAACCTTACTCTACAAAAGCTGTTTCTCCATTGACATGCAAGCAAACTTGGCCCCTTCTTATCCAAGTTCGTCGCTAGTTCCAACGTTCCTCCTTGCAGCTTGTGATCCGTTCATGCAATTCACCGATATTTTGTACTTCCATAAGGTATACATCGGTTGAAACAACAAAAAACCGAATAAAGAAATAAACACTACATAAAAAAGTTGTGGAGTAAGGTTTGTTACAAACTTTAACATTTTTTATCTCGTTTTCTGTTGGACTTTTATTAGATTTTTTTAAGAAATCGACTTCTATTTAGAAGTGCATATCTCATATCTGGTCAAAAAAATTCGGATAAGTTATGAAACACCATAATTCTGGTCTATAAAATATATTTTCTAAATTGCATATGAAATTTGTTAAAATCTGCTAACTAGTGCAACCAATCATTTATTCATTGAACGACTTTTGACTAAACTACTCAATTAATACGAAATTAATTTAGACAAAAAATTGGAGACATTTGTCTGCATTACTGTAAAGCTCGACACTTCAGATGGAACAAAAAGATCACGTCTGTCGAAGTGATAAATTTTAATTAGTTTCGTTCATGTTGGAGAGAATTAATCATTTAATATTTAGAGAACGGTAGCCGAACGTGCAATGTTTTGACCCGGTTACCGAAGAAGTGGATCGACTTGGAGGTTCGGTTATACGTATTGCGGTCACGAAAATGGGGATGGTGCATTCGGGAAGTGCTTTTGATGAATCACTATTTCTGTCATTGTTGTCACAAATCTCATTACGAACATTTGTACACATTTATAAAATACCTGCCGCCTTTTCACGGCATCATTGTGCCAACAAAATAACATTCCTTCAGTTATTCGAGTTTCAAGGTCAAGTTCAGCCTGGCACGGCTTCACGGCGTTGTAAATCTTAATTATATACGTGGTGCGAGCGTCTTTTTGCTTCCGTATTTATTTTATAAAATTTGGAAATTATGTAGCAGTCATTTAAATTCCAACAGAGACTTGCAACACAAGGACTGGGTGGAAGTCGGCTCGGTTCACCCGCCGTGAAAGGGAAGAAGTATGATTTATGGAGACGGTAAATTACGTTGAACACAGCCAGGAAAGCGCCACAGAAACACAACAAGATTAATGCTGCACTTATTCTCTTTTTGTGCACATGATGTCTACTGTATCTTTGTGCATTAAGCTGCTAAAGGCGGTGTAACGAAATCCATACAGCCACTAAGCGTATAAATCACATGATATTAACTGATACACAAACGGAACGCTTTTCTAATGATGTGGCGTATAAAATTGTGCTTGAATGTAAATAGTCTTTGTAGGATCGTTTTATAATGGATAGTGCGGATCAAAAAGATATGTTTGGGAGGCAACTTCAAAGGCATCCCGGGGCAATTTAATAAAACTGAAGTTATGTATGTTTGCTATTTAATTAGGAAACTAACCATCTTTCAAGAGACCTTAATCAACTACAGGAATTCCAGCATGCATGCACAAATAAAACGACCGTAAAAGATGAATATTTTCTTTGTTCACTCGACAAATTGTTCGTGAATTTCCTGAAGTTTTGTTGATATTAAGTTGGAAAATTGAGGTTTTTGGTTGTAATGAACAAGGTGGCTTAATTTTGGATGTTTTGCAATAAATAAACGGTTTAAAACATATTACTTGAAACTTCAACGATTTTATCGGTTCAGAAATATGTTCTGTTATTCATACTCTATTTGGAACGTTCCACTTAATTCCAACATCAGACATTATATCAGGTAGCAATCTACCACGATACAGACAAAATTTATTGCGGAACTTAAAAGTAAATTTATTTTACGCTCCCGGTGACTTTATTGATTCTCTCGGGCAGTAAAAAGGATCACACGAATGGAGTGTAGTCCAAAGAACAACACGGCTAAATCAGTTCAATAGCCACCATCAGTTCCTTAATGTATATCGATACGTTACACGACAACCGGTAAATTTAGCGACAATAAAAACTCCAATGTCAAAATTATGTTTTCAGCAATTTTCCTAAAACAAAAAGAAAGGTGTAAATCAAAATTAAAATAAACCCTATATCCGCCAGCAAAAAGCGACGCACGAGAAGAAAATGATAAATAACCGGCCGTAAGCAAATTCGGGTTGAGGCGTGACCAGAAATTTGATTGAGTGGCGCAACGCCACGCACCCCATTCACATAATCCGAAAGAAATTCATGGAAACGAATGTTTTCTCCCGGGTGATGTAAAAAGTGGTAATGAGTTCTCACGTAGAAGAAAGACACGCTACACTACTTAACCCATTATGCTCCGGCTGCGTCATATGCGGGAGATAATGGACGTTTTATTTTTTACAGAAACCGCCCCTTTTAACTTATTGCCGCTGAAACTTCAAGAAACACCGCAAATGGTCCCGCATTAAGACAGGAAAGCGAAAATAATTTCAAGTTATCTGTGCTTTGTTTGTATTACGTAAATCAGTAGAATGGAAGTTATGGCATCAAAAAACTACCTCTACGTTTTAATGTGAGAAAATAAAAAAAAAGGTATTTTTATTGTCAGATGACAGAATAAATTTTATAAATTGAAAATTAAAATATGTGAATTTAAAAGATTATTTTTATTAAAATTCAGTTCAACATGTTTTATTACGGAAACATAGAATAAAAAATAACTGAAGACGTAGACAATAAAAAACTACATGCACGCCATAAAGTAAACTGTTTCAAGCATAATTTGGCAAAGGTCCACTGTTTTACATTTTTAATAAAAAATAATTACATTTATTGCTAAATAAATTATGAAATAAAACGTCAAAAATTTATTAAAAAATCTTATAAATGTTTAACGTCTTACTTCTCATAAATAGTTTAATGAGAACCAGAACCAGTGTCGGCTTGTGAGGTTTGTGTCAAAAACAATAATTTATTTTTATTAGAGCATACTGAACAACATTCAATTGGAATGATCAGTGCTTTTGTCATGTAAATTTAGTCCGAAAGATAGATTTTTCAAATCACAAATACCAAATACCTTCACTACATTTTGAAAATAAAAGACACGACCAGCAAAATAATTTATTCATTACTGTACTTCCTGTTAGCCAATCAAATTTATCGTACCAATATATAGTAGGTTTTTTGTCCCATATTTGTTCAAATATTTAAATTATTTAATAAAAAAATCCACCACATCAATGGTAATTCAATGCTATTTTTTTCGCATTGTATTGATAAAAGTTATAATAAATAATTGTGTTTGTCATTAAAATTGTTTTTTTGTATGATCTGAGGTCTATTATGATTATTTTTTTAGAAAGAATTCATTCATTGAATTTTGCATCTTTCAACCTGGGTGCTGCCCAAATGTCACAAAAAATATATCCGATGTGTCATAATTAAAAGTCACATTATTCTAATAACCTTATTTCTTATCATCCAGCTGACCAAAGAATATCACAAATATATATTTTTTACATTTTTTTTCATAATTTAATTTCGTTTAGAAGACATAATTTCATTAGAAAAAATGCGATATTAATTTTTTTCATGAAATTTAATATGTACTTTTTTAAAGAATGGTAACACCAGTCAATATCTTATACTGCATAAAAATATAAAACAACTTATTATTTATTTTTTTTATTCGAGTTTTAAGGAAAAAAATTAGACAGACGATTCCATGAAAAATGAACCACACTGTGTACTTTTCAGGTTAGAATAATAAACCAAAGTAACACTTTATATTAAAACATAACTTCTTTTTAATCTAATGTTTATAAATAAATATTAAAAATTATCAAATGTTTAAAGGTATGCTCTGTAAATTAAGTTTATATTGCAGTTCATTAGATTGGTATCTTATAAAACACCAATGAAAAAGCCTTCTAATAAACGTTTCGCCTTAAATTCTCAAGAGATCACCGAGGGAAGCGAGAGCTGAACAAACGGTTCTTTGGAAGGCATCAACTAAATTAAACTCCGAAACAATATCTATTAATTCGCCATTTCTGACTTTCGCTTGGGGAAAAAATGGTTTATTAAACACATTTAATAATATGAATCCGTTCAATCAATAACCGTGAAACAGAGATTAGCGGTGCCTTTTTCTGCCTTAGAGTTGGCGCCGTTTTTAGATGGTAATCGAAAAAAAACCTTTTACTTGATAATGATTTATTTGGAGGAAATGGCATTTGCTGCTTTAAGAATTATTTATTTAACAACCATTTGGTCATTATCCTTGTGTATTTTTAAACAGGTGGAAGGACAAACATTATCGATCATTTGAGTAATATTGTTTAAGATTATTAATAACCAATAATGATTTTTATTTATAAATACACTGAGGTCAATAAAATCAAATGAATATAAATTTATAAATAATAGTTCCAGTCATGCAATTATAGTATTATCTATTTGACTCATATTACTCAAATGGTCTTACTTTAATAATTCAATTATTGTCTGCTAACAAAAATACAAATTATAAACCTAAAACTTATGATATGGCAAAAATTATGCAATTAATCAGAAGTAAAACGAGCTACTTTTGCCATTTGAATTAATTATGGTTACGGTTAATTTTACATGACAACAACATGCATGTTGCTTTATAAATAATAAAACAGTTCATCTAAATCAGCCAGTGTATTTTGCCGGGGCCATAAATCTGGACGCTAAAATAAAAAAAAACAAAAGTAAATTCGGCAACACTTTTTGGCCACAAATTTCCAACTAATTTCTAGGTGCACGTTCGTTTCCTTCAACTGTACGTATTTTAATCCGAAGCTCGAGGGAAATTACATAAAGTTGTAAGCCCTAAAAACGACATATATTTGAACGTTGGAAATTCCGAAAGGCTTTCATTATGCTAATATTTAATTTCCAGTTCAACAAGGGAATCTCATTCATCATTTAAGGTGTTCACGCTCACTTTAGAACTATAATGTGTAGTTTAAGCTCTGGGGATAATTAAGCGAGTTATATCAGGGAGAAAGTATGTACGAAAATATGAACGACCCACAATGAGATGAAATTCTTTAGAATACTGTTTCATTAGTTATTAATTTATTATTTTTAAATATATTTCATATTTGTGGTAATAAAAAAAGCGAAAATATTTAAAATTAACTGTAAAAATTTTATCATATATTGACCAATATAAAAAAGAGTTTATCACTTCAAATCATCACTTTTTAATTATAATTATACGTTTGGCGAATGTTAACTTTTACGCTATATCGTACATTAATTATTTAACATACCACAGAGATCCCACGTTATCCCAAAAGGCAAAAAGTGCAATCCACAAAAACCTACTTTTAAAGATTATATCTAGTTTTCAGCGTTGATAAATTATTTGTCGCAAAAAATTCGTCTGATCCTAGAATTGCCGACTTATTACGCCGTACGCGATTTTGATTTTATCATATCTTTAACCCTTGAACATTCAATACACCTTGACAACATTTTCAATAACTAATGAAACTTTTTACCCACATAAACGAATAAAAACTTTAATACCCAAAAGATAAAAATTTACCGACCCTAAATTATGTACATTTGTATTTGCCATCGGTCCTAAGTTAACACATTCATCCGCTTGACATAAAAAGTCGTCTGTGTCGAGACGTAATGGTCCATGGAAACCAATAATGGGGCTTTTTGCATCACTTGAGGAGACGCCGATCGTATTTGCCTTTTGTCCCGGTTTCGGATATAATTGAACAATCAATTGATCGAGGGCTTTAATTACGGTTAAGAAGTGGCTGGATTTCGGATTTAAGGCACTGGAACAACGAACAAATCGCTTCTGTACTCGGTTTTGTTACACGGAAACTTATTTCTTTACTCTTCTTTATGTATGTTCACTCTAAATTTATTTGTCCTGTAGGAATTATAATAAATATGATCATATACATTTAACTTGAACCAAAGCAATAAAGTTTATGAAAAAAAAAAAAAAACAAACATAGCATATTTGCGTTATACCTTGCGTGTAAATAAAAAAAGTTACTCCTGGGATTTATTTATTTCTACAATTTATAAAGGACACATTTATTGCTATGAAGGTTTTCCTTTGAAATTCCCCCTTTTCATATCATAGTCCGAATTGTTTGTCTGGTTTTTATTTATACTATACTCGTCACAACGTCACAACATTAATAAGCTTTAATTAACGTGTCTAATAAAAACCCCAGTGTTTTGTTATTTCTTCCAATGGGCGACAATGTTGTGAAGTTTAAGGATAATTTTGATGGAGCACAAAGCTTGAGTTCGAGTCGGCAATTTCAAAGTGCAGTCACATAAGTTGCAACTGGGAACGTAAGGCAAAACATAATGACACCCTCCGAGTTGTCTCAATTGTTGTGGCATTGTTAACAACACTAATTAATAACATCATTAAAATTCAAATAGAAATAATTACCTTTCGTGGCTTTCTCTTTAGTTTATAATAATAAATATGTTATAATGGTGATTACATATTAAAAATTCTGTGACTATTATTTAGGCTATATTTACAAAGGAAGTTTGTGGTAACAGTTGCCTATACAAAATATGATTTCCACTTCACATCTCTGATCCTTGCATTGTTACTAAATTAGGTGGTTTCCTTGCTTCATGTTTGTTTTCTACGTAGCAAGCTTTTTAATGTTCTCTAATTAACTTGGTTAAAACCAAACTGTGTCTCAACCTCAATTTGTCTTATTGTTATTGCTTGTGATTACAAAGGTAATTTAAGTTTAACGATAATTTGATCACGACTTCGTTTGTAAACTTCAAACGTAACAAGGAAAAAATATAAAAAGTGTTTTGTTATTTTACATTTACTTATATAATTAATCAAATTCCTGAATATATGGATTTCTTGTTAAGTAAATATAATATATCCCATGTTTACTCAATTCTGTTAGTGAAGCTGCTCCAATCATTAAAAACAAACTAATATATAGTTAATTTGTATTTGTTAAGTGGAATAACATTTAGCTTTAATATTTTACTGTTGTAATTAAATAAAAATGCTCGACTTAAATGAGTTTTATAATTTACGTTTATTAAAGACATATTGATTGATTGATGCGTTTGTCTCCCTTTGAAATATGATTTTCCTTTTATGTCTCTGATGGTTGTAAACATTCACATAGTTATTAAATTGAGTGGTTTGTTTGATATGTGTTTGTTTTATGTCTACGAAGTTTTTCAATTAATTTAAATATATGAAAATGACAATTTCCTTTATTATTCCTGCTGAAGGTTTGACAATCCAAAATAGTACTATTATTAATTATTAAGTCAAACTATTTAGAAAATTCGTAATTACATAACGTAATTTATCAAATTGTGTTTAAAATGTAATTACATGAAAATTTATAGATTTCCAATTTGCTCCAAAGTCAATAAATATATCTATTGCGGTATCAATTATGGTACACATTTCATATTTGCTTATTTCTCTTATTGAAACGGACCCAGTTATTAAAACATGCATTATAAATAAAATTAATTTGTATTTGTTTTAGAGTCCCTGTGTTTACCGAAATAACATTTCAGTTTAATTTGATGGGAATTCGTCAACTGTTGAAATACCTGGACAAAACTGTCAATATTTATTACTTCACAAAAGCAAGGCAGTGAACATTAATTAATTGGCTCTGAATTTGGCTTCTTGAAGTTAAATAGAAATTTATTTGTGAAGACTAAATTTATAATTAGTTTCTTTTTTTAACGTGTTCTAATTAATATGAATACAACAGGAAACCTTATTTCCGGTAATTAACAATATAATGCAAGTTTAACGATAATTTGATGGTATACGGAACAAGTATCGCAGCCGCAGTTTAAAATATAGGTCCGTAATTCCAAACTGCAGTTACATAAGTTGCAGGTTTGAACAACCCAAACATAATGACACTCTCAATGTTGTTCTAGTCGTTGCGGCACAGAGTACATTTGTAATTAGGATCGTTTAAAATTTGACTAGTTTTAGTCATTTTTATATTTCATAGTAGTTGACGGATCAGAATTAATTTCAATTTTTATTTAATATAGGTAACAACTATTTTGTTTTATGTATAGTTCATCGTTCAAATTAATAAACGGTATAAAATTACTCACTGTAATATAACACTATAAAACTCTTGTCAATTCAGCGTGAAAAATAACCCATCCAGTGCAAACACGAAACAATTAAAATAAAAAGCTGCAATCATCGTTGAGCAAACAAACGCAGACGACCAAATAGTCTGGGACTTTTATCGTCCAATTTTTTTTGCCCCGTTTGTTTGTTTACACAAAGAATCGCATAATTTCGAGCACTTCTCGGCGCGGCTCATTCGTCGAGATGCAAATTCGAATATGCTTCTGAAAATGTATTCCTTTCCGTGACACTGTTGATTTCCACAGTTTCACAAAGCGCCTCTCAGTCTGATAAAAAGTCACTGGTAAACAAAACTGTTTATATTCCACCGTTAAAGAACTGAAATTGAATCGCGGGTTCTCTTATATTAGTTCAGGCGATACAACTTTTCGGCTTCATCTGTTGGAAATTAATTCCTTTGTGTTCTGTTTCAAGTGTTTGAGAATTTAAAATCGTTCTAATAACCTGAAAGAAAAAATCTAATAAATACGGTATTAAAAAAATAAATAAATTTTGATATATTACATAGAAACTTCGTGACCAACAATAAATCTTCCCGTATATAACATATTTCAACTTAGGTAAAATTTTCATAATACGCCAACCATTAATCATAACCGTAAAACGTTCATCTCCAATCTAATCTAAAAGTTGTAGGGGTAAAATTTTATAACTTATTTAGTGAACCGAAGGAATCAATAAGGATTCATTATGTGTACAGTTTGGCATCCTTTTCATGTTAGCAGTTTCAGCGAACCGAAATTACTTTTAGTTCTCGAAGATCTGGCAGCGGTTTAACCCAAGTCTGGCTTTGGTTTTTATATAATACAGACGAGCCAAAGAAAATGGAAATAAATCTTTCATGTCTGGATAGAAACTTGCTTCCTGTTTTAAAATGTCAGTTGATAAACTAGCCCCTAAGCAAAGCCTGCACATAGTGAAATTCGACTAAATATTTACCTTATCCCTGCGCTTCGAGGCAGACAAGAAAACTGTGTTCGTGTAAAACAATATTAGTATTATCTGCATAAATACCCTGGAAATCCCCCAATGCGGTAATTTGCTCGATATTTACCTTAAGAATTGTTATATTTAAGTTATTTAAGGCAAATAGAAAAGGAATATTGGTAGTTTGTTAAATTTATTGATCTTTTGTCACAAATAGTATTAATTGTATAATTTTAGTTTCACATTCTATTTACTTTATTTGTTTTTTATTTTTAGTTGTTTCATGAGTCCAACTTATTATCAGAATCAGTTTATTATATGCACCCATTTATTCTTTTCGACATTCAGTTGGTTTTATATCAATGTTATCATCCCCATTTGGACGGAAGAAAATTATCCAGCTTAAATTCAGAGAAATTTCTAGTCTGGTCGAATATTGACGTGGATGGTTAGTTTTGGACGACCAAGAGATGACAAGAGATGGCACATGATATATTATTGAAAAACAATAATCATAAATACTATCAAATTTATGATATTCGGAAATATAAACTTGAAATATGAATACTAAGTAAAAAAGTAAATTTTTGTTAATAAATAGAAATCATTTAAAAATAAAAACTATTAACTGTTAGAATTATATGACTGTCAACATCTTCATAGACATTTTATTATATAAAACCTTACGAGTCATATGTCACAACTGCATCCCCTATGTCTTAGCAACTTAGCACACGATTGGGGAAGGCGGTGTTTAAAATCAAAAGAGGTTAATTATTTGATAACATAATATTAGTTTGTTATTTTAATGGGAATATATATTTTGTATTAAAGTATCTCTCATGCGCATGTAATTAAATAAAACAGCGACGAGTGATCGCTGGAAAGGGGCAATTTATCCTCCATCCCCATGACGCAGTGATGTGTCATTTCATATGAATCAGTCCATGGAATACCAATGATTCAGTCTGTTATCGATCTGCGGATCGATCTGAGTGTCGGTAAATTATTTCAGTGATGGGATTTGGTTTACTACAAAGTAGTATAGTGAATTTAATTGTATCTATTATTGCCGAATGCGGAATATTTGTTTTATTTAATTATTCAAATAATACATTTCATATTGAAATAATTATTTTTTAGTAATTAAATAGCTAATATTAAAAATACGTATTTCAGTTTTATTAAATATTAAAATTCTTTTCTTAGAAAATGGAGATTATAATATATTAATAGTTATACACTTTCGGAAAGAGAAAATTGAAATGTGCCTCCTCCTTAAATCAGTTAAAGTTTTTTTGTTTAAATTTTCATATAAAAACTCCGAGAAATGTTATCGTTAAACATACTTGTTTATTGCTTGGAAAATTCCATGACAGCGATGAAAATGATAATTTCAAAATATTTATTTTACATGTATACTTTTGTAATAATGTACAATTACTTTTTGTTGTTATATGATTAACGTAAGTGACAGAAATCTTCAAGGTGACTGAACAATTTCCAAAAAAATAAAATAATCGACTCGATATCGTTGATAGTAAATCCTTGAAAGTATTTAATACTAACCATATGGTTTAGTTTCATAGGCACAATTTTTTCTTTATGTTCTTGTTTATTGGACGGATGAATGATTATGATTATGAATGAGCATTAAAGGTAATAAATAATTTTATTTATATTAATTGAGTGTTTTTTAATAAATAATTCAATATTGTTTTAATTTCATCAATAATCTCACAAACCCTGTACTGATTTTATAATTTCAGTACATCGCACAATTTTTTTTACTAAATACAATACATTTTTAGATTATTAACAATTCGTTAAAATATTTAATTAACACAATAAATTTGAAATGAATTTAAATGTAGGAACTACCTGCTTCCTAACAAATTGTTATGTTTCCAGTACTACTGATAAAAGTAATTAATAATTGAATTGTTAATTAAATATTTTAGACTTTATACATGATATACAATTTTATTCATTTTAGACAAAAAATAAAATTAATTATTTAGAAAATATGGAAGACTGAATTGTAACTATTTGCTTGCCTACATATCGTAAATGTCATTGTAGGATTCAAATTAATATGTTAATTTCCAACATCTCCTGTTGTAATCGCAATATTTGTGTATTTACATAAATTCGCTCCCGAAACAAAACAACACGTGAAACAACATTAGCTTTATCTACATAAATACAGATAGAATCGTCTAATAGGATACTTTGATAGATATTTACCCACAACAGTTTTGTTTAACTTATATATTAGATAGAACCGCCTCAAAGAGAAAATAAATGAATGCGGTTTTATGCTCATTGTTACAAAGGTTTATTTGTAAATTGTTAGAAACTGTCCGATTTGCAAAACAAATAATAACTTTATACATATTGTCGTACGTGCACACAGTAAATATTTGAATCCAAATGTAAATTTAATGTTGTAATAGAAATTGTTTATATATAAACATATATTATATTTTAATAATAAGATTAATATAGTGAGGTCATAGTGCTCCCTTCATAACTGTTATAAGTATCACTAACAATTTAGAAGTAAATGAGATATTAAAATTGTCTTATGTTGAGTAAATATTAATCTGTAATAACTATTTTCTCTAGGAATCTTTAATTCTTTATTAAGAAACACCGAATAGTATTTCTTTGGCTTTTTTTAATTCATTCACTTTTTGCCACAAAGATAAGGTTGAATAGAAAATAAAATTGCTTCCCATTAAATAAAATATCATATAGTGCAGGACATTTTTTTTATTGACATTTTATATAGTTTTTATTCGAGGTCCATATCTTTTTTTTCCAAAAGTTGCCTGGACGACTTCATTGAAAATAAAATTAAATTTACTTATTTACACATATGTCTAATATAATTTAAATATCTTCTAGAAAATAACAAAATAATAATAATAATAATAATAATAATATGCGCATCCGCCATATTTCAGTGCATCCGCCATATTTCAGTGCATCCGCCATTATTTAAATTCCTCATTTACTAAAGTATAAAAAGCGTCTGACCCGTCTGAATTTGAGAGAAACATCATGCATGACAGAGACAGTAGACGTATACCACATAGTGGGAGACTTACTGTCTCTATTGTATATGATGTCTCTTTCAGGATTCAGATGGATCAAACTCTTTTCGTACTGTATACAGTATTCATTTATATTGAAAAATGTTTTATTAATTTTTATTATATTACTGATGGTAATTGATTTTTATCATAAGTATTGTAGTGACACATCACAAAATTTTATGTTATATTATTCATTCATTCATTTCATTAGCTACATCAAGTGGTATGGTAATTGATTGAGACTAGGGGTGAAATGCGGAAAATGAGGCCAATATCAAACACGAGTAGGATGTTGCATTCAATTAAAACCCCCGAGTAACGCTTTAAGCACCGAAAGGATCAAGTCTGGCATGTATCAATTTATGCTTAGTAATTCCTCTCGACGGATTCAGTCTTATCCAACCAGGTACTTAGATTAATTTCAATGAACCGTCAATTTTGATTATAGATATTAATTTACTATTATCAGATTAGGAAAGTTTGACGTTCTCCAGTTTTAGACATATAAATAGGCAAAGGTTGGTTTGATTGAAACCAAACAAAACACTAGTCCACATTCATATTCATAAAGTTGTCGAAAAGTTCTTTGCCCCGCCGAACGAATCCGAATATTGTTTCAAGCCCCGTGTGGCTAATTAAAACGGTACCTGCCCGACGGATCGGATTCTAAGCCTTCACTGTTATGTACGTTGAAAAGTGCTAGTTTCACGTCGTCCATGCAAATTCGTGTTGTGTTTGGCGACCAGCTCTTCCAACTTTACGGACTGCGGCACCTTTATCGAAACTAAATTACACATGTCCCTAATTTCCGAACTCAATGCACGTCGTAATTCGACTACACTCGAATAACGGTCCAACTACTTAACGATTTACTGTTGATGCACTCTGATTTAGCCTACCTACTGCGTAACTATGTAAATACATTGTCAACATGCAAAAATAGTTGTTTACGTTTATATTTCATTGAACAACAGCAATAAATGTTAATTATCACGCAATCAATGTGCACGTAATTTCCATTCGAGTCCAATTCAAATCCGAATGCGAAAATTAAACAAATAGCTGCGAAGATACGAGAGGTACAGAAGTTAATTACTTAAATCTCTCGAAAATCGGCAGGCAGAGTAAGAAAAAATGAAATTGAATTCATTAATTTCTATTAATAACAGATGGAGGTTCCATTAATTGGCCTTATTATAGTTCAAGGAGTCAGGAATTGAGTTACCCTTATTTATATACACTGCTGGGGAATGTCTATGCTAGATCAACCAAAAATTGCCTGATTAATTTAATGCCTTTGGTATTTCTCTTCTCGCTGCGAAATTGAAATGGTATTTTAATTAGTAGTTGTTAAATCCCCTTTGTGGTTAATTAAATTTCACAATATTTTGTTACTCTAATAGTTTCATTCTGTTATTTAATTTTTGATTACTGAATTAATTAATATGTACCATTTCATTACAAAATTATAGAATTTAAAATGATTTTAGCAATAACTGCCTACTGTAATTAGTCAAATTAATTAATTTGAAAAGTTTATTTAAACGGTGCTTACTAAATTGTTTTATATATAAAAATATAAATTGTTATGAATTAAATAATAAATAGAAAATTATTATAAACATTTAATTTAAACTGCGTACAATTGGAATAAAATTTTAATTAATGTGTAGCTATTAAAACACCATCATGTTAATTATGTTTTGCTCTAGTAATTTAATTTCTGATCTCCAATTTAATTTTTATTTCAATTATAATAATCAAATCGTACAAATAAATTTAAAATTGCAGAATTTCATATTGCTTTGTCAGCTCATTTGATTATTTATTTTAACTTCGAAACTGTTAATGTGGTAATTAACTTATTTTTTCAATGGGGTATATTGTATGTTTCTATATAATCATAAATATAATTTATTAATAGAAGTTTATACAATTAATAACTATATTGATATAGTTGCAATAATGACTCAACGTCATTCTCTTAATTAAATTAAATTCCATTATATTAAATTTTCGTTGACATTTCTATTTAATCACGCTTTCTTCTTTTTGCTTCACTATTCTCCACACCTTCTTTAATTAATCTATATTACTATGTTGGTAATTTGTGGATTTTCTGTCATTTTCCTTTTACGATCTGCAAATCCAATTTCATTAATTAATTAATATATTAAATTAGGTGACGGTATAAAACTTGTTTTTAATAACTCAGTAATTAATGAACAGAATAATAAATTTCTTACAAAATCCACAAAGTAGCAAATGTGTCTTTCGATAATCCACAATTGGTTTTAATAGTCTTTCTATTGCCCGTTTTAAACTTAATAAGCTTTTAAGGTTTTTGCTAATTACTTTGCATTAAAAGAAAAATATTAAATCAGTTTAATTTAAATTAAATACAGTTTTATTTTTAGAAGTTAATGACGATTTCTAAAAATAATTGAAACACTTTGTTAAAATTTTATAGTGCTATTTAATAATGGAACTGGAGTAATGAGAAAGAAATATGAATATTACACTGAACATAAATATAAAAGCTAGCTCGAATTAATTCATCCCCATCGTTTTATTACTTCTGCTATAATACTTTATATAATAATAAATATATATATATATATATATATATATATATATATATATATATATATATATATATATATTTATTTTACTGATTTAAAATACATTATTTTCCAGCAGCCGAGCTATTACACATTTTATATAGATGATAGATGATAGTAATTCAAACAATCTACGGCAAACTCATATTTCAAGTACGACAAAATGATGAAACATTCTCTGCAATTTCTACTTGAAAACAATTTCATAACAATTTATTTCACTTAATTAAACAAATTTTCGAAATTCCATTAATTAATAATTTTAATAACCCTCACCACCACGTGATTGTTGGCTTTCTTCAAAGGTCGAGGGCTGTTTCTCTTTCTTCTCTATTTGCTAATACAAATAATCGACTTTCGACAACCAATCTCGTTTATCGCAAATCTACACAGAGTGATTAAATAAATTCCTGCGAGGATATATAAGCTGCTTAGGACTTAATTGGGTTTGTTGTAAAAAAAATGAATGTGAACCAATCTATTTAAAACAGATTGCGGAAATGTCGTGTAATTGAATATAAATAAGTTCCCAGTTTTCGTAATGCAAAAGGACTAAAAATTAATAAATGTATTTTGAATTTAATGTAATAGAAAATTACGTTTGACTTAATTATTTGATAATTAATTTTAATAAAGGTTCAAAGACGAGAATACAAGAATAAAAAGGTGCGCAGAAAATGATAGATGATTATCTCTTAATGATAAAGTAAAAATGTTTAATTTAAAAATTTTAATTAGTCTCTTTTAAGACGGAAGCTAAATATTCTTTGATAGAATTACAAATGCAATTCCAAAGACCCTGTTATAAAACTTTCTTTAAGTAATAATAGGATTTAATAATAAAATTTTACTGTATTTAAGAATTAAAAAAACTAAATATTAGAAGTTAAATCCATATTCATTAATTTTAATTGAAGAAAATATAGTTTTCCATTTGCCTGTCTTTTCCACATTCATTCACATTAAGTTTATGAACTTAGTTCAATCAATTTTTAATACGAATCGGTCAAAAGATGTATTGTTTAGGAATATAACTAACATAAATGAATACATGAATTATTCTTATTCCCCTGTTAGCAATATTCCGAGCCAACATATTATTTAAAATAATAATTCCCTAAAATTTACCACGTAATTCGATTAATATGTGGTTTAGCGGCGTCCACGCCAAACTTTAGGCCCGTATGTTAGGGGATGCCGCCATTGTTTTCGCTTGGGACATATCCAAAATGAAGCCCCATTATAATTTAAAGTAAGGAATGTATGTCTTGAATTAAAGAGGGAAATATTCAAATTCGCGGACTTGCTTGGAACTTGGCTCGTTATATCAAATTATACTCTCTATTCTCCGGTGCATAGTATCATTTGCAAAGCCATAAAACATTCACACACAAGGCCATTGTTCTTGGTACCTCTTACAATATTTTTCCTTTTTAGGTTGGTCGAACCTCGAAATTAAGAACGCCGCTGATTATATTCTTTTTAGAGAATAATTGCGGCCGCTTTGTTGTCTAAATAATGTTGAACAAAAAGAAGAATTTTATATATATATTGCCCCAAGATATTAAATTAAGGGTGTAATATATTATTTTATTAATGGATGTTGATTAATTGCTGAATTATGATCATTTATTTAATAAACATATACGTAATATTGTTCATTTTAATTATACAAACAATACATTTAAATAAATAATTTGCGCATTTCATATATTCCAAATTATGATATTTTATTAATAGTATTTCATTAAATTATTCAAATTAAATAATTAATAATTAATAATTTAAATCGAGCTTCTAGACAAAGCCTTGTTTTCAAAATTATATAATATATCTAACGCGCTTGGGAAAAGTCAAATATGCAAGTTGTTAGGAAATAAAGTACGTTTCATTATTATCTTTAAGTACTTTAAAATGTTTTTATTATTATTTTTTTTGTTACCAGGAGGTGGTAATGAAAATTACCATTATGTTTATGGTCATATCTTGATATTTTGTTGACTAATACTTAATGGTATTTTTATCTGATTTAAATTATAGAGAAGATTTATACTAATATCTACTATCATTGTAAATCATTAGTTACTACTACTGAAAAAAGTTTCAATTTCTCTTTATTTTGGCTTCGTAGGTTTAATGTAACGATGATTCTACTGAAGATGTATACAAACAGAGAAATTAAACAATATCTTTAGAAAGAGACTTCAAACAATGAATTTCTTTAAAAAGTTGGACAAATTGATTCTATAAATCAGCGTATAAGAGACTTTTATTAATAATATTATTACATTCCACTATAAATGGATTATGGCATTTCTCACTGATCTCGACAAAGGGATGAAGATGGAAAACCAGATGGAACGATACTTAAAATAGTGGCATTTTACATATCAATTCCATTGAGCACATAAGGGATATTATGTAGACGACTTCTAAACTCTAAAAAGCAATTTAAATGGTCTTTTTTCGATTAGTTGAAATTTTAACAGATAGCTGCCTAGCTTCATTTATTTAAAAATAAAAAATGAATTGTAAATTGTAGTGGTCCGGATTTTGAATTTAAATTCCCGCTATCTGTGATGTTACGTAAATCTGGTACGCAAAAGTTCAAAATATTAAGACAGAGATATTCAAAAAAGTACTGTGTCAAAAATTTATTATGTATCATTATATTAAAATGTGATTGTTTGTTATTGTTTATTTCACCCTTTTGTTCAAATTCAACTGTTGAACTGTAATAAATTCTGGGTATGAAAATTTATATTTATCATGTTTTCTTGTTAAAAATTGTAATAATATCTGTATTTGTTCTATTTGTTTAAAAGTCGAATTTTCTCTTTAGTTTTCAATCTTTTATATCTCTGTTAATATAATGTGTCAAATTGTTCGAGTGTCTTTGTTAAATTTCTCCGCCATGTTGTGTTTACATCATATCATAATCTTTTCAATCGTTTTATTTTTATTCTTATTTATTTAGAAACAATATAAATAATCTCGTAAAACAGTTTTTCTCAGGTGAGAGCAGACATGTTAATTTTTTATTATTTTCACAATTTTAAAATTATTATGTGAGAATTATGTTGTTTCTTATGTCATGTTTCGTCCGTTATTTTTACTAATTATTGAAATATTTATTTACATACTTATTTATATTGTATTTTATTTGTATTGTTGTCGATAACTGATTAAAATACCTTCCTTTTGATGGTCTTCTAAAATTGAGACCAGAAGGAAATTGGCTTCAGTATTCGTGTCTATGTCGATGAACAATAACTAAATTCATTTAATTTGATTAGTTATAAATAATTATTATTGCATTACACATTATATTGACATTTATAATCATAGTAAAATCAGTTTGCGTATATTTTGAACAAATATAGATATAATGATTCCAAAAATGTAAATAAATCATATTTGTTAATTTTATTTGTGTTTGTTATTTGTCATCTTCCTTGATTATTCAGTTCTATGCATTCAGAATGGGGTTACTATATTTTAGTAATTATTATCTTATCACACTCAACAATCACGTGGCCATTTCTTCGTACTTTTTTAATTTCTAATATTACCCCGGTTGGTACCATTACAAACATCATGGATATAAATTACTTTTAAATTATTTTGTTCTGAATATATGTATTTTAAGCATTTAAAACACAAAACAACTTTCAGTACCATCAAGTTATGAAGAATTTTTTTTTTGTTCATTTTCTGTGATTTTTAATATTTGAAACGTAAAAAATATAAAAAAGAGATAAAATAATTTGATTTTATATGAATTTTCATTGATACTGATCTACTACAGTTATGAAGTTGTCAATTGGTTTAAAACGTTCGACTATGTTTAGAATTAAGTTAATATAGAAACAAGAAAAAGAAAATTGGTATGTTATTACAATCACTTAATCCGATACTAAAACTTAAGTTTAATTATTGTTTAATTAATAGCAAAAAATTGATTAACTGAGTTTGAAACAAGAGAATAATATTATAAAACTTCTTTTGTATATTCAAAAATCTAGCCAACCTGAAACTGAAACGGCTTAAGAGATTCAAACTTCCGAATTTAAGTGATATTAAATTTCTAAGTGAGATATTTGACGATATCAAATTCACTAGGTAAATAATCCCCAATGAATTTTGAAATTGCACAATCACACCGATTTATTTTCATTCCGAAACATGCTTCGCTCACCATCCTCAATATTTCTGAACTTCCCGAAATGTACTTAACTGTTGAATATATAGAGATTTAAAATTTTAACAAGAACAGTAAATAGCGAACTGGATGCTTCCTGAAGCGGTTGTCTAGACATCGATTGTTGGTTTATGTTCAGAGCTGCAGTAATCGAACCATAAACTATACCTAATGGGTAATAATTTGGCGTTTCTCCCAGAGAGGAGCTTAAACAAAACTACTTCGTCTTCCGCTCGCATTACCCGTTTCAGTTTGCAAAAATGCTGCACCAACCGCGAATTTATTAACGCTATAAACAGAGATTTCCGGTTTATGATGCCGGAATAAGAAAAACAATGGGATTTTGTTTAAAATAAATTTTGAACACTAAAGGAACGACTTTTATTTCTGTTGGTGCCGTAAAATGCAGCATCACTTTTAGCTAAACGACTCCAAAATATAATGAAGAACTAACAAACCGGTAAAATTTCATCCGTGTGCGTTTAACACAAAGTACAGATGACATTAATATATATTATTCAAAAACACGTGAATGCAGAGGAACGACGAGATAAAACAGTCGGGTCTAAATCCACAATTACATTTAAGGAAAACGCGCGGTTTGAATGCATAACAATGTGAAGCCAGTTTCAAAACTTGTATCCTCCGGCGTATCACACAGCTGCCATACACTGTCTTAATATCAGTCCTTTCATTTACTCCGGAACTTTCCGGTTCCGATTCAGTTTTGTCGGCGTCAGATTTATGTGGACGTCAGTTTGTTTTGGAAATGCTAATGCCACAATTACTTTTGATTGAAAATGCTTCTTTGTTGAACATAGAAAATGACTAATTAAGACTTTATATCAAATTATCCAGCTATTATTATAATTAAACGTTTGACGTTGTTGTAGAAAATATTGAATAAAATTAAAAATTCAGATAAAACGAAGCTTTATAAATATTTATTGTTTTGTATTATATGTTCTGTTAACTCTATTCATATTTCATGCATTGCAGATTTTTGTTGAAAAACTAATTTAAAAATGATTAAAACTGCACACAGTAATTTGTTATATTGATTAAAATTTATATTTAATGTATTTGTGTAACAAATATAAAATTCATCGGTATAATTTTTAATCTTTATATTGTTTTTTGTATTACATAAATATCAGATAAATTTAAATTAAACCTATTGAATTGCAATAAAATAATTAAACTTATTTTAATATAAAAATATTATCGTTAGGATTATACATCACATTATTAAATTGATAAATCGAATTTGATTAAAAACAATAACAGCCGGACTTTTTATATCGCTTTCATCCCTTGTTTCGAAAGTTTATTGCCTGGATAAAAACGATAAAATTGACATATTTGCAGAATTAGTGCTTGAAAATATCGAGTTTTATTAAATTTACCATATCCTAAAATAATAAAATATTTTTATTTATTGCTCTATAAATTTATACGTACAAATTTGCATCAGTGCGAATGAAAAGCTCTTATTTAATTTTCTCACTCATTTTCATTTATATATTTCTCACAATGTTAATTAAAAGTTGCAATTAAATATAACTTAAATACAAATATTTACATAAAAATGCAATATTGTAGAATAAATTAATTTAAATTTTAATTTAATATCAATTCACTCTTTTTATTTGTTGAATGTTATTGAGTAATTATAACATTTATAATTACTATTTGTTGTTATTTTCAGTGTTCAGTGTCGGATAAGTTTTAGCAATTAACATTATAAAATAATTACGATTCGAATATGAATATTTACATTTTTATTACATAAATAGTGAAAAACCGTATTATTGCAGTACAAAATGAATTAAATGATAATTGAATGTCCACTTACTAAATTGTTCTACATATGTAAAATTGTTGTACAACATTTTAATGAGTAAATTTTCACGCACGAACGCGTTTTGTCAATAATACAAAATGTGAAATTTGCAAGTAATTATGGTTTATGTGAAAAAGCTGGCAAAAAAGCATTTTAAACGGAAACGTAAATTTCATTCCATTAATGCCCTTTATGCTGAAAGCATCCATTAAAATATTTTATAGTTACTTTTAATTAAATTAATTATAAATACGTATGGCGAAACAAATCTACATTCGCTTGATAATATACGATTTTTGTAATTAGTTCCATGATCCGACAACTACGAACTGTCTTTAGTAATTGTAATTAATGACCGCATATCAAACTTTTTAACGACTTTCCGTGACTTTCCGTACGCGTATCGCGAAATCCATTTAATTGCTGAACGAGCACTCCAAAAAATTATTGAATCCGTTGTGATGCACCGGTGGAATTTTTTTTTATTAATACACGGCGCAAAACACCGAAAAATATGCAAATTCGAAAAGTGGAACGCATAAATGCTTTATGGCTTAATAAACGATAGTACACACTAGAGAGTCGGATATAATTTCGCTTTACGAGCGCGGCTCGACTTTTATTAATCCATGTAAATTCAAATATTGCCCCGGTATAAATTAAGAAGAGGAGCCCTACATTGAAAAATTGTTTCGGTTTTATGACGTCCGCGTCATTGAATTGTAGACCCGTTTTTTGTTCGGGAATTAACTCATTTTTTTTATTTCCATTTTACTGAAAACATCAATCTCAATTTTATTAGCTGAATACATTCATTAAACGCCAGCTTCTTTGTGGTTTTTTATGGGGAAACGTAAAATTGTTATTGATGTCGCTTTTATTCGTATTCGGATTGTTTCAATGTGGTCAACATTGAACACATTTAATCACTTTTAGTCTCTTTCTATCCTCTGATAATTTATTCATTCATTAATAGGTTTGATTTTGAATTGAACGTTACAATTAATCGACAAAGCTCAAGCAGTGCATTCGTTTTATTATATTATTTAGTTACCGAATTGTTATTATTAATAAATAGCGGTACTCGCGACTTCGTCCGATAGCGTATTGAATACGATCGTTTTCTAGACGGTGATCTCGAGATTCCAAAGATTTTTGAGCCCTTAACAATGAATGACGCGTTCTATCTAATTGTAATCGTTCATTCCTCTTAGAACTACTCTCATTCGATCTAGACATGGACTTCCGTAATCTACAATTTCTAAGACGACTTTCCCTATCTTGTTCAGATTCATTTACACGTCGCAATCTTTGGCTTTTGGCTTTTCTCATGTTTTTAGAGAGATTTGACTTTCTTTCAGGCATAACTAAATGTTAAAAAAAAAAACAACTATCTACGGTACTAACTAAATAAAATAACCTATAAATAATTTATCAATTTCAATGTAACTCCGAATATTGAACACAAATGTACTTAATTTATAATTATTTATAATTACTACTTAAAGGTAAAAAAGGAAAGCAGTAAAAATGTAACAAAATATATTGAATTGAAAGAAAAGATAAGATAAGAAGAACGGAACGGTGGAATACCTATCAATCAAATCAAACTCTCATCAATCGTTGGTGAGAGAAGTGGTGGGAGGCGCGTGAGCTGCGCGTGGTACTGGACAGTACTTGGACATTGCAACATTATATTATTTTTTTAAAATAAAAGATTTTTTCTAAAATAAACGTAGCCTAAGTTACTCCTTATTACATCAGCTACCTGCCAATAAAAGTCCCGTCAAAATCGGTCCAGCCATCTCTCGGGCAGTCCCGCTCCACAAGCCAGTGGTGGCGGGAGGCCGACGGATCAACTGCAAGCCCAATCCTCACCCAGGGAGGTTCTAGGACCTTCCTCAGATTGGGCTTGTTCTTCCGGGAACCAGTTGACAGGGGGCTGGCATCTTTGTCAGTCCCGTCTTCTGGTTCAACTTCACCCGTGTATGTATATACACGCCCTTTCCCCCATATGTGCTAGCACATATGGTTTCCAATTGGTTATGATCTCCGGATCGGTGCCCGGAGGGGGGTTTACACTTTCCCCTCTCTGTCCCCAGAAAAAAAAAAAAAAAAAAAAAGGTCCAGCCATTTCAGAGATTAGCCGGAACAAACAGACAGACAGAGAGACAAAAATTGTAAAAAATGTTATTTTGGTGTATGTACCGTATTTATATTCATATGCATGTAGTAAAAAACGGTTATTTCAATATTACAAACAGACACTCCAATTTTATTTTTAGTATGTTGAATACGATCGTTTTCTAGACGGTGATCTCGAGGTTCCAAAGATTTTTGAGCCCTTAACAATGAATGACGCGTTCTATCCAATTGTAATCGTTCATTCCTCTCAGAACTACTCTTATTCGACCTAGACATGAACATCCGTAATCTACAATTTGTAAGACGACTTTCCCTATCTTGTTCAGATTCATTTTCACGTCGCAATCTTTGGCTTTTGGCCTTTCTCATATTTTTAGAGTGATTTGACTTTCTTTTAGGCATAACTAAATATTATTGCATCAGCTCCCTGTCAATAAAAGTGCCGTCAAAATCGGTCCAGCCATTTCAGAGATTAGCCGGAACAAACAGACAGGCAGAGAGACAAAAATTGTAAAAAATGTTATTGGTGTATGTACCGTATTTATATTCATATGCATGTAGCAAAAAAATTTTATTTCAATATTATAAACAGACACTCCAATTTTATTTATATGTATAGATTTAGGTTTTAAACGATAACGAACAAGTCATAATTATAACATTTGTGTATCCAAAAAAGTGCATCACATCAAAATGAAATTTTCTGTAAGAAAATATACGAAATGCGATTTATCGTATGTGTAGTACCTAAGGACTACAAAATATGTAATGTATAATTTATACAAGTACAAAACCGAATACATCATTTTATACATATAATATGCGTGTTTCAATTAGATAGGGTCTTCCGAATTGTTTGTTGTTGACTGTTATGAGTATTTTCAGACGAGACGGAAAAAACTTACTTTTGTTTCCAAATATCAATTTTTTAAAACATATTTCAAAACAGTGTAATATCTCTTTTTTCTGCCAAAAAATAAAAACTTTCTGCAGGTACGACGTAACACAAGCTACTTACCTAAATTGAGTTTTGAACACTTAGGTCAGTTTTATCTGACAGTCAATGTGGGACACCTGACACATGTTTAATAACGTTATTATACAGTGCTCAACAATTGTTAAGGACCAAAGTAATAATTAGTGTTAGTTTTGGTTAAAATAAAATAAAATTAAAAGTATGCTCTTATACTGCAATACCGTTTTTATTTACACGATTTAATAATAGAATTTGTTTTTGTCTAAGTTTGTTTTAGGTATTTTTATAAACAATAGCAAAATAGATTTGTGACATGTTCATTCTTTATACTCTTAGTTTTAGTTCTTTTATGTTAAAAGGTAATATTGTATTAGATATTAGTTAAAAATATGTCCAGAATGCGTTTACAGCCCGCTCACATGCAACAAATTATATAATGAATTAACGAAGGGTTGCCGCAACGTGAAGTTGCTGAACGTTTAGGTTTGTAAAATAGTATTGTAAGTCGTGCGTGGATTCGGTATGTGACGAATGGTACAGCCTCGTATGTTTATGGTGGAAGACGACAACGCGGTACAACTCCTGCCGATGGTCAATATTTTCGAAAAACTGCAACCTATCCTGCTTCTCGCATTAATAGATTACTGCCACAATAATTTCTAACTAAAAAGTTAGAAGTTGGTTTACATTCAAGAAGACGTGTACCACATCCACAGTTAACTAGAGGGAATAGGATAACGAGACGACAGTGGGCCGAGGAACAATACAACTGGACAATTAACGAATGGAGTAATTGTTTATTCATGGATGAGTCCAGATTTCGTCTGTGTAATTCCGATGGACGTATTTTTGTCTGGAAAGAACCAGATATAATGAACATGTCAGGGTTCCAGTACTTGTTTTTGGAGGAGGTTCTATCTGGCTGTGGGTTGGAATTTGTTTGAACTGTCTTTTTAATCAATACCACAATGACCGCCCAGAGGTATCGAGATATTGTCATTGAACCAATTAATGTCCAATTTGCGGGTTGTCTTCATCGCGCACGCATTATAACCGAAAGCCTGGAATTTCACGGTATTAATAGAATGGAGTGGCCAGCTCGGTCACCAGACATGAACTACACAGAACATGTTTAGGCCCAAATGTCGAGGCAATTAAACACATTAGAGCAGCCTGTAAAAACTCTGGAACAGTTGTGTAGAGTTATAAGGGAAATTTGGACAAATACAGATGATCTTTATCAATTATTAAGCACTGTATGTTTTACGCAGTATAAAATAATAAGATTTTACTTTATTTTGACTTTGATTTTGAGGTAGCTTATGTCTAAATTTAAAATTGAGAATGTTTGTCAATCTCTCTCTACTATTAAAAAAAAAATAAACTTCAAAAAATTCCTAATGGCAAAAATTTCAAAAACGGACATGGAAAAAACCATTAACAATTTCGAGTTCGATCCGAAATATATCATTCAAATACTGTAGTACACCACATCTGCAAAATAGTGAAATGTAGATATATGGAAGAGGTTGACATCTGATTCATAATAATAAGTTATTTTTTATTTTAGGCCGGAACTAATTAGCAAGTTTTAACATCGAAACGGATTAGAAATTGTACCGAGTTACAATAGAGAAGTTATAAGGTTGTCACTAAGCAACTTTGCCATCGAGGTATTTTGAACTTTCCAATCGATAATGGGTTCGGTTGTCAATATGTTGTAACTTGTCAATAACGAATTAACTCCAGTGTGAAACTTGTACATTAATTATCTATTGGATGGGCATCGAATTCTGAATGTAAATATAATTGTAAAATTGTTGGGATTATGGTGCTATTTAGGATCTTCCTATTATGATAATTTCACAGAATATATATAATCTACACTATATATTGCGGTTGAGTTTTGACGGAAAATTATCTACTTGTTATTTCTATTTAATAATATATATATTGTACTATACACATATTTTAATATAATGGAAATAAATAAAAATAAATTATTATTTAAAATTTAAATAATAAATAATAAGTAAAGTAATAACTTACCTTTCTCGTGGTTAATTTAAATTAATCTATGATATGTTTTTGTAGTTAAAACAATGTTTTATTCAATTTATACATATATTATTACAATGTTTTTTTCCAGTTCAATTTAGAATTTACTGAAATTTTACATCAATTTCTTAAAGCAATTAATTTAATTTGAAATATTAGCAAAAAATTAATTTTACCATTAAAAATAACTTACCTTTTTCGGCATTTCAATTTTGTCTTGTCACACAAATAAGTACAAATCAAACAACAGGGGTGGTTTTTCATATTTTAATTGAATATAATATAATTAATATTAAATTTATTCCATATATATATTTATAAAAACAATCAACATAAAAATAACATTAATTAGTTTACAATCGAATATCTAGGCTAATCATTTGAAACGAGAGCAAAAACATTTAAATTAATTTATAATCACATAGAAAAATATTTATTCAGATTTCCACAGCGTTCACATTTTAATTCTGAGGCTCAAATTTTATTTTGCACAATAGTTTAGCCTCTCGAACCAATTCATTTCCTAAAGAAGATTCGCTAATTTCCCGTTCATAATTTATATTATTCAGTAGTTTATTACAAATGTAGCTAAGAACAACAAAATAAGAAATATAGTTGCATTTAATATAAATTAGTTAGGATTTGAACATTTATCAAAATCACAACTGTTGGAAAAATCAGTTACAAAATATTATTTAATTTTGAATTTGTGCAATATTTATATTACAATTGTGTGCGTTAAGTATAATGTCTTTTTCTATGTTATTTACGAAAATATATCGATTTTAAATCATAGATAGCTAATTTTGAAACTGATTTTTAAAATAGGTTTATTTACAAATAGGTATTTAGCAACATTATTGCCTGTAATAATACTATACATATATTTGCTTGCTCAAAAATATTTGGGGTGTTACAAGGACAGTGATAAAAGGGAATTCATAAATTGAACATAGCTGTGACGAATGTTCTTTGTAGTGACAATTTCCAGGCCATTATCATCCATAACTATAACAGTAAATGTAAACTAACAAATGAATGAGATGCGATTTTAAATCGAGTAAAATATTAGATTGTTTAGGTAAACCAGAGGTGCGTTGAAGTACATTTTCGAAAATTAAACTGAAGTAATTTTAAACGCGGTCCTTTGAAAAATTAATATCCATTCCATGTCTGCGTCCGTAAAAAGTTTATATGAATTCCGCCCCGGGAAATTTTAATATTAAATTACCTATCTACATACTGACAAGGAACACAACTTTTTTTTCCTTGCGTATTCCGACAAGATAGTGGTACACCATTTGCATATTACCCGCGCCCGTAGGCTGTAGGCGATGAAAGAACTGGGAAGCAAACTTTTTCATAAGCTTCGAAAAAATTCTCAGTAAGCGGTACATAAACTCTGTCGGATTGGCTAAATGGCCGCTGTAATTTAATCAAACAACAGAATACATTACTTTAAAGTAGTCGCGGGACGAGCGAAAAAAGGTTTTTAACTTTCAATTTCTCCCCAACAACTTTCTCCCTTGATTACGAATTATCGCGCTGAAGTCATTTTTATTTCGTTTCTTCCCATTCACACTCACATGCACGTTAAATGTAGCAGTCTTTTATAGATTACCAAAACTAGGTAGACAAGCCTCCAAATATATTTGAGCATATCAGCGTACACATATTTCCGTCAAATTTTAATATTAAATATTCTAGAAAGATGCCAAACAAAATCACCTTTCGAACATGATTACATTAATTAGAAGTATTGCTAAATGGCCCAAGATGCTTAGCGGTGAGGTTCTGATACTGTGATTCAAAAAATCGTTGGCCATTGGCACAAACACCCCTAGAAAGTAATAACAACAAAAAATTTCATTTAAATTTCGATCGTAACTTTATATTTCAACTTACATGTGTCGGGTGGTCTTTTGGCAGCTTGAGTCAGTTCCCACGATTTGTACGGTACCATCGTTGTTGAAGTGGTCGTATGGTGATGATGTGAGTTACGGTTCGATTTCTTATCCTTTCCAACTATTTTCTCCGTAATCATGTGGTACAGATTGTACAAGCTGGCAACGCAGCGTATTCTGATTTTGGCTTTGTGGAATAAATGGCTCTTCACTGTTAAACGCAAAGTCGAATGAGTTCTGCAAGAAATGTGTGCAACTTAGTGATCAAATTAGTAATTTATATTAATTTTGGATGGCATAACACGCACTACAGTTATAATTTTTGTGTGTTATATTCAAGTAAAACGTTATTTACTCCAAGAACTATTTTGAATTTATTGGGGGATCATATAAAAACATGCTAATGAAAATATAGATGAAAAGGAAACATACTTAAGTTTGCTCCGCCATTAGGGTATTTTAAATGAAAACGGATTTTCTTTCCGTTTAAAAGGATTATTAATCTCTAAAACCATTTTTGTTTTTGCACAGTGTGTTATTCCGCAGATAAAATAAGAAAATTCCGTTAATTACATCATAAATAATAACTGTTGAAATATAATTTACCTCACATGGCAGATGGCAAATGTTTACGCAACTTCCCTAATTTGAAAGGAGGTAAAGAAAGTTGGCGAACTGAAAATATTTTATTAAAGTACGGTCGCAGAATTATACGAATTCTGGGATGAAGCCTCCCTTTTTCAACGTAACACAAACAAATATACGCTCTCTGACAAAACCATCACGTCTTTTCATTTAAAACGTCTAATTTAAGCAGCGGCAAAACATTTAATATCTCCGACAAAGTTAAATCATCATTCGCCATTTTAAAACTATTCACCGTTTCAAAGTACACTTGTTTATTAACTAAATTGAAAAAGCCTTGTACGTAAAACATAAACCTATGATCAGGTTGTTCCAGTGCCATTGGGTAAGGCTTTAAATAACGTGATGTCTGCTGATGAATTATGGTCACATAATTATTTGAATGCATTTAACACGCGTTGACGCGATTCGTACGGTTAAACGCCTTCATGAATTTTGGACTGTTTCTATAAATTCATCTTTGATTATTCTGAACCGAGTTGCCGGATTTCCAGGCAAATTTACACATATATTAGATTTGAATCTGGAACCGAGAAAAACGAGGTCTTACTTCAGACAGTTGCTCTAATAAAACTGAAATAAGGATCTACTTTAACCTCGTTCTATCTTATTTAGCTAACGTCGACGGAAACTTTTCGGGTATTTAAAGTTTTATTGTTTTATTGTTTTCGAATGCCAGTATAAATCCTGGACACAATTAATCTCATTCAACCAATCTGATTAATTAACTTGGCTAAATTCAGCGTTTGCTGTAAATATTTCACGGGGAATTATTTCATTATGACTTCTGCCAAAGTTATTCAAGATGAATATTAAACAAATCACCCCTTTCGCATTTAATACCTAAGACCCGTTATTTACAAATAGGGCGGAAAATTAAATTGTGAAAATGAAATTTCCACCTACAGGAACTCATGAATTTTAGAAGCATTAATTATTGAAGTTGTCGTTAAATATGCGTTTGCAACAAAAAAAAATTCTTTAGAATCTAGATGAAGCCCTCTGGTTCATCGAATTAGAGATTCTGTTTAACTGTAAATTACGCCGCACTATCTTTGTTTTATTTTCCAAAAAAGTTCAGCAACAATATTCAGCCAGTTTTAAAAATAGATAATTCTCCCTTGTCGTGATCATAATTCATTCTGGTGTAGCACGTAAGCTTAAATAAATCTAACAAAAAATTATTCTGTTTGTTGTTGCTGTTTTTAACACAATTAAATCCATTGTCTAAGAACTTCAAGCAGAATATTTTATTCTCTAATGCAGTTAAAACATGAAAAATAATAGGTTTTATTGTGTTAAATACAACCTTGCGTTATTTTTCATGGACTTTTTAATGTTGTTGGCAAACTTTAGGCGTCAACTCAATTAGCCAAAGAAAATAGCAAACTAGATGTTTAATAAAAAACTTGTGTGGTCACGAACCATTTTTGCGGAGCACGTAATGTTTACACGCGCTTAACTGCCATCGGTTTTCTGTATTTATTTTTTGGATCGAAAATTGAATATTTACGTGCCTCCACACACAATATTTTAATGAAACCAAAGCATCAAACCCGCGATTATGCTGTTCTGAAATGTCCACGTTTTTTGTGCCATTACGGTTGGTGTATTCGGGTTTCATTTGATTTTGGAAAAGTGCATAAATTGGTTAATTACGACTATAATTGATAGCCGTACAGAGTAATTCGTTGCGGAATTAAAATTGCGGAACATTTTGAATCAAATAACAGTCTATTATAATTAGACTGAATTAACCATTCTAGTTTAACAGAATCGATTTATTTATTTAAGCATTATTGGTTATACCAATCTTCAAGCGTTAGCGGTAAATCTGCCATAACTTCGTTCTTCAGACTTTGAAATTGCAATAGACATAAGGCGATTGCGCACTGGTTCATTGTACTGAATTTGTTGCACGTGAAACTGACTTACTCTACTACATTATGCTGCCTGTAAAAAAACGCAACAACCAGAACCTATTAAGATATTTTTATAAATTTTTATACCTATTGAAATAAGAAATTATTAAAATTTGAAGTCAATTTTATCTATTGAAGTTGTCGTTTTTTTGTTGTTTTTTTCTTCTTCATATCTTTAACACGTTGAAGACCGCATGGACCACCGGTGAGTCACTACGCAACAACATGTTTTACGTGGCCGTTTGCACACAGGTGGGCACGATTTAAATGCAATTTATGTACAGTAGAGATACTGCAAATCTAGGGGTTAATGTCTACCTCAAATTATTGTAAACTAAAAAAATATTTTAAAAAATAATATAAGTAATTAACAACAACAAGAAAAATGCCGGTCCCTCTGTGAGAAATACGATTTTGCAATGCGGTCTTCAACGTGTTAAGGTATCGCAAACAAGCCTGTACTTAGTTTTTGTAAGAATTTGTTTTATTCAGTAATTTATACTAACTATTTAACAAGCCTAGATTATGAAGAAGGAATAATTTTAGCCAATTAAGCGAGTTTGATAGAGGTAGAATAGTTGGTCTGTATGAAGCAGGAATTTTGATTCGAGAAATAGCGTGACATTTGAACAGAAATATGAGTATTTTAATATGATGTTGGCAGTCATGGAGTGAAGAGGGCAGAAGAGGTAGAGCAATCCGGAAGATCCAAAGCTACCACAGAGTCACAAGACAGTCGTCTTAGATTATTGGCCCTAGGGGACAGGATGAGTTCAACGCGGATGATTACTGATGAATTTTTTGCCGATGAAGGTAGACCAATTGGTAAGTTATCAACCTTTTTTGGTCTTACTTTTAACAGCAAACCATAGGCGCCAACATAGTGACTGGTATATAGAACGTCAACAGTGGGATGAAGAATGGTATCACATTGTGTTTAGTGATGAATCACGCTTTTTTTTTGGTGTGTTAGAAAGACGGCAACGTGGAGAAAGACGTAATCCTCGCTTTGCTGTGGAGAGTCATGTTCATAACACTATGGGTCTAATGGTATGGAGTGCTATTGCTTATAGTAACAGTTCACCTTTAATTTTCATTAGTGGCAATTGGACGTCCCAGCGATGAGTCTCGACGTGTCAATGAGTGTCTTAATCAAAGAGGCTTTGACAAGATATGCTTTAAGATTTTATTATTATTCTGTAATAGGTTAATTTAAAAAAAAAATGGAAAAAATCAATTATATCTTTACAGGCAGTATAATAAGAGCAGGGTCAACAAAACAACTTTTTAACAATATTTATGTTCTTATATAAAATATGTTTCTTACTGCTTAACAATAAATTAAAATATGATGATAAATTGTTGTTCAACAATGGTGAAACTCAAGCTATATATTTCAGCTTCAAAGCTCCGGGTTAAAACTTCTAGTCCTCCCAAAGTTTGATTCAGTCTGGGACTATTATTAAATAGGATCTATTACATTTAAATTAGTGCTCGAATGTAAATCAAATGAAACAATACTATTGCAAGGAACATTTTTCAGTTTCATAGAATCAGGTTAAAAGTGGATCTGCCCGAAGTTTAGCAGCACCGATAAGTCCTTGGGCATTGTTGCAACGCCAAACTTATTGCCATTCGCGATACAATATTATCTGCACCCCTACAAATCGCAGTGTCAGTCGGAAGAAGTTTGCCTGCAGTTCGGCCTTATCAGCGTCCCGCAACTGCATTTAAACATAAGACGATTGTGGCTGGGGAGATTTATGACGGCAATTGTAAGTGGGGTGTCTGCAGTCAGCAAAATTAGTCCATTCTCTTAATAATGATTTACTAACCGAGTAAGACAATGGGACTTATAGAGCATGGACTGAATGGAATAGTATGAAATGGCGGCGTTAAACAATTTATGTTACGGCAGGACAAAAGCCCAACGATAAATCTGCTAGTCTTATTGTCAGTTGCCCATACTTTAGACTTATGTGACTCGTAATTGTTGTAGAATGCCGTTTAATAGCGGTCATTTTTAGACGAGAGAAACGGGTCAAGATGTTAACAAATCCCATTTGTGGATATAAAGGACTCGGGAGCATTTGTCCGTTATTTACGGAGTTTCCACAGTCAACATCGAAAGGGCACTCGCTTCGCTGGCTTTAAATAGTTCGACGACCAATATTTATACTCGATTTCTTATGATTTATTTTAAAACTTATTGATGTTTTCAAGTGTAATAAATGTCTCAATACATATTTTATAGCCATTCAAAATTATTGTATTCAGTTTAGTAAGACCCGTACCATGTTGAACTAAAATTTAAGGGAAAAATATATAGTAGCAGTTACAACTCAGTTTAAATCTACAATGTTTATGTGCGTTTGCTTTAAATTACAATATTTATATGAAATGAACACTTTTATTTTACTTAAATAAATTCGTTTATAGAAAAAATAGCAAGGTAATAGTAAATTTAAATTTAAATTTGATAATAATTAGAAAGAAAACCACGTACGTGGTGAAATGAATTACTTCACATTAAAATGTAAGATATTCATTAAATATGCGGTTTCCTTTCGGGTTATTTAAGTAGGTAAGTTTAAGGATTTGTAACCAGAACTGACGGGAACACTGACGGTAATCACTAGAAATCCCAAGACTCCTTAACTCTGTAAATCAGAAATGTATTTGGCGCACGTATTATCCCGTTTATATATTATGCAAAAAATCCACTTTTTAATATAATAATATAATTCATATTAATTTAATTGAGTCGTAGAAGATTTAATAAAGTTTGAATTAAAAAATGGTATAATAGGAGCGGAATGTAGTTTTATTAAATTCCTGAATTTAAATTTCAAATGTTTACTTGTTATATTACAGATTTATAAAATAAAATAGAAAAATATATTTTTTAAAAGCAGTTATAGAGACTGCCGATAGAAGTAAAAACTTTGAAATTTCATAATATTTGAATTAATATTATCAACGTCAATCTGGTTTTCAGATCTATTGACACTCCGAGCAACAGTTATATGCATGTTTATGTGGTTTTTATTATTCATATATATTACGGACTGTACAAGATCATGACAAAATATAAATACAATTCAATTGAAATAACAATTAATATACAATCATATTATTTATGGATAGTATTTGTATTTACTTAAATTTCAATGTACTTGATTTTTAACAGTATTTCAATTGTTTGCATCATTGTAAAATAATAATCAAACAAAAATACTATTTCAACAATGCACAGTATATACACATTAAACTTTTCACTAAATCCATTCAATTTCACTTATAAGATATACACAGCACTATACGTCAGCTGTATAGCTACAGATATACTGGTATAAGCAAGTCGGTGACGCGAACGCACGACATTTCACCCATCCAAAAAGTGTCTAAGGCGCACACTGCACATACGCCAGTCATGAGCATGCCGGTGACGCAAATCCATAAGATTTTCTCCTACCAAAAAATGCCCTACCAAAGAAGTTTTCACTTCAAAAAGTTTTAATTAAAAATATTCAATTTATTTAAATACTAGATAAGAGAGAATTTAAAATCGTTTTTTCTTAATAAAAATCGTTATATGAGAATTTTTTTGAATTAACTTTATACTTACATTACTCTTTTTTATTTTAAAAATAGTATGATTGCAATAAAAACGTATAATATATAGTATATGTATATAGTAAAAATTGTTTTGTTGTAATTATAATATTTAAATGAAATTTTAACAACTATCAAATTTCTAGTGAAACAAAGTTATAATTTTTTATACATATGCGGTAGTCCATACCAAATTGATCACTTATGAATTTGACCCTCCTTGAAATATTTATGTGTTTTAGGACTCTACCATATATGTCTCTATTCTTTCTTTTTTAATTTTTTTGCCAAATACGTATAAAATTTTCTGGAACATATCGTTTATTCCTTCAAATAACTCTAACTATTAAATTGACTAAATAGCACATTTTTTCAACTTGTTGACTTTACAAAAAATCAGTCAAATGAAAAATAGTTAGAACAGATGAAATTTCAACTCAATTTCCAAATTCAAATATGACAATTCAATGGAACTTGAAATTTATTCAGCTGTAACTCAGTATTTTTTATTCTATCGAAACGAATTTAGTACCGCAGTATGCGGTGCTTTAACGTAGTATAACTTATTTCAAAGTGAGTGTCCTTCATTCAGGACACTAGTTTGTTATAATTAGAAAAACTGAAATGACTCAAATGAAATAAAAATTATTTTGTTTCTCGTATTCTGCGCACCTGTGTATGTATAAACTGCGCGTCTTGAAGTAAATAATTTTCCTAAATTAAACAGATAAAAATATTTTCAATATGTTTTATTTTAACCAGTAATATTATTTGAGTTAGGATTTTAAACTTACACATAATTCTTTTTTTACGCTATAGATAGGTTCCTAAAAAATTTATGGAATCATTCACTTAAGAATTTATTTCGTGTTTATACATTTTAATTTATTAAATATATTATAGAAAATAAATTTTACTTTGAAAACAAGAAAATATTATCTGAAATTCATTAATATAAAACTTATAGAATATTGAAAATCGTGTTAAAACAAAACAATTCGTGTAAAAACGGATTAAATTTTGTTAAATTAAATTCGTGTAATAAGAGAATTAGGTGTAATTTACTTTATATATTGAATAAATATAAAAATACACAAGATTATACTTGTTTTAAAATTTTTACAACGCATTTTGTGAATTTGAACACATTTTATTCGGTTTATTCTTAATTTATGCGTTTATCATAAAATGCCTCAAAGAAGTCTTTCTTCTTAAGATTTTACCGCTATAATTGCAATTTTTAAACATGACAATCTGAGTCAACAACAAGTATTCCAAATATTTAATGTTTTACAATGTAAATGTAATAAGCGGCTGAAAATCGTTAATGGTCAATATATGATATAATGGTGGTCGACAAGGAGCTACGACTAGAAGTCTGAACCGCTTTCTGATTCTTTCTGCTAGACGAAGTCGCACACTGTCTATATTCAGACTTTGTACGGCCGTTGGAATCGCTAGAAGTTTGTCTACGGTCTAAGTTGTTCTTAGAGCTAGAAGACGTTCGCGACCCTCTTAAACAGGGAGAATCGAGTTGCTGAATGACGTAATTGTTTATTTGCAGATGAGTTCAGGAACACATTATAGATATCACGTGTTAAACATGACTCCAATTGTTGCTTTTGTTGTAAGAAATTTCTTTAGAGATACGTTCGGAGTTGCTAAACCGTGAAACTATGAATATCGGACGATGTTTCGACTTAGTTATTCAACCAATTATTATTCCATTTACTCAAGAATTTGGACCAGATTGCGTTTTTCTAGTCGATAATGTCATATACATTAACATGGCGTTGCAAAGTCATGACATTACACGAATGGACTAGCCTTCGCGTTAATCAGAAACTGCAATCCAATTTAACACATATGGGACCGTCTTCAAAGACAAATTTACACTGAAAACCACCAGCTTCAAAATTTGAAGAAGTTTGCTATGCAGCTAATAGTGACCTATGCAACAAGAATTTATTTGTTCACTAATTTTGAGCGTGCCAAAGAAAGTCGAAGCTGTTCGTAAAGCAAAGGGTGACCAACCAAGTACTAATTGGAAAACGTAGTGGTTAATATACTGTTTATTTTTTAACATTAATTAATTTCGTTTTATTAATTTCCCAAGGAATTTGGTTATATTATTTTTATTACTGGTTTAAAAAATTAAGTTGAGAAAATATTGATAAAAATTAAATAGAAGAAAAAGTTGGTCTATATTGGCATTAAATTTATTTGTAAAAAATCAAATATTTTAAACTCAAAAAACAACAAAAATAAAAAAAGAGAAATAACAACCTTTTATTCATTCAGAAATAAATAATGTTATATAAAAGTTCATATTTTTTATATATAGGGTACCGTATAATGATAAGATACGAGTACATACTTTATCTTAGTTTTAGTTAAAAGTCAATTTTTAATCTAACTCGAAATTATGAAATTATATTAATTCCAAATTTTGTATTTAAAAGTGTTTTCATTGTTTTTATACACAATAATATTATGAGAATAAATTCAGCTGTAATTAGATAATATTGCATCTTCTTTGATAAATTATTTTGTTATTTATAATTTGAATGAATAATAGATAAAAAATAGAGAATAAAACATTTTACGCATGTTATAACAATTGCCCGGCAGAGATCTATATATCATTCGTTAAAATAATTGAATAAGAACATTTTTTATGCAAAATGTGAGTTCAACATTGAATTTAGTTCAAAAACCTCGAACTACTGATAAACAAATTTCCCGATAAATTTCCAATTTATCAAGTAACAACAAAAATTATATTAAAAATACTCATATGCAGGAATTTATTTAATGTTGGAAATATATTTCTTACGTTTACAATAAAGAAAAAATAAATCTCTTTAATTTGTGCATATGAATGTAAATATTTACAGAAGTAATATGAGAGCTGCATTTCGTATTATCTAAATATTTAATACCTAAAATTCAACTCAGTTGCATTTCACCATTTTATAAACTCACAAATTGAATTAAATTTAATATGCACGTTTTATGTATATATGGAAACGTATTTTTAATAACAAAAACTTTAATTGCATGAACGTTCGTGCAATTCATAATTTAAATTCATCTTTATATTGTATCAAATTCCATTTGTGCGAATTAATATTTGAAAAATACCTTTATGCCGACCGATTTAAATTATTAGATAGTTCGGAAGTCAATGCAATTTAATTTTAATTGTTAAGTGTGCAAGCGACATTGGCCAAACGAACAAACGAAATCAATAAACTATAATTAAAAACTACATAGATTACCCGATCATAGCTCGAATATGACGGATTGACGTTAGATAATGGCCAAGGATGGAACAAATGCTAAACGGGGGTGCAAATCAGGAGTTTCGTCCCAATTTACCGCACGCTATCGCCAGATGTATGGGCGAGCAATCATGGAATACGAATTATTTCTGTTTTAGCATAACGAGCCTATAATTCAAAACGGTTTATCCTTTCCTTATCGAAGACACAATCTGCATAGATAAGGCTTCCATTTCGAGGACATTAATGCTTTTCTGTAGAGCATACTGGAAATATTTATATTCTGCATCTGGTTTTACAATACATAGTTTTTTATACGGAGTCATACAGAAAAAGAAATTTCTTGTTTCGGGATGTTTAAAAATTATTGATATTAATATTATTATTATTATTTTCATTTGACATCACAATTTATTTGTGTTGGCTCGTTGGACATGGTAAATATCCTAATTGAGAGAGTCAAAATAGGCGAAAAAAGCACTTTGACTTTATTAGATACCCAATCAAAACCACCGGAGAGTGAAGAAAAGCGCCCTCAACTTCAAGACATGCTTTACAGAAACAATCGGACCGTGAAAGGAAAATAATGTCGTGGGTTCATGTCAGCTGGATAGACCCATTTTATATATTCACTCGTTTCGAACGTAAAGCCACACGGTAAGTAAGTGTGTTCGGGTGGGCCATGTCAACGAAAATGAAAATAAAAACAATAGCGGGGAAATTTTATTTACAGCGACTGAATGACGGAGGTGCAGTAAAAAACGGGAAATAAAATTATCAACGCGGAAAATAAAACAGAACGTTTTATACGGTTTAAGTGTGAACATAATGTATTGCACATTTTCATTATATGGTACATTCTATGATTTAACGGAATAAATTAATTTTAAACTCGAAAAGTCATAATTTAATTTTGTTTAAACCTGGGTAAATTCTAATCTTAATATGATTAAAAAATCATAATTAATTTAATTGACGTTAATGTTTGCACTTTGATGTTTAATTTTGCATAATTCGGTTCGGCTGAAACATGGAAATTAATACGAGAATTTTAGGCGTTAACGCATCGAATTCACGTTCACAGTTCATGTCATTAGTGTAATTGATCTTATTTCATTGCAACCTATCAAATTTCCACTGAAACACGACGTATTAATACTGTGGAAATAGTATATAGTTTGCATTTCCGAATCCAGTTTGCACAGTTTAATTATTTGTTTTTCGACATATCGCAGGGAAATTTATTTATGAAAAGTTTAGTTGTTCAAAATTATTTCATAATTAATTTTAATTGACATGCGGAAAAGCGTGTAAGTGAAAAACCCTGTAGCCGACAGAATTCATTATTCGCCATCGTTTAGTGCCGTTTGTCAGTTTGTTTCTCAATATTATATAAAAAAATATATTTTTTTAGAACTGAAGTTTATTTAATTTGGTTGAATTTTGTTTAAGGATTCAAAGAAGTAAATATGTTCAGCTATAACTATAACAAGGAAAAAATTTGATTAGTATTTAAAGCATTGTATGTACTTGTTATTTTAACTCCTGGGACAATACTAATTATACTGTTAGAAACTCATTTCAACAGAAACTTAACAATCTAAACATTAGGGGTAATTCCCAACCCCTCCAATTCAATTGCGGCGACAATAAATAGAGTGAGTATTAAGCCGTCTTAAACATCACTCTCTACATCACCAGTTCTCATAAGTTCTGTTATACTTACGACACTAGATCTCTATCGAACGGACGAGGTTTATGTTTGTGTACGAATTTGGAATCCACAGGGTTGTCGTTTATGTACCAGGTCAGGTTAACACCAGGGCTCGAGCCTTCCGATATGCAGTTAGCCTTCAGCGTGTCGTTAATGCGGTAGCGCGACATCAAACCTTCTATTCTCGGTCCACCTTTCGGAAGATCTACCACCTGCAACAAAAATTAAGATTAAGTTAAAACGTTGGAAACAGGTTAAGGGGATGAAGTTTAATTATTTGCGAAGAAGTCAGGTTTATTTTTATTAATTGCCCTTTCTCCCATACAAATTATACTTTAATAGCGTCTCCTAATACATTTTCATTAAGCGCGTGAGTTAATTTTTAATTCCATTAACGTACAGTTCTCAGTTCTGGGCATCAATCGCACGTTAAGATCATAAATTTTAGTTCGGGCGTTTGCGACTTCGCCGTTCTCCGCAATCGAGACTGACGGCAGTTTTCTAATGGTAGAATTAATATTAATTTTGAGTAGTTTAAGTCTTATTTAGCGGTAGTGAACGTAATTATTCAGTTTATTCCCTACTGGGCCTAATTGGCAACTTTCCGGAGTCGTTTAATTAAACTAGGTGGAACCCTTTTCGACCCAGGGCCGTACTCACCGGCTGAATTCCACATCATTAATCAATTAAAGAAAAGTCTGATACAGTCGCAATATAAATTAGTTGTGTTAGTCTCCCTTGAAATATTACTCTACAGGATTATAAATCAAGCGCTCAAAGTTCTGACACTTCAGATTGTTCTTCTGGTACTCATTTTTTTGTTTTTACCATCAAAACGGTATAGAGTTTTGCCTGATAATAATAATAAAATTACATTCCCTAAGTTACTCATAATAACTCATTCTTCTCGTACAAAAATGGTAATTCCTACCCTGCTTTCGTAGCCATACGAACAAATAAACCCTTACACACACATCTGTTCGTAGTTATGAAAATTAGTTGGTAGACAATACTTTCGGGCAACAATGATTTTTAATTAAGTTTGCCATTTGAGAAACATAAACTCGGTTTAATGCGCCCGCCTTTTGTAATATCTCCGTTGAACCTCGGGACTACGGCCCAATTCATTATGCCAATAAAATCGGATGAACGAGGTTAATTAATAATGCCGAGAGAACGGCCCACCGCTTCAATGATTGTTTTCTTCAGTCTTGAAGTTTGACGATGAATCGGGAGCAACTGTTGGTAATGAGATTATTATTCAAAGTAATGCCTTCATTACCAAAAGTTATTCTCCGTTTATACCTCCGAGCATATATGTGAGGATATTATCCTTAACTGTTTTCTTTATAAATATATCCTTTACCTCTAAATGAGCGGATCCCACGTCGGTGAAGAAACTGGGTTGTTCGGCAGTGACCTCACAGCTGAACATTCCGCTGACATCCCTGGTAACGTTTAAGAGCACAACCTGAGCGTTGTCGGACCCCCTCACGTTTAAGCCCTGCAACAAATAGAAAAGGCATTAAAAACGCGTTTTAAAATATCCCAAGACAGTAATGAAGGCATTTGTGTCGCTCGAACACGTTTTGTAAGATTATTGAGGATCCATCTCACGAACTTTGGCGTCGTGCAGAAACATGGAATTAAGCAGCTCCAGATTCGATAATTATTCAGATTCAGCAGTTGGCACCGCCATGGGGTGCCCTTAATACCATTAAAAAGAAATCCGAAGTCGCTCTCCGGACATTCAGGATGAATGATGCGGATGTGTCGGAAACATCTGACTTTCAAAAAAGATTGTTTTTATTGCGAATTCTGTTCTTTGTAATTATTGTTTCTAATATTATTCTATTTTTCTTTTTATACGACATTTTCAATTCCTATATGTATATATTTGTTTTAATTATTAATACAGTGAAATAAATCGAACTGGAGAAAATTCGAAATATAGAAAATAAAAGAAACATAAAATTATCTTTTGTCAGTCCACTATTTCATTTATATGAAATTCTTTAGAAAATATAAATAATGATATAATTATATCATAAGATTAGATAGATTCTACAAAATATTTATTTTGCTAATTGAAGAATTAATTTCTACTGATATAAGCATGTAGGTAGCATGCATAACATATTTCGCCTTCGTCTACGTCCTCACCTTCATTTGATTCTGAAAAAGTGAAAGATACAAACAAGATTTACTTTTTTAAATTACCTCTTGCGTTACTTCAAACAAAAAACTCAGTGCCATGGATACACATTTTACCATAACTTTGTCATCGTCATTATACACAAGTCATAAAAAAGTTTTGTTTTTTATTTTGTGAGTATTTTATTTGGATCTAAAAATTTTATGTAAAACTCGAAAAAAATATAAAGAATTAATTTAAAGGGAGAACAATTTTTTAGCCATAAATTAAATTCTAACAAGGCCAAATACTAACTTTTTAAACACTTAATTTGCTTTGTGTGTATTACATTTTGCCTACGATGCGTTGTGGATATTTTGTTTTGCTCAATATATCAATAAATTGTTTGTAAACAGAAAGTTCTCCAGGTTGTGTATATATATACATAAATTGTCCATTAACATTTGCCAGGAGACATGATTTTTTTAAATTTTAATTTTAATCGTTAATTGTTTTTCAAAATTACTAGTGTTATTCAATATAAACCAAAATTTTAAATCAAATATAAAAAGGTAAATAAAATACTCAATAAAAATATTACAATTTAATAAATGTAAAAGAAAACATAGTTTACTTTGTTCTATATCTTGTTTCCTTAACAAACAAATCAGCACTATTTTTGTTGTATTTATAATTGCACCCACAAGTTGGATTTCGAACACAAACTGGCGAAGACCCGTTGGAAAAAGCAGAGTTTTCACTTAGATCCGTATTGATGTTCTGAATTTTGGCAAGAATGATGATGAAATCCAAACAGTCACAAATCCAAGGATTTCCCCCCAATTCCATATACTTAATATTTTTAATCTTTTGTAGGAGGTCAACATTTAAATACATCAGTAAATTATCTTTAAACATAAAATTCTTTAGGCTGGACATATCTACAGCAAAAGCTTGCCCATTAAGATTTGTTAATTGATTAGCATTTAAATTTAGTATTTCAATTTTGGGAACGTCCTTAAAAACATCTGGCGTCAAATATTCCAGTTTATTGTTATTAATGTATATTTCATACAATTCAACACAACCCTTAAACATGTTTTTTCCTATTTCGTTGATTTCATTGTGACTTAAGTTTAATTGATTAATTACTCCAGGATGACTTAAAAAATCAGCAGAAAAATATTTTAATTTGTTGATACTTAGATCTAGAATCGATAAGACAGGGAGTGACCCTATTTTGCCGTCAATTCTTTTAATATTATTATTTATTAACCTCAACGAACTCAAGTAATTTGAATTAATCGCATTAGCAGGAAGTATATCTATAGAATTTCCAATAACTTCCAGGTTTGTCAAGGATTCATAATATTTAAATGCATCTGGACTTAATTTGTTAATTGATTGCTTCACTGTCAGGCTAAAAACGAAACTACGTTTTGCTGGGAATTCCTGCAATGTTGACGTTTGAATAATCATACACGTATGATCAAGAGATAAATCTTGAAACGAGTTACACTGGAAACAGTCCTCACTTGTTGGAATGCACGATCCATCAACTAAATTACGATTGTTTAAAAGAACAATCATTACGGAAGTCACTGTAATTAAACAAATATATTTGTACATTATTTGTTTAGCACTATTATCTTCGGCGACTAACGAATAACTTGTGAGAAACCTTGGATAGATCACGTGACATGTCGATGACCTCTGATACCCACTATTATAATTTTAGTTCTTTTTTTTGTGTTTAATCACTTAAGATTAACTATTTTTAGTACAGAATAAAACTCCAAATATTATTAAATTAATGACTGTATATATGTAATCGTTTAATATTTAAGGTTAATTTTTTAACGGACAATAAAGTTGTACCCTCATGATATCACAAAAATGAATTGTTCATTACATAAATCATAACAACAAAAGTATTTATAGGGTAATTACAGCAACATTCCCGAAATGTTAATGAGGCCACTTTGAATAATTAATATTTTTATCACAGCCCAAAATATATATGAATAATACTTTGTTCAGCTCGTTTAATCGTTGAGCCAAACCTTTGATTAACACAGTTTTGTTAAGGTGGCGCTGCCTGGGTATTATATACATTTATCGAGATGATATAAATATATCTTGCGTTATGTAAACAAACACATTTTTATTAAAACTCAGTTGAGTTCAAGTTTTAAAGGAATTTTTACTATTCATTTCCATTAGACAAAGCATAACTCGTTATGTAAAAATGAGATCTGGTATAGTTAAATGGTATGGAGGAGGAGAGTTTCCGAATACTTTTCATTTATCGGTCACATCCTGTTTCATCGGAAATGGTTCCTTTTTTTAATTTTTGAATGAAATATATTTTTGGATTTTTGAGATAATTTTCGATCCGATAGTCATTTTTAATATTGCATCTAGGTGCCCGTAATCGGATGCAAACTAATCTAAGGACGTTAGGTGATGTCAGAAAATTGCAAACGCAAAGGTTCTGTGATTATTTTGACAGACAGGTATAAGATACGGTGTGAAAATCCCATTTTTAAAACTTTTTGGCGAATACAATTTATTTGCGATTGAATTAAAAATAACCTCATAAATTAAATTATTACAGTCAGAAACTGATCAAGAATTGTCTCAAAAATCCAAAAATGTAAAAATATATAGAGTATTTAAAAATTCTATATCGGAACCATTTCCAGTAAAAGCAGATGTGACTGAAAAGTAAAAAATATGTGAAAACTCGCCTCTCTTCATACTATTTACCTATACCAGATTTCATTTTGATATACCGAGTGTCGTTGATTCCCGGTATATATACATTAGGGTAAGGACCACCCTAATATATATATATGCAGAGGTGTTTTCAAATTTATTTGCTCCCAAGGGCTTAAATAGTTCGAGATAGATAAAAAAATCCTTAAAATTTGAATATATTTTAAAATAAGTGTTTATTTTATAAACATACTTGATAATTATAAAAAAAATAAACTTTGAGCTTAAATAGCTTTTGAGCCAATCGAGTTAGCGAAAAACAATAAGGGACCTTTTTTGTAGAGCATAAAATTCTCTATAGATTATTTTAAATTTATTTATCCCCGAGTAACAAGATTCTAAAGAAAAAAATATTTTTCTATATTATTTCCATAATTAACTTTGGTTGGAATGTGGACTATTTTAGAATTAATATTAAGAGCTCAAATTTTCAGAGAATTTTTTTATCACTTTGGAACCATTTGAACCCATGAGAGGAAAGAAATTCGAAAACACCTCTACTAAGAACCACCATATATTAAACAGTTTTATAAAATATAGTAGTGCATTACAAATACATATACAAAGGCATGGATAAAGATAAATTAAAACATCATTTAAAACATCGATATCGGACACTGCCAGCTATAGGCTGTATAATTTTAAACAACCCTTAAACATGTCTTTTTTTAGAATTTCATTATGACTTAAATTTAAGTAATTAATAGCCCCAGGATGACTTGGAAAATCAGCAGAAAAATATTTTAATCTGTTCACACTTAGATCTGTAAACGACCAAGAGAGACCTTATTCTGTCGTCAAATCTTTCTACCATATTTTATTTTTTATTAATCTAAACGATGTTTGAATTTATCTCATAGAACTCTAGATTGCATAATAAATAAGTGCACTCTTAGGCAATTTGTTAATTGATTGTTTCACTGTCAAATTAGCAACACAACAACTGTCGATTTTTTTGGCAAATCATGGTTTAAGTTATCGAAGTTTTTACAGAATATGCTATTAAATTAATGACTTTGTATATGTAATCGTTTACTATTTAGGGTTAATGTTTCAACGGACAATCAAGTTGTACCCTCAAGATACCGCAAATCCGAATTATTCATTACGTAAATCATGGCAACAAAGGTATTTACAGGGTAATTACTCCATATTGAACAGTTCCATTGCAGACCGCAACACTCTCGAAATGATGATGAAGCCACTTTGAATAATTGTTTAATTGAATGCATGCCACTTGAATTCTTTTATTGTAAATTTATGTAAATAAACTGAGCTGAGTATAGTGATTTTTTAGTTTTTCTTAGTTGCATTTAGGCAATAATATTTTTAAATAATTATTTAAGTAAAAAAAAAAATAAATTGTCTGTATTATCTTGTGATCATTATTGGAAATATCTAAACATTTCCTGCTGAAATGGACAAATCCATGCTTAATTACAAAAATTAATCAAGCGTTTATAAATTAACGTCTCTATTTGAAAGGCGTAAAGTTTACTAATAGCGGAAAGCTTCTAACAAGAAAAGTTCGGTGATAAAAGACGATACCAGGTTTGATAATTGATTTATTTTCTATTAGGTTGGATTTTCTTCGAATGGAAGGTTACATATTAAAGGATATTTTTTGTTTTGCATGTAAGCAACTCGTTTTATCTTATATAACTAAAAGTTCAATGTTTATTGATATCGACAAAATTTTAATTTAAATTTTTCCCTTTTTACTGACGTCATTTATTTCGTACGTTATAAATTGCAATACTCAAAGCAATGTCATCTTGTGTGAAAAATTTAAGTATCATTAAAATAAAAATAAAGTTCACTTTAGTAGTTAAGTAGCTCTTCTTACCTTAATTTTAAATTGTTTAACTTTGGGACTTTCGCTAGGGGTGTATCTGTAGAACTCTCCCGATCCCCTGTACCATTTCACCGAGTAAAGCCTGTCCCCATCGAGATCAAACATGCAATTTAACGTAGCATCATGTCCTCTCTCAACAGCCGCCGGTACTTGAATCTTAAGATCCTTCATACACAAGCACCATTCTGTAAAAATAAAAAACAAACTGTTAGCAGAACATTTATTACTACAAGACATTGAATCGTGTGTGTAATTATTGTTGTTGTTTATATTTGTGTTTTTAATTTTACTATTATTACTATTATTATTATTATTATTATTATTAATATTATTGGGAATAGGCAACCGTGATTTCTGATACAGATTTTTTAAAATAAAATAATCTTTACTTTTTTAATGTTTATTGTATCTCGTAGTTCAAGTTTTTTTGAGAGCTCCATCTTGTTTTCTTTTAGGATCTCTTGTTCACGTTGTTTATTCTCTGGATATTTCGGAGCCATCCCTGTAGATACCAGTCCCAGTTTCTAAACCCAACACCTGATCTAGTTCTTGCCAGTTGGAGCTGCACCACAACTTTTTCATCGAACGTAATCACCAATATGATGACGATGATGATGATAATTATGATAGGTACATGTATCGTTTATGTTTAACATAATATATGTTAGACAGGTGTAATTACTCGTATACTTGTCTGGCAAAGTGCAGTTGTGTGAATTATGGTAGTTATCACTAAGATAATCCAGCGTGCCCAAAGCACGTGTGTAACTACGGTTGAAATGAGAATAAACTATTAATTTAACATTCGTGATTTTCTTCACAACTTTAGTGATTTAGAGTGGTCGACAATGTGTCGACATTTAATTATCTTGGAACCTAACGACCTCCCACACGATTGAACTGGACAACGTATCACCTTAGTTTGATTGATTCATCCGAGTTACGTTAAGTGCGAACGCATTCTCATTGTTCGTTTCTTTTGGTCAAGTTAAGGGAAACGTAACAACATCAAAATTTCAGTAGCTATAATAGCGTGTCGGTATATGAAACTAGCACGAAACAATTGGAAATAATTCACGCGAAACGTCTGCAAAACGTCCGTAATTGCTGGACTGATAAATCGTTGAGTAATTTCTGGTTTCGGCGGCGTTTCTCCCCCGTCTTTCATTTGTCGGGGTGTTCGGTTGTTCAAAAGCGATTTGCCGGGAAAGAAACTGTCGGCTTCTCTGCTAATTTTGATTGCCTCAATCCAATGTGATTTTATTGAACTTTGTCGGGTTGTTCAATGTAAACTGTACACTTAAAATATCACTGGACCAATGAGAAATTGACTATGATTGTAACTGAATAAAAAAGGATATAATATATAATTCTACAAATTTGTTAATTTTCTTATTAATTTAAAATATTTTTACCACCAAATTGATACCTAGGTATATTAAGTTGTATGAACTATTTTTAGGGATTCAATATAGCATAATATCGTAATTTATTATATTAATATTTAAAAAAAATCACAGAAAAAATATTGATTACTCACCCTATGTGTATAATACCATATTTTTCACTTCACTAATACTAATATATAAAGCATATGTAAATGTTAACATTTAAAATAATTGTAAATGCACAATAAAAATAAATGTAGTCTTCCTGTAATTATTTGATATTATAATTATACGATAATTTAAAATTCCATTTTAATTACGTAATTATGCAACATTTATAAATTATAATCAATAAATGATACATACGCATTATATTATTCCATTATTATACAAAGTGTCCCTAAAAGGCTCAAATCCATAAATACAGAGGAATAATAAGACGTAATCAAAATTCAAAGTCTACACTTTGTTTTCGTAAGTTCATTGGGATTTGGTTTTGCTTTACCATGGTTAATATTTAATATAATAATAATATAATATTTAATTCGCACACTACAGTGAGAAGCTAAAAAATACTGCTAGATGGTAAAAATAAATGAAATTTAAGGTGTTACCAAACTTATGCCTTAGTAAAAATCTGTCTTCGTCTATTTCTTATAAATGTTTTTATAAAATGTCTTATAATGTACTATAATACAATTACAATTCTTTTTAATTACAAATTTTTTTTGTTAATAATAATTGTATGCAAAACTAGATAACTTAAAATGATAACCACAAATATTAAAAACATATCAGATAATCATCACATAAATTCAACACCGCATTGTGTTTTATAATTAATTCTTTAATTATGGAATGCAGGTTCAAGCGCACGTGGAACAATAAATCCATCCGAGAAATAAAAGTAGATTGGTATATTAGTGTCGGCATAAAAGGTAATATGTAAATAAAAATATGTAAACCTCAATCTTCGTTCGCGATCTGGACAAACTCATTAATTTTTCATATCGTAAATAATGTTGGTATATTATAAAATGCAAAGTCATTAAAAGTGTGTACACAAAATAAATGGCAACGTTGAAAATGTTTCATAAAATATTTGAAAAGTATTTAATAAAATTTGCTTGCACATTTTAATTTAACAATGTAATTCGTTAATACGTAACTTGAAACGTAAATTTGGTACTTGTTATTACTCTGCTGTCATGAATATGCAAAAGTGCAATCCAGTTTAATAGCAAATTAGGGTATTAATGCGCACAGGCAATTTTCGTAAACCTAAGTACATTATTATTACATTCTTCATTAAAATATGCAGTTGGTGGTTGACTGGAATTAACACTTTAATATCGTGGCCCAATTCGGAACATTATTGGCTCTCACACCTTCTGTTGGTGCTCAATAGACGGCGGAAGGATAATCCCGGATTATTAAAGTTCTGCAACGTGCTGGATCGTGGTTCGCAATGTAAAAACACGAACACCGTACACCAAACAATCCGATTCTCCGTGGAAGCGAGCAATAATGGAATCCGCTTATTTCGAGTGAACAAGAGGATTCCAAAGCTTCCACGGTATTTATTCATTAAGGCTGCGGTTTAATTGAGATGGAGGAGATTCATTGATAAATTTCTGTTGTTAATTAAGGTCTTGAGAAGTGACCATATCCAATTTCTTAAATAAACATGTCAAACTGATGTTTTATCTTGAACATATTTGATTATGTCGTGTCCAATGCGGAACGAGATTCGTGCAACGTACTTTTGTCAACATTTCGCCATCTAATTCCCCTTATTTACTTCCATTTGCCCGGATTTTTATTACGGACAACATCTATCGTGCTCGATTATCCGGACTAATCCGATCCGACCGCTTTTATCAGTTTGATGGATTTCTAGTGCAGAGGTCGACGACTCCTGTTATTTAATATTTTCATGAGTGTAATAAATATTAATATTATGTAAATCATTCGTAATAACGCTGGAAAACCCCAGTTACGATAAATATATTGCATCTAAATTTAATTTATCTACGACAAACAATTAATGCGAAAGTAATAACCCAACTTGAACTTTATTAAATTGGTGTGCTCGTCGAAACTATAAACAATCGGTTAATCGTTAACATCAGTGTGCAGTAATTAAAGGTAAATATTAGTTTCCCGATGAGGCATTATGCGGTTACCGTAAATTGTAAGAGTAAATTATATGAATGTGTTTTGGTACTGAATGGACAAAAGCAATATGTCTGTAATGTCGATTCAAATTTGCATTGGTAGGTAATTAATTACGATATTGATATTGGTATTGAATTAATTATAATTGAATAACGAATATTAGTAAAATGTGGAATAAAATCAAGATTGATAAATCTATATTTTATGTTTCCACTAAAATATCTCTTAAATCAAACACTTTTATTAATTGTTTTTTAAATTAAAAAATAAACTTTAAATATATATTATATTATATTTGCAGCTAATGCTGTTGGGTAATACATCCTAACTAACAAAAATTTTATTTAAAATGGGATCATATACAAACATGTTGCTACCCTTTTGCGAATGCACATTATTCTTTGCCGCCAAAAACGTGTTAGACATGGTGAGCTTTAACCGCTTGTCACAAATAATAAAAAACATTCTTAATCAGTCGTTAATATTTTTTGTATTATAAATGTTGCTTTGTAAATTTGCAATGCATTAATTAACGCTTTTATTATATTTGAAAAAAATGATTTTCAAATAATTATTATTTTTGTATTATTTTTGGTTCTTCTTATAAAATGTAGACAGCGGTAATTAAGAACTACCAATGCTGAACATAGGCTGTATTTCTCATTTACTTCTCAACTTAGAGTTTGTTTATTTCATAGAGCATTAACATAAACTAAAGGAATTGTACTAACTCGAATCAGGCCTTCTAGATATTTTTATAAAATTGTCTCGTCGCAGTCGTATTTTTGTTTGACTTTCAGTGTCCTGACGGCAAAATTCATGATTTTTAAAGAATTTTTAATTATTTTTCTATATTTGTATTCTTGATCTCATTTACCAAATGATTTGTCAAAGTTTTTTTATAAATGTTTAATTTTCTATTTTAATGTCATTTTCCGTTCATATTTTATAATAAATGAAGATAAAATTGATTACCATTGAAACTAATTCATTGAATTGAATATTTTTCATTTCATTTCAAATCTGCCCTACCTAGATCCATTGTACATGGTTAATTTCTCATATAATAAATGTTTGACAAATTTTTGTGAAATTGTTACAATTCAATTTATATACAATTTTAAAAATTTAATCGAAAAAAGAACTTGTTTTCGTTTTTGAAACAATGAAATGCAGCTCTATAAAAAAGCCCATATGACATTTTTTGACTGAAAAAAATATAATAGTTAACTACCGGCGGATAATATAGAAAAATTTTTATGGCGTGTTTTAAATAAAAATGTTACGAGCATGGCTTCATCTTAAGTGTAAGTATTTCAAATGCTATATAAATTATTATTCAAAATTTATATTAAACTATTATATATTTTTTTTAAATTCCACATACATACATATAGATAAATTAATTTGTTTAATTCGATGATGATGATGATGATATAATAATGAAATGATGAAATAATATAAAAAATACTAATACCAAAAAACCAATTTATATTAAAATTCGTTATGACTTCACCTCTTGCTGGATAAACTCTTCAATCTGTCACGATTTAGCGTCTTCGAAATTAAAGTTATAACCCCCTACTCGACTAGTCCGATCAAACTTTCATAACTTCCTCTCAAACCAGACACACCAGGCATAATTAATAATACGTTCCAGGCAACGCCAACGCGAAATATAATTTTAGAAATTCATTTTGAATATTTCAACACGTGGTGCGCATACTTCAGTATTTGTCTACCACCTTCGCTGATTAAAACTGCTCATTAGAGATTTTGCGCTCGGTGAATTAAGTCGTTAACACCATCTAAAAACGTCAAGACACAGACGTATAATTTAATCGATTAAAAGTAAATTATGTAAATGTCTGTCCATTACATTCTTTTGTTAAATAATAAAATCATCCCATATTATGCGGTAATCCATTACATTCCCCAGTGACAGCAAAAAGGTAGATTGAGACAGATAATAAACAATACACGATGTTAGTTTTAAATTTTACTGCCTACAAACAATAAACGCCGCTTTATGTGCAAGAAATTAAATTAAACAGACAACTTGTGTATTGGAAACGTATCTGTTCACGTCCGTAAATTTAATTAAAATCGTAACTAAACAAAACGTTCCAATAAAACTACAATCTAACAAAACTCAATAACAGTAAAATGCGAAACAATAAACGATAAAATTCCAGAACGATAATAAGTATATGAAAGTTCACAGAGGCAATAAAAAAGCAATAAAAGGATTATAAGTTAATATAGGGTAACATGAAAGCTAATATCATTAAAACCCCAACTGAAATGGTCAGATATAAACGCCACGAAATAGACGCATTATTTAATTCACTTTTGTTATAAATAAATAATTTAATGGTCGAAAATTTTGCCACGTCTAACAACATATTATTTTAATAACAGCATTTACAAGAGATTGTGTTTTATCACATTGTATACTTGGAATTACTGGTGATATGATAATTTAGGAATTATATAAATTTATTTAATTTTTTTATTGATCCTAAGTTAAAGAAAAAATATACACTAGAATTAATGTCCTTCAATTTTCTAATTTATTATTGATATTACTATGTTATTTGGAATTTAATATTTATTATTTGATTCGTTACCAATTTAAAATTGTGTATCCTGAAAATTACAACATATAATTTATTTACGAATTTTTAAAAAATGGGACACACAACAATATTATCATCCATGCATCATTTATTTTCCCTCTAATTTTCACCATTTATTTGTCCATATTTTTGCCACGAATTATTTACAAATTTCACCATAATACAATATTGATGTAAATGATCTGTTTTGTGAATTTCGAATGTAATGTTTTCAAATACTCGATCAATGACATAAAACTTTTTAAAATGCAAATACGCAACATTTGTTTTATTAATATTTATGACGTTAAATTCGCATGTGAACTTTGAAAATGAGACGCTAATAATATATTATTAAAAAAAGCGGCGAAGAAATAATAATAATATATATTTAAGTTGTCCGATTAAAATATGACGCAAATAATATTTTATTTCAGTGAAGAAAATTTGACTTGAATAAAAATTGTTAACATTATTTTGCCTTAGTGATTCAATTAATTTATGTAAAATACATAAAATAAATTTTTATAAATATTATTTATGTGATTATGGCAATTGTATGGTTGTAATTCATTTTATATATAGGCAATCGGATAAATTGAAACAGTATTTTATTGTACATAATTATCCATAAAAATGAAAATTTTAATCCAACCAAAACAGATTAAAAAACTTTTTTTAGAGATAAAAGCAAGGAATATAGTCAGGGTCGCAATAAACTCCCAAAGATTCAGGATTCAGGAATTTAACTTAATTTAAAGTTTTTCAATAAAGACACTTGAAATTGTATTAATAAAATATGGATTTTTCATTTGAAACTGCATCGAAATAATAATTTTTAATGCGTTTGATATGTTTTTGTTTTAAAATACATCGATTTTCACTAATATATTTTGTTTCAAAAATTATTCGCATTAAAATTTAAAATGGTTATATTCGGATACAAGCTCATAGTAATTGGAGTACTAACAGCAAATTTATAAACATGGTCATTAAATGTTATTTTATGGTTTGTCAGTCAAAATCGTGTTCATTAACTTCAACAATATTTTCCTTTTGCCTATTTAATAAATTCGACACATTATTATTTATTTTGTGTACATATTGTTAAATTAATGCGAGTTTAATTTGATCCAAATATTGAAACTGTCGCGGCCTCAACATGTTAATGTCAATACAAATTGTTGTTATATTTCTGCAAACAAAATTGTACCCAGTAAATGAACCAATTTTTATAATAAATGAATAACGTGAAAGTTTAGCTAATTATCAATTTTATTTTTAATTACTACTGAATTTTTCGTTAAAGCCGACTTTTGTATTTTAAATGTAAATATTAATCACCCAAGGCTTATTCCAGAATTCTTTTGATATTTCTCGGTTCAGTGTTTATCATATAATATCACAAAATTGTCTATTTTTATGTTATTTTCTGGTAATTTTAACAGCCTTGGGTATTTAACCGACTTCACCGTTTTTTAATTACCTTGGCTCGCGTGGCAGTTAATTAGAAATTTAATAACTTAAGCTTTGCTTTAGTGCTTTGGTGCAAATTATTTGTCTATTTGAATAATTTCAAAAATTAAACTTTGAAAAATCTTAACATCTGAATATAAAAGGATCAATGAAACTGTAAAATATCAAAGGGAAATTAAACATCACCGCGAGAAAAAATATGGAATATGAAATCTAACATTTGTGAATCCGACCCCTTTCGATTTCGGTGATTTTTCAGATTTTTTCTCTCTTACTTTACTTACTATAAAAATTGACCAAATAACAAATTTTCATGTTTTTTATTTTTAAAATGACTGGAATATATAACTTAGAAATTTCAAGTTCATTCAGTTGTCATATTTGAATCTGGATATTGATTTGAAATTTAATCAGCTATAACACCCCTACTTTTCATTCTATTCAAACGATATTTGTAATTGAATTTCTTTCTAGCGAAATATCATTCAGCTCGATCTGAATTGCTCTTCACTCTGGATGCATTTACAAGTACAATAATTATTTGAAAAACTGAAATATACTGATAATTAGGTGAATTGATTAAATGAGAAAAAAAATTGTATCTCGTAATGTTATAAAAACAAAATTTTGAGAAAAAATGGATAAAACACTGGTTATAATTACGAAAAATAAATTGTAAAGTCAGTTTAGGTTTTATTTATAAAAAAAAAATTAAAAATGTTAAAAATTAATATTTTTTTTTTTGAAAATGTTAACATGTTAAATTCATAAATAAAAAATTGATTACTTGGTCAATTTTTGATAGAGTATTTGAAAGTATGTGTTTTTGAAAAATTCATATGTATTCAAATATCTACAGTGGAGGAAAAAAGTATGGAATATTTATTTATTTGTTACAAATGTCACTTAATGTTTTCCTTATTCTGTTGCAAATCTGAACAAATCTAATTTACTACAAGATGGGTCCATTAATCACAATTATCATTAAATTCGCAGGGTTTTATTATTTCATTTTAATAAAACATCAATTTGGTGTTGAAAAAAGTATGGAGTATTTTATTAATATTCACAAAAATTAACAATGATTCAAAAATTTCAATATTTGAGGAAATTCGCTTGTGATGTTATTTGTTCGGACGGTATAATATTTTCCAAAAGTGCTCAATAGGATTTAGATTGGAAAACTGAGACACAATTAAGTTTTTCATTAGAAACCATTTTTTAACAATTTTAGACGGGATCGTTATTTTGTTGAAATATCCAACGAAATGGCATCTCTTCCTTAGCAAATGGAAACGTGGTGTTTTCCTGTATGTACTTTGGTTTAAAATGGTATTGTTGCCACAAATGTTCTACCATCCGACCCAAACAAATTAAATCCATGATAAGTGGTATTCTGATAATGCCAGATGGGATGCTCTGTTTTTCTTTGATAGCAGTGGTTTTTTGTCATCAACTCGGTCATGTAGTAGCGCATTAATAAGGCTATTTCTCACTCTTCTACTACTAACATCTAGGTTAAATTGTGTCGAAATCTCCTCCTTGATTTGTCTTGATATTTTATGATGATCTTCTATAATTATGTCATTTTGAGTGCGGAATTTACACAAAATTTCTGAAACAGAACTCTGAGGGTTCGGCCACTTCAACTATTCAACTATCCTTTTCTTAAATTGAAGTGAAAAGTAAACGTGTTTAGGCATTACTGCGTTGAAGCCGACCGAAAATGTTAAGAATTTAAGTACAACTGACCGCAAATAAAATAATATTCCATACTTTTCATGTCTTATCTGATAAAAAGATTTGTACAAAGACGATGAGTGGCAATATTAGTAAACCGGACGCTAAATACAAACTAGTGTATTTGTATCACACTATTGCAACAGATACGAATAATTCCAGGGATTAAAAATCGGATTTTAAAATTATTCCATACATTTTTCCACCACTGTATACAAATTAATCCGCAAGTAATGTAACACATTTATTAAAAATCATATTCCCAGTAATATAAATATCCATTAAACAGAGAATACTGGTTATACATATGTGGAATAGAAATTCCGATCGGGTAAATTACACACACCGTTCAAATCTAATCTAATGGAATCAAATTCAATGCGTTTGATTGCATTTTATAATTATGTTTCATTAAACCGGTTGATTAAACAGATTGCAATGAAGAAAATCTTTCAACGTTAACCTGCGTATTGACATTTTTATATTTTTTACATGTCTAATCAGTTGGAAAAAACGTTCAGTTTTACGAGTACGCGTGATACGCAAACCTATAAATACAAAAGATGACATACCTAAAGCGATTTCCATGTCACATGGAAATATGTAAACTAAAATTAAGAGCCTTATAAATATACAGCAGATTTGCGTATCAAAGAGCAGAGGAATAGATGAAATATGGCCCAACGACAAGCTCATTGCTATTCAATAAATCAAACTGCACTATAAAAGGATAATACATCGACGTTTTCTTTTTTAGGTTTTATGTTAATGGTCCTTCCGAATTAGCCCTCGCGAGCTTTACAAAACAAATATGATTTATTCCTCTACTGTTTTATATTAAAATAGTTGATTTATTGCCATTTTTCTTTTAGACCTCTATATATTCGTTATTGTGTATTGATTATTAAGATAAACTTGTCGGTTATATGAAATTATAGAGTTGTACATTCTACTTTATTTGTGGTAATAACTAATAATAAATTAATTTTCGTTATTTAATAAATTAATTAACCATACATTTGCGTTTGTGTGCAAAATACATTAAAACACGGTTAATTGAAGCATACCTGCTCATTTATGTGTTAAATATTTTAAATTTAATCATATGTTTATACATATTTAATTATGCTATTATAACTATAGGACCTATTTGATACTGACATTTTATACACTATATTATAATCGAATTAATTAATTAGAGTATTATGCAGATAAACTATTCAATTAATGTCCATACCAATAAATCTAATAATCATATTTGTATGTTGTTATTGTTTATTTAGTAGTCACTAAATAAAATAGCAACGCTTGTTCTGATAAAACTTTAAACAACAAAAAGATTACCGACTACAAACGGCATACGGATTTACATATTAGACGTACACATTGGTTGGTTGTAAATTCAGCTGCAGGAGCAATAACAATTTAGTTTTACTTGCATTAGAAACTTTTACATTTTACGATTTGAATATAAAGATAAATTTTACATTCGAAGATTTATTGTTCGAGTTTCAGAGTGGGATGATCACGGCAAACATAAAATTTTATTATTTTATTCGTTTGTGCCCATATTTTTCTGCGATTAAGTTATGCGTACTTCAGAAGTAAACTCAAGTTCCATCGGGCTCGCATTATAATTAAATCAATTCGTTATTTTATAACACAGGACAGCATAAACTTTTTATAAAAGTTTACATAAATATAATTATTTTTTAAATTTTTAACCAACATAATATTTGTTATTTATTTTATTAATTTTTATTATATGGAAATATTTAACTTTTTTCAGGTTTTGTATTTCTGGTATTTGTTTATTTGTAATTTTTAATATAATACTAATCTTGTATCTGGTGTCTATAGCAAAGATTTTTTATATATTTTTTGGTTTGTTTCAAAATTGCAAATAATGTAAGTTTGTGTCTCAGTTTATTATTGTATAATATTAATTAGATTGGCTTTTTATAAATTGAAGTAAAATTAGACTTAAACATTTTTCTCATTTAAAATATTTTTTGATTTATTTTAATGATTTCTGTTGATTTTATATAATACTATTTTATTTTTCAAATTTCATGAAAATCTTAAAATTGGTTAACATAATATCATATTTTTATTTTAAATTTGAAAATAACTCAAATTCTTCTTTCTGGTTATTATTGTATTACGTAAATTTATATTTTTTCTAGTTTTTTCTTTCAGAAACTATTTAAAATCTTATAAAATTCATTTAAAAAATGTCATTATTTTATTTAAACATTTTTGTCATTTTTGATGAATTAAAATTATTTTTTTTTTTTAAATTTCATAACAATATTAAAATTACTTATTATTAATTTATTTAGTTCATTTAATTTATTTAATTATTTATTTAATTAATTTTATTTATTTATTTATTGTAGATTAATAGTAATTAAAAATTTTAAAAATTATTAGAAAATTAATCAAGCAATTGATTCTTCTATTTAATTAATATTAAAGTATATTAATTTGAATATACTTCAATAATAAGACTATTTAAAAACTATATCAAGTAATGTGTATTTAATAATCTTTCCTAATATATTTGAGTAATACCTTCCGCCAAATGCAAAATAATTTATACAGGTAAATTAATTTCAGCCCAGATTTCGAATAAAAAACAAAGGATTTTTAATTTTAATCAAGGTTCCGCAAAAGACTATCGTCCTGACAAATTAATCACCGCCTTCGTGACCCGCACCATTAATAATCAAATGGGCTCATTAAGTTTTAAACCAAACGTCGCGTCCACAAACCTCAAAGTGATCTGGCTATTTTTTCCATCGTACGTGACCTGCCACATTTACACCACCTAAAGGAGAATTGGAGGCTCGCGCGGCGCACCATAAATCCGTATCTCCATTAGATTTCTTACTCCGCACTGTTTTGTTTAGGCCGAACATAAAAACACCCTTGCCGGATTATCTGGAGCGGTGCGAATGCAGGCGACATGTATCGTACGTGAGTCGCATTCGCCTCCACTGCAGACGTTCACGTTTTTTATCGCTTGCAAATTGGCAGCTCGGGGCAATTCTGCTTTTTCAAAGCGCGCAAATTGAATATTTGCGAGGGTTTTAACGCTATTTTTAACGGCAAACATACAAAACCATTGCCAGAATTGTTTTTACGTGGCGCATTCACCATTTTCAACAACCCTTTGATCACTGTTTTCATTTCAAAATTAATTGACTACGCAGGTAAACACTATGACATATGTTAACATTATAATTTATAAACACATGCAAAATTAACGGGATGAAAAGTAGTGCTCGTAAATATTTTGTTAAATTAATACGGTTCAGTAATTTCAAAAATACTTAAAACGACATTTACGCTTGTACGTTTTAATTAAACCTGAATGTAACGTAATTGTGATAAATACAATAATATTGTTAAATAAACGAACATATTCATTATATTCCAATTTGAATAAACTTTGTTCCGTTTAAATAAAATTAATAGTTCCCGTTTTGATGACTGTCAAAATGTATTATTAAAGAATCCAATTTATCAAATTACACTTGCATAATTAATTTATAATGTGAAAATGAAATTAAATTATACTTGTTAATTATTAAAGTGACACAACTACTTAGAATTTCTTAGATAATAATAGGAGTTGGCGTTAATTATCTTAACAATAATATTAATAATTACTTTTTTTAGTTTTGGTTTGTCAGGATTTCAATTTTTTCAATTTGTAAGTTTATTATTATATTCTTAAGATATTCTACTACCAATTATTAGTAATGTCTCCGTATGTAATAAATTAGTTTTTTTTCCATGGTTTTGTATAATGTTTTATTTTAAATTCTTTAAATCTTTATGCATTACATGTTTTTATTTAAATATTTTGCTTTTTAAATTTTCAAATTTATGTAAATATCTGTGTGGTTTTTAAGACAAATTTAAAATATATAATCATATTATTATCTTTACTAGATTTCCACTGTTTTTTATTTAAATAATTAATAACATTAAATAAATAAATTTGAGTGTTTTAAATTAACAAAATATTAATATTATTTTTATTTCAGAAAAAAAAAAATAAAAAACAAGCAAAAAATGTGTAAATAATACAACAAATCTATTTCGTAACCATATTTTAACTCGATGCTATAATTTCCGATCGGTCTAGACTTAAACAATCTTAGAGACTCGAAGCCCAACCACTCATCTCACATTAATTCCAAACACTAATTACCAATTTCGAACTCCTTACGGATCGATACCTTTGAAGTGATTCACCGTTAATGCCGTCTATGTCCCGCACCCCAATTGACATTAAAATCCGTATTAACGATAGTTTTGGATACGAATCGGCAAATTGCAAGGTATTGAGTTTAACGCGCCAATTCGACTGCTTAAAATTATTTAGCGATCTACATGCGACACACAGTTTAATTAGGATATCACGTAACAGGGACTCCAAGTTAGGACTCGCTTAAAATTAAGGGCTTACCTTTGAATTTTCGGAACGATGCTTCATTTCGACAGTCAAAGGTATATACGCGGAAATTATCGATATCTGGTTAGCATCAAGCTTGTGCTTAATCACAAAGACTTTTCATTAGTTTACGGTTTAATATCAGGCGATGCTACAAGTTGAGATGTTCGTAAATTAAATTTTAAACCTACACAAAATTAATAAGTTAAACACATCTCCGTAATAATTATTAACTTTTACGTCTATTAGAAGAAATTAACCGGTTCGTCTCAATTTATTTTTACTTCCGAAAGTGTGTGGACAAAACTTTATAACGTCGTAAATACAACGAACATCCAGTTAGTTTAAAGTTGCAAAAGTAATTAAAAGTTCGTGGAGAATAAATAAGCGCATTGGTTAAAATTTATAAAAGTTAATCTTTAAAACATGCGATTTGACGACAAGACGAGCACAATCAATTCTTAAATTCATTATTGTCTTGTGCGATTTAATAATTACAGTAGCAATTTACTTAAGCCATTAAAGTTTGTTTATTTTTTCAGGTTAGTACTTTTTAAAAAGTCACTTCACGTCCAACAGCAATCAGGAAAACATTGTTTCCACTTACGATCAGCAAGCGCTTTTTGTTCCTGTCAAATTCACCAGCAAAAAATTTAAGCTGCTTAACACTTGCTCGAGACAAAATTAAATTTGAATGGCCAGACTGAGAACTCGATTAAAGGAAATTATCAATTCCCTCACGAATCGACATTTAATTTGATCCGCACTTTTTTACAATTAAATACTTTAATTTGAAACCCATCAATAAAGATGGAGTAAAGCACTTTTCATAATCAACACGGTCATTAAATATTCATTTAATTCGTTTGCTGACGCATTAAAATAACGACTTCTGGTTTTTCTATTGACTGTAAAAGTAAAATCGAGCGAAATATTACACGCACGAATTGCAGTAACATAAATCGACTGAATAATTTAGCGGAAGACATATCGCCGCAGCGAAAACTAGACATTTCGATTCAAATATTAATTGGACTAGAAAATTCTCAATTCCCATGTCGCATGACGTACAGCCATATGCATAACGCCGTAAATCGCCAGCGATATATTTCAATACTACCTTAATAGGCAGTTTTAAATTTTCACGATTTGAGAATGGATCATCAATATGAAACTAAATTATTTCGCATACGTATCACTGTGAAATGTACATTGTGTAAATATCGATCGTTAATTATTTCATCTGGTAATACAATTGTAAAGCCCATCACCGATTTTAAACAATGACCGCAATGAATTAATATCAAATCTCCCGTGGTGTAAGAACAATACACCTTGGCTTTATCTCCATTTTATTTTTAAACAGTTTAATCACACTACTAAACATTACAATATTCGTTAAACGACTTAATTAAATCCTAAATCACTAGTACAATAAAAATAGTTTACAAATTTTATAAGAAAAAAAAATTCCATACAATTCGAAAATGTTAATGGTTTATTAAATTTGTTGGAATGTTTGTTTGAAAAGGGAGACATAGACAACATTTACTCCCAATATTGTAGGATTTGATGATATCTTATTTAGATAGTTCATTTTTTTGTGAAAGTCTTCACCTTATTCATCATTCTTAGCCCTCCACAAATTAAGAGGAAACCTATTCCACAATAGTTTTAAAAATATCACGAACATCAGCTACGATCCTGTTTCATTTTCGTAATTCTGTATAAATTCCTCATCTTCCTATATCAGCATGTAGATTTGATCTTTAAACAAATCTTTTAAAAAGACTGTTTCGGAAAAGCATTGATAAGATATTGAGATGCAATGCTACTAACGTCTAAAGTCTTCAGTTTTTTATTGGATCGGGATTTATATAGAGAGGATTTAACATTACTCTACTTACTTCGATAAGAGCTGGATTAACTACATTCATGAACTTTCTTCATGAAATTCTTTCTATCTGTCCAAATAGAACATATATATTACTTAACTGTGATAAACTTTTCCTTAAAAACTATTAATTGATACATGAAAATGAAAATAAATAAATAAATACCTTAAAAATTATTGATTGATACATGAAAATGAAAATAAATAAATAGAAACTGACAAAATAGAAACAACAACGGAGGTTAAAAACATAAACATTTTCTTAATTCTACGAAAAATTTTACCAGAAAAGTTTATTTCCACGTGATGCATTTTTTGTGTAAACAAGTGTAATTAATGGTTTAATTGAAAGCGATAACATTTTAGAAAAATCATGTACTTTGTTATTGATTAGTAATTGTTTATGTAACAAGGGTGAAGCTAATGATAGTGTAATTATTAATAATTGATGGTAAAAATAAAATGAGCGTTCGTGCTTTCAGAATTTAAAATCTAATAAAGCTGGAACAAAACTATGACCTAAATTATTTTTCCGCTGTTTAATCAGATAACATTGGAATGAAACTTTTATTAAAGTAAAAATAGGCACATACAAATATTCTTCACGTTTTAAATACGAATTTTGTAATTGTGCTTGGTATAGAATCTCAAATTATAGTCTCTAATCTAATATAGAGATAATTATATAGTGGACTGTGTAAACGACATATTATTAAAAACATCGTATATGAGGTAGGTATAATTAGGCGTACACAGGTTGTTTGCGAAATTAATTACAATTCCGGGAATACTGAAAACTGTTTTGTATAATTATCATATTCTTTTAGTAATAATGAAAGAATACATAGATAAACAATACAGAATAATATTCCTTAAAAATCTAACGTTAAACATGCCACAAGGTAGGGCAATAAAATAGAGCCTGTACTTAATCACTATTTAAAAGAAAATTGAAAGAGGTGTAAAATAATCTAATAAAACATTAACCTTTGTTATACTTGGATTAATAGAGCAGTCGATTTTATCCACCACATAAACCCAACTTCATATATATTTACTTAAGTGGTTAAAAAGGCCGATTTTATGATTGAAACTTCTCCACAACAGCAACTGTAAATATAAAATACGAAGTTATCGACATCCTGATGACCCCACGAGATTCAAATTCTCGTCGCACTTTCGAATCGTTCGGCTTTTTCATAAATATTTAAGTCGGTTATGGCGAGTTGATCAGATTTAATAAATATGCGATGATTCGGTCTTCCGCCGCGTCTTTACATAAATTATGACGAATGTTTGACGCAGGTCAGCACCGGGGACCTACAAAAAGTCCATTTCGTACCGAATTGAATATTGATCTGTGGTAAATTGGGGAATCTGGAGGAAGACATGTCATGAACACAGATAAAACCTTCAATTTTCCCCGGAATCCGTGTAAATTATACCACATTGTTGTGATATATGCGCTTTTTCTACGGCACGCCTAAGATTACACAGCAATCACGCTTTTCCACATCAGGTTTCTTATAAAATGACTTTCGTTTGTTCTAAACATTATATTCTTGTATAAATTGTGTTGCTTAGGATACACATTGAAATCCATGGAATAATTACCGCAAGTAATGTAATCACCAATTTCAAGTAATCCACTGCCACTTCAGTATGTAATTCAACATACTAAATTATGTATGATAGAAATAGCATGCACAAATTATGCTTTTGTTATCATACACTTCAAATGTTCCAATTTATCAGCAGTAATTTCAGCTATTGGTTAACTGATTATTGTCTAATTGTAAGTTTGTGTATGGTTTTGTAACAATGAACTGAAATTTTGATCTTAATCAAAATCAAAATTGTTTGTTGGTTGTCTTAACAACAAACAAACAAAACTCAAAATCTGTACAGGATGACGCAGAGGATGTGCAATCCTGGATTCATGCAGAATACCTGAAAAGAATGTGCCTAAAGTCCACAATATTGTTTCTTATACATTGTGATCGAAAAAAAGTATGGTTAATATAAAAAAATTTAGTAAAAAAGTTCAATAAAAATGGTACAGATCTATTTTTATATAACATGTTTTTTCAAAATATTGATAAGTATTATTGAGTTAAAACTCAACAAGTCAGCCAAATGAATGTGTATCATTTTAAACAGTCCTAAGTAGCCTTATAAGTATATATTATTTTAGCTAAACATTTTGTAGGAACTTCTTTACATATTCTGGAACTTCCTTTCTTGTTGTTTTTCTGCATTTACAATAAAACAATGTTTCTGGATAAAATTTTACACTGCGGCATTTGTCATTTGATAATATTTATTTATACAAACAGTGAACTCGTAATTAAATAACTATAAACACGTAACAAACAATGTTATGTAGCGCCTGCGAAACTTCTAATAAACACATTTACATTGAATGTTGTTGAGCACTTAGAAGCATCTGCGATCATTCCTGGTTGGCAATGCCGCCGGAGGAACTTTAATCAAATTTAATTCGAGCATGTGAACTTCACGCCGTGTCTTTGTGTACAATTCAGCGTCGAACATGCGGCACAGTTTGGATGGCTACAAACGAAAAACACGTGTTGTAGTCAATTAATTATTTCTATGGATGTTGTGCTGATACAAAGGACATTCGCATTATGCAAATCGTTGAGTTCATTAAGTAAATTAAATTTGCTGAGGTAAGTACTTTTCGACTGGAATTTACGGGTATGAACATACGAATCCGGTGCCCAATGGATTTATGGTTATGTAACATGTTTAATATGGGCGGTGAAACGCCAGATTTCACCCTGTTTTATATTACATCAAATTTATGTTGTACACAATTTAGACAATACCTATTTGTGTATGTTAATTAGCAAATTGCTGATGCATCGATGGTGCATTGTAATGGACGTCAAACAGATTTTATAAAGCAATGTTTTACGTTAAACAAAGAGAAGTTTTATTGTTATTAATTGAAATCGTTTTGTATTTTGTTAAGTTATAATTTCTCAACAAAGAAAAATATTGTTTTTCATTACTGTTAACTCTATATATTCATATGAATTTCTCATAATTATCAAAGACTCTTTTAAACTGATGCATATTAAACTCATTAAAACCACACATGTTGATCTAAACAAATACGCCTTTGTGCTCAATAATTTTAATTCCGGTAAAACGCTAATACCACAAACAGTTCTTAATAATAAAAATTATATTCTGGAACAACGAAAACATGTTGTCGTAACTTTAATGAAAAGCCCTGTGGTTTTAATAACAACCCCTTAATTATAATATTCAACTGAAAACAGCTTCCATAACAGTGATCTTTCTCGAAACGTCACGGCTCTCAAACATTACCAGAACTGCCGTAAATTAAACACGAAATTAGACCAAGTCTTTCCAAGCACAATATTAATTGGCACACCGAATTCCGAAACACATCTGAATGCAAATTATGCCTCATTTTTTTAGTTTTTCGTCAATCATATCCAAGAAAAATCTTTTAATTAACACATTAAACTCTGATCCTTTGAAACGACGCCAGTACAAATAAGATGTAAACTGACGTAAATTAAACACAAATTTAGACAAAGTCTTATCAAACACAATATTAATTGGGACGGTGAGGCCTTCGGCCCAGCAATATATTTGAATTCAAATTGTACCTGTTAGCGAAGCTGCAAAGGCCACAGGAAATCTCCGGAGGGTCGGTTCAGTTTCTTGTTTGATTTCTCGCCGTCTTGGCTTATTGGCGGACCGAAAATGCTGCTCTAACTGCATTTATGCTTAATGAAACCCGGATGTCTATTGCTCGGGGATTCACACACAAATTAATTTTACCGCAGCGTTACATATTGCTGAAAATTTCGTGTTCTAGATTGATACAAATTAGAGGTTGGGCAAAGGTAATGGGGTTATGAATAAGAATACCGTTAATATTAATACAAAGCTTTATTGGCTATAAAAATGATAATTTAATAAAAACGGAATTTTAAATTGTATTTTTATTCGACGAAATTACTTTGGTGCAGATATAATTCATCAAGAATTTTTAAAGTTAAGAAGTTTCACCGACGTTTAACTTTCCCATTAAACAAAGAATGTTCGTCCATACAAAGACTGTACATCATTCGTGTCTGGCCAACGAATACACCGAATAGATTGCTTCAGCAAAGCTTCCATTTAAAAATTAATTTGACTGGAGTAGTGAACTGTTTCGAGGAACTTACATAAAGGAGTTTCCGTCTAATAATCTAGCTTGTGCTTTTTATTAACGGAATTTTTCAATGTTGTTTCAGACCCTTTTCAACTTTTACACTAAACATGCATTTATGACTGTGTGACTGACGTTACACCCATATTTTTGTATTTATTCAACTTTATGCAAATGAGACACTTACTTATTTCGTTTATGTTAAGGTTTATTAAAATTTATAAATAAAAATAATAAATGATATTTTAATGCTGTATCAATCAATCAACATCGGTGTAAATCACACCATAATATAATTAAATTATACAATGTGGAACTTTGAATAAATTATGATAGTTTTTAAACCACGCTACAATTAAAATTATTTATTTGATCTGTGCATAATCCAAATACAAATAATACCCACCGTTTCAATTCAAATAAAAAAAGTTGATGTGCATTCTTAATTATGCTCTGCACCGGATGACCTAAAAATGGAGCACCCGTAACAGATTTTCGTGGTTGAACCTTTTTCATCCTCTTAAGCGGGCCCGCGTTTCGGCTCTAATCTAGATTAACGCAAACACAACAGCAACAATGAACTAAATTACGCCGATTTTCTGCTCTCTTTGCTAATTAATACATATTAATGAACACAACACCATGATATCCAAGTAATCCCGAGCTCGAACATGCAACTGCGACACAGAAAGTATTTCCGGTTTAAATAAATACGATGCGTTACTACTGAAATTAATCGACTGTGCATTGTGCTATGTGGTGACGGTTGTTCATGGTTTAATTTATAATAATTATCGTGTTCGTAGGCAATATTTATTAGTGTTTCTGTGGAGATTCGCGAAAATGTGCGCCATTAAGATTTGTCAGGATAAACTGGGCTTCGTTTCGCCTTTAGTTGGTGTAAATTGGACATTTGTCTGGATTTACTGGATGTCTTTTGTTTAGTTTTTTTGTTCATATTTGTCACCTTAAATAATCTGATTTGCATTTTATAGATTTGTAAATGTACATTATTAAAATAAGTTGCTTTGTTGGGAAATCGAAAGCTGCACATAAATAAATTAAAAACAGAAAAGCACAATGGATTATTTATTATGTTTCATATATAACAACCACGTTGTCCTTTATATAATTTATAAAAATGCCACTTGCACGGAACAATATAATTTGTAGTAGAAATTTTAGGAATATATAGCGAAATCTTTCTTTCATATTAAGTATAATAAAATGTTAAAAAAGTAACATATGACATCAACAATAAATATATTTTAATAAATTTAATTTTAATAATAAAGAATACGAGATGATTTTTAAAAGTACTTATTTTAATAATTAACTCAAGCTATATTATATGTAAATGAATTACGATTTCCTACGGCACATTATACATTGTAATATTTATATATTATTTAAACAATTTAATAAATTTACTCTATTAAATATATTGCACAAACTTGGAATATATTAAATTGAATTACCAAAATCTATAAAATTAATAAATCTTTAATATTTATAAACACACATTTATTTTGAATCAAAATCAATTATGCATATTTTAAATTTATGTGACCGAATTAAAATTATGTTTATGGATTGACGATAATTTAGTTATTAATATGCGGATGTGAGTATATGTGCAAATTCAATCAAAAAAATTAATAAAACATTGTTGCTATACTATATTTTATAATGATTGGAAATTAAAATATTTTTGAAATTATAATTATAATTAATGGATGCATATTTTCATATAAAACTTACACAAATATTACTATAAATTCATGAGTGACATTTCAATTTGATATTTTAAAAAAATTGCGACATAAAATTATACAACACGAAAAAAGCTGTGAAAATTGACCTTTTCAGGAAAAAACTCTCAATCTAGCATGTGGAAAATATATATTAAAACCTTTTACTTTTGGTCGTATTTGGTCCTTAGTAACGACATTTTCCCACGGTGCACAACTGTATTAAACGAGTATGTGAAAAGATAATTCATAATTTATATTCTTTTGAAATGGATGTTCGTAATTAAGGTCCTTTTTGAGAGATAAATTACTTCTAAGGATCTAATGTCAGTTATTACAGGTTTAAACTGTCATATATATGATGCAGGAATTTCACCACTCATATTAACGTCAGTATCTTCAATATTTAATAATCTTTTTCTTAGAACTTTTGTAATATTTTTATGAATAATATTTTTTAATAACGAATGATTAGTTGTCTAAAAAATATAGTATAATACTTAAGTTGGAATCGAATTTGCGCTTTCGCCATTTTTTGAAACTTTTGTATTATGGACATTGAATTTTTTTTATTATGTGCCACATTTTCTTTATAATTTTTACCCTTACAATTTTTTTATTTATAATTTTCATGAATAATAAATTTCATTCGTACCATAAAAATTGTTGTCTGTATCACTTGACCAATTTTTTTATAGTCAAAAAATGAGAAAAATTGAAAGGATATATTACTACAATTTGTTGGAGCTAACAGCTTTTTTAGCTTTATTTATTTTTATTTATTACAATTTGTTTTTTAATTTAATATTGCAGTTCAGTTAGTCTCATGCAGTCAAAGTTGTCATCCATGAATTTCCTAGTAAAAAACGTCGAAAATTTTGACTATTATTATCATCTGAAAGAAGACGTATTAAGAGGACATAGAACATAAGGTGGCATTGGTGCCAATGATCGAAATACAGAAAGATGGTGCCAGAGGTTTTGGAGGACTATACTATTGAAAGGGAAACTGGCTTTTAGCCATATGTCGAGAAATCGACAATTGTTCGAAATACTGTATCATCAATATACTATATCAAGTATTTTGGTTCGTATAGTTGCCACCTGCATTTGCTGCTTCGACTCACTCTACAACACCGGTCAGTTTTGCTTAAGGATGAATGACAAATCTCAAGGAGTCAGAAGAATGTTTGGGGAACTATATGTTATGAAGGCATTATGAATGCACACGATGTGTTAAAGTCCGTGGCAGCATCCCAGATGCCTAATTTCAGCATGGTAATGCTCGACTTCCTCTTGCTCATATTTCAATGAGATGTTACAGTTGTGCTTTGGCCACTCCACTCTCCCTATATGTCCCCGATCGAATATATGTGGGATATCATAAATGGTCATAAAACCGGAAATAATTGAGACACACAAGTAGGAGTAATATAGAACTCTTAGGAACAAATTAACAACCTGATCTTTAGCATCTAGAGAAGATTAACTGAATGTGTAAATAAGCACATAATGTTTAAATTTATATTGAACTTAACTTTTAATAAAATATTACTTTAGTTATTATTAACATATACCGTATCAAAAATGATGAACGTGTCTACTCGCATATTGAGACGGAACATCAATACCCCTTTGTAAACAAAAAGGAGGGGATCATTTGGTTTTGCTGCGTTTAGCATGCGGTTCGTCTCCGCAGACGAGTCCCCGGTGTCTTTGAACACATTATTTGATTATTTTTAGTTTTTTTTACTTATGCATTTATTTATTTAATTTAATTTTTGGGATACATTTATATTTTGAAAAAAGTAGTTTATTTTTAGAATACTTGGATGGAGCATCCGAAGAACTCGAACTACATCCCTACGCATACGGAGAGTTACTAAATGCATTCGCAAAGATTAATTTACATTGTGCGCCGGCGTGCACCAGCACGGCGCATTGTCTCTGAGAGTAGGGATCTTACTACCGGGCAAAACTTTACTCTCTTTGTCGTGCATCCATCTCTTACAACATCCAGACACGAAGAGCATTTTTCGTACCGTATACAAAATATTATGGTATATATATGTAGCATATATATAACATATGGTATATTTTTTTTTGTAAAAGTAAAAAATGCGAGAGTCAACATAATTTAAAAATAAATCTTTTTACAAAAAGAAATCCATTTTGGTGTTCACAAAACCCAATTATCCTCCGACTATATTAAAAAAGTATATAAAGATACATGTATATTAGCAATTTAGTTCTTTCCTAAAGTATGAGTTACTCCAACAACAATATCATTCAAATATTGAATGGCCAAGAATGGAGTAATCCACCAGTTAATTAAATAGGTAATTATCAGCCGCCAATATTACTTTTAAAGCCAATAAATACTTAACGTCCAGATATTTCAACAAGGCGGAACTCCAGCCCGGATTCGTCCTCGTAAAATTTTATTTTATATCGCTCTAGATTTTGTGACTCATCAAAATTACACCGCATATCACTAAAAAGGATTAATCCAGTTGGTGCGTTTTCTAGTTTCATGTTTAATAAAATCCGGCCGCTCAGTACGCTTACAGCTTTTTTGCGGTCGGTGGTCCTTTTAATTATTTCAGGGCGGATGTAAAAATTTACGCGCTCCTAAAACTAGTGTCGCTTGTCTGTGACAGTAATATTTGTATTGATTTAATAACAAAATATGTGTGTGTGTTATGTTAATAAGGGCCTTAAAGTTTATCTTTAGACGAATGAGACACTTAAAATTTTATAGCGGTACGTATCACTTGACTGATGCAACTTTGTGTCGAGTTTAACGAGCAACAAACAAGTTTGCATTGCTTTAATTAAATTTGGTTATATGAATTAATTTAGTAACTGGTGTAGTTACATACTTTTATACATATATTTAATTTATGAATTTTAAGGTTCAATGCATTTAATAGGGTTACGGGTTTTCAGCTTCCATTAATTAGTTCTTATTATTCTGGTGCTTTTGTTTCGCGTCAGATATTGTTTGTATCGTGCATTAGCCCAAGCTTTAATCATGAAATAGTTTCTCGTTAAAACATCGCACTTCAAATCCACATCCATTTTTTTTATATTTTTTCGATCCAATCAAATAAATAACACGAATACGAACGGTTTTATTCAAAACATAGGACCTGTCGCTATTTTCGTTTTTATAAAATCAGAAGTTTATCCTCACACGTATACATTCAGGCAATTTCGTTTAATGGAATACATTTTTGTTGCTGGGAATCTTTTTTAATTAACGCTGACATAAATACGAACATTCTGTAAACAAAGCGAGTGAGTTTAACATTTCGGTAGGCCACAGCGTGCGAAGGGCTCTGTGTATTTTTTTCAACGTTATATGTAGGCGTAATATATAATATTAAAATATTTTTCTTGTGCCTTAAGCATTACAAATACAATTTACACAGACCGGGTTAATATCTCAAGGTTGCTAAGATACAAAACATTTATGTGTTCTTCATATTGTCGGATCTGATGTAATCATATTGAAAATTGTTGTTGTTAAGAAGAAATATTCGAAATATTGATATTAATTTTTACACAGCAGGAAAAATAAGGTCTTCAATGAATAATAATAGCCGAATTTGTTCCTTTCACAGAGTATCCTTTTATAACTCGTCTAGTTGAAAGACGGAACCTAAAAGTTCCGCGGCAAAATCAGTTTTGTCGAACATGAAGTTTTGAGACAATTAGTCGCAGTCACGATCTTGAAAACTGCATAAAATCTATAGTTTTGTGCTCTGCATCACATAACAATAGGATTTGTTCTGTTACTTTATATAAAAGGAAACAGGAACAGGAACGTTGGCACAATTATGTTCATAGTTCAAAAACTTGTCCATATCGAAAACAGTGCTTCGCAATCAAATTAGATGAGAGTGCTAAAATTTAATAAAAACTACGTGAAAACATGCTTATTTGTGCAATAGCGGAAGTTTGTTCATGCACATTCAATTTTATCCGTCAGAATCAATTTTGTAGCTGGAATATTTTTTTTAATTAACGTCAACCTAAACATGAATAATCCGTAAACAAAGTTACATTGAATATTTCAGAATGAAAAAAATCGCGAATGTTGGCAAATCCTCTTTTCGTACAAGCGTAATATATTAAAACATTTTTCTTCTGCTATAAGCAATCTGGGCTTCAGAAATAACATTTGTACACTTTTTTGTTGGGTTCATCCCAGATAATATATCTCCGAGTTTATTAAAACAGTTCGACTTAATCCGCAGTGATTTACTTGGAGTTTTTTTATCTCCACATATACCAAAACATTTTTTCGTAATTTCATTTAATATGCACGACATAAATATTTAGGGATAATTAAAGTTTTTTTAGGTCGAAAACAAGTTCGCCTCCAGTGAATAAATTCAAAAACATTTGATGCTCTTGTTTGCCCTTTTTACAAGACACAACCTAATATAATTATAAGGAACAGAAAACGACCGTCTAGTTCAAACTTTTAATTCTTTTTACAACATTCCCATGCTAAGATCCTAAAAGTTCTGGGCCGCTGTATGTTTCGCTAAACACAAAGTTCAGGACAATTAGTTTCAGTCACGAATCGGAAAACGTGTATTTGAACTGCACAAAATCTTGCGCGAGTTTTCAGCTTCAGCATCACATAACAATAGGACTTGCACGTTGTAAATTTCTTTGCTTTTTTATTTATTTATTTTTGTTCATTAAACAGAAACATTGACAGGTTTATTATTTAATTAAAATAATATAAATTTTATGTACTCTAAAATGGTTTAATTTGTGAACATTGTTTACGTATTAATTTAAGCCTTTTCTATATACATGCATGCATGCAAAATTTAATTGTAATTGAACAATTACATCGAATTTGTTGTCTTATTAACCTTCACTATTTTATTTGAATATTTTTAAATACTTTTTTATTCAATACAGATCATGCAAAAATTACATACATCAATAGTTTCAAGAAGAGAAATATAAATGAATATTAATTTTAATTATTAATAATAGCTAGAAATAATTTAACATAATACATTACACACATGCATATAAATGGGTTTTAATGAACAAAAATTATTATTATAATGTAGTTTAATTAATTTAGTTTCCTTTGATTCAATTTAATTACATCTTAAGGCCAGACATGCAAAGTAAAATAATACCATGTGTATTATTTTTTATCTTTAATTTACAGTGCCAGCCATGGTTAAAAAATTTCACAGTGTTTCTAGACTCGTCTAACTGAAAAAACTCACAAATTAAGGAGGAGACACGCGAACACCCTCATTAACTGTTTAAAAAATCACATTGTAACCATTGTAATAATACGTATAACAAAAAGTGGTGGAAAATTATTACCAACTTTTTTACAAATCTGTAGCCACGTCCTGATTAAGGTGAACGCAAGGCCAACCAAATAAATTTCATAGGGGATGTAGAAATAATGATGCAAATGTATATTCAGTTTTATGTACTTTTTATGAAGTAAAATAAAAAATTAAAATATGGTAATAAAAATTTGTTATGTTAAATAACGTATTTGATTTAATGGTATTCGAAACACACGCAACCATAATTAATGATAAATGTGTTAGTGAATTTGGCTTAAATTTGATTTTAGTTTATAACGCAAATTCCACTTTTCGACAAGCCTTAGCGGAAATCAAATTTAATTATTAATCCACTACTCTAAATAATTTGAGGAAAATAGTAGAACGATATTTTACAGGGTGTACACGTTTACCAGACCCTTAAACTGAATACAAAAAATATTCTTCTTCTAAACTGACTGATATTAAATATCATCAAAATACAAATCGATGTGGAATTGTATAAAAGTTGAGATTGTAGCGAAAAACTTCTAGGTATTCACATGACAAAAAGTCGCACGGCATGAAATTGTGTAACATGTCTGGAAAGTTTTGGGGTCCCATGGCGAAATATATATTTTTCATCGTTCTTATACGCAAATAAATCGACGCACATGGCTCAATTCAACCATGTGAATGATCAGAAATAAATTCGTTTTTTCGCTTTCTATTAGAACCAGTTATCCGATAATGGGTTTATTTCAATGATATTTGTATATTCTGTTATTAATAAATTGTGTAATCGACTGTATGACCTAATTTAAAGTGCATTATTTATTTTTAAAAGTTCTTGTCTAGAAATATAATTTTACAAAATATTTTATGTGAATATACTATTACTCAAAAATCATTGTCTAAAACTGTTTCCTAAAATTTCTTTTTTTCAAATTGGAAAACATTGTATACAAAAATTTTATTTAAATGCTGTTCTTTTACATTAAGGAAAAACGATACAAATTTCGTATATAGTGTGGACCACATGGAGACACCCCCAAAAGTTTTTTATTAATAACTTAATTTAAATATCCTGTCAGAGGTTTAATATATCATCTTTCGCAGTCAACTAATGAGATACGTTAGTTAGGGCATGAAAAAAATACGTTATCCATTGAATTTAATATCTTTCAAAATGGGAACATATCATATTTCATAAAAAAATTTAACATATTAATAAGTTGAGGTGCATCATTAGTGTAACTGAGACAATTGAACTTGTGTCTTTTGTTGGTACTAAATGTAAAAATAGAAGTAATTGTTAAAAATAATCCATGGTTAACTCGATCAAAGAAGAATTTTATTAAAAAATTGTAATTTTTATTCTGCTAGAAATAATAATGTTCAATATATTGTTAATTTGGATGCACCCATTTTAGAGGGTACGAAATTTAATGAACGTATTAATTTATTATACAATCTCGTAAAATATAAAAAAATATTGTATGCGTAGTGTTTGTTATTGTGTATCTTTTGTGCAATTATTCATTAAAATTACCTTCTAAATAAAAAAATATGAGGGTGTTTCTCTCGTATATAGGTCTCACTATATCTGATATTAAAGCAACCAAAAATTCAAAAAATTAATTATTTATTTGTATCAGAAAATTGTATTTGTCAGAAATAGATTGATAAGTAGATATCACTAAAATAGATGGAAAATTGAATTGAATAACATTTGGTGTCGCTATTTATAAACTTAATTGATGCTTAAAATAGATTTTGTAAAATGATGTTAATAATGAATAATTTTATAATTATGATTATTATTTAAATTAACCAGTGGGAGAAATTAAATTAATAATTTTAAGGTACTATATCCAAATCCGAATCAATAAAATATTTTTATTATTTATGTTTATTTAATTTCACTGAAAGAAGTTGAGATATTTACGTGAAAAAATCAAATTGCATAATTTTGGAAATTTTGTGGATATTTTTCATCGTCCTTTTATATCAACGCACAAAAGCACCTTATACAATGCACGTTGTTGACATATCACCAATATTTCGTCAGCTAAATTAAATTTTGATTTTTAAATTTTAAATGCAGTTTTATTTACCTTTTAAAATTGATTAAAATAGTTATTATAAATTTTCAATATGAAAAAGGTAATCGGAAAAACAGGAGAACAAGAAAAATCAAAGTACATAATTGATGAATGATTTTGGTACAACAATTTTTAAAATTGCATTAATTAATTTTTAATTAAACTCTTTTTATTATTACGATTTTTTTAATATAAACTACTATATTTTTTAAAAACTAAATATTAAAAATATGTATAAAATCGATTGTTATAATTCATGCAATAATATATATTCTAAAAGTATCATTTTAGAAAAAATTTGTTTATTAAAAAAATATACTAGCAAGAAAAATAATGAATATATTTTTTTTCTTTTTTTTTAGATTATGAATATTTTAATTTAAAACATTTATCAAATTATAACACGTTTACAGTAACACCACATAACATACAGAAATAAAAAATACAACTTACATGACATTAAATTCGAAATCACTCAAGATAAAATGAAAAACTCACCGGTTAAGAAACCGCAGAACAGCAATCCGACACGCAACAATCCAATATTAATTTTCATTTCACCGAACTTAACCACACACCACACTGACCGGAATTTTCGCCGTGGCAAGCACGTAAATTCGCGCCGGCACCGATGTTCCTTTCAGCGAGCGTCGCGGACTAGCTTCGCGGTGCCAGGAGCGCAACTGGACTCTGATCGGCTCAAAGGACGCGTCGTGACGCCGGGCTTCGGCGACTGCGTTTCGACTTCAACACGTCTTCGTTCATTCAGTACTTTTGACTTGTTGAACTTGCACATTTTACTCGTTTTATTACCATTTTTTTTATAATTTATAATTATTAGTTTTTGTAGTTTATTTGTGGAATTAAAAAATTTTGCTGAATTACAATTATGGAGGGAAAAATCGTTTAACAAAATTAACGTCGGATAAATGGGGTCTCGTTAAAACATGCAACGTAGAACCAACAATAAATTGTTAATGCTCTCGTAAAATATTAATTGATTTAAATCCTTATACAGATACAAAATGTACCAGGAAACCGTCCAGTTTTAATACTCCATCTGAATAATTAAAACCATCCGGAATTAATTATTCAGTCCGTGTAACAAAAGGACCAATTCGAAAGTCATAATAACCAAAAAAAAAATGCATCTGACCCCGGTTAAAAGGTGGAAGTTGACTAAACTTTTATGAGATAGGGCTAAAGTAATAAATAATTCCGACGCAGAGAAACTTGCCAGATAAATCTCGCGTAAGTTCTCTGGTTTTTTTTTTACGAACGATTCAATGGTTTACAAACTACATAAAAATGGTTATTTTATTGTTAGTTGGAGAGGCGAAATAAATCAAGCCGTAAATCTCTTTCGGAACGGCCGCATCCGAGAAATTGTATCACTTAGTGACGGTTTTGCATGCCGTCAGCACGAAAACTATGCAAGTTCAGCGTTAATAAACGTGCGTCACCTACGCGCGGAAAAAAGTTATTTACGTCAGTAATAAGAAAAAGGCGTGATATATTTTGGCAGGGAAATGAATTTTATGAAACCGCGCATGCAATTTTGTGTTTCAGTACAAAGTTATTTTATAAAATTGCCCGTTTATTTACTGCACAGTAGAAATAATTCAAGATATAAATCTTTTTACAGCGGCCTTAACCAAGAAATTTTATCATTCCGTGGCACTTAATAACCCCTCTTAGAGATCATATTTTCCATACCGGAGCCCACACTTCAACACGTTCTTTTCATAACTTCGCTCGTGCTGTAACTTTTTCTTTGCCATGATATACACCGTCTAATTTGTTCTTGAAACTGTTGTTCGTACTTGCGAAATTAACTTATACTACTTGTTTAAATTCATGGCTATTTTTCGTATGCTAAAAAAGTTTACTTTTTAAACCATTTATTTTATTTTATTTGATCATTTAGTCATTAGGCAATTAAAAAATAACACTCATTTAGGTATTAGGCAATTATAAAATAATACTTGTTTAAAAATTTGAACTTTTGAAATATAGAAATTTCTCTTACAATTCAGATGCGCTGACCATGAACATTTTTTTTTTTTGGCAATTTACCATATAATGCTAATTTGTCCAGGTTTGTGTTATCCAGGATTAATAAATAATATGTACGTTTGAGTTTAATATTATTTCATTAGAAAGACGCTTAAATTACGTAAAATAGCTCAGGAAAATTCAAATTTCATGGAATTTTTCATAATTTTCAATCATTTTCCCATTTAAATAATATTTTCAACCAGAAATAATTCTAATACCTAATCCAATTCTAAAAATAGCTATTTGAATTTCTTTGTCATTTACATTGTATGTATTAAATGAATAGAATATATTTATTGATACAGTTTTTTTTTTTCAGATAATCTAGGTTGATCAAAATGAAAGATTCAACCAACATAGAAAGAAGATATCAAAGCTTCAGGGGAGAATGATGGATTATCATTGGTTTCTTATATGAAAAAGTTCGTTCAATATAAAACGAAAAGTTCAAGCCGAAACTGCTTCAGGAATTCAAATTCAGATATAGTATATTTATTTTCTGTCATAACATTTTTATTGTGTAGTTGATCTTACACAACCAGGCGTTTAATAGTTAAACTATTTATTAAAATTTTAAAACAAAAATTTTACAAAATTTTAACTTTCTATAGCTCTTTGAACTCCGCTATGTTTCTTGGCATAATATGGTTTTCGTGTTCCACACACCAAAATTACCGTAAATATATACAATATAAAAGAAAGATTAAGTAAGTGATTTGTGCTTTTAAATATAAAAAAAATATTTTTATCAAGTTATAAAAAAAGCTGCATGCTCTTAGATGTCTATTATTTTTATCCTATAAAACGTATCATAATCCAAACGTTTGTTTAATATGCCCTACAAATACAGGGTTCAGCTTTTACGAGTGCTAAACTCTGTAATTTACTTAAAAGCGTCTGAAATGTCGAAACATTTTTGTAAATTAAAACAGTTTATCTGCATTATTCATAGTATGCAAATGTACGGTAAGCGTTGCTTAGTGGCAAACCGCATTTAATATCCGACTAGAATCTCTACCTGTAAAAGGAGCTCCGCTTTTCCCAAGGAGCAGTAAATCTTTTAATTTTTTTTTGTGAATCGGTATTGTATTTGTTAGTGCATAACAAATAAATATGAAACTAGACTGCACACTACACCTAATCATCTGTGACAAGTTATTATTCAATAAGGTATTCCAGTCTTAACCCAAGATAAAAGAAAATAATAGAACATGATGTTTGCAGAATTTTCTCTAATTAAAACATAAAACGTAAAAAAACACAACACAAACTTTGTGTTAAACATTGGTTTTAAGGTGGTGATTTTGTAAATTGACGCGTGGCGCTACTGCCGATCATTAAGGGCAAACAAATTAATATTGGTTCGGGGGAAATTCCAAACACAAACTCGGTAAAGTACACGCCGCAGTAAGTAAATTTAGTTTGTGCCAGTGAACAGGCGAGAAACAAGAAGCGTCAGTGTTTACCCGTCCCAAAGTCCATACACCAAGAATCTTGGTGCTCTTTAGGTCTGGACATTATGGTTTATTGGACAGCTTGGATTTCCCTTGATTTTTATTGAGCCTCGGACAATCTTTCCGGCATAGTTAATCTGCTACGAATCGCAGTGGAATTCGTTTTATTGAAAAATCAATGGCGGCAGTGCTGTTCGAGAAAATAGTATATTAAAGCACGAGGTTATAAATTGACAATGTTACATTATTCTGAGAATATGCATATCACTGCATTCTTGATAGCAACTGGAATCAAACTTCATTTGCAATTCAGAAAAATGTATTTATTAAAATGGGAGCGAACCATTTCTCATTAAATTAAGGACACTGTTATTATATGTGATTTGTTACGTGCTTTCTAGGATAAATATTCCAGGAAGACTTTCTGGCTCCAGCTAGGGAAGAATTAGAAATAGATAAGAACACAGTGGAAACACACACACTGGGTTTTTATCGCCCTGTTTTTAACTTTGTTTGCCCTTTTTCTGTCTCAACGACTTTTCTTCGATAACTGTATGTCAAGGAAAAGTTTTAATATAACGGGGAACTTAGTGTAGTTTAATAGTTTTACCTTGCATGGGCAACAGAAAAGTGAAAGCATTATTCTAGTTATTTAAAGCAAAGCGGTAGCTTTCACCGAAAACACGCATGAAAATACTCTTGAAGTGCAAAAGATGTACTTATTTTCTAATGGACGGCAAGTCACGACACAGTAAAAGGAATTCATTAGTGAAATAAGTTGAAAGGAAATTATTCGACTGCCAATAAATTTGTTGTTTGTTCAGTGGTTGGGCCCCACACCCCAACAGTCCATTATTTATGATCCATTGAGACGTATATCAGCATAAGAGCCTGGGGCGCAACGACTCTTAAAGAAAACCGCCAGATTTCCAGTGACCCTCGCCGAATACTGAACAGGCGCAAGTTCACTGAATGACGAAACATCATTAGGAGGAGATTCAAACTTTAGCCCGTAAACACCGTCTAACCCAAAGAAATATTGCTGGATTGGGAATACAGAAAAAAACACAAGTTATTAGAAAAGAATATGAAAAGACTGGAAAGTGTTTTCATAATTAATTAAAAATTCCAAAGTAAAGTTTGTATATGAACGAAAAGTTATTATCAAATGTGTTTAAAAAATTCTATGTAAATTAATATCAATAAATATTTTATTATATAACTAAAATGGCTGTAACTTAAATCATAAACTGCAAAGTATTAAAATTCAAAGTCAATAGTGTCAAAATGTTTGTACGCATTGTGAATATTGCTATTGCCGTTAACGACAATTCATTTAAAAATAGAGAGAAAGAATTTATCTGGCTATTTATAAATGTAAACGCAATATTCAAATCGTCGGATCAGCTTATGCAAAACACCAGAAACGGCAAAAACTATTGGTAATTCCATTCTCGACGGACGGCAACTTTAACGCAGACTTTTACAACAGATGACTAAACAAGAACGGAATAAAAATTCAGAACAATTATGAAATCCAAAGCGTCAAATGACCCATTCAAAATTGTGAAATCGATTAGGCACGGCACAAAAAGTTCAAAATAATTTTTAATCGGAATTTGCACAGAGGAAGCGTGAACCAGTGCAGCTTCAATTATTCTATTGTAACGATAATCTAGTTAATTCATGGGCTTAGGTCTGATCAACGAAAATTTTAAAACAAAAGTTGTTTAATTATAATGGCCAAATTACTTTTTGTCTATGCGTGATGTGTGTAATAACGTTCGATTATACTTGATTAGGTTTTCGGATAATGTATGAAAAGGTTAAATTGGTGGAAAGATACTACAAAAAATAATTGCGAATATTAGGGTGAACTAAAAATATATGTGAAAAACTATTGTTTCCATGTCCAAGTGTATTACGATTTCATTAGCTATTTTGGCATTGTGTCAGCAGTGATTTATGAGTTGAAAAGTATCTGATAAACCTAAACAATGAATTATGGATTATAAGCAAGACACGTCTAAAAAATAGATTAGTTATGATTATGCATATTTGAGAAACAGTCTTCATAATAGGCATTCCTCAGTAAACAAACACTTTAAAAGCAACCTTTATAAAAAGTAATTGTAGTAAAATGCAAGTTTAATGTGCAAGGCAAAATAAACTTAACAAAAAGCGGTAAATATGTCGCGTCAGTGAGTGAGGCGACAAAAGAGCCTTTTCAAGAAAAATTTCGCTCCTTGTACGTGGATAAGTGTTTTTGAGCCGTAAAACAAAATAAACATTCGGCTGTAACTTTACTACAACATGACTTTTGTTTTAAAAATTTTAACCGAATGGCGCTGTTAGCGGCATGAATACACCACTATCAGATATTTGTTTCAAACTTTGGTTTTAAATCTCGTTAGCGAGAAAAATAAAACCTGCTATTCATACCTAAACTGTTAATAGTGTTCTGTTTTTTAATTTAGTTTTTAAATACATTAAAATTTGAAACAGTTTTACAATCTTACAATAAAATCTTCTATTTTAATTCGTATATAAATATATAAATCAAATATGATTGAAATACTTACATAAACATAATTTTAACAAGTGAGTATTAATTATTTTGAGCTTCGAATTATTGTTTTGTTGATAAATCCATCTTAGTGGCATATTTTCTTCAGCAAATGGCGACACTAATTTCTCTAATATGGTTATTATACCTAGAATTTTTGTCCAAACCAAATAAACTTTCATCGTTTCAAATAAGGGTATTCCATTTTTCAATTGTGCCATTAAGTAGTTCTCTGGCGAAATCCATTCTAGTCTTTCTATTTACTTTTCTTTTTTTGATAGTAAAGTTTTTAACGGCGATTCTTATATGAAGTTCTTCATTGATTTGATGATTTCTCAAGGTTCTATCCAAATTGTCTCGAAATTTCCTCATTTATTTTCGTAGATCCTTTTTAGAGATTTCTAAAAATTCTGTCAAGATATAGAGTGTATATATTTTAATAACTTTAGTAGTTGCATTACTAATATTTAACTTCTCAATGTCCCTTTGTTTTTCTTCAGATTCAGTATGATGAAAAATAGCTATTACTAGGTAAAGTGACTATAACTGTACACTATAGTTTCAGTATTTAACATCAACTAACGATTTTACATATTTTTTTCAGTTGTCCATTTTTTAAGGATATAAAACGGTACCCAAAATAAAATTTAATAATAATAATAAATAAATACACAATTGTAACATAAAAGGCTAAGAATTGAAATTCTCAATAAAATTAATTATGACAAAAATTCAAATTATTATTTTCAAATAAGTTACCATACACTTTAATAAACATCATATTATTTTATAGATAACCTGAATTTAACAATCTCATCTTAGAATAAATCATTTGGAAAAATCACATGCCATTATTTTCATACATCCACGACAGATTCGGTTGAAGGTGGAAATTGCGACGTTCTAAGAGCAAGTCATCTGACAACAAGAGTAATACAATTTGCTGCCGTTGTCACTTTTAATAATTTATCTTGTCAGATGCACCTAAATTTACTTTATTCTTTGTAAATTTAGTGGGGTGCATTGTATTAAAAAAAGATAGTGCGTGGCAAATAAACAAACACGTAGAATATTATATTTATTCATCTTATGAATTGGAAGCGCATCCATGTTTTACCATAAATACAGTACCGAGCAAAAGTAAAGAAACATTTTTATTTCATAATTTGTCGTTTATAAAAATAAATGAATTTGATTAGATTTAAGTCAACAATAAAACACACAAAGTATTATGTTTTAAACATACATTAATAATTTCAATCATTATCAAATATAAATCTGAAAAAAAATAAACAGTATATGGGAAAGCAAAAGTAAAGAAACAAGTTTATTTTTTATTTTTATGTTCAATTATGTTAATATTTGGTTTTTATAACCTCTATAACATCTATTTTTCATAGAGCCAATAAAGTTATGAATATAATCCCTTAGAATTGCATTCCATTCCCAATTGCACTAAACAATTCTTCCGAATTTTTGAATTTTTCTTTATGTTTGATCGAATTTCCTTATCCACCATGTCCCAAAGTATCTCAATGGGGTTAATATCCGGACTCTGTGCTGGCCATTTCAACCATGTAACCTTATTCTACTGGAACCATTGTTTTACTATTTTTGCCGTATGCTTTGGATCATTGTCATGTAGGAATTATCATACATCTGGTATGTTTTCCTCAGCATACGGTAACATACTATTGCTGAGAATCTCTAAAAACTGATACTTATCCATAATTCCATTTATTTTTAATATAGGGCCAAACTAACTACGAGAAAAATATCCTCTAACCATTTTATTGTACCGACCGCGTACTTTGGTTCGAACCTTTTGTTGCTTGGACGCCTCACCCATCGAATAACATCTGAAATATGCAAGTTAAAATTGTCTTTCTGTTTTTCTTCGAAATGAATGGTTTTCTCTCAGGTTTTCGAGCATATAACTAGTTCTCTCTTAGACGATGATGAACCATATATACAGAAATGTCCACATTCCCTAGTTCGTTTTTAATTTCGACTAAAGTATGGAAGAGATCCACCACGGCAAGTTGTTTAATTTTATTGTTACTTCGATGGTCGTTTTTCTAGGTCTATCCGTCTTAGGAGGACTAACTATAGATCCTCTTTGCAGAAAATTGTTTTTTAAACAACTGACCTATTTATTTCTAATTGTTTAGAAATGTCAGCTTGTTTAACTCCAGCTTTATACTTCGATATTATCAACTGCTGTATACTTAACTGAATACCACGGGATATTTTCGAAATCGATATGTAAAGCACACAATAAGTTATTCGCAGAAGATTCGTTAAAATACTGATCAAATGTGAAATATAATTTTTCTTTTATTTTATTTTGCTCGTTAAAAATCTTATGTTTTTTTAAGTACAGTGTGTTTCTTTTAAAGACTTACATGTAAGTATAGAGGGTGATGTGTTTAATAATAATTAAATTATGAATCGGTAGAAAAATGTAAATTTGATAATTTTTTAAATATTTTGTATTTGTTTCTCTACTTTCGCTCGGTACTGTACGCCTTCTGTCGCATTAAAATAATATTGGTTAAAGATTTAAGTTAATTACTTTGATTGTACAAGATGAATCTCCTTTATAATATGTATGAGAGTAAGTTACTTTTTGTATAATCACTTCAAGATTGAAAAACCCACCATAAAGTATCCGTCGGTGGAACGTCAGACCTTTACAAACAAGAGGATTTACGTGGCACGTCGGAACTTCTAAACTGTTAGCAGAACGTAATTAAAATTGTAAATTAACAAAAAATGTTCCTTCAAAGTTTAAAATTAATATCAGCAGTTGAATTACCTGAGACCTCCGAGCGTACGTATGTGAGTTACAGTGAAGTACTTTAAATTCTAATAAAATTTTAATACAGATTCCTTAATCGTCCCCGAATAATTTAGGGGTAAATGCTGAAAACTTCCTGTTTTAATATACAATTAAACGCCTATTAGTCTGTTCTACTGTTTGTACAATAAAACTATCTCAATTCAAAAATTTTCTTCTTATTCTTTGAACTTTGTATTGTATTAAAAATGTTAAATTTAGATGTGTACAAAAATAACTAACTACTCTTACTGAAATATAAAAGCTTAACCCAATTGCGGTATTATTCACCTGGAGTGCTTCATCTGTATATTCTTTGTAAATGTGACAGCCAACAATTAAAATCGGGTCCAAAATATGCAAAATGGAATGCGGCACTTTTTCACGGACATCACAAAAATAACATCATGTGGCGTTTCGTATTATTATGCACGAATGCAAATATCAACAGTCTGGGAATTCCTCCGCATACCGCCATGAATATATGTTCTATATGTTCCACTTGTACTACTTTTGTCATAGTCAATGTTCCCTAAAGCCTGTTTCGCCACGAGTTTCAGCCATATATCAGCTTTTATAAATTAACCGAAATACTGGACAAATAATGGTACGTTTTGTTTACAAGACTATGCGTATGTGAATAAACTATTTCAACATGTGTAATGAATAACAAGATTGTTGCAATGGCTTAATAACTGACTTAAAATTAGACAAATAGAAATTTGCTGGAGATAATCGATTTTTTATTTATGATACTTATTGAGAAAAGTTCGTTATCTATTATATCTATTTAGGTTAATCTGTAATCAGTAGCCGCATTATTTAGATTAACTTGAACTAATAAGTATTGTTACCTGTTGACTCTTATTATCTTTAGATATATTTTAAATAAGGAGTTAGAATCAAAACTGATGTTGATAACAATGCTGTTCCTTAATTTACAACGTTTTCAACGTAATTTAATGCAACTTACTTACAAAACTGCGTTGTATTAAAATTATTTGATATATACTTTTACAACTGCAATATTTTTTTAAATCAATGCGCTATTGCGAACTACACATTAAACAACTGACACGCAAGAAAATTGCAGAGACAAATTAATCAATATTCTTTTTACAAGTGACACTCCTACACAATTTTGTAATTTATATAGTTTATTGGATACATATTCTTTTAATTTTTTGATTACTTAGATTTATAAAACAATAATTTCCACATATATGAAATATAAAATTGAATTTGCTGATTTCCAGTCATATTTTTTTCTAAAATTGTAACGACACCCTCCACTTTAATACGACACAGGGAAATATGACAAATAGTTTCTCCCATCGATCCAGATCGGGAACAAGCGGGGATGAAACTGCATCTCGAATAGTAGCAATAATTTCATCCGGGGCGCCAGTCTGGCGCCGTCAGGATGATTCCAACACAACCAGGACTGGGAATGAACGCCTAGCAGAATAACTGTTTACAGCAATCCCTGAAAGTGTGTCGCCGGCAAAAAGTTTGTATTCGCCTCATTTATGACAGGTTTAAAAGGTTTGAGGGCCCATATTACCAATTTAATTATTTATAGTGCATATGATTCTTAATATTATCGAATCATTTGAATCAAATGTGTAATGATGATGATGATTTTAATTTATAAAAAATTATTTTGTTCTATTAACTAATACATTAAGGAAAATATAAGTAGATTGAACGTTAGTTAGTAAAACTACAATAATTCCAGTTAGAGGAAATACAGATAATAAAATAACACCATATTTTATTTATTATTTAATTAGGTATTTTATTTTTTGAACATATTTAATTAGGAAATTTTCAAAATGATACTAATACAAAAACTCTAATATTATTATTAATTCTTACATTTATAACATTTTATTGAAATTACAATTTTATACCTATTTACAACTTTCGTTTTACAACAACAAACACAGCCATTGGAGATTACTAACAAAAAATTAAAAACAGATGGAGTATCTAAATTAAATAGTTCACATAAACGCATGAACTGTTACAAGAATTACAGCGACTACCGATATAAAATTGCTACTCGCACTACCAGGTAATACCGGGCCAACGGGTTCGGAAGGGTCAGTTGTAGTAGTTGTTTTTGGTGTTGTAGTAGTTGTGGGCGTGGAAGAAGTGGTTGTTGTACTACTGCTGGTGGTCGACTCGGTTGTTGATGTGCTATGTTCGGTTGTGGATGACGCATCGGTTGAACTAGAGGTTAACTCGGATGTCGATGTACTTTGGTCTATGGTTGATGTTGATGCCTCGGTTGAACTGGTGGTCGACTCGGATGTCGATGTGCTCTGGTCTGTCGTTGATGTTGATGCATCCGTTGAATTGGGGGTTGACTCGGATGTCGATGTGCTTTGGTCTGTGGTTGATGTTGATGCATCCGTTGAACTGGTGGACGACTCGGAAGTCGATGTACTGTGGTAAGTGGTTGACGTTGATGCTTCGGTTGAGTTGGTCGATGACTCGGATGTCGATGTACTTTGATCTGTGGTTGATGTTGATGCTTCAGTTGAGCTGGTGGTCAACTCGGATGTCGATGTGCTTTGGTCTATGGTTGAAGTTGATGCTTTGGTTGAGCTGGTGGTGGACTCGGATGTGGATGTACTTTGCCCTGTGGTTGATGTTGAAGCGTCGGTTGAACTGGTAGTCGACTCGGATGTGGATGTACTTTGCTCTGTGGTTGATGTTGAAGCGTCAGTTGAGCTTGTGGACGACTCGGATGTCGATGTGCTTTGGTCTATTGTTGAAGTTGATGCTTCGGTTGAGCTGGTGGACGACTCGGTTGTCGATGTACTTTGCTCTGTGGTTGACGTTGATGATTCGGTTGTGCTGGTGGTCGACTCGGATGTCGATGTACTTTGATCTGTGGTTGATGATGATGCTTCGGTTGAGCTTGTGGTTAACTCGGATGTCGATGTGCTTTGGTCTGTGGTTGACGTTGATGCTTCAGTTGTACTGGTGGACGACTCGGATGTCGATGTACTTTGGTCTGTGGTTGACGTTGATGTTTCGGTTGAGCTGGTGGTCAACTCGGATGTGGATGTACTTTGATCTGTGGTTGATGTTGATGCTTCGGTTGAGCTTGTGGTTAACTCGGATGTCGATTTGCTTTGGTCTGTGGTTGATGTTGATGCATCGGTTGAACTGGTGGTCGACTCGGATGTCGATGTGCTCTGGTCTGTGGTTGATATTGATGCATCCGTTGAACTGGTGGACGACTCGGAAGTCGATGTACTTTGGTCAGTGGTTGACGTTGATGCTTCGGTTGAGTTGGTCGATGACTCGGATGTCGGTGTACTTTGATCTGTGGTTGATGTTGATGCTTCAGTTGAGCTGGTGGTCAACTCGGATGTCGATGTGCTTTGGTCTATGGTTGAAGTTGATGCTTCGGTTGAGCTGGTGGTCGACTCGGATGTGGATGTACTTTGCTCTGTGGTTGACGTTGATGCTTCAGTTGTACTGGTGGACAATTCGGATGTCGATGTACTTTTGTCTGTGGTTGACATTGATGCTTCGGTTGAGCTGATGGTCGACTCGGATGTGGATGTACTTTGCTCTGCGGTTGATGTTGAAGCGTCAGTTGAGCTTGTGGACGACTCGGATGTCGATGTGCTTTGGTCTATTGTTGAAGTTGATGCTTCGGTTGAGCTGGTGGACGACTCGGTTGTCGATGTACTTTGCTCTGTGGTTGACGTTGATGCTTCAGTTGTACTGGTGGACGACTCGGATGTCGATGTACTTTGGTCTGTGGTTGACGTTGATGTTTCGGTTGAGCTGGTGGTCAACTCGGATGTCGATGTGCTTTGATCTGTGGTTGATGTTGATGCTTCGGTTGAGCTTGTGGTTAACTCGGATGTTGATGTGCTTTGGTCTGTGGTTGACGTTGATGCTTCAGTTGTACTGGTGGTCGACTCGGATGTGGATGAACTTTGCTCTGTGGTTGATGTTGAAGCGTCGGTTGAACTGGTGGACGGCTCGGATGTCGATGTACTTTGCTCTGTGGTTGACGTTGATGCTTCGGTTGAGCTGGTGAACGGCTCGGTTGTCGATGCACTTTGGTCTGTGGTTGACGTTGATGGTTGGGTTGAGCTGGTAGACGCCTCGGTTGTCGATGTACTTTGCTGTGTGGTTGACGTTGATGCTTCGGTTGAGCTGGTAGTCAACTCGGATGTCGATGTGCTTTGGTCTGTGGTTGACTTTGATGCTTCGGTTGAGCTGGTGGTCGACTCGGATGTGGATGTACTTTGCTCTGTGGTTGATGTTGACGCGTCAGTTGAGCTTGTGGACGACTCGGATGTCGATGTGCTTTGGTCTGTTGTTGAAGTTGATGCTTCGGTTGAGCTGGTGGTCGACTCGGATGTCGATGTACTTTGATCTGTGGTTGATGTTGATGCTTCGGTTGAGCTTGTGCTTAATTCGGATGTCGATGTGCTTTGGTCTGTGGTTGACGTTGATGCTTCGGTTGAGCTGGTGGTCGACTCGGATGTGGATGTACTTTGCTCTGTGGTTAATGTTGAAGCGTCAGTTGAGCTTGTGGACGACTCGGTTGTCGATGTGCTTTGGTCTGTTGTTGAAGTTGATGCTTCGATTGAGCTGGTGGACGACTCGGTTGTCGATGTACTTTGTTCTGTGGTTGACGTTGATGCTTCGGTTGAGCTGGTGGTCAACTCGGATGTGGATGTACTTTGCTCTGTGGTTGATGTTGAAGCGTCAGTTGAGCTTGTGGACGACTCGGTTGTCGATGTGCTTTGGTCTGTTGTTGAAGTTGATGCTTCGGTTGAGCTGGTGGTCGACTCGGATGTGGATGTACTTTGCTCTGTGGTTGATGTTGAAGCGTCAGTTGGGCTTGTGGACGACTCGGATGTCGATGTGCTTTGGTCTGTTGTTGAAGTTGATGCGTCAGTTGAGCTTGTGGTCAACTCGGATGTCGATGTGCTTTGGTCTGTGGTTGACGTTGATGCTTCGGTTGAGCTGGTGGTCGACTCGGATGTGGATGTACTTTGCTCTGTGGTTGATGTTGAAGCGTCAGTTGAGCTTGTGGACGACTCGGATGTCGATGTGCTTTGGACTGTTGTTGAAGTTGATGCTTCGGTTGAGCTGGTGGTCGACTCGGATGTCGATGTACTTTGATCTGTGGTTGATGTTGATGCTTCGGTTGAGCTTGTGGTTAACTCGGATGTCGATGTGCTTTGGTCTGTGGTTGACGTTGATGCTTCGGTTGAGCTGGTGGTCATCTCGGATGTGGATGTACTTTGCTCTGTGGTTGATGTTGAAGCGTCAGTTGAGCTTGTGGACGACTCGGTTGTCGATGTGCTTTGGTCTGTTGTTGAAGTTGATGCTTCGGTTGAGCTGGTGGTCGACTCGGATGTGGATGTACTTTGCTCTGTGGTTGATGTTGAAGCGTCAGTTGAGCTTGTGGACGACTCGGATGTCGATGTTCTTTGATCTGTGGTGGATGTTGATGCTTCGGTTGAGCTTGTGGTTAACTCGGATGTCGATGTGCTTTGGTCTGTGGTTGACGTTGATGCTTCAGTTGTACTGGTGGTCGACTCGGATGTCGATGTACTTTGATCTGTGGTTGATGTTGATGCTTCGGTTGAGCTTGTGCTTAACTCGGATGTCGATGTGCTTTGGTCTGTGGTTGACGTTGATGCTTCGGTTGAGCTGGTGGTCGACTCGGATGTGGATGTACTTTGCTCTGTGGTTAATGTTGAAGCGTCAGTTGAGCTTGTGGACGACTCGGTTGTCGATGTGCTTTGGTCTGTTGTTGAAGTTGATGCTTCGATTGAGCTGGTGGACGACTCGGTTGTCGATGTACTTTGCTCTGTGGTTGACGTTGATGCTTCGGTTGAGCTGGTGGTCAACTCGGATGTGGATGTACTTTGCTCTGTGGTTGATGTTGAAGCGTCAGTTGAGCTTGTGGACGACTCGGTTGTCGATGTGCTTTGGTCTATGGTTGAAGTTGATGCTTTGGTTGAGCTGGTGGTTGACTCGGATGTGGATGTACTTTGCCCTGTGGTTGATGTTGAAGCGTCGGTTGAACTGGTAGTCGACTCGGATGTGGATGTACTTTGCTCTGTGGTTGATGTTGAAGCGTCAGTTGAGCTTGTGGACGACTCGGATGTCGATGTGCTTTGGTCTATTGTTGAAGTTGATGCTTCGGTTGAGCTGGTGGACGACTCGGTTGTCGATGTACTTTGCTCTGTGGTTGACGTTGATGATTCGGTTGTGCTGGTGGTCGACTCGGATGTCGATGTACTTTGATCTGTGGTTGATGATGATGCTTCGGTTGAGCTTGTGGTTAACTCGGATGTCGATGTGCTTTGGTCTGTGGTTGACGTTGATGCTTCAGTTGTACTGGTGGACGACTCGGATGTCGATGTACTTTGGTCTGTGGTTGACGTTGATGTTTCGGTTGAGCTGGTGGTCAACTCGGATGTGGATGTACTTTGATCTGTGGTTGATGTTGATGCTTCGGTTGAGCTTGTGGTTAACACGGATGTCGATTTGCTTTGGTCTGTGGTTGATGTTGATGCATCGGTTGAACTGGTGGTCGACTCGGATGTCGATGTGCTCTGGTCTGTGGTTGATATTGATGCATCCGTTGAACTGGTGGACGACTCGGAAGTCGATGTACTTTGGTCAGTGGTTGACGTTGATGCTTCGGTTGAGTTGGTCGATGACTCGGATGTCGGTGTACTTTGATCTGTGGTTGATGTTGATGCTTCAGTTGAGCTGGTGGTCAACTCGGATGTCGATGTGCTTTGGTCTATGGTTGAAGTTGATGCTTCGGTTGAGCTGGTGGTCGACTCGGATGTGGATGTACTTTGCTCTGTGGTTGACGTTGATGCTTCAGTTGTACTGGTGGACAATTCGGATGTCGATGTACTTTTGTCTGTGGTTGACATTGATGCTTCGGTTGAGCTGATGGTCGACTCGGATGTGGATGTACTTTGCTCTGCGGTTGATGTTGAAGCGTCAGTTGAGCTTGTGGACGACTCGGATGTCGATGTGCTTTGGTCTATTGTTGAAGTTGATGCTTCGGTTGAGCTGGTGGACGACTCGGTTGTCGATGTACTTTGCTCTGTGGTTGACGTTGATGCTTCAGTTGTACTGGTGGACGACTCGGATGTCGATGTACTTTGGTCTGTGGTTGACGTTGATGTTTCGGTTGAGCTGGTGGTCAACTCGGATGTCGATGTGCTTTGATCTGTGGTTGATGTTGATGCTTCGGTTGAGCTTGTGGTTAACTCGGATGTTGATGTGCTTTGGTCTGTGGTTGACGTTGATGCTTCAGTTGTACTGGTGGTCGACTCGGATGTGGATGAACTTTGCTCTGTGGTTGATGTTGAAGCGTCGGTTGAACTGGTGGACGGCTCGGATGTCGATGTACTTTGCTCTGTGGTTGACGTTGATGCTTCGGTTGAGCTGGTGAACGGCTCGGTTGTCGATGCACTTTGGTCTGTGGTTGACGTTGATGGTTGGGTTGAGCTGGTAGACGCCTCGGTTGTCGATGTACTTTGCTGTGTGGTTGACGTTGATGCTTCGGTTGAGCTGGTAGTCAACTCGGATGTCGATGTGCTTTGGTCTGTGGTTGACTTTGATGCTTCGGTTGAGCTGGTGGTCGACTCGGATGTGGATGTACTTTGCTCTGTGGTTGATGTTGACGCGTCAGTTGAGCTTGTGGACGACTCGGATGTCGATGTGCTTTGGTCTGTTGTTGAAGTTGATGCTTCGGTTGAGCTGGTGGTCGACTCGGATGTCGATGTACTTTGATCTGTGGTTGATGTTGATGCTTCGGTTGAGCTTGTGCTTAATTCGGATGTCGATGTGCTTTGGTCTGTGGTTGACGTTGATGCTTCGGTTGAGCTGGTGGTCGACTCGGATGTGGATGTACTTTGCTCTGTGGTTAATGTTGAAGCGTCAGTTGAGCTTGTGGACGACTCGGTTGTCGATGTGCTTTGGTCTGTTGTTGAAGTTGATGCTTCGATTGAGCTGGTGGACGACTCGGTTGTCGATGTACTTTGTTCTGTGGTTGACGTTGATGCTTCGGTTGAGCTGGTGGTCAACTCGGATGTGGATGTACTTTGCTCTGTGGTTGATGTTGAAGCGTCAGTTGAGCTTGTGGACGACTCGGTTGTCGATGTGCTTTGGTCTGTTGTTGAAGTTGATGCTTCGGTTGAGCTGGTGGTCGACTCGGATGTGGATGTACTTTGCTCTGTGGTTGATGTTGAAGCGTCAGTTGGGCTTGTGGACGACTCGGATGTCGATGTGCTTTGGTCTGTTGTTGAAGTTGATGCGTCAGTTGAGCTTGTGGTCAACTCGGATGTCGATGTGCTTTGGTCTGTGGTTGACGTTGATGCTTCGGTTGAGCTGGTGGTCGACTCGGATGTGGATGTACTTTGCTCTGTGGTTGATGTTGAAGCGTCAGTTGAGCTTGTGGACGACTCGGATGTCGATGTGCTTTGGACTGTTGTTGAAGTTGATGCTTCGGTTGAGCTGGTGGTCGACTCGGATGTCGATGTACTTTGATCTGTGGTTGATGTTGATGCTTCGGTTGAGCTTGTGGTTAACTCGGATGTCGATGTGCTTTGGTCTGTGGTTGACGTTGATGCTTCGGTTGAGCTGGTGGTCATCTCGGATGTGGATGTACTTTGCTCTGTGGTTGATGTTGAAGCGTCAGTTGAGCTTGTGGACGACTCGGTTGTCGATGTGCTTTGGTCTGTTGTTGAAGTTGATGCTTCGGTTGAGCTGGTGGTCGACTCGGATGTGGATGTACTTTGCTCTGTGGTTGATGTTGAAGCGTCAGTTGAGCTTGTGGACGACTCGGATGTCGATGTTCTTTGATCTGTGGTGGATGTTGATGCTTCGGTTGAGCTTGTGGTTAACTCGGATGTCGATGTGCTTTGGTCTGTGGTTGACGTTGATGCTTCAGTTGTACTGGTGGTCGACTCGGATGTCGATGTACTTTGATCTGTGGTTGATGTTGATGCTTCGGTTGAGCTTGTGCTTAACTCGGATGTCGATGTGCTTTGGTCTGTGGTTGACGTTGATGCTTCGGTTGAGCTGGTGGTCGACTCGGATGTGGATGTACTTTGCTCTGTGGTTAATGTTGAAGCGTCAGTTGAGCTTGTGGACGACTCGGTTGTCGATGTGCTTTGGTCTGTTGTTGAAGTTGATGCTTCGATTGAGCTGGTGGACGACTCGGTTGTCGATGTACTTTGCTCTGTGGTTGACGTTGATGCTTCGGTTGAGCTGGTGGTCAACTCGGATGTGGATGTACTTTGCTCTGTGGTTGATGTTGAAGCGTCAGTTGAGCTTGTGGACGACTCGGTTGTCGATGTGCTTTGGTCTGTTGTTGAAGTTGATGCTTCGATTGAGCTGGTGGACGACTCGGTTGTCGATGTACTTTGCTCTGTGGTTGACGTTGATGCTTCGGTTGAGCTGGTGGTCAACTCGGATGTGGATGTACTTTGCTCTGTGGTTGATGTTGAAGCGTCAGTTGAGCTTGTGGACGACTCGGTTGTCGATGTGCTTTGGTCTGTTGTTGAAGTTGATGCTTCGGTTGAGCTGGTGGTCGACTCGGATGTGGATGTACTTTGCTCTGTGGTTGATGTTGAAGCGTCAGTTGAGCTTGTGGACGACTCGGTTGTCGATGTGCTTTGGTCTGTTGTTGAAGTTGATGCTTCGATTGAGCTGGTGGACGACTCGGTTGTCGATGTACTTTGCTCTGTGGTTGACGTTGATGCTTCGGTTGAGCTGGTGGTCAACTCGGATGTGGATGTACTTTGCTCTGTGGTTGATGTTGAAGCGTCAGTTGAGCTTGTGGACGACTCGGTTGTCGATGTGCTTTGGTCTGTGGTTGACGTTGATGCTTCGGTTGAGCTGGTGGTCGACTCGGATGTGGATGTACTTTGCTCTGTGGTTGATGTTGAAGCGTCAGTTGAGCTTGTGGACGACTCGGATGTCGATGTGCTTTGGACTGTTGTTGAAGTTGATGCTTCGGTTGAGCTGGTGGTCGACTCGGATGTCGATGTACTTTGATCTGTGGTTGATGTTGATGCTTCGGTTGAGCTTGTGGTTAACTCGGATGTCGATGTGCTTTGGTCTGTGGTTGACGTTGATGCTTCGGTTGAGCTGGTGGTCATCTCGGATGTGGATGTACTTTGCTCTGTGGTTGATGTTGAAGCGTCAGTTGAGCTTGTGGACGACTCGGTTGTCGATGTGCTTTGGTCTGTTGTTGAAGTTGATGCTTCGGTTGAGCTGGTGGTCGACTCGGATGTGGATGTACTTTGCTCTGTGGTTGATGTTGAAGCGTCAGTTGAGCTTGTGGACGACTCGGATGTCGATGTGCTTTGGTCTGTTGTTGAAGTTGATGCTTCGGTTGAGCTGGTGGACGACTCGGTTGTCGATGTACTTTGCTCTGTGGTTGACGTTGATGCTTCAGTTGTACTGGTGGACGACTCGGATGTCGATGTTCTTTGATCTGTGGTGGATGTTGATGCTTCGGTTGAGCTTGTGGTTAACTCGGATGTCGATGTGCTTTGGTCTGTGGTTGACGTTGATGCTTCAGTTGTACTGGTGGACGACTCGGATGTCGATGTACTTTGGTCTGTGGTTGACGTTGATGTTTCGGTTGAGCTGGTGGTCAACTCGGATGTCGATGTGCTTTGGTCTGTGGTTGACGTTGATGCTTCGGTTGAGCTGGTGGTCGACTCGGATGTCGATGTACTTTGGTCTGTGGTTGACGTTGATGCTTCGGTTGAGTTGGTGGTGAACTCGGATGTGGATGTACTTTGCTCTGTGGTTGACGTTGATGCTTCGGTTGTGCTGGTGGTCGACTCGGATGTTGATGTACTTTGATCTGTGGTTGATGTTGATGCTTCGGTTGAGCTTGTGGTTAACTCGGATGTCGATGTACTTTGGTCTGTGGTTGACGTTGATGCTGCGGTTGAGCTGGTGGACGACTCGGATGTCGATGTGCTTTGGTCTGTGGTTGACGTTGATGCTTCGGTTGAGCTGGTGGTCGCCTCGGATGTGGATGTACTTTGCTCTGCGGTTGATGTTGAAGCGTCGGTTGAGCTTGTGGACGACTCGGATGTCGATGTGCTTTGGTCTGTTGTTGAAGTTGATGCTTCGGTTGTGCTGGTGGTCGACTCGGATGTCGATGTACTTTGGTCTGTGGTTGACGTTGATGCTGCGGTTGAGCTGGTGGACGACTCGGATGTCGATGTGCTTTGGTCTGTGGTTGACGTTGATGTTTCGGTTGAGCTGGTGGTCGACTCGGATGTGGATGTACTTTGCTCTGTGGTTGATGTTGAAGCATCAGTTGAGCTTGTGGACGACTCGGATGTCGATGTGCTTTGGTCTGTTGTTGAAGTTGATGCTTCGGTTGAGCTGGTGATCGACTCGGATGTGGATGTACTTTGCTCTGTGGTTGATGTCAAAGCGTCAGTTGAGCTTGTGGACGACTCGGTTGTCGATGTGCTTTGGTCTGTTGTTGAAGTTGATGCTTCGGTTGAGCTGGTGGACGACTCGGATGAGGATGTACTTTGCTCTGTGGTTGACGTTGATGCTTCGGTTGAGCTGGTGGTCGACCCGGATGAGGATGTACTTTGCTCTGTGGTTGATGTTGAAGCGTCAGTTGAGCTTGTGGACGACTCGGTTGTCGATGTGCTTTGGTCTGTGGTTGACGTTGATGCTTCGGTTGAGCTTGTGGTTAACTCGGATGTCGATGTGCTTTGGTCTGTTGTTGAAGTTGATGCTTCGGTTGAGCTGGTGGACGACTCGGTTGTCGATGTACTTTGCTCTGTAGTTGACGTTGATGCTTCAGTTGTACTGGTGGACGACTCGGATGTCGATGTACTTTGGTCTGTTGTTGAAGTTGATGCTTCGGTTGAGCTGGTGGACGGCTCGGTTGTCGATGTATTTTGGTCTGTGGTTGACGTTGATGGTTGGGTTGAGCTGGTAGACGGCTCGGTTGTCGACGTACTTTGCTGTGTGGTTGACGTTGATACTTCGGTTGAGCTGGTGGTCAACTCGGATGTGGATGTACTTTGCTCTGTGGTTGATGTTGAAGCGTCAGTTGAGCTTGTGGACGACTCGGATGTCGATGTACTTTGCTCTGTGGTTGATGTTGAAGCGTCGGTTGAACTAGTGGACGGCTCGGATGTCGATGTACTTTGCTCTGTGGTTGACGTTGATGCTTCGGTTGAGCTGGTGGTCGACTCGGATGTGGATGTACTTTGCTCTGTGGTTGATGTTGAAGCGTCAGTTGAGCTTGTGGACGACTCGGATGTCGATGTGCTTTGGTCTGTTGTTGAAGTTGATGCTTCGGTTGAGCTGGTGATCGACTCGGATGTCGATGTACTTTGATCTGTGGTTGATGTTGATGCTTCGGTTGAGCTTGTGGTTAACTCGGATGTCGATGTGCTTTGGTCTGTGGTTGACGTTGATGCTTCGCTTGAGCTGGTAGTCGACTCGGATGTGGATGTACTTTGCTCTGTGGTTGATGTTAAAGCGTCAGTTGAGCTTGTGGACGACTCGGTTGTCGATGTGCTTTGGTCTGTTGTTGAAGTTGATGCTTCGGTTGAGCTGGTGGACGACTCGATTGTCGATGTACTTTGCTCTGTGGTTGACGTTGATGCTTCGGTTGAGCTGGTGGTCAACTCGGATGTCGATGTGCTTTGGTCTGTGGTTGACGTTGATGCTTCGGTTGAGCTGGTGGTCGACTCGGATGAGGATGTACTTTGCTCTGTGGTTGATGTTGAAGCGTCAGTTGAGCTTGTGGACGACTCGGTTGTCGATGTGCTTTGGTCTGTGGTTGACGTTGATGCTTCGGTTGAGCTTGTGGTTAACTCGGATGTCGATGTGCTTTGGTCTGTTGTTGAAGTTGATGCTTCGGTTGAGCTGGTGGACGACTCGGTTGTCGATGTACTTTGCTCTGTGGTTGACGTTGATGCTTCAGTTGTACTGGTGGACGACTCGGATGTCGATGTACTTTGGTCTGTTGTTGACGTTGATGCTTCGGTTGAGCTGGTGGTCGACTCGGATGTGGATGTACTTTGCTCTGTGGTTGATGTTGAAGCGTCGGTTGAGCTTGTGAACGACTCGGATGTCGATGTACTTTGCTCTGTGGTTGACGTTGATGCTTCGGTTGAGCTGGTGGACGGCTCGGTTGTCGATGTACTTTGGTCTGTGGTTGACGTTGATGGTTGGGTTGAGCTGGTAGACGGCTCGGTTGTCGATGTACTTTGCTGTGTGGTTGACGTTGATACTTCGGTTGAGCTGGTGGTCAACTCGGATGTCGATGTGCTTTGGTCTGTGGTTGACGTTGATGCTTCGGTTGAGCTGGTGGTCGACTCGGATGTCGATGTACTTTGATCTGTGGTTGATGTTGATGCTTCGATTGAGCTTGTGGTTAACTCGGATGTCGATGTGCTTTGGTCTGTGGTTGACGTTGATGCTTCGGTTGAGCTGGTGGTCGACTCGGATGTGGATGTACTTTGCTCTGTGGTTGATGTTGAAGCGTCAGTTGAGCTTGTGGACGACTCGGATGTCGATGTGCTTTGGTCTGTGGTTGACGTTGATGCTTCGGTTGAGCTGGTGGTCGACTCGGATGTGGATGTACTTTGCTCTGTGGTTGATGTTGAAGCGTCAGTTGAGCTTGTGGACGACTCGGATGTCGATGTGCTTTGGTCTGTTGTTGAAGTTGATGCTTCGGTTGAGCTGGTGGTCGACTCGGATGTCGATATACTTTGATCTGTGGTTGATGTTGATGCTTCGGTTGAGCTTGTGGTTAACTCGGATGTCGATGTGCTTTGGTCTGTGGTTGACGTTGATGCTTCAGTTGTACTGGTGGACGACTCGGATGTCGATGTACTTTGATCTGTGGTTGATGTTGATGCTTCGGTTGAGCTTGTGGTTAACTCGGATGTCGATGTGCTTTGGTCTGTGGTTGACGTTGATGCTTCGGTTGAGCTGGTGGTCGACTCGGATGTGGATGTACTTTGCTCTGTGGTTGATATTGAAGCGTCAGTTGAGCTTGTGGACGACTCTGTTGTCGATGTGCTTTGGTCTGTGGTTGACGTTGATGCTTCGGTTGAGCTGGTGGTCGACTCGGATGTGGATGTACTTTGCTCTGTGGTTGATGTTGAAGCGTCAGTTGAGCTTGTGGACGACTCGGTTGTCCATGTGCTTTGGTCTGTTGTTGAAGTTGATGCTTCGGTTGAGCTGGTGGTCGACTCGGATGTCGATGTACTTTGATCTGTGGTTGATGTTGATGCTTCGGTTGAGCTTGTGGTTAACTCGGATGTCGATGTGCTTTGGTCTGTGGTTGACGTTGATGCTTCGGTTGAGCTGGTGGTCGACTCGGATGTGGATGTACTTTGCTCTGTGGTTGATGTTGAAGCGTCAGTTGAGCTTGTGGACGACTCGGATGTCGATGTGCTTTGGTCTGTTGTTGAAGTTGATGCTTCGGTTGAGCTGGTGGTCGACTCGGATGTCGATGTACTTTGATCTGTGATTGATGTTGATGCTTCGGTTGAGCTTGTGGTTAACTCGGATGTCGATGTGCTTTGGTCTGTGGTTGACGTTGATGCTTCAGTTGTACTGGTGGACGACTCGGATGTCGATGTACTTTGATCTGTGGTTGATGTTGATGCTTCGGTTGAGCTGGTGGTCGACTCGGATGTCGATGTACTTTGATCTGTGGTTGATGTTGATGCTTCGGTTGAGCTTGTGGTTAACTCGGATGTCGATGTGCTTTGGTCTGTGGTTGACGTTGATGCTTCGGTTGAGCTGGTGGTCGACTCGGATGTGGATGTACTTTGCTCTGTGGTTGACGTTGAAGCGTCAGTTGAGCTTGTGGACGACTCGGATGTCGATGTGCTTTGGTCTGTTGTTGAAGTTGATGCTTCGGTTGAGCTGGTGGTCGACTCGGATGTCGATGTACTTTGATCTGTGGTTGATGTTGATGCTTCGGTTGAGCTGGTGGTCGACTCGGATGTCGATGTACTTTGATCTGTGGTTGATGTTGATGCTTCGGTTGAGCTAGTGGTCGACTCGGTTGTCGATGTACTTTGCTGTGTGGTTGACGTTGATACTTCGGTTGAGCTGGTGGTCAACTCGGATGTCGATGTGCTTTGGTCTGTGGTTAACGTTGATGCTTCGGTTGAGCTGGTGGTCGACTCGGATGTCGATGTACTTTGATCTGTGGTTGATGTTGATGCTTCGGTTGAGCTTGTGGTTAACTCGGATGTCGATGTGCTTTGGTCTGTGGTTGACGTTGATGCTTCGGTTGAGCTGGTGGTCGACTCGGATGTGGATGTACTTTGCTCTGTGGTTGATGTTGAAGCGTCAGTTGAGCTTGTGGACGACTCGGTTGTCGATCTGCTTTGGTCTGTTGTTGAAGTTGATGCTTCGGTTGAGCTGGTGGTCGACTCGGATGTCGATGTACTTTGATCTGTGGTTAATGTTGATGCTTCGGTTGAGCTTGTGGTTAACTCGGATGTCGATGTGCTTTGGTCTGTGGTTGACGTTGATGCTTCGGTTGAGCTGGTGGTCGACTCGGATGTGGATGTACTTTGCTCTGTGGTTGATGTTGAAGCGTCAGTTGAGCTTGTGGACCACTCGGATGTCGATGTGCTTTGGTCTGTTGTTGAAGTTGATGCTTCGGTTGAGCTGGTGGTCGACTCGGATGTCGATGTACTTTGATCTGTGGTTGATGTTGATGCTTCGGTTGAGCTTGTGGTTAACTCGGATGTCGATGTGCTTTGGTCTGTGGTTGACGTTGATGCTTCAGTTGTACTGGTGGACGACTCGGATGTCGATGTACTTTGATCTGTGGTTGATGTTGATGCTTCGGTTGAGCTTGTGGTTAACTCGGATGTCGATGTGCTTTGGTCTGTGGTTGACGTTGATGCTTCGGTTGAGCTGGTGGTCGACTCGGATGTCGATGTGCTTTGGTCTGTGGTTGACGTTGATGCTTCGGTTGAGCTGGTGGTCGACTCGGATGTGGATGTACTTTGCTCTGTGGTTGATGTTGAAGCGTCAGTTGAGCTTGTGGACGACTCGGTTGTCCATGTGCTTTGGTCTGTTGTTGAAGTTGATGCTTCGGTTGAGCTGGTGGACGACTCGATTGTCGATGTACTTTGCTCTGTGGTTGACGTTGATGCTTCGGTTGAGCTGGTGGTCAACTCGGATGTCGATGTGCTTTGGTCTGTGGTTGACGTTGATGCTTCGGTTGAGCTGGTGGTCGACTCGGATGTGGATGTACTTTGCTCTGTGGTTGATGTTGAAGCGTCAGTTGAGCTTGTGGACGACTCGGTTGTCCATGTGCTTTGGTCTGTTGTTGAAGTTGATGCTTCGGTTGAGCTGGTGGTCGACTCGGATGTCGATGTACTTTGATCTGTGGTTGATGTTGATGCTTCGGTTGAGCTTGTTGTTAACTCGGATGTCGATGTGCTTTCGTCTGTGGTTGACGTTGATGCTTCAGTTGTACTGGTGGACGACTCGGATGTCGATGTACTTTGATCTGTGGTTGTTGTTGATGCTTCGGTTGAGCTGGTGGTCGACTCGGATGTCGATGTACTTTGATCTGTGGTTGATGTTGACGCTTCGGTTGAGCTTGTTGTTAACTCGGATGTCGATGTGCTTTGGTCTGTGGTTGACGTTGATGCTTCGGTTGAGCTGGTGGTCGATTCGGTTGTGGATGTACTTTGCTCTGTGGTTGACGTTGAAGCGTCAGTTGAGCTTGTGGACGACTCGGATGTCGATGTGCTTTGTTCTGTGGTTGACGTTGATGCTTCGGTTGAGCTGGTGGTCAACTCGGATGTCGATGTGCTTTGGTCTGTGGTTGACGTTGATGCTTCGGTTGAGCTGGTGGTCGACTCGGATGTGGATGTACTTTGCTCTGTGGTTGATGTTGAAGCGTCAGTTGAGCTTGTGGACGACTCGGTTGTCCATGTGCTTTGGTCTGTTGTTGAAGTTGATGCTTCGGTTGAGCTGGTGGTCGACTCGGATGTCGATGTACTTTGATCTGTGGTTGATGTTGATGCTTCGGTTGAGCTTGTGGTTAACTCGGATGTCGATGTGCTTTGGTCTGTGGTTGACGTTGATGCTTCAGTTGTACTGGTGGACGACTCGGTTGTCCATGTGCTTTGGTCTGTTGTTGAAGTTGATGCTTCGGTTGAGCTGGTGGTCGACTCGGATGTCGATGTACTTTGCTCTGTGGTTGACGTTGAAGCGTCAGTTGAGCTTGTGGACGACTCGGATGTCGATGTACTTTGATCTGTGGTTGACGTTGATGCTTCGGTTGAGCTGGTGGTCGATTCGGTTGTGGATGTACTTTGCTCTGTGGTTGACGTTGAAGCGTCAGTTGAGCTTGTGGACGACTCGGATGTCGATGTGCTTTGGTCTGTTGTTGAAGTTGATGCTTCGGTTGAGCTGGTGGTCGACTCGGATGTCGATGTACTTTGATCTGTGGTTGATGTTGATGCTTCGGTTGAGCTGGTGGTCGACTCGGATGTCGATGTACTTTGATCTGTGGTTGATGTTGATGCTTCGGTTGAGCTTGTGGTTAACTCGGATGTCGATGTGCTTTGGTCTGTGGTTGACGTTGATGCTTCGGTTGAGCTGGTGGTCGACTCGGATGTGGATGTACTTTGCTCTGTGGTTGACGTTGAAGCGTCAGTTGAGCTTGTGGACGACTCGGATGTCGATGTGCTTTGGTCTGTTGTTGAAGTTGATGCTTCGGTTGAGCTGGTGGTCGACTCGGATGTCGATGTACTTTGATCTGTGGTTGATGTTGATGCTTCGGTTGAGCTGGTGGTCGACTCGGATGTCGATGTACTTTGATCTGTGGTTGATGTTGATGCTTCGGTTGAGCTGGTGGTCGACTCGGTTGTCGATGTACTTTGCTGTGTGGTTGACGTTGATACTTCGGTTGAGCTGGTGGTCAACTCGGATGTCGATGTGCTTTGGTCTGTGGTTAACGTTGATGCTTCGGTTGAGCTGGTGGTCGACTCGGATGTCGATGTACTTTGATCTGTGGTTGATGTTGAAGCGTCAGTTGAGCTTGTGGACGACTCGGTTGTCGATCTGCTTTGGTCTGTTGTTGAAGTTGATGCTTCGGTTGAGCTGGTGGTCGACTCGGATGTCGATGTACTTTGATCTGTGGTTAATGTTGATGCTTCGGTTGAGCTTGTGGTTAACTCGGATGTCGATGTGCTTTGGTCTGTGGTTGACGTTGATGCTTCGGTTGAGCTGGTGGTCGACTCGGATGTGGATGTACTTTGCTCTGTGGTTGATGTTGAAGCGTCAGTTGAGCTTGTGGACGACTCGGATGTCGATGTGCTTTGGTCTGTTGTTGAAGTTGATGCTTCGGTTGAGCTGGTGGTCGACTCGGATGTCGATGTACTTTGATCTGTGGTTGATGTTGATGCTTCGGTTGAGCTTGTGGTTAACTCGGATGTCGATGTGCTTTGGTCTGTGGTTGACGTTGATGCTTCAGTTGTACTGGTGGACGACTCGGATGTCGATGTACTTTGATCTGTGGTTGATGTTGATGCTTCGGTTGAGCTTGTGGTTAACTCGGATGTCGATGTGCTTTGGTCTGTGGTTGACGTTGATGCTTCGGTTGAGCTGGTGGTCGACTCGGATGTGGATGTACTTTGCTCTGTGGTTGACGTTGAAGCGTCAGTTGAGCTTGTGGACGACTCGGTTGTCGATGTACTTTGCTCTGTGGTTGACGTTGATGTTTCGGTTGAGCTGGTGGTCAACTCGGATGTCGATGTGCTTTGGTCTGTGGTTGACGTTGATGTTTCGGTTGAGCTGGTGGTCGACTCGGATGTAGATGTACTTTGGTCTGTGGTTGACGTTGATGTTTCGGTTGAGCTGGTGGTCGACTCGGATGTCGATGTGCTTTGGTCTGTGGTTGACGTTGATGCTTCGGTTGAGCTGGTGGTCGACTCGGATGTAGATGTACTTTGGTCTGTGGTTGACGTTGATGTTTCGGTTGAGCTGGTGGTCGACTCGGATGTCGATGTGCTTTGGTCTGTGGTTGACGTTGATGCTTCGGATGAGCTGGTGGTCGACTCGGATGTGGATGTACTTTGCTCTGTGGTTGATGTTGAAGCGTCAGTTGAGCTTGTGGACGACTCGGTTGTCGATGTGCTTTGGTCTGTTGTTGAAGTTGATGCTTCGGTTGAGCTGGTGGTCGACTCGGATGTCGATGTACTTTGATCTGTGGTTGATGTTGATGCTTCGGTTGAGCTTGTGGTTAACTCGGATGTCGATGTGCTTTGGTCTGTGGTTGACGTTGATGCTTCGGTTGAGCTGGTGGTCGACTCGGATGTCGATGTACTTTGATCTGTGGTTGATGTTGATGCTTCGGTTGAGCTGGTGGTCGACTCGGATGTCGATGTACTTTGATCTGTGGTTGATGTTGATGCTTCGGTTGAGCTTGTTGTTAACTCGGATGTCGATGTGCTTTGGTCTGTGGTTGACGTTGATGCTTCGGTTGAGCTGGTGGTCGATTCGGTTGTGGATGTACTTTGCTCTGTGGTTGACGTTGAAGCGTCAGTTGAGCTTGTGGACGACTCGGATGTCGATGTGCTTTGGTCTGTTGTTGAAGTTGATGCTTCGGTTGAGCTGGTGGTCGACTCGGATGTCGATGTACTTTGATCTGTGGTTGATGTTGATGCTTCAGTTGAGCTGGTGGTCAACTCGGATGTCGATGTGCTTTGGTCTGTGGTTGATGTTGATGCTTCGGTTGAGCTTGTGGTTAACTCGGATGTCGATGTGCTTTGGTCTGTGGTTGACGTTGATGCTTCGGTTGAGCTGGTGGTCGACTCGGATGTGGATGTACTTTGCTCTGTGGTTGACGTTGAAGCGTCAGTTGAGCTTGTGGACGACTCGGTTGTCGATGTACTTTGCTCTGTGGTTGACGTTGATGTTTCGGTTGAGCTGGTGGTCAACTCGGATGTCGATGTGCTTTGGTCTGTGGTTGACGTTGATGTTTCGGTTGAGCTGGTGGTCGACTCGGATGTAGATGTACTTTGGTCTGTGGTTGACGGTGATGTTTCGGTTGAGCTGGTGGTCGACTCGGATGTCGATGTGCTTTGGTCTGTGGTTGACGTTGATGCTTCGGTTGAGCTGGTGGTCGACTCGGATGTAGATGTACTTTGGTCTGTGGTTGACGTTGATGTTTCGGTTGAGCTGGTGGTCGACTCGGATGTCGATGTGCTTTGGTCTGTGGTTGACGTTGATGCTTCGGATGAGCTGGTGGTCGACTCGGATGTGGATGTACTTTGCTCTGTGGTTGATGTTGAAGCGTCAGTTGAGCTTGTGGACGACTCGGTTGTCGATGTGCTTTGGTCTGTTGTTGAAGTTGATGCTTCGGTTGAGCTGGTGGTCGACTCGGATGTCGATGTACTTTGATCTGTGGTTGATGTTGATGCTTCGGTTGAGCTTGTGGTTAACTCGGATGTCGATGTGCTTTGGTCTGTGGTTGACGTTGATGCTTCGGTTGAGCTGGTGGTCGACTCGGATGTGGATGTGCTTTGGTCTGTGGTTGACGTTGATGCTTCGGTTGAGCTGGTGGTCGACTCGGATGTCGATGTACTTTGATCTGTGGTTGACGTTGATGCTTCAGTTGAGCTGGTGGTCGACTCGGATGTAGATGTACTTTGGTCTGTGGTTGACGTTGATGCTTCGGTTGAGCTGGTGGTCGACTCGGATGTGGATGTACTTTGCTCTGTGGTTGATGTTGAAGCGTCAGTTGAGCTTGTGGACGACTCGGATGTGGATGTACTTTGCTCTGTGGTTGATGTTGAAGCGTCAGTTGAGCTTGTGGACGACTCGGTTGTCGATGTGCTTTGGTCTGTTGTTGAAGTTGATGCTTCGGTTGAGCTGGTGGTCGACTCGGATGTCGATGTACTTTGATCTGTGGTTGATGTTGATGCTTCGGTTGAGCTTGTGGTTAACTCGGATGTCGATGTGCTTTGGTCTGTGGTTGACGTTGATGCTTCGGTTGAGCTGGTGGTCGACTCGGATGTGGATGTACTTTGCTCTGTGGTTGATGTTGAAGCGTCAGTTGAGCTTGTGGACGACTCGGATGTCGATGTGCTCTGGTCTGTTGTTGAAGTTGATGCTTCGGTTGAGCTGGTGGTCGACTCGGATGTCGATGTACTTTGATCTGTGGTTGACGTTGATGCTTCAGTTGAGCTGGTGGTCAACTCGGATGTCGATGTGCTTTGGTCTGTGGTTGATGTTGAAGCGTCAGTTGAGCTTGTGGACGACTCGGATGTCGATGTACTTTGATCTGTGGTTGATGTTGATGCTTCGGTTGAGCTTGTGGTTAACTCGGATGTCGATGTGCTTTGGTCTGTGGTTGACGTTGATTCTTCAGTTGTACTGGTGGACGACTCGGATGTCGATGTACTTTGATCTGTGGTTGATGTTGATGCTTCGGTTGAGCTTGTGGTTAACTCGGATGTGGATGTACTTTGCTCTGTGGTTGATGTTGAAGCGTCAGTTGAGCTTGTGGACGACTCGGATGTCGATGTACTTTGATCTGTGGTTGATGTTGATGCTTCGGTTGAGCTTGTGGTTAACTCGGATGTCGATGTGCTTTGGTCTGTGGTTGACGTTGATGCTTCGGTTGTACTGGTGGACGACTCGGATGTCAATGTGCTCTGGTCTGTTGTTGAAGTTGATGCTTCGATTGAGCTGGTGGTCGACTCGGATGTCGATGTACTTTGATCTGTGGTTGACGTTGATACTTCAGTTGAGCTGGTGGTCAACTCGGATGTCGATGTGCTTTGGTCTGTGGTTGATGTTGAAGCGTCAGTTGAGCTTGTGGACGACTCGGATGTCGATGTACTTTGATCTGTGGTTGATGTTGATGCTTCGGTTGAGCTTGTGGTTAACTCGGATGTCGATGTGCTTTGGTCTGTGGTTGACGTTGATTCTTCAGTTGTACTGGTGGTCGACTCGGATGTGGATGTACTTTGCTCTGTGGTTGATGTTGAAGCGTCAGTTGAGCTTGTGGACGACTCGGATGTCGATGTGCTCTGGTCTGTTGTTGAAGTTGATGCTTCGGTTGAGCTGGTGGTCGACTCGGATGTCGATGTACTTTGATCTGTGGTTGATGTTGAAGCGTCAGTTGAGCTTGTGGACGACTCGGTTGTCGATGTACTTTGGTCGGTGGTTGATGTTGAAGCGTCAGTTGAGCTTGTGGACGACTCGGATGTCGATGTACTTTGCTCTGTGGTTGACGTATATATTTCGGTTGTGCTGGTGGTCGACTCGGATGACGATATACTTCGATCTGTGGTTAATGTTACTGCTTCGGTTGAGTCGTTGCTCAGTGTATCCAATTCATTCATAACACCAGTCAGTGATGTAGTATTTGTAATTTGACATTTTTTTAGATCTTTCTGTTTCTCTAGCTCCTTACATATTTTAAATCCAGATCTTGATATTATACACTGCTTGATCATGTTAGTCCTGTCGCCTGTAAAATATTAGTTTGGAACCGTTCTAAAATTTTGTTGTTATAATAACCCAACAATAAGATGAGACAATCAGAAGAATTTTGTACAAAGGTACAGTTTATATCTCAAAGAAAAATAGAACTAATATAACTTCTCTGTTTGTCTTTTGGTATAATATATTAAAATAAAAATATTTTTTTATTTACCTTCAATATATTCTATGTCCAAACATTCATAATTATCTTCCTCACTAACCCTGTAATTATTTGTCAACTCGAAAGGTAGTTTTGGAATATTTTTATTGCATAACATATGAGGAACATCATCGTCTTCGCATGAGATACCTTTGCAAGTTGGGCAGAAGAAATTAAGCGCTGTAAAATAATTTCAATTAAAGATTTATAAATTTGTTCATAATTTTTGAAATCATATAATTATTTACCACTTATTGCAATTATTATTATTATGATTGTAGTGGGTAATAATGATAGAGAAAATGATGTGAATTACCCAATACGTTATTCGCCGTTATTGCTTGTTTCGTGGTCGTTACTTCAACTAGGAGTAGTGTCAGTTCTATGAGTAGCTTTAGTAGTTATTCTTGTTGATATTCGTGGTTTATATTTTATATATTTATAGAAATAGATAGAAATTTATACTTATTAATTCTTTAAATTAATAATTGTAACAGAGTTTTCATAGTGGTATTCTATACCAGAAATATAATAAACTGTAAATACTATAAAATCCTATATGTGATAATTATTTGTAAAAAATACAAAACGAGCAGTAATTATGTTCGTTATTATAATGTAATCTCTTTTTATACGCATAAGTATGTAATCAATCGAAAAAACGAAGTAACCATTATAAATAACGAGTACTTAGCTGATGTGTAACGAGTAGTAACGGTTACCCAAAGTAACGAATATTTGCATCACTAGTCGTCAACCTTACACTTGATGTTTGTGTATATTTAAATTAACGTTTGATCAACCTTTACTCCTTTTTATACACTATAAAATTATATAATATATTTATTAATCTGCTTTAAGGATGCTCGTAATAATTTAAATTTTACGTTTTGCAAATGTAATAACAAAGAGATTATAAAATTAATACGTCACTACAACATATATTTGGGTTGAATCGGTATTTTCCCAGTTTTATAGTCCTCTTGTATGTTTAATAACGAAAATAAATATAAATTAGAAAATCACTAATAACAAACCACAATTCTATAACACAAAACTTGAGTATTCAAAACTTACTTGGCACAATATTAACCATAAACAAAAGAAACAGTGCCTTACGCTTCATTGTTGAAACTAAAACTAATTTTATTTTAGATATAATTCAATTATGTATTATCGACTTATCTGTTTCAGAATCTGATTAAATGATATCTTGTAGATAAAACAACTAAAATAGTCCCGTATATGATTATTAATTAAATCGCAATTTATTGTAAATACATATTTAATTTTATATTTTAAATAACTAAAGTTGTATTATTATACAAATTTATTTATGGTAATGTTCGATGAAAGGATCCCTTAATTCTCAGTACACATAATTTTTTATTTGCTTAACAATAAAACTTTTAAATATCCGTTAAAAAACTAAATAAAATTTGTGCTTTATTTATAAAATACATTTTCTAATACACAATTAGGTTAGTCATATAATTAACAATAGTAAATCATTTTAAATATGTTAATAATTAAATGATTAATAAAAGTACATATATAGATAGATAACTTGATATATCTTATATTAATTTTAAAAGTAATATCAAAGGTTCAAAAAATGCAAAGGTGTAAAATGAAATTATAAAGCAATGCTACATGTTTATGAGATCCATCGCCAATGGATTATTATTATTATACTGTGACATCATACATGTACTTTTTGCATTTACTATTTAATTAATGTTATCTTATCAATAATAACCCAAGGAAATAAGTATATGATGAAAATAAATTTTTATAAATCCATTTTGTTTAAAATGCATGTTTATGTAATGAATATGTACAAATTGAGGAATACGCAGTCTATTGTATTCCAAATTTATCGATCAGATTCCCGTGTTCTCTCAGTTTTGAGGGACATTTGTTTCAATAATTCCGAAATGGCGCCAGACAGTCGCGTGCCGCATTGTTTACGATCGTCGTTTCTCCCAAGAAAGGCACAACCCTCCTCTTCGGACCTATTTCTCCCCAAAATTCTCTGGCTCAATAGTCCTTACATTGATTTTACTTATACTATGTTATCTCATCTGGGAAAATTATTTAAGATTCCCTGTTTTATATTTGATATAAATATTGATCATTTTTTGTCATCTCTAGAGGACATTCTCAAAATCAACACATTTTTCATACTTTATTACTTTATTATTTACTAACATCATTGATATTTTATAATAAATTTTTACTCACCGGAAACTAATTTTAGCATTAAAAGAACCACAAGACAAACATTCATCTTACGTACAGCTTAAATTTTAACGTAACACCTTTTGTAATCTAGATATCTAGATTTGTTTAATATTATCTACCATAAAGTTAATTAATTAACGTTATTCACATCGGAAAGCAAGATTTGTAATTTGTAATTTTCGTCTGATTTTGACAGACTTCTTTTTCAATTTTAAAGGATGAAAATATATACTTCTTCTACTCAAATTCTCCTTATGATTTTTTTTTAAATATGTATGGAATAAACTATCACAAATGCCACAAATTTTCTAATTTTTCCATAATATTAGAATATTTATACTAATGCTTTTACTATTCAAATTTTATTAACTTCCACCAATCAACCGTTCTCAGATGTTCTAAAATAATTTCCGCACATGCTTAATTAATTCTACCATGAATTACTTACGAATAAGAATGATAAATGCACTAAATTGAACGGCTTATTGATGAAAGCAAATAAAACTTCAGTGTTACTAGTATTAGTATATATAATACTTATACTCTAATATTAGATAAATTGTGCTATTTGACTAGTTTATAGTATAGTTTACAAAAATAAAAAAATAAATACATACAGTTAGATTTGCTATAAAAAATTCGCTATTATGATTTCTACAAAATTTTCATGCCTAAAAATTAATCAGTGGGTTTAGGCTAAACAATGCGACATTGCGTCTATAAGTACATACTTTTATGCTTTACAATTGAAAAAAAAAATTGGTACAATCGGACGAAAAATACAAATTTTATGAGGGTCCCGCTTTCAAATGGGCCAAACTGTAAATAAATTTAAATAAAATTTAAAAAATTATTTAATTTTAGATATACTGCAATGTTAAATAATAAGTGTTTCTTCTTTTATTTTTTCTTATGTCTGTCCTCAAATAGAAAACAAAAATAAACATTTAATAATAACCCCCTTTTTATTTCCCGCCTAAGACTTCAATAAAATTTGCTTAATGGCTTGAAAATCGATCTGATTACCATCTAAAACTGAAATCCTCCGGTAACCAACACACTGAATATGGAAATGTCGAGATGAAAATTGAAAACTGAAAATGGTCGAATGCAGAAATCATTCCACGAACAAAGGCAATCGGTCTAATGGGACACAACAGAAATAGAATTAAGCCAGTATTAAAGAGAACGAAAGAAATCCCATCTGCAAATGCATGACCAATCGCAAATTATGCACATTATTGATTTTCATTGTTCTCCTAAATGAAAGGTCTAGTTCCAATTAAGCTAAGAAAAGATTTGAATAAATAAGATTTTTTTTTTCAAACAATTTATTGATATTTTAAAATTTATTTCATGTTACATTTAGATAAAATTAAATATATAATTAATAAAATAAAACAAGAAGCTATTTTTTGAAGGTATTAATTATGTGCTCCCAGCAAGGTTTTGGATTACATTTTTTGTAGAAATAGTTATTAATTATTCAAAACTATTAATGAGTGTTGGCAATACCAGTATCTAAAGATGTGGTAAAATTATTCACTTAGAATATTTATATTACCTTTATTATTTCATTTACTTTGAGAAATAATTAACTGTATACAGGGTGTTTCATAACTTATCTGAAATAATATAATAAGTCGATTTCCTAAAAAAATTATAAAATTAAAAATTAATAAAATAAATATATTGACATATCATTTGTTGACCTGCCTCAATGCAACACTTTTAGTTGAAAAATGTTATTTATTTTTTATCAAGATAAAATTAATATATACTTTGTCATGAAATAATATATATGCAGTTGTAATTAAAGTTTGTAAACGAACTTTTTTACTTAAAAATTTCTCTATAATTTTATTTAAAATGTTGATTTCAAGTCAAAGAATTATTTAGGAATACCAAAAAGACATTCAACAGTCACAACGTTGGCGTTTCATGTTAAGTGCTATAATATTAGATCACAACCTACATAATATTAATATGTATTAATATCAATTTTTATTTTTATTTATCAGTTATTCCAATGTGACTTAATTAGAACTTTAATTGAAAAATTTGTTTGAGCAAATACCGAAAAATATAATCTATTTTTTAATTGAGCTAATAAAAGAACGATTAAGATTTCATTGCGCAGTGTTTCGATGTTCCATGACCCGGATTGAAATGGATGCAATAAAATAATAAGAGTTAGCTGCGGACTCGGACACGCAATACTTTGAATGTGAAAAGTTTCTGTAATGTAAGTGGCTTTCTTAGGGTGAACTGTTATTACATTTTCCAGAAGCAATATCTAAAATCGTTCTGCGGTCCATCGTTTCATACTATTATATTAAGTTGTTTGGAAACTTCGTGTACCGAATATGAGTTTGCTTTTTCCGGAATTCGTTACTTATGCACTGGTGAACACTGCATGAACCGGGAATAGTGAGAACCGGGCGTTTCAGATGCAATAAACATGTTGTTTACAGAATCCGGGACATCCAATCCATAAATCCCGATATGCGATTTGAACTGAATAATAAATTTAAAGAAAATGTCAGTATACTTGTCGATGTAAACAGGGCTTTTAATTATTTGAGGAATAACGTATAGCAAAACATTTGAAGTACTAAGAAAAACATTCAAGTGCTTACTTAATTTACGTATACACAGGAAGACCGATTAATTAAAACCACCCAAGTTTCAATCATTTCAATTTCTTTCGATTATCATCTGCACACAAGTGGTGTGTTAATTTGCTTGAACTAAGGTGTTAATATCTAAGTAACACGCCACTTTGTTGCTGACTTATTTACTTTACATATATATTCGTGTAATTCCTTAGAAAAATAATTTCTAAATCCACTTATATGATACAATTAGTAATTCAATAAAGATAAATTTTAATGTATGGTATTCACAAATTTAATATCTCAAAAACCTTGACTGTGCAAAGTTTAACTTATATATTTTTGCTGCAATGTGTATTTTGATGATGATCCGAACACCACATATTGCTTTAACTATGACAATATCTAGCAATGACAGTCTTTTAAAGTTTATTAGGTCCTCATAAATTGAAAAAGTGTTCTTTACAGAAGCAATTTTTCGATAAACTGTATTGGACGTTTGTCTTTCTTGTTATATATCTGTTTAAGAGGTTTATTAATTATTATTTAATTAAATTAATTTTTAACAAATTATCCATCATCCACAAATGTAAACAAACCAATTAAGAAGATATCCACTTCCATATCTCTACATTTAGATATCTGAAAAGATAATTATTTTACAACAAATTTTATTTAACATATATTTTTAATTACTTATGATATAGATCTATGATACATATGTCAGTAAATGAATCTTTATTTCATAATGTTGTACTAAATAGTGTAATACAACAAAATTTTGATTTTCCTTTTCTATAATAAATTATTATTAAAATCATTATATTTTTAATAGATTATAGTTAAATAATATATTTAATCATAGAATCTGAATTTATTAATTGGATTAATAATCAAACAATATAATCTTTACTTTAAATTTTTTCTCACGGTCATGATCCATCATTTTTACATTTTAATTCTTATCGAAATATTTTCTAATTAATATGGTATTAAGATAAAATTAAATACATCAGATTATGATTAGGAAAGATCCCACACAATTACCCTTCGAGATTCTTATAAAAAATTTAACTTATTGTAACGAAATAAAGAACGAAATTCTCTATTTTCAAATTAATACAAGAAAATGTGTCCTAGATATTGTTATTCATAACATCAAATAGTAGTCACATAGACGAAAATTTGTTTTGCAATTTATTTTCTAACAGAGATCAAATATCCTCCAAGGAATCAGTTGCAGTTTCTGAAAACCAAATCACCAACAAAACGGCCAGTAAAGTAATTGGCCACTATTTAGTTATCGTTAGCATCCCTACGTGACAACTTGTACAATAGTCATGTTCCACTCAAGAGACAGTCCCACCCTAGAGACCCTCACTATAAGACTTGGATAACCTTATTCCCAGGGACAAATCGATATTAATTTCTACTTTCAAAAGACATTCGACAATAAAATTTTTATTTACAGTTACAAATCAGGGTAATAAATCGGCAGGGCTGCTCTTCCAATTGCCCTTTACCACGATTATCCCCTCTGAAGACATACAGCAATCGGCCGAACTCTGGTCCCATTCCCTCTGGAAATTCGGGTACAATTTTATCAAAGAAATCATTCCGAAACTTAATCTTCGTTCAGCAAGCAAAAGTATATTTTTCTGGGATAATTCACATTTCACATTAGACGGTTTGTAGCCCCTTCCATCTAAAATAAACTATAAAATATATTAGTTAATTATTAAATTTCTGAGATGATCTTAAATTTAAAATAATTTAATATTTAATATATCTAAAATAACAGAAATTTAAATAATATATTGATTATATTATCCGCATAAACGATGTAATTTTAATAATTTTAATTTATTATTAAATAAGGAATTAAAATTCCATCTATAACTCATAAATTTTATTGATTTGTAATCACAACAATTGTTATACTAAAAAAACGTCTACAATTGATCGATTAATTTTAATCTGTAACATTTCTTTTCTTCGAAATTTTGAATAAAGTCACTTTGAATTTTCAGTTCGGAACAAATTTACTTCCAGGCTCCTGTAACAAGGATAATGCCTTCAGTTGACATGCAGCAATCCCCAGAATCGGGATCCCAAATTTTGGGCATTCCCGGATACATTTTCGACATGTTCTTGTCTTCTCTTTCTGCCTTTATCACAACTTCATCCTGTGATAAAGAAGCCGTGACATCTTTCGGTTCGTAACCTCTGCAGTCCAATACAATCTGTCAGATTTGCTGTTTGATTACTTATTAACATAATATATTCAATACCTACCTCAAAGTTATGATCATTGTAAAATGCATGGTCTATTTGAGGTATGTGAGTATAAAATTGTTCTGGGGTTAATTTAGTATTCACAATGGATTTCCAATCAACACCTAAATTTGCCAATGTTAATACAATTCCGATCATTTTTTAAAAATAAATACCTTTTTGGGTTAGTCTAGACCGCACAGAAGCGAAAATCATATCCGTTATAAAACTCATACAATACCGACATTTAATAATTTTCATTTTGAATTTGGAATTTTGAAGACGTATGAATTATTTAAAATGTCAATTAAAATATGACAAAGAATTTTTAATGAGTGCCGTATGACTCATTATACCTGACATCATACCCTATATTTTACAATTACTTATCATTAGAAAATAATAATCATTATTTACCTCAAATCCACAATCATAAAACACACTTTTATCAATTTCTGGTATTTGTAACATAGCTTGCACCGGCGTCAAATGTATTTTAACAACACTCTGCCAATCAATTCCTAAAAGAATACTCTGGTATCACAAATAATAGTTTTTAGATGATTATACACCTGCGTCAGTTAAACTTTGCCGAGCTGTGTCAAAATATCCATCAGTTTCAAAAGACATGCATCTTCTACAATATATCACTTTCTTTCCATCGTCACACAAAGATTTTCGAAGAATATTAATAGATTTGACCCAAGTTATTCGCGAAAAATTGCCAAAAAATTTCATCTTTCATTTTAATTTTGTCAATCTGTATTATAAAAGTCACTTCATCTTTTTATTATAAATAATAATATACAGGGGATTGTTTTATAATTGTATTATTACATTTGTGTTACTTTTGTTAAAAGTTTCGAAACAACGCGAGTGACGACATTAATACTTGTTATGCACACAGATATCCTTCGACTTATAAACAATTAAAATTATTGTAACGAAATAAATAGATGTATTTCCAAATTAATATAAAAACTGTTAGTTCTAAATATTCTTCATTTAGAAAATCAAATATCAACAAAAATTTATTTTGTAATTTACTTTCTAACAAAGATCAAATATACCGATAGAAATGCGATTGATCCGATTGCAAATTAAGAGAGACATCAAGCACGACAGAGATAGTAAGTCTGCAAGTTTGCCTCAAAATTCAATGGGATCAAACACTTTTCGACAAGGAATCAGTTGAAAACGAAATCACCAACATAACGGCCAATACAGAATGATTTTTTTTTTTTTTTTTTTTTTTTTTATTGGGTCAAAGAGGGGAAAATCTACAAGACGCCTTCTGGTGGAAGTCGAAGGCAGTGTCGGACTAACCGACTAAAAACCCCTCTCCGGGCACCGATCCGAAGATAATGGCCTAAGAGTATAACCATATAGGTTTAGGAAAATAGAGAGAAGGAAAAAATTAAAGAGGTTTGCGGCTAACCGCCACATACTAAAGAAAAGATGTCCCAGAGAGACGCAAAGGTCTAGACAGCCAAGAGACAAGGTTTCTTGCATCTGTCAGATTCACAGGGTTGGATGTCATGCAAGCATGCAATCTCCGGATTAGAGTGTTGAAAGATAGATCTCCGGAGATTGAGGGCATGTTTGCGCCGCAGCTCTAAAAGAGAGGAAATGTTGTATTCGAAACAGACTTGTCTGTTACGAATATAGTATGGGACACTCAGGGCCGAACTCACTAGCCTCATGTAGGTCCCTTGCAGGGACGATCTTTCTTATTTCCTCTCAATGTGCTTTATATCATAGGGAATAGGAGTATTGTCATATGTGTGGTGGTTTTCTGCACACAACCTGAATCTGTTATTTTCTTGTCCACCTAAAATATCAAAAAACGTTAGTTAATATTTTTATCTCCATTGTGGATTTAATTATTGGTGCTACATTGTTTAACTTAGATTTAAAAAAATGTCGAATTTTTATTTGGTATGGATCCATGTGATATAGATAAATGTGTCGCTAACAATTATTAACTTCATTTAAGTCATCTATTGATATTCTTTGCAAAATAATAATAAAACCAAATTTTAAATAGGAGTGCATCTCACGTCTATCTTTAAAATATATTTGAGTCTTTACTTGACACGACTAATGGTAGTCCACAACAATGCAGAAACTTTATAATCAAAGGAACATCAACTAATTTAAACCAGAGATAATTAACGGCAGTCCGACATACGAAAGCTTTCAACGAGCATAATAGGTGTTTTGTTATTTTTCCCTATATATGTAGGTGTTGCCATGAATGTGGACAAATATGTGAAGTGGAATTTATGATAAAAATTAAATAAAATTCGGGATTGAAGTACAATAATTTCAGCCATCTTTTTCCTAGAATTTTATGATAAAAGATGTGTAATATTCTAGTTAACGATGGGTTATTATAGATTATTTGTCTCTAGTTTATCGTTGTGTAAATATCAGATAATTAATTTTACAAAATTGTTATGAGTTAAAATTTATTGATAAAAACAAATGAACTCAGTCCACTTTTTTTAAGACAAAACTTTTAGAGCTAAATGCATTACAAAAATGTAGCCAAACTCGATGAGCAACCAAACGACGTTTGAATTTAAATCCCTTACAATAATTTTAAGGAAAGACAGTTCACATTACGACGAGCGGGAATTAGTCAACGACGCGATTACCAATGAGATGAATTATAATTTTTCAACGAATTTGAATTTCTGAATGTCTGCCATTCGGAACGTAAGATCAAATAAAAGAACGTAAAATATTCAATCACATTTCTGTGTAAATCAATCGGCTCTATTTGGGATTTATACGCCGACATTCTTTTCATATCAAAATTCTGAACCATTTATACGATTAATTTTATTTTGTACAATTAATTCAATGTATTTATTAACCAGGTCAACCATTCAATCACGTTCTCATAAATATCGTTTTAAGTAAACACGTAAAATTCCAAATTGCTTTTTGATGCATCGCACCTTGGGGATTTGAATTTGTGCCTATTGATTTTAATTCGAAATGCGAGCTGTAACGATTCTAATCAAAACAAGTGTTTTCAAGCCTATATGATTGGAATATATGGTTATGTGAAATCATTCATTGGAATCTTTATTCGATTAGGATTATCATTATCTTATATCACTATTACGCTTGAACCAAATCTAAAGATTCGAAACAATTACAGATTTCTGTATCGATATCTTCCCATAATCAGGGTAGTAGTTGATATGCCATTGGTCGCATCCGATTTGGCGATTTATTAAGGCCGTCATTAAACGTAAAGTACGGACGTGGATGTCCAATAAACGTTCGGCAGTTAGATCATGCAAGAACATAGAGGGGTCCACCGTCTCTATATTCTGAACATGTCCTATCTACTCAATCTAGTTTACTTTGAAAACGGCCAACTAGACAAGCACTGTAATCTACCTCACAAATGTTTACCTCCGACATAAATTTGGACAATCTATATAACTTATAGCAATCGATAGTTCCAATACTTATGATCTTTTACATGCACAAATATATAAATTATTAAGAGAAAGTTTAAGAAGTCTAGGTAAAAATATCATCATCGTGTTGGAGTTCAAAGTTGACTTGAAATAACCACCAAATCAGAATCTTGGCTTGTCCTCGCTAACATGGTAGTAGATACCCTGTTGACAACATGTCATGGCAGAGAGTTTTTAAAATGCATTACGTCAATTTCATGTGTGAAAGTATCAGATGGACTCAACATGTTTCCCAGTTGCACCAAAAAAACGTTGCATGTATGCTCTTCTGCAATCCGTACTCCAACGCGTCCGAAATAAAGGTTTTCACGGTTGTAAACTTAAAAAACAACTTTGGGATAGGGGGGTTTCGAAGGCCCTAAAGGGGCTCGTGACGACCGCTTTAAAAACGCCGCCGCTTCCAGTCCCCCGATATCCATCTATTACGGTTATAGTTAGTATTCATGACGGAATCAAGTTACCTAACTGAGTGGAAAACAATTGAAATAAATTTTCAGCGTTTCAAGACACAGTGTGCGCCGAACTGTGAACTGAATCTGTACGTGGACCATAATTGGAAATTGTATCTCCGGTCGTTGTCTGGGCTGCGTTTCCCTGTTTGTTTGCCAGTTGCGGATGTGCATTACCTCGGATGTTAACGGGTCTAACCTTCCATAGTCGGCGACGAGTCTGCGGGAAAAATTATTTGCTTTCTATCTCGCGTTTATTACAGGAAGGATGGACATTATGATCGTAAAATTTTCTCGTTCTAAAACATATTCTTTTATTATTAAATTTAATGGCCCTAGTTATTTTTATTAAAATACGTTTAGATATGTAATTAATAGTGTGACAATAGAAAGTGAAAAATAATGGAAATAATAGATCTATAATACAAATAATTAATGATAATTTCTCATAATAAGATAAGAATATCCATTATAACCATATGTTATCGTTATAATCTATTGTTAAAAACTGTTATCATTACCTTTTATCGGTGTCAACAATCACTAACGTGGTTACTAATCACTTTTAAAATATATTTGTACAAGGATCCAAACAAAAAACATTTCAATACATAATTCATTATACTGATTTCATATTTTATAAAGAAACTTTAATAAAATAGTCATATATCTATAAAATGTAGGCCAAAGAAAGATACGTCACAACAGGTGAAATTGAAAGTAAACGTTTACACGCATTAAGAGAAATACATTTCTAAATTAACAATTTAAAACTCACACGACATGCCATTAAACTCGATCTAATTGGAGCATATTTGAAATCAGGCATGGGCTGTACGTGAAAACGGTTCATTTCCATTGCGACTTCAAACAATAGCACCCGTAGTTGAAAAGCAATCGGTTCACTCTTGCAACTCTCGGCTCAATACGAATTGCGAATTTCCCAACAGGAAGCAACTAAAATTGTGTATCGGTGAAAAATCATAACCGAATTTCCTGCTGTACAACGACAAAAACAAATGATTTATCGGTCCGAATTGCTTGAACTGTACGCGAAATATACGTCACCCTCCGGCGATTGCCCCCAATGAAAAACCCGTCTACTTCCGGCCGGAGCTTTTCCGGGACTTACCGCTGTCGGCGGACAACAAAAGGACCTTACGCTACCATATTTTTTCACTTTGTCCGGTTTCGCAAGAGTTTATTAATACATCTATCCAATATGGCTCTTCTTTCTAATACCTATTGACGAAACTACAAATGACGGGGTAAGAAGTGAGTGAGTTTGAAAAAAAATTAATGCCTAGCTAAGATGAAAATATTAAAGTTGTATAAATTTATGATTTCAAAACCAAATATCTTAAAATAATTACTTCGTCACATAAAATCGTTTGCTTGGCTAGCACAAGTTTTTTGCTCACAAAATCCAAACATCGCATGTTTGTCCTTTCTCGTAGTTTGATGATATATGAACAAACTAATCATGATTTGATGATCAGTCAAAGAAACAGTATGTTGGTTTTGCGTAGCTCGGATCTAGGCGACGTGCCATTGACGACATTAAATGGAAAAGAAATTGAATTCCTCGCGGGACCAGTGTGTGCACACACACATGATGGCGTGAGTCCCGTGGATCGCACATTCGAGCCCCGCAGATAATTATGATAATGTCGAGAAAGTCCAGAAGAGAAAACACGTGGTTGATGTCTTCAGTTTGTGTCAGTTCGTCGTGATGGACGCGCGACATAATTCGTTTGTCGGCAAACGGTGGCCGGGCTGTTTTTACGCGTTCACTTCGTACGCCCTATTTCTTGGACTAACGCCTTTTGCTTTCGGTAAGGAAACTGTCATTTATCACAGTACACCACCAAATCACGAAGCACGTTTCAATAATGAGTTCATTAGTTGTTTATCCACGGTTCCAACAGAACTTATGTTTAAGGAATTTTTAGAATATTGTGCAGATATTCAGTTAATTATTAATCCCTAGTAATAATTAATATCAAAAATTAAATATATTATTATTGACAACACCTGTTACATGTTGAAAAAGATGCTTTTAAAAAGAGAAACCACTTTTGTTTTTAATTTTTTGTTGTGTTAAATTTATTATACACTGTAAAACAACGAGTACGAGGTTATTCGTTAGGGTTTCTCTAAACATTGTCGTTTTAAAAATTTGTGATAATGGGCTTTAAAGGTAACATATATTGATAATGATGTACAAACAAGGCAAAGTTTAAAAATTCAACAGTTAACCGAACTCATGCTGATGTGAATATTGTAGAGTAATTTCAGCGAATGGAAATCCGGATGGGAAAACAAAGGAAATCGAATGGTAAAATAAAATTCATAGAAAATGGTGAAAGGCGGCAAACCGGAATTTCATCCGGGCCCTCTAATCCGCTACCAAAGTGATTGTTGACAAGCTTATTGAAAATATGATGGATTGAAAGGAAAATTCAACGGAAACATCCTTCTTTCGTGTTGTATTGGAAAGATTTATCATTCGAACGGGTGAAAATAGCCGTGGCTGGATATGAATCCTGCGGGCGTATCCATCACTTTTTTTATGATCTTGGGCCTGTCACACGACAATAAAATATTTATAAGCGAGCCCGAAATACTAATGGTCCTTTCACTACAAATGCTCGTTTCAGATTGCATCAATCAATTTGAAACACAAACAATATTGTCGAAAATAAAAATATTCAAGGGATGAAAAAGTTATGATTTAAATGATGTTAAATATGAAGTCCCATTAACTTACAACATCTCGAAAGCGCACGTCGAAAATACAACAGTCAATATTTTCCAATACAAAGTCAATGCTTGCTGTTTATTGCCAGACATGCCATATGTTAACCAGGGCAATATTTCGTAATTAGTCTAATAATGTAATAATGATGTATTGCATTCAGAATTGAGTGGTATTGTGCGAACTCATCTCTCACAATATTGACCCACTTACAAGGACAATAATGCAGCCGGAAACCGAAAGCAAAGATTCACTTAATAAACCCGAGAGTAAAAGTTATTAATCGGATTCAGATTTTCTGCATAACTAGTTGCCGAAAGTTTATTTGTTTTATGTCCTAAGGTCAATGGCAGAATTGATAATCTATTCATATAAGCTATGTGCAATATCAGCAATATTAAATTCCATTCTTCATATTTTCTTAAACCATCGTATACTTAACCTTGTGAAATACATATAAATTGTCAAAAATAAATAATATATACAATTTTTTACAGTAATAGCATCGGACCCTCAGATTAAATGTTTGGAACATGGACGATTTTATAGAGATCCGGACCGACCGACGCACAAAATTTGGACATCGTATGAATGTTCCAAGTATTATCTTTGTCTCGAAGGCGAAGTATTCAATTTCCAGTGCTCATCAGGACTACTGTTTGACGTCAACAGACAGATTTGTGATTTTAAATTGAATGTTGATAATTGCGATATAACTACAGGTGAGAAATTTTTTATACTGTCTATTATCAATATTATATATATCATTCGTATTTATAAACCTTTTAAATCTTTAATAGATAAGTTTATTCGAGTCATTCATTACATGCATTAATGTTTTGAACCCTATATTATATTTGTTATTTTTTGCGTAGTTCAGGTAAATATATTTTTTTTGTATGATTGCGTTCAAAATTTAAAAATTATTTTAGATGGATCAAGAATTAAAATAATGAATGTTGATAATTGCGATATAACTACAGGTGAGAAATTTTTTATACTGTCTATTATCAATATTATTTATATCATTCGTATTTATAAATCTTTTAAATCTTTAATAGATAAGTTTATTCGAGTCATTCATTTATGCATTGATGTTTTAAACCCTATATTATATTTGTAATCTTTTGCGTAGTTCAAGTAAATATTTTTTTTTGTATGACTGCGTTCAAAATTTAAAAATTATTTTAGATGGATCAAGAATTAAAAGATACAGTGTTAGCGGAACTGAAGTGCAAAAGTGTTTGTTTGTCCTTCCATAAAATTTAAAAAAGAATATAACTACTGTAAGAACTGTTCAAATTCTGGTGAAAGAAATCATTCACTGGAAAACATATTTAATAAAGTGAAGTTCCCCTGTAAGTTTCAGAAATATCATTATTAATTTGCTGGATTAAATGACTCAGTTAACGAATATGAAATGGTATGCGATAAAAAAATATTTTGGTGTATATATTCCTTGCTAAATTATGAGAAATGTATTAACCAGTGGCAGTGGGGAGCTAACGGATTCAACACCTGCAAGTCCAATCCATCCCCAGGAAGATCTCGGATCTTCCTCAGATTGGACTTGTTCTTCCGAACCCAGTTGACAGGGGGCTGGCATCTTTGTCAGTCTCGTCTTCTGGTTTAGCATATCCCGTATATGCAAATATATGTTCTTTTACCCCATGTATGATTTATATCATACATTGTAAACACTATGGTTATGATCTTCGGATCGGTGCCCGGAAAGGGGTTTTTAGACTTTCCTCTCTTTGTTCCCCAAACAAAAAAAAATGAGATATGTACGGTCAGCAACAGATCTGGAGTTACACCTTGAAGACTATATTCGCTTGCAGCGAGTGTGTGGGAGTGAAGGGAGAGTATTAAAACTGTGTTCAAATACGGCAATAGTAAATAAATGTTTTCCTATGTATTGTTGCGTCATACTCGCATTATTAATTTTTGACAAATTAAGAATATTGCTGTGTTCACATTATGTATTTTGAATCGGATACTAATGTATACATTTTACTCAATTATGATATAATATGTTGGTAATTAAGGATTATATTCATATCGTACCAAAGTCTTACTAAAACAAGTAAATTCAAAAAATGTCTATTTTATCAAAATAAATTATATAATCATTCTAGAAACAACAAAAATAAAAAGAACACAAATTTAAAGATTAAAATATATAATCTAAAAATTATAAAATACAAGGAGAAGTAAAAAAGAGAGATAGTAACAATGCACCTCAAGCGATTCTGAATTCGAAGTGTAACTGCAGATCTGTCGCTGGTCGTACAAGGAGTGGACAAGAATTTGAGGATTACTTTAAGAAAAATCATGATAAGATGAAATTGGGACCCAAAATTCAGTTGTGTGGAGGATCCAACCGTATTGAAGTTTATGCACATGGAGAAATATTCCAAGTTCTTCATCCATCGATTGCTTCAATGCCGGAAAATATGTGAAAGTTTTTCAACTGACTGAGACAAACATGATCAAAGAAACAGAAATATATAAATATTGATTCATTCATAGTATTATTTAGAACACAAAGAATACCTGAAGTATTTTATCTCAAATATGCAGACACTATTATTAAAATTAATTGTTGCAAATCACTATACATGATTTGGGTGTGTTATTAGTATCACAATTGAAAACAATGCAAATGAAAGTGTCTTCAATCAGTGGTATTTCAAGATAATCAAATTATAACTAAAAATGGCAGGTCTTGTCTGAATTATTAAAATTATTTTCCTGTAATTAACATTTTTAATTTTACTTTCTTCTATGATTTATATGATATGATAGAATAGTAGAAATCTTTTAAATTATATAGATTCTTAACAGGAAACAAATCCTATTTGGGAATGGATTCACAACAAATATGAGATGAATCTTATGAAATTGAATAAGCGACCACATCAACAACATTAAACTTAATGTTATGTGGTATTTTTTTCCTTTTTTCATTTTATCTAATGTTTTTCGGTTAAATATTAAATATAATGGACGCAAGCCCGAAAGATAGTTGATTTCTAGGTTATATTAATTTACCTTTAATTAACTATTGCATTCACGGATATGTGTAAAGAAAAGTAAGAATATTTTAATTGTACCAATCTCTAAAAACGTTTTGGCTTCGAAATAATATATTTGGGTACGTGTAACAAAATTTATTATAAAAATAATATAAAGTACCTCTTATTTATGATGTTAAAAATATACTTTGAAAATTAATGACTACATAAACAAATATTATATGTAAGATTTATTTCATTCCTTTCAAATATTTTAAATAGATAATGTCGATATTTATTATGAACCATCAGTTCAACACTGAATATTAAAAACTTTAAAGCTAAAGACATAATTAGGTCTGTTAAATTCTCATAGTTTCAATTCTTTGATACTCAAATTAATAAGCCCACATATTTTCCTCTTCTATACAATTCACAAACGATTTAACCATTTTCAGAAGCGGTCATCCCCAAACCACTCCTGGACAAGGCGAAGTGTCCTGACAAAAATTACCTGGGATGTGCTGACGGCACTTGTCTACCACAGGAATATTTCTGCGACGGATCTACGGATTGCGTAGACGGAAGTGACGAAGGTCACTGCGATTCACAGCAGGACCCAAATGCCGCTCCCGCTTGCAATCCTGCTAACTGCACACTGCCAGATTGTTTCTGCTCTAAGGACGGTAGGTGGTAAGATCCACGCACAGACAACACACTTTTCCCCAATTGATGAAAATAAAATAATAGTGTTTAATAATATTTTAGGGACTCGTATTCCCGGAGAGCTGAGGCCATCTGAAGTACCTCAAATGGTTATACTAACATTCGATGATGCAATTAATGAGGATAATTTTAATTTATACGAAAAAACATTATTTCCCGATAACAGACAAAATCCTAACGGCTGTCCCATTAAAGCCACCTTTTACGTCAGTCATCAATATAATAATTACCATCAGACTCAAAGTTTATGGAACAAAGGACACGAAATCGGAATACATTCCATAACGTAAGTTAAGAAATATTAAATAAAAATATATTGAAATGATTTATGATTAGACACCGAGGACCAGAGGACTGGTGGTCCAATAATGCGACAATAGAAGACTGGTTCGACGAAATGGTTGGTGAAGCGAATATCTTGCACAAGTTCGCACACGTGAGAATGGAAGATGTGAGAGGCCTAAGAGTGCCGTTCTTAAGAGTAGGTTGGAACAGGCAGTTTCTGATGATGAAAGAATTCGGATTTTTATATGACAGCTCCATGGTAGCACCGTTCTCCAATCCTCCATTATGGCCGTACACTATGGATTATAAAATCCCTCACAGTTGTACAGGTTAATTAATTTTTTTTGTTTAGAAGTTTTTGCGAAGGTTTAATTTTTACAGGCGTCAAACAAAAATGTCCGTCTAGATCATATCCGGGTATTTGGGAAATGGTCATGAATCAGTTGGAGGTAAACGATTACACTTGTGCAATGGTGGATTCTTGTCCACCAAATTTAACGGGGGAGGAAGTTTACAGAATGCTAATGCACAACTTCAAAAGGCACTATATGACTAATCGAGCTCCTTATGGTTTATATTTTCATTCCACGTGGTTCAAAAATCCGGAGTACTTAACAGCATTTCAGGTTGGTTATAAAAAATTATATTTGCATATATATATATATATATATATATATATATATATATATATTCTACATGAAATTTAAGTTCATTAATAACTTTTTGTGGCCCACACAGATGGGGAATTTTTTTTTATTGTGTCCGAGCTGAACAATCCACGTTTTTCTGATTCAGCATCAGTAAATGTCAACGTTAAAATCAGTGAAACAAAATAAGTCCGCTTTTTAAATTTTATCGCCGGTCCGATTGCGAAAGCGCGTCACGACATGATATATGTGAACAACCAATCTTGGTAAGAGCTATGGAAAAACATCAATCCCGGTGTCCAGGAAACGGATAAACAGGAACAAAAAACAATAGGGGGTTGGAAACAAATCAAGCGCGACACTACAGGATAAACCCATAAATCCCAATTAACACCGTCCTATGACATTCACGTACATTGCATCTGTGCCTCCATATACCAAATAGAGTAAACTTACCTACTTAAGTGTCAACATATTTATTACTTGACATAACATAAGACTCACATTGGAAACATATTTTTATATTCAAATTTTTAGTCTTAATTTAATTACTATATAGTGCTTAATGTCTTTCAAATTCCAGACATTCGTGGATGACGTCCTAAAACGAAACGACGTATGGTTTGTCACCAACTGGCAAGCAATCCAGTGGATGCGTCGACCAGTTCCCAACAACGAGCTACATAAATTCATACCATGGTCCTGCAAAAAGCAAATCGATCCCTCAGAGGTAGCTTGCAGCATACCAAACGTTTGCAAGCTTCACAGCAGGGTCTTCCAACAAGACAGATACTTCCATACATGTTCAACGTGTCCGCCCAAATATCCCTGGATTAGAAACGAATTTGGATTAGACTAAAAAAAATTTCTGGTGTATATGCGGGACTCGTTGACTGATTTTAAGAACCTGTGAAAATACCAGATATAATTGTTAATTATCTGTATTTATTGAGGCATTAGGTTTTGTACTGAGATTTTATATTTTTATTTATTGATTAAATTTTTGAATTACACTTGAGTGTTATATGTGATGGCCAATTATTTTGGACGATGACAACACTCATTTATACAGGGTGTTCCAAAAACGAACAAACGATAAATTATAAAGGTACCTTTTATGAAATTTAAATAATTATCAAAAGTCAGAAGTCTAAATAAATCATAACACGCAGATTGCTCATGTGAACATTCCTAATTTCAAAATTATAAGTTTTATTATTTCAGCATAAGTATTATTCATCTGAACGCATACTATTTTACAAAGAGAAATCATTGTTTCTACAACTGTGACGTAAATTTTATAAATAAATAAATAATAAATGTTTCAAGCATCACCATCTAAATTGTCAGTTGCTGACAATACACAAATCATAGATTCATTTTTAATCTTGTGACAAATATTCGACTTGTAATTTTAAGTTGATTTGAGATTACTGTGTACTCCCGGTGCGAATATGTTTATTTTTTTTGTTTGGTCGGTGGAGGAACTTATTTTTGAATCTTCGATTTTATAATAAAATTTTTAATTATGTTTATGAATAACGAAATTTAAATTTGTCGTCGCCACCTTCCACCGTCGCAACTACATATTTTGGATTAAATTAATAACCTATGAAAAGTTCCTTGACGACGTACAATCATATTTTTGCGTCAATTTTAGAACATCATTATATAATTCGTCTTCCATTAAGATACTTAACTGATGGAAACATCGCAAACCAAAAATCAAAGTAAGGTAACGGATCGAATCGAATCTTAATCTATAATTATAATAATTTTAAATAAACCCTGTACATCGTTTTACATACGACTGTAATGTGTTGGTAGAAATAAATAAAACAAGTTATTTAGTCTAATTGTTTATTGAATGACTATCTGAAAAATAAATATTCTATGTTAATAAACCGAAAATGAAAAAAAAAAAACATAAAAAATATTAAAACATACCTACCTCGGTCATACCTAGAAACAAAAGTTACATTCTACCTGGTTTGATGTACCATCTCACGCAGTCACAATAATAATTTGAGACATTAAGAACCCATCATAAATCAGGTTGAACCATTGAAATAAATACCATATTTCACGTGAATATTTCCGTTAAAAACCAAAAGCCCATTATCATTAAAATGTTTGTTCTGCTATAAAATTTGAACATTTAAAATTAATTTTTACATAATCGAAATAATTACCTCAACCTTGAAGTAAAATCAAATTAATGAATATTATTCCTGTATGTAAGTCGCAACAGGCTTATAATGAATTTATAAAGAAAATTATTATATTATAGAAATACTTTAAAACTTTGCAAGTATCTATATGCAGAAGAAATGTGCACTTAACAATGATGTGAATGTTACAACTCACAATAAATTTGGCAATAAAATATTGAAATCAATAAAATTACGATGTGGCGGTGAAAAATTAGACCCGTTTCGCAATTAACCACAACACATTCAAGTGTTTTAGGAAACTAAAAACTCGGAAACGTCCGTATAAACCCATAATTAAAAAAATAATAAATGAAAAATAAATTTGGTTGAGTAATGTACGCGTTAGCGATGCCCTGGCCACGTCTGCCCAGAGTGGGCGCATTGTGCGCGTTCTGCAATCAGTCGTCGCCGCCTCCGCTACCCCGCTACTCTCCCGAATCTCGATCTCCCTCTCTCCGTCTGCACGGCCGCCGCTCTCGGCAGGACAATGTGAGTGCAAGTCTGGAGGGGGCAGGTGTGTGTGTCTGCTCATGCGCAGCGCAGCAATACACCGCATACAGCACCGCAACCACTGCTCTCTCGCTCGCTCTCCCTCGCACCACCTCTCTCGTTCTCTCCCCCGCCAACTCTCTATCTCGCTCTGACAGCCGCCAGCGCCTGCTGTTACACAGTAAAAAGTACGTTAGTCATGGTGGTTTAAGTGCGACGCCCCACTGGGCCGTTTGCAATTATTCATTTTTGTGTGCAACTATAATCATCGGCCATCGTGTATTTACGATGGGCGGATAAATGCAAAATGCACTATGTACAAATGTGATTGTTTCCATCAATTATGCCATTATTTTTAAGTTTTAAAATATATCAAAATGTAGGTCGAACCAAAATTTATTATATTATGAACTGAATTTCACTGGCGTGTTCTTAAACGTAATTTAAGATGAAATATTTTATTTATTATACAAATTTAAATACTTGTGTATATTTCTTCATATTAAACAAGTTGAGAACACGTTGGTTAATTTATATAGATAATTGGCATAATTGTTGAACTAAAATAAATGGTTCCTAAAATTAACTACAAAAAAACAAATAACAAACGATTTAATTTCAAATAAAATTTATGGGGGGAGAATAATTTACAATCATTCATATTAAATAAAAAACTATGCTTCTGTAAATGAGAAAAGGGATAAATAAAAATTATAGTAAAGAATGATCTTTACATACATATCAAATTCGAAACGACTTAATCCTACATATGCTCAAATGAGGACAAAGTTACAAAATTATCCTAACCTAGTTTTTAAATTACATACATTTTGTAAAAAACAACAAATTTAATTAATGAATATCCCGACACATTGCGGGTATTAATTAACATTTGTAACTGAATATATACTAAAAGTAACAAATTATTGTTACAGAGTCAATTTCTATTGTCACGTCAATAGAAATACTTTTTCAAACTGATATAAAAATGGAAACGATTGCATCGGTAAAAATTAAATAAAATTGATAATGGTTAGGTCAGAGGTGATTTATGGCTTTAGACATTTAATTTTTTCTCTAATAGATATAAAAGTAAATACCTTTAGAGCGGGCGCCTACAAACTGCAGTTAGCGCTCAAACTCTGCACCCTGCTACACCTGGAAACAAAAACAACACAATAACATATATAACAGCTTCCACCTTCATAAAATACTAACCTAAGACCTAGACCTGGACCTTGATTTGCTGTTCGACTTCGACTTGGAGCGTTTCTCCTCTTTGCGCGAAGGAGACCTCGACCTGCCCCTAGAACTCTTGCTGTCCGACCTGGATCGGCTCCTGCTCACCGAACGCCTGGTGTGTGAACGGCTGCGGCTTCTCCTGCCCCTGGACCTTGAACGTGAACGAGAATACCTTGAACGAGAACGTGACCTAAAATTCAACCCACACCACATTGAAAATGACAACCAGGACTCTATGCACACCAAAAACTCGAAAACTATTTCATCGGCATCCAATGTAAAAACCGGCAGTGAGATGCGGTCATTTTGAAAGTGTCCCTGGGTTTTATTGCAACATAATCAATATTTTCATATTGATTATTAGATATCCCCTTGAAAATTGTGTCAGCACTATACCTTCAAAATAACCCATTTATTAGGCAAAATCATGTTAAAGTTTCATGCTTTCAACAAAAGTTATCCAATTATGATCAAATATTATCACACTATTATGTAAAATATGAAAATTAATGTTGAAAATTTGAAGAAATATGTTTCTCCGTTATTTTAAAACCAATACTAGGGATCAAATTTTGAAATCAACAGTTTTAAAATATTTTTGCTTAAATATGTACACAATTTATCATCAACAATTAATTAAATATACATTTACGAACATGGAGTGTCAATTTCTTACGTGAAGTACTTGTGGAGTGACTAATTTTAACATATTTCCTCTTCCATCTGTCAAAGTCATAGAGACATGATGACAAAGGGATAATTTACCTCCTTCTTCCACGATATCTTCTGTGTGGAGATGTGGGTCTCCCGTATCTGGCCATTTGGACTCTCAATTCCCTGCCATCCAACATGCGTCCGTCCATAGCGTCTAATGCGTCTTCAGCATCTCTTTTATCATAAAACCTAAAACGCGACAGTTACGACCTCATGTTACATTGGCATGTGCCACTCTTACCTAACAAAAGCAAATCCTCTGCTTTCTCTCGTAAACCTGTCCCTGGGTATGTAGATGTCCCCGACTTCGCCGCATCGTTCGAAAACTCTACGCAAATCTTCTGGCGTCGTGCGATAAGTGAGATTATCCACTTTTAACGACACCATTCCGTCGATCCTAGGCGGCGGCCTGCCATAATTCATTTTCGACGAAATCTTGACTGCAATCGATCAACTTAAATAATACTTGCCGGTCTTACATTCACGAGTCACACTTACCTACTTTTTATACAAACACCTGAAATTAAAACTCCACACTTTCGTACGTGTACAAAACAATATGGCGCACGGCTTGACGACGGATGACAAAAGAAACAATCGCTGTTGCCTACTTCGTTAGTACAAATTCTCCCAGTTCCTATAGTAACAATTATTTAAAATTCATAATTTATGAATCGTGTAACATCTAAAAATGAGTTTGAATCTGTATTCTAGAAAAAAATATATAAAACTAATCGCTATTTGTATAATTATTAACAACAATAATTAGAAATTTACGCTAAATCCACCTACCAAAATCTCTGCTCGGATAAAATGAAGAAATAATGGCAATACTGCTATCATATTCATGAATACCAAATTTATTATGGTTCAGATATTACAGATTCCTATAATTCATACAAACAATGTCTAAAACAAGTAAAAGTCATAATCAAAATTAAAAGCTGAATTGTAATTTTCTATATCCCAGAATATAACATAAAACATGAAATTAAAATTTTTCCTAAAAGTCCATCTAAAAAGATCTAGGCCCTTAAGGCTCATTGGTAAGGATTGTTTATCCTTAAATAACTCTTAATGTATATGATATAATAATTATTAAATATGAATGGCATTAGTTCTGAAGCTGCTTGAAATGACATATATTTATAACAAACTATAGTTTTTTAATCTAAACGCACAACAATACTTTTTTTAAATAGCTGAATGCATAACTCCAAAATAGGTAAAATATATTACACGATAAGTGTAATGGACAGAGGACTTTTATTTAAATAATTTTGTATATCCTATTTTGAATTTCTAACTCGAAATAAATATTTTTGGACAATGGATCATCTAATTACATCAATAGTCACCATATTACAAATAGTTAAAATTTATTAAAAAACGAGTTTTTTATCCGTTCCTTTTACAACTTATGCCATTTTAAATTGAATTATTTCTTTATACAACAGATCAATTGAATTCCGAATATCACTTTAGGCGAAAAGTAAATATTATAATACATTGAAATTCCTTCAGAAATACAACTAAATAAAAAAGAGGAATTCCTACCTAGTGAATTTACCTGGAAAGTGTCTACTTCAATTAAGTAGTTGGAAAAAGGGTAAAACGAAAGCACTAAAACTATAGGCCCACTAGATCTAATTTTACCTCAAAAATTTTGTTTAAATTTCAAATTCTGTTTCTTTTCAAGACTGTTCAATGAAAATAGCATTGAAAACTAAATCAATGTTGCCAACGTCAACTGATGATGATTAATGTTGCAGTGGCGCCAATAAACGTTGGTTGGTTGTGGCAGTTGTTTTGACATGTTTAAGGTTATGTTGTACATTGTGTTTGTAATTCTTCAAAAACCATGTTAGCAATCCAACAATATTCTGATAGCAGCGACGATGAGCGATGTGATGAGCCCGGAGATTCAAAACCCATAGATGAATCATCCCAAGATCATCTAAAACCATTGTCTACCGAAAATGAGAAGTTCTCCGTGAAAAAACAGTTGCAAGTATGTTCGGCCCCAGTTGTACTCCCAACTGGCGTTGACGAGGGCATTATACACATACATCCAGATACAAATGAAGTAAACTACAATCCCAAATATGAAGAGTTGTTTGCGCCAATGGTTGGACCAGAGAACCCCTTCAAAACCCAGCAACAGTCAATGAATAAGAATACTTTAGCTGGGCATGTCGAACCCGCGCACGTTAGTAGTTTTCAATTCGAAAATCAAAGAAGAACGTTTGCCAGTTTTGGATATGCTTTGGATCCCTCCGTTAGTGGAGAAGGATCTTCCCTGAAAGTTATCGGTGCCAATGAAGCTAATAATGATTCTGCAGAAATTAAAACTGTTTTTGAGAATACAAAACTGAGGCCTTTAGGTATGTTTTGTTTTAACTTGTAGGATAGTGGATTCTGAACTGGGTATATTAATTTTTTGTGTAATTATGTGTTTGATTTAAACAAATATGATGATTTAATGGTTAATCATTATTCTATTGCAGATTAATGGCGGTATATTTTAATTTTTATTTAATGTAGCATCTTGTATACAAAAGAAATTTGTGAAATTTTCTAATTTGATTTTTTCTATTGAATTTTTAACAGACAAACGAAAAAGAAAGAAGAACAACGATGCGAGCGATATCGAAGGTTTCCTTGGTCCATGGGGCGGTTTTGTGGATGAGCAGCGCGTGATGAAGCCATCTGAAGAGGAGGCAATTGAATTGGAGGAGTTGGTGTCGAAGAAAACGAAGCGCGGTAAACCGGTGGAGGAGAAACACATTGAGGAAAAATCTGTGTTGCACATCGGAGATGCGGTGGACTATCAAGGCAGGTCGTTCTTGCACGCGCCTCAGGACGTAGGCGTTAACCTCAAATCGGACACGCCGCCTGACAAATGCTTCTTGCCCAAGTCCCACATACATACGTGGTCTGGACATTCTAAAGGTAATGTTATAGTGTTCATCACTAGAAGTATCATGTCCTAATTCCATGTTCTTTCAGGCATTGCTGCGATTCGATGGTTCCCTCGTACAGCCCATTTGTTCCTGTCAGCCAGTATGGATTGCAGAATCAAGTTATGGGAGGTGTACAACGAAAGGCGGTGCATCCGCACCTACTATGGTCATAGGCAAGCAGTGCGCGATATTAACTTCAACAATTCAGGAAAGCATTTCCTGTCTGCCGGTTACGACCGTTACATAAAAATGTGGGACACAGAAACTGGCCAAGTGCTGTCCCGGTTTACAAGCAGAAAGATACCTTACTGTGTGAAATTCAATCCAGATAGAAACAAACAGCATTTGTTTGTGGCTGGCACGTCTGACAAGAAGATTATTTGCTGGGATACAAGATCTGGTGATATTGTTCAGGAATACGACCGGCATTTGGGCGCCGTTAATTCTATAACGTTTGTTGACGAGAATAGGAGATTTGTTACGACGTCTGACGATAAGAGTTTGAGAGTCTGGGAATGGGATATACCAGTCGACATGAAGTACATCGCTGATCCTACTATGCACAGTATGCCTTCTGTCACACCTGCTCCCAATGGTAAGAGATTTTTTGATTATGAATACAAATTTTATTAATCGCATTGTTTTTTGCAGGAAAATGGTTAGCGTGCCAAAGCATGGATAACAAAATTGTGATCTTCTCCGCCTTAAACCGTTTCAAAATCAACAGGAAGAAAGTGTTTACAGGTCACATGGTTGCGGGTTACGCGTGTAGTTTGGACTTTTCGCCAGATATGTCGTATTTAGTATCGGGAGACGCGGATGGTAAATGCTACATTTGGGACTGGAAAACGACGAAACTTTACAAAAAGTGGAAAGCGCATGAGAATGTGTGCATCAGTACCCTATGGCATCCCCACGAATCGAGCAAGTTGATTACTGCCGGATGGGACGGTTTAATTAAGTATTGGGATTAAATTCTATTTATTTTTATAATGACAAATTTATATTGTAAAATATAATTATTGAATAAAGATATTAGATTCTAATCTTGAATTTACATCTAACTAAAGACACATTTTAGATTGAATTTTAGAATCAATTTTTGGAAAATTATAATATATTCTTTGCTTAAAAAAAATTAAATTAACATATGATCTTATACAGTGTGTTAGGGAAAAGAGTTCCGAAAATTTAAACATGGGTTAAACTCTTTAAAAACAATAACTTTCTCAAATACTTTTTTTTTTTGAAGAATCCATATTTTGGATTTGTTTTTCACTACCTGTCACTGGAGTCGAAAAGTGTGCAAAAATGTGATATCAAAAATCAAGTGTTTGCAGATATAATATTTTTGCACCCTTCTCGACATCACATGATTTTCAGTGTCATATTTTTGCAAATTTTTCGACTTATATTCCTGTAGTGGGTAGTACAAAAAGAAAATCCAAAATATGAATTTGTCGAAAAAAATGTATTTCAGAATGTTATTGCTTTTAACGAGTTTAACCCGTGAATAAATTTTCAACACACGTTTCACTAACACCCTGTATATGAAACTTTTCTATTAAAAGTTTTTCCAGAGGTTTGGAGCAAGAACAAATTTCACAACAAGTGAATATTTTTCATTTATTTTGTAAAATCTAATTAATTATTGATTAAAAACTTTAATTTATAGTTTGTGTTGATGCAATTTGTCAACATAATTACACATATTAATGTGTATCGATACGACTCTTAGTCCATCGCGTCGAGTCGAGAAACACCCACAGTAATATTAGCACAGATAATATACCACTATATATTATTAATTTAAGCACTTAAAACATTTGTCAATAAAATAAACACCATTGTTTGGTGGAAAATGTTGGTGACAACCGCTAACAAATTTTTAAAAATTTAGATAAATAAATCAGTATTATATTTACTGAATATAAATCAATAAAAAAATTCGATCCCTTCTATAAGAGATTCTTAGTATTAATGATTAATGAAAATTTGTTAAAATATGATAGACCATGAGAGATATTTACGAAAATGGTAGTTAAATGTTTTGAGATATGTGTTCCTTTTAAGTTTAGTGTACAGTAAAAGCTCCTTATTCACGCTTCCTACACTCGTGGTTTCACTATTCGCGGATTAAAAAAATGTGACCCAATTTCTGTATTCACGACTAAAGATTTCTTTATTTGCGGATCAAAATCTGAACATCGGTACAATATCCTTTGTAAACGCGCCGTCAAATAAACTAATAAAAAAGTAAAATAGACCTTATTACAACTATGCCGAAAGTATGTTGTATATTTTCGGCCTTTGACATTAGCCGCCTTTGCGGCGTTCGGTTGTTTACGACAATTCAAACAAACAGTTCCATCCTTTGGTAAGAGCCGCATTGCATATGCATTTATAGTTTCATCTTTCCATTCGTTACAAAAATTGTGATCGAGTAATTAATCAATAAATAAATCCGAAGATAAAATAAGGTCGTTTGTAGCTTCAACTTCACTCTCAGCTAATATTGTTCGTAATCCAGCAATAGAAAAAATGGAAGTGGCGTTATCATTATGGATCGAAACCAAAACCAAAAAATGAAATGAAAATTCATCCGTGTATGGAACAAAATCTTATTTTTAAGAGGCAAATTGTTAATGCTTCTGCTGAATATCAGTCTGAATTGAAAGAGCTTCTAAAAACTGCCAAGCAAGAAAAAATTATAAAATTCTTTAAGCCATTGCCTAAGCCTGAAGATAATAATTAATCAGTATGGTTGAAAACCTCAATTAAATTGATTTTTTATATAGATTTGTTCTTTATTTTGTCACCTAGGAACGTATCCCCTATAATCCTATATAAATTACCATTCTATATTCACGGTTTCTGTATTCGGCATATTTACGGTACATATACCCCGCAAATAAAGAGCTTTTACTGTAATTGAACACTCTTCAAATATGCTTAGAATAAAATTTCTATTTTTAAATTTGTTAAAATTTTCCATAATCTAACACTAGTAATCGGATTGTGTATTTATTTCAAGCAGTTTATAATTAATTTGTGTGAATTTTAAAATTTACGAAATGGGTCTAAATCCGATATTTTCATTTGTGTCGTGATTCTTTTTACGAAAAATCAAAAAATTATCTATGTCTTTAATAATTGTAAACAATTCAATTAAATTTTCATTTAATTAAATTTATAATGTCATTTTGTATAGGAATAAATCTTGTTTGCGAATATTTTACTTGTACTGATCAAATAAAGCCAAATCTAATTGGTGCTCATTTTTGTTGACTATTAATTCGTTCATGAATTTCGAGTTTAACAAAAACTTAAACTAAAACATCCCTTAATAAACCTTTTAGAATTACGAAACCTACATAAAATAAAAAAGTTGTTACACAATTCGGCAACTAGTATTACTCTGTAGAGAAAACAAAACGAAATTAGAATTACTTCATATTGAAAACCTATTAATATTCTAATATCTTCTCATACGATCATTATTGTAAAATTATACAAGGTGGCTCACACCTTATCCAAAAAATTTTAACTACACACTCACTGTTACGTAAGAAGTCGATTTATCATGTTTTTAAAAATTTTTCGGATAAGTTGTGAAACACCTTGAATACATTTAAAAAAAAATGATAAATCGACTACTTATGCAAGTTGCGAAACTCCCCGTAAACGTATTAATTATACCCGAGTCATTTGGAAATCGTCATAAGATATATGAGAATTTTCGCTTGATACGCTTCGTACGTAATTCATTTGGATATTATCTCGTTTTCGTGTCTTGCGTCCTGCATAGAACGAACGTCACGAGCGTGGCGGTTGAAATACTGGAGAAATGTAGAGCTCCAGGCTGGATCTACCTTGTGGTCCTAAGGCTGAGTACCACTCCACAAACCAGTGGCAGTGGGAAGCTAACGGATCCAACCTCATTTCCAATCCATTCCCAGGAAAATTTCCGATCTTCATTTGTCTTGATAAAGTATCTAGTAGCATTCATTGATTTTGGTAGCTTTTCAATACAATCGTTCCAAATTTCTTTCGTGTGATTTTGAACTTTTTCGTAGAATTCTTTCATATTTGTCCGTCTTTTTGCAGGGATTTCACGATCAATTTCTTCTCGGAGGTTTTCCATTGGATTGAAGTCTGGATTTTGTGCTGGCCAAGGTATGACACGTACTCTTTGAGAAGCGAACCATTTTTTAACTAACTTAGACATATGTTCCGTATCGTTGTCATGCTAGAAGGTTCACCTTAAAGTGATGTTACCTTCAGCAAATGGAAGCATATGATTCTAGAGAATGTCACGATTAACAAAACATTATCCATTATCCCGTCTAACTTAACCAGTGAGTTAATGTGGGATGTTCTGATAAAAGTGTCGCGAACAACAAGGGTTTTTGTTTGCCTCTCTACAGAGTTCGTCTTGCTTTTTCTACCAATTTTGGAAACTCCTTCTGAAACCTGCATGGATGCTGAGATCCTTGTTTGGTCAATTTGGTTTTCTATCCATTTAGCCTTTTATTTAATAGCTGGAAAAGCAGCCCCAGACTATTGTCAACTACCACTACGTTTCAGATAGGACACATATATTTAGAGTTGAGCCTCCTGTTGTTAAGTCGTGCAAAATTGAAATGGGTTCGTCTATTATTTTAGATGTTTTTTACAAAATAAGTAATAACCTACTTCTCACAGTACTAGAAATTACTTCTACATGCAATACAATGGCTCGTTCTTGTCAATTCTCAAAATTTGTTTGTCTTGATGCTTCCTTTCACAACCTTTCAGCCTCGGCTACCCAGATGAGGCAGTTGAATGCCTATTTTTTGGTCACCTACCGCGTTGTGCTATGCATTCTGTATATAATGTGCCCCACCAAACTCAAATCTCACGAGCCGTCACTGCAAACTTTGCAATATTAATTTGCCTTTAACCACTTGTATAATGCGGTACTTAATTTCAGCGGATAAGTGTTTTCCCTAGATATCTTTACCGTACAGAATTCTCAAATGAAATAAATTTAAGTCAGAAAACTTGTTGCATTTAAAAAGTTTCGAATACCAATTGATATTCGAGCTGCTTACCTTCGTATAAGGTCTTTTGGCCTACCGATTTATCGCCTTTTTTTGGACTTGCTTCTATCAGCAAACCATAGTTGCCAACATAGTGACTGGTGTATGGGACGCTTTTGCTTGAGTATGCACGATGGTCATGTGTTAGTAGGTCGGCGACGTGGAGAAACACGTAATCCTCGCTTTGCTGTGGAGTCATATTCATAACACTATGGATTTAATGGTATGGGGTGGTATTGGTTATGATAGCAGGTTATCTTCAGTTTTAATTAGAGACTATATGACATCCCAGCGATATGTAGATGAACTTTTGGAACCGTATCTTCTGCCAGACATAAGAAGAGATCTCCGACTAATTTTTCAGCAAGATAATGCTCGCTCCACATATTGCCAGGAATAGATTAAACTTCTTAGAAGCCTCCCATATGAATTTACTGCCTTGGCTACCTTGATCTTCAGACTTTTCCTCAATCGAATGTTTGAGATGGTGCGACGCTTAAGGAATTTACAACACCCCCATGGGTTCTTAAGGAACCAAGGTCAAATTCAATTAGTGTGGGATGAAATATCACAAGAAAATATCGATAATCACATATTAGATCGATATCACAACGCGTCAATGAGTGTTTTAATCAAAGACGAGATTCGACACATTATTAGCTTCTGACAATTTATGCTTCAAGATTTTTCTTTAATTATTTAATAAATTATTATTCTGTAAAATGTTAATATTTTTCTAAAAATAAATTTGGAATAAATCAATTATATCTAGATGTTGCGCTTTTTTTGCATTTTATGTTTTATTTCCTTTTTCAACAAGATAACAGAAAATTTACTTTTTTGAAATATTACCAAAAATAATATAGTGAAACGTTTATAAAAAAAATCAGTATATGTTCATTTCATAAAAACATGTCATTATTATATAGAATTTATTGTACCAAACTTTGTTCTATTAAAGTTTTACAAAAGAAAGCTGATCATTTATAACTGTAGATATCAAATATTCAAATAATATTCAAATTGTTCAGCTTCCTTCCATAAAGTAAAGAGATTCTTTAATCTGCAAAACTTACAAGAAAATTTAGGATTTTTTATATGTATATATATACAGTACAAAATTAAAAAATAAAATTATTTTCTAGAACAATGTATCATAACCTAAACTACAGTTAAAAGAACACTAATACAAATACATTATTCAAAATACAAAGTAGACTTATTCGTCATCATCGTTCTCTTCAGTGTCATTTTCCTCGCTGTCTTCAGTCTTTTTCGGTTTGCGACCGCGGGCTAAATAAAAAAAATAAAAACAGTCAATATTTGCTAAATGAAAGAAAATAATATTAATAGATTATTAACAAAAAATAATAATTACGTTTGCCGGTGGCCTTGGGGGCAGCCTTCTTCTTGGTGGTGCCTTTTGGACGGCCACGTCCCCTCTTCACGGGACTGGCGCCATCCTCAGCGTCGGCCTTGGAGTCCTTTCCGCGCTTCTTTGGCTCTGGTTTCTCGGCTTTTTCGGCAGTGGCTGCGGCTTTGCGGCCACGTTTTGATGGGGAAACTTCATCAGGCATGATGCTGTTAGATTTCAAATCAATTTTCTACTTTCCTAAAAATAGAAATAATTATAAATTTATTAGTATTACAATACATACACACAGAATATGTAAAAACCGAGATTTTTGTTGACGTTTAGAAAAGAAATTACAGATCAAAAACGTCAACAGATCTTAATGTAGCTTTATCTGTCCAGAATATCGAATGTGCAGAGTATAAATATGGTAAACGGTGAATTTCAATGTAATTAAAATTGATAAAATGGGAATGAAATTGGAATATGTAATGTTGATATGGTTGTATTTACATCTGACACGCGTGTGACTTAGTGAATGAATGAAATAATTGAATGGCAACATATTACATTAAAACGGAAAATCAAAATAGCACATTTGACAGTTATTTCAAGATAAGAGAACTTTAAATATAACTTTTTTGTTAGTAATTTACATTGCTAAAACATTCTTTCAAAACCTTATTAAAATGATTAAAATAGGAAAAAATACATAATTTAGTGACTTTTCAAAGCGTTGCTCATGTGTTAATAAAGAAAAGAAAAAATTCAGATTTTACAATAAAACGTATCGAAAGCGGTTCAATAACCGTAAGGCGTTTGGCGCTTTAATGCATTTCAAAGTAAGTAAAACACCTCGCAGTGTTGTTTGAATTTAAAAGACGCGTCATAGGTAGAAGCGTCACCACGCATAATTTTCTGTTTACACCAACCCCACCATGTAATTTACACAAACAGTAAACACTTACAAGACACTAACAAACAATTTTTTAATAATCCCAAAACAGAGCGTGTTTGTAAACAATACTTTTGGCGCGAATTCATTAGTTTGAATAATGTAATCGCCGAAATTTCGTAGAAACATAAAAATTCTCCTTTTAAAAAAGCCGAAAGGATAAAAAAATTTAAGAGATTTATTTAACCACGAAAACTACACAAAAATAAAAGCGGTATAATTAGAAAAAAACAAAATGCTCATTAAGTACCCCCGCTAAATCGGACAACTTAAAAATTCTTTCCAAATTTGCGAGGGCACTTTCAGAAAGAAACACAACATTACCAGACGCGTCGAAAAATCAGCTTAATTCTAACGTAAAAATCAAGTAAATCGTCCGAAGAACAGCAGCGGAATTAATTTTCAAAGTTATAATCCAAGCGAGTGGGCTTGATGCCGCCGAACCGAGTCAGCCATGCCAGTCAAAATAATTCAATATTTCCAACGTCGAAAATTAATTCCTCTGCAAGTACGCTACGCACGACACGGTAGCCGTCCGTATAAAATCAAGTAAAAAAACTATTATTTTACCAGTTTTTAACGGAGTCACAAATAAATTCGTACAATTTACAATTAAATATAGAACGGAATAAAATACACTTACCAAACCTGAGGATCGGCGACGATTGCGTTGGTCGGTCGTTGCACGAGAGGTAGTAAGGTGGCGCAGATATCACCCGCCAAAATCGCCTAGCCTATGGGAGCCGAGGAAACGAATAACAAACAATCCCCCTCCAATTAGAAAACTTATATGTGCCTACTGGATGTATTTTTAATTTCGTTTTCCTTACTGCAATCAATTTTCGGTGGGGGTAATATTTTATTAGGGCGGGAAATTGATGTTAATAACGGTCACGTCGATTTTCAAAACAAAGACAATTTGATAATTGATAAGTAAGTAATTTTTAAATTTTTAAATGTATATTATTATATGTATATTATTATTTTTAAGACACAACACAATCGAATTTGGTGAAACATAATGACAGTTCCAAAGGATTTTTCAGGGTTTAATTTATTTATAAGAAACTAATTTTATTCGAAGTGATCATCGATGTACATTAAAAATATAGAATAAATTTGGATTAATATTATTAAACATGTGTATAATACTATGCAGTCTAATTAAAAAAAAATAATTAATTTTACATATTTCTAGAATTATTTAAAATTTATATCATGTTATAAACAAGAACCAAAGAAACCCAAACAGACATTTACCTACCACAATACAGTGATCTTGTTAAGTACTTCCATATGTTGGTGGTGGCCAGAGGAATAGCACATACTACTATCTTAACGTTAATTAGGAAACGCACACCTCTATTAATAAACACAATTCATTTAAATTTAATGCTTTTTGGTGTTTTAATCGAGATTAAATGTTGTTCCACAAGTTTTCAATTGTTTTTAGATCCGGACGATGCCCAATCGCAAATCTTTAAATGTGTGTTCTTTTTATTTTTGCTTATTGTTTGATTATATAATTTATTTTGTTAAAATAGACATTTATTGCTTAGAATGTTTTGTTTTTGTGGAATATATTATTATATAATTTATTTGTTTTACATAGATTATAATTTAACTTTTAATGACGAATACGATATGGTAAAAAACTGTAATACTTTCGTACAATATGAATATAATTGTTAATTACCAACATATTATATCATAATTGAGTAAAATTTTAGAATAAATATATTAAAAGTAGTGCAACAATTAGATGATATACGAATTAAACAATAATAACAGTAACTATAAAACAGTTGTATACATTAATATCCGATTCAAAATACATAATATAAACAGCGATATTCTTAATTTGTCAAAAATTAATCATGCGAGTCCGTCTCAACAATACATGAAAACATTTATTTACTATTGTCGCATTTGAGCACTTTTTTATACATTTACACAGTTTTAAATACCCTCCCTTCCACTCCGACACACTCGCTGCAAGGGAATATAGCCTTCAAGGTTAACTGCAGATCTGTCGCTGTTCGTACCTATATATGAAACGGTCGGTCGGTCCATTTTACCAATAATTTTTTGTATATATATTTGTATGTCCCATATAATGCCAAGGAAAGGAACCCCAAACCAAAACTTTTCCTCTATCGTGTTTCAAATATTTTGTAGTGTATTTTGGATCCAGACTTTTATTAGGAGGACGATAAATGTATTTTTTACTATCTTATCTTGTTCTACTGAACATGAATTCATCACTTCGATGTGCCCTTCGCCAAAATTTTGGAGTATAATAAATATGAATTGTATGAATCTTCTTTTTTGATACCAATGGTTTCTTTAATGAAACATATCCTTGCAAGTTTTGTTCATTTAGTCGTCGTCTGATTGTTCTACTAGAAATACTAAAATAAATAAAACTATTAAGAATATTGTTAACACAAATGAATGTGCTTTTTATACTGACTGGACAAACTTTTAATTAAATCCTTTTATGAAATATACATGTTTGATTTTAAATTTTGTGTTATTTCTCTACCCACCACTGTATGTACAGTCGGCTGCAGAATGGCATTACCACCCTAAGGTCCAGTTTCGTTTGCGGTCTGAATATGAGAGTTAAGGTGTGTGAGAGAAGGATACAGCAATAATATACTTGTAAAAGTGAGACAACAAATTCATTGTCTTGGTGGGCTGTGCTATACAATAAATTAAATACTAATACTGATCTGTCAATGTTCAACAAATTATTAAGTTAAAATAAATTCAAATTATTATTTGTGATTTAGTTAAAGCAATATTCTTTTCCTAAACTTGAAATATATAAAATTTTAATTATTAAAGACATATTTTTATAGTAACAAAATGAAATATATAATAAAATTAAACCATTTGTCAAATAAGTGTCGATATAATTGAATTACATCAATAAAATTATTTCAGCCAGAATCTCAAAAAATTAGGTAGACATTTTGTTTTAATTAATATATAATTGTATATAATATTTAATCCCAATTATTATTACAATTTTTAAATTCTAAGAAAAGTAGATATCAGAATCCACATTCTTATATTTTATATATCGATTCTAATAGATTTCATTGGAATATTAAAAATTTTCTCCGTTCCAACCTATGTTTTCACTTCATTTCATTATGATTAGATTGATTTGAACATTACGACGACACCAAGATGTGAATGTACAAAATTTTAATTAATTTTGTTTAAATATAGTATCAAAAATAACGATTACTAACTAGCACTAGTAGTAAATATTTTGTTCGACAAATTCAATTTTAAGCATATTTTCCAAATTTTGGTCGCCCCTCATTTAAACTTACCGCAATTAGTATTCATCCTTTTTTTACCATATCTGTCCCTTGTATGCCTATTTTTGGTGTACTGGGCGGAGCTTATCGATAGCGGGTCTCATAGGATTTCGTTTCCAAAGTGGTAATGCCATTCTGCAGCCGATTGTACGTATGTATATGAATGTTCTAGTGAAGCTAAATTTATAAGTTCATATAAATAAGTTAAAATAATAATAAATTTTAACTCTATTATAATTATAAATAATTTTAAATAATTCTTGATTTCTTTAAACCTTACTACATTTATGTAATAGACTAGGATGAAACTAACAAAAACCTAACATTTATTTTTACATACCCTAATGACCCTTAATTTTTTATTAGTTTTTTGCGTATACCCTTACAAAGAGACACATCTGGAAGGTTTTTCTAGGAACTTTTTATTAAATTTAATTTGCTAGAACAAGTCAAAACATAATATTTAAATTAATGATACAACATATACATAATGAATAAGAACGTTGCTCTATATTTGCTGAAAGTATTCATTCTAATTTTCATTATTGATTTTTAGATACATAAGTACAAATATATTTACGTTGTGAATAACCAAATAGAATAAATCTAGTATTTTAATTATAGTATATTTATAAAATAAATTTTTTTGACGTGTAAATTTTAGTTTATGAAATGATATTGTGCAGTGAATGATTTTGTTTCTGATTTTATATATTTTTAATATTAATTTTCGCAGTATATTTGAAAGTAATAACATTTTTGAATAAAGAAGAAAGAGACCTTTTAAATGATTAAAAATTAAATGGTTCAATGTAAAAAAATATATGTTTTTCATTACAGGATGAAATTACATCATCTAATGAGTTTCTATTCTATTTGGCTGTTCCACTATGTAATATGTATTTTATACATGAAACATCATTTTATAAATACCTAACAAATAAACAACAATTTTTAAAGGTCCAGCTGTGGTTTCATTCTTGGGAATCATCATCATTGTTTCTATATAAATATATATAATACTTACTTTAAAACTTAATTAATTTAATAATTTTAATGTAAATCTATTTCCTCCTTTAATAGCCCATTTATTACAAAAAAATTTAATCATATTTTTCTCAATGTAAATTTGAAACTTAAATGTTCTTATATAAATATTCAAGAAAATTATTAGACTAAAAAAAACTGTCATTTTATAAGGTAGTTTTTTCAATCACGATTTTAACTATTTTTGTTTTTCTATACTCTTCATATCCTAAATACAAAATTTCTGTAGTAAACGTAAGTTTTTACTTTTTTCCTTGTATTTTATTCCACCATTTTTTTAAATAATATATTCATATAAAAAATAAAATATTTCTTACTTTTTTTTCAAATTAATTTGACTTTGAAAATTATTATTATGAATTATTGATGCACTGTAAGATGGTTAAAATGGTGTAATATCTATCTACATTACCATCACTTTGAAAACAAAATAAGTAGTGGGCTATTGCTGGATGTTTACTGAGTAATTGTGATATTATTTTTTTAAGAGTAAATAAAGGTAAAAACTTATTTATATAACAACTGAATTTCAACTGAATATTTATTACAATTTATTTCATCAGGCATTATGTCTTCAAAAGCTTTAATAATATTTAAAGTGCAATAAAATAGTGAAATATAATGTAAAAAAGAACCTAATCGAAAATAAACTCTTAACAATATGTCAATGTTCTCATTAAATTAATTATAAAATGAAACATTACAAATTATTTAAAACCTTTAGGTTTCTAAAAATTGTAAGTAAATTATTAAATTTTAGTTTTATTACCTTTTGGATTGTTTTTATTACCAATTTTTTAAATAACATCAATATTTTTAAATATTTAAATTATTTTACTTTAATAATGATATTTCGTATATCCAAAATTTTAACTTAATTTTATGCTTTATAGGAAATAATAAATTGAAGTTAACAATAAATTTTATTTAAACATCAAAATGTAAAAATAATTTACATAATTCTGATTTAAATTGTATAAAAAAATATAAGAGAAGAATTAATCAATTACAATCCTTGTTTGAAGAAAATTAACTAAATGTATACTGTTTAAAAGAAAATCAACAAAATTCAAATATACAATAATATATTTGACTAAATATGTCATACAAATGATTAATAAAAAACCCATAACCCAACTACTTCTTTCCCCATCCCCACAATCCCTTAACGAATCCAGAAATACCCGCTCCTTGTTTCTGTTGCTTCTGTTGCCCTCCTTCCAATTTATCCGACAGATCTGGATATTCGACGAAATTCAACGCCAAATCGTAGAACAGTGGCTTGGCTGGCACAGGTTCCATGGCTGGAGGTACCGTGACAAGGTTCGGATTTTTCGATAACAATTGCGGTTCCTCTCTAAACTCATCCAAACGTTCGATGATCGGTTTCTTGCTTTTGTACTGCTTCTGGGGCAGTGGAATGGAGGTCGGTTCTTCGGTTTGATCTAATATGAAATTTGCCTGAGCAGTTGCCATGTCCAATGGTCCATTTTCTTTTACGCTGTTCAATAATTCTGACAACTCTCCTGTGAAATCACCTATAACAAAATAAATGTATTTTGATGTTAAGTTTAAGATAGCGTTTTACCTTTAGGTAGATCAGCAACAGCCTGTATTGCACCATTAAACAAAAGAACTGCTTCCTTCCATTTCTTTTGTCCAACAACAGTGCGAGCCAAATAATACGATCTAAGGGCTTTGTAAGCCTTCATGTGAAGTTCGTAATGAGCCTGTGCTTTAGCAATGTCTTTAACATTATCGTTTTGTGACAACTCAGTTGTCTGTTGGACGTTAATATCCAAAAGCCTTACGCAATCTTGCGGTTTCCTAGTCTGCTTAACCAGCAACAAATTTCTTTGTGATGTTCTTTCAACTCTAACAGACAGCAAATAAGACAAGAGCAACTGATCTTGTTTTTCAGTCCTAGCACTGTCCCTGGTCAATGAAATAACGTCACGCAAATCGATGAATAAGTTTTCTAAAATCTTGATCTTGGCCTGATTGTCTTCAGCATGCTTCAATGACTCGTCCAACCCCTCGATACTGATCAAGAAAAGACGTACACGTTCAATTCGGACCGGAACCTTAACGCCGAACCACTGAATCTCGTGTAAGACCGCAGCAGTCTTCTCTTTAGTCTGCGCGACCAGTGCGTCGAAGTTTTCGAGGACGCCCTGGCTGCGTAGCTCTAACAAATCGACGGTCTTGTCATCGCCGATGTTGTAGGCGCAATAACGGAGGCTGGGCGTAATCTCCTCCACACGCTGTTTGTACGGAAGTTGGTCGTGTTCCGGAAGTGCAGAGATCAGTTTCTCATAAATAACTTGTGCTTTCTTCAAATTTTCGGCTGCCTGAAGCCACAATTGCAGCTCGAATTGTAACGAACCCTGAATCCACGCGACATATGCTTGGGATTCCAATCTTGTCCTCGCGTCACAGCGCTCTTGCTAAAGTAATTATGAACTTAATAGCATAATTTTGTAACAAATTAGCGACATTAACTTCAAAAGACACTTCCCTGATATTTTATTTAAAAATTTTCTGACTTAGGTCATCATCAAGGACAATAATAACACTTATAAAAAATTAATTATAAAAAATAACATAATAATAATAAATCATAAGTCAAAGATCAAAAAAATGTAAACAGAATATAACAAATATTAAATTTTTGCTGAGCATATACTCAACACACTGAACTATGAGATAGACTTTAAATTGCCAAAATGACTTGAGATCAAAACATATAGGTAAGTGCCTCTTTAACTCTAAATAAATAAAGATACCACTGCTAATATGGTTGATAAAATAAGAAAGTAACTTACCTTGCACAACTCATCCAACTGCATGGCATATGTACATGCCTTCCTTAGTTTCTGCACCAGATGGAATTTTTTACGAGGCTCAGTGTTGGCTTCTTGCCGCAATTGCATGGCATATGCCCAGCATCTTTCAGAGAGTACTAAAGGTACATGTAAGTATCTCTCATCAGCTTTCGAGTGAGAAATATGCTGTTCAGTTACATCTCTCTTCTTGAAATGTCTTCGGTCACCTTGTGGCAGTTTCAAAACTTTCCTCAAGCGTCTAATTCTGCGGGAGCAATAGCCCCTGTAACGTTGGTAGTCGCCGTGACGTAAACCATGTTGCTGTTGAGCATCTTTTATGAGTTTTAGAACTGAAATTGTATTGTTAGAATGTTAGCAGATGTTGGTTTTAGGTTAGGTAGACTTACTCTCTAATGAGAATTGCTTGAGTGGTTCGGGTTCTGGTTTTTCCTTGTTGATTTCCTCCTCAGAGGAATTTCTTTTAGCATCCTCTACCATTATAATAATTTAGTTCGACTAGGTGATTTTATTTACCACGGTGGCGAGAACTGTCAACTTGACAATTTACGTTCTCACTACTGACATCTACCAAAATGAATTCCAACCACAAAAATGTACATTTTTAGTTTTAACCGTAAAATTAATAATATTCATTTTTAAACAAATCAATAATTAATTATATTAATAAATTTAAATACAAAGAATTTAAATTTAAAATTATATATTTATCAATAGAGTTTACTGTTTAGAACGAATTTTGAAAGTTCCATATTTAAGTAATAGATGTCTCATTAACATAAGATTTTTTTCTGTTTTATTACTTATATTAATTATTCAATTAATATAATATTATGATTTAATCAATATTCCATCGATTTGAAGTAATGTTGCAGGCTAGGTAAATATAATGTTACAAATTTTATTGTTTTGTTTTTAAATATATTTAATCTTAATCACAAAATGAATTTTTCTTTAAAATATTTGTTGATATATTTTTTATTCAATCCAATCCAATCGAAAATAACCGGAGTTTATTCCATAATCTTTCATCTGATTTAAAGACATCAGAAGAAATTTCATTGAATAGTTAAATAGTTAAATACAGCCGCGTGCTTCTCCACCCCTAATCTTCGACCTATGGAGTATTTGCTTAGAAATTCTACATGAAAATTTTGCTGAAATAATTATTATAGATGATCCACTACTTTTATTGCCTCATCTGGGTAGCCGCCATCTATCAAGAAATCTACAGACGAGATCTACCCTGGACACTCGTCTCTGAATAGTATTCACTGACATTCCTCTCTTCAATTAACGTGTTTCATAGTTCATGCTAATCTTTGACCACAATGGTACTCATTCTGAAAAGTCTATAAAATATCAAACCAAAGATTATTAAATCTGATGGTTCACGTAGACACCTTTTTTTTTATAAGGGGAAAGTCAGAGACAGAAAACCCCCCCGGGTACCGATCCTAAAGATCACAACCCAGATGGATAACGCATACGTGTAAACGTATGCGGGTGAGCTGAACCAGAAGACTAAAGCTGACGTAGACGCCGACAAGGTGGATCCGTCCTGGGGTCACGTAGACACCAATATCAGTGACATTATGAAGCTGTTAAGACAGTACTTGCGTAGTGATTTGCAGCTCTCGGTTAAAATAATATCTGGTGATAATTTTGAACTTACCTGCTTTTTGTCGCTCAGTAACATCTCCCATAATTCTTATCTGAACGCGAGTCTAGAAGTAACACCTTCCAAAATATTGAAAGAGCGATCTGAATCACTATGAAGCATTACTACAGTTCTACTATATTCATGTTGACCATATTTTTACACAAACAACATGTCACTTTCAATTCTTAATTGAGATTAAACTGAAATATAAAATAAAAAATTTATTTGTATTTGTTGGGTTTTTATAATTCTAAAAAGTAGCTTAATGTTCTTCAGTTTATAATAGTCCAAAACAAAACATTATATTTTTGGTGCGGTAATTTTTAAGAATTAGATTATTGTCTAATTTAGTGAAGGGTCTATTCGAATACAAATTATTAAAAGTATTCGACCCTGGCGTGTATTCGATTCGCAACGAAGTATTTAAATACTTGCATTCGAATAGTTTTGAGAGTAGAATTGTCATCTGAATACGTTTCAATGGTTATTTGAATAGTATTAGAAGATGAATTTTAGAATCAAATATTTTGCATTCAAAACAAATAATCATTCGAATAAAAAAATTAAAGTTAGTAAAGGAAAATTGGTATACCTAAAAAAAAAAATCAAAAATTTTGGGCCAAAACCAACCGAAAAAAAACTTTGTTAAGAATACTATAATCTCCTAATTTAATTGTAGTTATTTTGTTATTTTTAATTTTATATAATGTTGAATCAGGCATATAATTTTTTTATAAATTAAAGAAGTTTTGTTAATAGTTAAGGTAATAAAACTATTAAAATGAAATTGGTAAATAAAAAATCTAATATGCTGCGCATATTCATCATACGGATCACAAAACAAAAATCCCTCTTCACAATAGTTCCTATTATTTTATAAATAGGAATTGGATGAAAGAAAAATAAACAAATGGCGGTGTCGGTGCATACATGACATCTCGAGAGCACAATCGAAATTGAAACAAATATTATCGATGTCTCGTAGTCGACATCGAAAAGAAACTTAAAATTAGATCCCAAATATCTTTACATTCGAACGATTATTCCTTTCAAACGCGACGTATTCGGCTATGAAAATTATACTAAAACAATTTGTAATCTAAATATAATAATTATGAGATTTACAATTTGAACGCAAGTATTCAAAAACAAAACTACTTGATTTTCACAGGTATAAAGTATTCGAATATTTCATTTTTACAGATATTCAAATGCGAAATATTCTATTCTGTAATCTATCCGATTCTCTCGACAGTACTTCAATTATATTAATATTTATTTATTAATTATCAACACAACTGCGCAGTTTATTAAAAAAGGTTTTTGATACATTTTTGTTTTTCTAACTTTAAATATCGATAACTTTCTTTTTTTAAACGGAATGGCCACTCGATGGGGGATTTTATATTCTATTGATCGGTTGTAACATACCCTATAGCCAAAATGAATATTTATCGAGATGTTACCAAAAAATGGGAAAAAACGTTTATTCGACTTATGTGAATTGTCACAAGTGTGCCTTAGATATTTTTAAATTTATTTTAAATATAATATTTTTTAATTTCATGTTGTTTATATTTGTGATGTAGATGTTTTGAGATATTCGATTGACTTTTCGAGCAGAAGAATTGATGGAATACAAATTCAATGCAATTTTTGATAATTTTGAATAATTTTCGTCATTTCATCTGTGCATTTCCTAGCATTGAATAGTACCAAACACACTTTTTCTCTTCAATTTTTCGATTGTCCTTTCGGAAAATCTAGGCGTTGGTCAAAGGTCAAAAATTACTCCAAGACTGAAATGGAGACAAAATATCGAAGCTTTAGGCACTAGCAAGTGATCGTGGACCGAAAAAAATATAAAAGTTTAATCCGTCTTTTACACAATTCAAATGGGAAAGCATTTAAATACCAGTCATTTTCTAGGATTTGAAATGTTTGTAATTGAGTAAATTATCGAATAAAAATGTAAAATGTTTGAATACTTGTTGTTGGACAAATTATTTAATAATGAAAAGACTGCAAATCAGGCTAAACTGTTCATAATCAGCTAGCTAAAACTTTAACGCTATTTTTCTTCCTATTAAAATGAATTGAGTAACGCTAGATACGTACGACTTTAATCAACTTCCTAACAAATTATAATTTACCTCGATAGGGTTTACAGTTCATTCGAGATGTTAGTTTAAGTAAAATCATAAATCGAAAAGAAAAAATTTAGCGGTATTTATGTAAATGGTTCAAATGAAAGAGAAAATGAATATGCTTTTAGTGTTCAACGCATCCAAATAACTCTAAAAAAGTAAGAACTCCAGTCAATCAAATTATTTTTTTCTAATAACTTCTTAACTGATGGGTAGCGTTTCTTTTACTGTGGTAGAACTGTATTTAGGGAGGAATTCGTTGTAGGCATAGATGGTACTAAAACAGTAATCTTTCACTGATTAATCTTTTACTGATCCCTTATCAATGAATACGAGTCACCGAGCTTTAAGTATAACACAAAATTATGAAAACAAAAAATTGACCCAACAAGACATTTCCCTGAATTACCAGAATGATATTTTAGTTAACTAAATATTGCATTTCTCAGGATGCACAAGATTTAGTATGTTCTTCCGCGACGCGAAACTCAGGAACGGTATAAAAAAGCAAACCCAAACAATCGTGGGTCAAAGTTCAAACATTCGCGAGGAATGTATACGAGATAATTATATCTCTATTAAACTATATTGATAGTTTAATAAATAAAATAATATAACGCAAAAATAATATTATTTTATTAAAACAACATTTAACATTAACGTTCTTTTGAATCTTTTGCTAGAAAAATATGAAATTAATTAAATTAATTAATTAAAACTCCTTATTTTGCATAATTTTTCTAACTGATACAGATTCTTAATATAAGTTTAACCAAATTGAAATACAAAATTTGTTTGGTAGTGTGACGTTAACGCGGAGGTCAATTCGACGTAAAAATTGAAATGCACCCTTTATAAAATATCGTAGTACGTTGATGGTATTTTTGGTTTTTGTTCCCCAAATAAAGAAGTGGCAAGTATTTAAATCTGGAGATCGCAGAGACCATTTAATGCATCTTCTACCAATTGATTTATTACCAAATTGTTCATTAAAATGTTCTCTTATGGCACACGCAATATGAGGTGGTGCACCGTCGTGCATAAAGAACAGTTTCGACGCAAATTAAGAAGAAAGTCGTTTAATAAATCTGGTAATAAAATTTTGTCCATCAAAATTTTGTATTAAAATTTTATTAAATATGTATTAAGAATATCGGTTATGAGAAAAGAGTTCTCAAAAGAGTAATAGAATGAAATTAATGAATTTAATTCCTTTTAAAAAAATAATACCGGGGAATGAGGATGGTTAAACTCATGTAGAGTACAGAACAGTACTAGTGGAAAAATGTAGAGCAACATTTTAAAAAAAAGCCACAGTTTAATACACGTTTAGATATTGTTTCAATGTACTTACCACTTATGTACAAATAAAGCAGTGATAAAAGATAATCATTTTCATCGCTTTGAAGGTTTTTATTTTGACAAAATTGAAATTGAAGTGGAAAAAAGTAGAGCTACTTTTAGAAAAATTCATTTCTTTTATTTATTACAATAAATACCCATTGTTTTTTATAATTTTTTCGCATCTCGTGGGTATCTTGGTATATAATTAATTTAGCGCTTCGAATAATTCTTCATTATTCCAGTAGGTTTTCCACTAATTTTCCAGTCTAATATTTCCCATAAATTTTCTATTCTTCATTCCAATATTCTGACATTTTTCTTCAGAAAGCAAACCTGGAGGTAAATTTTGTGTCGTTATCTTAATGAAAAAAGTTTTGTCATCATTTGAAACTAGTTGGTTGGAATCTGTGCATGTGGCTTTCTATTTTATGAAATAGACCAACACCATAGCCAGAAAAACACCTCCAAATCATTATCGACCCGCCTCTGTGTCTCATAGGTACACGTATATACAGAGTAGAGACTCTCTCTATTATTTTTTAGATAGGAGACGGTTTTTGGCAGGTTTTCCACCAAATTAGTTAACTTCTAGTAATCTATCTCTCATATATACTTCAACCTCAAGTTCTACGGCAATATGATGTTTAGTTTAATCTAAATATTAGTAGAAGGACAGTGAGAAATCGCCTAATTGATACGGGACTTCATGGCCAAGTTGCAGTTAAAAACCACTGCTGTCAGTGGTAAATTTAATTTGTTTAAGTCGGATGGTAGAACGTTTGTGAGACGGCCAGTGGGGCAGCGATGCCATTTTAAATACCAAATTCCTATGTTTAAACAAATATTATGGTTTGGGTATGTTTTTCTCGATCCAAAGTTGGACCCTTCATTCACTGGATCGTTTTCAATACAGGGAGATATTGGAAAACACCATGTTTCCATTTGCCAAGGGATATTTCAACAAAACAACAATCTCAAACACACGTCTAAAATTATTAATAATGGTTTCTAATGGAAAACTTAACTGTGTTTGAATGGTCGTCTCAGTCTTCCGAATCTAATACCTATATCTTTCGGAAGTATTAGACCGAGGCATTCGAACAAAAAATATTAAAAGCCAACTTCTTCAAAATATACAAGAGAAAATAACATTGTTGACACATTGAAGATACTGGTAGATTCTATGCCTAAAAGATGCCAAGCAGTAATATAATCCAAAGTATACGAAACAAAATATTCAAATATTAGTGTTATTGTTAATTTTTTATGAATATTAATAAAATATTTCATACTTTTTTCCAGGCCAAATTGACTTTTTGTTAAAAAAAGTAACAACCTATGAATATAATGATTATTGTGATTAATGGATCAAAATTGCAGTTAATTATATTTGTTCAGATTCAGTAAATAAATATTCCATACATTTTTCCATCACTGTATGTAATTTTATAACGAGTTCTTTAATTACAAAGGATAAATGTTTTTTTCTAGGTATCTTTATCAGTTCACAAAAGGAATAAATTTAAAGTAAAACAAGTCACAAAACAACTCCAAAATACCAATATTTGTGTATTATCGTAATACAGAATGAATTTAAATATTTAATCTTGGCACATTTGTATATACCGGGTGTATATATACATGTATATACACCTCAACTATTGTCTAAATTAATATTATACTGCGTGCAGATATAATTGATTCATTCCATTTTTTTTAGAAAAATATTAATCTAATACAGAATAATAATTGATTAAAAAATTAAACAAAAATCTTAAATCATAATTTGTCAGAAGCCTATAATGGGTCGGACACCCTCTTTGAATAAGACACTTATTGACGCATCATGGTATCGATTTAATGAGATTATCGACATTTTCTTATGGTATCTCACCCCACACAAACTGAATTTGACGTCTTAGTTCATTAAGGATCCGTGGAGGGTGCTGTAAATTCCTTAAGCGTCGCCCCATCATATCTCATACATGTTCGATTGGGGACAGGTCTGGAGATCTAAGTGGTCAAGGCAGTAAATTCACATGAGAGGCTTCTAGGAAGTTTAATGTGTCCCTGGCAATATGTGGACGGGCATTATCTTTCTGAAAAATTCCGAGATCTCTTCTTATGTAGGGATAAAAATAAGGCTCCAAAACGTAATCCCACCATTGACGTTCCAAACACCAGTCACTACGTTAGCGCCTATGGTTTGCTGGTAGAAGTAAGTCCAAAAAAAGGTAAGAAATCAAAAGAACTTATACCAAGGTGAACAGATCAAATACCAATTGGCCTACCTTCATCGGTAAAAAATTCATGACCATCATCCGCGTTGAACTCATCCTGTCCCTTAGGGTCAATAATTTAAGACGACGGTGTTGTGGCTCTGTGGTAGCTCTGTATCTTCCGCAACCTCTTGCTCTACTTCTTCTCCATGACTGCCAACATCGTATTACTCACATTTCTGTTCAAACGTCCCGCTATTTCTAGAAACGAAATTTCTGCTTCATCCAGGCCCATTATTCTATCTCTATCTAACTCGCTTAATTGGCTAAAATTATTTCTTCTTTGTACTCTAGGCATGTTAACCGTTTAGTATATATTACTAAATACAACAAATTGTAACAAAAACTAAGTACACTCTTGTTTGAAATACATTAAAGATATGATTGACTTCAAGTTTTAATCATTTTTTATTTTAATAGGTATCTATTTATATACCAAATTTTATGTTGTTTTTTTTACAGTTAGTATTATGTGTTCAAAAGTTACTTTATATTTTTCCCCTTCTGTATATATATTCATTAGGTACTGATTTGAAATTTTTATATATATCCGGTTTCTTTGTTATTTTCAATGGAACATCCAGTACATTTTAAAATTTTTAAATTTTACATTGTATGACTATATTATGTTCTATAACCAAACCTAATAATTTTTGAGTTATAAATTTTGTTCCAAAAATTTTGATATATTGATTGTCTAACTAAAATATACCAATTTATATACTGAAAAGTTTATTTTTGATATACACTCCATGTACGTTTTATCATAACGAAATTGAATACTAAAAAAACAATTTGATTAGTATAAGAATTCACTATGCATAAAATGAATACTAATAGAGACTTTATCGACAATGTAATGTAAATACAAAACAAATGCTATCCATGACGGACTACTATCAGTATATTTAGGAAAATGAACGTTATTTTTACATTTTTGATATAGGGAATGTTTATACCAATTGAAAGGTATTTTAATATTCAATTTAATTATGCATATACGATGTTCTATTGAAATAACAAAGTTATCGATGTTATAAGATATAAAAAATTGAATAATTGAATTGAAATAACGAACACCCTATATACAGTTTGGGAGTACTAATAATGGCCCTTTACAGTACATACCAAAAATGAATTTTCCAACATGTGTACAGACATTTTAGTTAAACTATTAATCGTAAAAAAAATTAATAACTGTTGGGTTTAGGACAAATGCATGCAATTTAAAAATTCACAAATATGCAATAACAAAGAAACTGGAAATGTTGTTCAAAATAAATTATAAAAATAGTTCATGTCTAATTATAATTGCAATCAATCAGTAAATTTCAAATCAATATCTTTATCCGTTCTCTATAAACTTCTAATAAATGTTAAAAGTTAGATGAATCACCCTGTATACAGTTTTTATTGAAGAGACAAGAATATATAAAAAAATGTGTATTTTTTCAGAAATTATTAAATTTAAAGTGGAACGTTCCATATAATATATAAGTATTGATTTTATAGTTTGCTATTTATTTTCATAATATTCAGCACATCATTATTTTGTTCAATTTAACAATAATTACTCAATACAATATTAATAGGCTGCAGTGTGTATTGAATAAACAAATTTCAATACTTGCACAAGAATCAACATACATGCATATGTGTATATAAATTATTCATGTAAACCTAATTTAATTTCCACATTTAAAATTGCCACTTGGAAAATAGGAAAATATTTCAATGACTTACTTGTTGAATAATTAATTTATTCATTGGAGGGGAACAGATTTAACCAACAAAAGGGGAAACAAGTTAACAAGTTTAAAATGAACTAATTAATTTTATAATTGTTGCCCCTGTAGGTAAAAGGAAAACTTGTCGCGAAAGTCTTATACGCCGTTCGTGGACTGTTCCGCCGTCGCTAATCTAAAAACTTTATTTTTATTATCCTAGTTTCTCCAATTTATAAAATAGAAAACTAAATTCTTTAACGCATGTTATAAACTTTTCCAATAACATTATCCTGAAATGCCTCCGGGATTATATTGTCGTTAACAAAGATATAATAATACCTCACGTCAAAGTGTTTCACGCAGCAAAATCGATTGCAACTTAAGGGGATTAAAAGACAGATGAAAATTCTTTTGGGACTCTTATATCGATTTCAATTTTAATCAACAAGTTACAGTAGAATATTTATCAAATAATGTTATGTTGCAAGAACTAATAGATGCACCATCAGCATTAATATTCTATACGTGGAAAAGAGTTAAATTTGCGGGTCAAATTTATGTGTTTTATTTACAATTATTGTTTATATAAATCATTAATTTTCCGCAGCAATAACATTATTTCAACGGTAATACTGAAAACCCTCGAATAAAAATTACAAACGTATAATAATCCCATAAATTTTTTGAATTTATTTCAATGCCAACTTTACAATATAATTCCATTGCCGTTTTTGACGTACATGTTAAATGATTATAATCAACGACGAAAATAATGTGGAAAAGTGCATGAATGGTGAAAGCCATAGTTTTCTTCATTTTACTTGCACCGTTCGTGAGATTGTGAAATCCAATAAAATGGCGAAATTCCTTTTATTAATTAAGTCTAATACAATGAACAATTAATTTTGCGATTTCCATTTTATATTATAACATATACATTATCGAAAGCAAAATCACAAAGCGAAAATACCCTATATTAAATTTGCAACAATGAGTACCTAATAAAAATAATTAATTCAATTTTACAATGGATAACTGTATACAATTGTGGAATACTGGTGGAGATATAATAAATAACACGTATTTTGTCAAAGATAAAATGTTATGGATGTTATTTATCACCTTCGGTTATTTTCAATATCAACGAAAAGACTAAAGTAACCAGAGTATCCAACAGTGGCAGCTCGTGAGGTTTGAGTCTGCTTTTGTCATAAAAATCTCTTTTATACCAAATGTTTTCACTGTTCTTTGAAAATAAAACACATGCCCAGCAAAATGATTATTTCATTGCTGTACTTCATGATAGTCAATAAAATTTGTCATCCCAAAATATAGTTTATTATAGTTTATAAGTATTCAAGTTAGGACTAGGACAATTTAATTATTTAACCACAAACATTTTGTAATTTGGTAATTTAAACTGGAAATACACATATATTTAATAAAAAATCCACCACGTCTACGACATTTCTGATGTAAATAATTTGTTTTGTGTTATTACTGATTGATGCCATATCATAATAAAAAATAGATGTAGTATTAAAAATATTTCGACCAGATGCTCACACGATCAAGCAGTTTTTGTAACTAAAGAATGGGAAATGTTCTGCAACTTCGTTTGGTCGGTGTTGAGTTATTTCATTAGCTAGAGGCACGCCTCAGCTTTCTTACTATTGAAACAATAGCCCGAACTTAAAGCGCATGCGCGAATGTTGGAACCAAAACGAATTGGTGCGAAAGGGCACATTTAAAAATGTCTCTGGAGAACTTGCGCACAAAATATTCATTCAAATTTAATATGAAACTGTTATTGTTTGTTTATTTGTCTATTTTACAACATATAACCCTCTTATTTTAGTTTAAATATGATGTTATATTCCAGAGGTGTCCAACCTGCGGCTCTTTGAAGGATTATTTGTGGCTCTCGATAAATGTACCTGAGTTCCTTTTTCATTCCAGAATTATCGAAAGAAGTAAAATCAATGTGTTTAATTTTTAATATTTAAATTCAATACACATATTTTGTACTTTTATTTATGTTTTCAATAAATATAATTTCTGTAAACAATTTTTTAATATCTTTTAAATACGTATTTAATTTTTTGTAAAATGGCTCGGACTATCAATGAGCTTGGCCACCCCTGTTATATTCTATTTTAAAGAATAAAAACGTAAAAAAGTATTTTTTAATATTGATGATATGCTAATAAAATCATTTTCATAGGTAGACCCCGCCACGCCTACCTCATCTGAGTAGCTTCCAGTGGTATCCAATAATATTTTTCGAATTGGATAACGTGATAAAACAATTTAAATAATATTTAATGACCTATTCATAAAGAGGTGTTGAGAAGATTATATTATTTTATGTGCCTTTAGTAAAGTCGTAATGCTTGTAACATTAACATTCTAATCACATTTATCACACATTACCGATAATTATTATGCATACACACAAATACGTAGACCACAAATACTTGTGAAATCGGCATAACCAATTGTTCCGTTAATTAAATTAAATGATGCCATTGATCAAAACATACACACATATTTCGGTTGTTTCTTGTATAAATATTGTGGCGCAGACTTATTGTGACAATAAACCGCATGTTGAATTGCAATAATTAACATACAATCGGTGACGATGGAACGCGGCGGCGAAAACCTGCGAGACCACAACTAATTGCCGCAATCAGAGTTTTAATTAACTTCTCGCGGTGGCGTTTCTGTTTGGCCACACGCACATATACATAATTACCCCCCAAAAAATCCGTCCGTTACCCCGTTCAGGAAAACAATCCTTGTTCGGGTGAAAATGGGAAAAAAGCGAAGGAGGAGCCAGACAGCGCAACTCGAGAGTCTCGACGGTTTCGGTCCCGCACACGGCGATAATTCTATTCAGTCATGTGGCAGCGTCGGTCGTAGTGGTCCGTTGTTCCACGACCCGATAACGTTCTACGAAACACACGAAAGAAAACACGTGAACGCCGTGTTTTGACACTTGTACGTTTCATTGTTGTGAAATAAACTTTTATTTATAAAATTGATTTGGCTTTTATTTTTTAAGTTTGTTTAAGTGACAGTGCTGGTTCGAAGCCGACGTTGTCCGGTCATTCGGGTTGTTTGTTTTCATTTTTTTTTCCGGATCTGTTTACTGAAAAACGTTAATATGATTTTCGAAAAGGTAAGGCATTTTCATCGGAACGATTCGTTGACGTTTTTGATAACACGTCTTATCAGTTGTCTGTTTAAATATAGTTACACTTGTTGAAATTTATTAAGGTGCCGAACAATAAGTTTGGACAACTATCAACTATTTTCGTTTCGATTCACTTACGCAAAAGTAAAGTGTATATTCAAAAATAAACTAAATTTCCATAAATAACGCACGAAACATATTTTCGAACGATCCCAACAGGTGTCATGCATAAATATTGTGGTTTACGCAAAATTTCGCTAAATAAAATTTGTCAAGTAAGCCAAACGATTAATTTAATTTGTTAAAATCGTCAACGAATTCCTTCCTATTTTGAATGTGATAAATGTAAGTACATAATTTAAATGAAGATCACGTATGTGTCTAAAGAACAAATTAATTAATACACTTTTATTATTATTAAGAAACACACACACACAAATGAATAAAAATAGATCAATTGCATTTTCTAGGTGATTCTATTATTTACGTGGTATTTTAATCATGACAATGTGTAGTAACAACGAAATATTTATTATCAAAATGATTTACTTTATGTACAAAAGTTTATGGATATATTATTAAAATTTTTAACGAACAACACTTATAAGTTATAAATGATACATGCGTAAAATTCGACAAACTTACTTACTTACTTCAAACGTAACACAAAATGTTTAAATATTGGCAACATAAAAAGTTATAAAACTGGACATAAAAACCAAATCAATTTGATATTCCGTATTTATTCTTATAATAATTAAAATGTTAAAATTTAGATGTTGGTTTATAACGTAAGAAGCATTCATTCAAACGGAAACAAAAATATGTGCATTTCGATATACAATAGTTGCTTAAAAATTCACACATAACGTAGTTAATTGTAATAATTATTTCAATAAATTCAATCAACATCAGTGTTCTTTCAAGTATTACGAATTTAATCGGTAAAACAAGTTTATAACAAATTGTACATTGTAAATGACTAAATAACTAAAATCGACGAGTGATGTCCAACATTTCAAAAATAAAATCCCAACTCGATTTCTGTTTTGTACTAGTTGCTGTAACTAATTATATTTTTATATCCCCCGTGACTGTGATAAATATAGAAGGAACGATGAAAAAAAAAAATACACAGTACACACAAATATAATTTGCAATTCCAGTTCTATGAATTTTAGCAAACAAAAAATTAATTATTATGAATAACTCAATAAATTGAACATCACAATTCTATTACATTTTTGCATTTTCAATCTGTAATTTATTTTACAGTAAACGTAAATAAATAATATGTGCAAATTTCGAGCAATTGTTTTAACATGAGATTGCATTAAAGCAATTTAATTTTATTCTGTTAAAATGTTTAACGAGTTGCAATACAATATTTCCATCAATTAATGTGTAGTGTTAAATTTAATTTTTAATAAAACAAATATTACTACTTTCCATTAAAATGGCTTTAATGAATGCGACTGGTTGCCGTTTAGGTTTGCGTTATTTGCACAAGAACGTTGTTAATGTCCGTTTGTTATTTACAATATAAAATTCGTGAAACAGAACAATACAATAGAAAGTACAGAATTATTTGTATATCTGTGTGAGAACTTTTCGTGTGATTGTCTGCAAGGTTTCGTTAATTGTCTGATTAACAAGTGAGTTTAGGTAATCCAGGAAATACTAGATATATATTTACACGAATCATCATCCGAACTAATCTAGTGTCTGTAGCAAATGTAAACTTATAGTTATTACTACCAAACAAAATACTGTTAGTCCAAAGGTGCTTTCATAGGTTCATAAATAATGACACTGACAGAAAAACTAATAATTTATATTAATAATATAATAGTCATTGATTTCACATGGCAGTATCATGAATTCTATAAATAAATTAAATAATTATTATTCTAATTATTTGACGTAGTTCTAATTAAAATTTATAAACTTGATACTTTATTTGCGTTTCGAGAAGGACGGATTCTAAACTTTTGGTAACAATTCTTTAAAGTCTTCAGTATTTGCGCATGCAAACAAGCTAATTAATTAATTAAAAGGATTGGTTTTGGATGTTTTCTTGGAGTTGTTTTTAAAATTAAAACACACAATGTGAAGCTACCATCTATTTAAGTTTATATGTAACAATGTCTGATTCGGAAAGTTTAGCGTTGTGTTTATTGCTAAAAATTTAGAAACTTAATATTATGTACAACAGTTGTTTAAGACGAACGACTTGAAGTTTTTATTTTTTTAATTAAAAAGTGATAAATATAAATTCGAAGTACAAACGCGTCAAACTCGAATACCAATTTTGATATCTAAATTATAATAAATGAGTTTTTTTTTTTTAATTTAGAAAGTTTTCTTTTCATTATCACGATTTAAATTAAAACTGAACATTTAACAAAATACAATTTCTGTAACTTCCAGTGACGCATTATAAAATTTTAAAAAGTAATATTTTTGAAACTTGAAGACATTTGATAACGTCGAATTAAAACGTAAAAGTAAACCGTTTCTTATCCCCTTAATTGCAATTTGTATTCACCCTTCTTACTTCGCCAGAACATCAGATTAATATGTTTTCATATTTTCTACCTTTTATTCCATCCTCTCACCGTTTGTTATTTCTCATGATCATTTCCCCTCATAACTTTTGTTCGCAAAGAACAATTAAATCTACCGTTTCAACCAAAGCGTTTTCGGACTGTTTACCGAAATGATAATTTATCGACTGATAAATGTTTGCAGAGCATTTCGAACATGATTATTTGTTGGTTTCCCGTGTATTGACGATTCTGTTATCTACTATTATTTGATTTTAATAGAAAATTTATTGATCTCCAATACGTCAAATTACTTATGTTGACTCAGTGATAACAGATGTTGTTAATTTTATAAAAATATGCAAGCACTTATAATCTAGCCTTAGATAATAAATAAATTCTTGTAACCGAACCTAACCTAGAGGTTTACGAACATTTCTTTTCATGTATTTAAATGGATTTTTTCCTTTGATAAAATTGTGCTCCGAGAGAAAACTAAACAGATATTTATTAAACCATTTCGAAAATCGATTATTCAAATAGGAAGACAGTCAATTTTTTTTATCGGCACTCGCATTCGAAAATGTAATTTCTCTCAACATCCAATTCCTTTTAAGGACATTTTTCCATTTCACGGCGAGGCAATGTTTGTGGTTGCGTCGTTAATTCAAGTTCGCGATGGAAGTGACTAGTCAGTCGGTGGCACTGATTTACGCCCAGCTCCCTGTGAAACATGTCTAACATGGCAATTATAAACAATAATAGAGCTATTATTCAGCCAGTCTGAGCCATTCTACATATCCCTATTCATAAGTAGGTAAGTTCAATGTAAATTGGATCTTTCTTTGTGTCGTTAACCGAATCATTGATGTCATATCTAGTAGTTTAATCTCCAGTTAAGACCGCAACAAATAATACTTATATAAATATGTTTGACGAATAGGTCGAGTGTTATCATGTTCTTGACCATAATCCTTCCGCTAACGGAAGATATCAGTTATCAAATGAGGAGATCCAAATCCGAACTGCTATTTATACTTCCATCATGGCATGCCGGATGTTCTCTTATCTAAACCATAATTCCATTATTTCCGTTTCTAAATAATGTAAAACCTACACACCAGTTAGAAAAAAATTGCTCTAGCGTCATGGGTCATTTAAGCTAAACGAACAGGCAATTATCATCCGCGTGATTAAATAGCTATTACGCGAAAATACCATGGAACATGACTGACCTTTGCCCATGGATATTTTTTCGTTGCAGATACAAAACAATATAGACTGCAAGCTGTTAAAAACTAATGCGTGTACACATACACTGATACATCGGCATCAGCATCGGCGCCGATAGTCCAAAAATTGCACCATCTGCCATCGGCAAGTCTTAAACTCTGGTGAATATTAACTATGATATGATGTTATTTTATTATACACTTAGTTCCAAAAGTTTATTGTTATTATACTGTACCTATTATTAGACTTCACATCTGTAAAGAACCCCTAAAGCGTTTTAACATTTACCAAATAGAGTATAATTAAGTTAATAAGAAATAGTTGTAAAATACCTTCATCATCAACGAACTTTATTATCAAAAACGATAACAATATAAGTTTAATTTAGTACCTCGTATTTCCACCCCTGTTTTGTAATAAAGCATTTACTCGCCTGTGCATGCCTCTTATTAGATTATCAATAAATTCTTGAGGCATATTATTCCATTCTTCAACTGCCGTCTATAATATGTGTTTAATACTCATGGAGGGAATTGATGTTGAATTAATTTGGATAAGTAAACCCATACATGTTCATTTGGATTCATGTCCGGAAAAGGTAATGACCACTCTATTCTTTCAATTTCGCCTTCTCTAATAACGTTCTGCCAACGGTTCGATGTGGACGAGTATTGTGATCCATTGTACCTCACTTCCTCACGAATTAGTTGTAGACCGAATCATAAGATCTATGTAAATATGTCCAGTCATTGTCACAGGAGCATGTATCAAAGCTGTTCTTCTATATATAATTCCACCCCAAAACTTGACACAACTACACTCCGGTAGCATATGGAATCACCAAGTAAGTCCTTGCTGTGCACTTCGTTCGCTCCAGACTCGAAATCGACGGTTAGTCAAAAAACAGTCTTGATGAACATGGACCCATTCCAACCTTGATGTTCTCTGTCTAAGTAATGGTCTAAAAACTCTTCAATGTGTTCAAGATTCTAATCGACTAGCAACAATCCGTCTTCTGATGGTTCTCTTCGAAATAAGTTGGTGGTATGTACCCCGAAAATGCCTTCTAAAACTGCTAACAGTTATCCACTTATTTTTTATAATTATTTGGACCATGTAACTGTCTTGTCTGGTAGTTGTCACCCTTGAACGTTCGCTTCGAGGTCCAGTTTCAAGGGACCCCATTTCATTGCGTCGTTGAATCGTTCTCGTAACCATGCCGTGATGAATGTTCAATCTTTGAGCAATTTGCCCACGTTACAAAACTTCCTCGTGAAGAAAGATTATTCGTAAATAAATTTAATTAGTTACTGGATATCTTTGCATTTTTACGATTTTTGAACTTTATTAAATTTGGCGATTAGCAACTAAATGCTGCTTTTTTATTAAAACTTTGAGAATGAAATCATTTGAATTTTTTGCTGCACATTAATTTTTTTTTACTTAAAACCGTTAAAGGTACATACCTATATTGTTTGAATTAAATTTAAACATCACATACAGGATGGTGGACGACTTTTGAAAACGTGTTTAACATTTCGTATATGGCTACTTCACTTTTACAAAGCCTCTTTTGGTCTTCAATATTGGGGAATGTGTTATTTGGTAATTTTTGTTTTTTATTTTGTATTCTGTTATACCTAAACTTATGTGAAATTTATTTTATTTTAATATATTCGTTTTAGAAAATAAATATTGTTGGTAAATTTGTATTGTTTATAAGTTATTTATATTAAGTTTTATTTTTTTAAAACCAATGGCATCGGCAATCTGCCGATGGATAATTGAAATCGGCAGCGGCATCGGCCGATGGGAAAAAATCGCCGCCGTAGTAGCCGTAGTAGCCGTAGTAGAAATCGATAATTACATCAAGAAGTTAGTTAGTTAAAATCGGGATGATACCCATAAAACATCCTTTATCCGTATTTAATCTAGCATACGGTTGGTTTTGTGGGATTATTACTCCTTGGGCAACAGTTTGCGAAAATTAATTTTTAAGCGACCGAATGGTGTTTTTAATCAAGCCGTGGATGGCCCATTGAAAAAACCGCGCTCAGGGACCGAATAATGTATGGAACATCCCCTGGGTATGTTTCTAAAATACCGGTCTTCTATAAATTCCCTATAAATTTAGCGGTTGAAACCGTTTAGGGAAACATTTATCGTTAAGATCGTTAAGGTCAGACATTATTTGGTCCTGGAATTAATGTCCAGTTTTATATGTAAAAGTCGTTCCGCCTCGTTTTTCTTTCTCATTAAATGTGAACGTTTTTAGAGGTTTTTTAAGGGCGGCACTAATGAAACCGTGTCATTAAATTTGGATCAGGTGTGATCAAATTGCTAATAACTATTCATGGAATGACCGCAGATAATTTTTATCGACCCTTCTATTCCTTTATTCCCGTTTCATTAAATCTTAACTCTTTACGGTTCAATTAATTGTTTCGACATCTAAACTTGCCAACACTGGGATGGTTTTGGTATGATCACTTTTGAACGGTCCTTTGAAATAATAGTTGAGTTAATGATTAACTCGTACGACAAATTTAGGAATTTAGTAATGGGTGGGAATGCGACACCGTTTCCCCCTCGTGTTTTGTAAGACAAACCGGGTCCTCCAGTTACACTTTTACACATTGAATTACAGCATATTACTTGGCGAGTTTAATTTCTAATTATAAATACGACACATAATTAATACATACTCCGGTCTCATATTCATAGTACCAGGCATTATCTTGTAAGATATTAATGGGAAACATTAAAAGGTCACGAAATGTAGATTAGCGAATGGCTTCATGTATCGTATCTGTTTCAAACCTTTCTTCTGATTATTACGTTTATGAGAGCGGCATATTTAATTTTTTTAATTAATATTGACCGTGTATGTAGATTATACTGGGAAAGTTCCTTGTCATAATTATAGGATGCATAAGGTAACGTGAATATTTTCCGAACGAATGATTTGAGTAATTGACTTTTTTAAGACAAACAAATTGTTGCTCTATCTGTGCCGGAAACATAGGAAATTATATTGATCTCAAACATAAAAGTTTCAAAGATTTAAACGGAGCGCTTTGACGGGACATAAATATTTTAGTTGTCATGGCAGGTGGATCCTGACTAACCGTCCATAACATATTGGTGACAAAGAGAAGTATTCTCTTTATTAATTGCTCAATCGATGAATCATAACTTGCGAAAATAAAAATAGGGTACATAAAGAAAAACCACGTTAGGAACCACTTACATGATTTTAATGAAAAAGTATCAACCATATCAATTTTTAAAATAAATTAAAGACATTGTTGATAGTTACTAATATTTATATAGAATATAAACACAGTCAAAGTGTTTATGGAACACCTAAATATTTTTAAATTATTCTAATAATATTAAAAAAACTAATATGAAAATATAATGAATTAATATCAAGTAGGTTCATAAAAATATTATTATAAAAAAGATATATTAAATTGCGCTGTTTAACCAGTACCCAGAAATACAACAAAGAGTAAAAAACATTAAAAAATGTGTTATACAGTGACTTCTTTTATATTTAATTATATTATTTTATTATATATGAGATAAATTATTTTTTAATTTAATTTAATTCGATTTGTTTGGGTGTTCCTTAGACACTTTGGATTATAATCTTTGCATAAGCAACACAAATTAACCACTTGTTGGTTCAGTCAATCGGAAACGAAATAATCCTAAAGGCTTTGTCGCCTATAAAAACAAATATTGAATCGATCTTGAGTCAAGTTCGCAACTTATACCATTAAGTCTGTTGTTCTTATTGAGTTTCCCCCCCAAAAAATACGATCACTAACAAAAACATCTGTCAGTGCCATTAGGTTAAAATTAGCAGGGCAACTTGACTGTGTCATGAAACTTCGACAATCGTGGAAGATTTTTTCCAGTAAATAATTTATTACGAAAGTTTGGAGATTTCACTTTGAAGGATAAACAATTTTGAGGGGGCTGTAAAAGAAACTCTTTTTGACTTTATTGATTAGAAATTTACCTTGTTATATATCAAACTTTGTTATTTTTGTTATTGGGAAACTTTTAAGAATTGTAAATACATATTTATTAAAACCTGCCTTTTATTCTACTGATTTTTCTCTTTTGTTAAGAAAACGGAATAATAATAATTCTTTTCATTTTGTCATGTACATTAAACATTTTTGGATTTATTTGTTAAGCTTTCCGAATCAAGACATTTATTAGTTAATTCCTTTAATCTGCATTTTGTTAAGTAAACATCAATATAATAAAAGATTAATATAAAATACTCTTCAAATTACATTTATTAAAATTAAAATTTTCATTAAATACTTCTTTTCAATACCATTATTTGTTTCGATTGAAAAATTGTTCTCGTTTGAAAAAGCAAATAAACCCCAACCAAAATCCACCCCCCAGAAATCGTATTGCAGCTGTATTTCCGTAACAACTGTGCCGTAAATTTCAGACCTAATTACATGACTAAATAAATATTGGTTCGTCAGAAATCATGTTCAATAATAAATGTATGGTTTCGGCGTTATTTGTTTACCAAATAATAGTTATGTGTGGGTTAAAAATTGTTGCATGGAAGCTGACTTTAAACATTTGTAGAGAGTTATTTGTTTGTAAAATATGTTATTTGTGAGTGTTTGTATTTTTCAGTTCAAATTTATGTCATGTCGGGTAGTTTTGATGTGACAGTATTGAAATTAGTTGATTCTACAGAATTTTGGTTCCGTTACATAACTGATGTTTAATGGTTTGAATAAAAATTAAAACCTGGTATCATTAAAAGTTTAATTATTATTTATAAAATTAGTTCTGTTTTCTGCATAACATATATTGATAATTGGCAGTGTTAAATACATTTCGATAATTGTTGATAAAAATTATTATGCATTTTTAGAGATTTATACAAAATTGTTTTATTGAATTTAATTTTAAGTGTACATCTGTTAGATACTTTTAAAGCCTCGTTACTTAGAAAAATAAACTTAAAGTAAAAAACTTGTTTCTCTTGCTAATTATTAATTAAAAAGTAATTTGCAAAGCAGCCTGGCAAAATTTATGAAAACTTTTATGGAAAGTTCATTATTATTTAAATGCTCCGGCTTCAAATATGCTAATCGTGTTTTTACCGAACGCCAATAGATACAAAAACTGATAAAATTCAAAACAGAAATTGAAAAATGTGCGATGTTACCACTGACAAAGGCTTTTAAATTTGCATAGTTTGCTGCATCATGGCTGAAATCACGAACTGAAACTCTATACAAACTGATATTATAAAAGTCCAGTTTTAGAAACAAATAAACACGTTATCAAATATAAATAATGCTTCATTTTTCGATAGGTTATTTCATAATTTTAAAACAAAATTATCAATTGTGTTTGCAACAAAGGTTATCGTTATTAAATGTTGCGAATACAGTAAAATGCATGTACCACATTGATGGATAAATATGTTTGTGGCGTGATTTGTTGTTTTACACAATACGAGTTAATTAAACAATTAGCGATTTATTAATTTCTTGCATTTGTTTGTATGTAAATTTTAATTTATTATTATTTTTTTATTGTAATTATCAATGCAGCCATGAACAAATAGTTTTAGTCGGACATAAATTTAATTATCTTAATTAAAATCACAATCGAAAATATTGGAAAGCACACCTAATTACCCGTGGTTAATAGACTGAACTATCTAGACATGAAAATATTATAATAGGTTGAACTATCTCGCGAACTGTTCAAGAGTTAAGCCGTCCTAATGAGACAACTTCCGAAAGATAATTGAATATAAGTCGGATTATTCTAGCCTAAAACGGTTTTTAAAAGAGTTTTGTTTAAAAAGTTGTTTTCGATTACTGTTTTGAAACGTGCAAAAATAAAGTAAACGATCATATTTCACTAATTCGTTTGGCTAGACGGACCATAATAAAATATTTTTAGTAAGTCAGATTAGTGACAACGCTTGCTATTTTTAGGGCAGGTATTTTTGTGAATACACTATTTACTCGGATCAACAGAAAGTAGAATTACTTATTTTACTCTAGTTGATTAAATTGCTGAAGGAAATTGTGTGCTGATGTATAAACATAGATAAATTTGGAATAAAACTGAAAACAAGCCAAACATTTTCCACACATTTGATTCACTTGTGTTAATTAGTATTTATTTTGTAGGAGTCTTTGTTCTGCTTCTAGTTTTAGTCTACAATTAGGTAATTATTTGCTGTGACTTAATAAACTAATAAAACTTGTTTGGATTTTACCCCCGCCCCAATTAACACAAATAATATTTCCCTCGGACCAAGTAAAATCTCCAAGTCAATACAACGAGGAGGGTTGATTCATCGTACAGAACAAATATGAATTGTTAGTTTTCAGACTAGCAAAAAACCAAACCGATGAAATCAAAATATACGTCCCGGCTCGATAAACATTTAAAATAAATGGTCCAAACCAACGAAATTAACTTCTATTTTTCGAACGTACCATAAACTAAAACTTAATCCAAGCAAAACATATGCCGTAGACAAAGTCCAATATACAGATATTATTATACTGCATCGGTAAAAAAAGGGAAAAAACGAAATAAACGGAAAACGCAGCCGTTGGTCGTGAGCAATTTAAAACTTTTGTCGTTTTAAATCGCTTTCAAATCCTTTTACGGCGCATGAAACTAAGGCCATTTGATACACCTAACGGACATTGTTTCAGGACGACTACGGTCCTTTATCAATTATGATAACATGTTTTGTGGCATCGTGTAAATTGTTTATGTTTACAACACAAACGTGTGTTATTGTTCTTCCTCTTTACAGCTAATTATGCAGAGTCAATTAATAATAAATTGTCATCATGTATGTCACATCAAAATTGTTCACATTTACTTTATTTCATTAACAGGCAAATTAGCTTGTTTACTCATCTTTTATCATTTGTATGTTATCATCTGTAGACGCTTATAATCTTGAATTAAATAAAAAAAAAAACAAAATTTTAACAATCTTAATTTTGTAGTAATGAGTTCTTATAAATGACTAAACAAGTTCATCAAAAGCTTATTTTCTTTTCTACTAAGCAAATCTTATTCTTGATCTTTGACATCTTTTAGAATCACATCAAATCCAACGACAATAATAAATAGTTTGTTTACTATTAATCAAGACTGTTATCACGGATGACAAAGTTGTGTAATCTCAAATGAAGAAAAACAGTCTTAACTTCCTACACTATGTTAGGCGTCTCGTACACAGTCCATTCACCCTAGTCTTATCGTAATTTCTGCAACGCACATAACGAATATGTTTTGATGAGCCAGTTGCAACCGCTCCGATTGAATAATCTGGCGATTCGCCACGTTTATTGCAATATCCATCGGCCAAAAGATAAAACAACCGATAGGATCAGATCTAATCTGAATCTATGTTGGCGCGGCCTTGTCAACGCTGCACTTTGTTGATTGCTGCTCCCCGGTTACATACTTAATTTACTACTCTCGTCACACATGAGCCTCTGCATATTTTACACGCTTCCGGTCGCCGGTACGCCGCTACCGGTCGAAATGAATATCTTTATTGTGTTTTGGTTTCATTATTTATGTCATTGTATCGGTTGGACTATGGCAACAATACCGTTTACTGTCACACGGTAGAATACAGAAACAACGACGGCAATGCAGAATTTTTGTTGTAACTATAAAGGTACTCGAGCCACTCTTTTATTTCTTTCTATTACTGAACCTGGAAAATAGAAATTATGACTACTCAAACCATTATAATCATTTTTCTAAAGTTAAATAATATAAAGTGAGGCCTATTTAAGATGGGAACCTGTAACTTATTTATTTATCATTTGATTTTAATGAACAAAATGATAAAATACACACCACCGCAATGTCTAGGGATAATTTAAATATATTCGATAATTTTATTTTAAATTTCGGTTTTAATTTAGTTTGAATATGGGTATACAAAATTGACTAGTAGATTATTGAAACAAATGAAAAAACATTTCTAGATTGTAAAGCTTAACAATAGTATTGTTTAATAATTTGTATGACCTCCCCGATTAGTGACAACTTGCAACGTCTGAACATGCTCAGAATTAGATTATCGATGTTCTGTTGGGGAATCTGATTTCAAGCATCGCTAAAAAAAGAGTTCTGTTGTCTCTTGACCTTTCCAGACGAAGAACCCTTCTTGGAAGTATGTCCCACAAGTGCTCGATGGAGTTCAGGACCTGGAGACTGTGTTGACCACGGCAATATATCAACACTGTTGTTTTCCATAAATTCCAATGCACTTGAAATGTGAGGTCTGGTATTATCATGCATATAAACAAAGTTGGGCCCAATCACTGCTGCATATGGAACAACAATTGGTCCCAATATTTGTTCCACGTATGATCTATCCGTCAGAAAGTTCTCCAGTAAAATGAGGTCGGTTCTTCCTCCGATACTGATTCATCCCAAGACTATAACGCCTATAAAGGCGGTTTGTATTGTTCGGCTCTTTCCACACGCGCACTCTTTTAAAATCAGGATAAATTCCAAACCGGGTTTCATCACTAAAAAGCACCGTTACCCAATTTTCACTTTGCAACGAATGTTCCGGTGCCTACAAAATTCAAAATACCTCGATTTCCCGATGAGAGCGGTTGAACACTCAAAGGTCGACTTCTACGTAGATTGTTTTCATATAAGCGACGACGCACAATGTCAGCCGAAACTCCAACATTATGTACTTGTTGGCGCATGAGTTGCAAGTTTGATGCTGTCATAGTAGGGTGTTTTCATGCATTTAGTGGCAGAAAACAGTCGTGCACAGGTGTTGTAATACGGTGCCTTTTCCTCATATCTCTCTCTTCTCTATATCATCTCAAATCATGCTTTGAGTAGTGCCTATTTCCATCACAACCTGAGTTTGATTCATGCCACCGTCCAAAAAAACTCACCGCCCTTATCATTTCTTCTCCAGTTAAATATCTTTGCGCTTAGTTAATTAGCACTATATTGACTTGTACGAATAAAATTAAAGGTAAACCATGGTTTTTTGTAGGGAGAATTACGAAAAATATATCGGCGGAGAAATGTGTCGTTTCATTTTAATGGAAATAACCACAGGAATAAAATATACAGTCAGTTGTAAACCGCCTAAAATAATGATTATGTAGTCGTATTATTATACAGGGTGTTTCATAACTTATTCGACAAACATTAACAACATATGCACTCTTACACAAGTTAATTTGTGCTAAAAAAATATAATAAAAGTCCAAGAGAAACCAGGGTTGAAAACAATGGGGACAAAATGACGTATATCGTACCTAAATCATCCGAAACAGAACCGCCAGCGATACTTTGAGTCTTCGGTATCAAGCAAGAAGGAATAACATTTGAACTAGTACGCCAAAATTGGATTCGATGAGCCCAAGTTTGCGTTCAAGTCAATGAAAACACTTTTGAACAACTTCTGTAGAATGAAGTAAATTGTTTGTTATAAAATTTATTATTTATTATCTCGTCTGCTGTTGGATTTTTATTACATATTTTCTTCAAAAATCAAGTTGGTATGTAACAGTGCATTTGTGGTTAAAGTTTGTCGGGCAATTTGTGAAACAGCCTGTATACATAACGAATAATTGACCCTTGACCACATTCTCTAAATTTTTAAGCCAAAAACAAAATTATCCCTAGACATAGCGGTTGTGTGTATCTCAGAGTATCAGCTTGTAACTTAATGCGTTACTGTTCAATTCTTTAAACTGGCAACAACACGCTTATATTCAATTTTATCTTTTAGATTAAAACCAAAACCCACATTAAAAACTTTTTGTACATTACATGACTGTATAACATTTTCTATAGTTAAAATATGACTTACTTGAAAGTGTCTGTCTCACAAAACATATTCCATGTTAATATACAGTAGTGGCCATAATTAAGCAATTTATTATTAAAAAAATAAATTTTCATTTTAATTGTGGTATATTTAAGTCGGTATATTTACTAATTTATATTTTCACTGAATGCGTTGGGTCTGTTTTTCTGATACTTCATAAAACTGTGTACGCTTCTTTGGATTTGCAAAATTATTATGCCAACTTTTCATTTAGTAAAAGTATATAAAAAATTTGATTTTAATAATGTATCTTGACAAATTTATTATCACTAGTTCTGAAAAAAATATAATTCAGCGTTTCAACGAGAGTGAAAAACAAGTCGACATTGCCAAAAAATATAAAGTTACTGCACCAATGGAAGCTACTAAAAATTATATAAGAGTTTGATTTGATGATTACTATAAAAACAATCTATTCAAAGGTTGAACTCTCATTAAATCCAATCTGGAAGGAATGGGCCCGTCTAATATCATTTTAACAAGTTGGTGGATCTTGATTTGTTTGGACGTAGACCTGCCAAAATATAACTTCTTTCCAAATAAAATAGTGTGAAGGCCAGATTCCGTGGAAATGTGTAGTTTTTAGTAACGAGTTCAATTTGTTTAAAAGTGATTGTCTTTCTTATGTAAACTGTCCTGTACGGTCTAGACTGAATAATAATTTTCGTAACTTTAGTTAACATTTTAAATAACAATTTAGTACCATATATTCACGAATCAAAACACAGTCTAAGGTAAACATAGTTGTTTTATCTTGGACGTCAGTCATCAGAATTCAATCCTATTGAGAAATTTAAATGAATTCTTAGGGGGGTTTCAGGAGGGTTGTAAAGGTAATGAAACAAAAGGGTTAATACACACAAAATTAAGAAATAAAAATTAATTGCCATTTAAAAATAAAAGTTGCTATATTTATGTCTACGCCAAAGCTAGCTTATAAGTATATGTAGATTTTTCAAGGAATATATTTGATTTTTTTTATTAAATAATAAAGCATAGAGGTAAGTAAATGACATATGTTCTGTTATAACGTTACATTAAATAATTTTAGTCTTTAAAATGTTGCTGTAATTATGGCCATAATTGATGTGATGGTTAATGTGATTGTGATTAATTAAAAATTATATTTTTCAAATGAAATTATTCCTTCCATAAAACATGAAATAATATGTCAGAAATAATAATAGTTGTTTCATTCTTAGTACCAACGAGATGTACAAAATCAATTTTATTTGTTACAATATGGTATGTTCACTAATAGTTATACACTTTTAAAGACATAAATACAAGCATTCTGATTGTGAGACTAATGCGTTTATTTGGTAAATGATACTTTTTGAATTTTTTCATTTTTTGAATGTATTAATTTTTATGATCCGAAAACATAATTTTATTAGAATAATGTGATTTTTAATTATGCTACATACTTAAAACCCAATATTTTCTATCATATAAATAGTACGCGTCTTTTGTGGAATTTGTGTGTAAAATATATAAAAAGTTGCAGGAGTATCTTATCTGGGCCACACTATACGGGGTATCCTAAATTAGTTCTTTGACTGTTTGGAGTGCTTCCAGACCAGATATAGAAAAATGACATTTGGCATATTTCGAGATATGTGCTAATGCTATATAATTTCTGATATATTATATTATTTTTAGCTAAGATATAACGTATAATTTAATTTTTTTGTGTTTTATAATATGTTATAAATATAAATTCTCATGTGCAACAATATTAAGTATGATGAAATCTTCATCTTATATCTTAAATAAAGATTAAATAAACCACAAATTAAATTGTGGTATTATATAAAAAAGTGCTTGAAGAAAAATTTTACCCTTTGTAAAAAAATAAGTAATCAATAATTTTCTTATTACAATAAATATTTTTACTATGGCGAAATTAATTTTTAAAAATAATATTTTTTGTTTGGTAATATTTATGGAAATCTTTTTTCATTTCAGAGTGTTAGAAAAACAACAAAACAACTCAAACAATTTCTAACGCAAATCACGTTTCCATAATCCAATTTACATAGTATGTCAAAACATTCCCTTTCATTAAGAACACCCCTTTTTAAAAGCTGTTTAAAAATTTATAACATTTGGAATTAATTAATTAAATCAGAATTCGCGTTAAAATGTTAAACAAGCCAGTTGCTGAGTTAGCAACTAAACCGAGTTTGAATGGTCGACCGACAAATGAATTCAATTAGCATATTATTTACACTTAGCGAGCAATATCCGGAAGAACACATGTTTTGAACTTCCGGGATTTAATTTAATAGGAATTCTCTAATCCTCGACGCCGTATAATCCAACCACTTAAACTAATGAACAAAACAACGACCGTGTCAGTATTGAGGTTTTATTTAAATTCTTTCCGATGTTTATAGTGATTAGACCATCCGAACTTTTACGTGTAATCCAATTCGGGTGTACAATCGAACGTTTGAACAAATTAAAATGGGCTCGAATTACTTTTTTTTTTTTGTTGTTGTTTCGGTATTGATTAATGGACAACGAGTAGAAGCTTAACGACATTTTATTTACTCTTGTGATTAACCATTTGCTAGCTTTTATAAAAACATATTCATTCCATTTAATAATAAAATTTGTTATTATAATAGATAATCCCGTAGAAATAAATGCAGTATTTATTATATTTTCTATACGAAAATGACATTAAATACCCGGTTTTAGTATTAGTACTAAAATATAAAAATGGTAATCTAATATTAATGGCCCATTATACGAGTCCATCTAAAAATTAATATTTGTGTATTTTCATTAGTTAGTTTTTTAGAAGTAAAGTCTCAACACTAACTCATTAAAATTAATGCTGGAAGATCGATTGAAATCGTCGAAATAACGACAAATAAATAATTCACATTTGACATGTACTTATTTATTCTACGCCCCAAACAACCATAAAATCGTATGTAATCAAAACCAACTTTATTGTGCTGAATAATGTATAAATTAGTTTAGCATACAAAATTACAATTAAAAGTGCTTGTACATTTAATTTGGATAATTTAGGCAACAAAAGTGGTTTAACGAAAATTTTGTTCAAAGGCGCAACAGCTGGCCGGAATAGTAGTTTAACTTTTCAAATTACAAGCACGATTTTTTTATTGGGTAACTTATGCCAATAACTATAAAAATTAGATACGAACTCTTTCAAACACGCAATGTGAAAACTTCCATGGTGTTTTTATTATAACTTCTTGTTCTTTGTCGATTTCTATCAAATAATGTTTTGTGTCCGTAATATTCCAGCTATTTTATTTCATATTATTTTGTTTATTTCATATTTAAGGTATGAAAATTACTCTGTGACATATGAAATGTTAAGGAGATTAAACTTTATACTTATTAAATTTATCCTGTCACATTAAATATCACTAATAAATATTTAAATATTGTTTATGTTTTAATCCCATGTAGTATAAATACGTTCTGAGGGTGCCCTAGATCTATATGCGATTAAAATACGTTCGAGAAACGTTCTCCGGAGGCCGTACCAGGGAGATATTACCTGCTAGATTGTCGTAAATTTGGAAACATAATTCTTTTAGCAATACGAGTTAACAGAGGTATCTAAACTCGTCAAAATTAATATATCTATTACCAATATTTGTTTATAAATAACGTTATTATAAAAACAAAATAAAAAATGTATATTTTTTAACTAAATTTTATTTTATTTTTGGGCAATCCTGTAATCCTTTGGTTACAGTCCTTTTGCCTTGCTTTCCAAATTCATCCTTGCTTAAAATATGTTCTTCCTGTATTTGCCTATCCATATAATCCCACAGGTGTTCTATATGATTTAAATCGGAATTCTGAGAAGTCCACTTAATGAAAATAACGGAATTCTTCTAAAGCCAAGGTATTACTTTTTGGATGGAATGTTTAGGATCCTTGTCTTATCTGTAATGGTATTTCCCATCAGGAATATGGAACAATCATATTGTGCATAATGTCTTTATAAAAAAAGTGATCCATCACACCATTTATTTTTATTAATGGTCCTGTTCTAGATGCGCCTTAAACCATTATATCACCACCTTCCTGTTCTATAGTGAGTCTTAATACTTTATAGAGTATCCCGTATTTTTTGGATCTCTTTGTTACTGTCTACCATCACTTCAAAGAAGGTGATTTTGATTTCGTAGCTCCATTTTCATCAGACCAATTAATGTGATTTTGTGTAAATTCCAATTGCGCTGTTTTATTTTTATAATTAATAATTTTTGACAGTAGTGCTGCTAAACAAATCCATTTACATTAGCCTAAAACAGTTCTCTCAGACAAAGAATACTGTGAATTTTTATTTGCAATTTCTCTGGAAGATTTCTTTGAATTTGCTTGTGATATACGTTTTATTTTCTTGTTCACATTTTTTGGACCTTCCGGGATCCGGTATATTAATTGTTATGTAACTCGTGACGTTATATTTTTTAATAATTTTATTAACAGTTCCTTTGGGATCTTTTCAATAGTTTTGAAATTTCGTACTGTCTCACATCTGAACTAAACAATTCAATTAGTTTATACAATAATACTTGAATCTAATGATTTAACGACAATGCTAAATGTATAAAAAATTTCCATTTTTATCGTCAAGCAAAAATCATCTTTTTTTACAAATTAATATTAATTTTAAAATACAGAGAATATGTATATGTATACAGTGTGTTATTTAAAATCAAATAATTCAATTTGTATTTTAACTATTTTAATTATTTTTTAAAATAACTTATTTAAACATAAAAAGTTTCTAAATTAATAGTCACCACTGTATATTTCTTAGGGATATTCCAATAAATGTTCTAGATATGTTTCATATAGATGTTCTTAATAGATAGGAAGCTCATAATATTGCCAAAATTTTATTATCAAATAAAACTAAACAATTATAATAAACTATAACATCAAACTAATCAGATTTCTACACCAACAATTTAATGTAGTTTTGAGTCACATTTTTGATTAATTTATTATGATTCTAAAACATTTAATTGCAGCGCCTATGGACAAATTAACACCAAATAAAACTTATAATTGCACTTCAAATTACTTACCATTTTAGCAGGAGTCATCTATTAAGACAATAATGACAATTTTAACAAGGTTAAATGTTTGTGCCACCAAACTTTGTATATGCTACATAGTATTATGCATTAGCGTATTAGTGATAAACCAGTTAATAATTTTGATACTTTCTGAATTTAGGAAAACTGCTTGGAAAGTATTTCAATAAATCATTGATTTTTGTTACATGTCTTATATTATGCTTCTATGACGAAAAGAGAGAAACTGGCTTATATTAAGATTTAAATTCATATTTATGGTTTCTGATACATCACATCACGTTTATATTACAGCCACGTACCGAGGACGTACCAGGGACGTCCGATTATATTTTTCTAAATAAATACGAGATAAAACGTCCTTGAGACATTCTATTTAAACTTGGGACTTTAGGATCTATTTAAATAGAACCTGTTTGGAGCATCCTGAGGTCGTACTGTGCTATCTGGGATAATTATTGATATCAACAAAATTGTATTTGATTTTATGATTTGATTGAGATTTGATGCCCCTTATTATAAATTTTCTAATTTTTCTACAATTTGATTGCAAAAATTTATTTTTAACCGACTTGATAAATGAAACACATATTTCAATGCACTGGTTCCCTGCTTGACAAGCGTGGTGAAAACATGAAAAATGATTAAAATAGGACTCTTTCAATGTGAAATTATGATTTTATAATTAAACAGAAAATTATTCTAATTTACTCTGAACAATTGAAAGTGTGGGAAAATTTAATTATTATACTAGTGTTTAATCGTTTTCAATATACACTATTATTTCATGCTGTAATTATAAGAAATTTTAGAAATTTCAGTTTTAGAAAAAATTAAATTCCACTTATTTATGTAAGTTTACTCGCCCTTTTTTAAAGAACATAAAATTGTTGGTGATACTCTCATTACGTTTAAGTATTTCTTTATTTTTAACGTCAATAATCGAAAACCTTATATTATATTGTTATTAGAAAGAAAGTTTCTCTAATATTTTTTCCAGTAGATTATTTTACGGCATTCCAGCTTTTATAGGTTTTTTTTGTCTTGCGTTCCAAAAAATTTATGGAAATTGCTGTCTCAAAGCTAGCACGTGTTTTACGACCTATAACTATAATTTGTTAATTACATTTAATTAGTTTCTTTAGATTAAGTCACTTTCACTGTCCTTTTATTTTCAGAAAACAGTCGTTTATTTATACTAATTATCCGGTTTGACAGTGTGTTAAATTAAACAACATTTCCATTTTAGATATTCACTTAGATATGGATTATTACTTCCAGGATTATAAAAAATGATTCAGTGAACCTGCACAAGTTTACTTTCAATTACAAATTTTTAATTGTAAATAATTATAATACTTTCGCTTAAATGCAATAAATGTTTATTTTCCATTAGTTTTTATTGACCGTATTAATGACAAATCCAATATGTAGTTATTACTGTGGTGTTGATAAAAAAGCTTATAAATGAAATGGGATTTTTAATCATCTAATAAAATTTCAACCCATAAAACACAGCATCATTTCAGGAATTGTTCACAAATTTGAATTCTGGTAATTGTAATTTCAAATCACCCATATAATTGTACATTTCTATAATACCTCTATAAAATATAGCACAAAAATATAATAATTAAGTAGAGCCAACAATCGAAAATTAATACCCCATTGTCTACTAGCAACCCATTGACAAAATGTGAGAACGATCAACAACACATATGGAAGGTCGAATGTATTGTTTACACTTTCAACACTCTGACCAGGCCGCATTCTCCTGATAATTGTGGGAAAAACAGCCGTGACCGCAACTCGACTGTAATTCTGGAAAATCGGGATTGCGTCCACTAATTAGCAATCGGGGTACGATTAACCCTGCTGTCCGTAAGGTTGATGACTGAAAGGATTTGGTCGGGTGGAAAATCCACTTAACGCGACTTCTTTATTAGGTTACCTCTCCTCCGGTGCTGAAAGAATGTGATGTCAGACGTATGTAATATTTTAAAAACATTTATGGTAGCGTGACAATTGATTAAAGCCTCCATTGATTTTCCCCATAGCGAGCACACAGTCATAATTAAAGCGAAACCCAACGAATTAATGTCGAAGGAAACACGAGATGAATTTGCATTGTAAATTAAATTGGCAAGTAGGTATGTCAGTAAACCATTATTTACTTCAACACGAGACCGTAAAGATGCAGCGACGTTGTGGAATTTTCAAGTGCACTCGGCCACAAATAGATCAAGACATCGAACGTCCCATTAAGCTAACATAAGTGATAGGAGGTTATGGTTACTGTTCCGATGGTTTTTGATTGTTCATGCCGATGGTATAATACCAGATATGGTAGATAAATAATGTTATTATTAAGTATTAATCGTTGTACCATTGACCGCGCCTATAAAGTGGAAAATGTGGCACATGAGAAGTACACTGGATGCATACTGTAATGGTATGTGTGTACAATATTTTAATTATGTATTATTATGTGTTAAATGCTTTCTTGTTTGGATAATAAGCGGATCGTGATTCGATCTTGATCTGTGACCTCGAAGGAAGAGATGAAATGAAGAAGGGAGAAGACACTGAAGTGTGGAATTCATTTTTTCATATTAAATTCTTTCAAAATAAGTCTGATACAATTGTTTCAGCAATTTTAAAACTATATAATAGATTATTAGAATTGTAATAGTAATAGATTTAAAATTAATGTCTCAATTAAGACCTTGAACGTTGATTGAAACGAATAAGAATTACGATCTATTTAATTTGAACCAATTTGGAGATTTTATTTTAGTAGTGGAAGATTCCCATTTTACTTCAGCACCTGGAATTTCTCCTCACTAATGCAAATTGCAACGCAAATAGGTTAAAAAATAAATCACTTAAATAGATAATCTAATGGATTGCAATATCCATTCTAGAACAATATCGACGTTAATGAAAACACTATTACTTCTGTTCTGTATTGTTAAATTACATATAAAAAATTAATAGAACACTTTCGTTGTAGTGCATTTTTACTTATTTTACATAAAAATGCAATACAATCAAACACATCTCGTTCTCTTTAGTCGTGTAAAGTGCTCCATGTTAATTATACATTAGAAATGTGATTAATATATACAGAAAATTTTATAATTTATAATTGCCAGTAAAAAATGAATTAATTAAACGGATTTATATTCTGACATATAAATCGATTTTGCCATTAAAGTGTTCTGAGAATTATTTACATGTATACTTTATTACACATTTGTTTCAGTATTATTGTCAATTTGTCCTTAGCTTAGTACAAATCGTAAAATAACATAGGTTTAGTGTGGAATTTGTTGCATGGGTGTTCGCATTTACATTTCAATATTTCATATACGTATTTCGATCGAAAAACACATATTAACCAGTATTTTTATGCATTTATACAGTTTGACCCATTTAAGATAACTGAAATTTAATAAATAATTGCTCAAAATATAGTCAGTGAAACAATAGGCCTACTATAAATATGTTTTCTACAACATTCCACAGTGATACTTTTTACAGTAAAAAAATTATAAATATTAATTAGAACACATTTTACGAAACATCTGAAATTTATCACATGTTATTAGTGGAAGTACATCGTGTAATAGACAAAATTGAATGTTTTGTTGCCACTAAAAATTAAAGTAATTATGGGAATTAATTCGTTATTATCTGTTATTTTAATATACAATTTATTCATGCATAGAGTTTTTTAATGCCACACTGTATATATATATATATATATATATATATATATATATATATATATATATATATATATATATATACTTTTGAAAAATTATTAAGATAACTTTCGTAGTCATTAGATGTTTTCCCTTTTTTCTCTATTACAGATTATAAAAGTATTATTATAGATATCACGATAAAATATTTGCTTTATAGTTGCTATCAGTTTTATCGTTACATTAAAAAAATATCAGTTTAAATAATTACAGTCGAGCGTCGATAACTCAGACCATGACTTGCATGGAAAAAAGATCGACGCAAGATTTTAAGTTAATAAATAAACTATAAAATAAATATAAATGTATTGGGAGGCACATCGTAGATGTATTAGCACATATCTGAAAAACTGTAGAAAACAAATATCTATAAAAATGGCCTTTAAAAAAACAAGATGTTAAGCCTAACATAACTGACTTAAAAATTAAATTATTTATCTTGAGAGCATCCGCTTTCTTTCATACATTAATTTCTTAAAATAAAATTGTGGTGACACGTTAAACACAGAAAATAATAAAGCCCTATTTGAAACACTATTTCATCTCATATCATCTGTATTTTACACTTTTTTCACAAGTTGTTAGAAAAACTAATTAATATATTCTGAATCTTCACTCAACAATAATCAAAATTGATGGAACGGTTAACAACGGAATTATGGATTTCCTCCAAAAATTTGATTTATCAAATAGTTCAAATTATCAAGTAAACGTTACACGTAATTTTTACTCTTGTCGCTTGGCTCATTCGAGTTATCAGATATCCGAGTTATTGAAATTCAATTGTATAACATGTATAACAAATTAATTTTACTTTTATGTTAGTAATAACTTCATTTTAAATTATATAAAATTAATATTGAGTGTTATTGCATGTTTTCTTCCATTTTTTGTCAATAATACGTTTAAATATATCCAACAGCACAAATACAAACAAAACGAGAATTGTATCTCTAATATTTGTTTTAAGTAAACAATTATTTTATTTGTTGTGTATAAATTGTGGATAATGCCAGCAACCTCTGGAACAATTATCCACTACCTTAATTGCTAGCATTAATCAAAACAAGTTTTACAAGAAACTGTAGATTTTTCATTTTACAGCCGAGCGATTCTATATGCATGTTGCAATAAATGCAACATAATTTCTTTGAAGTGAAAGAAGATTTTTTTACATTCTATATATTGCACTGTTCATTTCGCATAACCAACTAAATATTGATATTAATTCATTGCAAAATTGAATTTCTTCTATTCCATAACTGACCATAAAAATAACTTGTTCCGCGATGAGACTAGGGAAATAATATTTCGCAGGTGTGATAGAATTCTAATAAATTCGTTATGTAATGGCGAATTTCAGTTTTCTGACTTTTATTTACGGTGTAAATGAGATTTTATGAGGTAATAGGCTTAGAGTTAGAGCCTGGCTGTTGATAAACTGCTTACGTGAAATCTCAAGCCTCAGTCTCGAGACTACAAATCCATAAATATCGATCTTGACGTAGAACAATCCCTCAACTTCAAAGATAGAATTATTGTTTCATTAAGGAACACTCTAGTTAATCATGCAGTAGTAGTTTATGTTCAGTTTAAATAAGGCATTGGGGAAATAAATTGTGAACGAAAAAAAAATTGCCATAAAATTCAGCGTTACCATTAAATTTTGTTTTCGAGACTTTTATACCGTGGCAAAAATGAGATTTTACGATGTAATAGACTTAACAGTGGATCCCGTTGTTGATAAACTGCATTGCTGGTGCGGCTGAAGTAGCTCGGGTCCATAAATACCCATTTGGCAGCAACAGCTAATAAAAAAGCTCATTGACAATGCTTCGAACCCGATAAATCAACACAAGCAATTTACTTTCATTTTCTCTGGAACCCTGGATTTTCCAAATTCTTTGGCCAACACTCACTTTCCCGAGACATTAAAATCGTTGCCCGCTTCCTAAGTGATTTCCAAAGGAAATTACTGGGTCTTGTACCGAAGTTTACAATCAAATTACTTTGGTCCCTTTAAATTTATTTAAAAAGTTTCAGGCTGGTCTGATTTGTTTTTCCCTCGGTGACAAGCAAATCCACTCGGTTTCAGTTTTATATCGCATTTTTTTTTTCCAATGAATTAATCTGAGATTGTGAACTATATAAAAGGTTTTACTTATTTAGATCTTATGGAAAAGTTTTTGCTGAACAGTGACAGACCCTTGAAGTACGGTATTAAAAATAGAATATACTTGTATAAACAGTGATATGAAATTACAAAAAATATACATTATATCTGATTAATTGTAATAATTTTTAAATTGCTGTTTATGCAATATTTGTAATTTCGACGCAATGGCACTTGTACTAATTGTTTGAATCAATAACTTTGTTATCATAGTTTATAAAAGTTTGTGAAATATATAGAAATTAATGTTTTAAATATTAGATTAACTAATTAAGACCTTTCTATAATATATACAGCTCTATTTTTTAATTCCGCGACACTCGCATCTCATATAAAGTGACTGTTTCGATTCAATTATTAATTAAGCCAATACAAAGGCCGCTTATAAAACGGTGAATTACTTCATTATGTCCGTTTTTATGGATTTTTATGGTCGGAATAAAAATAAACCGAATCCACTTGGCTCAGAGTGATTTAATAAATAATCCATTCGCATTTCAGTGTTAATTTTCATTCTCGCTAAATGAATTGTTGGATATTTATGTTAATTAACGGTTGAACGCAGAAAGCTAAAAGGAATAAGTGTGTCTAGCTAGTTTTAATATTCTCCACGAAACTCTTGTTATTTTCACTTTAAAGGAAAAACTTGGCTATAACTTTGATTTATTTTACTGTTATTTTTAAAGCCGAGTTATAAACTTCTTTTACTCCAATTACTACTATAAGTAAAGTTTATGAATGATACAAAATAAGTTCTAATAAAGTCATTAAATCAGCCTTTTTATTGTATAAATTAGTTGGTAGTTTATATAAGGGTTACTTTTGCTGTCTGCAAAGTTTCACCTCCTTAATAAATAAACCCAGAGTGCAGAAATATCAAATAATTTATCACTTGCAGCATATTTTTGCGATTACACGGAATTCCACTTTGTGTGTATTACCTACAGTAAAATGCAAACGGTGATACAAAGGAAACGCGAAAAAATAAAATACAATGAGTACTCGATGAAGTTGCCATTATCTTTTTTGAAGCCTCCTCAGTGGATTTATGAAGCATGTGCAAATTTCATACGACGCGTCCCAGGATATGGCCTGTCCTGTTACAACACCAACGTCCCCATGATTTATAATCCGGGATAACGGGTCATATTCATTTAACTGATATAGTCCTGGTCCTGTAGAATATATATATATATAACTTACTTCGCGCGTAAATTTACCGGACGATAAAGGATAATTTCACTTTTATAATGCGTCCACTGCCTCGTTGGTTAAGTGATATCTTAGTCCTTTTTTTGCTTAGTTATTCCCCTTTTACTACGGATTTTTGTCGTAGACACTCCTACTGGCTAACGACCTCCGGTTAGTTTTTTTGTCTGGAGGTCTTAGGCGTTAATTGAAAGTGAAATTTATGTTTTTTATTTGTGAGTATCCCTACGGCTGTGCCAATTTTACTTCTATTTTTAAACATCCAGTTAATTTAACATTAATCAATTTAATTGTTTGTAATAATTATATATAATTTCATCATTATTTAAATTTGTAATCGTTTTGTTATTTATTTAGAGATGTATATTTTTACAATACCGTCATATATTATATGTTCTTATGATTGCGTCACTTTTATAGTGATATAAAATATAAATTTTAATTTTTGAAAATAAATAGATATGATATTGATATTGGTAAATCCTTTTTAACATGCAATCCTAGTCCTAGAATGTATTTATATAACCGGCGCAAATTAACCGGACATTGAACAATAGTTTTACTTTGACAATGCGTCCACTTCTCACTGGTTAAGTGATATCATTTTTTTCTCTTTTACAGTTGGTTTTTGTTGTATATGGTCTCACTGGCTAACGACCTCTGATTAGTTATTCGTCTGGAGATTTTATGCGTTAATTGAATGTGAAATTTGTTTTCTACTTCTGTTTATCCCTACGGTTGTGTTAATTTTAAATGATGCTCCTATTTTTAAGTGACCAGTTAATTTAGTATTAAATAATCTAATAGTAATAATATTCCTTTAATCATAACTTAAATAATTTAAATTTGTAATTGTTTCATTTAGTCAGTGTTATATATTATCACTACATTGTTATATATAATGTAATCCATACGACAGCGTTAGTTTTAGATTGATTTAAAATATAAATTTTGAATATAAATAGACACAATGGTAGATTACAGAAAAGTAGTACAAAATTTGAAATTAGACTTTTTGTTATATATTTCATAAAAGAATTTAAATAAAAATTTGTCCACTAAGTATAGAAAAAATATTTAAATATTTTATAGATTTCTTTGCTTTTTTGTTACACATCGTAAAAACGACAAAGATATTACTTTAAAAGCATATCCTAATTTGATTTTGTTGGCCAAATTTATTAAATATTATTTACTTGGATTTTCATGCACGAGTATGAATTCATCCAAATTTGTTCAAAATTAGTTAAAAGAAAGTTGAATTTTTTGATTGACCAGCATCGAGCCCGAATCTAAATACAATTGAAAACGACATAAATTTAGACAAATCGTCATCCACATTGTTATTTATTTAGTTTAGTATTTTGTTTAAGTATTATTTTAATGTAGGTACAAAATGAAGAATTGTAGAAAGAATATAAGATAATTATTTTAAATAAAACATAAAATATTTTGATTGCATTTAATTAGAGGTATGTATTTCTTAATTAACATTAAAAAGTAGTAACCATTGTATTTATATAACTTTATATAGTTTTATATAATTTTACTTTGAACATACATCCACTCCTTATTTGTTTATTGACATTTTGATAATTATTTTTCTTCTTTTACCATAGGTTTTTGTCGTATATAGTCTCAGTGAAGATTTCCGATTAGTTTTTTGTTTGTAGATTCTATGCGTTAATTAAATGTGAAATTAAACAATGATCCCAACGGCCTCCCCAATTTTCTACGATACTTATATTTTTAAGTATTCAGTTGATTATTAAATAATCTGACTGTAATAATTTTATATCCTTTAAACGTAATTTAAATCGGTAATCGTTTCATTTATTTAAATTATATATTTTCACTATATTATTGTATTTAATTTACTCTTACGACTGCGCCAGTTTTATATTTATATAAACTATAAATTTTAAATTTGAAAATACATAGATTTTATGACGTAGGAAATATTTTCCTCTGTCGTATAATTAGAATAGGAAATACAATATAGAATTCTGATTATGTAGAATATATGTATATACCATAATTTATTTTGCACGTGAATTTAACAAATAAAGTATAATTTGAATTTTGTAATGCGTCCACTACCTCGAGGGTCAAGTAACCTTAGTTCTTTCTTGTTTAGTTCTTCCCTTGTTGACTATGGAACGATCGATTAATTTTTTGTTTGCAATTTTTAGGCGTTAATTGAAAGTAAAATTATCAGTCAGTATTATATTGATAAAATTCACCAAATTTTTAATATGATATCTAATTAGGATTAGAAAATACCTTTTTATGACACAATATTTTTACATTTATCTGAAATATTTTAGTACGATTTTTTTATAAAACTACTCCCACTAGTAAAACTATTAATTTGAATCGATAAAATAAACACACGTCATATAATTAATTATAAATTCGAAAAAGAGTCGAAACAATGGACTTCATTCCCAGTGACATACTTGAAGCTGTGTCATTAAAATGGGATTATTTAAATGGAGGAGGGTCCTTATGCGTTTCCCGAAAAAATATTAAGCTCTTGAAATAATTACACACTTTAAATATTAAATCTCAATTTTGAGAGGTTTTAGAGCACCATAATATCCTGACCCGGACTGTGAGGGGATCAAGTTTTATTGTCAGCTGTATTTTATTATCAGGCCACGTTTTAACCGCGGTCTTTTAAAATTTTATAATACAATAAACATTAATGTGGCATTGTTTCTGTGCAGTGCATTTGTATATTAACGACCAAGATTTGCGACTGTCCCGAACTGCATAATCTCTGAATTTGGACGATTGTCTGAGAGCACGATTCTGGTTGTTTGTGTTTATTTATCTTCAAGGATTCCGCTGATTGTTGTTTGTAAAATCTAATTGCGTGCGACAGGAGTAAAAATATTCAGAACGTATTTTGTTTCGAAACACATCTAGAAAACGGCTCAAGGCTGGTGTCGTTTTAGATCGGCCTGAATTTTGTTTTTTCCCCTAAAACACATCGAATTTTATTTTCAATCCATTTGACAAAGAGAAACAACTGACACTGAATGTAATTGGAATTGAATGTTTGGAAACATGTGTAAAAATTTTCAGTATAAATACGTTATTTGCACACGCAACAAATGCCATGTTCTCAACGATGAGATGAATGAGGGGAGTGGAGACTGTCATGAGGGATGAAAAATAATTGATTTTTTAAGGACTTGTTGTTTTATTTTCATAATGATACTTGGTGTAGGACTTTATTTTTAGTAAGACATTGATTAGTACGACGAAGATTTTTTTTGAAAAATACCGTTTATGCCTTGGAGATTAAGTTGTGTAAGAAATTTTGAATATTTTATTACAAGAAATATTTTTTAATTTTTAAGTTATTCAACGAAAATTGTATTATTTATTTATTAATTTGTACTATTATAAATCTCTTGACATGTTTAATATTTATTTCTAGAATTTTTTTAAATTAAATTTATAGTATCAATATAAAAATGATTTTTTAATTTCAGAATAGTGATGCAAGTTATTCAACTGGGATTGTATTATTTATTTATTAATTGTGTCACAATAATCCCTTGATTTTTTTATTATTTAAATGGGCGAATAAGAAATTTTTTAAATAAAATTTAAAGTATCAATAGAAAAATACTTTTTTAATTTTGAAATAGTAATACATAATTAGATTTTTGATAATTGGATGTCACGAGTTAAGTGGTTTTTGTGATTTGCATCACAGGACACAATTTTGTACAGGATTCCCTGATTTCCATTTTAATTATAGTGGAAACTGTGACACGTTTAAAATCAACATGACATGAGTTTAATGATCCTTATTTCGACAAGTTTTGCATATTCCTTTTTACGGTATTCAATCAAGTAACTTATATTTTACAATTCAATAGTCTATATTAAATAAATGCGGAATATTTCCTAAACAGCTTTTGCAGTTATTATCTTTGACTTAATTAAGCTTGCATATTAAGATTTTACTAGTCGGCATTAATCAAGATTTCAACGACTTGCTTCGGGCGTTTATTAAAAATAACGAAGCCAATTTTTCTTAGATTATCTGTCTGTTATTTTGTACAAGTTTATAGAAAACTAAACTATAAATTCCGTATTCCCTTTTTCAGCAACACCTTTACACAAATAAATGGGGATACAAATTTATTAATTTAAACATAACTATAAACACAAATAAACCATTTCAGAGATATACAGGATTATTTTATTTGTCGTATTAATGTACTTTTCTTAATGCTCTTTTGTTTTTGTTAGCAAAAATTTAGCAATGTCATATGTTAACAAAATAAATTTTAAAAAACAGAAAACAAAAGTTTGATTTATTCAGTTGATAACAGTTATTCACTAGTAGATAATAAGTCAAAAACATACTCGGTATCTCCGAAACCGCAGACTTAGACATATTTTAAGTTTTTGGGACAGTTTTTTTAGCTGTATAAATTGCGTTACTTCTATTATATTTAAAACGGATCGAATTTGTTTATTTAAAACAGTAATGTTATTTGAAATAAAATTCAATATTCTACATTAGAAAGAAATTTTGGTTAAACCACACAACGGATTATTGAAAAAAAAGCGATATCATTTTATTCAAAGTACACACTGGAGGGGTTATTTATATTTCGATGTAATTTGTTTTCGACATGAAAATATGAATGTATTTGCTTTACGAAACGGGCTTATTTTACGTGAAATAAACTGTATTAAATTGGAGGTCTTATTTTCCGTGTCATCTTTTCAAGACTGTCTACGAAATTATTTATGTGACGTAAAATTGTTTTTGCAACTAATAAAAAATACATGACGTTAGAATATACGTGTAAATTATTAATTCCAGCTTATCGTGAATGCAAGAGCACTATAAGCACAGAAAAATCATTATAAGCACGTTCGCAAAATCTTTATCAGAATGCAAACGTACATAAAAAAGTGTTGAATTCACAAAAGTCGTTTAAAACCAATTTAACACATTTCTTGAATTAATTACTAACGTTTTAGTGATAATTGCCTTGTCTTAGTTTCGCTTGCAACTTCACAGTACAAATTCATTTAATGTAGTTCGTACTGTGCGAATCCGCACTAATAAATATGTATAAAACCGCCATGAAAATTGTATTTTCAGTTATTGAATGCGGTCATTAATTATGTGATGCAAATTTGGTCGCAATCAATTCGTAGGCGCATTCCGGTAAACGTGGCTTATTTGTTTAATTTATTCCCGATTGAAAATTATTTTCTGTTAATAATTGAATCGAAAATATAATAATATTAGTTACCGTTGAGTTATTTAACATTCATGCAATGTTAAATATAAAAATTGCGAGTGCTATTGCATGTTGGCTTTTGTTTTGAACGTTGCCATTGTGATTTTATGTGTTGCCGCTTTTATTGTTGTTAGTTATTTAATTTGTAAAAAGCGAATGCGTAAAACTATACATAATAGCGCAACCCTATGATTATAGTAAAAAATGACGATCATTATCATTATGCTGTCGGGTTATGCGCTTGTTTATTACGATGTATTCATAAAATATTTTATAGAATCTAAAATGTAACACAATGTTTTTCACAGCTGCATTTTTACATTGTTTTATGTCTAATTTAGCTCGTCACTGTAACAATCAATTATGTAATTTTAATAAGGTATATTACAGAATGGAAGGTTATGCATTGTGTGAAAACCTCAAATTAACTTTACTAAAATCAAACGTATATTTTATTAAATACCGGATGTCGACTTAAAAAGTCCTTGCATGACTATGCTTTTGCTTGTTTTTTGATCTACGTAAATGTTTAGACAGAAACATACTTAAGTAAGCTCTCAACATTTGGATAGGTTCCAAATGATTTTAATATTTTATTGTTGTAGTTAAGTCACAACTTCACTCAGATCTGAATTGCTAAAAGAAAACCTATATTTATTTTAAACTCGTTGAAATCCTCTTTTAAGATTTAAACGTTTAACTTGTTGGGATAATTTAAAATGAAATGTGTCTCATTTTAAATTCACTTAAATTAAAACAGAGATGTTTAAAATTAATTAATACAAGTTTCGTGAGATGTACCAGACAAGTATAAACACAATATTTAAAATATGAAAAATTAAGTAAATATTCAAAATATTTGACATTAAAATAATATAAATATTACATATTACACTGAATTAAAGTGTTTTTAAATTAATTTTAAGTAATTGTATTTTATTTCTCCAAAGATAACATTTTAATGCTAAAAACAATAGTAAACCTTGTAACTGTTAATTAACGTAAAATAATAAAAAAATCCTTAATCTGCAACGTGACAATTCGACAATGCCGACAATTCAATTTTTATGAGGTGTGACATATTCATTTTAACTACTTTTTGTCACACATCACTTCAACACAATTGATTTTAAAACAGTGAATAAAGTTCCGAACGATTTACATTTGACGCAAATTCAAATTCCGCGCTTGCAAATTGAATTATGTAGAACATTCAATGTTTTTTAAATGCATTTACTCCTACGTCAATAATATTTCTTTAGAGAAAATACCGTGTTATTTATAGGAAAAATTTAATGCATGTTGTCGTCAACTTACACCTTCACAATACTGATGAAAATATTCTATTTTTGTAAGCTACAAACACGAAAGAAAACAAATATTTTTCCTCTTATTTATTTTTATTGAAATATATATATATATATATATATATATATATATATATATATACATATATATATTTCGAAATTAATGATAGTGTGGTTAATTTTTACGACGGCTGAAATATTTCACAACCCTATGTGTAAGCTAAAACCGAGGGGTTACCTTCATCAAAGCCAAAACATTGCGTTAATTAATTTATAAAACATTAATTAAGTGCGAGGTGATAAATTCTAAATTAATCCTCGTACCGGATTAAAACTCCCCTTATTGATTATCTATTAAAAGCCAATGAAGGGATAAAAGTCCAATGAGGTTGAACTGGACCTTGTACATGACAAATGATACAAATAAATTCAAACCAAATAAAATTCAGTTCCCACATTCGTATCAATTAGGCTTTTCGTAAAATTAACTTTTTGTTTCAGTGGAAGACGAGGTAGCGGGGTGAAGGTAATCTGGACAACAGGGACAAAACAGGGGTGCAATGTTCCAACAGTGTAACCCCTCCATATACATTCCATCAGACGGGTCAACCCTATCTGACTTCCATATCGCCTCCAGGCACACAAACCGTAGTAGTAGCAAAAAAAAGAACCGTAGAAAATTCGAGGATATTGGCGAGGAGATATTCAAGAAACCCAGAAGAAAACTCTGTTCATCAGTCGGAAGGCTACATTCATGAGCATTACAGTCCGATCGGTAGGAGGAAGTTTTTACCCAAGTCTAAGTCAGTAGATGTTGTTAAACATCAAGCTGTTAAGGTTGTAGATAGATTTGTTGATAATGGTGTCGCACTCAAGAACAAGTCCACGTCTAACTTTGATATTTTAGTAAATGAAAAACACAAGTTCTCTCTTACGGGCCTATTTAAGAAGTTAGATAGTCAAGTTAAATCAATAACTAAGAACAAAAAGACTGGTACAATTTGTACAAAACCTACTACTGATAACTTAGTCAAGAACCCAACAATCGATGCTGATCCAACCCCAAACAAAAATACTTTATTATCAGCGAGCCAATTGTACGCAGAACGCCCCAACCGCGAAATAATCCTGCGTAAACCAACCACCAAAGACACTTCCAAAGAGATTGTACCAAGTGACTACTTCACCAGACAAAAGTCCAAGTACTCACCGCCACCTGAACCTTCGACAACCACACAGCTGCAATTAACGACTGCCGCAAAACAACCTACGACCACCCCTACCGTAACAGGTACCGAATTAGCCGTCAGCAACAGTTTAGCAACGAATCCGAAGATGTTGCGTGGCGGGTTGAAGCTTAAGGAACGACTGATGGTCGCAGTGAGTGTATTCGCGGTCGCGTTTACTTTGGTGCTTGTTGTGGACTTACAGATGGACTTGGGTATATCCGGGAAACATCTCGTTTCGTCCCATGGTAAGATTAAGTACGTGGTGCAAGAGGAGGGACCGGGTTCTGCATACAACAGCTTCCGGAACAGACTGCTGCAAAAAACGCACAGGTAATAATTAGTTTATTAAGCTTGGCGTAATTATAAACAACTAAAAAATTTGCTGACTCTAACAGACATTTTTGTGTTATACAAATGTAAACGTTAGTACTGTGGAGAAATCGTCCAAGCATGTTAGGCATAAGTTTAAAGTGTAGAAGACGTTTTATAATTGGATCAATTGTGATTGTGTCAGTTATTTTAGTTTTAGTGCAGTTATATAAATTACGGATAGATATGTCAGAAAAAGTTGCATATGGATTTGTACCGTACCAAAGACTCAAGAAATTTGTGAATTTTAGGTATTACAATGTCAAACATTCCATAAATCGTTAATATTCGTTATACTAATTATTGTAAAGATTCTAACGAATCGGTAAATACCTTCTGTAATATGACGTAGTACTTAAATAATATTTTAACAGCAATAATTATAATTACAAATTAATGAACATATTCTAATGTTTTATATTTGGTTTTTTACTGTTTGTAGTTCGAATAATTTTGTTAGTCTTTTAATCACGACATAGATTTATCACACTGTTTTATGTTAAAATATTCCAAAACTGCCTAATTATATTAAACTGTATGATAAATTACTCATTATTACCCAAGTCCATTTTCAAACAAAGTTATTCAAATCTGTAGAGTAATTAAAATTTAATCTATTTAAAATTTCTCATAATATAGAACTTATAAAATTTGTAAATAATTTTTGGTATTAACTATTGTCATAACATAATTAAGCAATTTCAATAGAAATATTAAATATTTTTGAATTAAAACTTGTTGTGGTGTTGTACCTTAAAAGGGGGTACGTCATACGATACTATAAAACTATTTTGCTTCTTGGAATATCCAAATATTTTATAAAAATATTGTTTGTCCAGACTATTTTTAAATAAATAATAATTCGGCTTTCAAGTACTTTTTCTAAGAAATTACAACTATTTTGACAATGCATGTTTAAACTGCCATATCAAATATTTTGGATACATTTTTTTTGAAGGATACTAAATTTAATGAAAATCTTTCTTTTTTCATAAAAAATTCTTTAATATTTTATTAATTTAAAAATGATCTTTTAATTATTTTTTATTAAAATTGAGTTAAAGTAAAAATAAAAAAGTAATCAGATAAAGCTGGTTCAAAGTTATTAAAACGTTAATATGTTAAATAAAATGCAATTGAACTATTTTTGTTTGCCGATTATTTTATTAGACACAAATTCCTGCATCGGCTGTTTCATAAATTATTACTGCTTTAAATTATATTTTATGAAATTTTCACTTTAAATTAGTACAATATTTAGACGTCATTGAATAAAAGTTGTGTAGTTCCAACAATATTAAATTATTATTACTTTTTTTATAATTAATAGCCTCTTTAAAAATATATTAGTGTACCTATTTAAATTCTTAATCAGAAATTACAATATACTTTAACGTTAAATGTAAACACGCAAGTGAAAAATTTAATTTGTTCGCTTGCACTTGATTTATTATTCCTGAACCGTCTCCATGTGTCGATAAACGCATTGATTTGTGTTCGACGTTATCTCTGAATTTATAAAAATACATAAATTTCTGAATGTGCATTTTAAAACGCATCCAAACAAATGTACGGTCAGATTTATCGCTAAACTCAACAAGGTTTATCTTGTTGTTGAAATAAATCGAGGATGATTACCAGTTTGTTAGTTACGTGGTTTTAATACATTTCATGTTTATTATTAATCTATTCGGGCCGATGACTAGAAAACACAAATCTGTTGATGAACTGTGGAGAAAAATTGTTATTTATTAGTGAAATTTTCGTCAACAATGCTTCGACGTGGTAAAAAGTTTTTTTTAGTGCTGGTTGTTGGATTTTATTTCGCATCTGCGTTTTATTTATGTTTAATGTGGAATTTTGGATCCTCCTTTCAATCATATATGTTAGTATTATTTATTTATATTCTAATTATTAATTTATTTAAACCACCTACCTTATGTTGTTGTAAGGTAAATAATTGAATGAAAAATTGAGTGTAAAAAAAGTAAAAACTAATTTCATTCTTTACCTCTGTTGCTTCCTAAATTTGATCATTTCAACTGAATAAAAACTCACAGAATTCATTTTAGAAATAGAGTGTTTTTGGGGCGTTGTTTTAAAGAGTAATTGTTTGCTGAAACGTGAACATTTTGCGTTTTAATAACGACAAATGAAATTCTGTTGTAAGGCAACACGAAATAAACAAATTACATTTCTAATTAGCTTTTATCTGGCAAATGTTTTTAAAGAGTCAATACGAACAATAAGATTTTAATGCGATTGTTTGGGAAATGTTTATAAAATGATATAAACTGATATAAACTGTAATATCCATTTTGCATTGATTGCCTTTTCCGAACAGGCAGCGACACTAATTGAAAAACACAAATTAAGTTTCTACAAATCTCTTTCGAATACGAACGTTCTGTGAGTTTTCGAAATAAGGAAGCCAGAAATGAATGCAACAAAAGCTCTTAATTAAATTGGTTTTAACTCGATTGTTATTTGACGAATAATATTTTAATAACACTTCCGTTAGTAAACTTCAGTTATAATTAATATTTATATTTTCACCCATGTTGTTCTGTTTATTTAATAATATTTTCGGAGAGTTTTATTAATTCATTATTATAATGGAATAATTGACCGATCAAAACTAATAACTTACTATTCATAGAAATTTTAATTAATAAAATGGAGTAGGGCATAAAAGGCTGAAATAAAATCGAATCAGTGTGTAGCAAATTGAATTAAAATCAAAAACTATTTGATTGAATTAGGTTACAGAATTAAATTTTTGCTGGAAATATCATGCATTATAAACAAACACAAATGCACTGTTTTATAATTCAATATTTCAACACGTTTTCCTAACAACATTTGTCATCGGATTATTATTTATCAAAACAATTTTATTATAACACGAGATTGACCTTTGATACATTTTACTTTATTAATTCTAACATACTCGTTGCGTGTTCGCATGTAAACGAATAATGTGTAAAATTTACTACAATTATCTGAATGCAGTAAAAAGTTAAATGTCTTGTAAGATATGGAACTTTTTTTGCAAAATGACTTTTGTTTCTTACCTTATGATGATTACCTTCAGACTCATATATTTGTCAAGAATATTTATTATTGAAACTGTTAATCGTTTTGTGAATTAAAAACATATTTCGACGTGAAGGTGAAGTTTTATAAAAATCCATCAATCATATTATTATTATCCTTTTTCTGAGGCCGTCATATTTTGTGATTTCTATATATTACATATTCTATAGTATGTTATACGCCGCAAGATTCATTTTAACTTTGCTTGAAATTGATGTGTGCAAATAAAATAATAAACTTCAAAGTAGAGCTATTATATATATATATATATATATATATATAATTTTTATTTAAATTAACTTTTAAATATTCATGTAAAATATCTATTATTAATACACAATTAAAAGATTTTAAAGCTTATAACAATATTTATGTTAAACAGTTTGAAGTATTTTTTACTGTTATTTGTAATTTTACATCTCGAATCATTGTCTATTTTTTGAAAGATATAAATATTTTTTAAATATTAATAAAATATATATTTAACGGAATATTCAGTTTTATTATCTTACATCTGTTGTTACGCCCTTTTTATAAATTCCTACATTTTTATTTTTAGTAATCTATCAAGAATCACGTTTAAAATGTCCAAAATGTTTTAAATCAAATGCACGTATTTCTAACTGAGAACGGAGTTTAATTATTTTCGAATAATAAATCTTGATTTCTTGGATGCGTCCATTATTATTCAACAATAAATCCGACACAGAATTCCATTGACAAACGTCGCATACACAAAATGCAGACAGAGTGACGAGGCGACAAACTGAATAAAAAACGTCTATTAAATCTAATTTCGGCCTCTTTATTTCGCCATTCTCGCCTTAACAAATCCGATTTGTGCCTCACATTTAAGTAGGTTGATATTAAAATTGACGCTTTAGGGTAACTAGAAAACAGGATGTTTGTGTTACGAAATTCTGCAAAAATATTTCACCCACATTCGATATTTTTTTATTATTACAATAAATAGGTCGAAATTATGATTGTTTCGATTCAAAACTTTCTTCGTAACTAATATGCAGTTAAAGCGATACAAAAGTAAGTAAAATTAATTATGCAGGTACAAGCATTGTTTTTTATTTTTTACTATTGCTGGTTCGAGTGAAATTGTGTGAAGGATAAATAATAATTGAAGAAAAGTGTGTGAAATTTTACGGTTAAACAAGCATATTTTTTAAATTTCCATTGTTAATGTATCGGGCAAGTGGTTCATTAATTCTGATTTACAGTTTAATTAATAAACAGTTGTTTCAGTCACCTTCGGTCGTATTAAATTAAACGCATAGAAAACCAACAATAAGCACATGCTATTTTTAAAAACGGTTCGATACCAGTAATTCGGATTTATGTCGTGCAAAGTTTTGTATCAGCGAAAGTTTAAATAGTTTATTTGGGGGACGTACATAATTCACACGACCCAAACAAAATTGGACAACCGATCGTATTCGTGATAAATCTTCACCCTCTTGAAATATACATTCAATATTCAATCCCGACATGATTTTTTATTTATGAATAAATTGTTTTTTGAATACCATCAACTGCAATAAATTATTACATCTAATTCATTTTGTGAACAGGAATAATATAAATTATTTATTAATTTTTGTGTGTAAACCGATCCTTTCATACGTGAATTTTTAAAGTTTTCCTTAAATTTTTAGTATCTAAACGTGTTTCATTTTAACAGTGATATACAATATCCGAATGTAAAATAAATTCACGTCAAGTTTAACGATACTTCATAATAACTAATTATTTTAACGGCACTGCAATTTGTTGACACGTACACAACTTTATGCCAATTTGGATTACAAATATACTTTACGTGTTGACTGTTCATATAATATGTTCTAATATTACTGTGTGTAGTTTAACAGTTCAGTAAACTTAATATGAATATTGCCTACTGATTTATGTATTATTTAGTTAAAATGTATTGTAGTTGGTTTTTATTATTTCACGCATAGTTGTATCGAAAACTTTCGTTTAAAAATATATTTATATTGATTTTGTAATTAACTGAATAAATAATAGCTATTTATTTATGGTCTAAAATTTTCAGTCCAAAACCGAAAAACGATTTTAAAATAGGTGATGACAGTAATGGGGAGTGGGTAAATATCCAAGTATTATTAAAAAGAAATTTCGATATATACCTAGTATACACTGACAACCTGGAGAGTATATACCTATTGTGAAATATAGGAGATATTATATACTGCGTAAAAAAAATGCAAAATCTCATTGAGGCGACGTGGCATCGATCTAATGATCTTGTGATATCTCATCCCGAGCAAACTGAATCTGACATTTTAATTCATTAAGCATCGCCCCATCATATCCGACACATATTCGATTGGGGAAAGGTCTGGAGATCTGGATGGCTAAGGCACTAAATTCACATGGGGGGCTTTAAGAAAGTTTAATATATTCCTGACAATATGTGAAGGGATATATTATTATTTCCTACTGAAAAATTAGTCCGAGAAATCTTATGTAGGGAAGAAAAAAAGCCTCCAAAACGTCATCCACATATTGCGGGGACATCATATTACCTCTAATGAAAACTAAAGAGATGAACAAAAAACTGATCATTTCTTATTTCAATCATGAAGGTACCTACTCGTATACCAAATTTTATGAAAATATCTTAATACGTTCTGGGTGTTGCGTATATTTACCCGGGTGTATACCAGATATTTATAAAAACACGGCGCATGGTCTATTCGATTGTCCCCTATAGCAATTTGGACACCCTCATTTAGGGGGTTTATGATTTTGCTATGCTTTTTGCGTCAAAAGTTGTCTCCCTGTTAAATAAACTTAACGTGTTTTTGGATTTTGTCTTACGGTACATTTTAGAAAACTTTCTCTGTAGTGGAATCAACCCTACATCTTTAGTCTCTTTGTATGGTACATCATTGTCTGAAAATTTTAACTGTTCCAGTTTCTTCAGTAGAAACCGAAAGACCATTTATCACTTTTTTATTTGTTCATAATAAAGGGAAAAGTATATTAACAACTAAAAGATCTTGAGTGATTACATATATATCTCACAATTGGAAGACAAATTTCGGTTTCAATATATAACAACAACCAAAATTAATTACTTCATATTCTACATAGTTTTCTCAATAAGAAGAGAAAACTTGTTTCAACTGTCGGTGTAATAATGAAATGAATTACAAGGCCCTGAAAATAATGAAATTGCGGCAATTGATATATTAGAACTTTAGAATGGTTGTAGCAGTAATCCGTCGATGGAATTTCGAATGGTAACGCACCTGTAAGTACTGTATCTAACCTTAAATTTCAGTATATTTTTTATTGGTTCTGAAAATGTCTACTTTTGTACCAAATAAAGTGTATTTGCGGAGAATTTTATTACACTATTTATTCTAAAGAAATCTACAACTAAAGCACACAGAATCCTCGCGGTAACGATGTTCTACCGGATACGACATGCAGAGACTGGTTTCAACACTTTAAAAATAATGATTTTGAACTTAAAGATAAATAACGTTTTGGTGCATTGAAAAGAATGAAGACAAATAATTGCAGGAATTACTTGATCAAAATCGACGTCAGACGTCAGAACTTGGAAAAACATTATAACATTGGGTGTGTATGATTTGAGGAGAGGCATCTAACGGTTTTTTCTCATGTGTGAATTATAGCTTCAACGACGGAAAAGAAAAGTTTTTTTGCATCGTATCGTGACTGGAGATGAAAAGTGGATAGACTACGACAAACCAAAGCCTAGAAAATCGTGGAGTAAAGAAACAGCGATAACCTTCATTAAGAGTCTGAATCAGTTCAAAAATATAAAAATTTGTTCTACATCTAATAACAATAATAATAATAATAATCAGTAGTTAAATTAAAAATACAGCTCATATCTACTAGCCCATAATACTGATGTACACTTTGGTTCTTATGTAGAGCAACAAATTAAAACATATAATAATTTTATTAAAATTAATTAATTTAAATTAATTTTGTAATTATTAAGTGTCTAAACATTCGTATCACTCAATATATACGGATATATTTATTTATATAGTTTTTATATAACTTTTTATTTCGAGCAATTGATTTTATAATTTATTTCTGTGTCGGACATCGTTCCTCAAAACTAAAGATGTCTAGAGGTGTGCATTGTAAAAAAGTTCCAAAATGGTAAAAAGCAGAGTAAAATTACAGTTAATTTAAATTTAAATAAGTCGATAATTTCGAGGACGATTTCCAATTTTAACACAAAGAATACACTGGAAGGAGTTCCCAAAAGTGGTAGAAAATGTAAGGCTAAAAGAGGCGTGGACAACAAAATACAAATGCTTGCTGTTCGTGACCCTTTAATCAACGCATCCCACATAAATCAAGAAATAAACTAAGTCAGTATATCGGTGAGTACCATAACACGAAAAATAAAAGAAGCTGGCCTTTATTGTAGAAAATCAGCAAAGAAACCCTTCATTTCTAGTAGAGTAGTAAGACTACTTTTTGCAAGAGAACATATGAACTGGACAGATGGGCAACGGAAAACAATTTTGTTTTCCGATGAAAGTCGGTTCCAATTATTCAAATCTGATAGAATTTCATGGGTGAGAAGGCCAATTCATGAAAGGTATAAACCGAATACACTAAATCTACCGTAAATCATGGTGGAGGAGGCGTTAGTTAAAGAATCGTTTTCTTCTCGATGAGTATAGTACGAGTAATGTCTTGGCCAGTAGAAAACCCATACCACAATCCAATTGAGAATCTTTGGGATTAAATTGATCGACGCAATAATTTGAATGAATTCTATGAAGAAATTCAAAATCAGTGGAAAGAAATATTGAACGATTATATTGAAAATTTACTGAAATCAATGAAAAAAGGTGTTTAGAAGTCATTAAGAATAATATGCTATTGGATACTAAATAAAAGTAGGCTGAATGTACGTAAGGTTGTTTTATTTTATACTTTTATACTACTTTTGACTTTTGTTTTTTTTTAATATTAACAAATACCTAATTTAACACACTAATAAACAATTATATTGCCGTATTGTTGTTATCAAACAATTGACAATAATATGGATATTTAGACGTTCACTCTTATCAAGACAAATGAAAATTTCTAAAATCTCTACATATGAGCAACAGTGTATATGAAAATTATTTATGGAAGTACGTAAATAATTTGAACTTAGATGTATAAAACCTAAGATGTTAGGAATGTATATTATTATATTATAATTATTATTTTTACTGCTACTTTTATTAACACCAGTTAATTTTTAACAACCACTAATATAATAAAGACTTTATGATCCCGAAAAGGTTTATAGAGATTATTTAATACTTATATTAATTTTCCTTTCATACAACCACATACATAATTCAACTTCATTTGATGCAACGCTCAGGTAAGTTCCGATACAACTATTAACAAAAAAGGAAAGAGAACTTGTATTAAAATTGCATCGAATTGCACCCTAAACAACGAAGCAATTTCAGCCGAAAGTTCCTAAACGTCTGTCACAATTAGTGTGGACCTCGTGCGATACGGGCACCCGCAAACAGAAGTAACCAGCCGGAACGTTCCGCAATACCCGATTAATTATAAATTAAGATTAAAATATGCAAATTTAATTAGGCAATTAACGGAGGAACTGCGCTTTACGGCGGCGCAGTTTCTGTACGTTCGCCAAACTAATACCCCCGACTGTGCAGCCAACCGCCAGCGCACAATGTGACCCAGCCACGAAGAATAATTCGTCTAAAAAATGTTGTCGGTTAGTGTTGTATTTTAACTGTACCGGGTGACCAAATGATGGGGTGGACGGATGTATTTAAAAATCCATGAATTGACTAGTCACAAACAAAACTATGGGATCACAGACATCAGAAATCTTCTTTAAAATTTTTCAAATTGATTATTTATATTGAGAACATTTACCATATTCTTTATTAAAATCTTTTGACTTTAACGTGTTAAATATTGAAAGAGATAAAATTGCAGTTTGGCTGAACGGAAGTCGATAAATAGATAATATAGATAGAAAAAGAAGTTTTTTTCGCAACCTTATATTTTACTAAAATTTATAATTTTTTTAAAAAATTTAAAAAATTAAAGACATATGTTTTTACTTACATATAAATGTAAATGATAAAGCCGCTTGATATTAGATATGAAGAATTGGTCAATTTCAATGTATTTAAAATCTTTAACTAAAATATAACTATATTGCTGTTTTTTTAAGGTGGGGAAATACTGTTACGCATACTTGGTATTGCATACCGTAGTAATGTAGGACTAACCTGATGGATTTACCCTACCATCACGCGACCTCATAATGTACTGCTAATTTACCGGGTTCCTTGAAAGTTGATTACTATTTATGCATCGGCCATATTTCTGGTACATTCCGAAATATTTATTTTGCTCATCTATAAACAGCGAAAATAGTATCTTATTAAAGTATTGAAGTGACTATAGCTACCAAACATAATATTTATAATAATATAATACTAATAAATTTAATAATAACCACTAATCATTAACCATTATGAAATAATTTTTTGCCATTTTATAAAATGTAATATTAAATTTGGTTTTTAAAAACATTTATAAAATGAAGTGTCAGTGATATCACTCACCAATGTCATAGACAATAATATTAATTATCTCTAAATTTACCAAAAATATTGTTATATTTCAGCTAAATCGTATTATGTATTACAAATTATATTTTTAATTTTACAGGAAAATTGAACTGTAATTTTCAATTAAAATAAAAAAGGTCAATTTAAATATTATGTATAAATAATATATGTATATAGAATATTGACTATTGAATATTAAAATTGTTAATAATTTTAGTAGTTCAACTAGATATGTTTGAAACCATTATTATTTTATTATTTTTGCTTCAATTATTTTTTTATATTATTTTAAAAAATATATAGATGGACAAAAATTTTGAATATTTTATTATTATTTAACAAATAAAAACTTATTTTATTGTCATAATATTAATAATTTGGCTTTTATAACTGCTTCACATTTCTTAGACATGGATTCAATCAATTCATCAATTTGCCTCTGTTCTATTGAATACCAACCCTCACATAATTTTTCAAATAAATTGGTCTTGTTTAGCATAACAGGACTCCTGATTATGCGTTCAAGAATTTTCCACAGATCTTCAATAGGGTTAAGGTCGGGACTTTGTGCCGGTCACTTAATTACTTCAACCTTTTCCGTTAAAAAACAATTCTGAACTAATTTTGAGGTGTGTTTTGGATTGTTGCCGTATTGAAAGATATGTCTTATAGCCATTTTTTCCAACAAATATGGCTTCAAAACTTTACTAAGGATGTCTCTATAAACGGACAGATACATTATGCTCTCTATACGGTAAACCGGACCGAAAAAACTCCCATACAATCACAGGTCCTCCTCCATGGACCTGTGATTGTATGGGACAATTGACTTTATTTTTTATTCAATTGTTCGCTTCTATGGATTATCAATAATATCGATATTACCGTACAAATTTTCAAAATATAGAAAATTCATATTACATACAGTGGACTGACTATATGAAATTTTTACCGTTTATCAATAAATAAACAAAAAACTATTAGAATCTTCCACAGCTAGTTGTAGAAAATTTAAGAAAATATAGTAGTGATTATTAAAAAATAATTAAGAAATGTTCGTTTAAAAGTAAAATCAAATACAATAAAAAGATTTTTATTGATAATATTTTTAGTAGTTAATAGTAGATCTCCACTATCTGATAATATTTTAAAATAAAAGCTACAAGTTTGACTTGATAGCTAAAACTATTAGCCGAATTAAATACAAAAAATTGTAATTTTGTCGTACTGTGCGGATCGTGAACTACAAGATCTCAAATAACAAATCGGATTCAGTATCGGATTACTACAATTAAGTTCAGCAAAAATGGATACCCTATAAAGTAATACAAAACGTTCATAAATATCTCAGACAATAAAACAACAGTTGCGTAATAAAACATGTCGTGATTGTGTAAAAAAATTATAGACAAGCATCGCAACGCCTTCCCGTATATTGTAATTTTACGGCAGACGATAATAATCAATTGCAATTGCGATTCGCGGACAAAAAATTGCAAATTCAATATCCTGCACACGAACCCGTTGGAATGTAATTATAATAAATAGGCGCATATGTGCATAAACTGGATAAATTCTAATTGCGCCCCGTAGACAATGTTGCACCATCGCAATTCTTTTGCCGGTACATCCCATTTCCCTTTAACAATTATTAATTAGTCCTATCCAATAAAATTTCCTATAGAATGTTAAATAACAACAAGTATTTTATCTTTATAACTAAATTATAATGTTGTATGGTATGGTTGTTTTCAGTGCGACAAGTACGAATATATCCAAAGAGAGTCTTCCGAACGACATCAGTGCAGTCAACGGTAACGTGAAGGCAAAGAACGTTGCGCCATCCGATACGATACAGAAAACGACTGGCGTCCATGATGATTTTGGTGACATCGTCGACTGGATAAGTCTGTCCAGTGTTGAGAAGGAAAAGGCGCAAATAGACACGGGCCGTCTGAATCCGGTGGTAGTCAAAGATGCGGCATACAAGAACAACCCGACTTTGGCTGAAGCTAAACATCTGATAATTGAGTAAGTATTTTTTTTAATTAAAATTAAATTGATTATTAAAATTGAATTGCGGTCAAGGTTTTATCAACAGTTCTATGCTCAGTACATGCCATGATTGTATCCTGTGTTTTAGTTCGGCTCATTTATTGTCAAGGTTAGTCGAAATGTCATTTACAGAGCATGAGAACAAAATCCAATGACAATTATTTAATAATATTGGTTCAAAGTTTTAGTAATATAGTAATTACAATAGGTAATTTAGCAATAAATGAATATTTAATTGATGAGTTTGTATAAATGTATAAATTTAAACATAAATTGTTACTTTGAACTACACTAAAAATAAGTCATTAATAATCACGTAATAAGGGAGTGTAAATAATTATTATTACAAATATAAATTATCAATAATAGATATGAAAATTCACTAAAATACATATAGAAAATTAAAAAAATATTATTATTGCCTTATATCTTTTGATAAACAGATTTTTGAAATATATCATATTTTTACACAAGTTGACAAAAATAAATATTGTTTTTAAATACCTGTAATATTTTGAATTCGTATTAATATTCCCTCTCTTCTCTGCCAAAATACTGACAAATTTGACCTTTTTTTTTCATAATATTGAAACCGAAACTCAGTGATTTTAATCGTGCAGTTTTGAACAATAATTCCCATATAACAGTTGTTCGTTTTTATCCAACAATATATTTTCATATATCTGTACAGTTAATCCCTCTGGGCATTGCCAACTTTTAGTATTGCAATAAATTGGACATATGCATACAAATTGTTGGAGCACTTAAAACGCATTCCACAACTATGCATAGAACTATATGTGAAACATTAAAACCCGATAAAAGTGCTAGAGTTGAATGGGCATTTTATTGTTTATGCACAGATAAAACATGATAAAAATTCTCTTTAATATATTATTTGTATTTTGCTAACATGAATATGTACATATCGTCTTCAATTAATACGAACCCATACCAACATAGTAACCATTTTAACGTTTTTTACGTCAATAAACGCCGTGCCCTCTCTCATTTTTTTATTCCACTATAATACATCACCATTCAATCATGATAATCATACAACGAAAAAACGAAACAATCGTAATTACTTGTATTACACAAATTGCTTTTTTCGGTTCGCATTCGGAAAGCGACTGCCGTTAATGAGATATCCAAACACGGAATGTGTCACCGCTAGTTTCGGTTCAATCAAAAATAACTAATGATGTTGTTAATGCCAGTCAGTAAATGTTTGATGAATCGGTTGAAATTTTTGTATGGCCGCGGATATTTCGTGTTCGTACGGCCCTTGCTGCTGAATTAAATCGCAATTTGTAAGTCAATGATTTAACACCTAAGAAACAGCTAATATAAATCTTGCTGGGACCATTAATCAATGTATTTAATTTAGTGCTTTAGAAATGGTGTAATAAAGTTATGGCGAAAGTATAATATATTATAGAAGCTTACAATGCTGATACGATCTTGTTATTTTGTTTTGGGGCAGCACCTAAATTCAAGAAAAGTACCAGGGCGCATCCACCATTTTTATATAGTTTTGTGCATTCACCATTTTTTTAAATTGAGACGCGCATTCGTCAAACTTTGAATCTCGAATGTGGTTTACTGTTTGCTGTATAAAAACATATTACGGTTTTAATTAAATATGTCTCTTATGCATATAAAGTTCAATCTTATTGCAACTTATAAAAACTTAACATAACATTAAATATTTTTAGGGTAATTTGTGTGTGATTTTTTTTTAATTCTTCCATTCAGCTAGATAATATATCTATATATATATATATATACAAGATATCGATGACAATACAATTCTGATACTTTCAGTATCACCGATGTTCTGTTTTTGTTAGATGAAGCTAGAATTAGAATCTTCAATTGGACTATACACATATTACTCACAATATTTAACACGAACTAGATACTTTTACTTATTTGCTGCTTTACTTATACACTTTTATGTGGGACATGTCATGCCACTTTTGAACCCAACCTTCCAAATTTCCCAATAATTTTTATGTGTTACAGTATTCTACTTTGAAATTTCATTTTTAATAATTTCAATTTTAATAATTTTAGAAATATGAATGATTCATGAATGTATTTTTTTAAATAGTTACTAATTTTTCAATTTCGTCATTTTTAATTTTTTGAAAATAAAACTTATCCATTGAGGGACTGCTTTTTTTATGTTTTATGGATAAGCATAATTTGATTGAATGTTCATACGAATTTTTTAAAAAAATACAACTTTCATTCATTTTTCGTTAAATGAGTAAGGTTCATTGTCAGACTACGTTTTGTTATATTTTATTATGCATAATTTTGAGTGTGTTATATATTTTTTCAACATCAACAAGTTAAAATAGCAAAAATATGTTATATAATCTTCTTTTATATATACATTTTTCTCCCATTTCTATCATTCACTTAGTTAACGGTATATTTCAATTTTCAAATAATGATTGTACTTAAACTAGCATCTTGAGTAAAGGATTCTTCATTAGCTACGTAGTTCAATTACTCGTAGAACGGTACTAAAATCATTTGGATCGAATGAAAAATGTAATGGCTGAATTTACAGCTGATGAAATTTCAAGCACCATTCACTTGTCATATTTGAATCTGGAAATTGATTTGATATTTGATCAGAAGTAACTCGACCAATGTTTATTCGATCGAAATGATTTTAGTACTTTTGTATGTGTAATTGAATTTCCATTCTAATAAAATATCGTTTATGTCGATCTAGATTGCCCTTCGCTCATTAAAAAATATACTACCTATTTTAGAAAAGGTCGTATATATTTTCCCGTTGGCCAAAAAAATTTGAAAAAAATATAGAGGCTCATTTAGTATGGTACTATAACAAATTTCAGCAAATTCTAGGTCAGGTTCACTTATACCATAATTCTAAAATTGGATTTTGTTATTCAGTGTAATACAATTACTTCATTCCACGTACTAAATGGACCTTAAAATATTATTAGATTACCAAGTGCACATTTTAAGTTTAAGAAACTTCAATTTGGGTAATTGGATTGTTGTTATTTTATAATACCGTCAAATTCAAATCATTACAATTTACATTTCGGTAGATTTAGAAATATACGGCTATATAGCGCTTATTCATGATTAATTATTTAGAAATGGACCATTAAAATAATTGGATTTTCTGCTACATATTTACACACTCAGTTGGGAAATCTATGCACAATTTATAAAACATTAATTCTGTACGAGTTTCTATTGTAACCGGAAATTTTAGATGTGATTTAAACTTGTATCGGTATGATTAAGAGTAAGCGGGTAGATTACTCATATAAAATCCATATTTCATAGATTGACATGAAATGTGCATTTCGTGGGGTTTAAAAAATTTGCCGGAGTCAGTTTTAACATTCAGTAGAGCTACATCGAAAGCATTTACTTGTAATGAGTGAATCTGAACTAAGTTCATTATAAACGGAAACAAAAAAATACTCGCCATTTTCCCAGCGCAATTTCGTCGAGCAGGTGCGCTTGTTTGAATATTCTCTTAATAATAGAAAAATGTACGCCATAAGCGAACTCTGGAGACGCGTTTTCTATACACACATAAGTTCTACTTTTTTGTCTGCAAGAGCAATCTTCAGTGCAGTGTCACACTGTACGAGCTCCGTCGAAAATATTCAAAATGAAATTTCCATTAATCATATTGTGCAGCTTGTCGCGCGGTGCAACCATTGTCAAATTTAATATATGATTGAATGATGGGTTTGCACATATGCTATATATTTCTTTTGTTGTCTGGTAAGAAAGGAGGTTTTCCAATTTTCACTTGTTATCCTGACTCCTGACTACGAAGCAAAAAAAAAAAAAGAATCATCGTGTTAAAATAATTAAATTGAATCGACGTAATTAAATAATCGTGCCCCATAAAAACGCAGATTTAGTTTCCTCAACGGGGGGTTAATCAGTGCGGTTTCTTTCGCAAGATTGCCGAGGTGAACGCTCCCGATTCTATCAATTTAATTTCGGCTGGCGGTCGAACGTCGGTCCCTTAACGTGTTTCCGTATAGTACATTTGGATACCGAAATCCTCCAGCGGGGAGCACTTGTTGGGACCCTTAACGCTGTTTGGAAAGTTTGAGTGGTTGGCAAGGCCGTTTGCACAGTTCCGGGGACCGCGTCGGGCAATTCGGCTCGTTAAATCGGCCACGACACCGTTTTTTGTTTATTGTTTGCGAATTATTTTTATGGGGATGTTAGTCCATGGTCGGTCGTAAAACTCTGCGGGGTCGACGGTCGGGGATTGGCTCGACACATTTTTTCACTTCGGTTTAATAGGGCGATCGTTTAGGACGACTAAATATGTGTTAAGTTACATATTTTTTGTGGACTATTTCAGTTAAGTGTTTTTTGAACGACGTCAGTAACATTTGGATGAGGATGTTTTGTTTATTTAAATTATTGTTTATATAACTCCTAAAGTACAAATTATAATGAAATTTTGGTGATTTGAAGGAAAATAATTTATGTAACATGAAAAATGTACTCATACCACTAATTTATTTACTTTTAATTTAATTTAATTTAATTTATCAAATATTTATGATATTAAAATTTTATTCTAAATATGTAGAATATATTTAGAGAAGGAAATATTTATTGAGTCTCATTTAACTAATTTTTATTCAAAAATTACGGTTTGGGATATAAATTTATATAGTATTGATTGCAGTTATACTCAACTATGAATGAATTTTGAATTAAATAATAATTTATTATTCTAAATTTTATGAAAATTTATGTTTTATTATTCGTTATGGTTGTATAGTGGTAACCAAATAATAATGACTAAAGCTTACAATTTTAATTTTTTATGGAATAATAAACGTTTACTATAATATGAAATAATAATAACTAATAGTTGGTGGAACAAAGATATTACATCAGTTTGACGTTGATATACTACGGAGGACAATCCTGTGGCTAATAGAAGACTTTCTTCATTTCTTCTCATTCTTTCATATCTTCTTTCCCTGTCGCTAATATATAATGTGAATAAATATTCATTAAGTCTTTATGATTCCTGACTAACAGAATATATATTTTGAGTGAAATTTTGTATTCTATTAATTGAACTTCCGTTTGATCCAAATTATTATTTGATTATTTCTTAAAATTTTAATATGCACCTAATAAAAATGATTTATTTCACTGATGAAAATCTCCGTCGTCAAACTGTGTTATTTCTTTTTTACCAATGTACTTACTCTTGAGTTCGTAGTTATTTGTGTGTATAAGTGAGGAAAAGCTTTAAGAAGTAATATTTCTTGGACCAGTATTACCACATTTTTTTAAAATTTGATACTACATTTTCGCAAAAATAATTGAGAATTGCTTTCACAAATATATGTGGCCACTAAGTTCCAAGAAATAGGAGAATTACAAAGATGTAGTTGAAGAACTTAGGTTACAACCTATCACTTAAGTTGCATTTTCTTCAATTCCATTTGGAATTCTTTACCGAGAAATTAGGTGCGATGAATCCGTTTAGAAATTATACCTGCAACTTGCTCAAATAAAAAATAGTTCCCAAACATGTTAACAGACTGCTGTTACACCCTTAAACATGAATCTGATTCCAGTGAATACAAGTGAAAAAAAAGAAAATAATATTTTGTTTGTTAGTTTTTTTGTCTTTATTTTAATCAATGATTAACTTTGAAACAGTTTGTGATTTAGTTTTCTCATATAATAAATATAACTTATGAGTACTTATACAGGGTGTCTCAAAACTTAACCTACAAATTGTAACGTACTATATTACATAAGAAGTCGATTAATAAAAAAAAATATTCATAATAAAAATCCAACAGGAAACGAGATAAAAATAATAAAGTTTTATCTTTAGTGTTTGAAATCTTAGCTGAAAACATTAAGCTAGCTTGCCCTCCACGGTCGCGAGACATGAATCCTGTGGATTTTTTTTTACAGGTACATTTAAAAAATATTGAAGAATTGTGTGACTAGATCAGAATGGAATGCGATAATTTTGACTTCGGGAGTAGCAGGAAGAGTAAATTTCGAAATTGGATTAAGCGGGTGTAATATCACATTCTAACCAACAGAAACAATTTAGAACAGCGTTTCCGGTTGAACTTTTTTTACATTTAATTTTTTTTTTGATAAATCGGCTTTTTATAAAATAGTAAGTATTTTGTTATAATTTCTCGGATAAATTTTTATACACCCTATATATACAACCATTACTTAACAACTTTATACATAAAATAATACTACATACTAATACTTTTTTAATAATACGACATTAAAATATGGACATATGGACAGAGTGTATACCTTCAATTTTGCCAGTAATATTTCACTTTACTGTGTAGGTTAAATTATCATTTATTTATGTTTACGATTAATAATTTTTATTCTAGCCTCATAAATGTGCTTTTAAATAAATTGTCTGTTTAAGTTCTTATCTTTTATTATTTTTTAAAAGTATGAGGGTAACAACTCTTAACAAATACAATTTTATCTCTCAGTTATACTGAAATGAAAAATAATCTTGCCGTTAAATCTTATCAAGTCCCACTTGACAGAAATGTAAACATTTATAAGAAAATAAAGGAAAAAATGTGTGTTTTCATTTCGCAAAACGTCTAATCTACTATCAGATTCACATGCATATCTTCTTCTCAGTTTATCCGCCCCCTCATCTAATTTTTTCAGTATAAATTGACCGAAGCGGCTCGCAAGTAAGTAAATTAAGACCGTCCCGGGCGCAGATCATCCCCGATAATATTAGCATTAAATCTCGGAGGCCGGTCCGTATCGGGCGGGTGTATTAAAGCAGGTCGCCGGAAATCAGTGGCTCTTTTTGCGGCCCCATGAAATACGAGGGCCAGGTCGCAGTATTATCGGTAGGTAAGACACTGTGGCCATATCGGAAATATATACGCACATTATAGCCGATTCGTATGCATGATCCCTTCCTCCGTGTTACGGGCGAATGCCCGTGCTAAAGGATGCAGCTTCCCACTTAATATTTCGACCAAAAAGAGGTTTTACGTAGCGAACGACAAGTCGATCATAAAAATGCATCGAAGCTTGTATCTTTCGCAAGGGTGACGACTTGAAAATTGGTCGTACATTATTCTAATTTAACCCAATACCATAAATATTATGCCTAGCTGCGTTCGTCACCACCGTTGTTGTGGTCTTTATAAAATTCTAGAAACATTTTCCCTACAACTAATCGTTTATACAGGTAACTTCGACCCTCTTACATATTTTTTCATTATGCCCACGAAATATGAGATTGACTTTCGGAACGGGCGTATCGGTAATATTTCATAAGCGACCCAAAAAAAAACCCAATCGAATATTTACAGCCGGAACAAGACGAAACGGTCAGCATAAACTAGTTTTAAGACGTCAGCCTTCTCGTTCCCTTCTCTTCCACCTTTATTACCGCTCCGTTTTGGCCGCAACGGGACTGTACAAAAAATAACGCGTCAATTTTCAGTTTGATTACAGCTTTGTTTGATAGATGCTTTAAAAAAAATTACAGAGGTCGTGGAGACGAAATGGTTAAATTTGCAATTGTATACGTACGGGTTTTGTAATTGACGTCGATTGGCTCGAATCCAAATGGCCGCTAAATAGTGAACGCGAGGCAAATCGACTTGGGCTCGATCCCGGCGTCCCAATGAATCCCCCATCAATCTGCGCTGATTAACGTTCCGGACCGCATGCCAATACACTCGACATGTCCATACTGGTAATTGCTAAATACGATGTTAATGGATTGGAAAGGGATGAATGCTCTAGACGGTTAAAAAGTAAATGTGATGAGTATTTTATAACAGTCGCTGGACACTACAATTTTTCTCGAAATCATATCATTAATTAGATATTTGCCAAAGTGCCTGTAAACAAGCGTATCAGTGCAAATGTTTGTGCCGTATCTTGATATTTTTGGTAGAAACAGGGATCGGGTTGACGTATGTTTGGCGTGGCAGTTGCATGGTACTTTATTGCCGATCTGGCACTTGGGATCTTCCCGGAGGAGTTTCCTGGAATGGAGGTATGTCAAGACTGTCCCCTGTTCACAATAACTTACTGGAAAAGGTCCGTTCTATGGGAGTAGGGTTATTAACAGTTGCCGTTGAGTTAACTGTGCTAAATTGTTTGAATATTTTGTGGATGTTAGTTAATTCCTATTGTAATTAAAAAAATTCATTTGTGTTAAACATCGCAGTAACGAAACTTAAGATTAATTATGGCTCATACTTATGGCATACGTAGATGTTTTAATTTTCTTTTCATACTGAACATGTGAAAATTCAAGTAACTAGTTTATTCGATATTCACATTAAACAGTCAAAAAAGTGCTCTAAAGTTGTAATTGAAATTGAACAAAATAAAAAGATAACAAACTAACTGAAATGAGTTTTGTAATTAGAAATTTCAGTTTTCATTCTAGTTCACTTCATTTTAAATAAATGATCATCAGAAATTTCTTAAAACGGCGTAGTCGTTCCAATGAGTAATTATACATTTTTATAAAGCAGAAAGTATAAGTGTAGAAGAATGTTATAAAAACTTTAGTTTTGTAATTTTGCTCGCATTGTGTTTTAAACTTATCTTGCATTGAATACTCCCATCCACCTTCCAGATACGATAAAGTTGGAAATAAATATAGTGAAAGTAAAACTAATGATATTTTTGGATACTTGGAACAATACCATTTTCTTGTCATTGTTCGATGATTGATTATTGCTACGATTGGTTACATCACGTGATCTTTCTTTATTCTGTGCACTTGCAGTTGTGACAGTTGCAGTAGATTAATGACCTTTTAGTAATTAATTCGTTCGGTATCTAATAATCCAATCTCCCTCGATATTTCTTGTTGCCGAATAATCTACAAAAGGAACGTGTGCCATTTGCATGCACCGAGTGAATTAAGTTTTTGCGAGATTATTCGGCAAATGCTGGTTTGTAATTACATTTTCATTGAACGAAATCACCTTCATGTGGTGTGTCTGTTTTTGTAGAAATATGAAATTTACCAATTAGGTAAATGAGGTAACTGTCGATATTATAAAGTAATCGAGATATAATGACACCGCAGGAGCTATATCATTTACATTTTCATATGGTAGTTGTCAATATATGTATTTGGGTTAATATAAGCGCATAATGTAAACGACTGCTGTTATGAATTATAGTTATTAATTTAAAATTTCCTCCACCATTTTAATATACGATTTTTTGGTTTACAGTGTTAAATGAGAATACATAGAAAAATATCGTGTGGAGTCAAACGTGTGAATTTTATAACAATACAAAACCGAAATTAAAACTAAACTGAATGAACTGATTGACGAAACGTCGATAGCAATTCCGGCTGTCCATATCAGCGCGGGTCAAATGAATTTATAGTGGAACGTCGAAAAAATTTTACAACCCATTTCGGCGCTTAATTAGCGTCGCGACGTCCGATGCCCGACAGGCGTTTATAGTGCGATAAAATACCGGGCAATTCCGTCAATTTATGCAAGTGAGAGGGGTCGTCGCGGCCGTGAAATTTTATCGTCACACGAAAGAAAATTTAATGTCCCGTTATCACCTCATATTTTTTTAAATGCGACCCGCGCCTATTATTCTACGTTAAACTAAATTATTTGCGTCTTTTGTGCACAAAAATGGGACGTTAAAATGAATTATCAGTGCGGCTCGGCATCAAGACAACCAACGTCGCTTGTTGGTATTTACCTTTGGCATACTTTTTTATTTTTTTTTTACACTCTTTCGTGCCGCCCTGTTTGAACCTTTTTTATTTCATTGTTTAATTCGATATCGGCGTTGATGACACGTTGCGTTTTCGTAAAATGTTTATATAATTTTATTTCATTGTATATACGATCATTTTCCAAATAAAATCATTAATTAAACTGCATGGAACAATAGATAATTAAAAAGAGAAGAAAATGACAATCCATTATTTAAACAATATGCAGATTTATGCAAATATAGTAAACAGTTTCGTTGCCTATCCAGTTGGGTACACAAAACTCTTAATGAATTTATCCTAGAAACGAAGACATCGGATGTTAAGTTCGTAAATACGTGAAACAATTATAATTCACTGCAAATACATGCAATCTCTGCTAAAATAATCAGGGCTCTAATTTGAAATCTAACTGTATTATGCTTAGGCAACATAAATAATATTAATATTGTTTCGCAATTTATTATAATATAATTACGGCTTTACTACCGGCAATTTTTTATTTTATAAAGAAAAATTGTATATTTTGAATGTATTTTTCTCTGTAGTGTACATTACTTACATTATTTTATTTCAAACATATAATATCATAAAAATATATATAAAAATATTTGAAAAATTTATGTTTGTTAATAAATTTTGAAAATATTATACTGAGAATTGCTGTTATAATAAAATATTTCAGTTTTGAACAAGTTTATGCGTTATTTTGATTTTAAAATTTGTAAATTTAATTCGTCCTATTTTAATAAAGTATTTTTAAAATTTCTAATAGCATTTTTGATAATAAATAAATAAATAAATATTAAAATGTCACACACAAATTTATTTATAATTTGAAAAATACTTTAATAAAATGAAACAAATAAAAAATACTTTTTTAAAATATATAAAATTCTTAAGCACTCCTTCTCTACTGCTCTGATGTTTAAGTTCTTTACGAAGTTTCACAAGTCTCACGTATTTTAAATATCTTAGTAAAACAAAGAACAATATGAAATTAATTCTGCCAAAGTTTTAACAATCCATATTTCCAACTGGAGATAAAAATTCAAATTTTACTTCCTCTGTTTAATAAATTCATTTATTATTTTCATTAAAATGTGTGTAGGGGCGATATTTTAGTATTAAAGACTTGTCTAAAAATATTACATACATACGGTGACACCATTTAACATGACACCTATATTTTTTATTTGTTACTAGATTTTAATGAAAAATATTAATAAATGCCAAACAAAAAATAGGCAAAAAGTATATATATCGAAAAAGATATTTTTTATTATTAATTATTTTATCATTTGACTGAGGTTTATTATAACATTTTTGTAAACAGAAAATGATTGGGGCATTTTTTATGAAAAAATACCTAAAGGTTTAATTGATTAGAAGGAATAAATTCGTTGGAACAATATGAATTTTGTTGTCTATTTTTTTTATAAAAAATAGAGTTTAAATGGGTACATTAATAATCAGTGATCAATTGGTTAAAAAAGTAAATATTACAATTTTTTATACATAATATTTTTAATTTATATGTATATTTTTAGATAATGAAAAAAGAAATTATTAAATTCTGGAATATATTCCCTCTAAATAAATAAATAATATTAAAAATATTTTTTTTTTATTATTTTCTTTATGTTTTTGTGGCACGGAATATTTTTATCCAAAAAATTAAAAAAAAAATACCTCTTGAGCAAATTAGTTTTCCGCCAACTTTCACGGGAAACTTTGGTGAAATTTATTGTAACATGAACCCGGTAAAAACGGAACAAATTCATGGAATTCAATATTTCCGCTCGCAATCAACTCCGTCTCGATATTATATTCAGGGATGGAGTCTTAAAGGAAAACGTTCATTATTCCCCGCCGTATGATTTTATTGATATAAAACGGCGCATACAATTTCCGGTTTATAAACAAAGCGTCTGCAATTTGTTCATCGAAAGTATGAAAATTTCTGGGAAAACAACAGATGCTACACTATGCAAATAAAAGTGTGCACTATAAATTTCAATCATACGAATTGGATTAGTTTTTTATTTACACGCCCAGACCTGTTTATAAGGAGGAAATTATGATCGTTTTGGAATTGCGTCACACAATATATTACAGCGAAATAATCCGGGGCAAATAAAGGGGTCGGCAGTTTGCATGAATAAAATATAAGCTGCACATTCTCGAGGCACATTTGCGAGTGGATGGGTGAAAAAGTGCGTAGCGCCAACAACTAGCTGGGGAACTATTAAAAAACGCAACGAAATGCTAGTGTGTTGGAAAAATTCGGCGGCAACTCGACGTGCGGTTAATTAGCGAAGTAAAAGCCACAGTTTCGGGCCACCTTTATTATATGATGAAATTGTGTGGTTGCTCATAATTTATGCGAGATCGTCGAGCAGAACTTAAAAACACATTTGTGCGGGAGGATTTACATTTTTATTCGTATTTTCTTTTTTTTTGCTCAGGTGTATTTTAAGAGGTTGTTTATGCGTCTGTCTATTTAATTTGGCCGGGTGAAGAGTTTTTCACTTTTAGAGGAAATACGGTGTGTCTGGTGGAAATATGTCAAGTTTAAATTTTTACATTCTTGCAATTTTTATCAATTATAATATTTTATTTACGTGTATTTTCATACATATTAAGTACTGTATTTCTGTCATAAGCATGTTGTGTTTCAATCACATTTGCCTTATACAATTGATAACCGAGATACAAGTGGTTAAATTGAAAATTTTTGTTTAGCTTTTATTAAATAATTTATTCAAACTAATTTTTTTAAAGATAATTTGGTTAACAGGTGTTTAGATTTTCTTTATATCTTATTATAGATTAAAGTGGATACCTCATCTGAGAACTAGCGTATTTTAAAATTTTCGAAACTTTCTTGATACATCTTATTTTTTTTATAAAAATATAGTTTGTTCATCCGGAAATGACCCTAACTTTTTTTCTAAATGGAACTTCATAAATATTATGACATTTTTCATTCCATGTATAAATGAAATCATTCATCGTAGAATTGTATTCTCTATCGATATAGTAAAAGTGTCAGTGGCAGTTACACTGATAAAGCAGGTGAGACAGTGCTTCACCTATTAAAATGATTTTATTGATATAACGTTAATATTAAAAAATACAATTTTTATGCTTTAATTATTTAAAATAGAATTTAATTTAAAATTTAAACAAAGATAGAATTTTATATTAAATTTCAATGTAAAAGTTCTACTTTTAAATGATGCTCTTCAGGTTAATTCGTTTCACAAGTAAATCTTGAATATTTTTATTTGGTTCCAACATTCGCTCATGCGCTTTAAGATCTGACTGTTGTTTCAATGGTAGGGGAGCTGAGGTGTGCCACTAACCAATGAGATAACTTCAAGACACAAACGAAGTTCAAAAACTACTTGATCTGTATCTCTTTTTTATTACGATATGGCGTCAACCATTAATACACCAAAGAAATTATTAACATAATAAATACATTTGAGTGGTGATATTTTTATTATATAAATGTGTATTTCTTAAATTACTATGACAAAATGTTTGAAGTTAAACAATTAAACCGTCCGATTCTTAATTTAAATACTTTAACAAATACGAGACAAAAAACCGTGGATTTAATATATTTTGGTATGAGAAATTTGATTGGCTAACGAGAAGTACAGTAATGGATAAATTATTTTGCTGGCCATGTCTTTTATTTTCAAAGAATTGTGACTTGAAAAATTTATCTTGCGGTCTAAATTTACATGACAATACATTCGAAGTGTAAATTGTTTTTGGTTTTTTCTGTTCTATATATAATATGCCTCGCCAGATTCAAACATCAAGTTCCGCCACTGATGGAAATACCAAATATATTGTATAATATTTTGGAATAATCTTAATAGCTTTGACTACATATTATTAAGATGTTTTTTCAACAAAAATTATTAGCAATACAGTTTCTTTAAGATTGGCAAACAATTCAAAATGTAATAAACTCACAAGTGAAAATTATAATTATAATTAAAATTAAAAAAATTAATAATATCTATAAGAAACGAAGTTAATATTTCCGGTTGAACCGGAAGTTACAGCGCATTGAAAAATTTATAAAAATAGATAACATCACTTGTGATTCCAACTAAAATTTCAGACAGACATCTCAATTAGTTCTGTATAAACTTCTATATGAATCAGTTGAGTATGTTTTCAAATTGTTTTTATTTAAAATATTCAGTTTAGTAGCATAAAATAATACATTGTTGCAATATTTCCTTTACTTCTGCTTTCCAACAACGAATTGTCTAGATAACTAATAATTTCGTGATATACCTGAGTAATAAGGTCCGTCCTTGTCGTTATGAGAAATCTAATTAACAGGGTCACTACTTGAAATATTGCTAAAATGTATACGAACATTTAATCGAATATTTTAAACCCCAATGTCTTGAAAATCCTCATTTAGAGAGGTCTACTGTTTACATGAAAGAAATTGAAGATACATTTTTATAAAAATAATACAAACCAAGAAATAAAAAAGTTATAACGGTTTAAATATGCTAGGTGCCATATGCGAGTTAGAGAAAGTCAATCACTAAATTTTAATTAATCAGCAATATTTTGTTGTCATAAATTCAGTGTTTTACTGTGACTCGTAAGTTATGGAATAATTTTACCATATTTTAATGTGAAAATCTATTGAAGGTGTTCATTGGTTAACTAACAAAAGATAAACTTTTATCTTTTTATATTTTTTTTATTTATAAAATGTATTTTATATTTTGTAACAGCTGTTGAAAGCCGGGTTTTAATAAATTTTACGGACGTTAATATTTGGTGGTTTATCTCACAAAAATGTCAAGTAAAAACCGTTACAAAAACTTGATTAGCCAGAAAAACTCCTGGCTTTGCTTCATGTTGAAACCCGCAAACATAAATATGTCCTGCAGAAATAAACTTTTTGGTAATAAATTTTAAAATTCCTTTAACCCAAAACATGTGGGTCAAAAGTAATATTCCGAACTTTTGAAAGTGGTTAATTTAATATTATAGCACCGTTGAATTTATATTCTCTTGTATCGTTTTCACATAGATAACGTATTTATAGGTTTAAACATTGGCACAATGTTAATTTCCTTTCGGTTTAGAATCGCATGCTTTATGGGATCCTTTGTGGTCAGTTAATCTTGCGTTCAATTACAAAGCGTATTTTGTGTCTCATAAATATTATTAGGAATCTGGTCACAAAATTACCATTATTGATTTTTATGTTAATGGTAAACGTATTAAGATTTATGATTGGCGTTGTTTGTCCAGAACAAACACATCTGACCGGAATGTGAAATAATCGGACAGAATTTATAAAAAACTGAGTGAACTATCGATCCTTTTATTTTTTCTGATTTGGCATCGAACTGATCCAATAGTTTATTTACCTATAACCGTTTCGTTATCGGGAGTTTTCTATATAAACAATTTACTTTCTGCGTGTCGATCCCAAAGTAACAAACGAAGGACAAAACACAGCCTGTATGTATTTTATGGGTCCTGCTGACAAAGCGAACTGAGGATTACTATTTTTTTATCCTGTCTACTTGAGAGGCACTCCATATACCTATCTATTTGATGATTTTTTTTATTTATTTTTGCACATCCGTTTTCCGTAAAAAAATTAATGTCACATCCAGAAATTAATCCGTGCAAAATCTGTTCCATTAAAATTAATTAACTTGATTGGTTAATGTAATTGAATTTAGTGAACATCATCCGGTACGTGAATATTATAATTAGCAGGTGAAATTAATTCATCTAGAGAATTTTGAAAGCAAACAATAGACACGACTATATCGCATATGAATAGTCATTTATTTAAATGTATTCTCTATAATTAATGTATAATGGTTTGATGGAAATATCTAGTATTAAACTTGTCTGATTATGTTTGACAGATTGGTAGGGAGCTGAAGTTAATCAGAAGTTAATTATAATTTAATTTATAAGCACCGTTTGATAAAAGGATAAGTGCAACGGTTATGCATACCTATTTTCAAAGAACATTTTGCAATTTAGAATGGTTAATTTAAATTTAAATTTACATGTAATGCTTATTTTGTATTTGCGTTCCTGATGTATTGATATTGAAAATTAATTAGTAGATTGAATTTATTAATTAATAAATAAATTATGTTATGTGTGCAGAAATCATACTTCAAATTTTGTGTTTACGAAATATATTTTTGCCTTTAAAATTTTTGCGTAAGGAATAAATTGATTAATTTAGAAGTTTTTTAACGACAGGATGATAAAACAAGACAAATTGAGTTTCAATATTAATTTAAATTATTTATACAAAGTTTGTTTTATATATATATATATATATATATATATATATATATATATATATATATATATTATATTAATTTTAAAAATAAGTGGTGTTGTTAATTAAATAAATTAATAAATGAAAAATTATGTTTTCAAATTTATATTTACAAAATATTTGTGTAATTTATTTTCATGGTGTTTCTCGTTTATCGTTGTATTTTATATGAAAAATAAACTGAAACAAATTTATTATACTTATTAACTGTACAATAAGACTACTTAATCCAGTGTTCTCACATATAGTTCTTATTCTTTGTGACAATGTGGCAACTATATTAATTAATTAAATTAATTAATAAATCCTAAATTTGTATTTTATTTTGAGTGCAGCATTTAGTTCTTTTATGTTGTGATAATGTGGCAACTCTGATTAAGAATACATTTTAAATGCACTTAAAATTCATTTTAATTTGACATTTAATTCTTACTATGTACACACGGTTTAGGTACTCATTTTAAAAATATATAGATATATAAATTAAATTAATTAATAAATGCAGAATTTATATTTACAAAATAGTTGATGCGATTTGTTATACATTTTAACTCTCTAATATAATTACTCATTTCTACATTGCCATATTTAGTACTTCTATTTTGTGACAATGTGGCAAGATTACATTTTAAATGTAGTTAAAATTCCATTTCTTTCTGGCATTTACATCTTTACCAACTTTTCTAAAAATATTGTTTTAGCAGTGCCTTGAAATTTAGGACCGTTTCCAGGCCATTATTCTTTATTGAAAGGACCTCCATCCGATTAGGCGTGGGAGCCGGTAACGCGACACAATTAAAATTCCACTATTCCGAAACTGAAATCGGAGCGTTAACAATTTCTCATCAACGGCAAACACATAGGCGGACGTAATGAATTCTTCGAGCGTTTTCATCCGCAGCCGGTCGTCAACGTTTGACACCTTAAAGGAATAAGTGAGCGGGACGGCGTCATTGTCGTCAAAATTGCGAGGCGGGAAAAGTTAATCAACTGCGGCTAAACCGGGATTACGGGAATAATCAAATATCAATTAACAGTGTGGGCCTTTAAAGGCGCTAGATGGCAGCGACGTTCCGGATCGTGCATTGTTTTTACGCCGCCATCTTCGGATTTAATTTATTATTCCATTATTTTTAACGGAGTGGCTCTAATTTATTTAGTGGCGCTGTTAAAGTACTAATCTAAGTTTTAATTTATCGGTCCCGTTAGAGGGTCATTAGTTATTCGTCTTGTTGTCGCCCGCCTTGGATTTAACTTGGTAAAAATTCAATGATTTCGTTCATAATTTATGGAATTTTAGGTTCATTTTTATAATTTAATACGATAACAGTGTTGCCATGTTCATGTTGTGTAAAAATATTCAAACATAACATGACAATACTGGTTGTAAAATAATATAAGCGTGAATGAATGGATTATATGTTGGCAAATTTAATTTATTTAACAAAACGATTAACGACAATCAAATACTAAATACCTCATTATTAATTTGTATTCAAAATATCCATTATAAAGATATTATAGTATAGATCATTAGTGTTATTTATTTGAAAACTTCAACACAATAAATATGTTCGAGGCGAAGTGCACCAAATTAAAATTGATTAACCTTCAATAATTCGAACAATTATCGTTGTACAACCAATGTGGATTAAGTTCGTAATAATTATAATAACTGTAACAGTATAATTGATCACCGTTTATTCACAACCATGAATGTTCACATAAAATGTCAAAAACTATTTTTTGAGTGGATGGAAATAATAATGTGCAAAATGTTTATGTGTCTACGATATTATGCATTGTGTGATGTATTTAATTATTTTTCATATAGTTATAGTTCATTTAAGTTGGAATCATTTTTGTGAAAATATAGTTACCATAAATTCTTTTCTATATATCCCACATACAGACATAATTGTGGTAATTTTTTTTAAATTACACCATCATAATACTATGTTCAATAAGGACACCACTCAGTGTTAATTTATCAAGCATTGTGAAATCAATTATTTTTATTAAAAGTAGTCCCGATACCATAATTGAGACATATTATTATTATTCTCTATTTTGTCCTATTTTATGGCTAAAATCGGATGAGTACTTAAACAATAAAAAAGTATTTTCTGAAATAAAGCTCTTGAATTTCTAAACATTATTTATGTGATAACTTATAATCCTTATATCTATCTGTTTCTATCTTCACTGTGTATTGAAGAAAGCTAAAGTTTTTCTTATCTTTTACTGTAAAAAAAAAAATGCTATCAAACAATTGTAGGGTGATAAAAATATATTTTTTGTGAAATGGATAGCTTTGTGTACCTTATTCTATCTATTAATCATTAATATGAATGAAAATTGAAAGGTGCTTCCAGCTTAAATTAGATATATTTATTATACAATTTCACTTTTTAAAAGTATAATTAAATTCATTTAAAATACTTCATTAATTATCTTCGGGTGAAAAAAAAAATGAAACATCGAACTTAGTTTAATCATTCAGTCTATAGTTACTAATGTTTCTATCTTCTTTCAAATTTATTGATCATAGTACCGTGATTTTGCAACAAACATGCAATGAAAAAAGGTCCTTGTATTTCAAGATTTTTGTTGCACTGATTCAATCAGCATTTTTTGGCGAACGAACGTGATTTACATGTGACGCAGTAAAAAAAAAAGAACGATGGTGTGAATAAATCAATTGCGCCTTTTCAGGCGATGAGGAAGAGCAATAATGCAATTACTATCATAAAAATGGACGCAGTTAATGAGTGTTGGTAAATATTGATGAGTCCTGATAATAAACACGTAACCCTGACAATTATTTATTGATGAGGAATGTTTTGTTGACAGTGGTAGGTGATAATTTAATTAGTGGGTTTTAGCCAACTGGACACAGCAAATCGTGTAAATATGATGAATTGCCGCGCTAACGAATCCTCATGTTTCCACTGTGTGTGTGTCTTTATTTAATTACACACCCGCTAATGCCTCACTGGAATATGCATAATCACGCTTTTTCACACAGTTCTGACTAATATCGGATTAAATTCTTGTGTTTCTGGTTTTTACGAAAACTTCGCAGATAATTTGACATGTTGTAGATGCATTAGTTTTTAATCCTTCGTTCATATACTCGCTTCAATATTTATATTTCTATTTGTTCTTTTGTTAAAAGGATTTTTTAGTCTTCTATTTTAAAATTTGTAGAACTTAGTTAACTTGGATAATTTTTTTTACTATAGCGTCAAATACATACATATACGTATAATTTTTGCTTTATAATTCGTACAAAATATTACCTTAGATTTCAATTCGGAATAAATTTAATAATAAAAATCCTCTTAAATTAAATAGCAAATTGGTTTATTAATTTTTAAAAACCTTCGTAGATGGCTTTTAAAAAGTATATAATCGTTTTTACAAGTTTTTTATTAGTTACCATAGCTCAAAGGTCTGGTGTGCCTCATACATTAATTTCTCAAATGTTATAACAGGTGATCGCATCAGAAGACCAGGACAGGGTAGACATTGTGAGCAAATCAATAATCAATTTTATAGAGCTATTATATTAATAACAATAATAAATAAACAAATTCTTAAGTATATCTTTAATTGATGAAATGGAAAAAATTATATTTATTTTTGTATACCTACTGGATTAGTAGTTTCTGAAATATGGACGAGTATCTCCACTATTTGACCACATACAGTGGTACCTCGATATACGAGTGTTTTTAGATACGAGGAATCGTGTGCAACGTCTAACAGTTTCTCCCTCAGACTAGACCTCAGTCTGTGTGCTTGTTTCCCTCGTTTTCGAAGCATTTTTGATAAGTTGGGTTCATATTTTTTGCGTTTTGTACATTTACAAAACATCACCACATTTATTTTTATAACCATGGGTTCGAAGAAGAAGATGATGTTTATTGAATTAAAGCGTGAAATCATAGAAAAATATGAGCAAGGTGTGTGAGCTATTGACTAGGCGAGGATGTACCGGCGTAGTACATCAATGATATGTACTGTGTTTAAACAGAAGGAGTTGATAAAGGGTTTAACGCCAGCTAAGGGCTATTTGCTTTGTGATACGAGAAATTTGACACACGAGCAAGGTTATACTATACCATAATTAATTAATATCAAAAATTCAAAAAATCAAAATCAAAAAATGTTGCATTATAAATAGTAGGAATTTTGAAAGAGTAGGTAGTAAAAGAAGTTGTGAAAAGTTTCAAAAGTATGTGTGAATTAAAATGTATTAAAATTAGTTGCTGGAAAGTTTGAGTAATGTCTGAAAGTGTTGCAAAACTGTTTCCATTCCTTTTCCAATTCTATTCCCCGATCGTTACACTTACAAAGAAATATTACATAATTACAACCCACAGAAAAAACGCCTTTTAAAGTTTGAATCCAACACTAATGGACTTCCATCCTACAATAATTATAATTACCTAATCCGTCAACTTTATTATAACCGTGGCGTCAGAACAATAAGAAAAAAAAAAATATGCCTAACCTAAGAATGTCGGTCGCATATGAAATTCGTTTGCGGGAACGCGAATTTCGCATAAATCACGTTAACATCGATAAGCTGGGATCGCGCCACGAGATCTAAAAGGTGGTTTGGTGTCTTTAAGCGGGCGGCAGGCGTCGTTTGTTTTTCGTGCATTTCGACAGGACAACGGTTGTTTGTATGCAAATATGACGGGCATAATAATCGACTGATGGCACTATTAACGATGAATTTTATTAACGAATCGAAATTTGTGTAATAAAATGCTTCCCTGAAATATAAATTTTCGGTTTTATATATTTTGTAGTTTGAATAGCATAAAAAACAAAATTTAAATTGCAAAAAAAAATATTTATTTGGATATTTTAGGATTTCTATAATTTTTACCATTTGAAATGTATTTTTATTTTATTCCAACTATGCAAAATATAATTTTTTTTCATCTCGTTTTGCTTTTAGTACTTTAGTACCAAAACAATAAATAATCCCGTTCAATAACCGCAAACTTAATTGAGTATAAATAAATGTTAATTGCGAAACCGGATATCAAAATAACGTCGCAGGATTACTCGAGCAAATACCAATAAACCTTACAATAATAAATCTAAACGTTATAAAATTTAAATTAACTGTTGTGACGCAAAACACTGCTCAAACTGGAGCAATAAACTCGATGTTAACATGGATATTAAACAGGAATAATTAGTTTACGGTGGCGCAGCTACCTTATCCTAACTTATTGGATTTGTCTTCAAACTTATTATGCCCAACATTAAATAAGACATTTCGTGAACAATACGTTCGTTATTAAGTCGTTCATTAACTGAGCGTCGGCAAAATTAACCGACTATTGAATTATTAATAAATTTGTCCCGTTTGATGACATAAATTTTATTAGTCGCGAACCAGAATCCGAAATTGGACCAGCTATGTTAATTAATTCCACAACCTGATGTATTTATATAAATTAAATTCATGCTATTATCATGTTTATTTTTTGAACATTAAGTCTTTTCTGTTTCTGATAATTTAAGAAAGTTATCGTCTATTAAAATAGTGTTAAAACAGTCACAATCGAACAAAGGAAATGTCTTTGCATTGTTAGTGTGCCCTCATTAAATTTTAAGTCATCAGTGCTCAATGAACACAAATTGTTCCATGTCATTTGTCAATTAAAACTGAGCCGATTGAACGATAAAAAAAAATCTTTTGTCTGCGTACAATTGATTGTCGCCTAATTGTATTTGTTTAATTTGGTAATGTGAACATGACAAAAGAGCCGTCGCTTTATTTACAAATGATGTGTTTGAAATAATTATTTCCGACCATTCATGGGGAATTATTTACCATTATTCATTGGCTTCACAGTTCAGAGTTGTCATTGCCTGTTTGTTTGCGTATCTGTGCCAGACATACGAATTTTTAACTGCTCAAACCATAAATCACCACTCTGTAGAATACTTAAACCTACATTAAATTCGAGACATAAAATAAATAAAGAATGCTTCTATTATGATGGCGGAATCTCGGAAAACATGTAAATAACGTAACATAAAATTTTACAGCCCAATACCAGATCGGAGATTCAATTTAATCCGATAGTTCGCAAGAAAAAATATAAGATCCGTTCCAGTAAATGTATTTTAACGTCCCGTCTTTTGTTGCAGGAAAAACGCCACCGTACTGGAAAAATTCCAGCTAGGAATCTCCCAGCACGAACTCTACCCCAAGAACAGTGTTTATGTGGACAAAGTGCTTCAGCTTATGATAAAGGAGCCAATTTTGCATGTCGGTAAGTTCGTATTAAATTATAGATGTATTTATTTAGTGTACGATCAAAGCAATGTTGCACCGGGATTGCTTAAACTTTTCCACTTAATGTCAAGGATGCGACCCTTCAGGAACATATCAATTTTCGGTTAAACGGGACAAAACCTCTTGATTACCACCCCTGTTGGACAAGGGACCGGTACAAGGGTAAGAATTGGTATTTATTGACTTGTTCTGATAGGTTTCATGAATAAGTAATTAACTGTACTTTACAACTACTGCCAAAGTTGATATTGTTTCGGCTATCTGAATATTAATTAATTCTCGGCAAACCACACTTAAAGGGCTTGCCAAGATAACGACTTAATCTTGGTACAACGAAATTATGGTTAATGATTGAACTATAATGTATTTTACTGAACTTGTACGAAACAAAACATTTGCAGTATTGGGGGAAATTTAACAATATTGTAAAATTAATAATTATAATCAAATTGTAATTGAATAATAATAGTCAATATTTATTGGTATTTGATTTTATTTAATTTGACATTTATGCATGTTTTTATTAAATATATATGGCTCATACTTTTTATTTTTTATATTCAATAATTGAAATAATGCTTTATATGTAATTTTAACAAAATGAACGTCACTAATTTTTATGTCCGGAAAAATAATTAATAATTAATAATAGGAATTTAAATTTAATTACATTTTATAAATTTATAAATAATTTATATTATAAAGTTTACAAAAATTATACTTTTGTCTGTGTACATTGTAATTGTTAATGAAAATTAAATAAATCTAAAGTTTTAATAGCAGTAATGGAAAAATGTATTTTTTGTATCATAAAAACGTAATTTATGAGTTTATAAATAGAATTTATTATTACAAAATAATATTTAAATATATTTATATACTTTATATTTATGTATTGATTCTGATTCGTAATTAATTTTATAAAATATTTGAAAAAGGAAATTTGGAAATGTAAAAGTTTCGATAGGAATGAAAAATGTCTTAAAGGCCATGGGATGATAAGAATACCAAATCGGCCCCATAAAGGTATCGGGTTCATAATTTCAGGAAATGTTGATACTCATATAAAATACTTTGATGCTGCAAGTTTCACATCTATATATGTTGCCGTTTCTGAATAAATCAAAAAATACTGAAAATCTATCTATTCATAAAAACCTTAAAAAAACGAGGTTATTTTCTTAATTTTGTTTTTTAACCATGTTACGATAACGATAAAAATATGAAACTACTTTTTTTGAATTCTGAATTTTCGATGAAATTATGAGCTTGGAGAATTTTTTAAAACGGTACGTCACATTGAAAAAAATTAAAAATCGATTTTTTACTCAAAAATCGATCTCTTTCTATGATTTAACTCTTGAAATGATAAACTACAGAACTTTAAAGTTAAAGGAAAGTTTAAATTCTCTAAAACGTAGTTGAATTATATAAACAATAGTATTTTATACTGATTTAATCATTATAGTTAGAAATAAAGTATATAAAAATGATTAGAGTAAACAAAGGAAAACTAAACCGAAGGACCTTTGAAACAGTTAATATTTACTTTTAACGTTCCTTATGATTTGTTGTAGGTTGTACTATACATGCACCACACGAAATTTTTCAAAACGGTACGTCACATTGAAAAAAATTAAAAATCGATTTCTTTTTATGATTTAATCCTTGAAATGACAAACTACAGAAAGTTTAAATTGAATTATATAAACAATAGTATTTTATACTGATTTAATCATTATAGTTAGAAATAAAGTTAACAATTATTTTTATATTATGAGTGTTTCTATTTTATGCTGTTGTTTTCACTGGTACAGCAATCGCAAAATTCTGTAATTTATCCTATCAAGAGTTAAATCATAAAAAGAAATTGATTTTTGAACAAATAATCGATTTTTAAATCGTACCGTTTTAAAAAGTTCCCGAAGCTTATAATTTCATCGAAAATTGAATGAGGAATTCAAAAAAAAAAAAAAAAATAGTTTCATATTTCTATCGTTATCGTAACATGGTTAAAAATCAAAATTAAGAAAATCCATCATGCCCCAAAACATGTCCGGTATTTAGATCAATCGATTCACAAGGTGCTGAGAATATTAATTTTTATTGATTTTCAGTATTTTTTGTTTTATTGAGAAACGGTAACAGATAAAGATCAGCATCGAAGTATCTTATGAGTACCAACATTTCCTGAAATTACGAGCCTAATATCTTGAAGATTGAAAATTATTCGTATGTGTTAACATTACTTCAAAGTTTTATATACAATTTTTATATAATCATTGTGGTCCATATAACATGTAATTAGCGATTTTTCGTACTTAGTTTAATTAGTAATTTGATATGCACCAACTTAGAAGGATGCTAAATTAATGGAGTACTTTTTTCATATAAAATGCTCTAATCAATTTTTATCATTGTTTTACTCTAAAAAGCTGGATTCTATAGGAAGCAAGGTGTAAGGCGCGTGAGTTTTTTATTATTTATCATTCATTTATTAATTTTGTATTTTTAATAAATACATTTTGATGAACATCGGGAGTACATGTTCATTAGAGAATTGTATAACTATCTCAAGGTTTATTTACGCTTGAAGTGTCCGCCGCTACCAGCTAGACCTTGCACAAATATTTTTTTGGTGTTTGATTGTTTCTCTTTTCCTAAACCACACAACACAAATTTTTACTTAAATTCTAATAAAAAATTGACATACAATAATAAATTTATTAATAAAATATATTTATTAAAATGTTTTTTATATCCAAAAAGTTATTAAATTTGAGCATTGGATAATTTGTTTCATTTAAAGAAATAACATATATTTTGATTAATTTCAAAAAATATGTTAATTATTAATTTTAATTAAATCGTGAGTTATGTGGGTGTATACAGATAATGTTGTTCTCGAGTTCTTCACCAATATTGCAAAGCTAAATAGTCTCCTTATTTTAGAGATTAGATCAGGCACTTCCGAGTAGTTTATTGATTTATATTCCCATGTGAAAATGAAAAACAGTCCAGTTACTGAAACATCTCCGCTCATCATCCAGTAACGTAAACAAAGGAAAACTAAACCGAAGGGCCTTTGAAACAGTTAATATTTACTTTGAACGTTCCTTATGATTTGTTTTAGATTGTACTATACATGCACCACCCGAAATCCGTCCAAACGTACCCAGAATCCGCGTACATAATAGAATAATGGGCCATTATCTGTGTTTATATCGAATCGAAAACAAATCAGAACCGGGGAAATCCGCCCGATCGTAGCGCCCCATTACAGAGCCAACACGAATAAATAACTAGCGTTTCGCACGATGAATGGCTTAATTGTTCAATCACATCATTACATAATCCCGGTCCGGGCAATCCGAACTCCCAAACGAACGACCTGCGGGGTAATTAACTCCATCCACACGATGATTACGGGGGCGGTCAACGCAGGTGTGCGTCCGACTTATTAGCGATTCCGGCGGCGGAACGTGCACCCCCCGCCGTGCCGGAAAGTTAGCCGGAGTTTGGTTTCGGCCCCATCAATTTGACTTTGGTGGTCGGGATAAGGGTTCGGTTTTTGTGCGTCCGATTTCCACGGATTGGGCGCGAGTGTTTGTTCTCAACACCTAGATTCTCCCGGGGTAAATTACAGGGGAACGGGGTTATTAAGTTCTGGCCGACTTCGATTCGGGGATAATGGGGAAGTTTTCGGGGACCCGGACGGTATTTACTGTTTTAATTTGAACTTTTTTCACTACAAAACAATATATTTCAAAATATTTTTTTTTTCTCGTATGAACATAACAATGGAAGAAGTTGTCTTATTCAGTCAAAAATAACGCGTACGAATTATCATAGACAAATAGTGTTGGTTGTTGGTGTACATATCCATTTAATACGCAACAAAAGTAATTTCAACCGAGGTTTTAACTTGTTTATCGAGCTAAAAACCGACTCGCAAAATCCAACATCAAACCGCTCTCACCGAAACGGCTCGTTTTACAGGTGATCGTAATTTGATCCGTCGGCTAAACTCGATTAGCGAGAGCCATAATCGAAAATCCGGTTCCACAATTCATCACTTTGTCGCGTTTCCCTCTAAAAAGGCACACTTATTTGTTCGCCAATTCGCTGCATATTTGCATGTCCCGCAACCATGAATTACAACCCACTTTTGTGGCGGACGACAACCAATAACTTTTCCGGGGCTTCGTTTGCCGATAAGGAATTCAATGGCCCGGTGGAATTGTGTTGGAGGAGCTACACACAACCTTCGCCTTTTATCAAAAATTCAACGTTTTATTTACATGATTTTAATTATTAATAATAATGCGTCATAAAGCAGTTTGCTGGCACAACCATTAGAAAAGTTACTTTGTCGGAAAAGTAAACATAAAGACGGCATTTTTAAATTGTTAATTAATAGGCCGCATATCATTAATCAAGTTGGCTATCAGTTAACTCCCGCCACTTGCAATAAAGGACTGAAAAGGGCACGAGCCAAAGACCGACGATACAAATGCAAATAACGAACGTTACTTAACAAGGGTGTTGTTTGCTGTATCGGTAACATAGGGCGACTTCTCTTCTTGTCTTACATTTTTTAAACGCAGCTCAAAGACTAGAGGTGTGTCGAATAATATAGGGCATTCAATTTTCCCGTAAAATGATTTATGAGTAAAAACGAATGAGCTTTTACCTGAAATGGCCAAGTCATATAACACACACGTGAATTATTAATAAAAAAGCAATAAAAAAATGTCGAGGCTGTATGAAACTAGCAGTTATGGGTTACAAGCAGTTAACAAAGTCATTGGGACGCAGTTTGTTCCTTTTGGAAGGTGTAATTCAATTAAAAGTTTATGGGTGTTGTGGCAAACTTTTATGCCGGTTATAAACATCATAAATACTAATTGAGTTTATCTTGGCTGTTTCAAAAATAATTACTTTATCCAGCAGGTCTTAAGCCGTTTCCAATCCAAATGGAATATTAAATTGTGTATGTTTTTAATGAAAACATCAAAGAGGGTACAAATTATAGTGTAAGAAACTGTGTCGTATACAATTAAGGTTCAGTTAATAATTTATGGAGTTAACAGTGATAATTGTGATATGTATGTTATTTTATTATAATATAAAATTATTCATGTCAGATTCAAATAAATCATTAGAAATTTTTGTTATAGAATATTTTAGGCAATTGGCGCAAAATATTTATAAATTGTATACATAAACAAACCCCGTATCATAATCTCTACATTAATTTGTAAGATTAGTTTACATAGATACAGACAGCAAAACTCGGCGGTGGATTTTAATTTGTAATATGTAAGGATGCATATCATTTGGACAAGATACTCTTTTATAAACCAGAAATAAAACATTGATTAAATTCTTTGAATACACGGAAAACTTCATTAATTTAGACTGAAACTTTCATTACATAATAAAAAAAATATTACAAAACATACGGGCTTTAGGTACTTTTTTAATTATTTAAAGTTTTATGTTTCACCAAATCCTTAAATATGCAGGCATTTATTTCGGATATTAGATATTTGCATAGTTCAATTTATACTGTAAAAACGAATATTAAATTAAATTCTTCTTTTAAAACATTCATGGACATTTTATATTATTCATAAAATGTCACTTTTTTAGTCCGAAACCAAAACCTAAAGGGTAGTTTTTTCAGCATAAAAAATGAAGAAATCATTCTAGAACATTTTTTATAGACAATCTAACTACTCTACTGGATTAAGCACCTCTTGATATGGATATGTACTAATTTTAATAAAAAACTATTCATAATAAAAAAATGAATTTATATTTTTAATCAATTGGCCTGTAGAATAAATTGTAAAAATAGCACAAAGTATCTGTTTTTGTAGTCAATTAGTTTGTGGAATAAACTGTCAAAAATAGCACAAATTATCTTATTTTTCAATATTATTATACAAATAATATAGTACTTATATACTGTGTATTTATTATATATTTCTTAATGCTTACCACGGACATATTAAGATTTGATATTTAAGAGTATTAGTATAAGTACGGTATGATTGGTATAGTATTGTTAGTATAATATTCAAATAATTCTGAAAAATAAGATAATTTGTGCTACTTGTGACAGTTTATTCCATAAACTACTTAGTTAAAAAAATACACTCTTTATATTTTCCACAGTATATACCCATTTCAGAAGATACATAATCCGGTGGAAGAGTTAGATTTTTTATAAAAACAATTGTTGTATCATTTCTACCCTCTTTTCAATTTTCATTGCTAAAAATATATTTTCTAAATCACCTAACAGAGATATCACTGTCATTGTCATCGCTCATTTATTTTTTTATAATATATAACCGCATTTTAAAAAATTAGCTTTTTGAACTTTTTATACTTAAAAAGAAACATTGTTATGAAACAAGTTCTTTTTCGAAATGTGTACAGTTTACGAAAATATACTGCATGTATGTTATTATTATTCATATTTTTCTGGTGAAATTATATATGTTATAGTATTATGTTCAAATGATCTACATGAATCATTCAATAAAATATGAATAATATCTGATAATTAGTATTCTCTTTAGTGATTGTTGATAAGTCAATATTTGTAAAAATATAGACTTAATTGAATATAGGATAACAGACAAAATGGAATTTGCTCGTCTTGGTGACCCTAGTTATTGAATTAATTGTGAAATTTTTTGCGTAACTAAATAACATCCTAGAATCATTTTAAGTATTTTATTTATTGATCAAAAGGAATAAATTGCACAATTCAGAATATACCCACTCTAAACGATGTAAAATTTGCTACCGTACTTTTTTGAAAAGAGTATTTTTTATTTTATATGTGGTAACAAAATTTCTTATTTATTTTTAAAAATAAATTTTAAGTTGCATTTGTTTTAATTTTTTATCGATATTTATTTCTTTTAATAAAATTTTTCTATTACAATTTTAATTTTTAATAAATTATCATTTAGTTCTAAAATAAGGCTCAAGAGGGCCAGTAAATTTGAAGGCAATAATATTTTATTGTAATAAGGGCTAATAGTAATAAGGTCTTCAATTTCCGACCGGTTAAAAATAAAAGAAATGTTGAATACTCGAGCCAAAAAGCCATCGGTCCCTGAAAATTCCCACACAATAATTGCAGTCATGTCAGATTCGTATGCGTCGTGTCTTTTGTGCCGGCATATCATTCATGCAGGCAAGTTATTAAATATTTTCCCCAGTCGCTACAAAAATACATGCGTCATGCAGGAAAAATTGTGACAGTCGTATTTCCGCTAATTTTATACGACGTCGAGCGCCGTTGTTCGCGGGATCTTATTTCACGCATATGGTTCCGACGATGGCCTTATCAAAATGAACGTGCGCGATGAAAAGTGTTTCAACTTTTTACACGACTGTTAATTATTTGTGAACTTAATCCGAAGCGAACGAAACGGAATTACATCTATTTATCAAACTCACATCTAAATCCCACAACAAATATTCAAATATGAGCTTGTCGTATAATTCGCGAGGGAGTTTGCCTCGGAAAACCACACAAAAGCGAGGCTTCAGCCACCGGGCACATGTTGTGTTATTTTCCCCCCAAAACTTTGATTTGTTCGACGAGTGATTATGATAAAAATACTCAACCGAACCGTATAATGGCCCTGTTTGTGTTTGTACACATGGTGTGTCCATTGTTATTACTCAGTTCAACACGATAGAGTTAATATTGATTTAAACTCCTCATTAAGTGCGTTTAATTGGTAATTGCTGGATTATTGATATAAACAGCAATCTGTTTATCTAAGTGTTACATACTCTCAAACAGTCAATGTTGTATGTATGTGTTTAATCACTACAATAGATCGCAAAATTTGATTGCAAAATTTTGTTACAGCTCAAAAAACGGGAGGAACTCAACTTAAATTGATCATTGATTATCCGAATGAAGTGCAAGCGTTGTTTAAACCTATGCGGTAAGTAGATTTTTAGATATATTTAAAATAACTTTGAAGTCATAAAAAAATAATTATTACGAATATCATTTAATACAAGCTGTGGTGAATTTATTGTATTTTTATTGGATGCTTTAACAGCTTTATTTTTCTAGTTTTTCAATAAAATGAATAAATAAGTAATTTTCTTAAAAAATATTAATATATGGGTCCTTTTTTATTTGATCTCGTCTTTTGTAAATGGTGTTTATTTACATGTTTACATTGTTATATTACAATTTAAGAATTTGTCACTTTTTAAAATCGTTAATAAATAATTTATGTAATAACATTTAAAACACAAAAACGTACATTATAAACATTATATTATATTTCTGTAAGTAAATTCTTTCACAAAGATATATATTTATTATTTACAACTGCAACTCATGAAAAGTGAATCTATCGGAAAATATTTTAGTAATTAGAAAACAGTTTACCTTTCATGCAAGCTAAGACTCCTTCTCAAAAGTGCTGACGGTATACATATAAAGAAAAAGTTAGGCAAGTAAGGGTTGTGGCGGTGAATTCCAATATGTAATATTAACCTAGGTTTATTCAACAATTTAATAAAATGTTGATACAACGAACAGTTCGATTTTTTAAGACAATGATCAATAGCAACAATTACAATTAACAAAATTAATTTTTTCTACGAACACCGTTTATTATTTCAATGTATAGTTTTATGAACACCACGCATCAGTTCAATGAACAGTAAATTCTGTAATTATCGTTTATCATTTTAATGATTATGGTATTAATTTTTATAATATAACATAAATTGGAGTTTATTCATATAAATACTCACATAATAATGATACGTTTGTAGCAATCAATATATTTACAATAAAATTTATAAAAAATTATATCCACAAAATTACATAAAAATTATTTACGTAAAAAGTTCTAAATCAAATAAATATTTACATGATTTTAAAATAAATCGAATGATTTTATTGAATTATTTTCTAACAATTTGATAGAAAGAAATATTCTACTAAGACTTTGTTTATACACTCATCAACGATTTGTTTATGTCCCATTTTTCATATATGGCAGCATCAATTTTGAAGAATTTACTTTTACGCTATTCTATTACGCTATAGATCTTTTTAATTTTTTTCCTCAGTGGCACAAAAGTCAAGAATTTTATAACCAAAACTTGGTAGCCGTGTTCAGTATTCCCAATTTAATCGAAAACTCGTTCTAAAAAGTACTAACGACCTGCAGAGATAGCACTTCTCAACTGTCCGATCTTCTTTTCTGCTGATTATAGTTCCAATAAATGAACCAACCTGAAGACGTTCTCTATTTTCTTAGTACAAGAGGTATCTAAATTGGTAGTTATTATGCGAAGTTCACTAAATGATGTATACACTCTGCATTCCCATTGACAATCTGAAGAATCAATCGGCATATTTGAAGCAGAGACATTTTTTTATTATCTTTGTCAAAAATGCACTTTTCATTTTCTTCAACTCCTATGATATCTAATTGTTTCTTTCCTCAAATCTTCTATTTCCCTTATTTTCTAATAATCTTTTTAAATTGACGCCGCAGAATAAAGTGATCGTTTTACTTTTTCTTATATAGGTCTTTAGGTAATACCTTCTTTTCACATCATCATTGGTTTTTGCTTCTATTTTCTTGTATATATATGTTATTTTTCTAATATTATTATTTTTTAAATAAATTAAGGATACAGTTTTAAGAAAACTCTATGAATATTTATTGAAAAAGAAATAAATACATATAACAAACATATAATTAAATATAACAAACTGTGGCGCAGTGAATACATGAAAATTACATTAGAAGTACCGAATTAATTAAATGTTGAGTTTAATTAGAATATGACATTAAGAGATTAATTATTAAAATAAAATTAAAATTTTATTTGTTTTATGGAAATTTAAAAATGTATACTTTTTTATACTAATTTCGATGTGAAATAATTTTTTAGAATCTTTCTTTTTGAAACTGAAAACCTGATATATTAGAAATTTTATTTTAATATTTAATTAATGCGAGATTTAAAAATTTATTTATGACAATCTTTACCATATTTATACAAAAAATTGTGTCAAAAGTCAGCATAACCATTTTTTTAATAAAATGTAATATAACATATACAGTGTGGTCATTAGAGATAAAAGGACTATACCAAGTTTCTTTTTTAAATTTAATTTTAACTGAAAAAATATATTCTATACATGTCATAAAATTTATTTTTTATATCACGGGGCACAAGTATTATACATTTTTTTATTCAAAAATAGGAATCTTTAGTTTGGTCTTTTTCTATGAAATTCTGTCATTGAATTTTACATACTTCTTAATTCCTTTATGGGAAATTTCACAAAAAAATATATTAATAAATTTGTAGCAGAATTAAATATTACACTTTGTCTATCGAACATTGAATTGAATTGACAATGCAAATAATTGGGAAAAAAAAACAAAAGATAAGATCATAACTTCCAAATTTTTCTTTAAATGTGAATAACCTATTCAACATGGCTATGCTTTAAAAATAACTTTTACATATGATTCCGTCTGAAAGATTTGAAATGTATTAACCTTAATGGCTTTGTATAACGAAACTCGTAAGTTCTCTTTTTTAATATTTCATTGCATGTTGTAATGTGGGGAATAAAAAATCATCTATTATGTAAAGGCTTTTATCGCTTATGAAAAATTACCTTCCTGATTTTGAAACACATATTTAGATACAAAATTCTAAACTGAACTGTGAATCAAATTATATTAATATATGACGTTGATTTTGCACACTATTTTAAATAATAAAAAATTACTCAAATCACATTCATAAAATAATCCAAAATAAGAAGAGATAAAAATCTAAGAAGAAAACAATTTTATGAGTGCTAGGGGCGTATCTATCCCAATCTGACCTATCCGGTTAATTAACAATGTAACAGATACTTATAAAGAGACAAGTCGCCAGGAGCTCGGTTTAGGATTAGCGGGGGGCTGATCCCCGCAGAGCATAACAGACATTCGCGTCCCATTAAGTCCTAATTTGGCTTGTTTGGCGAACTTTTCAATTATGTAGACGAATTATTCAGCGGTAAGGTGTCAGGAGTGCTAAAAGATTATATTAAAACCAACGTCGAAAATGCTATGATGAAATTATTAAATTACATTATCGTTGTCGTTTTAGGTTAAGTCTTTTATTAAATTGGACAACAATAAGTAAGCAGGAAATGTTGGAAATCATTTATCACCTAGCCAAAAAATAAATCTGTTTCCACCCTTACTGTTTATTATTTGTATTTTATTACGTTTCTCTCGTATTTCGGAAACAATACACCAAGTAATATTATCTCTCTAAACTACTTAAGTGAATTACGATTGGGCATTCGCTAAACGTGCGATAAATTTACGAGGTAAACATGTGGGATACCGTTGCTAAAATTAAAAAAAAGTAAAAAAATAACCAGGAGGAACCCATCAAGTTCTTATCAGAGAACAAGACTGTATTTTGACGATATGCAAATATATCGGTTTCGCACCCGAATCACGTGCGCTCCACAATTCGTTATCTGTCGGGTTACCAGTGGCGTGCGAAAAAAAATGTAATTTCAAATTGCCTCGGGGAATCGTTGAAAAAACGGTCCATCAATATTCTTGCATTTTAAGTACGAAGTTTCCAACTTATTATTAATTGTGCAGTTTTGACTTTCATGAATTACCCTATTGATGGTTGGGAATAATTTACGCCTGATTACATATTTAAGCCTGTCAATCTAACGCGGAATTGTTGTATATACCAAAACAACGTCGGTTTATTTATTCAAAACGTTAAAATAGCCAACTACATTGTAAAACACATTAAGTATTTAATAAATGTATAAATAATAGGTACATGAGGTTTAAGCTTGATTACTTTACCCTTACTAATGCTTATAAATAATACATACTATTTTGTAGGTTGGTTATAAGTATCAGTATTAATTATTTTAAAGTTTCAATTTTTTTGATAGATTGATTATCTACCTTTACTGTTTTTATAATATAATATATTTATTTTTGGAATAAAGCATACATTGTACAAAAAGTTGCCTTTATGCAGGGTTTTAATTTATATAAAATAAAATAATTGTTTTCAAAATACACTAAAAAATATTCCACATACATAAAACGTTATTTGAACATAACAAATAAATAAAAGCACCGCGAAAAACATGTCGACCGCAATCAGCCAGATTATGTGTAATATTCCGAAAAACAATTTCCCCATTTATTAGTTTATAACATGTGAAATGGCAGTTTATATGTTTTTTATGACCCTTTGCATGTGCCTGATTTCCCATCATCGGCGTATTAAAATAGATAGGGATACCGATCTAAATTGCGACCGGGACATGTTGCTTTATTGGCCGGAGAAAGACGGGATGAAGGAGGAACGGCGGGAGAATGTTCATATTTTATTTTGTACCGGAGATAATCTGTTCGTCGAACGACGAACATAATTTTTTTTCAGCGGGTTTATTTTATAGATATGTTACCATTTATATTTTAGAACTGGAAATTTTATATTTTTAAAACGACTTTAAAATAAAGATTTGTGGTTTTATTATTTTGTTTTCTATTTCTGATACTTAATATGTATTTATATTCATATTCATAGAAGTTGGAATAAAGTCAGTCCGAAATTTTTTAATTAAAAAATCCATATTTATGTTATGCCTATATTTAGACAACTCATTTCTAATTAAAAATAAAAATATAAGTGCAGGTCATTGATTTCTTCCTAATTAATTTGTGCATGTACATTTTTACTATGAATAAAAAGAAAATTGTCAATTGGACGAACGATATTTAATTGGGCTGAACGGTAACTAACATGCAAAACTAGTTGAATGGATGAACAGTTTGCAAATAATCCTATTAAACGAAGTCTTAAACTGAATCGTCGAAATCTGATAAAAGTCTAAAGCCAAAGGCAATCGCCCTAAATCCCATTTATTCAAAATTAGCTCTCGACCGGATGTCTGTGGAGTTTTACGAGTTCGGCAGTATGCTGATGCCGTTGTCGGTTTTGTTACCTGACAAATTGGCCGGGCAAGTTTTACGGCCCGCCAGTGAATGGCACTTATTCGGCGGCGGCATAACACCCGAAGACACCGCTGCATAATCCCGAATCATCCACCTCGGGACGGCCGATTTGATGGCTGTCGTTCGCGATAAACTTCGACGTTATGTCTCCATCAGTTCAGGCACAATTTTTCTTGGATGATCGAATCTGAATATTTTATTAATGGTGGATTTAAAGCCGCCCCTCGATTCCTTTTCATACCTTACACAAGATGTATCCACAGCGTTGTCAATTGCTCGGAAAATTTTATTATTTTGGCTTTGAAACAATTTATATATGCTCGACGGATATTGCGGTTTTGTCTTATACTATTTTTTAGGATGTTTTGTTGTTTAAACCTTCTAAATTGTCTCTAATTGATCATTTTGAAGGTATTTCAAACTGAAGCTGTAAAAGAAGAGTATAGTTTAACAAAAACTTCTGATATGTTGACGGTTAAAGAATGTCTGCCAAAGTGTAGACCGTTGTAACGTAATAGACGATCCGCCGTCATAATGGAGGACAAGTTTACCCAGACTAGTGGTGATATATGTTGAAGGTGCGAAACTTCGGGTTGGATTATCAACTGCGAACAAACTCGCCACTTTAACGGCCCTGGGATTAACACACAGCGGCGAAGTCGTATAACATATGCAAAGCTAAGTAGAGCCACCCCGGAATGGCTCTAATCAGAAGGGATGATCCAACACTGGAGTGTTGTAGCGTGTTTCTAGCGGAAAAATAAACTAGTACATTCACTTTAATTCCTGTCATCATCAGTTGCATTCCGAGAAACTCCAACATAAAACTTCTTAAGAACAGTAATATTTATTTATATATCAAGGCTGAAAAATGCAGAACAGTGTTGACAGTATAGTGTCTCTAAAATAGTGACATCTCGCCTGGATGACTTTAGCACATTTCCATTAAGCACATTAATTATTAGGACGTTGATAATTTCTTAATTATACGTGTATCATTACGTCCGCACTTTCAATCTCAAATCAAACAATGTCAACTTAATTGCTGACACAATTTCGTAAACTCAGAAGAGAACGACCGAAAGTTATCGCATCCCTCACACATATTATTAGACATTACGACCTCAAACAGCATTAGAAACACGGCAGGGTGTTTGGTGGGAGAAAAACGGCCGGACATCCTCGTTTACAAACGCAAGACGTTGTTAGTGTCGACCAACGACATTATTTATGTTTCGTTTCGTTATTAATGGGCCTGTTTTACATTCAACATTTTCACTGAAAACTTTTCACACTATGGAAATGGCGTGAAACTGTGTTTTTGCCGGGGACACGGCATTTTAATTCACTATGGAGGTTGGACACGAATGCAATTTTTGATTGTGTTACGTCCGACCGTGCACCTGTTACGTTATGGTCTTTTTGCGACGACCGTTTTAATTCAAATTTGAGTGGATAATTGGCAGTTGCCTTTCGAACAAATCGCTAAATAATTCTTGCCAACTGTTTTATTGCTCAATTGTGCAATAAACTTAAATAAAAGGCTATAAAAATGTCTGGTGTACTCTTTATTGTGGATATGTGCTGACTTTTAAACACACACTTTTATCAGTAATTGAAAATGGATTGTTTAAATAAATAATAAATTTAATCATTGAATCAAAATATAAATCGGGCTAACAATTTTCTTTCTCACCTTAGGAAAACATGTTCAGTTGTAAGTTTTATTTATAAATTTTATTTCTTTATATACTTTTTTTCTATCAACGATATATTTTGTAAATCTCAAATGAAATAATTGACTTTAAAAAAGTTTATTTTATTAATAACTTTTTTCTTTAAACAATATATTTTAAATATTAGGACCTTGAATAAGTTCTCACAGTTTTTTTACAAAATAAAATACACTAGTAGTTCACATGTGAGAAAACGCCGTTCAACGTCTCTCAGCTTCAAATCATACGGCTTCTGGATCATTCCTAATACCTTGTTTTGAAACTCCTAACTCACCTACTTGTAATATTATTCCAAGTACTACTAGCTTCTGACATCGCTCTCGGTCAAGTAATTCTTCTAATTATTTGTTTTTTATTTTTTTCGGTGTGCCAGTTCTTTATCCTCAAGTTCAAAATTATTATTTTTGAAGCGTCGAAACCAATCTCTACATGTCATATCCGATAATATTATATATATATAAATATTACTTTGTTTGCACAAAAGTGATCTGACATAGTGAGATTTAAGTTTAGGTAAAGTACTTCCTTGCAGGTGCGTTACAATTCGAAATTCCTGTTACAGCAATTTTTAAAGAAACAGCGTGTACTCATTCGAAGTCCTAATAATTTACTATCTATTTCAAACGAAATAATTAATTTTGAATTATTTCTATAAAAAAAAATACGGAAAATATTTGTCTAAAAATTATATTAAATACTGAAATAATACGTACATTAAAAATATATTTTACAGTTCATAATTATTTTTATATAAGAGAAAATGTTATTAAATGTTGAATATCGAAATTTAGTAATAATTTTTACAAATCATAGAATAACAGACATTAATAAGTACATTTGCACAAATCTGTATTTATTAATTATTGTATAATAATTGTAGTAAATAGTATATTGTCCAATAAATAAATACATTATTATTTAATAACTGATTAAAATGATTTTCATTTACAGCAAATATTATTATCCCGAAACAAATGTTCTTTATATAAATACATGGGTGTCTTTTGAAGTGAATAATTTGAATTATTTGAAAAATCAACAATGTAATCTGCATAATTTAAAGTAAATTCCATCAACAACATAACTTTTAAAACAGTAATTAAACTATCAGTTTCCTTAGAAAGAATATAAAATTAATTAAAAATAATAAAAAACAGTATATAACAGCTATATTTTTCCAATTAGTACTTCATCAGTCTCCCCTTACTCTACGGACAGCTTTCACCCTCCTTGAGATATTTAAAATTTGTGAACGAATAAATTTTTGATTCATAGCTCGTCATTCTTCTCTAAGCATAACATGCTCCTCTCAATTTTGAGGATGATAGTTTCGAGTGTAAATTCTCTTTGAAGACGGTCCCCTACGTATTCAAATGGATTTCAGTCCGGTGAACGAGGGTGCCACTGCATCCACGTAATGTTATAAATTTATAACTCACGCACGGTGAGATATGATCCAAATTCTTGAGGAATACTAATTGGTTGAATAACCAAGTCGTGATATTGTCGGGCATTTGTAGTTTCTCGATTTAATATCAACTCCCTTTCGCCCTGTTACAGAACCACCTCTAAAGGTGACAGTTGGAGCAAGCCTTAGATGATGATTTATTCTCTGCGGGTTCCCTGTTTAACAGGAGGTGTTGAAAATGTCGTCTGGCAATAGGACCAACTTCATGCAATGTTCTTCTTATGGTGGACAGACTTACAATAATTCCAACGCCTGCACGAAAATGTCATTTGGTCTAACAGAAATAATTAAAAAACAGTCTTTTACTCGTAGGTCATTGTCGACCATTATTACGTCGACAATTTGTTACACTTTGTGAGCCGTTATACATTTGTTACTTGTTGACTCAGATTACCATGGTCCAAAATTGTAATTATAGCGGCAAAATCGTCAGAAGAAGGTCTTCTTTGAGGGATTTTACGGTGTGAAGTAACAGATATATTAAGAATCTACTGAATAAAATATGTTCACATCCACAAAATATTGTTTTTATGCCTTTTAAATATATAAAAAGTAAAATTATTTTAAAATACTGATATAAAATATATTTAATCTAGGAAATTCAAATTACTCACTTCAAGATGCAAAGTATATATAAAACTAACAGACAATAGTTGAATTGCCATTTTTTTTTGAAAACAAATTATTTTTTGAAATATTATAATGAAAATTTATTAAAATAATAAAGTATATACTTTTTTATTAATAAATTATATTTTAATATGTAAATTGGCATGACATTTATAATGTTTTTAGCTTGTATAATTAATATTCCCATCCACATATCCTATATGTAAAAAAGAGTTTAATTTATAAGATTCATATATTTTTTAAATAAAATAATAGTTATTAAATATTTATTACGTAGTATTGAACTCATTCACAATACGTATATTGTTATAAAAGTTAATAAAACTTAAAATTGAATGTAGATTTGATTCTGTATTTCGATAAGGATAAATTTGTTTTCAATCAATGTCTGGAACTTCGTATGCAATAAAACAATAATACAAAAAATATCGGATTCATTTCATTGTCCATTCTATCTATTTATAAACTATATTGACAAAATAAAGCAACCACAGACATTTCTGCAATACTATAACAGTGCTGCAGTTATTTCCGATAGCGAGCTATTGAAATACCAAAGCACCCGCATACAAAGCACGTTTCCGGACGTGACACTAGCAACTCACTCCGGTTTTAATTACAACCCCGTCCCGACCTCAGCCAACCCCATATTAAATCACTTCTCGCCAGGTAACCGACGCGAAATAAACACGTCTCGAGTTGATGGAGTGGCGGCGGCGTCGATGTGTTAATGCAGCGTCGACGTGCCGCGTCCCATTGCGTCGCATCGGATCACGGCCAGTTGAATCAAAACCGCCACTAATGTCCAGTTCGATTACTTGCCGGACGGGCAAACGGCGCGGATCCACTCCCGACGCCCCACGTCTCTGTACCGATCAAATTAGCCGCACATTTCGCTCGATAACTGCCGTTTGACGTTGATGAATTATACACGGTGTTGCGGTTTGGCGGCTGCGACGTCTGATAGCTTATTTATTAAGGAAATTGAAACTTTCTGCTTGACTGATAATATAATGTGTAATATATTATTATAACGATGGAAATAACGGTGCAGAATGAAATTGATATTAAGTTGAAATTCAGTTTTGTTTTATTTAATTATGGAACATGTATGGAAAATTCATTTTATGCATATATATAAATATAACATTTATAATATTACAAAAAAAAAAAAATACATGACAGAAAAAGCTGTTGAAGCTACAGTAATTTAGTTGTGTTGTTCTATTTGGTCTGCAATATACACAGACATATATGATTATAAAATGCAAAACATAATTAAAGCGCATGTTTATAAAATTATTATGAAAACAAAAAATAACATTGTTATAGCATGCATATATCTGCATATAAATTTTATATCAGTGTTAATTTTTAATTAGAATGTAAAGTGAACAATTAATATATAGACAGTGGGTATATTACACAGTCTAAAATCCTGAAAATGAATGAAAAAAATCGCGTGTGAAAGAGCTTTAATTATAAACGTTAAATAGTAAAATTATCATATTGCTTTGTACCTACGTAAATGATATTTTGTTCTCTTTATTTTCAGTTAGGTATCTGCTAAATTTCAACTCCATTTCAGAACAGATAATATAACATTACACTAATTTAGAAACACAGAGAACTCGGTGCAATTCAAAATGTGTTAAGTGTAAAAGATTATTTGAATATTTAGTTTTACTTTTGTAGATAATTATCTCATTGTCTTCAATTGATGAATTTATTACGGTGTCTACAAAAAAGTTAACAAGAACAAAAAAAGCAATACTACACTGCACGTCTTTTGAAGTGAATAATTTTGGAACATGGTAATCTGAGTCGCGCTTGAAATCGATATTAGCAAACTAGTAATGTCAATATATGATATGGTGGTGGTCGACAACGACCTACGAGCAGAAGACAGGACTGTTTACTAATTATTTCTCCTAGACGAAATCGCATATTCTCTACATCCAGGCTTCGTGCAGATATTATAATCACTGTAAATCTGTCTACCATGAGAGGGACGTTGCATGAAGACGGTCTTAAAGCCAACACCATATACTAAACAAGGAATAGCAGGTTGCCCGCAGAGGATGGACCAACAATCACCACCTACATTGTAACCGATTGGCATAATTGTTTGTTCACAGATGAGTCTAGGTACACATTATATCACTTGGATAGTCGTATTAGGACATGACGTAAAGAGATATCGTGGCTCCAGCTGTTGCTTTTGTAGGAGATTCCGTAACCGTGTGGGATGAAATTCCTTTTCATATTAAAGCGAGAAACTATGAATACTCGACGATATCACGACTTTATTATTCAATCAATAATAAATACATTTGTTCAAAAATTTGGAGATTTTGTTTCTGTTAAAGGCAATGTCCGACCTCATCAAGCGAAATCATTACATTACTTCACGTTCATCAGATTGCAATTCAATTGAATACGTATGAGATCGTCTTCAAAGACAAATTTACACTCGAAACCAGCAGTCTCAAAATTTGTAAGAACTTGCTAACGCTTATTCGTTCACTAATTTGGAGTATCCCATGATGGATGGAAGTTGTTCGTAGAGCAAAAAAAGAAAAAACAAGCAATCATTGTAACAATATAACAGTTAATATTCCTTTTTTTAATTTTAACTTTTTTAGTTTTATTAATTTTCAAAGAAATTCTGTTGTTGATGCAATTTGCGTAAGAGATTTCATTCTTTATTGAAACTTATTTTGATAAAATATTTGCCTTCAAGAAAGGCAGTGGATGATATTTTAAAAAATGGTGAATGCGCAGCTATTTCGGATGAGAAAACAAATTGTAATAAATTAAATTCAGTATGCTACAATATTCTGTTTGATGAATAATTTAAATTTGATTTGTACATTACTGTGATGTTAAGAACCTCAAATTCTATGAATAACATTTAGCAATGTAAAAATGCAATGTTAGTTGTTTTTCTAATGGTGTATGCTAGGTAAATATGATGATGTAAATATTATAATGTAAAGATGTAAATAATTTACGCAACAAATTAATTAATTTATTTAATATATAACTACAATTTAAATATAATTCTTGTTTTTCTAATAAACATTGATTTTTATAACCATTTTGCAATGTCTCCGTACAACATTTTGACCTGCAAATTTATTAGAAGTTTTTTGCAATAAAAATTGGGGATACGTAATGCGAAAACTACTCTAATAACAATGCGACTGAACTAAAATCAAATGAATTCCATAACCCATAACCAGCGACCATATCATTTGGACGCAGCACGCTAAACAAAATATAATTGAGTTCCAGGGCAGTTCTGCGTGTGTGAGAAAATACAAAATAACCTGCTTAAGTTTTAATTGCAGTCCTGCGCCGTTAATATTTAATTTCATCGTTTGTATTTGAGTGCGAGAGCGCCAGTCGTAATAAACATCTTGAAACTCTCCAGCCTAATTAAAACAAAACCATTTCATTATGCATTCTGATTAAAATTGATGGCAGTAAATTTAATTATAATTCACGAGTGCGGCATATTTTTTTTCGCCGCCACGAATCCAATTTCGTTTTCACTTAACTCGAAATGAGTTTTGCACAGATGCAATTTTAACCGCATGTATGTGGATAATGTCTGGGAGACAAACTGCACATTGGCTTCCCGGGACACATAAATAAATTACTGACGAATTTATCAGCCACAGTCGTAACTCTGCGAAATACTAAATAAACAAGTCAAAAATCAGAGAATCCGTTTAACTTTATTAACTATTATACTAATTGTAAAATATGTTAGTTATAATATATAATACGAGTAAATATCATCTAAACTCATTCAAATTGACATGGTGGTAATTTATATTTTATAGGTATTGAATTTCCTTGCCATTCGATTGTTCTTAAATCCTCGAACTTTGAACTTTGATTAATATTTAACCAGCCAAAAATACCAATTTCAACTGTCCTATTATTAAAAAAACCCGATAAAATTCTGAGGTTTTATTCATTTAATAACTCTGGTTAAAGCAATTACAAAATTTTCTGACAAGTTTAAAATCCTTTAACAAAATTGTCCCATGTGTGTCATCTATGTAAAAAGCATCTTTCATAAAAAAAGAATGAAAATCTTATTTGTACCTATCGTGTGCTCGTTTTCACCTTTTGAATAAATCACGAAGTGGAAAAAGCACATCGGATCTGAACCCGTTAAAGGCCCTTATTTGCGGCTTACTAATGACTGCGAACCGGAGCCGGGTTGAAACGGTCTCCACATCTGTATATTTAATATACTTTTGCCTCATTCGTCGATTGGATTTCTTTGGGTATCGAGATACAAATCCCGTAACACGAGACCGACACCCTAACAAAATTTAGGGTGAGAACGTGTGACCATAAAAGCCGAAAGCAGTTTTATGTTTTTATTCTTTTAAATAAAACACGAGACGTCGGGCCCTTTTTTTAAATATTTTAAAGTTGCCGTGCGGGATAACGGTGACGGTCCCGTGACATATTTATAAGGATGCAAGATTTTCCGGAAACGTAAATACTGAATAAAATGGAATGCTCGTATCACAAACATTGAAGATGATAATACGGGTGCGAATTTGTAAATTGAAGTCAAATTTATTTAAGTTAACGGTTAAACATGCGGTATTAAGGGACGGGGCTCTATAGACCCAATCCAAAGTTTGTTTTGCTTGTGGCAATTTAATAAATTAACGTAAAACAGTTCTAGTTAAATTGCAGTGATGAAGAGGTCCCTGAAAAGTAGCGTACAGGAGATTAAGACACCGATGGACGAGCGGAGAGCAGGATATCGTAATTGAATTTATTTGAGAGGAACGGAGGCACGTTGAGCCGGCTACGTCGTTAAAGTATTATATTGGCAGCAGGACGGAGGAGAGTGTATAAAGAAAGGGTATTAAAGTGGCATTACAACAATTCTTTTGTCGTTAGGGAGTCCTGCCGCGTCATCGTGATGTCAGATAGATTAAACACGCTCAACCTGGAAAACCGTCGTCGCGACGCTATAGTATACGTCGTTCGTTTTTCGATACGTGATGGGGTCCAACAGACCACATTTGCCTTTAATGTCTGACCATTTGCCGTGTTTTGTGGGCCATTCGTCTCCGCGTCCTTCCTTTGTCTTCGCTCTTTCAACGAGTGGATCCCGCAATGATTGTTTTATTAACCGGGCCATATTTTCTCCAAAAACAATGGGTTTGCTGACACCCGCTTTATTATATTACCACCATATCCTATCTCTGCACCTTTTAACATTCTTCATAGGTGTTTTACGAAAATTGTTTTATCCCATTCATATATTTTTTGGCTTCATTCTTCTTCACACTTCAATTTCGCACCTCACTTTATTGTGCCAATTCCTTAAGCATAAGCAACTTCTCTAATATATTAAATTATATAATATATTCATTTAAAATACAATCACCATTTTCATATTTATAAAAAAATACTCATGCATTATATGATATAAAATTAAAAAAAATATTGATTTTATATCAAATGTAATTAATAATAACATTATTCTAATTAATTTATTCTTTCCCTTTAAGCAAAATAATAACATAAAAGATAAAAAATCTTTCAGAACATCATTCTTTGATGTAAACAATTAATTCTTTCAGTTTAATTCATTCTTGACATGACGAACAAGTTTAGTATTCTTTGTTTCCTAATAACACTATTCGATTAAATTATATTTTTGAATAAGCACAAAGCCTTTTTTGACTAATTCGTTAAAGCATAATCAATTATTAGTTGACTTGATTAGAAGGTTAGGAAAAAAATGATTGTAAATTCTTATTAATACACAAAAAAATTTATTAAATTTGGTATATGCCCATTTTGTAGGATGCTAAATTAATTTTTTAAATAAAAAATAATTTTTCTCTTTTTTATATCTGTTAAAAATCATCCGGCTGACCTCGATTGAATTAAATAGAAAGCAGTTTTTATGAATGCATATGCATATGAGTTTTTTGTTTTTTATCTTTTACTCCGTTATTCATTTAAATTTGATAAATTTTGGTATTTGGTACACTAGTTTACATAAAAAAAAACAGTAAATTTTCTTTGATGAATTCAATGTTAAAGTTAATACTGTCAAAACGTCAAATCTTTGAAAATGTGTATGCTATTTTACTTTATTAAGATATTAAAACACTGTGACTCAATAACTGTATGTGTTATGTAGTTATGAGTAATCGTATATAAAAAAGAGTAATTTTTTTGACTTCTTAATAACTTGTAACGTTAAGAATAGCATAAACATATCGAAACCAATTGTTTCTTTCTTTATTTTATTGTATAGAAACTCTTTTACAAAAATTTTGACATTATGCAGAAACTGTTTTTCGTATATTATCATTATTTTGAGCTATAACTGAAACTAAATCGAATTTAATTTCATTTATATATGTCAGTTTCTATTACATTTTCATGCAATAATTACTTCTCTGAGATTATTATCTCAATAAGCAAGAGTAAAATGTATATACTTTCATTTTGGCTAATAAAAAATATTTTGAATGTTGCGAATCCAGTTCTTATCGAAACAAGCACAGTTTCGTTAAATCCTTTCTAAGTAAGTCTCTACTTAAAAAAAAAAAATTGAAAACTAAATGTTAATAGCGCCGGTTTTCAATATCTTAATACAATTTTTTCATAAACTGATACAGAAAGATAACTAATTTATGCAGTTGTTTAGACATATTCAAGGTTTAAATAAAATAAAAGAGTTATGTAAACATTGTAAAGAAGTTACAACATTTCTACATTACATTTTCCTAATTTAAAAAACGAAATTGATCACAAGGTTTCTATGGAAATAAGGAATCAAGATTGTTGGAAAGGTGATTTTTGTCGGACCACTGTGCGAGAAACTGATTATAAGATTTTTCGCAGTACAAACAGTGTGCTATAACATTATTTTATACTATAATATTTTAAATTAAATTAAATTAAATTAAAAATTATTTCTAGGAATTGCAGTGTAATATACTTCCTCTTACGGTTAAATGACTATTTATCGAATCTGATACTATTTGCTCAAAATTTTCATAAACAAATTCCTATAAATATGCCTTTTTGCGGATCAATATATGACTTTATGTATTGCAATTTGCATAAATATTTGCTTTAAGTGAACATCTCAAAAACACGGCCCAACTAAAAATCATTAGAATCGAATTATTTTTAGATAAAAGTTAATTTATTGTTTGTTATTAAAATTAGGAGTACGTTTCTGAAGACCTAGATAATAACATTTTTATATAAAAATTTCAGTAGGTCCTAAAAATCTTACAAAAAAAAGAATTAAGTGTAAGATAGATATAAAACAAAAAATAAACAATTCAAACTCCGCAGTAATCTTGCCAGTTTAAACCGTGTAACCAGTTGTATAAACACGGCAACAACCCAATAGGACCTGTTACAATTTATTGGTGTGTTTGCCGCGAGTTGATAACGGTCTCCCGGCGGGAGTTCCGGAAAATAGAATTCAAACTTTAGCTGGAAACTATTTCAGGAAGCTGTAATCACGGCCAACTTCAATCTAGTTTATTTTAAAAAGGCGCCCGTTTTCTTTATTTAATTCTGTAAGCGGGTTCGGAATTGTGTTCGCGTGAAATTGCTCTTGATTGTTCCCATGATATATATATACATATATATATATATATATATATATATATATATAAATAATTTTTTATAAATTATAAAATTTACTCGTAGTTTAAAATATGCGGATCATATTTTAAATTGCTTTGGGTTGTGGTGATCGTATTTGGTTTATTTCCCTGTTTTGAAATGCAAACTCGCCAGCAAATCATACAAAATAACGTCGGACAACAATATAAAACGGGACAGTTTTGCGAGTCAGCCCGTTTCGTAATCCGCCGGGTCAAGAATTGACCCTCGACTCCGGGATCATCATCGAGATTGGAATATTTTACACGGTTTTTTTTTGCGAGACGCCAGACCCGAATATTGTCCACCGCATCGATTTTGCCGCGTATGGAAATAACGGCGACTTGTATTTTTAGATTTGCTCCCGTTTTGTTCGGTGTCGGGAGCGTGTTTTTTTGATTAATGCGGGCACTATTTTATCCAGATGACTTTTTTTGTATTTTCTTTTGATCATTGAAATTAAAATTTAAGTGACACAACCCTTTCATATTTCCTTTCTGCAATATCTATGTAGATTTTTACATCCAATAAGTGTTTTTTATAACTTTATAAACATTTGCAATATAAATGTAGAAACATAAAATACTACAGAAATTTCTTTTATTTTAACTTTTTTCCAATAAAATCTTTAGTTTGAAAATTCTACTGTGCTTTCTTGAATGTAATTTAAAATCACATTTTTCTAATGTAATTTATTCCTTCTCATCGGGTAATACAATGAAATAAAGAGATTAAAAATGAAGTTACAATCAATTTAATTCTTAGTATTACAAGATGAGGTTCAATTTTCTCTGTTGTCACTAAAATAATCATTACTCAGATATATATTTTTAAAAATATAGTAACAAGCATAAAATAGATAGTTATTATAATAATTAGTAATATTTTTTGTGAAATCTTGTATGTGCCCATTTTGTGAGATAATTCAATTGGCAATGGCTTATATTAAATTCAAACAAATAAATTTTTAATAAGTTTTTATTTAAAATTACTAATATAATCACCTTCGTTATCAACAACCTTTTGCCATCTAGTGTGCAAATTTTCAATCCATACCAATAAAAATCAATTAGTCTTTGAGTTTTCTAAATGGCATTTTGGACATCATCCAATTTATCAAATTTTTGCCATTAAGAAAATGTTGTGGGGACCGGAATAAAAATCCGAGGATGCAATATTGTATGGTGAGTGAGGCATTACCTCCCACCCCAATTCATTATTTTTTTTCAGTATTCGTCTTGCACAGTGTAGTCTTGCATTGTCGTGTTACAGAATGACGCCTTTCCTATTGACAATCGCCGGATATTTTTCGACATAAGATTGGTTCACTCGACCCGATTGATCAATAAACGTCTGTATTAAGTTATTCCAGTTGCTGAACTTTTTAAAGTGAACAATTCCGCGAATACTCCACTAAACACACAGAAACGCCCTTTTGGGATGACGCTTGGCAGTACTTCATGCTGATTTATTTGGAGAGAGCCACTGCCTTTTGCGTTTTGGATTATTATTGGTTCTGTATGGAGCAGTTGAAGCAATAGGTTGTATGTGGAGGAACGGTTAGCTTTGTTCTCTTCCCACAGAATATAGGAGACCCAAAAACACCTGTTCTGCTTATTTTTCCAATCTGTTGTAAATGTTCCTGGATGGTTCGCAAATATTTGTTAATAGTTGGTTGGGATTTGCTTCCACTTTTGCCTTTAGCATATTGTTGGTCTCCCTGATCCATAGGAGTCAGAAAAATCAAAATTACCGGATCTTGCAAAACCATCTTTGGCATTTACGAGCGTCTAATGCACTTGGATTAACATCGCATATGTTACGTTACAACCCTTGTGAAACTCGAAAAAAATGGAATGAATATGAATGAATGAATAGAATATGCTCTTCTGGTATTTAACGGGCCATTTCATCCCAAATTAAAAAAATAATAATATTGAATTATTTAGAAGTGAAGAAGTGCACGACTTAGCAGAAACGATATCACTTTCCGGTCTCCCTAATATATATGTCTTTTATAAGAGGTTCAAAACAACAATATTTTTAAGTTAAAAGCTATTAGCAAGAAACTAATAACAAAATTGAAAGTCCCTAAGCTTTTGTATTGTATGTTACATTTTACTGTATACCAAAAAACCTTATTATGTCCAGTTCCAGTATGAATAAAAAGAATTTTGTCAGCTACAATTCAATTTCATGTATAAACTTTTTATTTAGCTTTTAAAATAAACTAGGTACAAGTTGTGAAAAATATGACATTTTCAGTTTTTTCATTATTCAGTCGATTATATATCTCAAATTTGATTTAAGTCATCTAAAAATTATGACAATGAACATACATTAAAGTTTCCTTATTATAGAAGATCTCTGAATAAGACAAAATTTTAAAAATTATATTGGTGTATATATATATATATATATATATATATATATATATTGTTTTATAGAATAGATAAAATATACTAAAAGCAATAATCAACAAACTTTAAAAAATAGACAGGCTATAAAAGCATATCTCATTTAAAAAAGGTAATAAACTATTTTAATAATATCAGTTCCACAACAAAAACCAAATCCACATTCACTACTTCATTTGCCGTTAATAAAGGCCCGTGATAAATAACAAACAGGCTTTGATTGACGTTTTCCATTTCCTGTTTTATATAGCCATAAAATAATGCACAAAATAAGACATAGGAAGTTTTTAATTTGCCAATTCCCCGCGAAGCAGCAACAAATAAACAGAAAAATACAGCGGTTCCGTGTTGAACAATATCTGGCCTCAACGGGAGACCGTCTTTAATAAAACTCGAGACGCGCTGCCTCAGCCGTTTTCATTTACTTAACGTTTTATGTAAACCTTATAATGTATACACGGATTTTCCTGTATTTCCTTTTTGAGACCGGCGCCCTGAAATCAGGCAAATCTCGAGCGTTACACTTGTGGCTTCTGTCGTGTGCCCTTGGGAACCACCGGTCTTTCGCGCCGTTTTAAACGCCAAGCGAAACACATGCGACCGTTTTTCCGGGAAACGGGACGCGGTCAGATACATCCCACAGGATGTCGAAGTGTTTCTGGGTAAATAAAAGTCGTCGTGGCGTCCAAACCAACAACAACAACAAAAAATAAAATGATGTGGGCCGCTGGGAAATCGGTGGCTGGGAAAAACTCGGAGCCTGGGGAACGATTTCTTGTGATTTAAGAATAAATGTATACAAAATTTAATCAACCATCTTTAGGACTTTTATTTTTATATACGACAATATTAAAACATGCTAATAAAATATTTTTTGAAATGCTAAAATTGTAACAAAAGGTTGAACGAAAAAATAAAATTGTTATTTAATTTTTTATCCATACTAAAAGCAATTTTTTAATAATATTGAATAAATAATTGTTTTTCAATATGTTACAAATAAAATGTTGTTTTTAGTGTTTTTAAACAATACCGTTTATTATTTGCGATTAAAAATGGTGTAACGTACATTCATTAAATTTCTTCAATTGAAATGTTGATATAAAAACCAACTGAAATATTTGTGTAATTTTATTTTAGCTTTTTAAAAATCCATTCCATTCAAGGAATTTATTGACATTCAAGTAATTTTCATTTTAAATCAAAATCAATTCTGTTCAAATAAATTTAAATATGCACCGATATAAAATTCAATGAATTTATTATTACCATCTATTATTTTAAGCGGCTGGAACACTGAATTTAAACATTGACCTCAAATAACAACATGTTTATTTAATTTATGTATCTTACAATATCTAATAGCAAAAACAACGAATTTAGAAATATTTTTTTTTTTGCAGGTTCCCGAGGGAGCAGCAAACCCTTCCGAATCACTTTTACTTCACGGACTACGAGAGGCACAACGCGGAGATTGCCGCCTTCCACTTGGACAGGTGAGTTCCTTCCCCATTTTTCGATCTCCAATCCCCAATTTTACGGTCCGCGTTCATGTAGAGGAGTTTATGTTCAAAATTTCAATATTCTCAATTCATTTATATCTCTAACTCCAGAACTTAAGAAGACGTATAAATTAAATGTTTATCCTAAATTAAGTGTAGAAAGTAAATCATTAAAATATATTAATTTACTTCTTCTTTTATATAATTTTTTTTAATAATTAAAATATTTTGTAAATTTACTTTTACAATACCATTTTAAAAATATGTCAAATCTTATTGATTGATAATAAAGACTAATAAGGACAATCATTGTAGACAATAAAAAATGATATTTGTACTATTCGGATTCACAAAAAATGTATATTAATAAATTTGTGACAGAATTAAATATATGAAACATTTCTTATTGTATCAGTGCCATCAAGACCCACAATTGTAATTTTGTCGGTTAAACTTTATTCACTAATGAGACTCTTAAAAATATTTTAACAAGCACTAAACTAATATTCTTACTTATTTTTAACATTTTATTTCATGAAGAAAAATTTTTATTAGAAAAACATGAACCACAGACATTAAGATAATACATTTGTGTATTAAATTTGGTATGTACTCATTTAAAGGAAGCATTCATTTATATAATTTTAAATGTAAATGTAAAATATGATATAGATATATGACAGATTTCTGTCGGATGTTATAAAATACAAATGGCAAACATAAAGTTGTTTCATTCATTAAAATTCAGTAAATAAAAATGCAGTGTTTTCATATTAGACCATCGTATGTGAATAATATTTCAAATACTTCTATAAGTCGAAGCAAATTGGTAGACAATGGCGTCTAGGGTGAAAATTATATGTAATTTTTACTTGATAACTTGAACTTCGATTACTCCATTATCTTGATAACTGGAACTAAATATTTGGCACATAAGACGATAGGACTAATTTCTCCTGCCTCAGATAAACTCCTCGAGGTTTTTCCTTATGACCGAACGGCATTTCCTGTCGGCAACAATTCTAAGACAAATTATAGATTGATTAGAATACAATTCAATATAATTTACTTTATGATGTTTACATAATTCAAAATGGAAGTACATTTTACTAAGGGTTTTATTAAATTAAATGTCAAGACAACTTTTACAATGGCAATCCTTATATTTCGCTATTAAGCTTCATGTGAGGAAAAATATGTATGAAAATATCGATAAAGCTATTCTGGAATGGTTTAATTGTAGCTTTTTTTGCATTAAAATAAAAACTTTTTATAATATAATATATAATAATATTGATATTATTTACATATTTATAGGTCATGTTATTTTTGATAAGTGGTGTAATATCTAGATTAAATCATACTTATATGATAAATACACATTTATAAATTTTCTATGTATGTATTTTTTTGTCACAAATCATGGTTCCAGTTTAAATGTATTTCAATAATCAATTACACTGCTAAATGACAAATTTTTTACTTTTGGTAAATTAATTTTCATTGGAAGATACATTATATTCTTATTTAATGATATTTATCTATTTATTGCGCATCAAATCATTTATTTATACTGTTTTAATTGTGCCACTTAAAGAAAAACTTTAGTTATTTAAGTAGACCTCTTAAAGTAAATACTACTGGAAACCTACTGTAAGACTCTATTTTATTTGTCAAATATATTTCCCATTTGGAAATGTATACAATGCGTTTGTCCTCGGTTCTTTTCGGCTTAGACTAAGAAAAAATATAACACATGGACTTTTTAGTCGTAAAACTGATTTCATACGAAAACAATCTTCTGAAACTTATTTTTAGAGACGGTTTTTTTTTCAACTTGTAGCTGTGGAAGGCACAATAGCTCCTATTACCAATGTTTCATTCGAGAAAGTTCCGACGCATTTTGAGTCGATGACTCTTGTGCACGAGGATTTTTAACAATGTAAGTAGTGCGGAGACACGGGCTTACTTGCCACGCGACAATTGAAACTTGTATTAAGTCCGCGGTGCAGTAATAAGTCCGAACTGCGAATTTCGACCGTTGCATTTCTCTTCTAGTGCACTTTGACAAAGTTACAATTTGATGTTCGTTAAGTTGAAAGTTCGGAATGACGGTATAACTTCACGACCCCGGATCATTCCGGGAGCCGCTACGCCCGCATCATACACAGTTCGCCGTTGTTTGACTTGGAAAAACCGACGAAAACTTTCAGTCAGACATTACTTACATACAAATTGATACAATGTTATTTTCGCCGCGTAAAGTCCGTGAGGAAATTTGTTAAGTATACCGTAATTGATTCGGTCTACCGCAAACAACTTTATTGCTTGTTGTTGACAAGACTTTTTTCTTTACACCACACGCTGATACTATTAGAATTCGCCCAGCAGAAATCGATTACAAACAAGCAAAACGAAAAACAACTAGATCATTAATTTAGCGGCAGTGATACCCAACGTCATAACAGCCCTAAGTGTGTTTTGACCGAAAGTTAAATATCATATAACACTAATTCCTAAATTAAGATAAATAATTAATCACTTTCTAACTCAATTACGAAATGTTATGCGAAGCTACAACTTCGTAAATAACAAGGATCGCCCCAGGGAATAAATTATACTGACTCTAAAAAATTGAATCACGCCGAAATAGCTGTTTGTCAGCGTCAGGTAATTTAAAGATGTAACGATGTCATAAACTAATGTAATGTGGAAAATTTTTGCTTGTAACGGTTGTTACAGCCATAGTTTTAATATCACATTCAGTATTATTAAAACTATGATTTGGTTTAATTGTTTTTATAGGAGGGTGGTGAAGTATAATTATTTAACTAATTCAGTACCCCTTTTACTTTATAAGTTTTTTTTACAACCAATTTTGTTACTTTTAGAACACTAATAATAAAATTTAGACTACTTTGTAGGAAACATTATTACTCACATGCACTTACTTTTAGTTCATGACAATAAAAAGGGGAAATTCTAGTTTACGACTAAAAGCCTAATAGTTATTGTTTGAGATATTTATAACTAACACACATTTGACATTATTTTTTATAAGTTTTTAAATATTTACAATCTATAAATTGAACCCAAGGTATAGTCGATTTTCAGAACAACGAAAATTTTTGCAAATATGAAAGTATTTTGTAGCAAAATAATTTTTCCTTTAAATTTAACACAATTTTTTTTTAATTATATTTAATATTTTAAGCAATTTCAGAGGAAATCAGATTTTTAAAACAATATCATGCTAATTAATTTTATGTGGTCAAAACAAATTCTTGGTGTAATGTGGTAATGTAATATTTAAAAATGCTGTGCTTTGTTATAAATTAATTTTTTGTTTCATAATATTAAAAATAATGATTTTTTTTAATATATCAATTCATTTATATTTTTTAAATTTTACTTAGAATCATCTAAAAGAATTATTGTGAATTATAATTTTCAGCCCTTTTTAGTACGTATTTATAACCACAAAGAGTCGTAACAAAACTCTACTAACTAAAATTATTATTTAATAAAGCCGAATGCTTCGTAAAAGTGACTACATAATGAAATGCCGAAATCAATTACCCTTATAAAGTTAATAGCCTTAAGATTCAATTAAACAGTGGCGAGTTTTTCAGACCCGGAACTGGTGTAAGAACCGCTCGAAAAAGATTCCCATCCGCCCCTTCCTTCCCTCCATTATTAAATTCAGTTCGCAAAGTTGTGACTAATTAGTTCATTTCCAACCCCTTTCTGCCGACGCGGTCATGAAATCCAATGCGATCCTTTATATCAGTATCTGAAGTTTGTAATATTATATTTTGTGTCACTTTTCTGAAACCCCAGCCAGACTTAAATCGATATCGAAAATTATTAATTCATAAACTGTTTTCGTTCGTTTTACAGGATAATGGGCTTCAGACGGGCAATGCCTGTGACCGGACGTATGTTGAACATCACGACGGACCTGTACGAGAAGGCGGACGGTGAACTGCTGAACACGTTCTTCGTCTCGCCCTCCGACAATCTGTGCTTCCACGGCAAGTGCTCATACTATTGCGACACGTCGCACGCGATCTGCGGTAACCCCGACACACTCGAGGGCAGTTTTGCCGCCTTCCTGCCCTCCAGCAAAATCGCCCCCACCAAAGTAAGCATTTAAATGTTAATTTAAAGTATTGATGCTTTATTATTTACAAATGATTATTTTATAACTTAAATCTAAACGGTTGTAATTGGTAGCAGATAATCCTATCGAAAACTGTACAAAAGCCACTTTTATTGGACGTGTAAAGTGATGGTGAATCCACAACAAAAGATAGTGGATGGATCTGGGAATTAGAGATCTTTATCCGCAATTTATTTGATTTTGGCAATCCAGAATTTCAACCGGGGAGAATGTTGTTCGGTAACTGATTCAAAGATTAACGTGCCAATTTATGTTTTTCTCAACTGTTCAAACGCGATTTTATCAGTCTTGAATTGTACCTTTGCATTTTCTGACTGGAAAAATTCACATTCGTGTTAATAAACTACATACTTTGTAATGTAGTTGTAACTGGGATAAAAGTTTTAAAAAGTTAATTTAATTAAAAATGCGCAACAAAGCGAATATATTCATAGGTAGAAACAAGTCAACTTAATTAAAAATTCACCGAAAGCAAGTTATCTGATAAGCCTTTTGTATAATTATAATGGTAGTTGTTTGCTTTTGTATGTGTGCTTTGCTAAAATTTGAATAGTTCAAGGACAGATCAGCGCAGAGACTATTGCGCATTATAATGGGAGTGTCTGATTTGGCCCATTCTCAACTTCTTCATATAACGTTATATGTACAAAATAATAAATAAACAATGAATATTTAATAGAAGAAATGCTTAATAATCATTAAAAAGGACTGCAGTTATTAATTACATATAAAACATCATGGCAACATCGAAAATAATTTATTCATTCCAGGTGTGGCGCCATCCCTGGAGACGGTCTTACCACAAGAGGCGGAAGGCCCAATGGGAGACGGACCCGAATTACTGCGCCCTGGTCCGGGAGATTCCGCCTTACGACAAGGGTCGCAGACTGGCCGACCTGATGGACATGTCGGTGTTCGACTTTTTAATGGGCAACATGGACAGGCATCATTACGAGACGTTCAGGTAATAAAAAAGGAAGGCAGGCCCGTTCGGGTTCGCTTTTATTTCCTATCGATTTCCACTTACCACGACCCTCGTTCAGGAAACACTCGTGTTTATACGGACGATGGGTTTTATGATGAGTTTTTGTTAATTGTCCTACCTATTTCCAGCAAAATTAAATTTATACCTAATATAGTTTTGTACTAAAACAATAAATGGCAAATTAATAAATTATTGCGTTGTTTGCAGATTGTTTGGGAACGATACGTTCACACTTCATCTGGACCACGGAAGAGGTTTTGGAAAACCGTTCCACGACGAATTATCCATCTTGGCACCTCTATTACAGTGTTGCATGATCCGACAATCAACTCTGGAAACATTGCTCAAGTAAGTAAATTAATTAAATCATCGTACGAATGAAAATCAAACCAGAACTTAATTTCGAGTGTTATTTTTGAGAGACGTAATTATTCTATTTGTAATCGGATTTCGTTCGTCGCTAATTAAATGAATAATTGATTGGCAGAAGCGAGGAGGAAAATTTGTTTTTCACGGCTGCGAACATAGCGACGGGTCGTTTTTCTTTGGGTATTATCGACGCTCGGTAAAAATTAGCCAAGTTTAATTGATTTCATATCCTACAAGAGTAGACGGGGTCAATCATTGAGTTTGCACGAGATGCCTTTCCACTAATTGACTTTTGCCTTATTTATTGCTGCGTTAAGTCTGACCCCTAATTCCAATGTTCTATTTGTTATCAAAATTTTTCCTTTAATCGACATTATAACTTAATGGATAATTGTTAGTAATGTATTGTCTGTGAAAGTTGGGAATTATATTAGATGTGGTCAAATACACATAGACATCACGGCGCAGCAAATTCCTGATAAACATTTTTAATCAAAAGCGAAGCTTTTCACTGGACAATATCATTGACTTGTGTATTTGAATATTTACAACCATTTTGTCGGAAGACCATAAAAATTGGAAACCCTAAAATAAAACTATAATTGAAAATTAGTTGTAGAATTGTTCTTTGTCGACACGAAAGCTCTACCTCCAATGGTGCCTATTAGTGTCGTGTCATTCAACGTTGAACCACGATCAAATGTCGGTCACGGTAAATTGAAAATGAGCTTTCATGGAACGCTTTAATACATTTTTAATAGACAATCTCTGCATTCGAAACATAAAAAACAAACTCCACCGTGAAAATTAAACAGCCAAATTTCGAAGGTTTATTTAGGAACATTAACCACTACTAAAATTGTAGCCGGGCAATACTTTTCACACGATGTGTGTATTAAAGGGGTTCATGGGATAGTGGAACGTTATCTTAAACCATTTATTACTGAGTCTAGTTTCTTGTATGGGATTTCGCGAACTTGGAGCTTTGCCAGTGGTGTACACATTTTAATAAGTATAAATCGGGTACTCTCTTTCAATTGTCAAATATAATAAATTTTAAAATATTTGGATCTTTCGATCATCTTCCTTCTTCTTAATATTATTAAACTCAGTTCATTCAAATTTAAGACTTGTTAAGTTTTAATATAGCATTTATATTTACTTCTATTTTCTATGACAATTCCTATGAAAATACATTTACATTTATTGAATATCGAACAAAAAATTAATACTAAAATTCAATTATGTTGTTATGACAAAATTTAATTAAATTCATATCACGAAAACTGAATGTCAGTTATAAATTTAAAACAGTATTTCTCAGGGTAACAAACGACTACAATATTAACATTTGTAAATTTCATATTTTCTGTACTCATATAAAAATATTCATTACTTTAACACAATAAATTTGATGATTTTAAAATGACTTTATAATTATGAAACCATATTGCTTTTCTTTTTTTGTATTTTTTTAAGTCCACTCTTGAAGAGAAATAATATAGTATTAAGAAATTTAATTTGTTGTTGTTGTTGTACGAATTAAACCGAACAGAAAATTGCATTTGGACTAATCCGGCTTTAGTACGCCACTGCCTAGTTTGGAGTAGCATTTCGGTCCCGCTCCATTTTATCTCGAGACTCTGCATGTATTATTTAGTCTTGGTCCTGTGTATGGAGGCTGTGTTGCCAGCTACGCTCAAAGGCGCATTCACTGGAGGTCTTTTATGTGTCTGGGTTCTTGTCTGCTGTCGACGATCTAAGGATCTCTTACTTCTGTGATACGAGGACATGTAAACATTTTTATAAATGTTTTTAAATTATGCTTTAGAGCATTCCATTTTTGTTTGCCTTTGATTTACCCGTTTTAGTCGAACCGTCCGGTTATAATTAATGTTCTAAAATTAAATTATTTTGAAATAATGGAGCAATTTACAACTAATATGTAGTTGTCTGTTTTCGATTGAAAAGAGCTCGGTTTAAACTTTACTTTTGTTTAAAAGCACATTACAACTCAATTAACAGAAGTTTCAGAAAATAGTGTTAGCTGGCTAATCATAAACACTGCCTATAAATGTTTAAAAGTCTGTTAAAGTTCTTTTATTTTTAGACAGTTTAACCACTTACCACTTAAACAAACTCTGTCCAAAGTCCAGTGTTCAACCAACAGTTTTAATTTATTTAGCTGGAATTATTCGTATCAGTTTAACGCCGTTATACTTTAAACCGCAGCGTTAACACTTTCTGTTGATTTATATGGATTTCGCGCACGCGAATGCATATCCAGGTGTGATAAGTGAAACGGCAAGAGTTGCTGCACCAGAGAAAAACAACGGCAAAAAATAATGGACGAAACAAAAGTCACGGATAATATATAAAACAGTGGACGCTTTGTTCTATTCAGCAACAGCAGATAAGCTAAACAGGAAATTGACTTTTATGAAACGTGTAGTGCTTATTTAAAGCAGGTACAGGCTTAAGCAGCCCATGAATGATTTAGACACTGTATTTACCTCTAAGCCGGCTGCACAACAAACCCCGAACCCTTGGTCTTTCCTGCTGATACTTATATAACAGGAATGTTTGTAAATTGAAGGGAATGATGAATTATGCACGACTCGATTTTGCGTGGATTTGACTTATGTGTTTGTCGGGTGATTACTATTTTAGCATCAATTAACCGTTCGGTTGGTATGTGACTCAATTTGTCCAAATCTGGTCCTGTCAGAATTTCCGAGTGAAAAGCTCTTTAACTGGTTTTTAAATTCAACCATTATCGAATCAATATTTCATGTATTGATTGAATATTTAAGTACATTGTTGGCCGTTAAACAATTAATCATTCAGTGTTGCAACTAGTACTAAATAAGTAGAATTAATCCAAAACTTTAGAATTAAAATATTTCTAAAGTAACATGAAAGGTGTTAAATTTTATATGTTTCTTGATAGAATGAATAATTAATGCGAATTGTGAATAAATAAAACTTCAAAATATTCTTTAAATCAAAAGTTTATTAAAAGCAAATTATCTCTTATAAGCATTTTGATTATAATGCCATAAATTACCAATTGTTACTACTCAAAATGAAGACATCCCCAGTGAGATATAACCCCCAGAAAGTCCCGCTACATCCACCTGCCCCATTACAGTAATTGCACGAATTAAACACATCACGGCGGCGGCAATAATCTGTTCCATTAGCCGAAAAAATGCACGCCTACGCCCCCCAAGTCGCCCCCGATCCGAACCAACGTTCTTTCTTCCGAAGGCAATTAGCCTAAATGGGTGGCTGTAACACGCGAATCTCAAACTACGGTTTTCTATTAAGATGCCAGTTTGGACCGGTTCTCATGAGATGCCTTCAAGTTAGTCACTCGGGTCCTTTTTTAACTAGTTTTGCCAAGTGCCTTAATAAAGTTTTAGTGGCGTGGATCCTTTGTTTCGGATATTTTGAAAGTGATGGTCTATTTTCTTATCGATTGTTCCTGTTGCTTTAAATAGCTTGTTTAAGAAACAAAACACCCACACCTCGTCATTTAATTATAACTTTATTAAACTATTTTCGGAAACGGCCTAATAAATCCATTGAGTTATTCTCGGATTCACCCTTGACTATATGGTGACATACTAAACAAGGTTTGTTATATTACATTTTATGATATATTAATAATTCCAATTGTTTTTTATTTAATATTATATATTAAACATTTTCTTTTATTAATTAAATATTTAATTAATGTAACTAATTAAACAAATTTTATCAAAGCAAAGTCAATGAACAAAAACTTTTGAAAACTCATCCCAATAATTAATTTAATTGTGTACATGATATACATATAATAATCTTGTTGCCCAGTTCCTTAAGTTTACCAGTATATTTTTTCCACTGGGACTTTCAAAACATTCAAAATTTCAAAGAAGTATTAAAATATTAGTTATTCTCTTTTTCGTAGACGATGTAAAACTCTTGAGAACAGTGGGATCAAGATTTCATTTTAAATTTTTAAATTATTTGAGTGATCCTAAAGATTTCATATCTTTTATAAAAAGAAAAGCAGGCAATGTCAATCAAATTTACTCAACTCATTATTTAGGCACAAATGATATTTAAAACTAGCTCGACATAAAATGATATAAACAGATTGCAAACGTAACAATCCAAAACAACACTTTACAAATATGTATTCATTAAAGGCAACTCATCAATCAATCGTCGTGGCCTGCAAGCGAAGCCGGCCTATTACAAAACACTTTAATATTTTTAATACCTTGCAAAAAAAAATGTAAAATTCCCCGACGGGTCCGTCTTCCCGAGATGCGTGCCTCACGCCACGCCAATCTTCAGTCGGCACGAATCGCGATGCCGCATCCGAAATGAGGTCCCGCGAACCGAGATTACTTTTTACGGTGGCTCACTTCAAGCCGCCACCAACCCGGGGCGGCCGCCCCCGTAATAGACACCAGTCACGACACCGTCGCACAAAACGACGAGTCGCTGGCGATGTTACCGGAATAATTTTCTCTGCTGGAGATGGACAATTCCGAGCGGCTTTTTATATGGGATGAGGGTTGTTTAATATATTTAGGGGGTTAAATGGAGTCTGGAAATGGGCAATGAATGTATCCACTTTGGTACTTTTAACAAGTTAATAATGAACTTGCTTAAAAGTCAAATTAAAAATCTATTTATTTTGTAACATATTTTACAACACAAATGTAAATCTAAACATTATTATAAAATTTAAATAATTCCGTTCCTCAAAAAACGTCGTCAAGGGCCACTTTCTCTATTTCTGTATTTTATTACAGGGGTGGAACAACCTTAAATAATGATGCCTGCTTTATTGAACATCACGTTCTTAGTAAAAGAAGGTTTCTTAAATTTATGATTAATACTTGGTAATTGTCTATAATGGAATCTAAAATTTGAATTGATTTCAGATATTATTGCGAACTGTTTTCAGCAAAATCTGACATCTGAAGTGATTTCAGCTTCTTTATTAATAATTCTAGGTCAAGCTTGCCTTTCCTGTTTTCTCCTCCTTGTTCTTGGTAATTATTTTCACTGAAACTTGAAATTTGAATTGGTTTCTTTGGTGGTCTAATATCTTTCATATCTTTAAAATAATCTCTGCCGTCGAATTCTAATTTAGGGCCAGATTTTAATTTACTCTGTTGTTCTTGGTAACTATCTTGAGTGGAATCTGAAACCTGAATTGATCCCAGTTTCCTTGGTGTTCTAATCTCTTTCTTATCTTTAAAGTAATCTCTACCGTCAAATTCTAATTTAGGACCAGATTTTAATTTACTCTGTTGTTCTTGGTCACTATCTCCAGTGGAATCTGAAACCTGAATTGATCCCAGTTTCTTTGGTGTTCTAATCTTTTTCATATCTTTAAAGTAATCTCTACAGTCGAATTCTAAATTAGGGGTATTTTTTAATTCGCTCTGTGGTTTTTGGTGAGTGACTTGACTGGAACTTGCCACCAGAATTGATTCCAATTTCTTTGGTGGTCTAATATCTATTTTATCTTTAAAATAATCTCTACCGTCGAATTCTAATTTAGGGGTATTTTTTAATTCGCTCTGTGGTTTTTGGTGAGTGACTTGACTGGAACTTGCCACCAGAATTGATTCCAATTTCTTTGGTGGTCTAATATCTATTTTATCTTTAAAATAATCTCTACCGTCGAATTCTAATTTAGGGGTATTTTTTAATTCGCTCTGTGGTTTTTGGTGAGTGACTTGACTGGAACTTGACACCAGAGTTGATTCCAATTTCTTTGGTGGTCTAATATCTATTTTATCTTTAAAATAATCTCTACCGTCGAATTCTAATTTAGGGATATTTTTTAATTCGGTCTGTGGTTTTTGGTCAGTGATTTGACTGGAACTTGACATCAGAATTGATTCCAATTTCTTTGGTGATCTAATATCTATTTTATCATTAAAATAATCTCTACCGTCGAATTCTAATTTAAAGGCAGGTTTTAATTCATCCTTTTGTTCTTGTTGTATTTTTTCCAATTTCCTCTGTTTGTTTTCTTCAATATATTTCTCTGTTGCCTTTCTTTGGGAAAAAAGATTACCTTTCATACCAAATCGTTGTTGCGCTCTTATTTGTTCAATTAGTCTTTGTGCTTTAATTTTGCAATTAGTCATCAGACGATATTTCTCTTCAACGGATATTTTCTTTATGTTCAAAATTTTATGTATTATGTCTTGGGGAACCAGATTAACTTTTGTATTTAATTGTTGTTGTTCTCTTATTTTTTCACATCGTCTTTGTGCTTTAAAATTATAACGAGTCTTCAGTCGATATATCTGTCCAGTGTCGCTCTTTTTTATCTTTAAAATTGTATGCGCATGATCATCATTTACTTTATGCATTTTCTCCTTGATGTTTTCAATTTTTTCCCAATTTTCATTAATCATTTTGTTGTTTAATTGGAATTATGTTCTATGATTGATCCAGAGTCTTAGTTACACAAATCTGAAACAAGTATGTTAATTAATAGAATTAATGTGCAAACATTTAAATTTCCATTTTATTAATTGCATGTTGTGGTATTAATAAATAGTACGAAAATGGTATTTGTAAATTAATTTTCTTTTTCATTAATTACTTTTTCATTAAATAAACAACTATTCATATACCCTAATTTATTTAATAGCTTGAAATTAGTACTTGAAATATGTATTATGTTACATAATTTTAAATGAAAAAAAAAAAAAAATATATACCAGTGTACGGCAATTTTTAAAAAGAAATTTATTTTCTTTGATGTATATTCTTATACATAAGAATTCTCATATTCACCACGAGTGAGATTTCGTTAATAATTTATAAATAAATTATAAGGCTAAAGCCTTTGTAAACTTCAAATTACGTTCATAATATATAAAAAAGTTACTAGAAGAGCAGAACACGTGGCATTGCAGTAGGGAATGAAAATAATACTTACAATTTTGTCTAAATATAAAAATAATAATCATCATAATAGATCATGAATTTGTTTACAATAGTTAAGTAAATTGTAGGAATTAAGAGTTTAATGTGTATTTAACAATTTTGAAATTTATTATATGTATCATAGAAATTGAAAAAAATTAATTTTAAATTTAAAAATTATTAAAATAGAGGATAAGATAATACAAATTTAGTATTTTTAAAAAGTGACCGAACAGTTTTTATTATATTTGTAATTATAACGGTATCAATTTGTTCCATAATTGATTATACTTTAAATTAGAATACGAGGAGTTTAGTGTCTTTGCATGGCTCTTTCTCTAGACTACACTAATACCGCCAATTACTGAGATTACCACATCTCAAGTGTAAAATAAGCCCATCAAAGATGTTGCAGATTAAGATCATTCGCGGAATGTTACTCTGTGGTTTTACACTGAAACAAACTTTAAATAAATGGAAATCGGCTGGCCCATATTCAAAACATTGAACCCAGATATTTGTATGCTTAATCCAGTTTTCCAGGAGGTTGTTATCAATAAGTCGGTTATGTTTCTGCTCGATCGACGTTCTGAATGTGGGTTTAGTCGAATTATTCTGCCACTTGAGAAACGATATTAAGATTATTTATTGAAAAGAGCAACTATATTTCAAATATGTACCCAACAAATAAAAGCAATTCTTTTCTATTTTGAGGAAATTAAAAATACTTTGTGGCTTATTTCAAATTTGAACGATTCTAATCATTTCATTGAAAAACCACTCTCAACTTGTTGAAATTTAAGCAGCCCTCGATTGTATAATTCAGCTTCCCCTAATGGAAAATAAATGCGATCGCATCTTTCATTCTATCGGATGTAATAGTCCCCAAACCTTTCCAAGTGTCACTCATCCCTACTCTGCTCTCTTAAAACATCCTGTGGTCTTTATTAATATTTTATTCCTGGAATAGTTGCACGAAATCGGCAATGTTTGTGACATCTAAATCCCTCTGGGGCCAAATTCTTGTAAAACACTCAATATCAATTACTGGTTTCACGCAACACAACATATGCATTTCCGAGTTCATGCAACAGATGTGTTACACGAATTTTAATATTCTACTACACAGTTTGAGCTAATTATCTTTCCCATTAAGTTTGCAATACGAAATGCAAAACGTTTCTCAATGCCAAAGCTCGAGGGAGCCGAAGGATCCACGTCGCCACAACAAGCCCAGTTTAATTACGAGATAAAAGAAGGAAGAGAGACGGTGTCACCTCCGATTTTAATTAAAATAAAGCGATGGATCCGTTGTTTTTTTCGCCGTAATCTCAGCCAGGCAAATTAAGTTAATACCTAGGCATTCGATCATCATAATCTTGGCTTTCCGCCCGAAACGACCCTCAAGATAATCTGGATCGTCTTTTCAGCGTTAATCAGTCATTGCGACGAAAAAGGGAAGGTAAAAAACCGACCGACAGGGTAAATACAACGACAGGAAAATGTATGGCGGTGACGATAAAAACGGGGCGATACAAATGTTGTTGGTATTAACATTTTATCTATCAAATCCTTTGAGTGTATTCTACTTAAAGCAATGGAACTGTGCCAGAAATTCTAGAAATCTTAAAATTTTATTACTATTACTCTTGAATGTTCATGGTAAATATTTCCAATATGTAGGTTTATTATTTATATAAGTATTCAAAATAATCAAAAAAATCATATACAGTTGCAAATTAAATTACTTGTAAAAATTTTAATTAAGTCACGTTTTAAAGAGTTACTGTGATTATGTACTTTAGCACTTTCTAATTTATAATCAAATGAATTGCGAGCGGACAGTCCCAAAAGGAAATACCACATCAAGGACCCATTAAATGTCCACACTAATAAAAAATAGGTACTAAAAAAGTAATTATATTATTGCTTTTTTATGGTTGGATGTGAAGCAAAATTCAACAGACAAAAGCTTTTAATAATGACTGAATAACGGGCGTTTGTTTGAAACAATTAGTCCCGATGTTTGATATGGTGAAATGTAACAACAAAAATTCAATTTAAAAATTCCAGTCTGACAATTGCATTGAATAAAACAATTTTTGTTATTGTTAAGCTCGTAATTATAAAAAACGAGCTTGAGCATCGTTAAAAATTCAGTATTTCATTCGATGCAACGACAAGAGAATACTAAGGGAGAATTGATAGTTGATTGGCACAAAGTCATTTGTCCCATTATAACGGTAAATTGGAAAGGAAAGTCCTGAGTAAATTTTTAAGCGAGTCAGCTATAAACAATCGTTAGAGTGACAACCGTTATAATTAAAGTACAGTGAATAAAATATATCCAATTTATATTTTATCGGGCGCAAGGCTAGTTTTTCTTCGTTTTGTTCCAATGCGACGGAACACACGAGAAAAAAATTAAAACGTCTTGAAGAGGTCAGATCGAATAGCTGGAGAGTGAACGCCATGAATAAATTATATTTCGAGTATCCTTTCTTAAAATTAAAATGAATAAAATAGTGGGAACAAGGATAATACATTTTTTTATATGTACAAGAATACGCTCATACAATTTATATTTTTGCGAGCGTATATAAAATGAACCACGGAAAAATGGGAGCTACAATGTAATTATATTAATAAATATTCATGAAATATGTAAAACATTTACATTTCTTTAACGTTTAGTAATTTATTTAATTAACATTGTTATAATGGTTAGTAAATGGTAGAAACCAAAATTTGAGTTCGTTTCATATTTTAAAATCAATATTTTATTTGTTTTTGATGTATAGTGGGTGTATTAAATATACTTTTTATAATACCAAGTTTTACATTTTTTAGAGAAATTAAGAGTTATTAATTGGTAAGTTTTTATGTTGTTTAATTATATTTTATTCAAAATGCAAAATATTTCTTCACTTTTATTTACTGGGGACTGTCTTTGCTCTCGGCTAATTAAAAATAGCAAACAAAACTTTAAATTAAATAAGGGAAAGTTTCGCACTTTATCGGAATACAATAACAGCAGACGAATACAAAGAACACGAACAAAGTGTATAAACCTTAATGGAAGCACAGACAAAAGTGGAACCAGTTGGTTTTTCCTCGCGTCGACAAAATAAGAAAATATAGCCAGTCATTTGTTCGCATTACTCCTAATAAAATTTTATTTGTCGCGTCTACATCAATTTGCAAACCATTTAATTAAACCGGCCATAAGGATAGGCTAAACGTGTGATCATTTTTTACAGGTTCCACAACGGACCGAAAAAACTGAGCGATGCGATGAGGGAAAGCATGGCACTGGATCCAATCGCTCCCATTCTGTGGGAACCCCATCTGGATGCGTTGGACCGTCGGGTCGAAATAGTCCTACGGGGTATCAGGGATTGTTTAACCAAAGGAGAGGATATTGAATCAGAAACCAAAGACGATGATACGTAAAAACAAAAAAAAATGTTTTCGTTAAAGGAACACGTTTAAGGCGTAATGAATGTTTTTTTGGTTGTGTCCCTTTGGATGTTGTATTTTTTTTTATATTATATCAAGGGACCAAATTTAACTACACCAGTAGAAAAGTTCACGCCTTAAATGTGCATATGTTACTACTGATTTATTTGTATTTTGTTATTTTACAATCAAGTTATAATAATTAAGCAAATGTTTGTCCGCAAGGCTTGTTTTAGATAGATCTCTTTCTTAGTTACCATTTTTATTATTCTGGTAATGTAACATAATGTGAGTATGTATATTGCAAATTATATAATATATATTTTTCTGAGTTAAATTAATATAATATAGACAAGGAATCATCGTCCTTTATGGAAAATTATCGATATGAAATAATTTTATCTTTGCCCATTTATGACAATAATATTTAAGATATTATAATTGTTTCCAGCACTCACTTTATATCTTGTTTCCAGAAAATTCTTGCTGGACATACTGATGAATTAATTAATAGTTACCAAAGAATTGACTTAATATATTTTGTTACACAAAACAAACTTCATCTGTATGTCTTGTTAAATATTATGTTGTGTTAATCTCACTTTCGATTAAACAAAATAATTTCAAAAAATATTTGATTATGAAATAATTACATTATACCTACCACAACCACTTTTAGTCACCATTTACCAAATATAGATTTTAGTTCATTTATATCCTTCAACACTTTTAAATCTGTGCCAATAAATTATAATTCTCTTTTTATCTCCCTTTTTTCTGTTTAATTTCTTTGTATATAACAGACCTTGTAAAATGTTGTAAATTATTGTATATTACTATATTACTATGCAAAAAATGTATCAAACACTGGGTCTATAAATAGATTATTGGTACATTTTATATATAAAAGATGTATAATTATTAACTGATATGAATAAACCAAAGTTGACTGTTATATTGTGATCAATAAAGTAAACATATATGAGAAAATATTTTGTGTTTTACTGTCATAACAAATTTAAGGAAAGGTAAGTAAAATCATTTTTAATTTTTTCTTTAAATTTTGTTACTTTTAAATTGTTTGTTAAATTTTAAATTGAATCCCTTATATATATAGTCAATATTTGACGTTCACAATTTCATGAAAGAAGGTCAAACAGAAGTGAGCATTTAAATAATATAATTTTTGCTCTCTTACCAGTTATACATCTCCACCAACTAAATTAGTAACTGTAATATTATGAATGTCTTTATGATTCGTTAATTTTTACATTTCGCAGCACTTGAAGAATGTAAATAATGTAACTATATTATCTGCATTTGCTTTACCGAGTTTTACAGCTTCAAAGATTTAAATGGTCAAAATAGTATTGCGAGTTTTCACATCTCGGTTGTGCATGAACGTTTAGATTAATTTTATTTTGTTGCAATATGAAAATTATGTTGCTGTCTTCTGTTGCTAAAGTTGTTAAATTATTCCCCGGAAACGATTCACCTTAAGTATGGAAGTTGCAAGTTATTTTGCTTAAATTATCATATTATTAAGTTTGTTATTAATAGTGGAGTGTGTATTCTAATATCGCGGTTTCGAGATTACACCGCATAATTATGCACGGTTCGAATGTTTCTGCAGTCGGGTAATTAGAACAAGTTATGCTTCACCAAGGCATCTAATAGTTGCACAACGTACCAACTCCTTAATCTTTATAAATTGTAATAGTTGTTAACTGTTGGTGGTATTTGATGAACTTGTACAAATGTTCTTGTATTAGAATCGCTTTCCATTGGCAATATCAAATAGGTATATGAACATTATAATACAGATGTATTCAACCATTTAGTAATTTCAATTTTAAACTGTTTATAATATACAGGTTTTTCTGAAATATGTTGGCGATATCCCGAATTAGTATAATAACTAACAAAATAGAGTTCCTATAAAGATTGTTAAAATTTCGTTCCAAGAAGTCATAGGCTCCTAAAATTCGTTGTAAAAAATTGAGAAAAATAATATAATATAATAAGTGTTAAGACTACTTAAAATGATGTAAATACATGTAAAGGTGCAATAATAAATTTTTTGATATGTAGCCAGAGAAATAGCACAAAATTTAAAATCAAATATTTTGTAACATATTTCATAAGAGGGTTTAACTTAAATTTTGTTCAACCGTATAAAAAGTATATATGTCAATATTTTACACTTTTATTGATTTTGTTGTTACACATCTTATAAACGTTGGAGATATTACTTTAAACGCATATATTAATCGGATTTTGTTGGCCAAAGAAATAGCACAAACAAATGTATTTATAAATGTTTTGTATTACAATATGTTAGAATTTATTATTAGTAGGATTTATATTATTTTATAAATTAAATAAATTCACTTTCAGTGAAAAGAAAGAAACATAACATTCCAGAGAAAAGGAGATTAACAATGAACTTGAAACATCAAAATCTAAATATTGCTTATATCGCTAAAAACTATCGAAAGCTTTCGAAAAATGGTTGCGGTGCTAATAAATATGAAACAACTCAGTTAATTGTAAATACAAAAAAAACAATTCCTTTTATTGACAGGCGAATTGGATAAATGAGTAAATGACATCTTTTCTTGAACTTTAGGTAAATAAAAAATAAATTATTTGAGTAGCCAATCTACTACTAATGAAAGTATTATATGAGATATACGGATTGATTATCAAAATTATGGACAAGTGAGGTCCGCCTTTACTTCACTTTGCCACTAAATGGCCCTTGTCTGCCAAAAGGTTGCCGACCCCTGATGTAATAAAATCATTTGCCAACGATAATTTACTAATTATTTGAATTTTTATGCAAGATAATGATACGAAGCATGTATCCAAAGTTGGTTAAAAGATAAAAAATGTTCAGATTCTCGATTGGCCAACGTAAAGTCAGGATCTAAACACAATTGAAAATTTTTGGAACGACATGTAATCTCGATTAAAACACCAATAAGTATTAATAATAATAATAATTATTATTATATAAATTTAGATGAATTGTGGTTATTAAGACTTTTGAAATTTAATTTCAAACGATCATTGCATTTTGACTCGCCGTTTACAGGTGGCTATATCGAACAAAGGGCACACAACAAAATATTAACAACAAGATTTAATTTAAGTAGAAAATATTTTGGTTTATGAATAACGGGAGAAAGAATATAGTATATTTATTTTAAATAAAATATAATATAATTTGATTGCATTTAATTAGAGTCGTGTGTTCCCTAATTACCATTAATATAGTAATGTGTGTTCTTCCTCTGGTCAACACTGTATAGGCTATAGTTGGAAATTGCGAAAAACTATTCTTATTAAATATTTAAGATTAGATTTTTCACTGTGACAATTTACACTGGATGAGAGTACATACAAAAATTTCTTCATACAAATTGTTTTTCATCCAAGAATTTTTTTTGTACGAATAAACTGATTATATTTAGCACAAAAAGGTAGTACAGATACAAACATACTTAATAGTTTGTAATGATGAAAAACTCAAGCAAAATGACGTGAGAAATTTTAAAAATTACATACCTTGGTATTGTCATTTTCTTCGATACTGACATCTATATATTTTTTAATTCCCCTTTACGATATAACCTAATTTTCTGATTCCGTAAATATTACCAATCTTCAATCAATGTAATTAATTTGAATAATTAATTATTACCTATAACGAATAAACTGGTTATATTTGACACAAAAAGGTAGTACAGATACATACATACTTTTTAGTTTGTAATGACGAAAAACTCAAGCAAAAAGACGCGAGAAATTTTAGAAATTACATACCTGGTACTGTCATTTTCTTCGACATTGACATCTATATATTTTTTAATTCTCCTTTACGATATAACCTAATTTTTTGATTCCGTAAATATTACCAATCTTCAATCAAAGTAATCAATTAGAATAATTAATTATTATCTATAACGAATAAACTGGTTATATTTGACACAAAAAGGTAGTACATACATACTTTTTAGTTTGTAATGATGAAAAACTTAAGCGAAAAGACGTGAGAAATTTTAGAAATTACATACCTGGTATTGTCATTTTTTTCGCCAATGCCATCTATATATTTTTTTAATTCTCCGTTACGATATAACCTAATTTTTTGATTCCGTAAATATTATCAATCTTCAATCAATGTAATTATTAATTTGAATAATTAATTATTACTTATAACGAATAAACTGGTTATATATGACACAAAAAGGTAGTACAGATACATACATACTTTTTAGTTTGTAATGAAAAACTCAAGCAAAAAGACGCGAGAAATTTTAGAAATTACATACCTGGTATTGTCATTTTCTTCAACACTGACATCTATATATTTTTTAATTCTTCTTTACGATATAACCTATTTTTTTGATTCCGTAAATATTACCAATCTTCAATCAAAGTAATTAATTTGAATAATTAATTATTATCTATAACGAATAAACTGGTTATATTTGACACAAAAAGGTAGTACAGATACATACATACTTTTTAGTTTGTAATGATGAAAAACTCAAGCAAAAAGACGTGACAAATTTTAGAAATTACATACCCGGTATTGTTATTTTTTTCACCAATGCCATCTATATATTTTTTTAATTCTCCGTTACGATATAAGCCAATTTTTTGATTCCGTAAATATTAATAATTAATTATTATATATAAATATATAGCATTTTTCATATGTAAAGAAATTAAATTTGTCTTTAAAAATATGAAAAAATAGCGGTCGAAAGAGAAATTCATCTCGTTTTGTATTTCGCAAATAATAAAAAAAGAATTATAGAAACTTTTGCTATTTTGGTTCATTTTCTATGAATCTCGGGGATAGCCGACATATTCTGGTATGTCGTGTATGTAATATAAATATATATTCGAAATATATGTATATCTAACATTTCAGCACTATTGGAGTTTACAGTGTCAACACATCATTTGCCGTTCAACAACAAATCATCGCTTGATACGGTGAGTAGAGAGAATCAGCTTCTCAGCTTCTCAGCTTCTCTAACAGAGTTGAAAACTTGTAAATTTAATTTTAACATGACGGACATGATATAGGCAGTGAAACAGTTTAGTACTCATTCGAATACCTGCCATATTACGTGGCAGTTTCCCCAAAACAGTTTAATTAATTTCGTATTTTTACTTTGATAGTTAGCGTTGTGCGCTTGAAAGCAACTCCGCCCTGTCCTAATATCAGATTTTGATGTACAAGTAATTAAAATCCCGCTACATGTATTTAACATTAGGTCTAATTAAAAGACTGCGAATCGGCACATCGTAAAACGAAAGTATGTCAAAAGCACAAATCCAAAAAGTTAAACAGTTTTTTAGCACCTTTGCGCTGTAATTAAAAGCATGGTCGTGATGAATGGACGACTTTCCGGATGGAGCACTTTTAACAGCAGCCTGTTCGAGATTGTAAATCTGCACTTATTATCACCACCTTTATGAAAGTAATTAACTTGTACGGGATGTGGTAGCAATATTTTCTTGTCGTATCTCGACTCCTACAATCTGAACCGTAAGGGAAGTTTCTCGGGGGGCCGCTATATTTCTTAATGAAAACTGGTTTTGGATTAGTTGGATGTTTTGTACTCGTGGTAAAATATTTTGTGATGCCACAGGAACAAATCTAACGGCCAATATTGAATATGCCGTAAAATTAAATTATAATGTTGCGTTAAGATGAGTAAAATCATCTTATTACCAATAAAGTTGTCGGCTTCCTTCGTCGAAGTTTCATAAAAATCTAATCAGTTTTGAGGGACCTTAAAACTAGCACTGCATGAGCAAAATGTGAATGGGATTATCAGAAGGCTTATAAATCCGGTTACAGTTTCTGGTCGTGTAAAGTATGAAATTTATTTAATTAAAATTGTTTCTTGAGTTCGATTTGCCTTTTCCGCAAACTTGCAGGCTTAAAAAGAAAGAATGGACCGTGTTGACGAGAATATTATATAAGGTGGCTGCGAAGACATTGGTGAATAAATTAACTTCTTTTCCGCGGGTTTTCTTATTATTGACTTTGGAAAGTTGCGGAACCAATATCGGGCCCCTGTAATAGATTAGAGAAGAAGTTTCCGTTTTTCCGTAATAACTTGCTGCGGAAGTACAATTGTAAATTTTCCCGATAAAACTTGTAACCAACTCAAAGTATACGCAAGTAATATTAGTTTTTTCAGACCTTTAGCTACTTTAAATAAACCCCGTCATAATTTATAGATTCATTGTTATACATGTTTTAAGATCAGTCTCACAGTTGATAAAAATTCCTGGCGTTTAATTTACATGTAGGAAACAATCCGGGAATACTTTCCAAGTCAGTTAACATAATTGCCTTCGTAGTCGGGTAATTAAAATGCGTACTTCATACCGAGTTGCACTGCTTCGCATGCTGGACGTAAAATAGTTGGAGTGCCATCGAAAAAGATAGCGGATAGCGGGACAGTGTTTGTTATTTTGACCCGCGACCCACCAGACATTTAACTTCTTTATCTGCACCCGACCAGATTCCCAAGCTTTTTGCTAGTTAATAACATAAATTACGCGGGTAATTTAAGTTGGTGGCGCGCATTGTTTAGTAGTCCGCTTGATGAATTATTACACCTTATGTTACGGCTTACTGTGTTATCGCTTTTTAGGGGGATACAAATGGCTATCCCATTTATTGTAATCTCGGCGACGGTATTAATAATAATAATATCTGCACGTGGTTCGTGATAAATTTTCAATTTAATGGTCCGTGCTATTATGGATTGAGATCTACGAGGACAGAACTGATTTAATCAGCTTAGGTTTCCATGTGAGGAACATGTTTATGTGCTTAAAACGTCAAGGAATGTATAATCATGTTTTCCTCTCTACTTAATGGACATATTATCTTGAAAATTATTCAGGTTATTTGAAATGAAATTTTTGGTTTGAATATTACAATCATAGTAAAACAAAAATACAAAACTCAAAAGGAAAAATAGCACAGAGCTTCAGTAATTCTACTTTTCTTCCAAAATTTATTACATTATTGTTGAACCTCTTTTTTGGAGCTACTTTTATAAGTAGCCACCGGCTTTTACGTATTTGCATATGTAACATAATCTCGCCGGTTATTACATATTTTAATTTAAATATAGTGATGATTTTCACTATATTAAACTAGTTTATGTTTTACTCAAATTTACTATATACTTAATATACCGAAGATATTACGTTTTTCTTCGAAAGAATGTATTACATATCATTAAAAAACAATAGTAACATTAATTGTAAGTTTTAGTAAGTCTTTTTATGTTTTTTGACAGTCTTTGCTATGAAATATCCTCTTAAATTATCTCAAGTTTTGTTAATTAGGTGCAATATTGAATAAGTTTAATATAGTACACAAAAATCCTGATTAATAACTTAAATTTTATATACTTTTGTTCAAAATTAATAAAATTTTATTTATGAGAAAATTATTTTATTTAGTTAGTAACATAGATAGTTGTTTTTTTTCTAATATTTAGTGATGCCTAAAAGAGAGTCAAATCTCTCTAAAAATATGAGAAAGGACAAAAGCCAAAGTTTGCGACGTGAAAATGAATCTGAACAAGATAGGGAAAGTCGTCTTAAAAATTGTAGATTACAGATGTTCATGTCTAGGTCGAATGAGAGTAGTTCTGAGAGGAATCAATGATTACAATTAGATAGAACGCGTCATTCATTGTTAAGGGCTCAAGAATCTTTGGAATCTCGAGATCACCGTCTAGAAAACGATCGTATTCAACACACTATCGGACGAAGTCGCGAGTACAGCTAGTATACAATAAATTTCAAAAAACAAAGTCCATGACAATAATTTGTGACAGTGGCAAGGGGAACTCAAAAAAAACTTTAATATATATTTATTTAAAGCATTATAACTCAATTTTTGGGAAAATATTTTTGAATCAAAATTTGTCAGACAAGTCAACACTGAGAAAAAATTAACATTTTCGAATACATAATAAAATCAAACATAGAATGATTTGTATTTCAACTGATGTAACTGCTGCCAGTTGTGGCTGCAACATTGCAATGATTTAAAACTAGAACCTTCTTCTTCCTCTTCGGTGCCCTTTCAGAAAACTTGTATTTACTCATGATCAAGTTAAACAAAGCTTTCTAAATATTTGGATTCATCTGATGTGCTTTGATCACATATTTGGGAATGCATTCTGTTAATTTGAAAAAATCCACCTTTCGTTTATCTAAAATTGTAAAATTAGACATTTAAATTTAATAAAAAATAAACTTATAACGCCGTCCACTCCTGAGCCAAAAACTCATTTTATTAATGAAATAAAATATGACTTTAAGTTGAAATTAATTAGATCTACAACCTACGATATGTCATTCAAAAAATACGTTTTTTTTGGTAACACTGTGTCTGTTATTTGGCAGAATCCCTAAAGAAATTTACGATGAAAAGGTTAATGAAATTCCACTTAATGAAGTGCAATAATAACCGCGAAACAAAAACAAACCAAAACTGAAAGTCGTTCCGCCGCTTGATTAAAAAATTACCTCGTCATAATCGAATTAAAACCGCACCTTGAAGCGCACTCGACCACATCTGGAGTTCGCAAGGCCTTCCCGTGAGAGATGACAGTGCCATACCGCGTTTCCTGAACAAATGTTATAAATTTTATGGCCACATGCGTCCCCTTAATTACATCAGGGCAGTCGCACGTTTGTTTGCACTGAGCGTTTTAGGCGGTCGTAATCGCACGTAGATTCGATTTGAATGTTTTCGAAGTGGCCGATTTTGTATTTGTACATGTCCCTCCTGTGTTTGCTTACCGGCGAAAACAGACATGCAAATTAAGATTACGCGATTCGTCTCCTGTATTTACCGGACGAGGAAATTTCTGCACAGCACGTGTCGGGTTTTCGTTCTATTTTCCATGCGGTTTAAATCACTAATCGATGTTTCAATCAAGCGGAACGATTGTGATATGCACTGTAACAGTTTGAAAATTGTCACAAACAAAACTTCGTTTTCAGAAGACACGAAAATTATGGAATAAGATGCGGCACAGAGGAAATAAACTGACAACAAAGTATTCACGTACATATATTGTTTCGCCGGAAAACAATGGTCAAATATAAAGCGTCGTAAAGTGTAATATGGGGATAAGCAATATGTAACAAAGTCTGGGACCCGGGAAGCAGAATTGTCCTGTTTTAGGAAATGATGATATGCAGTCGCTGCTTTACGAGAACGATGCTAACTTGTGCAATCTAGAAGGTTTTTATGGCTGGTAGTTTGTCGGAGTTGGTCATTTGGGGGTCAGATTTTCCCTATTCGGTTACGGGGTGCAGTTCATTTTTGAAAAATTGGATGGTGCAATAAACGATAACAATTCATTTGCATAAGGTTTAGTTAACTGGTCAAAAAATAAATTGTATAGATAAAATTATACGTTTTTTATAACAAAAAGGGTTTGGAAGTATGATTTCTAAATTATTTATTATATATTCATAAAATATACATATACTTATCGTTAAAAATTAAATTCCTTGTGACGCCCCTTTTTGGTGAAAAAACACTAGGAATTTATTTCATAACACGTGCCTCAAAATGGTCCAAGTTAATTTGTTGGTAAAATCATTTTTTTAAAGTATTTTATTAAATATGTAATTATAAGTTTTTTGAATTTAAAAATTATTAACAATGGAACATCGTTATTATTATAATTTTTAGTTATAAATTTCAACTAATGCCTTTATGAAAAGTTTAAAATGTTTCGTCATTTGAGCTCATGCTTTAATTTTTCTTATCTTTTTGGGTTTGAGCAATATTATTATATTTTGTTTACGAATTTTTATTTACTTGGGTTCTAAAATTGTTTATATTTCGAATAAAATTGTAATTTTTAGAAAAAATGCCCTAAAAATATAATTTCAACAAAATAAATAAATAAATAAATTATCTTGAAGCACGTGTCAGTCTAATATATACTCACTGACAAAGAAATTGCAACACCAAGAAGGGGGTGTTTAAATTTAATATTTTTTTGGTAAAACATATATGTTAAAGCAAGTAGTAAACGATTAAAATTTGGTAATGTTTGGTATAGGTTGTAAACTTATTTTTTACCACAATTCAAATTATTTTCTTTTTTTTTTTTGTTTTTTTTATTTTAATACTATTTGGTTAGGTCCAATATTGATGCTTAGTAATTTTAAAATGACTAGAGAGAAATTTATCGCCAGCTAAGTGAATTTGAAAAAGGCTGAATTATTGGTCTACTAGAGGTAGATTTTTCATTTTGACAAATCGGTAATCGCACTAACAGAAATACAACTACTGTTGAGCCCCAGGATGTCGTGATCCTGGAGCTCAGTACCGCTCCACAAAGCAGTGGCAGTGGGGAGCTAACGGATCCAACACCTGCAAGTCCAATCCATCCCAAGGAAGATCTCAGATCTTCCTCAGATTGGACTTGTTCTTCCGAACGCAGTTGACTGGGAGCTGGCATCTTTGTCAGTTCTATCTTCTGGTTCAGCATACCCCGTTATGCAAATATACATTCTTTCCCCCATGTATGATTTATCACACATTTAAACACTATGGTTATGATCTTCGGATCGGTGCCCGGAGAGGGGTTTTTAAACTTTCCCCTCTTTGTCCCCCCCCCCAAAAAACTACTGTTGAGATGTTGTCAGGCGTGGTTTGATAGCGCCCAAAATCGGAGAAGAGTAGGCACCGGACATCTAAGGGGCACAGATGTAGTTCAAGATCGACATCTAAGAATTATTAGGTCCTTTAGAGACTTTGGCTGATGAGTAGTTGCGTGAACAAGGGCATGTTGTAAATGTCCGAACAGTTTATCGTCGTATAAGGTCATTTGGACTGCAGCATTATCGACTTCATCTTTTGCTACCTCTGACCGCTGAACATCGAAGAGAATGACTACAGTGATGTAGAGAACGACAACATTGGAATGTGCAAAAAGAGTCAGACAATAGAAGTTGGTTATTAGAAGAAACATGACAGCACAACGTTATCTTAAAGAAGTAGTCAAGCCGTATGTTCTTCCTTATCTTAATCGGTCCAGGAATCCAATATTTCAGCATGTCCCATGTTACCAAGGTCAGTTTAGATTCCAGCCAGATCCCCGAAACTTTCACCCATAGAACATGTTTGATATGTGATGAGTAGAAAGCTAGGAAATTTACCCCAGCCCCCACGGACTTTGAAGGTTCTAAGCCATGAAGTATAGGTAGCTTGGAATACCTCTAGAGGAAATGAACCACCTCATTGAATCAATGCCAATACCTGTTATGGAGTGTTTAGATAAGCTCGATAGACAAACACATTATTAACTAAATTATTTAAAAAAAATCTAAAATCTTTAATATTCTGTTTCTAAATTTTAAAAAACAATATTAACTTTGAACACACCCTTCTTGGTGTTGCCATTTCTTTGTCATTGAGTATACATACTTTATATATATCTCATTACATTTTATAAGTTTAAAGTCAGGTTACTCTTAACCGAATTAAAAGGTTTACATCACTTTTACTAGATGTCGCCGTTAATATTGTTTATTTTTAATACTCATGATTTACTTTGAAAGGATACATTTTTAACATATTTTGTAATAAAATAAAGTTAGAAAAAATTAATAAATAAAGATATTAAATTATGAACCATCTTACTTACTTAATTAAAGTAAAACAAATATTGTTGAATTGTAAACAAACTTTGTATATAGTATTATAAACATTATTTTAAATTTGGTTGCATTTTAAAATGTTTCCATTTTGTTTTGATATTATTATTTTATCATCAAATTATTAATTCAGTGAAACAAATGGATTACATTTGTAACTCATTTAAAATGAGTTAATTTTAAAAACGTCCATTGCTACTTTTTAATCAATAAACAAAACACTGAAATAAACATGACATCTGAAAATTTACAATAGGATTTTTGGGCTTAAATAATAACATACACACCTATACATATATTTTCATAATTTCCTGTGTTTTATTGTTGACCAAATAACAAATTTATATACATAAATTAATAAATCTAGATATATGATGTTTTCATACAGCTCTAATAATTTAATGTAATGTGTGGAAAGCAAATAAAATATGAAACTGCATGATACATGTTTGTTTTATTACAATATTACGGTTTTTGTATTTTAGGGTTTATAACACATTCACAACTTTGTCACAATTAACGTAAATAATCTTCGTAATATCAACAGTCATAATTAATTTCCAAATTTCCATATTAGCTTAATTATAAGTTCATATTTCAAAGAACAATTTAGATTAAGATAAAGAAAAAAAGTGGCAAAAAACAGAAGTTAATTTGTTGCATTGTGCGTTGAACGTTGAATAAGAGAAAGAAAAAATACGTCGTATAGTCCCATAATCTTACAAGCCCCGGGTGGTTTCGAGTCATTTAAAAAATTGCGATTCAGATTGCCTGTTCGTGGGGCCCTTTTCAGCGACGAGCCGTTCCTTGGAGCGCCCCATTTGGCGAAACGGGGCACCGGAAAGTGGTCTCGTTATTTATATGACATATTAAAAATATGTAACCATGTCGAGGATAGGATTTGTAGAGCGTTTTTTATGGGATAAATGGTGGTTCGACGAAAATATTGAATACTGTACCCAAATTCTATTTTCCATGTGACTGATGACAATACAAAAACGATTTCCTAATAATATTAATGTGTCACTCATTAATAATTTTAGTGTCTTGATATTAAATTTTAATTTATTTTAATTTATTTCATTCGCATAATTAAAAAAATTATTAGAATATTTACTGTATTTTTTAGCATAATATTTTTACTGTTTCTTAAAATATAAGAGTAGTAAAAAGATTAGATATAGCTTCAAGTTTGACATAATAGACATCGATTAATCAGCTAATTAAAATTAAAAGAAAGAGTTTGCTTTGGTATATCATTCATATTTTACGAAAATTTTATAAATCTTTTATAACATCTAGTAAAGTTACCAATTAGACAAAACTAAAAGATTTATAAATTTTTTTAAGAATTTCAAATGGAATACATCTTTACATAACATATAGACAAGTAAAGTATAAAAATCAAAGAAGCTGGTGAAAGTAGAATCTTTTTCTTATTGGAGGCATAAATATTTTATTATTTTCAAATCAAGCCATTTTTATATGCTTAAGTATACAATCAAAGAAACGTAAACAGTTACCTCAAAACCAATAGATATATTAACTTTAATTACATTTGAATCAATTTGATCGGTCCATCGAACCCAACCCAATAAAATAATTAAAATTTTGACCTATCAATTTACTTTTATATGTATATATCTATTGTTTTTTCACAAGCAAATATTAACAGATATGCAAATATTTTTATTTTAAAATTATTGAAATATGTATGTATATTATTATATTTCCATTTTTGTGGTAAATTACGCAGTATGTATTTTTAATACAAAACCTTTAGCTACATTTATTTATAAAATTAATTATAAAATAATTATTTAACTACGATTTGAAAAACCACCACAGAAAGTCCCATGTTGTTTAAACACAGTATAAACAATACATATACGGCATGCTTGTAATAATAAAAACCCATTTCTATTTTATTATTTACTATGGTAAAGCAATTTCAACGATGTATTTTTAAATGTATTTGTAGGAATTGTAGATTTATGGGTTTTTAAAGTAAATATTGCTTGAATATTGCTATAATCAAAGCGTTTTTTAAATGAAAACATTTCTACAGAATGCAATCGTTGCAAATTTTGTTATTGTTAGAACAATCATACTACAAAATAAAAAATTATATAATACAAAAAGTGTTGATATTAGTCCTTACCTTAAATTATACGTCTATAAAATAAAAAATCAAAGTAAAAACACATTAACTAAAAATTTAATAAATTAAACTATTAAAATTACATTACTAAAAGGCGAAACAACTGATACGAGTAAAAAATTTAATAAAAAACAGAGTCAAATATGGTTACAGGATGTTCAAAAATAATTACGAATAATCACACAAATTTATGAATATTATTTTCCCACATTGTTTTCCAAACGTATAATTTTAAATTAATTTTATGAAATACATTTATTGAAAAATATTATCTACTGTGGTCCATCTAAGTAAAAAGTAAACAATAAAATGCATGTAATAAGTAACTATTTCTATACCACATTCCAAATGTCATAAAATATATTTATAATGATCTCTGGCAAAGTAAAAAAAATCATATTCTGATAAATTAAACTAACTCCATCAAGTGATGTCCGAGACTATTCGATATTAACTTAGTTTTTTACGATTAGCTTTGTTCATGTTAAAATATCTTCAAAAGTATATAGTTAAGTGATGTCATTAGTAAGTATATACACTGTAATAAAGACAAAATTACTTTATTAGACCAAAGAACTGATTTAAATAAAATAACATATGATATGATGATAGGATGTTCACAAATAATCACTGGTAATAGAGCAGTAAATTATTTTAATCAAATGGATTAATTTAAATATATATGTCCACAAATTTTATGTTTATATATTTAAAATAATTTACAACCACATTTTTGCGGTAGAGTCATCAATAATACTAAAATAGTTTATATGTTATAATATTATTTATGATTTTATTAAACTTTCATCAAATCAATGTTATATATAGAATATAATTGTGGCAAAATTCTGTTGTTAAAACAATTATAATAAAAAATATAAATAAATAATTCAATACAAAAATTGTTGTTAGACCTTCTAGAAAATTATTGTCGCAAAATAAAAACAGACTGACTAAAAAATTAACAAATTAAACTATTAAAATTACATTAACAAGAAGTTAACAACTAAGTCAAATAAAAACTTTAATAAAAAGAACAGGAAGTGTAATTAATGGATGTTCAAATATAATTACTATCACACGAAATTGTAAATTTTATTTTTTTTATTATTGTTTACAAAAAATCTGTAGAATATCGAATTGTTTTAATGAAATGCAATAATTACATTATAATTGTAATTTTTGTGGTAAGGTGATCAATAACTAAACTATTTTTAGATCAAATACTCATTGTTAACATTTGTGAAATAAAATAGCATTTATTTATACAATAGAGATTATTTAACAGCAATTTAAAGAATCACCACAAAAAGTCCCATGATGTTAAAATAATAATAAAAACACTACAAAAATAACATATCCGACAAATGTAATAATAAAAATCCATTTATATTTTATTATTTACTATTGTTAGGCAATTTCAACGCTATATTTTTAAATGTATTTTTAGGAATTGTAGATTTATGGGTTTTAAAAATAAATATTTGTGTAGTTATAAACTTTCATCGAATGAAAATATGATTGTTTTTAAAAAATTATACAAAATTCTATTGATAAATCGTTTATTTTATAAAATTAAACATAACACACAAGAATTTTGAATTAATTAGATCTTGAAACGTTCATAAAACAAATATAATATACTCTAGCTGATTAAAAAAGTGATTTATCAATCTAATAACGTTAAAAAGGCAAAACAATTAAGACGAATAAAAATGGTATTGAAAGTTGTTGACGATTAACATATAATAACTGATAATACAAACATGTAAATTTTAATTTCCTGCAAATATTTCTAAAAATTCTCTATAATTTTAAATTATTTTGAAATTATAGTTGTCTTAAGAAATTACCACAAAAATTCCAGATCGGTGGTTAAAATGGTCATGATCATAAGCCAACAAGAATAATTTTCACAAACGACCAAGTAAATAATTACTGAAATGTAACAAAAATAATAATTTTCGTTTAGAGTTCGAACTTCGGACCTTGAAGTCCAACGACAACTTGACCCATATCGTTTTCTATTTACTTTTAATCGATTTTTAAGCTGCGGTCTAAGTGTCATCTTGAGAATAAAAACACTCTTGATATACAATGTTGGGCATATTATACACGAACGCGATTAAGATACGGTGATGGAATTTTCGAAAAATAGTAAGGATACTTATATTATCAATTTCTTGTTTGGCGATAAATAAAGTGGTCTTACATTTTTAAAACTTTTCCAGTACTTGACTACACAACAAATTCCTGCAATGTCTATATATTATATATCCAAATTGAAACGAAATTTGATGATTGTAATATCTATTTGGTATTATTTTTGATGGATTTGAATAAATAAATTTGAATATATTTTAAATAGGTACACTAACTACTTTTTAAATAACGTTGATATAGATAATTTTGTGTGATTTAATTGTGCATAAATATTTGTGGGTTGTCCTTGATGAAATTCACGTGAAACAATTACCTTACTTTAATTTCCATAAATATGTACAATGTAAATTATTGTAAATACTGAAATCTTATCAGAAGTGTTGTTGTTTCTATACGCATAATAAACTAATTTATTTGCAAAAATTTACAGAAAAAAAATCTCCTGTACCTAAATTAGTGCTGGCTCAGTTGTTTATATACATATTTATCAGTAGTTGGAATTGTTTATCAAAATTGATTTATTTGACAATAAGTTAAATATTTCAGAAAGGATAAGTGCTCTTGGTTGTAATAAAGATCCGGCTTCATTAATTGATCTTTAATTTCCTGAATGTGAATAAATTACGTTCCAACAGGTTATTACAAAATAAAATAAAGATGAGCAAAATAATTCGAGTTATTGGCCAATTATCATTATAATTTATTCTTAATGTTTATTTATGAAAAATTATAATGAAATGTAAACTTTTCATACACTTTGAATTTAATGAAGTTTTTCATCATAAAATATCTAAAAATTTCATTACTTATTCATGGACGAAAAATATTGAAATTGAACGTTAAAATTCGGTGAAATAATTTTTAACAACCAATGGATAAGATATGCATATAAGATACCTTAGTCTTTTTAACACTATGGAATAGTCTGTTAAAAATTTATAATTATTGTTTATGTAGGTTGTTTTGTGTTCATTATCTATTTGTATTATCTTAATTGCAAGAGGTTATTCTACTTGCATATAATTAATTGTCCCACATTATTTTCTTTACTATCAAATTTTAACAGATAAGCAAAACTTTTATAATTATTAGATGAATTTAGCATATAAAGAATAATTGCCTAGCTATTTTGTTTTTCAAATAAAAACAATTAAGAATATTTTAAATATTTATCACATACATGATTTATATGAAATACAAATAAAAAATTAGAATGATTAATAAATAAATATAAGATTGAATTAAAAATAACATTTCTTTATTCGTGCACATGTGAACGAATTACGCAAATTTACATCAATTCAATTGATATTTTTACAGTACAAGTGTCATAAAAATGTAATAAAATTGTATTATTTAAAAAAACAGGTGTTTGTACGTACATAACCAGATATCAAACATTTAGAACCCATAATCAATTTTATAGGTTCCACGTGATCATTATACAATTGTGTAATGATAAAATAAGAAGGAAAATAAATAATTAATTATTTACTTTTGATGATCAATTGGTTCAATTACATTATTATGTCACTGAGTACATACATGTACACATTTTAGCATTATGTTTACAAACTGATTTTAGTATACTAATCAATTTTTAAAAATTAGGTAAAACCAGTATTTTCTAAAATAAATAGAAGATAATCTGATTTGTACAAATATAACAATTACTGCAATGATTCAATTAAAGAAAACAAGCAATACCCATTAAATTATAAGGATCCCTTTTACAATCTTAACATACAATCTGGTAAACAGTTCTAGTATCATTTATTTGTTTTGTACATAATGTATATAACAATATAATTTACAATAATTATTATAATCTGAAAGGTATAGTACAATATGACTTAAATATACCAAGACTCCATAATTTTTAATAATTCCGGAAATTAATTTTGTTGATAAAGATAAAAAATTGTATTGAGAATCAATTTTGCAAAAAAGAGATATTTGCAATAATTTTATCAAAATGTTTAATTAATCAGTTGCAGACATGTTCTTAAGTTATTTCTAGACACATTATCAACAAGTTGACACGTACAGTCCAAAAGGTTGTGCTTATTGAAACTGAACAAATTACTCGGTAGAAGATCGACGATAAATACTATTGTAACAATTTAACGTCATTTTTCTGTCAATTTTAAGCACTTTGTTTTTGTTTGATTTATCTATGTCGTCCGAGGTGAGTGAATATTTTGCGACAAATGTATACTTTGAATTAACAATCTTCCCAGTGGGTATTGAAGATAGTAAAACCAATTTTGATTGTTCATTGCAAGGTAATTGCAAATAATAGATAAACTACTTACTTACAACCCATATTTTAATAGAATGTGTACTTTTAAGAAATAAACATTGGTTTATTAATTCGGAGAAATAAAAATGTCGTAATGGAACAAGTATTTGCACAAATTTCTATTGCCAAATTGTTGAAAATAAGACAAACTAATCGTATGAATTGAGGTGAAACAACACATTTAGCAATGAGATAAAGTATTAATTTGAATAATCATCCGCGGTCGCAAACACCTGAAACCTGTTTTACATGTTAATTATTAAGATCAAATTTTCGATTGAGTTTGGGGAGTGGGCATCAAACTGGATTTCTTCAAATTTTAACACTAGTAAATTCCGTATAACAATTATTAACCTATGTCGACGATATTACTCTGATAAATTTTAAACAAACGGATCATTAATTAATGACTAATGAAATTTGACGTGATTCCCAATTGTTCAATGCTACAACCAAAATTGTGGTCTCCAAACTATTAATTAACCGCAAAAAATGTAACCCAGGTTTTATTAACGTTTTCGGATATGAATATTTTATGGTGTGCATTCATTAAAAAAACATACGCACTTAATGATGAATTTGATAACCAATTCTAGCCAACGAAATCACTACCAGCATTATTTAGTTATTCAGGGATTATTTTTTCAGTTCAGTTTTTGCATTTATTGTATAACAATAAGGTTACGCAAATACGTTTCAATGTTAAAATTTAAATTATTATCTGAGCACGCTTCGATTGGTGTTTATTTAAGACAATTGTATGCCGTTGTTATTCTTGAAGCTGTCCTTTTAGTGTTTAGGTTCTACGAAATAATTATACGCCCGCGATATGATTGTCAAGTTCTAGTTTGAAATAATGAATAATAAGTATTGTTCGTTGATTTTTATATATTGAGTTCATGTTCATGTTTGTTGTACGTCCTTAAGTTAATTTCGACTGAAATCACCTGTGGGCAATTTTCTCTAAAAATGTTACTCTTTATATTAAGTCTATTTTCTTTTTTGACATAAAATCAAAACACAATTATTTAGACAGATTTGAAATAAATTTAACATTTCAAAGTAGATTATTAAATAGAAACTATCCAATAATTATTTTGATTATAAATAAAAATAAACATGACATAAAAACAACTAAAAACGTATTGTATTTAAAAAAAAATTCACAATATTTCATATAACCAATAAACTTATTAATAATGCAAAATTTTGATAAAGATAGTGGTGTTTGTGATAATAAAAGTCGAATAAACATTAATGCAGAAATTGTTTACAAATTTTAAAATTCGTTAAAAACAAGTTGCGAATTTACTTATTATTTAGAAGGCAGATTTATTTAAAAAATATATTGTTAAAAATTGCATATTTACAAGGTCTTAATTTTCCCAAATTGAATTAATGAATTAATTAATAAAATTTAATAATTTACAGCAATTTATTAATATAAACCAAAAATATAAAAACAAAGTAAATCATCTATTTTTTAATATAATTCTGATAATTATGTAATTTTTATAATTTTGTAAACATTAATTCTAAAATTATTTTATTATTTCATCTATTAAAATCAATTAAAAAAAAAATATATGTCACATTTGTCTTTTATTGATAGATATTTAAATAAAAATATACAAACCAAACAAAATTTTTAAAATTAAACAAAAAAATGTAAACGCAATAAATTATTAGAAATGGTTCGCGTAACTAAACCTTAAAATTATGTAATTTTAATTTGTTTACAGTACAGAAAATTGACCTGATGATTAAATTCTTTTAGAACTCTTGAACACACCCTTGAAAGGACCAATACGAGGAGCGCTCGCGCTTTATCAGCTACGTCACACCGCGTAAAACGAATTACATTCGCCGTCTTCACAATTCACATAAATTATAATAATATTTTACCATAAACGATTTGTGCAGGTTACTATAAATGAAACAAGTGCAAATCGTCGATCATTAGTTCACACGCCGTCACGATGAAACGCGCGTTCGCTGTTGTGGCGGTATGTCTGCTTCTCGTACAGTTCACCGCATCCGACAATGTGGAGTCTTGTAGCAGCCCCATTTATTGCCAAGGACAACTACTGGACACAATACAGCAGGCACACATCTTCAACGACTCTAAATCGTTTGTCGACCTTAGCCTTGTCAAGACTCCGGATGAAACTCTAAAAGTTTTCGACAATTTGATGGTGAACACCAGTAACAATCCCACACAGGATCAACTAAAGAGCTTTGTGGGCGACTACTTCACTGATTCCGGTGAGTTAGATAATTGGTCACCTCCTGATTTTAAGGAAAATCCATCGTTTTTGGAAAAAATCTCCGACATTGAAGTAAAGGATTTTGCCAAACACTTGATAGCTATTTGGCCTACGCTCGGTCGCAAAGTGAAACAAGAAGTTTTTGACCACCCTGAAAAGCACTCACTCATCCCTCTGCCAAATGGATTCATTATACCAGGAGGACGCTTCAAAGAAATTTACTACTGGGATTCTTACTGGATTGTCAAAGGATTACTTATTAGTGAAATGACTGAAACTGTACGGGGAATTTTGGAAAATTTCTTGTCTTTAGTAGAAAAATACGGATTCATACCTAACGGTTCCAGAGTATATTACCTCAACAGATCTCAACCACCTTTCCTAACAATGATGGTGAATGAATATATAAAAGCAACAAACAATATCACATGGCTCAAAGACAACATACAAATTGTAGAAGACGAACTTAACTTCTGGATTAGAAATAGATCAATTACGGTGCAAGACAAAAATTCCGCAAAATACAAACTTGCCCATTACAGTGTGGAAAGCAACACACCTAGACCTGAATCCTATATTGAAGACATCAGAACTTGTGCATATCAACCAAATGAAAATAAAAAGGTGGGTAATTAAAAAGTTATATATAAAATTGCAATTAAATACATGTTTGTCACGACTTAAAATTATAATTACATCAATTGTAAAAATGCCAGGAGCAAATAAAAAATATGTTATTTATTAACAATTAAATAAAAATAATAATAAGTAAATTGTAATCGTTCTGAGTACGTAGCTATCAAATAATAATTAACAGAATTCACAATATGTCTATAAAAACTTGATTATTGTCGGAACTATCGTTAATCCCGGTAAGAATTTTAATGTACATTAATCAGTACAATCGCACAAGGAAATATATACTTATTTTAACAATTTTTTTATTAAATGTACTAAACTGAAAATTGTTTGCAAAAAATATGACTGTATATATTATTAATTATTTTAATTAAACTAACAACAAAAGCTATATGATAAAACCTCTGAAAGTGTTTTCTATAAATATTAATGTTAACATTCATTGTTATATAAAATAAAATACAAAACTACTGCAACAACTAAGCTATATCTACCAATAACCTTCAGCTCAACAAAAATTTGTAACACGGCGATATATTTGCATCAATGCATTTAGAGTGATACCTACTATTAATTTAAACAAATCAATGTGATAACCTTACAATTTATTTGCAGTTATAATTACTTTGGCATAGTACTGTGAAATTATATTATTTTATATAATCATTTATTATAAGTATTTTTAATGTAATTAATGATAATTTCAGAAAAGCTGTTACCAAAACCTGAAGAGCGGCGCAGAAACCGGTTGGGACTTCACAACACGTTGGATCTTTGATGACGAAGGCGTAGCTGCCAACTTATCCAACATTCAAACAAGAAGAAACATTCCAGTAGACTTGAACGCATTCCTTCAGGGTAGTTTCTCTATTCTCTCAGAACTCTATGCAAAATTAGGTAAACTTTATCGAAAATTCAAACTCGAACGATTCACATAATTTCTTTACAGGTGAAGACAAAAAACAACAACTTTGGAAAGATTATGCCGATCTATGGGAAAAGGGAATCGAGGCCATTTTGTACAATGAAGAGGACGGCATTTGGTACGATTATGACAGCATTAAGAGGGTGCCAAAGAAAGGTTTCTATCCCAGCAATTTCGCACCTCTGTGGACCGGTTCTTACAACAAGGACATGGGGAAGATTCTGGGAGAAAGGGCTGCAGAATATTTCGAAAGAGAAAACGTCACACAATACCAAGGTAAATTTTGAAAAATAACTAGTTGGCTTACCAACAATTATCAGTAAAAATTAAACTAATTCACATAAGTTGCTACCCGCTCTTATCCAGTTACTCAATATTCGATCTGAAATTTCAGGTGGAGTCCCATCTTCACTAAATCATTCAGGAGAACAATGGGACTTCCCGAACGCGTGGCCACCACTACAAGATATCATCCTCAGTGGGTTGTACAAATCTAAGGGAACGAAAGCCAAAGAAATCGCCAAAGAGTTCATTTCTAGATGGGTAAAAGCCAACATGAGGGGCTACAGTGAAAACGGAGAGATGTTCGAGAAATACGATGCAGAAGTACCCGGACAATTCGGAGGCGGTGGCGAATATGTCGTACAATCCGGATTTGGATGGACAAACGGCGTCGTGTTGAGCTTTATCCATGATCATTACACTGGAAATCGTTGTTGATAGAAACGAGCTAAGAAAAGAAAATTACCAATTCAGTAATTATATTGTAGTATTTCTGTTTTATTAGCTGGTAAGCTATTCTCTTCGATCTCCAGATGATTGATAGCAGCTATGTTCCTTGAAATGTTAAGATTATTTTATTATAGTGTCTTTATTAAATTAAATTTTAGTTTGATTTACCATCTATTCAATCTATTAAATGATTTTTAATTATACAGCGTATATGTACATAATTCACAGTATTGTTTCTGGTCTAGTAAATTATTCATAGGCACATATACAGATTAAAATTCCTTCACAACAACTCACACACATAGTTTTATAGTTGATATAAAATTTACCTAAATCGCACACTCTTATATAATTATTTATTCATTCAAATTTCATGGGTTATTTAGACACATAATTGTACTACAGACTTCCAGGGAATACCCAATTGAATAAAAAATTTAAAAACTAAATAAAAAGGTAATTTTTTTATTTACGGAATGTTTGTGACACCCTACTGCGCGACAAAAGTGTGGAATAATTAAATTAATTACTTTCATAATACATCAGGAAGCATAAATTTAATGATTCAGCGATACGCGATTTGACGTAAATATGTTTAAACTTTAATGATACACACAGAACCGATGAAAATTTAATTATTAAAATCTATAATATCAAATTAATTAATGTATAAAAATGCAGATATTTTAGAAAGTTGTTGAGATAACGCATTGACGTAGTTGAAAGTAGACATTAAAAGTGTTTGCAAGAGGAAGAAAACTGTTTAGTGATGAAATATTGTAAAAATAATAACAATTAAAAAAACTTAACAGTTAGTTGACTACCAAATCATTTTATGACATAAATCAAATTCGGCAACATGTTAAAAAAATTTCTGTTTTTATGTATTCTAGTAACATGCCAAGGTTCTCTTTTGCGTGAATCGTGCTTCAGTCCAATCTACTGTCATGGAGAACTTTTGCACCTCATTCAGACGTCCGGTATATTCAATGATTCTAAAACTTTCGTGGATCTCTCGATGATACATTCAGTTAATGTTACGTTGGAATCATTTTTCGAATTTTTAGTTCAAACCAGAAAAAAACCGACTATAACGGACATTAAACAATTTGTTTATCAAAACTTTCACTCTGTGGGAGAAATAGAAGAATATTGGCCACCTGATTATGATCCAGTACGAATTAATTAATTTATATTATTTATAAATATAAATAAATAAATTAATTATAAATAAATAACAAATAATTTATTTATAAATTTTTTATTTATTTTAGGCACCAGATATTCTTTTTGAACTGGAAGATCACGTTGTGAGAAAGTATACATCAGAATTAATCTCTTTATGGCCGACTCTAGCACGAAGAGTCACAAGACCAGTTATGGAAGAGCCTCAATCATATTCAATTATTCCGGTACCTCATGGATTTATTATACCTGGTATAAAACTAACAATAAATTAAACATAAATCACATAATACTTGTTCATAGGGGGTCGTTTTAAAGAAATTTATTATTGGGATACGTTTTGGATAGTGCATGGATTGTTAATAAGTGGGATGAATGTTACCGCAGAAGGTATGGTCGACAATTTACTTTCTCTAGTAAATCGGTATGGGTATGTTCCTAATGGCACTAGAGTGTATTACTTGAACAGAAGTCAGCCACCACTACTAGTTCTTATGGTTGCCCTATACGTAAGAATTACGAGAAATTTGGACTTCTTAGAAAAAAGTCTGCCTATCTTAGAAAAGGAAATGGAATTCTGGTTAACAAAGAGAGTAGTTCAAATAGAAAAGAATGGTACGATTTATCGGTTAGCTACGTATGGCACTCAAAGTGATACACCGAGGCCTGAATCATATGCAGAAGATATTGAAAATTGCGAATTTTTCCAAAACGAAGAAGAAAGAGTAAAATATTTTATGACGGTATATAATTATTTAATCATGTTCAATTTGTTATTAGGCTGAGTGCTTCATGGACATGAAAGCAGGTGCAGAAAGTGGTTGGGACTTTACAACTAGATGGATTTTTGACAATAAAGGTAGTCCATATGCAAACTTATCCCATATACAGACGCGACGGAATGTTCCTGCTGATCTAAATGCCTTTTTATACATGGACTTTATGACTATGTATAAAATGTTTCTAAAACTAAATATGCAAAGAAAAGCCCATTATTACTATGAATTGGGCCAAGAATGGAAAAGAAATATTGAAAAATTTTTGTGGTGTGAGGAGGATGGTATCTGGTATGATTATGATTTGAAACTTGAAAAGCATAGAAGATACTTTTACATGAGTAATTTTACTCCACTCTGGGCCAAAGCTATGGAACTTTCTGATATGAGTAACAGAATACCTCGAATCTTACAATATATAATTACAAATGGAATTTTAGGTATGCAAAAGTTGTAAATTAACAATTAAAATAATATTAATTAATTCAATTTAGATTTTCATGGTGGAACACCTAGTTCATTTATACCCTCTGGACAGCAATGGGACTATCCAAATGCTTGGTCACCTAGTCAAACCATATTAATTTTTGCCTTGGAATTTTCTGGCAACCCTGAAGCCAAAGACGTAGCAAAACAGCTGGCACATACATGGGTAAAATTTATCACTTACTTTGTTAAGATAAACATATTTATTATTTTCGTTGTTCTTTACATAATATAATTTTAGATAAGGTCTAATATTAAGGCCTACAATGAAAATAAGGTCATGTTCGAAAAGTACAATGCAGAAAACAGCGGTCAGTTTGGAGGAGGAGGAGAGTATTTAATTCAATCTGGTTTTGGATGGACAAACGGTGTTATGCTGGAGCTAATCGACTATTACTATCGGATACCCAAACCTCCTGTTAAGAAAAAGCAAAGCAAGAAACAAATGAAAGAAGATATACAGGAGAATTTGGACTTTTTCCCTTGAATTTTCATTTTGTGCCCATGGAATTTTGATAATTAAATGTATATGTTGATCAGTTTTCAATTCAATTAACATACATTATTAGATTTTCTAATACTAAAGTTTATTTCTAAAAATATTTTTAGATCAACAATAGTTAATTATTAAGTGGATGCGAGTTTAATAAAACACGTTTAAATTAATAAGATAAAATTTATTACAAATGCAAGCTTTTTAAGCTTCTTTGGTAAACCGTTGCCGAAAACAACAAGAATATGTGCATTATCGAATTTATATTATATAATACATTAGAATACTGTAAAAATAACTTAATGAACCTACAAATAAAGAATAAAACTCGGTTTATGTATTAAACTTTTCTTCTGGAATTAAATAAAATCATAACAAAATGCAATCATAACAATAAAAAGCCTTTAAATACTTCATATAGTGTTAAAACAATTAAGTCACAAATTTAACAGCCTCGATACAATCAATCCTCAGTCCTTTTGAATGACGGAAACATCTGTCGCCTCCTTCTTGGCGTTTATTGCAACTTTTTCTACATTATTCTTCTCATTGTCTAATTTTATACTAACAGTACAAGGTGCCGTGCCCTGACTTGAAGCATGGCTACTGGATCTGGAATGACTGCCTCCTATTGGTGTTTGAACTTGTGGAGTGGGAGGAGGATTTTTAGCACCTTGGGGGACGGTACCGCTTTGAATCTGCATGTGATACTTATATATATTCTCTGTGGATTCCACAACACCCTGTGTAAGATTCAGACTGCGACCTCTTACACCGGTTTCCTTTGTTTTCGGCGACCACCAGTTTACAAAAGTGCCCACTACAGGGACGTGGCGCAAAATACCTTCTTGCCACAGTTTTTCTTCGTTTTCTTTTTGCAAATCGAGTGTAGCTGTTTCAATACCTAGAAATAACAAGTAATATACTATATATAATATATATAATTTTTGTTAATACCTTTTCTAACTATCTCACTCATGGAGTCCAAGACTCTGGAGTTCTCTTCAACACTCTGCCCAACCTTAATAACCAAGTTAAGCAATTCTTCGACGTCCGATTGAGGTGTCAACATGCCGAAACGAACGCACAATAATCCGTCGGCATCTTCTCCCAATGAGAAAGCTGCATCAGTTGAACGCAACGAATCCACCAGCGCCATGTTTAAATGGTTAAGCTCGTCCTTCGCTTGTACAGTCAAAAGCTCTTCCCAGCCTTCCGGGGCGTATCGTACTCCACCCATACCTTAAAAATCAGTAGATTAATACGATGATTTAGGAGATTTCAATTATTTCACACACCTGCCCAATCAGGCAGGTCAACAAGTTGGAGGACAGGCGACTCTTCAACCAGCTTGACGAAAGTTTCTTTGTGATGAAGGGTGGCACGTAATATGATCAATTGTTGTTCAAGACATTGGATGAACGTCTGGATCTCCTCTGGAGTGGGTTGCCGATCGAGTGCATTTTCAAATGGACAATATCGCAACACCACGCCCACAGTTTCGTCTTCGCATAGACTAATTGGCACCTAAATTACAAAATTATATAAATTATTAAATTCATTTCAATTATAATATTTTGATATTTAAGTCACATAAATATACTACTATTTATGATTAAAATCATGTCAATTATCAAATTAAATAAAGGTGAATAAACCTGAGGCACTTCAATTTGAAGAATCTGTCCCAACCATGAGTTGAGCTTATCATAGTGTGCTGGGACTTTTGTCAGCGTCTCTCCTTCCTTCAAGTCGGGTGTATATTGGAAGACAACCGACGAAGAAGTTGATTCAAATAATAACTAAAATTGTACATCATTAATAAACTCATATTTAAATTAAATGGTTATAAAGTTACTGGTATATTTGCAGGCTTGGACATTAATTCCGATACCGTATAAGTTCCACTTTCTCCACCGGGTTTGGTACTCAGAACTCTAAGATGTCTGAAGTCGTTAAGGGCGGCCCAAAGCCGCTCACTGGCAAGGAAGTTATCGCGAATGCGGGAGTGAACGCCCTCTGTGCCGAGACTCTGAAACGCAACCCACAGGGGCATCGAGAGAATTCTCCTACCGCTGTGATCGTTATGGAGTCCCGCCAGAAAGGGTAACGTGCTCTCCCTCGTCGCTCCTACCTGCTTGTACTTGGCGCTGCTGTGTGTCGCATCCCATTGCCTGCAAGTCAATGTCTGTCGACTTTAAGGAAAATGTTTTCGTGTAAAGATTTTCTCAAAAAAATATTAAAACTTTCAAAAAGGATACAACCATCGGCAAACTTGGAATGCCCAACCAGCTGCTGAGGCAGAGGGTCATGCTGTCAGCTACAGAGCCATTCTAAAATAGAGAATTAAATATCGAATGTGCAAATTTTATCTACAACTCACGTGTCCATTTGGCTGGTGGTTAGGCAAGGCAAGGGCGGCTAAAGTGTGGCCGCGCAAGTGTAGCCACACGTCGTGTACCTTGCACAATTCTTTGATTCTGGAAATGTTATCCACGTGGCCAGTGATCGGAGTACCGACATCCGCAATCACTACGATCGGCGTTCTGCCAACGGCGACATCTTCGGCAAGCATCTTTTGCAATTGTGCCACGTCCATTGTATATTGAGAACCTAGCAACATAAAAATTATATGTTCCTGTCAGAGAAACTAATGTTTCAGTCTGTTCAACCTATCGTAGACAAAGTATGAGATTTTGTAATTTAATTGTCGGAAACAATCATCTTATTGTTTAATTTTAAACGAATATCAGAAATAAGACATTTTTATTATTAACAATTTGTATATGTATTTACTGTTACCAATTTAAGATGAAATCACCTATAAAATTTATAATATATACTTATTAATATAAAATATAATTTCTAATTTTAGATGCCAAGGAATACAGAAAACAATTTTTATTGCATAGAATTGTATATTGTCTAAGTCTTTCCATTCAGGAAAATCGAATTATAAATATCAAAAATGATCCACAATATACATGTTAAATAAAAAAATATTAAAATGTGAAAATGAAATTAAAAATATTGAAAAATTAAGGATTTTCTAACAATTTGCTTGCTTAGAGAATAAGGCCGATTATCTTTTTTATTCAATATGTATGTTTAATAATTATAAACTAATAATTCCAAAATATTGACATTTGATTTATATTTGTTCTATAATAAATGTTTTACTTGCTACATTTTTTGTAGAACGGTTATGTTTTTAATAATTTAAAACTTTTTTTTGTAGATTTCATTGAAAATATGTCACATTTTGAAACAGAACTACAACTGATAAGAAATTAAAATATATATTTAATTTTGGAGGCCATCACAAAATATAACTGATAAAGAGATTAATAACATAAAACACAATATAATTTAGAGATTAGTGGTTTATCTATACTTTTTAAAATTTGAAATTAATTTTTTCTTAATAAAATTTTGGTAATTTAAAACGTATATTTTTATATATAATTATGCAATATAATTTTTTTTTTGACTAATAATTATATGTAATAAATATATTGTCTTACCAAAATGTGTATTGACAGGCACAGGACGTATACAAGCCAATGGCAATCCCAGTTGTTTACAGAGATGCTGAACAATACCTAATGGACTTATTACGCTACTATATATTGTGGGAAGTGATTCTGTAAATGCTAATGCTCCATCTTCAAAATATCTCGGGTATTTATAATACAACATCATCCTACAAACTCTCACTAAACCTTCCAACTGATCCTCATGGTAAAATGCAGTTGAATCCAAAAAACTATATTGGAGTTAGTCAATTTATAAAAATAAATATATCAAACCAATTACCCAAAGATCTGACTGATCCATCGAGTTGTGTCAGTGGTGAATCTGGTGCTAATTTTCTGTAAAATTGCTCTGTCCAGACCTCCGCAATAAGCTTGCAAGGTGTGTGAAATCATGACCAGCTTTGCAACACTGCCCAAAGGCGGAAAAGAATACGGGACCCCTTCATCATCAGTACTAATCAGTCCATTGATAATGTGAAGAATTTCATCAGTATGTTTTTTTTCAAGTCCCAGGAAAACGGTGAATGCGTTTTCCGTTACTGGAACTCCCTCAGCTACTTGTTCTAATCTGCTTACTATTTCAGATGCTTCTATTGCTAACTCCCCTAGTAGCGGCTAAAAAATAATATGTAAACAAACGGTGTAGTTAATTAATTACAGCTAATTGTAAATTGATGGACAGTTACCTTATCCGATAATTTATTAGTATACGAAGCCATGTTACATGTCGTTAAGTCCGCATTTACTGATTTTTCGCTTTTCGAACTTGACTTATCTATGATTGTTGTAGCCATCGTGGCAACTGCATTTTTATAATAAATAATTATACTCGACACACTGGAAATAAACAATCAATACGAAGGTAAAGAAAAATATACTTGGGTATGTCGTTGATTAAAAAAGTACCTGTCAAATTCTCAAAATATGTAAACAGCTGATTGGACCATTACCAACATTATAAAACTTTGTACGTGATCAATTTTAGTTTAAAAAATAATATATGAAAAGATAATAAATTAAACTCCACTTAATTTGATTTTATTAGTTGTATATTATGATATTCCTTCCATAATTATGGGTAATTGTTACCTTTCTGGGAGTGTATGAAAATTGTAATGTTGGCAATTGAGATGTTGTGTAGGTACAACTGGACGATTTGTTTCGTTGTCAAGTTTATCGATAGTTGTCAAGTTTAAGCCGATCAGAATCGAAATCGCACTGTTTTTACAATACAATCAATGTTTTTACTAACACAAAACAATCCGAGTTATTGCAATAATTGATAAATACAAACGAATATAAAACACATAAATACAAAGCGGTGAACAAATCTCTTTACAATGATATGACAACAACGCTCAAAACGTCAAAATACATACAGGAACTGTCAGAAATCATACACATTTTCTAAACCACTAAATCTTATTGCTACGAAGAATGAGTGCGAAAGGATGTTTCCATTTACAAATGTTCAAGAAAGACAGTAACAATCTCGAATCGTTTAAATGGATACACTCGGTGTTTGTGGTCGGGACGCCGGCGAGAAGTCGTCGAACGAGGGTAAGAGATACTTTAAACGTGTATTGTTTGTGAATAAAAGTTGCCTAGTTATTTAAAATTGTGTCTTGATTTATAGTGTGCTAAATGATTTGTTTACAAAGGGATGACACTGTTTTTGTTTAGTGTTGTGTGGGATTGGTTATTATTATGGGGGAATCCCAATTATGAGTAAATATAAGAGAACAAATTTTGGCATTTTATTTTTAAATTAATGTATAGAAAATTTGTATTTGAAATATTCAGTTTTAAAAATTTTATTTTTAATAAAATTTCGAAATAATCCAAGTTTCTAGATCTTGCTATTAACAAGGTTATTTATTGTCTCTGATATGTGAGTGACCTCAAGAATTCGTATAGTAGACATCTAAATAGCATGAGATGAGCATATAAAAAAAATCATTAAAGCTCCCTGCTAAGAAAACTCTTAAGACACAAAAATTATATATGTTAAACCTTAAATTAAAAAGATGCTCTTGTTGGAAACCATAAGAAAAACTATTTTTTGTTAAATATTTAAGATTAAAAAGTCTATCAATGTGGCGATATAATAGACGATATAGCGGTCTTCTAGTGTCCAACAATATAAGATTCAAGGAATGAGTATAAGGTGCACGTTATCATTCACTGGATAACATTCAATAGATTCTTATCAACAAAAATATTTTTTATATACTGCTCATTCTATCGCTCAAGAACAAGAATATAACCTGTTTAAAAAATTTGTTGTTGCACATTTAGAATGCATTGTACAAGCTAGACGGTCCAAGCCAATTTAAATAATTTGAATATGAATTAAGAATGTAATTTGAAACAACCTCAGCTAGTTTCAAAATATTAAAAAATATATATTATATCAAATTCTTAAAAAAAATTGAAATAATTTTTTTAATCACTTGGATATTTATTTATATACAAATTTAGGGAAAATTAAAATGTTTTCATAGCATTTTTTAGTATTCTACATCAGATATATATATATATATATATATATATATATATATATATATGTTATACATAATTGTGAATGTCTATTCAAAATCTGCAATGATTAATTTGTTTTCAAACACAGGTAATGAATTCGTATTGCCGGACGTGCAAAAACAGGGGTCCATTTCTGCACGCCTGTTTGGAATGCGTGTTCTTCGGATGCCACAAACACATTAGGGAACATATGAGACTTGATAAGCACACAATTTCAGTGGACCTAACGTACGGCCAAGTGCACTGTTTCTCTTGCAACGACTACGTATACGATGCGGAAATCGACAGTATTACTATGGATAATAAAATGCAGGCCGGCAAATTCAAAAAAAGGTATTTTCTTTGTTATTTTTGTTTAGTGATGGATTTAAATCGTAAATAACAAAAATTGCGTGTAGGTTGTTCGAATGGACATCCTGGGATCCGACGGAAGAAGAACGCGATCTACTGGAGCATAGAACAAAGAAAATTTGCATAACGCCCGAATCGACAATCGGACTGCGTGGGTTGTTAAATTTGGGGGCGACGTGTTTTATGAACTGCATCGTACAAGCGTTGATGCATACGCCACTATTACGCGACTATTTCCTCACTGAGCGGCACAAGTGTAACGGTGTCCCCGGCACTTGTTTGGTCTGCGAGGTGTCCAAACTATTCCAGGTGAACTTACAATTTAACACGTCAAGAACGGTGAATTTTTAAAACTTCTCTTTCCTAAAGGAATTCTACAAAGGGGCGCGTGTGCCGCTGGCGTTGCACGAGCTCCTGCATCTGATCTGGACGCACGCCCGTCACCTCGCGGGCTACGAGCAGCAGGATGCGCACGAGTTCTTCATCGCCACCTTAGACGTCTTGCACCAACATTGTTTGGCGACCATGCCTCATATGCACAATAGTTCTGGTGAACGGAACGGAGGTGGCGGCGGTGTCGGCGGCGGCGCCAAGACTTGTCCCTGTATCATCGACCAGATTTTCGCCGGCGGGCTGCAAAGCGACGTCGTATGCCAAAAATGCAAGTTAGTACATGCTTTATATTTGTTGAAGTATTGGTAACTATTAATGAGTTTGCAATTTTAGAGGTGTATCTACAACCATCGATCCTATTTCCGATTTTTCTTTGGATTTGGGGCCCGTGTCGATTGGATGCCGGCCTCCCTCCTCCCTTATAGATTGTCTGGAACGGTTTACTAGGGCCGAGCACCTCGGTTCCAGCGCAAAAATATTTTGCGAGAAGTGCAAATCCTATGAGGAGTCCACCAAGCAGCTCACCCTTAAAACGCTTCCAATTGTCGTCAGTTTTCATTTGAAGAGATTTCAACATTCCACTGAGGTTATTACGGAAATTTTATTTAATAACAATTTATAACAAATTTTTTTGTAGATGGAGAAGATCTCGACGGTAATATCGTTCCCAGAAACATTAGACATGACGCCTTTCATGAGTCGGCACGGTCGTCGAGACACGCCTACCGTCCCTTCGGATAATAGATACTCACTTTTCGCAGTAATAAATCACGTGGGATCATCGATCAACGTAGGTCACTACACCGCATTTGTGCGCCAGCAGCATGATTGTTGGTATAAATGTGACGATCATGTCATTACACGAGCTAATTTACGGGAGGTGCTTGACTCAGAAGGGTAAAATTATTTCTTTCGCTTCATTCTTTTTTAAATAATAAAGATTATTGTACTAGTACATATTTTACTGAATTATTGAATTTATAATTTGTTGTTATAGGTATTTACTATTTTATCACAAACAAACACTGGAGTATGAGTGATAGGAACTTTGTCCGTTTATGTTTACATGGTTAAAAGAAGACTTCCACAACAGTGACCTCATCAAGAATAATCTGAAATTAGGCTTTTTATTGACGACTGACTTTATTTTGTATTACCCACATTTTATACTGCCACCTGAACAAATATTTTTTGCTCAATTTTATTATTTTAATAAAGACAGGTAAATTTATTTAAGTTTTTTTTTATTTCAGGAATATAGTCATAATAGTCGCAATTAATATAAATTCAAAATATATAGATGATGATAAAACAAAACCTAGTTTTCAAAGGCTGTACAAACAGTTGGTCTAATTTTAGTGGAGGTCAAAAAATTACAGTCTAGACATTTTTAAATTCGGGATTTCAGTCTTGTGAAGATAAAAATTTATCCTGAATATCTTATAACTATCGAAATTTTACATCCATCCAAAAAGCTATCGACTGGAGCTACTTAGCCTCCAAACTTTGGACAAAATTGTGAGAAAGAGAGAAAAAAATTTCATTGTTTAATTTTATATTATTATTAAAAAAATCTGGAAATCTTACTTCCTCATTGTATGATACATCACATGAAAGATTTCGAAGTTACTCTCACGGTTGCATAAATTGTTTGTTAGTAGTTAAATCTGTCCAGAATCCTCGTTTTCTCATACATTTGTATATTAAACAGTGGGTTAGTCAGGTTTCATAATTTCAGTATTTTACTTATCGTGTTAATTGTGATGTCACTATTTTGTTATAATAGAACCAAAATGCTTCGCTTTATTACTTAGAATTGTCTTACTATATATTGAATGTCCGTTGAAGTTAACAACGATTACGTCGTTGTAAATAATGTAATGAGTATTTTTACGTTTAGATTTTAAGAGTACAAACTATAAATGTTTCGAGTCAGTGGAGATCCTTGTGGTATACCTTGTAAATTCTAAAATTCATTTGAAGTGGTAAGCTTCTTTCTCAAGAAGCTCTTTGAGCAGTTAATTTATTATAAGGACACCCAAAGTGGAATGGTGGGTCTTCTTGGACATTCGAAAAACCAAACCGAATTTTTTTCGAACATACAGGTTAGTTTTCTGAACAAATGGGGAACAATTTTCTATATGATAAAAGAATTTAATCAGAAGGTGAATTAGTGTACACGCGATAGTATTTGGTTAAAAAAAAAAAATCGTTGTGCAGACTTTCAAATGACTGCACATTTTCATTAATGATTGGAAATGCGGTTTTATTTTATCTTTTGATATTAAATCGTGAAAGAAAAGTGGTCCATCTGATTTTTAAAGAGAAACCATGCGCGACAGACAGTAAAAGTTTGCCCCGTAGTAGGAGTCCCTACTCTCAGAGATAATGTGCTCTGCTAGTGCGCGCTGGCGCACCATATAAATTAATCTTTGCGAATGTATTTAGTAATCCTCAATTTTCAAAATAAAAATGTATCACAATAATTAAATAAAATAAATAAATGCATAAATAAAAAAATTAAAGAACAATTGAAACGTGCGATAGACAGTGATAAAATACCTCACCTTTGATAAAAATTCACCTGCGGAGACTGCCGGCCTATAACTTTCTTTGTTGTTTACTAAAGGGTTTCAATCCGCAGGTGGCTGGGTCTAGCGTTTTCGATACTGTAGATCAATTGTAGTTAAATTTCTCGGCCAACTGGGATTTGTATTATGATTAGCCAGTCTTACTAAGATGTTTTGTGTTATTTCAGTTTTTGTGTGCTTGTAAGTTTCTTATATTTTGATAGACGTGTTATTATTGCTAATATATAACAATAATAAAATATTTAATAATATTAATAAATTTAATATTATAAGTTAAAATACAATATTATTTTTAAAAATTGAATAATTTAGAAAATATGCAACCACCATCACCGATGTTTGAACTACTAGAGTAGACCCACTTCTCAAAATCAATAAATAAGTTTGAGTAACCCGAGTTAGGTTAATAAATAAAATGGACAACATAACATTTGGTACACAAAGGTAAATTATTGTATTTTAAATAAGTATCATTTAAATGTTCTCTGTTTTATTCAGGTTGGTGCACTTGGACTTAAAGGGAGCTCCTCCAAAGATATCCTACTTTGAAAAGGTACGTAAAACGTAGTCAAAAACAATAACAAACACCATTTGTTTTTGTTTTGATGACTAATTAATTAATTGAATCAAGTATTGCGTCATACTAACAATAATACATTACGGCAGCTATTCCCGTTCATAAAGGAAATAGGAGCGACTGGCATCTTATTGGAATGGGAGGACACATTTCCATACACAAGGGATCTGCTGCAAATTGGTGGACTGTCAAACAGTGCACAAGTGCATGGAGCTCCATATTCTCTAGAAGAAGCTCGCCAATTAATTTATTTAGGTACATGCATTTTTGTATTAATACAACTTTTACAAAACAAATTCAAATAACTTATTTTTAAGTTAATATTTTTAAGTTAATGCTCATTAATATTATAATTTTTGATTATCATTCACGAAAATATGTTTATATTTTGTGAAATCACGTTTAATTTACTTGCATTAATTAAAAACCAAAGTCATTTTTTGTAATATATTTTTAAAACGCATTTATTTTGATCTAAAAACTAATTTTTATACATATAGAAAATTAGAAATAATTCTCTCACAAAACATAGGTCTGAGATTTGTACATTTTGTACTAATTGGCACATTAATTTATAAATTGTTTTATTTTTTATTTACGTTTATTTCTATCGTTTAACGTGTTGATTCTAGGTACAGAACACCTAGTGTAATTTTGGCGTAATGAGAGATTCGCTGCAATTTTGACGGCATATTTGCGCGGATCAAACGTAAATATTCAGATATAGATATAGTCTATAGATTTTATTAAAGTAATTTAGTACATTTCTAAAGCTTAATTATTTTTTGGTCCATATAGATTAAAATTTTTGAAAAAATTTAATACATAAATAAAATTATTAAGAATGGAGATTTGTTCAGAATCCTACTTTGCTTTGCCAGTTGCCCTAACTAATATTGTTCTCAATCTATATTCAATATCTTTTTCTTGTTGTAAGGGTTATGAAATATTGGGCGGAAAACCGCAAAACTGCTAAACATAGTTTTAAAATCACCAGTACTGTATTTTCAATATCCAAAGACATTACTTTTCCGTCTGGAGCCGCGGTCGCTACTTTTAGCAGTTTCGTTACCAATAGTGCTTAGCCCTTACCTTGTCTCCTCCTCATTGGATTCTTGTTAATAGATTGTTAAAATCACCTTACCACCATTCAACACTACATATATTATATTTTACACTAATATTAACGCACTATAAGCGGGTCGGGTAAAAATATCCGTCTCGAGAACTGTTGATTGTTAGCGGGCTGGGTAATTTTTACCTTTTTGAATGTACTTACTTTAAAAGCGGGATGAGATAATTTTACTCTATTGGTTTACATACGGAACTGAAAGAATTATCTCTTATTTTTTGTTATCATTCAACAACTTAGTTTTGACTATTTTACTATCCGCCTATAGTGTGTTAATACTTCACTAAATTTTTATTCGGAGTCGGAGTTTAAATAATCTGTTCAAAATTTTGTGTTTTAAATGGTTAATAATAAATGGTGTAATTCTAATATTTAAAAAATATATAAACCGTGTTGGTGTCAATCCACTTTACAAATACTAGGCACCTCACTACTATATCGATAACACTTCATACTCATCAATATATTCAACATTCTACTTGCGTTACCTTATAGCCTTCCCATTGGGTTATTTTATTAAAATAAATTTACGATCACTTCACTAATAATGCACTAACACTTCAAATAGCAAGTTGAACATCATTTTAAAACTATTTGCAATATTCATTCATAAAAGACCTTATACAGTGGTAAACAGATCGAATACCAATTGGTCTATCTTCATCGGCAAATATCCATAAGCAGTCATTTGCGCTGAACTCTTCCTGTCCCTTAGGGCCAATAATCTACTCTGCTCCACCTCTTCTGCCTTCTTCATTCCATGACTGCCAAGATCGCAACAATGTACTTTCTGTTCAAACGCTACATTATCAAAACGAAATTTCTACTTCATGCAGGCCTATTACTGTAGCTCCATCAAACTCGCTTAATTGGCTCAAATCATTTCTTCTCCGTACTCTAGGCATGTTTAACGTTTAGTATAAATTACTGAATAAAACAAAAACTAAATACACGTTTGTTTGCGATACCGTAAAGAAATGAAGAAAAAAAAAATATAAAAATATTTTAATACACTCTGGGTGTTGCATTTTTTTACACGCAGTATTTATTGTGTGTATGGCTAGCGCGCAAGTTCTGCAAAATTATTTATATTAAGATGTATTTAATGCTATTTTGTACGTAATCTGATAATTATGTTGCACAAAATAGGTCAAAATTAGTAAAATAATAGGGTAATAAGGTTTTAGGTACCAAAATATAAGTATAAAACGTAACATGATGCAGGATCTATACTGTACTATCTATACAAAAATAATAGTTTATACTTACATGAATTTCACTATTGTTGTATCTTGATAAGTCCTAAAATATTTCTATAAGACAGACGCCAAAAGTATTTAAGTAACTAAATTAAAATGAATATTTAAAAAAATATAGAACAAATAAAACATTAGAAAAATTAACTATTATTTATTATCAAATACCTAGTCCAGGCTGATGTCAATTTTATTCTCAAAAATTACTTGTAATTAACTTTAGAAAAAGTATTAATCAAAAATTTCTCTTATTAGTTGTTTAGACTAGTTTTCAACTTTCAAGTTATTGAGATACTGGGACTAATGGTTTAGGATTTTCAGTAAAAGTTATGCAAAAATATTCGTTTTTAATTTATAAGAAAAAAATTAGAAAGTTCAATATCAACGAAACTCCGTAATTTGAGTTATTTATTCTTTTATTTAAAAATGGTTCTTGCATATTTTAATTAAAAATGCGCATTTTATTTCGTATGCTGTATTTTCTTGTTACAATGGTTAAGGCTTTGGTAACTACTATTTGGATATCTAAATTTAGAGAACCTCTGAAGATGCGAATTAATTACCTTTTCTATTTCCTCTATTTACTGTATTTTTAAATTATATTATTGATTTAAAGTTAACCATATTTTTGTTATCATTTTATACTATAAATAAATAAAATCATTCATTTTTAATATTTAATAATATTTATAAACACCAAAGAATATACAATCAAAAATTAGTAATTAATGAATTTTTTATTAACACGCTATAGGCGGGCAGCAAAATAGTCCAAACTAAGTTGTTGAATGATAACAAAAAATAAGGGATAATTCTTTCAGTTCCGTATGTAAACCAATAGAGTAAAATTATCTCACCCCGCTTTTGAAGAAAGTACATTCAAAAAGGTAAAAATTACCCGACCAGCTAACAATCAACAGTTTTCGAGACGGGTATTTTTACCCGACCCGCTTATAGTGTGTTAATATAATGTCCAGATAATATAATGTCCCGATAATGTATAATAATATACAAATAAATATCTCAAGAAAAGTTAAAAGTTCAGCATATTTAATTTAAGATAAAAAACAATTTGCATAATTATAGGATTTAATTTTATATAAAATGTTAATGGTTTCTTTTGAAATTCGAAAGGTAAGTTATCATTAATTTCAAAATAAATGATATAATACAATTTATACTAATTAGGGAAACGCTTGTATGTTCTCTATTTCGTTTAAATAAACTGTATCTTTATTAGACTACAACGGTTACAATGAAAATATAATAATAACTATTATTATTATTATATTTTTTTCGATTTTAAATGAGCTATTTGTATATTTCTCTTGTGGCTTTATGTCAATCCCGATCAAGATAATTATTACTCAAATGCCTAAATTTCATATTTCATCATCTTCAATTTAGCCATTTATTATTCAATATAAATGAATTGAGTACCGTTAGTACGTAATTTAATCACCTTAAGAAGTAAAATCATAATTCGAATAACATCTTTACGTTATTAATTAATTTTTCTATAATTGAAATTTAAATAAAATTATTAAGAAAATAATAATTAATAAAAGATGAAGTGTAAAATACTGGTAAAAAAATAAAAAATTATTTCAAAGCATTTGTTTATGAAAACAATCTACGATTTCACGATGTATTTAACAAATAAACGATTATTTTTTAATATTGCCAGTTCCTACATCCAGATTCATTTAAATTTCTTGACATTATAAATATAAATCATATAAATATTTTTTCTTTTAGCGGCTGATTGCGGTTTGACAATAATACCCCTAGTACAAACGTTCGGGCACATGGAGTTCGTGTTGAAGCATGACCAGTGGCGCGCTTTGAGGGAGGTGGATGCCTATCCCAGTTCCATGTGCCCGAGCAACAGTGAGACCATGCCCCTGGTCAGGAGTCTGATCAAGCAAATCGTTGCATTCCATCCGAATATACAGTACTTACACATAGGAGGAGACGAGGCAAATATTTGGCAAGACCTTCAGAGTATACCATTTTCTTACCAGATGTACTTTTCCAGATCTGGCACATGGGTTTGTGTACCTCATGTCAGAAGAGAATACAGACTGGAAAATATGGACGATCAGGTTTATATTTAGATCACGTGACTGAAGTTGCTCAATACATTAAGGACAACTATCCACATTTGAAAATCATCATATGGGACGACATGTTACGTAACATAGATACTCAAGTCTTGCAAGGTAAAATCTGACAATTTTTCATTCTTTCACTGAACATTTCCACCTAGATTATTACTTGGGTAACTTGGTGGAACCAATGGTGTGGCATTACAATTCAACGGACAATTTCCAATTGGGCGGCGCGTTGTGGGAAAAATATGGGAATGTGTTCACGAATGTGTGGGGCGCTACGGCGTTCAAAGGTGCCACAAGCAGCGCTCAAGTCATACCCATTACCAAGTTCCACGTTAGCAATCACGAGGCATGGCTTAACGAACTTGGAGTACATGCTGGGAAAATTATTAACTTTAGAGGAATCGCGCTTACTGGATGGTCGCGGTAATCTATGCCAAAAACCAATAAGATACTAACTCTTATCATTACTTTGGTTATAGGTTTGACCATTATGCCACAATATGCGAGCTTTTACCATGTGCGATACCATCACTGGCAGTTTGCTTAAAAACTTGGCTTTGCGGAGGTTTCACATCGGAATTAAATAAGTGAGTAAAATAATTTAGATATTCGCTTTTAGACAAATTATTTTGTAGTTCCGTTAGAAAAATGCTGGGATATACTGACAGCTTCTTAAATAACGATGTGCCAATACGACCCCCATTGCTACCCCAACTGAACTTCCCCGGATGGCAAATCTTCGTAGGTTTTGAGTGGTTTGTTAATCTAAGAACGAGGTACAAAAACATCATAGAAAGTGACCAGTAAGTAGAGAACTAACATACTATAAATTATAATAAAAAATCAATTATTTTCAGAATGAATACATGGTTCAACTCGTGGCAGATTGCCAATAATTATACCAATCCCATGCAGATTGACACAATCTGTCCTGTGATAAATGAGTATGTGTTGGTAAATTAAAATTAATTATTTTGAAAATTATATTTACGTTTTCCAGAGTATTAATAGAAGTAACGTCATTGGAAAATTATTTGAAAACAAACTTGGAAATTATCTATTATAATCACACAATAGATGAACTACTGGGTACCTTAATTAATCCCATGAAACAGAATCTGAAGCAAATTAAATCTGACTGTGAGACACAATTATCGTTAGGTTGTAGAGTTAGAGGAAAGAAACTTAACTTGTAATTTTTTGTCAAACTGAAAATTAATCGTGTTATTTAACAGCAAGTGTATGTTTATGAACTGGTATAGGTATTATGGTTGTTGTAACTGGAATTAATTTTAATAATTTTAAGTTGTTTAATGTTGATCTATTACTGAACAGTATAATAGATTTGTACAAATATTAACAATTGTATTTATTGTGCTTTGCAGACATAAGAATATTGTAATTGTACCTGGTCTATGATTTTATTTGATGGATTTATCTCATTTTGTCTCATATTTGACGACAGATTTAGCTAATGTGCACAATCTAACCAAATTACAGAACGGTATTTATTTTGTGATATTTTATTCCATTAAATAACAAATATTTTATTGCATGATATTGACTTTAGTTATCGTTCTGATTCTTGTGATAAATGCTAATAAAACATATTTTATTAAATTGTAATATATTTATAAACGTGTTATACAATTATATTGTGTTTTATTTCTAATCCTAATTATTTTAAGAAATCTGACAACTGGTACTTATTTTATTCTTTATAATTGCTATATAAAAATAGTGCAAACTGCAAATTAAAAATGTTATTGCATAAATGGTCATTTTATTGTGTAATATATTGTAACATATTGTAACAAATACTCTTCTCGTCGTTACATTAAATTCCGATCAGAAGGAGCTCTGCAGAGCTCGTGCAGGATCCCCAGTACAAATGTTAAAAATTTTTAAATTGGTTACCAATAAGTAAAACGCATGTAAATGTAAAGGAAAACTGTGAATTTTATTAATTTTATAAATCGAGATAAATATTCCCAAAGTACGTTGATTTTTACAAAAATAAAAAATAATACAATGCAACTCCTTTTAAAAATAAAGTAAATGTAATTGCAAAATGAAAGGTTTTGAAAAACGGTTCAATATCCTGTAGGGCCATTTTTAACTTCCACAACAACTTTAACACGATGAGGCATGTTTGCATTTTCCCAGATTTAACGTAAGGCATCTCGTAACTGCAGAAGTATGATGTGAGGATCTAATGCCCTTTGAAGAACATCCCACATGTGTTCGATGGGATTCAGGTCGGGTGACGTCGATGGCAAAGGAAGATGCGAAATTTCAAGAACTATTAAGAACGCTTCGTGCCCTATGAGGCCGTGCGTTGTTGTTTAATAAATGGAATTCTACTCCTATCTCCTCGGAAATGGGGTTGACAAAGTTTGTGATGATCATGTTGCAGTTACAAATGGCGTCCGGAGATGTAGAGCGATGCCACCCCAAACCATTATCGAGCCACCTCTAAAAGCGTGAACTTCTTGGACAAATCCTTGTTGCCTTGGAAGATTTCTTGGCCTACACGTCCGAACTCGTTTCGTATAGTTATGTACCACACTTGTGCTCATCAAAATACATCACGGCGTTCTATTCGGTCAATGTTGTCTCTCTCGTGCCCATTGCACCCTGTCTTGTCGGTGTTGATCAGTGAGGAGTACTCTTCTAAGTGGTCTAGACACGAATAGCTGTAACAGATACTCTTCTACCAGTGACGATGTGCAATTGGCGACGTATCAAGGTAACCGATATTCTGGTCTTGCTTCTTGCATTTTGGGTGATGTAACGGTCTTGCCTGATGGTTGTGCACCTTGGTCTACCCTATCCAGGCTTTCTACGTACACTACGCGTTTCTCGGTTTCTCTTTACAAGTCTGCTTTCACACTGTCTGCTATCGCAACATCAATTTGTCGGATACCACCCTGAATCATACTAAGTGCCCGGGCGACTTGAGAAAATAAGAAAAATAATTAAAATGTTTAAATTGTTTACCAGTAATAAGATATTATTTTGAATTTTTTTATCGTGTGGTAAAAATACAATACATATTTGAAAAAGTAGCAGTAATATAATTTATTAAATAAATTATTTTAACTAATAGAAAATAACTATTATCATTATAATTTCTGTGATAAACATTAACATAAATTATTACTATATTTCGTCCCAAGATTATAATTTAAATTAAATTTCTTATAAGTGTAACAGCAGAAAAAATAAATTTAACCATCTACAACATAGTTATTAAATTAATGTCATAAAATACTTCTTCATATAAGTACCTGTAACAAAAATTCGTGGTTAATTATTATACCAAATGTGAAATAAAAATCCAATGATTGCTTAACGTTTGTGAGAATTATTAGGTACATTTTTCTGTTTTCGACGTTCCAGGTGTACCATGAAACCTTACATAGTATTTCATGCAACTTATCGTTCTAAAAGGGAACAAGTAGTCAATTGTTTTTTTCTAAGAATATTAGCAGTGATGTCCGTTGTATTATATTAATTTTGTATATAAAACATTTTCTACCTGATCGGAACAGAATTGACCTCCATGTGTAAAAGTACATAGTGCAAGCGCATAGAAAATGATATGTTGGTATGTTTTTATCTAAAAAATTAAAATAGCAATATTTTAATTAACGAGAAACTTATTCAACTAACCTCTTTCGTGGTAAAAGTAACTACAGTAGCAATACCAACAAAGGTAAATGTTAGTGCATAAGACAGTACCACATACGACATAACATCATGTACTTCATTAGCAGTTCTAGAAAAATACTTACAGTATAATACGTTACAGTCCATTTAAGAAACATTCTAAAATATTTTCATTTATAACTCTATTTTAACGAACAATAAATTAAAAGATAAACAATAAGAAATTATACTTGTACTACATCTAGATGTCTATTATAGCACTATATTATTAGGACCTTAAATAAGTTCTCACTATTTCTTCAAAAATGACAACAACAGTACTCCGTGCATGAAATTTCGAATAGTAACGCACCTGTAAGGATGTACTGTATCTAAAATGTAATTTTTAATTCTACCACAGACTTATTCAATATTTCTTTTGGGGATTTGTTGAAGATAATATTTATTTTTACATAAAAAATACACTTAGCATTATTATTTGCATTATTTTTTTTTTTTTTTGAAAAAGAAATTGTAACAATTTTGTAGGGCATACTCAGAATTTTTTATTGTTTACGTTTTGAGCTATTTATTCATTAAAATCGAATTGCAAATGAAAAATACGGGAGTGTTTCTATCTTAAAAGCCATAATGTATGTTTGTATATTTATTATTTTATTTGTAACATACCTAATTAATCGCATATGATGAATCGCAACAGATCGAAGATGCATTCTGGTAAATGTTTGATATTCTTTATTATTTATTAAATGTAAATCACAAAGTTTGTATTGTTTTCTGTTGAACTTCTCAAATAAATACACTTCAAACAGCAAATACATATTGTATGCAACCAAAGTAGCTCCATCAGTCAAAACTATTGCCGGACTCAGTAACATTGAAATTATAAATGCTATTTTAATGGAGTTATATATTAACGGTGTTGTGTGATTTTTTAAATATTCAAGGGAATAGTACTGTGTTATAAATTGTTCGTGGGTCTTAGCGAAACATACAAAAAGGATCGCAAAGATACTTACATAATAAATGGTTATGAGAGTGTTAATTTTTCGGGGGGATTCAGAGTGTTCATACCTTTTTATTGTTTTAATTATTTTAACTATGACAATATTCAATTTTCTGTAAGTGACTAAAATAAGGCTTGAACTCATAACTAACTAAAACAATAAATTTAATTAAAGTTATTAATAAACTATAATATATAATAATATAATACCTGGACGCTATAACTCAACATCAGACTGCTTTCTACTAAAAAATCCAATCGAAAATTTATGGAACAAAATATAATCTGAATAATTATTAATGGAAGTTGTACTAATATTGTTAATACCGCTATGTAGTTAGTTACGGTAGATCTTCTGAAGAAAGTGAGAAGTTGTACAGTAAATAAAGTACTACCTACCAAATAATATTTTTCTGTTAAAGTCTAAATTTTATTAAATACTTACATTTCTTTTCACAGTATGAAAATAATCCGTGTAAGCTCATATTATACATTATCAATTTATTATTACACGCTTTAGACAGTTAAAGCAATTATTATAAATTTTGGCAATTGCCAGAAATAAAATATTAGACGTATGTAACTTATAACGGTTATATAATTAATATTATTATATTTTATTTTCTGGTAATACAAACAGAACACATTATAATCAAATTGAATGTCATAAGTACCCTTATTTTTGTATTTATAATGTAGTAGTTAGTAATTGTATAATTAATATAATTAGTTAATTAGCTTCATAATTATACATAAAAAGTAAAAGTTATTTCATATTTCATTAAATAATTTTAAGTATAAATACAGTGTTATTAGAGTCAAGTAACCAAATAATTAATCAATAATCTCAGATATTGACTTAACCTATTAGTTTTCAATATACACCCATACCTCGCTTTACGGCCTAAATAGGTTCCACGAAACTTGGCCGCAAAGCGAAATGCCGTCTAAAGAATCAATTATTCTAATACAAATTCAATGGGATCGGTTCCAAATTTGTTAATTTTGTAACATGGTATATCATTCAAAATGCATTTTATCTTTTTATTAAATTTAAATCAAAAATACATACATAACTAGTACATTTGTACATAAAATAATAACAGATTCCAATAATCTATAAACAAAAATGAAACAACTTCATGTTACATACAATATGTGTATGTATACATATTTTTTTAAATATCTTTAATATGAAAATGATGAAGAAATAGTAACCTGCATATCATCATTTTTCGCTGGTACAGATGGGTCTGGTTTAAAAAATTGTCCAACGTTCTTTGTCTTGCCTTCTTATCTATTTCGTTCTTCAGTGATTTATAACAGCTAATGGCTGAGTTAATTCCTCGAGAAACTTTAGCGCTACGTTCGACATCAGGATCGTTTTCAAGGAGGATGTTTATTCCCTGTTCGAAATAGGAAAAAGCTTTCGACAAATGTTTTAATGTTTGGATACAACAGGCTCGGTCTCTTCATCAAATGCCGGTTCTGCTTGCAACTGAATGGGTTCCTCATATGAAAGGAGTTCCCTATCGGCTTCAAGTAGATCAAGCACATCACGTACGTTCAAACCTTCAAAGCCGAGATCATGTGCTAGATCCATTTTTTTTTTTTTTTTTTTTTTTTTTTTTTCTGGGGACAGAGAGGGGAAAGTGTAAACCCCCCTCCGGGCACCGATCCGGAGATCATAACCAATTGGAAACCATATGTGCTAGCACATATGGGGGAAAGGGCGTGTATATACATACACGGGTGAAGTTGAACCAGAAGACGGGACTGACAAAGATGCCAGCCCCCTGTCAACTGGTTCCCGGAAGAACAAGCCCAATCTGAGGAAGGTCCTAGAACCTCCCTGGGTGAGGATTGGGCTTGCAGTTGATCCGTCGGCCTCCCGCCACCACTGGCTTGTGGAGCGGGACTGCCCGAGAGATTGCTAGATCCAAAATGTTTTGCCTAATTTCAGGAAGGAAATTAGTTTCTACATCAGTACTTTTTACACATTCTGGCCATATTTTTTTCCAAGCATGGTTCATTGTTGTTAATTTTAATTCCTTCCATGATTCACTGATGCTGTCAACAGCATCCTTGATGTTATAGTTTTTCCAAAATGTTTTAATTGAAGATTTACCATCGATTTCCCTTATAAGTTGTCGGAAAGTTTGGCGTAGGTAATATGCTTTAAAAGTGGCTATTGCACCCTGATCCATTGTTTGGATCAGATCTGTTGTAGCAAAATAATAATAAGTAAATAATAGTAATAAATATGTACATAAAACACTCACAGACAAGTCTAAACTTTTATAAGCACATACTGAATAACGCTCGTACACAAGAGGAAATAGAAAAGAGTGTGTATCGAGATTGCGCTTGTGCAATATTTTTTTTTTGCCGTTATAGCGAAACATTTTAGGCCGTATATCGAAAACGTGCCTTAATTGAAGAAGGCCGTTATAGCGAAATGCCGTATAAAGAGCGACCGTGTAGCGAGGTATGGGTGTAGTTCAGTGCTTGTTTTATGGTATGGGGATCCTCCTCCTATCAAGGTGTCGGTCCAATATATCGTATTAACGAAATAATGACAGCAATGTCTTAATGTAATTTGATAAAATAGGACTATATTGCCCTATTCTAACGACAATATGCGACTGCGATGGGTATTTCAATAACACAATGATCCAAAACATACATCGAAGGTGGCAAAAAAGTGGTTTTCTGACAATAATGTCCAACTTTTAAGCTGACCAAAGAACTTGCGGCACGTTGTGAAGATAGCTTTGAGGGGTAAAAGTGTTACTAATAAAGAAGCCCTCTTGTTCTTGGTGGAGGAAGCGTGAAATTCAATTCCTCAGGAAACGTGCCAAAAGTTGATAGACTCAATGCCTTGTCGATGTTTATTAAATTAAACACATTAAAGAAATCTATTCAAACATATACATACATTTTTGGCAATTCTGAAATTGACCCACTTTTTTCACATAAAATTTAAAGATCTTCAATTCAATTCAATTCAATTACCTTCTTTTTTTTTCTTAAAGGAATTGGCAATATTTTTTTACTTTTTGTATACTAGGAACATAATATAGTACTTAATAATAAATACTCTTTTCAAAACGTATTGAAAACATTGGTTTAATTTACATTTTTTCTATATACCGACAAATGTCCTTATTATTTTTTACATCACTGTATTTGACATTTCATTTCCTTTATTCAGAGGGAATAAATTCGTTAGAAAACTTAATTAATACATTAATCCATGTCTGATTTTTTTGTGAAAGTTTGCATTATTCTTAATATCTTTAAAATTCAAGAACAACAAACTTTAACATTGAAATATTAAACATTTCTACAAAACAATTTTAATTATATAGAATGAATTTAAGATTACTGTAAAGTTATGTTTAGTGGTAATTAATAAAATATTGATTGAGAATATAATATTAATTAATCACTGTTGTAATCAAATCTCTTAACCTTGATGATAATTGTAAGATTTTACGGAAAACGTTATTGATTATTTTTACATAAGTATAGGTAGTCTTATTATTTAGCAAGTCTCCCTAGGGTAAAGAGAAAAAAAAAATATGGCAACCAATCCTCTGTTTTTAAGTAAGTAGACCATGTCTGTGTTACATTTTCATATATATATATATATACAACAAATTTTAACCACATACTTACTGTTGCATATGTAGTCGATTTATCAAAATAATAAAGTTTAATTTTACTGATGATTATTTGTTTTGGGCTAGAATAACATATGTTATTTAAAGATTTATTACTACAAATAATTTGTAACTAGTATTTTAATAAATTCTATACTAATATTTTGTAAAATTTCCATTATTATAAATAATTTCCAAACACCTTTTTTTAATAGAAAACAACCGATGGTTAATAATATTTGGATGCATATTTTGCCAGGCTTCCTGCAGAACCGTGAATAAATCTTGCTGATTATGTTGTTGAAAATAATGTTTTAGTGGCATAATTTTATCTGAATCTGGTACCATGTGGTTCATCAATATTTCTTTACACATATACAATAGGTTACTTTATATATAAAATTCCATCACTGCTAACCAGACTAAACTTGATTTTATCATTTCGGTAGTGAAACACCGTGTATATATATATATATATATAATATAAATATAAATTTTTCTAAAACTAAATATGATTTAAGAAATTGTCACGTTATATTGGTTTTTGAGTACTATATTTCGAAGATTTGATGTAACAAAATATGTGGCACAATTTGTGCTTTTGGTACAGATACCAGTAATTATTAACCATGTAGTTCAGAACAGTTTAAACTATGATTTAAAAATTGTGATAAAAGATATGTTTTTTCTATCGTTTACCATACATGTAAGTATGCAATTTTGAGAGAGGTGCACAAATTATAATAACATTTTTTAGTCTGTGGTGTGTTCGATATGCCTTTTAGGTAATTTTCGCGGAGTTCAAGATATCATTACTAGAGAAAAGGAAGCATTTACGGATATGGCAAATTTTGTTGAAGAATATAACTCTGTCCAACATCTAGTTATGTACAGATTACTATTTTTAATTAACATGTATTTAATGACTATTGGTTTCCAGTTGATCACACTTAATTTAGAGTTTTATTCATTATCTTCAATTTTTATAATATTTGAAAAAATTAATTATCCTATATACATATGTCTTTTTTACATTTACAAGATAAGTTTGTTGTTCGGTTCATTAATCGCTGTTTGTGATCCATTAGTATTTAATTTCGCGTCTACTTACATATCTCTGAAAGTTACTGCTTGTAAAAAAGTTTGTAAACTTATTAAAAATACTCGAAGCAATGAATACCAATCATATTACATTCAACTTCTAATTAAGAAACATCACGAAACCAAAAAGTGAGTAAATTATTGGATTAAGTATGGTAAATTTTTATTATGTACTGGATATCCCAAAATAAGCATTTAATTTTTTATGAAAATAGTCAAGAAAATAAATAAGGAACAAATTTTTACTTTTTACTGAGTTAGTGGGTTAAATAAAAGAAAACAAACCAATTTGTAAATAATTTGCCTTCCTATTTTTGGGATATCCTGTATGCAGTATAATTAAAAATTTTTATATAATTGTAATTGTATTATTTTTTCAGAGTGGTTTGCGACATGCGAAATGTAATACAATTTAGTATAATACCAAATACAATTACTTCAATATTTTTGGGATTGGGAATATTGTCCAATTTTATTTTCAGTAAGGCAAGATCACTCCTACTGAAAAAAATACAATTACAACTAACAAAAATCATTTTTAGTTTGTGGACCATATTTCGACGTTTGATACAATTTTTATTGGAATTTTGAATGTTCTCATCATGCTGTGCTTTACGAATTCTGGACAATTTATTGAAGACGACGTCAGTATAAAGACACATTACGTGACCAATTTATTTAAATTTTGATTTTAGAGTGAGAAACTTCGCTATTACATTTATGACACACAATGGGAAACTATGAAATACAAAAATAGAAAAGCTTTAGTTATTATTTTACAAAATACAACTCAACCAATTACATTTTATTTTACTCGGGGACTGGCTATAAATAATCTACTTTTGCTGAAGGTAACGTGAATTCTTAAAAATATGTTATATTGTTACATACTTTATTTGTAGATTTTTAAGACAGTATATTCTGGTGCCATGATGTTTTTTAGTATAACGTAAATGTAGCTTATAATTGGAAATGTCAGTTTACAAGATTCAGAATTTATAGACATATAACGCTGTCTTGTATATTATATTATATTATATTATATTATATTAGTATAACAGCACTATTTATTTATCTTGTAATATTATATATTTATATTTCTTATTATATATACACTACAATAATTCTTGATATTATTAGTAATTAAAAATTATTTTTGCAAATATATAACATTGCCTCATTTTTAAGAAACCACTTCTTCTATGGATAATTCAGTTAATTAATATACTTAATCAATTATTATTGCCAAAATTATGCTTATGTTTTATATTTATTAATGATTATCATTTTGAATTTCATAAAACTTATATTTTTGAATCAATATGTGCTAGAAAACTCAAGTTAGTCGATAACAATAGTAGCCATAACAATGGCGGCTCGTTTCTGAAGTTCAGGGAATTGAATCCAATATCTTTATGAACTCAAAAAATAATGAGTATTTTTTAAAATTTCAGATTTCAAAAACAGCTTGTTTCTCATTGAGGTTAAACAGTTAATTCTATCGAATCAGAAGTTCATAGTACAGAACTCTAATTTCGGCCCAAAAGCAAAAATGTTCACTTTTTATTTAATTTTTTTTTTATTAATTTTTTGGTTCTGTGTAAGACGTTCATTCATTAAATCGAATCGAACAGATTAGGATATTCGAGCTTCTTATATATTATCACAATAAGCAGCGTAAAATTTTTGTACTGGACTAACTGCAGCAAAGTCTTTATTTAAATCAGTCCAGGACAGGCGAGATATCATGCTACAACTTCTGGCAAAGATCTTTTTTGAAATATTAACCGCTGATAGTCGCAGAGCCCGGCTAAATTTTGTTAGAGAGCACGTCAATTGGTAGAAGCGGATTGGGAACAAGTTCTCTTTATGATGAACGGATTCATGTGTTTCGATGGCCAAGAGATATATATCACCAATGTAACTTATTCAATATTACCTTATTTTGCAGAGTCGCAATTATGGTGTGATAAGGTATTTCGTTAACAACACGTATTGACTTGTGTTAAATAATGGAACTTTAACGCTTACATCGCTTAAAGCAGCTCATCGAACATATTTGGGATCTGCTTCAGAGACGATCATCTAAATCATTCCAACAGTTTTGGTAGTCTGGATCAAAACGTTGATTTTGAGTATAAATAGACGATGTGCGGTTATAATTTGAAATAGAAGTGAAAATATCTAATATTAAGTAAAATTCATTAATTATTATAAAAATTAAGTATATAAATATTAATTAATATATAAATATCGAATTTTATTCATTTTTCATTTTTTAGAATTAAATTGTTTTTGTTTTCTTTAAGATAATTCGAAAGAAAACACATTTTTATGTAAACATATGGAAGTTTATGCTTTAGTGTTTTTTATTTTCAGAAATAATTAATAATGATCAATTATTATTTATGTGATGCGTTAATTTTTTGGAGTAGACTATTTGTTGCTTATTAATAGACAATATTTTAAAAATTTAACAGTTAATTATTTTTTAGGAGTCTTTTACTAGCACATTAATTTTCTATTAAGAATAAGAATTTGCCATAAATTATAAATTAATGGTAATTACATTTTATGTCTAAAACAATGAAAACGACTATTAGCAATTATTAGTAGTTAATAATAATTACGATTATAATTATTTTTTGCTAACAATTGATTTTAGTACAGTTTTAAGTGGAATGAATTGATTAGAATAATGCCAAAAACTCTTACAATTTACTTTTTTTTTTGGGGGGACAAAGAGGGGAAAGTTTAAAAACCCCTCTCCGTGCACTGATCCGAAGATCATGGCCATAGTGTTTACCATGTATGATAAATCATACATGGGACAAAGGAACGTATATTTGCATATACGGGGTATGCTGAACCAGAAGACGTGGGACTGACAAAGATGCCAGCCCCCTGTCAACTGGGTTCGGCAGAACAAGTCCAATCTGAGGAAGATCCGATGATCTTCCTGGGGATGGATTGGACTTGCAGGTGTTGGATCCGTTAGCTCCCCACTACCACTGGCTTGTGGAGCGGTACTGAGCCCCAGGACCACGACAATGTGGTTCCATCCTGGAGTTACTTTATGGTGTTTACATGTCTACAACGTCGTACATTCTAAATGGAAGTACATTTTACTAGGGGTTTTTCCAATGAAATGTCTTTCAGACAAGCCCTACAATAGTAATGCTAATATTTTGCTACTAAGCTTTGTAATTTTCTATGTATGTATTTTACTTAATAACTCGAAGTCTTGGTAATTCGATTTTTTTTTTCTGGAAAATAATGGTTGAAGTTATCGGAACTCCGAATTTTTTTAACCAGATATGCGCTTCTAAATAATAAGTCTTCTCAAAAAAAAAAAAAAAAAAAAATAATAAAATTTCAACATAAAACTAGATAAAAAATATTAAAGTTTGTAACAAACCTTGTTTTTGTACTGTTTTGTGCAGTGTTTACATCTTAATATTTTCAATTATTGTAACCTCAACAATTTTTATCTGGTATTTTGTTGTTTCATTCGAAGTATACCGTATGGAAGTGAAAAATATCGAAATATCGGTGAATTGCGTGAACGGATCACAACGGCTGCCTATAATCTGCGTCTCCGGGAACAGCAGCAAGGGAGAACGTTGAAACTAGTGCGACGAAATTGGATAAGACAGGTCCCAGTTTGCATGCAGATCAATGGAGAAAACTTTGAACAACTTTTGTAGAGTAAGGTTTGTTACATGCCCTGAAGGTGAAAGAAAAATATTTCATTGTATTATTTAACAATAATTTTTAAAATAAATCAATAATTATTTTAATTTATATTTATTGTTAACTTGTGCAATAAGTTTGAAATCAATAAAATTTTTGAGTACAGTATGAATGGTGAAGCTCCATAAACTCCTACTTTTCATTTAAAAATTTGAGGGTTATAGCTATCACTCGAAGCCCACATAAATGTGGGAATTTTTATTGCACAATTAAATTTCATAAGTTGATTTGATGTGTTCAACTGAAGAAATGTGTAGGAACACTATAATATTCTTGTTTAATTTGTTGTTTCGGTTGTCTATGTACGTATAATTATAGTTAATTTTGGTTTGTTGGGTTTTCGCCATGGATATATATATATATATATATATATATATATAGTTTGAAAAATTATATGTACGCCCTCTTCAGACATTTTTAGAAGTAGAGAAAGTTTTTCCGTGTACGACTCAACAGACCCTTTTTTTGTTTTTGTTTTATGTAAGAAAGGTGTAGCGATACTGTGGACATTGCATTTTGCCAGTGTTTTTTTTGTTAAAAATAAAATAGTTTAAAATTTTTGTGACTATCAATCAACGAACCCGTCGTAGAAGTTGGAAACGGTGCTTTCTTTCGACGCGACAAAATGTTTTCAATTTCTGAAGACACGAGTTTACGAATTCCTGGAAGATATCCCATAGGACAGTATATGCATGACGGTGCTCCTCCCCATTTTAGGCAGCAATGTCATCAGTAACTCCCCGAAAATTTTCTATATTATTCCGCGGGAAATTGACCTCCAAGATCACAAGATCTTAATTCATGAGATTTTACAGTATAGGGTCAAATGAAAGGGAGCGTATATGCTCTGCCAGTTTATAACATAGAACAATTATATCAAAGAAAATTTAATTTAATGAAATTAGCCAAAAGCAAGGATTGGGCCGAATAGTATTTTTACTACAAAAAAGAATAGATTTAGATGTTATTATATCATTATTACGTTTAACTGTAGATATGTATTTTAGCATAATAGAAATTTAAACATGATTGTAATGAGATTATGAAAATATGAGAAAAAAACAAAATTAGAAATTTAAATTTGAGGTGTTGTATTTTATTCAGGAAAAATTATTTAGATTTTCTTCATTATAGGACGTGTTTTATTTCCTATTTAAATGATGTTTGTGGGTAATGGATATGTGACCGAGCGTGATCCTGTTTTTGACTATTTGTAGATTTGAACCCAATTGACATTCAGCTCTACGAGAGTTAACATCAAAATCCTATACTTACACAGAAATAACAAGTTGTATTTCCATAGAACCCATAGGTTCATACCATTTTGGAATTGGGAAATAAAACAGGTGAATGTACAGGAAACAGTTAAGTCAACAAAATCACAATAAACCGGATCTCAAACACACAGACCTACAAAATAAAAAATTAAAACAAACTTGTCGAGCAGAAATAGGAACAATAATGGGAGTCAACCAACAGCAATATTATACTAAGATAACCAACCACCCGGGCTTGGATTATTTAATGGGCAACTTACCTCTATGGAGTTATTTTATTTTAAGTTCTCGTTCATTTAATGCAACTCTTAACTTCAAGAAATACTAGAACATAATATTTGCCCTAAACAAACAAGAACATTATATTTATTTGAAGTCATAGTTTCTGATAATTATTCCAGTAAAAATAAAACGATTTTTAGTAATTTGAACACATTTATTCTTAAAAACAATTACATATATAGCTTAGAAAAATAGAAAATCACGAATTAATAGAACAATAAAAGTACAAACAGATAAATTAATAACATTTATATACAAGTCAAAATTGTAAGAATTGTACGTGTTGTAAGGAATATAAAAATAAGTTAGGTCTATTTGCTACCTAATATACGGTTTTTTTATCGAAAGCACAATATCCATTAATACATATACGAGTATTATTGTACTGCAATAATAAATAAATCTCGTCAGCGACAATTAAAGCCATGCATTTAAAACTTGTACCTTGTGTAAATTTGATCGTTTTGTTGATTTTGTGGAACACGTTTATCAAAATATACAACTTTTTAAAATCGGTATAAAAATATATAGTTAAAAATCACATTATTATCGAATGCAATAGCACAAAAATATAATCTAAATTTAGCATTAATATTAAGATATTCAGAAATCGCCGCGCCATGTCAGCAGTGAATCCAAAAGGAAGATGGCACCGTTGATGATGGCCAGGGAAGCTTTGGCTAATCCATAGTTTCTCCACTCAGTACTTCTGTAGTCCTTGTAGATTTCAATGTTCAAAGCGCCAGCAGCAACGAAAATGGCACACCCAACCAGGCAGAAGAAAATATCGATCCTTCTATTGATTGGGGTTGACATCAGATAACCTATATAAAAAATATTTGTCAGAGAATTGATACGTTTATGCATTTTATTTATCTTGACCTAGATCATAATAATAAAAAAATAATTTATTATGATTTACCTGCAAATCCACCAATAAGAATGATGGTGTATCCACCGAAGGCCACGCACGAGATAGTGTCAGCATTGAAGTTGTTCGTTACACTTTTGTAGTGAAGTCCGATACAACAAACGGCGATTGCCTGTAAAAAACAACAGAAATATGATTAACTACTGAATTTGATAAAAATAAAATGCGAGAAGTCGTAATTCCATACACGGAACGGGACCTATTTACGTTCATATTATGAACAACGTCATAACCTTGCGGAATCTCATGAAAATGTTTATTTGCCGCGTTTCTTCAACGAATGTCGAGTTATGGGCCATTTATGTGAACTCGGTCAAGATCACAGTTTAAACAAATTTAGCACATTGAAATCGATTAATTGGTATTTTTATGTAGCCAATTATTTATATTTCAGCAAATATTTACGGTCTTATATTTTTATTTAATTTTGTTTGTAAGTAAACAAAAACCTTGTTTCCAACAAGTTTTCGATAAGTTTGTGGGTTTATTTCCTTACATGTTATTGAAATTCGTATTGCGTAACGACGTCCACTTTGGCGTCATACCATTTTAAGTTTAGTAATGTAATGTTTCCTTACTTAGTACAATACAAATACTATTAAACAATTACACCTACAAGTATAGTTAGTTTTTATTATAGGTGCATGTCTCAATATATCTGTTTTTCGAAATAATTTTATAATGACTGATTGTTGGTGTGAAAATTTTATATTTTTAACTGAAAGTTTATTCTTGGAAATAAAAATAAAACTAAAAGTCGGAATACAAATAAACATATTAAGTTTGACACATCAAAAACATTGAAGTTTAAAAATAGAATATTGGGCCAAATATTAAGAATATTAAATATGAAAGATTGAAACGAATTAAGAATTAGAACGGCAGTAGATATTAACATTTAGTTTGGACATCGGTCACTATGAGTTCATATATATTTATAAATGTTACGACGCGCTGTTGCATACATTATCATTAATCAGCCTGCTGCCGTTGCAAATTAATTTTTGACTTAAAGCTAGTTCTATTAATACCGAAATAAAAATTTTTAATGTGTGTATTTGTTACGCCCTCAAAATTTGGGCGCCAATTTTTAACAGTTCAAATTTTCACATTTATTAATATCATCATATTATAAATAATTCTCAATATTCACATAATTTGTTGTTCCAATATAAAAATATTAAGTTTATATGTATCACACTTATTCATATATTAAATTAAATTAACTGGTTGTGAGTGAGTCAAGTGACGATGGTAAATATTTACTTAAATTAATGCGGTACTTAAACAAAAGATCATAATATTTCAAAAATTCATTCTGAATAAGAAATAAACGTGACAACACACAATTATCTTTAAATAGCACACATTGAAACCACCACAAAAATAAATTAATCAAATTAGCAAACATTTGTTGTTGTAAATATTGTAAACAAGTCCAATCAATTTCCAATCTTGGAAAGTACAATTATTTTTAGAAAAAAATATTCAAAAACTGAGACTGAAATAGATCAGCAGATGCAAAAAGTAAAATATAAAAAATGTAAAATCAAATAAAATTCCATGGTCAATTTTGATCTAATTGGGTACTTTTTCAAAACGACTTAATTTGCAATTATAACATGATAAACAATTAATTACATACCAATTCTAAAAACTTGATAATCGAAAGCCTGCTGACTGCCATTTTTGTAATTTTTCTACCCCCGAAACACACTCACACAAACCAATCGATAGACGTTCACTAAAAGCGCAGAGGTTCTCGAATGAAATGAAGTCCGCTTTGTTTGTGAATTTCATTCGAAAAGCGCTGTTTCAGTGCCGGAATAACAAGAATCCCGTTGCGTTATTCAAAAGTGTTTTTGATAAGAGTTTTATCTTGACCTTCAGATAGGAGAATATGTTGTTTACTTTGTTCTGATCTCATATAAATTGTTTTTTATTGGTTTAATATACACCTGATCCAATTTAAATTTATTTATTTGATGTGAGTAATTTTTTTATTAAGAAGAGAATAAAATAAAGTTCTTTTTAAACGATACTTAGTCCAGCTCTGGTAGTAGTGACCAATGAAGGTGTAGGCCCGTGACATATATATGATGTCATCATTAAATTAGTTGACCTACGCTTTTGTATGCGTCGGTTATAGTTATAGAATCATTTTGGAAGGCCATCTGCCCATTATTATAATTTTGACCATTTTGGAAATTAATATGATTCCTCTCTATTTCCTGTTTTAAGGAAGTGATCCCACCCTACAATTTTGTTGGGAAGTATATACCGGTATGTTACGTATACCTTACATTATTAAATAAGTATACCGATAAGATGATAAATATTACTTTGCTGTAGTAAATTAGTAATAAATAAAATAATTCTAATTACAATCAAAGCCCTGCGTAATTAAAAACTATACAAGGTGTTCCATAACTTATCCGATAAAGTTTAACCACATACTCACTGTTATATAAGAAGTCCATTTAAAAAAAATGTAACAGAGAACAGAAAACGAGATGAAAAATAATTCAATCCATCTATAAAGGTTGTTCGAAATTGTTGTCTTTGATTTAAATGCAAACTTTGGCCTGCTGAATCCAATTTTAGCACACTGTTTTTAACCTTCTATATAGGGTGTTTCAAAACTTATCCGACAAATTTTAACCACATACTCACTGTTGCATAAGTAGTCAATTTATCATTTTTTTAATGAGCATCTTACAGTGAGTATGTGGTTAAAATTTGTCAGATAAGTTGCGAAACACCCTGTATATTTCATTAAAAATCTAAATCAATCATAATTGTCTCAAGTCTTTATTTTATAACTTTTTCTTTAATATATATATTATGTATAATACACATTTTTTCTAATTATATTTATTTTTAAAATAAACTAAAATATTTAATGTTAGGGTGCTAAAAATATGACTTCAGCAAAGTAAACAATATGATAAAAATAAACATTGCGGCATGAATCAGTTTAATTAGATTTTAAGAAGGTGGGGTTCTGTGCTATACAATTACGTTGTACACCTTTGGTCTTGAATCTGGGTTACTCACCATTTACTTCAAGGTAAACGTCATCGTTATGACATAACTGAATGGTTTCGGTATAGGTAGTAGATCGTATGATATCATCATAACGTAAGAATAAAAGTATTTTTATTACGCTTAATTAATTTGTGGAATGGAAATTTGTAAACATGCGATAATGTTTATAAATAGTTGACAATCAATCGAAAACATGTGGAAGTGTTTGTAATAAAAATAAGACAAACATGGAATAATTGGAAACATTGTTGAAATTGTTTGTGCGTATTTTATTAAATCGTCTTTTTTTTTTAATTTGTTAAATTAATTGATTTTTATAAAATAAATATTTATTGTTTTTAACCTCATTGAATATAGAAGGATATTGTCAACACGGTATGTTTTAGAGAATTGTCATTATTAGTTTAATCATTTTCATTAGGAATTTTATCTTTAAACAATAAAAATTCCAGACTAAAAACCTTTTTTACAATTTAATATTTAACTTGAGTAATCGGTTATCAAAATTTATGAGAAATGACAAAATTACTCACTTTTGTTAGATGATTCAAATAAGTCATGATAACTATAATTATTATTCATATGTTAAATAAAGATCATAAGGGTCACCAATAAATTAATATTCTGTATATTATGTATTTATATCTATCCATATTTAGAGTTTAATTCATATTCTAATTATTGATAGCAAAAATTAATTAATAAAGATGACTAATTTCCATATTTTCGTTTAATTAACGTTATCTCATCAAATACTTTTCCCAACTGATATATCAATTTATTATTAGCTTGGACTTCATTAGTGAAATTGAGTATATGACAATGAGAAGTTAAAATGTTAAATCATTTTTTTATATAAATTTCTGTTCAACGAACTTTTGATCCAAGTTACTTTGATAAAATGTTTTTGATAACCAGATGACATCACGGTTTTATTAGATAATTGGAAATCCTATTGAAATATAAAACCTACAATTACTTGAACAAACACTACAATGTGTAGAGATTTCATTAGAATGTACCCACTAAGTAATATTTTATTCGTTTACTTTTAAGGAAGAATTGAAACATATTATTTTAAAACAATACTTTATTAGTATCACATACAAATGTGAAATTACATTATATGTACAATGATATTAAATAAATAAATAAAAACTTATCACTTTTAAATGTACAGTATCTTTTTGGCAATGTCTTTATACAAACCAACTTTAGAACATCATCGCTTTGAAGATTTGTTAAAATTCTTTATGTAAAAATTGTGCAAAGATACATTAGATATGATATCCATTCAATTTGCTCAACCACTAACAGAGAATTTTACTAAAATTAACTGTTCAAGCAATTAAAATGGACAATCAACAATTAAAAACTGATAATCTATCAACCTAAATTCTAAACTTATGGGGTTGGTTTTTCATTTACGTTTTTATATTACAAGATGATTTTTTTACAACACCACTTTTCACTTGGGTTTATTTTTTAAGTCTTTAGGGTTCGTGATTTGATTTTTTCGAGTTGTGTTGAAACGCGCTAAAATTATATCTGTTACGTATTTATATCACAATATTTTGTCGTTTCAAGCTGATATTATTGAGGAATTGTAAACTAGACACTGACATCCAAAATATTTAAAAGGATCCATTTTTAACAATATTTGGTTTAGGATTCTGTAAATTTACCATGTTTTGGCAGTCAGTAATATATAGTACATATACATTTACACTGGGAAGTTTAACAATAGAGGATTGATGAATACTGAAATTGTAAAATAACACTATATTTGTGCTATAAATTCAGTGAGTTCTAACACTATCAACTTCCTACATTTTCCTAATCTGTAAGACAAATTGGATTATCCATCAAGCCTTTGGTAGTTCCCCAAACCAAACACAAACGCGTGACAAACAACTCACCGAAAAAAACCAAAACTGTCTTATAAATATAAAGTTCATTATATTTGTATTAAGGCTTTGGAAAATTGAACAAGGAGGTTTATTTTTAACATCACTTCATCTAATCGTCACCGCAACAATATCTGCAACATCTTCTGCAGATGCAGACGCAACAGCAACACATCAAGACGATCACTGATACGAATGCGACACCGACATAGATCCAGTTGATTTCCGGTGCTGAATCTTTTATGCAGAGCTCCGGTGCCTCATCGCTAAACGCTGTTCCTGTAACAAAGAACAGTCCGATGCCTCTTTGTTATTGTAAACGTGTTTCATTTGATTGCTACCTTTGTATTCCGTGACGTTTGGACAGTTAACAATTCCATTGCAGACAAGTCGTTCTGGAATGCAAAGTCCTTGTTCTCCTGGACACGCGAACTCACATCCATCAACCAGATCTTGAGCAATTCCTCCGTCAGTTAACCTGTAGAATATAAACAGTTACAGGTTAATACATATTTATAATTATTGTTACCTCGATTGCATTAAGCTGCCATCTACATTTCTAGGAAGATGGAAGAGTTCAGTCCAAGCGATCTTGAATGCCGCTCTGGTGGGCGATGTCCGACCGATGAACTGAATAGTAATGCTTGGGTCTGAACTGTCGGGACTAAGTTCAGCTGATGATAAAATAGGCAGCTCCTTCGCCAAGGAGACGTTCTCCCCGCAGAGGGACAAATATGGATCGAGACGACCTGTACATGGGAAATCGGCGTTAATTTTATGCAAGAGCATGTCTTGTAATTTCGTTGTCTGAAGTGAACGGGGATTATGATACTGATGGGACGTATGAAGTGATCTCTGTCTACACGAGGTAAACGTTGTACTAGGAAATTGGGGCGTGACTAACAATAAGACAATGTGTAATATAAAATATATTTACCCTTCAAAAATATGTCTACAATTCCATCGTCGCAAGATTTGGATGAAAATTTAATCCTGTCGAAATGCAGCCATAAATCTCTATCTCTGTTAACCTTGATTTCCCAAATACACCTAATCGATTTGGGGGGTTCTACATATCCTATAGCTTCGTAATATGGATAGTGGATCTCTCCATCAGTTGCTGGATGAATAATAGGCGGGCCACAAAGTGGTCCGTGTACGAACTCATATTGAGCCTCAAATAACGGCGAGGTGTGCTTGAAGTAACTGAGGGCTGAGTGTGCTGAATCTACGATAAGTTGTAAATTCAATTGCTCGCCCTTTGATATGACTTGTGTGGGAAACGATTGACGGTTGCAGAGACAAGACACTTCTCCGCTTTGGGCAGCTTTACTAAGCGATATTTGGTGGGTTGCGTTACCACCACTTGGGTTTGGTTCCCAGATTATTAACTTATCCACGCGATCTTCCAGACAATTTGTGCATGGACCTGGATTGTATGGGTGCTCTTTGAAATAAATGTTTGTTACTGTGAGTATGACTCTGGCGAACAGTCGTTTGTCTGTCACAAATCTATAGAGGCATTGAACATCTTCATTGGATTGAGCTTGTTTGTAGACTAATGTGTTTAAGGGAGACCGCACCCATCCCCTTGTTTGCCTCCACGAAGCAAATACTTCATCGCATGGTTTACCTGGTACTGGTTCTCCTAGTTTAGTGTTGTTGAAGAAGTCATAATGAGCCCAATAATATAATGAAGAGCTAAATTATAAAAAAAGTAATGAGATTATATGTTGAAATTAATTTAGACATCATGCTTACCCGCTATAACTTCCAGTTTTGCTTTCAAATCTTACGAAAAGCGCGTTGCCAGTTGATACGAAATCATGTTTTTCCATAGCCTTAGAGAATGTATCACAGAAGGTTTTGATAATTTTTGAGTCATCGGGCCAAGAGGCGTCATACAATGTTAAAGATTCGCCACAATCTCCTTCTATTGGCTGGATAGGTGATTCTATTCTGTTTATTCTAAAGCTAGAACGAAGAATACGAAAATGTTTTTATCCTTTGTTTATTGAAGAATAAAATGCAACATAAGGGGTAATTAAACTAAACGCGGGTGTTGTTTAACATCTCTACCCGCTTGCTAGTTCATTGTTCAATCTTATTAAGTTCCACACAGGTACAATACGCTTGTTACTCTATTGTGGTGAAATGTTGCGCAAAACAATATAAGCTTTTGAAATCCAAATATTTGAATATTTAATATTGTCTAGTCTGTTTAATTATACAATTGTGTTAATCCTATGCCATTTAAATGTAATAATCTCTTGCAAAAATGTGTTTTCTGTGTAATGACAAACTCCAACAGAAATTTGGAAGGGTTCATCTCCTTTAGTGATCAGCCAAGCAAAAAATAGCGTATGCGAAATTTACTAAGCGCATTCGGTGACATTTTGATTACAAACTCCAGCATTTCAGCCATAAGCTATTTGATGGGACTAGATCACGATCGCGCGATAACAGTGAAACAGCCATCAAAGAAGTGGCCGTATCTCCTGGTCGCATCTAGTCTGGAGAAAATGAAGTGGATGCACCGACATGCACCGTCGTCGTCTACGGATAAAGTAGACGTCAAATGTGTCTCGGAAAGCCCCATTTCCATTTCGCTTGCAGGACCCTTCAGTTCTCTGCCGAGGTCTCGTCGGTCCAATCGTAATCCCTGGGATTGGGGGATATTTAAATTCGGATGCGGAGACACTGTTACCTATCTGATCGGACATAAATATGATGGAAGATAACGTGGGATGTGCGAATGCTATTTGAAATTGCAATTTCTTAATGGATGTGACAATCAGTCGTGTCAAAAAGTTTGTTTCGACGAAATTATCTGAATTAACTAAAATTCATTGAGTCACATATAATAAAATACCTCAAATTCGCAGAGTTCGGATGAGAAATTCTTGTAGTTAAACGCGATATAAACAATTTGATCAAAGCAGAGACATTTCCTTTGACTCATTTATCCTGAAATATTATGGCGAACATCCGCGAAACTTCCCCATAAATATTTCTGCAGTTTGCTGTTCTCCTTTTTGCCCCGACATTCGCCTGGCTCTAAGGCATGGAATCCATATGTGGATATCGGCGATGCAAATTAAATTTCCTTTAATTCTATTTTAGATTCCCCTTCGTGTCGATGACAGCGCGATCGGAGATCGGGGGCAAAAAGTGTAACCGCAAGATCGCAAAATATACATGCATGAGTTCGGTGTGTATTTGCCTAGGGAGATGAAATACAAACCGGTTTTATGTCATTGTTTGCGTTCTGGTGGGAAATAAATAAAACGTGCTGCTTCCTGCATTAATGAATAAATTAAAGTTTACTTTTTGACTTAGTTCCCCCACCATAAATATTGTACAACTTTATTTTACACAATATACTCAAATGGATTTCATTTTTTCATCATCTTCACAGAATAATAATTAAGAAAACTTTTTGGTTGGAGATTTTTCTCAATTCTTTCTCAATCATTTATTTTGTTATTTAAAGTGCTTACCTAGGGAAATACAGTCTGACAATCTCGCCTTCCTCGCCCTGCATCAAGTAAGTGCAGCTGGTGTGGGGTGGATACCAGTGCGCGACCGATAGAAAAATCCCTTCGGAATCACCTGAGGCCCTCAAGCTTTCAGACGACAAGAGCCAATCACATGTGCCGTTCCTGCTGCCCGCCGTGTCGACATGTCCCGGCCAGTTGCCAACGTTGAAGTGGAATCCTGTGTTGAGTAGAGGACCTAAAATCACACGTTATTTTATTGTCTTGTTTATTGACGGGCCAAACAGAGTAAATCGCCATCGTGTTTTAATGCGGAAACGCGGGACCTGTTAGCGTCACTGTAAACTATTGCACGTCCACGTGTCAGGGAACAGTTGCGAGAGCTGAATTGTTAGCGAGAGACCTGCAAACGGGCCTAGATAAACATTAGACTCAGACGATGTTTGGATTTAATCATGTTGAGAGATTTGCAAAAGGGATTCGGCGACGATAAAAGAGCGAAGCTTATGTAAGAAAAATAGCCAAAGAGGTGGAAGCAATAAGTAAAATTGGCTTCGCTTGGAACTGATCAAGGGCAGTTGTACCATTACGGTGTAATGCAAATATCACCAATCACGAGATGGTGAAGTGAATTACAAGTTAATTGATTTTATATGAACGCTGCAACTATAATAATACTGAAGGTTTTCCACTTTTATAAAAATTTTGAATTTACTATTTGCAATGGACGGTTTGTGTTCAGTTGTAAAGTTGCAATGTTAAATAATTAACCATTCATTTTGGTTGCGTCGCTTGCATATACTGCACTATTTGTCTTTTTTGTTTATTTCTGAACCTTTGTTATAATTAAACTGTTTCGACGTTGTCGAGTCGTGTGTTACCTGATAAAGTCTCCCCTTGTGATTTATTTCGAGCTGATGTAACCCGGCGCCTCCTCTCTTCCTGGTAATGTTATTTCCGCTTAAAATTCTCGAGCTTTCATTTAGTGCTAAGCACAAAAGACGTTCGACACAATAAAACAACGATAAGACTGCAAGTAAAAATATTTAACGGCGTTAAACGCTCCAGCAATGAGCGCGGACTTTATCAAAATCATGCATTAACCGGAACATTCTGGATTGTTAAGCTTTAACTGCAGGAGAAGCGAAGGAAAACAACAGTGCAATTCTTTGATGGCTATTGCCGGTCTCAGGTTTTTGAGCTGACTGGCAATAAAAGGAAGAGTTAGTGTAGCCGCGGTGTTTACACGGCCCTTTTCCTTCACATGCCGTTCGAAACCGACACGATCTCAGACGTTGGGTCGACGTAAGTGGAAAGCTCGTTCGTAAATATTTTAAACTGATCCATCTAAAAATAAAATGCTAAATTATGTAGCTACGTTCCGAAAGAAGGTCCGGGTTGTTTATATCTGATATTACATGCTGAATATTTAGGGTTGCTTTAAAATTAAAATATACGAATTATGTATTACATACTTTAAATTCGTCTTATAAATTACCGAAACGAATTTGCGAGGATTCCGATTGATAGAAGTGAACTGAAATTAAATCAGTTGCGCGAACACATGTCCGATAATATAACGAAACGGAATGGTGAGCGACCGTGCCTATTAACGGGACCAATCGACGGTTATTACCTGCTGGTGAGGACACGAACTCGACGAAAAGGTCCTGCGAAGTGCCGATAATGGAGTAGGGGAACTTGCCCATGCCACAGAACGTCCCTATTACCGGACTGAACTCGTTTTTTCCGTCGTAGATTTTTATGTAGTCGTAGGGACAGTTCTCTTGGCCTGCAAACGAAAAATAATAACACAATTAGAGTGGGAAACAACGACGTTTATGACTGTGAATTATATAAAAAAGACGCCCGGAATAAACATATAAAAGTTTATGGGGGTCGTTCTATGGTGTATTTATTAGGAAGGGGTGAATCGCTCTGTTTGTATTTATAATGTATTGACGTTTAGTGGACAGTGATGATGTTTTTTAGTCACAATCCAATAATATTTTTGTCTGCTGCTGTTGTGTAAATATGAGGCTTGTATGAAATTGCAAACTTATAATCAAGTCCACTGAACAATATTACAAAGATTATGGACTGGAGATTGGGACGAGGCGTAAAATTCAAAGGGCTGTTTGTAATCAGATAAACTTCTTTGCATTAAAAAGTAAAGTGTTTTTTTCGCACTGAATAAAACATGAAAGTAAGAGGGATCCGGCTCGCATAATGCCAAAGTGTCCTTAATAAAATTAAGAAATATTTAAGCTTTGCAGGTAGTGTAGATTTAAAATGTAGATAGCGTGGGCTTTGCCTTTGTGTGGCAACTTATTTGAACATGAAGTATTATAAGATTACATTGAAACCTTTCATTAGGTTTGCAAATAAGTTTACACATTAATTATGCAAAAATTAGGTGTTTATTCTGGCTTATTACGTTGAAACCCTGATTATTTGTACTGGCTTTTGTTTTAAGCCCCGCTCACCTAATTAGCCAACGCTGTATAGACACACAATGGAAATTATTTGAAAACTGAAAACTACCAGCCCGCTGCATTACGTACCGCTCGTTAAAGTTTTAACTTAAAACACGTGTCGAGGAAACTGTCGCCGATATTCATATTTGAGGTTTAATCCTAGTTCTTGGCCTGTTTTGTACCAGGTATTTGCATCTAATTTACAGGCGGAAACACGTCGGCATAATCATATTTGGCGAGCAAACATATTACACTATCTACATACAATGACAGCACTTCCTGTGTGTTTAGTAAATAATAATATTTTAGTAATGCGAGAAGACGTTTATTACATGGTGGCAAATTAACAGGTGCAAGAAACTTTGTCTTCAATGAATTTGTCTCATGTAAAATCTTGAATATGTGTGTAGTGTCATATTATATTGAGAACGCCCCTTAGATGCGCAGGTATTTTGTGCGCAATCCTTTGACCCTATGGTCTCTATAGAAAGGAGATAAAAATGTTCAATAATCAATTTTATGTTCTGTTTATGACCATTTTTAATTATACCTCTTCAGTTGCCTTTTATGTTGAAAAACTCTAGGTTTTTGTAACACATAAACATTACTATGATGGCTTCCAAAATGTTAAAACATTTAATATTGGTAGTATTCATCTGTTTTCCTTTCTTTATAACTTTACTTTCCGTTTCTCAACTTAAGGTGTTACATCTTAAATTACAAAGTGTACCTTTTCTATGGGTTCTTAAATGACCAAAAAATGAAATAAATTGTTGTTGTTTGAAAGTCTATGCATTAATTCTGAAGTCAAAGATTTGGAAATAAGTTCTTACCTGATGAGATTGGTCGCATAGGACAAGTCATGATATTCTCGCATCTCTGTCCGTCAATATTGAATTCCTCATTCTCGATATATAGTTTAATAAAAGGCAGTCTTGTGTTCAAGTAATATCTACAGTGTAAGTTTCTAGGATAAACCCCTGGATACGCCGGCGACTGGACGTAACACGTCTGGAGACGACAGTCTCGGAACATCCTCTCGCAATATGATCTGGAACACAGAAATGATATGTATCAGAGAGACCGTTAATCTTTATTTCATTTGCTTAGTTTTATGACTGGGTTTCTTGCTCCACTGAGGCGAAATACTATTGTAGTCGAATGTGAATTACTGAAACCCTCTGAAACCCTCATGAATCGTTATTAATATTTTAGAGCTGAATTTTCGAAAATTATAATAGTAAAAACTCTCTTGTTTCGCTTAACATCTCATTATGTTGCCGTCGACATAACTGAATAACTGGCTTAACCGATAGGTCATTAACATCTCTGCAACGGTCGTCGATGTCCGTCGACTCACCCTTGCACAACTTCTCCTCTCCTGTTCGGATACAGCTCCGGATGCTGTCCGTAGCGCAGATAGACGACTAGCTGCTGCTCGGCCCGCGTGTCGAAGCTGAAGTACGTTTGGTCCGTGAAGTTCTCGCTGTGGAATACGACCTTCACGAACGACGTTTCAGACATGAACGTCTGCGGTTGCTCGCTCTCGCCACAGAACATGCCTGGCTCCTTCCGGTTGCTGACATCCGTTTTTGCATTGCCGTCCACGATCTGAAATCAAAATGTCTATCCTAAGTATATTTATTTATTTCGATGTTATAGTCTGGAGTTTTTCTTTTATTTACTACTTGTGATCTCTTACTTATTTTATTAGATTTACCCATAAAATGTTATAGTTAATTAATAAAATTGAGCTAAAAATCAATCTATAATAAAAAAATTTTAAATTTATTTACTTTGATGTTAGAGATTTTCCAGTATTGAGACAGTTTACGTATCACTACATTATAAAATCAATATCCGGATACTGACATTTTAATTATTCTATCTTTAATGTCGCAGTCGGGAAACGCGTCCATTTGATGTTGAACACAAACTATGTATTAACCCGAATTGATTTTTAATATGGATTTCAGTCTGTTAAGCTTGGAACGTTCAAAATCCATTATAACTTATAAAATGGTTAAGGTTTGGCGTTCTTCCTAAACTTCAAAATAAATTCTATTTTATGATTCATGGTATCACGCCAATTTATCTTGTATTAACCTAGATTTCCTAAAAATTACATAAACAGAAAAATGCAATAATTTTTATTGAATTATTATTTAAATAATTGACATAATAATGATTTATATTTGATTTTATTGTACCTAATCTACAAATTTTCTATTAGGATTGATACCAAACAGAATCAGCCTCATATAAGGGACGGCCCTCTCCCTCAACAAGTTAATTTTAGCTAGAAATGTATTAGAAACTTTTACACTGTCCGACGATCCGTATACTTCAATTCCACCAATGTGCGCTTCGGGAAGTGCGTCTTTACCAATAGTTATCGAAACATCGATCGAAGTAGCTTTTTTATACTCATTCGTAACTGTGGGAATAATGTTCCTAACGAGCTGCTTGTCTCCTTTTAAACATTTGATTGTAACGCGTTTCTCCATTAGAGCGAACGCCCCTTGTAAAATGTAACCTTCCAAAATTTTCTGGTAAGTTGGTACATCCTTCATTTTCATTTGTAGGTTATTAGCTACATCCACTAATATGCTGTTGATAAAATTATCTCGTGAATTCAGAACTGCGATTCTTGCTTCGTTCTTCAATTGAGTTCTCAACACACGCTTTTGCCTTTGTAAATCTCGCTCTTTCTTATGATAATATTTTAATATTCTCAAACACTGATTTTGTGCTATGTTTCCTTTTTCTACAAAATATTCCTCTTCTGCTGACAAATCTATTTGTTCAATTTTCTTTTGAGCATCTGCTTCTATGTACTCCACCATTCGCGTTAATCTTTGTTTTGCCTCTGTTTCGTTCATCTTCCACGTTTATTTTGACAAGATTTTATTGACATACGTCATTCGAAATGAGTCACGCTGGAAAGTTAGGCGAAATGAACGATGTCTCCAAACAGTTAAATCACATGATAGCATTCATAGATCAAGAGGTAAAGGAGAAAGTTGACGAAATTAATGCCAAAGCTGAAGAAGAGTATAATATTGAAAAGGGAACTTATATTCAAAATCAGCGATTGAAAATTATTGAGATTTATAACAAGAAAGAAAAGCAGCTGTTGGCTTTGAAACGGGTGCAAAGGTCCGGTATGATGAATCAGGCCAGACTGCAGATACTAAATAGGAGGGAGGAATTTATTAATGATATTTTTGATGAGGTATCAAATAAACTATCGGATCGAATAAAAGACAAAACAATGTATAAAACCGTTCTTAAAAATTTTGCTATACAAGCCGCCTTGATATTGCTGGAACCAAAAATTTTTTTGAGGGTGAGAAAAGAAGATGAGTCTCTGATAAAACCTTTGCTTAAAGATATTAAGGCCGATTATAAAGACAAAACCAATTGTGATATTGATATTGCTGTAGATACAAATTATTTACCACAAAGTGGTCTTGGTGGACTGGAAGCATATTCTGGCAGAAGAGAAAGAATCAAAGTGACTAACACATTCGAGTATAAATTAACTATGTTAAAGGAGAAAACACTGCCATATGTGAGACTTATTTTATTTGGCATGAATAAAAACAGAAAATATTATTATTAGACTGTCCTGTTGTATTGTTTATTGCTATATTGCTCTAATATACTCTGTTATTTTGTCCTGCGTGTAATTTTCTTATTTTGCATAATAGAAGTTGGTGGTCGTCAAGGAGAAAATCCGGGAGAATCAAAGGAGCGGTTTTATAGCTGTCTAAATTCTATTTAGAGTAGCTCCAGGACAGACATGTGAAAGGGGATTGTTTTTTTTTTGTTAGGTAAAGTAGGGTTTTGCAAAAACAGTGTTCAGGAAGGAATATCGAAAATGTGACATATTGTTAATGCGGACACATCAACTTTTCGTTTTCATTGTGTCGTCCTTTCGGAAAATTGTCTATCAAACAGTGTCCCGATACAAACGCGATAACATACATTGAAATGACAGTAATGGCCCGACAGAAAATAGGAATACTTACTGGGAGATATACGGCTCTTGAACGTTTTATGACACGAACGGAATCGACGAACTGGAAGGAAATCGAAAGGGGAACCAGACCAGAGGGGGAATATAAATACAACAAAGGATTCGGGAGATGATATGGTGTGTTAGATCCTTGGCAATATATTGATATTTTAATGCATAAATTGGTTAGCTTATGACTATCGTATGACACCAAAGTATTTTGATGAAAGAAAGTAAAAAGTATCAAAAAAATTATACTTCACGTTTTAAAGTCCTTGATGTGTTTGAAAACATGTCACGGGGTAAACATCAGCAGAGTCGCGAGTTTCGTGTCCGTAGATAAATGAAGACGTTTACAGCTTACTGGATACAACCTGCCACCAACACTGGCTGGTTTTGTAAATGAAGGGATGAATTGTATTCGGAAAAAAATCTGTAAACTTGAAAATATGCGGGCTCCCTGTTCATTTCCTATGAAAATTACTATTTTTGTATTGTATATTTATTTTATATCGTTAATATTATTTTTGTACGCGTAACGAGATTTACGTTGATATATCGAGGTTTACTCGTTATTTGATTATAAATCCTTTTTGACGTGAAACATGATACTTGATAAACATTTTGAATTTTTAGTTACAAAAATAATTAGTTAGTATTTAAATGTCACAAAAGATTTATGTGTAAAAAAGCGCTTTGTTGAATGTTTTCCAAATTTTATTACGGCATGAAAATTAATCGCTTGAAAAAACAGACCCATAAACGGATTTAAAAATTGGAATGTTCGACTCTATAAATATATATACATATATGAACGTTAGTTCGATGGCGATCATCAAAATAATAAAATAACACTGACAAACTATAATGTTTTCATTAAATGTTAAATAAAATTAGCTTGTTTATTTAATTCAACAGTCGACAAAATTATTTTATACACATGAAAAGTTTTACTGATTAATTATTTGCGCAATAAACAAATTGGAATGACTGAAAAAACACATTTTTATGCTTATTTCGAATATTTGTAGTTTTTGTTTAAATTACACAATTTTGAGTTAAATTCGAACGGCAGTTTTGTTTTATAAAAAAATATATGATATGTTTCATTTTGATATTTATAGTTTATTTTTGTATAATAATTTATGTAAGATGATTTGATACTGCAATCAATCAGAGCTTAACTAATTACTTTTTCTGCAACCTAAAAGATATTTAATGAAACACTGTGGTTGCTAAAAATGCAGACTCGTCAGCACCTGAGATTTATGGATGAACTGGAACTAATTGGCGATAATATTATTCCTTTTCAGTTCGTAATTACCAGTCATTCATTAAAGTTTATATAATTTGTACAATTTTTAAATTAATTTCAGAAATCTCCACGCAGCATTTTAAGAATCCCTTGCAAATTTCGAACTTTTTAGTAAAACTTTAACAATCGATATTTCATTTCAAATAGGTCGCTCGTAAAACATTAATATGTTAAATCGTATGCAACAACACGAATAATTAATAACTCTAACCTAGTATAAATAGTTTAGCATATTCAACTAATGGTTAATTATTTTACAGACATGATCGTTATCATGTTCTTTTCATATAATTATTCGACAAATAGTTGGAATAACAGAGTTTATTCGACTTATCTTCCTACAACTTCTCTTAACAAGGGTTTGAGTATGATTAATTCATGTTCAGACATGTTTAGGATTCAAACTATTCCGGAAATTAGGAAGTTTACACGCCCAATGCGGTAATATCATGACACAGTTTTCTAACTGTCAGGGTTTGTTGAAATGTTGCAATGTGTCTAAGAAATTTCATCTTGAATATTTGGTACAGGAAATTAATTGATAAGGTCATTTATACAAAAGACCACTGCATAAAATGAAGATTCATTTAGATTTATCCTTAAAATCTGTTCACATTAATAAATGAAAATATCAATATTTTTAGTTTCTTATTAACCAGAGACTGTAGACGAACTGTTTTATAATTGTGTAATCTGGGTTGCGTTATTTTAGGCGTTTATTGTCGATGTCAAATGAATTTATGAAAATCCATCACGATCAAAGCGGCCCGTCATTATATTTTGCCTGAAAGTCAAATCCAGTAAAAGTGAAAAACGTGGAAAAGACAAAAAGGGACGTTGCCCTGACAGACTAACTCCCCATTGTGGCTTGTTACGTCTTGATTCAGGTGGAAGAATGATAAATAAATAAGGGAAACGAAACGCGGAACGATCCCAACAAAAGAGGATACGGCCGCATAAATAAAACAAACCGGTCCGAGACTTTATCCCGGCCAAATTCAAATTGATTTTATTGCCATCGGTTTATGAAATTTTATTTCGAATGATATCTATCACTGAGATGCGACTGTTTTTGATATTCCTAAGTCTTTGTTTGAGTAATATTGTCTTTATCGGCAATATTAAATTATGTATTGAGGGGTTTTAGGAATATCTCATGTCAAAGGAAGCTTTGTTTTCAGTTAAATATAATATTGAAAAATATGAGTTAGTATACAAACACAAATAATAATATGCAAATATATTTAATATACTATATATAAAGAGATCTCATTTTTATAGTCACAAACTTAAAATAATTTTGTATCAACAGTATTTCAATTAACAATTCTTTTAACTAATTTTAAATATCCGTTTATATAATTAACAGCAATAATATATACAGTTCAGAAAAATGTAAGTTTTGCATTTACGTTCCAAATCAAGTTGACAATAAAACAACAGATGTTCAAATAAAAAACACACACGGCTATATTTAAAATTTCAATGGGGCAGTAAATCCTGATAAACAAAAGGGTCATACGTTGACCTTCCCTCCCGTGATAAATAAAACATTCCGGTCTCGGTTCCGCAGCCCGCAAAAATGCGAACACACCGTTTCAGCTTTTCAAAAATTGATTTTATTGTTATCGCTTTATGAAATTTTATTTCGCGTGACAGACGACATCAATCATGTTTATGAACTCGACGATGGCGTCACGCTTGTTGTTTTTCGAATTTAAATGGAGAAATATTTTTAAAAGAGTCCGCGGTTACTGCGAGAACGGAGATAAAACCCAATCGACCCATGCTGCATGGGCCACGCAAATATGAAACATTTATTGATGAGTGCGGTAAAACCGTTCACGTTTGCTTTTAGTTTTACTTAATATTAAAAATTCATTATTTATGAGAAAAGACTGGAAATCTATTGAAAGAACAGATCAATATTTAAAAATAGTAGTAATAGTAAAAAATGGCAATTGTGTTTGCAGCTGGATCTACAAAGATGACCGAATTTGATAAACGATCCGGACTGTTGCCATGCAGAGTCGGTAATACTGATCCAGCAATGATAATCACTCATCAAATAATCCGGAGCCGTTCTGCAGACTAGCGGCAATACAATTTGTAGGAATTTCCTGCTATCTTTGCTCGCTATAATTTAGTTAGTAACGCACACTCACGCCCTAATCAAATCAAACGTTATCAGCTTTGTTTGCATATGCGACAATATTCGTGGGCCAAAATTAATCATTCTATAAGTGCTGGAATTGCACGATTTAACCCAATGGGGTTAAAGTTAACACTAGGTTTTTTCTTTGACAAAATTTACTAAGGAGTTGCGGAAACATAATTACCCTGCTGGATAATAATTTACTGAGGGAACGTCAATGTGTTTGGAAGACTGAATTAATTTGTGGCTGGTTATAATTTCCTGCCTAATAAACCTTCAACCGCTTCAGTGCGGCATCCTGAAAATCCGCCTACAGTTCCTCAAACCGAGTTTATCCTAAGAAACTACACGTTCAATCCCACATGATAATTAAATTTGTCACAGTTAATAAGCAAAGTGGGTTTTGCACACACTCACCCCATTATTTTGTGACAACACATTTTTATTGTGTTATTTGGTGCACAATATAGTTAGTTAGTTATAATGAAACAAGTGTAACTTATCCCATTTAGTTAAACAATGGGGATGAACAGTGTTCGATTAGTAATCGGAAGGGCGTTACAGCACAAAACGCAACAAGACAGCAGGAAATTCCTGGAAAGCGAACAAGCAACCAGGAAACGGTTCAGCAAAACTTGCGTAGTCCTGGTCGTTTCATTTGGGTAATGATTACACCGAAGCCGCAAATTAATTACATCTGTTTGAGTATAATCATTTTAATGCTACATTGAAACTGAACAACGCATTATTTGTAATGCATTAATAACATTAGAATCACAAACAACAATAATGTATCGATTTTTTTTTAAAGGGGATCAATTATTTGGGGAAAGGGAAAAATATTCTAACGTTTTTGAACGTCCTTAACAATGAATCGTAGGCATTTTTGGACGACCATCAATTATGATATCAGCTTTACTTTTAGGATGGAATCTACAAAAAATTTGAAAAAAAAAAACGTCATTACAACATCATTTGTGATACCTATAAAGCTCGGTAATAGACGAATTCAAGGTAATATTGCTTTTTTTATTAAAGCTTACACCACCAAAAAAATGCAATTTTTTATTAGAATTTTTACCTGTTTCTGAAGGAAAGGGTGTCGTAATATTGAAAATGGTCTTAGAATGATTTCCTTGGGTACACTTAATTAGATTTATTTAGTAACTATCTGGACTAGAAGCTCTTTTGAATGACTAATAAAAAATTACAAGTCTTGATTAAAGTAACATAATATATTGGTAATACAACAACATATTAATTTACATTAGTGTGGGCGTTGGTAACCGATTTCGACGTCGACTTTTTCTTTGAAAATACATCAGATGATCCTGAAAATTTGAATCCGGCTACTGGAGGATTTGAAAAAGTCAATTTTTTAGTAAATTTCAAAAAGTTCTATCTCATGTTCTATATATCTTAGAGATTCCAGTCAAACGGCATTCTTTTATGAGAACCCTCTACTTAAACTTATTTTCAAGTTAGCTGGAATATTCCAACTAAATAATTGCATTAGCTAAATTTTAGCTGATGTTTTCAAAATGCTCTAAATTTTGTTGAACTACTTTATAATCTTTCGAAAGAAATCATTCTCACTTTTGAGATATTGGCATCAACAGGTGTAAAATAATGGTTAATTCGTCTTTGAATTTCGGTGTGGGCTCTGAAAATATCGTTTAATATTCATATATTCTATTATTGTTTTGTAGGATTTTATTGAAAATTTAAATCATGTCATCATACTAACAATAGCCTCAACGCCATCTTCAATATAAATTCAAAAATTATACGAGGTACGATTGCAGTTTTGAGTTTTTAAATGTGAAATATTTACTTTATACGCCACTTAAATGAGTAGCAACAATAACACAAAATAATTAAATTAGGTACAGATTTCTGACTAGAAAATAGATAAATAATTCATTAGATAAATGAAAAATTATTCGCAAAAATTATTTTATACAACACAATTTTTGAGATGTTTGAAATTTTAGATCCAAGCTCGATAACATAGAGCTTATTGGGAACATAATAGACTAACTTCCCTAACAATTTTAAGCAAATCGAAGTTCTGAGAAAAAAGCCATATAGATAGCCATTGGATGGCTGTGTAATAACGAAATCGAGATAATTAAGGAAAAAATGGGTTGATATCAACAGAATACATCTCCACAGAAAGTAGCAACAGTTATTTAATTCTATACTTCAGAATCTGTAGATTTGAGAGCATTTTGAAAACAGGTAAAATTTTACTAACGCAGTTGTTAAGTTGGAAGCTTCTAGCTAAGTCGGAAATGAGTTTAACGCTAATATCTATTTTTGTCTTGATAGTAGTTCACAGAGAAGAATGCCGTTTGAATGGAATCTCTAAGTTATAGAAGATGAGGTACAAATTTTTGAAATGAAACTTTTTTCAAATTTTAAAAAATTCTCCAGTGTCCGGATTTGACTGAATCGAGCACAAATTTTCAGGAACATCTTTATTTCTGATGAACTATCAAGGAAAAAATTGGCGTCCAAATCGATTAAAAAAATAATTAAATTAACTAAATTACCTTTTAAATTTCTTAGTATCACATTTAATTTATTTTTGATGTCTCACGACGACAACAACTCGCCTTATATTTTGCTGCTGCTTTATATGCCAGAACAGAACTAGATAAAATTAACTTAATTGACTTTGATCGACGAAATATTTTATGTACTTAAGCAAAAGGCGACTGTTTGAGTTGATAATAAATTTATTGACACAAGTGACAGAACTGCCGTCTCGAATTAATTTACATAGTATCTGTAACTTAATTGCATGGAATAACCGAGATTTTTTAGTAGAAAACAAAATATTTCAGTGGATATGAAATTTTTTGTGTCGTCTAGACGTACATTATAGTCTTTGTTTACTGTTGTCAAAGATGAATCGATTATTTAGCATGCATGCTATGAATATAATGATAATTTAATTTTTTCGTAGGAACCTTTGAAATTTTATCAGGCACTAAAATTTTATTAGAACATATAAAACAATCTGAAATGACCCTTTGAATTAATTCAGATTATTACGCTTAATTGGATTTGTTTATATAGAAATTTTACTGTCCCGCCACTTTCATTTAGCACACTGAAAAATATAATATAAACATAAAGACGGTTTATGGCTCTATTTCTGGACAGCTTTATGATGAATTTAAGTTTCTTTTTAATTTTGGTTTTGTTGGAACTTTATGTTTAATTAAAAGTTTATTGTTCAAGTTTTTAAATGGGCGATAATTCTTCTTTCATTATTTTGGACATGTGGCCAAATATGAAAACTATGAAAGTGTTTTATTAATGTGTAAAATGTATATGGAATAATTAATTAAATAAAAATTTAAAGGGTAATATTAATAAAAAAGTTCAAGAGTTGAAACATAAAATAATCGACAATAAAACATTTATGACAACGAGTTTTTAAATTATAGAGGTGTTTTAATGCCGGCAATATTTTTGTTGGCTGTAAAATGTGAGAATTTGCTTTAGCCTTCACATATGGAATTATCATAATTTCCTGCAAACATTTCGCATTTTTACGACCTGAACCGATATAATCGTATCACCCCTAAAAGCTTCACAAGCGCCGTTCCGAGGACTTCTGTCACCGTTGACTTGGATGTACAATAAAGATGTGTACATCCAATAGAACTTCGAAACGTCTTATTCGTCGGCAAACTTATTTATTATTTGTCTCGGCTCCCCCCACGACACTAAAAGCAAACGTCGAATTCTATTATTTCCCCGTCCAATGTCAGACACTCAAACTTTGTCGTTGTTGCTTGTTCTCCGTTTTTTCTGATAACGTTTTTGTCAGTTTCCTCCCATCTATTATCGGCCGTTTACCATCACGTTAAATCACGCGCGGAAAAACTCACGGTAAAAAGTCCATGTTTAGTTTTTTCGGGACACTAATCGATCGCACTTACAAACCAAAATCCACCTTTCGCCCAATTGGCCACGATTAAGGGATCCCGGTGTGTTTGTTGATGGCAAAGCGATATTTTAGGAGCCGCTAAACGGCGCTGTTCCCCAGTCTCTCGCGTCCCGAAAGTTATTTTCGAAAGTTACTTTACTCAATGGACCCGAACAGACAGCGGTGGAAGTTCGGCATTTGGGAATGCCCTCATCACCTATTGATGAATCCGTAATACGTTACTTAAATAACTTCCCTTGGCCGCCCATTAGGCCCATTAAGTGGGTGAGCTCTTCACGAACCCTTAAATGATACATACCGGTCAAGTCAATATTCGGAACGGGGAAATTATTTTATTCCTGACAGACCGATAAATCAATTAGTGGACGAATTTTTACTTGATCAAATTTTTATAAATTTTTCTTGATAGTTTTTATTTAAAACAACACAATTAATTAATAAACATTTTTATTAATGAATATCTTAGTAATGATAGCAATTTGAGAAGCTAGCATGTTTAAAGTCGTATAATTAAGTTAGTTTTAAGATTTGCCTTACAAACAAATTACTTGACTCTTGCATGACTATTTTCCTGTTTACGTATTTTCCTTCTCGTCTATTTAAATTAGATTTTAACTTGAATGAATACAAGACGACATTTACGTCGACGTTAAAATAAAATTTTTGTAATGGTGATAAACATAATACATACTGCAAATACTAATTTATGAGAAAATTGAATCTATATGAACGATAATTGAAAAAAAATGTTGGTAACTAAATTTGGTTTAATTACTCAAAAAAAAATAAACATATGTTTTATTAAATTTCATTTTTAAATTCTGGACTGAATTTTAAATCGATTTCTGATATTCATTTATGTTATTTTGATATTTGATTTCAAAAAAATGTTCAGTATAGTGTAGTGAATAATTTAAATGACGGCAACTCGAACTTACAGTTAGCAAATAATTTATGAAATAAGTATGAATGTATCAGGTGACCGAAAAGTAGAATAATAATCTCTGAAATTGCTGCTAGGGTACGTAACACCAGAAAAATAAAATTATTTTAAATTTACCAACCGTAGCGTTAAATGTCTTTCAAAGTCATTTCAATTAATTTTTTTGAAAGAATTAGAGCCATTTTAAATTAATACTAAATTGTAGTGCGTGTATTTATAATATATCAGAAATTTTTTAACCAGGTATGCACTTCTAAATAATAACTCGATTTATTAAAAAAAATCTAATAAAAGTCCAACAGAAAACGAGATAAAAAATGTGTTTGTTTTTGTACATTTTTATGCAAAATTTACTTCTTAATATTTTCAATTGTTGTAACCGAAAGAATTTTTATCTGGTTTTTTGTTGTTGCAACCGAAGTATACCGTACGGAAGTACAAAATATCGGTAAATTGCGTGAACGGATCACAACGCCTGTCTATAATCTGCGTCTCCGGGAACAGCAGCAAAGAGGAACGTTGGAAATAGTGCAACGAAATTGGATAAGACGGATCCAAGTTTGCTTGCAGGTCAATGGAGAAAACTTTGAACAGCTTTTGTAGAGTAAGGTTTGTTACAAACTTTAACATTTTTTTATCTCGTTTTTTGTTGGACTTTTATTAGAATCTTTTTTAAGAAATCGACTTATTATTTAGAAGTGCATACCTAGTTAAAAATTTTCAGATAAGTTATGAAACACCCTGTATAATCGTTAAAATACATCGTAAGGTATTTCCTCGCAAGAATTCCATCGATTAAATTTCGTACCAACAAATTTTTTCGATTTATTAAAATTTCTTGTTAGTTCGACTACATATAATGATATTCAACCAAATAAGAATGATTCATTTCGTAAAAAATAAAAATAATAAAATAATATAAAATGTGACTTAAAAAAAATTAAATATTTATAGTATGATTACTTTTGTTTTTAAATGTTTAACAAATTTTCAGATTTTTCATATAAACGGGAACGATTATTATTTCATAATGTTTTTGCTTGCAATCATTTAATATTCAGTAAAAAATAATATATTAAATAATAACGTAAGTATTTTGACGACTCAATAAGTCCATGACATCTCTTTCTAGGGATGGAATACTAAACTTCATAATTCAATATAATTATTACATTTTTTATACTTCCAGTATTTCTAAAATATCGCCATATTTATATTGATGTAACATCTCATCTGTAAGAAAAATTGTACATTTGTACACTTAGCCATGACACAACCTCACAGTTTAATGCTGTTATTCTTCTGAGGTGTATTTTGGTAAATTCCATATGAGGTGGACCTCTTACGTAAGTGCGATCATCAGAACCTACTTTTTTTTTTTATTGGGTCAAAGAGGGGAAAATCTACAAGAGGCCTTCTGGTGGAAGTCGAAGGCAGTGTCGGACTAACCGACTAAAAACCCCTCTCCGGGCACCGATCCGAAGATCATGGCCTAAGAGTATAACCATATAGGTTTAGGAAAATAGAGAGAAGGAAAAAAATTAAAGAGGTTTGCGGCTAACCGCCACATACTAAAGAAAAGATGTCCCAGAGAGACGCAGAGGTCTAGACAGCCAAGAGACAAGGTCTCTTGCATCTGTCAGATTCACAGGGTTGGATGTCATGCAAGCATGCAATCTCCGGATTAGAGTGTTGAAAGATAGATCTCCGGAGATTGAGGGCATGTTTGTGCCGCAGCTCCAAAAGAGAGGAAATGTTGTATTCGACCTCTTACGTAAGTGCGATCATCAGAACTTACTCAGATAATCTTTGTTACGTTGGACCATAACATTTCCACCACTGTATATCCGAGTTCATATGTTCTTGAGCAAATTTTTTTTGGTAATACGATTCTTTTGACGACGAATGTTTCATTTTGGATATTCTTCCAAATAAAACAAATTCATCTAAGCGTCGTCGTATTGTTCTTGCTAACACTGAAGAATAATCACCAAACATTTCACCTTTAATTTGTTTTGATGATAAATGTGGGTTCTTTTTAGATATTTGTACATTATCCACTTGAGATGCCGTCTTACGAGTACGTTTTATTGTTACTTTTATCTAAAATCTTGAATATTTGATATATGACAATTATTATTTCTTAACTTTAGATGGTCAAAACTGTATATAAGAATAAAAAATTATAGATAAATATTGTATAGAAGTTGATCTTTCTTTTTATTATATGGTAAAAACGAATTTCAATAAATGTAAGAGTAAGACAAATCTCTTTTCTATAGACATTACAACAGCGCCGGCATCCGTTTGAAACCTCATTTATATACGGAAACTAATAACTCAACGTGAAATCAATTCGCGTGTTTATGCCGGCTGAATGACTGAAAAGTTGGAACGTGGGGCGTCCGGAACGGATATGCAACAGATATTTACGTTACGGGGCCGATAACTCAGCGCTCATTATTAAACTGCGTCGGATGAACGGCGTCCTATTTGTACCTTTCGGCGTCGTGACGTTTTGAGCGCTTTCGAAGATACCGCCGATAAATCGACGGGCTTTTAAGGAGCGATGTTTACGTCGTCCCCGGGCGAGCTGAAAAAATCCTGACCGCTGGGATTACGCTGAATAAGTGTGCGGAGATAAGACTGGGGGGAAACGGTTGCTTCGAGTTTTTTGGCACACACTTTTTGACATGTGCCATTCTCTGCCATCGTATTGAAATATATAGCTTTCAGTGAAACAAATAAATTTGGATAAAAAACTTTGGACAATAAACTGATCGCAAAAAATTAAACATGCCTTATTTTAGAACTAAATGATCATTTATTAAAAATTAAAATTGTAATAGTAGAATTGTAATAAAAGAATTAAATATCAATAAGAAATTAAACCAATGCCAACTTAAACAACTTAAAATTAATTAATAAATAAGAAATTTTGTTCTCACATATATGTTAAAATATGCTTTTTTTTAATATGGAGTAATTCCGCCTCTGCTTCCTATTACAGCTTATACCCTACGTGACATATATTACTTCTTATCAGGTCATCGCAGATGTAGAGCTTCGTTCTACCTCCTAGAAACATCAGCTCATACCATTATGGATCCAAGTTGATATGCGTGAACTTCCTGCATATAACGTGGATTTATTCTTTGTCTTGGAGGTCTTTAAACTCGTACTGACCTTCTGTCACAAAATACTCCAAATCTGCTTTTATCTGTATACATCACAGTATTCCACTTTTCATGCCACACTTCTTTTTCCTGACATCAAGCTAATCTCTCTGCACGATGGTTAGACTGGAGGGGTACGCCTTATGGGTCTCCTGCAACCGAGTCCTGCATCATTTAACCGATTTAAGGTTTATATGAAGTCCAATAGACAAAATCAGATATTGTCTGAAAAGTGTGCAGTTCTTTATTGGATCCGCTGGTGCTCCTCTGATTAATAATGTGCCTTCCCGGTCAGATGTAACTCTTGGTCAAGTTTCTCTAAGCCAATCTCGCACATGTCCAGTCTCTAGAAACCGTTGATAGAGTCTGCACACTACGGATTGGTCAACATTAAATGCAGGGGCCACTTCAACGTGCATTGAGCCAGCCTGAAGCATTTCTACAGCTCAATATCGGTCAGCTTCTGATAAATGACATCTCTGCAGGATTTTAAGAAATGGCAGTAGAAAATGGTTATTAAATTTTGAAAATCAAACTGAATATTTAAATATCGACTAAAACCCATAATGCATTTTTTCGACGTTGTTGTTTTTTGTCTAAGGTTTTAATGATTTCATGTTGAGGTCTTTATTCACAAATAATCTATATACATATAGTTTATAAAAATGTATGGTTGAATTTATATTTTGATCGAAATATGTTAATATGCTTAACTCTTTCGGTCAATTGATTAACACTCATGCTGGTATCTTTATTTCTTGCCAGATCTATGACTTGTCCATTTCCATTTCCTATAACGAACTAAATTTTGGAAATTATATTTTTTATGGTAGAGATAAAATCAAGAATATTCTGTTATTGCTATTGAAAGCATGATTAATTTCATTGAACAGAGAATATCAGTTTTACTTAAAATTAATATTATACAGAAACGTAACGAACGAATATATGAAAAAATAATGGAAAAGAAAATGGTAAATATATTTAAGAATTTCATTTCGTGAATTTTATTTAAATTGTCGGATATTACATTACTTGTTATAAACAAATATTAGAGAAAATCGAGTTATTGAGTTTGAAAACATAATTAGCCGTTCGTTTAAAATAAAATTGTGTGTTCGCTGAAAAATTATTCCGTAAAATTTAATTTTAATTATGACATACAAAGTCTATTATTATTTTAAATTAAATATCTTTTATGTTATAACGTTGTATACTCATAAAATTGTTAACTATAAATGTTTTCCACGGCAACAAATTAAGTATTCAGCACCATAAAATGGCTTGATATAAAAATATAAAATTACAACGTATCTTTTACAAACAAATTTCAGAAATTGCGAAACTAAATTACTCGAAAAGTTGTAAAATATCAAATAAATTTTATATTCGTCGATGTATAAACGTATATTATTACTAATCATAAAATATTTACGAAGCTCAATGAATTGCAACTATCGAATTTGCAACAGTTTATGAAACTGCAACAAATCGTATAACTAATCAGTGTAAACATTTGTTTGGCGCTTAAACATTCAACACTATTAATTAAGCACAAAGCAAATACACACAGATACAAAAGTCCACACACAAACTCCTCGTTTTTATATTAACGGGTCAATTGATTTGTGGACGTTGTTGCAATTAAATTTTTACAGCGTAGTTTCCTTTTGCGCCCATGGAGTCGACCATGTTGCACAAATTGAATTCGGACCTCTTTTTTTTTTGCAGGGCGTTTTTTTCGGACAGCTTCACCTCAGCGAACATGCTGACCGTCATTGGGAAAGTTTATGAGTGGTTAATAAATTTTTTAGTTTTTCAACGATGACAAACTCTTGTTATATATATATATATATATATATATATATATATATATATATATATATATATATATAATATAACAACATATTAAAATAAATTCATTAAAATATAATGCAAAACTGAGATATTGTTAAAAAAACTTCATTATTTGCTTTCGTTATTTACAAAATTGAAACTGCCAATTAAATACGACCTGTTTTAGAAATACCGACATTAGTTTATTATATATGGATGCGGTAGATGAAATTATGTAATTAATGCTATTGATCAGAATTTATTTTTAGACATACAACTTCCACGCAGATTTGTGTAAATGGATATTCTTGATGAGGAAACAACAAACCGGTGATTTAATTTCGTACATTTCCCAACCAAAATTACTATTACAGTTAATTTATCAGAAATTTTAATTACACAGTGAATAGCTTTGTGTCGACACAGAGGCAATAATTGAAATCGAGCTGAAGCAGTGCAACATGGAATTTTGGTATTGTGAAACTTTTTCCAATATAACTTTTTTTTAGTTTTTTTTCAATATAGATCAATCATTTCGGGCAAAAATACATCAAGCGCGACCATGACAGTATAATAAAGTTTTAAATGGGGGGAATATTAAATGTGTCAGGTTTGATGTTTTTTCTTAGGCGCGTTGAAAAATGGAAAGTCCTCGAATTATATAGACAGAGACTTTATTAAAAAGTGTCGCTTAGGTTTTTCTTTGTGATTTCAAGCCAGCGGCCAATTTGATCTCTTTCTTTCTCCGTTTTAGTGAGATAAAACATTTGTGGCCTGTTAGAAGATTGGCTTTCAGGTGTTCCCTTCGATCAAATACACACGTTTAAATATTTTATTGCATTAAAGGTCCACGTAAAAAGTGTCCTAATTTAATACAAAATCACTTAAGGCCCGTCTAAAACTGCTAAAGTCGATATCAATTTGGCAAATGGAGACGAATCACCCTAAACTTATTGCGGGGCTTCATATCCTCCAGAGATCTGCTCGGAAGATATATTTGTCCGATTGCAAACGACGTGCTGGAAAATTAGTGGATGCTGGATGAGACGTACAGACGCCTGCCCATAAAGATCTAATCACCACCGAGATAATCGGCGGCGGATAATTGAATTGCAATATTGCTCAATACGATCGAGTATCTAAAATGTAACGAGAAATGAACTGTGGGAGAAAATTGGTTCATTGTATTACAGGTTGTCTTTTTGTACAAACTTCATTTCTATTATTTCACTAAAATGGGTCACAGCGTTTTTAAATGGAATAGAAATTTAACTTAAGCCAAACGCTCACAGACTATCATTTAATTGTCAGGATGTGGCAATTTTGTTTTAAATCAGTATTTGATACTTGCACCAAAATGTAATGTAATTCGAGTTGAAGGCAAAAGAGCCATTCATTATCTTAATCTGAAAAAGGCGGTTTGCACAATGCAGCCACTTCTCTGGCAAATTGGCGTTCCACCGCATCGACGATTCTTTATCTAAATAACGCGATCGATCTGCCAGTTCGTCCGGATTGATGGAATTCTTCTTGCAGTTCGAATCTTTATTGCATCGGGACTTAATAAATGTTTCTCGCTTACGGACCGGCGGCGAAGTGGTTCTTTTATGCGCGATATTAGGTCGCAACATGCTGCACGTACCCAACAGTTAATCTGGACCCGTCAATTTGTACTTTGCGATTTTTCGTGTGGACCATCTGCTGTTTTCGGTCATTGTTTTACGATTTTTGCGTGTACGAAGATGGAAAATGAATTAAATAAACTGAAGGGTTCAAAATAGTGAAAAGGTGTGACCGCACAAATCCAATAATCCGCGATTTAGGGGGGACTGGGAATAAATGGAATACGGTCTATTTTTTTCCAAAAACACACAAGACTGTCTGGAAGTTTGTTGGATTGACGTGAAATTGCCGCGTCTGGCTTCGCACATTGACAAACGCCCGTCAGGTGACTTTCGAGGAGGGGCTTTTAAAAGGGACGGATAAAAGGAATCAGTTACGTTCGGGAATTGATGGAGATTTTCACTTGTGTAGACTCAAACATACGGTTAACAATTTTTGGGAATTATCGAAATTGTATCACATATCTCTTCGTTTCTATTTGTATAAATTAAAACAGGAAAAAACGAAATATAACATTTATAATTGTTACAACAAAGTACTAGTTTAAAAAAGTACAAATATAATACAATTTAGATTTTTGTATAATATTTTACCAATCGGAAAAAGTATTGTCGCTTTTTTATTTCCTATTCTTCATTTTTTTAAAGTATCGCAAACAAGCGTGTACCTATCTAGAGTTCATACTCTTCATAGAAGGAATAATTTTTGCCATTTAAATGAGTTATATATATAAGGGTAGAATAGTGGTCCTCCATGAAGTAATAATTCCGTTTTGAGGAATAACGCGGCGTTTTGTGTGTATTGTTATGCGACGTTGGCAGTTATAGAGTGAAAAGGGCAGAAAAGGTAGAGCAAGAGGTTCCAGAAGACTCATAGCTAATACGCATACCAATTGGTATTTGATCTGTTTACCTCCGAATAAGGTCTTTAGTCCTATGGAGTTGTCGCCCTTTTTTGGTCTTACTTCTGTGTTTAGTGATGAATCACGCTTTTGCTTGGGTATACACGATGGTCATGCATTAGAAAGACAGCGACGTGGAGGCTGTCCACATATTGTCAGGAATATATTAAACTTCCATTCTAAGTATCGCGTTTTATCGGTTTAAAACTGACGAATAAAGTACTGAAGTTGAATAACGTCAAGGTCTTCCTCAATCCTGCACCAACAAAGAAATTAAACTCTATATTTGAAAACGGGTCCGTCATTAAACTGTTATTAGAAAGAGGCTTCATTTAATGAATTTCATTAAAAAGTTGGAGAAATAAATTCCACAAGGATAACAAAATTAGCCATTTGATAATTGTCAATTTTCATCTTGAAAACAACGCAAATGAGTCTTTTAATGATCGTATCGACGAAAAATTTGCTATTCTTGAAGGAGTACTTAAAAAATCGAAATCCAGGGCAATACTTTTACGAAGGAGCCAAATTATCAATTCAAAAATCAATGAAAAGAAGTTTCAAAATGTTAAACAGGAGGTTCTACTTGATCCACATAGTCCAGATATTAATTTCTGCAGATTCACGTGACTGTTATTTATTTTTGCCATTGTTCATTTTTTACATAATAAACAATGACTGGCTGAGGTGGTGAATAAAAGTTATTTTAAAGAAGGTTATGTTATTTTAAAATTAAACGTTACATTTTCCGGTATCTAATGTATAAATTTATGAAAGATTCCTTAATGGATTTCACCGAGAGAAATATTGTGGAAATGCTACATTTGAATACGTACCACTTAATTATTAAACGAATTTAAATGAACCGCCGCGTCGGAAAGAAATTGCAACTACAAAACTTGTATTCAAGAGTAGCGTGCCAAAATGGGATTGCAATTCAATATTTACACATTCAATACGCTTTGACCGTTGGTGTCGAATAAATTTTTCAATATATCCGGCCAAACTTGATCCCAAAACAGAGAAATCAACAGTGCCGGCAATATATATAGGAAAAATTGTTTACCGATAGGAAAAACTTTTATGCAGACACGGGTGTAACAGGAGCAGGTCTGGCGGCTCGGCTCTATATGAAGTGAAAATCGTAAAATGTGGCCGTGTGCAGGTTTAATCCCAGAAGTGTGCGTTAAGACCTTTTCACCTTTTCCCAGTGCGCTGGGACATAAAATATATTCGAGAAGTTTGAAATGTGAGACAGGGAGTTATGTGAACAGCATCCGTAATTACGGCGCGGATACCAGCTTATCCCTCTGTCGGGAATGCATCCAGCTTCAGCAACCAGGTTCGCGATATGTGTTACATACGAGTACAAGTGCAACAATTTAAAGAAGATATTATGTTCGCCTTTAGCTTCCTCGTAAATTATGTTTTTATTTTTCTAGCCGTTTAAACAAATTTTTCAATTAAAATGCACATTTTTAATTAGCTGTTTTTTATTTATTTTAAAACTACATTTATTAATATGTATTTAGAAAAATTAATACTATAATAATTATAAAAAAGATTTTATAATTATTTTAAAGAATATTAATAATTTAATTAAAGTTATCCTGAGTTATTCAAAATTACTATTTCAATTCAGCCCTCCAGACAATTTATTTAATTAAAATATATATTTTTAATTAACTGACTGTTCATGATATATTTAAAAAGCACATTTGGAAATTTAATATTTATTTAATAATTAAAAAGTGAATGTGTAACAATTTACATTTGTATTTTGTATTTTTGGGATTTTATTTAATCAATGTATCAATAGTAATTAAAAATAGTAAAATACTGTTTGATTCCGTAATTCAGTTTGTATTTTAGGTTCTATAGTTAAAATTTAATAGTTAATTAGAATTTTTAAACGACTGGTGTTCCTGAAACATCTACAATTAACTAATTCTTCAATTTAGACGTTTAATATTTTGAGTTTAAATATATATTTTTAATTAGCTGTGTATTATTTATTTAAAAAATGGTTTAACCATTTTAACAATTTAAATTATTTTTATAAACATATTAACTTATTACAGAATTATAATTGATTAAAAAATTAAACAAAAATCTTAAAACATAAATTGTCGGAAGCTAATAATGGGTCGGACCCCCTCTTTGATTAAGACACTCATTGACGGGTCGTGGCATCGATCTAATGAGATTATCGACATTTTCTTGCGGTATCTCATCCCACACGAACTGAATCTGACGTCTTAGTTCATTAAGAGTCCGTGGAGAGCGCTGTAAATTCCTTAAGCATTAAGCAACCCTATCTAATCCCACACATGTTCGATCGAGGAAAGATCTGAAGATCAGGGTGGTCATTCACATATCGCTGAGACTCATCCCACTGTTGACGTTTCATACACCAGTCACTACGTTGGTTCCTATGGTTTGTTGATAGAAGTATGTTCAAAAAAGGGCGATAAATCGGTAGACCAAAAGACGTTATACGGAGGTAAACAGATTGAATACCAGTTGGCGTATCTTCGTCGACAAAAAATTCATCAGCAACCATCCGCGTTGAAGTCGTCCTGTCCCTTAGGACCAATAATTAAGACGATAGACTTGTGGCTCTGTAGTAGCTCTGGCTCTTTCGGAATCTCTTCTGCCATCTTCACTCTATGAATTCCAACATGGTAAATTTCTGCTTTATCCAGACACGCTATTCTATCTCTATTAGACTCGCTTAGTTGGTTAAAATTATTTTTTTTTTCAAACTCTTAAACTAGTTAAACATTTAGTATAAATAATAAATAAAACAAATTATGACAAAAACTAAGTACACGCTTGTTTCAAATACCTTAAAGATATGAAGAAAAAATAACAAAAAACGTTTTCCTATTGATTTGAAAATATCTGCGTTCTGGGCGTTGCTTGTATAACGGTTAAATTTCGATACTTTATTATTTTATTTTATGTTTGTTTAAAAATTAACCATATTACTAATTTTAATAATATTTATGTATTGGAGTAAATAATGTAATAAATGAAATTTGTTATTGGAATTTGTAAAAATACTACTTCATGATTTAATATTAGATATTGATTTTACTGTAAAACATCTACAATTAATATTCCAATTCAGCCCTTTAGACATTTTTTTTGAATTGAAATATACATTTTCAATGTCCAAAATTTATTTAGAATCCACATTTGACATATTTAATAATATTTAAATTAATTTTATAAAGAATTTGGAGAAATGGATAAGTAATAAAAAAGCTAATTAATAGTAAGATACTTTGATTATCGTGATTCATTTCGTACTTTACGTTCTCTTGAATAAAATTGATATATCTGTTTAAAAAAAACGATGCACTTTTAGAATTAATTTCTTACTTCAGCTCTTTAGAGAATTTTTAAAATTAATATGTATGATTTTAATAAAAAAAATTATCTAAAAATCTCTTTGATAAATTTAACAGTATTTATTTATATTAACTGTAGAGTAATAAAAAAAGGAATGTGATATCTGTGACTTTATAGTTAAAATCACTATTCAGCCTCTTAGACAATTTTTTTAATTAAAATGTTTATGTATAAAATTAATAATTTATTTAAAAACAACTACATCAAAAGTATTTACAATATATTTTCTATTAACTGTTCATAAAATATTAAAAAAAATGCTTTGGTAAGTTCAATAATATTTATTTAAATTAAATAAATAAGAAAGTGCTTCCCGCATTTGTAAAAACAAAGTTTAGATTTAGTATTAGACACAGTAGTTGTTAAAAATAGTAAAAAAAACTGTTGGATTCCCGTAATTTGTTTCGTTTTACGTTTATTTTAAGCGAAGTTAACAATTTAATTAGAGTTATTAAAACGGTGTACCTGAGGCACTTACAATTAATCTTCCAATTCAAACAGACTTTCCAATCGTTTTCGGGCAACTGGTAAGGATTTGCGAAGCTCAAGAAAATAAACAAAAACATGTTACCTTTAATATAGGTTTAATCTAGAAATAAATATTTGCTCCGGAACCACGACTACCAGTATTTCGGAGGGAGATTAATAAACTTAATCAAAATAGATACGAGAGTTTGCTTTTCACAATGTAAACACGTCTACTTTACGCTTTTTGTAAGTCCTGGAATTTACTTGCGCAAGCAATAAACAAAAGAATAATTAGTAGCTGGAACAACTTCGATAATTTATAATTCCTTACTTGTTCGTGAATAACAAATGGCAACCAATGCTATAATGCTAAAAATTATTTTCATATGAATAATAATAACAATAACGGACACTAAAAGTTCGGGTTTTGAGTGTGCAGTGAAAATTTTGCAGATAAATGAATAATTGGAAACTCTAACCTCCATCAATCTTGCTTCGATTTACGATAACTGAATTGGAAGTTCTCAAAAAAAAGTATTCCTGATATGAAACACAAAACGCAAACATCCAATATGTATGGTTTTATAACCCATAACACAAACAATAGATACGCGATCAAGATTAATACAGTCACTAAGACCTGTAATTTATATCCCGGGAAACATTTCGCATTTCGATCTTTTGTTGCCCGGAATGAGGTTGTATTGTACACACGCTGCCAATTTGTATGTGACAAGTAAGAATTTTCATCCATTATAGGCATATCGAGACATTAATCTTATGTATTGATGTAATCGGCCTAATGCAACATGCTGGAAAGGTATAATCAGTTACTTACATTTGACAAATGGACCTCCAGAGACCCGGCAACTTTCAGCTGCGCTGAAAAAGGAACCCTCCTCCGAACCGAAAACGCTTTTAACTTTCTCCTCGCAACGACTTCCAGGCTTTAAAACAAGTTTCAGCTGGTGATAATGCGGGTGGTCCAAACAATGGGCCGATCGAGAGCATCAATTAGGCAAATGCATAAATTGCGACAGCAATTGAACACCGTGTTTAAAAATCAGTCGGTATTTTATCGAATCCGTTTACGGGGGGTGGTTCCTTTGTTCGACCGCGAACGTGATATATTTTCGTTTTATTCGGTTTGACAGCGCGAGTGAATGATGAGGAAACTGAATTATTTCATTCTCGTTATCGACACGTGAACATAACGTTTTCGCTAATTAATATTAAGAAAGTTGATGCAACAAAGTATTTTTTCAAGAAATTTTAAGCTTATCTTAATTAAAAAAATCAAAAACTTCGCAATCAGCCAAATTTCAAATTTTAGGTGTAGATTAATAAATGTTTGATCTTTGACATGACATAGTTTTGAAGTCGTAATATTCTTTAATAACTAAGAAATTTATTGTCAAAATTGGGTCATATTTTACCATGTTTGTACAGCAAATAACTCAAGGAATAAAGAATATTTTGGCAAATAAAATGTGTCATGTCAAAGCTTCGATATTTAATTTTCCTATAAAAATATTGCATTTTTTAGATTTGCTCCAAATTCACAAAATAATAAAATTTCATACGTAGACCGAATAATTATAGAAATCTGTAAGTATAAGTGATTGTGCCTAAGGAAGGGCGTATGTCATGTGTTCCAGCAGTAAAATTTAGAATCACTTCCTTTCATAATTATGTTACTAATTTTAGAATTACAAAGTTAATTGATTAATCATCATTATTCAAATTTATGTGATATATATTTATCTCATTCCAAAATATTTAAATAATTTAAAGAGAAAATTCTGCTTATTATTCAGTAAAATTCAATACAATTAAATATAATACAATATAATTTTCATTATCTGACAAACTAAAATCAAAATACTTTTTATATACAATATTTCTCGACTTTTAACGGCAGTAAACTACTGCGTAAACTTGGTAATTTGAATTAGTATTTTTTAAAAACAATATTTTATTAAATTACCATTTTCATTATCATATAATATTATCTCTGGTCCTAGACAATTAAAATAGAATATTTCTATTTATGAATTATTTCAAAGTTTATTTTTTGAACCTGAATATACAATAAAATAGCATAGATTTGCTTCATTTGCTTAATGAATATTCAGATTTGAATGTCATGTAAGAACACTTAACTTCCACAATTTCGTCTTGAGAAATAATTCCTGAAAATATAGAAATTTAATTATAAAAATACACAATATAATTTATAAAAAATTGAATCCATTAAGTGAAGCTCTTAAATATAAATATATATGACAATAAACCAGCAGGGTTTGCAATTTTATCGTGTTCTTCATAAAATTTTTTTACTGTTACTGATTCATTAAATTTCTCGTACTTCGTAGTTTCTGTAGAAAAATATTTTCTTCTTAAAATTAGAAGCAGTAAGTTGGTGAACGACGCAAAAATATGAAAAAATGAAAAATGTCTTAATATAATCTATAATATATCTATTGTATCATAATAAATTTTATATAATTTTATTAAATAAAAATATATTAAGAATTCATTAATATTACAAATTTCATAATGTATTTACAACCAGTAAATTTACTATAATTATGAACTCTGTAGTGCGGTCCTGTTCCATGCGAAAAATTTTGCACACGAACATTTTAGAATTGAATGTTTATTTAATTTCGTGGCGGCAGCACATTACGAGCTGTGTTTTGTTCTGCATCCTTTTCTGGTCGAAAGTGTGATTCCTTTTCTAGTAAACGTCGCTCTTAAACCTTAGTTTTATGCTTCCTTAAATTGATGTATGTATACAATGTAGAATTGTTTTGACGTTGCATCGATTAAAATAAAATATTTCTATTTTTGTGTATAATTTAATTCCTGAAATTTTTACAATTTATAGATTAAAATTTTACCCACAGCACTAAGATGTAGAAATAAAATAGTTGAAATTAAAATTTAGTAATAAAAAGAATAAAGGAGATCAAATAACTTGATAAGTAATTTATGAAATACGCCAGTTTTCCTTCATATAAAACCTCTTAATAAAGTTTCAGACTCCAAAGATGGAAAGTAAATGGATCAAAATTAAAAAATCTCGTGCCTCGACTAAATTGCATTATTATTGAGAATAAGAAAAATCTGTTGTGTATTATTGAAATTCACTATAACGATATGAAAATGTATAAGTCAAGTGTACAAGATAGACGATATTTGTTTTCCTTTAATATTCCCAGTAGCTTGTAGCAAACTTGCGCAATTTTACACGATGTATTCTCATGCACGAAAACCAACCGTGAACCCTATTAAATATTGAAACTTGGCAAAGTGTGTAAAATATCACTCTTTGTTTCTTCACTGCATTTTGCAAGAATTTAAGCGGATGTTCCAAGAGTTTTTATTATAATACAGACAATGAAATATTAAATGGCTGAAAAAAATGGAATCGATTTCATTCTTAAACGCGACGCAGAAAGTTCATAATCTCGGCGTTCAGTCCGATGAATCAACTTTTTTGTAATATTTCATTATCCTAATATCCGGGCGCATGAAGAGCGCTCGCCCATAAAAAATGATTTGGATATTTTATTATTCTGATGAAATACTTCTTTCCTAGCCTTTTCAGGATCTGGTACAGAATAAATGTCTGGAGACCTGTGGAGTATATTAAATTTTTTGATTTATGTTGCTCCGTGCCTGAATTCAGTGCGATACTTTTTACCCGTCTGTATCGACTGCTGTCTTAATTTCAACGAAGGATATAAAAACCCTAATCAAGCTAATGAATTTATGACAAATATAATATTAACGGAATAATACGAATAATAACGCGGATTTTAAGCTTTAATAACACAAACACCCTTTGTCTTGTTGGAAAAAAATTTTTCATTTTATCTTTTAGTGAACTATAATTTTTTTAATGGAAGCTCTTGAGGAGCATAAACATGACTGCGGGTAGGTTTAATATTAGATCTAATGAATTTACGGACAAAGAAAAAAAATATTAAATATTTGTAATAATACGTTTATGTGTGGTTAAAGGATTTTATTAGTAGTGTGAAAATTATTTATGTTTGTTGGTTATTAATACTTACTATTTCAGGAATAAATAAAACCGTACCTTGAACAAAAAAATTCGATTATTAAACGTGAACACATTCAGAAATACTAGCATCTCGCACGTCCAATAAAATCAGACAACCGAGATTGCGGAACCGTAGTTTTATTACATCGTTTTTAGGAAATCTCGATACCGCAATCAGTTGCCGTATCCGCAATCCGAAATGACATATCGCAATTCTTTTAAAACGGCTCCAGGCACTTTCGACATTATGATAAAGACGAGCTGGGAAAACAAAAGACCGGTTTCTCGAACAAATGACAATAACTCATTTCGGTCGGGTGGGCCTCGAGTTGATATCAATTACTCGGAAAACATCTTTCACCCTCACCGAACTTCCGGGACTCACTTTTCCATCCACATCTGCTGGTAACTGATAACTCATTATGTTATAATTGGAAATATTGTCGTCCATTGATGCGAGAGTCGTCCCCACTAGTAATTAGTGATGGTGTCAGAAGTTTTCAGTTTTCCTTTGATTTATCCCATGTTCCGACAGATTAATTATTGGATTTTCCAAAAATGTATTGTTTATTGAATCTACATACATTCATTAAATTGACCTAATTTAATGAATGTATGTTATGTAACCTTGTTGCATTATTTTTCTCTGTATGCTACCGAGTTCGAACGAATTGATACAAATACGTCTGAACTAAACAAGTATACCGTACGAAAAATGCTCTTCGTGTCTGGATGTTGTAAGAGATGGATGCACGACAAAGAGAGAAAAGTTTTGCCCGGTAGTAAGAATCCCTACTCTCAGAGACAATGCGCCGTGCTGGTGCGCGCCGGCGCACAATGTAAATTAATCTTTGCGAATGCATTTAGTAACTCTCCGTATGCGTAGGGATGTAGTTCGAGTTCTTCGGATGCTCCATTTAAATTCCGTAACTTTGTATAATTTTCAATCTGTAAAATGAAATATTTTTTGAGGGTATATCAAAAACAAAAATAAGTATTCTAAAAATAAACTACTTTTTTCAAAATAAAAATGTATCCCAAAAATTAAATAAAATATACCAAAAACAACGTCTGCGGAGACGAACCGCATGCTAAACGCAGCAAAACCAAATGATCCCCTCCAGTCAGTTCGGCCCGCCCACATAATTGCATGTATATCTTTCCTTTTTGTTTACAAAGGGGTATTGATGTTCCGTCTCAATATGCGAGTAGACACGCTCATCATTTTTGATACGGTATATATACATACAGTCATAAGCATAATGGCATTACCACTTTCCAAACAAAATCGCTTGCGACCCGCTCTCGCTAAGCCCCGCCCAGAACCCCAAAAAAAATAACCATAAAACCCAGGTAGACGTAACAAAGGGTCAATGGTACCAGGTCAAAATATTTACTTCTGTCGATTATATAATAAGTATTTCATATTTTTAGAAATATTTCTTTAATCTTGAAAAAACTTAGTTTTTGCAAATTATTATCTCAGGTAGACATAAATTAAATAAAATAGCCCTATTTATAAAAACTAATAAAAATGTATAAAATTATTTCGCTTTTTTGAGAATTCAAATACTATTGTTTTTTAGTATTTATTATAAATATTTTAAAATATAGTCATACTTTTTAGTTGTAAGCAATTGGGATAATAAATTATTATGCGGTCATTGGTCATAATTTCACTCTATTCAGGGAATTGAATAAAACGACTCCTTCTAATTATATAGCGGCTACTTTTTTACGCTTTACGTTATATTAGCAACCACTACTGCCATTCGTAATTGAGTATCTGAATAGTAGGAACATAACTCAGACTGACCGATTCCGAAAATGAATTATGATAAGAATTTTTCGCAAAAATTTTTGAACGCAATACTCAGAATTGACATCAAACTAACTATAAAACGATTGTTCTGCCATCCAGAGCAAATTCTGGTCATTATTTGGACGTTCTTAATAACGTCATGTTGCCGTCCGTTCGTACACTTTACCCGGCCGATGATATGGAGATAATTAATTTTGTTGACGACAATTGCCCCATTCATCCAGCTCGTATTGTGAGAGAGTGGTTTGCGGCCCACAGAGAGATAAACAGAATACCATGGCCTCCTAGATCACCGGATCTTAACCCAATCGAAAACCTTTGGGGGCTCATGATGCAGATGTGGGAGAACCACAACGAACGAACGCCTGGAGACCTGTATCAGCATTGCCTCCACATATTGGAAGGTTTGCGAAGACGGAACTATTGTCACAATATTGTTAATTCAATGAGGGATCGTTTTGAAGCCGTAATAGCCGCTGATGGCGGCTACACACGTTTTTAATTTTATTTATATTATTAATATATTTATTTAATAAAACTATATAATAAATAACTATATATTTTGCTTTATATTTAGTTATTTTATTTCATCTATTAATATCAAAAATAAATGCACAAAATATATTGTAAATCATACGATGTAAATTTATAAATAATAAATTTATAATAATATAATTATACATCTACTCCAAAAACTTTAAATTTACAGAAGTATTCTACAATTATTGCGTTAAGATGGTCACACAAAATGTTACTTACCTACTAAAATACAAATAAATGTAAATTTTGGGATAATTTATGCGAGCCCGCTTGTTCAGGTCGCAAACGAAACTCGACCTTAGGGTGGTAATGCCATTATGCTTATGACTGTACATGTACATGTATACCTATTGAAAAACGTTTGAGACAGAAGTCTGCAATTTTGCCCCGTAGTGGGAGACTTTTACTGGCCCTGTCATACACGATGTCTTTCTCAAAACTCAATAGGATCAAATACTTTTAGATAAGTATGTAAAAGGTTAGTACTTAAGCCTACCACGTACATATTCTCAAGTTGTACGTACGAAACAAAATATTCTGTTTTTCGGTTAGTTAGTTGGATGAATAAAATTATGGATATGAAAAAATTGATTACATTGATTGAAGAAAGGTAATATTTACGGAATCAAAAATTTGGGCAATATTTTTCTTTATTTTATTTCTCCTGAGTTCTCCATATGATCTTCATTTTAGGTCTAGATAAAAGATAATCATAAACCCAAAAAGCGTTTTCTGTTTTCCAGTAAAAGAAATTTTATTAAAGGACTGCTTTTAATAAATAAAATTAGCTGGATTAATTTCACTCCGCTACAAACTAAAAACTATATATAATTAAATACTATCTATAATACCTTTTGCGACCAATATAACCACTTTGTTCGAACAAATTAATACAAAGAAATTTTCGTACGAATTATTATGTAGTGTAACCGCAGCCTAATGCAAAATCAATGTTGTGACTAGCCAACTTTGGTAAAAATAGAGAATATTTTGTTCTTTAGGCAACGAAACAATTGTTTGTTGTTTCGTATCATCGCAACTCTACGATAAACTTGCAATGTTCCCATATAGTTGAGAGTAGATGCAGTCATAATCTTAATCTTGTACAAGTGAGCAGGTTCCAAAATCATATAGGAATAGCATACAAGTTACGTTGATATATAGTAAGTAATTTTATATTCACCATTTTATTTTTACAATCATTTAACAATTAATTTTTTATTTTAAATACAAAAATAAAAAGATGCAACTATTCATTTTTTATTTACAAAAACTGTTATTATAAACTTAAATCCGTTTAATCGTATCGTTTTCTTGTTTCTAGAATATAGCCACAAATGTAAAGGGAGTGACAAGGGTAGCATAGTAACCAGAAATGAGTAACAATTGAAGATCGGATTGTCAAGGAAACGGTTTATTTTTTTTGTATTGCTGAAACTAAATTCATTCTTTTGCCAAACGTTGATACATTCGGATGTGCTGTAATGATTGATTGCGATTTACATCAACCGTCTTGTACGAACAACTAGTAGAATATTCAAATTTTTCAAATAAGAAGAGGTTTGTTCTTAAATAATGAGAACCATACAAGAATTGATAACGTCGTTGAGAAAAATATAGTGAGTAGTAATATACAGTAATTAATTAATTTTGAATGATCACAGGCTCATGAGTAGGCATTATATTTTCCTTGATTTAATAATATTAATTAGTTTGTACTTTTTTTGCCATTTATTTTAAAATAAAAATGAAAATGCATAAATTAGAAGATACAGCTTGTAATTTTCAAATGTATAGAAACTCTAGTTATAAACTTAATAGGTAAATCCTTTTTAATCGTATCGCTTCTTTGTTTGTAGAATCAAGACGTAAAATTAAGGGTGAAAAGGAAAAAGTATTGTATAGTAATTAGGAAGATTCGATTGTCTGAAACTGAATTTACTTATTTTCTATTGCTGAAACATTTTTTTCAAAAGTTTGTGTTTTCAAACACTCTGTTAATATTCTAAGAGGACTTCCCAAGAAGCTAACAACCGTGAAGACCAGCAACAACTGTATTATTCTGTAAGTAGATTTATTGGTATTTTATTATTTTTATTACGGGTACTTTAAGATGTTTTGATATTAATCTACAGATATTACTTTTGAATACTTCTATTATCTGGAAAAATATGAATAATATACCTAAAAATTTAAATACAACATTCTTTGAATGTCATATTCGAAATTTCATATTTTTCTGCACCAGGCTTAACCATACTGACTTTTTAGAATCATCGAGAGAAGATCAAATCGAATTGGATTTTTAAAGCCGCAACTCATTAACTGATGAAGCAAAAATAAGTATCGATATCTAAGGTTAAGATAGAAGAATCTTTGTTCTGTCAGAGTCTTTGATTTTGGTCCTTGTTTTAACTTACGTATTGTTTACAATCATCTCTTCATTACTGAATTCTTTTTCATTGTTGGCATTGTTTGGTTTAATTTGTATGCATATTTTCATGTTTTTGGTGTAACTGTAACAATTTTTGTTTGTTGATTTTATACAAAAAGTTGAACTTTGAAAGTAAGTACTAGTAATAAATCAAAATTCTGTATATATAAATAAGGTGGTCCAGAAGTAACAAATATAGTTTTTTTACTTTATTGAGTTTTAAATTATAATCATACCATCGCCTATTTTTATTTCCAATCTGTAAACTTTTGTGCAAAACTTTATTATTCTCTTTCAACCCCCTTGGAGCAAAAGCCATCCCTTTTTAAATTATCAATGGAATGTGGGTGTGATACGTTGCTAGAAAGGGTTTTTAATTCCCCATTCAACCATTTAATTATCTATAATAAATAAAATAATTACAATAAATGTGTGATTGATGCCATCAACATCCGAATTCGTAGCATCCCTAACACCGAGATATATTTTAATCTTGTATAACGAATCACATTTCAATTTATTTTAAAATAAATTAAAAAAATTAAATTGTTGCATGGAGAATTAAACACCCATTTAGCAGTATATCAAACGTACCCACAATCTGTAGAAATTTTAAAAAGAGTGACTTTTAATTCAAGGGGGTTGAAAAGGGAGGAATAGAGTTTTGTTCAAAATTTTACAATTTGGAAATAAAAATAGGCATATTTCAGGATCTCATTTAAAAATTGTAAGTTATTTAGAAAACTATTTAACACTCATAGAACATCGAAAACAAATACTAGTGTAAAATCAAGTATGTCTATAAATAATGTGGTCCAGATGTAACGAATATAGTTTCTTTACGTTATTGAGTTTTAAATTATAATCATACCATCGCCTATTTTTATTTCCAATCTGTAAACTTTTGTGCAAAACTTTATTATTCTCTTTCAACCCCCTTGGAGCAAAAGCCATCCCTTTTTAAATTATCAATGGAATGTGGGTGTGATACGTTGCTAGAAAGGGTTTTTAATTCCCCATTCAACCATTTAATTATCTATAATAAATAAAATAATTACAATAAATGTGTGATTGACGCCATCAACATCCGAATTCGTAGCATCCCTAACACCGAGATATATTTTAATCTTGTATAACGAATCACATTTCAATTTATTTTAAAATAAATTAAAAAAATTAAATTGTTGTGTGGAGAATTAAACACCCATTTAGCAGTATATCAAACGTACCCACAATCTGTAGAAATTTTAAAAAGAGTGACTTTTAATTCAAGGGGGTTGAAAAGGGAGGAATAGAGTTTTGTTCAAAATTTTACAATTTGGAAATAAAAATGGGCATATTTCAGGATCTCATTTAAAAATTGTAAGTTATTTAGAAAACTATTTAACACTCATAGAACATCGAAAACAAATACTAGTGTAAAATCAAGTATGTCTATAAATAATGTGGTCCAGATGTAACGAATATAGTTTCTTTACGTTATTGAGTTTTAAATTATAATCATACCATCGCCTATTTTTATTTCCAATCTGTAAACTTTTGTGCAAAACTTTATTATTCTCTTTCAACCCCCTTGGAGCAAAAGCCATCCCTTTTTAAATTATCAATGGAATGTGGGTGTGATACGTTGCTAGAAAGGGTTTTTAATTCCCCATTCAACCATTTAATTATCTATAATAAATAAAATAATTACAATAAATGTGTGATTGACGCCATCAACATCCGAATTCGTAGCATCCCTAACACCGAGATATATTTTAATCTTGTATAACGAATCACATTTCAATTTATTTTAAAATAAATTAAAAAAATTAAATTGTTGTGTGGAGAATTAAACACCCATTTAGCAGTATATCAAACGTACCCACAATCTGTAGAAATTTTAAAAAGAGTGACTTTTAATTCAAGGGGGTTGAAAAGGGAGGAATAGAGTTTTGTTCAAAATTTTACAATTTGGAAATAAAAATGGGCATATTTCAGGATCTCATTTAAAAATTGTAAGTTATTTAGAAAACTATTTAACACTCATAGAACATCGAAAACAAATACTAGTGTAAAATCAAGTATGTCTATAAATAATGTGGTCCAGATGTAACGAATATAGTTTCTTTACGTTATTGAGTTTTAAATTATAATCATACCATCGCCTATTTTTATTTCCAATCTGTAAACTTTTGTGCAAAACTTTATTATTCTCTTTCAACCCCCTTGGAGCAAAAGCCATCCCTTTTTAAATTATCAATGGAATGTGGGTGTGATACGTTGCTAGAAAGGGTTTTTAATTCCCCATTCAACCATTTAATTATCTATAATAAATAAAATAATTACAATAAATGTGTGATTGACGCCATCAACATCCGAATTCGTAGCATCCCTAACACCGAGATATATTTTAATCTTGTATAACGAATCACATTTCAATTTATTTTAAAATAAATTAAAAAAATTAAATTGTTGTGTGGAGAATTAAACACCCATTTAGCAGTATATCAAACGTACCCACAATCTGTAGAAATTTTAAAAAGAGTGACTTTTAATTCAAGGGGGTTGAAAAGGGAGGAATAGAGTTTTGTTCAAAATTTTACAATTTGGAAATAAAAATGGGCATATTTCAGGATCTCATTTAAAAATTGTAAGTTATTTAGAAAACTATTTAACACTCATAGAACATCGAAAACAAATACTAGTGTAAAATCAAGTATGTCTATAAATAATGTGGTCCAGATGTAACGAATATAGTTTCTTTACGTTATTGAGTTTTAAATTATAATCATACCATCGCCTATTTTTATTTCCAATCTGTAAACTTTTGTGCAAAACTTTATTATTCTCTTTCAACCCCCTTGGAGCAAAAGCCATCCCTTTTTAAATTATCAATGGAATGTGGGTGTGATACGTTGCTAGAAAGGGTTTTTAATTCCCCATTCAACCATTTAATTATCTATAATAAATAAAATAATTACAATAAATGTGTGATTGACGCCATCAACATCCGAATTCGTAGCATCCCTAACACCGAGATATATTTTAATCTTGTATAACGAATCACATTTCAATTTATTTTAAAATAAATTAAAAAAATTAAATTGTTGTGTGGAGAATTAAACACCCATTTAGCAGTATATCAAACGTACCCACAATCTGTAGAAATTTTAAAAAGAGTGACTTTTAATTCAAGGGGGTTGAAAAGGGAGGAATAGAGTTTTGTTCAAAATTTTACAATTTGGAAATAAAAATGGGCATATTTCAGGATCTCATTTAAAAATTGTAAGTTATTTAGAAAACTATTTAACACTCATAGAACATCGAAAACAAATACTAGTGTAAAATCAAGTATGTCTATAAATAATGTGGTCCAGATGTAACGAATATAGTTTCTTTACGTTATTGAGTTTTAAATTATAATCATACCATCGCCTATTTTTATTTCCAATCTGTAAACTTTTGTGCAAAACTTTATTATTCTCTTTCAACCCCCTTGGAGCAAAAGCCATCCCTTTTTAAATTATCAATGGAATGTGGGTGTGATACGTTGCTAGAAAGGGTTTTTAATTCCCCATTCAACCATTTAATTATCTATAATAAATAAAGTAATTACAATAAATGTGTGATTGATGCCATCAACATCCGAATTCGTAGCATCCCTAACACCGAGATATATTTTAATCTTGTATAACAAATCACATTTCAATTTATTTTAAAATAAATTAAAAAAATTAAATTGTTGTGTGGAGAATTAAACACCCATTTAGCAGTATATCAAACGTACCCACAATCTGTAGAAATTTTAAAAAGAGTGACTTTTAATTCAAGGGGGTTGAAAAGGGAGGAATAGAGTTTTGTTCAAAATTTTACAATTTGGAAATAAAAATAGGCATATTTCAGGATCTCATTTAAAAATTGTAAGTTATTTAGAAAACTATTTAACACTCATAGAACTTCGAAAACAAATACTAGTGTAAAATCAAGTATGTCTATAAATAATGTGGTCCAGATGTAACGAATATAGTTTCTTTACGTTATTGAGTTTTAAATTATAATCATACCATCGCCTATTTTTATTTCCAATCTGTAAACTTTTGTGCAAAACTTTATTATTCTCTTTCAACCCCCTTGGAGCAAAAGCCATCCCTTTTTAAATTATCAATGGAATGTGGGTGTGATACGTTGCTAGAAAGGGTTTTTAATTCCCCATTCAACCATTTAATTATCTATAATAAATAAAATAATTACAATAAATGTGTGATTGATGCCATCAACATCCGAATTCGTAGCATCCCTAACATCGAGATATATTTTAATCTTGTATAACGAATCACATTTCAATTTATTTTAAAATAAATTAAAAAAATTAAATTGTTGTGTGAAGAATTAAACACCCATTTAGCAGTATATCAAACGTACTCACAATCTGTAGAAATTTTAAAAAGAGTGACTTTTAATTCAAGGGGGTTGAAAAGGGAGGAATAGAGTGTTGTTCAAAACTTTACAATTTGGAAATAAAAATAGGCATATTTCTGGATCTCATTTAAAAATTGTAAGTTATTTAGAAAACTATTTAACACTTATAGAACATCGAAAACAAATACTAGTGTAAAATCAAGTATGTCTATAAATAATGTGGTCCAGATGTAACGAATATAGTTTCTTTACGTTATTGAGTTTTAAATTATAATCATACCATCGCCTATTTTTATTTCCAATCTGTAAACTTTTGTGCAAAACTTTATTATTCTCTTTCAACCCCCTTGGAGCAAAAGCCATCCCTTTTTAAATTATCAATGGAATGTGGGTGTGATACGTTGCTAGAAAGGGTTTTTAATTCCCCATTCAACCATTTAATTATCTATAATAAATAAAATAATTACAATAAATGTGTGATTGATGCCATCAACATCCGAATTCGTAGCATCCCTAACATCGAGATATATTTTAATCTTGTATAACGAATCACATTTCAATTTATTTTAAAATAAATTAAAAAAATTAAATTGTTGTGTGAAGAATTAAACACCCATTTAGCAGTATATCAAACGTACTCACAATCTGTAGAAATTTTAAAAAGAGTGACTTTTAATTCAAGGGGGTTGAAAAGGGAGGAATAGAGTGTTGTTCAAAACTTTACAATTTGGAAATAAAAATAGGCATATTTCTGGATCTCATTTAAAAATTGTAAGTTATTTAGAAAACTATTTAACACTTATAGAACATCGAAAACAAATACTAGTGTAAAATCAAGTATGTCTATAAATAATGTGGTCCAGATGTAACGAATATAGTTTCTTTACGTTATTGAGTTTTAAATTATAATCATACCATCGCCTATTTTTATTTCCAATCTGTAAACTTTTGTGCAAAACTTTATTATTCTCTTTCAACCCCCTTGGAGCAAAAGCCATCCCTTTTTAAATTATCAATGGAATGTGGGTGTGATACGTTGCTAGAAAGGGTTTTTAATTCCCCATTCAACCATTTAATTATCTATAATAAATAAAATAATTACAATAAATGTGTGATTGATGCCATCAACATCCGAATTCGTAGCATCCCTAACATCGAGATATATTTTAATCTTGTATAACGAATCACATTTCAATTTATTTTAAAATAAATTAAAAAAATTAAATTGTTGTGTGAAGAATTAAACACCCATTTAGCAGTATATCAAACGTACTCACAATCTGTAGAAATTTTAAAAAGAGTGACTTTTAATTCAAGGGGGTTGAAAAGGGAGGAATAGAGTGTTGTTCAAAACTTTACAATTTGGAAATAAAAATAGGCATATTTCTGGATCTCATTTAAAAATTGTAAGTTATTTAGAAAACTATTTAACACTTATAGAACATCGAAAACAAATACTAGTGTAAAATCAAGTATGTCTATAAATAATGTGGTCCAGATGTAACGAATATAGTTTCTTTACGTTATTGAGTTTTAAATTATAATCATACCATCGCCTATTTTTATTTCCAATCTGTAAACTTTTGTGCAAAACTTTATTATTCTCTTTCAACCCCCTTGGAGCAAAAGCCATCCCTTTTTAAATTATCAATGGAATGTGGGTGTGATACGTTGCTAGAAAGGGTTTTTAATTCCCCATTCAACCATTTAATTATCTATAATAAATAAAATAATTACAATAAATGTGTGATTGATGCCATCAACATCCGAATTCGTAGCATCCCTAACATCGAGATATATTTTAATCTTGTATAACGAATCACATTTCAATTTATTTTAAAATAAATTAAAAAAATTAAATTGTTGTGTGAAGAATTAAACACCCATTTAGCAGTATATCAAACGTACTCACAATCTGTAGAAATTTTAAAAAGAGTGACTTTTAATTCAAGGGGGTTGAAAAGGGAGGAATAGAGTGTTGTTCAAAACTTTACAATTTGGAAATAAAAATAGGCATATTTCTGGATCTCATTTAAAAATTGTAAGTTATTTAGAAAACTATTTAACACTTATAGAACATCGAAAACAAATACTAGTGTAAAATCAAGTATGTCTATAAATAATGTGGTCCAGATGTAACGAATATAGTTTCTTTACGTTATTGAGTTTTAAATTATAATCATACCATCGCCTATTTTTATTTCCAATCTGTAAACTTTTGTGCAAAACTTTATTATTCTCTTTCAACCCCCTTGGAGCAAAAGCCATCCCTTTTTAAATTATCAATGGAATGTGGGTGTGATACGTTGCTAGAAAGGGTTTTTAATTCCCCATTCAACCATTTAATTATCTATAATAAATAAAATAATTACAATAAATGTGTGATTGATGCCATCAACATCCGAATTCGTAGCATCCCTAACACCGAGATATATTTTAATCTTGTATAACGAATCACATTTCAATTTATTTTAAAATAAATTAAAAAAAATTAAATTGTTGTGTGGAGAATTAAACACCCATTTAGCAGTATATCAAACGTACCCACAATCTGTAGAAATTTTAAAAAGGGTGACTTTTAATTCAAGGGGGTTGAAAAGGGAGGAATAGAGTTTTGTTCAAAATTTTACAATTTGGAAATAAAAATAGGCATATTTCTGGATCTCATTTAAAAATTGTAAGTTATTTAGAAAACTATTTAACACTCATAGAACATCGAAAACAAATACTAGTGTAAAATCAAGTATGTCTATAAATAATGTGGTCCAGATGTAACGAATATAGTTTCTTTACGTTATTGAGTTTTAAATTATAATCATACCATCGCCTATTTTTATTTCCAATCTGTAAACTTTTGTGCAAAACTTTATTATTCTTTTTCAACCCCCTTGGAGCAAAAGCCATCCCTTTTTAAATTATCAATGGAATGTGGGTGTGATACGTTGCTAGAAAGGGTTTTTAATTCCCCATTCAACCATTTAATTATCTATAATAAATAAAATAATTACAATAAATGTGTGATTGAAGCCATCAACATCCGAATTCGTAGCATCCCTAACACCGAGATATATTTTAATCTTGTATAACGAATCACATTTCAATTTATTTTAAAATAAATTAAAAAAAAATTAAATTGTTGTGTGGAGAATTAAACACCCATTTAGCAGTATATCAGACGTACCCACAATCTGTAGAAATTTTAAAAAGGGTGACTTTTAATTCAAGGGGGTTGAAAAGGGAGGAATAGAGTTTTGTTCAAAATTTTACAATTTGGAAATAAAAATAGGCATATTTCAGGATCTCATTTAAAAATTGTAAGTTATTTAGAAAACTATTTAACACTCATAGAACTTTGAAAGCAAGTACTAGTACAAAATCAACCTATTTAACGCCCATAGAACATTGAAAGCAAATACTAATATTAAATCAAATACCTGTATATAAATGAGGTGGTCCATAAGTAACGAATATTGTTTTTTACGTTATTGAGCAATATTATCTTGCCATTGTCTAATTTTATTTCCAGTCTGTGAACTTTTGCGCAAAATTTACTATAGAGAAGTAATGAAATCTTGTGTAACTAATCACATTTTAATTTATTTTAAACTAAATTAAATTGTTTTATGCAGTATTAAACATCCATTTAGCAGGCGACATTTAATTCAAGGGGATTGAAAAGAAAGGAATAGTTTTGTTCAAAATTTTACAATATGGAAACTAAAATATGGGCATAGTTATGGATTTTACCTTAAAATCTTAAGTAAAGCAGAAAACTATTGTATTCTTTATTTATGGATATCTCTGATAAATTGTAAAAAAAGAATTGGTAGTGGAGATATTTTGCTAACAATCACTGAAGAATGAAGTACCGAAGTTTATTATGACTACAATTCTAAAAATAAGATTGCGTTACTTCACAATTATTAAAGGACCAAGAGTTTATAACCAAATTTGGCTGCAGAAGAGAGAGAAGTACATATAAATCTGTAAATTTAACTTGAAAAAATAAAAAATATGATTTTTATGATATTATTTTATTTTAATTTTGAGATGTTTTTTATTATTATAATTTAATTAAATTGTATAAGTTACTGATATTAATAATCGACATGTCATAAAATAAAATGTACACAATAAGAGTAATATGATATGCTACACTGACTACAAATCTGATTAATACTTAATTCTTTTAAAATTTGTTGAAATGCTTTAGTAATAAATTGGAACAATACTGTTAGCAATATTGACTTAACATTTACCTCAACTACTAAAGCACAACAATCGATGAGTTTTGAATATAATTTGGTTATACTTTTATTACACCAATTTCACATTAACTAAAGAGCTATCTTAATAAACAAAGTGGTTAAAATTTAAATGAAAATTAGTGTTCCTGAAATGGTATCCAATAAATCCATTAACAGGAACACATAACAAGTCCAAATGAAACTAATTGAAATTTCAAATTGTACAAACAATCATGTTGATTTATAAATTTCCATTTGTGTTTTTATGCACACGAAAAGAACCAACAAAACAATTAACTAAATGCAACGCTTAAAAAAATAAATTTTAATTTTAAATTGAAATCAAAACAAAACTATAAATTGTTTAGTTTTGCCTGACTGTTGTTTTGAACGCAGAAGTTGGATGGAATCGGGTGCAAATAATAAATAGAACTTTATTTTATTGCAACTAAAGAACGAATAAAAAACAGTCATAAAAATCAATTGTTATACGTCGTAGTATATTTTTTTGAGAAACAGACAAACTTTCCTGAAACGTATTAAATTTAAAGTGCCTGTAATGACAGTTGGAAAGTTTACCGCAACAACATAAATGCTATAAGTTTCTGGGAAACTTATTAACACTGTACACAAACTTGTAATTTATAGCTATAGCACAGCACATATCTTTTATTTTCTGCAGCATTTTCTTCCAGCTAACTAGTTTCCAGAGTTCCAGACATTGAAAGTTAATATAATAACGATCGACTACAATTTGCTGAACAAACCATGGATGAAAAATAAGAAAAATAATAGAAAAATGAGACACGGCTTTGCCTGTGCATTTCAAAAACTAAGACTAAGACTTTAATTCATTACTGGCTCTTCTCAGCAACACTTCATGAATATTTTTATTTCTTTCGCAAATTCGACTAATGGTAAAAGTTCGATGCCAGTAAATAAGTGAGTGAGGAGGTCCCGTGTCAGGAATACGATGCGGTTAAATTGCGGATGTGATATATAGCAATCAAAAAGACATCAAGTGGGTCTAGAAAAGCTGGGTAATGGCGCCGATGTGAGATCCCCAAGGTAACATATGTTAACGTCAATGGGGGTAATCAAGAGCTTACATGGTAATTACATTCATTGCAAGGGCGGCGTCACCACCACTTTTTTATCGGCCACATCAGAATCCAAGGATGTTGTTAATTCGCCTTAATTTAACCAACATAAATTTCATATACCACGAGATTATAGAAATATCATTATCATAGATAGAGTCTAAAAAATTAATAAATATTTTAGTATAAATATAGTGTTTTATTATTTAACCCTATCAGATATTAAAACGTGTCAGGGAATTAGAACACAAGATAGATATTAGATAAGGAGTTACTGATGCAATTAAGACGTGTAGTGAAAGGCGTGCTAAAATTTACCATTATATTGCAAGCAAATTGGACTGAAACGTCAAGCAGACTTTTAGTAATAATATATTCCTTTAGAAACAAAGCTTAAAACGATGGTAACCTTAGAAATTAACTCCTAGTTATTTCAGCAACAGTGTCAAGAAGCGCAGTTTAAGTATTACAGTGACACAATTTCAAGGAACAAAAGCCGAAACTCCTTACCTTAGTTAAAACACATATAAAGAAAGTTTGCACGATTTACGAATATTTAATTAAAAATTGCGAAAATACCTGTTGGAAATGCAGCATCTCCTTTATTTACTTTTCGCATTCCGACTTGAAATATTCCGGCGGGCGTTCCATAATTTATCGCTGTTACGTTTATGTGTTCGAGTTGCAAGGTGAGCCGTTCCTGTGGCAGATGATATTGGGCGTAATAGATGCGAGCTACTACGCCATAATATTTATAAATGGCCCTTTAAAAAATTACTATCACTTTACTTTGACTTTTGTGCTTTGCATATGTTGTTGTTTAAAATTACCAGGTCGAGATGAGAAATTGTCACGAGATGCAATTTCGCATATGGAATCTTGTCATTTCAACCTGGGGTATCGTCAGATCTTACTTATATTTATGTGGCATGTCAGCTTGAAAATTAATTGAACTTGCTGCTTTTATAAATTTATACAAAAAGGCAACTGTAACATGGAAAGAGATCACATTTATTCTAATAATATAGGAAGATGGATTGGCAAAGAGGAAAAAGAAAATGAGATAAGAGAAGATGAGAAGATATTAAAAATTTTAATGTCTTTAGTTCTATACAATTTTACGCTAATTCACAAATAAATCCCTTATTAGTTTCTTCCTTTAATAAAACGTTTTAATTAGGGTCTCAGATCGGCAAAAGACCGTGAAGATAAAAGAACCGTAATAAGGAAAAAAATAAATTTACCAACTGGAAATGAAGATAAAACCTCTGTCAAATGTGCGCCGAATCTTAATAACTTCTCCTTTATTGGGTACTCCATGAAGTATGTATTAGCTTGGTGCGCGACTTTTTTAAATATTGAAATTAACGCCCGTTAAATTCGAAATTGACTCATAAAGTTCCGCGTTTGCAGCAGTAAAAGTAAAATTAGTTATTCATTATGTAACATTGAGTTTCATTAAATCCAGTTATTCATAGTTTGAAGCTTAATTGCTTGAAACTCATTTAGAGACAATGTCGTTCAAAGTTGTTATGTGAGACCAGCTTTTCCAATATACTTTTTTTCTAACAAAGTGAAAATAAGTCATTTTGGTATTCGTCCATTTTAATCCACTAATTATAATGTGTGTATGGATATTGAACATAAAGCCGGGAGAAGTGCATTATGTTGCTACTAGGTAACGAACATATATCAAAGGATGTTCAATCAGATAGCAAATCATCGAACCCGGCAGTTGTTTTAACAAAGAACCTTTTCAGTGGGTAACCTGTGCACCCGCTTTTAATGAAAGACTGAAAGAGGGTATTTATTAAACGAAAATCCTGCATCCATTTTCATGATTAGACCTGTTTATCGATTTTATTAAAATCTGTGGCTACGACAAAATAAACTAAATTAATTAATCAGATAATCTCTTTTATCAAGTTCATAAAAACATTGCATAGAAACGGAGCCCTTAGAATATAACATCAATATAACCGATAAAAAATTATTTGGAAGTTCCTTAACTCGCTTGCCAAGTGATTGTATTTGATGGGTCACGTACATGGACGGTTTTGTCAACACTAAGGACCACTTAATCCTCGACGGCACGGATTGAGGGTCCCGTACATATTGGAAAGCACTTTATTTAATTCACAACAACAACAACAGACTTGCAAAGTTACATGGTCCAGTCCTGCTCGGCAAATAGCTATCGGCGGTGGAAAAACAAACAAACGCCCCGGAAAAATATACATGCAGAACTTTATGACCTTTCCAATGGTTTGGAGTCCAATTTTTAACTCAAATATGTGCGTTTCATCAGTGGCTTAATCAGTTATTGATGAAAGTCGCTTTCGTTGTTGTGTAGTAGTTTTTTTTAACTTTTTCTAATGAAATGTTAATTGATGAGTTTGGTTAATTAAATTAAATTGGTCATGATAAAAAAAGATAAAACGAAATTTATAAATCAGAGCTCAAGATATATCAAATAATAATAATAATAATAATAATAATAATAATAATAATAATAATAATAATAATAATTTTAAATTGTTTATAAAATCCTGAATGAAGCATTTGCAAAAATAATCTCTTGGACTCTTGAAACTCGAACAAATTTTGATTTGATGGATGGATCCGATGAAGCTGAATCTGGCGCATTTAAAATAGATCAATTTACGGTTGACCACTTGGGATGCACTAAACATTTCTGTCGTATGCATTTCCATCCAGTTGCGGGATGGAAATCCCTGGACCGTTACCGGTAAATAAAACGACAAGGTAAACTGACCAAGCAAAACGCACCTACCGACTCTCCCCAAACAATACGCCGGTGGTATTGTTTTGTAAGTAGATTACACGAAACATTAACAACAAATAAACTAAGGCCACTGTGGTTGTAATTGCTGAACTACTTTGCCTTCACTGGACTAGTTTGGTCTCCCAGGTCACCATCTCCAAGATTAGCTATCTCAACTGCAAGATAAACTTGACAGTTTAACACCGATACCATAATTTCGTGCATAAAATTTATGTTGATGATATTTTACAACAGAATAAGTTTTCATTCGATTACATTAATTAGTTGCTTTAATGGACTGGAATATTTTTATCAATTATTTGAATTGTTCAAAGGGGTTTATTGTAATTACATTTTTAATTAAACATTTTCATTAGTAAATTATACTGTTCACTTTAATTTCCCATTTCAATTTGTTAAAGCTGTTTTAAATTGATATGTATTATGCCAATATTACACAATAGGATTACTTCAGTTTAATTATTATAATTAATTATTTAATTGTTCGTAGATTGTTGCATTATTTTTAATGCATCTTGTATTCATGAAACTAAATAAATTTAGCAGTTTAAAACAACATTACTTTATCGACGTGCTCACTAAATATTAAACCGCGTAATGAACTCATTTTTGTAATACCCAATATCCATACATCAATTGATTGAATCGTAATATTGACCGAATGGACGTTTGCTGGTTGAACATTATTAAGGAACATAAGCGAATGTCAATGGTTTGTCAGCGCCCAATCGCCACAACTCTGTTTGTATCATGCAAGCAAATATTAATTTACCGAAATACGAAATTGAAATATGCCGCATGCAACCAAATTTGTTTCGAGCGAATTATATTTTATGTTGCTCGTTTAATGTTAATTTAATGCGTTAGCTTTAACATTACTGGATATTTTGTATGGTGCTTGTGTGTCTTATTATGTGCTTGTAATATTGCAATGAACAACAATGGCTGTATATAATTAATTTTCGATGCATTGTTGTCGGAAAATAACAGAAATGTTCATGGTAAAATGTTTGGTGTTTTGCAAATAGAACGTTGGAATATGTCTGAATAACGTGATTTTCGCTGAAATACAGACCTTTATTGAAGATGAAAGATAAAAGTTGGCAATTTGAGTTTTATGAAATCGCAAAATCCGAATGCAAGAATGTCGGTCGATTAACAACGCTGCGATGCAAATGAGAATAGAAACTTTTATTACACATGCATGGTTAAATTGTTATGTGGACCTTAAAGCAAAAAAAAAATTAAACGCTATTTTATCGTGGAAATACTGTTAAGTTTATTTTTACTAAATAACTTTGTTAATCTGTTAGCTTTTAATCAAGGATTTATAAATGAGCTTTTGTTGGAAATTTATTTTTCTCTTGTGAAATTGAATATTTTCCATTATTCCAACTGAATTAAAAATAAAAGTGAGGACTGGACATTCTCCACACTGCGGCATATTTATTTTAAATTGTAACAAAAGTTAAATGTTTCATTTAAACTTTACAGAATAAATTTAAATATGCAATTTTCAGACTCAGCTTTGCCCCCGTTTAGTTCAGAATATTTAATACCTGATGGAAATAAATTGTCTAATTCAAATAAATGAATGAAGTAATTGTAACGTTTACTGAAAAAAGTGCATCGTCATCACTCAAGTATTCTATCAAAAATGTCCGTGTCTTTCAAAAATGTATTCTATCGGTCAGCACAAACAATCGCTTCTCTTAACGTCGCGACGTCATAGAGCGATAATAAAGTATAAAGTTGAAGAAATATGAAAAGCAATTGTTTGTAGTAATGTAATAAAAGCACGTGAATATTTTCATTTCCTTTTGCGGGAAAGGAAATACGACAATTCCATTCGCTTTCTGTGACTTTTCCGTGAAAGGACTGATATACGTCCTGCGGCCACTATGTCTACCCGAGAGCAAAGAAAAAAAAAAATACTATTCTAAAAAGAAAACTGTACGTTTATTGTTTGGCTGTGGAACTTTTATTGATTTGCGTGCGCAAAAATGTAGTTTCATGAACTAATTAACAGAAATATTTCCATACAAAGTCCTGTTGCGAAAACGTGGAAATTATTGCAACCCTAACTGGAAAAATGCAAATGCAGATCGCTTCAAACTAAGTCATTAAATTGTGAAAAACAGTTTATAAAACGAAAAAAAGACGTAAAATATGAATGCCAGAATACCAAAAGAGGTCGAGCTTTTTATGGGAAACTATTTATGGTCGCAATAAACTTCAACATTGTATGCGTATTATCAAAATTCACGTCAAGTCGTATTTAAAAATAACAAAGAATTTCGTTCATACTATTTATTATCAACGGTTTCATTTCCACAATCTTTGTTGTCAGATGTTAATGATCTAATTTATGCACGTTTTGTGCAAGGATTGAATTTTCGTATTTTCATAAATATGTAAAGAATAATTGTCCCCGTTTGAAAATGCACGTAATTCAAAGAATCCTTACCCTTATCGGGCACTTTCGACCCGGACACACACGTACTTATTTATAAACACACTCATTGAATGTAATCCAGAACTTTGGACCGCATATGTAAATGTTAGACGTGCAAAAACACTTTGAGTTATTATTCAGAGGATTCATATATTCATGGAACCGACTTTTCTATTTATGACATCGTAAAATGCAACTTAATCATTCGCGGGACCAACTGCACATTATTCGGCTCCGGCGTAAACCGAATTGTTTTTGCAACAGCAAAACATCTCGGTCACACAAGCGCTAAATAAATTAAACTGACGGATAAATGCAAAACGAATTTAAATCACATATGCAGATAGGAAAACTTTCGTATAAATAAATTGTCAAGGTAATATTTACTCATTACGAGTTTGTCCAACTTGTGACTTTGTATGCACAAATTTCTATCTAAATAAAACCACTGCGAATCACATGGGCATTATAAACTAGCATAAACAGTCATTGTTTAATACGAATTAGCTAATAATATTTTTCAGGTAAATGATTTTCAGTACCCAAAAATGAATGGATTTTACTCTTAACATTGATTACTACTCAAAATTAAACTTTAAAAACTCGTAATGGTTCAATTAATCCGCCTGAAATGGAGTAGGTCGAACAAAAGGGCCGCTTTTGTCGAAGGTAAGCCGTAACATTCCATTCGAATTGTCCACGTAAGTAAAGCAAACTAACATTTAAAACTCCACTCCACATATTTTATTCAGGGGAAATCGAACCGACTGCGCGGCCGGGATTAAAAGCTCTTTGGTACTAATTTCTCTCGCCGTCTATTTTTAGTAGCGATTCTTTTGTTACTTGACAAACCTCGTAAAGAACAAAGTGAAACAAAGCCTCGCAGGTTCGGTTCATCTTGTGCACTCTGCCAGAGGAGGAAATGGCACGTGTTAAGGACGGATCGAAAAAAATCCACAACACTAATTAGAAAAATATTGGTTTTGACCCTAAAAGAAACTTTTTTTTCTCAACTTGCTTAATATTTTTTTGTTACACTCTTTTTTGGTGGGTAATAAAATGATGGAAATATTGTTGGTACGCTTGGTGCTTGGGAGTATAGGAAAGCTCTCAAGCAATTAGATGAAATCTACTTTTCGAGAACTTTCAATACTGTTCAATTCCCGCATAAAATTTACATTTTATCTGGATGGGAGTTCTACCGAACAAAATATCAACTAATATTGGAACCTAAAGCCTTTATGACATTCTCTGTCTCGCGTCTTGATACTTTATCAATTTTATTCGTCCCGAGCAAATTTTTCAGATAAAAAGTTTCCAAAGTACATTTATATCGATGTAAAAAATATGTTTTCACCCCTAATATTATTCGTAAAGTTTTTAGAATCTCACTTCCTGTTACACGATTATACAACTTTACCAAAGAATCATTTCAGAAATATAAAAATCGTCACTCCCCACATACAACAATAAAGAAAAGTCCAATTCCCCAAAACACAATATCCATTAATCTTCAGTATTAAATTCACCAAACACAAGAACACAAATACGTATATGGGTACAAAGCGTCGATTTGCTTTGTCAGCGGTATTTATTTTCTTATTCATAACCGTAATGGAGAACAGACGCAACCAAGCTTTGTGCTGGATAATACGATAATGGACTAATCTAATGTGTTCCGTATAGAATACAGTAAATGGATTATTTTGATAAATTATTTATTTGATGTACAACGTCAAGTCCGTTAAGTTTCACGTTCCCGACCATTTAGGATTTGCCGAGGGATTGAAACGTATCAGGGCGATGGATATGAGTGTTTTATAATTTATTTCGGCCCGGGTGATTATCCTTCCTTTTGTTATTTAATTGGAGGTTTTATTACTACATAAATATAAATTAAACATATACGATCGATATATTATTTTATACCTGGGATTTATTTATTTAAATTTTATCATTGACAACTTCTGTTATTGTTTGTATTTGATATTTTACTTCTATCATTAGAAAATTCTATCATTTTTCTATTTCTCTATCACTTATTTAGATCTTAACATTATTGATTTAGTGGGCTTTATGAGTTTATGAGTTTGAATTTTTTTACTATCAATAAATATAAAGGTATAGTATAAAATAAACTTGATGGCAATCATACAGTTTTTTATTGTCATATTTATTGCAACTGAATTATAAATGTGTCATGTTTCCATCTTAAATAGTGTGGTCCTATTTTATTATGTTTTTATTTGTTTATAATATCTTTATCACTTTTTCTCTTTCTTTATGCTCATTATTAGATCCAATATTCAAAATTAAAATTGTAGAGTGTAACTTTTTAATAGCTTAAATGTCGTTCCCTTAGTTTCTTCTAAATTCTTTTAAATTATATGAAATTAGTTAAAAATTTATAAACAAGATTATAAAAAAATTAAATTATTTTAAATCTAAAAGCTTTGTTCCTTTTGCTGCGACTTTTTTATAAAAACATTTACTTTTAGTAATTTTATCACAAAGAAAGTTGTGTTTAAATCAGAATAAATCATTTGTAGTTTCGCGAAAATTAACCGATCGTGTTTAAGCTGCAGGCGTCGTGATTCCGTTTGAAAATAATACCACTGTCACCGGCTGAAACAGCGTAAATAGATTCAAATTGTCTGTGAATCGAGAAAATATATTAAGACGTCAATCATTCAGCAATGACGTACCATTCCGTGCATTATAGATCGAAACCTGTAGTCTGTGGCTGGGAATTATTATAAAAGTTTGACGTCTGAATTTTGAGGCTCGAACAGACTGACAGCCTGCAATCAGCCAAATGGAGACGTCACTTTTACGGGAAAGTATTAAAACGCGACTCATTCCAACTTTTGCCGCTAAATTGATTCCTAAATCTCCGTGCTTCAATTATATTTTTTACTGATGGAGTTGTATATAAAGTTTATGCTAATCCAACTCGCCGTTTATTCAACAATATTTTGTTAAAGTTAGTTACTCTTGTTTTCACCAAAACTGACTGCATGAGCTCAAATTTCGAGCCACCATTGTTGTCAACAAATTTAAATAGATAAACAAAAATTCTGTTCATGTTATGGACAATCTCTCTCCTATTTACTATAATATTTCCTGCGGAGTCTCAATTAGGCGATGCATTTGCGTTAGGAACCCGTCTAATTGTCTTGTCAGCATTGTATTACCTATTGTCTTCGATTCAATAATGAGGTTGGATAATATTCATGTGTAATTTGTAGTTTAGTTACGGTGGGATCAAGTTTTCAGATCTATTGTTGTTTATTATCTTGTAGATAATATTTATTGTTCTTTTGCTGACTGTCAAACGTACTGATTATGAATTAAACTGTAAAGTTCAGTCTTAATTTTTGTGCAGATTAATTATCCCCAACCTGCAAGTTAATTTACCAATTAAATATCGTAATAAAGGACCATTAATATTAATTAATAAAGCCCAGCAAGTTATTAATGGATGCTTTAAATACGGGAGGGTGAGAGAATATTAAGCTATTATGAAATATTAATCTTCAGCGGTATTAGAAGTCCAGGCGTTTTTATTTTCCGGGATTTTAAAACTTACCCGCAATATGAAATTAATTTTTGTTGGCAATGTACTATACACCACGTCCGTATTATGAGATTACACGCTTGAATATTCAAAATTAAACTGTTACAAATAGGAGCAGTTTCAATTTGGACATTTCATTAATTACTAGTGTAATAAACTTATTCGAAATAAATTAAACACTACATAATTCGGTTTATGTATTTTTAATTGAACACTAACGAATTAAATCCTCCTGAAAACGAAAAAGCACTCGCGAAGCAAAACTTCCCGATTTACATTTTAATATTATGGTAATTTGATTGCTAGTGAACGAGTTTCGGCTTTTGATATAATTAAGGGGTGCAAAAAATGTTTTTTTAATATTGGCCCTGCCCACTTTTAATTAATTGTTTTTCGCCTAATTGCCGCGACTTATTCCAATTATATTTTTATTATGCAGATTCGCTTTATGAATGTTTGCTTGCGGAGGCGTGCTATTTTGTTTATTAAGAGGTTATAATTAATTTAATTGAAAATAATGTTGGTTTAGACATTTTAACTTAAAAGTCTTATTAAGTGTAATCAACTTTCTATAATACAAATCTTGAATTCAAGATTAATTAATATATTTTTTTTTAATTTTGATGTTAAAGTTAAATAATTTAATTTTAACATCAAATAAATGGTTAATGGCCCAAATTATTTTTTTTATTTGATATAAATCAACAAGTTTATGTGTACGTAATGAAAAACTTGTTAATAATTATTATGTATATGTGTATATTTATATATTGATTTTAATGAATACTAGCTCGTATAAAAAGAAAATTAAAAATCTATGTGTCATAAACATTGTTTGCTATATCTTTTGAACGAGTTCTACCATATTATTTTTTGGAGTCGAAAATTGATTAGGACAATTTTAACAAGTTAAAAAAATTCTCCATTGAATTTTTTATCTATCAAAATGGACACACACCAAATTTCTTAAGAAAATATTACGTATTAAGTTAGAAATGACATAATTAAATAAGTTTTTTGTCTGAGTTTCTATTATTCTATTGTTAATTGTAATCGAATTATAAACAGCCGACTGTATTTCTATTTTTTGTTTACTAATGTATAAACATTATCGTTGCAGTTATAGCTTAATTAAGTTTAATATAAAAAAATAATAAAGCATCAAAAGCAACAAGTATCTTTAACAAAAATTAGAGGAATAATATTTAATTTAACAGTAATTAACCATTAACTTCATCTTAGACATTATATTTCTAATAAACTGTTCCCATTTTGAGATTTAATAAACCTTAAACTAAACCTCGTTAATTTGATGAGAAAATAAATAGCTCGTCTGAAATAAACGGTGCAAAGAAATGTTTTTAATATCAGCCCCAGTGAGCCTGAAAGTATGGTAATTGCACTGATTTATTACCATTATGTGCTCTAATTAAGAGTAATTATGGGTAGCAAATGGTTCTGCAGATAAGTCTAACGCGACGTCCTAAAATTTATTGTGATAATGCAAGAAATATTCCACCGCCCAGTGGAATTCTTATCAGCACGTTGGTATCTGCAGCGAGAAGGTTAATAGTTTTACTTTTGATATTGTAATTTGGACGCGAGTAATTACACATCATTATCAAACAAGATAACGACGATAAATTCGCCCCCAACACTAAACACCGCATCGCATGTTCCGTGCTTCTATTGACATCCGAAGCTTAAACAGACCTCATTGTCTTGAGGTGTTTCCAGTTCCTGAAATGGGATTTCGCTGCATCATTTGGACGGACAGGTGTTGCGTCAAGGAACTACCCGGGAGGCCCGTTCCCCAGACGATTTTCCTCCCGGTTACCCGATCCGGACCTCCGGAGACCGAGCAACAGCGGCGGCCCGCCACTATGACAGATACGACGTCTGTTGACGGATTGTTATTGTTTTATGGCATTTTTTCCCCGTCGCCGGAGGCGGGAAACAACGGCGCCGATACGCGAACACGAAAATGTATCGTTCAGTCACGGAAAACGCGATCCTGGCTCTCGTAACCATGCGATACGCTTTTCATGATGTTTTTAAGTAAATATTACAATCTCGAAGGTATGGCTCCCTTCGCAACATTAAAAAGGTCATAAATTGTATCCAAGTAGGTACTAAAGTCTTATTTTTCTATTTATTTTTGTAATTATGTATACCGTTTTTCAATTATCTACATAGTTTAACAAAAGTGAATGAAATTATTAATTGTGCATTTTATAATAAACAGAACAAGTCAATTTTTAAGACAATGCACATATACGTGTATATTATTTTTTATGTTACCAGTTAATTAAAGTACTGATTAATCATATTTTCGAGTATGCGTAGTGCGTCAAAATACAACATTAAATGCTGTAATATCTTGCTACTGAAACCCAGAAAAAGAGTGTCTGTATTTCTACGCCAAAGATTCATATATCATAATATTTATCATTCGTTACAGTTGCAATTTCTTGCGACGCTTTTTATCCGCTAAACATTTTTAAAAACGCTATTCACCATTTTCCATTTATCATCCACAAAAAAAGGTGGAAAAGGTCCTCGAGTTATATTGATAGTATCTGCAGGTTTACATGGCTGGAGTCCGGCGGCAAAAATCCTCCGGTGGTTTTCGTCCCTGTTTAAAAGTTAACGCATTCCATTCCATGCAGGAACTTTTCAATTATAAGCGATTCCCCCATGCATCAAATGCCTTTTTTTCCGGACGATGGTCGCGCGATGAATAGATATGTTTGCGGGAAATCGACCGGCCGTCCATCGAGGTAAAAAAGAATCTGTGTGAATTTGGAATACAGGTTTTGTGTGCAAAAACCACATCAAATATAAGCCAACAAATTGGAAATCTAACATAAATGTTTTCTAGACTTTAATAAAAAATTGATTATATTATTATTATTTTTGAAATATAGGAATTTCCTCTTATATATAATATTTTAGAGTAATTTGTGTGCGCTGAATTAACGGAAAGCCCAATTGAAATAAATTATATTTTGTTAGGAATTATGCGTCCAACGTTACATAACTCGTTGCAGTCGGAAGGAAAATGGCAGAGTTACAACTGATGAAACTTCAAATTTCATGGAATTTGAACATTGGAATAATTTTTTTCAACAACATATAATTCGATATCCGAAGTTTTACATTTTTAGACGATAGTTTAAAACATTTCAGATCCTAGCAGACAATAGCGATATTTACTACTTGAAAAATTAATTTCCGATTTTATCAAAAAATCAATTGAAGTGGTTATTTCGTTAAGCATTCAAGGGAGTCCTTAACAAGTTTTTGGGACGACAGAAATGTCTCAATTATTTAAAAAAGATCGCAATTTTTCTAAGACACATCATTCACGTCAAAATATTCATTTTCAAATTTCAGGCTTGAATTAGAACAATTAAGACTCATTTTCTCCTTCAGACATATGCTTTTCTTCTCAAAAAATTTAGTCTGGTTAAAGAGATAAATACGTTGAAAAAATGATATCGTATTATCATCGCTATCCGACCGATAGAAATAGTAACACACGGATACACAGTTCAAATAGGTGAAATATATAAAATTAAATATTCTATTTAATCTTGGTCTATCAAGACTTGAAATGTTTGTAATTGAAGTGAATAAACTATCTGTTAAAAATTTAATACTTGGAATTAATTGTCCAAATTACCCAAATGGCCAAAGTGACTGACAATCGTCAAAAATTGCATGAAATATTAAATTCATGCAGTTGTAACTACATTATTTTTATTCCGTTAAAAATGAATTAGACACCGATGTATGGATTACTCACGTTTCTAAATATTGTTCATCTCTAATGGGCTTACAGTTTATTCTCTATGCCCATATCAACTAAAATGAGAAACTGGAAAACACAAATGAAGAAATGGATAATGCATTTTACGTAAGACACCAAATTTAAGTGAAAATATTATTATTTAATTCAAGTACTTAAATCGTGAAATAATAATTTTGATTCATTTTTATTTCCATCATATTTCGTCGTAAGAGGATAACATAATTATACATTGTCTAAAACATTCACGTACCTGTACAATATTTTATATCCGTTTAATCCGAGAGCCACTGATTCGAAAATCCATTCAGTCTAATCAAATTTTCTATTATTCCATGCTGATGTCCTCGCAAGAAATAATACAACAATTTCGCAATTTAGGAAAACCGTCTGATATGTACGGAATATAAATCGATTCGAAGGGGACGAAATATTTCCGTAATTTAATATGTCTGCTTGTAAATTTCCTTGTATTTATTTTCCCCCTTAATCCGATTTCGTTCCACATCCGATGAATCTGTATGTGCTATTGAATAATGGATGTATTTAGTTATCTCATTCGTATAAAAAACAATGAAAGTTGATTTTGTAATAAAAAAATATGTATTATGTAATATTTATTTATAAATTCATTAACGGGAGCGTAGAAAGGGAGACGGTTCAACCGGAATGCAGACGAATAAATTTACAACAGTGGCATTCGGTATAATTTTCCTAAATTATGCAGGAACTACGGGCACGAAGAGAAGTTAAAGAGGATGCTGCACGATTATGCGCGAAATAAACATTGTCTATATGCAAGTCGTAAACGAAAGTCGTTTCGGAGCCAAGATAACTCAGGTTAATGAACATGAAAGTTTTTTCCCTAGTTTAATTAAGACTTTTTTAGACCACCTGAGATTCACTTTTTATAATGTTTTATTGTCCAAATTTTTGACAATCTTTGTAAATAATTACAAAGTAAAATTTTTTTTTCTGTCGTTCCGCGGCACGGCAAATACATAAAATATAAAATGTTACGATATAAACCGTGAAGTGGGAAAACAGGGATGGATCATGCGATACATTCCCGAAACGTAGTGAGGCGCATATTATTCCCCCGTAATAAAGTTAATATTCGTAGGGGAAAGTTAATTCGGTCCTGAAAAATTGTAAGATCAGACATGTGACACGAACACATGCTCGTCCCAGTTTCCGGTGCCGCGACTCAGCTAAACATTGGGTGAGTCTATTAAATTATCGAATGGCGGAAGGAAATAGAGTATAACCAATATCGGATTCTTTCGGCTTTCTTTTCTTTTATCAGGCAACTATTAAATTTGTCCTTTTCCCTCTTCCTTCTTCCGCCGTAATTTAAAACCACTTGGTCGATATAAAAATACAATTAGTTCGGGGCTGCGTACTTAATTGGATCGAATGTATTTCAAGTAAATGTGGATCGTAACTTTTTACGTTTAAGTGTACTTTAGATCGTGAACGCCGTTATGTATAATGGAAACTCTATTTAATTAAACAAAATTCAGGGAAACTTGGCTTTCATCATTTTAAAGAATTCGTTAAGAAAAGTACCGATAAAACCATGTGGATGAAAGAAAATTATTATCGGAATCCTCGAAAGTTAATTGTATTCTATAATTATCCACCATTTCGTAAATGCAAACTTTAAGGGAAGACTAGCACTTAGTAAATTGAAACACCAAAAGCAAGATTGTTTGTGAAGGTAAGTTTTCGAACAATTCCTCAGCATAACTGTTGTCAAAATAATTCTTTCCGTTTTGCATTTTTCGTTCGTCCCTTTCATTTAAATGGGCATAAATCGTTGAGTGCGCGCCATGCCTTCACGCCCCATTTCCTTGGACAAGAAACACGTTTTTCCATAAATTCTTTTAATGAACCGTTCCAGCAAATATTATTTCAAATTTACGCGAGAGCAGGAAAAGAATGAGAAGTGAGGCGCCGGTGGAACTGAAAAACGACGAATTTTCCCTGCATTTTCCTGCAATAGAACAATATTTTTCCGAATACATTATCAAACCGTCTCTATTTCACTGAATACGAAAACGCCTCATTGGAGAAGTAATTGTTTTATGAAACACGGAAACTGTTATTCTTATTTATGGTATTAATAGTAACATTGAAAATTGTTTAATTTGTTGTGGTTTAAACAGCAGTTAGTAATAATGCGATTATTTATTTTGTTACTTTTAAAGATGGAAATGCAGCCTAGCTAGTTTAGAATAGAAACACCTCCTCAGGTGTTTATTACTATTTTTTTAAAATTGGATGTTAATAAATTTCATACTCATTCTTCTCATAATAAATTGTTAATATATCTTTAAAAGTGTATTATTTGTGCATATTGATTGAGTTAAAAATTAAATAAATTGTAAGAACTTCTGCATTAGGTCAACGTCTGATATTCTAAACTAAGTTTGACAATGGTATTCAGGATGAGAAATACAATAAATTTTTTAACTCACACAAATATAATAATTTATACAGGGTGATCCACTCATTTATAAGAAACTTGTTGGAGATTGGTTAAAAGAGTTAATTTGAAATTTTTATAGCAATTATATCTTAACAAGAATTACTTTTCTATTTTTTTCATTTTCAGCTATACCATGTCCATGTCCTTTTGACGTTGGAAAGTTCATTTTTTGCAACACAATATTATTAGAATATTAAAAAACCTTTCGAGTGGAATAAGCCCTATACATAAAATGAATGAATAAATAAATTATTGTTATTGAAGAAATTTGATTAAGAGATACAATAGTTTTTCCAATTTTTTTATTTAACTAAAATATTTTTAATTAAAACACATCTTAAAAAAAAGTAAAAATATTTTAATTTCAAAATTGAAATAAAAAAATCATCATTTTATTTGAATGGATTCGTGCATTGATTTTACAATGAAAATAAAAATGTCTGATTGGACAGCGTGCTGTTAAAATTTTGAATGGACCTTGTTCTAGATATTTGTTACAATAAATGCATCAGTAATTTTTATGGAATAGAACCGATTTATCTTGTCAGTGGATAAATAAAATACAATAGTTTCGAAAGAGCAGTAAATCAAAATTGTTGATATCAAAGCTATATCAATTTTTAATTTAAATATTAAATATTTTTTGGTATGTTAATTTATATTTGTTTTAATATTAATAAATAATTATAATTCAATTATTTTTGCAATCAAGACTAACCGACACAAATATATTGCAATATGTAAACACTCCAATGTATTACATTAAAAAGTAATTATTTTAGATATTATATCAATATTTAATTATGTAATTTGCATTGTAAAACAAACTGATTGAACCGCAAAATAATATTATTGAAAAATTAAACATTTGTAACTCATTTAATCGTATACAAATGGTCTTTTCGGAACAATAAAACAAAAGCAATTTTATTAATGTATAAATAAATGAACCTTTTATATTCGTCATTTCACACCGAAACAAACACAATAACAAAGTATATAAAATTCATTCACCTAAAATAACCGCATTCAATATTTCAAGTATTATTTTAATGTCAAGATAACGTTATGAAATGGATATTGAAAGTTTAACAGGAGCGGTTTCCTGTATGTTCGTTCCCGCAGTTACTTTCCGGATCCGACGTGTGTATGAATTGAATAACTTCAAACGTTCTTGCGACAACTTTTCATAAATTGTACACAAGTGATCTGGGTCGCATAATAAATAGTAGTAGAATGAAATCATACTGCGGTTATTTATTACACCATTGAATAAAAAGTGAGCTTTAAAGAAAATTGTTGAATTAACGACCCCAAGTAAATATTGGAGTTGGCTGGTGTTTCACATTCGAGTCGGTTTCCTCGGTAATAAAATATCTGTGTAAAATTCACCAAACTTAATAAAAAATGTATAAGAAGAATATCCAACAGGCCTATATAAACATTTAAACGCACGTAGCTTATAAAAGATATTAGACACGACCAATATAGCAAAAGCCCAATAAAGATATTGTAAAAGCAGTGCTGTAAAACTCCATTTCGCCCGATACTTTCGACCCATTTTTTATGAACTTTCCAAGTCTGTCCACAAGATATCGACGGGTTACACGCTATAAAATGCATGGATTCACAAATAAACCAAAGGCGAAACTCCAAGTCAGCGTGTACATCACCCTTTATCTTATACGGGTCGCACAGTAAAAGGTCACTTTATTGTGGGATTTCGATTTTTATTATCCCATTTACTGGGGACTTATATTTTCCAATTTTATGGACCATCATGTAAATTACTTTATATATCGACAACCGAAATAAATATTGAGGAATCGTTGGAATGATGGGGAGGGTTAAAGTAAAATTCCCACATACGAACCCCACACTTGTATTTCCGCAAATTGATAGAAAATCTGCTTCAACTTAAATTGTATTAGTATATTTATAACCCCGATTTTCATTAAAAGCATTCACGTTTTACCGAGGATTATCAGTTTACTTATCTGGGAGTAAGATTTAAAATCAATCTGGCGCCTTTCTGTACAGATGGAAATTTTGTGTTTGCCACTAAATCTCCGGTTAATCTTCCATTAACAATTTGCCGAACATTGTCTCAATCCCGTCAAATATGGTTTGCCACGACACATCTATGCCATTTATATCAAGATCTGTTACAGTCTGGCTGTTTGCTACACGCATATTGATTAATGATGGACTTTAATAAATCCGACGTGGCACGGGGAGCTTTCATTCCATGATATATCTATCAGTTGCAGTCAAAGGACCTAATCTCTGCACGGTCCAATATGTTAATTATGCCTGATGGAAAATGGCAATCCTCCATCCATAGAGAAGGACTTGCATTCATAGTTATTTGGTCCAATCAAAACGTATTAACACCTAACAGTATTGGCTCTTTTGAAATTACTGCTGTTGAAGCTATCAAAAGACAATTAGGTAAACAACTTAGTACACCTGTAGAAATTCACTGATGCGCTGAAATGTATGCTCCAATATACAAATAATTAAAATTTAATTATTGAGATCACACGACTGTGCGAAGTTTGATTCAATTCGATTGCTTAATTAGCGTGTACTAATAATCGACATAATACCTAAATCTAATTAACAAGCAGCTTTAATCAAAACGTATTCCTGTTAAAAATTACAGAGGAGGAACAGAATTGGCTGAAACTGGTCCAATTAAAACGGATTTAGTAAAATGATAAACGTCAATACTAATTTCACAGGAATATTTCTCGTTCTCCTCAGTTATAATTGTTTGATTGAATCTCGACGGTGCATTGCAAAACGGTGATCCCGATTCTGATTTAATCTATCCATTGTGAAGTTGTACTCAGCAACTCCACCGAAATTTTAACGAAGCCTTTCCAGTGATTGCGATCATAAAATTCATTTCTTTTTAATTCGTTAGCAAGCGACAGCAAATTGAAACTTTCCAGTTCGATGGTGATTGCAGGATTTTTAAGCTCCCTTTTACTTACGTCGTAAATGTCCGAACCGTGTTCCACTCTAGTGTTGGCTTTATAACGAATGCTCACTTTCGTGAACCATAATTGAACATAGAACACGAATAAAATAAGTTATTTTTAATGGTTTTGTTTTACTACTTTATCCGATCGGTATTGACCTGTAAAATATAAAGGATAAACATGAAACAATGATCGGAATTAAAAGAGTGTTCCCAGGGCAGAAGTATACTTGTATTTCGCATCTCAACTGGAAACACCACAATTTACAAGTCGCAAATAAAAAGTTTTTCATTTAAAAGGAGAAACAATCGGAACCGAGATCTTTCATTTGGCTGAAATACGGCGGCGAGTGGTGGAGTCTTTTGGGCAAATGAAACCAGTAAGTCTTTATTACATTGATGAACTTCTTGAATGAAAGCATTCAATCGACTAATGAGACCTTAAACCTCGGTCTTTCAAAGGGATTTTTCATCATACAAAAACTCTTTGTACACAGCTTGCATGACATATTGCTGTAAATTTAACCGGAATTCTACTGCTGCTTTAATAGTGCTGCTATTAATGTTTTGCCTGCAAAAAAATTTTACAAAATGAATCACACGAACTTATCTTAAACTTTTCCTTATCTTCTTTACAAATTTATTCTTTCAGCATGATTTCCTTCCTTTGTGAAAATGCACTTCCAGTATTAAGTTAAAGCCTTTCATCATCATCATTCAAGATGGTCGACCATAAACGAAAACGGAACGAAAACGAAAAAACTTTAATATTGTATATTCATCATTTAAAGATGGTTAGCTTTCATATTTGTGAAGGTGTGATATTCAACCTCAAGATAAAAAGAGTTTTGTTGCGTGCTCAAATATTTCGCAGTTGCTCAAGTGCGGTTTAAATTCAGCATCGTCCTCATAATAGACCGGCATAAAGAATTTTTATTAAAATGCAAAATAACGAGAGAAATCTCAAACTTTGCACGTATCCATTATCTTATGAAAGGCCTCACTGTGTGGTCGTTTGAAGACATCATAAAATTCTGATGAAAAAATAACCTGCTGCGTTATTACGGAGAGGGCGAGACTGGCGGTAGCTGATTTACTGGGTGCCAAACATAAAAAAACCGTGTATTTTATGTAGTAGTTCAAGTAGCACGTCGGTAGTTCATGTTCAACGCTTTCATTTGCATCGAATTAAAGTTTATGATTCCGTATGGTCCGTGTTTTTACAACCCAGATTGTATATTAAGTTATCAGAGCTCTTTGTTTGTGACGAATTATTTATTTAACTTTCAATGAATGAATTTTTTAAAAGCATAAATCACGTTGGTGGTATGCATGTATAATTAAAGAATAACTACTTTTTTATTTAAAAATTATTGTTGCAATTAAAATATAGTGGACAATAAATCTTTTTATATTAAATTTAATAACGACTAATTTATTTGTTACTTTTTTTTTTAAATTAAAATAACATTACTAAATAAAACAACGATGACGTTAAATTGATATAACTACTATAAAAAAATAAACTAAAATAAAAATGATACACTTCATATTATCACTTTTTAAATTTATAAATTATAAAGTAATGTTCTAAGATTCCAAGTTTCTGTTTGTCCACTTAAAACTGACATCATTGCGGATTAGAGGTTTGGCATAGAATTTCAAATAAAAAACGTACATAAATTTATAAGCATAAACATTTGTAAAACGTTAATTTAATCTTGTATTTTAATCAACTTCTGTTTTATGTATTCGTACCATAAAAATGAATGGGAATATTTTTATAAATTGACTGGTATATTTAATAAAGGTAGTTCTGTGAAAACCCAATGGTGCTTCCAAATGGAGGATGAGACCATCTTTCGGCCAATTTAACAAAAATCTAAATAATTTTCAAATTTCCTATACTTTCTATGCAAATAGGGGGTTTGAAAATCCATGCAGGCCATTTTCCGTGTTGTATATATAAATCAGTTTCGGTTGCGGTTACGCCAATCGATCTGGAAATGATTGTTGGCCATTTACGGGAACGCCAACTATAGAACTGGTTGGTATCACTGACTACAATTGACTTTTTATGTAAATCTTGGATCCCTGCCTACTGTGTAAACACTTGTTATGCCATCCGAGCCACGGATTTACGTATAGAGAGCAATGGCGGTGCCACTCGAATACGTCGACGGCACAATACACACGGGGGTTAATTCGTCCGTCCCTTTCGCCCGTTTTTCGAATTACCTACGATTAATAGAATTTGTTTTTACGACGGAGTGCCTGATCAACGTTTCAACGAGGGCTGGATAAAAAACAATCACGGCGGATTGTTTATGTAAACCATCCCTGTTCCAACTTCAATTTACTAACCCACTCAACAGTCAACATGACGAACTAATAGTTTTGTCTATTTTATTTTACTGCCTAAATATACATTAAAAAAAAATAAATAAAACTAGAAATGTGACACAGTACATTTTTTTTTTTTTTGGGAGAAATATCGCAACACTAAAATTAATAATTAATAATGTGGTATTTCAGAAAGCGCCAATTCCTTGTTTCATCCGAGCAGATAAAAAGCGTTAAGCACTCCGATATAAAAATCCGGCAAGTTGGAGAAATATCTCAAGTTTTGTTTCTGTTTGTAGAAGTGTCTCTCAGGATTAATTAGTTGTAGTTGTGCAAGAAGTTCTTTTGTCATTTAGTTTTAGACCAGTTCGTGAACACATAAATTGTTGCTGATGCCAATTGTAGATTTATGCTCAAACAGTGAATGGGAGGTTTATCCCCAAATTATCTATGCCTTTCATTAGTTATTTTTCTTAATTTATATATACTTTTTTATACTTACAAATTTAAAAATTTAGTAATTAATTTTAACATTTTTTATTATTTATTTAAAATGTTTCTTGTTATTTTCTAAACAATTCTATCAATACTGTTGCCTTTATTTTTTTAAAATACAGTAAATATCATTTAACATATCAACCTAAACTTATGTATCTTATACTAATCTTTTCATCACTCCTTTGTTATGGATTAAAGGCTTCTTGCTTATTTTAAAAACAACTTAATTACTTTGGTACTCCTATAGTGACCGTTTTCAATTTGTTCAAATTTTTTCATCAATTCAGTTTTGGACAACCAATTTGAATTGCAATTGACTTTATCAATTAAAATTTTAAATTTGGTCTCCTGTGTAAGGCATTTAAAGGATAAAAAAGTATGTTTTTAAATTTTATTTTTAAATTTTAAGTGAAATATTATATTTAGAAAATTATTATAAAAAAGGGGAATATGGCGTTCTTGAAATGTACACGAAGGTGTACGGTGCCAAAGCTTCTATACTTTATTCACGCGTTTGTGAAACAGTAAACACAAAGAAAAATTAAATAAAATCCGAACGTAAGATTCTCTTTCCATGGCTATTTTTCCGTTCTCGAGAGCAAACGTTTTTCTTTTTGGGTTGGGAAAATACTGCACCATAAAAATGAAAAATTAAAAGGGTTTTATTACAAAAGCACCAATTTCGTGTTTCATGGCTATAGAAAAAAAACCTCGTTTATGCATTTCGGCGAGAAATCCAACAAGTTTTTCTCTTTGTACGAGGACTAATTAGATGTAGTTTCTTTCTTATTTAGTTCTCGAAAAGTTCACTATTTAGGCGTTCGAGTGAAATTACTTAACTATACAAATCATATTTAATTTTTCGAAATTGGACAGTGGCGTAGTGTAGGGTGTCGTTTTTATTAGATAACATTAAACAGTGATTTGTGACCAAATGCGATAATAAAGAGTTAAGTGCCAGCCGTGCCGTCATTAATACACGAGAAAAAAACAACAAAATTTCTGACGATAATCATCCCCGAAACGAACAGATTGCGAACACACTTCCGATTTAATTATTTGTATTTCGCATTTCGCCAGAAGGCTACGTAACAGCGGGACCCATTTCCAACCGAAACGGGTCAAAAATATGTTTGTTTTTTATAGTCTCCGGAGTTTATTGCTCGGTACGGCTCTGGATCGATGGGCATGGCGCAATGGAAATTGAATACGTAATGTACATCTGCATCCTCATATCCGGAACGTATTTACTTCCCCCCCGTACCATATTGTTTTACTAATAATGGCACATTCGATGGTATCTATAATGTTCGACACATGTGTTTGGGGTTAGGTGTATGTTTAGCATATTCTTGTATTGAACAGAGAAAAGGTATATAACAGTTTTTTTGATTCAGAGAATTCCTTTAATTTACTGATGTGAATGCAAATATAATTAATTTTAAATCACAAATAATGTAAAAAAAATTGTAAAATTGCAGTTTTAAAGAAGTATTGTAAAATAGAATATTTTATTTTTACATATAATATATATTTTAATTATTATTATTATTATTATTATTAATATTTTACTTTCTTATTAATAATAATTATAATATTAATATAATTATAAATGGAGTGAAAAATCTAAAAATTTATGAAAAATCATTTGGTAAGATGTAGCTTCAAAAATTATGTTTTTGAATAAAAAATTTCAAACAGGATTATTTAAAATTATTATCTTATCTTATTTCTATGATTACATTTATATAATCCATTACATTATTATAATCCAAAGAATCTATTCTTTATCTATTATTTCAGCAATAGAATAAAATAAAATACAAATATTAATGTATAATAATATTATTATGTTATATTAATATATTTCAAACATAAAAATAATCATATAAACTGATCGAATAAAGTTAAGCATAGTAACATATTTCGACCAAAATATAAATTTAACCATATATTTTGTACCATCTGTATACGTTAATTATTTGTGAATAAAAACGTAAAAATGAAAATAATAAAATCTTAGACAAAAAACAATGAGGTCGAACGCATCATGGATTTTAGTCGATATTTAAATATTCAGTTTGGTTTTAATTCTCTTCAAGAAATATCAACCAATTTCTATTGTCTTTTCTTAAATTCGTCTTATCACTCACTTATCAAAAGCTGATAGACGTTGTACTGCAGGAATACTTTAAGCTGGCTCAAGACAAGTTGATGTGGCCGCTGCATTTAATGTAGACCAAACCATAGTGTGCAGACTCTATCAATAGTTTCTAGAGATTGGAGATGTGCAAAGTTGGCCTAGAGGAGGTCGGCCAAAAGTTACATCTGACCGAGAAAACAGATTACTAATCGGAGGAGCACAATCCTTATTATTTATTAATGAAAGTATAGTAATGATCACTGAATTACTTTTTTGAAGTTTAGTCAGGAACTAAAATAACATTTATTATACAAAAAACACACTCAAATTGTAATAAATTTTAAATTTTAAAAAAGCAGACTTATATATAAGCAATATTTATGTAATTAAAATAAATAGGTAATTAAAATAGTATTTATATATTACTAGTAATTTTCGATAACTTTAAAAATATATAATGTTTATCAATTTTTTTTGATAATAATTTCAGATCTTTTTAAATTATCTCTCAAATTTAAATATTTCAAGTTTGAATAAAAAATCAGATCTAATTAAATTAATTTTAATTAATTTTACCAATTTTATATTTAAAAATATATATGATAAAAACTTATTATATGTTAATATAGAGTAACTTTGGTGTAACAATTCCCAATCACTAGAAATAAAAAACTTTCTATTTGACTCAGCAATAAGGAAGTTCATTTATATTTTATATAAATACATATCATATAAAAATAAATTTAAATTATATGCGAACAAATAAACACAAACACAACAATCATTTGCTTTCCTCTTTTGTTACAACCCCTTATAATCCGGCCCAACGCCATTGTTTTTTATATTCTAATAAACACGAGCCTTGAATGGATATTACGGCACTATTTCGGAATTCCTTAAGATGGTTCCGCGCTAAAAGAATTTTAATAATTGAGCACGGGTGTACGGCAGTGCAGTTACGGAACATTAAAAACAATAAAAATGCAATCTAATGAATATCTGAGATTTTTCGTTGGCACATAGCACGATGGAGCCGAATCCACTTATAACTATTGCACCATTGCACCAAATTTACTAAAAGGTGTATTAAATATAAATTGAATACATCGCAGCGGATACAAATTCTAAAGGGGACGTTTCAAATTTAATAATTTTAATTCAATTTACTAGCAACAGAAAACTATTTTTCTGCTGATCGAAATGTTTGAGGAATTTTCTGCTGTGTTTTGTTATTGTTGTTCTTCATTCTATCGGGTTTCGTTCAATTTCCAGCGACGACGAATTTTTTATTTAGAAATTATAAAATGAAAATTAATAATTATAAATTATAGTGCCTCCTAACCGTTTATTTTTCTCCATTTCTCTCACAACCTATTTTCGATTACATTTCAAACCGTTTCTCTTTGTCTCAAGAAAATCCAATCGAACCGATTGTTGTAAATAATCTGCTGTCGTTTATTAACAGCCCCAATTTGTGTTTTTGCCCTTCTCCCAGTTTCTGGGGGACGATTGTCGCGGATCGCGATTGTTTTATTGCACTCGTGTCATTTGTAATCTGGATTGGTCGTGTTTTCGATACACGAAACGGCACACACGACTATTTATTGGGCCCGATTCTTTGTATTGTTTCATGATTATTGGTTTCCTGTTTGATACATCGTCGGTTATTTCCGGTCGGCGGCTTTTTGCGCCGCCCGTTTCGGCAATAAATAAACTAGCAATATTGTTTGTCTTTTTCTCTTGGGACACGTGTTTTAATTGGAGTTATCGACTTAAGTTGTTGTTTTCGTTTTGAATTATATCGCTGTGGACATTTACGATTTCAATGAATGGCTTATAAATCACATTGACGAATGGCCGGGAAAAAATCCAGCTAAATTAAACGGCAGTAATTTTTCAGTGCGCTCGTTTATCAAACAAATTTAACAGGAAAATTGTTCTAATGATTGTTTGCATAAATTAGGCTTGGTTTTTGTCCTAATTATAGCATTTATAATGTAACCTTCAGTTCAATTTTTTATGTTAAAAATATTAATGGAACGTAAAAGAAATTTTTATAGCAATTACTTTTTTTATACAAAGTGCTTACACTTATAAATTATTCATCTAGCTTAGCACTAACCAATTCTCTCTTAGCATAATAAATCGCCTAGATTTAGTGGTTCGGAATTGATTTTTATGTTGCTCCGTAATTGTTATTTAGCTGGGAAAGAGTTGGTATTCGCGAAAGAATTTAATTTTGTGAAAAAACTTGAAACCAACGTTACAAAGGATAAAAGGATTTGTAATGAGTTGGTTTGGAGTTTCATTAGTTCGTAAAATTGAATTGAGGTCATAATTTTTTTTACCTAATAGTTTTGTTGACACAAAGTAAACTTGGGTTTTAAGGAAATTATACGTGTTTACAAATACCAATATTTAATGTAGCAGGGAATAACATGATTAATAGAATGGCGAATTTTTCTGTTTGCATTGGCATTGACAGATGGTTTAAGAAAACTTAATGTAGTTTTTCTGTGAAGAGCTAGTGCATAAAATCTATTGAAATATATGTCGAACTCTAAACGGTGTTTCCTTTATAAGATACTGCCATAGAAAATGTCATATTCATTTTGTTGTTTACGAATTAGTAACAAACTTTTTGTGGTTAACATGTCGAATATTGAGTCAAATGAACACCATTTACGGCATGTGATAGTTTTCTTGTTTAATCAAAAGAAAAAGATATTGAACCTCATCAAATTTTTGTTGAGACTTGCGAATGAAAACGAATTACAATCACTATTGGACGAATACGATACACAAACACCACAAATGAAGAAGAAATGAAGAAAATATTGTGTGTGTGGTGGGACCAAAAAGGAGTAATGTACTACGTCTGCTCGCTCCCGACAATCAATGATCCAAAAACGACAGAATTGGCTCGAGAATGCAGCAAAGTTATTCTGCAGCATAACCACGTTCCTGCACATTCAGCCAGGTAAAAGAAACGGTTTCTTCGTTTGATTATCACTTTTTCTTATCGATGAGACACGCACTGGCTGAGCAATACTTCAAAACATTCAAGGATGTACGTACAAAAATGGCTAGATTAATAGACTTCATTGAAAGATAAATCTGTTATTTGGAATTGCACCCATATATTGAACAAGAGATGGGTAAAATGTGTAGAAAGCGAACGCCGATATTTTGATTAAAAAATCTTTTACCATTGTTCTTAAATAATAGTCCCCTTCATAAACAAAACGATATTTTAAGCATGTTGACCTGATATGCTAGACATCTTAGTTCTTTTGCTACTCAAACGTGAATGAGGTATAAAAATACAAAAATGTTATGAATTATAAAAAAATTGAAAAAATTAAATCTTCATTTTCTATTTACATTACAATTGTATTAACAGTCAACACAAACATAAGACTAATATATTAAAGTGAAAATAAATAGGTTAATGTAATTGTAGAAATTATTGAGTATGATATAAAAAAAATCAAATAATCAAATGTGACAAAAACATTTAACATATAAACTAAATCACAAAATAATTTTCTGTTTAATATTTATAAATGACTAGATATAGTTTTTTTTTAAGTTTCTAAATATTTCATTATTTTCGGAGTGTATTGAGTAATTATTGACATTATAAATTTCAGTCGCAGTCAAAAGTAATTGTTAAGATCTAGAAAACTGAATGAAACCATATATCTTTCACCTTAATCTACCTATTTCTGCAAAGACCCAAGCTCATACACATTCCATGTTGTTTACGTGTCGCAGGATTTTTGTACCACAAAAATAACAGTATACTGAAATTAATTACGGTTTATAAAAATTATAATATAATTAGATATGTAAGATTCACAAAAGAGTTTTTAAATATTTATTTATATATGATAAAACATTGAATGGTAAAGGGTAGAAATTTATATAATTCATATAATATAATAAAACAGTAATAAAATATAATATATTTATATACAGATTTATTTTACACGTTGAAAAAAACAATATATTGTATTATATGTAATGTATGGAAAATAGATAATGATTATTTCGTGTATAATTGTAGTATTTGTTTTACTTGACGTTTTAATTTAATATATTTTTTTCTTGAAATTAATAAATATAAATTAAAAAAATAAATATATAATTTTTCATTTACAGTCTTAGTTTAAAATTTTAAAATTAAATTAAGTACCTGCATGTATCCGCCCTCGCAGTGGCTGGCGTTGAGCAAACTGCCCACTTTGAACTTGTTGAACTTGATTCTCAATATCCAGTCCTTTGGAGTGCCGCGGAACGAACGGAACCGGTACCAACAGGTCATCGGTTTGCCGAAATTGTCTTGCGTCACCTCCGGACTGGCGACATCCTCGTAGATGTCCACTGTCTTGTTGCAATGGTCCTTTTTCGCTTCCGCTGCAAGCAAAAAAACGGCACGAATTAATTTTAATCCGGCGTTAACAAATTGCAGAATGGGAATTTAGTTGTGGCATTTAAATTAATACACGGACTGGATGGCTTTACGGCTTATTATTAGAATGTCTCGAAAACCCGACCGTAAACAAAGGGCTTTATTATTTTCGGCTGAAAGTGTCAGTGGTCGGAATTCGCAGTGAACGTCCAGTAGTGGCTCGTTGAAATGGTCCTTTTTGGCTTCGGCTGGATACAACACAGGAAATTCAGTTTATTCGGGAGCGGAAACAAAGTTTCAACATTGATAAGGAACAATTTCGCAATGAAATTTACCTTGTTCGCTGCTGAAATTTTCGCTTTCCTGCAGCGATATAAATCTTGTTAAAAGAAATTATTTCTGGGGCATCAACTGGTCCCAAATTCATTTTCTCGGTCTCAGTTACGGGCGAGCGCGCGCAACAAATTAAATGTTGACTCATTAAACCAACTTACAAATTCTAATTTATAACGTTTTATTGTAAAATTAACACAAAGTGAAATTAGAATCCAAGAATTAGTTTTAAATGATTATGTCGCTAAAGTTGTACATTAATTTCGACTTACTCATTTATTCTGGAATTAAACTAATTTAGAAAACTATTAAAACTTTTAGAGTGTTCATAAATATTTAATTAGCATTATAAGCTTCATATTTTTTAATAAAAACTATTTTTATTGTATACATACGCAAATCTACAACTTAAATTAAAATTTCTTTTGTTTATTTAATTTAAGGAATTACAGAATTTTAATTATTGTGTTATTTAAACTATAAAGAATACCCAGTTCTAAATTTAACACTCGCAAACTTACAACAAATGCATTATTACTAAAAACGTATCGCAATAATCGAAATAATCGAAAACACAATAAATCCGAAACGGTGCAGCAACTTTGTTTTGAAGTTTCTCCAAATACTTCACAGTGGAAAAGGGATTAACATCGCTAATTGGAACAGTGTAGAATCTATAAACAGTCTTGAGTTGAGAACACTTAAAATTACTTACGATGGAGGCACTTCGGTCGTAATTCCCACTTCTAAACCTTAACGAAATGGTATTTAGCTTTTATGATATTTTCCTTGTGTTTTGTAAACCGGAAAATTGCTATTCCGATGCATTTCAGTTTATTTATGCTAATATTCTGTATGTTTAATTAAAATGTTCCATTAAAAAGTTCAAACAGAGAGAAACACTAACTTCTAAATAGAAAAAAGAAGGAGTAAGTAGATTATACAAAACTTAACTTGAAGAAATAAATTTGTATAAATAAATTTTTATACTTTGTGACTCATTGAAGATCGAAACAAATCTTTTTCATTTACAATTCCATTTTATTTTCCATAGTTTATACCCATTTTTTAAATTATAATAAAGTAGACCTCTATAGAAAACAATTTTTGTGATATCCATAGAAATATTTTCCTGTATAAAAATCAAAAACTTATTATCTGAAGTATAGAAAACAAATATGACTTTTATCTAACAATAAACATTAAAATAACTACATCTACTATAATAAATGTAATTGAGTATCTCGATAAGATTATATAGTAATTTAAGTACTCGTCGTCGGTTTTATCTCTGAAAGGCAAAACACACTATTATGATTACTATTATTTGGAGAATTGGAAAAGCCTTTGTGCAACTTGTGTTTCGTTCCATTGACTCCGCAAAACAAAACAATTAAAACCATTGAATCAATTGCGGGGACACACACAAAAGGCTTTTCCTGTGTCGAGTTCGTTTTTCCGCAAGGGAAACCGCATCGCCATCCTACGAATATAATTGGCCATCGGGTCGAATTATTAGAATCGACCCGGACAAAGAAACAATCCAGAAACTACAATAATAGGGGCATTATACATTAATTTATCTTAATCTCGAACGGGTCCCGGGACTAATCCTCTTAAAGATATTAAGTACAAACGACTTTTCGCCAATACATCTCCGAAGACGTCCTGCCATTATTTAACTTCATTACGGCAGATGCAATTAACAAGGGGACTTAATAAGATTCCTTGTACGTAACAATCTGGATATTTATTGGAGAAATTGATTTTAATCGGTGTACCTGTTGTTGACAATAACCGGAAATACGATTTGATCAATTATCCTAATTGGGACACAAATCATTAAGTATCTGGTTTCAGTAAGATTATTACAAGAAAATTAATTTATTAAATAAAAATGGATATATCAAATTTCGGTTCACATTCATTATTATCCATCTATTTTCAAAACTATTTAATTTTAATGTTTTACAGAAAACATTTATATGTATTTATTATGTATAACTTTTGTTCATGCAATTATCTTCATTTGTTTGTTAATTATGAAACGGAAAATTTATGTTAGGGAGAAATGAAACGAGTTTGCGGAACAACATCAAACAGTAAATTTATTTAGTTTAAAACGTTGAAAAGTATTAAATTATGTATTCATATACACATTTACAAGTGTTTTACACTTTTAAAACGTTCGCAATTAAATATTTACAAAGTTCTTAAACACTGTCAATACAGTGAGCTGTGAATTACTACGGTCCTCTCGTCAAACCAATTGAAATTCCGTTTGAACACATCATCCGGTCCTAATTACTAAATCGTACGTAAAATAGTGCCCCGGAATATTTTATTGTGGATCTCGCGGGACGGAATTCTGATTTACGTGCGCCCGCCGAACGTGTTATTATGAAATGAATTTTACAATTTACAAGATGAGTTATAGAATTGGAATGTTGGCGTTTTATAAATCAAACACGCGATGATTTGTTGCCGGCACAAATAAGCTTTATAGAGCATGCACTGTGCATTGTCTCTTCTGGTTTTTGGGTCGTGCAAAAACTGTGATCTAGGACAAAGTGTACAATGCAAAAACGCAAGTTAAGATGTCAACCAGGCCGCAGATAATCCTTAACAATCTGTCACTAGTTTTTGCAATCCGAATGGTGCACTCAGAAAACGGTGACTGTTTGAAAAATCGCAACAACATCCGTTATTTTTAATTGTAAAATTAATTATTAACAAAAATTGTCCAGTCATACATTCAAAACGTTTTTCTATCTACAATGAAATGCAATGAGTAAAAGCTATGTTTATTTTTGGCTCAGTGTTCGATACAAATTCTTTTGAACACAAGTCTACGGTTACAATGAATTTTTGATGTATTGATTGTCACCAAGTACAAAGAGGTAAATGATTACATGCCGTGATTGCCCGCTTTACCATTGAACTGCTCTACGGTTTTGTTGGTTTTAGAACTTATCAAGTGCCAGACCCCGATTTTATTATAGGCGCCTTTGTTTGTGTTCCACCATTGATATCAGATTTATTTTAATAATTTAATTATGAACGATTTAAATACAGCGACTCTCAATTTGAATTTAAATATTATATTCACATTGCTTTTAATGTTATTTGATGTGACCTAACATAAGGGGAATAAATTATACTTTTACAAGGGAAAATTCCATTTCAACAAAAACTACTATATAAAAATAAATTGTTACATAAAGAATAACGATAATAGCGATTGAAAAAAAAGTACCACAATAAAAAGTATCATTCTTTTAATTTACTTAGTCTTATAATACCTGAAAATCCCCAAGTTACACCGGTAAAAATTCATGAGTAAAGTATGTAAAATAATCTTCTTTGACTCGTCCCAATTCACATACATTTAAAATACATTTGCCCGAGGCGAACACCATTAATATATTATTCAAATGTTATTGCGTTCCGTTCATGCTTGTTCTTGTACTCCAAAAAAAAAAAAAATACTTAATAAACCAAAGAGCCGAGCAACATCGCCGGATATATTTTTTGTTTGGCGTCTGGAAGATATAAATTCTCATAAATAGCTCGTGCGTGGGGGGTTATCATGGCGAGGCCGTTAGTGGTCTGGAGATCTCTCTCCCTCTCTCTCTGCAGGCTGGCGGCGGCAGAAGGCGGAATGATACAGCGGCATCCTCACGGGTGCGATGATTCACGGGAAGGATGGCGGTGCAAGGCTTGGCCGCCACTAAAAGGGAGACCCCGAACTGTCACCTCCTAATAGATATACTACTAAATCTCAAAAATATGGCGCCCGTCTTTTGTACCCGTTTCCGAACAATGCAACGAGAATTGATTCTGGATATAATCAGGACAATGTAAATCATTGATTTAATGCTCGTTTTTTGCAGTTCTAAACTGTATATATATTTTTTAAAATAAATAATACTAATATGTAAACTATATTAAAGTTCATATTTAAACACAAATGACGTATAAAAGCACGAAAATATTAAATTATACAAATATCAAAAAAAAAAAAAAAAAAAAATACATTCTCATTTTTTATTTACATCGTAAATTGTATTAATTAAATGGCAACACATACATAAAAGTAATACATTAAAACAAAAGTAGCATTTGAAAAAATATGAATGTAGTGACATATAAAAACAACAATGAGATATAAAAACATTTAACATTTAAAATAAATTGCTAGATAATCTATTTAATTATAATTAATTAATTACAAGCAGGTTTTTCTTGAAAATATTAAATTTGCAGAGTTTTCATAGCGTATCTGACATAATAAATTTTACCTTCAGTGGAAAATAATAGGTATAAATACATTTAAAAAGTTCAAAATCGTATAAAAATTTGTATGAAATCATAGTTTTTCACTTTAATCTATTTATATTTACGTAGACACAATTTCGAATACATTTCCCAAAGAATTTTATTTGAATATTTGTAGTTCTAGATGGTCGGTATTTTAAATTTATTTTAATTTTTATATATTTAATATACATCAAAATAAAAAGCATTCCATTTCTTGGAAAATAATTATTTCGAAAAAACCATTTTGTGAATTTCAACACAGTTAATTCGGTTCATTCTTGATTTATTTCTTGTTTAGCACGGTAAAATACCTGAAATAAAAGTTTTTTTCAGAAATAGCTCAAATGTATAATGCATCACAAAATAGTAAGTCGCACTTGTAATCCGTGTACTGCTCATACCAATATACGACATTGTGGTGATTCTCTACATCCAAGTTTTGTGCAGAGGTTAGAATCACTGGAAGTACGTTTACCATTAGACAAGGTTGCATGAAACTGGAACATGGAAGAATCGGGTTGACCACAGAGTATGGGCCACGATCACCGCCCATGGACTGCAGCCGAATGGCGTAATTGTCTGTTTTCAGATGAGCGTAGGTATACATTATATTAGTCAGAGAAGCGTATTTGAACATGGTGTGAACATAGAAATATTAGTAAAAACTGTTGCCTTTGGGGATGGCTCTGTATCAGTGTGGTCGAATTTCTTTAGAGACAAGCACTCATAAAAAATAATATTTTATAATTTTAGCCACGTTTTTAATGACTGTCTTTCATTCCTAACCAAAATCTTGATTCGTTAGAATTCTTATTTAGGGTGGATTCATTCAATCATGCCACCATTCCATATTATTCAGAGATGAGTAGGAATACCAAATACAGGTGGTAGGTGGCAAGATCAAAATAGCTGACACAACGGTATATTGACAATATTGCAATTGGTCACTGCATTATACCGCAGCTGACGGACGGTTTGTCGACATAAGGCGATTTTTTTAATTTATAGTAGTTAATTACTAGTATCGATGTTATCTTTCTTTAGTACCTCTGGGTGATCCAGAGCCTCTGGTATGCCCTTGACCACAGCGTAAAAGATGGTCACTTTGACTGTAAGAAACTTACTGAACCAAACCAACCTATTAAACCAAACAAAAAATTTAAATAAATAAAAAGAAACATAAAAAACAAAACAAAAATCGTTAATTCTAAAATTAATTACTTTCGAAATTACTGAAATGATATATTGTGGAATATTATATGTTCAGGAAAAAATAAAGAAAAGATAAAAGAATTTATTTACATATACATTTATTTATTTTACATGTAGATTACAGTTTATTGTGATACCCGTAATATATCGAAAACAGAAAAGTGATTATTATTCATGTTAAAATATAATTGAATTTTTTATATTATGCGTTTAAATTTTTATTTCATTTCATAGACGAAGGATTAAAAAATAATAATAACACACTCGAAAGTTATTTGAACAAATAAATCAACCATAAAAATATAGATACAATACTGATATATCGGCATACATTTTGGTTATGGCACGTAGCAACGCCAAAGGTGGAATTTTTGGATAATCGACGCCGATGCGGATGCTGCTACATCAATCAAGTTCACAAACAATGATCAATATTAAAATAAACAATAATAATAAAAATTTCTAGGACTATTTGCTCTAAAATTACTAATAATAAGACTATAATTGAAAATTAAGCGCAGACAAACACGGCATGTAATCATTTAGATCTTTGTATTTAATGACAATAATTATAGTAATATTTCTTGATAATTATGGACGCTGTTATTAATCTATTATAAATTACTGATTAGGTAATTTGTGAACATAAAAATCAAGTCAGTAGTAAAAAAATATTATAAAAACACATTAGTAAAAAACAATAGTCTATTCGTAGATAGTCGACGGACATTAAATTTTTATAGAAACGTTTAAAATTTTTTTTATCATTTTATCAATTGTTTGATAAAGCACCTTTACGAATCGAAAACAAAAAAGATGGAAGCAAAATATATGGAAACAGAAATATGAATTTTGTATTTTGACAAGACGGGAATTAATCGCTAAAATCTCATTAATATTTTAGCTTTTGTTAAACGTTACCATAATCTCCCTAAAATACACCAGCACAATAGCGTAAAATATATGTGTACCACACGCTTGGCTGCGTCCCCATATAACTCAATCATTTGATAAGTTCAACTCCGTACGTTCAACCCCCTTTTGTATCCAGTTCTCAAGTTCGAAATTATTTTATTGGGTGAAAAGTCGTCACAATTCCACCATCGTCTTGACTCGCGATTCCGTAATGCAGGTTCGAAACATTCGGATTTTAAAGGGGGCCTTCAGGTACGGTTCACTGAAAATTAATCGGCAAAGCAACGGGGTATTGTAACGCGTCGCCGCCTGAATTTTAATTGGTTCGCGGCGTGTTTTTAATTCGCTGAATTTAATGTTGCGGAGCGATTCTCAACATTTACACTTCGAATTACCTACCATGTATGTATTTGAACGTGGGTACTTACGTACTCGTATTTATTAATATCAAAATATCAAATAATATTGAAATAAACAAAAATATTTACATTGATGTTTTTTATTTATTTACTTTTTTATTATGTTTATAGAAAAATTTATATTTAACGATCATATAATATAAATATCAAACGAACGAATGTACTAATTTATATGAAAAAATCAACCATTAACCAGGAATAAATATCGAAATTGCTAATGTGTATTTAATGACAGGAATTAAAATAATAAATATGATAAACAGAATAAGCTTTTGACAGAGAATGATGACATTAATGACGATCACAGCTTTACCTTTTCCTAAATTCCACAACAGCCTATAAACACTGGAGATTAACTGCGAACTCGTTGTTCATTGTTAAAACGCCCCCTAACGAATTAATTCCACTCGAGTATTTATTAGTTTACGATCTGGAATCGGGTTCGGAATTCTTTTGGATTCCCCGGAAAATGGCCCCCTTAATTTACTTTCATTGCGGAACTGTTTTGTTTGCGATTATAAAATTTATTGCAATTTTTAAGACGTCGCCAGAACGAATCCGGAATTATTAATTATCGGGTTGCTGCTTTGTGCAAAGGCAGTTTTTTCCTCGACTTTTGATTTTCCCATCTGCCGAACAATGGAACTGGAGAACGACGTCTCGGATTGCAGTGATTGTCACATGAAGAGCGACAGGCGTTAAATTTATATTTCCCGTCGCGGGAAAGAAATGCCGCAGGACAGTTCTGTACGGGACTTGGCCACGTATCCAGTTTCCCCTTCACTAGAATTAAGACGACGCAAAAAATTCCGAGTCGATTGTTTTGTTTACGTGCTCTGATTTGAATGTTAAATTTCTCTGGCTTGTTGATTTAGTTTTTTTTTGAGGCGCGTACAAACGAGCTGTAATTGCGTTCGCGGTTCGTGTGTAAATTTTGCTTAACGTGGGTGACTGAGTGAAGATTTTATAATAATAAGATACTAAATATGCACATTTAAAATAGTAAATTATTGATTGCAAGTTAGAAAAATATTTCATTTATTTACGAACTGAAATATTCCTACATTCAATTTAAAAGTACTGATATGTTTATTATGATAATTAAATTTTTCTTAAATAACACGGTATTAAAATTTAATCTATACCACATTATTATAGAAGATATTAAAATTTTTGATTTTATGCGTAATCTTTATAACCATTAGTTATAATCAACCACTTTAAATGTTGCCCTTCATGAAAGCCCTAATTTAAATATATAAATACGGAAATTTATGTGCACACAAACTCAATTTATATCATTTCGTGACACTATAATACTTCTTCTAAATCGCTCAAATAAAGATAATAAATTCTCTTCCTTATTCATGATCAAATATATTAAAACTAAATTTACATATTTGAGAAATCAATCTTTCCGTGAATAACGTACGTCAACGCGGAAATTATATATTTTATTAACAAACACCTTAAATTATTAAACATACAGGGCGGTCTTAAATCAGAGCCTGTCAAAAAAAGTTCAATAAAATGTTTTCCTTCTAAACTTATCGAAAGTTTCAAAATTCTTTGTTTACACCGGAGTTCAAATTTAAATTTTACAAATATAGACATTTGTTTAAGGCGATTTGTATAGGCTGAACACGAAAAAAAATTTTATTTCTTTTTCATCTGAGCCATACAATCAAAATAAAAACGGTACATTATGTTTTTCCATTTACGATTTGGTTTAAACCAGCGTTCATGGTAAACGGACAATTTGATCGAGATAAACTATATTTCATTAGAAAGGTAATTAAATTGTGCATCCAACGAGAACTCCTTTCGATTAAAAGAAATTGAGTTGAGTTACAAACAGCTAATAAAATCCTAAATTTCTTGCACTATTTTGAGCTATTTTCATCATTTTTTATCGATAGTTCCAAATAATCTAATGTAATAAAAAGTTTCTATATTTTCATTATAGTTTTATTTATTTACTGCATTGTAATTATAAATATTTTGTAGTAAAGAATCATACGGTTCTTAAAATTTGTAATACCATACTTGAACTCAGTTGGAAGTTCACACAAAAATTGACGTCGATAAAATAATACTTCTCGAGAAAAACGTATCTCACTTAATCTGAAAATTATATGATACTTAGTGTCAATCTCTGATGGTTATAAGGAAAACTACTTTTTCGTGTTGATCAGCGTAATATATACAATTTTTATTATTTACTAAATTAAAATATCTTTATTATATTATATAAATATTATATTCGTTGGTATATTGGTATACTGTTGGTTTGTGTTCCTGAAACGGTTTCAAAATATTTTTATAAAGTTAGTATAGCAGACGACAACATTAATACATTATAATAATACATACATTAATCAAACTGTTGACGTTTGAACGCATTTTGATGGCGACTAAGACATAAAATAAAGCTTATAAAAATTATATACCACTCACGAGTAAAATATTATATTTACTCCACCAACATAATATTTATCAGTTTTACAAAGAATGCAAAATTACGAAAACAGTGGTACAAAGTTATTATGAAATAATAAAAAACAAATGTTGAATTGATTAACAAGTGATGCTGAGAAGACCATTTTGAGGTAAGTTGATATCAATATTACAAAACATCTATATAGAATAAACTGATCGTTAAAAATTAAATTTTTTGCAACGCAAATATAATTTTTTTTTTCATTTAAAATTATTGACAATGGCACTCGTTATTATTACTATTTTAAAATAAAAATATTAATTTCAATATATTTTGTTTTTTATTTAATAAACCATATCAACTGGAAAAATTTTTGAAATTTTATTTTGTTTTTGAGTTTTTATTTATTTGGATTCTAAAATTGTTTATATTTAGAATAAAATTGTATTTCTCAGAAACAAATCCAAAAAACATGATTTTACCAAAAATTAACTTAGATCATCTTGAGGCACCTGTTATTTTGATTTAAAAAAATTCCTGGTGTTTTGTCATCAAAAGAAAGTTTTTTAGGGGACGTCTCTATAAAAATAATTTTTAACGACTAGTCTAATGTAGGTATTCTATTTGTTTTTACACTTATTCCCAAATTAAATACAATAAAACTTCAGACATACGTTTAAATCTACGAGTATTATTAAAAAATGTCATTAAAAAAATATTTTCGCAAATTATTAATAATAGTTTTTTGATTATAAATATATATATTTTTTTTTCATCGGATTTTTGTATTCTAATTTTCGACACAAAACAAACTGACTATAGTTAGTGATAGCTTATCCACCATTTTTGAAAAACCCTATATACATTCAAACTGTTGATTTATGTATAAAATAACTTGTATTGTAATGAATCAATCTTAGATAAGTTATCTAATTGACCTAGTCTAAATCCCTTTTCAATCTGTACCATTATAAACCTGGTAAATTTAATTAATCAACTGTTAATCTTCACTTAACCGCACGGAACGATGCTAGTCAGAGGCGCAATGAGCAATAAAGATGCCATCAGATACTCTGATATCATTGAGCGCTATTTTAAAATTTAAATACTTTTTATCTCCAAAAATATTCAATATACTGAATTGAAATAAACGCAATTCTGTTTGTAATAAGTATATCTAATGTATACTGCGTGCAAAAACAAAAACGCAACACCTAAAGATAATTGATTTATTTCAATTTTTTAGAAAAGTATTAACCTATTACAAAAAATACATTATTAAAAAATTAAACAAGAATTTTAAAGCATAAAGTGCAAAAGCAAATAATGGTTCGGACCCCCTTTTTGATTAAGACGTTCGGACCCCCTTTTTGTTGCGTCGTGGTACCGATCTAATGAGATTATCGACATTTTCTTGCGTGTGTGATATCTCCTCCCTCTTGGTCTTCCGGAACCTCTTGGTCTACCTCTTCTAACCCTCTCCACTCCATGACTGCCAACATTGCATCACAATATCCACATTTCTATTCAAACGCCGAGCTATTTATTCCTCGAAACGAAATTCGCTAAAATTATTTCTTCTTCGTACTCTATGCATGTTAAACGTTTAGTATAAATTACTGAATAAAACAAATTACTAAATATATAGTAATAGTATAGTAATAGTATATTTTAGTATAAACTAAGTACACGTTTGTTTATAATACCTTAAATAAATGAAGAAAAGAAAACAAAAAACTGACAATACGTTTTCCGATTGACTTCAATTTTTAATAATTTCTTATCTAAATAGGTACTAGTATACCAAATTTTATAAAAATATCTTAATACGTTTTAGGTGTTGCGTCTTTTTTACTGTTATATATAGAATATGTTCCTTTTTAAGAAAAGTCAGTGAAAAAATGTAATCCTTAATAGTGTAAACAAAATAATGTTCATAGAACTAAATTTCTACTCAGTGACACACATTCAACAAGACAAAAGAGGCAACTTAAAGCAAAAAAACATCCCCCACCATGTGTTCCAAGTATGTACTCTACACATTACACCTGGTACATAAAACTTTAAATAATGCGACGTACATACGTCACGGCGGCAACACGCCGCGTCGCAAACTCAACTTTCCCCATAAAATTCGCCGAGCACACATGCACAATTAAAACAAACTGTCAGCCATTGCGAGGGTAGCGAGTGCTTATTAAAATAAACTTTAGTTCGGAAACATCTGTTCGCGACGCAAATTAGATGCGAAGGTGTTTATAATAATTCGCGATAGTGCGACGGCTCAACAACTCCTGGAGCCGGCTTCAAAGGGTTGCGTCACCCCTCGTTAAGCCCCGGGTTAAGACGTGTTCAAATTCCTGTTCGTTCCTCGTGTGTGCTTCACTTGAACGAGACAATGTCGTTAGTTTGATTTAGTTTAATTAGAAGTTTTAGGTTGGACTTTTTTTATATTGGGGGCCGCCCCACTTTACTACCTACATATTTATCTTTGAACAGAGGGTGCGCAATTAAGGCAACCCGATGACAGCCGATACAAACTGCTTGGCTAAGCACTTCCAAGTGAGAACAGGAATGTTCGACTCATTAGAGCCAGACAAATGCCGTTGGTGTCGATCTATCAAAGTTCGCGCTGCGAAATACCAACCCCTTTCTGTTGGTTGCGTTGCATCCGTTACAATTTGCGGACGGCCACCAGCAAAACCTGACGTAACTTTTTAAATGAGATTTATGACTTCGGATGGATTATTTTATAGCGTCGGGTTGACGGTGCAATCGTTTTTGCCATTGTTGTTACGAGATGTATGGCGGCAATCGGGGGATGTGAATAACCTGAATCGAGTGGGAGGAAGAGGGATTGTGCTTCATTTGTGTACAGTTGCAGAGAGTGGAAATAAAATCTATAAAAATATGAAGGTATATAGAGTCGAAAAGAAGAACAAAAAATCATGTAAAAGAGCCAATATAGTTTATTATTTTTAATAGTAACAAACCTTTGTTACACATTTATTAAACATTTAAATTACGCAAATTTATAAATATAAATATTATTTGAAATCGACATGTTGTAACAAGAATAAATATTTAATGTGAATGAATACTATATAAACCCTGAAATCATTAACTTCTTCCCCAAAATTTTTAATTGTCAATAAAACTACATAATTATTTTTTAATTCAGTTAAAAAATGGTGGTTGGTGAAACCTTTTGTACCAACATGTCTCTTTTGGACGGATGAAGTATGTTCTATCCTTAATTGTGAGACAAATTTTGTTCAGTTTAAACCATTTAACAGATTTAACTGTATTTCAAGCGATTTATCGCTAATACATTGATAATATTATAATAATAATAATTATGGAAAATAATTATTAATTGAAAACAATCCATAATAAAAAATTTAATTTATCAGCCCTGTATACTAATTTTACGGTGGTGAATATACGTATTCAGGCCACAAGCGAAAATGAACCTTAGGGTGGTAATTCTGCAGCCGACTGTACATCGGAATCAATTTTAGTCTCAACTTGGGATCTCAGTAAATGTTTTTGTAAAAAATAACTGACATATCAAAAAGAGATGCTCTCGCTAAATATCTATATTTAAACATTCATCAATTAAATTTGATTATTTTTTTTATACAAAATTGGCATAAAGGTAAATTAAATAAATCACTTACCATATTCAGCACATTGGGAATAGAAAAATTCTCTCAAACTGTTTCAAACGCAAGATTTCTCTATGAGTATCTTTTTCTAAATTTCAGACCAACTTAGAATAAAGTTGATTTTCAGGTAGTCTCATCATTTGCTATTCCTATACCGTCAATTGTGGATTCACTGTCGATGCTTGCAATTCACTTCGTCGACGACCACCCTCTTAGTAGTAGATAATGCTTTGAAGGTTTCGACCAACTTCAATAGATGTACGTTATGTATTTACTTCTCTCAGACTGCTCCAGTTTACATCTATTCTGATTGTAGACGCTTCAATTTTTTGTTGTATTGTTTTCGAGTTGGTTAATTATTATTTATTAACACGTAAATTAACAATATGTACAATTATTGCCTCAGTTGCATGCAACAATATCGTTTTGTTACTTAGAGGAAATTCTGAGACATTAATTAAAATGCGACTATTTATTTTATTGCAATATTTCTATGAGACCATGTTGGGATTGTTGATGTAGCAACGAGCAAGAGAAACTTGATTGCCATCACAGCATATTTGAAATAACCACATCACTAGTTTTAATCGCTATTTGATTAGTTCACCTAAAATACATGCCAATTACTACCTCAGAGGACAAAGTGAATTAAAATAGTTTGAGACAAATAGAAAGATTTATTTGAATTAATCTAAATACCTATATTTCTAAATATATAATTAGAGGACGGGAAAAGTTTTAATTTACTACTTGTGAATGAAATTACTTAATTCCAGATAAGAGCAACATAGAATACAGTTGATCTCCCAGTAACTTCACTATTTGTCCTTATAGAGTAAGTTATGCTTTTTTGGATAGTGCTCCAATTTAATTCGACATCAATCGCCTTTTACTTATAGATAATGCTTAGGATTTTTCGATCAACAAACGTCAACAGATGTAATTACTTCTCTTATACTACTTCAATTTATCCTTGTTTCAGTTGCAGAACCTTTAATTTCTTCATATTGCGTATTAATTATTTTTATTACTATTAGTTCCGACAGTATATTTTTTAACCTCATGTTTATTTATACGTGAAGTAATTTGTTGCCTTGAAATAATTATTCGACGCCTTGTTTCTGTTTGGTATGAACTTGTTTTAACTAAAGTTTGTTGAATTCAAATTGATATTATTATTTAAAGGAGAGTAAATTAATTTATTTAAGGAAGTTTAAGCTTTACCTGACTTTCAAGTTTCTTAGATTCTTGTTTTATTAGATTCCTCTGTTGCGCGGTCGATTTAAAATTCTTTTTGTGTATGGAAAGATTCTAACACAACTCCAAAAGTAAATTTTCTGTTCTGTGTTTAGATAATAAAATTACTAATTGAATATTAGTTAAAGGCTAATGATTTTATTTACTACTAACTAACTACGAATCTATGAAGACCATTAACAATTATATAGAATTGATAATATAACTTAATTTTTATAGCTAAAATAAGGTTAAGAAGGAAAGATTTTTCAAATTATTCGAAGTTTGCTTCAAACGTGCTACTTCATCACGTAACATTTCTAAAATTCTTGTATGTAAGGATCAATTTTCATTTTGATATTAAAGAAATTATTAGTAAATCCAGAATAATACTTATTATAATCTGTACTATTCCATGGTAAAACTATTATTGTATAAATCCAACAATTTTGGCCGAATCAACATAGTTAATGCACTTTTGATTTAATTACTGTTTTAGCAATTTCCTAGTTCAATTATTCGCATAATTTAATTTGTTATTTTACATAATTCTGATTAAAATACATCACATATAATCTGTTTTTCCTGTGTCCAAAATACTATAATCTACTTTACATCAAGAATTACTTTTATTATATTAATACGAAACAAATTGAATATATAGAGAATTATATTGAGCTTGTAGTTGTTGAGGTTTACATTTTACCTTTATTGTTTTAATTTGCATATTAATTGTGTTTATTTAAACATAATTGTATTACAAATATTCACTAGTGAATATATATGTAAATAGCTGTTTGTCATCATACCACAGGGTAGATTTCTGATTTCCAGAAAAATTATACTGAATTAGTATAAGTTTTTTAAATTGTTAATTTATCAAACGAATACGTTGTTTTATCAATTTAATTAATTCAATTAATTATCTTTTAATTATTATCAACTGAAAACGACAGCGTAAATTTAAATAGCTTTTTTAAAAGAAAAGTTCATTTTATAGTTTTATAAACACAACGACCAGAAGCTTAAAAGAAAAGCTCATTTTACAGTTTTATAAGCACAGTGACCAGTGGTTTATAAATGTTACATCGAGTTTTCCACAATGATTAAAAAACATGGACTGTGTCTAGGTCAAAAGAGCCGAGTATTAATGCAAAATACCCTCCTGACATTGTCCGAAATCAGCCAGTCCGATTATGCATGCAATTTTGTTTGAAATTAAAACGATGAATAAATAAAGCGCGAAATCGAATACTTCGGCACTGTTCGAAATGTTTGAATATTCATTGTGCTCCTATATAAATGTTACGCATTATCGTTGATCTATTTTTGTGTTAAAAAAACTCAAGGGTAAATTAAAAATTAACCTGCAAACATATTTTCCACGTGAGTGTTGTGCTATTGACGTATTAATACAACAGATGCATTTTTTTTGATGGGGAAAAATGAATTAACCACCGGGTATGGGACCATTTATTAATGACATCGGAAAAAATCGATACAAAATAAATTTGTTGGCGGTGGTGTGTAGGTAATCCATTATTTGCGTGTTAAATTATTACCACATCAGCAAAACATGTATTTATATAAAATATTAATGATCTGGACAACGTCCGTTCTATTTGCTCTAACTGACAAGTTGATTAGGGAAATTATAGCGGGCCAGAAATAGAAAAATAATCGAATGGCCAATTTACATGTTAATAAACCGAATTAATTTTCCACCTTTCCAATCTTTTATTTTATGGAAATGCAATAAATTAAAACTGGAAATTTCTTTTTTATTCATTTTAATTAACAAAGCACTGATTTAAAGTATAAAAATATTGCAGAAAAAAATCATATAAACATATTACATTCATAAAATGAATATTACAAAGAACTGTTTTCTATGCTTTATTATTACTGCATTATGACACTCGTTTTAATTTTCCTAATTATGCTTCAACTCCCAACTGTACTTTTTATCCCGATTTATTTTAAATTGTGTTGAATGTTGAAATAATTAAGTCCCAAGTAATTATTATTTTAATTAAATATTCTTTTTATTTGTATAATTATAATTACTGTAAACCTAAATTATTACAAAAGTTACTGATTGTACAATTATATATATATATATATATTTTATCATTTAAATAAATTGATTTAGTGAAAATTAAATCGTTTAATTATTTCTTTTATTATATTTTTAAATTTAAATTTTAATAACAAAAATAAATCAGTTTCAGTAACTTAAATACAGTTCGCGTCTTTTGAAGTGGATAATTTGAATTATTGAAATTGGAGAAACTAAAAACCAATGGCATTATATTGTAACAAACATATCAAAATAAGTAATGTAATCCCCTACATAAATTAAACAAAATTGCATTAGCAACAGAACTTTTAAACAAATAATAAAATTAATATCACCAATTTTCTTGGGAAATTAATACAACAAAATTAATTAAAATTTAAAAATTCAACATTCTAACCACTACATTTGTCCAATCAGTATTTATACTTACTCTACAGATAGGCTTGTTGTTGACTCATTTTTGAAGAATTTTACAGTGCTAAACAATAGATAAATTAGGAATAAACCGAATAAAATGTGTTTAAATTCACAATAATTTGGAAATAAAATATTTACAGAAAATGGAATCCTTTTTATCTTTATGTCTATTAAATATATGAAAAGCATACTGACTGTCTAGCTGCAAATATTCAAATAAATTTATTTAATCTGGGGAATTCAAATTATCCACGTCAAAAGACGCGCTGTGTATATTAATGTCAAATTTAATATGTAACATTTTAATTTAGTAAAATCTAGATTTGGTTGAAGAGAAAATAAATTACTCTATTTTTTTCTCAATGAAAAAAATAACGAATTAATTGCGTTTTAAAATAAAATTCAAATTAAATATTATGGTTGGCCGGCTTGATTTAATTAGGACTTAATTTAAATTAATATTATATTTAATGTGGGGGACCACTTTATTTTTAACGCAACAACGATGAAATATAAAATTTTGTATTGTATACGATAGTTTTTTGGAGACACATTTTAATTTTGACTGCATTGAAACATTAAAAAAGTGAAAGTGGCCATTAATAGTTGATCGCAGTCCGGAAATTGCCTTCACGTGTACATTTACATAACTTTTGTTTTAATTACTGTGTAACAAGCGAAATCCCCGCAATCCGCTCGTCATAAAACACATAAACATTTTAGCCCTAATGTATCCACTTATTTATTTACGTCACGCGAATAATAAATTTGTATTTTAATTTCTGGCCAATCGTGTTCCATCGGGCATGAATCGTTAATGAAATTTTTATTGGCCCCGGCCATTTGTGAATGGCTGTTTAATTTTTTATCGCGCCAAGAGGATGGGAATTTTAATAGCTCCACCTAAATTATACACTTCTTTTAAATTGGTTTCGCCGTCTCGAATTCGTGAAATATTTAAGACGGCCCAGTTGCACCGAAATGAAATGAACTTTATATCTTTTGTAGGCGATTTATTGTTTTTTTTTCTACCGATTTTAATATCCATTACGCAGTTACAAGAACACCTCAAATATTCATTACTTTTATTGACAACAGAAAGTTTTTGTAGAAACGTAAATATGTATTTGCGGCGTTATATTATAAAATAGAAGTCCGTAAAATAGTTACATAAACAGAGATATCTAGTAATTGTAAATTCAAGGCGAAATCCTTGTTTATTCTCATTGCATATTGAGATTTTATGGGTGCGATTTACTGTAACCATGAAATTTACGCTCTTATTTATTATATTGTTAATATTTCCTCTCGTAAATTGTCCTTAAATTTATTTATGGAGCATCATGAATGGCACATCCAGGTTTTATTTTTGGCTTGTTTAAATTTATCGATATGCCTTTCAGTCACGTTATGTCACAATTCAGAAAGTCTATCGAATAGTTCAAATTCAGGCGATGAATCTCATATTTACAAATAATAAACACAAGGCACACCCAAGTTAAATATTACATTTTACAATAGTAAAAAATATTGTTTTTATACAGTGTGGCCCATTTAAGCTAGAAACACTTCTGTAATTTTTATTTATTTTAATATATGAGCCCTGTTTCAGTAGTTGGCCTCACCATTCAAAACATAAAATTTGTGAATTTATTTCATGATAAGAATTTTTTTAAATATGCCATTGTTTGTAAATCTACATGTTATCAGAGTATTGTATGAATATCACGAAGAGAAAGAATACATCTCGCACGAACCATACAACAGTTGCGTGCTCATCTCAAAGAAAATTTGGAACAATTTTACTCAGTTAGTTGACACTCTGTCGAGACGTATTCAGGAGGTAATAAGTAGAAAAAGTTATGTAATTTTTAATTTAATTTTCATTCATTTTCTGTTTATCAACAATATTAGGGATTTCTTAACATTTTTCTTTCTTTGTTACTTAAAAATATAATTTAATAGACCGAAAATGAGTAAACGTTTCCAACTTGATCAAATACTTAAAAAAAATTATTTTTGTTAGTTGTGCCAAGGCTCCTATAATTAAAAACTTTCCGAATATAATGGATCATCCAACATAGATCCGTCAAAAATATGTATGTACCTTTTACAGGTGTCCGGTGAAGGAATTTAAAAAAATGTTCGGAAAACCTGAAGATAGTGGTAAAAACATTTAAATTTGTTGAATATTTTAATAGATACGATGACACGTCTGAGTATCAGTTCATTATTTTTTATTAAAAAACTTTTACTATCTAGATACAACATGATTTGTCAACTCTCAAAAAATGGTCAACTTATTTTCAACAATGCATAACCATTAAAAGTGTTAAAAATATGTGAATTCCTTTTTGCTATTACTACACACAATGCAAATGTGCAAATATTTTCTCTAATTGCTGCTCAATATACAAAATATAGGAATAGGATTGCCCTCGAGTCTATAAAAGATATAATAATGACAACATTTTATTTATATCAAACTGAATTTTATATATTAAGTCACCGGAAAAATTTTCCGTTCTAACTGAAGTTCTGAAATCAAGAAAGTTCCACGTAAATTAGTTATTACAATATTACAACAATAAATGCTGCTAACTTTGTTTTTTTTTTTTGGCACCATATTATCATTTATTGCGTTAAAATATATTTAAAAAATAAACATATTTTTAAATGTTTTTAATTTCATTTACTATTTACACTAAATAACTAAATGTATGACTTATTATTAGGCGTCCGAATCTTGTCCGGATTTCAGGGCTCACTTGTCCTGAATTTCAAAAAAACTTTATGAATACCGAAAAAGTGTATAACTGAATTTTAGTGGACATTGTGTAACAAATATAATACAACGAAAGAAATAAATTGGTTAGGAAAATGTTAACTGTAATTCTAACACAGACTTAACAATGGGTATGTCCCTTATTTATATATTTTTTGTTACATTTTATTATAAATAAACATATTATAATAGATCTGTGTTGGCTGCTGGATGGCAATTTTTATAATTTATGGAATATTTATTGTGTTGGGCCATTATTCGTTAAAATCGAACTACAAATAGAACTGTTACAGGGATATTTCCATATTAAATGTATATAAGGTATTATAAGGGAAATACATAAAAAAGTTTAAATAAAAACAATTTATTTGAATATATCAAAATTAGGCAAAATTGCATTGTTATTTGTGTCAAAACATTTGAGAAATAGTTCCCACGAAAATAAAATGAATTTAAGTATAACTGTAAGGCATTAATAAAATTGTGAGAAAATCCCTACAATACATTTGAATAGTTGAACATGGCGTTACGTACGTTTGGCCAAATAAACATATCTCGCCGAAACCAGATTGCGAATAAAACGGAATCCGTCTTCTTTATGAAGCACACCATAAAATATATTTTAAGGATTTTTCCATGAATAAGAATGTATCAGTAAAAAATCCATTTTCATAAGCGGACTAAGTCATAAAATTCAATCATAACTTTTTCCATTCGAAATTTGTTAAAGCAGGTTTACGGAATGTGCGACAACGGAACACGTCGGATAAAATAATAAACATAAAAACAAAATCTATACGTCGTAATTTAATCAGTTTCAAATGGAGCAACTACAAATGATAACAAATAGTTGAAGTATTGATTATTGATATAGTTCAGGTCTTTTGTGTTTTGGTTAATAAGTATAATAAACAAGATGAACAGCACAGCTAATATTAGCCAACGTTTGTGGAGACACTGAAAACGTACACTTGATGTACAGTGAATTTAATTAAGATTATTGATTTTAATAAGGACCTGGTATTAAACGCACCTATGGTATTTGGAGAATATGTTCCCAATGCAAAATTCCTCCACACATTCCAATTTAAGTTTATTCGATTTTTATTTTATGTTATAAAATATATATAAGCAATTCATATTTACTTCATTAAACAAATGTAGCAATGTGACGCCTTACGCTAAAATCTGTGCACAATTAATTATTGTCAGTCACGTAGACTCTGTATTTTACCATGTCGAAAATTGAATTGTATGTTTACAAAATGTATAAACTGAATTCGGGATATGAGCCGAAGTTTGTCTTTTGTGGACGATAATTGCCAAACATTTCGCGTCGCGAATATCTGTGTCACAAAGGTCCAACTTTGTAATACATTTCAGTTAAACAAGAGCGAGCAAGGCAAATTTGTTGTAATGGCCTTGTAGGGCAGTAAAACCTCATTAAATTCGGTTAAATATATCATAGACCATCGCGGTCTCTGCGGCGACAAAAGTGCCTACATAACTCCGGGTCGACTTCGCGGAACTTTCGGAAGTTGGACGGAAACCAAGCCAATGGAAAAGGAAAGTTTTTATATATTTCATAATGCCGATGCAATGTTTGGGGCACTGAGTGGAGTTTCGTTAATTTATCGCCAATCCCATGGACAGTCAATTTAAAGGGGCTGCAATAAAATTTTATCGTTGTTTCTTGCAGGAAACGGAATTTATGACCTTTTCTGTTTTAACAGATGCTTCTTCCTATAATTAAAAAGCAAATAATTAGGGTTTTTCTGGTCGTAAAAACGGGTTTAACCCGTTTAACACTTACAATTTTTCACCATTCTATTAAATAAGTAGCAATAAATACTGGTAATGGCAATAGGAACAATATGTTCCTATTACAATTATGACAAATGATATGTCTATGTAAGGACCCCATTGGAAACATTTTGACAATATTATTGGACAGACGGACATATATGGGACAACTTTTTGAATGATGGATTACTGTATGATTTTCCTCTTGATTCGAAGACCCTAATGTGTCTTGAATAGCTCTTGATAATGAATTCATGTAATATATGATTTTAGGAATTTTAGACGAATTTTTGGCAAATAAATGTTCATAGAGGATTTTGATTCTTTATATAACGTTAATTAATATTTAACTTCTTTCAAAGGAGCTTCTATTTTAGAAATACCCGTGAATTTTTTAAATATACTGTTTAGCATATGCCACTTGGTACTTATACTATCACCAAATTATTACTATGCATTTTATTAAAATAACGCATGATAATCCAAAAGCCATGTTTACAAATTACGAATATTTTTGATATTTCGTTTAATAAAAAGTTGAAAATGTGAAGTTTTTTCTTAGTGTCAAACCCTGTCTTTGTCACCTCGATATTTGTAATATAAATTGCACGTCAAAATTAACGTTTAATCATTTGAAAAATATAGTAAAGTTTGTTTCACTTTTAAAGTTTGTAATATTATCAATTATTAGTTCGAACTCATTGTCATTGTTAATCAATAAAATTATAAAAAAAATTCAATGTGATTTGCCTACTTGTTCCCACAATATCATAGGTTTCAAGTTTCATTTATCGTTTTCGTATAAAATGAATCAGTTACAAATCCAAAATCATAATTTATATGAAGTTGATCATATTAGATTTATTTCAAAGAAGACTACAATCAAGCTTAGCTACCTCAACGATTCAATGTGAACCAATTAACAAACTCCAGAGTCTTGAGGCGGTTTACCGAAACGAATAACAAAACAAGAAGAAGGTCAGAGTAAAAAAAAGATTAAAAGCTAGTGCCAAGATCGTTTTCTAGGTATCCAAACATTGAGGCAAAGGTTTATATCCAATACATATTTGCAAGATGAATTGGCGGATCGTTATAACTTTAGAATAAGTCAAACAAGAATTAGAAAAAGGGTCACAGAAGACGAAAAAAAGCAACCACAGGTCCCTTGCTCCAGGGAGTACCGGAGACAAAGATCGAATTTTACACGTGATTGGATCGAATATGATTCATTGATGAGTCCTTTTATCAGACGATAGAAGAAATATGGTATACGGAAGGCTAACAGAAAGATGCGCAAAGTGTAAGGCGGTTCTATAAGAGTTTGAGTTAGAATAAACATAAACGATCGTACGAAGTTCGTACTAGCGGATAGTAGGCGATTAACTACACAACGGTATATTGTGAAGTTTTTAGAGAATAATGTTATTCTACTTGTTTTATTTGTTGGAAATAATTTTATTTCGAAATTTGCTCGGTCCCATTGAATATGTTTGAGATAACGACTGAGGCAACTTCCAAACCCTCCAAATAATTTAAATGACTTTTTTTAAGATTGGTTGAAATATGGAATGAAATCACTCGAGGTCGAGTTATTAAATTTTAGCATGGGGGATCGCTGTGTCAAAGAAGGAAATTTAAAAATTTATTTAATTTTAGAAATAAATTATTTTTTTGAGTTTCTGAATATGTTTTTGAATAAAATTAACATTTTTATTTAAAATGTTTAATAATCTTCACATAATCACACAATAGTTATGCAATTAGGCGATAATTTTGACGCGCAGTATAGTTATCAAACATTATATTAATTCAGAACTATTGTGTACATAATTAATCCATCACATTATTAATCTGTTATGTTTGTGCCTATTGAACACCTTTAAGTGGATTGACTTATTTATATAATTCAAATACACTCAAAGTTTGTATTTAAGATAGAAAAACTAAAACAACAAATCATAAAAAAATTCTTTTACTATAAATCTAATTTGAAAATGTAAAATGAAAGACACTATTGGGCGAGTAAAATTTAAAACATTAAAATATGTAATAAAAAATTAAGTGAACTATAAAATTCAATTATAACTTGAAGGAGAAAGTGTTTTTGTTTTCTTTCGAAGGTGCCCTTCGTAAACTCCAGTTATTAAATTTTAATAAACGAAACGTTGAATTAGAAACAGAACATTACCGTTACGAGCCGTTAACCAAAATCTGCATAATTTACATTAGAACGGCGGCCGTTCCGTGGGGCGGCGATCGGCGGCAATCAGCGAAATGTATTTCCATCCACTTCCGCGTTCCCTTTCGAAATAATCGCGCCGGATAATTCGGCAAAATTAAAATGCTCTTAAGCCAGCCACCGTCCCCGCTCATTGTGTAATTGAATAACATAAATCTGAAGATTAGTACTGGTGTAAGGAGCGGGAGAAGAAACCGAGGGCGATGTTCCGTCGCCAACGTGCTGCGAAATCGGTTTAAAGTAAATGTTTCGTAACGGAATTTTCACGGGTCGCGGACCGAGGCATTGGATTCATTAGTGCCCTGGCCAGTTTGCAAAAGGTGGGCTCGGTCGACTCGTGGAAATCGTCCCTCCTTCCTGTAAAAGCTGATGAGAGCCATTAAGGCCGGCCAAACTTTTAATCGAATTATTATCACTATAATGGTAAATATTAAATTGCATTAACACTCGTTTTGCCAATTGGCCTTCGATTAATTGATATACGTTACCATAATTTAACAAATGTGGTCACTTACCTGAAAAATAACATATAAATATTAGATGCATTAAATCTATAAAAATATATTTTTATTTCTTTTGTCATATTTTTTTATGGTAGGAATTGTTAATTTCAACATTAATCGCAAGAGGAAGATTATGACGTAGGTAAAATATTGTATGTAACATATAAATTTGGTTCTTGTGCAAATAATTCAAATTTGAAATGGTAGTAGTAGGGAGGAAAGCAGGGTATAATAATCGCACATAAAATAAGTCAGGGCAGTTCGGGCCGACAAATTGAATTCCGCAGAAAGGTCCGAGGAGCGGTTTAAAATAATTGAACGATTCAGTAATAATATTAATCCTTACAGGGGAGGGTAAAACCTTTTAACCCTCGCACGTCACCACAGACCAAGGATTGCCGCGATTTCTGTGACAATTAGAGCCTGCGACCGTCTAGGACGGATTAAGGACGACCAGAGACGTCAGGACCTACCGAATCCCGTGGATTAAGCCTTCTTGTCCTCCCGAAAACCGACACTGATAAAATTAGTGGTGTGCACCGGCTTTAAAATTATATTCTGGACGGGATTTATTATACACACAGTTGTTGACAGATTAATTAATACGTGACTGGCACTAGTGGAACTATTACAAAACTTTTTGATCAGGGCATATTGTTGCAGACCGTATTGATTTCGCTTCAATTTCGGGGTTAAATGCAAAAATAATTTTGTGGCTTTAATGTGTTTAGAAGGTTTGAATAAAAAATCTCTCCATTTCGATATATACGGAGCATTTTTTAATTTACATTTTTCTTTGTTATTTAAAAATCATTTTTAACCTAACGTAGATCAATTAAAGCATGTAAAGTATAATGTGATATAATAAATTCTTCGGTGCATAAGAAACAGTGAAATATTTGATATGATCACGTGAGAGTTTGGTTGAAGGCCCATTAAAGCAACATATCCAGTGGCCGATTCAATTGGCACTCCGTCTTTTGTGAGCGCTTTATCGCCATAAAAGCGATCGTAAACATAAGACCCATTCAAAGAGAATATTTGCGGAATATTAAAGTAGTACGACCCGAATACCGTTACTCAGTTAAAAGATATTTGTCAGTTTTGAAGTACATCATGAATGCAAAGTGAGCGAATACCATTCGAATGTAGATTAGATTAGGAGACATTTGTGTATAACGTGCCTGGACCCAAGTGGAGAGACGCCATTTGTGCAATCTCGTTCGTTGTTTTTCTTATTTCGACCGCTCTCTAACCTCAAAACTTGCTCCGCAAAGATGCCGTTCCGTAACGAAATTGTTTTAACTGGTTATGCAGCGGGACTTAATAACGACCAGCCACGATTCGCATTCGCAATCGCTGTATTTGTTTGTCGGAATTATCGGAGACGATGGCTTTTGGAAAACATAATTGAAAATAAAAAGTTATCGTTCCATTCGGCATATGCGTCCCATTTTATAACGCGAATCTGTTTGTGCAAATCGGGTTGCAATGCACATCAACACTGCCCGAATTTCCTGCTATCTGAATTGTTTGTCCTTTAATGGATTTTGTTCTGTTAATATTGTGTATATGTAGGATATTTTCAATAATATCAATTAATTATATTAGTACAGTGTCATTGATAATTACTAAATCACTGTCATAGTACATCAGGTATAATTAATACCATACTTTGATGATATGCTACTAATTAGTTAACTAATGGTTCAGCTGTATTACAAAAACACAACTTGTAAAACATTAAAATTGTGTGAATATATACATTTCACAAGTAGATTTTATATCAAAAAATAATTTTAGATATTCTTCAATGGAGACTACTCAGATGAGGCAGGTGAGACAGTGCCTCACTTTTGAAAATGATTTTATTGATAACGTTAATATTAAAAAAATAAATTTTTATGTTTTTATTCTTTAAAATAGAATATAACTTAATGTTTAAACTAAGGTAGGTTGTAAAATAGATAATTAAACAAGTAATAACATTTTTTGATTTAATTTCAATGAAAATTTTGTGAGCAAGTTCTCCAAAGCCACATTTAAATTTGCCTCTTCATGTCAATTCGTTTCATAAGTAAATCTTAAATATTTCTATTGGTTCCAACATGCGCTTTAAGGTAATGTTTCAATGGTAAGGGAGCAGAGGCCAATGAGATAACTCCAAACACTGACACAAACGATGTTTCCGAACATCAGTTCAATTCAGTTTCAAAAACTTAATACTGCATCTCCTTTTTATTACGTATGGCGTCAACCAATAATAACATGAAAAAATTCAGATTTTTTATTAAATAATTGTGTATTTCCAGTTTATATTACTACTAACAAAACGTTTGTTGGTAAAGTATTAAACCATCCAATTCCTAATTTGAATACATTAACAAATACAATACAAAAAAGTGGGGATTTACTATATCTTGATACGATAAATTTAATTGGCTAACGGGAAGTATAGTAATGGATAAAATTATTTTGATGGTCATGTCTTTTTAAAGCATAGTGAAGATATTTGGTATAGAAGGGGTTTTTGTGATTTGAAAAATCTATCTCGCGAACTAAATTTACATGACAGTGATCATTCGAACTATATCTTACTAGTTCTACGTAAATAAGATTTTGTTTTTGGTTTTTTTGTGTGTTTAATATATAATGTGCCTCATCAGACTCAAACTTTGTAAGCCACCACTGAACATTATAATATAATTGCTGCCTTAAATGAAGTAATTGGTGATAATCAATTATCAGCAATTTCAAAAACACAAAGAACAGATATTATTAAATAAAAATTAAAAAAAAATTTAATTTAATTAATACATACTTAACTGCTGTTAAATTTATACGGATAATAAATTTTCGTAAATTTGGCTACGTTAATTAATCACCACATTAAAAACTACATGTACAGATTACATTACAACTTAAGCAAAATTTCTGTTCGTTGTTCTCTGGGGTCTTGTACAACGAAATTTCGATGCAAGAATTCTCATTAAACCATCTTCCGGGGTTATAAATTATGCCCGCATTATGTATTGTTTTATTGTGGGACAACGTAAAATATATTCCGGACATTAAATAAATTGCAGACGATTTATCTGGGAAAATTTAATTTTTGTTGGATTAATTTCATTTATCATAACGCAATTATGCCGCGCCGCAGATAGATAATATTATTACGGCAAACGTTTTTATAATTAGCTAGAAAGTAAGGGTTTATATTAAATTATAATATATAATTATAATTTTTATTTTTTTCCAAAAAGATTCAATAATTTATGAATAATTTTTTATAATTCCATTTAAACACAGATTTATTTACTAAGCCGATTACTCTAAAAATCAAACAAAGTATTTCTATTATAATTTCCCCGGTTTTAATTTTTAGAATGAAAACTTGAATATGTAATATATTTTTTATATTTATAAAAAGTTATCAATTATTATAACTGTTAAAACAGACAAACATATTTTACCACAAAAATGATGAAAATTGTCTTTACAACTTTCAAGCCACTTATTGTTTGTGCAAAATTGTTTTAAAAATTCTACCCGTGAATTAATTTATTAATTGAGCAGTGAAATATTTTTCTTAAAATTCTTTAATAATTTAAAGTTTGATTTAAATGAGAACAACAACATAATTTAGGAAAAAAACCAAAATGTTATCCCAAAATTTATGTGATTACTAAAATATTTCCATATAATAAGTACTACTGAAATTTCAATTTTTTTTATTCTTATGTTTTGTGTTTTTTTTTTTTGTAAAATCAAATAAATAAATAAAAGAAAACAATAGGTTTATTATATTTTAACGTGTTTTATTTAAAATTCAAAGAATTTTGTATAAATAAAGTAAAGAAATTTGGTGTATTCCTTCAAAGTTAGAATTAAGAAAAAAATAAATGTATTTATTTTTTATATTTTCTTTGTTAAATGTAACGTAAGTAAATATTTTAATTAAATTTATGCAAATGTCTGTTACTTTAAAATCTGTTGTTTTCTCATGTGGATGCACGCAAATTAAATTGTTTAACGTACACATGTACATGTTTTAATCGAAATCATTGGGTTATATTCGGTTAAGAGTTGAACTAACAAGTGCCTAGGTCCCTTGTATATTTGAAAGGTCGAAATAATTAAATCAATAAGTAAAAAGGCCCAATTCACGTTAATCCAAATTAGAGCGAGGGTCCACTTTGCCGTTCCTCCACTGAATCCCGATTATCTTAAGATAATTGAATGGGGGGTTGATGGGCATAGGAAGAAATCCATTCAACGCAGATTGACGTCCGCACTGAACGGTCAACGTCGATGACAGACAGACACAATTGAATTAATCGGTAATCCAGTTAACCGCTCTCCGACCGCACAATTGGTTTACGCGGCACTGTCCCGATAAATCTCGATGGGAGAAAGTGTGTAACCGTCCCGATGCATGTTAAGTGTCCCGTACCTTGATTGCGGGATGACTTAATAAAGCGGGGTAATTGAGATATGATAACCCTTTCGGGGCGACTCAGTCGTTTGACGGATCTTTGGAAAGTTCGACCATAAACGGTGAATATTAAGCTGTTTGCATTATGGGTAGAAGCGGGACTGTTATATGAACCGAGCTGTTAAATGTATATCGAAACGCGACTCGGGGGATGTTTTGGCGCGCCGAATCAATAAACAGTTTTCCCATTGTATTACAGACGCTCGATTCCAGTGCAATTATTGTACTGTTATTATAATTACTTGAAACTTGCACTAAAGTTATTTTATGTTGTCTGCTACTAACAATAAGTATAAAATAACTACTGAATGGGCCATAAACTCCGCTAATTAACGGTACACAGAACCTCATATATTTTTTTATTTAACATGCATAGGTTAGGGAAATTTAATTGAATTGTCCTTTTGGTTTTATAGCTATGGATGATGGTTTCAATAGTCTAGTCGAAAGGGTTTTCAAAGTTAATTGACTGTAATACTAATTGGGATGGTAAAAAGGTTTGTACGTAATTATTTAAAACGCAGACCGAACTTATGTTGCCTTTCATAACTAATTTGACCCTTAAAATTAATCTTATTTAGTTGAAGTTGGGACAACTTAAGTCATTAAAATGTGAAAGAGTTTAATCAGTAAAAACTTTTCCATTTTATATTCAAAAAAATCATCCTAATAAAAGCTTGAATAACACAAGTTATCTGGAAATAAATTAAATATTTGCATATGTGGTAGCAAAGTTCGATAGTTCTTTACGTATTTACCAAGCAAATAGTTTATTTTACTTTCTTAGATGGCAATCAAAAATACGAACAAACAATTTATTTTCTATTATTTTTCACTGTTGTACTTGTGAGCACGTTAAGTCGAAACGTAGTACAGCTTTTGTACATACAACGTTTGTAAAGTACACATTGTAGCCGGGACGCACAAATATAACAGTCTGTTAAATTTTCCACCCCATAAACCGCACTTTCTTTCTCCCAACAAGTGAATTTATATCCGACTCGGTTTACAGCCCCGCGTCACATTCTGCAGCTAATTCTTATTAGAGTGCATGCAGTTTCCCGGCTGAAATCGCTAACTATAATGTGACCTTGTCGCGAGTGCATTAAGTCGAAGAACGCGTCCTGATTACCCCAGATACTTGGGTTAATTTAAAATGATAATTATTTATCAACGGACATGTACGCCGGATATTACTTCTATCTTTTAATATTGTGTCAGTTGGTTTAAATCTTGCATGCTTTAACACTACTTGATGTTAAAATGTTCAAAATGGAGACAAGGATTATGTCAAATCATGCGTTGGTTTTTTAATAAATTAATTTTACATATATCTGTAACTAAATATGTCGGATACAGAGTTTTATGTTTACAGGACTAAACGTGCGCAAAAAATGAATAAGAAATGTCGAATATAAATCATCTAGACCTACTTCAAAAAAGGAAAGACTATCTGGACTTGCTCCAAAAGAGAATTAAATGTCCAGGTCTTATTTTTTTATGAGAAACCATAGGTTATATTATAGCTCTATCTCTTCAACTTTTCAGTGGTAATTCTAGTTTTTATATATGTGTTTTGTGTTCATTTTACTTAACGTAGTTTTTTTTTTTGTTTGGGACAGAGAGGGGAAAGTGTAAACCCCTCTCCGGGTACCGATCCGGAGATCATGACCAAATGTTTCACATATGTGATTGCACATATGGGGGAAAGGGGGCGTATATTTAATATATACGGGTGAATTAAACCAGAAGACGGGACTGACAAAAATGCCAGCCCCCTGTCAACTAGATCCGGAAGAACAAGCCCAATCTGAGGAAGGTACAAGGACCTTCCTGGGTGAGGATTGGGCTTGCAGTTTGATCCGTTGGCTTCCCGCCACCACTGGCTTGTGGAGCGGTACTGCCCGATGATGGCCTATAGCCAAAACTAATCAGTTAATTCAAGAAATCCCCTTCGATAATGGTACAATGTAAATACTGAAATCAATTTTTTAAATCGCATCCACCATTGTTAATATTCACGTACCCACAATTTTTTTAATACTGCGCATCCACCATTTTTGTATTAACGTGCATGCACCATTTTCCATAGCGAGGTTAAAAAAATCTAGTATTAATTTTGAAGCTCCTGATGATGGCCTATGGACAGAGAGGGGAAAGTGTAAACCCCTCTCCGGGTACCGATCCGGAGATCATGACCAAATGTTTCACATATGTGATTGCACATATGGGGGAAAGGGGCGTATATTTAATATATACGGGTGAATTAAACCAGAAGACGGGACTGACAAAAATGCCAGCCCCCTGTCAACTGGATCCGGAAGAACAAGCCCAATCTGAGGAAGGTTCAAGGACCTTCCTGGGTGAGGATTGGACTTGCAGTTTGATCCGTTGGCTTCCCACCACCACTGGCTTGTGGAGCGGTACTGCCCGATGACTTAACGTAGTACGCAGAATAAACTGTAAGTGCGATCCATATGAATAATATTTCATTAAAAAGTGAGTATTAAGTAAAAATATAGTTTATTAAATTACAAATATTTGAAACTTTGGTAGATTAATATCGAAATCCAAATATTATGATGGAAAGGAAAAAGAAAATTTAATTTTATATACTGTTAAATTTCTGTTTCATTCATTTGAACTGTGTAAAGAATTTTGACTTGAACTTTTACATTTTCTAATGGTATAATCTTATCTTGATTGTCTTTCATCGTTTGCTCATCTCCGACTCTTCGATATTTTCTTTCTACAATACTTTGATAATATCTTGGTGGGAGTGGTCTGAGTAGAAAAGCGAATAACTGAAGATTGTCCAAAAAATTTAGCAACGACTGAAATACTTTTATGTGAATTTAACCTAACATTCAATAAATACATTCTCGTTATACAAGGAAGTAGTTTGAAGGCAATTTTTAAATATCTACTTCTAATGGACTTTTTTTACCAACAAACTTATTCACTGGCTTATTTTTCTTTCTACCGCAATTTAACTTTTTATCTAATCTTGATTTACTAGGGTTTCAATTTTTTGTAACTGATTGTTAATTCAACCTAACCTTTGGGTGAGTTTTCATTTTGCAAGAATTGTTTGTCATTAATAATATTTTTCTTTCAATCACAATATTTTCACTATTTATTCGATTTTGGTTTAGTAAGTATTTTTAAATTATTCGTTGTTGAGAATTACTAGTGAAATGACGAAAATAGTTGAGAATTGTAAAAAAATTTCAAGATTTTTATCAGCTACAGCTGATACTTGATACAATTTGATCACTTTTCTAATGATATTTTATTCTTTTCAATTGGACATATGGCAGTAAATGATCTAAAAGAAAAAAAAAGCAAAATATGATTTTACCAGTTACCCTAAAAAATATAGAAAGAAAAATTATACAATATTTAAAAAAATTCTAAATCACGTTATAAAAGGGGTAACGAGACTGTCGAATATGCGAGTAAATCATCTAGACCTATTTCAAAAGAGATTAGGTCCTCCTGACTTTCTTTCCGTTTCTGTTAAAAAAAAACAACTTCTGCGGTTAAATAAATAATTCGTGACCCCGTTAAATAAAAATTGGAACTTTTAAATTTTAACACATTCGTCCCCATTTTTTATAACGCCATTAATTTTCGACAAGGGACGTTTGACGTGCAATTTACAAACTTCCAAACATGTCCCGCTCTCGAGTGTCAGCCAGTAAAAATCGACTGATTTTATGCGAAAATCCATTTTCCTTGCTTTCATTCGCTAATTGATTTTGTACTTTATAATTAATTTATAAGTTACATTTACATTCCGCCGTCAATAAAGCCGTTGGAGTTCCAAATATGTGTTATTATTTAATTATATGGTTGATAATAATTCGATGGTTCAATACTATTGGCAATTATATTGCTACTGTAGTCTAATTTGCCCGATGGCTTATTTCATATGAAGTAAACAGAACATACAAACCAGTATCGGTATATTAATTAGTTTATCCAGACTCGTAACTAATAATTAATAATAGGGTCATAATTCATTTAAATAAACATTTACTAGAGTTATACAAATTGTTGTTTCTTAACTGAAAACTGAAATGTATTCAAAATTCTAATCAATTCAAAAGTTATTTTAAACACCTTGGGGAAATTCTGATTTTGATGTTTCGGACGTCGAATAAAGGCGCCAAAAGTTGGTCTTGAATTTGGACGGCTTTTCACGGAATGTCGTAATAACATTTGAATAATTAATTTTGTTATTACCAAACATTTAGTTACAGAGTCTGATTCCAAATTTTGAATGCGCTGATAATAAACTTTATTAACAAAGAATTCAGTAAAACAATGTCTGTTTATAAATATTAATATTATTAATAAAAATATTAAAATATTATATTTTCATATTTATAACCATATACTAAATTGTTTTTAAAAACAAAGAAGAAGTTTGCAATTTCAAATTAAATTTGATGGAGGAAAATGTTTGTAAATCATTTAGTGAACATAATTATACGTTCCTGTTTGTTGGTGGGGTCCAAGAAGCGACCCGCTGAAAATTTCAGCGGTTATTCATGAACCAGACGGGCAAACTGAAACAACATTTCAGCTTTAAATTATGAAATATTTAAAATAATTGTCAAGGTAAAAAGCCTCACTTCCCCGAGGAGTTCATGTAAATGTCACATAATTTCAATTAATGCCTTTAGAAAATGACCCCGTTATATTCTCTATCTTTATTTATTTTTCCGAGTTAAAAATGTTTATTCTTTTTATCTAATTGCAGTTAATTATGTACATGTGTTAGTTTAGCCTTTGCGTGAGTTTACATTTTACAAGGATAATTTAAAAGGACACTGGACTTATTGTCGTTTCTCATTTATAAATTAACAAACTTAATATCATATAAAATTAAGTATTATCTATTGTCTATTTCAAAAGTAGATATAGAATTTATATCAGGTAGTTAAGTAATAGATTTTTTCATTAATCGTATTTTGTTTATATAACTAAAATTTTGTTACTTTTATTGTTTTTTATATAAGATTAAAGAGAGTGTTTATTTCCATATATATTGCTGCTTAGTTCTTTAAAAAGCGATCTTCGATATACTCCTTAAAAAATTATAATTATCGATATAACATCGATTGTTTCTAACATATATCATAGAGAACGATCATGTATCCAATGAACAACATCCTGTTTTTCCAACAAAACGGAGCTCCTTCGCATTACTCGTAAAATGTGCAATTATTTAAATGACACGTTTCCAGGACGCTGGATGGGATGAAGGGTCACTCCCTTGGTCACCCGATTTAAGTCCTTTAGAATTTATCTTTGTAGGGATACAAACAAAACAAAGTTTACAGCATTCCACGCGATACATTGGAAGATTTCGAGGACGACGTATCTTGCGAAGTATCGGCATCTATTTGAAGATGAACCTTGTAGCGTTTTTAGATTTCAACGCAATGCCACGCGATACGTTTTAGAAGGTCCACCCTATATTTAACAATAATTTACAATCATTTGAATTACAATTTTTTAAAATAATAATAAAAAAATGTGTTACATACTTTATTCACACCTTTTTATTTTTACACCTAATTGTGTCAAGTGTCATAAACGTGGCCACAATATTTTGTGGCCAAGATAATATATCCTGTCTCGCATTCCTCTTAAAAAATAATGAACACTAAGAAAAATAGGTCAAGATTTTGTAAGGTAGATGATGGTAGATGGTAATGAAATGCATATAAATAGCTTCTTAAAACCAGCTTCAATCGGAACATTTCTTAGACAAATTCAATAATGTTTTCCAAGAAATTACACTTTATTTACAATTGTATTTCTATCAGAAAAAAGTACAGAATAATAGTGCTTTCGTTATTTCCGTAAATTCAAAGCAGTTCTTATATTTGTTAAAAGCATCTCGTTTCCTTTGCTGGAGAAAAACGGAACGGCACAAAAGCGGGACCGCGGTGAATGTATTTTGTAATTTATTGTTGTTTTAGGAAAGCTGTCTGGGAAAGATTAAAATAACGACCCGGAACCGTGTCAAAACCAATATATCTGGGGTATAAATATTTCAATATCAAAACATTTTTATTTAATAGAAATATGAGAATCGCTTTGATTTATATTCGCACAAATGCACCGCCATAAAACAGCCAGGGATAAATTGGATCCGAATCGTTTGTAATCGATAAGAATTTCTGGGATGTCGCTGAAACCGTGCAGATTCCACAAAATGTGTTAGTTTGTGATTTATTTATCGAAATATAATATTTTTGTTACGATAAATATTAAACGTGATTACTTCACAAATAGTTCACTTTTGTTTATGAAAGTTACAATATAAAACCAATAAATCATTTTTTAAAAAATGTATATAACAATAGATTAATAACAATAATAATAATAATAATAAAATTAAATAATCATGATAATTTCATTGAGATTGGTTTGATAAAACTTTCTAAAACTAATTAATAAAAGGATGTATCCGATTTGATTCCATCTATTTGTAATCACATGCTGAACTATAGTTAATATTAAGTATGGCAGGATATAAAACTTCCATCTTTGTTTCATCCGCTTATATTCTTTGAAATATTACAGATATGTGATACGTTAAAATAATTGAGATACTAGACAACAGAATTCAATGGCATAATGCTAAGTTGTCAGAATGCATTCCAAAAATCAAACAATCATAGAGGTCTAATGATTTTGTCATCGAGACCAGCCCAAGAAGTAGTTCATTACAATAGGTGAATTCGAATTAAAAGAAAATTTCAAGTTCTATTCTCAATGGAATTTCGAAGAAAGCTGTTGTCATGCAAATTCGTTTTAAGAATTCTTCATAAAACTTGGTAAAAGAATTCTATGTAAAATTATAAGAGGTTAATAAATTAATAATTATTTAATCAAATGTTTTGTCTGATAATACTAACGTCTAATAATAACAAGATGCATCACGTATTATAAAAAATGCGTATTTACTAATTTGTAGATATCTACAATTATAGATTGAATTTGATTATATTTAATAAGGGTTGAGTTTTTTAATTGTATTGAATTAATTCGAATTGGTGACTGATAACCACACACCCGCGTCGAAATGTATCTTTTTTAATTCCGCGTAATTTGAGTTGTGAAGGTGGAGTTTGTTATTTTGCCGGGGGAAAAAGGAGTGTTGAAAAAATGCGTCGGGAAGTCGGAATCCGTTTCATTCCGTCTCATCCGGGCCGTGAGACCGCCTCAAAAACCCGGCTAATCAAGAAAAATGCAAGACCATTACCAGCTCAGGAAAGAAAAGTTTCCTGGCCGAGGCAAATTAAGTTTTTGTCACTTTTTTGATTTAATTACTTCCTGCCTCTTTCCATTTGCAAAACAACAATTTAATTAAAAATTATGTGTAGGCGCGTTTCAACGGATAAATGAGACAGATAATCAGGACTACTTAATTTCGTATTTAATTAAGAGACTTATTAGACTTTTCTAATTTTTTACCTCTTTTGAACTTCAACCGCAAAGGCTTATTCCTAGTAATAAGCTTTTCATAAAAAGAATTTCATTAAGTTTTATCTTGTGGCCGTTCTAAACATTCCTCATTTTTATACGAGTCATTTACCTGGATCGGAAAAAGTCCATGCTAAAGTTTTACGTCCCTTTTTGATAACATGCAATTGAATTTTATTACCATTTTCCAGTGATTTTTTTACTATTCTAGATCCTAGTCTGATCTTTTCATGTTCGGAACATCATAAATAAAACATAACCGAAGCGAAATCCCGAAAAGTGTTATATTGAAATAGGATTTATCAGAGTTGGGAAAGTGAATTAGCCGATACGAGGGGATTTGTTAAAATAATTTCCCTTTACTCTGGCACAAGAAAAAGTTGGAAACAATAGGTAAAATATTTGGATTTATTTATAATTTAATTTATGGTGTATGAAAATGTATTGGATGGTCAAATAACACTGGTTTACAGTCATCTTGCTTTTCATATCCTACTATGATTTCTCTATAAATTTTGATTCACAAAACACGATAATCACATTTTTCGGAGTTGCACCGACATTCAAACCTTCTAAAACTTTCATTTATATATATATAATTTCTCGTATGGAAAAGCAATCACTTTATAATTTATTGTTCGATTTTCACTTTCATTAGCTTTTTTTGCATAAGTATTATCTTCAAGGTGGGCTTAACTTTGTGATTTCTATTGCTCCGAGCACGATACGATCGTTTTTGCCCGAAAATCACTCACATCTGAACTGCTGGATGAATCTTAAAAATATATAAACAAATATTGTAGAACATTCATTTATCTTTATTTATTTATTATATTTTTAAAAAATGCTTCCATAAAAAGAATTTAAGTGTAATTTTTAGGTATAGTGTGTTAAAATTTATAGGAAAATCTTAGTACGATATAAAAAGAATTTTCAAATTAGTCTAGTTTTAGTCATACATCTACCTAACTACTTCTTCAATAGGTATAGAAAAAATATATTATCAATAAAAGTCTTGAAAAATGTGTGGAAAATATTTTTTATAGTATAAAATGACCGATCGCTGATTTACGTAAAACATATTTTATTAACTATTATTAAATTAATTTTCATTGAGTCAAAAAGAAGTTCTAATTTTAATGCGTTTGCACCAAAAATGATAAAAAAGTTAGTAAAAAGTAAAATTTATAATCATATTCAATTGAGGCCATAATTAGAATAGTTTTTTAAAATGTTAAATATAATATTTAACACTTTGAAAAATTACCCATAATAGCCATAACCATTTTATTTAAATAATCTGCTAAAATTATATATAATATATTCTAAAAACTAATGTTTTCTTGTTTTATCAAATGTTATTTATATTTTTCCCACTTAAGCTGAACGTATATCAACATTTCTTCCAGGTTTGCTTTAATTTGAGCTAATTGTTTTTCGAACTCGCTGTATATTTGTTATAACTACTTCTTGACTTGTTCATCTAATTTATTGTTAATACGGGAAGCGATTGACTAATAGCCGATCAGGAATATCTAATTATTTCACTTGGTCTTTGTAACGCTAAATTATAATTTTCTTGTATCGTATGGTACTATTTGACTAAGATCTTTTATTAGATAATTATAATAAGCAAATAAAAGGAAAAGAAAGACTGAATTTCAAACAGAGCTATGAAATACTATAAAGTAAAACGTCACTATAATTTTGTTCACTGAAAAATGAAAAACGTATCCAGTTTTATAACTCAGATCCAACCTCGATGGCATTTAGTATGTTTAGTTGGAAGCTTCCAGGTTCATGGAGAGAATGCTGTTTGAACGGAATCTCTAAGTTATATAGAAGCTGAGATACGAATTTTTGAAAATGACTAAACAATTGGATTACCCACGTGTGCACACATTTGTCGAAAAGTAATGGATCTGGCCAATATATATACCAATTTTTATTGTATAAAACTCGAGTTATCGAATCTTTTTTAATGAAAAAAGCATTATAACCTTTCGTAATAAAAGGAATTCGCAACATTTATCCTTGTAAAAAAATAACTTGAAAAAAAAAAAAATAAATAAAACAATAATCACGAAAAGATTAACAGTAGATTTTTTGTCTGAATTAAATTCAACAATTTAATGTACGTACCATCAAGTTGTAAACACGCACACGCATTTGGAAAGTATGAATTCGTAATTGCTTTTGCATGTTAATTCAAAACGCGTTGCGTTTCACAAAATGATATTTTGTAAACGGATTTTTGTATCCGATGATACACGTCCATCTCTCTAATAAATATTTATATAATGCATTAATTTGTATCATACATGGGTCGCTAATAACAAAGCCAAATGCCCGAATGAATCGATTCGGCGGTTTTTCATGCAAATATCGTCGTTTTGTTAAAAAGCAACAATTATTCCCTTTTAGGCTGCGGTTAAATGTGCCGGAATAGATATTTATTGAATATTCTGGTACAATGATGGACAGACTGGTTATAACAAGCAAGTAAATGCAATTTTAATGTTCTATGTTGTATAAATTAAATTCAGTTCGATACATTTATGATTCGTAAACGATACAACAAAATTTATATGATGCCATACATGATTTGGACGATATCGACAGTTTTCACCTATGAATTAATATGTAATGTAATAGTTTACAACTTATAATAAACATTTCGGTACTTAAATCCGGTCTTTCTAAAACTTGACTGGAAACTGTCGAGTAGTTGAGTTGAGCGGCAACTTGTTGTTATTCGCTAAGAACTTCGAAATAATCCGATCACGGGCAAATTTCCACTGAACAATCCGCATTTAGAATATTAAACTCATTCGTCTATAATTCGACGAGTCCTTTTGTCTATAACATCGATATATAATAGTTATCAATCAAACTTAATTTGAATAGTGCCAAGTTGGGAACTCTTGAAGTTGCCGAGCGAATTGAAGATGTACACATGTTCCATTGTTCGCACAGACAAAATTAATATAGTTATGGTATTCGCGAAATTCAACCATGTCACTTAATATTGGCACAGCCAATGGAATTGGGAACGCATTACTAAAATTAATACTGCAAATTACTTTAGTTCGTTACTTCATCAATTTAATTAGATTTCGGTCTTTTTGGAAAGCGATTGTGTCGAGACAGGTTTAATGGATTGTGGGAATTGTTCAAAGTGACAAAGCTCACACTAATATGTCTCTATATATATTTTTTTTGTTTCTATTAGACTTTTAATAACAGCAATTAGATTATAGCCACGTAAACGACGCGTCTATTTCCACATTATTAATCTATCCATTAATTTTTTGTTAATAGAAGCAAATTATTCGCTTCGCATTCTATTGAATGCATCTGGTACCATGCGCTTAATATCCCATGCAAACGGTAAACTAAACGTCATAAATAACATATGAAGAGTGACAAACGCGCGCAACAAATTTAATAATTAATTCATTACAGTTTAATTAAATTGGAACATACAATTAATGACAAGTGAGGAATTATTAAAACAAAACGTTACGTTATTTTGCTCATACAAGTTAAAATTTAATATGGTATACTTCGTCAGAAAAATTCAGAGCATGTTTATTGCAAAATAATATTTCGTCTGTTTTGCAATCAGAATTTAATTAAAAATTTCATCTTTATTTATACGCTGAATTAAACTGTTTTATTGGAACTAGCCTGCACCTGAGTTATGTAAGCCGTAAAATGAACAATAAAATATGATGTTTGAAACCAGCCAGTCATTGTCTTCGGTTCATTGTGCCTGATTCCATGAAAATTTCCATAAAATAGATAAAATAATTGCGAATGTCCACGTTTTTATCGACGTCATATACCTATTCAGGCGATTACGAGGCAGATTTTAATGTTTATAGTGGGAGAAACGTAGTCTCAGCAAGATTTATATAAACAAAAGTCTCCGGCACTTAAATCTTAATGGGCCCTTAAATCATATAACGTCGCTAATATCAGGCGTAAAAGAAACGCGCCCATTAAAGGATCCGTATTTCTTATCTGGCAAGGCCCAACTTCAAGATAGTAAGCTTGAATTATATTTATCTTAGAAAAAAAGATGAGATAAGCAGACAATTAGCTGTAGTTAGTTAGGTGTAACTTCTAAGTAAAATTTGATTCATCAAGTTATAATTTATAATTAATTTATAAAATAAGTATGGTTCATAAGAATATTACGTATACATCTAGAACATTTATATTAATTTGAAATGTTTTAGTGCAAAACACCTGTGGCCTTTTGATGAATCTCACATAAAAAATCCAAAAAAATATACAAAGTAATTACAAAAGTAAGTATAAAAAAATAGGAAAAGAAACAATAATTATAATTATTCTAAACTTAAGTTAAGAGTTATCTCTTTAGGATGAGGATGGTACTCATTTTCAACATATTGTATTCGGCAATAACTCTAGATCTAATCAATCGAATCTTTTTAATGTGTACCCCATTCTAATTCATTCTTCTTTTATATTTTATTTAAAAAATCACACTTTTAATGAATAATATTTATTAAAAGTGTGTATTTATATTAAAATTGGTACAAGTTAATAATAATTAAAATAATATTTTGTAAATAAGTGTTATAACACATAATTGAATCATAATATAGGTTATTAATTTACTCTTGAGGCAAGGAGTCCTTTATTATTCAAGTCTCATGCCTCCATTATCCCTGGTCTCTGGCCACCTCAGAAGATTGGTGAGTGTTTTTCTTATTATATCCTGCATAAATTCAGTTGGGGATAAGTCGGGAAAATAGGGTGGCCAAAGTATAATCATACATGATTTTGTTCTAATTAATTTCCTATTGAAACACGAGAAATATGAGTGAGTTGATGTTTGGGACGTCTTAAACATAAAGTATAGCTACGGACCTTAACACTTTCTGAACATGTCAGTGTGTTTAAACACAAGAATTGATCTGATTCCATGACAAATAAATCATCCTTTCCCAAATCATTACCTCCACTGTTTGAATCACATGTCGTTCTTCAAAATATGCTGCATTACGTCTTTCTCCCCGGGTTGTTCCGACTCTTTGACGACTGTCATTTATTCCTAAGCAAAACCGGGATTCGTCAGAAACGGTAATTCTATCCCATATACTATCCCAAAACTGCGTTCGAAAGACCTGACATGAACAACTACACTATGTCAAGCAGCTACCACACGATTTGTCGTCGAAGTGTGGACTCTAGAAATCAATATTCTTGCCAGTCTCTAGTATCTGACAACAATTTCTTTGACGGAAATACCGATAATTCGGTACCATTTAAAAGGGGATATTCGTGGATGCTCACTTTGACTACATTAAACCATCTAATACGCAATATTAAGCCACACAACATATTGAAGTAAAAAAATGAAAAATAGTAATAATACCACAAATATATATATAAATACAAAGTTTAATATACTGCTGTTCAATTATGTACAAATAAAACTGAGTTGAAGTAATATATCAACAATTAAGGATGACCTCTTGATATTTAGTGTCATAAAAACAGGAAGGGAAAGAGCAGCTAAATGTCACAAATCTGTTTAAACGACTTGTTACGATATTATCCATTTTTTTATTACCTGAATTAAACAGCATGGTAGAGTCCTTTGAAAAACGGTTTAGTGTCATAAAAAGTGTGTAATTTCTGTTTTCTGAATGACAAAGGTGTATAAAATGTCTCGAGTATTGTTGGATGTTGATTGTGTCTCAGTGTGGTAATTTTCCTGTCTCTCAGGTGACTGTTATCCCATTTCTAAGAAAGATTATCCAGACAACGCCGTGGCAACCAGCTGGCTCGATCGCCGCCCATAAAGATGTAAGATGTAAGGTAATGTATTCAAGGCCCGCACGGCATCCGAGCCTGATAAGTTTTATGCTACAATATAATTACTCGTGCACTTATCTTTTAAGTTGCCGAGGAAGTATTATATTTTGGCATGCATTACAACTTTACCGAAACTTTAAAACTCAATGCCGCCGCGTAACGTCGAACTTTCGGAATGTTTTCTATTTTTCGGCGTCTTTTGTAATTTGACAGTGCCAGACTAATGGCATCTCGCAATTTTGTCTTGGTCCCTTTTTTTGGACGACAACCGAGCAGAGTATCACATTCGCGTCATTAATTTATCTTAAATAGTTCACTGTACGATGTACAATACGTAAGAAGTTCTTTTTATTTTGTAAAAGTTAACGATACGAGAAATATTCTGTTTTATAGCTATTTACATAAATCAAGTTTAATCATTTTATTTAAATGTTGTGACCTGAAAGAGCAAAATTTTTAAATAATTTATAATTTGAAGGAATGGAAAATGGTGCGTACGTTAAGACAAAAATGGTGGATGCGTATTAAAAATGGTGGATGCGATTTCAAAAATTGATTTCATTATTTACATTGTAACTTTATAAAAGGTAATTTCTTGCTATCATCAGGAGCTCTACAATTAATACTATATTCTTTTAACCTCGTTATGGAAAATGGTGGATGCGCAGTATTAAAAAAATTGTTGGTACGTGAATATTAACAATGGTGGATGCGATTTAAAAAATTGATTTCAGTATTTACATTGTACCATTATCGAAGGGGATTTATTGCATTAACTGATTAGTTTTGGCTATAGGTCATCATCAAGAGCTTCAAAATTAATACTAGGTTTTTTTAACTTCGCTATGGAAAATGGTGCATGCACGTTAATACAAAAATGGTGGATGCGCAGTATTAAAAAAATTGTGGGTACGTGAATATTAACAATGGTGGATGCGATTTAAAAAACTGATTTCAGTATTTACATTGTACCATTATCGAAGGGGATTTCTTGCATTAACTGATTAGTTTTGGTTATAGGTCATCATCAGGAGCTTCAGAATTAATACTAGGTTTTTTTAACCTCGCTATGGAAAATGGTGCATGCACGTTAATACAAAAATGGTGGATGCGCGTATTAAAAAATGGTGGATGCGATTTCAAAAATTGATTTCAAAAATTTACATTGTAACATTACAAAAGGGAATTTCTTGAATTAACTGATTACTTTTGGCTATGGGCCATCATCAGGAGCTCTAAAATTAATACTAGATTTTTTAACCTCTCTATGACAAATGGTGCATGCACGTTAATACAAAAATGGTGGATGCGCAGTATTAAACAATGGTGGATGCATGAATATCAAAAATGGAGGATGCGATTTAAAAAATTGATTTCAGTATTTACATTGTACCATTATCAAAGGGGATTTCTTGCATTAACTGATTAGTTTTCTTTAAATTATATAATTACACATAAAACATGAATAACAACCCATTTAACATTTATAATAAATTAACACAAAAAATACAAAATAGAATTAGGGGAGAATAACACATAATTAAAATAACTGACTTGTTCGAGATGTTTTACAATTAGTGTATACACTAATTAATCGTTGAGTATATTTTTGTCCTTTTTGTGTTTTCAAGCTTTTATCAATATTTTCTTGCGTACACAATATTTTTATTCCATCGTTTTTGCTGAATGTATGCCATATTTTTGGTAAGTAATTATCGAAATTTGTGGTTTTATTCTTGACATGTTCTTTTATTCGTGTTTCAAAATTTCTTTCTCTTTTACCTACGAATATTGAGTCGTAATCATTGTTTGTTATCCACTTTTCAGTAAAACATTTGCAAGTTTTTTTAGATTTTTATACTACTATACAATAGCCAATCACAGCGCTTCTACATCACAATACAGATTCGTAGGAACTACGAACGTACGTAGCTAAGTAAAAACCTATATTCATATTCAAATAATTTATTTGACACGATCATAATACGCATGACCCTTAAAAGAAGTGATTTTATTAAATCATCGAATCAACATCGGCGTTGTGTCAAGCACAGTAGTGAAAAAAGTAAAAAGTATAAAAAATTATGAAATCATGTTTAATAGATAGCGGGGGTATGATGTATTTAATTCGTTACTTAAAGATATTTCCTTTACTATCTCCTGCCATGTTTATAGGTAGAAATTGTAATGGTTATACATTGATGACTTAAAGGCAAATATTACTCCGTTAAATATGTATAACCTTCGTGTTAGTAAAGAGCAACTTTGTAACACAAGTGGCGGCCCAAATCTGCCTACTCCGCCACTGTATTAGGGGTACACCGCTAGTTTATCAAAGATAATACGAAAACTACCTTCCATCATGTATTAACTAGGAAAGTCGTTAAATAAATAATCAGTTACCTAATATTACTTATAGGTTTATTAATTGATTGATAATTGTATATTTAGAAAAATGTTAAAACTTACAAAATCGTTAAATTGGTATTTATATTTCTAATCTGTGCAATATAGACATAGAAACAGAGAAAAATATTTTATCATCTTTATTTTCCAACGCATCAAATATACGATGTCACAGAATATAGCAGGGAAATATATATTTCATATATTAATTTAAATTTAATAAAAATCCGCTTCGCGTCTCAAATATTAAATTCTAATAAGTTTTTCTCAGTGACTGCACGTATCTTGTTAGCCGAAATCTGTGATATCGTTCGGTTCTTTACACACTCCAATAATCCGGATGTATTTTCAATGCTTCAAACCTGCAAAATTACCAATTTCGTTTTATTAAACATCATCCTACGATATATTTAATATGCTACCATGTAAAATAAATATACAATAAAATAAATTTAATGGAAACGTAATAAATAAACTAATATGTCGAAAACCCATTTGGTTTTGGACTGAAGCCAACACCGCGTCCGTGTTTATATTTCGACGTGTCCTAAATGAATAATGCAACTGTAGAAAGAGATCCACTACCTTTTATTCGTTCTATTAAGGTCGGCAATTAATCCCAGAAGTAATATTTAAATTCCAATCTTGTTTTGTTGAACAAATTGCAATATGCTAATAATATACATAATAATTAAATTAAAACACAGGAAACTACCGCATTAAAGCGCGACGTTAATCGCATCAGAAATAAATCCGCAGCAAAACAACTTATTAAATTATTTCGACCGGTAAAACAATAACCTAATTTTCAGTATCATGTGCCCAAGTTGGTGTGGCGGTAAACTAAAAAGTTTCATGTAGCGATTTATTGCGCCGCTATAAAACTGCATTAAACTTTTAATTGCGCTTGCATGCTGAATTCACCTTGAGTCGGGACGAAGAATTTAAAATCGCATAATTCAATGCGTCGCCAGTATCGTACGTTCCGATCGGCCCGGCCGGATACAATTGTTTTATACGAGGAGAAAACTTTCAACACACATTGCACGCCGAATATTTCACTTAGCAATTGATATCTGGGTACAATTGATTTACCGAATTCCCGGTATTCGAGTCTGTTTTCGCCGTTTTATGGAACTTTTGAACTGCCACTCGTTCTCGAGATTCTAATAAAGTTAGTTAGATTGTCAGTCTATTTTGTGTAACATATGGACTGTTATTTTTGTGATTTTGGTAAAAGTTAAAACATAACGTTACCGAGTCATTAAATCAAATGATATTAATAGGAACAACATTGTACTAAATGACTGAACATTGGGTTTAATTATTATTTGTCATTCCCGTATGTGTATTACGGGTATGTTTTAAAGTGAGGCTTAATTAAATGCTGTAAAGTGAGAACAGCAATTTGTTATAACTTGCAAGTTGAAAATTAGTTTTCGAAACGTGGTAGTTTTAGTAATTTCGTGAATAAATATTTTCACTTATACGTTAGAAGGACGGCGAAAAATAAAATTATTTTTTTAACAAATTTTTATGTTGCAATTCAATAAATTCTTGAAATTCTTTCGGATACCACTTTTTATCTAATTGAATACTTTTATTAATTGAAACCGAATGAAAAACAAAAATAATTGGTCAATATGAAATAAACATGATCAATAAAAATTGTGAATACCAGAAATAATAAAACTCCAATAAAAAGGGATTTTTATTTTTTTAATAAATTTAATGAATGAATTTTTAAAATTCTTTCAAATGACTCTTTTTTATTTAATTAAATACTAGTATTAATTGAAATCTACTATACACATCAAACCGGATCATAAAAATTAATTACATAAAATAAAATAAATATGATCAATAAAAATTGTGAATATCAGATATAATAAAAGAGAAAATTTAATTTATTTTTTATCCAATAAATTTAATAAAATTATTAATTTTTCTTTTAATTTTATAATTATATTAAAGTAAATAATTTTAATACACTTATTCATATTTTATGCTTATATAAGCATTCATTATAAAAAAACATATTAAATTAAACATTCAAATAAAACATTTATGTGATACTTATCTGTAGACTAAAATTTAACAATATTCGCAATTCAATATTAAATTAATTCAAATATTGACTAAGCAAAGATTTATTAATTAAAACGTTATTTTAAACAATAATATTAATATAGAAAATATTTTTTAGAGTTAATTAAATTTATATTTGAGTAAATTTTATTAATATTCAGTAGCATTACTTTTTTGGTGTTCTGCAACATAAATATTAATTAAATTTTGATATTAATTTTAATCTAATTTTTATATGTACGTGAGACATTATTATTAAAAAATAAATTTATAAGTAGCTGTTTTAAAATACAATATTTAATTATTATAAATTAAGTTTTATGTATGATTTTTAAAATATATATTAAACATTTTTTAATTATAAATGCACAAAATATTAACGACAACATACTAAAAATTCTATATAAACATTATTTTTTTATATTAAAACTAAATAAAATTAATGTTAAAGGGACTTGCTTACAAAGCTTTCAGTTAAATCATTTTATTAAGCAATATTATTATTGCTTATAATATTATATTTATTATATATTTTTTATTTTAAATATTTTATATATTTTATTCTTGCATCGAATTAAACATTGTAATTGTTTTCAAAAAATCAATATTATGCAATTTCAAATTGCATCTAAATTTATTATTTTATATTAAAAGTTACTATTTTTACTATGTATTTTGAAAAATTGTTTCATACACAAACAAAATATTATAATTTAATTTAGCATAATAATTCATTGTGTATTAAAATATTTATAAAGTAAAATAATCATAAAATTATTTAAGAGTTTAAATTAGTATTTAAAATAATGGTGAATGCGCACATATTTTTTCAAAAGTTTATTTTAATTGTGACATTAATAAAATCACATTCCAAATCATAAATTTAAATAAGATATCATATTTCTTATAAATTACTTTGATAGATGCTCATTTGGGGCTTAATTTTATTCATGTAGTATTGAATTACATATAATTTACATAATTTAGTATGCATACTATTTTCAGGTCCTAAATAGCACGCAACGCTGTAAAACTTTGTCTAATTAAATTTTGGTATACACAATAAAAAGTAAGTAAGATACTTACTCCTTTTGATCGGAGACGGACTGGACGAAACATGTTGGAAAAGAACGATACTGAACACTAACACAACAACAACATCGAAGACACTGTGCCGACCCATTTTGTTCAAAATGAGTTAGATCTTATCATTATAATAACACAAACCAATCAATCAAAATACTCCCACTTCACTGTGCTTTTATCGGACGCTTTACATGACTGTCATTAGTTTCTTTAGCCATCCAGAAGAAATGTTAAACATGAAGCACAGCACGTCGACAATTCGCAAACATTTCACCCTGACAAACCCGATTCGCACATGGTAAATAGACGATCGGATCGTGATTGTTTATCGGTGGTGGGTCGACGGTTGTGATCGTGTTCGAGAACGAGCCGGCTACGGAACGTCAAAAGCAATGTGGCATCGTACACAACGTCTGGTTTGCCGTGGACTGGCAATCGCAATCGGGAATCGGCCGCAGGAGCTTTGGCTGAAGCTCGGCTAAGCGCGGCGATGCTCGACGAAGCGCCTCGGCTCTTTCGGATGCCGAAACGGCCCTCCTGCATGCACTCCACCTTTTTGTTTTGGTCAGGACGAATCTCCACCGGGAACGTGAAGATTTTTGATCTTGCATTTTTAAAAATCTGTTTTGCTTTTGTGACAGCCTTAATAGTTTCTATTTTTTATAAAATTGTTAAATTTTTATTTATTAAGAAATAATAATTATTAAAAAATAAAATAAGTGTTTATAAAAATACTTCTGAATAATGTATCATCTATGTTTTAATAAATTTATTTAGTACGAAAAATTAAATTAAATTAGGGATACACGATAGGTAATTTATTTAAGAAATATATATCGGAAAGTCATGTGATAAAGAAATATTACGCTATATTAAATAATACATAAAACAAAATTATGCTATATACCTTAGGGCCGTTGGATTTGTTTTTAAACTAACATAAACGCAATTTAATCTAAATTTGCACCAATTAAAGTAATTTATAAATTTTTATTAACCAATAATTAATTTAAAAATATTTTAAGTCCACTGTCAAACAGAATAATTGCGAAATAATTGAATATTTTCTACTATAAGTATCTAAAAAGTTTGTTTAATTCATTGTTCAATTTAATTATTCAAATATTTCAAATACGGCCAGACCAAAGACTCATAATCTTTATTACTAAATTAACTTGTAATCATAGTCGTTAGTTTATAAACTTAGTAAAGGGCTATTTTGTGGTACCACAAAGCTTTTCATATTAGATATTCTAATAGTGTCTAAATGAACTAGTTATTTTAGATTTCTTAATTATTTCGATTACATTAGGCGAGATTCTTGGTTAAGTTAGCAACTAATTGTTAATTTAGATTAATTTACGCTTTTTGACAAAATAACTAACGGTTTGGTTAGTTTATAAAGTATCCACTTAAACTAACTTAAGTTACACGTTAACCGTGACAAATATAAGATATAGATCATAAATATATTTTAATAGTAATTATGTATATATGTATACATATGAATCCTTAGTAGATGATTTTCGTTTTTTAGAATTTTGTTACTCAGGGACAAATATATTTAAAATAATACAGAGAATTTAACGGTCTACAAAAAAGGTCTCTTATGATTTTTCACTATGTTGATTGGCTCAAAAGTTATTCGAGCACAAAGTTTATTTTTTGTAGAATTATAAATATTATCAATCAAATCATGTATTCGTAAATTCTTCTCAGATATCGAAAAATGTAATGAGTATTCCATTTAAAAATTCGTAAACAGAACCAAAACCGGATCTGTTTGAAAAGTGACAAACACACACACACACACACACATATATATATATATATATATATATATATATATATATATATATATGTAAGTAATAGAGTAATCAAACAAATCATGTCAAAAAATTCTTCTTTCATAGTGTCTTTTTTGTTTTTGTGAATTTGTGATTATTAATATATTATTAACATAATTATAACAAATTATAACAAATGCAATATTTGTGTAATATTAAAAATTTGTTGTGTTATTCTTTATTTTATATTTCGACCCGTTTATGAATTACTATTCATATTTTTATGTAGCACTTTATATATAATTAAGATTAAGTTTTCTGTTATAATACAATCAATTAGTGAAATTAGAAGAAATTCTTAACAGTTTAAAATTTGATTTTATTATTATACATTTAATTTATTCGTTTCATATATTTTTAAAGAAAATTGTTTGAAATTCACATTTTAAAAGTGTTAAAATATATGTCTTAATCATTTAAAATTTTAAACTGTGAGTGCATGAACAAATGTTTATTTTATTGAATTAAATTTCTCAAGTAAATCATTCAAAAGTGTTAAATGTTCGCGTGACTTATTATGGCGCATACTTAATCAAATCAGATTTTATATTGCATGTGTTTATTTTTTTCCTTATTTTTTCATTACGCTTTATCTTTAATATACTTTTAATTAGGTATTATATAATTTCCTTTTATAATACAATAAAGAAGTACAAAGAGAATATAATTAGAAACATTATTAATATGTTTTTGTTTTTTTTTTTTTCATTATGTTGTTCTTAATGTAATATGAATAAATTGGTATGAATTTAAATTTAAACAATGACGAAAGAGAGTAATAAAATATTAACGTAGACTTCGTCAAAAATTCGTAACTTGAAATTGGTTTACAGCTTGAATATCAATAGTATATCTTAGGTGGATATTTCCGGGGTTGAAATTTGTACTGCAATAGCTACATAACATTCGGGTCGGGTTAACAATGCAGATCAATAATTCACCATAATTAGGTAATTAAACAGCGGAATCATTCATCTATTATTAAATTATGTACCTAGCACAAATGACATTGTATTATTCCTGAAACACGACTATAATACAAAACAAATTTGTTGCTGTTTTTGTGTACCAATCTATTTCGAAATAATGACTTTTGTCGGGATTTTAATATGCCATACACAATACAAAGGAATATAAGTAAATAGCCGATACGTTTTTATCAAATATTTCGTTGTAGAGATAAGAATCTGACACAATAATAGGATGATAGTTTAGTGGTGTTTTTTCCTCGAAGCGTAAATTCGAGCCAGACTTTCCGTGATTGAGATCTCGTTTCCCCGTTTTCCGCGCGAATTTCTTGCCCCGGCTAAATCTGTCGACGGTGGAAAAAACCACGGAGAAACATTTACAAAAGTCGCAAAAGTGCCTCCGACTCGCTATTGTTCCCCTCCCGTCTTTCGTCGGTCTTTTTGCCACGCCGGTTTATCTGTTATGTCGGCCAGAAAACGGATTTATAAAACAAATAAACAGCGAACTTGATTAGTTTTTTTCGATTATTCGACTTTTGGGATGTATTACGGGGTAAGATAAGGAGAACCCCGAAAAGCCTAACGAGACGTTTTTTTTAATATACCTATTGATTTTGTCGTGTGATCCTCTGGAGAAGATTAATGACAAGTAAAAGGGACGGATAGACGATTGGAAACCTGAAATATGCACGGAAAATGACGATTTACTGGTGGTAATTGATTTAGTTACATCGCCGCCTGCAACATTTATCATTTCATTTTGTAGTATTTTATATCTTAATCCTAAACCTGTCAGTAAACCCACATTTTTTCTTTAGTTTTAATCAAAATATTTTGTCCATTGCAGGAACATAGTCACGTACTATTTTCGTCCACAACACTATTAGATCTTCTTCCATTACCAAGGAACAAACAAAAATATTGGCAACGCGTTGTAAAGGAAATGTATCACCTACAAAGCGAAATAAGTAATTAAAAAGTTTTAACAATTTTTTTATACAAATAGCGAATAAATATAAATTATTAATTTAAAAAGTAACTATCAAGATTATTTTAAACATGAAAAGAATTAAGAAATGGTGATGTTGACCACAACACGTTGTAGACCTATTGTTTTGCTCACTGGTCGAAAACAAGATCTAAAACATATTTTAATATCAGTTATACCGATACTTTATTTTATTTTATTACAGATTTTATATTTTTAATCCATTTAGTAATTATAGTTAATATAAATTTTTATTTTTATAGTTTTTTAAGATAAGCTTTCAATAATAAAGTTATAGATGCATATATTTTTATATATTTTATACATAATATGAAATAAATGTAGATATTATTTTATTTATGAAATTTTTCATTTACTCAAATTATTTTTAGATTTTTTATAAATTAATTCATCTGTTGTTATTATATATTAATTTAAAGTGGATAATTGTTTCTATGATTTAAAATTTATAATTTTTATTAAAATAATAACATTTTTACAAAATTGATTATGATAAATTGCTAAGATTTTAATTTCGATTTTATTAAATAATTTCTGTTTAAAGTATTATTTTTAAGCAAATTTTGAGTTATGTTTTGTTCTCTATTTTATTATTGTTCGTAGTAATTTAATTTTAAGTATTATTTACTTTAAATTTGAAATCAAAATATATTCCACATATTAATCATTTTTACCATTAAAGTGAGACTTTAGACTATATAAATTATATGAATATACAGGGTGACATGGAACAAACTATAATGCACAGAACCACGCGATAGGAGACCAAAAAATAATAAACAAAGTTCCTGTATTCTAATGTCCGATCGCCTTTTGTTTTCAAGTTACAGGATGTTGAAGTTTTTTATTTATAAATTGAATAGACTTTTATTAAATATTTAATTAAACAACATTTCTACAGAATGTGTTAAAATTGGTGACCTTGTTCTTGAATACACATCTTTGAAATATTTTCGGATTATCAGGAAATCAGTTTCATAATTGTGCTTCACTATTTATTTCTACCGCATATACTTAATTTTTCATAATCCCTCAAAATGAAAGATCGATGAGATTAAGATCAAGACTACGAACTGGCCACAGTATAGATCCCTCACGATCAATCCACCTATTTCCCAATCTTCTTTTTTAAATGTTGCTTAAATAAATACTTAATGAAAGCCTATTAAAAAAACTTAATCTGTAACTTGAAAACAAAACGGATCAAACGTTAGTGTATATACTTAAGTAATGATTTGTTTCCTTTTTCATATTTCCAAATATACTGTATGTTAATAAAGACTAAAGTTAAATAATCAATCAAATTTCATATTTTTGGATACGTATACATGGAAATTAAATTTTAGTAATGTACAAGATACCTTTCATAGCCATACTGACAGTTCAAAATTACAATCAGAGTTTTATTAAATTAAACATAAAATTAAACTGCAAATGGCATTGTTGCAATTTCCTAACATGACGACGTTAATGCACTGCATAATGTTACATACAAAATTGGGTTAATGGCATAATATAATTATTCAAGTTTGATAATACAGACAGTGAGATTATGGAATGTGGGCCATCGATTTTATCTAAATTAATTTCGAAATGTGGATAGAATAGGTTGTAAATATTTTACGGGCGAAACTAGCCAATTAATATTTAACAAGATCGTGCTTAACACTAATCCCAAATCAGATTTCGACGTAACAAAATTAAAATCACTCGAACCGAAACTTAAACAAAAATTGAACCGGGCCTTTAAAAAAATATATACAAGATGGTGGAAAATTAGCAAGGAAACCAATTACCGAAATCCTTAAAAAGTATTCTACCGTTACGTATATAAACGATCTTGTTATAAACTCTATAAAACGACACGTTCTCTAATGCCATTAGCCCCCCTGTCCCGTGTCCCAATTCCCGTCCCGGCTCTGTTTTATTTTCATCGGTTCGAGGCACCAGAACGGCTCTGACCTTTTTAATTTCGACGGTGTATTTATTGTAAGACCGTTTTGTCCCGGGTTTTTTTTTTTTGTTAGAGACGATACGACAGCTTTTCCTGTTTTGAAAATCACATTTTATTCATTCTTGTGCCGTTTTAAGATGTTCCTAGATAAAATTAATTGTTATTTTGTATAAATTATCTAATAGCTAGGTTAAAATATACACATATAAGATTAAATCATCTCTCTTTCAAGTATGTAGGGTAGAGTAATATTTTCGATCACTTATATGATTTCTAATTTAAAAAACAAGATATTTAAATAAAGTAATATATTCTTTTATTATGTTTAATATTATAAAACCTATTAATTCCTATGTAATTTTAAAATATTTAAATAAAGTATATTGATTTATAATTAATATAAATAATAAAAACATTAAATGACGCATTTCAAAAATGTTAATGAATAAAGTCGTAATAATTCAATATTTTCCTGTTATAAAAAATACATTTGAATTATTAAAAATATTATATTCATGCTTTTTGTGCATTTTAATTTGCACGTAGCTTAAAATATTTTATATAATTATTTATAATGAATGATTTTATTATAACATTTATTAGAAAAAAATAGAATAATTTAACAATTAAAAAATTATTATATAATGAGTAAAATATATTTTTACAATGGCGATTAAAAGCCGTTTAATTTTACATGATCAGTATCGGAAAATTTATTACCAGTTCGAAAAAGTTTTAATTTAAAAGCAAATTGATATATTTCCATTCTAAATTACGACATTTATTTTTAATCGGAAAATTATTCTGCCAGTTTGTATTTTAATACGGATGATTGAATATGTTAGCCGATTCATTTGTTCAAAGGAATTTATTTCATTATTGATTTTACTAACACACACATCTTTATTATTAAAAACATGTTGATCGTTGGAAAGAAAATGAAAATGAATCAAAGTCGACATTGCATTTATATCGATGTTTTCCAATCAACTGATGATTAACTAGAAGTGAAGGAGCAAGACGACATAAACAAGAATGATTGTGGAAAGATTAATTATTATTTAAGTCCATCGACCGGATCGAAGCAAATATATTTCTGATTTTAATAGAAGTCCGTCGTATTGCGAAAGAATTCCAATTACCAAACAGCCGTCTATCATCCGAACCATTGGTACACAATGCAACGGCATTGAACTAATGATGATTGATTTCTTTTATATTTTTCCCCGGCGGACCGGGCTCATTTACATCAAATTTAATTTCACAATTGAACAGAATTAATCGTTAATGTAAATCAAATAAGATTTGCATAATATAACAATTATTTTCTGTCGGAATATTAATTACTGTTTAGATTAAATTGTCCAAATTTAATAATTCACATTAATTATATTTTTCGCGACGTGCGGGGTGGTTTCACGCGCCGCGTCCATAATTCCACACTAATCGCGGATCTTAATTTATCATTTTTATGATAAATGTCGGTTTTGCATTCATTACATTTTATGTCAATATAATGAAAAAGCGTTTTGCGTTGCCACAGGTGAAAAACTTTAATGAAATTTCAACTTGGTTATTTATTTTCCCAGTTTTTATTGATTTCAGTTTCCTTTCATGTTTATGTATTGTAATACTATTTTCAATGAAAAATCAAAATGGAATGCTGCTGTTATTTGCAACGCGTTTATGTTCGAAATATTATTTAATAATGAAAATATATTTTGATACATTATACGGCGTTTCTAAATTACAACGAGCCGAATTTTAAATATTTTACATTTATATTGCATTTTCAAATATTTTGCTTGTCATATAATAGTTTAATTGATTTTATATTTTCTATATTCATTAAGTTGTAAATATATGATTAAATATGAATAATTAGAACATTTTTATAAATAAAAGTTGTTCATTGATATTAATATCCTTTAAAACAAGTATATATCAAATTTCATAAAAAAATATTATTAATTAATAAGTCTTATATCAGAAAAAAATATCATTTTGTAATGCAATTATCTATAGCAATTATATTATTATACTGATCTAAATTTACTAAAGACTGAATAAAATGCGAAAATATAACGAAATCGCATTGAATTTTACAATCAGTTTATTAACAAATAAAATTGAACTCGTGGCTCCTATTGGCAATGTGGAATTAAACCAGTCCTGAGAACTAAGACATTTATATTCTTCTTTTGAAGTGAATAATTTGAATTATTTCAAAATTCACAATAATGACATCATATTGCAACAAATATATGATAGATTAGCGACTGTTTCTGGGTTTTTATTTTGATTAAAACACTAAATTCACAAAAATACGCTTTATTACAACAAACTTTCATTAATCCTAGACATCTAAAGTTTAACAGGATTGGTTCTTTCTTAAAAACTACCCGCCCCGTTTAGACTTTCGATTATCAAATGTAAACAAATCTGAAGGATTTGTTTACAAAACCAAATAGTCAAAATAGATGAGCACGTCGCATCGGTCCATCGGTTAAGATGACGACGTAAGCTAACATATTTTATCAAAATAAGTATTAATAAATAATGCAAGATCATGCATAAAATAAACAGGATTGCATCAATAACAGAACTTTTAATTAATTCATAAAATTTAATTAAATAAAATTATTTAAAAAAAAACAAACATTAACCGTTACATTTTTACGAACATTCGAAATTTGTGAATGTACAAATTATTGATTTACACCTTGCCATTCTTCTCCATGAGCACTAGCAAGTACCTGGTGGTTTCGAGTGTAAATTTGTCTTTGAAGACGGTCTCATAAGTGTTCAATTAAATTGCAGTCTGTTAAACGCCGGTGCCACTGCATACGAGTAATATCATGATTTTGCAACAATAAATTTGTAAGTCTCGCACGATGAGGTTGGGCAATGTTGTCTACAATAACGATATCTGGTCCAAATTCTTGAAAAAATGGAATAATAATTGGATGAAGGACCACCTCCAAAGGCAACAGTTGGAGCGTTCACACTATGTCCAAATATGATTATTCGAGTGGTATAATATGTATCTGTATCTGTGAACACACAATTATCTGATTCGGCTACAGTCCACAGGCGGTGATCTCCGACAACCTCCCCTGTTTAACAGAGGTTGTCGAAAACGTCTTCTGAATCTAGAACTTTCATATAACATTTTTTTGATGGTAGACACACTTACAGTGATTCCAACGTCTGCACAAAGCCTGGATATAGAGAATGTGCGATTTCTTCTTCTTGGTATTACCAATTTGCCGATAATGATTCGAAGATGAAACTTTTTATACTGTGTGAGACATTATACATTTAGACTACTTGTTGTTGACTCAGTTTACTATGTTTCCACATTCTATTAAGGTCGCAAACTCTTCTGAAGAAAGTCTTCCTTGACTTTGGCTTTTACAATAGTAGACAACATTTAAACTCACAATGAACCGAATAAAATGTGTTCAAGCTCACAGAATAGATTTTTTGGAAATAAATATTTTGCAAGAAATGAAACGTTTATTTTTATGTCTAAAAAGTATATTGTCACATATGGACAATAAGGCATCCTCGAATGTTTATTATTATTTATAGTAACATTATATTTGACATTGACTCAAATTGTACTACTCGATGAATGAGTGAATCGTCCGGGTCATGTTTTAATAAACAATCAAGTATTGTTTAATTAAATAAACTATAAATGTATGACAATTCACTAGTTATGGAAGATGATGGTAAGAGAGTAAGGAAGATAGTGAAGACAGAAGACGAGTATCAGTAGGTACAATCATGTGGGAGTTAGTGTCATTCACCCCCATCCTTAAAAGATAGCCCTTAGCGTAAGTTAGAAAAAGGATTATTTTTGATTGTTTCCTATTCATAACTATTTATTATTAAAGTATTTTGTACACATTTGAAGTCTGTGGTTATCTGAGATACTCCCGAACCCCCGATAAAATCACAGGTGTGACATTACAAAATGTATAATAAATTTAAAATACTTACCCTCGAAAGCTGCAAAAATTCAAATTGTCTTGTCATAATAAAATATATTGAATATATTTTTAAATCTATTTAATCTAGGAAATTCAAATTATCCACTTCAAAAGACGCGCAGTGTAATTAACATCTTAACCCAAGGTTTACTTAATCAGAAGGATCCGATATTAAATAACTTGTTAATTTTTTTACTAAACACTTTTTCTTCTTTATTTATAAAAATGTTATAATAATGAAAATGTAAATAAAAAAATAAACGTTCTAAAAATGTTTTGAATTATTTTTTTATTTGATTTTGTTATAGTAAGTTATGTTATATAATTTTTTATATATCATATATATTATGTAATTTTAAATTTTGCAAAAATTCCTTACAATCCTTATATTTTCTAATTATTTTAATTTCGAGTATTTACTACATGGTTTATATTTAATTAAAATTTTATTTGGTATATTAATTCCTCTAATTTCTTAGTATTAATAATAAAATGCTCTAGTTTAATCTTATTTTAATAATTAAAATACTGTTTTGTTTTATATTTGTCTAATTTTCTAAACTACAACAACTGCTTTGAAAGGATTTAAATTTAAATCCCCTGTGTTATTATGTTATTTTCCATTTAATCACGAGATCTGCGTTTAATTAATTAACATGTGTTTGTAAATCGAAGTATTATATAAAAATAAGCATGTTCAATCAGTAAACTCCAATAGGTATGTAAATAAATTATTCAAAAGCAGGTGGTACAACAAAACTGTAATAAATAAACATTCGTCTATGTACTGTTTTGAATAATTTACAGCGAGACTAAACGTAATTCAGAAAAACAAGTGTTTATATTAACTTTAACCCGGCGAATTAAATTAAAATTCGAACCACAATAAATTTACATTCAACTGTACTCGTTAGAGGAGTTTGTAAATACATGTCGGTAATTGGAAAATGTGCGACGGAAACTGCATAATCAGATATGTCGAGTATATTGTGAACATAATTTCAATTAGTCAGATGTTAAAAACTTTTTGAGACATTAACACATTAAATAACAATTTTCGAAATTAATTTGCTTCATTCGACCAACTATACGGTTATTACAGGCGATGGAAGCGAGCAATTTGGAATTTCGTCTTTGGCCGGTAATTGCGAGAGGCAGTGCGTAAATCTCGCCGTTATCGTCAAAAATTTCGGTCCCGCGTCCATTTGCGATAACAATGGGATAAAAGGAAACATGGGGAAGGGTAGACGCTGCTGAGATGCTATCATTACATTCCTCTTGTTAATTTCTTTCAGCATCTATCATGTAATCTCTGCCTTGACGCGATTCCATTCGACTCGCAACTTTTTCTAGGTGCTTTCTCAAAACAAATTCGTGTTTGTTTCGTGTGGTTTTTGCGCCGAAACCACTTATTACTTGTGTACAACATGATTTTCTTTAAATGTTTAAAAATTCAAAAAGAAATTTCACGTGTGAATTATTAATTTCCACAACGGTTCTTTTAGACTTTAGCGAAGAATGTTCGCAATTCTTTGCATCCGAGCCGTGTGATTCAGGCGCCTTTTAATTATAAACGCGACATACATTAAAGGAAAATTTTCTATCGATTTTAGCCGGCTTAAAAAAGAACTGAGCATACACTTCATATATCTTTTGGGGTGAAAGGTTTGTTATATTCCAGGCATTTCTTTTTATCTTTTTCTTTGTTACTTATAATATACTGTCATCCATAAAAGGAATTTATTAAGAATAAAAAAGCGGCCAGAGTTTATATAAAATGAGCGTTGGTCACATTAATATCTCTGTTTCAAATCACATTTTTGGTAATCAATATCATACTGTGTTTGTGGATAAAAAGGAAATACTAGGAAATATTCTCTTATGTCATATTTAAAAATTTACTTTAATTGTGAATATTCATAAATGCAAACAGAAATTAATTATTTTCACAGCAGGCAAATAAATTACGGGAACCCAATTTTTCAGTTTTAATTTCGGCCCGTTTGATTTCGTGAGCGTCACGCTCAATAAATATGTTTTGGGAAGTAAACTCCGTCGAAATTTAGGATAAGGTAAACATCCATCAAAAATTCATTTAAATGCATATTTTCCGGCCAGTTTTCATCTTTTATGCCCGGCATCACAATATTTATTATTATACTTTATTTTTAGGCCCGTTGTTAAAGGCTATTTACACTGAAGAAATTTCAAGGAGGCGAGTTTGATTTACGGCGTTTTTTCATGGCCCAAATACAAACCCTCCAGAAATTCAGGAGCGTATAAAACCCATGAAATATTCAAAACCGTTTTAATTAACCGTTAAGATAATGACTGAGGTTATTTTTATTGAATTTGTAATTAAGGGCAAAACTCGCGAAACAAATATCCGTAAACTAGAAACTTTTCGAAAAGTTTTGTTCGCAACATGAGCATTATTATGTAGATTACGTAACTGGCGCCATTATATCAAAATTCACGAGTCTAATTTGGCACATCCACGACCTGAAACTTTAGATCCAAGACATACCAGTCGGTTGCAGGTTTTTATTTCACTCAAGCTTTATGTAACGAACATCCGATGCCATGCCAACTTTTATTCCAACTATCCACATTCACTTTAAAAATGCTCTTCGATATAAATTGCTCCGTACACGTGTATATATTTCTTAACACGTGCTGAATAATATTTATTCAATGTGGCCAAAATAAGATAAGAACATCCCTATAACTTTTCTTATTTTTAATTCGATTTTAATGAGCAGTATTTTACAGGATAAACATCTAAAATTATAATCAAATTTGAGAAAACAGAAAAAACTATAATAATAAGTATGAACTAATTAATAATAAATAAATGTGTCTATTAGGATCAAGCTAAACCTTGATTATAACGCCTGAAATTATATCTCATCTCATAATTTCAGACAGAATTAAAGGATTAGTTCTCACAACTAGCTTAATTTTTCATGACAAGAATCACTGTTCAGTTTTATGTGTTGTTCTCTGAACAACTTTTTCTAATAAAAATACCTTCTTTTTTGACCTTAAATAATGATATGGAAAGATGGAGGTATAATTAAAAAAAACTGCAGAGGTACTTTCATTTTTAATAAGCACTTATAATTAATATTGAATATAAATTTAATGCAGTGTAAGTTTTTTTTATCATTTAAATTATTTATGTATTTATTTTGAATTCAAGTTTTACTGGTCGTAAACTAAATCGATTACACCTAAATGGGGCAATTTCACAAACTTGCAATGAATGTATAAAAATCTTAAAGTACTTTGAATTTTTAATATTTGAATAAATTAAAAAAAAATTTAATTTTATACTTTAAAACTGTTTTATGTTAGTCGTAAACATAACACATTGTGCAGGCAAATTTTAAAAGTACTATTTATAATTTATGACTTAAAATAATGCAGTACTGTATGTAGGAATGAATTAAACAAACATTTAAGACAGGATGAAAGAATAGCTTTCATTTAAAGACTTTCCAATTAAAACTATTAACTTCAATGTTAAATCAATAAAAAAAACTTATAAAAAAGTGTAAATTTATTTATTAATGTATGCACTACTACGTCCACTTAAACTCCCATTTATTTACACAACGATAATTATATAATCAACTTCAATTTTCCTAAGTACACATTTCTACCACTAATCACATGAATTAACCAAACAGGTTAAATTAAACTTTAAATTTCAAAGGAACAGTTAACGTTGGAAAATATATTTTAGTGCAGTTTTATGTAAGTGTGTCATAAAAGTACAATGCCCGGCATGCAACTGGAAAATTCACCTCCTCGCAAAATTCCGGTTTCTCCACTAATATTTTATGAGCTATAAATTAAGGTCGCGTCTAAATTGTAATTACAATATTTTATTAGGAGCACTCATTTAGTACATTTACTAGAAACTATTCCTGGTAAATTGCCCTTCTAATTGTATTATATGATCCTCCAAAGAAACGATAAATTGGTTACGTTCCTTTAACTCTCAACATTGTATACAATCTTCATTTTTGTAAATGCTATTCGAATTTTGTCTGTGCATGAACATCTGAAATATAATTACTTATTTGTACCATTAGTTTTCGACATGGTGTTGATTAAGTTCATTGTATGGAATCAGGGATAGGCAAAGTGGAAATACCCAAGAGGCATTAAACAGAAATTTGGGCATATATTAACAAGTTTGGTATTTATCTATTGAGAAATATAGGACAAATTAAGGTCTTAATGCAGTGTTGTGCAGTCGCCAGATAATTTAGCATGTTTTATTAATGAGTGATAGAAATGAAAGGGTTAAATATATATTCTGCACAATATTCTTATGAATACTTCTACTCTCAGTATAAATTACGAAAGTTAATGTGACTAAGAGACGTGGCAATAGAATTACTCTTTTTTATTTGAAATATAGGTATTTTTTTGCATTCCTCCAGATAACGAATCAGTTGTCAATAAAGAACACAAAATTATAGGTGCTCTCCTAAATTGAAATTATATTATTCGAGGCACTCATTTAGTGCATATACCGGAAACTATTCCTGTAAATAGTAGGTACTGTATTTCCACGACTTCCAAACTTCCAATATTTCCACTTTCAACACAGTCTACAACCTTCATTTTTGTAAAGGCTGTTTGAATTTTTTGCGCTTGTGTATCTATTTAGATATATAATACTTGCCTATTTGTACCATTATTTTTCAACATGGTATCGAGTTTATTGTATAGAATTGATCGCAGTAGAAAATATGGATGTGCTGTTTCGTAAATATTAGCACAAAAGACAGGACTATATATAGCAAATAATGGAGTCGAGGAGATACAGATATCCTTTATTTATATTCAATTGCAACATAAATATGTCTACAAGGCCGAACACCGAAAATTGCCGGGTTAATAATAAATTCTGCGCAGGCTTTTTACCCGAATATGTTATCAATTCTTTTGTCCCCCGCATTTCTGTTGAATTATTGTCGTCGTGCGTTCCGAAATGAAAATAAATTTAACTAATTATCTAGTTTACGTTGTCTGCAACGCACCGATTATCTTCGTTTGTCGCCGCGTTTTTGTGCCGAGAAAACTTTCTTGGACTTATTATTAAAATATTCGAGCTGACGCCAAAAATGGCAGTCCCAAACTCCGAAAGGCCACGATCTAAAATTACAATAACGCTCGCGGGTATTCCGTTAAAGAATAGTTCAAGAATTTTATGATGTTTTAAACATGTTTAGGGAAATAATCTCTAACACTTTGAATATATGAATTTTAATTTCTTAATCTTTGCCGGGTTGAAAAGTTAGCAACTTCAAAGGACGTGTTTACATTGCTATCTGGGGGTAAGACTCTGATTTATAATATACCGAGAGAGATGTTTTCTTCATATCTTTTTATGGCTGAACAAACAAACATCAAAGTATGCCTAACATTAAGGAGAAATAAAATATTAATTATTATTTGTAAAAGGGCGAATTGAAAAAGTTTTACAAATAATTAGAACTGCTACGTTAAAAAAAAAAACAATCATTCTCGAGTAAATTTAGATTAAAATAATAATGTAATCTGAATTTAATAATATTGTGTATATAATTTATTTCTCCTTTATAAATAAAAACGTTTTCATATGAGATTTTTTTAAATATTTATATACAGGGTAGTTGATTAATAACGGATGTAGTTTTCTACGTAAAATCCTGAAATCGACAATTTTTATTTACGAAGTCGAATATTTGAAGTAACCTTTTAACATCCTTGAAGTAACAGCCATTTAAAAATACACATTTGAGTACATGTCACCTCTTATTTTTTAATTATTTAACTAAATTGAATTATTATATTAAGAAATAGAGAATACAAGCCGTTTCAAGCGATGTATAAAAATGTGATCGTTACTCAAATGAGGATGAATAAGGGAAGACAATATTGCATATGTGGAATAAAATTTGTTTTGTTTTTGGATTTCGGACAACAATCCTAAATTATTTAGTAATATATATTTTATTTATATACCATCTCGTATATTAATTACTTGTTATTCGAAAACATCAATTAGACAACCAATTAATCAGAAAACCCTTTAATTTCGACAACAAGAACGATTTCCTTGGGCGCGATTGTTTTTCGGGCAATAATTTGTCAACATAATAGTTTTCCATTTTGCAGGAGGGTCTGTCGGAATAGGCGGTTTTCGCCAGACGAATTAATATTCCCGAAATGAGTGGAAATCGTACAATCGCACTGACAGATGCTGGAGTCGTTTGTGAACGTTCAGCCCGGGGGACAGAAACTCAATGATTTTACACCGCCTTCTAATATTGTCGACTTTGCAGCATTTTACAATTTACTCGGATTTGTACGCTGTATTTGAAACGTTGTCGTCAGATGGTTACTAAACTTTGGATTAACTGTGCTCTGGTTTTTAATGTCTTTGTTGCGATTTACTTAAAACTGAAATTTCCTGGTATAGATCGAAACGTCAAAAGCAATGCTAAAGACTAGTTTTTCCATATGATATCATGAAGTATTAACTTATAAAACGTCATGCACAAGGCAGGAAACTCCAGGTCTCAGGTAAATATTTATATAAGAACCATGTCTACTTAGAAAACACTGAGCGAATGAGATTAGAAGTGTGAGTGGCACCCTAAAACGTTATTAATAATGTAATCCTAAATGTAAAAGTTTGGGACAACGGAGCAAACAGTGGGAGTGAAACGGAGCCTCCATCCTGCCCTGGGGAGGCGTATCGCCGACACCCCAGCGATATTATTAATATTTTCCTGCTCCTAGGAACACACAATTGGAGGGGATTTGTAACGCACAGGTAAATTTCGAACTAAATTAATTAAAACTTAAGTCCCAGTGTCTGGCGGGTCTTGGAAAAGTTTGCGAGACGATTCAAACGTCGCACAATTGCAGACACACTGGAGATTGTAAATATCTCTCGCATGGTTTTTGTTCGGCCGTCTAATAAATATTGATAAAAGGTCGTTTTTCTGGCATTGCCTGATAAATTGGCCCCCTGCGACGAGAAAGAGTTGCCAAACTTCAAAGATAACTTAATTATAATTTAATCTTAAGAGGACAAAATAACGTCGCTTTGTATAAATTCCATTTGTTGGAAAACAAAGGGGGTAAGGCGTTCGGTTATTTCAAGTTTTACATTAACTTATTGATTGCTGAGACATTAATTAATTCCTTATTTTCAATTAGATTAAAAATTTGATTAAATATACGTTACCTTGCTTTTTAAAATTCTTTTGTTTTCTATTCAATTTATTATTATTTTTTTTTACCTCACATTTCAATTTTGTTGTGCAGTATTAGTGAAGTTTGGTGTTGCTTTATTTATATCGTAGGAATAAAAGTTCCTGAGTCTATTTACCTATTCGAAATTGCATGAGAAGAACGAGTAATTGAAAAGAACAGAAACCAACTTATATTTAAATGTTATGATATCATTCGAATTGAACGTCATAGCGGTATATATTTATTTAATGCAAGTGAGGAAAATTTCAATGTGTTAAGAAAATTCAATTTTCACTCGAGTTGGCTTAAGGTTGGTTTTATTTAAATTCCAGCCCGAATCCCCGGGACCATTACGTAGGAGTTTCACGTAAGACTTTGATGTCGGAGAAGAGAAAACAGACAGTTAAAACTGCCGTAAAAGTGAACGAATGCTTTTTTAAGGCATCACGACAAAAATCACAAATTACCCCAGTCGCCGATTGATTTCACTTCTTTCACCCCCGTTCGTCGCGCACAATAAAAGGAATTCGCTAGTTCTACATGTGTATGCCATGTGTGTTCATCCGCCTTATTTAGGTCAAGGTAATGTTCATTTTTTGATTTCAAATGCATGGAACAATCATGCTTTGTGGTTATGTATAAAATCCAACATGCAAATATTCAAATACTCTTTTTCAGTGATTGTATTGTTTTTTAATAACAATAGAGCTAGAAGTAAGGTCAATTTGTTGATTTGTTGTTGCTGGGAAACTACAAATAACATAAAACTAGCAAATTTGCTTGTAGACGAGGCGTAAAAAATTAATGACACTAATAATATTAACAATATTTGAGCATCAATTCAACAATTTCCCTGATTAACAGCAGACTGTCACTTGTAAGAAGCAAATAAAAAATATAAAATATAGTGGTGTAAAATCTACCTTTCCTTAGTAAGAAGGAGAAGAAAGTGAAATAGAGAATGTTTCATTTTCAATATTCCCCGGTGTGACATTGAACGCACAATAATATTTATAAATACTGGTCTCACTTTATCTGCATTGACAGTGGGAACGCCTTTTATTGTAGCTTGTGCGGAAAGGCGACGGAATGAAAAAAACACGATATGAATATTGATATAATTCGTGGAATATGCCAGCAGGAGAGAATTACCCATCCTTTGTCGGAATTGAATTTTGGTAAGATATGGAAATCGAGTTTCGTGTTAAATCGTATCCAATTTTCACACATGCTCGCCAGTAAAAACTGTACAGAACATAACCAGTTGCCGTGAGATATTACTACTGTAACTCAAAAATGTTACAATGTGCAATTCGTTACGTGAATGACAAGCCGATAAATTTTTGAATTTAGTTTTTGCGGACTGCGGAATAGTTTTGCTAGCAGATTCAATTTATTTTGTTTTTAAATTGTTTTCGTGTTAGTTTTTGACATTTCACAACGCACTTCTATTTTCACTGACTATTTATTTTTGATGAAAGCTCTGTGTATCAAACTATAGATCCTGTTGTAGTAAATATCGCCACCATAAACAAGCCTTTCAAATTTTTTAACAGCGACTCCTACTGAACATAAATAATGGACGTCACGCCTTAAGACACATGCCCAGCCTTTACCATTTTTTCAACGTAACATGTAGAGACAAAAGTAGAAGTAAATGGTCGCGTCTGAAAGTGCAAATGGTGGATTGATGGTGACAAGAGGACCGTGTGGGGTAACAGGGGCGCAGGTTAAAGGGAGCAGAAGGTGCGAGGCGCCGCGACGTCTCTTGGGGCACGTACCGTCGGAGGACCGTCATCATGGCTCGTTACGTCCCCGATCAAAATGCACGGTCATTTGCCCCTTTCTTTTGCTACTTCACGTATTCATTATTATGGATCTTGAAATAAATTTTTAATTAATACCGCCATTTGAATTGTACTTGAAAATTACTTTGATGTAATTAAATGAAATCTTTGAAACTCTATCTACTTTTTAATACTTTATACACATAAACATAATAATTTTAACTACATATTCTGCATTTGAATTATTCAAATAAACATTATATAAACACACAATTTAGAAGTAATTTATACATAAATCAATTTTGAATTTCCAAAAATAAATTATTCTAAATCATATGGTATAACTGAAATGGTTTTATAATACTTTTGTAGTTTTCAGTATACCTAGAAACATTTCATAATACTTACCCAAGATTAATTTTCAATCTAACATAGGTATAAACATGATCCATATTTTGATATAAATATCAACACGAAATTTACATCAGGTCACCCCAAAGCATCGCCATGGAGAATAATAACAAGACCTGCGTCATCAACATGGACACGAAAAATATCCACGAAGAACAGTTGCTAAAGCTCATGGCCTTAGAGTCCACACCCAATAAAAAGAACATCAACTATATTAAAACGAACTGTTGCAGTTATTTCGATGATATTATTTGTATTTGTTGTTTAATAATTTGTGTATTTATAATGATTGCACTATTTAACTATGTATTTTATTACTGAAATAAATGATGAATTCTAATGAAATGTTCTTTGTATATATGTGTATGTAATAATATCTGTTACATATTAATTAGTAGTTTTTAACTACAATAACATTGGTGTTAAATATAAGTTACAATATTAACAAATATTATAAATTAAAATTTGGTAACTTTAAGATATTTCTAATGGATAATAGATCGTGTTAAAAAATTATTTTAATTACAATGATGTTAAATATAAGTTTTATGTATTGAGTCTGTATTTTATCCCATGCTTAATAATTTTATAACGTTTGTGTTTTTAATTGTAAATATAATCAGTTTAACTAATTCTGTAAATTTTATTATAATATTTAAAAGTCATAGTAAAATTTTAGAATTAATGAAACTACGCCATAGACACACATCTTTAAAAATATTTTCAATATATTTTATTTTGACTAGTAATATTATTGAATAATTATTTGCATTTCTAAACTGTCAATATTTAGTTTTTACATGTCTAGTAAATATAATAAATAACATTTTGGTTCTTATAAAATTTTCTTCCAAAAAACGTATTTTGTAGATCTATTCGATTCATTCTTAATTTGTCTGTTGTTTAGCTTAACTCAAAGAAAACTTTATTCTGAAAAGTCAACAACAAGTAGTCCAAATGTATAATGTTCCACAAAGTCATGCTTGGAATCGTTACCAGCAAGCTGGTAATGCCAATATACATATAGACTCGACAACTGGCTATGATAAGAATACAAGACTGTTTTCTGATTATTTCTGCTAGACGAAACCGCACATTCTCCACATTCAGGCTTCGCGTCGACATTGAAATCACACAGGTCTCCCTACCATCAGAAGAAGTTGTTGCAAGAAAATGGTGTACAGTGTGTAGTAGAATTTCTTTAGAGACACGCTCATATTAAACCGAGAAACCATTAATGCTTGACGATACCAACACTTGGTTATTCAACCAATTATTATTCCATTTGCTCAAAAATTTAGACTAGATCTAGTCCATAAAAAAAATATGTAAATAAAGAAATCCATACATAAGGGGAGGTACGGAATGATTAGACTAGAAAATCTTTTGTATGCATTTTAAATTTATTTATCCACGGGTAACAAAATTCTAAAGAACGAAAGAAATTTTACCGGTGTTATTTCCATAAGAACCTTTGGTTGAAATGCGGACTATCTTAGAGTTAATACTAAGAGCTCAAATATTCAGGGATTTTTTTTTATCAATTTGGAACTATTTAAGCCCCTGGGAGCAAATAAATTCGAAAACACTCCTGCTAAGGACCACTCTTACATATATATACAGGGTGTTTCATAATTTTTAACCAGATATGCACTTCTAAATAATAAGTCGATTTGTTAAAATAAATCTAATAAAAGTCCAACAGAGAACGAGATAAAAATGTTAAAGTTTGTAACAAACCTATCTAGTTAAAAAATTTCGGATAAGTTATGAAACACCCTGTATATAGTTTCATTGCTGGTTTTGAAGTTTTTTGTTGATTTCTTCAGGAGATTACATTGTTTATTAAAACTTATTTTGATAATATATTTGGTGCAATATAATGCCACTGGTATTTTGATCTTTGAAATAGTTCAAATTAATAGTTAATTAATTTTTTGAAATATATTCAGATGCTTTTTGTAAAATTTTACTATTTGATTTTATTTTAAAAAATTAGTCCAAATTTAGATTTAAGTTCTAATAGGTATGTACGAACTGACGCATAACAATGAGCAAAAATAAATAATTTTATATAAAAAAGTTCAAAATTATATATTGTAAAGTGTTGAACAGAGGCGAAGCTCAGGCAACATGTTATCAAAATTTTAATTCCCTTTAATTAAGCCGAGCGTGAAAGGATAGAATGGCGGCAAATAAAGTGTTGTGGAAACAATGAGCGGAGATATTTAATATAAGAAGGAACGAATTTGTAGGGAGCGACGCGGGACAATCAACTACACGCGATCTAAATATAAAGAACACTCACAATTTTCCATTTGTTCAATTGACGGCGAAATAAAAAGGGCCGGAATATTTTTGTAGTCCATAATTGAAAGTACGACTTGAATGCGAGAGACGAATAACTAAATGAATAGCAAACAGAAATACCGACTCATCAAACCACCCACCCTCCTGCTGATCAGCGTTGTTTCTGGAATGATGCTCATTTTTTATCATTTCACTAATGACAGCAGATATTTGCTTTTTCTTATTTCCGTTTTACGGATTCACTTTTCATTTGAATTTAAATTGCTGCGCCTTACTGCACGGCATCGTGTTCCGCCTTTAATATATCCGTTATTAATTTTTTATCCTGTCCCTCGTTCATGAATGCAGTTTAATTTGATTAATGGACTCGATGAATACACTAATTTTCATTAAATATCAATCAAGATTCCCATTATTGATTAACTGATTACAAATCTCTAACCTAGTAAGAAGTTCAGCCGCTGTATATCAGCTAAAGTGAACTTACCCTTTACCTTTCATGCCTAATCAAACCAATTAAATTTTCCTCTCTAAGTACATAAGGCACTGTATAAATATTAAATGTTTGTTAAAGATCTATCTTAAGTATTCGAATCAATTCGACGCCCCTGTTTATTGATATTAGGCGAAACTTTGTCATTTGGGGAACGGTATTAATACACGAAGTGGATCGTTTGCTTCTTTAACTCCATAAGTCTTTGATTAATTTATTTGTTTCTACTTAAACGCAGTTATTAGTTTATTTGGAGGATCACATTCTATCGGAGTAAAATAAATAATTTGTGTTCACTCAGTATATGCACAAAATCGTCAAAAGATATTTTTGGTATTAAAAGAATGCGTATTGATTTTTTAAAGCGTTAAAATTTCCTCTCATATTTATTAATCATTTTTTGACCGACAAGCCGAAACATTTTTTCAAGGGGTACAATTTGTCAGCCATTAGAATACTTAAAAAAATGTAATTAGTTGCTCACAAAGAATGTAGAGTGGTGTTTTCGGCCTTCGCTTTCCAAAAATTAATTAAAAACTTTAATAGCCGTTTCAGTAACAACAGATTAATATCGAAACTTTCGTTATTATAATTTTACAAAACTGGGGCGCTTGTGAAAAATGATTTTCCGTGTATAGACACCACCCACATCATATTTTTAACACACGTTTTCGCTTTTATGAACATATTAATCACAAGATATTTGACGTTATAATTAATATCGAAAATTCCATATACATCTATATTTTATACCAATTTTAATATTTCTATCACAACTAAAATAATTAATAAATTACCATAAAATCTTATAAATATTAATTAATATATCATATGTATGGTACATATAATTTTTGCAAATTGTAGCCAACCGGTAAATGGGCACAATTCGTTATTCAACGTTGGCCTCGGAATAAATTCTCGACTGAATACTAATTCCTATTTTAAATTTTGATTATGTACTCATTCTAATTATTATGTAAAATAATGCAGATTCATCTTAAGTAAATTAAAAAGGGTTTATTGCAGAGTTCGAGCGGCAAGCGATCACATTGATTTATTGTCAGGGACGCATTCAAAGTGGATAAAGAACAAGTACTTAGTTTTAAACAAAGAAAGAAGTGTTTTAAAGAGATTTATGGGACACATTTTCTTTTTTGCTTTCTTCTTTTCGCCATGCATCCATCGAAAAAAAAAACGCTTTTCTACTACTTCTTTCAAATCTAAACATGTATTTAATTTAAATAATTATTTAAATTAAATTATCATGTAAAATATTGAGACATAAATTTTAATTTAAATTATATATATTTTTATATATCTATTTTTTTAATTCAATATTTTAAGGTATTCAATTATGTATGTTTAAGACTGGTTTTTTTCTGAAAACTTTTTAAGAATTTCTAATGTGATATTTCTTCGTAACTATTATTGTATTTGCACCGCATCAATATATGTTACTACAGGTTTTATCTTTTGCTTTAAATATTTAAAATTCTCTATTATTTTTAAGAATATTTAATTTATTTTTCTTTAATTTTCTATTAATTTATAAAAAATAAAATTGAAGTTTTTACTAAAATTCACCAATTTATTCAATACTATGTCAAAATTTATATTTACTCGTAGTTGATTTTTTAGTTTAGTTGATCAGAGGACATATTTTCATAAGAAACTATGATTTTTTATTTTACAATATTTTTTTTATGAAGTTTGAGATGTAGTTGAGTTTCAGGAGGTCATTTCCACTCTAAGGCCAAATTTCGTTTGGAGTGTGAATATGCAGTGTTGGCTGCAAGAGAAAGCGATATAACAATAATATAATTGTACAAGTGGGAAAACAATTTGGTGGGCCATGATGTAGTATAAATTAATGCAAATTTACATATTTTTAAAAGTATTTTTAAAGTAAAACTGTTGTGAGCTGAAGTAACACAACACACCTATAACATTTATAAAATAGTAATATAAATATATACATATTTATTGTACCAAAAATAAATCCAAATATAATTATGATTATAAAAAAATAAAGTTTTTTACATAAGAAAAAGTGTAATAATTTAAAATATATAAAATTTATAAATCCTTTAATCCTACTTAATTTTGAGAGAGACATCATGCAGGCAGTAAACAATTCCCACTATGAAGCAAATTTTCAAAATTTTTTCAGCTGACGAAATATTTTAAAATTTACATGAAGCTATTAGTTGAAATTCATCAATGGAAATAATAACGTATTCCATTCTCAATAATTCTCAAATGTCAAAAAAAATATATATAATTACAAATTTATTAAGGTATTTAAAAAAATTTTATATTATAAATTAAATATTTATATTTAATATATTTTTGTCAAAGAGCAACATTTTACAAAATAGATTTGGAAATAAGTGCCAACCCAGCGCTTAGTCCTGATCATAATTCTTCTAGATCATTTTGGTGGAAAAATAAAATATGTGCTGAGGAAATAAATCGTGAAGAGTAATTAAGGAATAGAATTGTTGAGTCTGCTGATAGATTTCGTAATAATCGGAACAAAATTCAAAGATGCCGCCAATTATTAACACGAAATTGGAAAGGTCACTAATTTGAACACATTCTGTAGTAATGTTATTTAATTAAATATTTAATAAAAACCAATTCGAAATGTTGTTTAATTAAATATTTAATAAAAGCTTATTCATTTTATAAATAAAAAATTTCAACATTCTGTAATCTGAAAATAAGAAGTGATCGGACATTAGAATATAGAAACTTTTTATTATTCTTTTTTGGTTCCCTACGGCGTGATATTTTCTACTTTGTTCTATGTCGCCCTGTATATATATATATATATATATATATATATATATATATATATATATATATATATATAATGTACAATAAAATAAGAAACAAGTTTTTTTCAAAACCATTTGTTATGATTCCAACTACCAATCATCAATCTTATTGTTTTATATTTCCACTCTATTAAATTTTATTGAAATATTTAAAATTTTGAGTTCTATCACATTAAAATAAACATAATAATAAATACCTTATTTGAAGGATGCTAAAGTTTGAGTTTTTTCACTGTAAAAAATGATAATTTGTATGATATATAATTTTTTTGCTTTTAGAATTGGTATCCTCAGAAATTTTTTTGATAATTAAAAATTTCTTAGTAATAGAAATATATAAATTTTGCAAATAAATGGATATAAATGATAATTAAAATTATTCAAGTTTCCATTTATTTTCTGATTTGTCATATTATTTAAGACATAATTAAAATTATAAAACTTTCTTCAAGATTTTAGACTTTTATTTACTGTAACTGAACAAACAGAATCATAGAAAAAAATTGTATTATTATCACTTAAAAACGATTCGAAATGTTTGTTAAAACTTTTATAAGATTACAATTTTAATTGGAATAATTGCATTTTGTAGCGTGCTTTTTTACATAAAATTTTTCCTTCGGGCGTTTATAAAATTCGCAGACTTTACACAAGGGATAAAATAAAATATTCGTTTGTTCAGTCAACATGAAATCCGAAGATTTGATAGTTCGTTGGATGCGTAAACTCGATATTATTCTTAATTCAATATTTGCCGACTAGTGAGGTTTGATTTGGTCTCACAGTCTGAGCTCATAATTAATATTTACTAATTGTCGGTCTCCTCAATTTCGAGTTATTACTTGTTGGAGCGCAGCAGTCTGGATGCCAGGAATTATTCACGGATTATCTAAGATTAAATTTTATGACTTCTGACTGCATTGGGAGCGGTTTAAGGTCTGATATATGTGCTCTCCCTAAATAAATTTGCTACATAGCGGAAGAGGGTTAACTTCTATGAATTATTAGTTAAGTGTAATAATACAGCTATATGTCTTAGAAATTCTATATGTTTCCATTACTGAATTATAGACGCACACTGGAATTTTCAACAAAAGATTACTTTTACGATTGATTTTCATTTAAAAAGCGGCAATATGTGAGGATTATGGTATATTGTTTAATTCCCGGAATTACGGTTCTAAGCTCGACTTTCGACAATAAATTTTTAATGCCCGCTTTAATCTATCAAATGCGAAATTGGGGCTGACCCGACGATAAATCTCGCCGGTCATATTTAAAACAATCGCCGCCGCGGCGGAGAGGTGAACGGAAAACAAATGTAGCGGCGTCGTACAGTCAGAAGGCCCCGTTACCAGAGGTGCAACTCAAATCCCGGCAGGCTACTTTTTAATCACACTTACCCGTTCCCAGCTTTCCACGGGAAATCGGATAAAAACTTCCGAAATAAAGCCCCATGGAATAACGCCCGTTTTTCCGCTAGCGGCTTCGCGGTCCTTCCGGCTCATCCCAACCCTATACTGCACGAAGAGCATATTTCCAAGCTCAAGCGTTTTATGCCAAAATTTCCTTCTAAATTCTGAATATTTTTTCATTTTGATACAATAGTTCCCTCTCCAATGTGAATAATAAAATGATAAATATGTTAATTAAAAATTATATATAATGTAAAAAAATTCTTTTTTTACATTATATATTTTATTTTGGATTTGTTCTAAAAATTTTAATATTATATAATATTAATACTACATTTCGAAAGATTTTGGTTAGAAATACAAATAATTTACTGTGACGTTTTGTAGAGAAACGTTACGTATGCATCTCGGGATTAACCCTCGTCCACAATAAATTTACAGTCCAGGGAATAAACTAGCACATTACTCGATGCGTAAATAACAACTGTATTACTATTAAAATAGGGTACGGCCACATTTCAGATTTCGGTTTCGGCACAGTCCTGGTTGTTCGATTTTCTCCACGGTAGGGCGTGAGCAGTCGTCTGTTCGCGTTCCCGAACGACAAACTTAAAACGCTTTAGTATGCTAATTTTTTAACATCATATCATTACAACTTACTTTATGGTTATTTGGAGATTTTTATTTAAGTGCCCATTAAAGCGGGCAACTTTCCTTCCAAAACAGAACACACATTCAACTTTAAATTCCTTATTATGTCTTAACGTAACCTCCGCAAAGTAATCTACTTTTATTGCTCCCCGGATCTGTTTCTTATTTTGTACGCAAATTGTTTAATACTTAGCACACTTTTGTTCAAAAAATAATCAAGGATTGTTTAGAAAACTCTTTATTAATGTTCAACAATTACATTATGCGAGGTTATAGAATAGCTTTAACAAGCCGAATACAATCAATGCACCTACGTTAAACATCACATTATATCCAATAACTATCAACATACAGTTGCCAAACCCCGCTTTATTGAAGAGTGATACGTTCTTGACTACCTCCTCCTCGTAGTCGTCTGGTAAATCTATCCACTCACGTTCATCATTGACTTGTTCATCACGTTCACCATCTTCTACTTCATCGTGTTCACCGTGTTCATCGTCCTCATAATCTTCGTCATCCACAAGCTCCTCGTACTCATCTTTCTTGTAGACCATGGTACGGAAATACTTTGTCACAGCGTACATAGTTAAAACTTTTAGCAATACACCTGCATAAAAGAAACTGACAGGCAGACCAAAAGAACTTCGCTATTTATACCTGTGTGTTACTTACAAATAATAATCTAGGTAAAATTTCAAATTAGCATAAAACTTCGCATAAAAGATTTAGGTACACAACATATTATTCATGTTTTAAATGTGAAAATACAAATTTTAAAAATACGTTGTAATATTAAAAATGCAGATTATTATCAACTGCTACTTTATATAACGTGAATTAAATAATAACCAGACATTATTATTCTGTTAATTCAATATATAATTTATTATGTAGAATGAATTAATAAATACCTCTATTAAATAATTTTATTTTACTACTATAAACAAAATGAAAAATATTAATTTTCACTAATGATTTTTAGTATATATTGTATTGAAAACAACTTCTAGTTTTCATTTATTTTAAATTTGCCGTTGTTTGGAACAAGTTTTTATAATTTCTTCATGGGTTTCAGCGTATTTTTGAACTTCTGAATTTTCCCAAGAAATAGGGAAAGTTAAATACTCAGATTTTCACTAAATCCAGTGTCATTACACAATGTAACAATTTGAGACCCATAGAAAATATCTACTTAAATTTTATTTGTTAACAATTTCAGGTGATTGATTCTCCAGGTAGTTATTGAAATATGCATTCATGTTGTTGAAATTGTAGTTTTTCATCGGTTCATTCATTTCAATGCGGTAAATACAAATTGTTTCATCTTTCTGTCATAATAATCAAAGTAAATACAATAATCAATGGGACATCCTCTAATGATGTGTTAGTTTTCTAATTAAATTCGATAGAGTTTGCCTGTCAATGGACTGGGCAATCGAAATGGACAAATAAGATAAGTGTCGATTATACCTGCCCACACATTAGTAGAGAACACATACTGCTGATTCCGTATAACTGTATGACGAGTGTTTAATCGGTAAACATAATTAATAACAGAAAATTCTGCCCTTTATTTTTCAACCACTCGCAATATTGTATACGCGGTAAAAAATCCTGTTCCAATAGGTGATGAATTTTTTGGAATTGCAATGGATGAAGTTGTTCTTTGAGGACTTGCATAACTGAATCACAGTTAACATTCGTTACAGCAGCACTTAATCTTCTGATGCTTATTTTTGGATTGTTTTCTACTATTTGCAATAGAGGTTCTTCGTTTGCAACAATACGACGTGTTCTGGAAGCACCAATATCAATTTTTTACTTCCTTTAAAGCAAATGCCTAGACATGTCAATAAATATTGTAACATTAGGAACTTTTCTTAATGGATATCTCTTTCGATAAATACGTTGAGTTTCAAAACAATTTGACTGAGCTTCGCCTAATACATAATCATTTTTGTAACTTTTAAAAATGATGAATAAATAAATAGTTTGAAAGAAATTATTGTAATATTAGTTTGACAGATAAAATCATAGCCGTTTAATTAAATATGTAATAAATGGCTATTGTTAACTTGAGAAATCTGTAACTTGAAAACAAAAAGCGATCGGACATTAGTATATGGGAATTGTTTATTATTTATTGGTCTTCTATCGCGTGGTGCTGTGCATTGTAGTTGCATGTTGTATATTTCAGCGTTTTAATGTTTTCCATCAGAATCTGAGAAAAATTGTAATATAGTTATCACGTCTGTTTAATTTCAGCTCATCTACCGATTTGTGAAATATTATTGTTTACACATGTACATGTTCAGTTCTGTGAAATGTTTATATAATTCCAAGCCAGATAGGACCTTGCGATTTCACGGGATCGAACTAAGATTCAATACGTTTTGTTTAAATTAAGCCTACTTTGAAACATAGTATGTGCATAAACAAAAGCATTACGGTTTGTACGATTGTGGATAAATTATTTAACATTTACTTAAAATAATTTGGTTTATATTAAAAAAGTGTAAGCAATAATTGACAAATTATAAAATAAACTCGCACCAGTCGTAATCAGTTGATCGGCGAGCACATTACTCGGCGTTTCGCGAGGGGGGTGGTGTTACGAACTCGCCGCCGCCGACCTGAAATATGGCTCGGCTGCTCCTAATACACATCCACTTGATTCGTTTATCTTTTGTTTAACAAAAACAACGCAACTCGCTAAACCGAAGCGGCCCCACCAACTGGTATTAATCAAGCAATCCCTCGGGACGCTCCACGAAAAACCACCACCAAACGCACCGTTGTGTATTTCCTGAGAAATTTGCATTTATAAGTTAAATTAAAAATTTACAAGAATTTGTTTTTTACTGGTGACCATTGACGTTTACATTTTTATATCGTTAGTAACTATTATACTTGATACTAGTTAGCTGCTGTGTTCGTACAAATTGATTATAATTCATGTACACGGGTTGTTATTAATGCGTATTGGTTTTCTGTGCACATCTGACATTAAACTGTTCTTCCGCATCAAAAGTAAATAATTATTATTATTAATATATTGTTAAATTTATTAGGTAAACGTTCGAACACTGTGCGATGGGAAATGTGCCTGCGATATCTAAGCAACTGCCTGCATCCATACTAACACCCTCCTAATTAGGTGTATTAGTTATAGTTCGGTCCCGGAGCATAATTCAGATCTTATCTGGCTTTAATTGTGTACCGTATTTTGCGGTGAGCAATATATGGTCGGGTTTTTCTTCGCCAATTTCCCGAATTGTTTGGTTATCGGATACTCCTATCGAAGGGTTGGTTACCAATAAATCTGCTACTGAGGTAGAAAATAAATGAATCATAATGTAATTTAATGGTAACAACATAATATTTTTAAAAGTATAAACTAAGAGGACAAAGATACAAAATAAAAGAAGAAAAAAAATTCAACGTATATACAGTGAATTGGCCGTTTGAAGTAGGTTATAATAATTAGAATCCCTTGTCTCATCAAATTCGAGTCAGAGCTATCGTCAGACGTCACTGGAGGACAAACAACCTAATTAAACATCACGAAAAAAGTCAGCATATTTTCCTTTATTTTCCGGCTAGCTGAACAAATACATTCATAAAGAAGCATCTCAGGACGTTCGAGAGACGAAAAGGGCCGAGGATAAAAACCCAGCTGCGACCACGGAACACAGAATGCGAATAAACATTTCATTCAAAAAAAGGAAATAATTAAAAACGTTAGTTTTCTGGCCAATGCAGACATTCAACAAGCCTCAAGTAGAACGTTTCGGGGACAAGTAATGCAATTTGTATTCAGAAATTTATTTCTACTGAATGTGCAAGCGTTTCAGAGCCACTCGTCATTATGAATTTAGACAGAAAATAAATCGAGTGATCGAACTCATTTTAATGTATTTGCTAAGATGGAAATTTGATTATACTTTTAATTGTACACATTACATTGCAAACGTCGGTTTATGTGTTATAGATATTTCAGATATAAAATAGTTAAAATCAAATATTCGAACAGATAAAAATTCTTGAATAGTATAGCATATTTCCAAAAATATCTTACAGTTTTCGTTCGGCAATATTAATTCATTTAAGCGTTATTAAAATATTGATACTTTAAACGTAGCTTGAGGATTTAACATCGGAAAATTATATTACAAAATTCCGATTGTTAAGAGACAAATGAATTTACGAGTACAATATTTAAATTTGATTATGAAGTGCACTTTATGCCTTTTGGCACAAAGTTACTTTTATTATTCGCCAACGTGGAATCGCGTTCGGTTCACTGAGCCGTTCAATCAATAAAATCCCGAGAACTATCGACATAATTTAACGAACTTGCCAAACTACTTATTTCGAACTTAAGACCAGTGTTTTTCTTTCGTTTTACGCTACTAAACAAATGTTTCATTTTATCCATATTTACCCAACCACTCTTTGATAATGCTTTATTAAGATTACATGGAAAATACGCGAGTAACAAACGTTCTTTGTTCCTTTTTCTTTGAGCTTATTTTTCTTAGTCCGCATCGCAAGATGCAGAAATAATTCTCTAGAACTGCGCGTCTTTCAAAGCTTTCATCCAAAATTAGAGTAATCAATCTACAATCAAGCAAATAAATCAAAACATTGAATACTTATAGCATATATTATAAAACATCTGAAGCAGTCTTATAGTTTTAAAGTTTAAATAATCGAAACCGTGTTAGTTTGATCGTTTCAGAAACGATTTTCTTTTTTCCATATCGTGCTGTCGACAATTATTTTTATTACCAAAGTGACTCGTCTAAGTTGTGCTAGTTTTGTGGGATAGTTACTCCCCAGTGCTGGAAAGATATAAAATGTAGAATGCCCACCAGAGTGCAATATAAGGTTGGAACTGTCTAGCGAGAATTACTTAGCGAATTTTGTTTTTACTGCGAGCTTTTAAAAGTTTTTTATTATTCAGACGATAATAATAAAATGTTTGAAACGTGTAAGTTGATTAAACTGAGGAAGTTTTTAACTGAAACAAACTTAAAATTTTGTCTTCAGCGACATTTTCTTAAACGGACCACTATGCTGTCAGCAATAAAACACAAAAAGCAGCTGATAAGTCTTTAGTACTCGACCCAACTTGCTGCAATATCGCTTGAATATAACCTTGTACGTAGACATCAAAAACAAAACCACCCATTGTATGCGAAATACTCATATTACATCAATCTGGAATTACAAGTACTTATCATCCTTCAAATTTAACCAAATGAACTTAATCTGCTTTAATATCAACGTACAAAATCAATACAAGTTCTAACTACAACCCTTCAGAATTCTCATCGTGGCTTTGTTTGAGGAGTTAATACTAGACTGCTTATTACAACGTGATTTATTGTTTTTCTTCGGGGTTTATCATTATAGTAAATCACAGAACGCAGATCAGTACGAATGTTTGTTCAAGTACCAATAAATCATTTAATATTGACTTTGGCAGCTAACTGTAGTAGTGAATTAAATAAAGCCTAAAAACAAAACTAATTATGAAGTTTATTTGAAAATAAGTAACTCTAACTATTCAATTTCAATGATAATCTTTTGCTGGAGTATGTTTCAATAAATATAAATACTAGATATAAATAATAATAATAATAATAATAATAATAATAATAATAGATTGTTACCATATTAATAGAAATCATTTTCCTAACATTGTCGTTTGAAGGTTTATATTCTGAGAGTCTCATTAAAATATTGAACTTTGGAACGAAGCAAGTTGATAAAGATGTAAAGAATGTTAATTTTATCTCGAAGATGGTGCCCCATATTAATAATTCCTGAATACATTATCCATGATCATTTTTTCTTCATAAGCAAATATCCGGCGTTGTCTGTTAAATAAAAAATAACAGAGGGTGAAACGGGATTTAACATTGTGCCAGTTAGCATTCCGCCGTCCTCCGCATAATCTTAACCATATTTTCGGGCTTTAGCCTTTAAGTGAATTTACTGCGGGCCTGCCCCACATGAATTATTAATGTAAAAGTCAATTAAGGCCGCCGCTAGCCCGAACTGGGCCTTCATAACTAACTTTTTTACGGTTATTTTCTGTTCACTAATGATATTTTATTCATTCGAAATCATAACTGTTACTTTGTTTTTCGCGGTGCGCTCATCTTATTGACATTTCGAGATGATAAATTGAAAATATAACAATAATAATAATAAAGTTTAAACTAACTGACAATAATTTATGAAGATGTAAACTTGCACAATGGAACACAAGAGAGAATAAACTAACATTTTCATCCGAAATTTCAGCGCATTTGTCGCGCCCAATTAGAAAAACCGAGGGTCCCTCGCACGTTTCAGTGCGGCAGCACAACCGCACTCTTGGCGTGTAATGACTGGCGGGGCGGCGGAAGCGGAGGGACGGCACAGACACCGGGGGTAGTAAAACAGCGTAATGCACAAAGTGCAGCCCTGGGCTACAGACTCGCGTTCTAGTGTTCCGAATGACGCGTTCCCTTCACACTTAATGCCTTAAGTGAATTTTACATTTGGGCCCTCCGTTTTTTTTTCAATCCCAGCTGGCGTATGGGGATGTTACCGCTGTTGTTTTTTCGGTTTTCGACGCACACCCGCTGTTTTTATATGCGGATATGCGGGATGTAGGATGCGCTGCAAATGTGATATCTGTGTAATTTTTTTTGAAAGAATCTTATTAGAAACGAGTATTTCTGGTTGCGGTTTTCAACCATCAGAAATCTGAAATTATGACGGAATTTTATTCATTTACAAGTAGGATATTCCAAGTAGGTGAGACTGAGCTAAGCTATGCCTAATAAGGCATTGATATTCCACAGACTCAGCCAGGCAGAGATAGTGCGCGCCCATTCATACCTTTAACATGAGGGAGCCATCCCCGGATATTGTAAATAAAGCAGATAAATTACACATAAAAAATCACGACGGACTATGGCGAACGCTATCAAAGGCAGCGCCATAAAATTGTAGAATGGGGAGATCTTGAGAGAGCATCAGCAAACGTACGGACTAAAGAGGACAATAACCAGGCATTGCACGACCACAATTTTCCTTATAATGTCGGATCCGAATAGAAAAAGTCGAAGAGCCGAGCACACGATGGGGTTAGGTGGAAATCCCATCTTCTCGCTACAGTTAATAGTTTAATGTCATGAAAACAAATTGAATATGCTTGTTACGGCAACGTCTTTTATTGCCGTTTTATGCTAAGGCTACGGAAGTATGCAAGCAGGAGTCGGAAACAATTCCTGTAATAAGTATATATGTACTTCTTGTTGATCTTTCACAAAACTGATTATAATTCATAGCTCTATAAAGGAAGACCTACCAATCTACATAATGAACAAAGGCGATGCGGAGCACATCCTGATAGCTCCAGAATTCAAAATATTAATTAGTTTAATAGAAACATTCAAGCTGCAAAGTTGTAAAACACAGCAACTAAAAAAAATGTATGCGGCCACAATGCCGTGTTGATTTACTAAGCGCGAAGATGGCGGGATATCAAAGTTGCGGCTACTTTTTCATGCGCTAGGTCCCCAAAGTCCCGCAAATAACTCTGCGGGGAATTGTATCAACTTACCGCAAGTTTCCAGTTGATAATGCGACCGACACGCCACGGTCCAGTCGCAGGGACGGAGTCTTACAATCAAAAAGTTTCCGCCTCTTATTCCGGATCTCGTTCGTTTCCGGCCACAAGTTTCACTCCCTAATGGCGACAATTATCAAGTATATTTTGCAGTTTCCAATTCAATCGGGCCAAACGGCAAACTCGGAATTATACAATGGGGTAGTTCGTTAAAAATTTTCGGGAAACTAGAGTTTTCTGATCAACCAGATACAACCTTGTAACATTACGAAGCAAAAACAAAACAGTTCCTCCTTTATATACATTTAGTTTGATTTGATGTTTGATGATACCAGTTTTCAAAATAGATTTTTTGAGATTATAGACGATTAGAACACGTTTTGATACCTTGAACATTTGTGTGCTTTAGATATACCTAATAATGTAAATAAAGGTAACATTAAAACCGACTTGAACTCCATACAAAGAAGAAATTTGATCCCATGCCCCAGTATCCGATTATTTTGCCACTTTCCAACAAATTTCAACTTCCAAAAACCCTGGCTAACACAGTTTATGCGGCTGGTATATTGATACATCCCCCGCATATTGAAAGTAGATTGTCGTTGTACATAAACACGAGGAGGCAAAGTGTATCGGCCCATAATCGATATCGCAAAAAGTCGTGGTCTCGACAAAGAACCGACCGGGTCCATAATACCCCGTAAAAACCGATTATAGAGTCTGTGTGAAGTAAATGGTGTACCGGTTGCGGTTCGAAATGATCCTTCTTAGTGGCTTTGACGGTTAAAGTTGTTTTCGAAAAGAGGCCTAGACAATGTACTTTATTAACTCGATTTTAAATCGGAGAGACTCCATTAGATACCCTCTTTATTCTATTATGCTATAATTAACTTCGTCGTAAAAAAATAAGCCTATTATATAATACCATCCATACCAGCCTTACAAAAGAGTCATTGTCTGGCGACTTTTTCCTTAAAACGTATGAAACAAAAATAAAATAAATACTGTTCATTTTTATTATCAAGACTTTGGTTGTTCCATTTTGCTGTCGAAATTGTATTCATTCGAATAAAGACCAACAAAAACGGAATTGGAATCTCGCTTTAACTCGCCCAATTGTCCATATTGAAAATCTTTATTTATCCTGGCCGAGGCGAGTGTCAGAAGTCTAGCAATGAAACGGTTGAGATTGGACATTATTAGGGTGTCCTATCAAAAGGAAATCTGAATCCTGGGGAAGCCATTGGTGACGAGCTACATCATTATTTTCGGACAATGAACGGCACTGTATGAAATTTCTGACAGACATCATTACCCGACGCCAGCTCTCGATATTTTGCCACACAAAAATGTTGTCACATCTCCATGGAAATGGTTGCATAAAATGATGCTGCTGATGGAAATAAAACATTTCACATGCACATTATTAAATATTCATCAAGCATGAAAACTCACTTTAGGGCAACTTGACTACTTAATTTATGGCGTCGATATTTCAAAATTTTATCCAATCGTTCTCGCAACCGCTTTCCGACGAAATTTCCTGACACAAATGAGAACGGAATTTGCGTCCCCTCGGCTTAAAAAAAAAACCTCTCATCGAAAACTGCACAAAACGGAATCTGTGCTCCTTTGACCTCTTGTTATTAATTTTTCTCGCTCCGACCGCAGTCGCATGAATAAATCCTGAGCGACAAATCCTGACCGCTGTCCGCAGACTGAATATCAATCCCTATTTCGTCCTGTTTCCCAAGGATATGCCGCGACCCTTGTTATCGACAGATCGGGCATCTTTCCCGGACGAGATTCGGGATTTAATCATTTACGAGTGGACGGATTAATAGTGTATCCAAATCGGACGTCGATCGACGAACGAATTTATGATAAATAATTTTATCCGAGAGGATTGGAAATTTCTATTTTCAGAGATGGTTTCATCTTTTGTTAAACTGGATTTTGATAATTTTAGTTCTTTTCATTACAGTTTGATAGGAAGAATATATGTACATAAACGAAATTAGAAATATTACATTATCAACAGAAATAAATTTTAAAACTATATATATATATATACTATACTACTATATATATATATAAACTAAATTTGAAAATAAAAAGGTTGATTATTAGACGTACAAATATAAACGATACTTTTCCATTAATTACAACAGCAACATGTTATTCGGTTTTGAATTAATCTGAAAGGTTCATTTATTTGAACAATTAAACGTTGGAGTAATCGCAATTTATTGTCATTTTTAATGAAAGCAATTACTGTGATTTATTTTGTTTTTAAATGCTTTTAAAATATTAATGGCGTCCGCCATGTAATTCACATAATAAAAATTACTGCAATTATTTTTTCGATCGATAGAGTAATTACGATCGAGGTTTAACAACCATTCGGACGTTATTTAAATAAGCAGCCTCTGAATCTAATACGCCAATTATAATTGCAGTATCGATTTAAACGTTCGTTATTAATTTATCCCAATTCGTATTTAGTAACATTTTGATAATAAATTTATGCAATATATTTTAGTAGAAAAATAGACGTTTAAAATATAAATAAATAAATAAATTGTTTCAGCATAATATATTGATTTGTTAGTTGTAATGAATAAATTTTTAGGCCATCATATCAATATTATCAAGTAAAATTGAAAATGCTTGTGCAGAGTATCGCTTCAAGTAAAAGAGCAAGTTTCAATTGGTAATTTGAGTTGAAATGCAAATATTTCTCTTTGCCATTTGAATTTGCTTCAAGCAAGGAAACGAGTTCTCTTATTGATGTTTTGCAATGAGTCTTAAATTAACTTATCAATGCAAATAATATTGAATTTTTTAACACTCCAGTTGTTGCTTAAGGAAATATTAATAATTTCTCTGAAAAAATTCTATACATTTTTTAACTTTTTTTTTCAGTAATTTAAGAATTATTTAAATTAACACAAAATGAAACTATGTCATATATGATAATTGTGTATGACAAAAAATATATAAAATCTTAAATATAATATATATTATAATGCGGTGTTTAATGCAATTTTTATATATAAATATTTAATAATAGATTAAAAACAAAAAAAAAAACAAGATTTGCTAATACATTTATAAACTTTGTAATTTTTTTACTAAATCAAAATATAAATTTGAAAAGATTTTTTTTATAATAAAGCTTTCAAGGTTTTTGTGTCAGTTTCTTCTCAATTTAATGTTATTTTTATAACTTTAATTTATATGAAAAATACAAAAACTCTTTCTTACATATTTTAGAAAAATCATGATGAGCTAAATCTGTAAATCATATTATTTTTTTCTTATTTGAGCTATTCATCTAGATAAGAATATATTTCAGTTTTACAAATTATCTTTGTACTTAAACTAACATCCAAAATTAAGAGCAATCTCGATTGAGATAAGTGATATTAAAAAATATATAAATATCATAATTCTGTTATGCATCTAACTTAGATTCAATCAAATAAAGACTATGACAGAGTTAGAGTTGAGAAAATTTCCAGTTTCGAAATACAATTTCATCCGCTGTAATTCTGTTTTTGAATAGTAGGAAATTATTCTTAGTATTAAAATTTAAATTATTTTATTGAATCTCACACCACTTTTAGTGGAAAAAACGGATCATTGCACTCGAGGGAAGAGAAAAATAATAATTAATTAAAAAGTCTAAATATTGCTGGCGGCTAAAAACTTAAGATACTCCTAAAAAATGGTATATAACGTCATTAAAAAATATGAAGCAACACACGCAGTTGAAAATGCAATAAGAAAACGTTCTAACAAATAAAGAAATCCTTTTATAGACAGACAAACTGAATAGAATCATTAAAAGAAATATTTTCTTGACTTCTAGGTAAATAAAAATTTAATTGAGTCATACAATATCAGCGTGTCTAGTAGAACAAAACTTGTTAGGATGTATTTCAGTAATGAAACCATTCGTATAAAAAAGGAATATTCTAAAAGGACTGAAGTTTGCACAAAAATATATAAATTATTCTCCATAATTTTAACGAAAAGTACTTTGGAGTCATGAATCTAAGTTCAGTAGAATAGGATCAGATGGTGTACAATATGTGTGTCTTTCTCCAAATAATATTTCGACCCCAAATACAATAAAAAACTTTGATATACGGTAGACGAAACATTGGACTTCCTATTTTTGCATGGTATAGGATTATTATAGAAAATTATTGGTAAGACACCATTGTATAGATAAGTAATGGAACCATTTGCCAACGATAATTTACCAGTTACACAGATTTTTATGCATAATATTGATCAAATTATTTGTTCAAAGTTATTTAAAAGATAATCACATTGAGGTTCTCGGTTAACCAGCACAAAGTCCGGATCTAAATTCAATGGAAAATTTATGGAACTACATGAAGTCTCGATTAAAACACCAAAAACCTTCAAATTTAGATGGAGAGTAGTTAATTAATTTCAAAGAAATTGAAACACCAAGAAAGGGGTGTTCAACTTTAATAATGTTTTGGTAAAACATAGATGTATAGAGGAGTAAACTCATGTAAACTTATTTTTTACCTTACTCAAATAAATTTTGTTATTTTAAAAAATCAAGCTATTTGGTAATGCTAAAATACCTGGAGTCCAAGTTGCGAAATTTATCGCCAGCTAAGTTAATTTGAAATAAACTGAATTATAGAGGCGGATGTTTCATTTCGAAAAATCGGCTTATGATGGCCTTCAGACACAGATTTTCGACAACTAGATATTTGGCTGATGAGTAGTTAGGTGAACAAGGGCATGTTGTAACAGTTTACCGCCGGATAAGGTCATTTGGACTGCAGCATTATCGGCCCCATCTTTTGCTACCACTGACCGCTGAACATCTAAGACAACGACTACAGTGGAGTAAAGAGTCGCCTTCTCTGATGAATCCCGATCCTGTTTGGGTGGTCAAAACGGGCGAATAAGAGTCAGACGACGTCGGGGAGAAATACGTCAACCTCACTTTGATGTTGAGCGACATGTACACCGAACAATGAGCGTTATGGCATGGGATGTTATTGTTCTTTGAAGCAGGTCACCTTTAGTCTTTATCAGAGGCAACATGACAGCGCAACGTTATCTTCAGGAAATAGTGGAGCCGAATGTTCTTCCTTACCTTAATCGGCCCAGGGATCCAATATTTCAGTAATATAATGCTCTAACCCATCTTCCCAGTGTTCGTTTAAACTTTTTTGAAGAGACCCATGTAAATCTGATGTCATGGCTAGCCAGATCCCCCCACCCTTTCACCCATAGAACATGTTTGGGATATGATAAGTAGAAAGCTATGAAATTTACCCCAGTCCCCACGGACTTGGAGGATCTAAGACATGAAGTACAGGTAGCTTAGGATACTATACCTCAAGAGGAAACAGACTATCTCATTTAATCAATGCCAAAACTTGTTGAGAAGTGTTTAAATAGCATCGATAAACCAACACATAATTAACTAAATTATTAAACATAATCTTTGATATTTAGTTACCAAATTTTACTGATTTACTCCTTGCTATAACATCCATGTTTTATCAAAACAATACTAGATTTGAACACCAGGGAGGGGTGTTACAATTTCTTTGACACTGAGTATATATAAATTTCAGAAATGTTCCTTTGGTAGTTTTATCAAAATGCGGTTTGCGGTAATAATCGTTTTAAAAAAATTGAACTCAGAACACTTACTCTATATCAATTTTTCTCTATCTGGTCTGAAAATTCTTGTAATAGCAATTTGGAACACTCGGTACATATAAAAGTTTTAAAATTTTCAAAAAAACTTCAAAAAGACAAATAAAACTTTCGAATTTACTCAAACGATACAAAATCGAATTAGTTCCCATAAATACAGACGGCCGCTTAAAAACCATACATTAAACTTAATTAAAATATAAAGTGGAGGCCGGGTACTGAACAAGCGAAACAATCGCACATTGAACCATAAATATGTCTGGGACAGGGGGAATTGGGGTCCCAGTAAATTGTCCCATATATATGCAGGTCAGTTCCGCGTTGTCATCTGGCGGAATTAAAATAAATGCACAAGTATGTTGTAGGAACGCGCCGCTGTACAAATATTTAATAAACGCAGTTTAGCACTGTACATACACTGTGTACGGCGCAGCCAATTCGGAAGCCGGACACGAACCGGCAAACAACATCGATTGCACTCATGTGAAAATGATGCGCCCCTAATAGAAATCCATGCCTAATTTAATGCTGATACTTTTGTTACGAACGTTTCGATGTATTCAATTTTGATGTTTACCCTTTTTTTTTTCAATGTTTGCCAAACTGTTTTGGGAGCAAGCCGTTAAACTTTTACAGCGCGTTGATAAATGCTAAATTAGTTGTTTCGCTCACGGTTTTGTGTACATTGGAATTATTTCCTGACTGTTAATTTGTGATGGAATTTGCTGACGGGTTCTTTCGTTAATATTAAGCGCGCTAATTAATAAACACGAGTTAACCTTTAATTATAATCCGGCCTCGACTGATTGTAAGCCGAGTGTCGCACGTAATTCAAAAAACAGTCGCGTACAAGTTAACACTCGACAGTACAATTGAAAATCCACCTAAATTCGAGTTAATTATTCAGAAATATGGCCGTAATCACTACTTACAGCTACGCCACTAATGAAACGTCTTGTTCGTGGGAGATGTTCCCAACAATGCTCCCCAGTTATACTACTTCAACGGCGAAATATTTCTGTGAATGTGGGCACAAGTGGTTCAGTCGAGATAAAAACATACGGAGAGACGAGGCTTTGTCTATTGAGTATGTGTGGGGAGAGCTGTCGCCAAGATGAAATTATAACTGGAGGACACTCAAAAAATGGATGGAGATGCTCGTGCTGCTCATTATCCATTTATGTTTATTGTGATTTTGTACATTTTTAAAAATTATTCTAATGGTTATTATCACATATCGAAATTGTGTATGTATGAATTACTCGTCCAACTGTACTCTAATCGTTACAATCGGGTGAAAAATAGCATTACAGATGATGAAACTTCAAATTCCACGCTATTTCTAATAACAGTTCATTTCAGTATAGTTTATTCAACTATAAACATTTTTATAATTAAATAAACTATCGTCTAAAATTGAGACATTTGGGATATTGATTAACAATCATCAAAAATTGCATTGAAATTGAATCTCCACTCAACGATTTTTCGTACGTTCGAAACGAATTAATTGAATTCTACGGACATATTCATCTAAAGCAGGGGTCGGCAACCTTTTGACAGGCAAGGGCCTATATATAATATAATAATCGAGTCAACCATCGATTCGTAATCTAGTCAGTCGAACAATCAAGATGTTTTTGATTATTCGAATCAAATACGCACACACGCGAGTCGCAGTCGAGAAGATTTTACTCTATTGTATCATTTGGAACGTTTGCAAAAGAAAACCATTGAATACAATCGAGATGTTCGAACAATCGAAACAATCAACTAAAACTCTCGGACTCTTCCGTCACTAATTTTTTCCTTTAAAAACCACTGCTTCAAATATTTTAAAGTGTGCTTCGGGTCATTATTCTGTTGAAAATAATGTTTTAGTGGCATATTTTGATCTGAATATGGTACCATATTGTTCCTCAATATTCTTTTATTTCGATGGAGAGGATCTATTCCAAATCCCGATAAGTAGCCCTATACGATACTTTGGATTATCCCATCTCTACTAACCAGCCCAAACTGGGATTCATCACTCCATATCACTTGTTTCCAATGATTTAAAGTCTGAAGTTTATTTTCATTTAAGTTCTGAAAGAAACATTAATTCCAAAATGTGTCTCAAGTACACTTTTAATTTGCTGAAACACAGGAAAGGATCTTTTTTGGATAGGATAAAATTTGTTTATCCTGCAACCTATTGGTTTTATTTGTTCTTCCAGTTTTATTTTTTCCTTCCACATGACCAAACCTTGAAACTTGTTGTAAAACATGCGTTACAATCTATTTATTTAGACTCAATCGTCGACCGATACTGACTTTTCATTCACTGGATTGAAAGAACGATACAATCCGTGATTCTAATTCGGAAGATAATTTCGTTCCGCGAGGCTTTATATTAACACAGTTTACTTAGGTAATACTGTAAAACTAAAAATTATTGTAGATTTTATAGTGATTAGTGACACTTAGTTGTTCTACCTTTTGCCAGCCAAATATTTAGTTTTTTTGATTTGTAGCCACCATTTAATTTGGGAAACATTCACCGTTTGTATACAGTTGTATACAGTGTATATATAATTTATATATTTTTAAAGTTGAAACTTCTCATGTACGTATTTTTAAAGTTGCTCTACTTTCTGCCAATACAGTATTGTAGGTTGAACTTGCCTTTCATTCATTAATGTATTGTATAGTTAGAAGATTTTTTACATTATAACTATCTATCTGTACCTAACACATCTTAACTTATCCGAATTTAAAATAGTTGCTGATACCAAACTACTTAAACTTGATGTGTAAAATAAGATTGCAAATAATTGTAACCCAACATATCAGGATTAAACAGTTGGTCCCTTGGGTATATGCAGGAATACTAAACGTTTAAATCAAAATAATAAAACCCCGCCATTTACAAATCCAGTTAAGTCACGATACGCTAGTATACACACTAAGTTATACGGCATGTGTTCTATGGATTGACACGCTAGAAATCTGCGACAATCTGTCCCATGCGGGTCGTCGTATATCACGGGTTGAATAATTAAGAAATTAATTAATCTTAATTGAGTTACGGGACAAGAGACCGATTCTAATCGTGAAACGTAACACGTCACAGATCGTCTGCGACCCGATTTAATTCAAGAAATATCTCGACTGGATTGTGTGACTTTCATTAAAATCGTCTAATTAATTTAAATAATTTGGCTATATATCGCTCGGGTAAATGTTAAATTAATGCACAAGGTTCTCTTACAATTGTAAGATCTCAACTCAATCTCATTGTCTTCGTATTAGTTAATTTCTATTTCTACCTTATAACATCAGAACAAGCAATCTTTTCTATGTCATTTTAGAACTCTTTTTTTTGTTAATCATGTCCTTTTCTTCTGAGAAATTATACAATAAATATAAAAATCATCACGCAAACATTTATTGAATGCCATTTGGCTGTCCATATGAAATTGAGAAATTTTTCCTAGAATAAACTCATTAAAATACGATACGGCATTAGGCAAGGTCTCGAGCCACATATTTAGCAATTTTCCAGCACATTTGGCAGTATTACTTAAAACGCGTGTAATTCAACTTTTCACACAACATCAACGTTGCGAGAACGGCATCGTGTCGTGCACGTAACATGGCGTGAGAGCCGGCAATGACGCTCGGACCCAAAAAAGACCATACCAATTTGTAGAATTGGCTCAGGAAACATTGAATTGCTGACCATTGTGGCCGTTTCGAATAATTTATCATACCGCTGGAAATAATAAACCTAATTAGAGTGAATAGAGTGTTGGAATTTTATTACTGGAATCAACAACAATCGATTTTGAGATCTTGGTTACGTGATGAATAGGGTGGAAATAATATTGCAAATTCAAGGGTTGCTTCTCTTCATTTAATTGCATCTACAACAATCACATTTTTTGTCAAAATTAGTTGGCAAGTTTGAATACCATCTAAAATACAGTGTGACTCATTAAGATAATATGAGAAACATTGGTGCAACAGATGACATGACACGATGTAATCTAATAGTGGGTTATTTTTTAAAAATATACCCGAAAATATTTTTATGGTGTGAAAAGAAGATAAATTTATTCCTAATTATCTCACGTTTTTAATTTTTCAAAAAGTTCATTGACTAATAATCAATAACAAACTTTTCATATATTTACTAATTTTTATAATCTAACAATTTTTTCCACATATATATTTCACATCTACAATTTGTGTAAAAAATAAAAGAAAAAAAATTGTCTGTTACCTACCATAAAGAATTCGTTAATTCCTACTGCTACTGCATGATCTTTTTTTTAAATCATTTAAACACATGTCGCAACTTTAACACCTAAGAAAGACCTAATACTTCGTAAAATTCTGGAATATTTTTTTTTTCGTTTTCATTAGAGAATAGAACCTAACCCGGTTTGATAAAAATTGCGTTACCTATCCACGATTTACTTTATTTAATTGCAAAAGTCTATGACAAAATTCCGTATCATCTAAAGTTTGAAAGAAATATTTGTTGATATCAAATACTTAACTCATACCCCAATGAGCATAATTTACTATTGAGTTATACATTTCTAAACATATTTTAGAAGCAATAACATGATTATAAAAATGTAATACATTATTTCATTGTTTAGCTGATTAGAAGTAATAAATTCGTTAGAAAAATGTTATTTTTAAAACCGAGACTTATTAATATAAAATAATTTTTATAAAAAATACAATATCTGTCTGTTTACTGTCTCTATCTATCTTTATTATATGCTATTATTTATTAAAATCGAGTTGACAATAATGATAATTAAGATTAAATATTACAAAAAATTACAAAAATGCCTTTTTTTCAATAAAATCCTTTCGTGGGTTTCAAGAACATTTTCTGATCTATGCATGGACAATTTTTTAATTGAAGCGAAATTTTGATAAAATGTTATAGGTAATCGTGGATGGTGGTCTGCTTAGGAAATAGGACAGGACAGACGCTGAACAACAACGACGAGCGGCAACAAACACATCCATCCCATCCCATTACACATTTCCGAACGCATCCCCAACATCCTGATTAACTTTAATAACGACTCATCCGTGCCAATTGCCAGAAAATTAACAAAGCGAGCCCCTCTCCTACCCCCGGTCGTATCAGAGGTCGCTCTGACCACGAAATTTAGTTAAGCCAGTGGATGGATGTTGTGGATTATTTGCAACTGATTAACGTGTACGGTTGCCAGAACATATAAAATGGAGCGTTCAATATTATCCATGTATATGCGTAAAACATTAAAAAGAGATTAAGCGGCATCGTTATAATATTACATGGATTCCATCATGATTATCAGTTTCTAATTAACCGATTCCTGTAACCTATTTATTAGCGCATCAACAACCGGCCTTAGAAATTAGAAGACGGAGCTGCCTCCACCAAAAAGGTAATGGTAATCGGCGCCGGGAGATTCAATTCATTTCGTGCTCAATTTAAACCCAAATCCATTTAATTAAGACGACGTACTTTGTCCTGGACGGAAATAATGCTTTTTGCATCTTAATAATAAATTATTTTCCCTGTAAATTGCGCTTTCAGTTTTGCATCGGCTACTAAGGCTTTAATGACTATTTAATGCGGGCTTTAATTGCATTGCAGTTTTCAAGTTTTTCTGCTACAGGATTTAAACTTCTCCTAAATTTTATTTCGATTTCCATCGCTTGAGGAATTTTAGTCCTTGAATTACTTCTAGTCATATTTACTTTTAATGTAAAAAACTTTCTATAACATAAACACAACATATTTAAATTCATTTATACTAAACAAGTAATAATTTTGGTATAAGAACATTTAATTTTAATTTAAACAAAGCATGGAAACATATCAATTGTTGTGTTTCGACACAGAATCAATTTTCTAAAACAATATTTGTTACAACTTGCAAACACATTCAATATCTAATGTGGTCGATGAAACCACATATCAAGGATGCTGAACATAAATAATACACGATCAAACTCGTAAACTTTAATGAGACAATCAAAATGGCTATAATAATACCTCCGAAATCGACAAACCAGTAGGCATTAATTAATAGAATTATGATGAGATAACTTGATTTCAGTATAAAACAAACCGCAAATGAAAATCAAATTTACATAGTGCATGGTGAAACAGCATAATAAATAAATGTGGAGTTTAGTTCGTACATCGTGGAAAGTTCCCGCTCCCGAGTCGCTGGGGAAATAAGATTTTTAATAGGTACATTGGACTGGATATTAAAACAAATATTTTGCAATATGCAAATATAAAGGAAATTAGTGTTTAACGTCAAGACATTATTTCCTTTTAAGAATAGTTTAGCTAAAGGAAATAACTCGATCTCTGTAACAACACTTTCGAAAAGCAGGCTTTAAAAATTTAACAAAAATCAGTCGTCGAACAACGATCAGAATAAATAAAACGCTGCCAAAGGTAAATTCAACGTTTAGGTAGTAAAAGAACTTGAATGGAGAGACATCATTATTTTTCAAGAGTTGCATAAAGTCGATTGAAATGATTTTAGATTTCACAAAGCAACGGGTATCATTAGTTTTGACGAATGTTTATAGTTGAGTGGCTGCTGTAATTTGAGTGAACCCTCCTGAAATAAATAAATATAATGTAGGTACTAAACTCAATAAGTTTTGTTTAAAATTTCAGTGATAATTCACTTTGATTGCGATTTATATATTAATTCGTTTTCCATTTATGTCCGACGCATTCTCCATATTTAATTTGCTATTTTTTCTCATGGAAACATACATTTTAATTAATTTGAACAATGCTCATACAATAAATTTTCGAATACTAAACGCATACAAATATTATGAAACATTTCAATTATTTCATATTTGCCACTGTGAACTGCAACAATTATCTATCTGAGTCGTGCACAGAATGCTTTCAAATATATGTTTATATTATTTACATAGAGTGCAAATTTAAATTTGCACAGGCACAGGTCATATTTCATGCCCACAATGAAATTATATTCGTTCTATTACGTGACCAATAATGGTCAACGGCGGACAAGAGAATTAATATTAGTTCATTTGTGTCTGCTAGTTACAAAACTAACCACGAATTATCAAATTTATTTATTAATGAATTATTTTGTTTTATACAATTTTCACTTCATCTTATTGTAAAGTTATTATTTTAATATATTAAAAGCGTCATTAATCAATCATAATCCATGATAATTTATTTTTTATTATTTGTGATTTTTGAATATATCTTTAAAACTAAATGAAATAAGTAAAACTAACAATTATTTAAGGACTTTTAAAACATTTACTATTCTCTGCCTTCTTACTGACAAAAAATTGTATTTACATTTTGTCATTAACAGAACCTATTAAGTTTACAAAAATGTCAATTATGTCTGAAGTTTTTATACACTATTGAAAATAAGAGAACACTACACAATAAGAGAAATATTAAACGTAATGTTATCTGTCAAATATCTTGTAGAACTAATGAACTTAATAAAATTATAGAGTATAAGAATAGCAAGTCGGCATATAAGAGAGAGAGCCTTTTTAATGTGAAAATAATGATAAAATCAATTTTCCAGCAGCGGATGTAAGACAGACATAATTTCCTCGAGTTTATTTTTAACGTCTGCAAACTTATCTCAGATGCTAAATTTCCCTTTCTCTATTTTTATGCTAGATAGCGATAAGACAGGTCGGAATTCCTTCCAAACAAAGAAGATCAAGCGAAAATTTATAGTCTAATTAATATAAGAAATATAACCACTTTTTTAAAGTAGATAAATCTATTTCCTATAGATGTGATTTCATAAAGTTCAAAAGACAAAGAAAGCAAAAGATGAAATCAGTTATTACATAGTGGTTCAATACATCCTCCCGCAAATTATAACTACAAATCCATGCAAATTATACTGCATCCATTGTTTATGCATTTAAATTGAGTTAATCGTTATTCTCTTCCAATCCTAACTACCATTTGATTGAAGGATTATGTGGTAGCTCCGTTTTAATCATTTCTCTGTTATTTCAATTAATTGGCAATTCTGTACCAAAAATAAATCTAGGTTTTATTTACCGGTTAAGATTCCAAAAAAAAAAACACACTTAGCAGTATTATTAAATTAGTATAAAAGCAAACTTCAATGACGAAAGTTATAATATATTAGAGGATTATCTTAAAATCCTTAAGATTTGCACTTTATATTCAGCGCGTGTTCCAACATGTATTCCTTTCAAGTCACTTTCAGGCAATGTCTGAAACGCTTTCAGCCGAACTAGTGGATAACTGAAAGGAACACAACAGCACGATATAAAAAACACTTCCGAATATTATCCAGTAATATCCTTATTTATTCATTTTATACAGTCACCGCCTGCATTTTAACCATAGTTTTCATCTCAAGCCACGACAAAGGATGAATTTAATTGTCCTCACACCTCTAGTCGTTCGCCAGTTTCTTCCTGCACACACTTGTTACAAAGAGCCCGGGCGTGGCAATTAATTTCAGTCATAAATTCCGATTTCAGCGGCTGCGACCTCAAGTGCAATTAGAGCGGAGCATTCGTAAGTTTCCGGGGTGCGAAGAACTGAACACCAAATTCAACTGCTTAACGGGGGTTAACTGGTTAATTAACCACGTGGCGGCGCGCCGAATCACCGGGTCCGTCATAAAATCCGGTACGGTGCAAATCAATGTTATTAGAAATTTTGCCAACATATGAGAGCCATTGTTGGTGGTGGCAAACTTAAAATTCAACCTTTCTTTTATTAGATGCAACGTTGTTATTTTCAATCGTTTTTATTGGAAATTTAAATGGGTAAGTATTTGTATTGTTATTTCTATAATTTTTTTATATTTATTTACAGAACATCGTGTATAACATCGACTTATATTATTTTTTTAATTATATAAAAAACAATTTCAACTAAGTTTTAGCAAAAAATATGTGATGAGCAACGTGAATTTTATAATTTCACAACACAGTCTTTCTAAGTTATTCCTGGAATATCCATATATGGGAGTATGCATGTATATACTTTATAAAAAACCTTTATACATTTTATATTTTCAGAAGGTAATCTTTCAAAATAGTTATATAGGAATGTTCAAAAAATGAAAATATAGATTACTACACAGACATCTAATATTTATAATAGATATTAAAACATTAAAATTATTATTATATTTACGTCAGTAAATAGAGGAGGAGAGCGGGATTACACATATTTTTACACTCTTTACAACTTTACGCTATTTGTTTTTATATACATTATATGAATTTTATTTGACGAATATTTTACGAATTTTATTGAATATCTTTTCAGAACTCGACAAAAATGAGCTTATTTAAGAAATCTTATTGTATAGTTGAACGTACGAATGTTAAAGGTACGTATAATTAATTCTACAATAGATAAACTACAGATTGTAGTTGAAGTGTGAGTGAATCAATTTCCTAAATTCAAAGACAGTCTTTTATCAGTAGCAGTTTATTAAGGCAACAGCTGCGGAGTGTCTTGGCGGGTCTGTTGAGCCGGACTCATTAGCAGTAGTGCGCGAGTTTGTGGAACATTCGCAGAATACGTAACAAGTCTGCATATTTGACCCCCTCGCTTCTACACGGTTAAATGTTCAGATACTCTCCTTTGCGTCTATCAAATGTGAGCAATCGCATGTTGCGAATACTAAAAGCAAGAGCCGGGGAATTGAGGGCCGGCCGCCCACTTTTTTGCGGATTTTCCATGTGCCCAAAAAGTATGTGAACCTGATTTACATCTGCAGACAACGAAGTGAATATTAAATAGATTTAGATGGTTTCCAGTTGGAAAAATGGGATAAAATCCAGGACTTACGCACGTGCTCAATAAATATTGATTAGATTCCGGCGATGTTTCTTGTTTTTGGCTCATCGGCAACGCGTTATCGGGGATTGTCTGTGTTTACTGGCTGGATTGCGAGAAAAATTGTAACATTGCCCATATATTTACCTAACCACTTATTGGACGATAAAATTTAATCGTTTGAATTGGGAATATCCTTCAATCTCCTTTAAATCCTACAAGGCAAATTCCCAGTAAACTAGCCAAACAATTCGGTGGTAATTCGTATGCGGCCATGGCTATTAGGCAAATATGGCTTCAGAAATGTGTTCGATATAGGTCTGTTTGGCGAATAATTCATAATGAACAGATTTTGGCCCCTGTTACTCTGCCACGAACGATTAACCAGACATGAATTGTTTAACGAAACTTTCCCCCAACCGGTATGCCAATACACTCTTCATAAATTTATAAAGTGCAACGTAAGGACTACATAAAAATTTATAATAATATTGGGTGCCTATTACTTAGGGCAATAAAATCTCAACAAAACAATTATTTGTTGTCTAAAATTTGCAAACAAAATAATTTATATAGTATATTAAATAAAATTACATTTGTAAACATTTAGTTATCAGCTTCTTGTGGTTAAACTTAATCAACTACCATGTATAACAAAACACAAACGTTAGTTTTCGTTTGTATTTGCAATGAAATGGTTTAATATGCTCTCCTTAATATTTTTTAGTGTTATGTTAGGATCAGTTTTAGTACAAGATATGGATACTGACGGTAAGAGAAACATTTTATGAATTCGCCTCTAACGCATTGCTGCATATAGATTATCTACGTAAACAAAAAATATGGCTTGTATCTGAGGAATGTTTGGAATGTATTTGTAAACAAAGGACTGGCTGTAAACAATCAACTAATTTTACTAATCCTGAAGAAACAAGCCTTGGACCGTTTAAAATCACAAGAGAATTTTGGAAGGATGCCGGTTCTTATACACTAAATAATGAAGATCCAAACGACGACAAATCCTTTAAACATTGCGTGAACGATTTCTATTGTTCTGGCGTAACTGTACAAGGTTATATAAAAAGATACGAAAAAATGGTAAATATTGGTATTTCTTATTTAATTTTGATCTAGTTTGTACACTAAATTTTCAATTGTTTTAGCCTTGTTTTGGTAGAACAGAAAATAAAACGTGCTCTGACTTTTTAACAATGCACGTTCATGGACCATCAGGATGTAAGGATGAAAACAAACTTTATGATTGTGACTCTATAAAATAATATAAATATCTATTTTATTATGTATTGAATATTATTCTATAATAACATCTATACACAAAATAAAAATACATTTGAGTATCATTAAAAGTTGCATTACAGTTTGTCTCATTAGAAATTTTAGAAGAGAAGAGTAAGTATGTATGATAGACAGGAGTAAATAAAATATATTAACTTAAATGTTTTAATTAAGTTTACAAATAGTTTTTTTAAATAATTGTGATAATCATTATTTGAAATAACAATTTATTAATTCTTGGTGACATATTTCTCATATATTTTATAAACAAATTTAACTGATGAATAACGTGTTTTTTATAGGTCAGTTCAGAAGGGTTAGCTTCATATTTAAATTTTATCAGGAGCATTTTTAAAAATAAAATAGAAAAAAGTTGCTCCAAGATGGGGCATTAAACGTACTATGAAATTTGCAAAAATTTATTTTTTTAATCAAATGGATTACAGAAAAAATTGTCAAATATATTACAATTTGTTTTATTTTTCAACAATGTTGAAATACTATTCTATATAAATATAATAATAGTATACTTATACTAAAACTCGAAATTCACCGTTGAATTCAGCACATTTATCATATCATTTTCGTATATTCAAATCTTTTTTATAGTTTAGTAAAAAGAACTTGAACAATAACACAGGTAAATCTTGTAGTTTTATTATTATCTGTATGATAGAAATAGCAATCTTAAAATGAAACTATGTTTTTAACATTTATATAGTCCTTTCGAATTATCAAGTGTTTTGGAAAGGTTGCTAGCTCACCATTACCGTTATAACCAAAATTGTACAAGATTTTATAAAAGTGAAAATTAACTTTAAAATTATGTGACAATTTTTAATAATTGTTTTGTGCCTGGCATTGAAGGAGTTGATAAAAAGACTTGTTCAGAATTTTTAATGATTCATGGTTATGGATATAACCAGTGTAGTAACGATAACTTTTGAGGTTTTAAATATTAAAGAGTTATTTATTCTATAATATACAATCATAAATTGAAACTAAATTATAATAGTATACTAATTCATATATAAATTCTATAGGAAATTAAGTACCTTTTTACTCCCCAGGGAAACTTAAAATTACTAAGACAATTAGTAAGCTCCTACAAATTTTAAGGCTAGTGTAGGGGTTTATCGTTAAGCCAAACATGCGTATTATATTATTTAAAGTAAGCTTTGTAACTGAAAAAAGGCATTATAAAAAAGAAAAAACTTTCATACCTCTGAAATGGTTCATTTGCTTACCCACATTTATTAAGACTTTCCGATTTTTTCCTTGAAAGTACATTACATATAAAGATCATCTTGAAAATCATTTCAAAAATTTGTATCTCAGCTTCTATATAACTTCATATAATGGCATTATTCTCTGTGAACTCTCAACTTTCAAGACATATTATCGTTAAACTTCCTTCCGGCTTAGCTGCAAGCTTCCAACTAAACAACTGCATTAGCAAAATTTACCTGTCTTCAAAATGCTCTCAAATCTACAGCTTCCAAAGTATAGGATTAAATAACTGCTGATATTTTTGTGGAAGTGTATTTTATTGATTTTTTCCTTAATTGTCTCGATTTCGTTATTATACGGCCATCCAAAGCAGATCGCTTTTTCAAAAATCTTTTTTCTCGGAACTTTGATTTGTTTCAGATTTTCAAGGAAGTTAGTCCATTATGTTCCCAAAGAGCCCTGAAAACTATGGTATCAACTATGGTATCGAGCTTGGATCCGAGTTTCAAACATCCCGAAAATTGTGTTACATAAAATAATGTTTGCGAATAATTTTTCATTTGTCTAATGAATTATTTGTCTATTTTCTAGTCAGAAATCTAAAGCTGATTTAATTATTTCATATTACTGTTATTGCTGCTTATTTAAGTGGCGTATAAAGTAAATATTTCACGTTTAAAAGCACTGCAATCAAACCTACATTTTTTGAATTTCAAAAAATTTTCCAGTGGATCCGTATTTGATCAAATCAGGCTCAAATTTTCAGGATCATTTTTATTTCTGATAAAAATCGACGTTCAAATCGGTTACCCTCTCGCGCACATATATATTTATTTCAAAAATATATATTTATTTTCAAAAAATCATACATAAATATGTTAACAGTATAACATATTTTGCAAGATTAATTTGCGTTCTAGAAATTAAATGCGCCTTACACGTAGACGTTATGCGGCTGGCTTTCATTAATTAAATATTAATATCGGCCATAAAAGTCCCATTAGTTCGGAAATAGAAACACAACAGAATACTCTGTCTCCGGACTTTAATTAATTGTCGCTTTTGGAGGCGGACCTCGTGGAATTTATCACAGAATTAAAACATGAAATCGGGCGGGCGCCCGAATTATAATTGATGCCCGTTCGCAGCCATTAAACTGCCGAAATCAAAGTGTGTCCCATGCCGACTAATTAACTTATTAATTTATGGACGAACGGCGGCTAGTTTTTTAATTAAATTTAGATGTTTTCTTCGGATATTTCGCTGCCGAGTCGCAAACTTTAAAGCACTTTATAATCCCCACTAAGATTCGATGTTTATAAACCCGGCCCCTGCCTTTAAAAGCAAAGTTTTGTTATTTTAAAGGGCCCCCACTCCAATAATAGGCTCCACTGCCAACCAGTGATTTTTCCTAGATTACGTCTAAAACCACGTAATTTTCGTCAAGCACTCACGCAATATTTAAATGTTTCACTGAATAATTAGAGAAAATCAAATCGTACTTTAATATATTTAATTTTAATAGTTGTTTTAAAATTCGTGTATAAATATGAAGAAGTAAAAAATTGTGGGCAATGTTTTGAGTAAAATCTACATCACAAAATAGACACATCATATCTGTTCATCTTAATATTGAATATTTGGAAAGTAATGTGGTACAACCTTTGAACTTTATGACTATTAATATCCAAAGTATGAACGGCATCAACAACTATTACATGAGCAAAATGAGAGATAATATGACCTGTTATGACCCTTTCGTGGTCATTATGGTGCCGAGTTTATTCCGTATCTACACCATAATAGCAACTAGGACAAAACTAAGCTGGAATGTCTGATAAAGAGTGAAAATTGCTTGTTCCATAGATAAATATGTGCATAAAATGTAACATTTAGGTTTATTGAGGATTACTAGGAAAATGTTTATAGTATTTTCAAGAAATGTATATGCTCCATTAATGTTAAAAATGTTCAAGTTTCAGTGGACAAGTAATTAGAGCGGCTACTAAAGTTCCAGCAGATAAATTTGGTCTCCCATTCGAAAGACCCAGTGCCGGTAACAAGTTGTTACCGGGGTTGTTACTAACAACCCCCGTTCACCGCACATTAAAACCAAAACGTGCATAAAACATAACGTACCGCATCCCCGTAATCATGTTTCAATCAGGAGCCACCCCAGGTTCGTTGGACGGACGGCGCAACCCCCGATGAATCGGCGTGTGTGTAAATCCGCTCTGCGGCGTAGTACAAACGGCCGTTCATGCCCATTGAACACTTCGGTCTGGTCCGGGGCACAGCACCCTTGTTCCCTTTAACGATTTCGTCCCGACCCCGGGACGCTGGAACAATGGGGCCGTTTTGCTAATGTGTCTAAGTGATTTAGGTCCGCGCTAGTTAAGACGGTGGCTCCAACGTGTTAATTACAAGATTTATGGATGTTTGTTTCGGGCATTGCAATATGTTGATTAATCATCATTGCAAATGGTTTACGCTTGATCAACTTGTTACTTCGGATGCACGATCTGACACCGGCAACATCATGTACATGCCATACGAAAATAAACGTTGAAACTCCGAGAACAAGCAGAGACCAGATTCACAACAAGCCCAAAACAAACTTTCTCCCACTTGTATCTTATTTAGTATTTTAGTTTAATTAAATTTACGAACAAGTTTTCCAATCACTATCTAATCCCTTTGCAAAATAGGCAATCTTGTCCTTTGCCCATTCAGTTATCCCCCACGCTTCTTAGTTAGGCGCGCTCCTTGACTCGACTGTTGAGAAGGAAACTTCTGAAGAGTTGGCAGAGTTTACTGATAGTGGAGCGAAGTTCGCGGAGAATTTCCTCCTAACTACATTCAACAACATGTTAATTAACCTGTTAAACCCATCTAATCCACGACTGTAATCTTGGGTGGCATTTGTTCGTTTTTGCATGAATTATTACGGAAAGGCGACAAATTATACGTGAGCCTCGCATTAGAATTGACTGATGTAATAAGAATGAGAACGTTCAATTTTGTATTATACTTGGATAAATGATCAGAAAGGAATAAAGCAATATTTAATCGTAATTGGAAGAAATTATACTGAAAATTGTAAGTCAAGTAACATTTTCCAGGTTAATGTAATGTGTTGAAAAGCTTTTAGAAATAACAATAATATAGGTAACGTTTTCCCAAGTTTGTTTGAATATTTAAAACTCCACAGGAACTTTAGAAATAAAGATAATCATGCACAAATGGAAGTAACTGAACAATGTAACACTATTAATACTAATTTAAGTATTTTTATATGCACTAATATTGATATACTTTCATTTTTTTATAGTTTAAATCCTATAAGTAAAAATTATTCAGTGTACTTAACTGAAACTAAACTAAAAATTATACTACGATAGTTTATACTTATATTCTGTTATGTGGCTTTGTCTGGCAAAATAATTCCCAATCTGGATTTAACTCAACGTTGTAAGCCAAAGTATTGCGTTACGTATATATGAAATAGATTCTCGTATTTCTATACTAGGGTTTCTAAAAACTTTGCAGTGTTAACAGATTTTAAACAAATGAATATGATGGGAATTAAGGGATTTTCAATTTACAGATATAAAGCGGGAAAGTGACTATTTTAATTTATTTTCTTTGGGTCAGCAATTAAATATTCCCTACAGTAAGCAGGGTATTTTTTGTCCTGTCCTTAATTACAGGAATATTAATATCAAGACGTTAGAAGGACCGACAAGAAGAACACGGACGGACAGCGTCGTCATGCTGGTGGCATCACGACGATGAGGGATGTTTAGTGACAGTGTAATATCTCGAAATCAAGGACTCCCTCCCGATGGTGTGGCGTTGGTGCCTAAAAACAAAACTGGGTTTAATTAATGACTTTCTTAGATAGCCTCAATTAAGTGGTGTACGTCACGGCTTGCTGACTTATTGCTTAATTAAGCTGCACACCAGACCACAAATCACTAACCACCGACGGGGGTGAAAAATGAAGGAATAACGGCCATAATCACTTCTTGCCAGGCCGAGATCTTCGCATCCGTTACCACTATATTGTCCGTCAATATTTCTGAGAATTTAGACATATTTATTATTTCCTTATTATGATCAGGTTACAGAAATATATTTTAATTTTAATTAGGAATTTAGAAATATTTAGATAAAAATTATTACCTTAACTTCTTCAGTCTTACAATCTTCTGTTAACGCGGACAATGTGTAGTGAGTTGTAGGTCTATACGTTTTGAACGATGCTAGACTGAACTTGAAGATTTTTGTCGATATTATCGCGAGTTAATTAAACTTTAAGGTCTATTAATAAATAAAGTAAACTTTCTGATTTTAAATAGCAGCGCAAATTAAATAAAAAGATCTTGAATATAAAACACATTTCTATATTTTGCTGGTACACATAAAGCATATAAGATAAAACAAAAAGGAGCAAACAAAAGAGAATGACAAATGCAGTACATCGCCGTAAATCCAAACATGTATCTTGTTCCATTCTCTCATATGGTGCAAAGTTTAATACAGCGACGACATCATAAACGTGAATGTGTCCTGTGCAGGACGTTCTTCACCATGGCAAACGGCTCATATCAAAATCCATTCAAATATTAGTCCAGATTTGGGAATGTGTGGACGTTTAACCGCTTCAGTCTGATGTTTGTTGGGCTAGAACAAACACATAAGCGTCTTTGTATAAGGGATGTAATACCGATTTGAGTACTGATTTTGAGCTTGGTGTTTTGTTGTCGTCGTCGAAATAATTTCTTGTTACAATTTTCAGTGTTCTCAATATCTCGAATAGGTGTATCATTACCAAACCGGCTAATTCACGTTACTAAAACAATATTAAATACATTACTCGTTAACCACATATTGTTTATCTGATCTCACATGTCGGGCCCGCTAAAAACAGACGGACGCCGCGCCGTAATTAAATCGTCGTAAGAAAGAGAGGAACGCGAACGAGCTCAAAGGAAAACCAATTTAATATTAAACGGGTTCGTTTAAAAGTTGCGAGCAAAGCAAGTTAAACAGTTAGTTCACAATCGGATCCGTGAATGCGTCGTTATTAAATGAGGTCCGGCCGAACTACTAACACACGCGGTAAAAACAACGGCAACACGGCTACAAATCAAAATCCCTTTCCAATTAGTAAACGCCTGAGTAACGAGTATTCGAATTGTGGCACGGATGCCGGAGGATTAATTCACCGGATTAATTTAACAAGATATGTTATTCACGGCAAACAACGGTTTAATGACGCCATTTGTAAATATTCAAATATGTTTTTAATGCCGCACAAACGGTAAAAACAATGGGCAATGTATTCACTTGAGTCTGACACTTTTATTAAACCACAACGGAGATATATTATTGAAAATTTCTAATGATGTTATAAGATGTTCTTTTAATATAAAATTTCTGTTATACAAGTGATTCACAATAAATAGCCAATCTATCGGATTCATATAAATCCTTAAAATAACATACAAAATTCCTGCTGTTCTAAGTCTTTCTTAAAAAGGAGATACTACTATACTCTCCTTTACATGTACGTGACCTATAAAGTTTTGCGCTTTAACAAAGTAATCCTTAATTTTTCTAATCCTTTATTTAAAAATTAAAACAATTTACATATTTTTTTTTAATATAAAAGAGATACTAGATTAATTATTTATTGGGTATTGTTGCACTGTGCAAACGCCTACGTCTTATATCATTATAATAAAAAATATATCTTTAAATATTTAATAAAAAATTACAACAGTGCTCTTTCTTAGTTAAGAACAAACAATGCATGGCACCACACGATAGAGGACCAAAAAATAATAAAAAAATTCCCATACACTAACTTTAATGGGCTTTTATTAAATATTTAATTAAACATTTAAAAATGGCTATGATTTTATTCCAAACTAGATTATCGTATGTTTTTCTGATTACCTACGTGTTTAGTTTTTCATCGTTTTTAAAAGTTAACATAAATGGTTCGCTATACTTTTATATAATACAGGGACTTGACGACAGGGTCAAATTTTTGTATCTATCGAGAGAGATATCCATTAAGATAAGTTCTTAATGTCTGGACGAAGATGGCTGCTTTAAAAAAACAAAAGTACATACTGGCGCTCCCTGAACTCGTTGTACTGTTGCAAATGAAGAAACTATGTTGCAAATAGTAGAAAACAATCCAAAAATAAGCTCCAGAACATTAAGTAAATCATCACGTATTGGAAATATTTTTTACAAAATAATGGACAAAATTTTCTATCATTAATTATGTTTATTTATATTTATATTATGTAATATGAAGTATGGGTTTACTGTTTATGTGTGGGCAGATATAATCAACAATTATCCTAATGGTCCATTTCGATTTATATGCTATCGATTTTTTTTAGAAAACGGGCTGAACAATTTATCAGACCATGTACCATTGATTATTGTTAGAAGAATGTGGCACATGCATGACGGCGCATCAGTGCAAGAGCATTTTTACAAAGAAGATTTGAAAGTAGGTGGATTGGTCGTGGGGGACTTACACCATGGCCAGCTCGTAGTCCCGATCTTAATCCTTTCGAATTTTCATTTTGGGATTTTATGAAAATTGAAATATATGCCGTAGAAATAAATAGTGAAAAGAAATTATGTCTGCAGATTTTCGAACATATCTCAAAGATGTCGTCAATCATTAACATGAAAATGGGAAATATGTGTTCAAGAACAAGGTCACCAATTTGAACACCTTCTGTAGAAATGTTATTTAATTAAATATTTAATAAAAGCCTATTCAATTCATAAATAAAAAAAACTTCCATATTCTGAAACTTGAAAACAAAAAGCCATCGGACATTAGCGTAAACAAATTTTTTTATTATTTTTTGATCTCCTACCGCATTGTAGTTTGTTCTCTGTCACTCTGTATATTTTATTATATATTTTTATTCCTTTGGAGTGTAAAAAGTACTAAATTTTTATTATTATTGACTGTTATTAATATAATAATAGTCAGTCCATAAAAAAACTATATAAGTCAAATGTATATAAACTTCAATTCAACCAGTTATAACTAGATCCACTAAAAAAATATTATGTCAAATATTTTAAAAGTTATTTAAGAAAAACCTATTTTTAGCAACATGTTTCTGAGATGAAACTTCAGGAAAAATTTCATAGAAACTGCTTTATTATTTTGATACATTCTATACGAATTCACGAGATTTTTCACTCAATAGTTGGCTTATCAAATATAGTATAGTGTTCAAAAATGGACCGAAATAATTAAATAAATTAGTAGTAGATATGTGTTATATAAATGCTTTAAGCGTCAGAATTAATATTAAATTCAATTTAAATTAAGCGGAACACAGTGTTTTAATAAGACAGAGTATATCAAATACCTTTCAATAAACAAAATTCGCAATTAAAAATGAATACATTTAGAATGCAACATTGCGAAATGTTATTTTAATACATTTACACAACAACCAAAGTCTAAGTAAACTACATTTATGCGCATACAAGCAAACAACTGGCAAGGAAAAAATAGATGAAAGCAGGTCGACTTTGGATACGGTAACTCGGTGGGCTAATGTTACCACTAAAACATTTTATTGTCGCACAAGAGAACCAAGACAAATGAGATTCAACAGAGTTTTTCTCTAAAGTTTTTGTGTCTCGGCAGCGAGGTAAAAAAAGTAGAGCACTACTCTCTGGTCGCCGTCCCACTTAGGGACGCGGAGTGTGCTTAGGAAACAAAAGAGCGTGGCGAAACTGAGTTAGGGAATTTTCAGGAGATGTTTTTCGTGTAATACATCAATATGTTCCGCATTGTATCGTCGAAGTTCAAAATAAGTTTGCGCTGATTCCAATATGTCAGACAATAAGTTCATTGATTTGTTTGATGGTTTTCTTTCATATCGTAAAACTGATGCAAGAATTACAAATTTTTTATTAAGCTTAATAAGCAAATTAAACTTAAATGAATCATTCATGAGATTAAATAAAAGTTTGTTACAGAATTAAAAATCACATTTTTCTATATTAATATCTAACGATCAACCAGTTCACCAAATATTTGAAGATATCAGATAGTGAATCAATTAATTATTCACAATTTAGTGCTTGGTAAAATATCTTTTAAAGTGTCTAACTGAGTGAGCGTTAACTCACTATTTGATATTCTCCATTTTTCAAATAGAAGTTGAAATTCTAGGACATTGATATTGTATTTTATAGTTGACTTGATCAAGAGAAATATAATTTTTAATTTTTCCACAGACAGATAAGCAATACTTTTTTGTAAAATACTCAATTATTTGAACTATTAAACAAAAATATTACAGTAATGTGTTCAAATTCAGTGCGCCTCAGTATACCACATAATCATTCAAAAAAGTTAACTATTGTTATACTTAATAAAATAAAATATAAACGAATTTGGAAAGTTATGTAAATTTGTTAGAAATATCCCTTGTGTAACTTGATATTTGGAAAGTATAAAAGGTGTTGTTTACATTATCCTTTTGAAATTTTTTCTATATTGTCTAGAAAGTTTCACAAAATTAGTTAACGTCATAAAAGCTCGGGTTGCGTTCATAGGTATAAGCAGGGCCCATTAGGGCCCATAATGGCCGGACCGAAAACTTTTAAAATCGTTACACTGGAAGTTTCTTGCGTCGTTTTTAACTGCCTCTTTTTAAAAATTCAGTGACCTTAATAGTTGATCAATTATTCACAACCATTTCTTAGTACCCTTTACGTTTTATATTTATTCAACACTTAAAAAATATGTAAGTAGACTTTAACTTTAGTTAATGGATTAAAACTAAAATTTATGCGACAATTTACTTTTATTTTATTACTGAAATCTTGATTTTATGCCTATTCTATTTTAATAAAATGCATATTCTATTTTAATAAAACTTTCATGTGATTCTACCTTTTTGTACTTCATTAACTTTTTTACATTTTTATCAAGCGCAATAAATATATGTTTTTTGTGTAAATGTGTAAAATTGATTTAATTTGATTTAAAATAAAGCAAAGTGATTTTAGTGTTTGTCAAATAAATATTTCCGGTACACAACTCTAAGTAACCACCTATAACAAATTTATTAGACTGCTTACTGAGTTGCAGGCACTTGGAAACGATCAATCCAATGAATTGAAAATCGCATCTGCAGTGAGTGCAACAACAGAAGTTGTTCAAGCACATTTTTATGTCAAGACCGAAATGAAAAGAAAAATAAACCATCTAGATGCAATCCAGTTTAATGTGCTCGCAATATTTGTTGCCTGGAAATGCTGAAACAATAACACGAAGTTATAAGACCGCGCTTTTTTCTATTTTCAGTTTTCAATGCGGTGACGAATTTTATGCGAAAGTGTTAAGAACTCAGTACATCTCATATTTCATTTATATATGAACTCAATAAACATTTTAAGTACATATAAGATAAAAGTTTAGGAGAGTGTAGTGTGCAAAAGTTTCACGTACTTTAAAGTTCTTTGGTAGTTTACGTTAGCCAGAACTATTCTCTGAAAACTCTGTTACGGTTTCATGGAAAATCTACTTCGCCCTTTTCAGCATCTCTCAACATATTATTTTCAGAATATAAAATTTTATATATTATTAAGAGCTCAGCTGTACAACGTCAGGGAATATGGGAATGAAACACGGCTTTTGTTTTTCTACGTCGGGTTCCTATCCAAATATTTTGTTCCCATACAAAAAGTGCATCTACAAAAATGTATTTCAAAAATGTGTTCATCAAATCCGCCTTGTAGACATTAATCAGATCCATTGTTGAGACAAAACTAAAAATTACGCTCAATGAAAGATTCCCTTTGTTAGTTGCGAAACGTCATTAAATTCGAAACGAGTTTCGTATTATTTAACTAGTTTTTGTTTACGTGAGACAATAAATCCTCCGATAATAAATTAAAACGTCCAAGCACATAATTCCAAAACCGCAAAAGCGCGCTCTTCGTTCATTTTGTGATAAACTGTCAGAAAAGTTTTTCAATTTTATAAACCTGTTAGAGCTTCATCAGAAATTATAAATATTTGCTCCGTGATACAAATAGTTTATATATTTTAATGCGTGCTAGTCGATAAATTATACAAGTTCAGCATTTAAACTTTATTAAAATATAATACAACGAATTTAGAACTGGATTTTACGATAATGTGAAGAGCAGCGAATACCACACATTTTGAAATATTGTGAACAATGCGGTTTACATTAAACCATAATTATGTAGCAAGTTTTCAAACTAATGTGGAAATTTAATTTTACTTAGTACTTTAATTAAATTAAAATTAATTTCGGTCGGTTGTATTAAAGGCTGAAAGTTACACCATTTCGAATTACATAGCATTATTTATGTGTTTAATTATTAAATATCATGCCACTTATTTATACGGCGAGAACACTTTATATATCTATTTCTTGCCAAACTTACTTAATTTGTTATTTAAATTTTCATTATAATTATCTTGTTTGTAAAATTAAATATTTTTAATATCTTAATGCTTTTTGCTATAAATACTTTATTGAACATTTTAGATAAATATTATATATAACATATATTTAAATGCAAAGTATTTAAAGTTAACATTTTGATATAATTTTATAATTTCTTTGTATATGGCAATTTTTAAAATGTATTAAATTAATATGTAAACCAGAATTAAAATTTTATATAGAAACATTTTGTACGAAATTAGATCAATGAATTTCGCGTACGTCAAAAATTATTAGAGAAATTAAATATATTATGAAACAAACAGATGCAAAACTAATTTAACACAAAAGTTGTATTTTCAAATAGAAGAGCTTTTTTGTACAGCGTTTATGGCAATTTACTACAAAAATATATATTGGGCATTTTGTAATCATTAGCACATATCGCAAGCGACAAATCAAGTGATCCAAAAGCTACGGTAAGTTTTGGAAGATAACCTGCATTACTGTTTTCACGTTAGCGGATAATAACTTTTTTCACTAGGCGTATTGTTGGTATTTCAAAGCCCCATAATTTTTCAACTGAATCGATCGTGAAGTAAGAATGTATTTTTTTTTTTTTTTTTGGGGCAGAGAGGGGAAAGTGTAAACCCCGGGTGCCGATCCGGAGATCATGACCAATCGGGAACCATATGTGCAAGCACATATGGGGGAAAGGGCGTGTATATACATACACGGGTGAAGTTGAACCAGAAGACAGGACTGACAAAGATGCCAGCCCCCTGTCAACTGGTTCCCGGAAGAACAAGCCCAATCTGAGGAAGGTCCTAGAACCTCCCTGGGTGAGGATTGGGCTTGCAGTTGATCCGTCGGCCTCCCGCCACCACTGGCTTGTGTATATATATATATATATATATATATATATATATATATACACATAACTATCGGTGACATAGAAAACTTATTTATTATAGTTTTTTTATTGAGAATATCGTGTCTATATTACTTTCGATTTTAAAGGAGTTATCTATAAAAAAGTTCTTGAGATGTGTCCCTCTTAATGGACTATATTGTAGAATAAGATGTAGAATGTAAACCACGTCATTATAAGTGCATTTATTATTCGAAGTGTGGTATTTTATATTAAATTTAATTTTTAACCGAAAAATGAATAATAAATGTCACTGTATAAGGTTTTTAATCCGACAATCCTTGAATGTGAATAGAAGAGAAATTAAAGTGAAAACCAACATTTATTCTGTTTTCTTTGTAAATACGAAATGCAGTTTTGAAGTAAATTTAATTTTAAGTTTTTAAATAAGTTAACATTTTATGTTTATTTTAATTTTTTTCTTGATTATAGATTTGTTTATAAATATACAATTTTATAAAATTCAAAAGCATAAAATGTGTCATAAAATGTTTTATAGAAATATTTTATGATGTTAAACAGGCATTAACAGTTAAATGTTATTTTTATTACAATATTATGTTGAATTTAAATTTATTATTTCTTTACAATTTCCAAGTATGTAGTAAACAACGTAGCCGTTTGTTTTAATTATTCACACAACAAACCTCGCACATAAAACACGGCAGTGTCCTTCCGTTGTCCAATCTAAATAAAAATGACCTCAAACACTTTCTGCACATTTTTTATAATTGGAACACGTCTGTTATCATGTTTTTCATTATTTCCCAAATTAAATGGAAATGCCGCCAGCGCGACGCTTTTGAATGCAGATGAACATTTTAATTATTAAGTACTTATGTTTCGCTACGTGTCGTCTGTCTCTCTGTCTGGTCGTTCGTTTCGGCGAACCGACACTCTTGCTTCACTTTACAAAAGCTCCACACATATTTCTGTAATACACTGCGTTCCATTACAAAGTGTTGAAAACATTAATTTATATTACCGCCGGCAAGATTGATGATAAGCCTCCACAAGTTGAAACGTATGAATAACTTTATTCATACGCAACAGAATGGGACACTACACGCGACCCATAAATTTATTGAAACATGAAACATTGCTTCCAAAGTTAGTTTTTCGTAGTTTAAAAAGTTCCATTAAACTGTCTAAAATAGTTTGTTCAAGTTGAGAATTGTAGGGCATATACAGTTAACGACTTGTTAAACATAAATCCCCAGATTGAGAAAAAAAAACAAAAGCATCGATTCAGTAAACAGATTATTGGCGAAACGAGTTTAAACGCAATATGAGGCTCGGGACATCAATTACCAAGATCTATAGTCCGACTGAGCCTCTATTCAATTTAAGGAGATTTTCATCGGTACGTGCGGTGTGAAGGCGCCTTAAGTCCTGATTTATGGCACCGTGTTAGGACCAATTTACCTTAAATATTGATTGTGGACTCTGGAAGAAATTGGTTGTCTGGATGCGTGGCCTGTTTCACACGATAATGCTTACGTGACAAACCTGTAGCAAAATTAATTACGTAACACGGAACGCGACCGGTCAGACGAGCTTTCGCTTGTGTCAGGAATCGGGAAAGTTTCTTTTCGGTTTCGGTTCGATTGGCTGTTAAATTATTTATCGGCTTTGCGCCGGCTAATTGGTTAATTGTTTGGAACCGACCGGTCAGAATCCCGAAATGTTTACCAGCACGGTACTGAAAATTTATTAGTCCTAACTCACCGATCCAGTTCGTTACCGGACCTGTTAACAAGTTCGCCGTGACTGGGTGATTGAACTGTTAACCCGAATACGTCTCAGACACTGATAAACATTTTATGAACGACTCGTGCATGATTCTAATGCGTTATTAATAATATTATCGAGAAATTTCCGTTTGCATTGAAAGTTCTGCATGTCTACACTAAGGTGACCAAATAATGATTCAAGTCACGAAATATATAATGTTAAAAAATAATTTTATTTAAAATAATGCAATTTATGTGTATATAATTAAAATGTTTTTAAAGAGCTTTCAGCGGGATACATGTGTATATGAATAACATTTTAATTAAAAAGAAAACAGTTTATAAACTAGTACATACTTTTTTAAAAAATTGCAGTAAACGTATCTTAATTTAAGTTGTAATTTAAATAATTACCACATCCTAACCCTATTCGTCACAAGTTAAACACATTAACCGCAAGTACGTAACCGGTAGTGACACATCCGCCATAATTTTAAATATGTACATATCAACATTAGGTTTCGGTTTATCATGAATCAGAAGCTATCGTTGGTAAAATGAATGTTAAGTGGAATCTTGAGCTAAATTGAAATTTTATTATTTTACAATTTTCTGGTTAAATAGTGTTAAGAAACTTTTTTAGCGAATATGTCAGGACACCATAAGGAGAAGGCTAAAGAAAGACAATATAACACTGTACCGTGTCGTAACAGGTCTCTTATTGACTACAACATATCGAAGGGATCGACTGAATTTCGCTCGAGAATGCATTCATTGTGGAGTCATATATTGTTTAATGACGAGTCTAGATTTTCTTTAAATAGCGATCATCGTCGAAGAAGAGTATATTGACGACTAGGAGAACGATGCGCTCATTGTAATATATCTGAAACTCTTACTTTTGGGAGGATCGGTAATGGTTTGGAGAGGCATTATTTTGCACATACGGAGCTGGTTGTTATTGGTGGAGAACGGCTGATAGGTATATAAGGGAAATCATAGAACCTCATGAAGACTTTATTTTTATGCATGACAATGCTCGTGCTTCACACTGTGAGAATTGTCAGAGGCTACCTTGATGTATTGCCAAGCTATAAGTCTGATCTTAAATTCTATTCAACATCTATGGGACCATATAGCACTTCAACTACCATCAAACACTTTAAACCAACTAATGGAAAAGATCATAGAAGTATAAGGCGACAGTGTTACAAGATCATTAACGCACGTGGTGGAAATACTCCATATTAGTGTAAATTTAATTTTATTTAATTAACACAAAGAGGGTGCGGACACCGATCCGAAAATCATAACCAATGTCAGACATACATGAAAACTCATAAATGGATGACAAAAAGATATGTATGAGAGGCATACATGGGTTTACTTAACCAGAAGGCGAAAGGCAAACAAAGATGCCAGCCCCCTGACAACTGGGTTCGGAAGAACAAGACCAGAGGAAGATCGGAGTTATTCCTGGGAATGGATTGGAATTGCAGTTGAATCCGTTAGCTTACCGCTGCCATTGGTTTGTGGAGTGGTAGTGAGCCAAATTAAGAAAATAATATAAGAGAAAATAACATAATTATTTCAAATTTGTTAATTTTTAAAAGTATTCCATAACAGTTTAATTAAAAGGAAAACAATTTAAAAACGATTACATATTTTTTCATTCAAGTTCGTTTTAATTTGAGTCATAATGAAAATAATTATCACATCCTAATGTGATTCACTACAAGTTACACATTAACGCACGAAAAAAGTAATTGCGCATTCACCAAAATTTTAAACACACAAAATTTTATGCTTAAATAGTCTCATGGATTGAGTTTACCACTACCTAAGGTTTCAGTTAACTTAAATATGCTCTAAAGATTCACATTATGTCTTTTGAAGTGGATAATTTAAATTATTTTAACCAGTACTATTATTTGAATATTTGCAGCTTCCTGTGTCAATATTTTACATTTATTTTATTTTTTATGTATGTAATAGACATAAAAATGAAGGGCATTCCATTTTGATTTCGAGGAAACGCGTAATGTTGATCTGAACACATTTTATTCGGTGCATTTTATATAACATCGGAAAAAGGAAAAAAAATTGCTGCTATAATTGCAATTTTTGAACATGGCATCTGAATTAAAAATAAGTATCCTAATTGTACAGTGTTTCTTAATGAGTGATAAGTTGCGTGTGGAATCATTATCGAGAAACTGATAATGTCAATATACGACATGGAAGTGGTCGACAACGACCTACGACCAGAAGAGAGACTCAGTCACACATTCTTTATATCTAGGATTCGTGCAAATGTTGAAATCACTGTGTGTCTACCATCCCACAGAGCATTAGCCAACCACCACCGTGGATTGTCTGTTCACAGATGAGTTTAGGCACACACTCGGATATCTGTATTAGAACATGATGAGAAATATCATAAGTAAAACAGGCTTATGGAGGTGTTTCTGTAAGAGTGTTAGAAGAAATTTCTTTAGAACCCGAGAAACTATAAATACTTTCGTTTTTGTAGATGACATTACCCATCTTCATCGTGCGTTGAAAAAATATCTTCAAAGACAAATTTACACTCGAAACCACCATTTTGTTAATGATCTTAAAGAAGAGTGCATATATAATTTGTATTATATTTTTAATATAACATATGTATTTTTTATTGAAATTATTGTATACCATTTTCAGGGAGTGCTTAATCCAATGGTGAAGAAGATTTGCTATAAAAAATTTGCAACATTATGGGCCAAAATTATGACATTTTTTCTATAATTACATATTTTCATGCTTTATAACTGTAAAAAAGATTGTCAAAATCGACCACGTCATATAACTAAAATATATCCAATTCGCAATTGCATGTTTAAATAAATTTTAATGTTTTTAAACCTTTTTATTGAAATTTTAATTTGCGTTTTACCTAAAATATATATCATATTTACCATTTAGCTTTTTTATTTTTACTTCCTTGCCCTACAACTGAAGAAATAATTTTACGTATTTTTATATATGTGATCATATAATTAATAATTATTATTAATGTGTTCTATTAATGTAAATAGAATAAACTAGGTACGATATTTGTCAGCACACTTTTATATGTGAGTATATCTTTGTACAAACTATTATATACTGCGTGCAAAAAAATCAAAAAAATAAAAATTGGCAGTTATAGAGACAACCGATATAAGTAAAAACTTGGAACTTTTAGTATTAAAATTTGGTTTTCATATCTATTGACACTCCGAGCAACAATTTTATGCATGTTTATGTGTTTTTTTATTATTCAAATATATTACGGGCTGTACAAGATCATGACAAAATATAAATACAATACAATTCAATTGAAATAACAATTAATATACAATCATATTATTTATGGATAGTATTTGTATTTACTTATTATTTTAATTGTTTGCGTCATTGTCATCATTAATTTCAATAATACTTAGGATTTTTGTACATTCAATTATAGGCTTATGGCAACTATAGTAAGAAATGGAAATGTGTGATTAAAATAAAAATAAAAGTATCGCGTAAAAACGACATCGATTGTCGTTTTATATTTTGTAGTTTTCGATTATTGGATATGACCATTCAAATAATAATCAAACAAAAACACTATTTCAACAACGCACAGTATATACACATTGAACTTTTCACTAAATCTATTCAATTTCACTTATAAGTATACTAAGTGCCAGTCATGAGCATGTCGGTGACCTGAACTCATAAGATTTTCCCCTACCAAAAAGTACCCAACGCGGCTAAAGAAGTTTTCACTTCAAAAAGTTTCTTTTTGTTTATTTCGTCAGGTTTATGTTTTATTGATGACTTCATTATTTAATATCGAGGGTTTTCTTCAGCATTTACCTCACCTAATTTCACAAAACAGGTGCCTGATTAACATATAGGTCGGAATTATTCGGGCTCTGTTAAGTTTAAGTGATGAATAATACACAAATGTGTTGAGATAATAACTATTTAATGAGAAACATATATGAGAAACACAAATTGCGATAATGCAATGAAAGGGAAGTCTTAGCGATATATGCACGTGGATGCTCAGGCATGTGATAAAGGCGATAGTGATGATAGTGACGAGGAAGAAGTTGGGCAAATAATAAATATAAACATATAAATTGTTTCGAAAACAGTTGTTATTGAAAAATCATAATACAAAATAAAAGGAATTGGTAGGGGAAAATCTTATGGGTTCGCGTCACCGATATGTTCATGACAGGCGCACGTGCAGTGTGCTGTGCGCCTTAGACACTGTTTGGATGGTGAAATCTCGTGCGTTCGCGTCACCGACATGCTTATGCAACTGTAGCTATACAGTTGACGTATGGTGCTGTGTATATCTTATAAGTGAAATTGAATGGATTTAGTTAAAAATTCAATGTGTATGTGCATTGTTGAAATAGTGTTTTTGTTTGATTATTACTTGAATGACCATGTCCAATGATCAAAAACTCAGTACTACAAAATATAAAACGACTATCGATGCCGTTTTTACGCCATACATAGATAATTTGAATAAAACATTTTTATTTTTTACTTTAGTTACCATAAGCATATTGTATATTTTTTAGAAGAAAATGGAATAATTGAAAGTACAAAACGTATTGTTAAAAAGAAGTATTGTTAAAAGTATTGTTGAAATTAATGATGACAATGATGCAAACAATTAAAATAATGTTAAAAATCGAGTACATTGAAATTTACATAAATACAAATACTATCCCTAATTAAAATGATTGTATATTAATTGTTATTTCAATTGTATTGTATTTATATTTTGTCATGATCTTGTACATTCCGTAATATATTTGAATAATAAAAAAACACATAAACATGCATATAATTGTTGCGCGGAGTGTCAATAGATGTGAAAACCAGATTGATGTTGATAATTTTAATTCAAACATTATGAAATTTCAAATTTTAATACTAAAAGTTCTAAGTTTTTACTTTTATCGGCAGTCTCTATAACTGCCAATTTCAATTTTTTTTTGATATATCAGACCTACTAGAAACCCAAAAAAATAAATTCAGCACAATTTAGTGTGATCATCAATTCCCCATTATTTCAAATTCTTTCATATTTTAATATAATTATTACAATTATTCCATCTTTTTTAATAGTAAAATTAACGGTGATTCTAATTAATATGTTGAATTTAGATAACACAATATTTTATTCCGTTTTTGAGCATTGTAAAATAAACAATTCTGTTTATAAAACTTACCGCGAACACACAGAGAGATTAAACCATTCCCCTGACCATTTTGTGAAAAATATATAAATGTTACGCGACCGTGTCGCAAACCACCTACATAAATAATAAATCCTTTGTTAAACAATGGAGCCGTTAAAGCCTCCGAATCAAACTGGTAGCAGGGCCGAAAAAAAAATAAATCACGTTTAATTGCGGACAAAAGTAAAATCTTTATTTAGTGGCGGGGGCGGGCGTCCGTTTCATTAAAACCAACATCTGGTGTCGGGAGGCGGGTCGGCCGCAACAATAAATAAATCACTTGTGTATTACGTATCCGTTTACACGGGGAGTTAAAAATGAAACGGGGTTAAGGGCCACGTTCGGCTTAATTCCCCACGCCTAATGCCTGAATCCGCCGCCGCGACGGCCGGCAATTAAAACAAATTGCGCCGCCAAACCGCGCGTCCACTCTTCGTTCGCGTCCATATTTTTTATTAAATCAGACCCTGCAACGGATGCCGGATTCGGTTTTCCGGGTTTTTCTTCCTTGTTTTTTTTTTTTTATTTTTTGGTTTTGGTCGTTCGAGAGCGATTTTCATATTTTGTATATCGCTTATTTATGAGGTGTGGCGGATTAAAACGGTTTGTTCGGTCTGGATGTAAAAAATTCAGACATTTAAATGGGTGGTTTTAGGAACGTATACTATAATTTCCATTACTGTCCATTTTCTCATTTTTTTAATACCATTAAAAAAGGCCAAAATTATTTATCCAGCGATGGTGTAATATTCGGTTGAAATAAAATCTGATTCATTTGGAAAGTAAAATAAACCAAACATAGAGGTAAATTAATTATAATTATTTTGTACATGGATTTTGCAAACCTTGTTTTTCAATACCATTAAATATAAAATAGAATTTTTATCCAGAATGGAAATATTTTGTTAAAATATAATTTGATATTTATTTGAAAATTAAAATAAACCAAAAATAATCATAAATTAATTATAATCATATTGAACATTTAATGATAAGCAAGTTTTATGTTAATATTATTTATAAACGTGAACTGAAACAATAAAACAAAAATATCAAAAATGGAAACATACATAAATTCATATGTATTTATCGCAGCGAGACTATTTACGACCATTATTCGTAGATGCGGAACGTTTAATAAAACTCGCGTTACTATTCGAATCGCTTATAAATATTTAATACAGCGCGCTATAAAATTGCAAAATATCAGAAATATTTGTCAATAAATTCTAATAATCGGAGTGCAATAAAGTCGTCTGACCACGTAGTCCAATAATTCACAGTCGAGCACAGATTTTCAACGGTAACTTCTGAAATTCATAACCAATAATGCAGAATTCAAAAATTTATTGTCCGCCAGTATTTTTTTGCTCGTAGCGAACGCAGAGGATCAGACAGTTGCATCTCTTATGAAATATGTCTTACTTTATGCGAGATTCTTTCATTTCCCCAGACGATTGCCGCTGTCCCAGAGAACAAAAATAAATGATTACATCCACTGAGTTATGCTGAATGGACAATCATATGCAATGCTGGATTTTATTACTGGATGCCGAATCTCCCGGTTTTATTGACATCCATCCTGCATTTATTAAACATATTTATTTATATTAAAATCGATTGTTTTTATGACTAGAGTTGTGAATTGCGTATTTCTTGTTCTAAAATTTTTTCTTCAGTAAAAATATCAGTAATCTTAACTTTAGAAATCACTATACACATGCCACCGATTTCAAAGTAAATTTTTGAAACATTTAATTCTTTGTTCGGATATGTAAACTGACGTCTCAAAATCTACGCATCCAGTTTTTCCATATGGCACAGTTCACACTTCTCATATATCTTTGAGAAAAAGGAGTACACGACCTTTCCATTAATAAAAATCTTGATGAATTACTATAAAGGTAGGCTATAAAACAATTGGCTTGTATTCTGACTAAAACATCCAGGAGTGATAAAGAATATTATTCAAATCTTTAGTTTACGATGATTTTTAAAAGGAATTTGGAGAGTTTAAGTGGAGAATTTAACATTAAGGTTCCTTATCTGGGTAGCTTTTACGCCAGAACGCCTGTGACATTATTTGTGATTGTAACGTGATACATTTACTTTTTCTTGTTACAAGATTTCCACTAACAAAGATTTTCTAAAATAACAATAAAATTCGAGACTACTTTAACAATTTCAGTCGCTAGAAATATAAGTAAATATTCGACTTTTATTGGAAGAACAATTTTTACCCTAATATAAATAAATGTTTTCCAAAGTAAATTCTTGAAAATATTTAATACTTTACTAGGGAAGGTAAAATTGTCGAAATATGTGTGATCCTCAAAATTGTTAATTAATTTTTTCAGAAAATGACTTGCTCAGCAGGTATTTGATCATTAAAAATAATCCTCTTAAATTTTCTTTCTCTAATTAAATTTAATATTTAAGAAAAAATATTTAATTTGTAGATGAATGTGAACAACGCGACCAAAAAGATATCGTTAAATGATCAGTTAGTAGATCGAATACGTCTTTGAACGTGTTTGTGTTTGTTATGACGTAAATTTACATTTTCTTCTTAGGATTGATTCCAGTGGCAAAGATTTTCAAAAAATACAATTTTTCACAATATTATAAATAAATAAAAGTATTTAAAGAACATTTCTGGAAGCACTTACCGGGACTTATGAGTAAAGTCATGAGTTGAAAGATACGGAATTTCACAGACTCTTCACTGCTTCGTTCTTTCTTAAAAACTGCTCCGCTTATACTTTTGATAATCAAATAGAAACAAATCCTTAACATTTGTTTATAAAATAAAATAGTCAAAATAGATGAGCACGTCGCATCGGTCCATCGATGAAAATGATGACGTAGCTAACACGACCTTCCTAATATTGGAGCATCCTCGCATCTTCTGCAGTTTTGCAATGATTCCTTTTACACTGTCTGAAACCAATGTAGCAGCAATACCAGCTCAAAATATATTCGAAGAACTATGCCTAAATCAGACGTCTAAGGGACCTTATTTAATTTAACAAAAACACTGTTACGCGGCACAGTTAATAATCACTGTCAGGTCTGTTACCTACATGTCTCTCAGGCCCAGAACACAACAATCTAAGCCTGCTAATCAGGAACCTTAAATACAGCCTACCATGCAGGGATCTTTAAAGATAGCCTGCAAAGTAGGGACCTTAAATATAGCCTTATATATAGCCTGCCAAGAAGGGACCTTAAACATAGCCTACTAAGCAGGGATCTCTACACATGGCCTGCCACGCAAGGACCTTAAACATAGCCTTCCATGCAGGGACCTTATCAATCTCATTAAACAAATCTGTTCATAGCTTATAGAATTTCCGTATCTGGCCAGGTTCGTAACTGTTCATGCGCTGCTACTGTAATCCTATCTCTGCTATCAATCCTTTTGAGTGCTTTCAACTTCCCTCCATTCGATAAATGACTATTTTCAAGAACAACTTTATCACCAACAGCGTATGGTATTGCCGGTACTCTTTTCTTATTAAAGTTTGTAATTATTTTACTAGTTACTTCACACACGCGACTATGAGCTTGTTGCCTAAGTGCTTCCACATTATTGGTCTGTATTGACATACTACTTAACAGTTCGTTAGTTGCACTTACGTCGATTTTCTCAAACATTAACATCCACGGTGCGAATCTAGTTGATTTGTTCATAGTTACATTAAAATCGTCCTCTATATCAGGTAGCACTTTTGTCCATTTATTCTCATTCAGAACAGCATGCAACGCATTAAACAAACTTCTCACGCGTTCCACTAGATGAAGAACATTATTTATGTCTTTTTGCATAAGTATCTTAACAAACTGGCGTCTATATGTAGTTCAGTTGATAATTCCAGCTTAAAGATGTTCAAAATCGGATATAAATTAATCGTTTCATTAAATTTAATAACACATTTTCATATTCATTTGTCCACTCAAAAGTTTTTCCCTTACATAACAATGTAGATATCGGAGTTGTTAAAGTAGGAAAGTTTTTCACAAGACATATCCAGCCAATCCTAAAAATTGGCGAACACCTTTTACATCTGTCGAAGCTGAAGTTTAAGCGAGTAGATCAACTTTTCACGGATTAGTCTTTACAGTACCGTTTTCAATCACAACACCTAAATACTCCACAGATGTTTAGAAAAAGTTACATTTTTGAATATTAAAAACAAATCCGGGCTTCGAAAGGGCTTCAATGACCTTTCTTAAGTTCTTAAGACATTCTTGAATGGTTCGAGGTAGGGTACAACACATCATCAACATAAACAAACGCAATATCGTCTTTAAATCGTCCAAGGACTTTATCGATGGCACACTGTATTAGCAAAATTTTGCCTGTTTTCAAAATGAAGATGGTGAACTATGGTTTCGAGCTTGGATTTATACATCATCAAACACCACAAAAAATATCAGCAGTTATTTAACCCTATACTTCGAAAACTGTAGATTTGAGAGAATTTTTAAAACAGGGAAAATACAGTGGTTTAGTTAGAAGCTTCAAGTTATATATATTTTTGCCTTGAAAAGAAACCTGTTTGAACGGAATCTCTAAGTTATATAGAAACTGAGATACAAATTTTTGAAAATGACTTTTTAAATTTAAAAAAATTCTCAAATGGCCGGATTTACATATACTTGTATATATTATTGATAAAGTTTCAGACTCTATACTGACTAAGTTTTGGAAAGTTTTTTGTTGCACTTAACTATTCCGCAACAATGACAAAAATGAAATTTTTTACATTTTTATTGTATTTATGTAAAATTACTTTTTTATTTTTATATGACTGATGCATGTTATAAAGATTTTCAAGTTCGAATAATTTCCTAAGAAAATGCAATCGACTCTTATTGTAACTATTCAAGCAACTTGAATAAGTGTAAAGCCGAAAATGTCTATAAACCTTTATTGCGGTTATTCTATAAAACATATGACAAGACGTTTTTTAAAATTTTGTTTGGAAATTACAAAAATTCCATCTTTAGTCAAAATATTTTGGGAAATTTATTTGATTATTTTCTCATTGATGAATGAACGGACGAATGAATCTTAACAAGAATATCAAGAGAAGTGAAGCTTAAGATCATAGACCAGAAATCGTTGTTTACACAAAATTTATGTAATACGTACTCAGACAATAGTAAATTGTAATTTAATATAATGCCGCATTTACTCAACAACTGGTGTTCTTATATTTTAAATTAGTTTGAACTTACAAAGATCAAAATTGTAATTTAATTTAACAACTAAATGAAATTATATTTTAATTATAAGAGCTTGTCATATAATTTTCAAAATTACTCTCTATCTTCTTGTTAATTTATCAATATACAATATATATATATATATATATATATATATATATATATATATATATATATATTACATAATTGTACTATTATATACCTTTTACTATTACATTTAGGACGAACTAATTAATTTACAGAAACAAAGACAATCACAGTGGATATTAATGTTTCAAATATACTAGTATATGTGGACATATTTTCAATATCAGAGCAATTTAATTACATTCATTTTGAACTCATATTTTATTATTTTACCTTTTATTCATTATTTACAAATCATGATCTCGTGCTTCTTAACAATAGGCAGTTTATTAAAATTCCATCCTTTATTCATAAATTATGTCCCGTTGAGCATTGTATAAATAGATTTGATTATAGCTATTCATGCATGAACACACATAGTTAAAGTGATTTGGAATAATTATTACCCTTCTAAAAAATACTTTATAAACGAAGATGAAAAAAAAGAGATGATGACAACTTCTCATTATTTCGGCAGAAGTTTAAATTGGTTCCAGCGACTGCACAGGTAATTATTTAATTAGTTGCCAATAAATTAACTACGATATAAATTACGAGTTGAAAACTTCTAAATTCTCACTAATTGGAAATTAATTTAGTGCCCGGGTCATTAATAACGTAGCTCAATTAAATTATTTCGTTCAAATAAAATTCACAATACATCTTTAATTAAATGCTAGAGTTTGAAACCATATAATATACCGAAATTGTTGAAATATATAACATAATAAATAAAATAATTAAATAATAATTCATAGAAAAATAAGAACCTAATTGATGCAGTAAAGTTTTTTTATATTCGCCACTCAGCAAGAATATATCAATATGCAATGATTTTATCGGCCATCGTATAGATTTATGCTGCTATTTAACTCATAAAATAAATCAATGACCAATGTACCCTGCACCAGGAGTCTAATATTGAGCTGTAAAGTTAAAAATTGACCAAATGACACCTGGGACTTGTGACGTTCCGTTTTTATTAATGCCATAAACCATTTTACGTTCTACACTACATACAGAGCACCTAGTTAAGAAAACCTAAATGTTTATGGTTTGGGTGTTCCTCTAACGAACTCATTAGCAGTTTTATTTCCGGTGGTTTGCTTATGTGGTCCCATTTTGCATTCTTTATTACACCTACATTCGAACCAATTTGGGTTTTGCCATTTTGTAATATTTTGTTATCGCTAATGTCTTTCGTTTACATTGTTTTGCCAATCAGTATTTTTCTTGTTTACAAACTCCATAAATGTTCATAAACAACGTAACATCTAGCAGTTTGTTAGCGTACGAATCAAATTTGTTATCAGTCCTGCTGTGGATGTTGACATAAAATAACGGTGTTTACACAATACATTGATATTATTCCAGGTTTATTAGCTTTGTTTTTCTTTCAGCCAAAGCTCAAAGCTTACTTATTAAGAACATTGTTTTTTAGTTCTTTTCAATAACGTATTATTTTTTTGTCGTCTGAACAATAAAAACATTAATTTGAGTTGTGTATCAAATGTGAAGTTTAATTAAATGACTTTTTACAGCTATTACAAAATAGAAAAAAGAACAACAGTAATTAGAACTGATAAATAGCATATTTTTTGCAATCTTAATTGTATAGTAATTGAACAATTTTAATATTACTTTGTTTATATAAATTAATCTTTTTTATTTTTAAATTTATTTATTAGTTAAAGTTATTTCGTTTTATTAGTATAACAAGCCATGTACACATTGATATTATTTATTACTTAATAAACTTTTATTATGAAGTAAATGGTTATTTTATTTAACGACGAATTGAAAGGTATTTTTATTAAAATCGGTAAATAATTGAACTAATATAATTTTATAAATATTATTAATAATATAAATAATATTTGATTTATATATACAGCTACATGCAAAATAATAGTATTGGTCATATATTTGATAAATAAATTTATCCATTTTAAATAATTATAACATTAAATAGATTATAACCATGAAAATATATTAGATAGACCCTCTCTAATAAAAACTTGTGTTTCTAGATACATTTTATTTTACTCCACTTATTTAGTTAACCAAAATAATAGCGTGTGCGTTGTATTTTGTAAACTTCCTTGAACATTTGTAAATCATAAAAAGTAAGTGAATTTATTTGTGTTAACTGAAAAATTTAATTAACTTGATATACCCCAGAAAAGTGAAAACAAATTAAAAAATTAATTTCCGATGGAAAAACTTGTTCAGAAACTGTTGCAATCTTTTGCTAATATTATTAGCCCTGATATGGAAACAAATAGAAAAGACCCTTGGAAAAAAATGAAAAACTACTAAAGCGCAAGACAGGCAAATAATCAGGCAAATTAAAGTTGACCTGTTTACCTCGTCAAGACAAATTCAAAAGGATTTGTCACTTTCTGTTAGCACTAGTACAACTAAACGACATCTTCTGAGTGCAAATCTTCATGCCAGAACATCAAGAAAAATTCCACCACTTCAGAAAATGCATATTCGTAAAAGGCTTCTTTTTGCCAGAGATCATTTAGACTCAAAATGGCGAATAAAATAGATAAATAGTAAAATTATATGGTCTTCCAGGTCCCAGAAAATATGTAAGACGACCACAAAATATGGAGTTTCGACACAAAAAAAACAGTAAAGCATGGTGGATTATGATTTGGGTTCGTTTTTTCCTATTATGGCATATGCCCAATATTTATACTTCCTGAAGCTGAAAAAGAAATGCCTCTGGGTTGGGTTTTTATGCAGAATAACGATCCAAAACATACCAGTCGTAGAGCAAAGCAGTATTTTCATGACCAGAAAATTAGTTTGTTAGAGTGAACCTCTCCATTTCCCAACCTTAAGCTCTGGACGAACATTAAAAAGACAGTATATAACGAAAAACCAACAAATAGACCAACTCTGAAATGTAGTTGAGAGAACATGATTATCAATTCCAAAAAAACGTTGTCAAAATTAATTGACTAAATGTCGTGTCGATGTGCAAATGTTAAACAAAAAAAGCTTATGCAACAAAATATTGATTTTATTATAATGTTTTGTTATTTAATTTTTCAATATTTATCTATTTATTTTATTTTATAAGTATTATAAGATTGCTATTTTTTGGATCATTAAATTAAGTGTCGTTAATGTATTTTTCTATTTATTAATTATAGTTTGTTTGTTATACAATTTAAATTGTAATTAAATTAAAAATTAATTAATTAAAATGTATTCTTATGATATTTACAGTATTTATATTCATTTGTTAGTCAACAATTATATTTTAATTATGTTTTGCAAACAGCTGTATTTCTTAATTAAATAACAATTCACACATATATATTTAAGAAATATATTTAAAAATGTAACTATTAATATTGATCAGAATACTGCGAGCATAATTATTTCAATTAAGTAAACAGTTTCAAGTTTGATTCTGCCTTAATGAATACCAATTAGCCAACGATCGTAATTTAAAAGTTTCGCCCTAATTGAGTGCCATAATGGAAACTAATTCAATTTCTGGTAATTTGGCATTTCAATTTCCAGTTTATTATTTCAGCTGACTGTAAAATAAGCGGGGCGAAATAAAGCAGTGCCGTATTGGAACTTCATCAGTATCAATTAAACTTTTCATAAATAAGGAGCGAAAATTTAAACAATAAAACTGAGGACCTTAATGATTGCTTTCAAGGGTCGAAATTACATTCGTCTTGTATACGTACAGTATGTCACAATTGTATAGTGGAGGTTCTCCCTCAATCAGACTGTCTTTTATTCAACCCCCGTAAATGACGGATTTGACTATTAAACCTTGGTCTCCTGACTTAACATGACGAATAATCAGAAAAACGGTACGATTTAGTTTGATAAAGTGTTGTCGCGCAAAAACTTATAAATTTCCGCGATTGCTTGTAACAAAGTAACACTTTATTTAACTCTTCCAAACAGTTTCCGGCAACTTTAAAACGTGCGGTCTTCCTGCGCCTCAGCATCTTCACGTATTTTTATTTAGTTTCCCCGGTTTAAATGGTATTAGTTCTTGCAAAGAATCTTAAACTGGATTCACTTTGTGTAAGCCATTGATTCCTGTACGAGATTTTGCCTTTGTACGGCGAAACTTTTACGGATACACCCGTTTGGTCAGTTCCCCATTTTTTAAAACGAAATTTATACGCTTTGGTAACCGGGAAACATTTCTTACTTGTAAAAACATTTTTGTTAATTTCCGTGATATACTACAGGGTCTTTTTATTTATATGTTATACACACGGGAGTGGAGAAACGGTGGAGAAGTTATGATGGTTAGTTGTGGGACTAAACGATATTTTCTAAAATATCATATATCATGCCACAGCAAAACTGGTTCATTGTTTTTTTCCATGAGACGTTTTAATAAATCCTTCTACAATAGGGGAGATTTCATCCCAAACAACCCAAACCGTGATAAATGTGATACATGAAATTTTCAAGCACTATTGCTCTAAGCAAAGAATAAAGTACCCCCATTACATCGTTAAACACATGGATGAAATTGCCACGTGTGTTTGAAGTGCTTGTATCAGCACTGGCCATTAGTTTGTAATAAAATTGCCGGAAATTATACTTAAATATTGACTCTTCATATCATGGTTCGAACAGGGTTAGCTGCCAACATGCAAACTTTTATATTCAATTAGCCATTGCATTGAGTGCCAATAAAATGTGCACACATTTTACTCTGCCATTATTAAAGGACAATATGCATCTAAAATTTCGATGTAACCGTTAAACTTCGTCATTATTGCCCGTTTTACTGTTATGTATCTATTTTGCAGATGATGATGGCATCTTAATTATTTATGGCAGTTGTAAAGTCTTTTGTTTGTACTCTTTGCAATAATATCTTGCCACTTACCGTAAAGTTTTTATAAACGGAATTGGTGTTAAAACAAAAGTCAAACATATACCTTAACAATGTAAAGTTATACAATTTATGTTCAAGTAATTATAACACAGTTCAGGAGTGTTAAACCATAATGTAGTTTTCAAGTAAGTTAGTAATTAATTACAATAATTGTTGGATGTAATTGTAAGACAAACAAATATTTCATTATAACAAAGGAATAAAATTGGACGTTGAACAGTTTTGGCGAAATGAATTGTCATTTGACCTCGTAAGTTAGCGACAATTAAGATTTTAACACTGTTGAAAAGTTTGGAAAAGTTTCTTAATTTTAGAAAGCTGGCACTGAAATGAGCGGGCGACGTAAGGCTAAAATACTTAAAAATTGTCTATGGATAAACTTAAAATTAAAATGATAGTTGAGGCATGATTAAATAAGTTTCCATAAGCTTTTTTTAATTTTCTTGATATAATTAATAGAAGTTTCAGTCTGTCCAATGTAATAATTGTAGCGTAAAATTATAATTGAGACTCAACAAAATAACTTGACTAACTCCAGAGTTTTCTGAAGTTCTTAATTAAAAGCAAACACTACTTTCATTCCAGAATTTATTTTCAGCAAAATGCATGTCATTACGGAATTTCAACTGACTTTCTTGTTCATTTGTTCGTTTCTCCTGCACCGACAAAGCGATTCTATTCTTTCGCATTTATCCACTTTGTTTTGTGTGTGCAAATTGTAAAATTACAAACAGATTTTCTGCCGCTTTCCTAATTGAGATTTTTCAATAACTGCGCCTACTAAATAATTATTCACCCGAATTTATTAAACTTCAGTTTCTAGCCGTTTCACAAGGAATATCGTTTATTTCGAGAAACTTAGTTGTAATTATACATCATTTTTAAGTGTCTAATATCTAATTTCTCCATTTACGCATTCAGTTAAACTCATAAATTTATTAAGTGGTTCTGTTTAGATTTAAATTCGGTTTATGACAGGCAGACAATTCGCTCCAAATAGTGGCGATAAATTTTCAAAAGCTTTTAGCAAGTCATACATATATTATATTAAGTACGGAGGGCATAAGTATGGAGTGAGTCGTGCAGTGAGTTTGGAAGGTAATAAATTCCTGATGTGTATATTCAGTTAATTGTGAAATGAGATAATGGAATAGAATTGTACCTCTACCTCTCGCGTCACCGGATTAAATTATACTCATACGCCATTTAATCGTTCTATTATAACCGCTGCACAACGCCGAAACGTCAGATATATATCTTCCTGCTTGTGCGAGATGCTATCTTCCTCACCTCTTAATTGTTATTGCTTTTTAATTTGTTTGACTGATTTACTGGAATCTTATAATTACAAGTTTTAATACTTAATATTAATAGAAAAATAATTGAAGAATGTAAAATTGAAGAAAAAGGAAAAGAAAAGGATAAAAAATATAAAAGGTGTGTGAACTTAAAGATACACGTATGTATAATCTAGTTGTAAGCCATGTTTCATAATATCCATTTAAAAGCATTGAACCTTTGAAGTTATATGTTAACAATATTGAATCTGAGGAAATGGGGACCGGTCCATACAATGGAACTTCTCCGTTATGAGGCACGTTAAAGAAAATCTCAAGCGCTGGGAATCTGGCGAATATTCATGTTGTTTACTTCCCAGTAATGCATTCATAAAGCACGGCATTTACGAAAATTGTGCATCTAACGTTATATATTTTCAATTTCGTCCAAACCTTTTGTACTAGTCGAACAAAGTCTCTGCAACCTTTTTGTATTCTTTGCCGGCATGTCTTAACTGCACATTTACGAGGAACGTCCCGGAATTCCAAACTGCAGAACCATGCAACCGTCGAACGTTCGAAACATTTCATGCATTGACAAACTATCGACAGCCCGGAGAGTGCTTCAAGACGGTTAAAACATTGTCGGATTTCCTAGAAATTCTGCACGTTAAGAAGTAATTTCATTACGTCGAGCTCTTTTCCTAACTTTTCTAATGTTATGACGTACAACTTCTATGATTCACCAGTTAAACTTATTCAATTCATTTTAGTATGCGATTAAGAACAACAACTTTTAAATTCAAATCTAAAGTCCTTAAAAGCTTAACACAATTAGTCTGCACACTGAAATTTACCAATGGATAAACATAGTCGCAAAAAAAGTTGCGAAACAATTAGTAATCATATTAAAAATGAAATGGGATCGTGTATCTGAAGACGGTATCGCATTAATAAAGCGACGGGCGCGATTACATCGATGCCCGTTTAAAAGTTGCGCTCCGGGCCGGTCGGAAAAACAGATTCGGGTTTACGTCTCAACAAATTACTTTCTGGACATCAATGGACCGACCCGGGATGAAAAATCACCGTTTCACTAGATGTAGTGATACGAACAGACCTCTATTCAAATGGTAAACGGTGGCTCCATAGTTTTCGTTAAATTTTTTTTTATGCTGCTGTTTTGCTTTATAAATATTTTATTTCTTTGATCAGACGTCCAAAAATAAAATTATGTGTCTTTAAGAACATTTTATTGTTTAATATTAAGGTTGTAAACAACAAGATAAATTATTTTATTCGTATAAGTATAAATGAACAATTTTTTCAGTTATTTTATAATCTATATATATATATATATATATATATATATATATATATATATATATATATATATAATTTATATAATGTATTGCGTAGTTATGAGAAACTCGTAGGACACCAATGCGTAATAATTAAAGGTAAATTATTAGAAGTATAGAGCATAACACTGGTCTGCAATAAAATCCCTCTTTAAATAAAAATATGATAAATATAAGGATTTAAACATATTGAATCCAGATTTGGTTCCCATTTTTCGCTATCACATATCACATCACATATTTTTCACGTTTATGTATTTTTTGTCTGTGGTTCTTAATAAACGGTGTTTTATTTAGTTCGATCGCATTTGAAAATATTCTTCAATTCCTCTCGCACATGCAAAAAACAAGAAGGAAAATTATGGGAATATGAAGTTGTAATTAGAAAAAAATCGACATTCACATTATACATGGAATATCTGTGCGGATATAAAAGTTGTAGCCATGTTAACCGGACTACAAGGAGGCTACACCAAATTTTGTTATTCTTTATAGGAATTCGACAGTCGTGCAAGGAATAAGCACTACGTAGTAAAAAATTGCCAAGAAGAGCATATTTAATGCCTGGAGACAAGAATATAAAAGAAGAACTTTTAGTTCAAAGTGAAAATTTTTTTCTACCACCACTACATATAAAGCTAGGTCTTATGAAAAATTATGTAAAATTCATGAACAAAGGTGACGAAGGTTTTCAATGTTTTAAATTCCTCGACTCAACGATGCGAAATTGAAAGAAGGAATCTTTATAGGTCCCCAAATGCGAGAGGTTATGAAGGACCCAAATTTTATAAGCATGTTGAATGAAGCTGAAAAAAGAGAATGGACCACTTTCGTTGAAGGGTCATTCTTGGAAACAAAAAGTGAAAACTACCAGGAAATCATTCAAGAACTTCTTTCTTCTTACAATAGCTTTAAAATGCAATATGTCTCTTAAAATTCATTTTCTACACTCACACTTAGATCTTGGAGCAGTTCCCGATGAACACGGTGGAAGGTTTCAACAAGATATATTACACATAGAGAGTCGCTACAATGTGAAATGATCAGAAGCAATGCTTGCCTATTTTTGTTGGTCGATTCGTCGCGAAACTCTAACAGAAAATATAAAAAGGAAGAAAACTACAAAGTGAAATACTAGTAAATAAATTAATTAATGATTTTCTAACAGATTTTATGTATCTAATATTATATTAGTTATAAGAAAATTTAAATAAAAAAAAATTATTCGTGGTACGCAATTTTATATATTATATTTCTATTCAAAAATATCTAATTTATAATAAATAATGCATAAAATCAGAAAGGGAGAAAAAAATGTACACCAGTGTGGTTATAGGGTATATATTTGAACGACTTTAGTATTCATTTCACTTTTGTTAGTTCGAAGGTATGTGAATTTTAGTCATCTAAGATTGTTACATAGAAAATGAATTATTGGTTCCAATTACCATTCGGATTTGTATCGACTCTCAGAAACTTAGTAGCAATGTAATAGCATTTTTAATGAGGAATAATTTGACCCCCATTCATATTTATAACACAACATGGGTACAATTGCTAATGGCGATGCAGTTGTTCAGTCTTTGGTTCTGAGTATTAGATTTAATTGTAGATCTATTATATTGTTATAAAACTTTTGTTTTATTTTCATTAATGGTGAAATTTATTTCTCTCCAAACCGTAACGATATTTATTTTAATGGGAAACCTCGATCTTGAACGTAAATTCCAGAATCATTCATCATTTAGGACTTTCAAAACGACATGGACGAAAAGCAAATTCGCCTGATTTTCTTCTTCCAATTTAAACTACGCCGAAAAGCTGCCGAAACAGCTCGTGACATCAATAACGCGTTTGGCCCATGGATCACTAATGAACGTATGGCACGATAGTGGTTCAAAAAATTCCGCAAAGGGAAAGATCATGGTGATTGTTTGGTGGTCCACAGTCGGTCTTATCCACCACAGCTTCCTGTTTACCCGCGAAACGATTACGACGGAAAAGTACTGCGATCAAATCGACTCATGTGCCCGGCATTGGTCATCAGAAAGGGACCAATTCTGCTCCATGATAACGCTCGGGCGCACGTTGCACCACCGACTCTGCAGAAGTTGAACGAATTGAGCTATGAGACTTTGCCTATCTGCCATACTCGCTGGACCTGTCGCCCACAGACTACCACTTTTTCAAGCACTTCAACAACTGTCTGGGTGGGAAATGCATTAAAAACCAAGAGGATGTCAAAAACGGCTTTACTAGCTTAGCTTTGGCCTCTAGTAGGATCAGGGCTGATCTCTTTGCAGAGGGTTGAGGTTGTTTTTGTTTCTGTTTGTTATAGTTTATGTTTTAGCTTAGTTTTTGTTTTATTTTGTTTTGTTTTTATTCCGTATAAGAGTTAATCTAACTGCGATGTTTGTTAGTTAGGTTCGTTAGAGTTGGCACCCTGTATCTTGATGTAAGGATACAGGAGTCATGTGATGTAATTGCACCCGCGGCAAGGTGCATGAGATGAGGCACGAATATTTGAGAAGGAATCAAAGTTTTAAAAAGGTCTTCAACCTGTAAAACCGAATCCCTATTGCAAAGAGGGCGCGTAGGTGGTTATAGGTTTGGTGGGTAGGCACTTAAGGCCAGTCTCGGCATAAATAAGCCTATTTCTAGATGGCAAAAACATATTGTTTCGAATGGTTTTTATTTCGATTAATAAAGTTTATTATAAAAAAGGTTATGGTCTTTTAAAGTTAATGGTTAAAAGCCAAGATTATGTTTGCATCAACCTAATATTATCAAAATAATAACATTCTATACATATGTATAAAATATTTAAAGTATATTTAAGTAGTATACAAATACACAATGTTAATGTTATATGTTCATCATAATTTTCAATATTAAAAACAATTATTTAATATATTATAATAATAATAATTAATATAATTTTATATTTATTAATATTGAATTGCAATATTCTGTTAATTCCATTAAGAATATATTTCATTGAAAATTCGTAGAGTTAAAATATATGATATTTCAATAAAACAATTTTACATTTTAATTAAATGAAGAAAATAAAACGTACAATAAATATGTATTAAATAAAATTGTTATATCAAATTCTGAACTAATCTCAAATATTGTTTGTTATCATTAAAAAACGGTTCATTATAATTTTTAGAATTTTGAAAATCACAGACTTCCAAACAAAAAAGTTTTTAATTTCCCGTATAAATTAATTAAATAGTTCACAGTTTACACTACATAATTCATAAAGATTGTTTGGAACCCCAAAATCACCATTATTTTTACCCAAGCTAACGCGGATGTTGTGTAAGTATACATAATTTCCCTCCTTTTCATCGTTTTTATTAAAAGAAATGATTTCATGACTCAGAGATAAACCCAAATTAGACACATGCCATCAAATGTAAACGCAGTGCGGCAGTTTTTGAATGATCCGGTCGCACATGTTTCGGACATATCACATGCGACAAACCGACTGGTCGGCGGTGCATTATTTTATTAGATCGGCGACCGCAGAGAAACTGCCGCCGATACGTTACTGGAACATTAATTTCGCACAAACATTATTGTCCAATTTGTTTATGGCATCGGCGTGCACGCGAATACTATGCAATTCCGGCGATTCCGCTCTCGATTAATACATTTCGCCAGCGTCGGATGTTCCTCTGTTTGTATGTTCGTGTTTTTGTTTGGTTTCCAATTGGAAATTTGTTTGGTTTGGTGCATTGGGATTTTTGTCTTTTTGATTGCGGTCGTGGCAATTCTTGCTCAAGTATCGTAAAGTGTTTCTCAAGCTTTCTCAACGTATAAAGTTATATATTAAAATTTTAAATAATATATATGTCCACCACAAAAAATTCAAATCAGCAGTATGTTTAATGAACAAGGTTATTCCAAACGTGCATTTCTATCAAAAATCCATCGAAACGAACGATTTAAAACCGTATATTTTATTCCGAGTGATATTCGGTAAAAAACACGGAGAAAAGTAATTTTCCGTTCGTGCCAGGGGCAATTTTGGAAGTTATGACAACTAGAAACGGGAATATGAACGACAAGTGGAGAAGAAGTTTACAATGTTTCAGATGTGTTTGAAAATTTAGGGATTTGCATTCGTGTCAGAATCACCGGAAATTGAAAATATCCAGAGATGTTCTGAAAAGTCGTCCAACTCGTTCGCGGAGTGCCTTTCACACAAGTCAAATTTCGCAAGTATCAAAAGTTACAATACGAATATTGAGGGATTATAACTTTTGGGGAAGTTTTAAATTGCGCCGGCCTATATAAGGAAAATAAATCATTTTCCTTGCGCTGACTTTAGCCCGAGGAGACAAATGTCGGGGATAAAGAACTTTCTGATTGACTCGTGCCTCATTTTAATTTGTTCTTTCATCCCTTAAAACCTCTAAAGTGACGAAATCCATCAACTTCTTAATTACCCATCAGAATCTCAAACAATTTAATATAAACAACTTATTTAAACAGTTCGAATAATAAAATTTTTGTCGGTTTAATGATCATCGGTAGATGCGAAACACCTGGAAGTTTCAAAAACGGCGATGATAACACCGGCCACCACTTTAAATTAACAAGGAGCAGTAACGGACCACTTAAAACTTGCGAAGAGTAATTTTCAGGATCGCACTGCGTATTTACTCAAACGGCGAGAAAGTTGCCCTCTTAAAGCGATTGCGGCAATAAAACAAATGCAATTACGCAAGAGTTTGTCAGGAAGTGGGGTAAAAATTGGCAACGGGAGGGAAGCACAAGAATCACTTATTTCTGCATAGTTTATGGACGGATACTGAGAACCGAAAAGTTTCGGTAGTAATTCGCGTTTTTATTGCTTTTAGATGAGTTTGCAGGAAATAAGCTTCGTCTCTGCTAAATTGCGATTGAATTTCATTTCATAAATAAATTTACAACCGTAATCACGTACTGATGCCAAAAGGGATGAGCGAAGTGCATTTGTTATTTGTTTTATTTCGAACAGCTTTTCATTACTCTATCTATTACAAATATAAGACACAAATTTATGCTGTGTTAACAAAAATTACTTTTACATATTCGTTAATAAAATTAAATAAATTAATATAATTTTGCTCTATATATTATCTCCCATTGATTGATTTTTTCAATCAGAATTAAACTGAATATTTTTCTGTTATTTTAAAATTATGGTTCATTCGTGCGTAAAAATTTGTTGAAAATGGAAATGTAATACACGATGGCATAAATATTAAATTTCAAATAAATTTGTAAATGTGTTGTTTTTCATTTTTATGCAGTTTCTTCCGCTTCTTTTCCACTGTACCATTAAATTAAATTCAACATAGTTCGTAATCAATCACAGCAGATTTCACGCAGCATTATGCAATTTTCCATGTTGCAGAGTTAATAGTCGGACGTCGCAGGACACGACACTGTCCAGATACTAACATGTTGCCGGGCTAGTAAATTAAACAGAAACAATCATCATTTATCAGGTGGCCGTGTATAAAGGTCTGCTGCTGACAGTCGTTTTACTGCATGACATCTGAAATGAACATTATAACTTGATAGGCCTGCGGATTAATACCGAACGCACACACGGGGTTTTGATGTACCCTTCACGCCGCGATCGCACTATGAACCACTTTGGACATCGATCGATTGTTAACACAGAATCGTTGTCAGCTAATTTATTGCAGACAATAAAACTCCTGAAAACAATACACTTCATCCGTTTTTCATATTTGTTTTAGCGTTGAACACACGGCTAAAATCACAAAATCGCGTAAATAACTGGTTATTCACCCAAGGAAAAATTCTAAATATGTTATAAAGCGAATACAATTACGAAAATCCAACAAACAATTTATTGGTTGTGAGACCCAGAAGCTATTCGTACAGGAATTGAAAATTGTAAATCAACAGTCCGTTTCGCACTTGTTTCTCAATTGTGACCGTGTGTCGACCCTCCGACGTTATTTATTTCCTATTTTTCACGGACGGAGACTTGATAAATTATTTACAAGCGCGATCCAGTCACCTGTGAATAAGTAACCCCGAACGAACCGCCTTCTTTCTACCGGACAGTCATTGTAAAAAGCAAGTTTTTAGGTGCTTTTCCGTGTTTCGCTGTTGAAAATGGATGTCGGTTTTATTTTGTCGAAACGACAGATAAAACGCAAATCAAAGTTACGAGTTGATGGTTTTAGACAAAGGTCTTTTTATACTAAAAACGATTTATGGGGCCTAATTTATATCTAGTTTAAAACTTCTATTTATATTTTTTTTAAATAAATTGTTTTTTATTGTCTCACATTTTTAATGTTTAATGTCTATTTATATTTAAATTATTCTATATGCATAAAAAATAAATTGAAATAAAAATATGAAACTTTATTCAATTAAAACTAAAATGAAGATAAACATTATAAAATGAAGATAAACAAACATTATAAAATGAAGATAAAAAGAACGTTTTGGTTGAAATCTTTTTTTAACACCAAATATCTTTTATTCTGCCAGTAGTCAATTACGGGAATAGTTTTAATTCTAACAAAACATCCAATGCTATCTTGAAGTTAGGCGTATTTTACAAAAAAGTCGACACAAAAACAAACACAATCACATAATTCTGTCAGTAGTATATGTATAGGAGATATAAAAAATATTAATTTGTACTTATACATAATTCCAAATTATCGACTAACTTCATAACTAAGCAATTGTTTATTTAGTTAAACGATGATTATATAACAAGGTCAAACCAAACAGAAATTCGAGTAACAACGTTTCGTTTTTAATATATTTTTTACTACTTGAGAAAATGGACTTTTAAACGCTCAGTCATTTTATATAAATAATTTTAGAAATTAATGTAATTACAAATACAACTAAATTCATTGGTGTATTATTAATGTATAAAGAATATATAACAATATCAATTTGAGAACACATTTATGTCACATTTATGCATAAATGTTTTATCAATAGTAAAGACAATGGCCACAAGACGGAATGTTTTAGATACAATCATTCACAATGTGATTTGAGTAATACAAAGAAATATAAAAAATATAAATTTTATAATGTCTTATTTAAACAGAAATTTTACAGTTGTGATTCCATCGTGACTCACACAAATCGACAAGAGAGAACGGCGTCTTGCAAGTGTAACAAAATATGTTCTCTTCGACAATGTGTATTTCCTTAAAATGTCTGTACATCTCGGCTCCTGACGATAATTTGATGTCGCAGCAGCTACATCGATATTTAATAACAGGAAATATTTTATCCATTTGACTCTTTGGAATTTTATGGTCAATCAATGAGTTGAGATAAGTGAATGAAATGTTGGGGCGTGTTTTGTCCTGGAGCGCGGTGAAGTAAACGAGGCCCATTTCTGTCTTTGGGATTATCCATTCACAAAATCCAATGTCCGTTTTCGTTTGTGTCCCGCTGATGAAAAAATAGGTTATTTACATATAAATACATATGTATAAACTTACTTTGAATTGGTCAAATTTTTCACTCTTACGTAACTGTGTTTGCCAATATTGAAAGTAATCACAGTATTTGTAGCCATGGTCCCATTTATGTTTATATCAGCGATATCGAGTAAAAACTCATTCAATATAACTTTAATGTCCTTTAAGAACTCATTTCCAATACCATACTGAAATTGTAATCTTTTCTTGTTTTAAATTTAAAATTATTACATTTTATACCTACACTAGACACATAATGAGTCAATGTGTCAACATATTTTATACAATAAGCTTCAATGTATCGCAAAGTATAAATATCCCTTGTCAACTGTGGTTTAATTAATTCAACACTGTCTAAAAATTCAGGTTTTTCATGTTTCATAAAAGTTGTAGTTAAACCCAAATATCGTTTATATTCAGTCACGTTTTTTCTAGTAAACATTAGTTCTGGAGATTCAAATATCACTTCTACATATGGCCAGTTGTCTATCCTATTAAGTCTTTTGTTAGGTCTACGTTGACGATCATTACAACTTATAAAGACATTGTCTGAAATAAGGAATAAAAAAATGTTTTATATTTATAGTAAAAATATATTATATGATTATAGAAAATAATTACCTGGACTAGTTAGAGAATCTGTAAATGTTATGCTGCTTATCATGGCAGGGTTACAAGTAATATTTATAATGAAAGGAGCAGTTGTATAATGTGTTTGTGTACTACGTTTGGAAGTCTCTTGACATTTTTCCTTCTGTATTGCATCTATCACAGTCTGATATTCAGATTTGCCAGTATACAGTTTCAAAGTTAAGAATTGTTTCAATTTGTCAAACCACTCATTTTCAGATAATTTACCTGAAAAGTACTCTCTGCCTTTTCTCCAACCTGGCCATGAATTGATGCACACAAGAAATAATTTAATTAAAAATGGTTTTAAACTTTGCTGACAACGATCATAGTCTATTAATAGATCTTTTTTAATAATTCTGATAATTACTTGTTCATCTAAGCTAATTTCCTTCCTTTGTATAATATCAGAAAAACATTTTCTCAAAGTGATTTCATCTTCATTAATTTCTATACTTTGGACGCCTGTGTCCATTTTACAACTGGCACTAGTTGCACCTACATATCAACCATATAATATGGTATTGTATGATTTTAGCTTAGCTGTTTTTGTTATGATTTAAATTTATCATGTTTGTTCATCAGTTCTAATTGTAGGTTAAGAATCGCAGTGTTGCCAACATTCATCCCATTCTCAAAAACCACTTTGTTTATTTTTATTTGGTTGGCGTCAAATATAACCTAAATTTAGATTCAACAACTTCAATCACTCAAGCAATATTTTTGTTTAGTGTTTAAAAAATATGATTTACATTTCCAGTTATTCTAATACTTTTTTAGATCTATAATAAACTTAGAACACCAACAAACTGTGAAAGATATGGAGTCAACAAAAGACGAAACACAATTAAAGTGTTATACAAAAAATATTGAGGTATACAATCTTGAGGAGTGCTTCAGAGCGATACTCGCAAAGAAACCAGTTACAATATCTGCAGGCACAGCATACAAAATAATAATTCAACTGTGCAACACACCTATAACATACGGAGATCACAGATTAAAATCAATTCTACCTTACATGTTGATGCACCACATGACGATCTGGCCAGGTTGGCAAAAAATTCTCAAATATAAATCGAACAACTTAGAATTTAATAAATCACTTGATGTGTTCAAGAATTACCTCACATATAAAATTAACTATATAATCAAGAATGACTTCAAAAAGGCTTTAAATCAATATCTTAATGATGACAAAGCCAATAAAGCAGACAAACCAACATCTGATTCTTTCACACAAACTGAATGTCAAATTAAGGATTTTTCTCCATATACTATTGTTGTTAACACACCAGCAGATTGCATTTCCAGATTGCTATTTAGTGATGGCCCCGATGGTAATTGATAATTATACCAATGTTACAAAATGTATGTAGCGTTGTGTAAATGATTTTTTCTTTTACAGAAAAACTTGTTTTAAAATATCATCAACAACAAGGTTGGTCCAACCTAGATGTCAAAATAATGTTCAATTGGCCTCATATTTCTGTTAAGTTTTCAACTTCAGAAATAGAAATAAGAAGGAGTAATAAACACCAATATGTACGATATATATCACTACCTGCATCAATTAGGCACACAATGAAATCTGATTTTATTGAAGAGGTAGACTATATTGATGAGAAAAGACAAAGAAAAGCATACACTGTGAATCTCTTGAAGGAATACTGCAGGAAGTATGTAGAATCATACAAAAGACATGTTATAGAGGTAGAACACAAGAAAACATTGATTAATCATATTGTTAATATCATTCTTTACAGACACAAAATCCAACACTTAGTGAAAATATGTCAGATTGTGAAGAGTTTTTAGCACAATTCTGTATGGACATTGAAGAAATAAACATCAACCAATCATTTGCATCAAACACATCAGTTCTTTTCAATATAAGCGGATTTTTATACAGCAGAAGTAAAAAGATGAGAGTAGAGTGAGTAAATTTTCAAAACATTCTAAAAGTTAAATAATTTGAATTGTACAATTGTCTCTTACAGAAACAATGAGCCTACAGTCTGTTTGTTTGAATATTTAACACCAAAAGTTGAACTGAGTTTAGTTCGTTTCTACGGCGTTGTGACTGACGAAACAACAGGTGTATCTCAATTTAGGACATTAAACAATCCATCTATGCCTTTCCTTAGACCTACGATGGAATATAACTGTACTTATTGTCGAGTCAGGTTTTTAAGTAAAAAAACTTTAATGGATCATTTATACCAGAAACATTCACCAGAACCGTCAATGGTCTGCAGCAAATGTGCTGTACAGTTTGATGTTGTTAGTCTAGCCAGAAACAGGTGGAAGCATATTTGTAAAGCTGATACAAATGAGACTACACAAGACGACTCGCAGATATCGCAAAATAACGGAATTTAAAATTCAACGGTGCTTTATTTTTCATTATAATTATTTGCACAAAATTATACTGATAATTGGTGTACAATTTTTATTCTGAAACAATCAACATTGTAATATTAAGTGATTTTTATGTTTATGTACATCACACTGTTTAGTTGAAACACAATGTTTATGTGTTTGATTTTATTTTTGAAAAATATTAAATTTTCATTCAATAAACATTTATATGTGAATATACATATATGCATATACAAGTTTATTTCTTTCAAAAATATAATTCCGCTTCCTATTTTTAAACAGTTGGAGTTGTCAATTGAAGATTTAACCTAATACACAATTGGATATTTTATTGGCAATAAATCAATGAAATATGTCTTAAAACAATAATGTTTCAATTCAAAAATATATTTCATCATTTTGTGTCGCAAATATTGTCATTTTGCATTACAATTTGAAACACGTTTGTATGCCTTCAATTATAAATAATAATAATATATTTTAAATTTAGTTGGAACACCAAGTGGATACATATATTACTGCATATTTGTACATTTCATTTATTTATTCTCTTTTATTGCATATTTAATGAAATATCAATAAAAGTTTTTGTTTGTTAAGATTAAAATATAGTAAATTAAAAAAGTTCCATAATCCGTGTCGACATATTTTAAAACATTATACATGTTCTTCTATCGCTATCAAATCTCCGACACGCAACAATATTATCGAAAGACGCAACAAAACTTGTTTATTTATCATTTTATGAAAATGATATTCTGTTGGATTTTTTCGTTTAGCTATTTGCAGTTAACCACCAATGGTCATTTATATAATCCAAAGGGTCCGACTTTCAGGAATTTGTCTATATTATGTCTAGAAAATATAGTTCGAGATCATTTTCATTCGACAAACACTGATGGAAATGCAACGCATACACTATTACTAACTATCATGGTTTCACCTAACTTAAGTTCTCCAGCTTACGAAATACAAGAAGGTAAAGTAATATATTATTTAATAAATTAATTTAATAAAAATATTTACATTGTTTCATTATTTTACGTTTAGGTGTGTTAAAGAAAGTCAACAATTTAATACAATTTCAAATTGAAGTAATAAATAACAAACGTACAAGTTTTGAAAGCTTTTCTGCTTGTGAAAATTGTCCGGTGGGAGAAGGTGTGACACCAATATTTAAGAGTTCGTTCGTACCAAAACCCGAATCGAACTTTTACGTTATAGTTATAGACTCATATAAGTCATTCGAGAAAAAATTCAAAGCCCTAAAAAGTATAAGTACTTACAACTCTCATGCTCAATATCTTATCTTCTTCGCAAAAATAACAGGAAGTTCCATCAATGTTATGAAAAAAATATTTGAATTACTTATGTCCAACCTCATCTTTGAAGTAATTATGTTGATACCTCAAAGTATTACACTATTTAAATTATACAAATTGAAGTACAATGTTGAATACCCAGATGAATGCATGTCAATTTTGAGTTACACCATCCTTGATGAATGCCAAAACGGTAAGATGTAACTGTAAGTTAAACGGCTGGTTCATGGAATTTTTAACTTTTAGGTATAATGGTAAATAATACACATCACTATTTCACAATACCGTCTAAAAAATTGTTCGATAATTGTTCAATCAGAGTTTTAGGAATGCCTTACGCACCGTATGTTATCGATTCTGACAACGGTGTTGAAATAGAGATCTTGAAACAAATTGGCGACTTACTTGGCCTCCATTTTAAGGTGACTGTTAATAAAGAAGCTGCTGGATGGGGAGAGTTTGAAAATGAATCTTGGACTGGTGCTTTGGGAAACATTTCCAGAGGGGAGTTTGCATTAGGAGTGGGCAATTTAGGAATTGACTACAAGTATCTGAAAGATTTTGACTTCACCAGTCAACATGGTTCTGAGCATTTAGTATGGATTGCTCCTATTGCAGAGTTTGTTCCTAAGTGGAGAACGTTGTTTTTAATATTTCCCATGGAGCTTTGGTGTTGGTTTCTTGCTAGTTTCCTGATAACGGGGTTTATCTTTTATATTTTCTCAAAATTTACTAAAGAAAATCAGAGTTATAATACGTTTGGAAGTAGCATGTTTTCCGCATATAGAATTTTCATAGCGGTTCCTGCGGTTTTTCCTGACAAATATATTGTTAGAATATTTTTTATGGGTCTTGCAATACTTAATATTTTTATAGGTACTATGTACACTTCTGCATTAGTATTTTATTTGAAAAATCCTGTGCGTGAATTTCAAATAAAAACAGTGAGTGACGTAATAGAATCAAGATTAGATATTGGAGGCTTGGAAAATTATAGGGAATACTTTGAAAATGCGTCTGATACTGATTCAAATATAATTTACGAAAGATTTCAAATTGAAAATGATTCTGCAGTTCATTGGTTAAAATCTGTCGCTGTTGATAGAGATACCTGTTCAATATTCAGTCAATTATTCGTGCAATATACCCTAGTTCAAAAGGATAACATATTAGTGGACTATAGAGGTCTTCCTAAGATATACATATTGCCTAAGGTACTTTTGCAATATCCGTTGAATTTTATTCTTCAGAAAGGTTTTCCATTAATACAACAATTTAATCGTATTATAGAACGATTAAAAATGTCAGGAATTCTCGTAAAGTACTACAAAGTATATATCGATGCAATTAACAAGATGAACTCAATAAAACATAAATCTGACGTATCTTCTTTACAAATTGAAAATATTCAAGGACCAATTTCTATATTAATTTTTGGATATGTACTTGGATTATTGGCTTTTATATTCGAATGGATATGCTACAAATGTTGTCAATCAAAAATTAATGAAAGAAATAAATTGAAACGCAAATAGTAGAATAGATAATTAACTGTGCACATTTTTGCAAATATGGCATGTGTAATAAATAAAATTGTGTCGTTCTAGTAGTATTATTGTGGATAATAAGTTCATAAATAAGATACGTTAATAACATAACAAATAAAGTTTATTATCACAAAATAATCATTCAATTTTTTCGGGTATGGACGTAAAGTAGTTCTGCAAGGTTTTATTTCTAAACATAAGGACGGAAATGACTGATCCCAAAGTGGCACCAATCCAGTATACCACCATGTGTTCTACGAACGTGTTGCCTTCGCAGCCTAGTTTCAAAGAAGTTGCCAAGGCCGGATTAAAATAACCACCAGAATAATTAAAAGCTGAAAATAATTGTTTTAGAAATAATATAAGGAAGATAAAATTATCCTTACCTATTACGACCATCATAGTTGCAAAAAATGCGTCGAGAACTCCTATAAACTTTGCATTGGCCTCGCTCAAAGTTCTTGATGTAATTCGACACATAGCTGTTCCCACTGCCTCTATTATTGCTCCAGTCAACATGTCTACCTAAAGAAATAGTCAAATAAACAACAACCAATAAAACAATTTGATTCTTAATTATCAAAATATTATTAATAAGTGTATGTTGGTTTTTCCGTTACATGACAAAAATTGTTTGTCACGTTTTCGGATACACCATTAATTTAGGCCCATTCGCTATGCGATTAGACAATATTTGTTCTAATCCAGTCTCAACAGAGCCAACAACAACACCAACAATAAACATAAAATTCACCTGTAAATCTGCAGCGCAATCTTCAAATGCCTTTCCTCTGTGCGTCTCCACCAATTCTGTAGCCCAAAATAATTGGACATATCGGAAAGTGACCAATCCACCAAGTACTTGAGACAAAATTATCAAACCCACCGTGGAAAAATTCTTAGTGCCTTCCAATAATTCTTCTAAAGGCATATAGGGACATGCTGATGATTCCTCCCAGCAACTCGACCACCAAATGGTCAATAGGAAGAGGTACAGAGCGTACGCTTCAATGCCCCAATTGTCTGCAACTGAAATAAGAATAAGATAAAATAATCATATGTTACATACAGACAATTTATATAATATATATAATAATACTGTTTGTGCTTAATATTGACGTGGTCAGTTTATGCTGTTGTTAGCTTTCTTGATCATCTAATAATTATTATATTTGGGAAACTTTAGCTTTTAGTAGCTAATCTAATCTAAAAATTACTAATTATCAAGAAGCTTTGATAAATATAACCTTGAATGGCTAAGTTTGTATATAAAGTTAATAATAACTAAATAAATAAACTATATCTTACCTTGATAAAAGGTTTTTGTTATATGAATGGTTTACAGTTAAGCATCTTAACTTAAAATGATGTTTTGGTAACACGTGAAAGCAGTACAGTAAAATGGAAATCTGCGGAGGCAATAAACTAATCAAAATCAGCTAGACTGAATTATTTTGTGGTATACCAAAAGTAGCCTCATCGAGTATAAACCTATAATAATTATCTTAATCAATGAATAAAATGATGAAAATACTTTCGACGTGTATAAAATGTAATTAAAACATTTTTTTTATATTGTAGTTAAATTTCTTAATCATCCAACAATTGACATTGTCGAACGATCCTTACTCTTAACTATAATTTTGGCCCTCATTTACTCTAAACTTATCAAACGTCACAGATAAGTCTAGTCTGGAATGGCCAGACAATCAAAAAATAGATTACAACCAATTTGTCACTTACCGGTGTATTTACTTTAATTAACAGTGTGGTATGTTAGTTATGTATTGTAAAACCCAGAACTAGTTGGTGCCACCCTTGCAAGCAATGGAAGAGAAGGGCAATCTGCGGAGGCAACAAACAAAAATTACGGCAAAGCTTAAAAAATCGTTCACTTAGAACACTAACATAAATTAAATCATCATATTCGTCTCAAAAAAGATTACCTATAATTAATTCGAAGCAAGAGGCGCACAGTTCTAATGTGGCAATGAATTCCAGCACCAGTATTTTGAAGAGATTATCACTCAATGATTTTTTTGCAGCTTTTCTGAGCAAACTGGCCAAGCCCAGAGTTAGGATAATAAATGCGGTTGATATGAATATAGGGTTCACTCCTAAGATGTTCTTTTTCTTGCTGTAACAAATTACATGAATGAATGCATTTTTCAAAAGTTTAAATTAGAGAGATGAATTTAAAGATACATGTTGTTTCAAAAGGTATAAATTACTAGTTCAAGAACACATAGAATGTTAATTTAGCTGTAGAAAAATATTTACCTATAAATTATCTCATTTTATTTACATAATTGTGATGTTCTGGCAATGTTTCAAGCTTGTATTAAGGATGACTATGCTATGGACTCTGTGTATTTTTATACATATGAATATTGAAAGTATTTCAATTTTTGTTACGTTTTACATGTAACACTAAAAATTGAAATAATGAACTAGAGTTCATGACGTAAATTGCGTAGAATATGCAGATTATTCAACGATTTTGATAAATTACCGTTTTCAGATAAGAGCAGAAAAAACAACTTTATCGCTGTTTTAAATAAAATATCAGGAAATGATTATATTGAATTAAATTTTTGTCTTTGAATAGAACATTTCTAACAATTGTATGTACTTACCTCCATCCAACGACACCGAGGCTCTTGAACACCCTCCATATTCTTCTTGGCAGTGAGACGCTCATCTTAACTGTCGATTATTTAAACATATACTTTTTTATACAGATTTAGTTCGTTATTATCGTTTCGAGCTATGAGTGACGACACATGTTGGACTCTGAGAGATATAAGAGCTGAGAACAAATCGAAAATATATTCTCATGCCAAATGACTTCCTGGGAGAACGCGCTAAAAATAACGTAGCGTCTGGAGGGGCCGATCTGTCTACTGAATAATGCAGATGTTTCTGCAGATCCTGATTGTTTTACTCAATTAATTAACAATCTTCCAAATCTATTGAAAAGAAATACTGTTCAACAGTTACAGTTATCCAGAAAAATATAATTATATATTTATAAATAATGATTTGAATTATTTTGTATAAAATTTGTTGACGTATGTTGGCCAATTATCAAATTTGACTACATCCCATATGTTTAAAATTATATAACGTGTAAAAATATTACACTTACCTTAAAACACTGATAGGTGCCATATCTTTAATTGTTAATAATTTAAAGCTATGAGAAATTGAATCATGAAAAAAATGGCAATGTTATATTTTATTTAAAAGTTCAATTTATTCGTACTCCGAACGTTAAAGCATATAGTGTTTTGTAGTATATTATTAGACAAAATTTATTCTTTGGGGTTTCTGGCCACAACCGCCAAGTAACAGAAAGCCCCGCAACGTGGTACTGGCTGAGCTGCCAAAAATGCTCCGCCGTCTGGTGAATTTTCATATAGCATGGGCATTTTTCCACCGGTTCCGTCTTTGTTGTCAAACGTGACGTCTGGATCATCAACTCCGACGCCGGGCTAAAGTTTTTAAGCCCAATTTATTGCTAGGAATATTTTTTATTATTTTTATACTTACCAAAAGGTTGGAAATGTTGGGCAACGGACTGGTGGGAGGGTGATCCGTAAATGGAGCTTCCAGGAAACCACGCTGAATGTTGCTGATCAAATAATACATGAAATCGTTGCGGAGCTTCATTTCTTGCACGGTTCTGTTGCTGGAGGCCAGTTTTCTCATCCATCGCACGACTTTTTGCCTGTCTGTAAAAAAATACAACAATTGATTATTGCTTTTATATATTATGATTGATACCTTCGCATTTAGGCAGATTCGATATGGCATTTTTCGCCAAGAACATGTTGTAGTTGAAGTCATAGTTCAAATCTTCAGAGTTCAGAGACATACTGGTGATTTAAGGGAGACGGAGTTTTGAAGTAAACACGAAAATGATTTTGATAGTATTGCAGTTGTCAAATTATATCTGGTACCATGATTTTTATTGACGAAAACTACTAGATAAAAATTTGCGAGTTTCAATTATTTGTTGATAAAATTCTTAACTAGGTCAGTTATGAATTTGTCTTTAATTACCGATTTAATTTATATCTTGTTTAGTTAAATTAGTGCATTATAATCTAACCAAATATTTAAAATTGTATTGCTTAACCACAAAAGTAGTAAATCATCACTTCGTACGCAAATCGTCTGTAAACAGTGATCGAGATAAGTTTTTTTTATACATATACATATCAGATAAATAGAGTGAGTTGATAACATCAATTCCACAGAAACAAGTAGCATATTTCTATTACACCATTTGTTCCGTGATTGTGAAGATGCAGTGCGAGGATTTTTTTCAGTTTTTTAAGCGTGTTTGGACGTTTTTATTACAGATTACGTTCCCGCGATACAATGAAAAGCGACATCTAGGCTCAAACAGGGTTAGTGCATATTTACCTGCATATTATTCAATTATTCATTCATTTAGTGTTTAAGAATCCTATTAATATTATATAAGTATTATTTTAATAAACTGAAATTTACTTACTATACTGTAGGAGTTGTTATTAAAAGCACTGATTAATTTTTAAGAACTAGCAAATCATCATCAATATTCCTAGAGCACTACATAAGGAATAGTGACTGTGTACTCGACAGGTTTAGAATGAATAAAAATATATCTTGAAGGAGAATAAACAGTCGAGTGAAGATAAATTTTGTATATAATAATACAAGAAGAATAAATTGTTGATTGTTGATTTTGTATATAATAATATTTAAGATTTACATTTTTATTTAAATATGAATATAATTATTCCAAATAAACAAGCATAAACTAAAATTATCAAGTTAATATGTTACAAAATATTTTGCTATTAAGCATATACAAAAACCTAATTCACTTTTATTATTTTTGTTTTTTATTTTAATTATTAATTTGAATTTTGTTAGCAAATGAAAAAAATTACGATGCTGGAAATAATTGTACATACCTACAGCGCAATAGGGGTTGCATATCAACAAGTGTTAAGCCACCAATCCCGCAGCATTCACGCCGAAAGTGACGTTTAGTTTGTTAACAAAGCTTCATTGGAGGTTATAAACGGTATTTCCGATTTTATGTGCATATTAATGTTAGTTAAATTCGTAAACGCCATATTTTGATTTGAACCCTTTGAATGTGATCCAACCTGTTAACTAATCGTCCTAAATACAACCCGTAAGTAACGAACACGATTAAATGTTATTGAACTTACCCATTGAAAAATGACTAATACCTACATAAATACCATAACAGTGAGTAAATCGTTTTCGTTTCAGGACGTCGAAAAATCCGAAACGAACATGCCAGCCGAGAATTCGAACGAAATCCGCGCAAAAATCGCGTACAATGGTGAAGTTTTAATCACCTACATTGATCAAAACATATCTCTGGAGCAATTGTGTCAGGAAATGCGGGAGATCTGTCGGTTTTCCCAGGATCAGATATTCACAATGAAGTGGGTGGATGAGGAGGGTGATCCTTGCACCATTTCTTCACAGAAAGAACTTGATGAGGCCATTCGGCTCTATGAAGTCAACAGGGACTCTGAATTGACGATACATGGTGAGTTCAGTTAAAATTGGTGATTGGGAATTATTATTAGCATAATTATATTTATCTCTGAAGTAAGTAGTCATGGAAACTTATTGATGCTAACTATCATATAATTACTAAATTAATTTCTCTAACTATTGAATGACTTCATTACCACAGTTTTATATGCTATTATTTTGGTCAATACAGCTTCGATAGCCTGTGTTTAACCAAAGTAATCATGACTAAATGATTCTTTGCTTTTTTAATGTATTATGAGTTTATTTCAAAATTAATAAATTTCCTGACTAGTTGTAGTCAGGGTTTTATATATGTATTCAAATAATTTAATAGATTTATTTGATAATTCTCATCATTACTAAAGAGATACCTATTTTCGTTTTCGCGATTATTTGAGATGTTCCGTGTTGCGATTATTTTTTGTTTGCTCTTGGTAAGTAAAATAAAAGATTAGATATTTGAAAATGTTAACATTCTCGTGAAATGATGAATTTCAGAGTAACTCACAGAGTATTTTTTGTTTAAATAATCATCAATTTAATTTTAGAAATCTCTTTTTCTTCTTTTTTTGTTAATAAAATTAGTTTATACACTATTTTATTTTAGAAATATTTCTGTTTGAAAATTATTTATTATGTTTAATATTTATTATTATGTGTTCATTTAAATTTTGTGTAGTGTATATGTTGAATAACTGAAATTTACATCAAAGTAATGAAAATTAATACTTTAAATTTTATTTTTATGGTGTAAAATTTAGAGTAATGGTTTTAAAGAAACACATAAAAATTATTTTTCTGCTTAAATGGCAGACTTATAATTAATTTAATAATATATAAAATTTGAATCTAATAGTATGATTTATGTATCAATAAAACATGTTTATTATATGAGAAACACAATGAACACTGCATCCATCAATATATAATAATAATTGTAGTTAAATTACGTTAAAATAAGTATTAGCTGCTGACCTAGAAATTCAATTTGACGAGTATTGAAGTAATTACAAATGTAATTTAAGTATCGGTAATAAAATCGAGGCGTTAAAATTATTAATAGAACTGACAAATAAGGCGATTAATTTTGCGAAGCACGCCATAAAATGTAAACGCTAACGACAATTTTATAATGCGTTTAAACGTGTTTATTAAATTCGTACTATGTCAGTTCTCACAAGAAACGATCTTAAAATACATATTCGTTTTTATTACTGTCGTCTTAACGAAACGAATTTACAGTTACGAATTGTATGGGACGTATTTCACATTAAATTTATATTTCAATATGAATTTGTAGTAAAATTTACGGATAATGATGCACAAAAAATTGAAGAAATTCTGCGAAATGTATAACTGTCCACTCGTATGTTTTATTCTGTGCGTTTGTAGTTTTATGTATAAGCAATTATTCCTGGTTCATGACTGAACAAATGATACTCGTATAAACCATATTAATCATGCAATGTAATATCAAACAACATTTATTCTCTATAAAACATCGGTTCGGAGATGAGTTATCGACCAGACAGCGTAATGTCTTTTGCGACGTACACAGGGTTTGAGATTACCTGTCCGCAATTTATAATACGCCTCGTGTCCCTTTAATTTCTGCGTACAGAAAAACCGCAACATCTTTGTGAAAGGCAGCAATAAATACACAAAGGCCTCTCTCACGCCATATAAAACTCCATATAAGTTTTAAAATTCATCAGCTCGTCCGCCTTTATCCGGGCTCTTGCGAAGTCTCTATCAGTCCGTTCTGACTGAGGGGGGGACTGGACCCCCACAGAAGTTAGGTACACCTCCGCGTCGAGGATTATAAGATAGAATGGTGGACCGTTTATTATTTATGAAACTCATTCGGTGCAGTTCGTGGTGGTTCAAGAAACTGCCCGGATCAGGTTGAATAATTGATTAGACTTTGATGGCGATATTCCAGGCACCTCCCTGTGCACGCAGCTGTGGGCCAATTGATCCCCAGTTTTGCCGAACAATAGTATTATTACCGTCAAATTCTGACCGAGCCAATTTATCACACTGGCCACCGATATTTAAATAAATGCGAGACATAAATCAGTGTACCGAACACAAAAATTTATTTGGCGCATTGTATCAATTCCAAATGCGCGGGCAATTAATAAACGAATGGCGCACACCTGGTACATACCCAAAAATGGATTTAATCCCCGCGGCTAAGTCCCCATCTGTGTGTTGAACGTTTTGTTTTTACCACTTTTTTTACATATTGATTTTTATTTAAGTTTTAGTATTGTATGTTGCAAACATTTCTTTTAGAATCAATTGTTTACATTGATATAAAGTAGCAAATAGTAATTTATCATATAACAAGAACGTCGTTTATTCAAACGGTGATGAAATGATTGAATGTGTTTGATGAGTTTCATATCTAGTATGAGAAAACTTCTTTGTAACCAAGCATTTGCTTTTTTGAAACATGATTGGAAATTGATGAGTTATTTATTTTACCTCACATATACTTTTTACTTTTGTTTTAAATTTCTAGACTGAGATTCATGTTAGTTAGGTTAGCACGTTTATTGTCAATAATTAGTACTTTGCTTACTTAGCAAACTACTAATAAATAATTCATAATCATTTTCGCTTAATGAAATATCAAGTATATTCTAGAAGTTCATTTATTAATATTATCTCAACGTATTAACGGTAAAGTAATATGGAAAGTTTAACATTGAAAATGTAAGTTTATTGTAGTTGTTAATTACTCTAGTTAATAATCACATATAATATTTAAGTTTCTGAAATTAATTTGTAAACGCTAGTTATATATATTATTGATATACATCAAAATAATAATTTTTCCATTTTTGTTAGTTGAATATTTTAACAATAAAACCGTGATTAAGTACATATCTAAGAGCCATGGTTTTTATGAAGTACAGTCTAACGTCGATAACTCGAACAATAATTTGTGATAAAAAAAATCGAGTTATCAAGACAGAAAATTATAAACTTGTATTTATCATGAAAGTATGATTTAAGTTAGATATTACAAGATACTGGTAGAGTACACAACTTATCACAAATAATATTTTGAAACCTATAAATATGTAATTAATAATACAATCGATATTATTATCGTGTATTATGTAATGTTTTTATTTTAATGCAAAAAAACAGCTTTTTGTATGTGACGAAAGGATTTTGTATTATCATTTACTACGATTCATTAGCTACGATTAAACCGTTCCAGTAAGCTTTGTTTATATTTTCATTTTTTACTCTCTTCGAACAATCAAGTTCAATTACAGTAATAATTGACTGCCTATTTTTTAAAACAATGCCTATTCTATTTACTGGAATACCATACCTCACAGCTACATCTTTCTTACGCGAACCATTTTCCATTTCTTTTATAAGTTTAAATTTTTACGTTTAACATACATGTCAAGGTTAACAAAAGCCAACGTAAAAAATCTGACAGGGTTTTGTTTACTTATAACAGCATACCACAGGATCACACGAAGCCTAGTACTGAACTACCCTAGCATTACCATGCTATAAAGCAAAAATTCGCCTTATCGAACGTTGCACCAAATATCTAGTTCTGAAAATATTCGAGTAATCAAAGTTCCAGTTATCAAGTAAAAATTACATATTTTAACCTGACCGATTTTACCAAACAATTTGCTTCGAGTTATCAAAAATTCAAGTTACCGAAGTTCGACTGTATTATAACATAATAATGTATTAATAAAATTAGACGCACAAATGTTTTCATTAGATTTAAATAAGATACCATTTATTTACCATAATAATAATTTTTTAAGGTAATATTATCATTATTAAACATGTGCCATTTTGAAAATATCATGACGTGTTATTGAATTCGTATACCGTATATGTAAATATACGAATTCAACAATGTGACATAATAGACAGACTTAAAGAAGCAGTAGGTTAGTCAAAATGTAATTAAAAAACAGATTTCTAATTCAGAAATTAAGTAAAAAAGAGTATTTATTACGACGTTTTACAATTTGCATTACTAGTCAAGATAACTAAATATTTAATTTATAAGTAAATGGAGAATTATTTCAACTTAAAATGCTAGTTGTATTAACTTACAAACCAGCTAACTAACTTCTAGGTTTTATCATGTTTTTTTCTAGTTTTCATAATTACACTAATTATCTAAATTATTTAAGTATGACTCGTTAACGTAATTAAACTCTAAACATCTGATAGTGTGACACATACGTGATTAGTATAGTCAAGTCATTACATCTCGACCTGGTAAACTTCAAATCGACCTCGGAATTTATCGGAGACGTATAAAAGTATATTCGCCACCTGCAAACCATCAGTGGTTTCACCTGCGGAAGTCTACATTTCAAACTATTCCTTAGCATCATATATTGTTATTATTAAACAAATTTTATGGCAACTATCGTTTTTGCAAATCGTGGTACGCGCGAATCCCCACGGATGTCTCGATTGCATTTGCAGATGGTCGCACATCTAACGTTATGGTGTGCGGGAGACTTCCTCTCACTGTCACCGCGTAAACCACGATTTTTACTTTGGCAAATGGACTTTAAAGTTAGCGGAGCGTGGATGATCTTATTTATTGTGGCTTTTATGGGCTTTACGGCTTACATGTTTGCGAACCACTCGATAAACTTAATTAGTGGCTGATCTCCGGATTTTCTACTTTGGGGCATTAACCATTTATGGTCGTGTTTTGATGTCAGACACGGAAAATTGGTTCTTCCAACAGCTTTATTATAAAAGAAAAGGAATAAAACCGTGAATTACACACGTGGACGATAAAAATATATTGTTCCCATCAATAAGTTACGTTGAAAATCGGCTCCGGCAAAAGAATCTCCCGGGACAACGTTAATTCCCTCCTGTTACAAAGGTGGAGATTAAATTTCGGAACGGTAGGGATTAGGACGAGGTTTCTGTCGTTACGAGCCAAACGTCACATCGAATACTGATTACAAATTGTTACAAATGTAAGATCCCATCTCCGTCGAGTTACGTGACACGACAATGTACTACAAGATATTTAACGTTGAACGGACATCGTACCGTTCGCAGCCCGGTCAATCCTAAAGTTATTATTAAGTTTAAATTGCGCAGATTGTGACTGGGCTTTTAATTAAGCCATTAAGATAGATGGATTGTATAGACTATTTGTTATTTTATAAATTTATTACAAAACTTTAAAATAAAATTTTATTTTAAAATGAAACGTAATTATAAAAGTTATCAACTAAATTTCGACCCTGTTTGTGCCTTGACAAATAATTTAAAAATATTAACTTCAGTTGGTAAATTTGGTATATTAGTTTTTCTTGATTTATTAACAATTAATCTAAAATTTTTTATAATAAATACATTTTTTTTAAAGAGATTTTTGTTTAAAGACTATTTTTATAATAAAATTGATAATTTACAAATTTTAGTGTATTGAAACTACATTCATCCGTAGAGGAAAAAATAACTTACAGTTTCTTGATATCTAGGGTTTACTTTAAATAGAAAAAAACTCTTTTTATAAAAACTTTGGTTACTTAATACCTTGTTGACGTTTTTTGTTTTGTTAATACACTAAATATGTTTTATAATAAACACTTTTTAAGAGAATATTTTTATAAATAAATAAAAAAATAAAAAATGTCTTCTTTTTAACCACATCCGTGTACATACATATTTGCTTTCATTTACATTTATTAACCGATTTTTTGTATATCGATTATTTTAAATTTAGCAATAGACTAGGTGCAATCAAATTTAAGGTAAACGATGACTAATTCTAATCTAAATACATACCGTGATGGAAAAAAGTATGGATATATATTTACTTGTTACAAATGTTACTTACTGTTTTCTGTAGTCTGTTGCAAATCGGAACAAATCTAATTTATTGCAAAATCGGTTCATTAATCACATTGATCATTATATTCGCATGTTTTTACTATTTTTTTCTAATAAAATATCAATTTCCCGAAAAAAGTATGGAATATTAATATTCATAAAAAATTAACAATAACTTAGGTATTTCAATGTTTTGTGGCATAACCTTTGGCTTCTATGTCTGCTTCGCATCTTTTAGACATCTCTGCAATGTGTCAACAGAAATTTGTTTCTACTGCTCCTGTATGGTTTGCTTTTGATGCTTTTTGTTCTGCCTAATATTTCAAAAGATGCTCAGTAAGATTTAGATCAGGGAACTGAGATAATCATTCAAGCAGAGTTAAGTTTTTCATTAGAAACCACTCTTTAATAATATTAGACGTGTGTCTTGATGAAATATACAACGAAGTGGCGTTTCTTTCTAAGCAAATGGAAACATGGCGTTTTCCACTATGTACAGGGGCAACTTGGGATCGAGAAAAGTATCCGCAAACCATAATGCTTCTGCCACCAGGTTTAATCGTATAATGGTATCGTTGCGCCACTGACTGTCTCACAAATTTTCTGCCATCCGACCCAAACAAATTAAATTTACGTTCGCCCCTCCAAAGGACAGTGATCCATTTTTCCTGAATCCATTACTAGTAGGATTTTGCAAATGCCAGTCGGAACGCTTTGTTTTTCTTTAATGGCAGATTTTTTAACTGCAACTCAAAATTATATCGAAATTCTTCCGTGATTTGTCTTGGAAGTTTTCCGTCGATTTTTAACACCACCTTGAGTGTGGAATTTGCACAAAATCTTCGAAACAGCACTGTGAGTTATATGTAATGTTTCTGCCACGTCACATTACGTTCGGCCACCTTCACAAACTTCAACTGCTCTTTTTCTAAATTGAAGTAAAAAGTAAACGTGTTTGGGCATTATGAAGTTGAAACTGACGGAAAATTTTAAGAACTAAAGTAGAATTGACCGCAAATAAAATAATATTCCATACTTCTTTTCAAGCCAAAAAAAGTATCCGATAAAAAGATCTAATCAAGAAGTGATGAGTAAACACAGCGAATTTGTTTAATGCCATGGATATGAAAAATCCTAGGGGATAAAAATCTAATTTTTACAAATACTTTATATATTTTCCTATTACAGTAGGTATGTAATTATTTTACAAATTTGTGCTTCGTTCGAAATATGTCGCTTACAATTATTTTATTTTATCTGGTCTCAAGTATCATAAACGTGTTTGTGTTCTACGTTGTTATAAGCATTTGTTGTATATTTTTGCTCAAAAATCCGGTAGATTTTACCCAGTTGGAGAAATTCTACGCCAACCGTCCTACGTTTTGGTTTAGTAGCTTGAAATTTTTGTCAATGTGCGTTATTCACAAACAATGGAGGCGAAGGATCACATTACTATTGTTTCCTGATCAACATTTCCAAATGGTTGATTGTTTCGTTAACCTCGAATCAATGTATGACACGTACGCGTTTATTTCCCAAGATTAGCAATTGTTTGTTGACCGATGTGAATACGTGGATGGCACATGAAGCATCCATTGTTCCCGGCGTTCCGTGTTTATCGGGAACCCAAGACGTATTTATGGGCTGTGTGCATGTGTTGCACCCCGTTTATCGGGCCTCGTTTGTTCGGCCTTCTGTTTTCAGTTACATCGCACACCGAAATAGAAGCCGATCGACACCTGTTCATCCTTTCAAAACTCCCGTTTTTAAGTGCGGATTCGAATGAAGCAATCGATATCGTTATAAATGTTGTAGTGGTAAATATTTTTTACAAAGAGGATGTAAGAAGTAACTGTAGAAATTTAAATATTCAATTATTCCCGAACAAGGCTCCGCATACAAATGACGGGCTTGTGTGTACGCGCACTGAAGTTAATTTCAAGTCTGCATAAGTGAATTAAAAATATAACAAAATGGTTTGGATATGCCGAGTAAATCATTGAATGCATAATTTCGGTTTATTATTTCGTGCTAAAATTAATTTTTGACCTACAAGTTTACTAGCTGCCTTAATTAATTATTAATTAGTTCTATGGGGCATCGATTATATTATTAAAAGTGACTAATAATTAATATCGGAAAAGAATAATATATTTCTTTCTAACAAAAATAATTAAACCTATATTGACTAATGAAGTTTTTTATTATTTTAAAATTTGTTTGTGTTTGATCCATTTGGAAGAAATCTATAAAATGTGATTCAAACTCAACGTATGTAAGACTGTTTTTCCTATAACTATGTGTTCTAAAATGCACCTCGTTCGAACTACAGTCACACCAGAAAAATCGGTTCTGTTATGTTGTAGTTACTATTAAGGAGTACATTTTTTGAAAATTTAGGTGCCTTCGTGTTTAAAGATATTCTAATTATTCTCATATCTAAAATACTTTCATTGAATAAAATTTTACAACGAGAAATTTTAATTTTCATCTTGTATTTTATGTAAAAGTCTAAAATTCATTCTTTTGTATATTTTTGATACAACTATTTTTTTACAAGAAAATCGTGAAAAGCAAAGAAGAGAATTTTCAAAATACTGAACTAAACTAAAAATAAAATTACAATAAAATTCCCAGCAGAAATACCTAAATTGCATTGTCTATATTCAGTTACTTTTCTCCTACATTCATTACTTTGTTAAAAACACTAATTTCTTAATTACCCTTAATAACTTTGGACTATTTGCGTGTGTAAAAACTAGGGACAGAAACGGTTTACGATCACGTACTTTCAAATAAAAAATATAAAATTTTGTCTTTTGTATTTTTTTGATGCAACTAATATCAAAGAAGAAAATCTTAAAAAGCAATGGGGAGTATTTTCAAAATAATGAACTACTAAACAATTTATTAATAAATAAAAAATAAAATTATAATAAATATTAATAATTATAATATATGTCCTCTCCTTGCTGCGATACTACAACCTTCCATTTTTCTTAACTTATAATGTCAAAAATGTTCTAAAATGCTCGGAGAGTTTGTGGCAAATATTTATATTTTTTGCAATTTTTTCATAAAAGATTAGATATTAAAAAATATACCAATTTTTTTTAGATTTTTTCATATCCAACAAGGTAAATTTAGAATTTCTCATAAACATAAAATTTTGACAAATAGAAGTATATAACCCCTCCTAAATCCCCCAAAACTAAGTTTACATTATTTCTGAAGAAAAAAAAATAATAATAAAGGGGGGGACATTCAAATTTTCAAATTTGATTCGTAATTTTAGCTACAATATCAAAAAAATCGATTTTTCAGTACTACTTTGAATGGCTAGAATTCGGGGAGTACGACTCATGTTCTTGGAAAAAGTTTTATTTTGACTTTTACTGTTAAAATATATGTCTATACATCGAATTTTGAATCATCCTATATAAAATTTTTTAAGACTGAAGATATTAAGAGATGCTTTTTGAAGATTTGTTAATAATTGCAACAAAATGTGCAAATCATATTGCACTGTGTGTACTTGTTCCCAACCCATAAAACATTTACATCGCGCATCAGTCAAGTAAAACTCGGTCTAACCTAAAATTAATAAATCTCCCGGGTCCTGATCTCACCACGCGCCCAGCCCATTTTTACCGATTAATCCAGAAATCCAGATGGGCAGGCGAAACTCCTCTAAAAAAAACGACGTGTACGTGCCAAACAGTCTCGGGGATCGTCTGGAAAGCGACCCGGTCCGGTCCTGGATCCACCTTTGGATTTTCGGGCCGGTTTATCGATCTGAGGGCGCTACAACGGCAGCCCGGCCTCTCGCCACGCTGTTGCCTTGTCTGTTAAGTTCGCCTTGCTTTGGGGATGGATTAATTGCTTCAATCAGCTGTTATATACGTTGCAAGCAATATTTCATTTATTAGTATCTGGAATATTTGAATTACTTATAACTGGAGTGGTTTGTTGTGCAATATTACAAAATTGAATGAAAACATTAATATTTCAGGTAAATTGGATAATTCGTGCTGGATACATTTGGTGGTATTTATTCTAGAAAGTACTAAAAAAGTAAAAAAAATGCTTTTCAATTATTAATATTACAAAATAAAATTTCATAGAAAATTTATGTGTAATCTTGAAACAAATTGTTTCAGTTTAATAACAGTAATTTCATAAACACTTCTTCTTGTCCTTTTGATTCCAAATTTTAAATTATTAAAGCAGCAGTGCACAAGGTAAAAGTGCGAATTCCCTCCCACGACTGGAGTGTGGTTTTCGTGCGGGAGCGGAAAATTCCCTCGGTCGCGTCTCCGAAACCCTGCGCCAGTCCTCCGGTTCGCAGGATCGTCGCAGGTTGCCCCAGTCGGTTTGGCAACAGCGTCCGCAATGCTGCTGGCATATCCTTCAGTCAGTGTGGTTGGCCAGTGAGACTGCCTGAAATTCACCTGAAAAACTTAACCTCCTTTTCAATAGGTAGACAGTCCCGGTTCTGTAGTTAGGATCCGTTTTTTGTGTCAACTTCCGATTTTTTTCGTTCGGTTCTTGAGCAGATTTTGGAGTCGTGCGTTGCCCTGTTCTACTGTTGATGTACAGTGCGTTGGCGAAACGTTTCCCTTCGGTCGGCCGTTTCGTGCGAATAATTGTTGGAGGCGACTGAAAAAATTGCCAGGTGAAACTCGTTATTTAATGTTTAAATTGTAGTTTAAGTTAAACAACAGGTATTTTTGCTAATTCTTTGAGTCGGACACACTAGGTTTTTTGTTAAGGTTGAATTTTCGAAATACTTGATGATTTATTGAGGGTTTTCATGACCTAAGCCACTTTCATTTAGAGGTAGATCTTACAATTTTTATTCATTCCATATATTGTTTTGTGATGTTTCTGTAGTTGTAATTGTGCTTGGTTTTTATAATTACTATGTTTAATTAATTTTATATTATGTTAATTTAGTATATTAACCATATTATTGCTGATCATAATTAATTTTCCCAATGATTTGAAATGTTTGTAATTAACCTATTTATAGTTAAATATTCACAGTGATTTTTAGGAGAATTTTATATTTACATTAAATTAAAATAATAAATTTACTTAATTATTTAATTTATTTCAATCTTTAATCAATTAATCCATCTTGCTCTAAATTAGATCAAGCGAGGAAAGTTGCGATTCCCAGCTGAACCACCCAAATTGTATTTTCTATATCTTGTTACTTTTCTCCTACGTAATTCATTATTTTGTTAAAACACTAATTTCCTAATTACTTATAATTATTTTGCACAATGTTTGAGTAAAAACTGGCGACAAAAACGGTTCACGATCGCGTAATACTTTCAGATAAACGATCTACCACTGTATTATAATTGCATTCTTCCGCACGAACTTGTATGTATAATTAATAAATTCGTTTTTACAATATAATTAAGTTAATTAATAAACCAGACGGAGATTGGATAATTAGGCAGACAAAAAATGTGATCGCTCAAAATCGAAAGGAAATTAATTAAAGGCCGAATTTTTCGGAGGAAAGGACACCGATTAAATTTATATTCGACACTGTTAAGTTTACAATTATACAAAATTCTGGCTTGCTTGATTTATTTTAGTTTAAATCAATAATTTAAATAGTAAATCTATTTTAAAAGTTTAATTTTTATCTATTGATCTGCTTTTGCCCAGAATAGATTGTTTGATTCATTTGATAAATGCGATTACACAATTGGCAAAAATTATTTACCCTTAACAAAGATTTTCCACCAGGATAATGTTGTAAAGTACAAGCCTCAACTAATCCGGGATAGATTTATTTGAAGAAAAAGAATTTGCAGCCTCAAAGTTCGAGTTAAATAGTCTTGAGTATCTCTTGGAAGGATTTACATAGATAAGATCACATAATAACGACTAATAAAGATATTTTTAGGTCTGCTTTGTTATTTGAAACTGTAGATATATTAGTTAGCAATTAAATTTCAATAAAAACTGGACAGATGGATATACCTTCGTTATTGTTGATCGTTATCAAATATGTCTCTTAGGGAACAATAATAAATAAGAAACCACAACAATGGAGTATCTCACACGAAAAATTACGGAAAGATATTTCTCGGTTGAAAACATGTTTTAGTCGATTTCTGTATCGCTTTGAATTTTACATCGCCTAAATAATGATAGCGTCGGGTCAAATGTAAATATCCAGCCGGTGTTTTACGGTGAAGTTTTACGGTTTTGACGCGTCCTAGTTCTCGCACATTACACCTTTTTGTTCTGTACCCGTTTCCTCGAAAGAATGACGATAATAAAATGTTTGGATAGGACATTTGGATAACCGGAAACATCTAGAACGAAAAGGGCTTCGCCTCGCCGACGGAATGAGTTCCACCGGGAATGATAATTTTTCTGACGTTATGTTCGGACGATACTACATTTCCTTAACGTAAAATACAGCAGCCGGCTCATTAATACACGCGCGACCACATTTATCTCTTACACTTGACGTTTCCTGCTCGAGAAAAGTCGAATTTCGATGTCGCTCTTTATTTGCGAAACGACAACAATATGAAAAATGTTATGGACTAGAGTTACGAGTGGTACAAAAAATTTAATCCCGCCAAAACTGCACGAACCCGAATTTTGTTGGCATTATTTTGACGTTGAAATATCGTTCCATAAATTTTATTTGATGGATGATAACGATTGTCGGCATTCTTTACTGCCCTTTTAAAAATGTCCGGTTAATGTGCAATGATTTTTAATGCTCGGAACGCGGACCTTGATTGAGGGAATGTATCAACAAAAAACAACGGATCATGAAAAATTGCCCGTTGGACAAATGACTAATCCTGTAATCCCAATTGCTCTTAAATATTTAAGGAACATTCTCTCTCACAAATATGGTGGATGCGCGACTTATTGACATTTTTCTGGGGCAGTCTTTTTCATAAACGTTGAGTTGTTTTTTGACATCAGTTACAGAACATTTAGTGTGGCCTGTTTGAGATAAAAACTCTCCAATAACCTCCTTACGTATAGCTGAGGAATTAATTAGTTCCTCAGATTATGAGATACTGATTCATTAATTTATTTCTTCTTATCAACTAACAACTAATTAAGTGTATTTCTTAGTGCTAATAAGACCACAAATTCAATTTTGTCCTCTAAATTATGTTCACTAATGTCACCATATTTAAAGATATTTTAATATATAACATTCTAATATGTTTTTTTTTAATATATTCCCTGAATTAATTGATCGGAAAAAATTAATTTATTAGTAAAATGTGACTTTTAATTTATTCCCATAGACTTTAATATACATTATTTTTGTGAACCAAAATAGGTACAATGGACATGATATGACAAGTCATTTCCATCTTAAATAGGCCACACTGTACTTAAATGAGTACAATGAGTGTATAAATGCTTAAATTTTGAATAATTTTTATGTTGTAAAAAAGAGCTAAATCGGCTTATTTGACCTTTCTTATCGTTGTTTTAAAAATCAATAAACCTTTTACGGAAATCCTCTTAATGAACTTTTTACAGTATTTTTAATTGAAAAAATTTGCACTTAACGGTAAATCAACTCAATAATATAATCACCATCTGTAGAAATTATTGGCAAAAATACCTGTAGTGATTTTACCCCTTATTGTTTTATCCTTTCCATTGCAGATTCGCCGGATTTAACAATCATTTCAATCCAAAAAACCCTAACCACTAACAAACAACTAATCCAAGTAAAACGATAGAAAAAATGCGCGCGTTAAAAGCACACCTATGCTAAAAACCCGACTGTAGATCCCCAACTCACTCAACTGCCCCCCATAAATCGAACGATACTCAAATCGGTATGGCGTGGGGCTACTGGAGCGCTACCACGGTCTCGGACCGCGGCCGGAGCCCCAGAAGAAACCAGCAACAGAATAGTTCAGGTCATGCCAGCCATCAGCAGCAGAACCATCAGCAACAACAGCAGCAACAACCGCAGATACCAATCACTGTCGAGGAACGGGCGCCGGTCGTGACGCAGGCATATCCGATGGCGATGGCGCCCAACAATAACGTGCCGATGGTTGCTGAATTCGAAGATCTGCACTCGCAGCTGAGCAGGAGGCCCTCGCTGGATCTGGGGTCGATGGGACCGCAGGGAGCATTGGCAGGTACTAGAATTGATTGTGTGAAGGGGTTATACGAAGGTCCGAGGGCTTGGCAACTATTTATCAGTTGAAGGAGTGTTCTTGATGGAATTGGTAATGTCTATGGTTGATTCGTATGTTTAGAATGGATAACAAGTAGTAACAAATTGAAGGTGATGTTTTAATCAACGATTATGATGATGAATATTTACCTTGAATATATATATATATATATATATATATATATATATATATATATATATAAAAATTGTACTATCCCTTTATTTCTTATTTTTTGTTTTCAATTGATTTGTAACATATATTTAATGCCCTAAATGTACAGCAATTTATTAGATAAAGAATATTATTGACTTTTTCATCTCATTTTTACACTTTTTATTGTAGTTTGATGAAGTTGGGCAAAATCATTTTCATTCTTGAAACTTGAATTTTTGTTATTTATTTTATATTTATAATTATCTTAAATAAATAACAAGTAACAAAAACATTATTATTAACGTTACAAAATAATTAACTTAAAAATTTCAATTTAAATAAAAATAACGATTTAAACTAATAATAGTTTACATAATACGTATTTATTTTATATATTTTATTAAGGCACGGATTATTATTTTCTTAAGTTTACAATATTATTCTGAATTTTCGTTCTCCGGAATTACAAATGTTGATTTAGATACATTTCTATTTATGTGCCCCTGTTTTGTAATTTTCATATTTAATATCTTTTTGTTCGTTTTTCGCATGACAGAGACGATGAGTTTGTAAAGCCAGTGAATGTATTTGAGCTTTAATTTATTTTATGTATACGAACACTGTCGACAGTTTTTTAATTAATTTACAATTTCATACCAATTTTTTTGGATGTAATACGCTTATTTGTGCAATTTTAATATAAGTACAACATACAAATAATTAAAAAGAAAATTAACTGCTCTTTGTCTTGAAAGCAATTTTTAAAATGAACATTTATTAGAAAATATTGTACATTCGAACCCTTATGATAAGAAAAATATATTTAATTACAATTTAAAAAGAATAGGATAAGAGAAGTACATAAAATAAAACTTTAAATTAATATAGCAAAATAGCATGGATTCTTTTAATTTAATCACTTGGCTGTCGCACTTTATTATTATGTATAAAATATACGTAGAAGTTGTATTATTAAGCTTAGAGCTATTATCATAATGATTAACTACATCGAACAATCCATTTTGCTATAGCACCACTTTAAATTTTCATTAATAACTTTAAAGTTAAACAGAACTTTAATGAAGATCCTTGGAATTGAAAAGATTTTTGTTTCTTTAAATAAATGAACAAAACGGTTTTCAACTTGCTTTAAAATATCAGTTTAGAAATTCAGCTTCTTCATTAAAGCTTACAAGGAACGACCTCTTAGTACCATTACATTCCTAACATTAATAAATTGGCTTCCAACTTCTTTCTCATGATCGATCGCCAAAATATTTAAAATTAAAATTCATTGTACTTAAAAAAACAATCAACATAGAATAGTACCGCAACAAGTTCATAGTTCGATAGTTGCCGCCTCGGACGTTCCTGCTCCCCATTTAGCCGCCAATAGCTTGCCGCCTCCACACACGGCCCCACTTACAGGCATCCTGTGTGCGGCACACGGCAGTCGCGGCCCCGGCGGCGGTACCCTGTCGGCCGGCAACACGCTGACGAGGGTCGGTAGCCGGCACACCGCCGTCGAGTACGCCGTGCCCCATCACTTTCACCATCACCATCACGCCTACATCGAGTACCATCACCAGCAGCAACTCTCGTTCTCCGACGACGATTCCAGCTCCGAGCCGGGATACGCGACAGGTTGGTGATGGATGTTGTGCCTTTCCTTCGATGTTTTCGTTTTAGTGCATTTTTGCATGGCGATTTTTTACTTTTTTATTGTTAATAGCATGGTGCATTTTGTAAGGTGTTTTATGTTAGCAAAGAATTGATCAATTTTATTTTAATTATTAAAGAATTTTTAATTGAATTGCATTTTATTTTCGTCAATATTATTTTTAACAATTTGATATTTGATGGGTGATAAACCAGAGTTTATATGACAACTGCGTTTTTCAGTTGTAATACGTTATGAAATATAAGTGTAATCATTTTTCTTTCATAATTTAGAATTGCATGTACTGAATAAATAATTATGAATTATGTAACTAAAGGTATCAACTATACGTGATCTTCTATCTAAACTGTAGAAGTTTATTTTATTTCAACGTATATAATATCGTTGAATTACTTAGATCAATAAAATTTCACAGTTTATCTAGTTCATAATGTGTATGAAGATATTATGTTCTACTCTACTTACGTAACATCGTTAAAATGAATATTTAAAACTGATCATCATCAAAATGTGACAATAACGAAATATAATGCATTATATACAGATGTGTCAAAAATGTATAGTATAAATACTTTATTCGACGGTGAATAAAGTTTTAGGGAGTAAGAATGTGAAGATGATAAATTTAAACAAGGTACAAATTGCTGGTTTAAAATTTTATTAACATAAATCCAATGAATAAAGGAAATAATTTAAAAGGTATTTCGTTCTTTCACAAAGGTTATTCTCCCAGGGCCAATTAGTTCAATAGTCCATAATTTTCCTCGTCTTGTCAAAGTAAATTTTCCAAAGTTTAAATGGAATAATTTTCCAGTCAAAGCTGTTTAATTACAACAAGTAATAAGAAAACTTACTTAAAATCATGTTTACATAAATTGTTTCCTAGTTTAATAGTGAAATTTTCGATGGAAAGCGGCTTAGCCAACGTCTGAGAAAATTGCGTCTTGCCTCAGTTTGTATTTTGATTATGAGCTTTAACGCGAAATCTGTTTAGACTGCATATTAGTGGAGTTGGAGTTTGTGTTTGGGATCCCTGAAGGAATTAAGTTTTCATGAAGTGTGCGTGCGAGGAGAAGACCTTAACTCGCTTAATAAAATCTCCAATAATGGAAGCGGAAAGTTTTCGCATGAGTATTATGTTCAGAAATTTATCACACCTAGTTACAGTAATTTTGCAATGTTTATTGTCTTGTACCAAAGTTTTCCTTTAAATTTAAACTTCTACCCAATCTTCTAAAGTAAACACGTACCATATGCATGTACATTTTAGTTAATGGCATCGGCTACACCTGATTCCTTATCGGTTAAATAGTTAAAAATTACAGACCTCTCAATATTTATCAAAGCCATTAAGGAAATGCAGCTACTATTAATAGTTACAAATGTGTTCCAGTGCCATAATGGAAATTGTTTACACGCATGTATTCGTAATTGTTCCATCGCATGCCATTCACCGATAAAAAACCTTTTTCTTCACCACGTTCCAATGCGGCCTTTCGGGATACGTATTGGATGAGTTCCACTTACTTGAAGGAAACTATATCAATTAACCTGCGTGAATCTTAAGTATATACGTTTTGTGAGAAATAAGACAGTTCCAGCCGTGTGGCAATCTCTGAGGGTTGTTTTTCTTTTGCGAAAGTTCCTGGATAAATTGACTCCTTTGGATAACCAAACTTTGTTTCACGTTCTCGTTAAACTTGATAGTGTAATATTGTTGCCTGAAGATTTTTTGAGGCTGTTAATCATCCCCACAGAAACCATAAAAAAATTACGCAAAATATTATTTCCAGGCACGGTCGAGTCATAATTTAAAACACGCTTTCGGTCTCGTTCATTTAATCACCCCCACAACTATCAATCACTGTTAGTGCCGCGAATTTTAGTTCGGCAACGTAATTGACGGTGCCCATAGTTTGGACGGCATTCAGTCCGGATGGTTCGCCTCCCTGACTTTCTGGCACTGTCAACGGCACTCCGGTCCGATTGTACTCGGCGCAACGGGAAATTGAGTTATGTGCCGACTTTGTCGCTGCGACAAAACTGAATGGCCACTCCCGTGGAATGAGATTCGACTACTTTTTTCTCTCTAAAAGCGGCACCAAGAGCAGATCAGATCTATTTCGGTAAATTAGGTCAGAGTTCTATTGTGCAGTTTCTATCCAATAAACCTAACTTTTTTGTAACGAGAATGTTGCAATTTAACATTTTATACTGTCAATAAATTGCACTTTGGAAATACCTCATCTGTACATTTAGGATCAGTGTCAATCACTTAAGACATTTAACTGAAGTTTTAAATTCTAACACGGTATCATTACGTATAAATTGTCTTCTACAAATACTTTGAGATTACGAACCGAGAGTCTACAAACTTAATGATTTGCCACAACTTATTTATAAATTCTAACCACCAGAGTAAGTGCTATTAGATAGCAATTTTTATGCACATTCAAAAGAGGCACTTTTCCGCAACAAAGAAGCCAATCGTAGCCAAGCAGTTTGATTATTAAGTGCAACTGTTGTCTAAATCATTTTTAAACATCCCCAGGTATTAAAGTTTGAGTTCCGGTTAATTTTGCCGAACATAGCAAAGGAACTTCTATCGGTCATTAATTTGGTAATGTTTTTCCTTTTGTATTACTAAAAACTTGAAAACTTGAAATGAAATGTTTGGTCTTTGTTATGCTTATTGTAATTGTTTAATGAAGTTAAGTTTTACTCAACTGGGCTCTGTGACATTAACTAAAAGCAAAATGTTCTTTATTAATAATTCCAAGTAATCTGCCACCCAGAAGGAATATCTAATTAACCATGTCTCATAAATTCTCTGCTAACGAGCAATTTTTATGCACATTTAAATGAGCTAACTTCTCGTGGTGTTACTCCAATAGCCGTAATAAAATTGTTTAATATGGGGCAATGTTTTTTATACTCTTTTTCGAAATAATGAAGTGGTTTGTTTCAATTTTTATGTAAACTTTTGCTTCTTAAAACTCGATTTTTCACACTTTATTACCATCCAGTCTTGCAACTTATTTAATTTATCACAAAGCTTAGAATTAAATTTGTAAAGCTTTTTTCTATTTGCCTTCCGCCTTCTGACCTTTGAGAAATATCCACTTCGAATTACATTAATGTTATCATGTATCTGATATTAAGTGTGGCGAAGAGTAATTTTTAATCATGCCGACATTTTGAAGACGTCATCCGCGAAACTCGGCCGATTATTCAGAACGTTGCAGACGAAACTTTTTCGCTGTTCGCTAATTTAGTTCTGGGCGTTTCGAAAAGTTATCTGAGAGAATGGACGATGTTTACAGCCATGTCATCTTGCTTTGAAAGCCAATCTGGCTGCGTTGCAAAAGTTTTCGGTGTCCTTTGCTGGTTTAAAGCCGAACTTGGTCATGATATGAGATGGGAAGTTAAGTTTTTAGTCAGGACATATTTTATTAGTTTTGAAGTTAGCCTGTTTGGAATGTGTGACAAATTTAATTATGGTGAAACAATTTCATAGTTTCAAAAATATTACATTATCCATTAACACCATATTAAACATACAACTTTGTGTTGCTCTGTAACTTTGAAACTGCTTCTGATGCAGCAAAGATGATTTTTTTTAGTACATGATAATGAAGAAGTGATAAATTTCTGTGGAACTTGATACAATATACCGTGAATTGTTTTTTTTAAACAAATAATTTTATCGAAATACGAAGTTATATGTTTATATTCATTGTAGTTTTTAATAACACGTTCACAATCGAACAGTTTTGGCAAATACGAAAACACACTGTTAAATTAAATACACGTAAAAATTCCACCAATTCATAAATTCAGTTTTGTCAAATTGTAAAAACTCATTTTTAATTAAAACACGATCCGGTTTGCTTGTTCTGTTTTTTTAATTAATTTTAACTGATGATTTTAATGTTTGGTGCGTTGTACGTGTTTTATGTGTGTTTCGTGAAGGCAAATGGACTGTTTCTGGGATTTTAATTGATAGAAAATGATTTTAAAAATAAACTTGTGTTGTTGTTGTTTTCTTATTGCATGTATTTTTTTAATAGGTGTGTTTTTAATAAATATTTATTTGTTTTTTAATGTCTTTCACATTTCCAATGAATTTTTTCAAGTGAAATACAAAAAAATCTTTCATGATATTTTTCAATTCCAATTGGTAGAGATGGGAATACTGGTTCCACAAAAATTGTGCCCTCCAAGCGACCGTTCCACAAAAATACCGCTCGTGGTATTAAAATACAGACACATCTCTATCAATTGGTATAGATTTGGATTATATAAGAGGAGCTGCATTCTATAGTCGAAGCCACGTGCCCGCACATATATTTATTAAAAACTTGATTGGACATCATATTCTCCTTTCATCCATTAATTTGTATGATATATGGTAGATAATAGTCTTGAACTCATTAAAGTTTAAGAAATTTTTTTTTCTTAAATCTTTTTCTTAAAATGTCCTCAGATGTGACTTTAGGAGGAATCATGTGCTATCTGTCTGTTATCTAATAAAACGTTCAATTTTAAATATTATCTGACAAGCATTAAATTGTGAAAACTAATGTGTTAAGTCAGCAATCGAAATTCTCATATACTTTTTTCAATGATATGTAATTTAATGTAATAGTTTTAATAAAATTAATGTGTTAATCTTTTTTATATTTTGTAATAGATGCTGTACATAATTTGTTATGGTCTCTCCTTTTAGGAAAGAAGATTCACATCATTATCTTAAATTTGTTTGGTAAAACTTAATAAATTTAGATAACTGCCTTCTAAATAATAATTACTTTGACTCTATTAGATAAAAGTCTCAAATTTCCAGTAAGAGATTTTCTGGCATTCTTCCATAATATCCCTTATCTTTCATTCTCGATCACATTGCATTTCTGCGGTTCTCCTTAAACACCGCCACTAAGTTCATCACAATAATAAATGAATAAACATTTGCGTAATTGAATTGTGTCGGCGGCACTTCAGTAGGCAGTGCAGCTTCCTGAAGGAATTGTCCTGCGAGTCACTGTCTAAACCTATTAATTATAACGAAGACCCGAGTAATGAGGAACTGAAACAAGCGCATCCCAGTCTATTTATATACCCGTAATAATTTTTCGAGTCGCCTTGTCGTCCTCGTAAATCGTCCCGTGATTTTTCGCCGTCTTAACATCACGACTAGCGTAGGTACAAATAAATTTGTTTGTTGCGAGCGCAGCCTCATTGTTTCAGTTTTCCAGCAATAAATCAGCGAGAAGACGTCCTTATTAAGTCGAGCCGTCCACCTTGTGTCGAGTTCGGGATACATGGAATATAAAATGTTGACTGGCATTTTAGTTTGGAAGGTTTTATGTCGCGGAAGAACCATATGGCATTCTTTTATAGGAAACAGCAAATAACATGAAATTTTAAAGCTGTGAAATATTTTGCTGATCTTTGTGATAAATCTGCGTAGTTAAATTACAAAACTATAATTTTTATGAAAGAGTGACATCTGTTTCATCCAACTTTATTATATACATCGCTTATTCTGAAATTTTTGTCAATATAATAAAAAATATGCTAAAAATTGCCATTTAATTCTACTACTAATATTCACCTTCCTAATTATCTAACAAACATCTCGGTTGAGTTATGAAGCTCTAAACCGTTCTTTGTGCCGTCTCACAGGCTCAAAATCAGGAGGGATAAATCATAAAATTTGCTGATTTTTAACTGGATCCTCGAGTCGGTCGGTCTGATACGGTGGCAAATGCCGGTAGTTGGCGTCCGTAAAGGTGCCATGACTCTTCTTTTATGTCCATATTAGAAAGACGTTTATCTTATCTTCACGCTGGAATTCCCTGAACCGAAATTGGAATCTCCGTAAAAAGTCTATGAAGTTGTTAATATATCGTGTTCCGGAACATAAGGGCTTTTAAGAATTCAATATGTTTGATGTAATTAATGGTGGAATTGCTGAATACAATATTAAAAACCACTAAATAAACATTTTAATGCGAAATTCATGAGTTATTGATTTACTGTTATTAACAAAATACAATTGTGTAATATAATATTCAAAGGTTTAATTAAATTTCTACTCTTAATAAAACTAGAAACATTTTTATTTTAATAGAAAATATAATTTTATCATGCATGCATATTAATTTACATTTGTACTTTATGAATTTATATTTGATAAATAAAACTATTACAATAAATTATCGTTACATGTGAAATCGTTACATCTGAAATACAATGCCCTCGAGTAATTAATGAATTTTGTTGAAATTTGTTATCAAACTAGTAAAACACAGTTACGTCAAAAACATTTTTTGTTAATAATAATAGCGTTATCTAATTACTCTAAATTGATTGTCATATTATCAAAATATTTTATTTATAATATACTTTGTAATTCCACTAATAAATTATTAAATTAAAATTACAGTAATCGACGACTGTATCGAATATAAGTTTTTATTTAACTCTCTTTATTAAATAAAATTTCCTTTTTAATATATTATTATTGTTATTATTATTATTATTTTATATAGGATATGTTTTTCGTCAATTATTTTTAAGTTTGTTAATATAACTTTGTAACACAATTTAATTTAAAACCAGAAATTTTTATTTTAATAAAGAGCTCAACAAAACTGTTTCGTTCAGGCAACCCAGTGTGCACTCGACATTTTCGAAATCATTCTTAACAGCATCTCATAGAGGTATCCTTACGGACGTTTGGTACTAAGGTTGAGTACTTTTTTTGTGTTTGCTGTAAGTTTGTATCTTTATGTCCTAGAGTAAAAATATATTTAGTCAAAATTTCTATTTTAAGACTTTTGTTTACATTTTCGGAATTAATTTATTTGAAATATATTTATTATCAAATTACTTTTTTATCAATCTATCGAAACATATTTTTACTGATTTTACTTATTAAAAAAATTATAAAACAATTTAAAAAGTTTAATTTAATTTTGTATATATCCCTTGATAATAAATTTGACTTAAATTCTTTTTAGATATAATTAATTTTCTTTTTATATTTTACGAAATATTTTACTAAAATGTATCTGTTGATTACTCATAATTAATAATATATTTATTAATAAATATTTGGCATTTTTAAGGTAATAAATTATCATTTTACTAGAATTTCGAACAGTTATCTATTATGATGACTCATTAAATTGTATTATTAAGGTTTCTAGTAGGCCATCATTTAATTAATAAACAAAAATGTTGCACTTATAATAAAACATTCGTGCAGGTTTACAACATCTAGTCGAAATACGTGCAACCTGGTTTAGAATATAGAGCAGACATTAAAGATAAATTTCGTCTGGGTCACGTGTTACACCGTTTGAAATCTTGTTACTGGTGAGCGTTTAATTACATTACCAAAACCAAACTCTCTGCATAGTAAATTGTTTTGAGTATCTTGCTTTACTTGACCGCAATGGCATTAAATTATTAATCAAGGAAACTGCCTGTTTGCGTTTTTTCTTCAAAAATCTCTTAAATCTGCCCTTTTAACATTAACTGGCGGGCACGTAATAATATTACATATAAGCACTATCACGATGCATGGCTTATACTTGTTTTGCCTGTTAAATAAATCACCACATTAATTACTATAATTTACTCAGGGTATGTGTGTGCAATTTTTATAATTAATTTCTTCATGAACGTGTGCAGATTGTAGGCAATCCGTATCGTGCCTTACGTACCTTGAGTTTTAATTAGATAATTATTTATAGTCGTACAATGTATGGGGTCCTTATCGCCGCGTCAAGAAACGTACAGCGAAAATATATGATGGAGATAAAATACAAACTTCGTTTCGTCGTATAATGCCGTGTTTAGCGCTGCTCGAAATAAAATTTCAGCAGCGAAATCCAGTTTCGATCCGGTGTTTTTTTAGCGCCTTCAGGAACGAAAGTGCACCTACCTAAGATACTTTTCACCACCGTAACGTCTATTTAATCCAGGACGTCGGGGGAGCGACATTTTCGCCCCGGTTTGCCGCACATAAACGGGAAATGTATTCCAGATAACCGACGCCGGATCCGACAGACCTCGGGCGTTATAAAGTCGACGGACCTTAATACATGAAAAAGCCAATTTGTGTCTGATGGGCCACAATAAAAAAACGATTTGATTTTGGCCAGGGGATTTTCGATGCCTTTGTTTGGACGTCGCTTTTATGATCGTGTTTATTTCGAGTAGCTTGTTCCCGGATTCGGATGTGGGTGCATATGGAATTTTTACAGTCAAAACGTAAAATGTCCTTTGTTTCACAATAAATAACGGGTTTTATACATAAATTTTGATGCAAGATTCAATTGGGACCAAACGCTACTTTTTACTTAACAAAAATTCGTTTATTTTACCCGGTGAATGACATCTGTAAAATGTTTGTGACTGGTTCCTTATTTGATAAATATCGTGGGTATGTTTCCCGTTCGTTTCCTCCCTTAAAAAGTCCTTTAGGACCGACCGCGTCGTTTTCTGTTCGGAAACTCCGGAAATAAATTAAAAAGTTCCGACAGCATGGTCAAGTCGAGGCGTTCGTATACGGCCAATTTCGCTCGGGTCTCGAGACGCAATTTGTTTCAAGTATAAATAAGACAATCGTCCGAACTTTGGCGGATGGTTTTGTACTTTGAGGAGAATAAAATACGTCTCGTGGCGGTGCCTTTCGACTTGTCATCGGGTCCATGTGATTCCTGTTGGCAGTTCAATTAGGGAAATTGAATCTAAAGTCGAAAGTTTCGGAGAACGGCTAGTATGTGGATTGGGGAAAAGTTATTGGCGACCGAGGATGAGGATATTGCGAAATTTAATAAGAGCCAATTGTTGGATTAGTCGGGAAGTTTCATTGGTAGGTTCTACAAATGTTCTTTGAAGCTTGGTTCGATGGAAATAATCAACTCTCGGAAATACTGTATGAAAAATATATATTTTGAGATATTTCAGATTTTTCTTTAAAATTTACTTCTCTATTGTTTCTTTTTTTAGATTTATAAAATAAATTTTATTTTGTAATATTAAAAATTTATAGAATTTTCAGTGTGGTCATTATTAATCCGCATTATTATTTCTTGTATTTGATGTACACTAAATTCAGTGAAAATTAATAAATTTTTCTCAATTTTTTATTCCACCTGATAATATTATAAACATCAGTATATCGGTTTATGACATACGTTGTGTTTTTTCTTGTTTTTTGATGTAATATTCAGTAAACCTGAATTATAATTATGTTTACAGGGATACTACATTGTACTTTATATGAGGTTATTGATAAATATTTAACTTTATTTAATAAAATGTTAAATTTAAATATACATAATAAATAAAGTAGTTTAATTTCTATAAAATTTTTAAATTAAAATTTTGTTATCTAGAAATATTATTTACATAACTTACACAAAATAATAAAATGAGTTAAATAACTAGCTATTAATAATAAATCATCACTACGTGCTCATAGTCACAACTACGTATAATTCCTAAATATGTCTTCTGATCATAAAATGTGTATTTTTAACCATCATATTTTCTCATCTGGTTTACATCTGTGACAATTTTCCCAATAATAATCGTAACATCCCCTATATTAGTCATCTAACCATCAAACTACCTCTTTTCCGACAAAAGCAACAGCAACATCAAACTCGTTCCAGTTCGTCTCAGTGTCGCCACACAATATAAGCAGCAAGAACATTTTGATAATTTTGAAAAAAATAACAGCTTTTTTTGTAATAATTTTCACAATCAACAGCAACTAATTTATCAAGCTCAGATATCACGTTATCATTTTAATTCAGTCCACGATCGCCGCCTGATTCACAATCAGTTTCGGCCAAACGCGATTACATCTAGTCGTTATCGTTGTTTGCGGAACAAACACGAAAAAAGAACCGGGTCAAATGTATGGTAAATTGGTGTCGTGAAAATGTCGGAGTGTTTGTGAGGTGTTGCGGCCTGAAGTGTTGTGAAAATGAGCGGAAAATCGTTGCCGTTCAGGCTGCTTGAATCGGCTGGACATTGTGCGATCATGTACTCTTATTTGCCCGCCTCCGTGTTCGATTTGAAGCTGACCGCCTCTCGATTGCCGTTTTGTACGTTGGTTTGTTTGATTTTCAGAGGTTTAACTGGCAAGTCCTAACGATGCAGTTTTGTGTGTTTGAGAGTTGTAAAAACAATTTCATGTTTCAGTGTGAAATAAGAATATTGCTATAAACAGATTATACATAAAACCATTGCAAATAAATATATTTATTTTTTATATTGTCGCTAAGCTAAAATAAAATGTGATCATATGAACACCACTTCGAATGTTTAAGAAGTGCTTTCTTTATAATATATCGTTTATTTATAAGTAATTCAAAAATAATCACAATTTATTGAATTAAAAAATTTTTGTTAAAATATTTCAGTATTATGCAAATAACAATCGTTATCTTTATTTTTCATATTACTATTATCAAATGTAGGTATCTAATGATCAAGTGTCATTTATAAAAAGTTGTAAACAATTCCAACGAAATATATAAAATTTGTTGCTTTAATAAATACTCTTTCTAAATGAATTTTATTAATTTGTTGAAAAATGTTTCGATGTCAGTTTCTAGTGAAACTTGTAAATTATAATATAATTACCATATATACAGTGGTGGGAAAAGTATGGAAAATTTATTTAATGTTTTCCCTAATATGTTTCAATTTAATTTATTTAATATGTTTAAATTTAATTTCTTCACTCCAAGAGACAGTGTTCTATGACAAGTGGGATTTTAAAAATGCTAGACGGGACACCCTGCTTTTCTTTGGCAGTAGTCTTTTAACTGTAGCTCGGCCAGGTAGTACCGCATCGGTAAGGCGATTTCTCACTGTTCTGCTACTAACATTTAGATTAAATTGTGCCGGATTTTCTCTGTGATTTTATAATTTTTTTCTGTCTTGGGAGAGGTTTTTTGTTGGCGTCCCGGCTTTGATGATTGTTGATTTTCAACACCACCTTGAGTGCGGAATGTTTATTTTTTTATTTAATGTTTATTCCAATATTTCATACTTTTTTCAGTCAAAAGTCAAAAACGTATCCGATAAAAAGACCTAAACAAAAAACGGTGTGTGGCAGTACCGAATGGTAAACACAAACTAGCGAATTTGTTTAACATTATTACAACAGATATGCAGAATCCCAGGAAATAAAAATACAATATGCCATACTTTTTTCACCATTGTATTTTCAAAAATGTCTTAAATTTTGTAAAAATTTGTGTATGTTTAAAATTCTTACCTAAAAAGTAATTAAGAATAAATAAGTATAATCAATTTCGTCCAATAAAAATAAAATTTAAACATTGTCCAGAATTTTATTTAAATTATAATAAATTTATTCGAAATATATTGAACAATTTCTTACTTAAAATTGGTTTGTTTTTTAATTGTCTTGTTCATTTTATTAAAAAATATCTTGCTTGTTTTATTCAATTATTATACTTTGTATTCGATAACATAAAATTAAAAAATAAAATAAAATTGTTCAATTATTCTTTCTTCAGAGGAGCTTAATATGAAAAATTGTGTAAAAATCAATTGTCAATAAAAATTATTTTATTTATTATTTTTTCAATCCTTTAAACATACTAAATTAATTAACAAACTACATAATACAGTTTTTTCAAGAAAAAAAATCCACTAATTGTGTAATTCAAAAGTATTTATCACAATAGAATGTTGAAGTATGTCACTTTGTTTTTGGTACGTTGCATTGTTAAAATAGCTTTATATTTTTATTTCATGTATATTGTGTATATATTTTATATTTAATTCTCATATATATAAACATACTTTGTCGTTTTTGTCCAACTTAATAATAAAACTTAAACTCTTGTAATGTAATAATATTGCTATACGTTTTCTTAGAAGTAGTACAATTCAATGTTTAAATAACATGTTAAACACGAGTAAAAGCAAAATAAACCCTTCTTAATCTTATCCAATATTATGAAAATATTTTAATACTTTATGATGAATACTTTATGCTGAATTAAAAAAATATTTTAAAATGCATTATTAATATTTACAACACGCAAAGACGCGTTTGAAAATTCAACGCATAAATTGTCTAAGCATCTCTTAGCTATAGAAACGATCAAGTGACAAACGTTTTTGACATTCGGAATTTGAACATTTAAAAGTTTTATTAATCAATCCCTTTTTTGAGCACGTTAACAAGTCGGTTATCTATGCACAACATGATGTCTAAAAATAAGTGGACTGCGATCGGACCTATACGTCCCGTTGACTTCATTACATCATCGTTCGCACGCGAAAAGAACAACTTTGGGTTTAGACCTATGTCCGAATACGGGAAGCCAAACATCAGTTATCTCTTATGTGAGGAATATCGCAGGATGTGGTTCAAGGATCGGGCGCTCTATGAGAAATTCAACTATGCCAAGCCGGAGACTAATCCGAATGCAATGTCGCACAGTAAAAAGGCGATCGAAAATGCGAAGTTGACAGGAGTTACACCTGGTCTGAGCATGTCAGAAAGAAAGTATTTTAAGAGAGGAATAATACAAAAATGCATGTTATACAAGAAACCGACTAATTTCGATCTGTTGGAGATGCGGAAGAAGAGTCGGGACCATGCCATATTCGAATCCGTCAAGAGATACAAGACCCGCTGCGACCATAAGAATCACAAAGCCTAATCCATTTATTGAAAATTGCGATTTAATAACAATAATTTTTAACTATGGAATAATTAATAATTGTCAATAACTCATTAATATATATGCATTTAAAATTACAAATTTACAGTAAATCTGAAAATGGTAAATGTATATCTGTGTATGATTGTGACTACATGAATTGTTTAATATTTATTACTTGAGACAAATAAAATTCCAATATATAGTGCATAAACACGAGTAATTATTTGATTCATATCGCGGATTCACCGGTACTATTTACGCAACGTTATGTACATTTGACTCGCATGGTAGTAATTGTCTATCGAAACAGATAAAATTCGTTTATCTTATCGCAATGATTTCCAGAGTTAAGCCCCTCACTTACCAATGCCTGAGTCAAGTGTAAATTGCTGAAATTTATTTTACCACATAAATTGTCACATGTAATTAGTGATGTTATGATATGTTGAAATGGAACTGTATAAAATGGAGGAGTTATTTAGACTGTTTATGTCCACAGTGTTCCCAAATGCTCCGCCGCAGCCAGGAATGCCATGTCAGGGAGAGGACAGTAAGTACAAAATTGTGTTAGTTTCACGTCTCGTTTTACTTTTGTTTTAACACTGCGCCAGTTTACGTTGTAGTAATTATATTTTTAATATGAGAAAATTGGTGGTAAAGGTTGAACGAAAGTAAAGCGATATGATGCCCGGAGATAAAGACGATAAATCATTTGTAACAATTTGGCTATTGATTAATGATGTTTTCTATTACTTAGTCCTTGGGTCGAGTTTCTACAATTTGGCAAATTTTGAAATGATAAACTTCATGGAATTGATAAAAAATAATAAACAATACAACAAAATAAAAATCAAAATCCAAAATTAATATTTTAATGCAGGGTCATATTATTTTATTGTGGATTAAAGAAAACATCTAAATTTCTTTAAAACATCTTATTTTTTTATAAAATTACTTTTAACGGATAAAATTTATAAATATCTTCGTATGGCCATTTTCGAAACATTTAAGTGTATAAAATATTTGATTTGGTATTTTATATATTATTATTATATATATATAACAATATGATATTAGAAATTATTTAATACAATCGAAACTCCACAAGATATCTCATGTATTGTTTTACATTTCTAAATTTTTAATAATTTTGGAAAGTAGTTAATTTATAGATGACTCATCGTTCAATAAGTTTTCGGTTTAAATAAGAAAAACAATTTTTTTAGAATTTCCACTTTAATCGTTCTTCACGTACGATATATTCATTCCAACACTGCTTTTCGATGCCCTTTATGTAAAATAATTTCAAAATAGGGTTCGGTTTCGACAATCACTTCTTCAACCAAATTTCTTTCACTGGAGCGTCTTACTCTGGAGAGTACGGTGGGTGGGGAAGTAATTCAAAGCGTATTTCATTCCATTTAATCATTATTATCATCAACTTGTGTCTTGGTAGAACAGCACTTTTCTCTTTTGCATGTCGGGTCTTTTTTCTTAAATTCTGCACTCGATCGATCCAATAATGCTAATAATATAATATTCACTATTGATAGTTTTGCCTTTCTCAAGATAAATTTTTCAAGTCGACTTTTGAGTTTTTAGTCGCTTTGGATGACTTTCATTCGCTGCTGTCCACACAGCTGACGATCTTCTTGATTCAGATGTGTAGTAGCGGATCCATGCTTCACGCATTGTCACAAACCGACGCAAGAAATCCTTTTTATTTCGCTTAAATAGCTCCAAATAGTTGTCTGAATCATTGACGCGTTATTGTTTCTGGCCCAGTGTGAGTAAACGTGGCACCCACTTTGAAAGGAACTTTCGTGCTCAAATTTTCGTTTAAAATTATAAAGACACTACCTTTAAAACTATTTTGTGGACTTTTTATGTTTTCTGGAACAAGTGAGGATTTTGAGCGACCAAAGCTTTCAACATTATCTGTGTTTACAACCACCGTTTAAATTCAGCATAGTCAATAAGTGTTGATTTCCCTGGTGCAGAGTTCTCATAATGCCTAACAAGCTAATGTTTGGCTTCAACAGTATTTTTCCACATCAAAAACAGTGATTAATCAAAACACGAAATTCCTTTCTAACCATTGACCTAAAAATTACAAAATTGGAGTGACTAAAACCTCTAATAACGGTCAGAATGTCTTAAATTTTTGACATATACTGTTCAAATGTTAGTCAGGAAATCATGGGAGTCTGTCAATAAAATTACCATATAAGTATCAGATCGAGAAGTTGTGTGTTATATGATATAAAAATATATAAAAAGTAATTATTTATAAATTATTAATGATTTTTATCAAAATTATTTGTTGTAAGCATTTTTGAAATATTTTTTAATTCACTTCAATATGTAAATTTAAATATTAAATATTTAAAACAAAGTGATCCAAGCCGGTAATTAATTTTTACAATATATAATTTGAAAATTAAGATATTTCTGAAACTGATTTGAGATAAGTAACTGTGTAAATAAATTACTATTAATTTTTTTTTTTGTGAAAAAGTACATTTGCTGATAGTGGTTTCAAAATCAAGTGCAGACATATTGAATCAATTTATTTGAACTGTCTGCAATTGAATGGTGCAAAAGAGTGGCGAACAAACTTTAACAAAAGCTCGGATAATTTATATGTATTATATATCACTGTGTATTTAAAAAATTCCGCTGAAAGCCTCAACGTTTATCTCAGTCCGTGTCCAACCCATTTACCATTTATCTCATGAATTAAAGAATCCGCGTCAAAACGAAATGACTAAGCCGAACGTCGGTGCACGATTCAGTTGTGTTTGAATGTTATGCAGCAAAATTCGAAACGTTTCGGGCACGTGTCGTTTTATGTAGGAGCTGCATTTTCGACGAAACAAAAGGTGCGTCTCTGACCGCGACGGCTGATTTAATGCGGCCCGAACACAAAAATAAATGTGAAACGACCCACGGACAGGCAGAAACGTGCAATGCAATTGTTTCGTCCCGGGCTTCGCGTTGGTCGTCCTATTTTTGTCCCGGTCTGTATTAAGAGTATCAAAGTCTTTTTTTATGTTTAGAAAAACTGTCTAAAAATTGCAGTTGCATTGAAAGTAGTCGCGGTTGCACATAATGCATATTGATTCAAATGTTTGCAATTCGTTTGGCGTTAATTGTACATTGTGTTAGGTCAGTTATGTCGGGCGGATGATAATGTACTTACATTAGCAAATGTAGGTGTCGGTCTTAAATTATAATTTTGAACGCGATGGATTTAATGGACGTACGTACTCGGCAACGCGTTTAGTGTTAATATTGATTTGGATTTGGTTGTTATTTGGGGTGTTTCGTGATATGTTGTGATTGTTGGTTGGGTGGCACGTGGTCATAATGATTGTGAGGCAGGTTCTGAGAAAGTTGCTCTTTTGCACCAATCCATATGGTGAAAAGTTTGGTATGTACTTACCGTTTATCAAATTTTAATAGCAAACATCTGTAAAGTATCAATAAAAATTAAACTTTTGCGATTTTGTTTATGGAATTTAATAAATAAGTTAAATATCATACAGGGGAATTCATTTTTATATCATTCATATTTACTCTTTTAATTAGTATGTTCAACATTATGTCCTACAATAAAATGTTTTTAATAATAAAAATACATAACAAGAAAAAATAAATTTTGTTCTTAAACAAGCACATGATTTTCTGTGACACACTGCAAAAATTTTGGTATTCCTCAATTTTTAAATGAATACAATCTTATCTAGAAATATTTTTATAACAATTGCTAACAAATATCTATAGAAAGTAATGTTTATGTGTGCGATAAGATAAAATAGAAGATTTCACAATGTTCTATTTAAGATTATTTTAAGAAAACCTCAATCAATATTATTGTATTCATCCTATGTTTCTCTCATTTTCAGAATAAAGACGATATTTTTTATTGTGTTCGGAGAATGTTGCATTTAAAAAGTTCTCTATCAATCATCTTCCAACTTTGAGACACTTAATAAATGATAAAATGCCTGAAATTCTCGTAATTTTCATTTTTCTTGTATTACTCACTGAATGTCAGCTCTACTTCGTCTTTCCTTTCTTTTTGGAACATCTTTTTATTGGTTGAATGGAGAATTTGTAAATTTAATTATTTTTTCTTAAATAGTAATTTAATAATTGATTGAAGGCATCAATATTTAAAAATGCACATGGTCATTTTACTAAACCAAAATGAAGAAAGGAATTATTAATTATATAACTGAGTAAATTTATTAGCTTAATTTTGTTAGAAACATAAGCATACATTATTAGAATCTATCGAGTCTGAAACTCTAATTCAACCCGGAATTATGGAAATATCAAAGAGAAGTTCTAAGAAGATTAGACAATTTGAATTTCAATGAAGCTGCGTTTCCACATAGATTACCAAATTTATATTATCCACTCTGGAAAATACAAATGTATATAAATAACATAATTTCAAAACTAAACATACACTTTTATACATGTGTTCAAGAAAAAGAGTAATAAATATAACCAAATAAAAGAACGCCATGAAATTCAAGTTTTACATTGGACTGTACGACTTGAAACTTTTATCTCTAAAAATCATAATGTTCAATTGAATTCAAATGGAAAACTGCATTTCCTTCGACATGCATGCGTATTTTTGTAAAACCAGGAATATTTATTTTAATAATGAATGTCATTATTCTCATTCCTTTTTAATTTGAAATATGGCAGATCTAAAAATATTTTAAACGTTTGTTACTCAAAATGGAACAATTAAATCCTTATTGGTATAATTTTACATACACATAATCGATTACCTTTGTTCAGAGAGTCATTTTTCACGGATACCCGACCACAACGACCGTAGTTGAAAAGTTTCCCCCGTCCCGCATTATTTACGGGCTGTAACGTCAGAATTACCGTACATTTAATATGATAACACGGCTCACGCATCACGCCCACTGCTGATCAATTTTTAAGCGTATACGAAAAATATTTTGCTTCGTTAATTTGGGGAAATATAAGGGGAGTACGTGTCGACCGATCTCGTTTGTGCCTTAAGCAAAATCGATTTGACGAATTTCAGTCAAACAATTTTTACTGCATTTCCTCTATTTTCGACCGCATTCTGATTTATTATTTCTAAATTACCATACCCCCGTGGAATTAACATACACATACACGTATCGGGCAGAGGCTTGCGTTTGCAGATTTAACCGTTTGCGCAAACATCCAAAATGTGCATCTGCAAGTTAAACAAACCGAACCGGTATCTCTCCCGATGCTTCGACCGCGATACGGGAGCCATTAATCATTGGTTTTTTTTCACTATTTCCAGGAAGTATCTACAGGAGAGGTGCGAGACGATGGAGGAAGCTCTATAGGGTGAACGGCCATATTTTCCAGGCCAAACGGTTTAATAGGGTGAGTTTTGTTGTTGGTTATTTTATTTTTTTGGTGTATTGTTCGAGAGTAAGTTTTGTGCGGAAGCGTAACTGGTTGTAATATGAAATATGGCCATGTGACACTGGAAAGTGGATATACGTTTATTCTCCCGGGGATTTATGCGGATGTTAGTGTCCATTGGGGCCAAGGATGCCAGATTTTTAATTTAGATAGGTGGATGTGGTTTTTGTTTGGTATTAGCCCAAATTTCCAGGTCAAGGCATATCAATATTTTAAAACTTAAGCTCTTTATTACTCAAGTAATTTGATTAAGCGATAGAACTTAACGGATATTAGTCCCATTAACAAGTGAAAGGGGGATTCTAAATTGGACAAAACCTCTGGTAATATTTTAAGTACATGTATCTACCATATATATGATATGATGACAATTTATTCTTCAACACAAGCCCTTATTGTAACTTAATTTTATATGTTTGTTCCGAAAAGTTTAAAAATTTTAATTAATAATACCACAAGATAATAAAGTAAAGAAGCAAACAATCAAATAAGACTTTCCAATATAATTTTTCTTTGAAACATGCAACGTAATTAAAAACTAAATTATCCCTTCATCAGTCAACAGTAAGATACTTAATACCAAAAGTTTTATTTAAGTATAATTAGAATATCATGTAGAAAACACTTTAGCACTAAAAGTTTTTATAATTTTAAGCAATCTATTAATCTTCCCTAAGTTTACTGGAAGTTTTAACAGGCTTTTCTCAGATTAAATATAAATGGCGCAGTGTCCTACTTATTTCCCCAAGACTATTAATATCCGCTAGAATTTTGCAACTTAACATGTGTCACTTGAATTATGCACTTGGTGTAACACAACACTGCAATTTAGCAAAGCAAAGTCTAAAGATACGATCACATATGTGATTATCCTAATTGAAGTTAAAAATGCCAAAGTATAAAAATTACAAAGTTAAAACAGTAATGAACCCCTTCGAGGCTCAACCCGGCAAATATCCATCACGTGACCCACGTGAGATCGTGCGGAGTTGAAAGCTTCACTCCCAACTGGGACGCGCACGTCGAAATTCAGCCACGGTCCGCCGCTATTCCGTGATGTTAAGTAGCAAAACTCATTAGCGTCCCGGCGATGCAACCGTAACGCAAAGTCGAAATAAACCGGCCAAATCCAATTTCGGACGAGTCTGAATAATTGTGTGCGATTTAAATGGACGTGTTTCATTTTGTCGGTGCACGAGGATTGTTTACCATTGAAAACATTAAAAAAGAGTTGTCTGAAACGCTGATAAATTTATCGATTGGTTCTGACTTTGGACAGCTCGCGTGGGCTTCCTGGAAAGCCTTAAAGTACCTTGAAAGGTTTTAACTTCTTTGTCAATGTTTGCTTTTTTATCTCAGCTTCCTTTTCATTTAAGTTGTAGGATGTGTGCTCTAATTTAGAGACTAGAATTGTTTTCTCTATTGGAACAATGTTGCAGTTAACTTAGCGGAACAATTGAAACAATACGTTTCTTCAGTAATTTTTAATGCTGTCAGAACTCAACTTTACCACTTACGATAATTACTTGGCTTTTATACAATTTTCAAACATATTTCCACAAAACTAACTGGCAAAATTACAATTGTTCTCTTACTTTTCAAACTCATAAATTAAAATACTTACAAAAAGGAATCTTTAAATTCATAATAACTTTTTTAGCTTCTTTGTTTGAAAACTTTAGAAATGAGAAACTTTGCGCTACCAACTTACTCTCACTATACAAGAAAATTTATAAACGAAATTCTAAATTTACCATTGTTAATTTCGTTGTGTAGAGAGCGTTTTGTGCGTTCTGCGACGACCGCATTTGGGGCCTGGGACGGCAGGGCTTTAAGTGTATTCAGTGTAAGTTGCTGGTGCACAAGAAGTGCCACAAGGCGGTTAGCAAACCATGTACCAGCGAACACATCGAGGCGGCGCCCAGGGACGACCACAATGGGGATGCGCAGGCCGCTGGCACGCCCAGCAACGACATGCTGCAGGAAAGGAGGGAAACAGACTTACCGGAACCACCGCCAGATGTTACAGGTACATGGTTCTTTGTCCAGCATATTAGGGTATCGACCGAACTTTTGATGTTTTGTAGGCGAATCGGTACCGGTCGAAGATCCGAACAAGCCTGACGACGGCGAGCCGGGTTCGCAGCGCCAGTATTCGCTCCAAGATTTTGAGCTCATCCGCGTGATCGGTCGCGGATCTTACGCTAAAGTTCTGATGGTCGAGTTGAAGCGTACGAAGCGCATCTACGCCATGAAGGTGATAAAGAAGGCGCTCGTCACTGACGACGAGGACATCGATTGGGTGCAGACGGAGAAGCACGTGTTCGAAACTGCTTCCAATCATCCGTTCCTCGTCGGCCTGCATTCGTGCTTCCAGACGCCGTCGAGACTGTTCTTTGTCATTGAGTTTGTAAGAGGTGGTGACTTGATGTTCCACATGCAAAGGCAAAGGAGATTACCCGAAGAACACGCTCGGTAAGTTGTATTTCCTTATCACGACGAGATTGAACTTACATTTAACATTAGGTTCTATGCGGCTGAAATATCTTTGGCGTTGAACTTCCTTCACTGCAAGGGTATCATTTATCGAGACTTGAAGCTGGACAACGTTCTCTTGGATCACGAAGGTCATATCAAACTAACAGATTACGGCATGTGTAAGGAAGGAATACGACCAGGCGACACGACTTCAACCTTCTGCGGTACTCCGAACTATATTGCTCCAGAAATTTTGCGCGGAGAGGATTATGGATTCTCAGTTGATTGGTGGGCATTGGGTAAGTTATTTTATTGTCTTTTAATTAAATATTGTTGGAAATATAATTTGCCACAATTAATTTGAATCCGGCTATTGCAATTTGTATTAATTTATTTTGAAGTGCACGTGTGCGGTTCTTCAATTATTTATTAATACGGACATAAATAAAAGTACTTCATGTGGAGAGTTCGCAACGCGTATGGTAATTTTACACAGAATGAAATTCCATCCAGTCCCACTTCTGCGTACACACAATGTAATTAATTTGAATATATTATTCAGGAATTTGCTTACCACATGACAAATATGAGGCTTTACATCTCAATTTACTGGAGGCAGTAAAGTTGTTGCTCATTATCCCTTTTGCTTATAAGCTCAACATTTGCTAATTTACATACGGTCTTTAGCCCAGTTGTAAGACTGTGGCATATACAGTCGTTTTTCTAATAAAATATGTATTATTATTATTTAGGGGTGTTACTGTATGAAATGTTGGCCGGTCGGTCGCCGTTCGACATTGCTGGCGCATCCGAGAACCCCGATCAGAACACGGAGGACTATCTATTCCAGGTTATATTGGAGAAGACAATTCGTCCACCGAGGTCTCTCAGCGTCAAAGCGATCAATGTTCTCAATGGCTTCCTCAATAAAAATCCGGCAGGTCGACTTGGATGTCGCAGTCCCGACTCCTTCCACGAGATCGCCACTCATCAGTTCTTCAAAAGCATCGATTGGGAAATGGTAAGCAATATTTGTACTACAATTTCATCACTTTGAAGATAAATTAAATTATCACACATGAACAGAAACTGACTTTCGATTGTAATATAAGTGATTAGATGAACACGCTCTCACTTCAGCATCTCTCTAACCCGTGAAACTTCCTGAACACGGACCGCAGCAGCCTAACGACGTTCCTCAATTACCTGAAATCCATCCGGTTCGTTGCGCTGCAGGTCATCGTTACCCACCACCCACTCTCTGAATATAAAACCCCCACACTTAGGGGGATGGAAATTTGCTTCGACGTTATTAATACGGTTATACAAAGCCGTTGCAATCGATGATTAAGCGTCTGCAAAAGATTATTAATTTTCCTTTATAAGTTTGCATTTTATATAAAACCCATCATCGTTTTCCTGTCTAAAGTTAACTGGAGTTAAATGAACATCAAACTGTTCTGAATTCTTTTGCAGGATTAGTAACTTTTTACACGTTGTTTCAAATTTCCAATATTATTTTATACGTAAAAGTTACGTGTTTGTATTCGAGAACTTTCGGTTACCGTGATTTACAAGAATCCTAAACAATCAAATGTTACTCAAGGCGTTTTTTCTCATTCTAGTTGGAACAGAAGCAGGTGCCACCGCCTTACAAGCCGCGCCTAGACTCTGACAGGGACCTGGCGAATTTCCCGCCGGAGTTCACCGACGAGCCGGTCCATCTGACACCGGACGATCCGTAAGTAGACCTATGTCCATTGTTTACCGGGATTTAAGGTCGGAATATCAGAAACCGGTCATACTGCGACCCGGGTCCGGTCTGATATTAATTGGGAAAGTTGTTATGTGTCGGTTATCGGCGATTGCGGCTTCGAATATGATGTAGATATAAAGGTTTTTATGTGTATTAATTTTGGAATATTCCTTTATTAATCTGTTAAAATATCATTAATCATAAATTGACCTTATTATGGATAATACCATTACGTGGATTATACTAATTTATACATTTTAGATATATAAAGTTTTAAGAGTAGTTTGGGTGTGCCGAACACGAAAACATTCATTTTTAATTTTATTTAAATTTTTCTACATTTACATCATACATTTAAAAATGGTATATTTGTGTTTTTGGATTTATAATAAAAATGTAAACATCGCATCCAATGGTGCACAATCCGTTTAGATTGGATGAAAAATATCCTATAAATATAGTTGACAAAAATTCAAATTCTCTGCAATTTCTGCCTTTTTGACTTTTAGTCTTGATACTATTTTTACTTTATTCTATAGATTCAATTCGATTTTTCAATTCTGTAACATAAAGAAGAAGAAAAACTGACATTTGAAAGTACTGCTAAATCTACATATTTTTCGTCCTGAACTTTTTTTTTGAAATAGCAATAGCCGACAATTATATGTTTCTTTTATATATTCTTCCTATTTTCGTCATATTTTGGAGAAACTTTTCAAGTTGTTAATGATTTTCAATATCTAGAGTTTCTGAAAAGAAATTAGAATTGAATATTTTACTTTCTAAGTATCTATTAGAACCTGAGTTAATATTTTTGAAACTTGTTAACAATCTCCTACAGTGTGAACTATTTTTAAGGTTCATTAAATTCATTGTCATTCATTGTTAGACAATGTATCGATCAAAAATACTAGTCATGCTATCGCAATATTTTATCGATATCATTGAAATTATTTCAACTCATTTTTTTCCTATTTAGTTTGTCGAATAAAGGAAAAATATTTAGCAATAAATTGTATTACTACTTATTTCTTCTTTTTATCATAACATTTGTATTTCATGTCTAATCTTGATATATTTTAAAATATTTGTAATAGAATAAACTATCGACTAAAAATGTGATATTGAAATTATTTGTTAATGAAACAAATTATTTAAATGATACAATTGTTGTTAAGCTATTTCTCATTAGATTCAAAGGAATTTGATACCGTTGGACGCGTTATCTAAAGACATTTTTAAGAATATATTATTCATCTCGGACTTGTCTTACATACTGGACGTCCGTTCAAGTAAAACAATAAATCTTAAAACACAAATCCATTTTTTAGACGAATGTTGTAAAATTAGAAAATATTAATTTATTTTTCATGTACTCAAAAAAAAACACAAGTTACCAGTGTATCTTATAACTGCATTGTTTATGCAATTTATTATTTCTATATACATTTAGATTCATTCTATTGTGTCATTCTATAAAATAACGTGGGGATTTGTTTGGACATTTACTATCGTTTCAATATGTATATATAAATTTATTCTCGATTCTAAAAATGTATTGCATATGAAAACCTGAAATGACTAAAAATATGGAACGTGTATCATGTCAAAGAATCCCACAACAATAAATATCCATGTGAATTTAACTGTCAGTTGTTGCATTTTATTGTACGTGTAGACAAATAGGAAAATCCCATATCGATAATACATATCAGAATTTTCGACGTTTTGATCATTTTAATGAAAAATATTTGTATAGAACTCTAAAAATAGATAATTCAACAGATCGATTCGATGCATTCACTATTGTTGAGTGCGCAGAGTTAAACAATTAAGAACGACCGCTAACGCTCTTAATTACTATTGACAGAATAATTAAAGGCGTGGAAGGAGATTATCGTCTTTATGATCTTCCTCGCGCAAACATTGTGGATTAAGATTGAAATCTTAAATAGTTCAATATATTAACCCAAATTTTGTAGTATTAATGAGTATACCTACCTACTAAAATGTTTGTTTTGAAATCGTAACTAAAAGGTAACCATAAAATTGATACAGCTTTTAAAATAATTAACGGTCTGTCTGATTTAGACACTGTGAAGTAATACATATTCCAAACCATTAATTTTGGTTGCAAAAACCATATATACAATTACTTGGGTTAAATTTGTATTTGTAGTTAGCATTGTAGCTAAATGACCACCATTTCACAAAACACCCTCATTAATCAAAACCTGGAGCGCAGTCAGTAAAATGAACATCCTCAAAAAAAAACCTAGTAATTCGGAACCGTGAATATAAATGGAGATATTCGGCGAAACTGCCGCAGAAATTGCTGTTACGGCATGAAACATACGAACAGCGGCAGCTTGATTAGGACAGCCGCCCCGCGACGCACTCAGGAATTTATGTCCGGAGAGAATGCATCGTCGTCGTCATTATATGTAAAATTAACGTGTGCTTCGTCCGGATATTGTCGGTGGATAAATTCACAGAAAACTCAGCTTTTCGAATTAGAGAATGTAAACGGCGTCAATATGCTCCCTGCAATCAACACCCTGCTTTATAACAGCCGCAATTGTCGTTGAGGGGAATATGCTGTATGAAAATTAATGCTATAGTCTGCAAATATACTTCGAGAGTACAGGGTGTCCCAAATTGGTTGCCTTTGACTGTTACGAGATCTTCCAGACAGATAAACTAACTTAAGTGTAAAAAAATAATGTTAATTGTCGCAAACTACATTTACCATTCCTGAAATATCTACAAATAATATTGTCAGATATCAAAAAAAGTATAATAATTATCTTAAACACCATAAAGAAAATTATAGGAATTTCCAGTATAATTCTAAGTAATCGATAATTGGTCTTAGAATTCTTGCCGACACGGAATGCCGTTCGGGCATGAGACGGGTAACTTCGGATAAGAAAAACCTGAAGGCCAAATATTTAGTTCGAGTTATCAAGATATTCAAGTAATTAAAGTTTGAGATGGCATTGCCAACCAATTTGCTTCGAGTTTTTGAAGTTCGACTGTATATCTGTATATCTGATCAATTTCGATATATTTAATATTGGCAGTAAAAGATAATTTAATAAATCATAATTTAAATATATTTGAAAGGTTAATGATTGAGGGGAATTTGTTGTGGTTTCCATTTGAAACAAAGATGTTGCACATATCATGTCGAAAGTTTAAGAAGGTTAATTGCTAACATTTACATTTACATCTTTAAAATCTGCAAAAAATATATATCAAGATGGAATTTGCGACATAACGTTTAAAAAAATTGAACTTTGGACCATAAGACGATACTTTCTTTCCAGGCTGAAAATACTGGACAACTACCTTCAACATATTTAATACATTACGTGTTTTCAACGGTTGACTATATTATATATTTGTAAAGTGGCTGTTTTGTCTATATCATTTACTAAAATCGAGTTCCATATTTTAGGCGTGTAATCGAGAAGATCGACCAGTCGGAGTTCGAAGGCTTCGAGTACGTGAACCCGCTACTGATGTCGCTGGAGGACTGCGTGTGACACAACGTGCTGTGCGCCCTACACCCGGACAATTTGCCGCCGCCGCCCTTGGTTCGCCATCCGCCGCCCTTGTTCCCGCCGCCGCCTCCGCCGCCCCATCACGAACTGCTGGACCGGCCCGACGACAAGATGATGCGGATCGATGTGCGCCCGCCCGGCGGCAAGTCCCTCCTGCAAAATATATTCTGCCTTCCTCTAAACTAGACAATTGTATCCAGCTAAGCGTAGACGGAACGGTAACCGCGAGGAGCCGAGGATTGGGCGGCGTTGTTGATGATTTTAAAGTGAGATCTGTTTCGAATAGTCAACAGACAGTCGAATTTGGTATGGTTTGTACCGATCTATGGGCTCGGCTCCTTCGCGGACGTTTTTTTAGGCTAACTATCGACTTATATCTCACTAATTAATATGTTTTGATTGATGATGCTGTACTATGTACGTGCATTTTTGTATTAACTTATTTTACCCCCAAGTTTCTCGGTAGTGATCGACGATGTCACTAAGATATCTTCGTTCGTTGCCGTGAAAAGTGTTTATTTACTTTTAATTTCTTCTCGTATTGTAAGTTTCATATGATTATGCAGTTTGACATTCCAAAATAGACCTAAAATGACTGATATTTTTGATATTTTTCGTTTTCCTTCGTTATTTAAAGAGGAGTTCTTTTTGTATATTCCGTTTTTAACACTGATAGAAAAGTTAATGGTTACAAAAGCTTAAGTATTTATTCGAAAATAGGGTTCAAATTCAAAAAGAGCACTAATAAATAATCTTGATTAAACATTGTTACATGTGTTTCTCTTAAACAAGTATATAAATTTAAATTAATTAACACTTGACGGTACAGATTTTTCCAATTCCCTTGGAGGGTATTTTTATCATTTTCTTGATTCTAGTTATTTGTATTCGTTAATGACGAATTCTTCCGGGGGAATTTTAAAAAAACATGTTCTATTTGTATGTTATAAAAATAATGAATATGACTAAAATTGAAATAAATAATGTTTTATTAAATCACAAATGTAAATTGAAAGTAATAATGACTGGTAGTCAATCGCAATTTTTAAAGATTGAACATTTTGTATCATACGTTATCAGAAGAAGTTATCAGACTATATAAAGTTAGTATAGCAGAAATATATATTACTTGCTTTAAAGAAATTGAACATGTTTGTTGATAGTTATGGTATTTTTTAGAATATATAGTTTTAAGCATTATTTATGAAGTATATTTTCTAAGCTGATTTAACTTAATCGGGAGTATTATTTTTTACATGTCTTACATTTAAGTTTACCAGTATATTATTTGAATCATTTATAATAAAGATCTACTTAAATGTTACAGTGAGTTTTATTTACTTACACCAGAAATCATAATGAAATATTTAATATTAAATTTGGTTGATATTGGCCAAAATACTATTTATAATGTAATAAGATATCTTCGCCTCTAAGAGGTTTAAAGGTCCGGCGACGAAAAGAAAACAACGTTAGCAGTTGCAGGTGCAAATCTGAAATAATTCTCATACTCATATATACAATGTAATATAGATATCTTCGTTTCCTAGAGGTTTAAAGGTCTGGCGACGAAAAGAAAACGTTAGTGGTTATAAGCGCAAATCTGAAATAATTCTCATACATAATATTAATAATAATAGAACAAAGGAAAATTTTAAACGTATAAGTTTTTTTCAAATTGCCTCTACATCTGCTTGAAAAACTCCGATACGCGATGGAAAAATTCAAAAAACAATTTTGCTGAATAGAAGTCAATAAACGTAGTACCAAAAGAACTTGTTAATACTTTTTTTTTAAATCCATTAGAAAGACTAATATAAACATCAGCAAATTTTGTGATGTTAATATTTGGTTTCTTTTTAAGTCCGTATTATTTGAATACAGTCCCTAAACATAAACATCATCATCCAACTACATGTTGGGTGAATATTTTTGATTTGAAGTTAATCCAATTATTGAGAAAATACACAAAATTACTGATGGGCGAGTTCGAGGTCTTGTAGTCGATTGTTTTGATAGTTCAAACATCTCGATTGTATTCGATGGTTTTCTCTCGCAGTCGATTCAATCCAAGACAACAGTTCAACTCGATTGTGTTGAACCATTGGGATGGTTCGATGCATCGTATTCGGTTGCAACTCAACAACTCGCGATACGAGTCCAAGAGGTTCCAAACGATATAGTCGAGTAAAATCATTTTGATTATATCGCTTACGTTTACGTACCGTTACTCACTATGCGTTGATGTGCCAATTTGATTAATCGATTCGCCAATCTGCGAATGATAAGGATTAATGCCTTCGGTATGATTTGTTGTGTGTCAATTTGTGCTGATTCTTCGAAAACGTGGTTTTTGGACAAATCATCAAAGAAAAGAACACGCAGCAGCGAACCGTCAAAATTCCATATTCTTTTCACAATACGTTCGTTCATAGATCTCCAATAAAGAGTAGGAGAATATTAGGATTGACATGGAAAGATGGCATTATTTTTATCTTTATGAAAAATATTTGTCCGTGTCTTTAAAAGTAAAGTGGAAGAAATTGATTGCAAAAATGAACTAAAGAAAAAATAAAATATAACTTATTTAAAACGTACAGAAATTGCAGATAAAAGGTATGGTCTGGTTGAATATAAAAACTTTGTGTCGCATGTCATACGAGTTTGTAGGCGTACTATGAATACTACGTACCACGTAGGATACAATGCGTTATTTCGTTAATGCGTTATAAATGGCGAACTGCCTCATCGGAACTCTTCAGAAATCATGCGCTGGAAAAACTTGAGACTATGATTTCAGTTTGCGACTTTATTTGTTCAAGTCAACTGTTAAATACTTTTATTTAGTTATAATATTTTTAAAAATTACTTTTTAAAAAGTAATAAATAACACACAAGCGATGGATAAGTTAGTCAATAACAGACTAAACCATCCATGTTCCACTGGTTGAATCAAAGGAAATCATCCATGATTGATTACAAAGTCATTGCACTGAATCAAAATAATTTAGGAGCCCGACTACGCCTTACTACTACCAGAACGATAAATATGTAGATCAATAACAAACTGTAATTACATCCGCATCAAATGAATTACAATTTTTCTTTTAAAATATTTGATTTTATATAAACAAATCCTGATAATTTTTGATGAATAAGTACTAGTAATAATGAACATTTTAATTAAATGTTAAGTTAAAAAAGTGTATATGGTATGACGTATATAATGTACCACATATGATACTTTTGCATTTGCATATAATTGAAAATATTGCAAACATTGTTTTTTGTGAAATGTTGCGGTTTGAGTAGTTGTTAGTGCCATTTGTGCCCATAGATTCATTAAATTAATTCAATTTAATGTATACATTCTTTTGAGATTCAAGTTCTCGACTTCATCTTGATGAAAAGATGCTTCTTTATGGCTGATCCATGTTCCTGATTAGTGTGTTCCTTGTTCTGTATTTATAACTTCTGTAAATAAATGATAATGTTGCGACGATGATTATGAGAATCATTGTTGTTATGACATTTGTAGACATAGAATGATTATAAATTTTCTTCCATATTGTATTGCCCAATTTTTCATATAGGTAGGCCTGAGTTTCGGTACACACTGATTCCATTATTTACGTTGGCGGGGGTGGTATGTTGTGTGTTTTTGTTATAGTTTAGATGTTTAATGTACAATGCTATCACATGAACTAAACCAATTTCTCTGGGAGTAAGAATGTTTTTTTTTTGATCTTATAGTTCCTTCCATATAATGGCAATCACAGTTCGAAATACAATCTTGCTGGTAAACTTAATCAATTATTCAAGCATGCTGTGGCCTACATGTTTATTGCTGCCTCTGATACGGACGGTTGTATCCAGTGTGAAATGATTAAAATTTGTTGGTGTCTCCCTACATAATGAATTTTCCATTTTGATGGAGGTTGGTGTTACTTTCATAAGGGCGAAGTTGTTAGTTCCTCTAACAAGAAATTTCATGGTTTGAACTTGAACCTTCACTGAAGGATTGGATAAGATTTTTGTGGTAGGTGGTAACTTCTTACGAGCTTTTTGAAGGATATCCAAACACGAACTGCAAATTTAGAGATATCCCCTAATTATTCGTCATCTAAAACTAATTTATAATATATATATTTAATATATTATTTCCAGGTCCTTAGTAAATTATGGTAACAAATTCTTTTAATTTCTTAAATATTCTTTCATTAGTTACGTTAAATTTAGTTAGTACCTGAGATGATTAATTTTGTGTGATAATTACTAAAGGTATTATTTTCTATATGTGGCAGAATATGATGCTATTTGCTGAATAGATGTAGTCTTACCTGCTTATCGTTTTATAATTTTGTGGGTGATCATACCCACAGTGAAACCACGATGTTTCAATCGGTTCAATTATGTTATACTGATTTATGCAACATCAATTTACATCAATGATTTGTGTTGCCCACAATCACATTTATAACCAAATTCAACAAATTTAAATGAACACTCATCACAGTCTTCAAAAAACTTGATGAAATATAAATTTAACGGAAAATGGTCGAGTCGATACCACGGAGGTGGGTCAAAATAAATAAGACAAAAAGGATATTAGTGTGTGTAGTGTTATTATTAGATAACACACACAATCATTAAAGATCCCTTTCAAAATTAAAATTGCTATATTTGTGTTCAGATCTTTTTATCAACCTTAATTTGTTGTAAAATCGAATATTACGATCCAATTATAATTAAATCAAACTAAAATATTTGAGATTACCTCTCCAAAATTTGTAATATAATGCATGTTTCCTTAATTTTTATGCATAAAAAACACCACCGTTAAGAAGAGCATCAATAAATACATAAATTCTTTTCTTGCGCTCTATGAAACTCCTCTTTAAAATGAAAATACTCTCGTAGCTTATATTTATGATTCGATTGTAGATTAATAGTTTAAAAGATAAACAACAACAAAAAATTTCAATGCACGTACGTATCCTTCAATTTGGTGTGCAAAAATATTTATTTTATTGTTTTATTTTAAAAATAAAGTTAGTGGCTTAATATACTTATTGAAGATTTTAAATATTTCTTTCTTTTATTTTTACCGGTCTTACCGTTGAGAATTCAAATCCATTGAAATATTCGTGCAGTTCGTATTTAACGCCTGAAAGGCATGAGGCACAAAACCGTGTATCACTGATACAATCACGATTCAACAAAGTTCGTTGTTAGGTGCTTATTATAGGCTAAAACTAATGGAAGCACACGCGTTAAATTTAAATTGTCAGTCAGGTGATAATCATTGAAAGGTTATATATGTTGCGACTAATGTGTAAAATTGGCTAAATCATAAACTAGCCGGATAACTTGCAAACAAACTAAACCGTTAGCTATTTTGATATTAAACATAACTTCGTCTAAACTGACTATTAATATACAAACTAACTACAACAACAATTTTGGTAAAGTTTAAATGAAGAGATCTATAATACTTATATAAAATGCCGGCAAAAATAGAGGATATTAAATTATGAGTTTGCATAGTGCTTCGAGAAGAGTTGGGACGTGGAGGGCAAGCCCATTTCCGAGGAGAAATGAGCAGAATTCAGTTCAGTTTTTAGAGGACAACGCACGGCCTCAAGGAACACTAAGTGTTCTTAACACAATGACGGAACTTGAAATATTGCACCTTCCTTTGCCATACATGTCACCCGACCTGAATCCCATCGAACACATGTGAGATGTTGTTAAAAGGGCGCTAGATACTCACAAATCGGCTCCTTCTGCAGTTAGGGAGGGTATAGGTATAGGCCCTATAAGATACTGATCCATTTTTCAAAATATTTAATTTTGGAATTGAACTTACTTTAATTTTTTGTTAGGTTTTTAAAATACGCCGCATTACTAAATTATATTTTACTTGTGTAAAAATCAACTTACTTTGATAATACACAATTTTTAGTCTTTCCTCCTTTTAATCGAACTTGCAATGTCCCCTATTTTTTTCCGGCAGTTTAGTTTATAAACTAACCAAGACGATTTGGTTAATGTGAAAAGCATAATTTCTGTTTCTGTACTAACTAACCAGTTAGTATGTACATTAACTATAACATATAATTATGATTTATTGTGTTTATTTCTTGTTTCAATAATTAAATTGCTTACGTCATCATCTTCACCGATGGACCGATGCGATGGGCTCACATCTATTTAGACTATTTTGTTTTGTAAACAATTCTGAAGGATTGATCATCGAAAGTTTAGATGCTTTCGCTTTAGATGTTGAGGGTTAATGTACGTTTATTGTAACGAAACGTATTTTTGTGAATGTGTTTTAATCAAACTAAACTAACTGTCGCTAATCTATCATCTATATTATTTAAGTGGGGATCATTAATCTAATTAAACTCTAAATATTTTCTAGCAAGACATACAAAAATACACACAACCGCAATATCTAGGGTCAATTATTTGCTTTGTAATTAATATGAAATCAAATATACTTTTTTTAATTCTCCCTAGAAAAAGCCATTGTTTACCTTTAATTTTACTCGTGCAAGTCAGTATAGTGCTAATTAACTATAGAGCGAAGATATTTTACTAGAGAAGAAATAATAAAGGCGGTGGGTCTTTTGGAAGAAGATATGAATCAAATTCAGTTTGCGGTTAAATTGAGGACTACTCAAAACGAGATTTCACCACTTTATGCTCAATATAGAGAAGAGGTAGATGTGAGGGAAAGACAGCAGGGTGAAGTTCGTATTACAACACCTATGCATGATCGTTTTCTGCAACTTAATTCACGAAGACGCCCTATTATGACGGCACCAGAACTGCAAATCATGCTCCAGGAAGTATACTATGTTGCAGTTTCGGATGAAACTGCGTCGCCACTCGTTTTCGCACATCAAGGTACGCGCGGGTTAAAGATGTTGGATTAAAACAACTATTTTTTTGACACCAAATCAATTTATTGGATAAAGATAAAATACAAATTGTCGGTTTGAAGAGAAAATCAATACTGAATACAATATTATACAAAATGAACAAACACAGAACTACAAAAAAGCTGAATTAACAGATGACAAGATATAGAAGTAAAAATACAAACGTAATAAGAATCAATATATAAATAATATGAAAAAGTTCAATGTACTTTAGGATGACTCGACATCCGTAACAACTCTCTCCTTAAGAAAGAGTGCTAGGGATTCCTTTGTGACCCTTGGATGATTCAGGAAGTGTCGGATCCTTTTCCTTTTCTTCAACACGATGTAAAAGTGGAGCTAGGAATACTATTGAAATGCTGATGTAGGTAACAGCGGGGTGCAGATATATCAAACCCAGTTGGAATGTCCATTTTCTGTAAAACAATTTTGTATTTTGCCGGAGGCAAATTATGAATGACAAGATCTGGGGTGACGTCTTCTTATGCATCGGTGCATCGGATTATAAAACAATCAGCAGTTATAGAATCGTTACACCGGAATGTCTTTGTTGGGGAGTATACAATTCTTTCATCTCGCATATCGTATACAATTTCGGACTAAACTCTGGCAGATGGACATCGATATGGATTGATTATCCAGCAATTGCTGAGTATTTTCTTCTGGCAGAAAAAATGTTTTATGGATATCTGGTGGCAGGTTTCGAGCAGGCTGTGGGACATCCATGATGTGGGTGGTAAAATGCGGATTTGATCTTCATTGGGTATTGGGAGAATTTTGATCAAAGGGTAGGATTTAGCAATTAGGATAGGAACTTTCAAAATCATTATAAGTTTAAAATTTGTGTGAATTAAAATAGTCTATGTTCAAGTAAATTAGTTGAAATAATTTGACTGGGTGTATAAAATTTGTGCAACTGAGTTTCTAATCTATCATTTACTTCGGCTGAGCATAGTTCTAAATTGGTCAAGTTTAATTTTTGAAAAAGTTACTGTTCGCAAAAGCATTAATAATAAATCATTTATGTGCTCGAAATTGGCAATTCCAATTTGAGTTTTATATTGTAAATTAGTGATAAAGGTGTCTCATTATTTAAAAAAATGTAGTGATCAATTTTAAATAATTTAATGGAAATTGTGAATCTGTCAAAGTGTCAAATTTTCTTATGAGGATGTTTGATTTTTCTTACATTATTTTTTGTTTCAACATTTTTTCTCGTGTTTTTTTGTAATAATAATATCTTTATTTTTAGAATCTTGAATTTTGATAACCTCTTTTCTGTACGATTTTTCATGCTTTGATCTTCGGGCCGTATAAAGATAAACTGGAGAATCGGTACTAATTGTCGGTTGATCTGTTCTGGTTTCGTTAATTTTGGCAAGATTTTCGTCGGATTTGTTTTTTTTTGGTGTGAATAGACTTGTTCTAAAAAGGGGAGAATTTCATTTTTTCGGTTTTGATTGTATTGTTTGTAAATTGTTGTCAAAAAGTGTCTCGTGTTCATAGGGACCGTAAATTAGGGAAAATGGGGAAAAACCTGTGGCTGAATGTATAGCTGATTATAGATAGTAATTACGGATATCATACGTTCTACAACATTGGTTTCAGAAGATTCTAAAACATGTAGGTTTTCAATTATTGTAGAATGTAGACGTTCGACTGGAGAATTGGACGAGAAATTTGATCTGGATATATAGTGAGTTTCAAATTTGTGTAAATCGAAAAAAGTTTTATTTTTTCATTGAGCCAATAATATTTTCTACGCAAATGTTCGTACGTTTCGTTGATAACATTGTGATTCGCTGTGTGGTAACTATTAATAATTTCATTTTGATTTTCTACTACTAAAATGTCTTTAACATGGCCAAAAATGATTTTGATGGTGGTGTTAAACAAAGATGAAAGTATTTTTTCCAAAAAAGGACGCAAGTTTTTTGAGGGTCAATGATGTTTTTTAATATTTTTGAAAAGTTGGATTCTATATTCTTTGAAATAAGAGTAATTAAGTGAATGTTTTTACTAAATCTGTTGCTGATTGAATGACATTCTATCAATCTTATACGTACGAAAATTTGATTGCACATTGTTGAGGTGGCTGAAAGTAACTGATTTTCGTCATAAAAAATTTCTGAAAAATCTTTACATAATTTGGTAATTTTTTCTCTTTCTTCTGGGTTTAAGTGGTCAAGTCTCAAATTGTTCAAATTTAATAAAATTTTATCGTAGGGAATGTCGCCGATATCATAGTTTTGTAGGGGTTATACAGGAATGACGCTTTGGAAGTTCATGTTGATATAAAGGACTGATACATAGCCATTTGATGCGGTATGAATGGATTGGGGAATGACAATTTCACGATTATTGTTGATAATTGCTGCTAGTAAAATATTACCTTCGGGAATAAATACAGGAATTTTTATTTTTTTGGGACTAAAGTATTTAAATTTGATTGAGGTTGTCAGTTTGTTTGTCTGATAGATTAAGTTCCTTTTGAATTGTCGAAATCGTGAATCCAAAGAAGTGCCATCGTACTCTGTGTGCCAATCAATTACACGAAAGTTTATTGGAGAATGTATGTCAAAATGTTTCAAAATTGGGTAACGTAAATTTTGATTATCGGTATATTTTTTTGTTAAGGATCGAATTGTAAATAGTAGTATAGCGACATAAAAAACAAAAAAAAAAGTGTCACTGAAACGTGGTGTCATTGATAAAATATCGAAAAGTTTGATAAATCTGTCTGACAAGAGTTCGATAGGGGAGAATGCAATTGTGGCTCTTAATAATAATAATAATCGCTGCACTAAATGGATTGGGAACGCTGGCGGGCGGTGCTAGTGCAGTTGTCAAAACAATAATGGATACGAAGAATGCGAAAAATGCAATGGAGGAACAGAAACGGCATAACAAGGCCATGGAAGAGTTGTGAAAAGCAGGTTCCGGTCTGTACTTGAGGAAAAACGCCAAAGGTGGATTTGGACTGTATTTAAAAAAGCAAAAAAACTACCCATAAAGCTACCCAGCCGGGCATTGTTCGACGATGAGTTGATCAAGTATGCACATAAATTATAAATTTTAAAGGTGTTTTTATGCGCAATACTTTACCATCACCACGACTCGTTGAAAAGAGAGAAAGTGCCATAATCAATTTGGATTGTTCGCAAAATTCGGGCACTCACTGGGTAGCTTATGTAAAAAAAATAACGAAGTAAAATACTTTGATTCGTTTGGCGCCCTGAAACCACCAAAGGAATTTGTAGAGTACTTGGGGTCCAAAAAACAGGAAAAATATTGTACAACAAAGATGCTTTTCAAACGTACAATCAATCGAATTGCGGTCAATTGTGTTTGAAGTTCTTATATAGCAATAAATAGATGTGGTAAAAAATAGTTAGTTTTATTTCGTAATCGTCGTTTGGAAAGCAATAATGTCGTTGTATTATCCAATCATATTTTGTCTGTGATTGAATTCATACAATAGTATTTCAAATGTTGTTGTTGGTGAAAATTAGTTACACTATAAAGAGGGTGAACAACAATTCCGACCGGTTCGTATGAGCTGACGGATCTCGAATCGTATCTGAGAGAGCAAATTATTCCTAAAAGTGCAAAACTAGAAGACTATAGCAAGTATCTTTCGCTGAAACTGAACTATAACACGATTAAGTGTGAAGTGTACAGTGAAAAATTCGAAATGATTGATTTTACGCCTGAAGGTAGTATAGGCAGTACGCTTAGGTTTTCAAACAGAATCCTCAAATCCCCTGTTGGATTATGTATCGTTCAAAAATCATGCTATTCGTAATAGATTGTTCGCGACAAAATGAACGTTTAGAGTCGAGCACCGTAGACGTGAAAATAGACATCGAAGTCAATTCGGATTTTCCAAATTCTACGAAAGCATACTGCATCATCATTTATAATTGTATTGTTGAGCACATGCCAGAGAGAGAGAGAGAGACGGTTCGACATAAATTTTGAAAACAACTCGGTTTGTTTTCAGTAGAAATACAAAATGCGGTTTGTCGTAGTTGATCTCCACGGTTTCAATTTGTTGAGTGATCGTGGGGTATGTACTTTTATCCGAAAGAAGTAACAGTAAGTAACGGTAATCAAATGAATCATTATTTGATAAAACCGCCGGTGGCTTACAACTTGTTGTCAACAAAGAATAAGAAAAGGATTAAACCTCAGGAAAAGAGACTGGGTTTAATTTATTCCAAGGGACATATTGAATATAAAGAAATTGACAACATTTTGTGCAACCTATTGAAATCATACAATACGATTTACGTGAGAGGAAAATCGCAGAAGGAATATTTGGAAACGGTATTGGAAGATGAACTGGACGATACATCTATAATTGATGTTGAAAAATATGACACCGTTTGCTGGGACATGCCATCATTCGAAGAAGCGAAGCCGAGCTGTATGGATCATGAGGTTTTTGAAGACTCGCGAGGAAAGTGTTTGTGTACCACAACAAATTGTGCAAAATTGTACGCGTGGATCGTGGAACACCTACCCCACATCCGACATGGCAAAATTAATCAATAAACATTTGGACAATTTAAAGCAAACAAAAATCATCATAATGTGCTACGAAAACAAAATGAACATGTTTAAAACATTTAATACGATGTCACTCGAGGAAAAGCAGCACCTTTTCGGCGATTCCGAACGTCTATCATCGGCTGTTGCCCCTCCGTCCCTATTCGCTTGACCGCCCTCTGACCACCACCACCAACCACAGCAGCAGCAATAACAAAAATATTATAAATTATTTAGTAGTTGGCGAGTGGTGTAACGAAGAAGAAGACATCATGGTTCTTACTACTACTACTACTAGTGAAACCATTACACAGGCTGTTCAACAATTGGACGAGTGCATATCAATATTTAAAAATTTTAGTGAAATATACATTTTACTTTATACATCGTCACCGCCTGCCGCTGCTTCGATCGTCGTACAGGATGCCATTTCCAAATGTGTCAGTATGAGGTCTATGATAATTCAGTATCAAAATATTGAAAAGGTATTAAACAAATACGGGTGGCATTACAAGACTTGTCCCTGGTCTTGTGCGGAGACGACTTGCGGACCCGGTACTTGTGACTGTTTCTATGCAGACATATATGTAAAGAGAGCCAAGGAATTACAGAATCTGCTGACTAAATAAATAAAAAAAAATGTAACTAAACTTGTTCATATATAAAATAAATAAATAAATTGTAAATTACATCGCACAATACGATGACTCCAAAGGAAACCCGAGACCGCTTGATCAGCAGAATAAAGTTTATATAATAACATTTTTTCCGTTGTAAATTCACTCTATGTCTTGCCATTGTTAAATAAAGTGTTTTTAAAAAGTCAATCGTGTTTTTCGATTAAAAGTTGTACAAATTAATAACGTGTCATTTAATTTGTGTGAATGTGTGTATGTGTATGTAACGTAAAATGTGGGGCGTACAACAACAACAAGAAACGCTACCGATCCTTAATTTAGATTTTTTTACCAATTCTACCAATTGTAGTAGTGGTAGTAGTAGTAGTAATGGTAGACATGGGAATTTACTACCAAATACATTTAGGGCAATATTTTGTGGGCCCAGCGGATGTTGGAAAACTAACGCCGTACTTAGTTTGATATTTGATCCTAATGGAGCGAGATTTGAAAACATTTATATGTATTCAAAATCACTTTACCAGCCAAAGTATCAGTTGCTTCAAAAGGTTTTAAATAAAGTCAAATGTATCGGATATTTTTCGTTCAAAAATAGTGAGGATATAATTGACCATTGCGAAGCGCGAATTAATTCAATATTTATATTTGATGACGTTGCTTCATATAAGCAAGACAAAATTCGTGAGTATTATTCTATGGGTAGACATAAGAATATCGACGCCGCCTATTTATGTCAAACGTATTCGAAAATTCCAAAACAACTGATACGTGATAATTGCAATGTCCTACGTCTGTTTCGTCAAGACGATGTGAATCTTAAGCACGTATTTGAGGAACACGTATCGCCCGATATGACTTATGATGAATTCAAAGAAATTTCCTCGAAATGTTGGAACGAACAGTACGGTTGCGTGATTATCGTTAAAGATTTCCCTTTAGACAACGGACGTTACCGCAAAGGTTTTGATAATTATATAACTATGAAGACCGCAATCTGATTACAACACTGTTAATCGCAATGTTGTCGAAACATGATCATCATCATCATGATGATGATCACGTTACACGCCAAATTAACAAACTGTCAAAAAATATTAGAAAAAAATATCTTGCATTGAAATTGGGTAAATCTGAACAGGACAAAACGTTGAATAAACTGTTTAAACCAGTCAGTGATCCTCTAAACGAACTTGTTGAACAGAATCGAAAACGACTTGTTGAAAATGGTGAAATCAAAATAAATGAAAAAAAGTTTAGGAAAAAACAGACTCCATCATCATCATCATTGTTGCCAACCGTCAAACAGCAACAATTTGTATCAACTCCGCAAGTGAAGGAGCTTAAACTTGAACCTGTGCGAGAATAGGATACAAGAACAACAGATTTTTATACTGTTGATGATGATGATGATGATGATGATAATGATGATCGTGAAGATGAACGGGTGGAGCAGGTGGCTGTTACAGACGTATCAAAATTAGATGATCAAGTTTACAGGGAATGGTTAAAACAGTATCCACCGTTGGTTCGCAATTATATCAAGAGTTATGTAAAAAGTGACAACAGTGATGGTGCATTTGATACAACTTACGGTGTAACATATCAGCCGACCACAGAGCAATGGAAACTTGGAAATTCCTATATCGACTTTGATCGGAAAACCAATGATTTGTTAATTGAAAATAAACGTTTTCGAGGTACCCTCGGTCTCTATGAACTATTATTTAAAAACAAACCCAAAAATTATAATGCACATGATATGAAAAAATATCGTGACATATTAGATTTATCTAATGTTCATAGATTAAATTATGCAAAAACGGTCGTTTGCGCGGATCGAAGGCCTACAAATATACATACATAATTAAACCGTTAATGTTTGGCAGCGACAGCAGCAGCAGCAGCAAAAAAGTTCAATCACATAGTGGTACCGGTCTGCCACCACTGCCGCCGCCGCCGCAGCCATCGTCGCTAACAACCGTTAGCAATTCGTTACTAAAATTTAATACAAATCCAATTAAATATGTCTATTGGGATGATGCAAACGAACTGGTTGAACGACTAAAACTTCTTATCGCATCTAAGGCTGCCGGTAACACGTCCAACGATAGCGAAATTATCAGCATCGTGAACGAATTGCGGGAAGCAAAAATTATACATTCGATAAATTGCACGGCACACACGTGGTCAGTTCACGTTTAACAGCATGTCTTTAAACAAGTTTGGACAGTCTTCGCATCATTCGTCATCATCATCATCATCATCTTCAAAAGCAGCAACAATGCAACAAACATATGCGTTTCATATGATCCTTCAAAAAATAAATGACGGCCTCAAGCACAGTGAACCCAAAAACGATTCGGATGCTGTTAACTTAAAATATTTTAATACCGGCATCGAATCACTTTACAATGGAATATTAAAATCTTTAAACGATTCGGATTCTAATACTAATATATTTTAATGACTAATATATACTTAATATTGAAATCTTTAAAACAACATCAAACACAAATTAACACGAATGTGAAAAATATTAAAGAATTAGAAAATAAAATTAAACAAAATGCAACAACAACAGCAACAACAGATTTAAACAAAGTAATCAATCCACTCGTAAACGATACCGATGATATTAAAAATATGTCAGCCGTAAATATGGAAAATATTAAAGAATTAGAATATTAGACTAAATTAAACACAAATGCACTTAAAACAGTGGGCTGATAAATTTAAATAATACTATCTGATAAACTGTATGAATGAAAGAACCCATACGACCCCGACATATTCAAACGAAAAAATACGTTTGATCAATGAATTACACAAACCGATTCGAAAAAATTTTAAGCGACGTCGCACAATAATTAAGGGACTCGACGACTTGTGGCTGATTTGTGTCAATTGAATCAGTATTCTACAAATAATAAGGGTTTTAAATTTTTTCTAGTCATAATCGATTGTTTTTCAAAGTTTGTTTGGGTTCAACCGCTGAAAACCAAGAATGCCAACCAAGTTACAAATGCTTTTGAAACAATTCTGCTACAGCAGCAACATCGTCGTCGACCACGAAACTTGCAAACTGATCAGAGTAAAGAATTCTTTAATTCACATTTTAAAGAACTAATGAAAAAGTATAATATCAATCATTATCACACGTACAGTTGTAAAAAAGCGGCCATCGTTGAACGTGTAATCAGAACGTTAAAGGAAAAACTGTTTAAACAGTTTAGTTTAAGAGGATCTTATAAATGGATTGATATTTTGGATAAAATTGTCTACAATTATAACCACACAAAGCATTCTAAAATAAATATGAAACCATCCGAAGTTAATAAACGCAACAAATCGGTGGTATTACAAAATGCATATAATATTGTCACATAGGGACGATAGGACACATAAATAATCCTCAATCATCAACATACGAACATTGCCCCTAGTGCGATTATTGCTTTCGCATAATGTCTTGATTGGCATTGTCAGCACCAACACATTCCGCTGACTTGCCAAGACTCAGCGGTATATCTGGGTCACGCTTTACTAGTGTCAATAAACTATTGTAATGTTTTGTAATAACAGACTATAAATAAAAGCGCGTCAAAGATGACAGGGGACAGAAGTGTGTGAACTAGAACAGAGGTCACGAGTCGCCCGGTGGATACCAGTGAACCCCAAGAGCAGCCCTGAAGATGGTTCCTTACTTATTACTGTAAGTTAGATAATTCGTAATGTGTTTTTTTATATATAAACTATGAATAAAATTGTATTTATTCTGTACTGGTGTTTATCTGAGCTACTCCCCAACCCCCAATAAGTCACGGGTGTGACATGTGGTGGAGGCGCCTAAGGTTTCGGTTAGGGCTAATTCCTCATAATTAGTTCCCGGCCGGCACACTCGTAGGAAAATTGTGGTTGTGTTGTTTTTCTTACAGGGAAAATAGTAATTTAGGTTCCAACAGGAGCAGCAGCGCTTCACAAACAATGCCAACTCGCACAATCTAACCTCCCTTTCCTGGTCTGTACTTAACATTTTTTTTTATGGCAAATAAAGTAGTAACCCGAGCCACCTCAGCAGCTTTGAAAATAACAGTGCAAACGGAAACAGACAAAGAAGAGTTCTCACCGAAATATCGCAGCACGGAAATTGGCGTACCCCAAAACCCCTTTGAAAGAAGTTCAAGGCTGTCCCGATCACCTAGTAGGGAAACCGTAAATACTCCAACAACGCGGGAGCGAATTCTCGAAACTTGTGACGAATCAGCGGAGGAAGTAGTCCAGAAGGAGTTATCAAAAGCAGGAGAAGAAAATAGAAGAAGCAATATGGACGAAACAATCGCCGAAAACCTGAAAGCGGACAAAATCCCGGCGCTACCAAAATTCCTCTGCCCACCAACATTTAACCCATGTACAGGGAACGCAACAGTATACATAATAAGCTATGAAAGAACGGCAACGGCAAATGGGTGGACGAACAGTCTAAAAATGACTTAATTTGGAACATTTCTGGAAGGAGCGGCTGACCACTGGTACCAACGGTACAAGATAGACGAGGACAACCAGAATAAAACATGGGAAGATGTAAAGATGGACTTCTTGGAAGAATATGGCAACCACGAGTCGAAACGTTCCCAGGAAAGACAACTATATGAGAAAAAACAGGGACCAACTCAGTCTATTAAATCCTACTACTTTGAACTACAAGAACTATTCGCCGAATACGACCAACAATTCAGAGTAGAAGAATTCAGGAAATTCTTTGAAACAGGAATGGCCAGGGAATTCTACAACAGTTATAGGCTGATCATGGATGACGATATGAGTTGGGAAAGACTTAAAGTAATAGTCAACAAGTTAGACGATGTGGTACAACGTGAACCAACAAGAGAAGCCCGTCCGACTGGAAACACTGAACCGCAACAGTTTGGATGTAACCATTGCCAACATCACAGTGAACCACATTACGCACCACCTCGTTATAACCAAAGGGGCTCATATGGACCACCGCGGCAAGGGTACCACGCAAGCAGAAGTTATAATCAAGAACAGACAAGACTACAAGACAGACACTATGTACCAACGCCAAGAACACGGAACATCGATGGAAGACCACGCTGTTTCAGATGCAACAGGATAGGGCACTATGCCGTCTCGTGCCCAGAAAACTATAACACGCACCAAAGAAATCAACACCCAAATGGAAGCGGACGACAAAACTAGAACCCTCCGTCGTCCTCGCAAATAGAGGGTGTGGCGACAGAAAACAATACAACATCTTAACAATACCTTGCATAATAAACAATGAAAAAATATCAGCAATCGTGGATACAGGAGCAGAAAGGAACGTGGTATCGGCAGAGGTAGTCAAAAGTTTCGACAGCAGCGGAAAAGGAGCATTGTTGGTAGCAGGCGGTAAGAGAATCCCAGTTTTAGGAAAAGCAGAAATCAAGATACAAATTGGAGGAAGAGATATGACCTGTGTAGCCAACGTAATTAAACAGCTGCCATACCCGCTTCTTTTAGGAATGGAGTTCCTGGTTGAAAACAATGTCGCCATTAATCTGAAGCAAGGTACTATAAACATAGGAACACTAGGCTTAACTATGAGTATAGGAACACAGAAAAAAGAGACCGTCGAAGAAGATATTACGAGAAAGGAAAAACTGGATACAAAAACAAAGGAAGAATCAAGTAAACAATATACAGACCGTTATAGTATTAGAGTAACGGTTAAGGAGGATATGTACTTGGAGGCTGGCAAGACGAAACGCATTAAACTAAACCTGGAGGGCAGAAGAAGGGTAAATATGAAAAAGTACAACTTCCAGGAGAATGATAAATTCTTCACAAAGAGACGACTTCGAAGAAAATATAAGATCCACCACCGTCGAGGCGACTACTGGATGCGCGTGGAGTGCATAGGACATCAGCGAGAAAAAATCCTGAAAGGAATGACAGTGGGCTTTTTACATACAAGAGGAAAAGTAGAACCCGAGGATGACATAGTACTGCTCAGCAGGGACACGGACGACAGGGTGACGTCAGAAGATCACAACTTGGATCATTTGCAGGAAGAAGAATTCAAACATAAATTGGAGGACTTACTGGCTGCATACAATGATGTGTTTTCTAAAGCCACAAAACACATGGGAATGACAAATTTAACGAAGCATCGAATAGAAGTAGAAAACTCGGAGCCCATAAAAAGTCGCCCATATAGAGTATTCCCAAAGGAGAGACAGATCATAGACGAACAAATCAAGGAGATGTTGGATCACAATATAATCCGTCCGTGCCATTCGCCGTGGGCCAGCCCAGTAGTATTAGTAAAGAAGAAAGACGGTTCTACAAGATTTTGCGTGGATTACAGGAAATTGAACAACGTCACCAAAAAATCATCATACCCAATCCCAGTCATCGATGATATACTCACATACCTCGGAGACGCGCAGTATTTTACTACCTTGGACATGTTTAGTGGTTACTGGCAGGTGAAGCTGGAAGAAGAGTCAAAGCAGTATACAGCATTCGTAGCGCAAGGACATGGTTCGTACGAGTTCAATGTCCTAAGCTTTGGACTGTGCAACGCACCGGCAACATTCCAACAACTAGCCGACAAAGTATTCGAGGGCATGAAGTGGAAGGACGTATTAATATACCTGGACGACATCGTAGTGTTTAGTAGAACATTGGAGGAACACCTACAGAAATTGGAAAAAGTTTTTCAGCGTCTAAGAAAAGCAGGACTCACCCTTAAGCCCAGTAAATGTTCTTATGCTAAAGAAGAGGTGGAACTATTAGGATACATAGTGAGCAGAGAAGGAATACTGCCAGACCCCGCAAAGCTGCAAGCAATACGAGAGTTCCCTAGGCCGAATAATGTCAAGAGGATCCAGAGCTTCCTTGGACTTTGCAACTTTTATCGAAAATTCATCCATAACTTCGCCACGACCGCAAGACCGCTGCACGAGTTAACGAAAAAGGATGGCAAATTCAACTGGTTGGAGGAGCATGAGGACGCTTTTCAAACCTTAAAAAAGAAACTCTTGTCTGCACCAGTCCTACAACATTTCAACCCAAACGTAGGTACGGAACTACATGTGGATGCTAGCAAGCTAGGAATAGGTGCTGTTCTACTACAAAAAGGAGAAGATCAGAACCAACATCCAATAGCATACATCAGCAGAAGTTTGTCCAAGGCGGAAAAGAATTACACAATCACGGAACTGGAAGGGCTAGCAGCGATATGGGCACTAGGATACCTGCGACATCTGATATACGGAAGACCAGTAAAGATAGTTAGTGATCACCACGCGCTATGTTGGATAAGGTCATTGAAGGATCCCACAGGAAGATTAGCGAGATGGTCACTAAAACTTTCCGAGTTCGATTACACCATCGTACACAAAAGTGGCGCTAAACATCAAGATGCGGATTGCCTATCTAGAAACCCGGTCCTAACACCAGAAGAAGCGGAGGAAAACATCGACGACATCCCAACGTTTTTACTAATGCCTACGGACCTGGCACAAGAACAACAGAAGGATGTTGGACTGAAAGAGATTATATCAGCAATAGAGGACCCGTCAAACAGCCCTATAGGAACAGCAAAAAGAGCAAAAAACTTTCGGTTAGTGGATAACGTACTATACAAAATCAACCCCATGTCAACAGGCCAGGAAAATGTGCTGGTTATCCCGGAACACCTAGTGGGAGAAATATTGCATTCCCACCATTCGGAACCACTGTCAGGACATCTAGGAGTAGCAAAAACGCTACATAAAATAAGAAGTAGATACTACTGGGAAACCCTAAGCAAAGATGTAGAAAAGTTCGTCAAGGGATGTCCAGACTGTCAAGCGAGGAAGGGCCTAGAAGGAAAGAAACCCGCAGGACTATTACAGCCCATACCTGTGGAAACACCATTCGTAAGAGTAGGAATCGACATATTGGGACCATTTCGAAAGAGCAAAAAAGGAAACACCGTAATAATCGTAGCAACGGATTACGCCACAAGATGGGCGGAGACACAGGCACTACCGGATGGTAAAGCAAGGAACGTAGCCAAATTTATAATGGAAAAAATTATAACCAGACACGGAGCGCCAAGATATCTTTTAAGCGACAGAGGGACCAATTTTAGGTCAGAGCTGGTGAGGGAGGTAGTCAGCAGATTAGGAACGTACAATCAGTACACGACTGCTTACCACCCAAACTGTAATGGACTGACGGAAAGATTGAATAAAACCCTAGCGAATATGTTGTCGATGTATACAAACACACAGCAAACAGACTGGGACGAATACTTACCCCACGTGACATTTGCGTATAACACAGCGATACAGGATACAACAAGGTATTCACCATTTATGTTAGTTTATGGCAGAGAAGCAATCCTACCGACCGAAGCGAACCTGATGGAACCCTGCAACTCAACTGATGCGGAACAAATTAGGGAAAAGGCTCTTGCGGTGAGGAGTGAAACGGTGGAAAATATTAGGAAGAGACAGAACTTTGACAAAGGGAGGTACGACAAGGACCACCGACATGTGGAGTTCTCAATAGGAGATAAAGTTAAAGTTTTCACACCGGTTAGAAAAGTCGGTCGAAGTGAAAAACTACTGCTGAGATGGTTTGGACCTTATTATATTACTAAGAAAGTGTCAGAAGTGGATTACGAGGTTAGGAAAGGTGAGGCTAGTAATGCCAAAAAAGAGGTGATACATGTAAGTAGGATTTTAAGCTACCACGACCCATGGACGCCAAAACCGAAAGAAGGGGAAGAGAAGCAAAAGGAAGAATAGACAGAAGAGAAAAAAAAAAAAATGACAAAATAAGTAACGCAGAAGTAATTTTTTTATAGGATTATAGGAGGAGTACTGGCAATCGAAAGAGTGGAGGTAACCGCGGGAGCGTTTTGGAAAATCTTACCGTCTACGGTAACATACGAGGCGACAATCCCGCTAATATACAAAAGCGAATGGAAAGAGGAAAGTTTAAGTAGGACTGGGGGTGAGTTTTCATGTGGGAACCTGAGTAGAAAAGACTCGAGATGCGTACTACTCGAAGGATTGGACCGACTAGTAGACGCATTTAATAAAGAAATTGAGATACTCACGAAGGGGTGGAGTCCAAACTACATGAGGACACAGGAACATACCGAAGAAACCAGAAGGCGTAGGGCATTAGACTTCTTAGGAGAAGGATTATCATGGTGCTGTGGAGTGGCAACCCAAAGCAAACTAGATGAGGTGTCATCAGACGAGAGAGCAGTGAAACAAACATTAAACACACTTACGAGAGGACTTTCGAAAACAATTCGAGATATAACAACAGACTCCGACAAATTCTTAAATTTCCAGGATTCGGTAGGATCAACTCTAAACAACACACAGGAGAGAATAAAAAAGCTGGAATCATATACCAGACAAATAACAAACAATCTGAGAGACAACGTCGAGGGTGATGAGAGCATACAGGTGGCGAGTCTCAGACAACAGTTCGAGGACATCAAATTGATGATAAAAATGGCAAGGATAATAAAAAATCAGGGGGTAAGCATGTCCTGCAGGCAACATCAGCTCCCGACCTCAATTATCGACCCGGAAATTCTGAGGGAGGACCTGAGGAAACTAGACAAGGAGCTGAACTCGGAAGGGTACACATTAGCAATAGACGTATCACAAACGGCTAAATACTACCAATTGCCTATTAGTGACTGTACCTTCATGGCACAGTCACTCATAATTAACATAAGAGTACCCATAGTAAAGAAGGGGCAAAGATGGGAACTATTTGAACTCATCACGGTCCCATTTGCTTGGGAAAACCATACATGTGCAATAAAACACGAAACACTTTTTTTTTAGCCGTAACGGGAAGAAGAAGCAACCAGGAAACAAGACAAATTTCTGGTTCCGGACTAAAAAATTGCGAACCCTTCAAAAACAGGCTATGCTACCTACCCAGGTTTTCATCAGACTCCTTCCAGGGCCCAGCGTGTGCGAAAGCACTCTACAGAGGAGCAACGGTAGAAGAAATCTCCCATAACTGTCCCATGAGTTGCCACAAAGCAACAAGAACATTAATTTCGGAAATCGAAGATGAGGTATTTGTGATCACACACCCAAGTCAGGACATGCAGGTAAAGTGTTTAGACAATAAGCATAACATAACAGCTACGGGAAAAATCGGAGCTGTAAGAATCTCCTTACCCTGCCACTGTGAACTGATAACCCAGGAGGAGATCATTATTCCGAAGAGGTTCCCCTGCAACAATCAACTACCACCTGAATCACTCGTCACACACATAATTCCGGCGGCTTGGTCAACCCTGAGAACATTTGAATTAAAACCGAATGGGAATCATGCGTTACCAAGTTTTTTGAATTTGTCGGAATGTCTGGATAAGAATTGGACACTGAATATACCGCATATGAACTTAACATCGACCAGGGACGCCCTACAGGATATATTGCACAGCTTAGAATCGATCCCAATGTCGTACGCAGAAACGTATGGACATCATGGGGACACATTATTCTTGTTGTGGAATATATGTTTATCGGTAGGGCTACTCTTCTTATTGGGTAGGAGAGGATCAAACTTCGCTCTTCTATCAACAATGGCAACTCCAACAAACGCAGAAGGAAATACAAGAACTGAGCACGTCATACTAATAACGGCTATTGCAGCCACCTTCGGAACACTGCTGTTATTATTCATATACAAAATAGCAGTAATAATAATAACAAATAAAAAGAGGAAACAGGCCTCGCATCAAGGAAACGATTCCCCTCAGTCAGTAAACAACCTCCAACACCATGTGGTAACCATAGGGAGCAGGAGGGACTTATGCCACATTACAGTAGAAACACTCAAACCAACAGATATGGAAGAGGACAACGAAAAAGAGTAAGTAGAAAACAATAATGGAATATCGCGAGTTAAATACTCTGTACGTTCTAATACCAAAGAACGTGTCAGATAAATATAAAGTAATGTAAAGATCGTAAAGAGTATTAGTATAATTAATTAAATAGGTTTTGTTTTAATAATAGTGTATAATAAACAGCAATGTAAAGTCAATCATAAACAACATACTGCGTGAAAAATATTTTGTTCTAGTTAGCAATCCACACTAATCCTAGGGTTCACCATCGTATGGCTACAACACGGAAGCGGAACCAAGCTAATCTAATACACTCACCACAGTACCACAGCCAGTCGAAAGGACAAATCAAGGTGGACAGACCGAGACAGGCCAGGATAGAGTGACTTGGTGTGAAAGTGTAGAAGAACAATTGTTTGCCCGCGCAATCCGGGAAGCCAGGTGGTAACCCACAAGAAGAATTAGTGTGGAAGGACTTATAATCTTGTGATCACGTGATATGGACCTTGTGAACGTAGAATAGAAATTTAAAGTTGGGGGCCAACTTTAGGATGCCGGGGGGACATGTCACATAGGGACGATAGGACACATAAATAATCCTCAATCATCAACATACGAACATTGCCCCTAGTGCGATTATTGCTTTCGCATAATGTCTTGATTGGCATTGTCAGCACCAACACATTCCGCTGACTTGCCAAGACTCAGCGGTATATCTGGGTCACGCTTTACTAGTGTCAATAAACTATTGTAATGTTTTGTAATAACAGACTATAAATAAAAGCGCGTCAAAGATGACAGGGGACAGAAGTGTGTGAACTAGAACAGAGGTCACGAGTCGCCCGGTGGATACCAGTGAACCCCAAGAGCAGCCCTGAAGATGGTTCCTTACTTATTACTGTAAGTTAGATAATTCGTAATGTGTTTTTTTATATATAAACTATGAATAAAATTGTATTTATTCTGTACTGGTGTTTATCTGAGCTACTCCCCAACCCCCAATAAGTCACGGGTGTGACAATATTATCAAACTGGCAACTAGTCCGCATAAATTTTCCCTCGGTGACATTGTTAGAATATCGAAGGTCAAGCACATTTTCGATAAGGGATACACTCCCAACTGGACAACCGAATTGTTTAAAGTTATAAAAGTAAAAATTGCAAATCCGTGTACTTCCGTATCCGTATCGTTTAGAAGATCTTCACGGTCGACCAATTCAAGGTGCTTTCTATGAAGAGGAACTGCAAAAAACAAGTATACTAGACGTTTATCTAGTGGAAAGTGTTGCGAAAACGTCAAAATAATGTTTATGTAAAATGGCTTGGTTTCGACAGCACGCACAATAGTTGGATACATAAATCGAACGTACTGTAAACGGTAAAAATTAGTATTCAATACACTATCACCATGTCAAGTCAACAGCAGCAGCAGCAGCAGCAGCATCAAGAAGAAGAAGAAGAAGAAGAAGAATATTTTTAACACGATCGAGAATTGGAAGCTCTGTGGAAAAAGTATGAAGATGCTGCTAACGAAGAAAAAAATTTAATATTTTCCTCAACGTATCGCGCAAGTTATTTGTCGCTGGAATGCGGCATGAGTCCTGCAAGAGATTTCGTACCCGTCGTTAAATTACGCAGTATTATTACCACACCAGAAGTCCAAGAAGCAACTTTTACAACAAACGAATGGATCGAAATTATGCAGACTTTTAATGAAATTATTAATTCGGAAGCCGATGCTGATGATGAATTATGAACACCTCAGCAGGTAATAAAATTGTGGGAAAACATCACCGTCTCAACACAGGTCGATAGACCATCAGATGACAATACTGATCACGCTGATGCTGATGATTTTCTCGTAACATTATGCAAAGGGGGCGGAGGTGGTGTTGGTGGTGGAGGTGTTGGTGTTAGTTTTACTTTGACCAAAACCGATTTGATGGATCTTCTCTATATCGATGTTTTGTTAGTTACGAAAAAATTAAATTTTTTGCGTGACTTTGATTTTTTCCAATATTATTGTAAAACTTTAGAATCTTTAGAAAGTGCTTATTATACTTACCATTCACATTTATCGCTTTTAGATCTGATTCGTGTATTTTGTAGTACAACGAACGATCTAAGGGGATATTGCATGAGCGAATATTTGTCTTATGTTCCAGATAAAATTGTAATAGACTTGCAAAAATATTTGATTAAATAAATAAATAAAAAAAGAAAGACAAATGGTGTTTTATTTATAACCTTATTATTGGTGTCCTTTCAGCAAAACCGTTTGTTTCATTATTCAAAAAGATGTTGAATCAACGGTAATAATTATATATGAAATAGTAAAGGGGAAAAACCAAGACGATATCGAACTCATGACGGTGCTGCTGCTGCTGCTGCTGTTGCACTTGATATATAAATAAGTGATATGATTAAATTTTGTAATAGTTACAGTCCAATACTTATTGTGAATACCACCAACAAAAAGTAAAGTAAGTGCTTTTCAATTTATTTATATTTTTGTGTTTTTTGTTTTGTTGTTTTACTAATTTTTTTTTTTCACACACAATCAGAATGAATTATGAAATGCTTAATTTCACGGGGGATACAAACGAGAAGGTTGTGATTAAACTCAACACATTACCTATTGGCGTGAAATTCCCGATCCTCAACATTCAAATTGTTTCAACGCGGTACCACACTAAGGTACCGTTGGTAGAATTGGAGAGGGGAAAAGTGTTCCTACCAAAAAGAATGACTGATAATGTGAGCAACAATTTGCATAATTTTGTTCCTGGACAGAGTGCTTTAGTGTTTATGGGCTGCAAAGTATCACAGAACGAACACGAAACTAACCTGGTGAAAATTGTGACTGTTAATGAATAAAGTTTGTTTAAGTTTGTTTTAGTTGTAGACGAAAAATCGAAAAATAAAATTTATTTATCGAAAAATGTTTCTTTTTCTGCTCTGATTTATCAAATTATAATTAAAATATTGATTCCCTTCCCTTCTGATCTTGAAATGATTGAAATTAATGAAGGTTAATGCATCCTCTTGTGGGTGACGTTGTTGTTATCGTTGCTAGTAAGTAAATTAACAGAAAAAAATTTGCTGAATTAACGGAAAACAAGACAAAGTGAGCGGTTTGATTATTATTTTAGTGTGAATTCAACGTTAAACGACAACGGTTATCATAGTTGATTAAAAGAATTAAATTAAAATGACCACGTGTTCCAACATTAGCAATTTGAGTGATCAAATGGTGAAAAAAATATCGGAAATTGGTAAGTTAATTAAAAGAAAAAGTGAATATATTAAGTGGAATAAATTTTTAAATAAAAATATTTTATTGTTAAGAAAATACATAAAAAGCAATTGTGTTCATAAACAAAACAATGTTTCAAAATTGGAAACAAATTTGGGGTTGTTACAAAATTTTCGGGAACAATTTAAATATCGTATGAAAAAAAATCATCGTGAACGTAACAAAAGTCGTTATTTACGTTGGGTTGATTTGGAATCGTGTTTTAATAATCACGTGAGAACAGGTGCAATTGTTAATTTGAGTATTAAAGATCCAATTATTTTTTTCAATAAAGCCTTTAAATCGTTTGTTTGTAAAGTAAAAAAGGACCTTTCAAAATGTTTATTAAAAGTTAATGTGACATTTCTAAGTAATTTTATAAAACCACAAACAGGTGAAACAGATATAAAACATTTCTCTACCAAAAACCGTATGATTGATCATAATACTGATTTAAAACAATTTTACAATGATTTTATTAAAAATAACATCTTAACAAAATTGGAAGATTTTCAAGAGAGGGACTCTGGTTGAGCATTATATGAAATTTTACAATTAAAAATAAATTTTAATCAATATAATCCTATAAATGTCGGTGTCTCAACCTATGTTCCACTACCGAAATTTATTCAAAATAAAAAAGGGGTTTTAAATATCGAAAATAATGATGAATATTGTTTCCTTTGGTCAATTGTTGCAGCACTAAACCCTTGTAATAATCGAAAAAATCCAAACAGAACTTCCTCATATCCACATTTCAGCGAAGTACTAAACTATGACGATATAGATTTTCCAATCAAATTAAAAGATATACCAAAATTTGAACAGTTAAACAACATTTCGGTTAATGTTTTTACATGTGAGAAAAAGGAAGTTGTACCAGTTTGTTTAAGTAAATTTGAATTTTTAACAACAATTAATTTGTTAATGTTTAACACGGACAATAACGATAACGATAACGATAATTGTGAAAATGAAGATGTTGAATATCTTGACTTTACCGAACGCATTCGTAACTATAATGCAATTTATCATTTCGCATTAATTAAAAACATGTCACGTCTTTTGTGTGGTCAGCAGACGTCTGATTTAGCACATTCAAAATTTTATTGTGACAGATGTTTAAATCATTCTTACTCGCAACAAAATTTGAACAACCACATTTTTACTTGTAGAAAAATGAATAAAACAAAAATTTCACTTCCACAAAATGATTGTGATAAATTCATTAAATTTTTAAATTATAAACATAAGGAAAAAGTACCGTTTGTAATTTATGCAGATATTGAAAGTATATTAGAAAAATGTAACGATTCTCCATCAACAACAACAACAAAAAAATTTCAGAAACATATACCGTGCAGTGTGGCATATTACTTAATATCCACTTATCATAGCAATTTATCGAGATTTAATTTTTATACAGGTCAAGACTGTGTCAGCTGGTTTTGTAAACAATTGCAGTCGCTTGCATTCGAGCTGGGTCCGACATTTACTAACGCAGTTCCAATGACACCTATGACAGAGGACGAAATTTATTCATTTAACACATCAACCGTATGTCACATTTGTCGAAAACCATTTGACAGTTTATCAGATGTAAAAGTAAGAGATCATTGTCATTTTACGGGAAAATATAGGGGAAGTGCACATAAATTATGTAATTTAAATTATAAAGACGATGCAATGATTCCCGTCATATTTCACAACCTCTCTGGTTATGATAGTCACTTTTTTATTAGATCACTAGCTACAGAAATTTCAGGGAGGATAAATCTACTTCCGGTCAACAAAGAAAAGTATATTTCATTTACAAAACACATTAATAATTCCGATATTCATTTTAGATTTTTAGATTCTTTCAGATTTATGCCTAGCAGTTTGGATAAATTAAGTTCATATTTGAGCACTGAGGAGAAAAATATTACAAAAAGTTTTTGTACTACTGATGAACAATTCAATTTACTATCACGAAAAGGTATATTTCCATATGATTATGTTGAAATTACCTGAAAGAACCGATTTTTATAGTGAACTTAAAAAGTGTAGTATTAACGAAACGGAATACGAACATGCTTTACGTGTGTGGAATACATTTCAAATAAAAAATTTGCGTGAATATATGGAATTGTATTTGAGGACTGACGTGTTGTTGTTGGCCGATGTATTCGAGAATTTTCGAGCTGTCTGTTTAAAAACATACGGTTTGGAATGTCTAAAATCGTATACAGCACCGGGTTTGGCGTACAATGCATGTCTTTTAATATCCAATGTCACTTTAGAATTAATTACAGACATTGATCAGGTGATGATGATTGAAAGTGGAAATAGAGGTGGAATTTCACAATGCAGTAATCGATATGGTAAAGCGAATAATAAATATATGGGTGATGAGTACAATTGTAATACTCCGTCTTCTTATTTAATGTATTTTGATGTGAATAATTTATATGGTACAGCAATGAGTCAATCGTTGCCAACATCAAATTTTCAATGGATTGATGTCCATGACTATTATTCTGAAAATATTATTAACACCCCAGACGATTCAGATGTTGGTTACATATTAGAAGTGGATTTAGTGTATCCAGAAAAACTTCACCATTTACACAAAGACTTGCCTCTATGTCCAGAACATTTGATACCACCCACAGCACCTTCGAAAAATCCTAAATTATTAACAACTTTATACGATAAGAAACAATATGTCATTCATTATAGAAATTTAAAACAGGCACTATGTTTAGGTATCCAACTGATAAAAGTTCATCGCATTCTGAAATTTAACCAATCCCCCTGGATGAAAACCTATATAGATTTAAATACCAATTTACGAAAAGGTAGTAAAAATGAATTTGAAAAAATTTTTTTTAAATTGATGAATAACGCGGTTTTCGGTAAAACTATGGAGAACGTTCGGAAATATAAAGAAGTTAAACTTGTTACACAATGGTCTGGTAGATACGGTTTAAAAGCTTGCATTTCCAAATCGAACTTTCACAGTTTAACAATTTTCGATATTGATATGGTTATTGTTGAAATGAAAAAGTTAAACATCAAGTTCAACAAACCTATTTACGTTGGATTTTCAATTTTGGATATATCAAAAACCATTTCGTATGATTTTCATTATAATTACATCAAACCAAAGTTCAATGAAAACGTTAAGCTTCTGTATACAGATACGGATTCTTTAATTTATCAATTCAATGTTGAAGATATTTATCAATATATCAGAGAAGATATAGAAAAATTTGATACATCCGATTATGATCCTGAAAATATTTATAATATTCCTTTAGCTAATAAAAAAGTATTGGGTTTAATGAAAGATGAAAACAATGGGAAAATCATGACAGAATTTGTAGGATTAAAGTCGAAAATGTATGCTTTCAAAATTCAAAATTCAAATTATGCAACTGAAAGTAGAAAGAAAGCCAAGGGAATAACAGAGGTTTCATTGAAAACAATAACTTTTGATAATTATTTTGATTGTTTATTTAATAATTCTAAATTTGACACTCATGAATGTTTGTTTAGAAATAAAAATCATCAAGTGTATACGATAACTCAAAGAAAAGTTGCTTTGACTCCGTTCGATGATAAAAGAATGGTAAATCACTTATTCACGGACACATTGCCTTGGGGTTTTAGAAATTAAGTTTCCACTTAAAATGTTTCATTCGTCTTTTAATTAGCTTATTTCTTTCCAAGCGAATGGAGACAAATCTATTTTAAAATTTATTAAAATTCACCCACACGCACACTCTCCAATCAAGGGTAGCACGAAAGCGGCGGGATTTGATTTAAGAAATTTAAACGACTGTTTAGTACCTAGAAAATCACGAGTAAAAATATCCACCGGTTTGAAATTTCGACTGCCCGACGGATGTTGTGGGAGAATTGTATCCAGATCCGGATCGACAATAAATCACTGTATTGATGTTGGAGGTAATAAATTGATTAAATAATTTTTAAATTAAAATTACTAATTTTTTTTTTTATAGCAGGAGTTATTGATGCAGATTATCAATGGAAAGTACAAGTGGTGTTAATTAACCATGCAAATGAGGATTTTCATATTAAATCAGGTGAACGAATTGCACAGTTGATTTGCGAGAGAATTTTCAATCCTATTTTAATGGAGGAAGAGGAAATACACAATTCTAATGTTAGCGAATTAAGCGAAAAAGTGCGCTGGGAAAATATTACGAATAGCTACACCCCACCAAGAAATCCGACAAATTACATTTCTAAAAAGTTAGTTTTCTAATATTGTTTCTTTGTTCAATAAAAACATTAAATATCACTTTATGTTACAGTTTCCCCGAATTTCTCAAAGGATCAATCCAATGTTATGAATGTGAAAAAATATTTTGTTTCTGTGAGTCATCTATTGCATTACATAAAATTATCGATATAATAAATAAAAAGTAAAAACAAAAAAAAACTTTGTTTTGAGTACAAACGGCTCTGCCAAAGGGGCACTATATGCAGGGTTGCCAAAAAGGCGCTATTTAGGGGTTCGGGGGAAGAGTACTAACGGCTCTGCCAAAAGGGCACTATATGAAGGAGTTGCCAAAAGGGCACTAATTTACTTAAGACGGATACGCAAGGACTCAAGGACATCTTAGTCCTTCTTTCTCTTTGTCTTGCTCTGGACCTTCTGGTCATTGTTGACTCTTCAGCTTCTTCGCCGAAGAACACGCTTCTTTGCGGTCTGTTACGTCACTCGTGGTCACTGCGGATGGTATGTGTCATCCACTGTCACAGAACCACGTTAGTTATACTACTCGATTCGGATGGTAATACTTTAAAATATTTTAATGCCGGCATAGATTCACTTTACAATACAATATTGAAATTTTTAAAACAACATCACACACAAATTAACACGAATGTGAAAAATATTAAAGAATTAGAAGATAAAATTAAACAAACTGCAACAACAACAACAGCTTTAAACGAAGTAATCGATCCACTCGTAAACGATACCGATGCTATTAAAAATATGTCAACCGCAAATGTGGAAAATATTAAAGAATTAGAATATTAGACTAAATTAAACACAAATGCACTTAAAACAGTAGGCTGATAAATTTAAATAATACTATCTGATAAACTTTCATGAATGAAAGAACCCACACGACCCCGAGATATTCAAAGGAAAAAATACGTTTGATCAATGAATTACACAAACCGATTCGAAAAAATTTTAAGCGACGTCGCACAATAATTAAGGGACTCGACGACTTGTGCCAAGCCGATTTGTGTCAATTGAATCAGTATTCTACAAACAATAAGGATTTTAAATTTTTTCTAGTCATAATCGATTGTTTTTCAAAGTTCGTTTGGGTTCAACCGCTGAAGACCAAGAATGCGAACCAAGTTACAAAAGCTTTTGAAACAATTCTGCTACAGCAGCAACGTCGTCGTCGTCGTCGTCGACAACGTCGACAACAAACTGTTAGTTTTACTTTGACCAAAACCGATTTGATGGATCTTCTCTATATCGATGTTTTGTTAGTTACGAAAAAATTAAATTTTTTGCGTGACTTTGATTTTTTCCAATATTATTGTAAAACTTTAGAATCGCATTTACCGCTTTTAGATCTGATTCGTGTGTTTTGTAGTACAACGAACGATCTAAGGGGATATTGCATGAGCGAATGCTTGTCTTATGTTCCTGATAAAATTGTAATAGACTTGCAAAAATATTTGATTAAATAAATAAATAAATAAAAAAAGACAAATGGTGTTTTATTTATATTAGCGTCTTTTCAGCAAAACCGTTTGTTTCATTATTCATTCATATAAAAACTAATGAGTCTGTTCAATACATAAAAACAGTGTCGATACCCTTAAATACTTTTTCTCTTAGATAATGTGCCACGATTGTCGCGACGAAAAAAAAATAAAATGTTGAATCAACGGTAATAATTATATATGAAATAGTAAAGGGAAAAACCAAGACGACATCGAACTCATGACGGTGCTGCTGCACATGATATATAAATAGGTAATACGATTAAATTTTTTAATAGTCACTGTCCGTTACTTATTGTGAATACCACCAACAAAAAGTAAAGTAAGTGATTTTCTATTTATTTATATTTTTGTGTTTCTTTTTTTTTATTGGTTTTGTTTTTGTTGTTTTACTAATTTTTTTTTTCACACACAATCAGAATGAATTATGAAATGCTTAATTTCTCGGGATACAACTAGAAGATCAACACATTACCTATTGGTGTGAAATTCCCGATCCTGAACATTCAAATTGTTTCAACGCGGTACCACACTAGGGTACCGTTGATAGAACTGGAGAGGGGGAAAGTGTTCCTGCCGAAAAGAATGACCGATAATATCAGCACCAATTTACATCGTTTTATCCCTGGACAAAGTGCTCTTGTGTTTATGAGGTGCAAAGTTTCGCAGAACGGATACGAAACAAATCTAGTGAAAATTGTGTCTGTCAATGAATAAACTTAAACAAACTTACAAATATTGTTGTGCATCATGTGCCAAGGCTCAAGATCATTTTTTCCAGTAACAATATAAAGAGTGTAATAAGAAAGTCTCTTATTGCACTCTTTATATTGTTACTGGAAAAAATGATCTTTAGCCTTGGCACATGATCTAGAACAATATTTGTAAGTTTGTTTAAGTTTGTTTAAGTGGTAGACAAAATATATGTAAAAATAAAATTTATTTAGCGAAAAATGTTTGTTTCTTTTCTCTGCTCTGATTTATCAAATTATAATGAAAATATTGATTCCCTTTATTCCTATCGATATATGAAATGAAATGAAACAAAAAAAATTCAAATATACAGTGCTGATACGCTTAATTTTTTTTTTCTTTCTCAAATGATTGAATTTAATGAAGGTTAATGCGTCCTCTTGTGGGAGGCGTTGTTGTTATCGTTGCTAGTAAGTAAATTAACAGAAAATTTTGCTGAATTAACGGAAAACACGACAAAGTGAGCGGTTTGATTGTTATTTTAGTGCGAATTCAACGTTAAACGACACAGGTTATCATAGTTGATTCATTTAATTAAGAATTTTTGTAGTATTTATACTTCGAAATAAAATTAAAATGTCCACGTGTTCCAACATTAACAATTTGAGTGATCAAATGGTGAAAAAAATATCGGAAATTGGTAAGTTAATTAAAAGAAAAAGTGAATGTATTAAGTGGAATAAATTTTTAAATAAAAATATTGTATTGTTAAGGAAATATAAAAAAAGCAATTGTGTTCATAAACGTAACAATGTTTCAAAATTAGAAACAAATTTGGGGTTGTTACAACATTTTCGGAAACAATTTAAATATCGTATGAAAAAAAATCATCGTGAGCGTAACAAAAGACGTTATTTACGTTGAGTTGATTTGGAATCGTGTTTTAATAATCGCGTGAGAACAGGTGCAATTGTTAATTTGAGTATTAAAGATCCAATCATTTTTTTCAATAAAGCTTTTAAATCGTTTGTTTGTAAAATAAAAAAGGAACTTTCAAAATGTTTATTAAAAGTTAATGTGACATTTCTAAGTAATTTTATAAAACCACAAACAAGTGAAACAGATATAAAACATTTCTCTACCAAAAACCGTGTGATTGATCATAATACTGATTTAAAACAATTTTACAATGATTTTATTAAAAATAACATCTTAACAAAATTGGAAGATTTTCGAGAGATGGATTCTGGTTGGGCATTATATGAAATTTTACAATTAAATATAAATTTTAATCAATATAATCCTATAAATGTTGGTGTCTCAATCTATGTTCCACTACCGAAATTTATTCAAAATAAAAAAGGGGTTTTAAATATCGAAAATAATGATGAATATTGTTTCCTTTGGTCAATTGTAGCAGCACTAAACCCTTGTGACAATCGAAAAAATCCAAACAGAACTTCCTCATATCCACATTTCAGTGAAGTACTAAACTACGACCATATAGATTTTCCAATCAAATTAAAAGTATATATCAAAATTTGAACAATTAAACAACATTTCGGTTAATGTTTTTTACATGTGAGAAAAAGGAAGTTGTACCAGTTTGTTTAAGTAAATTTGAATTTTTAACAACAATTAATTTGTTAACGTTTAACACGGACAATAACGATAACGAATACGTGAATATATGGAATTGTATTTTAGGACAGACGTGTTGTTGTTGGCCGATGTAGTCGAGAATTTTCGCGCTGTCTGTTTAAAAACATACGGTTTGGAATCGTACACAGCACCAGGTTTGACGTACTATCGCGTTCATAAGTGGTCTGCCACTTTCCTGACGTCAGGCCGTAAACGGTCACATTCTGTATTACCGTGCACTACCGTCTCGGCAGTGCCGACTCCCCACCACATCGTAAGATGCGATTCCTAAATGTGTTGTCAATTGAATGCGAACCTTTGTACAGCGAACATGAATTTAAACGAGGAAAAACGCCTTAAAATCGTCTTTTTAAATCAACAAGGAAAGAATATTTCTGAAATAGCTAGAGAGCTAAATATTTCGGTAAGAACTAAAATTGGGAGAATATGTTTATGTCCCCAGTGTTGTATATCTTTGTTGAAAGTTTGGGTGCGTTTTTTTTTTGTTTTTCGGTTTGGTACAACAATTTTATTTTTATTATTTATTTTTTAAGGAACTGTATATGTAGCGGAGGAAGAGAGCCTCTACATATAGTTCAGGGATAAACTGCATGATATTTTTAAAAAGATCTCGAGTTTAGTGAATTTTATATGTAGCGAAGGAAGAGAATCTCTATATATAATTTAATGTTTTAGGTTTTTCATTATAATATAACATTTGTTATCAAGTATTTTAATTTTAAAAATTTATATTGCAAATGAATGTTCCATACAATAAAATAAATACAATTTTGTGATTATAAAATGAATTGTGAACTGGGAAACATTATGGCCGTTCTGCAAACCGACTTTCTGGGGTCTGAGATAGTTTAGATTTAGGAACGAGTGCTCGTTTTAGTTTAACTACGTATTGGTTTTCGAATCGAAACGCGACATGAATTTTGTGAATTATATATCATATATTAATTTCAAATTATGTATCAACAACAATGTTGTAGATTCGTAGTTAGTTTCTCATATTCAATTTTAATAATGCGATATAAAAAAGACAAGAAGAAACACTTGTTTACTTCGCGTCTAATATATACAGCAGTAACGTTCCGAATACAAAATGCACATATACACATAAATATTATAATTATAATAAAAATTAAGTAGTATATAATTTAGTAATTCCATTTATTTATTTTTTTTTTTTTCAAATATCTATATATTTGTATAATATTACGTACAGAATCTCAAACAATTTAAATAAACGTTTTCTTGAAGAACACTCTGATGAGCCACTGGTAGATAAATTTGGCCACCGAGATCCCCTCAACTCCTTTGGACTACATTTTGTTTGGACATTTAAAGAATACCATTTATAGAAACAGATTACAAATCATGGATCATGGATAAGATACAATAACAAATAATGTTCAAATAAACGAAAAACAAGAGTGAGGATCTTTTTGAACAAACCAAAGTGTCATTTTTGAATTCATGTATCCAAATTCTGTTAATGTATGTTATATTATTAATAACTATTGTTATTTTATTCTTTTAATTTTAATCTACATAAAAAAATTAAGAACAAAATTGTCCATAAAATAAAGTTTTTAAAAAATAACTGTGTGTATTATTTCATAACATTTGAAATGTTTTAATATGCACTATTTTATATATCGTAAATACTTGGTTTTGTTATGAAAATAGTTAATTTTTATTTCTTGTATGTAATCTTTTAAATATTTTTAAAATATATCACATTAGCTCAAATACTATTTTAAATCATTTTTAAAAATATTTATTTAGTAAAAAATCAAAATAATATTAATTAAGATTAATTTAATATTTGTTATTTAAATAATCGTTTAAAATATTGTAGTTATCATTACAATTTCAACAAAACACAACAAATATTTTCTGAATAACTAATGTTTACAAAATTAGTTCATAATTTGCCGTGATCCAATCCTTACAACCCTGTTTATAGTGTAGCATGTTGTTTTGTAAAATCGATACCCCTTTTACCATGTCAAAACTTATTCAGATTCAGTTTTTAATTTTTACGCGGACCGAAATAATAGACTGTAACAGAATGTGACGGTCGAGGTCAAGCGCTTCGGAAAGTGGCAGACCACTTATGAACGCGATAGTACAATGCGTCTTTTAACATCCAATGTCACTTTAGAATTAATTACAGACATTGATTGATGATGATTGAAAGGGGAATTAGAGGTGGAATTTCACAATGCAGTAATCGATATGGTAAAGCGAATTATTTAATGTATTTTGATGTGAATAATTTATATGGTACAGCTATAAGTCAATCGTTACCAACATCAAATTTTCAATGGATCGATGTCCATGACTATTATTCTGAAAATATTATTAACACCCCAGACGATTCAGATGTTGGTTACATATTAGAAGTGGATTTAGTGTATCCTGAAAAACTTCACCATTTACACAAAGACTTGCCAATGTCCAGAACATTTGATACCACCCACAGCATCTTTGAAAAATCCTAAATTATTAACAACTTTATACGATAAGAAACAATATGTCATTCATTATAGAAATTTAAAACAGGCACTATGTTTGGGTATCCAACTGATAAAAGTTCATCGCATACTGAAATTTAACCATTCCCCCTGGATGAAAACCTACATAGATTTAAATACAAATTTACAAAAAGGCAGTAAAAATGAATTTGAAAAAATTTTTTTTAAATTGATGAATAACGCGGTTTTCGGTAAAATTATGGAGAACGTTCCCAAATATAAAGAAGTTCAACTTGTTACACAATGGTCTGGTAGATACGGTTTAAAAGCTTGCATTTCCAAATCGAACTTTCACAGTTTAACAATTTTCGATAATGATATGGTTATTGTTGAAATGAAAAAGTTAAACATCAAGTTCAACAAACCTATTTGCGTTGGATTTTCTATTTTGGATATATCAAAAACCATTTTGTATGATTTTCATTATAATTACATCAAACCAAAGTTCAATGAAAAGGTTAAGCTTCTGTATACAGATACGGATTCTTTAATTTATCAATTCAATGTTGAAGATATTTATCAACATGTCACAGAAGATATAGAAAAATTCGATACATCTGATTATCATCCTGAAAATATTTATAATATTCCTTTAGCAAATAAAAAAGTATTGGGTTTAATGAAAGATGAAAACAATGGGAAAATCATGACAGAATTTATCGGATTAAAGTCGAAAATGTATGCTTTCAAAATTCAAAATTCGAATTATTCAATTAAAAGTAAAAAGAAAGCTAAAGGAATAACAAGTTTCATTGAAAACAATAACTTTTGATAATTATTTTCATTGTGTATACGATAACTCAAAGAAAAGTTGCTTTGACTCCGTTGATAAAAGATTGGTAAATCCTTTAGCCACAGACACATTGCCGTGGGGTTTTAGAAATTAAGTTTCCACTTAAAATTTTTCATTTCATTTTTTAATTAGCTTATTTCTTTCCAAGCGAATAGAGAAAACTATTTTAAATTTTTTTAAAATTCACCCACACTTTTTTACACCAGGAGTAATTAATGAAAATTATCAGGGGGAAGTACAAGTGGTGTTAATTAACCACGCAAATGAGGATTTTCATATTAAATCTGGTGATCGAATTGTACACTTGATTTGCGAGAGAATTTTCAATCCTATCTTAAAGGAGGAGGAGGAGAAAATATAGAATATTAATGGAATTGAAAATGGACGAGGTGATGTGGAATTTGGATCTGATGAATACACATCTAATGTTAGTGAATTAAGCGAAAAAGTGCGCTGGGAAAATATTACGAATTGCTACACCCCATCAAGAAATCCGACAAATTTCATTCCTAAAAAGTTAGTTTCTAATATTGTTTGTTTGTTCTTTTTTTTTCAATAAAACATTAAATAACACTTTATGTTACAGTTTCCCCGATTTTCTAAAAGGATCAATCCAATGTTATGAAGGTAAAAAAATATTTTGTTTTTGTGAGTCATCTATTGCTTTACATAAAATTATTGATATAATAAATCACGAGTGAAAAAGAGGAAATAGATTATTTTAGTTTCTTTAGATTATTTAGATTCTTGATCAAAATCAAAATTTCACGCAAATTAGACCTAAATTTTGTAATTATTGTAAAAAACCAGGTTATCTAATTAATGAATGTAGAAATAGAAATAATAATTCGCATACAGATCAAGCTCACATTCAAAGGAATTCCAACTGAAAAAGACGATGTACAATCTCAAATTTTTAAAATCCTTCATGAAAATAAGCATATATTTTCTGAAGACAAAATATATCATTTTGAAAATCTTAAAGAAATTAATATAGCTGAAATCCTTTCTTTCATATTTGCTGATGATGAAAGAAATTTCATAATTTGTAAAAATATAATAATAGAACTCGATGTTGATAAACGTAATATAATACTAGATAATTTTCACAATGGAAAAAGTAATCTACACCGAGGAGTCAATGAAACTCTGCGTAGAATTAGAGAAAAATATTACTGGAAAAATATTCAAAAAGATGTCGAAAATTATGTGAAGTCATGTGAAATTTGTAATAGGACTAAAAGTAATAGACAAAATATAGATCAACCTCTTGTAATAACAGAAACTCAGAAAAGCTTTCGAAAGATTAAATACAGACATTCTAGAAATTCCTAAATCTAATTATATTTTAACTATTCGTGATGAATTAATCAAATTTACTCAAGTATATCCTTTAAGAAATAAATCTGCAAAACAAGTTGCTTTAACACTTTTATTATATTTTCAGCACTATGGTACCTTTACGTATTCATTGTGACGCAGGAAAAGAGTTAATAATAATACAATAAAAGATTTAGCGAAGTTATATGGTTTCAAATTAACATTTAGCTCAATGAACAAAGTAATGGATCATTAGAACGTTTTCATTCAACTCTAACAGAGATTATACGAATTTTCAAAATTGAAAATTCCGATAAACATATTTCAAATGCTTTACCCTATGCTATAATTTCTTATAATAATACAAAAGTAAAAACAACTGGTTTTACACCATACGAACTAATTTTAGGACACACTAGTATTCGAAACCTTGAATATTATTATAATAAATCACAATTACTAAGTAAATATGCAAATGAATTAAAAAATAGAGTTAGTTATTTCAATAAACAAGCAAGATTAAATACAGAAAGATCAAAAGAAAAAGCTAAAGTAAGATTCGATAAACATGTTACATATTCTAAATAATCAAAAAGTATGGCTAAAAGAAAGTCAAATAGGAAGCAAATTAAAAGACAAATACTTAGGTCCTTTTATAATAAAAAGAATTATCCTTCCAAATGCAGCAATTGCATCAAATGATCAATATAAAACTCAAGTTAATTTCGATAGACTTAAATTATTTACTGAAAGAAATTAAGAAAATTAACAATAACTTTTGTTTCAGGATTGTTCTAATATTATTATCAAAATATCAAAACACAATAATACAATAATAATAATTTCCAAATAATTCCACTTAATCACACTCTAAATATTTATTACCATTATGAACAAATTAATAAAATTTCGAAGGATCAGTAGAAATTAATTGTATATAGAGATACTGATTTTATTAAAGAAGCTTTTGATCGAAATGAAATAATATTACAAACAATAAAAGATTCTCTAGATACCCAATATGCTCGCATGTTGTATTTTGTTTCTGAAATTAGACCACATACTCTTGTTTTTGACAGAATAATTAAACAAATTAAAGATAAATTTAACGAAATTAGGTTACATACCGAATATTATTCAAATAGAAATAGAGGTTTAATTAACGGAATTTGCATCGTTTGGAAAGCATGATTTCAAACATAACTGATAAATTAAAGTGTTTAGTTTTTGTGAACAATTACTTGTTTTTATTAATGGAGAACTTGACAATATATTAAATAGCTTAACTTTCGCGAAAATGAATATTGTGCATCCTTCTGTAAAACAACCTGAATCTTTCAGATCTTTCAAAAATAAATTCGGAATTTAAAAAGGATAGTTTACCTTTAGATAATACTAAAGAAAATATTTCAAAAATTTTAAATATAATTAAATTAGACGCATATCAATCAAAATTTAAAGTAATATTTGTTTTAAATATTCCTACAGTTCAAATTGACTCGTTTAAACTGTGTCATTTATTTTCCTTACCCTTGAAAGACTCCCGAACTAATCTCTTTCATACTACTTTAAACTCCCATAAATATCTCATTACCTCGTATAAATGTCAGAATTTTGATAGAAAAACGAAAATCTGTAAAAACATTGTTTCATACCCTGTGGATAATAATGCTATTTGCGAAGCACAAACCCTAATGAGAAAAATTCCAGAAGTATGTGTAGTTTCAACGTTTAAGTACCAAGATTATAATATTCAACTTTTAAATCCAAATAAATGGTTCATAATGACTAGTAACCCAATATCACCTATCACTGTCACATGTGCAAATGTTCCGACTGAAAACAAGTTTATCAAAACCAATGTAATTATTAAATTAAAACCTATGTGTGCAGGATATGTAGGTGAAGTTAAAATCTCATGTAATTATGAAAAAGCAGAATCGAATTATACCGATACTATAATTACGCCACAAATACCCTTTGAATGTTGTTTACATCTACCAAACCAACAAAACCTTCCAAAACTCAAACTTTTAAAAATAAATAAGTTTAACTTAGACGAACTTAAGTTGGCTTAAACTAAATTAAATCAATACCAAGATCAACTTGATGACTTAATCAACGAAACAATTATTACCAAACAATGGCCATGGTTTACATATTTATCGGTAACCATTATTGTTGCCATCATCATTGCCTATGTATGCTGTAAAATTAGAAGAAGAAGGCTGATCATCAATCGTGTAACTTCTTCAAATCAACCTCCACCACTACCATCCGGACCAGCAACGAGGATTCACCCCCTTCTTTCGAGGTCACAGCGAAGACGTCCTTCGATTTTGCGAGTGCATGATCCTAATATCGAAGAAAATGAACTTTCTGAAGTAATTTTTAATGATGATATTAGTGTAAAATGTGTGCCAGTATAAACTATAGACATTTATGAACTTTTATAGATTTTTATGAACTTTTATGACTTTTATTCTTCGATAAAATAAAATTCTTTTAAATCGGTGAGTTTTAATATCTGATACCTAAGCGATTATATTGTTTATGTTTATTATTTTATATGCGCATTAGTATTAGAATACATTGTATTTCTTTGTATTATTTTATCATATTGTTATTTCCTTCGTAGTTACAATTTTGATGATATTGCAGTGATGTCATACTCCAGATTTAGATTTATACCTTAGTTTGTAGAATTACATTTCTTTGTTAAGTTATATATAGGAATCGCTTGCTTTTGTAACATTCATTACTATTAAAATTACTATTCGAATCATTTCAACTTTCATTCAATTATTATTACAATCATTATTCAGTTCGGTTCACATTAAATATTCCATTCTAACTACATAATTGTTATTAATATTTAATTATTTGTTTAAAGTTAAATAAATATTTTTTAAAAATAAAAATAAGTGTTGTGTTTCACAATAAGGATGTACACAAAAACAAAGACGATATAAATACTAATGACTCTGCTCAATACATATAAATAACAGTACTGACACGCTTAAATTTTATTAGCTAATGGGCCACGCTTGTCGCGAATAAGTGTTGAATCAACAGTAATAATTGATATCAGAATGAATTATGAAACGTTCGACTTTACAAATTGTGCTGAAAAGGACACCTGTTGGTGTCAAATATCAAATTCTTGGGATAAAAATCGTCACCACCCGATTTCAGAGCCAAGTACCGCTAGTTGAATTGGAAAATGCAAAAGTGTTCCTGCCTGCGCGGATGACTGCAAGTATTGGCATCAATTTACCACACTTTACACCTGGTGAAAGCGCTCTAGTCTTATTGGGCCGCAAGGACTCGGAACACGGATACAAGACTAATTTAATAAAAATTGTACCTTTTGAGAAATAATGTTGTCACCGTTGAATATAAGTGAAAATATTGTTAAATTAATTGAACAGGCTTCAAATATTTAGTCCACCAATTGTTCAAAGGTGCAAATCAATAAATGGTTAAAACATATTAACACAAACATTGTATTACTTAATAAAATAATTAAAAATTACAAAATCGGTACAAAAAAGAAATTAATGACAAATATCCTTTAAAAAGAATTTAAACATAATTTAAAAAAGGGTAATGGGCCTGGTAAAGTCGGTAGTGGTGTCAATTTGGTCAACATCAATCATAAATATATGGGTGAAGACAAATATGATTCAAACCAGCCATCAAAATACATAATGTATTTCGATGTTAACAATCTGTATGGATGGGCCATGTCTGAACCTCTCCCCTATGATGGATTTCAATGGGTTGATCATATTAACAGTTTTAATGTTTTTGAAATAGCGGACGATGCCAATGAAGGTTACATTTTAGAAGTCGATCTCACATATTCCACTCAACTACACGACCTTCATAAACCGCCCAATTCAAACTTATCCAAACTGACCACCACTCTCTAAATTCCACCAATAATTTTTATAAACTCTATACGCCGTCTTTGGTAAAACAATGGAGAACATGCGAAAACATCGTTTAGTTAAGCTTGTCAAAAAGTGGGAGGGTCACTATGGGGCTAAAAATCTAATTGCCAACTCCCAATTTCACAATAGAACAATATTCTCTGAAAATTTTATGGCTATTGAATTGCTCAAGACCAACGTTTCTTTTAACAAACACCTGTATTTCGGTATGTGTATCCTTGATATTGTGCGTATACAATTTTCATCACTCGTTTATGGTTGAAAATTGTAAACTTCTCTACAACGATACGAATAGTCTCGTATATGAAATCAGAACCGATGATCTGTATAAAGAATTAATTTTATCAAATATCGATAAAGTTGATCCCCAAAATAACATTTACAACATTTCCCAAGCAAACAAAAAAGTACCTGGGTTAATGAAAGATGAATCGTGTGGTGAACTTATTGTTGAATTCGTTGGTTTATGATCGAAAATGTATTCGTATCGATTCGGTACGGAGAAATATATCAAAAAATCCAATTCAATGTCTGTTGCATAACAACGAAATATTAATTACGCAGTAAACAATTCGATCCTTTGCGCACGACGACGACAGAATAAACTTCAACTTAGTCCGTTCATTGGGTTCATTGGGCAATATGGCATTAATTGGAGGGGGTGGTCGGGTCTCTCGGGGTTGCCAAAAAGGCTTTGCCAAAAGGACCTATATCTCCGGGTTGCCAAAAAGGCACTATTTAGGGGTAGGGGTGAGAGTCCAAACGACTTTGTCAAAAGGGCACTATATGTCGGGGTTACATCTTTTATTTGCTTCCCTAAGACCTTCTGGTCTTTGGCGGTTCTTGTCTCTTCACACACTTCTTCGCAGTCTGTGACGTCACTCGTGATCACTTCGGATTGTATGTGGCCATTTTGAGCCGGAACCCACTTTGTGTATCTACTGTTTTCATTGGGAAATTGTTGTGATTTTGATAGAGATTGGTGTTAGAATTACATCTGAGGTTGATTAAAATTTTGGACTATTTTGGGTGTAATTTTGAGGTCGATTGTTGTGGTTGAAATTTTGAGGTAGAAAATTTTGAGATTTTGGATTCTGTTGTTGATGACTTTACAATGTGCCATTAAAGTATCGTAATCAGAACAGCGTTTTATACATTCCTCCATCGGATCTTTGTCATCTTTTTTAAGGTGAGTCAACTGAATTAATTCATTTAATTTTAAATTTAAACGAAGAAGGAAATCCATGAAAGAGTCGTTGTTTTTTTTTCTGACAAACTACACAAGATTCTCTCAAGAGTAGCTTCTGATCGTTTTTCTCCAAATTTATCAAACAATTCTTTACAAATAGTTCTCCAAGTTTCGAAATTGCCAGGAATAAATTGATCAAAATTGTTTGACGTTATTTAATCTTTAGGTAAACCTAATTTTACCAATTATATATAAATTGAATAACTGGTGTTGAGAGTTTGTAATTTTAAATGTTTCTGGAAAAAGCGAGACTATCTTATCAACAGCATGAATGAATTCGTTCAGAAATTGCAGAGGCAAAAGTGGCCATTTTAAGACTTGTATTAAATTTGTTTACGATTAGAGAAATATCTGAATCAGAATCAGTATTTTCACGATGTGTTCGATCTCTGATTGTTTGTATTTCTTCCTCCTCGAGATCACTTAAATAAGTTTCTCTAAATGACATTTACTTTTGCGATTAAATTTAAATAAAAGTATGCAAAATTATTCACTAATTTACTTGATTAAAAAAAATTAAAAAATATTTCTTAAAATTACGTGAGTGCTAAATGATTTTGAACAAGCGGAAATCAAAGGTACTTACGGAAGGAAAATGAGGGAATACCACATAGTCGACGAAACAGCAGGCTTGGTAGCAAATTCCGTGAAGAATGGCCTCAATGGGGTTCAATGAGGAATTTGGTCTGGCCAGACCTCTCTGTCAGCAAGTCCCTTGGGTCCTCTTGTGATGGATTCCGTGTTAGCAGAATTATTCTCTTCAGTCGGTTGTTTGATTCAAATGATAATTGGAAGCCTCTGAAAAACCAGGTAAAGTTGTTGAATGTTTATACTGTAGAATAAGTAAAATTACACGTATTTTGGCTAATTCTATGAATCAGTTGCACCAGATTTTGTAGTTAATTAAATTTCTTTACTAGCATTAGTCAATGTTAGTAAAGACTAAACAAACTTTAATATATGTTACTGCTAACAATAACAGAGATTTTAATACTTCTTTCCATACTCTTTATAAAAAAAAATATTTTAAAACGGAAATCAAAGGTACTTACGGAAGGAAAATGGGAGAATACCACATAGTCGACAAAACAGGTTAGGCTTGGCAGCAAATTCCGTGAAGAATGGCCTCAGTGGGGTTCAATGAAGAATTTGATATGATCAGACCTCTCTGTTAGCAAGTTCCTTGGATCCTCTTGCGATGGTGGGTTCTTCGTGATTCGAATTTCCAAATATATCGGTAAAACGAACCGTCGATTTGGATAGTAAACGTTTTGAAAATCCTGTTCGCAGCGCCAGTTAAAGATGTTGGATTGAAACAAGTATTCTTTTTTGAACACCAAATCAATTTATTTGGTAAAGACAAAATACAAGTTATCGGTTTGAAGAGCAAATCAACACTGAATACAACATTATACAAAACAAACACAGAACTACAAAAAAGCTGAACTAACAATTCACAAGATATAGAAGTAAAAGTGCAAACGTAATAAGAATCACTATATAAATGAGATGAAAAATACAAGGTGTGCATAGTCTAAGTTCGATGTACTTTAAGATGACTCGACATCCGCAACACGCGAATCTCCACCGACGTCCTGATTGCAATGCATATGGCCTAACGTCCGACATGCGGGGAAATTCTCGCAATGAAATCGCATATACAACGATCACAACGTACTACGACAAATGGACTTTAAAGTTGGTGAACACAGAATGATCTTATTTATTCTGGCTTTCTTGGGCTTTAAAACTTACATGTTTGTGAACCTTTCGATAAACTCAATTAGTGGTTGATGCGGATTTTCTACTTTAAAGATTTCGTGTACACCAGTTTATTATTTGATGCTAAAATTAATTTTTGGTCTGTACTCCTTGTTTTAATTAAGAAATAAATTGTTATAATTATATATTTGTCTTAAATTAAATTTAATTGAATGTAAAGAATATAGATTTATGTTTATGTATACATATATATTTAACAAAAATAAAAGTGAAATTAATTATTATTTTATGCTTTTAAAATGTATATACATTATTTGCTTTGATTTATTTGGAAGAAACCTATATAATAATTAATAAATGACAATTTTTCATTATTTATGATTTATGTTGAACCTTAGTAATTAACAAGATGTGAAAATAATTAGGAATGTACTACTACGACTATTTAGTCTCATCTAAAAAATAAATCTTCTAACCTAAATTCAACATATCCCTCGGGACCTGGTCTCACCACAAGCCCGACATTATGCTGCAACGCTCTACAACAGCAGTCTGTTATCTTGTTACGCTATTTTTTTTGTCTGTTGGATTAATTGCTTCCTGCAGCCGTTAGATACGTTACAAACAATATTTTATTGATCCTAATCTAAATCTGAAAGACTTATTAAAGATATTATTTTTGTTTGAATAATCTTTGTGTACTGGTTTCTGGCGCAATATACCATAAACTCAGAAACATAGAGAATAGAACACTAAATCCAATAGAGACGTTTCATTAATTTGTACATTGTACAGTGTGGAGTAATGTAATGTAGCAAATGATTAAAAATTTGGACAAAAATATTGAATATATTGATAAGTAGCATTTTTTTAAAACTAATAATGAGTTGGACTGGCTGATGAACTCCATTCCCTGTCGCTTATGCCTGGCGCCAAAGTCCGTGGATGGACGGCTGAATTATCATGTTGGAAAAAACAGATAGGTTCCATAATTTCCTGGTTGGTTTGAAAATTACTTCTAACGAAAACTAATAGTGACCGACTATCATATGCAATGGCGCTCTAAACCATGCATCTACCTGATCGACCTAAACCTTTATAATACTTAAAAACTATTTTTTTTCCTCACGTGATTATGGAATATATGTTTTATTTTACGTTTTAAAACGTGAATCTCCTCAGTAAATTGACCAATTCGTACTTGGTACATCTGTTGATACCTCTTCCTTCATTTTCTTATTTCAAATTTTTAATTATTGTGTGGTGCACAAAACAAAATTACTTTATTAAATTTCCTCCCATTACCCATGTATGGTTTTCGTGCGTGGACAGAAAATCCCCGTCAGACTTCCGGCTTGCAGGACAGTCGCCGATTGTCCTAGTCGGTTTGGCAACAGTCTCCGCAATACTGCTAGCAAATCCTTCAGTGTAGTTATTCAATGAGACTATCTCAAATTTACTTTTTGAATCGGTTTTAGATCTTGCGTTGTCTTGTTTGACTGTTGATTCATAGTGTGAATTGTTCTCTTCAGTCGATTGTTTGATTCAAATGATTATTGGAAGCCTCTAAAAACCAGGTACAGTTTGTTGTTGAATGATTATACTGTAGGATAAGTAAAACTAAACGTATTTTGGCTAATTCTATGGATCAGTTGCACCAGATTTTTTAGTAAATTAAATGTCTTTACTAGCATTAGTCAATGTTAGTAAAGACTAAACACACTTTAATGGATGTTACCGCTAACAATAATAAAGATTTTAATACCTCTTTCAATACTCTTTATTAAAAAATTATTTTAAAACGTATTTTGGAAAATTATAAAAGTACAACAGCTGCATAAAACACTGATGCAAATGGAGGGTTTTTTAAAATATGAATAATATTTATTTATTTATTTACTTTTATTAAATTATTAGAAATGTATAGTAAATGTTTTTAAATTCTTCAATTATCAGAACTAGTCAAAAGTACCTTATCATACCTACTCGATTTTGTATTACTTGAAAATAACTAACTTTTTTGAAAAAACATTAAAACTGAAATATCTCAAAAAAGGCGAATTTAATCAAGGGAGTACAATTTTTCTGTGCAAATCATATGAAAAGGTTAATAGTTTTAAAAAATATTAAGTGGTCTATTAGGGGAAGAAAAAGAGGAGAATCGTTATAGAAAAAAATATTATTATACTTTGAATTGTATATATTTTACCATAATACATAACAAATTTCACACGTTTGGAGCAAAGTTACGGACATTTAAATTAAAGGAGTGTTTTTTTTTCAAAAGAAAATTTTGAAAAAAAAATTGAAAAAATTTTATTTATTATTAGACCTGTTCCACCTGCTCCCAAATTTTGGCCACTTATTTTATAATGAAATAATGAGAAAATAAATTATTTTTTTCTTAATTGAAACATTTTCATCTAACTTTAATATTGCCGTTTTGGTCTTTTTTTTCTGACACTAAAATTAATAAAATATATTCACCAAACTGTTGAACTTGTCGGTACTTTGAACAGCTTTTGTAGAGTAAGGTTAGATCTGTAAATCTTGTTGGAAATGATAAAAAAATACTGTGAAAGCTACAGCTCTTAATATTAATATTAAGAGGTGCCGCATCGTAAATTCTCTCGTTAGAGATAATATTTCAAAATGATTTTTTCTAAAGTTAGTTAACACTAAAGTTGGATTGATTTAAAATTTTGACATTTTTCTCATTTTCTGACGCAACCATCAACTTTATGGGAAAATTTTATATATTTTTTTTTTTTTAGAAAAGTTTTTGAAATATTATTTTACTGCTTAAAATTAAGCATTTTATTTAAATAAATAGTTTTTTACTAAAAAAATTTATTGTTTATTATAATCAAAATAGTATATATCGTTACACTAACAGACTTTTACTACAATTTGGCAATTTTTTTCTGTATTCACTTATAACTAGCAATAAGTATTGTAATTGCTCTTCATTTTTCGTGAAACACTTATTGTATTGTTCGATTAATGCAACACCACGCTCCGCCACATCATTTACGACCGTTAATTTCGTAAAAAATTGCACCTATTCTTCAAAATTTTCATCACTAGCCCAAGAATTTACTTCCTTATCAATGAAGTCGTAAGGTAAATCAAAATCTTTGAAAATAGTTATAGAATTTATCGACACAAAATCATTCATATCTTTGTCTAAGAGTGCATTCAGATTATCTTTATCAACTTCAAATTTCCTTGTCTTAACTTTCTTTCCTTTCCGACACTTTATATTACATATTACATCGAACAAAGAAATTATAGCTAGCTTTTCAGTTAAGTACCACAGATGATTAAGAACACAGAACAGGCAGAAAATGCCAAATTGTAGTAAAAGTCTGTTAGTGTAACATATATATATATATATATATATATATATATATATATATATATATATATATATATATATATATATATATATAAATGTACTACGTACTTCCGTACGGTGCTTCGATTGAAACAAACAAAACACCAGATAAAAATTGTTTGAATAATGATTGAAAATATTAAGAAGTAAATACCACATAAAAAAGTACAAAAGTAAGGTATGTTACAAACTTTAAAAAAATAATTAAATATAAAAATAAAATAAAATATATTATTGTATTAGATGTAATCCTATATATATATATATATATATATATATATATATATATATATATATATATATATATAATATATATATATATATATATATATATATCTGTGTGTTTAATACTTATCTCGTTACTTCGAATTCTTTCGATGGATTTCCATAACTTAGATTTTATTATTTTTTCACAATTATAAATCTGGCAAATAGAATTTACCTACCAATTGTTTATTTTCAGGCACAGCACAGTACTAGTAATAGACTCAATGAGCACTGATGACGTCACCAAAATTTTAATATTCTTAATTTATATCTCCGAAAATACGCATTGTATTAAAATGAAACTCTATTTTTCCAGTATATAGTAGGGAAGAAATTATTTTATTTTTAAATTTACTCGTGTTTAATTTACCTTTGTGGTGTGCGTGTTATCTCGTTAAATTATTCTCAAATATAATAAATTCATTCATGTCGTTAAAAGTAAAAACTGTTTTTTGATGAAATAGATTTTCTATTTACTCACTTCAATTTTAGTAAAATTGAGATAGTTGATAAAAAATAAAACGGTCGAACATCTAGTAAATACGAAGAAATTAGTACATCTGAGAGCACTGCCCGTGACCATAGAAACGATCATATAACAAGAAACGTATTTTTGACAATTCGAATTCACACATCCAAAATTTTAATTAGTTTTTTATTTTTAGATCCTGTTGTCTGTTAGGTAAATCTGTTATACAATATGATGTCCAAAAATAAATGGACGGCCATCTCTCCGGTGCGTCCCGTTGACTTCATAACCTCATCGTTCGCCCGCGAAAAGAACAACTTCGGCTTCAGACCTACGTCCGAATACGAGAAGCCGAACATCGGCTATCTTCTGTGCGAGGAATATCGCAGGATGTGGTTCAAGGATCGAGCGCTTTACGAGAAATTTAACTACGCCAAGCCGGAGACGAATCCGAACACATTGTCGCAAAATAAAAAGGCGATCGAAAATGCTAAGTTGACGGGAGTCACGCCTGGTCTGAGCATGTCAGAAAGAAAGTACTTTAAGAGAGGGATAATACAAAAATGCATGTTATATAAGAAACCGACTAATTTCGATCTGTTGGAGATGAGGAAAAAGAGCCATGATCATGTCATATTCGAGTCAGTCAAAAGATATAAACCCCGCTGTATCCATAAGATTCCCAAAGCATGAACGATTGACTAAGAATGCTATTTAATAACATTAATAGAAATATAGAAATATGATAATTGTTAACAATTTATTCAAATATATGCATTTAAAATTACAAATTAGCACTAAAATATTTAAAGGGTAAACATTTTGTTCGTATATCAAATTGTGGCTACGTAAGTTGTTTTAATTGTTATTACTTGAGACAAATAAATTCCTAGTTTGATATAAATGCGAGTAATTATTTGATTCATATCACTGATACTCCAGTACTATTTACTAATAATTTAACCTTATGTAAATTTGACTCCCATGATAATAATTATCTATCTAAAGAGATAAAATTCGTTTATCTTATCGCAACGATTTCCAGAGTTAAACCTTTCACTTCGCCAGAACCAGAGTCAAGTGTAATTTGCTAAAATGATATATAAATCGCCACATGGAACTATCGATATTGTGATATGCTGAAATAAAATGGAGGACTTATTTAGATTGTTTATTTCCATAGTGTTCCCAAATGATCCGCCTCAGCCAGAAATTCCATGTCAGGGCACTAAAGATAGTAAGTATAAATTTGTGTTAGTTTTAGGTCTCAATTTATTTTTGTTTTATCACGCCGTTAGTTTTAAATTACACCCTTAAAATATGAAAATTGATCGAATTGAAATGAAAGTAATACGATACGTGTAATCCGCGCTGATACGGGATTCTTAGATAAACGATTTGTAACAATTTAACTATTGATTAATAATATTTTCAATTATCGAGTCCTTGGATCGTGTTTCTACAACGTGAGAAATTGTGTATTGATACATTCCTGCTATTTATTTGGGATTTTCATAGTTGTCTTAACATTTGTTTTTTTTTTTTTCACATTAACCTTTTGTAACAAAATTCTTAAAATTGTTGGTTTAAAAATTAAAATTCTTAACTAAGCAAAATATTTGTCATAAGTAAGGTATTAGTAATGACACTTTCTTTAGTTTTTAATGATTAATTATTTACAGAAAAATATACAAAATTGCTTTTACATATTTAGGATAAATCAGGAAACGAAAATCATATTGTTTTATATTTTTCAGTTTATCATTTTACTTAATCTATTGTTCATAATAAATGGTAAGCCCGATCGAGATACAGTTTTAAAATAGAAAGGTGGGTAAATTATGCATCCACCGATGTCTAATTTGTTTTATTAGGAAGAAAAAACTGAATTACAGCTGTATAAAATTCAAATTTCATGTAATTTTTTATTCATCTTCATTAGAAGTATTTATAGATCAAGATCATTAAGATAGAAAGAGCAAGAAAGCAACGTAAAAGTTTGCTGGTAAATCTTAATATTTTTCATTCGTATAAACCAAAGAAAAGTAATTTCTTTTAATATCTGTAACTCAGTTATTATTTTTTTAACTGGAACTTAATTGGGTACTATTGAATACACACCTTTCAAACGAAATATTCATCGAGGTTAACTGTTAATTTTGTACACCGGATTAAGTAAAATGACGAAATTTTGCTATTATCGCAGAATTATTGGCCATTTCGACTATTATTTATAAATAATACAAGAAGTCATTAAACCAACAGGTATACAATTATATGCAATAGTCAAACAACTCAGAGTCGCATGAAACGCGGTGATCCTGACGGTTATGCCAAGCCAAGACTCGCAGGTCTCCTCTTCCTTCATCTTCGGTTCGAGAATCATCCCCTGCTTAGTACTTCCGCTGATTTCACCCAAGTACTATATGTATGCAACCAATAGTACTACTTGCGTTTGACATGGGCCCTCCGATACGGCCATTCTGACAAGTCACATGTCCTCGTGATTTTCCTGCAAATTAAGTTCAAATGATAACAGTTCACTCGGCTTTTCCTGATTAATATCAGGCTATCATTAGTTTTATCAACCTTTCAAATCAAATGCATAAAAGTTTATCTATGGACATAAAAACCATTGTTTAACCAATATTCTTATTTCTGTAGCACTTAACCAGCGATACAAGCGCTTAACCAGCGACCTCAAGATCTGTACCACTTAAACAGCGACAAAATCTCTTCATAACTTAACCAGTGACCACACAGTTTTTCAGTCCAATGATAAAATAGTAATAAAAAATTAAAAATGGTTAAAGTTAAGATTTAAACTATTATTTATGTTGATTCTTCTTCGTCAGAAGAAGAGGCTAAATCATTGGGTACAAAGTTTTCTAACATTTTCTTTATGCGGTCATGAGCGTATTTATAAGTACGATTCGAGTTAAGACTTTTAAAATTGTATCTATCTCCATCTAATATTTCAATTATATTAAAAGAGCTTTTGTATTTTGGTTCAAATTTCGTTTGGTTTCGTTCCTCGTTTTGTAACAGTGCTTTTAAAATACCAAACAAACATCTGTTACAATATACACATAAAATAATCATTACATGTTTTACAATCAACTCTTTCCCAAACAAGACACCCAATTCCGCCCAACACAGGTACTGTTTAGATCGAATTCAAAACATTCAAACATGAACATTGATAATAATTCAAATGCCTTTGTTTATATTCCCAAATAAGCACATGAACATTGATTTTCTTTATTGTAAGTTGAAACAATACTTTGAGAGATATGTTATCAATTTCGACAACAGCTAAAATTTGTTGGGTACTATTTATACTCGTCTGTCCAATGCCAGTCATAACAACAACATTAGAACATCTTTTACCATTAAACTTAAGTGATATATATTCTTTAATGAGCGAGCATTCCGACCCGAAATCAAAACAAAATGATAATTTCTCACCCTTATGTTGTGCCTGCAGATGGTTTACCAAACAGATGTTGACGTAACGCTCGGTACTTCTGCCCTTCCACTACGGATTGGCGCCTAAGTGGTTGGGTACGGTACAGCATGATGCGATGTGTCCCTGTCGTCCACACTTAAAACATGCAATAGATGGCTTCGTCGAATTTTGTCTCTTGAGTGATGGACCTCCACTTGAGGTAGTGAGCCCCGACATCTGGTTTTGATTATTTCTTGGGCTCTTACATTTTTTCGATTTATGACCCAATTTCCCACAATTGTAACATTTTATTGAAGCCATTGTTAATTTACGCTTTTTATTCGGATTGTGGTCGAAGTCCTTCGTCGTCGATTTCTTTTTCAAGTAAGAAAAAGCTGCCAGTTCTTGTTGCAGTTTACCTCTTGTATTAATGTTGGCGGTAAAGGCAAGACGACAAATACTAGGTTCGAACGACGTAATGTGAGCAAGGACTATACTCACTGCAATCTCTTCTTTTGTAAGATTCGACCAACTGGACATTAGCGACGCCATTTGACGGCCTGCATACGTAGCAAGACATTCGTCGTCCTTTGGTTTACTATTTTGAAAATTTAGTAAAACAGCCGTTGGTGTTTCAAGGGAATAGTATCTTGTCAGAAAAATGTCTTTGAATTCTGACCACGTCATCCCCGAGTATGTAACTTTCGATAACCAAGAGGATGCTTGACCCCTCAAAGCTTTAGTAAGCAAAATCATCAGTGGAGCACCACTCATAGATTTGTCCGAAATGCACATATCTACCTTCGATATCCAATCTTGGGCGTCAGCATTCTCTGCATCCGGATCAAACTCTGGCAATTTTACACTGACCTGATTCGAAGATGGCTGCAGAGTTTGTAGAAGAGCCAAGAAATTTCTCTTTTGTTGTTCCAATAACAACTCCCACTTTACTTCACATCCACTTGTTTGTTGTTGGTGTACAGATCCAGATCCTGATCCAAATCCCACTTCTGATGTCTCAGCGCGGTCAGGATTATCGGCCATTTCGAATATTATTTATAAATAACACACAAGAAGTCCTTACAATCTAATTAAACCAACAGCTACAGGATTATAAGCAATAGTCAAACAATTCAGAGTCGCATGAAACACAGCGATCTCGACGGTTATGCCAAGCCAAGACCTCTATTCAGTTACCCTCACGGAGTTTAACTGTCCGCTCTCCCTGGTCTCCTCTTCCGTCACCCTCGGTTCGACTACCACTTCCGCTGATTCCACCCAAGTACTATATGTATGCAACCACTAGTACTACTTGCGTTTCACATGGACCCTCCGAAATAATTTTTTGAGAGTATATAAAAAAATAAATATTTTAAAAATTAACTTCATTTTTCTAAATAAAAATGTATCCTAACAGTTAAATAAAATAAATAAATTAATAATAAATGTCTCCTTAGGAAGTGGTACAAAACTCCAATCTGTGAAAAAATTCTCAAGTACATTTGCTAAGGTATTAAGAGTAATATTCTCTAATAAATTAATTATTTGAGATTATTAGCTCTGTCCTGGTCTGGGCGAACGTGTCATTCTATGATTGTGGAGATCTACACAACCGTACGTGAGAAAATTGTTCTAAACTCATTGAATTGTGAATCGGTCTGTGTTTAAACATCTCTGAAAATTGAATATGCGGCTACGGTAACTGGAAATGCCAGTAAGGTGCCACGACACAATATTTTTATTGCTGTATATACACTTTTATTACAGAAAATGAGCTTATTTATACAAAACCTACCTTCGAGAGACGATAATACCAAATTATCCCTCCAATCAGTCTAACCAGCCCATATATATCTTTCTTTGTTGTTTACTAAAGAGTATTGATGTTCTGTTTCAATCCATAAGTGGCTGAATCTACTGCTTTCGACACTGTGTAAATGACTAAGCAACATAAAATTGTGTTTGTTTGGACTGTTAAATAACTTCCATGTCTATATTTTATGCGTTTTATGTGAAATTCTAAATGTGATGCAATTAAAACATTATAATCTAGTATAAACATGTGTGACTCAAAGAGGACAAATTTATTTTATATGCTATTTATTTACATACTTACTTAATGTACATTAATGTTTGTAATGCGAAAATTAACTCTCTTTTAATGTGATACATGTCACACACATTTAGTTCATTATTGATCAATTTGAAAAATATAGATGGTCTCCTGAAAATGATCATTCTTGTACCAAAACCAATTAACAAATATCCAAAATGTGCACGTTAAACAACTTAATTAGTAACTTTTCATATACTGCGATACGAAGGTACATTTGCTTTTTCTGTGTTTCCAGGATATATTTACAGGAGGGGTGCGAAAAGATGGACGAAGGTCTATAAGGTGAACGGCCATATTTTCAAGACGAAACGGTTTAATAGGGTGAGTTTTGTTGTTCGATTTTTTTCAATGTACTATTCGAAAATAAATTTCGTATGCAAACGCAATGTGGAATATGGTCAAGTGATTCTGGAAAATAGATATTCGTGTTCAATAATATTTTTTGTATAACAACCTTTTACTCAAATTTAAGTAATTTTGTTAAGTGATATACAATATAACATTTTACCATTTTATATCACTGTGGTTGAAAGGATATGCAGTGATTATGGACAAATTCTCTGTTAATCTTTATCTAGCTGGTCAAAAAAAAAACAAACAATTAAATAAGATTTAGCAAAATAAGTTTTACAATTAAAATCTAAATTATCATTTCATTCATTAGAAAACATAAAGATAATACATACTAATACAATTAATCTCCCCTTAAACAAAAATACACAGCGCGTCTTTTGAAGTGGATAATTAAGATATCCTATCGTTAAAAATATTTTCAATATGTTTTATTTTGACCAATAATATTATTTGAATATTTGCTCAGTATTTTAAATTTATTTTAACCTTTTATATATTTAATAGAAATAAAAGTTTACAACATCCCATTGTTGTAAAATGTTTAATTCCAATAAACTTATTTAGTAGCCCAAATATGTGTTCTACAAAATGTAATAAGTTGCGCTTGGAATCGTTAACGACAAACAGGTAATGTCAATAAACGACTTGATGGTGGTGGACGGCACCATTATTTCTACTATCCACAATCACTGCCTATGGACTCCAGCTGAATGGCGTAATTGTTTGTTCATATATGAGTACCACACGCAGAGTTAATTAATTTGAGAAACTATGAATGTTTGACAATTTCACGATTTGTTTATTCAATCAATTATTATTCTATTTGTTGTTGGCATAATATTAATCGAATGCTGCGGCCCTCGTCACCAAACTGCAATCCAATTGAACACCAATCTCAAAATTTGAAGGAGTTTGCGCATGCTCTTAGAAAAGCATGGCAAGCTAGTTCAAGAATTTATTCGTTCACTAATTGTGAGTGTCCCCAACTGGGGAGGTGCTGTTCGTGGAGCAGGGAAGAACCGATCAAGTACTGATGAAAAATGTAGCAGTTAATATTCTGCTTTTATAATATTAATTAATTTTGTAAGAAATTTGGTGAAATCAGTTCTATTACTGATTCCATCCTTTTTTATAGATTGAAAAATATTTCCACCAATTCTAGTTATTAGAAGTAAATGAGTATATAACATCACTTTTGAGAATATTTTGAGAACTAGACGAAATTAAAGAGCAGTGAATCGAAATTTGATCAATATTTTCGATGATCAATTTTTATTTATTCCTTTTTTATATTATATATTTTTTATCAAATTCTAAAAGTATCTTACCGTGTGTCAATTTCATAATCTATGTGCCAAACACAAAACGAATAGTTACATAATTCTCATCAAAATAAAACTGAGGTGTTTCAAATGTTAAAAAAAATATTCTTGGATATATTTTTTTAATTCATTTCTATACACCTTCTTACTTGATTTTATTATTTTTAAGTTCGCTTTGTTCACGAGGACCTTTAGACCTGTATTTTATTTCATTATTTTTATACTAGTAATGTTATCCCAACTGTACCAGAGACTTGTTTTTAAAACAATTTCACCTTTTAATCCGGATAAAGAAATAGGGTTTTCAGAATAACTTATTTCAAAATATTTATCTTACTTTATTTTTAGATCTAATGTGTATTAAACTTATTCAGTTTAAAAAAGGTTCATAACTCTGATGAAATCAGGAAATTGGACTTATTTTCTCTATTGGGACAATATTGCGGTGAACTTTTTTTCTAATAACTTTTTGTCCTGCCAAATACATCTCTGCCACTTACAATAACTACTTGTATTTTGAACAATATTGAAACATTTCTACGTAAGTAAATTTCAAATTATAATTGTTTAGATACTTAATAAACACATAAAGTGAAGTTATACAGTTATTATAATAAAAAAAAAAATAATTTTTTGACTCTTTAAAAATGAGAAACTCTGTGGTAACAAGTTACATTCAGAATATAAGAATATTTGTGAACAAAAGTCTAAATTTAATTTTGTTATTGTCGATGTGTAGAGAGGATTATGTGCGTCCTGCGACGACCGCATTTGGGGCGTGGGACAGCAGGGCTTTAAGTGTATTCAGTGTAAGTTGTTGGTGCACAAGAAGTGCCACAAGGCGGTTGGCAAAACATGTACCAAGGAGCACATCGTGGTGCCCAGAGACCACTACAATGGGGATGCTCGCACGGCTAACATGCCCAGCAATGACATGCTACTCCAGAAAACGGAAACAGACGTACAGAACTCATCGCCAGATGTTAAAGGTACATTGTTTTCAATTCAGCATTTCAAAATGTTGAGGATTTGATGTTTTGTAGATGAATCGGTTGCGGTGAAAGACTCGGAGAACACTCGGTCCGGTTCGCAGTGCCAGTATTCGCTTCAAGATTTCGACCTGATCGGCGTTATTGGCCGCGGATCATACGCTAAAGTGTTGATGGTCGAGTTGAAACGCACGAAACGTCTTTATGCCATGAAGGTGATAAAGAAGTCCCTAGTCTCTGATGACGAGGCGCAAACAGAAAAATACGTCTTCGACATCGCTACTAATCACCCGTTCCTCGTCGGTTTGCATTCCTGCTTCCAGACGCCGTCGAGACTGTTTTTTGTCATTGAGTTTGTGAGGGGTGGAGACTTGACATTCCACGTGCAAAGGCAAGGGAGATTGCCCGAAGAACACGCTCGGTAAGTCGCATATTCCTTGTCGTGGTGAGATTTTCATTAGATTTTATATTAGGTTCTATACGGCTGAAATATCTTTGGCGTTGAACTTCCTTCACTCCAAAGGTATCATTTATCGAGATTTGAAGTTGGACAATGTTCTCTTGGATCAAGAAGGTCATATCAAACTAACAGATTATGGTATGTGCAAGGAAGGGTTACGACCGGGCGACTTAACTTCAACTTTCTGCGGTACCCCGAACTATATCGCTCCAGAAATTTTGCGCGGAGAGGATTACGGAGTCTCAGTTGATTGGTGGGCGTTAGGTATGTTATTTTTGTGCTTTTTAATTAATAATGGTTGCAAATTTATTTAAATTTATCCTCATTCATTTGAATTTAGCTATTGCAATTTGTATCAATTTATTTTTAAGCATACTTGTGCAGTTTTTCAATTATTTATTAATAATGACATAAATAAGAGTACTTCATGTGGAGAGATCGCAATGCATATGGCAATTGGACACAAAATGAAATCTAGTTATATATCTGCGCACATATGATGTAACAATTTTGAATATATCATTTAACTTTTACATTACCTTTTGCTTAAGTTCATTTTCTAATTTAGATATTGGTTGTGCTTAGTTATTATGGGATAGAAAAAAAACTAACTTAAATAACCAGACCTAATTTTTTAAATATTGATTTCCACGTACTACATTTTCATATTTCTTATCGTTTTTGAAATACTTATGAAAATTGCCAAAAAGTGTAATCTACTTTTATCAACGCTAAAAACTTTCAACATGCATTATTTTACAAAATATAAACTTTTAAAAATATCGAAATAATATGTTCAACTTTTATTATTTCATTACTCATTTTATTGTAAACCAACCTTTAAAATATTTTGAAAATAATATTTTTAAATTTATTTTTAATTGAATTTTTGACAGCCTTTTCAATCGATTTTATTACAAAATCTGTATTATTATTTAGGGGTGTTACTGTACGAAATGTTAGCTGGTCGTTCACCGTTCGACACTGTCGGCACATCCGAAAATCCCGATCAGAACACGGAGGACTATCTATTCCAAGTTATATTGGAGAAGACTATTCGATATCCCAGATCGGTCAGCGCTAAAGCTGTCGATGTCCTCAAGGGATTCCTCAGAAAGGATCCGGCGGAACGACTAGGGTGTTACGGTTCTGATTCCTTCCACGAGGTTGCCAGTCATCAGTTCTACAAAGGAATCGATTGGGAAATGGTAATACATATGTCCATTATAAATCAGATTATTACAAATGAACAGAAACTAACTTAGTTATAACATTTGTGAGAAATCTTGAAAAGATCACATTGTCACAGACTTTCTCTAACTCTTAAAACTCCACCGTTACCTTTCCAAATTATTATAATAAAAGATCCTATATCGTTCGTTTTTTGTCCAAAATTAGAGTGTTGCGAACTCTTGTAATTTTGAGGTTGATTTCAATATTACATTTTTTGTGATTTATGGAATATATTCTAAACAATTTTGTTATGTGCAACATATGGTAGATGAAATTGTATCACTTTTGGGACCTCGCATCCATTAGAATGCTTATAAATATTTATGTATATTCTTATACATGGTTGCGCAGAAGTAACAAAACGACAACGTTTAACGAGAAAGTCATCGGACTTTTTTTTTACGATCGTAAAATTGATAATTTGTGACTATTTGTTGGCATTATCAATATTTTTGTTTGAAAAAGTAATTTTTTAAATGGATTAATTTTCAAAAAGCATATTCTACGTACTTGTAAATTGTATTCATTATTTTTAAATTATATATAAGAAAAAAAATGGTTTTTTTTTGAAAATCATTTGGAACAATGGTAATTTGAATTAGGATAACGTATTTACCTAGTTTACAAAATTTCTATTTTATTAAATTATCTGAATTAATTGTCACAATTTTAATTGCGGAAGATTAGCAACATTTATTGTCGTATTAAGTACTAGAAAAAAATCCGACAACAATGTTGTTAGACAAATATTTTGTAATTGAACCAATTCAAAAAAACATTTATGAACTTATTTCGATAATCAAATTATAATAAAGTTATTTTTCCCCATTAGCTGAAAAACAAGCAGGTGCCGCCGCCTTACAAACCGTGCCTAGACTCTGACAGGGATTTGGCGTATTTCTCGCAGGAGTTCGTCAAGGAGCCGGTTCTTTTAACGCCGGACGATCCGTAAGTAAGCCAATGTCCATTTCGTGCCGGTGTTTCAAATCTCCGAAATCGGTCAAGCGCCATTCTTTTTCGGTCCAATATATTAGGAAAGTTGTAATGCATTGGTCTGTTATAATGATACTTAGATGGGTGGCGAAGGGCAATTAAGAAAGCTTGTTATAGTAAATTGCACTATGGCATATGAAAGAAGATTTTTATTATTGTGTGCAATTCTAGTTAAGATAAATTCATATTATTTTTGACCATTCCCAACATCACATTCGCGTTTTAGTATTTATAATTTTACTTTAATTAGTTTTCAAAGGAATGTTATTCTCGATCAACATATGACAGGTCAAATAAATTAAAAATATAAAACTTTTTCTCCATCCCATCATTTTTATTTCTGTAACCTAAAAATTAATTAATTTAAAACTAATTAATTGGAATTAAAATTTCATAAGCTATATCTCATCTATTTATTATATTTTTTGAAGCTATAATATTTAACTTGGCTTACCATATATCTGGACATCAATTCAAATAAAATTGTAAAATAATATATATAGATTAATAAATAATACTACAATAAATATCCATATCAGACAGTTGTTATATTTTATTGTACGTGTAGATTAACAATATCGATACATATCTGAATATGAAGTTTTGAATTCCTGAATACTAAATTATAATTGTATAGATCAATACCATATTATTGACACAATTAAAAGCGTGGAAAGAGATTTATGATATTAGATTAAAACTAAAATCTTGAATTGTTTCATATACTAACCTATATTTAATATAGTAATATTATTTGTTAGTACTTAATAAGAATGAAAACAGAAGGTTTATTGAATTAAATGCATTTTTGAAATTGGTTCATGAATAGGAATTTTAAAAGTGCAACTGTTTCAATAAAAAAGTAAATATGAAATAGATATAGCCTTTAAAATAATTAAAGATGTTGATGTAGCAAAAACTGCATGCACAATTCCTTGGACAAATTTGTAATTTATATTTTTGTTAAACACACATTTCACATAATATCCTTATTAATTAAAATCTAGAGTACAGTCGGCAAAATAAATGTCACCAAAAACATAATAAATCAAGATCGTGAAAATGAAAATGAAAAAAAATTAGGAAAACAAATTGTTGTTACGTCACCAAACCCAATGACGCCGGCTGCTTGATTTGAGCAACCACTCCTCCACGTACTCAGAAATTTATGTGGATTTATGTAAAATTAAGGAGTGCTTCGCCTAGATATTATTATTAAGTCTAGAGAAAACAGCTTACCGAATTAGAGAGTGCTTTAGTATACGACGTCAATATGCTCAGTGCAATAACCACCTTGCTGTATAAGAACCGCAGTTGTTGTCGTTAAGGATAATGTGCTATATGGAAACACTGGGATGAGATTACATTTTACACATTTCCTGTTTATACAGTTGATTTTATTGTTAAGAATGTAATGCAATTTTAGTTGTACAAATTATATGTCTGCAAACTGGTTGTTTTAATTATTGTTTTATCTACGTTATTTATTTAAGTCGAGTTTTATTTTTAGGCGTGTGATTGAGAAGATCAACCAGTCGGAGTTCGAGGGCTTCGAGTACGTGAACCCACTACTGATATCGCAGGAAAATTGCGCGTGATAACGTTGTGTGCTGGATCTACATCTGAACAATTTGCCGGTATTGTGTTTGCCGCCGTACCGTCACGAGCTGCCGACAAACGGATCAATGTGCCCCCGTCTAGCGGCGGCTCTTGAGCTGGACGTACACGGAAATATAATCGCGACCTAAACACAAAGTTCGAAAAAACTTCGTTCTCTACATAATATACTAGTAGCGACATTTTTTCAAGTTTGGAATTAAAAAATAGTCCTAGGGTCTAAATATGGCGAATAAGGTGGAATTGAAATTTAAATATATGAATCAATGCATTGTCGTATTGGAATACTTTGTTTTTCGTCAAATGCGGTCGTTTTTCTTAATTTTATATAATCATGAACAAATGGGGCACCCTATATAGCCTTCCATTTGACTTAGATTACGCACTTTTAACCGACTTTCATCCCAAACCTTATTGTAGATTTTCTTAAACATTTCTGGCGTGGTCACCTCAGTTGATATTTTACTGAATCCATCTTAGCAGCTCTACGGCCGCAGGAGCAAACTCCCCTGGAGTAGAATATACCAAATAAATATTGATTGGAATGAAATCATTCAAATGAAAGTACGAACAATAACTACATTTTCCCATGTTTACAAAATTTCTAGAGATAGCACCATTTAACATAACGTTTTGAAATTTAAGATTTTAAAAGTTGATACTTTCTACCAAAGTAATTTAAAAAACACCTTTTCGTCAGGATTAGCCTAGTAAAGTGAAACTTGTTGCGATTGATCAATCAAGAGTCAACTTTATGTATATCTAACCACATAATATATTTTGATTGATGCTATACTATGTACCTGCATATTTGTATTAAGTTGGTAGTTAATTATTAAATTATTTGTTCATTGATCTCTTTTATTAATGTTGGTAACGAAAGGGATTAGACAACCCCCTTCTAGTACCATTCGCTTTCTTCAATTTTTTGCGTTTAACTATAAAAACGTTTGATATTAATTGTTCTTGGTATGTAAATAGTTTTATATCTTGTAATAAGTGTTTGTTTTTATTTTGTTTGTTACATATTTGTTTTAATTCTGAGTCTAATTAATATTAGCTCATTTCTTAAATAATAAGTTTAATAAACTATTGATATTTATCTTAAAAAAGGGTTTAACTCATTGTGTAAAGTATTGTTTAGTTTTAACATCCTCTGTCGCCGAATTTTTATTTTATTTATTTATTTATATATTTTTATATTGTTCAACAAATTATATTGACAGTCACTTATACATCATATTTTGTTAATTTTATGTATGTTTATTATTTTTCATCAGGTTTTTCATCAAACATTATAAATTATACTAGTTCTCGTGTGCAGAAAATGTTTTGCCAAATTTCACTACGATATAGCATGTGTATACAAAAATATGTAGGTAAGTATAAATACATAACGCAGATCCACTATTTCAAATGATTTTGTGGCGATATCCACTGGATATAATAATGATTTTGAACTTGATAATTTAATCATTTGATGATATTGCATACAATCTAATCTTACTTCAGGACGTTCTTTTACGGAAATTGAAGAGTAACTACGTGGAATTAATAAAATGTCTTAAGGAAATATTACTTAATTGACACCAATAGCACATTAAGAGGTTATATTTAACCGGGATATAGTCAACATGTTAACGTCTTTTAGTCACAAATATTAATTATGTTGTACCATTTCAGATAAGGACAGACACGACTATAAAGTTTATAAAAGATAAAGAAACAATCGGTGATTCGACAATAACAGCATTTCTGACAACTTTACGCAAGTTTCAAACAAGACGAGGACCAAACACCAAGAGGAATTAAATATACTTCTTAAAATTTGCGGTTTCCTAACAAGTAACAACATGGACGCAGATGAGAAACGAGAATATGGATCCAAGCAAAGTTCATGAGAAAATCTTATCAGTTTACTAGTATATTTAAGCAACCTAGTCAATCCCAGGTCTTCAAACTTATTTATTGAACATATTGGAAATGTAATCATAAATTGACATATCTTTCGACTGGATAAACTAATAAAAGAAACAATTTATAAACAATTTAAACCACTAGATAGAATTAACTTACTTCTTTAACTTCAACTGAAAAGGGAATAATGAACAATTTACGAAGAGGTTTCAGCCGCGGTTTGAAGCAAATAGAAAATATTGGTAATTAGTACAAGGTATTAAATAGCAATATTGTTCTACTTCATGAAATGTCAATATATTAGCTCGCCGATGAAGAAGAAAGGAATTAGGATAGATCTTAAAATTTATGGACATTATACATTTGCAGTCGAAAAACTGTATACGCTAATACGTCAAACCCTTGAAGCATGAGCTTCACATTAGATTACCACTCGATACCACAGTGTGATTGAACAACACACACATAATTCTGATCATGGATGCTGAGAACAATCTGTAAAATTGACGGTACTAAAGAAAATATTGGTTGAAACAGAACATCATAGTTTTTTTTATTTATGCATTTATTTTTTATATATTTTATTTAAACATTGGTATATATTTTTTAAAGTTCATTTTTAGAATACTTATTTTGTTTTTGATATACCCTCAAAAAGTATTTCTTTTTACAGATTGCAAATTTAAACAAAATTACACAATTTAAACGAAGCAACCTATGGAGAGTTACTGAATACATTCGCAAAGATTTTTATTCTGTGGAGGACACTTTCTATATAATAAGGGTTAACAACCTTCATGTGATTTAAAAGACAGATTACATACACATCAAGGGTGTGCTCAACTTATACGAAAATCTTTTAATTAAGTATGTTTTCTAAACATTCTACCTAATTGGAGTATTATTTATTACATGTCTAGATACATCATTCATTTATAATGAAATCTTACATGAACTATATTAAATATACTATTGAATTTGTTCTACCGAGGCTTTCATTAAAATTTTAAAAGAATATTATAATCTAACAATATTGATATAATAACATATAAACTAATGTATTAATGGGATTTTATATAAATTATTCCATTACTGTTCTATTCAGTTTGACTTGATAGTAACCTCTGATTATTTTAGTATAAACTGGGTTGCATATGTATACTCTGACAGCTACATGAGATCTATGTTGCGAATATTTAGTTTGAACAGAAAGTTAAGAATTACTAATAATGGAGTGTAATAATGGAATGAGTTAGAATTATAATGATATACAGTAAGTTACTCTTATTTGTAACTTAATTTAATAAAGAAAAATATATTTTACAGACTAAGATGTTCTAAGTCTAGAGTATGACCTTGTAATAATCATCTAAATTGCAACTAAAAAATATTCAACAATATACAAAGGAATTAACAATGTACAAAGGAGTATAGTATATTCTACTGCGTAAATAAACAATATAACTGCATAGCTGTCTGACATAATATCCATATAATAGAAACAGTAACTAAACATTTTGTTTATGTTTGGATTGATAATTTCAGTAAAAGTGTTTATAATGAAGTTTTACTTGTTTTTGTGATCATAAATTATTATTGAAAGATGTTTATTATAATTTTTTAATATATGTATGAACAGATATGAGGTACAAACAATAAATGTTTAAAATCAGAAAGTCACAACCTTATCATTTCTTAAAACTGCAAAGTAATAATACAGTGCGTAGCTAAAAGCAAATAAATAAAAAATAAAATTAGTCATTTTTTAAAGGTAATTTTTTATTTGTGAGCATATTTTGAATAGTACCCGATTTGAGGTTATACGTCGACGTCCCATTGCTGCATTTCTAGGGTTTTTAATTTAATAAAACAGTTTAAGGTACATAATTAATTTTATTAATTATAATTATCCATCATTAAACACTTAAGATGTTTTACAGTACATTTCACATTAATATATACAAAAATGTTTTATCTTTGGTTTGGAAAATCTTATTTAGATCAAATATATTAATCCAAATAAAATTCTTTAGAATTCGTACCTAACGTTAAAGCAAGTTATTGTCGATCCTACGAGCTTATTAGTATGTTTCCTGTATCAGTAGGTAGGTCTCGTATATAAAAATAATTAAATGAACAGATATTTTGCCACGAAATCACAAAATGTACATAATCTATTGGTCTGCTTCTACTTGGTGAAGTTTACCTAGATTGTGCGATGCAAAATTTTTACAATAAGCCCGTCAATATATAGCATTCGTACATCAAGCACATAAGCAACATCCAGCAGTAACAGTTCTACATCGCACAAACGTTTGGTCTAAAGCTAATAATATAAATAAAATGGTGCAGTTTTTAAGTAAGAAATCTAAAAACTAAAATAATAATATACATATACAAAAATAGTGCTAACAAACTTGAAATTAACAGAACTCGTTAGCACAATTTAATTGAGTTTAGTACCAGTCTGTTTTAAAATTTTAATTACTTACTATTTAACTATTCGATATAACTTTCTCAAACTTGACGGTGTTTTTAAAATGCAACAGAATACTTTAGTATCTGAGATATTTATGGTGGAAGATAAATTAACCGTAAATGTGTGTGGAATTATCGCATTGGCTAACTGAAGACAATTTTAAGAAAGTTATATGTTCTAAATAGTGTTCATCTAGCTCGAAGTGACAATTTTGCTCCCTTATATTACGAATAGACAATAGCATTTAAGGAAGACATTTTTGGCCAATATAGCCTGCGACTGTTTTCTAAAACAGTTTATAAAGCTATTCATCTTAACTTAAACTAATATCTTTATATTACATAAACTATCTTCTTACGTCGGTTCAAATATACAATTTTTTTATATAAAAAATTATACAATCATGTTTGATCCATCACAACAACATATTGTTGTATTATATAAGATATTATAATACATGGGGTAGTTTTGAATTGATGTAACAGATCAAAGTGTATATGAATTTATTTATGTAAATATTTAATTTTATTTTTTCTAGATTCTATGTCATAATTGCTTCTGATTAACTGTACCTACATTATATTAAACATTGACTTTTAATTGATTGACTATAGGGATTATTTAAATGTAACAATATTGCCACAAATGATATGTTTCTGTTTAGTATTGTGTTTTAAACAATATAACAAGTTAACTTTATAAATTTGTACAAATTTGTTGCGAAACATACCTTTAAAAGTTTCAGCAGACGTTAAAGTGAATTTAATTTGCAAACTTTTATAAAATTATTCTAATACTTAACAGAATTTGATATAGTTTATGTTTGTCTAAGGGGTAAGGAAATGTAAACTCGCATGTGTTTAAGAGCATCTTACATTCATATTACTTGAAAGCCACATGCATTTAAAATTCATGCTTATTAGTTGCTCGTTTCCTCTTTCTGCAAATTAAATTTAATTTTTGAGTTCGCCTCCACCGTCTAATTAACAAACTTGAAGAGTCAAGGATTTGTGCGTGTTAGAGGGTTTGAAAAACCGCAGACTTAAGTGTCTTGTGTTGCTACTGGGGAACAAATTTCCCACTACTTAATTTTTTAATTTCTGTCCTGTTTTTAATTGAAATTCGTTTTTCTTCAACCAAAAAACATTGGCTTCGGGAACTACACTATATAAAAATATTAGATATTAAAATTATATAATAAATTTTCTACACTACCAACTACATATATACATAATATTTAATGTTTTAATTACGCTCTTCCATATCACATTCCTTAATTTTAAATCAGAAGTAATTATGACGAATAGGTTGTTTCTGTAAAATGATTGTATATTTGATTGCATTAAATATGCCAGAAAACGGGTTAAAAAAATATTGACTAACGATAGATATATTTTTAAAACACAATTTTTAACTTGTAGCTATTAGTCTTAAAATACATTTAAACAACAAAACATATATTATATGACAGAGAAAACCACAAAGAAAAGCCGTGAAAAGTAAATTTTATCAAAAACAATTTGTCGCAAATATGACGTTTCACGGCATATCTTTATGGTTTTTAACAACAGTAAACAACATCATTGGTTAACACTAGGATAAGAAGTGTGTTTTAGAAATATGAATAAAGTGCGAAAGATTCGTGTAATTAGAAAAAGTTGTTATCAAATTACAAGAATATTCGTTTTTTTTTAAAAGGAAAATATTTATTAGTGAAAATTTATTATTTCTTAATAATTTGATAAAAACTTATCCCTTCAAAAAATTCGATAGACAAATGAAATTTGATTGTATTACATTAATTGACTTAATGCGTCTCATAAGATACTGTTTAAGGATAAAATAAGTTGGTGTATAAGTTTTAGAGATTGTTTTAAGTTTCGTATTTAATTTCAAAATTTCTTATAAAAATTAGGCTTATAAAATTATACGTAAAAAAATTAATTGTAGTAGTGCATCCACCGTACATTATACACATCACACATATTTTTTTTATGTACATCTTCGATTGCATTTTATTCGTAAATTTAAGACCACCAACTGGAACTAATTCGTTGAAAACACGCAATGAAATATTACCGATGCTTAGGTTTTAATTTACGAATAACGTGCATATATAAATAAGTCAAAGTATACAACATGAATAGATTCTTTACATTATCAGATATAGGGGGGAAATTAGTTCAGATATTGTAAACAGTGGCAACAAGCCTACACTTTATCTTATACATTATGTATATTTATATATGGGATTCAGCCGAAATTCTTACTAATTAGTAACAAAAATAGTTCGTACCCTGCTAAAAGCTGTATCGATAGATTTGTCAGCCCTCCTGTGCAAGTTACCAAGAGGCATCTTGAACAGAAGTCGTTAAGTGTCACGAAAGCTAAAAACACAGAGTAAATAGATCTTTATTCTGTGCAAAAAATATATTTAACAATTCTTTAAATCAATTCATTTTCTATACTAGATTTAGCAAAATATGTATTTTAGTTTTTAATATCGATTGAAACAGAATACCTATGAGAATTATTTTATTTTTAATATATTATTTTATAATTTAGAACAATAACACAGTTGTTACAGATTAAGTGATTGAGGTCTAAAAGTTTTTTTTGATATTCTGTGTCAATCGCTCTTTGTATAAAAAGGTTCCTATAAAAGTATTCATCTTTAGAAACGAATATTTTCAGCCAATTCATAGTTTGTGCTTGATAAAAAATACATTGTATCAAACAATATCCAATAACTGATAAGTATATTGAATATTGGTTAAGCGGGTCGAGATTTTGTCGAGTAACGAGTTTTATGCTGTAGAAATTTCCTCAAGTACTGTTCAATTGTACATGGTGGCCAGAAAGAGGAGGAGAACTGGCAAAAAATGTGCCGAGATGTGTCGGCTCGATGAAAAACTGTTATTGTTGTTGTTGGAGATTGCCTCTACGGGACCCTCAGTCATTTCGATTTCGACTGAAAAAATAGTCAATAATAACAAATGAAAACATGCGAAAGTGAAGTTTCATGTAATCACTAGCGTCACATCTTTCTTACTCTTTATGGTTTTCCTTCTGACGTCCGCGTAATTGTCACCGTTGTTTACGTATCCGGGAATCGTGGACATGCAAGTGAGTCGCAGTTCATTGTCTTCGCCAACGTGGAGGTCTGAAACTTCGATGGATAGTTGTTTGATAGAAAACGCTTTTTGTTCGAAGTATCCGTGACCGTGGACAAAACCATTGGAGAAGGACTTTGTTAGTTTATCCATCACCTAAAATAATAGTACAGCAATTTTCGATTAAAAGACACTCTATCTACGTCCAGTTCAAAAGCATTTAAGCCAAAATCAAAATGGGCAAGTTCCGGATTCGCCTCATCCGGATAATCAAATATTCATATTAACGTTAGTTTGCCCATGAAATATTTGTTTTCCAAGCACAAAACTGTCGGCACGGGAATTCCACCGTGATATTGCACGTTCTGCATTCTCTAAATATCCAAAAATATCCTCCAATATCCTTTGCCTAGCCAAGATTTAGGTCAACTTATAAATATTAGAGACCGGATCTCTATTAAAATTGCCGCTTTAGAGCCGTTCAATGCGCCGACTTTGGGCATAAAGTAGACTAAAACACACACCGTATACCATCTTCTGTTGGTTTAAAATTCAAACAAAAACTGCAATCGATACTATAATGTAATTTAATTCGCTTTAAGGGAGGACAGTCACCACTTCAAACTACTCCCCACACGGGTTTTTATTCCTTTATTTCACATCGTGACCGTACTATGTTCTATAAAATGTTTTCTTTTTGGATTCAAAGGAAAATAATTGGCATCGTTTCTCAGAGTGCCCAAATCGACTGCGAGTATTCGCATAATAAATTTCATCCCATTCAGGCTCGAGTGGCTGGAAGATCTTAGTGCGGCGATGAATAATCTGGCAACTTTTAATTATGCAAATTAACACATCTTGAAATGGAGTGGGATAAGGTTTTTACAGCGCCAATATTAAAATAAATGTGAATTATAATATTTCTCAGTGTGATAATGCTAAAAAAGAGAAATTTAATATTGTTAGCATTTTGTAGCCCGATATATATAAAAGAAGTTCGGTACAAATTCGTTAAAAAAGTACGTGTGTATTAAAATGGCTCTGAACAAACATATTTTAGTTTCATCCAAATATGAAGTTAATATGAGAATGAACCGGTAGATTTGAAATGAAATAGATACACTATGAATGAAGAATAATAGAAAAACAATAATCAATATGTTGCTATTAAAGAGATAAAATAAGGTTTAATTTGATAATGGAAATAGGTTAATGTTACAGAAATTGAAATCGATTTTAATTGAATGTGCAGTCGATTCTCCATTAAACGTCGACATCCCGGAAAATATATTATTAAGAGCAGGTTAATTCCTAATTAGGTTTTCTGTTTGTCCCCTTTTGGAAAACTGTTCGATCCCCAGTCGGAGGCAATTAGAGTCGACATCCTATATCGAAGAATGGTCCTATTTATTGGCGTTTTTCACCAATTTGTCAGTGTCCCGTGCAAAAACTGCCAATTCGTCCTGTCCTGCGTTTTCTCGTTGTTCTTATTTAATTGTGTGTTTTCCTCCGCTAACCGTATATTCATGTCAGGCGGATGCGGAAAGCGTTCAACATGTGTCAGCAACCGAACAAATGTCCACACATGTGATGTGTTTCCGATAGTTTTCAATAAGAAACTGTAACTCCTGTGTGTCGATATACACAATGGAACACAATGGACGGCTTAAAAAAACCACGCAGGAAAAATGATAGCAATATTTTAAAAAAAGCACTAGTACTTGGACAAGGATTTAAATGTGCCTTATAACTCATGATAACCTATAAATTTCAAAACCCAATTCAGAGTGTTTCTTTTCATCAAAGATTTTTTTTTTATATAAAAAAGCGAATCTAAAATTACACGTTCGGAACAAAATCAATGACGCTAAAAAAACAATTAATTAATTTATACCTTTTTGTTCAGCCGTACAGAATAATTCGGTTATTAAATTGGCTCGGCTTAATAAAACGGCGAAACATCGCGATTCGCGCACCCCGCAAAATGTTTTCATTATCCACCGGCTTTTGTCCACCGTTCGGAATTTTTTCGAATTGGAATCAGTAACTGAATAATTGCATGTCTAATTGTTTTCGCGGCGAATTGAAACGGGAGCCGCAATTCCGTATTCACGTTGCGCGCCGCTTAATTAAGAAAAAACCCGGACCGAAGGACTTAATGAATTGGAAAATATAACCCCGGTGGAATTCCTAATTCGGGGTAATTTTATTTAACACATTTTTTTCTTTATTTTTGGAGGAAACGCGGAATTTACGGCGTCTTCTTTATGCACATTTATTAATTACGTGGTGCTCGAAAAAATTTAATTATGATAAACAGCCCTCGATTTAATAGTGCGATTTGAATATACATACATCAGCCCCTTAGAATTTCACTCAAATGTTTTATGGTACCTTATTATATACGTCTCTGTGATATTCTTCAATTTTTTTATTAAACTGTTAAAATTAAGAATTTTCCAAAAACATGATGTCATGTTATAACTCTATTAAAAATTAACATTTTTTTTAAAGAAACATACAAAAAAAAATACGAAAAGATGCTCTAATATATTTTCTAGTTTTTAAATAGTAATGATATCATTTAAATTTCACTATTTTTAATTATTACATTTTTTACGTAAGTTTCAATTATCATTTGTTTAAAACGATATGTCTCATCGACTTTTTCTCCTATTTTATTTTTCGTAATTATGTAGTGTTTCATCATTTTTGTTTTGTCTGCACTGATTTACAGTGAAAATATTATACGTGATCCTTTTATTTCACATATTTTAGGGTAATTTGTGCTACTCATATACAAAAAACATACTAATTTTTTTCTCATTTGAGCCGTTTGCCTCGTTAATGTATTTCAATCTTTCAAATTATGATTGTATTTAATCTAGTGTCGTAACTAAGAGAAGTTATATTTTGATAGACGAGATTATATGGCTTAGGTTATACTTGAACCTGGAAGTTGATTTAAACTTGTATCAGATGTATCTCAGTTATTCTGCATTCTATCGCAACGATTTTTACATCGCGTATGCTTAATTGAATTATCTGATCTCGACCTGGATTGCCTTTTACTCTGACCGATAATTTGAGGACAATTATAATATGAAAGAGAAGCATGCCGTTAACTAGGCAAAAGGCCAAAAATGACAAAAAATGGTATATTCTTACTTAGTTCACCCAAATTATCCTAAATATCTATAAAAGTATAAACTAAACTGCCGGCAAAAAATAGGGGATATTGCAAATTCAGTTAATAGAAGGATAATTTAAAAATTGTTAAATGTGTATTCTCAAAGTCCATTGATTTTCACACAAATTAAATAAGATTCAGCAATACAGCGCCTTTTAAAAGTGTAACAAAAAATTAAAGTAAATTTAATTGCAAAATGAAAGATTTTGAAAATCTTGTAAGGCCACTTCTAGCTTCCACAACAACTTGAATATGATGAGGCATGCTTCGTAATAAGTTGTCAATAGTAACTTGAGAAATGTTGTCACATATTTGAAGTAAGACATCCGGTAACTGCAGAAGTGTGGTAGGAGCCAGATACCGTGAGTATCTAACGCCATTTGAGCAACATTCCACATGTGTTCAATGAGTTTCGGGTGACATCGATGGCAACGAAACGAAATTTCCCTTATCATTTTAAGAACAATTTGTCCCCTATAAGGGCGAACGTTGTCGTCTAAAAATTGGAATTCCACTCGTACTTTCTCAGATATGGGGTTGACAATGTTTGTGATGATGTCTCTTCTCTATATTTCACTGTTCATGTTGCCGTCACAAATGTACAATGGCGTCCGGCGACGTAGAGCGATAGAGCGTAGAGCTCAAACCATGATCGAGCCTCTTCTAAAAGAGTGAACTTCTTGGACAAATCCGCGATGCATTGAAAAATTTCTTGGCCTCCACGTTCTAACTTATCTCGAATCACTATGTATCATAACCATATCTGGACTCATTAGAATATAGCACGGCGTTCAATTCAACCACCCAATGTTGCCTCTCGTGCCCACCGCACCCTGTCTTGTCAATAGCGATCAGTGAGGGGTACTCTTCTAAGCGGCCTACTAAACACTATAACGACTTCGTCAAATTAATTTTGAATTGTTTCAATAGATATTCTTCTACCAGTGGTGATGTAGAATCGGCGAAGTATCAAGATGACCCATATTGTGGTCTTCCTTCTTGCATGTTGGGTCTTGTCTGACGGTTGTGCACCTTGGCCTACCCTGTCCAGCAGTACACTATGCGTTTCTCTTTGTCTACTTACAAGTCTGCTTATGACACTTTGTGATGTTCCCATCGCTACAACAACATCGATTTGGTGCATACCACCCTGAGTCATACCAAGTGCCCTATTGGTTTCAATTTCGCTTAAATAATGTAAATGCATAATCTTGAACCGGACGACTCGAGAAAATAATAACAACTAAAATATTTAAATCATTTACCAGTAATAAGGAATTGTTTTGAATTTTTTTATTGTGCAAATACACAGCATTTATTTAAAAAAATAATAGTCTTGAAACGATCGCCAAATAAATACGAACGTCAAAAGTATTCGATTAAGGTAGCGAAAATTCAATATACCCTATTTTTTTTTGCCGACAGTTTATTTGTATAAAAATAGAAATTCAATAGAACTCAATTTTTATATAAATTGATTAAATTTATTTAGTATTGGGTACTTTCATCATTATTTTAAACTGCAGCCTTACACCTATATCAAAATCAGTGTTCGAATATAATCCAGATTATCTCAAACTTCGACAAGAAGATGCTCCACTTCCTCCAAATTCTTGGGGCGGTATTGATGGTTCCGATTATCTTTCAAGCATTTCCCAGTTATGTTCGATAGTGCGGACTAACCAGGTCTTAGTACCATTCCAATATAATTTTGGATCACATGAGCAGTATGTGGTGGAGCATTATCCCGCATTAGTAAAAAAATGAAGCAATATAAGAAGCATATGGCACAAGATATTATTACAGAATGTCCAGAAACTAACGCTCAGAATTAAGGTTATCATTAATTAACAAAACTAAGTAGGTATATGCTATTCATATGTATATACTTGATACGATTTTTTATTTTAAAAATAATGGGTGATCCGTTTTTGGATCAGTATATTTTTGCTGTAAACTGGTGTTCAAAAACAAAATTAAATTAAAAAAACTGAATGAAACACTTGCTAATTACGAAAAATAAAAGAAAAGTAAAAGTTTCATCTGTAAAAAAATCAAAACTTGAAAACAAGTTATCATTTCGTTTATTTTTATTATTTGAAAAAGAAATAACGTGTTTCTGGAAAATAAAAAAAATGAAAAAAAAAAGAATAGAAACGTATGTATTTAGTAAAATACTATATCACAATTTCAAAGTTTTCGAATAGTACTACTAATGTATTACCCCATACGTAATATTTTTGGTGATTGCATTAATTTGACCACAAGCGAATAATATTATAATAATATGCAGTTAAAATGTTAATATATGCATGTAATTAATTTGAAGTAGTGAGACTCCATTTTACGAGAGTTGGCGGTGTTAATAAAAGTGGTCATTTAAAACCTTGAACCGTTTTCAAATTAAAATAGCAAAGGTGTTACTTACTTTTTGGTCGTTTATGAGCCATGTGATGTGGGGTGGTGGTTTGGCCGGCGCGGTTGTGCAGTTCGCCTCTAAAACTTCGCCAATTTCATAGGTGTCTTTGTTGAATGTTATTTTAGGATCGTCGTTCTGCGGTTCTGCAACGAAAACAAAAAGGTCGAATGGAGCCATTGTCAATTTCGCAATAGAACGGGTTGAATAGATCCTGTTTGGACAGCTGGGAATCTTTTACGTGTGTCGCCGCTATCCGCACTCGTGGGGAAGTTCACGCAATTAGAGATGAAACGGGAATTACCTACACTCTCTGGTTTGTGGATTTTCAATTACTCGAAGGTGAGTTATGTGTTCGTTTTGATATTTGTAATTCCGTTACAGTGGCATTTATATTACAATTCCATATTTTAGTGTTTATTAAATTGTAAACCTTGTTTACATTTATGCTGAAGTAAAATACAATAATTTGAAAATTTGCTGCTTATTTCGTATATAATTGATGATATATACATAGCTAGAATTTATAGGTAAAACAGGTCATGCTCATTTAATATTTAAATGGATGATTTATCGATTGTTTTCAGAATAAATAGTATGTGATTATTTTTCAATATTGGATTTTATTAGCATAAAAATATATAAAAATAGAAAACTGTTGTTTTACTTTTAGTTTAAATTTCTCTAAAATATAATTAATTTACACACGTTAATCATGAAAAATAAATTCTGCATAAAAACTATCAAAAGTTGCCCACTGTATCTTTGACAAACAGTTTCCTAATCTTTTTATTCTTCATCTTCTGGTTTTCACTTCGTACCTTCTTTATTACTCAAGGTGATCATGAGACAAAAACTAATTTAAAGAATAATTAAACTTTCCTAATTTAACTTTTACTTAAGAAAATTGAGATTCCAATAACGGGGAATATTGATATTCCCCAATTTCCATTCATTACTTTTGAGCTGACTGCTATTCGACTGTTTGAAATTTAATCACATTGAAATCATTTCTCTTTTGTCTAATTCGTCGATTTTTTCGTATTTACCTTTAAATCGATGCCAGTATTTCTTTTATCATTATGACACATGAAGAGAATATAAACCTTGACAAGACCGGTTTTATATAGTGGAAACAAAAACAAGCTAAGCCAGTGTAATCAGTGGAACTTCTCGGTTGGAAGTTTCGGATAGATAAAAACGTCCTAGCTGCATAAAACCAGAAACGTTGTTTCAGGAAATGACCATTCCAGCGCCTCATAAAGAATTTCACCGTCGACCGGTTCCATTGTAGGACGGAGGACACTGGATGATTGCATTACTTACCTATGATTGTAAGATCCTTGCTCTCAGAATCCCTCGTGAATATCGGCGTCTCCATGGAAACCACACAGGAGTACGAGCCCGACGCGGCGAAATCTAATTTCGACAGTAGGATTTGTTTCTCGCTGCTATGGGTGTTCTGCAACAACACGCAACAAAAAATTAACGACAAGGAAACGAACCGAAAAATTTAATATGTCTGGGCCGCGTCTGGAGTGCCATTGACGCGGAATTGGTCATATTATCTGGAGCGTTTGCAAAATAAAACTTCTTCCGATTCGAAAGTGCCATTCATGGTCGAAAGGATTTCATTTGATTCTGTTGCTGTTTATTTTCATTGCCGTCGAAAAGTCGACCAACATGAAAATAAAGCGCACTGCCACGTCGCAGACAGTTTTCTCTTTGGAAAATTATTTGAAGTGACAGTCGTAAACTTAAAACCATCGATGTCGAGTTAGAACTTCTATGGATGCGAATGAGTTATCTTAATAATTTAGATGTTCTTAAAATACAAAGGAGATTTTTATGTTCACTCTTTTGTAAATCAATTGTAACTAAGAAATTGAAAATATAGTCGTAATTAATAGTTACACTCATTTATAAATTTCAAATAAAAGTGATAATAATAACTACTTAAAACATACCATCCCTTATATGTAAAGCAACAAGCAACAAAGACATAATAATTTTATTAAAAGTACGATTCTTTTTAATTTAAATTAATTTTATAATTTGTATGTCTAAACATTTTGTACCTCCCTTTATATAGGGATATCTTTGTTTATATAATTTTTTATTTCGAGTGGGGTTCAAGTAAAGCAACCAAACCGTATATTCCGTGTCCTAGATAGCTAAAGTTAAAAATGCCTAGAGGTGTCTATTTATCGATACAAATTAAACAAGAAATTGTACAAAAGTTCCGGAAAGGTGCTAAGCAGAGTAAAATTGCAGTCGATTTAAATTTAAACAAATCGATCATTTTAAGGACGATTTCCAATATTAACTGAAGGAATATACTAGAAGGAGTTTCCAAAAGTGGTAGTAAATGCAAGACTAACAGAACTATGAACAGGAAAATAAAAATTCTTGCTATTCGCGATCCTTTTATCAGCGTATCCCGCATCAAGAAATAGAGTCAGTGTGTCGTTGAGTACCGTAAAACGAAGACTAAAGGAAGCTGGTCTCTATGGTAGGGAATTAGCCAAGAAACTCTTCATTTCTGTAAAAAATAGAAAATTCTACATTTTGCAAGAGAATATGAGTTGGACAGGTGGTCAATGGAAAACAATTTTGTTTTTCGATGAAAGTCGGTTCCAATTATTCAAATCTGACAGTATTTCGTGAGTGAGATCCGAAACATAGTTATTTAAAGAATGGTTCGCTTCTTAAGGAGTACGTGTAATGTCTTGGCCAGCACAAAGCCCAGACCTCAATCCAATTGAGGATGAAATTGTTTGCAAATTCTATGCAAAAGAGTGTCAAATTTGAATAAACTCTACGAAGAAGTTCAAAATCAGTGGAAAGATGCTAAATAAAGGAAGGCTAAATGTACGTTGTTTTGTTTTAAAATTTCTATACTTTTGACCCCTTAATTTTTTTCAAATATTAATAAATACGTAACTAAACCTACTAATAAACATAAACAATTATATTGTCGTATTGCTGTTATAAAACATACTACACAACTGACAATAATATAGATATTTAAATCTACATTTTTATCAAGACAAATGAAAATTTCTTAGTTGCTCTACATATGAGTGATAGTGTAGGTACATTTTTTTTTTGTTTTATTTATTTTACATAAATTACATAATATAAAGAATAAATATAAAATTATTAAATGAATTTCCATAATTATATACTTCATTAAAATCAATAACTAATAATGTAATAAATTATTTATCCCATTAATATTAGTTATATTCTCAACATAAAGTCAATACCCCTATTTTATTCTTGAACATACAGCCGCTGGATATAATCATAATTCATCTAAATCTGTAATTATTCAGAAGTCACTTTCAAGAACGTTACATTTATACATTGTGAGCTATAATTCCTAGCTTAACATAAATCTAGCATAATTCTATATCAAAATAATTTCAATTTGCTTTAATTAAATAGGAATACAAGAATGTTGATATAGCTTTAGAACCCGAACTTTCCAAATAAAAGACGGTTGCTCGCAATATCGTTGTTTAATTCAAAAAGTTCACGTAGTGTGTAATTAATTAATTAAGCCTCAGATTCTGCCACAGTTGCACTAATCCGGGTTGGTAATTAATCTGGAAACAATATCTGCAAAAGCGCACTGCTACAGATTGTTCCGTGGCTGTTTTATATGACAGGAACAACGTAAAAATTTATATTTTTAATTTTAAAAATCACGCTTGCACACAAGTCATTATTAAGTTGAACAAACTCATGAATTACTTACTTTGACGATGTAAACGACAATTACAAAGTGGAACAGCTATTGGTATAGTTTAATTACTGTTCCTTTGACGATCCATCCCCATCTTTATTACAAACGAGTTTGTGTGAAGTTAAATAATAATGTTGAATCCCAACTAATTTGGAAATATTCATTAAAATAATTAATTTTCATTTAATTTCTCCCGTAACGCACTTCCCTCATTTGTTTTAATTTAATGCCGGTGTTTTAATCAGGCAGAACTGCTCACGAATTAAGCATTTAGGGGATGGAGGTGGATACGCCGGGAACACGACATATGTTTTGTGATGGCACTTGTATGGGTACAACTTTTGCCGTCCGACTGTTTTTTTATTTTCTTTTTATTGTGTCTTTTTATGGCCGAGTTAAAAGGATGCTTGCAACAAAAATCCTATGAAATATTATGAATACTCACTTTTGTAGTTGTACTGAAAAATACTTAGATCCATTTGCTGGTAAACTTGTGCGTTTAATAACCTTGAGATGGATGCATAAAAATTTTACTCTAAATTATTTTTACATATTCAACATAAACATTTTTATTCGGTTGTCAACTAAATATTATTTTGAAGTATAAACATAATTTATTTTAAAAATCAACCATCATGTATTTTTTTAAATTTATGAAATAATAAGTAAACAATCTACCTTAAAAGAAAAGTATCGGTTTCCTAAAAATATCTTATTTCATTAAATAGAAAGGCAAATATATTATTATATGTTTTCTTTGAGTGAGTTTTTGTTTCGTTAAGAAAAAAAGTACAAACAATTTTATGAAAGCTAAACCACTTAATGTAATTTTTTACACTCTTTCTTTAGTTCTAGGATGAAGGATGAAGTATTAAGTTACAACTTCTGTCTCTATTCTGTTTATTTTAAGTTGTTTTATCGTTAATGAAAGAAATTGTAACATGTAATCTAATTCAATTTTCAAACTGTATTTGCCCACAAAATTAATTAATTTGATTGATTTGAAGTTATCAAAAAATAAAAATAACAAAAAATAATAAATTATATGGCTATAGTATTATAAAACTATAGATGTTTTGTTTATAATTTATTTTTAAAACTGTTTCTCTTTGAAATTAAATTTATCCATCAAACCTACGCTTCAACGAGGTAAAAAAACTTCGTTATTAATTAAAAACGTGACCGTTTTTTCATGAAAATTCAGCATGACACCCACGCGATATATTATTTTACAGTATTTACATTTTTTAATCCGATTTAAACAACCAATAATCATCATTCTCAATTTGCAATTGTAACAGCATTAATTTTTTCTATTCATTTCAATTCAATGTTACTTTTATAAAATTATGTGTTACTCTTAATTATTTTCATTGACGTGAAAATAATACGTTAACATTACATAATATTAAAATAAAAATGCGTGCAAGTTTTTATATACAGAAAATTAAAATTAAACATGTTAGTTCATTTATAATGGGAACATGTTATAACAAAATTAAATAGTGCAGGTGTAAAATACAAATGCGTGCATTAAGTATTTACATTCAGGAAATTTAAATTGGATGAGTTAATTCATAGTTGGGGGCTAACGACACCGTGGCCCACCCATACTTGAGTAGTCAAAGCAGAGTCTGGAAGTCGGTATATATTCAAGAGTAAGTTTTGGCTCCCTCGGCTCTTATTTCACCGGTCTGTCGCCTTTCCCCTTCAAGAAGATTGTACGTGTTGCCTGTTTAATTTCTCATTTAATATGTATGTAATAGCTTTACAAGACTTTAATGCATCTACGTGCAGAATTACTTCGCGCCTACTACTAATTTCATCCGACTCTCACTTTCGTCCCTGTCTATTTTCCGGCCCTTAATTTTTCGCGGTCGTTTACATGGTAAATGAGATAATTAAATCTTTCCATGGGGCAAAAATGCTGCGTACTTTATATAAATGCCTGCCGCCGCGATGGCCTGAAAGTTTCACGAACGGAAATTAACAAGAGGCTTCCGAAAAGAGTTAAGAAGGGGGCAATGTATAATTCAAATGAAATAAATGGCTTATTGCAAATGTTAATGATATGATACCGTTACCCTGTTTTAGAAGCGTTCTTGCGGAGACTCAATACCTTATTGCGTGATCGTAAGTCAATTCATTACGATTAACTTTTTTCCGTGATGTACATCGCGGATAATCTTTGATCTTCTAACATCTAGCAGAAAACCTATTTTCTACATCGTAAAGTCGGTGTTCCGCGTATTCCTGACGGTTATCGTCTGCATGCTGTTAGAGTAAATGTTCTGGATCGTACCAGGCCCAGTGACCCGGTATATCTTTTTGGTCCGCTGCACGATTTCGGACCGGAGCTGGGTCCGGCCATTCCCCCGGGAACGTCGAGCTTTCGCCAAAGAGAAAACTGGCTAATGCAACACTAGGACGAGAGCTCTGATCTGCCTGCTGATTCGAACTAAAGTGCTTTACTGGCCGGCATAAGTTCTTGCATTTCACTTCGATATTGCGTTTGTACCGAAACAAGTTCTCCCAAATGGGGGGTAATACCTTAAATTGGTTACAGCAAATGTACCGAGTTTTATAAATCAACTTTTAATAGAAATACACTCGCTTCAAAAACACTCACATAAAAGGGATAATAACACTCTCTATGCAAATTTGTAATGTGTGCTTTTATTTCACCCACATTAGTTTATTTTTCATTTACTCACTGCAAATATGCTAATAAGACATAAATTTAAAAGCAATTTATTCTATCTACATTCCAACATAGTAGACTGATTTAAATGAGAAAAACGTTGTCTGGAAATTTCACGTCTTAACTAATGTTCTTTGTCAAGAAGTTTTTCAATTAAAAATGTTCTCCGTGCCCTCCATTAAGGCCGTCCACTGCATTAAGAAGGCCAACTAACGATATTTATCAGTTGGGATGTTGTTTTGATGTTAATGCGATAAATCTTTAAGACAAGACAAAAAGGGTAGAACACTATATCCAACTTAAATTAAATAAAAGTCACTGTGGAAAAAATCCTAAAACCTACTGACCCCATGCGGGGATGGACAGTATTCTATGTAATAAAACACTGAAACAATGATACATATTAAATACAGTATTTTTCACATTTATTATTTATAAGTTTTCAAATTATTAATTATAATAATTTTATTATTTGTAATTTTTCAAATATATAAATTGATTTTTGTATTTATAAATAGGTTATACAATACAAAGGAAATCAATTCATTAATGAATTCTGCAAAAATGTATTTTAGTAAAAGAAACATCGTTGTACAAATTTATCGGGTTTTCCTTTGGGCTCAATTATTAACAGTACAATAATGAATCCACTATTCAAATATTTATTCTAATTAACATACAAATGTTTTGAAACTAGATTATCCAATTTTAAAGTACTAATATATCTAATAAATTGCATTTAAAATTAATTTAAATCTACATGGGATTAGCTTTATAATTATTTTGCGTATTTGACACAGGGAAATCGATTGTTGCTGCATTACAATTACGTATAATTTTATAACCATAATAGTATACATGGTGTCACTCCTGTACATTTAATTTTCTGACTAAAAAATATTGTATGTTTAAATCAAATGACGACTGATCTGATGACTAAATATATTTGATTAAAACGTGAAAATTACCTGAGAATAAGAATATCATCAAATTACTTAACGTATTTTCAGTTCAATGATTGCTAAAATATATTTAAGTGTGTATAACACACTGCTCTCATAAATGAACATGATACAGCAGACAAAATTGATCTTGGTACTTTTTGTTAGCCCTAGGAATTAAACTAATGGTGAGAACTATTGCAGGAAGTAACTTGTTCATATTTTAGGAAATTGTGACATGCTAACTTAATCAAAAGGAAGAAATGAATTGAATTATATGATTTTTAATTCTGCCACAGAGGTTAATTATAAATAAATATTAGTTACAATTCAATAAAAATGTTCCCTTTTGTTGATAATAAATAATAATAGAAATTTATTTTTTTTTTTTTGTGATATTATTGTTAGGTACGAAACAAAACCTATAGAAATTTCATTTCGCAAACAATGTAAATTCATTTTGAAGCATCAGCATCAGCATCAAATATTGAACCGATCAGACAAACAATATTGAAAATTTACTGCATTGTAATTAAAAGTATGTTTATGCTCTTTAACTATCTCCGTTGTTTGACTATTAATATGAAAAGTGCATTGTTGGTCCACTATTTGGGCCTCAAATATTGAAGAGCTTTTGTGTAAAATATCAAATGCAACTACAAACCCAAAGTAATTAAAATTGTTGTACGCGTTGTTCTATTCGAAATTCAATTTGAAATTTATGCAAATGTATGCTAAAGGTTTTAGATTAAAGACGTGTATGATACTTCTGCAAAATCCATCAAATAAATTGAACTCTTCACAGTTTCAATGCTGTTGAAGTATCGATTATGGGCAAAACCTTTTAACAGAACAAACAGTGTTTGATAAATCTTTTTTTAGCTAAACAAGCATTGACATGGCGCCTTTCATGCACCAAATGTCACCGATGCATGCATCAAAGACAATGGGCGAAATGACATGTCAGCGATCAATTAGTTCGTCCGGGATGGGGTATTGTGCGAAGCAAAGCCATGGAAAATTATCAGAAGCGACAGGAATCGCTGTGCCGAGCTTGATAGAATTATTATAACCGCCGAACAATGTTTGTTTAAGAGCGTAAACATGTATTCCAATCAGGGAGAATGTTAGAACGATAATCTCAGTTTGTACTCAGAAAAACATTTTTATTTCGCGAGTTGATAATCACCGTGCGACACCCTGTAATTAACTTAGTGTAACTGGATATGTTTAAATCCACGCGGTAAACCGTTCTGGCGATTCGTTGAAATTAGCCGCATTTTCAATGAACTAATTTTATTGCACGCTTCATCATGCGGAATTGACTATTGTTTGTAATTTCGACACGAATCCGACCGGCTGGTTTATCTAAATGGAAATCGTACACCGGCTGATTAAAAACGGTTCCTCTGTGAGTTCTGTGCAACGTTCTCCATTGTTCGGTACTACGTTCGGTTGAATTGAAAGGTGCATAAAGCGAATTTGTACGGTTGCTTAACATATCATTTCTACACTTTATGATTTGTTTAATGTGTTCATTAACAGCAATGAATTACGGCTTACTTCTACTATACTTTCTAACATAGTGCCGTCAAAAATAATAATAGTTGGTTGATTGTTTTAGAACAAACAAAAAAAATAATAAAATCAGTGTCGCCTTCAAGTCACCTCTAATGACCGTGTTCATCATTCTTTAAGGTTTATGTAATTCATTTTTATAATTCTGTAGCTGAACATATTTATTTGTTATTGTCTCGTGGTTTTAGATGTTATGGAATCTTAGTATTCATTTGATAATAATTTTATCCCTGCCTTGAATGCCGTTGTATTCGTAGTCTAGTTTCTCCCAATATTCATAATTTTGTTCAGGTATTTTGGCACTAAATAATTTAGAACATACATGTACATGTCATCTGAAGTGAATAATTTTTAATATTTGCAGCTCCAGACGTTTCAATATTTTAAATTTCTTGTAATTTTTTTTTTTTCCAAAACACGCATTCTGTGGATTTATTCTTAATTTACCTGTTGTTTAACACTGTAAAATGCCTCAATGAAAACTTTGCTATTATAATTACAATTCTGGAACATGGGAATTTGAATCTACAATACGTAGTCCAAGAAGACAAGACAGTTTTTCCGATTATTTCTACTACACGAAATCGCACACTTTCTACGTCAGGCCTAGTTTATGTGATTTTGTTAAATGCAGTCGATTTCTTAAAAAATTCTAACAAAAGTCCAGCAGATAACTAGATAAAAAATGTTAAAGTTTGTAACAAACCTTACTTTTGTACTTTTTTATGCAGTGTTCTTAATATTTTCAGTTATTGTAACCCAAACAATTTTTATCTGATTTTTTGTTACTTCAACCGAAGTATACTGTGCGGAAGTACAAAATATCGGTGAATTGCGTGCGCCTATAATCTGAGTCTCCAGGAACAGCAGCAAGGAGCAACGTGGGAACTAGTGCGACGAAATTGGATAAGACGGGCCCAAGTTTGTTTGCAGATCAATGGAGAAAATTGTGAACAGCCTTAGTTAGTAAGATTTGTTACAAACTTTAACATTTTTTATCTCGTTTTCTGTTGGACTTTTATTAGATTTTTTTTAAGAAATCGACTCATTATTTAGAAGTGCATATCTGGTTAAAAAAATTCGGATTTTATGAAACACCCTGTATAATTCAAATTAGGATAAATAACAATGGAGGAAGGAGATTTTAACTACTTACTAATTGTAAGTGGCAAAATAAACTCAAAATGTGTGTTTAAAATAATTTTGACTAGTAACTTTCATTTGAAGTTTATTTTTCTCGAAAATTTCTCGATATTTATAACAGGGTATTAAATTTTATTTTATCGATAATTTAAAGTTGTAAACTGTATATACAGTACCAGTCAAAAGAAACAACAAACATATTTTTAATAACAACATATGCAAAAAAAATGTAACAAGGGACCATATTTTTGTCAGATAGTGTACCTTATAACTTGATTGATATCACACTCAATTGCACGGGAGCACTTAAACCGGTATGAAAGAAAAATAGAAAACCGTATTGTTTTCTGATGACAGTAAATTTGATTTATTTTCTCAGATGGAATTCGATGGAATGGGACTGTTAATAAAAATAAATAAAATAATGGACAGGTTTCAATATTTACAAATGTTTACCAATTTATTGCCGTAAGCTGAGGAAAATATGCATTTTTCGTGGATTTTTCAGGACGATAATGATCCGAAACATACAGCAAATGTTGTAAAAGACTTTTTTGCTTCCAATAATGTAAATCTTATGAAGTGGCCAGCCCAAAGTCCCAATTTAAACCTCATAGAAAAGCTGTGGGATATGATAAATGTTAAAATCAGGCAAATTTCAAAACTCAGATGAATTCTTTGAAGCTGTTAATATTATTTGGAATTCTGTTTATAACTAAGAGATCGACAACCTTGTTTCTTCCATGAAAAGAAGATATCAGGAGGTAATAAAAAATAATGGATATGCTACCAATAAAAAATATTAGGTATTTATTTTGTTGCTTTAATTTTGACACCTTGTTCTATTTTATAATAACATAGTTCTTATCCTTTTTATTTTAAATAAATTATATACAGGTGATAGAAGGTAAGTATAAATATTGTTTTTAATTTCATGTATTAATTTAAATATACAATGGTTTTTAGCATTTTTTTTCTTAAAAATAAATTTGTTGCTTTACAATTGCTTTGCAAATACTTGAAAGAAAGCGCTGCTCATCTATAAATTAATCAATAGATACGAATCGATAACAGTATGACGAAACAAGATTGCAGTTAGTTGTACAGGTCATCGGCTCGAGGTTGAATGTGCCAGAAATCGGAACAATTAAGGGGTAGGAAGTGCTTAATTAATTCATATACATAGTGGACTAATGGGCTTGACCACCAACAATAGAACATAATTGATTGTAAAATTACCGAGCCGGTTCCTGGACGCGGATGCAGCAGTTACGTAAATGATACGGAATAATATCGCAATTAGAAGATATCGGCAGCATTAAAATTCATACGGAAAGATCCGTTTAATAGTGGGACACGATAACGGCCGAGGTGGAAAATCATTCCGTTCGTCGGTGCAATAATTGAAGTGTCCCATTTGGTTTAAGGTTTTATTTAAATTTTTCCTCGGAGTTTTGATGATAATTCCATTTTTCATTTAATCTTAACTAGTGTGTTGCAGAATGTATAATACCAGTAATATTTTTTTGGTATTTAAAATGTAATTTACAAAATATAACGGAGTAACGATTAAATATTGATTTTTGTCCATTGTAAAAAAGTAACACCAAAAGCATAAATTACAGGTTTCCTTGCACCGCAACAAAAGACTTTAGTGTCCATAAAACTGTTCAACTCCACTGTAAACATTTTAAAGATTTTGTTTTCTGTTACATTATCGACAACGAAAACAATTACCGTTAGTTTTTTTCTTTTAAAACTAAGCGTGAAAAGACAATAGACAATTGTTTGACGAGCACTTTGTTTTAGAGAATCTAATTAAATAAATGTCTCGATGAATACTTTAGCAGTTTAATTATGGGAACAAAGCAGTCCTCGGATTTCTGTGCAAGGAACTGTGTTTGTTTTACGAACGCTCAGTTTGTTTTTTCTGCTGTGTCATGATTTAACGTGAAGATGAAAACAAACATACCGTGAAACATTGCTGTAAATACTGAGTTAATTTGTTGTATTTTGCGGAATAATAATAAAATTTTATATTTGACATACCGAAAAAGTACAGTTCCGGAATTGCTGTTCAAATAACAAATATTTTGTTGTCAGTTGAGTTCACCCCTTTTGATGTTTCACCAAGAAAACAAGTCATGAATATTAAAAAGCACCGTCTGAGAATTAATAAAACGAAAGTCCCGACGATTTAAAAACGCCACGATCTCGGCATATTAATGAATTTACTTTGGACGGGAAACAACGATTCATCTTATTTGTTTTAATTGCGCAGAAATTGGGAGACTGACAAATTCAACGGAAGTTAATTTATAAAGATCAGTGACGTGAAGTCGATGAGAAATTTGCCACTGTGGGTTATTGCCACAGTTAGCTGAATGACCTTCGCCGTTTATTTGATTCACTTCGCCAATAAATCAACGATATTAATTATCATTAATCGCATAGTTTATTTTAATAATTTAAAGTATTTTTAAGTGTGACAAAGCACCGTAATTTGTTTCATTAAAATAATTTCAGAGAAATGGCGGAAAGCTGGAGATAATTTCGTACGGAAAAGAGTATATTTCAACGTCATCGAGATATAATTTTAAATTATTGTTTTAATAAGTTCTTCCAGCGAGGCAAACGCTTGAAAGGCAACATTGTTCATCACATTGGCCTCATTGTGCGTCTTATAAAAGTTTTTCAGCGACGACAAAATGTTTGAACATGACGTCAATAGCAGGAATAATCCGCTCCTGCTACATTAACATTTAAAGGCTTTTAACGGGCATTTGTGTCTCAAATGTTTGAAATTAAATTAAATTTTTGCAATATTATTTTAGATTTACTTTGATAATGGTTTATCCATGTTGGAAAATTAAGAGAACCGGGAAAAAATTATAATCATAAGTCACCTGAACTGAAGTTTAATTAAATATAAAAGTATAGTAGTATAAACAATAATCATCTCTCAGATTTAAAGAACATAATGTATACAAAATAAACATGAAATGAAGATAATTGGTCAATTTAAATGTGTTTGTGAAAATTAATTATAAATTCTAATTTTTAATCATAAAAATCTTTCCAAAAATATGGATAATAAATAACTTTGTAGAGTAACAAAACATTTCAAAATCATTTTCTCTATAAATTCGCTATTTATTATATTTATGTGAATTTTATAAATACAGTCCCAATAACTAATTTTATCATTTGGAATAATAAACAAAAATTATTACTTATTTATGCTATTTTAATTTTATATTACAATTTTCATTGCCACACTTATAAATTGATATAAGTTAATTAATTATATTAGCTACATTATTATCATTAATTATTGACAAAATATTGTAATATGAATAACTTGTTTACATGTATACATATCATTTTATATTATTTATATAAACGCTATTTAGAATTCATCGAAATTTTGTTAAAATAACTTTTAAATTCAGAATTTATGACTGAAAATTCTAGTAGAATTAAGTTACGGGTTAAGAGTGCTCTTAACTAGCATCTATAAGGTTTATCAGTTTCAACTTATTTTATTATTTTATACGAGATCCATTTGTTCAACTTTTCTAACTTCCTAATGGCTGATTTATCGTGGACCTATTTCCAAACATATTTCACGAGAATTTTCTATAGTTTAATTTCTTCATTTGTGTAGGTTTCGGGATGGCCTCAATGTTGTTAATCTTCATTCATTACCACTTTTACCATAAACCGATCTCTTCAAACACATTGAGAGTGAGACATGATGTGGAAATAATATAATAAATATAAAAATGTTGAAATATGTAAAAATTAAATAAACTAAATTATGAACCAAAAATGTAAATTACTTTTTCAAGCCTAATATTTTATTCGATGCAAAACAATTAATTGGAAAAATAATAAAACAAATGAATGCATATAATTATAATATATATAATATATAATATAATTATAATATATATAATATATATATATATATATATATATATATAATATATATATATATATATATATATATATATATATATATATATATATTTTATATATACATTAAGCATGTATAAATAAAATATACATTTTAATAACTGTTTTGTAATTTAAATTAATTTATTGTGTACATTTAAATAAACATTTTATTAAAATTACTACATTCTCTCAACTCAAACAAAATTTAAATTGCCTCTGAATTTTTAACGGATATATGAATGTAAAGACAAAAATTCCTTTTTTTTAATTTGTAATTTTCTTTTCGTCTTCACTCTTTAATAATTCCAAATAAAATCTGCTTACTCAGCAGCGCAAAAATTCAGTCAGATTAAAACCGTTTCCCGCCAGTAATTGCATTTTAAATATCATTTTATTCGTCACAATACCTTCGTCTCGAGTTCGATATCGTCCAAAGCAATTACTGGCGCGTTCGGTTCGCTGGAGTGGCACAAAGTGGAATGCACAAAATGCCAGATGCTTAATTAAAGTGATTAATAAGATATTTGCAATTAGGATTCACAGCGAGGTGCTTTTTAGTACATTAGGAATTGATAGATCGCGCAATTAGTTTGAACAAGTGCTCCAAATGTAACTATGTTCCTTGGGGTTTATTTAGGCTGTTAGAAGTTTCGTGTGCCAGTAATGATGTGTTTTTGGAGTACCATTTTATGTAAATATTAATATTTAAGTGTGTGTGCTTTAAATTAAGTAATTAATTATGTCTAACTTTAAGTGATTTTGATAAATTTGTTTACACCTCCTTTTCGGCGCAACAAAACACTAAAATTTCAATTTTCACTGTATATTTATCAAAAATAATAAAGCTAATAATGCTAGTTATTGTATAAAATGTGTATAATAATGAAGTCAATCACTAGTCATCATTGGACAGTTCCAAGTAGTGCAGTACAATATCACTCTTGGAATCTGGTCCGCCCCTCTGGTACTTGAATCGCCCCAAAATCTGAAAGCATATCAAAAGTTTCGCGATAAAGCCCAAAGCCATGGCCCAAAGGTAGCATAGAGCCAACGTGTCGTACTGCTCAGTCTCTTTAATTTTCTTTAACATTCTTGGCAACATTATGAAGTCTTTGGCGAGTATCGTGTACACCATCATCAGCAACCACGGTAGCGCTAAAATAAACTTTTTCTTAATCACACCCAGAGTCAGAGGGAAGCAGAGAGCAGTCAAAAGAACTAGTTCCCAAATGCAGTATTTGACTAAAATTTTTCTGTGATCTGTTGCGTATTCGACCTGAGAAACTGCCACGATGCTTGTGAAAAGCCACAAGCTGCACACCGCCAAAGGAAAATCGGGGTCCCGTCTTTTGAAATGGATTATAGTTTTTTCATTTATGCTCGAGTCTTCGTTCATTTTAATTTTTCCCTACAGTCCGAACAACGTTGACAAGACTAAATGACTGACTGACTATATTTGACTTTTAACTGAATTGTTTATAAACATAACCTGCGTCAAATTGATAATGATTTCACGAATATTTCATTCATATAATTTTATATCTCATTTAACACATAAAAGTTTATTGACCTGTACAAGTGTAAGAACGTGTCAGATAACACAAAGTGTCTATAAAACGTTTACTTGCAGAAATTAAAGCAGTAAACTTGTGCATCCCGTCGATATGGCTCCACGTGAATCGCTATCTACAGGAAGTTCCGGGAACAAAACCATTTTATGTCCCTACGTGCATACCGTAAAGTCCCAATTAAAATATACACGAAGGTGGGTTGAAAATCCCCAAGTGAATGAAATAGATTCTTAGCGATGTGTATTTTATAAAGCAATCCTAAAACTAGTATCGCATTAACTTAGAGCCAACCTTATGTAAAATTATTATTTCAGCGAGGTAAAAGTAGACGAACAAAAACAAACTGGAATGTTGGAGGCGAGGTTGCAGCGCCTCTGCACGTACTGCTTTTACGGCGTTAATCAAAGCAGTTAATTTTTTATTGCCTCTCGGAAAATTATAACGAGGTCCAATAAAGACGGCGAAAATGCAAGATAGTATGGCAATATGTGATATCTACAAGGAAATGCTTTTATGTATTCATCAACAAATTTTGTGCTTCTCCATATTTTAACAGATAACAAGAATTTTATGTATGTACCATACATATTAAAAAAAAAAAACTTTTGTTCCAATAAATTAGAAGAAAATAAACACTGCGGTAGCAGTACATTATTACTGCATAGGAACAAACATGTTTTTCTTCTCTTTATTAAAAGTTTATGCTTTATAAAGACAAATGTACGGTGATAACATAAATAGAGGACTTGAGTTCACTCAATATCACTTTTCAGGTTTCGCTCTGACAATAAGACAAACTGAAAAAGTTTACGTAACCCCTTTGCAATTTCTCCTTGTAAATTTTATTTAAGTGCATTAAAAATCATTAGCGGGTTTTCTGAGAGAAACGAATGCAACAAATGCACCTCAATCAATGCACTGAGTAGCGTTCAATATCGTACAGAATATTATAAATAAATGTAAATAATACTGACGTACTATTCAATAAATATTAACAATAGAAATATTTAAACAGTATGAGAAGTAATTTTATCATATAAATGCGTTATTTATTGTGAAACTTTTCTAAAGTTTTTAAGTTTGACAATAAAAATCTATCAAGTTTGTTGCTATAATAGATATGTATTATAATCAATAAGAATAGGAATATTTCAAATAATATCACTCATATTTATTTTTGAATCTACTAAATTACTATATTTTAATTTTTTTAAGTTTATCCTATATTTATATCGTCCATTAATATTGTTCATTATTTATTAATAATAAGTCTAAATAATGTATTTTTAATGCAAATGTAAATATACGTATAGAATTTTAAAGTAAACATCATTATTACTTTTAAGTTAAGTATATTATTTGGTATTTTAAAATTTTATTTAAATTAATATTTTAATAAATTAGAATATATATTCCTATATTTTTTATAGTAATAACATTTACAAAAATAAATGAAAAGAAATTTAAACTTATTCTAGATTTTTTCACATTTTGTTAGTTTGCAAAAGTGGTAATATTTTAATAGTCTTTATTCAAAAATGTTAATTCTTTTTTGTGTTAAATTTAAACAAATTGGAAAAATTTAGATATCTCCATTAGGAAAAAAGCTCCGTATAAATTTTTGATTATTCAGTCATGTTAAAAAAACGAAAAGGTTTAAATTGAGCTCAATATGTTTGCTCTTACCTGTGCCAAAACAAATCCAAATAAAACGCTATTTCTTTTAAGTTGATCGATATACTCTTTCATAAATTTATATCACACTTCATATTTTACAAGGTGGAACAGTTCACTATACTATCAAGAATTTTATGCAATTTTTATGTAAACTATCATATAAAAGTTTCAGGTAAACTATATTTTTATAGGATGCCTTTTAAGCCTTTATTATCATCTTCTTTCAAAAGTTGTTATATGATGAAATGTTCTAAGAAAGTAGTACGTCCAAAAATGACTAACATAAACCATTATTTGATAATAATTAAATTAGTTTAGAAAAATTAAAGATTTTTTAACAAATATTTTAATTTAAAAATTTAAAAAAAAAATTAGAACGATATCCAATTAACAGGCAAAAATCTTTATTTATAACTCATTTTTAATAACTGAAAGACATTATTCTTTTAATTTAATAGTAATTGATAATTATTTAACGTTTAATTATTATTGAGTCCACAAATATTGACACCAATAAATTATTACGTTCATTAAACGAACCCATGCATAAGATATACAGTTAGCAATTAACAGTTTAGCCTAAACCAAAGTTGTCATTAAAACAATTAATTCACGGGAATTATTACTAAAACTTGGACCTACTAATTTACCAATTTGAACTTAACGTATATCCGCAACCTGCGTGGAGTTACTCCGGAACTTTCGCAGTAAAAACTTTGAGGTTCCGTGTGCTAAACCTTAAGTATGTAGTGTTCTATTAGTTTTATTGCGTCTTGATGCTCGAAGGGATTAAACCGAAGAATAAAGTTCAACTTGATAGGATGGTTTCTAATAAAAGTGCACTGTTCCGGTGCAGTTGTAATGAAAGAAATTAGAATTGCAAATTGCCTTGTTGTATAAATCTTGTAGTAATAGTTTTAATTTGTAGCACAAATAACAGTACAAAGAAGGTTGTGTTGGAAAAGTACCCCGGTCCTTTATTTATTATTTTTTCGACGGCATGCAAATTCGGCATAAAATTAATAAATCATTCATTCCCCTATAATATCTAACCTTCATTCCAAAGTAGAAAGTTTCATAAACATCCTGCTTAATTAACACCTGGAGCATCTGAACTTGAAGTCTTGACATCGTTAAGCCAGTCGGAACCCTCACTAAAACCTAATCTAAAACCATCCTGTTTTAAATGCAGTCATATGTAAATTATCCTTTAAATATTACGTTGATTTCATATTGCGGATAATAAAGGACTTCTTAATTATTTTCGAGAAACTTAAGGGACACCTTATCCTTAAGTAATCTACTAAGGACACATCACGGGCATGTTAAAGTGCGCGGTGTATTGTTTAACTAAACATGGTCTTGTGTCGGGATTAAAGTAAGATGAATGGATGCAAGTGATCTTAGGTCTTGATGTTTCCTACCCAGTTCAGTGGCTTTTAATTATATTATGAAGGGTTTCAATTACATCACGTAACTCCCAATGGATGCAACTCAAATGTACTGCGGACTAGCAGTAAGGATAATAATGATCAATTTACAATGATGGACTGGAATAAATAATAAATTTTTATGTTTATAGCACGAGTACTATAAAATTATTTATGTTTTTATATCATTAATTATTGACTTTCGTTTTTATAATTAATTCAATAAAAAAATGTATGTAAGAAATGCAAGTGTGTATAAGTTGCCTGTAATACATCCATAAATATTTAGATGTTTGTGTATAAATCTCTATCCTTAACTTTATAGAGTTCAACCATAAATATTATAAAATGTTATTCCAGATATCCGCAAAAGTTTCATAAACAACACCGTCGAGAGACCATTATTTCAGGCATTGTAAACATTTCAATGAAGTTAATTCGGACTTGTGTACATAATTTCGAACAATATCCATAAAAATTCAGCGAGGGAATTTGAATAAAATAAGCGAGTCCGATGTAGCGAGTCCCGAAAGCATTGTAAAGGAAAACCAGGGACTGCAGCTCGCTGGGACCCAACGCGAATTGCCTGATCCCATGTTATTACGGAAAATATCTTGTCGGGTGCAACGCTAAACAACGGCTCGTTAATAACTAATAACCGTTGTGAGGGCGGATAAGTTAGTTATGCCATGAATTATTCAGATCGCCCAAAGATAATAACATCTTGTCGTGATAATAACGTCTTCAGATACGATTTATTGGTGAACTTCATATCGAACGTGCAATACGTTTTAGTTGTGAATGGAACATGGATACGTGTTGGCGTCTCGCACACTTTTAATCACGTCCCATCCCATTCTTAGCACGAGAGGGCTCCACAAGGTTCTTTATTGACATATGCCAAATTAAATGTCTAATCTCTTTTAAAAAATGGATGATTATAGTGAAAATAATGTAATAAAATACTTCGAATTCGTGGACAAAGATCATTCGGGGAAGATTAACAAAGAAGAACTGCAAGAGGCGTTAATTAACGGACAAGGTGAACATTTCTCAAGCGATTGCTGTAAACTGTTGATCGAATTGTTTGATCGTGAAAAAACTGGTCTTATTGGAGTCGATGATTTCGTACATTTGTATAAATACGTTAACGAATGGGTAACTGTTTTTAAAACTTACGATAAAAACAACTCAAAAGGAATTGAAAAGGATGAAATGATTCAAGCTTTTAAGACGATGGGATTTAAATTTTCAAACGAATTTGCCAGAATGCTAATTGATGTGAATGATCCAGTTAATCGCAGAGTAATTACTATTGATCAGTTTGTGGTGGTTTGTGTTAAAATACAGAGATTAACCGATTTCTTTAGAGTCAGAGATGTTAATCAAAATGGAGAGATTAGACTAAGTTATGAGGACTTCATTAAGATAACTTTGGAAATACTTTTATAAATAAATAAACGTAAAAAATTATGAGTTCTCTTTATTAAAAAATCATTGCGTAGTGTCGAATTATTTGAAATTAAAAAAAATTTGCTTTGAGTCATTGTATTGATTGATTACAAATATAATCTTCGAAGCTGAATGACTTACTGCGAAAAGAGTCTATCAGAAAAAGCGATTTCCTCATCTGGAATCCTTCCCTTCAGCCCCTAAATACTTCTAATATTGCGGGGGAACAAACGTAAAATGTGTCAAATGGGGCTTTAATAATTACGGTGAAAATAAATTTCGTCGTCATTCCATCAACCCTGCTGATGTAGTCGTTAAACTCGAATGGTTAATTAAGTTGAACATCTTCTTCCTTAATGACACAAGATCAACTTAAATAGTCACATATTATATTTATTTTCGATTTTGTGATTTATGCTGTGAATGACTTACGTTGACGACGGCTCCTTCGATGGGAAAGTATCTGAAGGGCGGTTTACGACCCTTGATGTACTGGAAGATTTTCCGTTCACCCTTCCGCCACTCGACCTTGTAGAGCTGCTCAAGGGACACACTGTGATCGCACTTGAGGGTTACGTCGCCGCCCCGGATCGCGTACCGGGGCATCACTAGCTCCAGATGGTCTATAGTACACAAAACACCTGAAACAAATAATAGCGTATTTTCAACCAGCAATCAATAAAGAAAGCACTAAAAGGTCGTTTTGCGAAAGTGAAATTTGCAAATTGTTACGGGCATAATTTTATCCGTTTATATCCATTGTAAATCAAATCAAATTCTTTATGTCTTGGTGTGAGGTGATCTACAGTTCTAAAAGACATGTTTCGCTCAATTTAAAGTTGTAAACTCGATTTTATTTGAAATAATTTGATTCTTTTTTCAGTATGGATAAGAAGCAAATTCGTACAGTTTTCTTGTTCCACTACTAGCAAGGCGAAATCTACTCGCAATATCAACATTTGGCCCAGGAACCATTAACAAACGGATAGCAAGGTAACGTTTTCAAGAAATTTCGCGGCAAGGGCGGGAACCTTGAAGATGATGAGCACAACAACCGGCCATCTGATGGTAAGAACGACCAATTGAGGGCCTTGATTGAAGCCAGTTCGCTTTCCACTGTTCGAGAGCTTGCTGTAGAATTAGAGGTAACATATACAACCATTTCCAACCACCTAAAACATATTGGAAGGAGAAACAAATAGGTACCGAACGAATTGAGGGAAAATCACAATAAACCTCCGTTATGAAGTGTTGTCTAATATTATTTTACGGATTGTGAATGAGCTGTTTCTCAGCACAATGGTTGGAGTGCAACCAGTGTCCCAAACATTTTCCCAAAACGAAATTGAACCAGAAAAAGATTAAGGTTATTGTTTGGTCATCTATTGTCGGTGTCATCCATTACAGCTTTCTATATTCTGATGAAAGACTTACAGCAGTGAAGTGCTGTGAACATATCGACGAAAAGCACCAGATATTGTCGTGTGTGCCCGGAATTAGTCAACAGAAAGGGGTAAATTCTTGTTCAGGACAATGTTCGCTCACACGTCCCTCAACTCTACACTGCAGAAGTGAACGAACTGGGGTACGAAATTCTATTGCCATACTCACCAAACCCTTTACCAACTGATTCAAACATTTCGACAACATGATACACGAAACGAGTTTAACTACTTCGTCGCTTCCAAAACCCCAAAATCCTATTCCTTTATAAATAAGCCTATTTTTCATTAGCAACAATATATTGACTCAATTGGTTCTTATTTTGATTAATAAAGTTTTATTTAGGCTAATGTTTGTGTATTTTATTTTTAAGGTTGAAAAACGCAACGACTTTCTTCACAACCTAATATCAGATGATTTTATTAAAATCGAAGGAGGCACAAATGAATGAATAAGACACTATTATGGTAGTTAGTAAAATTGAATAAAACAAAACTCATTACGTTTAACTTTGTAACTTTACATTTCAAAAATGTTTTCGTTTCATCATTTTGGGTCTCGAAAAGTATCCATTTATAGTTTCTCATGTAGAGTTTTATCGTTTTATGATTTATTTATGACCCTAATAGTATGTTTTATTGTTTAGGTCTGAAATGTGGTCATTTATGATATCGTTGCGTTCTATAAGCAGTTAAATTTAATGATACTTTGTGTGGATGTTTAATTTTCCAAATTTACTCATTTAGTATAACTGTGGTAATATTACGATGAATGTCACGTTACAATTAATTTATACGGTACAGTATAACGGTTGATAATTAAAACATTTAATATTAATTCCAGTTAAATTGTTTTAAAATATTGGATTAGTGTTGTTTAATAATTTAATCACTCGTGGGAAAAATTTGCCGTAATTTTTTTATTATTATAGTTTTGGTACAGTTTATATATTTTATAACAAATTATAAACAAGTGTCTACTAACGTACATTTTGCCGAGTCACAAACTGAATTCAATATCGGTACTGGCAATTTATACACAATTTAACTTATAACATAAAAATCTGTCCTAAAGTTCATATAGGATGAAACGTTCAACAAAGAATATTCTAATTATAGTGTGGCTACAATTGTTTAAAATTATCTGTATAAAGTTATGACTACAAAATTACCAGAAGCGACTTAGTTTCAAATGCCTGGCGAAATTAAAACGAAATTTAAATTGCAATTCCGCGAACGTAGACCGAAACTTCACCTTTGCAGCGTAAAATACGGGTTTTTGCTTATGAATATGCTATTCGGTTCGCCCGTATGACAAACAAAACTGTGCAAACGCAAACCGACAAGCAATAACTATGAGCGTGTCGCAGACATTTGACATAAATTATTTCTTACGCCGTAAATTCCATCCGGTTGAAACTGCACGTATCCCAAAATAGGAGCATAAAGATGCCTTAGTACTAGAGCCTCCAAAGCCAGTAAGATTAATTAAGCCACATGCTGCACATGCTAGAAAGGGCCAATTTGTCAGAGGAGCTACTTTTTTGCAAAAATATCACGTACGAAGCTAAACTGAACCTGTTTCTGTTAACTGTTTACCGACTTTAAGCTGCAATTTAATTACAAACACTAAATAACATTAATAATAGGTACATATTGTATTGTATTTTGCTTTAAAGATACATAACTTGCACTACATATTCCAAAAGTTATCTATTGATATTAATATTCATAATACAATAATATGATTTATATATAAAATTTATAATGTGTTAATTGATGCATTTAGTAATTGGGAGTCAGCACAGTAATACCATGCACTAATGTTATTGATAATTTGAACTGACAACTTGATATGTCATCATACGCCTTAATTAAATTTAAACTGGATAAAAATATACAATGTGGTACATTTGGAAACACTGCCGTAACTTTTTTATTTATAATACGATTTTCATGAGTAGTAGCTTAAAATTTAGGCAATAAATAATGCTCTGAAAAACATGAAACATAATTTTTATTTATGTTACTTGGTATGTATGATAACATATTTTAACAAATCCTTGAATCAAAGGGATGTTTTCATCTGCCATACTGCATGAAAACTTGTTTACAGTTATAACTGTTAATTAAAACAAATTTAAGTGGTCTACATTAATGTTATTTAAAAGCTTTATAAAGTATTAATTTGTAAATATCCTTTTAAGGATTAAGTAAACAGGGTTTTAAGAGTATATACTAATATATTTATGAAAATTAAGTGAAGGTTCAAAATTTTCATTATAATTCACATGCATGTAAAGGGAGTCTTTGCTTTTTGGTTTATTTTAAAAATACATAAACACTTTTTAATTATTTTAAAGCAAAAGGCGTGGATCATTTTAGAAAAATCGATTGCACTCCTGGTAAAAAAATCAAAGACTTTCCCAAGGTCGGATTCCCACCCTAAACACAATACGTCTTCCGATTCAATTTCGCATGAAAAATGCAAAATAAGGATTCGGTATTTACGTAATATGTGTGGCCCAAGCCATATATCATTCTCCATTATTAAATGTGATCCGTGTATCTCGAACATCTAGCCGAGGAGGCACTTACGCGTCACTCAGCCCGCTGAGCTGAATTTAATGCTCGAGTTGTCGGTGCTGTATCGGCCCACTACGGTTTCCATGGGTTAGTACACTGTGTATCAAGTAATGTCCGCCTGTCGATGAAATTACGAGATTACTTTGCATGGCGATTCATGACTGGATTATCTAATGACAGTAGTTCAATCATGTTTGTTGATAATTTTGGAATAGACGATCCAAACTTTAATTATGATGCCCATTGTTTGTTGTATCTACGCATAAATATGAATCTAGCAGAACTAATAATAATTTAATAAAATCGGTTCTTTTGCTAAAAATAATTATTTAACAGTTAGATTTTTTTTCCTACGCAACTTCTCATTGAAATTTAACGATTGAATTGAATTGAATTGTATTTTTAAACATCTATTTCGAAGTAACTTTGTTCCACTCAACTTTTCTGTTATAAAAACATTCTCGGCGGCTCAATTTATGTACATATAAATAAAATGGCCTGACGTGACCCAATTATATTTGCATAATTAAAACTTTACCACTTTTTATTACCTACATTATTAAACAATCCAATTTTGGCTTTTTATCGAACTGTCATTGGAATAATTATTCAACAATGTATTAATTAACGGGGCATTATATTTTGTACTGTAGCACAATAAAATTGTTCCTTTAATAATATATTCAACGGGGAGTGGTTTTCAAGGTGGCTAACATACAATTAACTTAACAAATGCTGACGTCCCCCAAACATATTGCTTAACGAGTAAATAAATTCTTTTGAATCTGCCCGAAATAATTCGCACCCGCCCTACCATGTTACACTGAAAAATAAATAAAACTCCAAAAACACGTATCCAAAGGGCGAATCCCCCTTGGTGGTTATTAAAACACACAGCTCGGAACTTTGATCTTAAAAGGCAAAAAAACCACGCACACAAAGAGACACGGTTAATCCCCTTTAATCTGTTTAATTTACAATGTTGCCGGGTTCACAGGCGGCCAAATCTAAATTGGCTTTCGTTCCGATCGCGGAGCTCGCTTCATGCCGGCTTAATTATGTACATAACTTCGCAGTTATTGCCCAAATCGAGTGGATTTTCCAGGTAGGTCGTAAAAAACACCGCAATTAGTTTTAATTGGCAATGTTAACGACTATTTGTATTTTAGATGTGGATGTTGAGAAGATAAACATTGCAATGGAAGCTGAATGATGAAAGGCCAATAAATTTCCTACGAATAAATAATATAACTCCCCTCGGATCCGCATAGGAAATAAATATCGGGGTTATATTTTTTTTTTTTTGGCCAAGACCTGAGAAGATAATGTGATTGTTGTAAGTATAGCAGGTGCGGCTTCCTGCGTTTTGTTTTATTTTTGTTACGATCGTAAACCACCTGCCGGCATACTTGTGGCTTCCGTTTTGTAATTTATAACTCGGCTTAGCGAAAGAGTATCGTAAAAAAGCCATTGTGAGATGAGATTCCCGTTCGGTGAAAAAATTATGTGGAATATACTGGATAAATTGTCTTGTTTCATTTCTTCAGTTATTGGCAAAATATGAGTTTTAGTAGACAGCAAGTTGCACTCAGCTTTCATAACAGACATTTGATTTCGATTTTGTAACGAATATTGAATTTCGAATTGCTTTTTTAAGGAAATGTATTATACTTTTATGAACGGTTCTATCTTATATTAGATAATTCTAAGTTGATTGTGATTTAAATAATGAAACGTCTTCTTTACTTAAAAGAAATATAATTGTTCACTAACAAAAGTAGATAAATACTGTGAAAATAATATATTGTTAAGAAATTGATTAGAAAGAAATATATTCCGAAACAAAAGATAAGACATAACTTAGAAACTGTTATTCTATCAAAATAAAATCAAATTCTTATGAATATTTTCAAAATTCATGGATAAATTTAAAATATATATTAAAAAACTATCAGTACATATTCTGATTCTAATGGTTAGAGTAACTACAAATGACCCATATATTCTAAGTAGGAATTCTGAAAAATATTGAAATACATTTTTTATAGCGTTCAATTTCCTAAAAATAAAATGTAAATAGAATAGAAATTTTCTGTACTATTAAGTAATGGAGAGATATGTATATGGGACTGAAGAAAAACTGAGATGAGAAGAACCGTCCTATTAATTATGGGATGATTTTTTTGCACACCCTAATTTCATGCCTCTCTTTATATACGGTTATTTTTATTTACCTAGTTGTTATAAAACTTTTTATTTCGTGAAGAGTTCATAAGTAAAGTAACCAAACCGTATATTCAATACAGTGGATTTTATAATTTATTTCTCTGTCCAACATCATTCTTTAAAGCTAAAAATGTATAGAGGTGTCCATTTATCGATATAAATTAAACAACAAATTGTACAAAAGTTCCGGAATGGTGAAAAGCAGAGTAAAATTACAGTCGATTTAAAGGAGAATGAACGGAGTTTCTATAAGTGGTAGAAAAAGCAAGACTAACAGAGCCGTGGACAGCTGCATAAATCAAGAAATAAACGAAGTCAGTGTGTCGGTGAGTACCATAAAACGAAGACTAAAAGAAGGTGGTCTCTATAGTAAAAAATTAGCAATTAAGCCCTTCATTTCTGCAAGAAATAGAGCAGCGAGACTACTTTTTTCAAGAGAAAATGGTAATTGGACAGACGGGCAATGGAAAACAATTTTGCTTTCCGATGGAAGTAGGTTTCAATTATACAAATTTGATGGCATTTCATGGGTGGGAAGACCAATTCATGAAAGGTAACGGTTTGGGAATATTTTTCTGGGTTTGGCATGGTGCCGCTGGTTAAGATAGACTGGATAATGGATCGTTCCTTTATCTAGAGAATCATATATATGCTTTCCATTTATGTTTAAGGCTTCTCAAGGAGTATGTGTAATGTCTTGGCTAGCACAAAGACCAGATTTAAAACAAAACCTTTGATTAAATGATCAGAAAATCCATTCGAAAGGACTGTCAAATTTGAATGAACTCTATGTAGAAGTTCAAAATCAATGGAAAGAAATATCGAACGCTTATATTGAAAAGCTACTGAAGTTATTAAATTTAATGGATATGCTACTAGATACTAATTAAAGGAAGGCTAAATGTACATAAGGTTGTTTTATAGATGCTCTACTTTTGACCCTTGAACTCCGTAAAAATTTAATTATTACATATAGAATTACGTAATAAAAAAATAATATTACAACTGCAAAAGCAAAGCAAAAAAAAAAAAATATGAAATAGTGTATTAGAGCTTTAATTAAAATTTCCATAAATTTATTGATGCTATAAAATGCAATTTACACTACCACTTTTTTATTCCGAATTTTAGATGCATTGTTTTGATTTGAATTTTTTAAACTGATGAAATAAATATTAAAAGAAAATTTTGAATACTCTTGTAAGCAAAAGTATTACATATTTATTTCTTATTTAAATATACTGATATATAAATATAGTGACATGGAAAATTAATGATTTTTAGTGTAAAGAGTTATTAAGTACTAAAATTTCAAACAAAAAATAATGAATATACTAATCTGTATCATTTCTTGATTGTATCTCAGTGATGATAGGGATACTCATTGACTTGTATAGACTTAATGTAATGAGATTATTACTTTCGTCCTGAGGTAAGTAATGCCATGTACTTAATGCTGAAGATCCTAGGAAATGTATGGAGAGAGAACTGAAGTTCGAAGTGTCCAGTCTATGATGTCTCACACGTGTTCATTCTGTGACATAGTTTTCCTCGCAATATGATGTCGGGCATTATCCAACTGGAAAACTGGATTTTGAAATCCTCCAAATAAAGTAGCAATTTCCTGTATTTATCGTTGGGTTGAATACGACTTCATTCTGTTTTACATCTCAAAGTTCTCGTGTTGTTCTCTACATCATTCCAACGTGAGAATAAATACAAATTAGAGGCTGATTGTAAATCAGATCTGTCCCTATTTTTTAAACTATAATTAGTAGCTGACGATGTGGTAGAGTTAAAGTTCACAGACGACGACTTTGACGTTTGTTTGTCGCTCGATGTGTTTCGGAACTTGTTCATATCACATTCTTCACAGTACTTCGACTCCAGTTCCTTCGATGGGCAAGTCTAACAAACGAAAGTTCTGCCCCTTCTAAACCAATAAATCGCTTTCTATCAAACTCAACGATATATCTTAAATTTACACCGCATCTTCGTACTAACATCATTTGAAATAAAAATTTGAAATATTTGATTCCTTTAAATACAACTAAATTGAAATAAATTATAAACTGCGTCTGTATTATTCGAATTAAACACATTCAAAAATTGAAAAATGGATGAAGACACCAAATTTTGTTAAATCTATGAATCTACACTGTGCGTCTTTTGAAACAGATAATTTGATATATTTCAGAAATCAGAATGCCAACGATCTTCTTTATAAATTAAATAAAATTGCATTAGCAACATAATTTTTAAACCACTAATAAATCTAATATCACCAAATTCCTTGAGAAATAATAATCTTATATTTTTCCAATCAGTACTTGCGCTCTCTCTTCGCTCTACGAACAGCTTCCACTCTCCTTGGTATACTCCAAATTATTGATCACCATTTTTCTCTAAGATCAAGCTCAAGCTCCTAAAAGATGCTGGTGGTTTCAATGTCAATTTGTCTTTGAAGACAGTCCTATACGTTTTCAATAAGTTTGGTAAAGGAGGAACTAAAGATGGGAATACCAGTTCCACAAAAATCACACGATCTAAGCGACCGCGACAAAATAACGTTATTTTGTGGAGCGTTATTTTTATAACTATATTGTCTCCGACTTCAACAGAATCTCGCCAGGCATTACCACGACAATGCGATCCACGATCGTAAACTTGGTTCCGTTCCTCGGAATCCCAGAGATACCGTATTATTGTTGTTGTGTTCATAAATTTCAGTAATAAAATATATTAAAGTAAAAATCTAATCTAAAAAAATGTTGAGCTAACGGCAAGTACAGATTTTGGAAATCTTCCCTTCTTGGGACGTAATTAATGAATGGCCTCTAAGGGTGTGATGAGATTTATTTGTATAATTTAAACATAACTTAGAAATATTTTAGGTCTAGGTATTTTTAAGATGTGACTTTTAATTTAGTTGACTTATTTTATGTAAGTACGAAATGGAACGGTCTGGAACGATAACGATTTGACTATGCTCGTTGGCGACAGCCATTTAGACAGTCGCTTCGTTTCACAGTTACTAGTTATTTCGTCGCTGAGAGTGCGACTAAAACGTTCCACAAAAATACCATTCCAAAATTGCGGTATTAAAATACCGACACATCTCTACGAGGGACCACTGTATCCGAGGTCGTGCAAAAACATCTGATCCAAGTTCTTGAGCAAATAGAATAATAATTGGTTGAATAACTAAAGTGTGATATCGTCGAACATACATAGCTTCTCGGTTTCGTATGATCTACTCCGCGCACTATTACGGAATCACCTCCAAAATCAACAGTTGGAGCCATCTTTTGCTCATGATATCTCTCACCATATCTCCAAACACACCCGTGAACGAACAATTACGTTATTCCGCTGCATGCTCTGCGGGCAACCGAATGTTCCTTATTTAACAGAGGGTTTCGAAAACGTTTTTTGTCTCTAAGTTCAGATTCATACAATTTTGTTCTGATGGTAAACAGATTTATAGAGATACCAAGGTTAACACGAAGCCTGTATATAAAGAATGTGTGGTTTCGTCTAACATTACAGGAAACGGTCTTGTTTTCTGGTCGTAACTCGTTGTTGACCACCATAACATATTATTATATTGTTACATATATTGACATTACCCGATATCGATTACAAGCGCGACTTTGTGAGACATTATGGATTTGGACTACATGTTGTTGATTCAAATTTCCATGTTCCAAAATTGCAATTATAACGGCAAAATCGTCAGAAGAAACTCTCCTTTGAGGCATTTTACAATTGTATATTGGTTATTTTGTCTATTAAATATATAAAAAGTAAAATAAAATTAATTTGCTGATCGTTTAGAGCTGTACATATTCAAAATATATTAGTGGTCAAAATAAAACATATTGAAAATATTTTTAAATCTATTTAATCTAGAAATTCAAATTATCCCTTTCAAAAGGTGCACAGTGTATTTGCTTTGTTTTCTATGTCACTCAATTAATTATATTTATGAAATAAACATATTTTTATAAAGTTAAATTACACCCTATAATACTTTAATGGTGAAAAATCAATATCAATCGCTCTATTTATTTCAATTTTTAAATTATTTTTAAGTCTTAAATCTTTCACATCTAAAATAAATCATTTTATATTATTCAAATAAAACACAGAAAAATAATTTGGACGTAGTCCAAAACAATAATTTTAAAAACCACAATTTGACTTCCCTGTTTAATGGAACTCATTAATAACTGAGAATGTCATGCAATATGATGATTTATTGCGAAAATTTTAATACGCGGCATAAAAGTAGGAAATTATAATAATAAACTTCGTTATTAATGAACTCATTTAGTTGAGCCAGTTGTAATCGTAAGTTTCTATTATACAGTGAAATATACAAAGTCATTTTGTTTTATTAGGTACAAATTTATACTGCAACTACTTCACATATATTTACTTAGAAAGTTTAATAAATTACGCCATTCTGTCAAGTTAAAACTATGGTAATTGAATGCATGTTAGATTAGTTTGATTAATAATTTTCTACCACCTTTGTGAACGTAATTTAGCAATTATTAACCAATTAGCATAAATAAACATCTAATTGCTGTAACTGGTTGTAATTCACACTGATAGCTTTGCCACTACATTGTAAAATGCAAATAACATCTGATAACTTGCAATAACTCTTTGTTCGGGTGTTTTTGAATTTATGGTTTTATCTGGGATTTTATTAAAAGCGTCGTAAGTCAACTTGAATTATTGGTCTTTCGACATTGAAAGACATTTGTAGTGCCCGACAATTTAATATACAACGTTCTAAGCAAACGGCAGATTCCCCCACAGGACCAAAATTGTACTTTTGCCTGCTTGTTAATTATTAAACCTTCATTCAATTTCGCATTTTATGCAGGACATCCTTGAAGTAGAGTTGTATCGTGCGCCCTTTCTGTGTCACGAAAAAAAAACTCTTTTATCTTGCCGATTTTGTCATACAATAAAGAAAATCGAACGCGATTCAAGTGGATAGGATTGAGTGATCTCCAACTTCAAAGCGAAATCCTTTATTTTATTTTATTAACTTCTTACGAATTCAATTATTAGTAGTCTATCTTGAAGATCAAATATCTAATGAAATGTATAATCTAGGTTCATTCTTATTACTTTGAAGTTAAATTGGATATATGATACGTAACAGGTAAAAATAGGTTGTGCATTTTTTGACAACTTAGAATTAGCAGCACTTCTTTTTCTATTTCAACTGAGCCATTATTTCAATTGAGTATTGTTCGTTTTACGTTGAGCTTTTATATATATTTATCTATAAACATAATCTAAAACAATTTATTTTATTACTAAACAACATAGGTATGTTTATCTGTTTCGAAACTTAGTGAAAACGTCTAATTTCCACGAGTTAAACAAACCCCAATGTTTCCTTTTCGGATAACTAAATTCTGTTTAAACTTACACATTGCTTTGGGCTTAAAACCTGTTGCTTAGTTTAAAACTAAATTTCATATCACCAGCTTTATAAATTTCGTAATCACACATTTTGTGTTTGATTCATTACAAAAATATGAACGAACAAAATAGGATTAAGTAAAGATAATAAAAATCTCAAAAACTACTTAGCATGTACCTCAAAAAAAAAGCAACGCAAACCCTCAGAACTGCCAAGGTAATCTCTGTCATGTCTAATTCATATTTAAATTGAAATTTTCGCCGGCTCGAGCCGAAAATATCGGTATGATCAAAACAAGGCACCGGGATGCGTTAAGAAAATGAGCGCCGACGGTTTCTGCACTGTTATCAAGTCGGGAAATCGGCCCGGGAGCTTCTCCCCTTCGGCGGTAGTCACGTACTTAATCTGACCTGCCCCAAACTAATTTTAAAATAAATCAATGGGGTGCCCGGAAACGGACCGCGCAACACTATGTTTGAATATATTTGTTTGAAAATGTACTTTTGAAGGTATTTTGAATACAGTGTTTTTAATACAGGATGGGAATCTAAACGAAGTGGATTTAGTTCACATAAAAGCGCGACTGTGGGTGATATGAGTCTGGCATCAATATCAGATTACACATTTATGCCATCAGTAGCATCTGTTTATTTTATATGTGAATTCCTGGAAATAGAGTATATAAGGCATTAAACAAAGGAATGTTAGAATTAGGTTTATGTTTACCTATACATATCCAATTACTTTTTCATTTGTGAAAAACTGTGAAAAATTTCAGTTTCTTTTAATAAAAAATAATCATAATTATTTTCGTTTCACTAACAATTTTTACATAAATTTTTAATTAGGTTCTTTAAAAGTTTCTCAAAATATTAAATATTTAATAAATTTAGTTTATAATTTGTGTTATTTCAATATAATTTTTTATCAAACACTAATCTACTTAAACATTTGTAATATACAGTATTACTCATTTAAGTAGGAAACACTTTTTTTTATAACTCGTTTCAGTGGATAATAGCTTAAAAAAATAACAATATTTTTTTTTGTTGATTATCTAAATTCATAATTTTAGCTAGTAACTAGATAGCATTAGTTTTCATGTTCGGTATTGTCCTTATTAAAGTATATATCAAACTGTAGAATTAAATTATAAGAATGAATGAGTTAAATCATCATTTGATATTTAGAAACCATTTTGAAATCAACTAAATGCAACAAATCATAATTGCTGAAAGGAAATTGGAATGCCTTCTATTCACAACAAAGTACTCGAATTTCAAACTTTGTTCATTTGTTTTCTAATTTCATATATTATACTAACTGTAAAATCTTTTTTTTTTCACATCTTTAAGGTATACCAAAGTGTGTACTTAGTTTTTGTTACATTTTGTTTTATTTAGTAATTTATACTAAATATTTAACATGCTTAATTTTAGCCAATTAAGCAAGTTTTTATAGAGCTAGAATAGTGAGCCTGGATGAAGGAGAAGTTTTGTTTAGAGAAATAGAGCGGTGTTTAAACAGAAATGTGAGTATTGTAATACGATATTGGTAGGCATGGAATAAAGAGGGCAGAGGTAGAAGAAGAAGTTCCGGAAGATCCAGAGCTGCGACAGAATCGTCGTCTTAGATTATTGGCCACAAGGGAGAGGATGAGTTCAACGCGGATGTTTGCTGATGATTTTTTGCCAATAAAGATAGGTCAATTAGAATTGGATCTGTTTACCTGCGTATAAGGTCGCCTACGGATTTATCGTCCCTTTTCGGACTTACTTCTACCAGTAAACCAACGTAGTGACTGGTGAATGTAACGTCAACAGTGGGATGAGGAATGGAATCATATTATGTATAGTAATGAATCACGCTTTTGAAAGACGTGATCCTCGCTTTGCAGTGGAGAGTCATCTTCATTACTCTATGGGTTTAATGGTATGGGGTGCTATTGCTTATGGTAGCAGGTCACCTTCAGTTTTCATTAGTGGCAATATGACGTCCCAATGATTTGTGGATGACGTTTTGGAACCTTATTTTCATCCCTACATAAGAAGAGATTTCGGACTAATTTTTCAGCAGGATAATGCTTGTCCACATATTGCCAAGAATGCAACTTCCTGGAAGCCTCCCATGTGAATCTACTGTCTTGACCATCTAGATCTACAGACCATTTTCCAATTGGGATGTGTGTGAGACATGATGGTGCGATGCTTAGGGAATTTACAGCGCCCTTCATCGATTCTTAATGAACTAAGACATCAGATTCAATTCGTGTGGGATGAGATACTTGGATATGTGTGTGTGGATATTCACATTAGATCGATACCACGACACGTCAATGGGTGTCTCAATCAAAGAGGAACGACAATTTATGCTTTAAGATTGTTTAATTTTGTAATCAATTATTATTCTGTAATAGATTGAGATTTTTCTGAAAAAAAAATGAAATAAATTAATTAGGTTTTTTTTGTATGCAGTATAATTTAACTTAATTATTCGATACTTGCAAGTATTCGAATTAATTCTATTCTCCCGACACTACACTCTATTCATGCTAGGCACGGGGTGAAGTAAACAACAAATATTCAAAAATGTATTTTTTTAGTTTTCTTAAGAAATTAAATAGTGTCACGTATACGCATATCATACCGTCTTTCGGTTAACTGCAAATTTACCATAGCACGATACTTTTTATACCCACCTTAGTATAATTTAAGTAGGCGTGAACAAATTCCAACCCTTCCGAAAGTAAGAAATCTGTTACGCTGAAATAATGTACTTATCACCCAACTACAAAATATTTAATTATGTTACTCCGTTACTTCTGTAAATAGAGTTTAGTTTAACTGGTTGAAATGTAGAAATTTATTAGAAAATGATTTTTAATTATGTCACATATTAATATGGAGTATGTTTTGTAAAATTTGGTATAAATTATTATTATTATTATTATTTCCGTCAATTTTTCTAATATTTTTACTCAATAAGATGATCTTATTTTTACTCTATAAATTGATTTATAGTATTAATAGAGTTAATAGAAATAAAAGTTAAAGTCTTGTTGGTTACTTTGAATGTAAGTAAATATTTATACGTATGTGTCAAAACAGATAAGAGTATTTTATAAAAACATACCTCCATATAGTGTATGATACCAAATTTAAAATTTGGTCTCCTTTGTTTCTTCTTGAATTAATGAAATTTTAATGCGTAATATTTAGCACTTAATTTATAGATATATTTTTGATTAAGTAAGATTATAAGGATTTATATCCAATTCGAACTCAATTTTAATATAATACTTGTAAACTTAATATGTGTATGGATTTATGGACTGGATAATTGGATTAAATGAACCGGCATTTCTAAATCATCGCTAATAAACCAAGCAATTTTTCCATCAAATATGAGAATCTGAAAAAGCCCAGTTATTTTTATAGCTCTTGTTTTATTTCTCTAATGCATTATTGTTCCACAGTTATAATTTTCGCTCCGGGACAGACTCCCAAGACTTATTGTGCAAATAATTGCCTTATATAAAATCGCCAGTGGTGCCACATGTGACCCTCGTGCGAAGAAGGTTCATAATGGCATATTATTATGTTCCTCGGTTAGTAACATTGTCACGTACCGACGCTAATTTTCAGCCGTCCAAACCATGGAAATTATTTCACGGTGTATCGCTTCTAATAGTCCTGAGTGTTGGGTACGTTTTCAGAATCATTTTGTAAAAAAAAAACATCTATTACTTTATTGTACCTTTAAGTCGTCTATGACTGAAACATTATTGTGCACCGAAAATTGCTCCAACATCAAAACATTTCCTTTTATTACTCCTAAACCATTTTGCCTCTAACTGTAACAACATAAATGTTATAAAAGGTTAATTGACTTTTCCAGCGACAATCGAAATAAAATAAGAAAGGCCATAACGGGGAAAACTTTGAATAAGTTTGGCTATTGGGGATTTTTCCTTTATCTCCGTTTATTGCTAGCCGGCATTTTCCGAAGAAAAAAGCCGATTTAATTAAATTTATTAGTTAATTATTTCATTCCGATTCTCGGGGCTGATCAGAAAGCAAACTCGTCGACGTGCACACAAAGGAAACTTTTCTTCCCGAGAAGTTTTCGCTCTTGTGTGCGGAGTCGAGATTGTAGATAATAAAGCCGAGTGTGTTTCTTGCACAAACTGTTACAGTCAAGTGGAACAGTAAATAAATGTTGCAAACTGACAAATATATCTCCCCCTTTTTTGCTTCCGTTTTCCAGTCCACCCGACTTTGACATCCGTTTTCAGCGCTCACATTGTGCATTAACACAAAACTGCCAATTAAAGTAAAAACTCTAGGAAACCTGAACATCTTTGTATAATTAAAATTTAAGCTTCAAGTAGTTGATGAATGTGGGCAATATTCTCGACCTAATAAAGAAATATTACGCCATAAAAATATTACGGTCGTGTTACAATGTAAACTGCGTGCTTAATACATAATGTATGGGCGTGGCAAAATTGTTTTGGCCATCACATTGACCAGGCACTAGAACCAGACCATTACGGGAATAGTGCAATTAACTGGCTCTAATATCAACACGTGTCCTACACACATGTCACACTAAATGAATCTTGATTGTTGTTTAAACTATCCACCACATGCTTGAGCTTATATCCCTTATTTTGGACGTGCATATTATTATTGTTGCATGCAATCTAAACAAACTAATCTATGATTGACTCTTGTTTGTACGCCTAATTGTGAAATAATTGTAGCTTATGAATATTTAAATACCACCAATATAATGCTTATTTTACTCCGAAAAATAAACAATTCACCATTGAAGATGTTGAGTTATTTAGATTCTCTTAGACCTTATACAACTTTTTAAATATTTATTACGATATATTCTACAATAATATGAAATAAAACAAAATTTATTTTATCATCAGAGACATCCTGTGTCTTAGGACAAATAATCGGACGACCGTCTTGTGGCCCTCTGGTAGTTCTGGGTCTTCCGGAACCTCTTGCTCTAACTCTTGCCCTCTTCACTCCATGACTGACCACAACAATACGTTTTCCGATTGACTTCAAATTTTTATCATTTCTTACTTACACCTAATTTTATAAAAATAACTTAATACGTTCTGGGTGTTGAGTTTTTTTTGCAGGCAGTATATCAAAAGTGCGCATTCGCCATTATTTATAGTGATTTCACGAGTTCAATTCGTAAAACAATTGTTTAATTTAGCGATTTAATCAAAATTAAAGTTTATTTAAAAGGAGAAGATCAACTTTACAACAGCGCAACATGCTGAAGTCTCGGGTCTATAAATGGAAGTTGTTGAGCTATTCTGACTTTTAATTTCAGTCGTGTTTCCTTCCGAATGGTGTATTATTACAACTTTTGTTAGTAAGAAACTTTTTAAATAGTTTTATTAGAAAAGCTGCAGCACATTATTTAATTAAAAAACTAATTACTACTATTGTTTGATTTAAGTTAATTTATTTTAATTTACACAAAGATTTCTAAGCTGGAATTTATTAAACATCAAACAATAACGTATATCTTGAGTTGAAGTTCACAGTCTACCTACATTAATATTCCAGGGAGAAAAACCGTCACTCACAATCAATTTAGTGACGTCTTGAAAACCGAAACCAAAAACTAATTAAAGCGTTACGGACGTAATATCTCAACTGACAAGAACATCATCATGTGATGGATATATCAAGAAAATAAAGATATTGAACAGCTAAATGAAATTACACTTTACATTGCTTTTTGAAAGTTTATGCATTTTGAAAGTTTGTTACCACGATAGAAATATATTTTTATTTGACATAAATTGTAGGTTTTTATATTAACTTATCCTGTGAGTATTACGGAAGAGTCCTTTGTTGTAAGTCCTTAAGAAGTAAACAAATCGATAATTAAACATTGCGGTATTTGTAGACTGTAAGGAAAAATGCATAAATCCCGTCGATCTGTAACAGAGAAAATATCTTAGAGAAAGAGGTAGCTGAACTGGCAGTAAAACTTACCCCTCTTTTACGTATATTAGTTTCAGGAGTGTTAAAGAATGGGAAAATAATTCACGGTAAATAAGGGCGTCAAGAGAGTCGAGAGTTCTCTTCAACTGTCTCGAGTACTTCGCCCCTTTGTTTGTTAACCTTACGAATTTATTTCTATAATAAGTAAAATAAAACTTCACAGGAATATATTGTGGCGTCTATATGTAACTTTTTAATAGTATAATTAATTATTAAAACATATTATAATATGTTTAATATTGTCCAATTTTAAATTAAAATAATTTATATTTTTTTTAGCCAGGAAAAATTAAAAAATACCCTAATAATACTCTATTTTACTCATTTGGAATGACAAAACTATGTTTAATTACATTTTGCCTTTGTTTAAAATATATACACCGCATAAATAATCTCGTAAATTGTACAACAATGTATTATATTATTAAACTTAAAATGCTCATATGCAGATATTACTTTGTGGTATGTGCAACCATTATTCTAAAGAAATATTAGTACATTAAGTAAGTACAATATTATCTGAAGTATAATGTTAAAATAAAAATAAAGTAAAATGGAGAAATTATTAAATATAATATTGTATTTATTGAAGTGAAAACTTCTTTAGCCACGTTTGGCAAATTTTAGTAGGGGAATATCTTATGGCTTGGAGTCACCGACATGCTTGTTCATCAATTGTTCAAAGTTTGTTTATCAACCAGGGAATTGTGTTGCCTTAGGCACTTTTTGGATGGATGAAATCTCGTGTATTGGCGTCACCGACATGCTTATAGCTGTATATCTGTACCTATACAGCTGACATATAGTGCATGTAAATCTTATAAGTTAAATTGAATGGATTTATTGAAAAATTCAATGTGTATATACTGTGCATTGTTGATATAGTGCGTTTGTTTGATTGTTATTTAAATGGCCATGACCAATGATCGAAAACTCAGTATTACAAAATATAAAACGACATTGATTCCGTTTTTACGCGATACTAGTAAAGTATTGTTGATAATTTTATTTCAAACATTATGAAATTTCAAATTTTAATACTAAAAGTTCTCAGTTTTTACTTCTATTGGCAGTCTCTATAACTGCCAATTTTAATTTTTATTACTTATTTCATTTTCAGTAGTTATTAAAATATTATTTTTTATTATATATTTCCTTTATTAATTACTATTTCGCAATAATTAATATTATATTATATAGAAACATAACTTCTGTGTTATGTGATATTATGACCACTCAGTTTCATTCGAAATTAGATTTCATAATTCAAAAACTAGAAGTTATGTTCAATTATTAAACAGGCTACAACTAGCTTGATGTGTAGTTTTTGAAAATATATTAAAAATAGCATTTTTATGCTTGTCCACTAAATTAATTTTATTTTTTAACATATATTAAAACAGGAAATAGTAATTACACAGATCAACAAGATAAATATTTTTTTTTTAGGAAAACAATGAACTGATTTAGGATATTTTTAATACGTTCACGCAGAAGTAAAGAAATAAAGACATCTATGAAGTCAAAATAGAAATTATACAGCTAAAATTAAAATCCATATATATATATATGGAATTGCCCATGATTCGACCGACCTTATACATGATTAATACCCACACCCTAGGCCCAAAATACCTTCTGTCTATCTCTGACTTAATCGACTCGTGAGCTGAGGTTTCGTGAGTAAAGTTATGCTATTACTTTTTAGACTTTTGTCTCATTTATTACTAAAATATTAAACAAAATTAAAATCACAGGCTGTGTAAATCATATTAAGGTTTTTTGTTATGTACGTGGCGAATACATTTTGAAAGTAGAGTAGAAGTAGAAAACCTATTTTTGACTTTGTGAAAAAGACATGCACTTTTGTTAATTTGAGAGACCAGAATAAATATTGGGCTCCATATTTCTTATGTAAAACACGTGTTGACCTATTGCAACAGTGGATTTGTCTTTATTATAAGTTAAATTTTAAAATATTTGCAACTTTATGGTAGTTTGAAATAATTTTTAAATATTATTATTATTATTATTGAGAATTAACGTAAAGTGAACGTATTAGCGTAAAGAGACATTTTAAAATTAGTGTACTGGGTGCGTATTACATTCAGTATAAATTACTTTATTGTTACCAATACTATAAAGCAATAAATAGTGAAAATAGTAGTGGTAATGAAATTTCCAGAATATAATTGAAAGTAATAAAGTAAAGTAAATAGTAAAATATTTAAAAAATGTAGTTATGAAAACATTACCTACAATTTTATGTATACTTTATTTAAGTAAATTAGACTACAAAACAACATCACAAATCATTATTAATTTGGGAAATAACACATATATTAAGTGATTAGGTACCGTTAAATTATACAGCCTTAATAATTTCTTTTGCGAAATATACGTATACGTGCAATTTTTAGATGACAGAACCATATTTTAAAATCGATTTCGAATTCATCACCTATTTATTCAAAATATCAGCCATAAATTCACTGCATCCCGGTAATTTAGTTGTCGGTAGCTTTGGAAATGGGTGAGGCGTTCGCCGCCATAATTTCATGCGGCAACTTTATGCACACGTCTTTCTAAAATTCCCGAAGTATTTTTAAGATAACACACCATGCATTCAGCATTACAAATTAGGCGGCGCGCCGACTACGGTGCTCAGTTACGGCGCAGACACGATTTTCGGTTCAGGGCCCCCATTCGCAATCGGGACATGCCCCGCGAATATATCTCACTTTTCCACTACTTTACATACACGTAAGGACTAGACTACGCCGAAGATTAGGTATCAATTGTTTGCAGAAGAATTTACGGCGGTCCAAATGCCACCGCTTTTATTTATTTCCCGAGGATATTGGCTACGACCTGGAAATATGCCGAATGCTACTCAATTTTCTCTCTGCGAACTAGATTTAGACAAATATTTGCTTTAAATTTAAATTGTGAAATGTTATGACGTTATATTGCTGCATATCAACAGTATATATTATTTTTAAAACAAATTATTTATAATTGTTTAATATTCGTCCTTTTAAAAATACATTAATAAAGAAAAATTTCTTACCTTTTATAACAAATTTTTCAAATATTCATTTATTTATTGTATTCCCGTCATAAGTAAAACATTATTTTTAACCACATCTTTATATTCAGATTGGTACCTCTTAACATCTTCTTTTCAGGGAAGGAGCAGAATTCCAAATAATATTAATAGCTTTGATCTATCATGTCCCATAGATTTTCTATAGAGTTTAGATCGGGACTTTGGTCTGGTCACTTCATTACATTATTGGAAGTAAAAAAGTCTTCTACAACTTTGGCTGTTGGTTTTGAATCATCATCGTGCTGGAAAATCCACGACAAAGGTATATTTTCTTCAGCATATAATTAAGATGTGTAAATATTGAAACCCATAATTTCGTTTATTTTTATTTATGGTCCAATTCCAAACTTAAAATATGAGCCCCACACCATTATTCCTCCACCCACATGCTTAATTGTACCCTTGGTGTATTTAAGTTCAAACTTTTTGTTGACTGGGCGTCTAATCCGTCGAATTCCGTTTGATGAAAATAAATTAAATTAACTTTCATCAGAAAACAATACTGTTTTCCATTGTTCTGGCCAGCCTAAGTTCTCCCGTGCAAACCGGAGTCTGGCAGCTCTATTTTTTCTTGAAATGAAGAGTTTTTTAGCGGGCTTTCTTAATTTGCCTTATCCTATGTCTTATGGTACTGACAGACACCCTAAATATGAAGATTCAGTCTTAAAATCTTAAAATCTCCGATCGCCAGTATTATTGGTTTTTCTCGGTCCTTCAGATTTAAGAAGTACTGCTACAATACGTCTGGTATCAAAGGCTAGGATTGTTCTTTACACAATACTTCATTTTAAATTTAAACGTGTCTAAGCCCCTATCTATAATTGAAAACAACATTATTAGGATGTAATTATAGAAAAAAAATCTGAATATGAAATTTATTAATAATATCCAATATTCTTACATAATGAATATTATAAAACAAACAATGAATTTCTAACAATTATTTAAGTAACTCTACTTTAATTTAAACATAATCATTTCGCCATTATTTAGAGTTCAAAGTTAAAATACCCTTTGTGTATATGGCTATGGACTTTTAAAATATAATGAGGTTCAGGGGTTTTATATATTTTTATTAATTTTAAATATATTTCTTTAAAACGACAGTAACATTTTAAATTTCATTATAGTAATTTCCTTTTACAAAAAGTCGTAGTAAAATATTTAAAATAAACCTAATAAAAAATTAATTCAAAGTTAAAATCAGGAATAAAGCAAAAAATACTGACTTTAACAAAAAATTGTAAAATACCAAAACATAATTAAGCAGCGTTAATTATAGAGTACTATATGCCAAATCGACTACTTTTGAACACAAACCTTTTGAATCTTAATATGAATTTTAAAAACATTATATATATTCAAATAATTATTCTTCTTGAGTTCCATTTTTCAATTATATCACTTTTATTTTTATGCAAAAAAATTTGACTCGATATTCAACGCATCATGGGTTTTTTTCCATTTTTGAAAACTGAAACAAATTTATTCTCAACATAATATTATTTTTATAACATTAATCTAAAATATAACATAACCTTTTTATATATATTCTGAGGTAATTTAAGTGAGCAGATTATGAAAAAGTATTAACATCTCGTTTATGCGCGTTTGGTAATTTAAGGTAATTTAAGTGAACAGAATATGAAAAACATATTAACATCTCACTTATGTGAGTTTGGAGTTAACGATATATGGCTAATTCTTACATTGAAGGAAGTTTTGGTGAGTTTTTTAATATTTCAGATTATTTTAAATCTAGAATAGGAAACTAATTTGCTTCTATTTGGACACTGAGACTCTGCGAGAGCAAAAAATATCTTTTTGAAGAAAAATGCTTAAACGTGAGCAAAATTAACACTTTCCTGTGGAGCGATTTTACAAAACGCAAACTTTCTTCTGAAATAATATGTAAAGTAAAAACACAAATAAAAAATATTTTTATTAGAATTTCTATAATAGAATAGAGGCCACACGAATTGTATATCACATTCCTATCAGCCAAAAACATATGAAAAACAACAACTAATTAAATAAACCGAGTATAAATATAATATAAAGCATTAATATTGCATTAAAATATAGCGTTTTTGTATTATTAGGGAAAAACCTCAAACTATCTCACAATTCTCTTTCTGTCTATCACTTAGGAGAATGATAAACATTAAGTTTGTTGATTAAGTGATTTCTAATGGTTTTCAGCCAATACATATTTAAAGTTTATTTTCATTTTCCTACGTCATGTATCGCTTGCCTGTCTCGATTTTTTTTAAAACGGTCATATTTTAATATTTTATCTGACCCATGAAACATTAACCCATTTTAGTCAAAAATGGTCACTGAAAACATTTTTTAAATAGTGAAAATGTCCTGTTTTATTCCTTTATAATAAGAACTAGCCATATATCGATTTTTCAAAGTATAATCGATCTCAAAATAGTGTCCTAAAGTCCTGAGTGTAGGACAATCCAAATACAAACGTGGCGACCGAACGGAACTTGAAATATAATTAGTTCTAACTTTGATTCAAACGATGGTACGATACCGATAATCTTACTAACAAAATATAATTTATTTAGATCGGGATTACCCTTCATTCAGAATGATAATTTAAGTGCAATCATAATTAAAAAATGTCTAAATATTCATTCCTTATTTAATTATTATTATCAATTAATAATAAATCTGTCATTTTCATGAGGTATATATATATATATATATATATATATATATATATATATATATATATGTCTTCAGAAACAAATTTTATTTAAACATGATATTTATAATTTTTCATTTAATTAGGCAATTAAAACAAAACGTTTTATTATTAATACATTTGCAAACGTAAATATTTATTTTGAAAGCACTTTTTTATCTTTTTCATTTTGAAGAAGGTTTTTAATTAAAGATTATAATTTTGTAAAGGACAATAATGTCCGTAATTAAACTATTGATTTCATTAATTAATTGGGAAACGTAATAAAATTACGTTAAAATAACCAGCCAACTAGTAAAATATTAAGTTACACCTGCGAGCAATTTTCCATAGTTTTGCTTTATTTTCAACTCCCACATTTCCTCCCCATTTCAATTGCGGCAATTTAAGTTTCGTATTCCATGAATTTGAACAGACGCCGCATTTGATCAAAGGCAAGAAATTGTTAAGGAAATTTTAATCGGATTTAAATCAGAATAATGTCGACTGAACTGTCTAAATTAATCGATTTACCTCTTTAAGTCGTTATAATACTGGAACCTGTTGATAATTTTCTAGCATATAAATTAGTTCTCGAAAACCTTTTGATCTCATTTTATCACAAGTTACAATTGGAACCGCTTGAGAACCGAATATTCTGTTGAAGTTAATATTAGTCTAAAATTATTGTTTTGAGTGGGCTTGAAAGTACAATAAACCTTTTATAACAAGAACTAAAACATCACTGGCAGCAAATCGATATTCTGATGGTAATAACAAAGCGTTGTCGCGTACAAATGTAAGTACTTCTTGTTTATTCTGAAATCGAATAATATTTAAACAAATAAAACTTTTACGTGCATACACATAAATCCCAATGGAGTTTGCTCATGTTTTAACATCATTATGCACCTTCACTGAATAACAATTCTGTTTATTATAGGTACACATTTTCACCCGAACCCACGGGAGTAGTTTTGTTTTTATTATGTGTTTCCGGTTGTTTAATCAATAGTCACATTTTCAATCCGCATATAAAACCAGTGATTGAAAAATGATGATGTAACATTATGTTCCTGTGCCCGTCGATATTTCAATCATATTTTTCCAGTAAAGTCCGCATAAAGGGATTCTTTATTTTAAATTACATTTTTATCCAGCGTGCGATTTAAATACGGCTTTCGAAATAAATGTGGGTTTTATGGCGTATTATTAAAGAAAATTATTCGGAGCACAAAAGCTCGTTCTTGAAAAATCGCTCTTGGAGACAATATTGTCTGAAATATTCTAGATGGGGCATTAATTTATTAAATTTTACCTATTATTCAAATTTGTTTAGGGTTAATTGGTTCAATTTATTTTCTTATATAGAATAAGTGGATATTTTAAATGATTTCATTAGCATTTTTTCTATAGGAAAAGCCTAATTCAATGCAATTTAATTTTATAAACTCAATACACTTTTTATTTTATCACTTTAAGCACTTATCCATTAAGCTCCTAAATTCAAAAAGTGAAGATTGATTAAAAATCAATAGACCCTTCAAGAACGTTTATTTTGGAAGTTTTATAACTTACTAAAGCAATTTTATTAAAGTATCATCGTCCTTTAATAACAAGAACAAATGTTGACAGCAGTGCCTTCCATCCAACTTTCAAACTGCATTTGCACACTCATTACTTTCAATTTAAGGCAGTAACCCGTTCAAGTTGTTGTTAAAAACAGTTTACAAAGGACCACAAGAGAAAATTAAACTTTTCATATTAAAATGCAAATAACACATGGAGGCGGGTTAAACAAAAATTATGCAAAACTGCGACCGAATACACCTACAGAATGGCGCAGGTTCCACATTAAACGCGCAATAAAAAAATATCTGACGGGAACATTACGCCGTTGCAGGAAGTGTCGGTAACGTATTTGATGTAGAAAATGCCGCCCCCTAGTAGAAGTATCAAAAATCGCTTACAAGTTTTTACATGACACTTCAAATTGCCAGCGAAAGTGCCTCGCATTTTTATGACACAGAGTTTGCCTTTTTGCCGTTTCGTCAGGCTCTTGACCTTTATGTCGTAATGGATGATAAAAAATGTATTATGTTATATGGGATTGAGGATTTTCCAATATTAATTTTGGGATGGCCTGTTTTTATGTAAATGTGGGTCATATTTTATATATTTGGACAGGCACATTATTCAAGTTGTCACAAAATATTCCACTATTTTAAATAGGCTATATTTTATATATTTATTTTTCAAATCTACACGACAACATAAAAAGCTCACCATTGTGTAAGAAGGAAGTCTACTATTAATAAATTACAGACTCCGGTACCCGGAATCTCTCGGGCAGTACCGCTCCACAAGCCAGTGGTGGCGGGAGGCCGACGGATCAACTGCAAGCCCAATCCTCACCCAGGGAGGTTCTAGGACCTTCCTCAGATTGGGCTTGTTCTTCCGGGAACCAGTTGACAGGGGGCTGGCATCTTTGTCAGTCCCGTCTTCTGGTTCAACTTCACCCGTGTATGTATATACACGCCCTTTCCCCCATATGTGCTAGCACATATGGTTTCCAATTGGTTATGATCTCCGGATCGGTGCCCGGAGGGGGGTTTACACTTTCCCCTCTCTGTCCCCAAAAAAAAAACCTGTAATCTTTTTCGAAGATTTTTGAAACGGTCACGTCCAGTAAATACGTTTTATTTGCTAACTATCATCATGGGTTCATAAAGGGACTGCTGTGTTCGATATTACCCATGAAGTACTGATTAACATTGATGTATGAGGGTAAAACTGAGGGAATTAAAAAATTTATACTAATTATTTTATGACATAAAGTGAACTAAGAAGAGTAATCCTGTTTTCTACAGCTGATAAACAACAACAGTAAACTACGTAATAATTATATGAATCGTACAAAATGACCACTACTCGTCGAGCAGTTATTAAAATCGTTTGCTTACACATATGATACTCGTTATTTACATTCGTTACTATAATAGAACTTTTTTTTATACACGTAAATATAGATCAATAGAAGAAACGAAGTAACGATGTGACGATTATATATAACGAGTACTCAACTCCTGTATAAAAAGTAGTAACGATTACCCAAAAGGAACGAATATCTGCGTCACTAGTGTAGTATGTTTTCAAAATTTTAATATCCATATATCAGATCATAAATTTTTTGTTCAGTTGAAGACTTTTAATAAACTTCCGACTCATATTGATGAAATACTATGACATTTTAAAGATTTTAGGGAAGTATTTAACTACATCTTAGAGTTAGAACGTTAATGATGATTTGTGCTGTTGTATTTCTTTTCTATAGCTATTTCGTATCCATTTTTGTAATACTGTATATATACACAGCAGGAATTATTATTAAAATATATTTTTATTTGCAAATAGTTTAAGAGGAAACAAAAACAGTCCAGTAAAAAAAAATAATTTAGTTAAGTGAGTCGAACTGGGATAAAAACGAGGCAATCACCTCAAAAATGTATGGAGCATTTTGGAAGCGGCTTCACTACATCTAAACTATTTGTCTTGGCCCACGACATGACAATCTACTCAACGATCTTGTAAACTCGTCCCTATTTTCGTATATCACTTAAAATATGCGTTGTTCCACAATATTTTCCGTAGATACGGCCAAACGTGGAGGCATAAAAGCCAGACCACGACGCAGAATAATAGACAGGCCGCCGATTCTTGTAAATAATGATGCCCTCAAAAAGCCCAGATAGCTTGTAAAAGGAAACTGTCCCCAGATCAACATATATTACGTACAATACACCCCATTAATTTTTTATAACTCCGGGCTAATATTTGACAACGAAAATATCCTGTTCCTTCCCAATACTTTACACAGAATGGGTTTTTATCCCGCTTTCACTTGTCGAGAAATAATAATAGTTGATCTCCCAAAATGAGTTTAAGATTGGATTCAATAATACTGAAATATTCACAATGATTCAACTGTGATTGAAACTATGTTGTGAACTGGCTTCATGCACATACACGTATATGTGACCACGCCCAGGTCCCACACTCAACTTTGTTGTTATTATAAATCCATAAATTAAACTAAATTACAGGCATAGTTTTTATGTAAAGTTGACAATTTAATTTCGCGTTAATAAATTTCCTAAAACTGGATTACGTGAGATAAAACAACCAGATCGAAACTAGATTATAACAATTTATGTTGGAAATTTAAGGATGTAAGGTCATTACATAACAATATATATTTAAATATTAGACGTTCTAATAGTTGTGTAACGTCACCCAAGCAATAATTTAAGCTAAGCAAATGAAGTCGTAATTAGTTTTCGCCCGTAAAATTTAAATTTAACGGAATTCGTTATCCCAAATTTATCGCCCCAAATTCCAACTATTACACCGCCATTAACGTGTTGATCTGCCCCTGGAATCGTGGAGATTTACACGAATATATTAAATATCTTAATCAAAACACGAGATCTTTAATTTGTGCCGAACTTTAACTATCAAAGTTTGCGGAACATTGTTGCTCGATAAGGGTTCCAGTAATTTAGACTGTGGAATTCATGTGGTTTATGTTGTCCAATTTACGCTCCATGCTCCCCTATATCGGTTTTCTGCTTCTTGCAGTTTCCTCAATAAGTATGTTACAATTTTCACTGCTATTGATTCAACTAGTACAGCAAAGTTGTTCTGAGACCAAACAAAAAAAGTCACCGTTCAAACTCCGCCCAACCCTAATAATAGCATGATAACTGCAGCTTTTTTTACTTAAATTGTTTATGAGAGTGTCCCAAAGAGTTTAAAATTTGTAGCAATAGTGTGCTTTAAAATTCCCTACCCCTTTGATAAATTCTATGTATCAATAAAGGATGAGGCAATAAAAGAAACCACCTGTGCAACCGCTCCAGTGTCAGGAGAACGTAACAATAGGACAATTTTTTCGTTGAGGAATTTATTTATTGTTTTGTCCAAAAATTTTCCAGTACTCACTTCCCTTTGTTTCATAGTCCCTTTAGAGATAAAACCGTGCTTGTCACACTTGTTCCGGATTCGATAAATCTTAATTTACAGGATACGGCTCGGGTTTTTCCACCGATTGCATGTTGCAGTCGCGTTCCTATCTGTCTCAGTGCACACGTGACGTTCAGACACAAGATTTATTTCAAAGCTTTGTTGATTGAATAGTTGTTTTTATCGGGGGTTTTAATAAAACTTCCTAACGAACTTCTTTATCACATTATTGTCTGTTTTTTTATGTGATATTCGTTGAAATTCAAAGAAAACTATTAAATTTAATTCCATATTAGTATATATAAATGAAATGAATACTTCAACGTTGAATTTATAAGGATTTATTAACTTATATAAAACGTTTTATCATGAAATACATACAAGCCCATTTTGATGCGAATAAATTTTGAAATAATTAAAATATTTCGTATTCATATTAATTTATCAGATTTTAAACATATCAATTTTGATTTTAAATCATAAATATTTAAAATCCATTTTCACGCACACAGTGATCAGGTATTCTGTCACATCATATTAAATAAAATAATTTATGTGTTTAATTATGAACGATACTTTACTATTACTGATTTAGATATTTATTATCATTATTATATGATGGGTCACGCTTTATTGACGGACCGTTAATCAAATAGATTGTAATTTATATTTTGAGTTAGTGTTGAAAATCAAGTTATTAATATTCAAATAATAACAAAATTATAGTTTTTTATACTCTTCTTGTAGTTTCACAATTTAACCTACCTATTGTATTTGAGAACATTAGACAGTAAAGAGATACTTAGAAAATAAATGAATTTTCGACATTGTATAAAATACCAGAATTTCATAATAAACTATCTTTATTTCAGCTTGCAGGAGTATTTCAGTATAATCCATCGCATTACTATTGTAAACGGAACCGTAAACCACCTCAATTTCCGGTTCGGAAATATGCATTGAGTACATATAGTATGTACATTATTATAGTTAAACGGTTTATTATTTTTAAAAATATACAATTTTTTGAGAAGAAAATTAAAATTATTTAACAAATATTTTTATCCTAAAATTAAAAATAGAGGTTTATTTTGTAACAAACAGTCGTCAGGTTTACAAAATTTAAATGTCCAAAGTATATGTCAGTTATTGTTAAGCTTTACGCTGTGGGATTCTAAAAAAATAATAATATGACAATGGGGGAAAGCAGAATTCAACCCACTCGTATGGAGTGGATATAAAATGGTTGCTTTGTAAATTTACATAAATTCATTGCCAATGTCGACCCACGTATGTTTTTCCTTACGGGTCGATACCGGACTGCCACTGGATTCTGCATTACGCTGATTACGTTGACATTTTTTCAATTTAGTGTTTCAGTTAATAAATCAGTTAAAATTAGATTAGAACGGAACGGGTTATATGTGGTTGATCGACAAAACCAAAATATTAAAGAGAATATTGATTAGATTTTCTTATTCAATCCTTATATGGAACAATAAAAAATAATTTCGTACAAAACACTCACAATACATTAAACCAATCACTAGTTATTTATACTTATTAACTTACTGTGTTTAATTTCAACTCAACAAATTAATAATGATAAAATGAATTTCAATTTTAAGGTAACCAAAAGGTTCTTCTACAATTACAGTGCAATTCCAGTGAATGTCTAGATGATAGAATATTGAAGATTTATTATTTAATGTAACCAAAAAATTAGTTACTATAAAACAAAATCTATAAACCTTCTTACAATTATTCCTTTTCTCAACACACATTTCATCATATCTAAACAAATATGTATAAGCAATATTTTGCTACTTGATATCGAATCAGTTAGTGAGGTTAAATCAGTTTTATAACTGTATTTTATTAATGTTCAGTCAAAAATTACTATAATATAAGTTATGAGAATTCGATTAAAGTAAACTTTGAATTTTTAATATTATTTTATTATTTCCATAACTTAAACAAATTAGTAAAAATTTATAATCTGTGACAAAATATTTGTTTTGATGACATATACAAACCTACTATTATCTCGTACAAAACATTTAATAATGGCATCTATTCTTCATTACTGTCCTTACATTCATATCCACTATCTCTAGTCAAGTAAACAGATTATTTTCAAACTCGCCACAATTACTATAGTGTCTTCCAAAGCACAAACGACAATACATGCATCATCATCTAATTAATTGGTCATATTAGTAAATAATAGAAACAGGGCAGCGAGTAGCGTAATATGTGAAGCCGCAATCAGCATAATATCATTAATCACGCACTCTCCTCCTGCGTATGCTTTTGACGGTGGAGCATACTGTTATGTCGACGACCCGAGCAATGTGTCAAATTCAGTTATTGTACGAGTATTAAAACCATAATGGACTTAAATTTTTATCATCTGTATCCGAAATGACCACCATACATATTTATCCGTTTATCCCAATGTAAATTAATGTTAATAGTTAATGGCATCTATTTCGTGAACATTTCAGCAACATAGAAAAGCTGTTAGATAAATAAATATGAATTTGTCACGATGCATGACCGATTCTCAACAGGTTATTGGGAACTAAACGAACGAAACGAATACATGGCGTCTGCTCCAATGTATATTTTATGTGGCGTATCGATTGCTGGCGATACAATGAATTAATTATTCATTCGACCTATTGCTATTAACTGCAATGAAATTCTCAATCGTGGATATTGGGGCACTATTTTTAAACATGCAGACACGACGGCTATTTTAAGCCTTTATTATGTAAAATATTTCAAATGATGTAGGGACGGTGATATTGTTTCGATTGACGTTTGAGAAACGATTTTATCCTTGTTTTAATAGCCATATTTGTTGTCTCACAGTGTATTTACTACAAGAAAATAGATTTGTATTTGAACGATGTAAAATAAATTCAAATGTTTACGCACTGTGATCGAAAAAGATCATTAAATTTTATGAAATAAACATGAAAATTTAATATCAAATTTAGAGACTGAGTTAAAATAATTTAGTAAACTATATAAATATTTGTAATTATTAAATAAAAAAATTGCTCAGAAATTATAAATAATATAATTTACTAATAAAAAAGAAAAGAAAAAAGTCAGTGCTCAAAAACTCAAAAACTTTAAAACTTACTAAAATAACTGCACATTTTCATTTTTAATAATTTTATAAAACTAAATTAGATTGGTTAGTATATTGTTTGTTTTATTTAAAATCTTTTAGATTAAAATAAAACATATTGATTATAAATATTGAGTTTTTGTAATTATATTTTACACATGAAAACATTTTTTATTTAGCAAAACAATAGCAGGATAAAATATGCAAATAAAAACATTTTTGTATTTGTTAATACTTTATTGAAGAAAATTTATTACAAATATATACATACTTCCTTTCTCCTATTTAAAAGTATTAAGGTTAATATGTTAATAATATTCAAATTAAATAATAATAAAATAAACGAACAAAAACACGAAAAAATAATTTTTTCAGAGTTGTTTAGGAAATATTTTATAACCGATTAACTTAATTTATGAGCACTTTATTGTTTACCAAGAGTTTTGATTCAAGACAGTATACAAATAAACTTATCTTGAAGCTTCAACTTTATAGTGAGTGCAATGCCCCACGTCTGAGAAATTGAACTCTAAGCACAATTTATTACTTCATTTCACATATGTTACTTAAACCTTGTGAAAGCTGTTCATTAATTTTAAACCATATAATAAAAGAAAATAATAATGAAAATATTCATTATGTATTTGCGCGCATTCACCATTTTTAAACGTGTATTTTATTATAAAATTATAAAATAGTGTTGAGTTTAATCGACATATTTCAATAATCGAATGATTCGAAGTAATCGATACAAATAATCAAATGATTATTCGAATAATCGATTACGAATGATGAAATACTTCATATTTCATTCTCGATATGTTGACGTTTCCCTTGAATAAAATGTTCTTTATTTATTAGTGTGTTGCATTATATTGAATTTAATGTCATCATCAGATGACGAAAAAATGAAAATAATTACCTACAAAATTAACTAATTTTTTTAATAAAAACTTTCTTTCAGTTCGTTCAGTAATTTTAGAATACTAAAGGCCGATAAAAATTCAAAGTATTTCTTATTAGATTTTCAAACTAAGTAAATATAAGAATATACAGAATTTTAAAGAAATAAATAAGAACAAGGATTTACATTGTTTTAAAAATTGCTTTAACCATTTGTAAACTACTTGTTTATTCATTGAATTGATATTTGTTCATACGAACATGGTTTAGAGACTGGTCTATAAACACAACGTTTATTATTTCAAACATGTTCAATATTCGGCCAGCCTCTCTGATTAAACAAATACTCAAATTATTACAAAATCAGTTCATAGTGTCAATATAGAATTTTAATCAAAGTAATTTCCACTGAATTTCATATTATATATGGCTATCAAACAAATAATAAATACATTTTGGAATTGTTTAACAAATACATTAATTAAGTTATTGAAATGAAATTAATTTATGCGGCAAAATATGGAATGTTTTGTAGCCATTATTATTTTAAACGTTAAACTCAATCACCATATTAACGAAAGAAATTATTATTATTATTATTATTATTGTTATTATTATTATTATTATTAATATTATTATTATTATTATTATTATTATTATTATTATTATTATTATTATTATTATTATTATTATTATTATTATTATTATTATTATTATTATTGTTATATACAAAAAAAATATTACACACATTTTCCATTAAATAGTTGTTTTATTATTGTGTTTTGTATCATTATATTAACCATAAAACAGTCGTGATTTATTACACGTCGGTTCAAATAAAAACCAACGTGCATTAAAATTAAATTAATCATTTTAAATGCATGCGACTTCGCATTCGTCCACTTGTAACCAGCGGTCTGTGTTCAGAAATAATTTATTTCACATCCACATATTTTTAACACGATACGCAATACAAAATATGTTGTCACGCGTATTTTTTCGCCGATTTAATTAATTTTTCGATCAGCCGTAAATGCAATATTTGTATATTAGTTTTACGGTTTCAGGTGAATTTGCATATCGAATTGCGAGTGCACAACAACGGAATTTACATAATTTAACACACAATAGTACGGGGGATCGGCGCATAAGACAATTAACCTAATCCAATATCAATGACATTGCAAAGCTCACCTCCATATAAGTTAAAGCACCGGACCGGATCTATTAAACCGTCGAATGCGCCCCTCTGATTAAATTATTAAGTCAAACCAAGGTATTGATTAAAATATCATGGAACAGGTAGCGTGCGTATCTAAGGCAAATCCCTTAAATGAGCCGGGATTAATATTGGATTAGGGAGAGACTATTAAGGGCCGTGCAGCACAAGGTGGTACAACAACCCGTTTTTACGGATTTAATTACCAAATATATTTGTAACGTGCTACCAGTGCTAAATTTGTAAATCTAAAGGTTTTTTTCCAAATCTGGCTATCACAGAATAACGGGAATGAAGTTTTCCATTGAATGCTAGTTTCATAACTTCTAACCTTTATTGTGGTTGATCGGATTTGCTAGATTGTTGGTCAACCAACCCTTATCTGGTATAATATCTCCCACACAATATTAACATCATATTATTGAGAACTTTTAAACCGAAATCACAGATAATATGCAGTCATAAAATATAGTAAGTAAGAAATTAGCTTCTTAAACACTATCGGCAATATACAAGCAATAATTCAAGACTACTTCAGCAAATTCTTGACAGTAATTCGTTGAAGTCTAATAAAATAATTAGATATTACTAAAATATAATACCGGTACTAAGAAAGGATAAAGGAATTGGTGACTTAATTCTTATGGGACAGAATGCCCCCTATTTGAGCACCTACTTCAATTAACTGATTAAAATGTACCCTTAACAACATTGTTGCTAAACTAATTTAAGGCTCTTGCTACTTATTCTCTAATAATTATATTACTAACTACGTACTGACATGAAATAAGATACAAAACTTTTTCATTTACGTACCAATTATTCTGATAAATCGGATTAATCAACTCTGCTTTACTTAAATAACACGAAATATGCGATAAAAGTTGTTTTGTAATTTTCTAAAATACCTATCAATTAAACAACGTAAACTCAAGTTACTAAATTCCCTTTGTCGTGATATTTGAACTTTTATGCCTTACTACAATATTGTCACAACTTTATTGTGGAGTAAATTAAAACCTATCGGACACACTCTAATTAAAAAAATCATGTACACGTGTAGCGTTTGAATTTTTTATTGTTTTCCAGTGACACTATCAATTGGTTACACTCCGGATTTATTTGAAATGTGTTGAATAACAAAGGTTTTATTTGTGAATCGCACCACAATTACAATTTCAGTAAATAAACAAAGGTTCGTTCGTTTATGATCAATACAATATTTATAATTTTCTATGTCAAACTGATTTCCATAAACAACCCCGTATTTTAATTTGTTAGTAGTTTAACACAATTAACCAGGGTCACGTCCAAACATAAGCAAACCGCTTGCTCTTGATTAAATGTGATGGTATTGTAGCATAGCCAGAACTCAAAATGACAATTACAGTAATGGAAGTAGTAAAAATGTTTATAGTGACATGACTGAACTTCCTGATATAGTCTACAATGATACACTATAAATTTTACAATACGCAATATGGAGTTTGTAATGGAATTGCTTAGAGTTGCTTCCAATCTCTTTTACTGATTCGAATCTATGTATTTTTATTTGCCAGGATGTAGATACTTCCATTGTATATACAATATAGAAAATTTGTACATGATTGTAAACATAAAAAAATTGACGTATCCTGAAACAAACTGATATCAATTTAAAAAAATAATAAAATTTGTGAATACATATATGTTAAAATAAAAAAATAAACATTTTTTATGTGTAATTCTACCAAAGTTATATTTTTTGTATTTAAAATCTATTTGACATCATTCAATTTTTTTATAAGCAGTCCATAAATAGTTTTGTTCTCGAAAGATACCTAAAGAAGGATAATTCGTGTTTTTTCTTCATACAAAAGCTATTAAATTTTTTAACCTTGTTCACATTAATTTCCATTTTTAACCCTCAAAGAGTGGGCCAATTTAAAAGCCATCACACGCCTAATAAAATATAGAAATCACGAAAAATCCAACTTAACATTGTGCTTATGAAACGCCGCGCCGCCCTTTCATCATTTCACCCACCACGCCTCCATTAACAATGATTAACTGACTTTAAATGAACGGAAAATATAAAATTTTAAAGCCAACTTTTATCGAACATCTCGGTTGTTTCTGTATTTAATAACACTCCAGCATGCGAACCATTAATAACCACTTTTATTATCCAGTTAGGTTCGTATCTTTACTTAGGTAAAACGCATTTCACAAGTGCATTATGCCTAAATGGTGTGTATATTAATCAATTATTGATTTTACATCAACTTTATTATCTGTTCAAAAACGGTGGTCTTCCCCCTTTACATTCACGAAGCGTGCCATTTCGTTGAATGTTATGACAGATATTCCCTCTCATTTGAGTCAACATATATTCAATAATGCCTGTCTTTGTTAAACATGTGTTTGCGAAATGTAATTGATAATTAAGCTATACTGAGAGGCCAAAACCACTTGCAATATGAAAATATAATGTTATTTATATTGCTAGATTGAAATAACTCTCATAATCAATCAATTAGAAATATAACTTCTTTACGTTTATGCCAAAATAAGAAAATCGCTCAATTAACTCACAAATTATTATATAAATAAAATCGACATGGCTTTATTATTTCAACAATAAAAATGTTAACAAAATAATACATCAACTTCCAAAATTTAAATTGTTTAATTCACTGTTTAAAAGAGTGTCAAATGAAGCATAATTGCGGATACTTTACAAAGCCAGTACTAATTACGTCGCTATTAAAATTACCATTTAAACTCAAACTGTTCGTCGATAAATAGGGAGCCGAACCGAAAGACACCACTTAATAAGAAACGCCAACAAACTTTTGCTTTTGAACTCCCCGATCTTTAATAAGGCGAACTTATTAATGAAAAAATATTCCGGCATCAGGCTAAGTGAACTTTCGAAACGTTTTATCTTAAAAAAAATTGGAACAATTTTAATTGGGGAGCGAAATTATCGTTTAGTCCATTACGTTTTTATACAGGATGTCCTTATTTCTCACATTCTCTTGTTTGGTGTACGTACTTTTGGAGAAAAATCAATTTCAACTGTGTCTTTTTTAAAACGGATAATTTGAACTTCCTAAATTAAATATATTTATTTTAACCATTAATATTATTTGAATATTTGCAGTTCTAGATGGTCAATATATTACATTTATTGTAATTTTATATATGGAATAGACATAAAAATAATCAACATTCTAGTTAATATAAAATTTTTATTAAGTTATCTGTTGTTTAGCACCATAAAATACCTTAAAGAAGACATCTGAATAATTATTGAAATTTTAATTGAAGATGGCAGCCTAAATCAACAACAAGTGCAGAGCACATTATACAACACGGATAGCCGTGCATTACTTGAACGTGGTGAAGGATATCATGAACAATACATGACTTCAACTGTTGTTTTTTGGAGGTGGTTCTGTAACAGTGTGGGGTGGAATTTCTTTAGACACTCACAGAGTTGCTCATATTAAACCGAAAAACTATGAATGCTCGACAATATCACGACTTGGTTATTCAATCAATTCCAATTCACCAAACTGCAATCTAAATGAACACCTGTAGTACCGTCTTCTAAGACAAATTTACTATGGAAACCACCATCCTTAAAATTTGGAGGAGTTTGGTAATGCTCTTAGAAGAGAATGGCGAGCTACGGATCAAGAATATATTCGTTTATTAATATTTAAGTATGCCAAGGAAGATTACATTGTTCATGAAAACTTTTTTATGACATATTTGTTGCAATATAATGCCATTGGTATTTAGATTTTTGAGATAAATTATCCACTTCAAAAGACTCGTAGTGTGTTTAACAGTTAACAGAAAAATTATGTTAAAAAATCAAAAGATATTTGGAATCTTCGCATAAAATATCAAATTTTCAAATAGCGAATGATTTTGGAATACTCTTATCAATTCTCAATTTACAAATAGTGTTGATTTTGTCATCTAAGAATACACTATACAATAAATTATACGAAACGTCTTTTAAACACATATCAATTTATATTAATATTTTACACATTGTTTCCATTTGGTTTTAATATCTTGATAAAATAATAGCGAGTAAACTTTGCCTCGATTTAATGTATTTTACATTAAAGCGAGGAAATAATTTCTTGTTTAACCACTTTATATGCAGGTTGCAAGAACTTAAACATTGTTCTAAAATTCATGAGCTTCAATTTTATATAATAGAAGCACTCATAAAAGATGTCGAGTTGTATGTATATTTAATATATATAATTGAAATAAATTAAGAATAAATTTGTTAGTGGAAATGTTAATGTTATACAATTTTGGATTTTCACTCTTACTTGTAGATGGACGCTCAATTAGTAAATCTCCAAAAACTGTTTGTTACAATCAAGTTTGAATACTTAATTAAGTGTTGGCATAAATCCTTTAGATCCTCTGCGTTCAACGTTTTTGCCTTTAGATTCACTCTCTTGTTTTCTGTATATAAATCTAATTATATATAATAAATTAAAACCAATTTTACCAAATATACTGTTAAAAACATAATTATAACGTCAATCAGACTGTATATGAATATTAACATTTGCTTTGATAGTCAGTTTCTCATTAATAACAATCTATGTTTTTGTCATAAACATTTTTTGCTATCCAGTTCCTTTACAATAATTTATATAAATTCATAACTCTTCTGAATATTAAATTATAAATGATCTACGCGATCAAAACACTGGACTAAATTATATTTTTCTAAAGATATAAATCATAATTACAGATCAGTATCAATTTCTTTGTAATTCAAAGTAAATTACTGTTAAATATTAAACATTTTAAGAAATTTATAATGAATTAAATTTACCTAAGATTTAAAAATATTATATACATTTTGAATAAATTACTTAAGCTGTCACACCGTATTACAATATTAACTGTGTAGAACACAGTCTTTAGTAACACCCTCAAAATCATTGAAAAGCAATTTATCCCTGTTTGAAACCCGACCGTAATTAATTTTGTTTTAAAACTACACTTCTCACCTGTCATTAGTGTTCCGCCTAATTACGAACGAAACCAATTAATCTTATTCATTATGGAATGAATTTTGCGTAACCGATACATAATTAATGCATCCCCAGCCAGCTAAATCTGCTTATATACCAGTAAATCACATTTAAACTCCATTAATGTGATTCAACATTGCATAATTGAATAATTTCAACTAGTGGTATATTTATTTAGGTGAATAATAACAAGAAAACAAAACAGAGGTCAGATGTGCCCTTTGACATTAACGAATATCTAAAGGATGTTCCATTTCCGACGTACAATTAGTCAAACTCCTCAGATCGATATGAATAAAATTAATTTAGTGAAAATAAATATTCTCCATATACTTTTCAATCTAGAAATATAAAAACAATTCTATTTTCTGAATAGCACATTTCAATATCGTAATATTTAATAACAATCCAGCGAATAGGGCCATTCCTTTCGCCCCCGAAGACATATTAAGAACGTGGCCGTTTCTGTGCCCACGACTCGCAGGAATTTTAAAATGAAATCAGTAAATTTCATAGGAACGAGTTTGTTCATGCCGAAATAACCATCCGTCGGTGTAATACATCTCGGTAGCGAGACGTTCCACCTTTAAAGCCCTTCTACGTCGACGTTCACGAGTGCATGTGCCACCCGGGTTACCTATACGGCAACGCCAAGGTTAGTAGAGTTTATGGGAGGGGGGTGAGCTTAAGGCGGCGGTAATGAAGAACCAGCTGGAATTTATCATGTTTCTGTTTAAATTAAACAAATACAATTTATTTCTACGTATTTTATCTAATGTTGTAGTCGGTTTACAGGATGAAAATAAATTTAACCAATATTAATTATTTAAACCTTTTCTGTTATAATGAGCTTAATTCGATATTTTAAATTACGTTTCTTATTTACATTTAAATATAATATAGCTTAATATTTAATGAATCATTAATGTATTTTTCTGGAAAGTACATACAATTTATTTCGATGTCCTTTTATATTTTTTAAGGAAAAACATATAAAACAAGATAATCCACAACCCTTAACTACTAACAAACTCTAAATTGCGTGGCATTGCATTTAAGCCCGAGTTCGGAGCAAATCAGACTCTCATTGTCACTGGTTTGTACAAAGTTATCCGTAAAGGAACATTCCAAAACTTATTCGAGAACGTTGTTCCGCTGACACATCGCATTTTCGGTCCACCATCGCACAATCCGGGAAACGCCTCGAACTAAAGAATCGAGAAACATCAATGGATTGGTGTTCAGATTGGGTGGCGCAAGCAGAAACTTGTCCGATCTAGGAAAACTTAAAGCGAGCCATCCAGCTATGGAAACGGGGGTGGTAGACCCTCTCACCTTCCAAGCAGGTATGGACTGCTGTATATTTATACCTGTTCAACAAGTATTGATCTACCCGCACCAGGTCTCCGTGTGAAAGCACGGGAAACATAAGGATACTGCACATAGTTGTGAGCCAGGAGCTATTTTTAAATGCCATGCCGTTTACTTCGTTATTTATTCACCAAACCACATTCGGCTTTAATGGGGGGAATTACTTTACCGTTTTAATACTTGAATTTATTTCACTACGGTCGCCTTAATGACATCGGACTTACACATACTGTTTTCTGGTAAAATAGTAATGATTCAAGGTGGTTTCAATTACTTAAAGCTATTTATATGTAAAAAGCAATCATATAAAGCCTTTCAATATATTACGTATTATGTATACCTATTAGGAACTACAAATACATAACGTAAATTGAATGTATAACAAAACATCAATTTGTTTTCCAAATATTGGAAATCATAGTGGATGATTTTTAAAAATTTAAATATTAAAGCCAAATAATTGTTAATTAATTAAAATCGAAAAGAAACGAATAACAAAACAAAAAAAGTGGAGGAAATTTGTACAACAATTAATCCCCGTTCTTTTGAGGTGCTCAAACCTACTATACGTGTGAAAGAAGGAGGAAGTAAAAACAGGTTGATTGATAGAACAAAAAATTGAAAACGCGTAAACACTTTTTCAGTCACGAGCTTTTCCTAATGCGCTCCATTATTACACAATATATCAGTTATTTAAGGCCCCGATTCCTTGTTGAAGAAGATATATTATCTATTTCGGTATATTTCACCTTTTACTGTTAATGATCTAATCAATTTTTTTCTTTACATGGTCTTTTCGTTTCATTTAAGTATAAATTGTGAAATATTATTTGATTGGTAAACTGACTTATTATGGCAACAAATAGTTTAGACGTTTATTATTTAATATTGTTTTTGTAGTCGAAAACAAAACTAATAGAAAATTAATTCAAGTCCTGTCAAATGGGTTAACCTTAAAAATGATATTTTCATACTTTATGTTTTGTTGTGGAAACTTGAACTAGGCAAACATTCTTTGAAGTAGTTTCCTCAAAGGGAAGTTCTGAAATTCATTTAATGGAATTTGTAGCTTAAAATTTAAAATCATGCTAAAAACCGTAAAGTTTCGAAACAAGCTTTAAATTTATTTAATCATATATACTACTTTCAAAGTTTTTTAACCATCTTGTCTCATATTACCCGTAAATTTATACACAGTGATTTTATTATTAATGAGTTTAAATTAGTACAGAAAGTAAAACATCTAAACCCTACCAAATTTCCTCCCGGAATGTTTTGCAGTTCATTAGGGTCCCGGAGCATCTGTTTATTAATACACGAGCATTTAAATCATCACGCTTTTGGCAATTGTACATAACTCACGAACATCTTGACGGATTCGCATGCCGCAATATTTCAGGACAATGCCTAAAGGAACCATTACGCCGTATCATTATTATTGAACCCCTCCATCCCAATTACAGTGAAACATATTTCCAAGTGAATCCGGCCAAACCGGAAGTGTATGTGCCACAGAAGCGTCGAAATTAGCGGATTTTGGCCCTCGATGTCTCTTGTACCACCTACACAACGATATCGATTTCGTATTACCAAAGACCAGGTTAAGTGTACCTCCCCGTTACAATTACAACTATAGTAATTGGATTAAAGGATATTAAAGATTCGTGGTGGCGTTCTCGCGGAATGATCGCTATGCATATGGCTTGAATCGTTATTAGTCCGATCAACCGTTCCGAATTTCACGCCCGATGTGCGTTTTAATATACTGCGAGTGTTTAATGGTCGGAAATTATACGACGGAGCCGGATTTTTAACGTCGTAGCTGTCGCGCATAATTATTGTTCCATGCGAATAGGATTATTATTAATAAACTTGTTCTATGCAAATATAACTTGCTTAAACATGAAATATTAAAAAAAGCAAATAAAAAAATATTTGAACAATGTGTTAATTAAAGTAAGTCGCGAAAGGGGCAATATGTGGAGCGTTCTATACTACCTGTAAAAAACGCCACACCCAGAACGCATTAAAATATTTTTATAAAATTTGGTATACGAAGTCCATCAGGAAACGTATGGTCAGTTTTTTGTTTTCTTTTATTCATTTCTTTAAAGTATCGCAAACAAGCATGTACTATTAGTTTCTGTCACAATTAAACGAATTTGATAGAGATAGAATAATGGACCTGCGTGAAGCAGAAATTTCGAGAAATAATGCAGCGTTTGAACAGAAATGTGAATATGGTGATGCGATGTTGACAGTCATTGAATAAAGTGGGCAGAAGAGTTAGAGCAAAATGTTCCGGAACACCCAGAGCAACCACAGAGCCTCAAGACCGTCATCTTAGATTATTAGTCCTAAGTGATAGGATGACTTCAACGCGGATGATTGCCGATGAAGGTAGGCCAATTGTATACGGAGGTAAGTATAAGGTCTTTTTGACCTACGGAGTTATCACCATTTTTGGCCAAACCATAGGCGTCAATCTCGAGACTGGTATATGGAACGTCAACAGTGAAATGTGAAATGGAATCACATTGTGTTTTGTGATGAATCTCATTTTTAATTGGGCATGCACGATGTTCATATGTTAGTAAGACGGTGACATGGAGAAAGACGTGATCCTCGCCTTACTGAGGAGAGGCATGTTCACAACACTATGGGTTTAATGGTCTGAGGTATTACTGCTTATGGTAGCAGCGATATATGGATGACGTTTTGGAACCTTATCTTCTTCCCTACATAAGAGGATAATGCCCGTCTACATATTGCCAGGAATACATTAAACTTACTCGAAGTATCCTAGTGAATTTATTGCCTTGGCCACCCAGATCTTCAAACCTTTCCCCAATCGAAATTGTGAGGGATGTGATGGGGCGAACACTTAAGGAATTTAAAACGACCTCCACCGACTCTTAGTGAACTAAAACGTCAGATTCAGTTCATGTGGGATGTGATACCACAAGAAAATGTTGATAGTCTCATTAGACGCGTCAATGAGTGTCTTAATCAAAGAGGGAATCCGACCCATTATTAACTTCTGACAATTTCTGCTTTAAGAGTTTTGTTTAATATTTTAATCAATTATTATTCTGGTTAATACTTTTCTTAAAAAATTTAGAGCATATCAATTATCTAGATGTGTACGATGCTACGACGCGTCAATGAGGATCTTAATCAAAGAGGGGATCAGAACCATTATTAGCTTTTGACATAAAGCATACAGCATAAAAGTGCTTTAAGACTTTTGCTTAATTTTTTAATCAATTATTATTTAATAATAGGTTAATAATTTTCTGGAAAAAAAAACAATTCAAAAAAATCAATTATATCTCGTGCTTTTTTGCACGCTTATACTTTAGACATATGGACATTCTGCTTTTAATTTTCTAAGAGTTTAACACCTCCCGTCCACTGCTTCATATATACTAAATCCGTAACATTCCTCGATCTGACAGATACCCAACCATTGTGCTATTATATAGTGTTGTCAAACTAGCGCCCTCTAAAAACAGCAAAGCATTATGGGACACCCTGTTTTTCAATTTAGATACGACCAATTCAAAAGGACACATACGATAAATGGTTTCTTGGCCGAACTCCCAGATTGTTTTCTCTTAGACGACATTTTAGAAATCTCAATTAGTCAACGATCATTACTTGTTGCGTCGCATTTGTGGAGGGCTCACTACACTTCCTCTCAATTTAAAATTATGCATAGTTTTTTATATAATAATCTAGTTTAAATTTAATTATTTTAAAATTGTTGGCTCTTTTAATCTCGATTTGTAATTATTTATAATAAGATTTTTTAAATCAAAGGAAAAAGTTTTTCCACTCAGAGATTATATACTCAGAGATTATATACTCTCCAAAACACAGAGTGACAACTATTTAGTAAATACATTTGAAATACAATTAATTAAGTGTAAGAAATCTTTTTAAACATATGAAAAAAAACGATATTTAAGAAAATTATATATTATGAAGAGCATGTATACATAGATAACAGAGACAAAATGAAAATGTTTCTTCACTTTGTTATCTATTTATCAAGAATAATCGATTAATGTTGCAGCATCGACTGAGTTGACTAAATTAAGTAATATTTACATTTACCAACATTTATGGACAATAAATCATATGATTTGAAAAATATATAACAGTTAAAAATCTGTTTATTTCAGGAATGTTTTATAGTATTTCTTATAATTTAAAATATACAGCTAAGTATGAAAAAACTAAACTGATGTAATCATAACTACTTAAATATTATCAACTAAAATATTTTGTTAAACTTAATTAATTTTTGTGGGGTCAAAAGTAAAGCAACATGAAAAAACATCAAAATTTTATTCAATATTTTACTAAAACCTCCATCCATCAATTGCACTGAAATATTATTATTTAATTTTTTCCAACAACTCGATGGTATTAATTATTCTATTTTCGTGAATTTTTTTGCGGACCTAATCCCAAAGGTTTTCAATGAGATTAAGGTTTGGGCTTTACGCTGACTCATAACTCATAACATCGACTTTTCTGAATGCTAACCAATACTTAACCAGCTTTGATGTGTGCTTAGGATCGTTGTCGTGTTGAAATTCCCATTTTAGACTCATATTTTCATACCATCAATTTTAATAACTGGGCCCATGCCGAGTCCAGATAAACATCCCCAGATCATAAGATACCTCCACCGTATTTTACGGTACTTCTAGTATATTTGGGATTGTACCGTTCGTTAATTGGCCTTCAACACGTGCAATTCTGTCAGATTTGTACAATGTAAAATAACTTTTGTCGGAAAACCGTTTTCCATTTTTAAACGATTTATTAACATATTTCTGTGCAAACTGGAGTCTAGCCTTTCTATTCTTCTTTGAAATGTAGGCTTTTCTTGCTGGTCCTCGGATCAACTAAACGGTTTAAATTTAAACTTTTTGCAATATTACATGGTTTACCACCTTCCAATAATTTTTTGTTACAACTGAACTGACAAATGAATTCCGATAGGCATTCTTCGTATCATTAAATACAAATGAACAACTGAAATTGATTTCCATGAAAATATGCTCTATTTTTACACAAAAAATTAACTAAAAACCGAACACATGAAAGAAGTACATGTTGTCCCGAATTTAGAAAGAAAATATGTGATATTTCCATTTGTTGTTCCATCTCATGAATTCATACAGAATAATTAAAAAAAAAGCATGAAAGTTCCTCATTGTTTACAAACTCCTTTTTTGAATAATCCTAAACCCCGAATTTGGTATAATATATTATTAACACACTATAGGCGGGCAGCAAAATAGTCCAAACTAAGTTGTTGAATGATAACAACAAATAAGAGATAATTCTTTCAGTTCCGTATGTAAACCAATAGAGTAAAATTATCTCACCCCGCTTTTAAAGTACGTATATTAAAAAAGGTAAAAATTACCCGAGCCACTAACAATCAACAGTTCTCGAGACGGGTATTTTTACCCGACCCGCTTATAGTGTGTTAATATGATTTATGCTTACTCAGCAAAATATTTCTTTCAATTAGAATTCATTTACTTTAATGCAATGAATATAATTATAAGAAAAAAAAATATAACTTTAATAAAAAATTTTATGTTATATGTTGTTTTCTAACAAATTTTTAACTAAAAAGTGCCTTTTTCTGTTTACGATTCTATACACAGAAAAAAATCTATTTAAGAACAAAACGTATGTTGTATAATTGAACAACTTTTGCAATTTTCGGAAAGATAATTTTATCAATAAAATTAGTTGTCTAATTAGTTTTTTAGCGGCTGTAACAAAATATTTGGAATGTGAAATGAAGAAGGAGGAATGTGATAAATGTTTTCAAGATAAATGATCAAATATAATAAACGCGTTTTTAAATGATAAATTAGAAATTAAAACTTAAAAGTTTTATGATAGTTGTGTTAAGTTTCTCAACGGTTACGTTAGAAACTTAATATATTTTCTACGTTGTTTCAAACCCATTTTTATTGATAATTTTCAATTTTCTTTCAAAATTATAGTTATTGTCCTGAAGCCAACAAATTATACCTATATGAAAGATATTAATATTTAATCATTTAACATCATTTAAAATTTTGTAATAAATATTTAATAAAACGCCAATATGCATTTATTATCAGTGTGTCCGACAAAAAGTCAATACTTATAAATAATTCATGCAATATCATGCGTTTCACATCCGATTATGGCTCGGCAATAATACTAACGTTAAAAGTTATATCAATACATGGGGGATAAAATACGTCGTTTCGGCTCCGCGCCGCCACTTCCCAGACAAAATAAAACACACCGTGTTTTCGATGCAAAAAAGCCATTAGTTTTACATAAAGCTATCGAATTTGCGATAAAAAACGGATGAAGTACAGTCGCTTTAGCATTTTTCCAAACACACAGGATGCGGGAAAAATGGTCCTTGCGCGCCGCCTAAAGGATATGAAACCTTTATCAGTGTTGGCTGGCACTGGCATTAAATTGAAATTCACGCTTTCGAAATGATGATGAAAATATACATGTGGGTCAAAGTGCCCGTGAATGCAGGGCTCTCACACTATTTATTCGACGAGTGATTTTAACGCCGAATGCATTATTGGTTTTTCAATTTCTCTCAATGAGCTCCATTTGTACCGTAATTTTCACGAAAATTTTTACCTATGGTATATACGTTTTGCGCTAAACAGATTCAAATTTTGTTTCATTCAAATTCAAATTCTCATTTTATTTTCATTTAAAATTTAGTTGTCATTTGTAAGTTCTACTTATTTTTAGATACAAAATTCAGATCTGCATATAAAAATAAATTCCTATATAAGATTTCAAAGTTACTACGTTCATCACCTGAGAAAAAGGGAGAGATTATAAGTAGTTTTTCGTACTTATTCCACAATATATTTGGAAGATTCTTCTAAATGATAATTTAATTCAAGCAATGGATTTATGTAACTATTTTCGTCACCATCTCATTTCGAATCTAACTATCATAAGCTCAATTGTTGCTAGTCGGTTACGAATTGAAACAACTTTAAGAGTGCCTAAGCTATTAGGGCATGTTCATCAAAATTAGCTTTTGGGCGAAAAGAGGATATATGGTGAATTATAATCGTAGAATTCGAGTCTGGAAAGAAAGAGGTGCACAGCAACAACACTCTATTGCCAGTGAAATGGTTCCATATACGAGTTGAGATGTCATGTTTTAGGTTAGAATCATATATGAAAAAAGAACTGCTTTAATATATGTTCCTGTCACAATGATTGTACATAGAGGCACAGGTGTTAAAATTCGACCTATTGTATAGACGGTGTTGTACTCCATGAGTGTTTCAGATCTCCTACAGGTTGCAGATGAGAAATGGAATCATGTACCCCAAGAATTTATTGATGATCTAACTTAAGATCGCAGCCATGAGTGGAAATATAAAAATTAATTAAATTGTTAACTTTCATTGTTATCATTTTTGACATTAAAGTTCATTGAAGATATTTTTCTATTTCTTTTTAATTTTATTATTGGTTAATGTTAAACCACATTATGAAGATAGTCTAATAATAGGTATAGTATGATAATAACAAATTTGTGTCAATTTTAAATTGAATTAAAGTGTGGTGAAGACTTTTGAAACTGAGTGTACATATGTTTGTAGCTTTCAAGTTCATAATATACGAGTATCCATGTAACTAGATTTTTACTTTCATAGACTACTACATTATTATTTTTTATTTATTCATTTACTTGTATCCTTGGTAACCCTGCAGTTTGTTTAGTTATCTCCTTGGTAAAAACAAATAAGTTTGTTAAACTTGATTCCGACTTCCAGTTGATAAAAATATAAGGTTTGTATGAATTGTGTGATCATGAACTTCAAATTGATCCAGTTTGATTAATACACTTCAGGTTTCTTGTGAAAACAGAATTTAAAAGATCCTTGAGAGTTATTGCATTTATTCAAATATATTTTATGGATTCAAGTAACAGTCAGGTTGCCATAAGGCAGGAAAATAGAATATCTACTACGGGGTACCATGCTTCACCAAAAAGGCAGAAACTGAGTACGGAGGACAACAATGAATTGCAATCCAACATGATGAAACTACCCACGGAAATGATTGTAAAACTCTGTGGATATTTTACTAATCAGGATTTAAGTGAGTATATTTCAAAGTTTGTTTTATCCAAATTTAAATTTTTATCTAATTTTATTTTAAATTTTTCCTTTGTTCGGTTTGTTTAACATCTCGGTATAAAAAAATTTAAGTTTACTTAACTTCTTCCCATCGTTAAAGTGATTTTTATGATTTAATTGATGAAGGTATCTTTTGAAAACAGAGTTTCCTGAACTGAAACATACTTATTAATTACTTGTTGTATAGTATGAATTCGACAAACATGTCACCATGAGAAACAATAATGGTTATTACAAATACCATAGCTACGCTAAATGAAACTGTTTACTATAGTCAATAATAATAATGTATAATTTACATATAATTTTAAATTTTTTCAATATTTTTCTTACCAGAGTTGAGTAATTTACTTATTGTAAGTGAAGGAGTCCTCACTCTTTAACATTATAGTTATTTTAAACTAATTTACTTGAAAATCAATTAATTTAGGATGTTCCACTTTTAAAGGCCATTAAAAATTAAACAGTTATATACGACTGTTTCAGCGGGTTTGCTAAAATATTGTTGGGTTGCAGGCTAAAATTTTTTAATGGCCTTTAAAATTTATTTCATGGTAAAATTACAGAAGTGAAGAGAGAAAAATATTGAGTACCTTCTCACCTGAACTCAATTGCTTCTCACTAATTTAATTGTTCTGTGTTTTTATAGGTAACACAATGCGACTCGTAAATCATCGGCTCGGTGACATTTGTACTGATCTTCTAAACACCCGTTTTAAATCTATCGGAAAATCTTTGAATTCTATAATTCGAAAGTTAACCACTGCATTGAAAAAGATGGATACCAACCAGGGCAGATCAATAAGAAATGGTTGCAAATTATTAAATATAGCTGAATTTCTTTCTCAAATTGTAAAACTTACTAACTTCAAAAGGGTGATAAACATTAATTAAAGTATTTTTAGCACTCAATGACGATGAATTCAGTAAGACGATATATTTACAACGAATTATATGATACTTCAAGTGGCTGTATGTATGCAGGATTGCTGCTGGACAAATATAAAATTATTATTGACAATTTATCGAAGGTTCCTAGCAAACTTCATCCCTACATACATTTTACTGACTATGTATGTAATATCATATTCTCGTCAAAACAAATTTATTATGTTAATTTTCAGGTTGAACCCGCACAGGTGGTCGAAATTCTGCGTTTGACCAAAATGTTCCTAAGTCATTTTGAGAAATACAATGAAGGATCTATGCCTAATATTTTCAGTGGATGTAAAATTATAGATATATTAGACAGTGCCAAGTTTTGCAAAAGGGTCATAGCTTATGAGAAAAGCACCAAAGACACATTTGTTGCCAAAGTAAATACTTTCTTAATCCAACCAACTGTTCTTTCTTTCAACTTTTTTCTAGTATTGTTATTATTTCGAGAACTCTTGGTTTATTGGGTTGCCGATGGTAGGACGGAAGAATGCTAGCTTCGCCTTTAAAAAACAGAAATGGTATTTGCGATTAAGAAGACTTGTATGGTCCCATTGTCAAATTCTTCAAGAATATATGCAACACGAAAGAGAATTGTCATTAATACCTGATGGTCCATTTACACCTCCGGAACCACAAAACATGGGATTCACTGGATTTGGGCGAGTTGGAGAGACATACTTTTATTATGGAATAGTAAATAGAAGTAAGTAATAAAACAGAAAACATCATAAATTAAATAAGTTATTCCCTACTCTTTCCTATAGGAAGATATGCTTTGAACTACTTAATTCAAGAAGATAGCGACGACAGTGACGATGATGATGCTAGTGATGATGACTATGAAAATGATTATGACTTTGGAAATGATATTGATGATGATAACGTGGAAGACAATAACAATGATGACAATGTGGATCAGGATAATGTCGATGATAGTGATACTGATAGCGCAGAAGACTCTAATGAAGAAGAACCAAATGTAGTGGATGTAGAAGATATAGAGAACCTAGTGAATGAACAAACTATCAACAACCGTTCCGAACTAGTTTCTTTAGGAGTAATGATAGAAGTTTCAGTTAAATGTCCACCATTATATTCCCCCTATAAATATATAAAACAATTAAATCCAGAATATATACGTGAACTTCAGGAAAGAGACACAAGAAGACAAGTCGAAGTAAAGGTGAATGTGAACTATCCAGGAGCCTTCAAATATCAGTTACCCATGCAGCATAGCTTTAAGTTCAACTCGAACGATCCACATTTTTAAAAATAGAATACTATTACCTCAAATCTTATAAAATCACAGATTTTCAGATACAACATCTCATTCTGTTATTGTATATAATAAAGTGCAATTTCATCGACTGCACCTGTTGACGTGGACTGCATTTTAGAATAACAGATGCAAAACCCATCCATAAACATGATAAACTTGATTCACGTAACGTACATTTCGCGTCTGTAAGATCGAGTTCATCCCGCGAAGCGTCGAGCTGAAAAATGTAGGTCTGCGGAATCAAGTTTCATCAAGACGTCGCCCGGCTTATATTTAAAAGTAAATGCGACGACTTCTGTGACACGAATCCCCCCACGAACCGCACAAATCCCGCGGAGGCAACCGGAAATAAATGACGTCGCGCGTCCCATGTCTGCACTGAATTAGAATTGGTGCAGCGACGATGAGGGCTCCAAAAATACTGGAAAACACGGATTTATAAGATTTAGGTGTAATAATGTGCTATTGTGTGATCGATATTATTGAACTTGTTTTCGTTATACTAATAAGATAATTAGGAGGTTTACTTTAATATTGTGCGTAGAATTTAGTTACTACTTCTTAGTATATGTTGTTAGTTAAAGTTAGTTCGTTGTGTTTCGTTTTATTAGTAAATAATTATATTTAATAACTGTTAAAAGTTTGTTTTTGTTAAGAACAAGGATTAGATGAATAGTTTTACTGATAGAATTACTGCTATTTTTAATAAACATCCCCTCCTTTATTTATATTTCATTGAACTTAAATCATTTATTCATCGCCAGCAGCAACATAAATTTGTTTTTGCGGCACCGCTGTTTTCGAGCAGCTTGTTTGCTGACATTACAAACGGTGTGGGTCTTGTATTGCCTCCTTGCCCCAACCCCAAGGCGAGGGAAAAGGATTCTACGATGTCTACGTGCTTTAAGCGATAATAATCAAACAAAAACAAGGTTTGTGTGAACCGAATTTTGTACGGGTGACTGCTTTTATCTTGAAGGTTGCCGAAATGATGCACGTGGAAGTTGTGCGTATTTTTCTTTCTGTCGTAATGCGATAACTCAGTTTCTCCGGCTAAAACTAAACCGCAATATTACCTGGCTTTGAGATTTATATCACAAAGAAATTATCTGATTATCACATAGGATGAAAATGAAATAATTATGTGTTATACGGATTGTAAATGTTGTTCGAAAGTTCGCAAAACGTAACGTTAAAGATGTAACTTTTTGCAGTGGCGTTTAATTATTCACAGTCGTCAGTTTTAAATTTACTTAAACTTGTACAATGGAAAATTTATTCCTGTCGGGAGTTTCTCGAAGATCTGAAATTTACCTCGAAAACATATGTTGATTCCCTTTTCAAAGTTTTAAATTAATTTCGCTTATTCTTTGCTGGCTGTCCGAGCGACTTTTCTAATTTCCCTTCACTAACTGCCGAGTAATGCAAAAATGGAATTTTATTTTGCTAGATTTTACTAAAATTGAATTTCAGAAGTTTACCGAGCTATTCCTAAAACGTAAATTACAGCGTTTCGAAACCAAAATAGTTCCGCAAAACTATTACTATTAACATTTGAAATTCATTAATATATTTTTTACGTGCGAAGCTTAAATACACAAGTTTTCTGTAAATTTCATTAATCATAGTTAATGAACAAATTAAAATTTTAATTAATTTCTCCCGAGATTGCATACATAAAATTTGCATGTACCTATTATAATACTGCACATTCATATTCATGTTAACAACCAAGGAAAAATTCTCGTATTTATCGCGTGCGGCGGAAAAACTGTCTTAATTGTGTCGCAAGCACGCGGCCCGTAATTTTTTCCCGTTGCAATTAAAGGTCTTACAATAATTACTTAAAAAATCACGAATCTAGATCGTTGTAGCTTATCGGAAATAATTTATGTGCGGTGTCCGGTCTGTTTGTGACAAGATTTTTTACGCTGTGGCATTTTCTTAATGCTTGCCTGAAAGATACGCATATTTCATGTTTGGAGTAAAATGTCGGTTGGCACGTGATCAGTCGCATATTTTCGCGCCCGTCATAACCGTAAATTAGTCGATTGGATCAAAGTGCGTTGACAGTTAATCAAGATGGAAAGAGAAAAACAAAAATGTATCATACATATAAATATTTCAATCATTTGCAATTGGTTTTATTGTTAAAACATTAATTATTATTTATATAAATGCTTTAAAGCTTTAAAAAGTTGCGAGTTTATCAGTTTTCATTGCGAAAATAACTATACAAAGAACAATCTATTTATAGAATATACATACAATCAAATCAAAAATATTTGAATACAAATCACAGCAATAATGAAATTAAAAATAGTTCTAGAACATTTATAAAAAGTGTGTATACGAAATGTTGCGTGTTTATGTTAATAACAGTAACAATATGCGAATTTGAAACACCTGTTTTGAAAGTAAGTATCGTTGTCACTATCAATCACATTACTAAAAACTCATTCTGATAAATTGGACAACAGTAACATCAGATATTTTATTATTTAAAAATAATTCCTAATAATCGACTTTATATATAAGTTTGTATTATTATTTTATAAATACTATATGCACTAATTCACATTTACATATGGGTTGAACTGAGCCAATTTTAATATCATTATAAACACATTAGTCCTTTTTATATCAGCGATTCTAATTAAATTCTCATTACTTTGAAAACTCACACAAATAAATGTTTTGTGCTATTTTATCAGACTTTTAGCACCATATAAAATATTACGCAAGTATTCGATAAAATTTTTCAGCATAACGTGCACTTAATAAGGATACAGTGAATATTCGAAGGTCAGTTTTGGTTGTAAATAATAACGAGACATTTTCCAAACAAAAGCTACATATAATACAATACATAAACTCGATTATATAGAATAAAAGCTTAAAAGAGAGACAATAAAAAACTCTATTAGTAGTAGTAGTTTTTATAGTCAAAAATGAGAAAAATTCTTGCTTGAATTTCCCATGAACATAGCTTAATAAAATTGAATATGTGATCATTTTCTGAAATATTTTTTATATTTTATTACATGGTTTAGTAGATCATGAGATGTATAATCCAAGGAATAAATTCATTAGATATGTTATAGGCACACAATATCCACATTGTTTTCATAACATACCGAAAATAATTTTGTTATTTAAAAAAAATTTCATAGTCTCTACCCGGTTATAGGGAACACAATTATTAAAATGGCCCCACTATATAGATATATAATTTAAACATCAGGTATAAAACAAAGATTTTGTTAGCTTACACATTAATTCGAATACATTATGCTTATTTAAAGGTCTAATTGAATAACCATTAATTTACTTTTTAAGTGCATTATTATGCCGTGCTGCATTGCAGTTTTCGTGTAAGTATGCCAATTTTGTCATTACCGTGTGTCGGCTTCGCCGCTAATTTCAAATGTGAGAATGATGTTTAAAAGTCACTTTAGCCGACATAATTTTTCTTATATCCTTGACTAGGTCAGTGTGTAATTATGAAAATTATTTGAAAACAATCAATATTTGTAATGCTCTCCCACTATCTATTAGTTTAAGTGGAGGTGCATTAATGTGATTAAGGAAAGTAATACAGGTTTCGTGACAAAAATTGTTCAATACACAAATCATAAGGAAGAGCTGTTTTGTCGATTATCACTTAACTCGATTAGATCACTAAATAACATCCAATAATTCAGTTCACTAGGCATAACCCAGAAATTCGGTTACCATAGCCGAGATTATCACGCATAATTCAATAGCGTTAAAACAGGAACCGACCGAAAAATAGAGAATTACGATATGTTATGCATTATAATCCAAAACAGACAGGACACGTTGTACCTTGTCATTGTTTGCATATAAATGTGCCGTTGGTATACAACATACGTGTGCGGGACATTCATTATACTGTTGGGATGTTAATACATGTGCCTTCTATTGTGTCATCATGACAACAAATTATCTGAAACAGTAATTAATATTATATTATGATAGAATAAGATCCTTTAATTTAAAATTTGAGTCTATTACATATTAATATTCCCATTAGTAATCAAAATAAAACTATAATAAATATATTTCATATTTTATTTTATCACATAAATCGTATTATCACATACTATAACAAAACAGCAAAATAAGTGCACAATGAATGTTGAAAATATAAATGTAAATGATCATAATGATTATTCCCATTTATAAATCAGATTGTGTTGAAGTTGGATTGTGATTGGCGACCGACAATAATTAAGCAACGAAATAACAAAAGCTAATGGACGTCATTAGTATGAGCATTACGATCGCCTTCCATAAACAGACTTTTATTCAAATATACTTATAATTTCGCTTTTTCACATGCGCAAGAAGAATTGAACTATAATGACTTCATAAATATCTAGTTTACCAACGTAGAGCCTAATGCAGGAACATTGACAGGTTGTATTTGATTATCCAGTTCGGTGTCGAAACATATTCATTACTTTTTGTCGCGTAATTTACAGCAACGGCACACACTACATCGCCATTGACCGATAGAACACTAAATTCACATGGCTACATAAATCTAAAAATGTTTGATCCTGTGTTTTGTAACCCGTCTTGATTTACGCCGGCAGGTCGCGCAATAAACATTTCGTTACACGACGGACAATACAAAAAAGGTTCTAAACCACATTTTTTCCGTATCATAGAACACAAACAGTATTTATTTACGATTTTCCTGCAATAATTCAAAAGATAAGCGCCGGATTTCAAAAACGCACAATTTATAACGGCATTAATCAATTTTATGGGTACAAAAAGAATGAACAATCCCCCAACAAATTTGAATCTATTAATATGGGTTTAATTGAATTTGCAATAGGAAACACAAATCGCCATTCGATTGGTTTCGGCTGGATTTTGTTTCCGCAGAATGAAAGATTGATCCTTAATTGTACTTTGATTGAACTTCACTAATTCTTTGTGTAAAAATACGTAAAATATTCAAATATAATGGTTTAAAAAACTGACTCCACATTATGTTACGTAAATAAATTGTGCATAATATTCAACTTTTCTCTAACGTAGAATTTTTAGTTTTGTAATCAGAAAAGTTAATCATACGTCTACAGAGTAATTAATCTATCTGATTCATTGGAAATTTATGGAAAACTAAATGAGGCATCATTTAAAATTTTGCTCTCTGTTATAGAGCGATGCTGTCTATTTGAAATATTCTTAAAGAACTATATTTTTTTTAAATGTAACCTTAATTCTGAACGTACTGCATTTGGAATCGATTTCATATCTTTATTTGTTTTTGAGATATTTTTTAACAAAATTCCATAGATGGAGTGAATAAATAAAACTTCGGTATGTATAACCATCAAGTATAACGTTTAAAAATTCTTTCTTGGTATACACATTAACAAAATTGTGTAATTAGAGGACCATTATTACTATTCCATAATTTGGTGTTTGGTATTTACGTTTACTTGTTCCTACTTCAAATGCCAATAACCTTATTGTTTCAAATAGAATGATCATAACATTTTCACACTATAGCTTATCCTACAGCTGCAGGTATTTTAATTTACTTTTTTACTACTTCAAATGACAATAACTTCTTATTTCAAATGAAAATACCATACAAATTTCACAAAATTCGTTTCAGAATTTTAATCCTTGCTGATATGTTATAATATATAAATATTTATACAGAGACATTACTAATAATATGGCAAGATGAATATTGTCACAAACGTACTTTGAAGGATATCACAATTCATTTTCACAATCATAAATATGTAATTTGAAATGAAATAAAACATTACAAAAATTAGCACTAAGAAATTTAAAAAAAAATTATAGTTTAAATAAATTTAAAACCCTCTGAGACACACACTTGTTGAAATAGAAAGTAATTTACATTTAAAATGAAAAAAAATGTAGTATTTTGGAATAATATAACGTAATTACAACTCTTTTGTTAATGTATGGAATGTATTTTTTAACGGTACAACTGTTAATGAATCAGACATCTTGAAAAATCCAAAAAAAAATAATATTTTAAATGAAATAGGGACTTAATTTTATGTAAAATTAAAAAATGTAATAATATGTATAGAAATGCACTTGAAAAAACAACATTAATATTACTACCGGTTCAACCGGACAGTGCACTGAAAATATATAAAAGAACTAGATATCACAATATATTATATTTAATCATAGCAAAGCGAAAACAAATCCCAATGGCCTTACGAAAACAAATTGTAGATTTTAGAAATGAGGGTATGTCTAACAATCGAATTTGACACTTGTAGATCAGAGCCGACAGACCTTGCAATACGAAAATAATTCTTGGTAGGTGTATATCCCAGAAAAATCATGGATTATAAACAGTTCAATTTTAGGATTTATAAACTTTTGTCCAGGAGTGCAATTGTAACTGGAAATTAGATCAGATTAATATCTTTTTTAGTTCTCTGTAAACATTTAATGAATCAGTTCGTTGAATCACACTCAACTATACTATATATCGTTTTTATGTTCAATCGTCATATATTTATTGCTATCACATATTTAATTAATTAGTTAAATTGTGTCAATTAAGCTTTATTTAAATAAATTACATATCAAAAATGTAACGTCAACAGAATATTTTACAACAGATTAAATTTCTCTTCAAAACAAAGGTAAAACTTCCTGAATTTGAATTTAACAAATACAACATTGGTTGAAACGAAATTTTCCATTGCATTAGCCTGGACTACAAAACAGATATAATTGATTCATACTCAACTTCCTTTGAGTAATTCGAGCGCTTGCACAGAACGGGTGGCTCGTAAACACACAAGATGAATAAATGCAACAAACGCATATTTATGTAGCACTTGCATGTCGGGTATTCGAGACAATATCAGGGAAAATTCCATTCGACTCGCATTGGTATTTTATCAAAGAACATCGGTATTTGTTGTATGTGACAGAGGGCGTCTCGCTCTTATTTTCCATCGCGAGCCTAGTCAAGCTGAAAATAATAAAATGAACATTTCTGGGTCTTATTCAGTTGAATTTTAGATACGTCAAACCATCATGATCGTCGAAAATTACCATACAAATGGAAGTCTGTGCCGCAGACTGCGCGACGGATGTGACTCCACTCGGCGTCTTCAGTTGAGATACATGAAACGAAGTTCCGTAATATGATGAATAGAAATGTTGATGTTTATTAAATGGTTATTTTCTATTACGAGTGGAATTCCGTTTTGTAAAATACTAGGAAACATACAAGCAAAATTTCAATTTGATTTATGAGAACTGTGTCAGAACATATTTTTTTTTATTTACGTAAATATTAAATTTGTAGATTTTTATTATTTACCTAGAATAAATATACAATAAACTGTTATTAAAATTGTTTCATGCAAAGCAAATAAATATTTATTTAACGTGGCCTTTTGCATATTATTTCCATTTTGGTAATTTTTTAAATCCATTCACAGTGATATTGTTAAAAATTTAATTTATATGCAAAATATCGCATTCGCCAAGCTTATAGATTAAATATACACATTTGAATATAATACTTTTATAAACAAGAAATAAATGAAAATATATTTTAATTAATTAAAGAGCTTTTATATTTTATTGTTTTATAAATTTGATAAATTTTCATGCTTCTGTTTATATCGTATTTTATTTTTTGCATAAATGAATAAATATTTAGCAATCAAAATAATTGGTTTTATGGCGACAAAAATTAAAGTACATTGTCTTTATTTTTTTCACAAAAGAGAGTCCAATATTATTAGTTATTCTGCCCGATGCTCCATGTAGAAAAATATAGCACAACAAGACCAAACTAGAACTTATTATGATTCCGCCCACACTTGTTAAACAACCGCTTGCCTTTCGGAGGACCGGTTGTGTACCATTCATAAAATATTAGTGAACAAACCAACTTGGAAGATAACAAACTCGTGAATTTATTAACCTCCCGCAATATAATAAGAAAAAGTTCTGATTTGAAATAACAACCCTCTCCCGAGGCGATTCATCTTAAACAGCCGGAATCTCCGCTTTAATTTAAAACTTCATGCAAACATTTATTTTTCTACTTATACTAGCTGCGTAGGAGAGCAATCAGTTTGAAATAGAGAACGGTAAACAATACGGGATAAATTGGGCGCATAAAAAACAAATCTATCTTGTTGAAATGGGGTCCAACGTATAAAATCCGAGATTTTGTGTTTACAAAGACTGGAAACGCGATAAATCATAATCCGGCAACTTGTAACTATCAGGCTCAGTCCATTCGACGGAAAACATTTTGAAAGGCTCTAAATTACCAACAGAAGCGACCCGAGCTGTTATTGCGAACTTTTCGATGGGAAATAATTGAAAGCGATGTGAAATACTCGCGAGATCTCGAATCTGGAAAGAATTTATCGGCAAATTAATTTGGGGATTGCAGCTTTTAAAACAGCAAACCTGCGGAATTTATTGTTATATCCTTCAAGTTTTTTATTATGTTTCCTTTCTACCGTGTTTTAACTTGAACTTGAAAAATATGTTTCCGTTTGCTAAATATACATCTCACGGTATTTTATTTGTAGTGTTATCATGATTTGAGTTATTGCGATTGGGCTTTTTTGTTGCGTCGTGACGTTGGTAAAGTGGTGAGAGATGAGTAGCTGACTTTACAGATTCGGGGTAGCGAAATTGGATTGCGGGTACAGGACGCGATCGCTTCAATATCAAAAAGCAACCGGATCGAAGCTGATTTATGTTTTATGTAGGCCATACACTTAGAATTGATGCCGACTACGTAACCCGTAAATTCTTCTTATGGACGGCCATACAAACAATGTGCAAATTCCAACATTCCTACTGTATTTGGGGATTGGAATTTAATAGTTTTTGAGAAATAGGTCACTGTTAAATACCATATTTATGATTTAACCAAACTTACCTTGCATAATAGTAACAACAATCGATATAAATATTTTCTATTTAAACAGATAATTTAAATCAAAAAAAAATACTTTGCAAATTTTTTACTTCGTTTAATACATCAATATTTTATAAAAATGTCGTTCAGTCTTTTGATAAGGAAAAAGTACACATTATAAATATCTCTCTTTCGACAATAAACAATGGTACAATATTTCCATTAATCGTCTTTTTGTTAGCAAATATGCTTGACACTATTAATTTTAATTAACTAATTAATTAACAAGCAATGACGTTTATCATTAAATGTGAATATTACTTAGCAACTTTATCGTTAAAAAGTTGAATTAATGGAAATAAATAATAATGAATTTAAAGAATAATTTATTTCAAAATGTATCAGAGAGAATTCAAAAACGAACAGAAAGTAAAGAAAACATTTTGATAATAAAAGTGTGGTCAACATTCCTAGTGGAATTAATATTTTCAGTAAAACTTGAGGGAAGATTAGTATCAACAAAAAAAAAACAAATTAAGTAAATTATTGGAACATTTATATTTCTAAAAATATTTGCCATTGACAAATATTTATTAATTAAAATGTTAAATTTTAAAACAATTTGAAACTAAAATCCACAGAAACCCGCAGAAAATAAACTTTTAGTCCAAAAATATTTAATTGAATTTTTAGTTAAAGTTGCATCCGATTTTTAAAGTATAAGAACTAATATAAATCAAGAGGCACGAATGGTGTTTGAAGTAAATGGTTTTAAATTGTTACTGCGAACGAGCAGATGAAAAGTTTAAAATTATGTCGTTCAGCACAGATGCAGTTTTCTTAAAATTTTTGTCGCTTCTTAAATTTATCATTCAGAAAGTAAATGAGTGCAGAAGTTCTAAAATTTTATAATTAATATTAAAGTTTATAATATATTCAAGAATTTGTGCATTTTATAATATACCATGTTTATATAATCTTTTTATATAACTTTTTTATTTATAAGTCAATTATAATAAGGTATAACTCAAAAGATAGGCAATAAAAAGTATCTTGTTGGCACTAAAAATTAAGGTAATCAATGCGTTATGTCAGTATCTGAAACATATTTGGGATTTTATTTCGAGGTTTATTAATATTTAATTTTTTTATGAATACACCTATTCTGAAGGACGAGAAATTCAATTCTATGCTTATTTTTTAAATAGAAAATACATATTTTCTTTATAATATAAATTGATCAAATTTCCTTATTTTCATAAGAAAACCCTCAAGTGAGACAGGGAGTAACATTCAAATTTTAAAGATTAGTTTCTATTTTTTATTACAGGTTCGAAACTGGCTAAATACGTAAGATTTGTCTGAAACGTTTTTTTTTTTTTTTCAATTTTTAACACAAGTGCTACTCTAGAAAATCAAGGTGGAAGTCCCGTCGTCTCATTATCCTTGAATTAGGGTGTTTTATTTTTTTCAATAGAGAAATGGAAAATGGTAAGCTTCCTCTAGTACGGTGCTATATCTCATGGGTAAAAAACACAATTTAGATAAATCCAGCATTTATACGTAATACTAATTGTGGGCTCCTTTTTAAAATTTCAAAATTACCATTTTCACCTAAAAGAAGTAGTCATTTTAACACTAATGTATTTCCCTCGCGGAATGATTATATTTTATTTTGAAATATTTTTTCAAATAAATTCACGAGAAATGTTCAGATTAAAAAATCACCCTGCATAAAAATTAATATGACAAATAATATAACAAATCACAATACTTGAATAAATTAAAGGAAGCAATGATAAAGCATATTTTATTAATTATTTATATGAGTAAAATTTTATTACATTTAAATGATAATATAATAAAATTAACTTGAATGTGCTATTGGAATGGGATATGTTCAATAAATTATTTTAAATTATTAAAAATAAATAATTCATTCGATATATTAATAATAAAGCTTATATAATTTATATGACTTTATTACTTTCAATGGAGAGGCACGATAATTCTATATACATATTGTTATCATGAACTACAAATAAATTATTTTAAATTTTATTAAATATTTGAATATAGTGTCATAGTTTATATTATATTTTAAATATCCATTAGCATATTTTCTATTACTTTCAAAGTAGTTGTGAAACTTAATGCCTAAATTTAAAGTTTGTTAGATCGGGCTTTCAAGTTTTGAAATGGAAGTGCTTTTATCCATATACAATACATCTCATAGTCTGGTTTACCATTGATTGTCTCAACAAAAGTTTTGAAGCATTCACTTTAAAACTATAAAAATGGATTGGTCCAGTATTTATTTTGCAATTACGAGGCAGGTAAAAGTTTAAATTTTATTAGGAATGTCACCAAACAATAAAACGACACTAACTTTAATTTTATAACCCCCTGGTGAGCACTATTACTCACTCCTCCGTTGTAATGTACCAATAGAAAGTTGAGGACGAGCATGACTTGAAGAAATATCGATAACTTATATCTCCCTTAAATAAAAAACAACAGGAAATATATATTTTCACTGGAATTCAGGCAACGTAGCAATGGACCGAATCAAGACCGGACTATCAATGAGTTCTGATGTTTCAGAAGTTATATCTCGGCACTTACTCTCTGAAAATTGTGGATATCATTTATAAAAAAAGCTACCACATTTTTGGCAGTAACCACGTGAAATTTTACTTTTAGATCTCGACAATTCATCAAACATTCAACACAAATATTTTCACTAAACACAACGACAGTCGTATAAAACACCCATTACAGCACACATAATAAAGTTTTCAGCTGCACAAAAAATTAACACAAATGAAAACTGTCATTTAGCATCTCATTGTCCTTTTTGAATGTATCAGGTTATTTCTGTTGCGGTCACTAAATGCGGGAACATTACTTATGCGCATTAACTTTACTGCTTTACATTATGTTGCATTAATTTTCATACAGTTGTTTTATAGTTGCTCCACCGAAAGTTATTACACGAAAGGAGTATTTTACATAGCGAATGTTAATATAAGGTAATATATAGGGAGAGATATGTTTAAATTTAATTTATTACTGAATTAAAAATGATAAGTTTAAAATCAGGCTAAATATGTGCATACTGAACGGCGAGTTAAATTTATGGAGATTTTATTAAATACATATTTAATTTGGTGTGTGACACGATTATTCCATAAAATTGTGAAAATTTTCATAAATTTGTTATTAATACGAAAGGCAATAAAAGATTTTTTTATGAATATATAAAATTTTAATATAACAGTGGATTTAATTTATTCGTCACTGTTATTACTACTTTTTAATAACAAGAGAGAAAATATTTTAAGGTTTAAGGTTTAAAATTAATTTATTTGTCAATAAAAAAATTTAATTAGATTTTACGGGTTGAAGTTTAAATAACCTTTTTATTTTTAAGTCCAATTTGAATAATAATACCTCAAAAGTGAGACAATCAATGTTACAGACACTGTCACTAGAAAGAGGTATACTATATATATAATTTTTAACTCAAAAAATCAGAAAAATCGATTAATAAATTTTTATTAAAGTAATTACGTTATTGAGTTTGGAGTATTGTGTGTATATATAATTTCATTAAAGATATTGTTACTCTTATGACAGAACAAAAAATTTTCTGATAAAATTTCATTTAAACAAACAGGTGAAATAAAAACGAAAAAAACTCAAAATATCAACTATATACATTAATTTTCACAACTTATATATTGTTTGTTAAAACATCCTTAGATCTAAAAAGTGGTTTATATAGTCAGGAGTAAATTCATTAGAATAATCTGACTTTTAATTCCACATACCTATTTTTTATATGAATATTTTGTGAAATTTGGTATACTCCGGGATAAGAACTTAAATCACATACTTAATTTTCATAAACAAATACACAAATAAGTTTTTCTCTTTTTTATTGACTAAAAGTATTGTAATAAACCCCTACCGGGTAATACAAAAATATTTTTATTTATACACCCAGTCTATTTCAAGAAATAGGTGACTGATCTCAGATTAGCGAAACTCGTAAACAAATTGTAATTTATTTTATATTATTCGTTGTTCACTCTTTTGTTATTTATACAATGTTGGAATCCTCTGCAAAACAACGTTGGAAATCGTTCTTTGGGACCTTTTCTGGAATCCGGGACATCGTACTTTGGTTCTCTTCTATGAACTCGTAATGTTCCTATTTCATGACCAATTTTAGTTTAGGGAATAGCCAGAAGTCTGCTGGTGTTAAATCTGGCGAATATGGCGGACCTTCACTATTCCGCACGATCCTCGCTTCCAACACAAGTAATTATTTTCAGTAATCCTGGTCCTGGACCAACCCCGAAATAATACTGACCCGTGATCATCTAACCTTGAGGCGTGAATTTTGATTTTAAAATTCATGATTTTCAATGACGAAGTGGCAAAGGTTGATTTGGGAAATACACTAGAAAAATAAAAATTTCGTGAGTGATTAAATGTATGTTTACCTATTTATTTCAGTTTTCATATTCTGGGGTTACCTGAGGAAATTTATAGCACTGTGTATATTTTATTAAATACTCAAATTTCCTCTTTAAATTATATTTAAAAATTTGACACCAATAAATTTAATAATGGAAAATAAAGATTTATAGAATATAAATATAAGAATATTTATATTCTATAAACATATATGTCTCAAATATTTTATACAGTAATAAAGAGAATAATAAAGAAAGACCCACACAGTATCAGCAGTTTGAAGAATACGTATTCCAATACAAAAAATATTTTTTTATATTTTGTAAATCAAAATAAAAAACAATAAAGATTATTTTATACGCAAATTCAATTTTTCAAAAAACTCTATTTGTGTCAATAGTATCAAATAAAAATTTCAATATAAAAACGTAACAACATATATTTTATATTTAATTGCCTAAATTACTGATGCAAAACCAAATAGTAAACACAATACGTACACAACATGCATAACTAACAAAAGCGAGAATGCAGTAATTAAACTTTACGTATGGTACGTTTCAATAATTCAGCGGCGCCTCGAGCTTTTGTTTCGTTACGGTCCCGCTGTTGTAATCAACGACTTAAGTTCGAGACGCTTTCGGAGACAGAATGCGTTAATGTCGATTAATTGCAAGCGTTAAATTTTCGGAAAGGCATAAAATCATCCCTTTGCGTTTCGACAAGGGTGCCATTAAATGGATGATGAACATCTGGCACACAGATGCTTGAAAAGCATTTTATGAATTCATGTTCGGCGGACCGTTTAAATGTTTAACTTGTTGTAAAAATGGTGAATATACCTATGTGTTCCCGGAACTATTGAATTACGAACCCGGACGGGGAACAGGGAAAAAATCCGGGAGCGTTTTATGAAGTTGTCTGATCGATATGACGTAGTTAACATTCAGCTCAGGTGTTCGGCGAGAAGCAACTAAGTTTCAATTGGTGGAGTCGAAAGAAAAGGGTCTATTTGGGATCTGAATTAAGCAACTTTTAAAATTTGGTTAAACATTTACGACGGGATGCCGACAGATAATTAAGACTAATCAACAAAAAGCCCCAGACAGCGTACAGTTGAAATTGTTAATTAATTAGTATGTCAGTTAACAATTCACAAACTGCAACAAAAACATCCCTTCGTACTTCATAAGACATTGTCAATTACCGAATTCTGCCCGAAAATCACCGTTAAGATTTAATCTTAACGGCCAAAACCCGTCATAAAACTAGAAAAAATGCGAACGTATAAAGCCAATTTTATGGGACCCAAAGCGTTCGTCGTGCGAGCGTAAAATTTCGGTTTTATTGTTGCAAAACTCTATGCCAATTTAAAAAATGCCTTCCACGGAGTTTTATAACGGCCTGCTGTATATTTTATGGGCACCACTGACTCGAAACAACTAGGTAAGTAATTGAATGGGTTTATCAAAGGAATAAATGTAATTTAATGAAAAAAATATATATATATATATATATAGTAATTTAGCAAACCACAAATTCTTTTTGACTTTGTATAAGGCCACATGAACAGAAACTAGTACACAACATATGAATGTGGAAAAATAGAAGGACCATAATTATCCTCCTACACTAATTTACAGGTTTTTAGATTTTTTATAAATGCTTTTTTATTGTTTTACATTCTGAAAAACGGTGAGAAAATCTTAAAATACAGTGCTACCAACCACCTTAAGTTTAACTTACTTAAAACAATTCTCTCAATTTGCACGTATACAAGGTGTCCCGAGATTAGTGTAAAAGATTTTAAACATGTTCTATGCTCAAAATAAGTCATAGTTTTTTATCATGTTATCATTCCTAAGATGACACACACACTATCAAAATCTTACTCTAACATGATGATACAGATGAAGGCACAGCATCTACGTGATTGTACTTAACTATAATATATTGGACAGGAATCTGAGGCCATGACATTTTTTAACTTATAATATCTTCTATATTAATTTCGAGACACTGTATAATTTCAATGACAAACATCAAATGTAAATCTACCAGTAATGTTTGCATGAAAATGTAAAAAATTAGGAGAAGTACGTACAAATCAAATTTAATATTAAATATTTAATTTATTTTCAGTAGTAAGGCAGTATAAGTCAGTTTCAGTTAGAGTGCATAGTAAGGAAAATATAGGAAAAATTGTTTTAATAAAACCTATGCGAGTAAAGAATCATTGGTTTTAACCTGTTTTATTTACTAATATAAATCCAACAAGAGTAATGAAACTTACAGGCTGTATAAATTTAACTGCTGACTTTAGATTGATAGAAAGACGTGTTATCAGAGTTGTAATTTTTTAAAGAATCTCATAAATAATATTTATTATTCATAGATAAAACTCATTCTAATTTCAATGTTGCGTGTCAGTTTTTATATTTAACTGGGGAAACTAAGAACAAAATGAAAAAACCGCAGCATTTTAAATTAAACTGAGTTGAACATCTGGTGTTTCCTCAGAGTAGTTTATGTTAATCGTAGACCTTGCCTTAATGAAATAATTTTTAACTCTTTATCGATTTGTTTTTTAATAACAAAGAAAGAACAAATGATTGTACTAATTATGGTATTGTAAACTTATTTGAGAAAACGTCATAGAATATTAAAACGCTTTCCTAATGTTCACGTATTCTTTCGACATGAATATTAAGGTGTATTCAAACTACACCATTGTACGAATGTAATCCCATTTATCAGCGTGGCTTTCCCAAATGCGACCATGACACAATACAACGTGCATTTTCGTGCTTGTGTAAACCGCATATGTGAAATTTAAGCTGACTTCCCCACCGCATATCTCGCGTTGTTCGAAATTTTCAAGAGTGCACGAAAACGGGGAGAATTTCCCGCACTTTGAGGGTTTGTAGGACAGTGTCTAAGAGCGGTTTTACGAATCAGTTAATGGTCATTCACATTTCAAGATATACTTGACTTAAACTGTCTCAGGACTTTTGCCATCATTTTTTTTGAGCCGGTCTGATTATAATTACGTCGCCAAAAGTTGTCCAATTTAATTTTTTGCGGTCGTGCGATTAGTCTAATTAAAATTGATAAAAAGCCGGCTTGTTACAATGACGGCTCAGACAAAATCTGGGTCTTATGTTTTAACTGGCAACGACTTAACAAAAAAACGACCTTTGAACTAAACCCCTTCTTATTACGGCTAATATCTGTGGATAAGAATATGTTTTTAAACAGTGTAATTCGCCGTAAAGGCGTCTGCTCCGCAAGCACTTTTCCTCCGTTTTCTTTGTCGTACTTCATGTGCTCTCAGACGGCTGCATCGTTATGTTTATCTCGGTTAAACACCGATCGTATCAGTCGAAACAATTTTCTTTAGGTTTTCTTTGGAGGTACGTGCGTCAAAAGGAAGGATTAAGTAGAACGAACTCATCAGGGCAAAGGAGATATCTTCTTATCGTTCTCAATCTTATAAATTTCTATAAAGGAAATTGACAATTCGGCAGTTCAAAAAAAAAAAAAATTACTGTGTATGATAAAATTTCAAGTTCCATGTTACAATATTAGAATAATATAAAAAATATATAAAAATTAATAAGTTTTTAGATAAACAAGTGTTTTAATATCATGTAAAAATAACATGTGTATAAATTAAAAATTTAAATAGCACTTTAAATAAACTTATATTTTGAATTAATTAAATTAAAAAAAATCTTCTATGAATAAATAAAAAATATATAAAATATTTATTAAACATTTATGGGGTATGTGTACAAATTGTTGGAAATAAATTTTTTTTAAAGGGTGCAAAAATACAACTCCATTTTTTAAATTTAATATTTATTTAATGTTATAAATAATTTAGAAACAAAATTATTAGATATTCAGTATCATTATTGTTTGTTAAATACTTTTAATTCATATTTGTTGATAAAGCCTCACAACTTATTTAGAAGTTATTCTGATGCCAGAACAATCGAGCCCTTTTCGTGTATATTTATTATTCACTTTAGGCTAAATTGGCAACGGAACAAAGTTTCATTAAAGTAATTTTGTCAAATTGCGTTTTCTTTGTTTTCTTAACTAAGGTGATTAGTGTAATTTTTCTTCTATGCAAATTTATTCCTATTAAATTCGTAATTTCGGCGTTTGACAACGAAATGAGTTCATCCATCAACACTATTAAAAAATATTTTTAAGCCAAACAAAAAAATACATGCCTCTGGAAATTAAGATAAAGTTAGTGCAGTTAAAAAAATCCTCACTAAAATTGTTGTAATCCTTTCACATTCATATTCATCATGATATTTTAATTCAAATGGAATAATTCCTTCTTGATATTGTCGTGTGAAATGAGATAATTTTCAAGTTTCCAAATATAATAAAAAGGAAATATTAAAAAGTTTCCAATCTCGTATTCTTTAAATCTAAGAAGTGACACTAAGATGTTGACATTTGATAAATAAGCAAGATTAGCAAGGAAAGATAGAAATGTTGCAGGTTTCTTTGTAAACAACTAGAGTTCTTTTAAGTATCAAACTTCAAAGTAACATGCAATAAAACTAAGTAGGATTGCCGTATATTCGTTGGCAAGTTACCGAAGTAATTATAAAACTGAAAACATAAACGTATGCATAAGACTCACATTAAAACTGCGTCGCCTCGCCCCGTATATAAATTGCAGTTTTAGCGTGGCGCTTAAAATTAACGCTTGAATATTTTTCCCATCCCCCAACCGTATAGCCAGCAGTAAATTCCTTCCACATACTTCAAGGGTTGGGACGCACCGTGACTGGCCGTACATAAAAATTCAGTAGACACAGAGCAGTGGAGAGACACTAATTACTCAGAACGGGCCGGAGTGTCCCTCGAAATTACTTTTACGCCTCCCAACACTTAACGACTTAAAAACATCTGTTAAATTCAAAGTAGTTGCGCACTTCGAATTGTAAATCGTCGTTGCCCGGACCCTGTTTTCCGGTCCCGGAGCCACTTATTTACAGTTTCGGTTTTAAAAGGCGACTGTAATTGAGATTTCGGATCCCGCCACTACCGACCATTCCTCGGTTAATGTTGCGGCTCCGACTTTTTTCTTTCCTCTTTTATTCGGATGTATCATTTAGATGAAGATTTACCGGAAACATTTCACAACAATACACTTTTTGTTTTATTTGTTTTAATATGCACAAAATCAAGAAAAAGAATTTAAATAATAATTTAAATAAAAAATCTTATTTACGTTATTAGAAATAATATTTCAAAAAGTGCAATATACATAAAATTAATAAATTAACATTGAAAAGCTTTAAATAAAAATTGAATTGAATTGAAGCAAGACTATTTTTTATGTTTATTATTGTTTCAAAATTGAAATTTATTAATATTAATTAAATAATTATCATTACATAATATTTGAATGCTTCCATGTTTATTTAATCAAAGTTATTGTTTTCACGCTGATTCAATTAAGGATAGCACATAATATAGTGAAAATCATTAGATATAAAATCCAATTTACTGGAATTGTTACCCAGTTCAGTAATAAACTTCAATATATCCATCCGTATTTCAATTATTGATATTTTTGGCAAAATTATATCATAATTATAACCGAATAATCAATAAAACTAATCGGAAAATTGAAAATTATTACCATAAACATATATGTATTATGGATATTAATTTCCTATATGTTTGAGTGAATTAATCAGAAAGTTATGTGCATATATTCTTGATGCAGTTATGCAAAACAATCAAGATATCGACTTCCTGAAAAGCCCCCCAGACAAAACAAGCGGAAATCGAAGCTCTAACAAGAAAGTTTGTTCGCCGAACTGAAGATCATAAATTAGACCGGCAAGATTATTTTCTGGTCGATAAATTAAATTTGTTTTATTAGTCGTGGATATAATGGCGGACCGAAAGTTCTTGTTCGATCTGGAAGTGAGCGACATCAAAAGTTTGCTGTCGCATCAGCTGATAAACGGGTCTCCAGTGATTCCTGATGGAAAACGTCGTTGCTACAGTCGATTGTACACGCATCAAAAGTAAGATAAAACGTTCACGTTGCTGCGATAAAGCAGACACTAACACAAATCAATTTCCTATCGTGTCGCACTTGTAGCATGCTTTTTACTTGCAGGATGAAACACTGGTTTGGATGTTATGGGATCACGTTGTCTGTCGGTTGAAAGTAACATTCTTTTGGCGCCTTCATTCTAACTTTACATACTATAAACCTCTGTATTTTAACGTATAGTGTTGATTTGTGTTACGGTTTATTAAAAAAAATAATTTAACTTATGTTCCTCTAAAATGTCTCAAGATACCTTACATCCATTTAAGAGGGAAACACACCTGTAATTATTTTATCGATTATTCATTTTAATTAACAAAATGTTCGAAAGGTAGGTAATAAAAAACTTCAGCGCAACTTATCTATATTATTCATCAGAGACCTATTACAACATTTTTATAGTCAAAAAATGAGAAAGTCTTTTATTAAAAAATAGTTAATTTCTCAGAATATTAGAGTAACATAATGCATTAGTTTTCACAATTCTTGCAATTATTGTTAACAATTCCCACAGGTTTAATTTTATCTGATAACTATGTTTAGTAATGGCATCATCTATTAATACATTTCATAACTTATCCGAATTTTTTTAACCAGATATGCACTTCTAAATAATAAGTCGATTCCATAAAAAAATTCTAATAAAAGTCGAACAGAAAAGGAAATAATGTTAAAGTTTGTAACAAACCTCGTTTTTGTACTTTTTATGCAGTGTTTACTTCTTAATATTTTCAATTATTGTAACCCAAACAATTTTATCTAGTTTTTTAGTTAATTTAGTTATCTATAAAACATAAAGCAAGCATCTTAATATGTATACTACGTGCAAAAAAAACGCATCACCTAGAAATAATTGATTTATTCAAAATTTTTTTTTAGAAAAATATTAACTTATTACAGAATAATAATTGATTAAAAAATTAAACAAAAATCTTAAAGCATAAATTGTCAGAAGTTAATAATGGGTCGGACCCCCTCTTTGATTATGACATTCATTGAAATGTCGTAGCATCGATCTAATGAGATTGTCGATATTTACTTGGGGTATTTCCATACACTCGTCTTAGTTTATTATGAGTTTTGGAGGGCCCTGTAAATTCCTTAAGCGTCGCCCCATCATATCCCACACATGCTCGATTGGGGAAAGGTCTGAAGATCTGGGTGGCCAAGACAGCTAATTCACATGAGAGGTTTAAGTTTAATGTATTCCTGGCAATATGTGAACGGGCAATATCTTGCTGCAATTATTAATTCGAAATCTCTTTTTATTTAGGGGAAAAAATAAGCCTCCAAAACGTCATCCACATATCGCTGGGACGTCATATTGCCACTAATGAAAACTGAGCAACCATAAGCATAAACAGTAGTACCCTATAGTGTTATGAATGTAACTCTCCACATCAAAGCGAGGATCATGTCTTTCTCCACGTCGCCGTCTTACTGACACATGGTCATCGTTCATGCTCAAACAAAAGAGTGATTCATCACTAAACACAATGTGATTCCATGTGCTGGTAGAAATAATTCTAAAAAATAGACATAAATCCGTAGGTCAAAAGACTTTATATCGGTAAACAAATCGAATACCAATTGACTTGCCTTCATCGGCAAAAAATTCATCAACAATCAGTCGCGTTAAACTCATCCCGTCCCTTAGGGCCAATAATCTAACTAATAACTCCTGCTGTACCTCTTCTGGCCTCTTCATTCCATGACTGTCAACATCGCATTAGAATACTCGCATTCCTGTTCAAACGCGACGTTATTTCTCGAAAAGAAATTTCTGCTTCATCCAGACCCAGTAACTAATAATTCAAAAATAGGATGACTCAGATATCAAAGATATTCTGACCACCACAAAAAAAAAATAGTCCAGAAGTGAAAAAGATCCTTAAAAATGATTGATTTAAAATGTAACATTGTTACATAGTCTTTTGGGGTAAAAAGAGTGTGTATTAGAGAGTAATGTTAAAAATGTAGAAGATTTCTTTAGAATCAAAGTCAAACACGGGCTGAAAAAGATGACGTATTGCTTTGAGAAACTTCAAAGGAACAACAATTAATCAAGCTGCATATGAAATATTTTATGCAAATTTAAATAAAAAGTAAACTTATTCGTAGTTTAAAAATGCATATAATTAATAAATTAAGTAGTATGTGTATATTTAAAACATGTATAAATATTTTAATTCAATTTTTTTATGAAAATACTTTTTTTTCATATGTACTCATACTTTTTTTCATATGTTTTTTATTTTAATTTAGTTTTCTAATAATTAGTTATACAATTTTCAAAATAAAAAAGTAAAGTAATCCATTAATATATGTATTTTCAGACCTATATCAGAAGGATATCTGACCGGAAAACCTGTGTTATTATACTAATAAAAATTAAATTATAAATTTTTATCTAAATTATAATTGAATAACATAATGTAAATTTAAAATATTTGATAATTAAATATGAATATTAGGCCTGTGGCTACAAAAATTATAAATTAAATTTTAAAAAATTATTTGATAATTAAATTAAAACACCGAAATACATATTTATACCTGAATATCGCATATATTATAAAATTATTAAATAGAAATTTTCCACTCTATTCATTTTGTCATATATCAAATTATTTCAATAAAACCTTGAAATATTATTTTAAACATCTCATTAAAGTTACACTTACATTTTAACATTTATTTAAATGATCTTTAAATGTAACTTTAAGCTTGATGTATGTTTAATATTAATATCTGTGGGCTATTTTTAAAAAATCAATCAATATGAACTAAATTTTACAGCGAGCTCTATGTTCTAAGTTATGATATACTTCTTAAGATAATTATATTAAAAATAACTTATATATTTTTAATATAATATAATAATTAATGATAATTAATATAATTTTTATTAATTTTATGTTTAATTTAAGGTTTTTAAGGTTCATATATTAAATATTTAAATAAGATTACTTGAAATAAATAACTTATTATAAATACAGTTAAATTTCTATTAGACGGAAATGTTTAACTATAGACCTAGTAAATTTTAAAATCTTTAATAAAATACCTATATGTAAAACATTGAATATTTTTTAAATAAAAGTTTTGTAAACACTGCTGTAGACATTTCATCCCCATCATATTTCCCAACTAAACCTATCTAAAATCTTTCAATAAAAGTATATTAAAACTTGGCTCCGTATAACGAATATCATTATTCCCGGTATAATCCGAGTCAAGTCCCGGTTCCGATCCCTGGATCATGCATAAATCAGTACCGAAAACTTACAAAGTGCATACCGGATAATGATGCTGGATTCTTATCGCCCGTAACCGAATTTCAAAACGGTTTACCGTCAGTTCGGCTCCTAAAATAACAGAACAAGAAGCGAAGATGCGCCATTCCATTCCGAGTTTGATTCTCGTCATGCCGAACGCGAACTAGCATCTAGGCACTAGTAATAGTTCGGCGTCCCGAAACTCTATACGATCCAATAACACGCGCTTGCTGATGCTAATATAATTAGCGACGTAGTTAGGTAATGCCGTAATAATAAGTTATTAGAGAAGTAACAGGTATATTATCACTGATGGGAACATGTTTCCTCGGATTATAATTGGGAGATGCGGATTCGAGGCGAAAACAAACAAACTCCCACGCTACGTAATTTGTTTTGCGTATTATCGCTGGATGCAATTACTTACTGATTAGGAAGGAGATGGCAATCGGTTTATGCGATTGCGTTTTTGTGGTAAATGGAAAATGTTTTGCCCACCCAAAAATATCGTCATTTCGTGGAAATTATTTATGTTTTCTATTTGATTTGTGAACTAACTGATTTACATCAAATATCGAATCTGTATGTACCTATTTTTTTGACAAATATTATTAAATTTGCATTTGTTTATTTAAATGAATACAAAATAATTTATAGTTGGGTTCAAATATTCATTCGTATTTGTATAAAACTGCGCGCATTCGCGAGTTTTTTACATTTTCCTGCTGGTAACTTATTTATACGTATTCTATAAATAAATCTAAAATACAATTAAACAGATTTAATACATAATAGTACAGTACAATTGGAAAAAAATATTTCTTAATTACGGCCAATGCTTTAGATATTTACAAAATTTACAATTACGATTAACCCATTAAATGAAAAAAACTTAATCATAAGCAATTTAATACATAATAATATATGTTTTGTGTTTTTTCTACAAACATACTTTGTAATCATATTTTTATGATGTTCTTTAGACGTTGACATTTTTTCTGATTATAGTATTTAACTAAATTATAATCATAAACGTGAAGATGGAATTTAATAAACGAACTAAATTAACTAAAAGTAAAGTATAACCAATACTTTACATTTAATAAAAAGTATTAATTTTCCTAAAACAACCAATTTGTGGATCCATATAATGGAAAAACATTGAAGTATTAAGGATTACGTGAACTCCAATAATAAAAAATGTGAAAAGAAACAAGAAAAGTAGAAGCCGCCAATAAAACGTTCGACTAAGTAACATCAAAAGAAAAATGATTGCGATTAGTTTCAACAATGCTTACAACGGCTTTATCTATTTTACATAGTAATAACGTCTGAAACTGTATAAAACAGCCATAAAATGGCTCGTTGATTCCTTTGTGCGTATAAACACGGTCCTCCTGCGAAAGGTCAGCAAAAAATTTTACCGTCACGAGTTTGTTTACAAACTTTATATCATTAGATTTTTCGCCGAAAAGACCCTGTTTAACGGGAGGGTGGCGGAAAGACCAAACAGTGGGGGAGCGAAAAATAATATCATTGAAATGAAAAACAATCGAATTTATGTTATTGTTTTGTTTTGCAAGGAAAATATTTTCCACCTCTTTAAACTTCCTTATTTTTATTTACCCTAATTTGTACCTTTTATATTGTAGTAATGGCAAACAATGTATTGACATAAGATAATTATAATTAGTTACAATACACAACTATTAATTACTATATTACAGCATGATTTATTATGTCAATTAATACGTGGGCTGTACATACGTGTTTCTAGATTATGTGATGATATAATAAATTTATTAATTACAGTTTAATTTTATTAATGATAAATAAACATTGCACCAATATGATTTTAAATTAAAATGTATACAGTGTGGTCTTTTTAACTTTTTAATTATAATAACAGCTCAAATGATGGACAATGAAAAAAACTATACAAAATGTTTGAAAAAGTAGTAAAATATCGCCCATTTAATAGCTTGTCAATGATACAAAATATCGATTTCGAATATAAGCCATGTAAAATATTGTCAATTTGTCTAATCTAAATTTTGCCATATAGTAAATAAACCTGAACCATTTGGCCACTACGAACCATTTTTTGAAATAATGGAAAAGGTGATCATTTTTTAAGTTATTTTTGTTCTCTAGTCTTCGTTTGGTTGATGAGTAAGATTGGCGGTTATTCATTTAATGTGATACAAAAGCTTCCAAAAAAACTGTTCCGTGTTTGAGAATTTGACATTCTGTAAAAATAGATAGAGGCATATTTATTTTGTCGTTCATTTCTGTTGGTTTTGCTTATAATAGTTAACAGGGAGGACTCTTTATGACCCCTCTGTATATTCTAAAATTTTGTTACATAAATCACTCTATACGTTATTATTATAAAATAATATTTTTAAGCGTAATTCTGATCATTAGTTTAATTCTGCCATAATATGCAAAACTTTTTATTAAATTTGCTATGTATGCCATTCGATGTTAAATTACTTACTTTTTTGTATGTAAAAAATATAGTTAACATCTACAGAAACTAAATTTTGTAACATACATGGAGTTGTTGTCTTCTGAACTAGTGTTAATTAAAATTTGTTTATATATAAAAGTTATAAAGATTATTCTATAATAAATAGACTTAATTGATAGTTTATTGCGAAGTACTTAATATTATATAAATAATAAAAATATTCTTTGTCTCTATAAAGTTAAATATATTTAAGAAATTATAAGATTATTGAAGTATTGAAATTTAAATAACATATTTTAAAAGACAAAATAAAATGTCTACGATAACGAATTTTATGTCTGTAAAATCAAATGGTTGTATATCACATTTACTCGATACAATCAACAACAACACTTAAACTGCTCCTAATGGCACTTCTTCTATCGGATCACCGAATTCAATGGGGACCGAATTCCCGTTTATTGTTTCGGGAAATTTGTCAGGCAATAAATATTGGCCTATCTGTCCGATATGAAACGTATTCCTTATCCGAAAGTGGCAACTGTATCACGGGAACTGTGCAAAGGATCGCAGCACGCAATTTATTGTTATATAATTTACATTTAATTTTCCAGCGGATTATGTTGGAGGGCCCGGGCTTCCATTCTCGCGGGCGTTCTAAAGCGCTGGCTTAAAATGATTTATTGATAAGTTTCGAGGTTTCAGGATCCGCGTTTTTGTATCGTCGTTTCCTCCTATCAGAAAACCATTATCACTGCACATCCCTCACAGTTTTTCCAGGGAGTAAAGTAAAATAATCCGTTTATGGCAACTGTAGCATAACAACAATATTTAAACAGCAAATGCTTGTAAACATAATACAGTCAGAGTAGTTGGTTAAAAGTCCAAACATTTATTTATTAAAGTTGCAACTGCACTTCCCACTTTGTGTACGTTTGCTTAGTCCGAATTAAATTATTTATCTCTCCATTTCTACTCTAGGAATTAACAAATTAACTTTAACTATTCAATACTCCACCTATATTTGATAGTTAATACGGTAAAACTCCCATTTGTACATCTATAGAAAAGGAAAATTAATCTTTTTATATATTATTTGAAAAGTGCAAATCTTTTGTCGATTAAATAGGTTAATTACTAAAAGGTTCTAATATAAACACATCAACTAATTGAATAAACTGACAATCGAGCGAAATTATTTCAATAATTAAGAGAGCTCCGCCCTAATTGGACAAACAACCGACACAGTATATGTTAATAATTGGCGCCGTTATAAATTCCAATTCCCCGACTGCAAAAATCGAATTAACCTGAACAAAGCGGGAGTGCGGGTTAATTCATTGAGCGAGTTCACTTCATTTAGTGCCTTTCGAACGGCGAACCATTTATTTTGGTGCACGTCATCCTTAACAACGGTCGGCTGCCAAGTTTGGCGCACGTTTTCGAATTGCGAAGTTGAAGATCGCGGGGCACGTGAAAAGGTGTGGCGCTCGGTAATACGTCCACGTATCCTGAAACACACACCTTTCTGCCATATCAAGGACGAACACGAATCATAAATCATCGATGTGCCGTACATCCAGTCGACGTATTTTTAATACTCGTGTTTCAATTGTGTTTCCGTTGATGAAAATTGCTTCTGTGCAGAACGCAACATTTTTTAATTAAAATTAAATTGACATTGAAGAATTAAATTAATTTTATTAAAATCAAATTTATCGGTAACTGAAGCAAGCATTGTTTATATTATTATTTTATTAATTTACCGGGTGATCCAATAGTAGTGGTTGGCGATTATTACAAAAATTACTAATTTCATATAGGCATAGGCATATAATAAAATATTGACAATCAAAGTAATCCTGAAAAAATCATGACAAATAATAATAATAAGTTCCTAAGATGGACGTTTGGTGACCTAGGACCTATTTTATATTTCAATTTTTAAATTAAAGGTACATTTAAGATATTTGATTACTTATTTTAAGTACATTTATATTAATTTTTACCGCTTTTATTAAATTAAAAGTCCATAAACTGAACATAAAAAGTTTTCTATGCTCTATATTACACATTTTACAATAATGTTATAGTTGTTTTACATCAACGACTAATGATATTCATGTAACCAACATGTTATTTATAATATACATGATATATTATAATCTTATTTTCAAATCAACTGTTTTACTTACCTTAAAAAACATATTTAATTATTTTAATTTTAATCTTGCGAAGTCTTTAAAGTTAGTACTTTCTTCTATACCTATTCAATTAAACTCGAGGAATAAATTTAAAGCGTATTGTTGATTCTTTTTAAAATTTCATTTATGGTAAATAAATTTTTGCCATATGTGAAAATCTGCTCAGGTACATTTATGTTTTGTATGTCAGAAAACTTTTTACAGCTATGATAAGAATAAAAAAATAATAAAATAACTAATACTATACAAAGTCCGATTTTTGAATTTTACGAAACCAGTGAAATTTGAACAATATGGTTCGACTATATTTAAATGACAGCGACAGATTATCATTTGTGTCACAAAGCCCCATTAGTACACTTTAAATCAGTTTAATGAAATTAATTTTTTAGTCAAACGTTAGGAACAAGGAAGAAGGAGAATTACTACTGCAAGAAAAAATTGTTTTTAACCATTAATAAAAGAAGGATCCAGAGATTCCTTCCACAAGACTGAGAATTCAGTTTCGTTCATTTACTGGAAGGAACATTACGTCTACTACATTTGTAGTAAGTATCGATTTCTACCGTTTTTGGAATGATAGAAGATGATGTTAAAAATTTAAAATTTTGTGACAATTTAAAATTTTTGTTAATATTCCGTTGTTTTATATAAATTGTAAAGCAAATCCAATTTTCCTTGTTATCACTTGACAGACCTATTAAAATTACACCGAATATTACTTATTGTATTCGTTCGTTTAATATCATTTAATTTTTTCCTTGAGTTTAGTTACCGAATGTACTATAAATAGAATTGAAAACATCCTTAATTTAATTTTGATAAATTGTTGTCTATCTGATTTATTCTTTCTTTGCTTCTTTTGGTTCTATTATTGAAGAAAAATTTGAAACTTATTCACATTAGTACTATTGAATTTGACTGACCAAATCTCGTTTAATGAAAAGCCTCAGTAAACGTTCGACTTTAGATGGGATTGCAGTGATTCTGTTTTAAAGCTATCGCTCTCGACTAATCTCATGTGGACCGGTTTAGCGGTTAATGCAGCATTAAACTGACAATAGATTTATCTTCGAGTGTTTAGTAACAGGCACTTTTGCTGTGATCGATTTTACATAGGAGACCGTAAATTTGCAACATTATACGACTACATTACTATTGAAAAGCAAAAAAAAATCTTAGCATCATTAAAAAACGTATGAAGTTCCCTCAGACTATATTTATTTATACTAATAAATAAATTAGTGTATAGTAGACATTTAACAAATAAATAAATGGTTTCGTTTGTATTATTTAAGTGAATTCTTGATCAATTTTTTATCATTTTATCATTAATTTTTACGTTCCTTGAGGTATAATAAATGATAATGAATTGTTTTTCCATTAATAAACCGCGTTATTTGTGGCCATTACCCCAATCGGAAAAAAATGAATTAATTAACCGTTGGTTATTTTAATCGGCAAACGGAAACAACATTGAATTATTAATAAAGCTGTAATGAATATTTATTACAAGAAAAATATAAGCATTTTTTGTATTGTAAATATTAACACAGTTTTTCATGCAACAATTATAATTTTTAATTTGCAATTCCTCCTTTAAATAAAATAGAAATAAAGTTTACTCTCATTTTAAAATAATAATAATAAAAATGAATAAATTATAGCTCTAAACTATAAATACCTTTGTTTTCATTTAATTGTAATATAAGTGTCTTAAACTAGAAGTTTTAATTTAAATGCTTTTCTTATATTTTAAAAAATGTCTTAAACTATATAAAATATTATTATTGTACAATTTGGTGACTGCCAAACTGCATTATTTTATTCGTAAATTCACCATTCAGTCATTCCAATCGTAGTAGTATAAATCATTACTTTTTACATAATAAATTTATAAAATCATTCAATTATAATTTTATATAAATTAACTAATTTTAAAATAAATTTAAAGCGATACAAATTTTCATAAAACTACTAAATATCAATATAATTTTATAGTAATTGTTCGTCTAATATTTACATGTTGGACAGTTATGGTTATAAATAAATTAATAACCTCATAAAAACCACATAACACCATAATACAATGATCCAAATGGAATATGTTTGCCAGGCTAATTCAGAGCGGCATAACAAATCGCGTTACGTGGTTAATTTAATTCGAGAACGTCGAAGGGTAAACATCGTTCGAGATCTTTAGCCCGATAATCGACGGCTCAAAATTTCCCCCCAAAACACACGTCAGGGGGAGGTTGCGAAGTCCGCACAAATAGCGGACGAAGGTTGCGTGTTCGGGCTTTGTAAAGGAACGGTACGCAACAAAGGGCGAACGTTTAGTTTTCGGTGTTTCTGTTTCGGAAAAACACAATCAACGACGGAAACAAAGACCTGGAACGACTTCAAAGGGCGTATCGTCCATAAATATTATTTTCCCGATGGTATGTCAATGTTACCTACCCCCAAGCACGTACGATGCGATTTTATCATTTTATTTTTTTTTATTTTTTTTTTATCGACATAATTTAATAAACTCAGACACGGTTGTGACGTGCATTTTGTTAAGATTTAATTAATTTATTCAACTTCGGAAAATTCGATGTAAACATATAAAGTTCAAGCTCCACACAGTATGTTATAATTTCATCCCACGTTTCGCCATTTTTATAATACGGAATTTTAGTAACAGTGTATTAAAATGCATAGTAGGTAGCCTTCATTAACAAGTTTTCACAGTTTGCGTCAGTTTGATATTTATAAAGTGTATTTTGGTACGTTCAACTTTTACAATGTTGCTGTTCTCAACTGAGGTTAAAGTTCTTGTTATAACTTTTTATTTTCCCTATTTATTTGTGAGAAAAATAAACCTTCATTTTATTTATTATATTAATTTTTGGCACTAACAAAAATTACGCACGAAAAAGTATTTTATGACAGTCATATTACTTCAAATATTTATTTTAACTGGGGAGTTTTAATATTCATTTGTAAACTTGGAACGTAATAACATAAGGTACAACAGACGAGTTTAAATATTAAATTAAAGTCCCATACATTTCCTTTTTTGGTCATAAATTTTAATTACTTTAAAAATATCCTTTTGTTAAAATCCTTTTTGTAGTCCTTTGTAGCAGTGCTTAGCTCTAACATTAATTAACATGTATTTGTTCGGACAAAGTGATACACATTTTACTCCTGTGCTAATTTTAGTTTTATGGTCTTTAGAAGCACAACATTTGTAAGCTACAAGGCACAGTAAAACAATAAAACTAATTGTATTATTGCGCCAGCTTTTATTGTGACAATATATTTTCTACTATAAATAAATAACATTTCATTAGTGCAGTGAAAACTGAGGCTCTCAGACTGTTTTATGTGTGATGTTGAGTGGGTCCATAAATTATTCCATTTTGGAGAGATAATTTAACGAGCTTAAAACGTTTCCACATGTTCAGAAAAAATGGACTTTATACATTTGATTGTGGGATATTAAGGACATGCCTCTTTGATGAGCAATAGTTTTCTATGCATACGCTGTGTAATATAATTTAATAAGAAAACATTGAAACCTAGAATATCCTTGACTGAAACATCTAAGCATGTTAATAAAGTTTAGGAACTTTGTAATTGACATATCGATTAAGTTTCAATTAATATTAAACTGGAAATTGGCCGTGTAGTTACATTATTAGAACAAGCGAACTATACACGACACACATATGAATAAAACATCAGGCAAATCTTAAATTAACGTCGTCCCAATTAATTATGCAAACCGATCTTGTTTACTTGGAAATGGTGGCAGAAATCCTCTAATAGACTCGTGCAAAAAAATTCTCATTTCTCCCGAATCCAACGTCGATGCACCTGAATTAATAATTTCTCTAATTGTGTTTCCAGATTCCATTTAGTTCGTTTTCTTTTTCGATTCACTCCGCGACATAATTGAAATCGTCAAGGCGTCCTCGAAACGGCGAAATTACGAAAATTCTGTTTACACTGGATGCAATCGAATGTGTCTGCGATCAGGCGGATTTTTTCTGCTCAAACAACCACGATCCGATCGTTATGGAAAGGAGTGCATTTATACGATGAAACCCGGTTCGAGCTGCAAAATTGGAATATTTTAATTTGGGTAAAGTTCAGTTCGAATTTGGATCCATCTGTAATTTACAGATTTAAAGAATATCGTCTAAATTCGGTGTAAAAATAAAAGAAAGAAATGATAATTAAATAATTTACTAACTAAATCTTCAAGTTCCTAAGTCAATAGAAATTAACTCCTTAAATATAGATATTTACAAATTTAAAATTCGCAACTATGCTTCATATTAATTAATTGTTTTACGTCCATAAATAATTGTTAACATTTCGTGTATATAAACTTAAGGGAAATTTATTACATGCATATTAAACAAATCGAAATAATCTCTTCGAGGCTATCCAGGAAAACTAATTTACCCCGACACATTTTTACGAACTTGACTTGACCGTAAAATTAAGCGTCCGCATTAATAATGTATGAACGCGAAAATTTATTTCTAATTCCATTAGACCTCGCACTAGGAGGTCAAACCTTACCAACAAAAATAGTGTATTACGTAAAATATATTAAATATTTCATAGCTTTAAGAACCAATTTGCATATTATACATCTGGTTGTTGCTTAAAATACCGTAAATATATATTCCTTATTTATTAATTGTACTACTGCGAATGTGAAAAATTAATTCTTGTTTAAGAGGTCTATATGAATTCACATAAACATATGTCCAATTATTTAAACTGTGAATAAATATATTGAGACACTCCATAAATAAAAGAGAATATAAAACAACTCGAATCGTTGAGTATCACTGAACATTCAAGGATATAGGGATGAATATAAATTTGAATCATATTTTAGGGCTGCCAAACTCCCTTATCTTAAACTTTAATATCCACTCCAGCAAGACACCTTTTACACTCAACCTTTTCTGAATTGGGACTGTATTAATATTTAACAAGTCTTTTTGACGCTTCGAGAATACACACCGACATACTTTCATCATTTTGCTTGTTTAAAAAAAACTAATTCAGATAATGTATCTAAAGGTATCACTTGTATTTGTTCACAAATCAAAAGTCGAAAGATAAATGTAAGTAGGACACTACTCAAATAAAAGGACAATAATCCAATTTGAATCAATCAATAGCGCTGAACAGTGACAAAGTTGTGGGGATGAATATAAATTCTTAATATTTTAGTTCGCCCTACTGTGGAACGATCTATTGTTATTTTCAGACATCAGATAAAAATTTAATTTGAGTCCATAATGAATGAATGAATGAATGAATTTAATTGTGAATATATATGTCAAAATTAACACATAATATTAATAAATAGCCCCTAAAGTGAGTGAAAATAGACAGTTGTGAAATAGGGGAAATATGCTAATCTTTAATGCTCTAATATCTCAGAACCACAAATTTTTTAACACGTAATAAACAGACTTTAAAATGAATATAAAATGTTTACAATTAAATAAATAATATGGTTAATACATTGGTGCTAAATAAATATAACTATCACAATCCGTTCAAATATTTTCCAACTGTGTTCTCTGAAATATTCTATTCAATTTAATTTTTTTTAACATGGTCAGCGATATTGTTGCGGAATGAGCTCGCAATATTCACATATTAATAAAAAAAAATAGTTCATTTAAACAATTTCAACTAACTAATAACTAATTTGAGCAAGTTTTTATACGTTTTTCCCTTTACCAATTTTTTTAATTAATATTAATTAATTAATCTCTATTATTGCAGACTATATGAACAACAACACTTAAGTTAATTAAAATATATTTAATTATCTTATCCATGTCCATCCAAGCAATGATATTTGGAGAATGAAGCTAGCCTATTATTATTTTATTTTATTTTAAAATCCTATGCCATTAATTACAATTATAAAGCAAAATACTAATTAAATTAGGTATAAATAAAAATTTAAAAAATATTCGTCTATTTTATATGCTTTAAAATTGAATTCTTTTATTTTCGTTAAGTATACGTTTTATTTCTTGAAAAGGATTACCGAAATTTAAATTTGTATTATTTAAATATTTTTTCCTGTTTTTCAAATGTAGATTGATTACACTGCAAACTTTACAGGATTATATTCTTCATTGTTTTATAAAATGTGTGTTTTTCCTACAATATTTCAAAATGTTATATGCGGTATTTTCAATTTTCGAAGCGCTTTTCAGGTTGTATTTATTCAAAATTTTTTTAATTAAATTTATCAGTTATGTGCTTTTTATACGTTAATTTTCAGTATTAATATTTATTTTTCGTCTTCCTGCCTCATATTTATCAGTTTTAATGTATAGATTTTATTCTTTTTTTGGGGTATTTCATTATTGGAAAATCCCTAATGCTGAAGTCGAAACATGTAAGGTTTTAAAATTAAATAAAATATCAAGAAATAAGTAAAACACCTGAGTATATTATACCATTTTACGAATTTTATATAACAAAAGTAATTATATTCTTAGTCAACATATATTGAAATTGATATCCAGGAAGCTCCAGCGAAGTTTCCAATTTTCAATTATGTGTGCCCACGGTCAGCAACTCAAAATGAGGGTGATAAATTTTCACTTGAAATTATTTTTCTCAATACTCAGGGAAATACAGGAAAAAATATGATATTTATCATCATGATTTTATAAATTAATAGGTACAAGTAAATAATCTGAAGAAAATTACTATTATATATTTAAAGAACATTAGAATTTACTTGTTCAAAATCAAAAGATTGTAGAAAACATGGAATATTAATAATTTTTATGTATAAAATTGTAATTAAGTATAAAGAGTAATAGTTATTTTTAATAATAATTTAGAAGAAATATTGAACTATATATAGTTATTTTTGAGATAGAATCCAATGTCTCGAAAAAGTCGCGTTACATAGTGCAATCTGTAACTCATAGATTCTGCTGTTTAACCGCCTGAATAGAAGCCGATAAATTTTTAAAATATTTTTTCGACATATTCAACAACTTCACTAATATGGTTTTATTATGCAGGACTTCCAGTTGATATTTAAATTAATCAGAACAAAAATAGTATTCTAAGAATTGTTGTGTTGATGTTAACTGAAAAAATGCGTCACTTTTTCCCATGCAAAACAAAGGCAATCAAGATAATGTCTCTTTATATATAAACATGTTCCGAAATAGTATTTAGTGTTCAGATTTTAGTCCCGATAAAATTTATTGCGGCGTTTTTGTCGACCCGGATTGAATTAACTCGATTTTCAACACATTTCACAATGTAGGTGGCTTATATCGGGTTCCTGACTGCGCCACTGAATTAATTTAATTGAGGTGAACTCACATCCTATCCATCTAATTGTAAGTGAATATTATTCAAGTCTGCTGAAGGTAATTTATTATCGTACACTGCATTAACTAAACTGAAACGAAAGTTTGTTGTTCATTGCATTGATAATAATATCCGACAAATTCCTTTATATTTTCCTTGACAATAAAATTATACGTCTCATACATTTTACATAGTAAGCAAAAAGAACTAGTCTAGTGATCTCACCAATATGTAAACATATTGGAAGCAGTAAAAATTTGATTTGTCCAACCTAATACTAGGTTAGAAACTAAATAAAAAGCACCGCCTGCATCATAAATTGTCTGTTTTACATTTTTCGATAACCATTACTTTCCCATATCTGTTCCAATTTCCCGATGCGTTCAATAGTGTAGCGGGACTCTCTTTCAAACTACTTTACCCCATCTGCCAAGAAGATATCGGCGACAATGGCTCGGTCGCATCAACATCACTTTCGCCAGATAAGATTGTTCCATTCAATCGGGGATGGAACATTATTTTATTCGAATTTCGACGTTGGCAGCACATATGTTGCAAAATCGGCATGTAATAATTTTGAATAGATGTTTGAACTGTAAAGGTTTTCAAGATGGTCCTACAGGAATTCGCTAAATTTTAGTAAACAGCCAGCGACAGATAATTTTGTAATTTACTAAAATATAAAATATGGGTAAGAATAAGATTCTGTGGATTATGGAAGAAGTATTTTGAAAGTATTTTTCATCTTGGTAATGATATTGGAGTATTGTGGGATAATTAATTATCTTTACTAATATTAGTATTTGTTACTTAAAAATATTTTCAATAAATAAAAATTTATTTTATTTTTTATATATTTAATAGGCATAAAAATAAACAACATGCCATACAATTTTTATTTAATTTGAACATTTTTTTATTCGGTTCATTTTTATTTTATCTGTTATGTAGGACCTTAAAATGCCTCAAATAGGCATCTTCTTCCGAAGATTTTGTAGTTATGATGGTGGTTGACAACGAACTATAATCTTTACATCCTGGTTTGTAGCAAACGTTATAGTCAATGTAAGTATGTCTTCCATCAAAAGAAGTTTACGTGAAACTAATCTTAGAGCCAGAAGACTTTTTCGACAACCTCTGTTCAACAGGGGCAACGACTCCGTCTATGGACTGTGGCCGAAAGGAATTGTTTATTCACAGATAAGTATAGGTACACATTATATCACTCGGATAGCATAATGACTGCAACTGTTGCTTTTGGAGGTGGTTCTATAACACTATGGTGTAGAATTTCTTTGAAGACACATACCGAGACACAACTAATTGCTCACATACAATAGTTAAACTACGAATATTCGACGATGCTCATGAATTTAGACCAGATTTCGTTTTTGTAGATAATGTCCGATATGACCCTCCCGTTCACCAGATAATCATCCAATTGAACACGTATGAATTTGGAGAAACTTGTTAATGCTCTTAGAATAGAATGATAAATTATATATCAAAAATTTATTCGTTCACTAATTTTGAGTATGCCAAGGAGAATGAAAGCTTTTCATAGAGCAAGGCAGAACCGACCATGTGAGTGTGTGTTGATTAATATTTTATTTTTTTAATTTTAATTAATTTTGTTTTATTAATTTTCCAAAGAATTTGATTATTTATTTTCTTAACGTGTACGGGTTTCACGACCGTTGATTATAAAATTGATTCTTACTATAGGGATATATATTTTGTTAATTATTCTTGTTTCCGTCATTAAAACATTAGTAAACTATTTTTGTTTTAATTTATTATTTCTGTTTATTCATTTCTAACTCTGACAATATTAATAGTCATTATATAATGTTATCGTTTATATAGTTAATAAATAACATTAGTCCGGTTTATATCTATTTTTCTTCGCTAAGTAAATTAAAAAGCAATTTTACAAGTTTATCATTAGTATATTTAATAAACTATTAATTTAATAATCTTGACAATCCGTTCCTAATAACTATTCAAAGAAAAACAATACTTTCCTTTTTAAACTTTTATTGAATTTATAAACTTCCAAAACTTTTTTAATTATACTTATTATATCATAATTGTTACAGTGCGTGTTCTAGATTATTACACGTATCGAACCAATTTAGTCTTATTCGCTATAAACTAACAATGTAATGAGGAAACGGTCGTATAGATTATATCGAATTAATGACCGACAATTTGAATTCCAGTAAGTTTTAGTGCTGTATTATGGCATACTAGTTTATTTTCAATAGTTGCCACTTATCTACTTGCATCAAACCCATCTGAGGCATTAATTATACATTAACAATTATCTTATAACATGTCTTTAGTACCACGCAGTAAGTAAATTATGTTTAAAAGTACAGTAACAGAAATAAAACTTGGGGCGGTGCAAACTCATTCCTTTTCGCTTAACTCCGTTCTTAAAATTGGATAGTTAAACTGCCCTCGCCGACAATCTACAACAAACTTTATAAAATTAAATGTACTTTTCCAACTAAACGTTTCCATTTAACGTCACTCTCCGTGTATTTATAGATACAAATTGCTTTTCTCATTGTTGCAAACTAATGGGGACATCATTAATCAAATTGATAAAAGAGATCTATCAGACATCGAGGAGTTTCATTGTTACAAGAATTGGATTAATTTTGATTTAAGACGGTTTTGTCACTGGACATAAAAGGATTCTAATTATTGTATCCAGAGACTGTGCCGTTAAAACACATTATCTTACATACGAAAAATTCGTCTAGATGTATAACAATTTAACAAACGGTAATTATCGATAAAACTGAGTGCCTCAGGTGACACTGGTGACAAACTCTGCAGTTACAAGTTGTATTATAAGACGTTTACCTGAAAATGCAAATTACAGGTAAACACGCAAAACACACATAACAGCCATTGTTGCCAAATTTTGACGCACTAAAAATATATTTATTAGTCACATCCGCCGATGTTTAATTTAACTACGCGGTGCATCAGAAATATGTGACATAAACTGTGAGTAAATTTTTAGGGTGCTTATTGGAAGTTTTTATTGCGTCGTCTTTGAAACGTAAAAGTCACGGGAACAGCGTCGTAAATACCAACCAAAAAAGACAGGTTGTAACATTAATCATATTTAAAGACAGAAAATTCCAGACAAACTTACATATTAACGTCGGAAGATGCGGAGAAAAAAATCATTTTTTATTCATTAGTGTAAGGGTGTAATGCGGAATTTAAATTACTATATCTCTACAATATTCAAATCCAAATATTTTTAAATTTTATAAAGTTGAAGAGATAAAATATACGGCCGAGACAGTTTATGTGGCTAGTTTTTACAATAAACTGTTAGAAATATATAAGATTAAATATTATGATGTTAACGTTATTTTACTGCCAGGATAATGCGTTCATTCTTGTTGGTGTTTTCTATAAGTTTTTAGTTGACAGGAATGTCAATGTGAATTCGTGTCGCCTCTATTCAATGATGGAAATTCTAATAAAAATAGGAAGACAAGTAATTTTTTTAGGTTTTAGCAAAGCGGTATTCATTGTTACTGTGATAAGTTCTTATTTAGAAAAAAAAAAAATAAAAATATTACTTTAAATACAAAGAAAGTAAACTCACAAAATTCAAATTGTAATTTTACAACTCACTTTACAAAATTATTAATACGAAACCAATTATGAAACATAAAGTTACTTACTGTTTAAATCTGTTTAATCTGTGCTCAGTGGTTAAATTTTTATAAATTATTAATGAATTGAAACATCAAATTAGTCACAACAGAATAAATTTATTTTATATTACATAAATTACGTTAGAACAATTTTAGTTTTAGACATATTTTATTATAAAAAATTTTACATTTAACATTTAAGTTTGTATAAATTTTTAAAATTAAATTTAACTAACTATAAAATTGCACAAAAATAAATTACTAAGCTAGCTTTAATAGAAATTCGTCTTGATAAGTTAATATACTAACTGTAGAAAAAAACACTACTATCTACTTATTCAAATTAGAAATTTTAAGTCAATCGGAAATCGTATTGTCGGTTTTTTGTTTTTTTCTTCATATCTTTAAGGTATCTCAAACAAGCGTTTACTTATTTTTTGTCACAATTTGTTTTATTCAGTATTTTATATTAAACGTTTAACATGCCTAGAGTGCGAAGAAGAGATATTTTTAGCCAATTAAGCCAATTTGATAGAGTAATATATTGGGACTGCATGAAGTAGGAATTTCGTTTCGAGAAATATCGCGGCGTTTGAACCTAATTTTCATTAGTGGCAATGTGACGTCCCAACAATATGTGGATAACGTTTTGGAGTTTTATCTTCCTTCCCTACATAACATAAGAAGAGATTTCAGACTAATTTTTCACAAGGATAATATCCACACGCATATTGCCAGGAATATATTAAACTTCCTAAAACCTTCCTATATGATTTACTGCCTTGGCCACCCAAATCTTCAGAACTTTCCCCAATCGAACATGTGTGGGATATTATAAGGCGAGCTTAAGGAATTTACAACGTTCTCCACGGGCTCTTAATGAACTATGACGTCAGATTCAGTCTGTCTGGGATGAGATACCACAAGAAAATGTTGATAATCTCATTATGGGTAATGGGAGTCCGATCCATTATTAGCTTCTGATATTTATACTTTATGATTTTTATTTATATATATAGATATAACTTATTATGTGTAATAATTGAGTGATGCTCTACTCGATAAATTAGGTAAATGTTTTTAAAGAGAAGAGAGTAAATAAGAGTTTAGAAAACCATTTACATTTAAAACGATTTATATTATAAAATTTGTTAAAATATTTAAAATTAAATAAACATGATGAAACAATTTTACTCTCCAATATATTACAACATACAAGATGTGCAGAAACATTAACCTACTTGAAAGGAAATCGGAAAAATAAAATCTTGTTACCTGTATACGAGGGCCCTTTATTATCCTACTAAAACAACTTTATCATCCAATACGTTTTATTAAATGTATCTTTAAAAATGTGTAATGCAATATACGCCCGTATATTTCAGCAGAACGCCCGATATAATTTACACTTTAGAGTGGCTCTAACGGCATCCGCGAACCTGCGTGTATATTTCAAAAGGGAAACAGCATTTCGTATGCAAATATGTTCGCGGGCTGTGTATACAATGCAAAAGTTGTAAATAAGTTGCGTTTAATTGGACCATTTCCCATATCACGTTTTATTACCCTCTATCGCGTTTTTATACGAATTCGACCCGGTTCGAGATGCTTTAAACTTCGGGTAACGAACAATGGTGGTATAAACCCCTGAAAGCGGTACACAACCATTTCTAATTACTGATTATATTTAGCTACGTTCCGTGGAAACAGATAATGCAATTTAATGATTAGTATTATGCATTTGGCGTGGGTGAGTTTTATGTACGCAGTAATGGCGGTTTATAAATAGATGAGCGAAAAAATTTATCATGTACATGCCCCATAAATTATTTAATTCCATAATTAATTATTGCCAACAGTCGCATATAGAATATGTTAATTACTGCACGTGTATTTTTTTGTTTATCCTATGTAACTCATCATTCTATTAGCATAGTTGCAATCTGGAGTTGATGATTGACGGGTCATAAACGATCATACGCTTTATACTTCGTAATTGTTGTTTGGAAAAGGTCAAGTTTTCCGTGCTATTTTTACATCGCTTTTATTACCGACTCTAAGGGGGAAACTGACACACAACGTGGAGCACTTAACCGTCATCCCCCCTGATATTTCCAGTGGACTGAATATTTAATTGCCTACCTTATCTAACGGGTTCGATAAATATTTATGTCATCTGTTTTTGGTCATTAGTTATTTATTTGTGTGTCATCGATTCTAGTCATGAAATCTTAAATAATATATGTTTCGAATTTTGCGTGTTTGTTAAATTTAAGTAAGAGATTTCAATTAAATTTAATGTTTGGGGTTGAACGACTCGAATTTAATACGGTTCAAATAAATCACTGTGAGACGGAGTGGTTTCGGCACGGTGTGAAAACGCTTTACTCCCGTTCAATTTGGGGTTATTAATTTATAAGGGTGGTCTAAAGAATACCAGGATTAAGGACTGTCCGTTTTCATTGAGGCCAAAAAATTTATCGTGTTATTGCAGCTTCCGGTATTGTGTTTCTAAAAAGCTAGAAAATTTATTAGATAAAATATTGTTTTTACTACTTCTAATTTCTATATGATTTATCACGATATAAATATTATGGTTGAAGTGATGTTTAAACGCGATGCTTATAAAAATGCGTTTTTGTTTTGCTTGACTGTTAAAAATGGCGAAAGCACCAGTTATTTTTAAAACAATTTTTTCACAAAAATATAAACAATTATAGTATCGTTATATGATTTCATAAAAAAATGTGTTTTAAATTAGTGAATTACAGTATTAATTATTATTACTAAATACCATGTTCATTTGGCAAATATATTTTAGTTTGCAGAACCTTACTACTGTAGAATAATATTCTGTTATAAAAAATTTAAAAAATACAAAAAATTTCAAATAACGCAATGATAAACTATTCACAAACAGAATTTGTCGTTTATCTAAATAAATAACAATTATCTGAAATTATTTCAGAATGTGAATGTTGATATTCATTGCCAAATAAACCACTGCAATACAATTATAACAAATAAAAAAGTAATAAAATTCCAGGAGAATTGCATATAACATTTATGGAGAGCGTTGCATTAATATTTTGGTTTTGTTTGATTGTTAAAAATGGCGAAAGCGACGTTGTTTTTAAAACAATTTTTTCACAAAAATATAAACAATTATAGTATCGTTATATAATTTCCTAAAAAATTGAGTTTTAAATTAGTAACTTGCAATATTAAATTATTATTATTAAATATCATCTTCATTTTCGAAAATATATTTATGTTTGCTGAACCATATTACAGTATTTTATTATAAAAAATTTAATATGAGAATTTCAAATAAATATTAAAAATTTTTAAAAATGCAGAAAATTTCAAAGAACGCAATGATTATGCAATTTTTCGTTCCGTTTAAATCAATTAATATTATTCCAATAATTTAACTATTCACAAACAGAATTTGTCGCTTATCTACACATACTGAACACAATAAATTTTGAAATGATAATTTATTGATAAATAACAATTATCTGATATTATTTCAGAACGAAAAAATGTTGATATTTATTGCCAAATAAACCACTGCAATACAATTATAACAAATAAACAAGTATTAAAATTCCAGGAGAATTGCATATAACATTTATGGAGAGCGTTGCATTAATATTTTGGTTTTGTTTGATTATTAAAAATGGCGAAAGCGTCAGTTGTTTTTAAAACAATTTTTTCACAAAATTATAAACGATTCTAGTATCATTATATAATTTTCTAAAAAATTTTGATTTAAATTAATAAACTGCAATATTAAATTATTATTATTAAATACCGTCATTTTCGAAAATACATTTTTGTTTGCTCAACCATATTACTGTATTTTATTATAAAAAATTTCAAATAAATATTAAAAATTTTTAAAAATGCAGAAAATTTCAAAGAACGCAATGATAATGCAATTTTTCGTTCCGTCTAAATCAATTAATATTATTCCAACAATTTAACTATTCACAAACAGAATATGTCGCTTATCTACAAATACTGAACACAATAAATTTTGAAATAATAATTTATTGATAAACATTATTCAATTTTCAAATAACAATTATCCGAAATTATTTCAGAACGTGAAAATGTTGATATTTATTGCCAAATAAACCACTGCGGTGCAATTATAGCAGATAAAAAAGTATTTAAATTCCAGCTGATACAATTCTGGACGATTATCAATTTTTCGTATTCGCTGTGGAATTTCAATTAGTTCGAATTTTTTTTTGTGTACAATTGTGCTATATTTTTTTAAGTGGTACGTACGTCCAGATAACGTATGGAGCTAACCTGAATGACATATCCTCTGTAACCACCACTTTGGGACCTCATTAATACGGAATTAAAATTCAGTGAGAGTCAAAAGAGAACAAAATAACGTGTAAACACAATTATGAAATGTGTAAAAGTGAGAAAAGTAGACATTATTTATAACTACTTATATGTTAAATTACCAAGAACACAGTGCCTAATAATTTGTCTTATATTCAGCCTTTCCAAAAAGGGTTATACTGTTCTGACCAATCCAAATTGTAATATATTTCAAATAAAATAAGCTTTTAGATATGCAATTTTTCAACTGTTGACAAATTGTCAACTTTGCGACAACTGCATCCCCAGTTTAAAACAATTTTTGCTGTTACTAAATTCAACAACAGTTGACTAAATACTCAACTCAATGTTTGTTGAGTCTATTTCGAATTTTATATTTAAGCTAATCTCTCAATTTGACTTATACATAAGATCCCTCACCAGTGCCTAAACTGACATCTACTGGATTGTGATCTGAATAACCAAAATGTATCATAATTTTATAAATACGTCTGAAATTTAGCAATATTGCAGTAACTAAAACAAAATCGGGACACTTTTCCCTGATGGAACATAATTTTGCTCCACAGGACCAGCAGTATTTCCTCCGTCGAAAATATTATAATCTTCAAATTTAATAATATATATTCTAGACTGGCTATTAAATCTCTTGCAATTTTTTGGTTAAATCATGTTTTTTAGGAATTTTTTCTGAAAAGTACAATTTTATTCAAAATATAAACAATTTTAGAACCCACATAAATAAAAATTCTAAAACAAAATATAATTACACTGGTCATAGATGTATAAAAGCCCAAATACATGAGAAAAATTATGACTTGAGCTCAAATGATATTTTAAACTTTTCATGAAGCTATTAGTTGAAATCTATCACTGAAAATAGTAATAATAACCATGTTCCAATGTCAATAATTTTCAAATTACCCAAAATTATCCTTGGAAGCTCTATTAAATCACTGAAAATATGAAACAAAGACAAATAAATTTTACTCTATGCAAAAACATTACGCTTAAAGAAAAAGAAAATCTATGGACGATTAACAGAATAAATAAATAAATATTATATCCATGGGTGTCAAGTCCTTATATAAACTGGTAATCTAAGAAACCGTAACAGAGACATAAACCGAAAGGTCAAAACCGCGTTGACACACGCATCCTAAAAAATCTCACATTTCCAATTACCGAATGACCCACATACATATCCTGGGGCTTTTATCTCGACGAAAGCTGTGTAATGTCAAGTGCGTGAGAGGATGCCCTTCTATATATAGAAAAGCTCGAGCGTGGAGGCTTAAAGTCTCCGCAGCCTTTCCAGGCTTAACCCGCTCCGTATAAATCATTCTCAAGACGAGAAAAGGCACTCCGTACGCGCCGACTGGCCCCGGTCCCGAATTGTTATCGCCGTTTGCGGTAAGTGATTGAAAATTTTTCGGTAATCCACGCAATAAAGGTCTGTTTTACATTAATACCCGCAAATATGCGGCCCTTAAATCCTACTCTGTCTGAAATTGGATTAAGACCCAACCTTTTTTTGTCTGGATAAATGTCCCTACTATTTTGTACTGTAAGTGGAAAATATACTTCTTTTATACATGGTATTTTAATTATATAAGTATCAAATAATATATGCAATGTTTGATATTATGAAAATCATAAAATTGTTTAAAAACTCTGAAATAATAAATGTTACTAACATATTTCTGAAAAAAGTTTATATTACTCATTAATGTTATAGTAAACAGCAATATTTTCCCTGTAATGTAAATAACATTAAATGAAATACACGAATAAATATTATTTTCTGTGTTTCTCTATTTTAAATGTATACAACCTTATCGTTTCACTAAGTGAAAAGTGTGTGTTCAAGAATACTAATGCAGGATATACTGTGATAATTCATAAGATTTATGTAGTAATTTATTACAAGAATCATCGTCTTGCTAGTGTCTTAAATCTTGAAAAATGTCCTGTGACATTGTAAATATTATTCTAGTTCGTTACTTACTTTCAGCATATTCAACCTTTGCCAGAAAGATTTCATACCTAAAACAAAACACGAAGGTCATTAATTACTATATACGCATAGGGTGTAAACAATGTAAATGCAGAACAGTTTAATAGAACTATATTTTAATTAAAAAACTTTATTTCAACTTTTGTCCAAATTTAATCATTTTAATATTTACATTAGTAAGGAAAAAATAAAATCTGAATCAGTTTTCAATTTCAATGAATATTCATTCAATTAATTTTAATTGAATTACTTTACACAATTTCAAATACTTTATATTATCATATATATCATAATTAATTTTAGTTAAATAATTAAATTTTATATTCCAACAGATATAAAAGTTTCAATTTTAATGCCTACACTTTAACTCAATATTAATTCCTTATTTATTAAAGGAAAATTGCTAGTAACGTTTATGAAGAGGGTTGCATTAATATTTTATAAAACCACGTATATAAATATTTCTGATCTACTAATTAAAATCGATATTCAAACGCAACCATGGTATCTGTTATACAAACTATTCCCGTGATTAACAGAACTCACTTATATTAAATATTAAAGAATTAATTTGAAGCCACCTTTAAATATCAACTTCATCAACAACTTAAAAATTAATAGTTTAATTACAATCAGATAACCGGCTGTTTCGAATTCATACCGTTTGCTATTTAATTAAGTTAATCATACTGTTGTTGACGTTGTTTATTCTGTCGGAATGTAATTTTATGAGCACGGTTATGAAATCGCGTTCAAATACGGGAAATGTAATTAGATTGTTGGTAAAGTAAATAATATTAGTAAACTCACACGTGACTTTTTAAACATGGAACCATTTTTTTAAATAATGTTCCAAGGGGTGGTCAATTTAATTTAATTACTAAAAGAAACGAAAATATATTTTTTAATATAATTATCCAAGGTTTCGATTAAAAATATGAAAATAAAAATAAAAATATTGCCTCAAATTAAACTAAATTGTTACTCGAAGAAAATGGCTTATTTAAACCGTAACGTTAATATTTAATCACGATATCAAGTCAAAATTGAAACCAGTATACATGAAAGTTAACGTACGTATATTTAACGTTCAGCATGTTGTCAAAACGATAATTTAGACTGAAAAATGATTTTTTAGCGTGCCCGACTTAACTCCGTTATCGGATTGATTTTAATAATGCAAATGTAAAATTCGCCTATCCGACAATACTGGTATAAAAGCGTAATTTTAAACATTCTCTGACAACGCCTCGTTATCCGAGGCAATCTAATCAATTTTAAAAATCTTGCGCTTTCAAACTATATATTTTCTATTGTAGGCATATAATAACTAATCGATAATTTCCTATTGTGTTAAATAGATATATCCAAGAACGTTGCGTTTTGAACTTTAAAGCTCGTTAAGCGTAACAACGTTATCTTTGTCGTCAAAATAAATGAGTACAGTACACCAACAGATTAGGAATTTAATTGGGAAGATTGCAGAATTTTAATACATACACATATTGGAAATGTTGCCTTATCAATACCCTCCCGTTGCGAACATTTAAAATCAATGAAAATTTATGAGGCCGAAAGCACGGGCAACAAGTAATCAGTGACCGAGTTTTATCAGTAATTTCGGCAATTTATTACATTCGGCTTTATAACGATGATACATGTACTTGTTGATGCGTCAATTTCGTTGAACGGCCCTAATAGGGTGGCATCAAAGCACAAACAACGTTACCCGGCTCGACGGTGGGCGGGAAAATTCGAGAGACAGGTAAATATTTCGCCCACATTCCACAAAATCCAATTACTCGTTAAAGGAGCATTATTACATTTCGAAGTGTTTCATTAAAGCCGCCTGTTTAATTCCGTCGTGAAAAAACAAACGAATTTGCGGCGTTCAATTAACAGGATTAGAAGTGTGGGAAAAATTAAAAAAAAAAAAACGGATTTTCAAGTATGAAATGCGCCTATATTAAAAAAAGCTTATATTCCAGTGTCAGTTAAGATTAGACGCATTTGTATTTTAATTTTTGTGTATCTTTTGCGTTAAATATGCGTTCCTTTAAGCTGTTTATAATAATCCGTAAAAAATAATTTTGAACACGTTACCTCAAAAAATAACTCTCTTTGTAAAAGGGAGTGTTGAACGATAAATGGATCTTTACCATGTTGTAAACAATAAAACACATGCGCACATAATTAAAAATTTAGTCAACCTTGGCATCATATAAATCCATCGGAGAGTCTTGCAGAGAATTTCAAAAAATTCGTGCTTTGCAGACTTTTCAGAAACATTATTAGAATTGTGAAAGTTAAGGCATATTTCAACATATTTTAATATGTGATTAAGTGAACGAATTACGAAAGTTGGCAGTACCAATCATTTGTAATGATGAGGATATATTCTGAGTATATACTATAATATTAGTTTATGGTATATTTTATGGTTATGACATTAATTTATTTGAAAAAATTACTCGGGTTCGAGTGCAATTTATATTAAAAAAGTTACTGTAAAAATGCAAGCGTTGAGCCTTTGCTATGATGAAAGTAATAAAACACAAGCACATTTAAATGATAGTTTTAAAAACGTTGGCTTTATCAAAGATCATTGATGTCATTTAAATCCAGAACTACGATTGCAAGTAATTTAAAAAGTCCTTGCAAACAGCTCGCAAAAGTATGATAAAGAAAACTTTCACAAAATTCTTGCCTTGCAGGTTTTTCAAGAATAGAATTAGAATTGTGTAAGTTAAGGGAGGCTTCAACATATTTTAATATGTGAGCATGTGAACGGCTTACACGAGTTGAATGTTAAGATTTTATTTACCACCGTTTGGAAACAATAAAAAAGATTTTTTGTAGGGAACTTCTTCTAACTCTACGAATCTTTTGATTGTGGCGTTGAAGACGTGTTCTGACTATATAACATTAATTTATGACAAGTTTTATAGTTATGGCAATAAAAGGGAGAAATAATATTTAATTTAGTCTCAAAAAGAGAAATAAAAGTATCAGCCGTCAAATAATAAACGGACAGGTCGACTTCATTGAATTGCGCGCACCATAGAGCAGAATGGAGTTAGGGAAACAGCTGAATAAAAAAGAAACGCGATGGCTTGTTTCACTTAACACAGAATGAATATAGAGAAATAAAACAAAACACAATAGGAAGAAACAGTTGGCGGAGAAAAACATGTCCCTCAACCGAGAATAACTAATTAAGTGGTGATTTTAATTAATTTAATTTGTATTTTGAACCTTTGTCATTTAATTGGTCTATCTTTATTATACAGTCGGGTAAATTCAAACAATTAAATTGTTCATTCATGTTAAACTTAGCAACTAACAAAATTAATACACTAATTAATCTTAAATTGAGAACAAATTGTTTATTTCCCATTTTAATAGTTAATACACATGCCAAAAACAATTTAGAAGCAAAACTTCTATTCAATTTCCTTTAAACGCTAACAATAAAGCGCCGTCTTCATCAAACATTAATCGGCACAGAAACTAACTCTATAGAAATCAGAAACTACTACTGCAAGCAATTTAAAAATGTTAAAAGGTCTTCGCTATTCTTGAAAGTATGATAAGAACGCGGGTTTCAGGAAATTCCTGCCTTGCAGTCCTTTTTCAATGGAAATCCGAGAATGGAATCAGGATTGTGGAAGTAACGCAGGGGAAATATTCAATGATTTTAATATGTGTATATGTCAACGAAAGGTTTACACTGATTGAATGATAAGATTTTATTTATAAATAAATGCTATTTTTAAAAATTCTCTTGTTTTAAAACAAAATAGATAAATTTGACATATCGACAATTTTTATATTTATAAACTTAGAGAAAAATCTTATAGACTGAGCGAAATTAATCAATTTTAAATTATGTTATTTTATAATTGTAGAAACAAAAAACAAATCTCCAGATAAGAAATTCTACGAACGATAAAAAGAAACCGAATGGTTTATTTCACTTAACACCGAACGAACATAACAGGGAGAAAATAAAAGACAAAACACAATGGGGAGTGACTCATGGGCGGAGATGCAATTAGAGACACCACGGGGATGGGGGAAAACATGTGTCTCAACTAAGAATAGGTAATTAGATGGGAGTTGTGGTGATTTTAATTAACGAAATTTGTATTCAGAGCCTTTGCCGACGTTCTACCTTGTTGCTTTTTATTATATTGCCCGACACTCCAGTTAATTGTATGTTTTGTTGCAAATAGTTATACCAGACTGTAGGATTGTTTCTTTTCTGACGTTCCATTACAAGAATATACATGTTAAATGCACGTCTGAAAAGATTCAGTGGCAAATTACGAACATAAAGAGGTTATTATTTTCTTTTCTTTTTCCATAATATTCTTCAAAGCCCATCAAGAGATTGTAATTTTTTAAATTTATTTTCGGACACAGACAGTTTTTACTTTCACTGGATAATAATTTTTAAAAGGTGTTGATAGTGAAAAACACTTATCGTTCTACTTGTTTAATTTTTAATCTAGTCTTGCCTCGGGGAATATCAATTAAAAGTTTCGGTTCTCTGCCCAACGGACTGGGAAAGTTTATTCCCTTGTTTTCAATTAAGTTTTTCAGGTTTTTCTCAAACGAGATTGTAGTGTAAAAATCAAACATGTAATTCCATTACACGTATTATTTTTGACTTCGAAACTTGATCAAAACTATATAAAAGCAATTTTAATTAAATTATTGATTTCCATTAAAAATTAATTTCCTTAAGTGCTCACAGACAACTATTTTTAAAATTTTTTTTCAATCTGTCCCGTTTAACCTGCCATGGCCGTTTAAATAAAATAAGAACTACCATTTTAGGACAGCGACGTTCAGGTGCATGAATCACGCAAGGGTAAAACGTTATCCCGGATCAGTGGAACAACCGAAATGGATGATGAAAATATGTCGAACCGTATCCGGAAATCATATGTAATATTTCAATTCGGTGTGCCTGTACCGGAAACGTATCCGCATTATTTATATGCCAGTTGCAGCTGAAATCAATTTGATCTTGGATGCTGAAAACTGAAAATCAATGTTTGCACATACCTATTTAATTAATTAATTTTATAACTTAGAACAGATTGCGTTCATAAACTTAAAATTTTCAAGGAATTGATACTAAATATTTTATTAAAAAATAAATTACAGTCGTAGAAATCTGGTTGTGCAAGATAAATCCGTCGAGACGAGTAAATGAGTCGGAATCTATTTTCTTTTGCGGCACCACAGGATAAATTCCAGTGATATGTAGATGCTCTCGTTTCGGCCTATTTATCCGCAGCTTTATGGAATGCGCAAACTTTTCGTAAATATGGAGCCCGTAAATTACGTCAGATAAAGATTTAGTTAAAAGTTTTCGGCCGACTTTTTATTAACTATGTTTATGCTTAGGCTTCTTTGTATTATATACCGAAAATTAAAAAGACATATTTATGAGATGTTTAGAAAATATATTTAATAAATCACATAAAATTGTTTGCAATTGTTTAGTAAAGTGTCAAGGATCGTAAGTTTTTTTTATTACTCTTTCCTAATAAATCAAAAGAATATAGGATTTATGAATTTTGCATAAAGTGCAACTTGAAATTCATTTTAAAAATGTTGTAAAAAAGCAATTAAGAAGAAGATAAATTTCAAAGGTTTCTTAAGAATCCTAACAAATGAAAAACAGAAAATAAACGTTTTCTTTGATACTGATCAACATTTAATTAAAATTAATCCAGAAGATATCAAATTAAGCGATATAAAAATTACAAAACTTCTTTCTCATCTACTTGAAAAAACTTTTTAAATAAGTCGCTCTTAAAAGACACAATTTGATGGAAATTAAACATGAAATATTATGCTCTGTCAACAAAAGGCCCTTTCCTTTTGGTATTGTTTCTATTCTCTGAAAACTGAAAAGAATAATAATGACTCAAAAAGTAAAACATAAAGGAAGTAAAGTTCAACATTTCTGTATGGTGGTTTACCTGAAATGAAGCAGCATTGCAGCAATTAAATGAATTACATTTAAATATAAAATATTTATGTAACTGCATCATACATAAAAAATAATAATTTGATTTTAAAAGGTTAAGTAATATATGTGTGACTAACTCTTTGTTAATGTTTAACGAATATCAAAATGGAAATAGGTATATACAACATATGTAGAGAACTTAACACGAACTAACACTTATTAAAAATTCAGCAGTTTATTTTTAGTAAACACAACTTAAAATAAAATTTTACTATTAACCGTAATTTTAAATGTATGGTCCTCTTCAAACAGCTTACATATTTTAATTAAAAAATATTAGGCCGGTAAAATCCAGACTAAGCTCAAAACCGAGAAGAATTTTAATTATTCAGCAAGATATTTCTAATTTAGGGAGTCGAGTGTGAGAACTGAACGAAGAGAAACGACCTGACAACCCGAAACCTTCGTCCAGTCACAACTCCAAACTTTGAAGATGTATTAATGCTTTAAATGTCACAGTATTTTATCCAATTCCGTCCATAAATTTAATAATTAATAAAACATTTAATATAATAATTTGAATGAATGCGTCCATTACAAATTTTATTAATATGAATTATATTCAAGCATAAAATATAACTGCTTAAAAGTATGTAACTTATAAAGGATTAAACAGTCTCGTTTCCGTATTTATGCGGGTGTGAATAACTCAGTTTACGAAAGAATGCACAAACAAGATAAATATTACCCCCAATTTAAAAATACAGCGGCCGCATAATCCGAGCGAACCGCGGAACTCGGAAGGAATTTTAATTATTCAGCGAGATATTTCTAATTTAGTGGGAGCAGGGTCTGAAGAGAAACGACCTGACGCAAGGCGGGACCGAGTGAGTCCGGCGACAAATCTAAAACTTCGTCGAAGATGTATTGGTGCAGTGGCTGTGCATTGTCTTATCTTTTCCGTGCCGCTTGTTCAGTGGAATCGGAGATGATCGCGGTTTGTCTGCATCAGAGAGCATGATCTTGGAATACCTAGCGTGACATCTCGCTTGAACTCACTGTTAAGTATTAATTTTTATCTTCACGGGATTTTTTAATTGGCTTAACAGTTGAGAGGGTGCTCAAGGGTTGTGTTTGCACATCGTTAAGTTCATCAATATGCACGCAATTTTATGATTTGATAAAGTTAGAAAAATTGAATTTTTTAAAAATGTTAAAAATTAACGAGACTAAGAGTATTACTTCAAAAGAAGTTTACCTAGGAATTATTATCGGATGTTTATTTTTCATGAATGTTACTTAATGACTTAAAAGGTAAAGTTTTTTATATAAGTTTATTCATCATAATTTTTAATTTTTAAGTTTTATTAAGAATAAATTCATGTAGATGCTACAAAATTTAATTAATTCACATGTTGATCAAAGCAAATTTTAATTGTTATATGTAACTAAAAGCAGACTGATGAACCTGTTGCATTTATTTCAATTTTTTAGCATAGCTTACTCAAAGAAGATTATCAATACTCTTTATCCAGTTTTAAAGTAAAAAGATAAAGATAAATCAATTAATTCGATCATTTAATCATTTAATTAAATTTCGGCAGCACATTTTAATATAATAATATTAAAAATATATTTTATTGAATTTTAGATGTCTGTGATGTTTTAGTCCCGGTGTAACCTTTTCCGTGTCGGTGTAGCCGAACAGATCAATACAGGGAGCGACCAACAGGTAGCGTGACAGCAACAGAGGTGCCCCATTTCTTCTACCCCGACTCTTAGGCCCCAGATGCACGCGCTAATTATGGAAAATCCGAGCTAAAATAAAGATAAACCAGAAGTAGAGCCCTTAAAATGATCAAAGCCCACATCCTTACTGGAATTCACCGGATTAAATTGAGGAACATAACGATTCAATTAGGAAAATGCTTATTCAAATTTTTGTTTTAATGTGTGTTTTATAAAAGATAACGAGCAACTTTTGGCTCTACTTAAACTTCTATAAATATTTTTAATGATGATGAAAAAAACTAATATGATCTCTCAATTTCAGACATAGAACATCCAATGTTTGACGTCTTCCAAAATGACAGGATTAATCACTTATGGGTAATTGTAAATAAATAGTCGCTCAAACAAACACAAAAGCCTATCACAACAGTGTGCCAATGGTTTGATAGGACATTCTAGGGATAACTTGATCAAGTTATCGGACGGTTGTTGACACGTGGCCAGCAGTGGGGCCAACAACACCAACTTCGCACACATCCATTGATAATGAATTGTTCGTTGAGATAAGAACTATGGGATAGTCGACATGACAAAGGACGGTTGCTGTGGGCAACAACCAACCTTAACAACATTTAAAAAGTGAAAGAATATTAAAGTGGTTATGATGTCTTTTAAATATATTTCCTCATGCATTTAAAGTTAACGAGATTGTTCCCCACAAACGTAAACATCACAGCAGGAAAAACAAAATTGTCCGGACTTTAGAAGAGCCATCCACCTGAATACAGTAACCACTAACTCCTTGCATTTGAACTTGCGGAGAACTTCATCACACAAAGTCGAACGAACTTACCAAACTAATTATTGCTAGTGAATTAAACAGCAAAGACATTTTAAGTGCTAACGCATGCAATAATAACTTTTCGTTTTGCTCCTTGACCCGATGTATTATTTAAATGATGCTCGGGGCTGTAAACGATATGAATACTCTTGTTGCTCTTTGTTTGAATTTACAAAGGTTTAAGTAATGTAGGTGCATGCATATCTGGTTATTAGAACAGTATTGCCCAGCTCTGGGATTCTGTATTTGTAATTTTCAACATCTGGGGATTATGTTGGGATTATATGGACTCTTTGAACAAATAAATGTCTATGATAAATGAACTTTTGTGTCCTCCCACGTTCATTATGTTCAGAACAATTAATTACCCGTTTATCCTACACGTATTGTTTCTCAAAATAGACTGGTGTATATATAAGACGGATTAGATGATGGATTTTCACTTTTGTAAGACGTTTTACCAGACCTAGATTGAAAACTAAAGGGATTTACATTCGTTCCATGTTCCAAATAAGAATGTCACATATGAGACAGCCTAACAATAAGTAATATCAACCCCCGAAATAAAAGAGAAAATTTGCAAAACCCTCGTAACGTAACACATGTAGAAAAAGCCCATCAGCGATTCCTTATTCATAAACACATCTTGGCGCCGCATCTCCGACATGTTAAATAAACAAGGCTGATGTAGTTGTTTGCGGAAGATATAAAAGGCAAATATATATGAAAGAACCCCGGAGACCGAACGTGGAGTCGGTGTTATTGCATTTGCGCTCATCTGCCCTCCCAAAACAAACGATTCAACTTACAATTTCTCAATTTTTAACAACGACACCGATGGCTGTATGCATAATCCATGAACGTCCCAAATCATCGGGACGTCGGAACTGCCTGACTCCGGTCTTGTTCCACGTCAACTTGGGATGACAAATTTCTCTCGGCTGATTAGATGCAAATCTGTGTGGGTTTCTGGCAAATCCCATTAAAATTATACCAGGGAAAATATACTTTCATCTCATCATTATTTCCGTCATTATATTTACATTCATTAAATACTTTTATTTAAAACTTATTTATTTTTAATAATTATTAATTAGCGTCGGTAAAAATTTCAAAAGTTCTTACATATAGCATGACAAAATAAAAACAAGATAAAGCATATTATACCCTTCAACAAGTTCTGAAAAACTTTAACACAAAGGAATTAACCGGAGTTATGAAAGTGCGTGGCCCCGGGCAATATTCTTGTAAACTTCTTTTTAAAACAACGCAATGAATTACATTTATATGGGTGCACAAAGCGAACGCAATAACTCAGTATGCGAACATGATCATGATAAGACGAAAACAACTTTCACGACCTATAATTCAGGAAATGCAAAGGAAATTTATCATATTTTTCCTTCGGAATCTCCAAGAGCGGCACGTGTTAATAAAGTTTTTATCTTATGGTTTGATAAATTAATTTTCTTACCGAGGATCTGATACGGCATTAAAAAATTCTAATAAGATATGGTAGTGTTTATTTTTAGGTTGCATTAATTACACTATTACCTTTTAGCATACTAGTTTTTGATCATGTTTCTAAAGAAATTAATTATGTTTATGAACATCAGATAAAACAAAAAAAAATAAGTTAAAGGAAAAAGTGTGTAATTAGTAATGAAATATTGATTTTCTTATATATTAGAGGTATCTAATATTCACACAAATTAATAGTCACTATAGAATCTTAGTGGTTCCCTCTAGTCCACAAAACTTATGAAAGAGCTAATATTAATCATTTACTTTTCCTGCGCTTTTATTATACAAATCCCTTTTCATTTTATTCAATTTAAACCATTTATTAATTTTGTTCCATCTAAACCGTAATACCTTTAACAGTTCCCCAAACAAATTAATAGACTCCAAGCAACAAATGGACCATTTCCGGTCAGATTCGGCCGCAAAAAGGGACGAGGCTGGAAGATCGTTAACCACATATTTAATACTGCTTTAGTTTTCCGGCTCTTTTTATGACTGCGGATTATCATCCGGTTTTATTACCGATTACCCCGGTACATTCGCACGCATCGTAAACCAACTTGCAGGTCAAAAATTCTAGACGATTCTTATTTTGTAAATGGACTTACTGCAAAGTTTATGGGATTATGTGATGGTTTAGGGGAGAGTACCTCGTAAATGTTTGGTTCTATAGGCCATGCAAGTTTATGTGTACAATTCCCAGACACTTGGTTGTGATAGGAAACCGTTTCCAAATGATTTTGATATTCTAAGTTCCGTTTGGTTACTTAAAATATTCTAAAAAATGTAAAAAGGAATAAAAAACAAAGAAGTATTTTTAACTGATGTTGATCTAGTAAACTGTAATTAGAGCCGTTAATTTAAAAATGTTTATTTACCCTTTCAACCTGAAAATCATTTTCACAATTTCTACATTGAATGAATTAACAAACACTCACTAAATAGGTTTTATCATGTCCATTATAACTCGGATTTGTGAACTGGATAATTTAAAACTCTCTGCTGCTATAGAATGCTTTTACCTGTCTACCATCACTTTAATTAAATATAAGCAGAAATTTATGAAAGCATCTGGTTGTCCCTGGAGTTGCTGAAAAACACTATTATTTGAAAAACGATTTTACTGTCTGGGTTACTAAATTGACGAAATTGCCAGAGCAAAAACCATACTCGTTTTAAAAATATGAAATTAATTGTGCTGAAAACGGTGACGCCAAATTAAGCGCTCTTATAATAATTTATTTTTTTATTATATTCGCCCCCTGATTATATATTCATTAGAAGAAGTGCCAGTACACCAATATAACCGTGAAAATATAGCCACAATAAAATTAATGGTGCATAAATTTATCCAGCTTTTAACAGTTGAAATTTATATTAGTGATATTTCTCCCATTCCGAGGTGAGTTTTCTCTCGGCGTTGCCCAATTTAAAATTAAAAAAAATGTCCCATTTGTCATCGGAATTGGTCGACCCTAATTGCATTCCACCGGCAATTTTTTCGGCAATGCGCGGCAACTTATCGCTGTTGATTATCTGGGTAATAAATAAAGTGTTTAGGGATGTTCTCGGGATTATAAATCGCGCAACCAAACAATAAATTGAACTGGTTTCAACTCATTTTTTGGTCTAAAAAAAATTTCAGTCTGCAGATAAATGAGTTATTACTTTAACATGTTAATAGTAACAGCTCTAATGAAATTAATTGGTTACATAAATTAGTACAATGCTCAGAGTGCATATAAATTTTTGACGGCAACTTCCAGGGGGGTCATTAAAATGTATAACTATTGTGCAGTTGTGTTTGGACGGTTCGGTCCTGGCTCGGAATGTTTGCCAGCTCCCGTCTGGTCCTTTGTGACCCGGCGGGAACGCATCAAAGTGAAATATGTAAATAACAGAATTACATTATTATACATGTATAATTAAAACGGGCGAACCGCGTTTACACAGGGAGCACGATGCTTTCTTTGATTTCAGGTGTTGAATATTAATTAGTGATGATAAATTTCCCCGAATGGTGTTAAATTTAATATGTCCAGATTTTCGTGGCAAATGTTTATTTATTTAAAAATGCTAAAATAAATGAGACATCAATTTTTTATTATTATTTTATTTCATGTGTGAACTATTTACTATTAACTACTTTGAATAAAAATATACCTGTTGGCTTAGGTTTTTGTATCAAAAATTGTTTAAATTAAAATTAAATTATACAACAAATATTAAAAAATAAATTATATTTTTTGAGAAATTAAAGTATATTTAAACTAGATTAAATAACCTGATTAGTTCCATTCAACTGTCATATTTGAACTATGAAAATTGATATTAAATATCAACAACAATTTTTCATTCGATTGAAAAGATTTTAACACCGTTGTAAGTACGTGTAATTGAATTAGTTTTCAAATGAAATGTATTAATCTCGACCTGAATAGCTCTTCACTGTGAACGTTAATTTAAGTACAATCATACTTTTATAAACTAAATTATACCCTTAATAAATTACCTCCAAAATGTGTAAAAGAAAGTTTATGTATTTTTCAAAATAAACTAGTATAAACATTAATTACTAAAAATAAAATGGGAATATAAATCTACAAATGATAGAAATTATTGCATTGAACAAAAAACGAATTAAAGTTTTATTTAATAAAAACCAAAAATTAATTAATTTCTATCTATTTTCGTTTCTTTTCGTAAAATTCTTTCAAAAATAAACAAGAACGCTTTTTAGTAAATTTTTGAGTTATAATTATTTGGAAAAATAATCGTCGTCTCATTTTATATGTATTTAAAAGTTAAGCGAAATACAAAGGGATCAATTTCAAAAGTGCTTTCTTTGGTATAGAATGCTTCTTATATAATTTAGTAAATTTGAAAATTAATTTACATTATTTAATCAAACAAATAAATAATGGCCCGATTAATACCTTTTAATACCTTTTAATTTCTTATATAAAGCACAAAAATAAATCATGAAACGTTCATATTACCATAAACTAACTAAAATACCTTTAGGCAAAATTATTAATAGATTTCAATAAATTCGAGTTTCACGCTGTTCTCATAATTATATATTTGGATTTTATTTGTCGTTTCTATTAAATTTCCAACACAAATGTCAATAATAAAATTCCCAGCAATAAGGACAGTGATATTCGTTGCTGTCATTTCAAAAAATAATTTCCTGTGAGAAATGATTTCTTTTCATAACTTCCACACAAATACCTATAAACGATTAAGCAAAAAAACAAACCTGCAACAAAATTATCTTTATTTAATTTTTATTAGTGAGTAAAGTAAATTTCACAACTTCTAACTTTAAGTTTTTACCAGTAACAAACATAAGTTAGTTTGAACGTGCCACTTATAACACCATTAAAAACATAAGAAGGAAAAAGAACAAGTCTATGAATATTTGCACAAAAAAATACGTGTCCAGAAATTTCAACGAGCTAACTTTTATATGTCGTCATAACTTTTCTCTTTACGATCTTTTTACTTTAACTGCTGTTCTACCAAATGAATTACCAGTGTATAATAAATAATCAATATAAAACACGTTGATGAAACGATTTAATTGGTTACAACCAAAAACAAAATTAGTATGAGTCATTTTGCATTTTTCCGTATAATGACCACACGCTCGTTAAACCTCCAGATATCAGTGTTACATGCCATTAATTATAAATAACGGGTTGAAAATATTCTTGGCCTTTAATTTGGCCCAAATGCGCAAAACGTGCAAAGAAAAAAAACAAGACTAATCACTGTAATTTGAAATCTGACACATTTTCGGTCTAACGAATAGTATGTGTAGAAAATCTATCTCCTGTAAAAATATATGAATTTCTTGAAATTGTTTTCATAACACTATTTCTCCACAATTTCTTTTATAAATATTAGTATAATTTGAGGGCGCTGAAAATATACTAATTTATCTCTCAATTGAGTCATTGACCTAGTTAATGAAATATTTCATTTTTTCATAATAATGATTAGAAAATGTAATTAAATTATCCATTCAATAGTACTAAATTCATTCGGTCACAGCTGATGAAATTATTATTCTAAATATCACATCGATCTGCATTATTCACCACAATTTGAAAAATATAAATATATCTACTGTCATCTAGATGAATGGTCCAAATTAGAAAAAAAAAATAGTAGAATGCTTTTCATAATCTCGCAGCCAAATTACATACATGCATACATAGGTGTAATATCTCAAATCCGTTAAATTAATAAAACCGCTTACACTATCGCCCTTTTGTTAGAATAAAATTGTCTGTATCTGTCGTTTTAATTTTCGTATATTGTCAAAATGTAACATCAATACTCAATATGTTTTGTTAGTGGAAGAATGTTATAGTTACCACAGGATAGCCGACAGGTGGTATGTCTCATACATCAATTTCCCGTATGTTACAAAGGTATTTTGGAGTATGATGACTAGATCAAAAGAACAAAATAAGACAGGCATTATGCCACAACCCCTACCCAAGATTGAGGCTTTCAACTTCAAAATCGTCCCAAGAATTTGAAGTCTTCTTGTCGAAATAATCTGGATCTAAGCTAATTTCAAATGCTCATTAAGAGTATGAGTAGGTAGTGTGAAGTTATCATTTGAAATAGAGGTGGAAATATCCAATATTAAATAAAATTCATTAAATTAGGAATAAAATTCATTTTTATGTAAAAATAAAAATAAGTTTCATAAGTTTATAAGTTTCTACCTTTATAAAAATAATAATGATCAATTATTAAATAAATTAAATATTTTTCTCCAAATAATATCGTCAAATCAGATTTAGAAAAACGAATCGACAGGATCGGTTCCAATAGTTATTTAAATAAAATTCGGGCAGACGTTTAAACGATTTTGGGGGAAATTCAGTTAGTCACATTGAAAAAGGAGGAAATGATCCTGAAACTGTGACTAAAATCCACACAAATTCAATCCCTGAAATGAATTTCAGCACGGGATGTTGCATTATTCTTATTCACGTTTATTCAAATCTATTCAACATAACATTTATAGGTATGGAAGTTTACGTAAGTAAAATTTAATAAAATATTAAGTTAACTGAGTTTATCAATTAGCGAAGCACTTCACCTTAATCACGGGATATGGGAATAAGCCTAGTAAGTTTTGATGGATATGTTCAGCTTTCGAATAGATTTTCATTAGCACGAGTCATTAATAATAACTGGATTCGGGGATTAATATGCATTTCCATGTTCTATATTCAAATTGGGACTAAATATATCCTCGAAATTAAAGTAGCATATGTTCTCATTTATAGCTATCCAAAAACGAACATTTGCGCATCCAGATTTTAATTAACGAATCCAGTCAACTACCAATATTGTTGTTGAGAAATTTATTAATTACTCAATTTAAATATCACAATTATATTGCTTTTTTGTAAAAGAAATTACAAACCAACCCTAAATTAGACACAAAGTTACTGTGATCCATTTTCCACAACCAAAAAAGGTGTAATTCAAAAATCTAAAAAAAAAAAATTAATTAATCGCAGAGATTTTTTGTTACATAATTTTAATTTCAAATATGTCACACCGAACGCGGATCGTTGACAACTGCAAGATTTATCGTTAAACTTTCCTTAATGAAAACAGTTTCTACGCTAAACTAATTTGGAATGCATAAATTCTTTAAGTAATTAATATATTCGGTACATACATACCATAATTATAATAGTGAAGTACTGAACTGTATACGTTCATAATTGACGGTGTTTAAAATGTAATTTTCTCGAGGAAATGCATTATTAAAGGAAACGTGAAATAGTCAAGCTGGATATAATTCATTTCAAGAAATGCTCTTATGCATTTGTCACAACCACTTAATGGCAAAATTTTGACTTCAAGATTTCTTTTTTTTCGATTACTATTATTTCGAAAGTAGGATTTCAATTCATAAATCATATTTTGTTGAAAGTTCATATAAACCTGTTTTGTTATATTTGTTCGTTGAGTGACGTTTAATTATTCACGAAACAAAGTTGAGATATGATTTTTGCATACATTTTACTATGATGTGTTTAATTAGAAAAACTTTAATATTATACTTCTAACTTAATTAACTCTTCTTTTTTAAATAAAATAGAGGCTATTTATAAATTAATTTAATTTAAAATTGTATGAGAGAATTATAAAAATTAATTTTTTAGGATATATTTCACTAAAAAATTTAAATACAATATGGTCAAGATAAAATTTATTATGAAAACTTTCATAAAACGTAACAATTTTGTAATTAAAAATTTAATTTGAAAATCTCGTCATCTGTTCAAACTGAAACAAATCCCTTATCCCTGTTCCTAGTAATTGTTATTTTAATTTAAGCCATGTCGTAATGTAGATTAAGGCAACGTTACTATCCCGTGGAGGCTGGCCCGCCCAATTATATTAGACCGACATATCTGACCGGGTACTGTAACTGTCTCCCAGTTTTCCGGGGGAGAAAGAAGTCCACGGATGAATGGAGAAGTAACTAAGCCCATATTTATAGGATAAGTGGATTTTTCCACAGACTCGCCGACCCCAAAGTAATAAAACTAATTGCGCCCCGAGACAACGGTCACCCAGGTGTAATTTTCCAGTTCCCTTCCGTGCGTCACCCCAACTTTATTTAATAGAGGTTCGTTTATTTTTTTATAGCCGACCAAATTCGGTTTCAGGTGGATTTTATTCAATTCATATTGAGCCGTCAATCTACAAATAGAAAGCCGCGAAACTAAACAGAAAACTTTAAGCAACGGAGATTATCTAAGTGGCAAAGCGTAAAGAAAGTTGACCGTCAAAAAAGTGTTTTGTGAAACAACAAAAGTCCAATGGGGAAACGCAAAAGCTTAACCCACAATTGCCAATCACACTTAACGCTCTCAAAACCGGATTTCCCGTAGCAAAAACCTCCAACTTACATCTTAACTACTAGTTAAACTCATTCAATTTTGAAAAAATAAATGAGACGCTTAAAAAATTTTACTGAACAGTATTAAAATTCGAATGAGTCTCGTAAACTTTATCGCGATTAACCACTACGAATGACCCAAAGAGTACAACGTTGCATTTCTTAACGGTCTGAATTTAATAATGTCAACCGTAAAATGTACCCGTTAATAAAACGGTTCATATTGCGGAAGACGTGCACAATATAATACGGCTTTGTGTTTAATTGAACAGCTTTCCTGCATCCAAAATGACTGTATTTTAATTTAAACATCTGTGTTGAAAGCACGATTGATTTACATACATTTTCTATTCACTTAAGTCATACATCTGTCTAGAATTAAATACAAGATGCATAATGTTAATTAAAAATAATTCTATAAGATTTCTTGGAATATATATCAAATTAAGTGCTTCAGTAAAAATTTTTCTGGGACGTGTTCCACAGATTTCGAAAGTACTAAAAATTGTCGCTTCTGTTGTTTAAAGAACAAACCTTTTTTTTCCTATAAACATCCCCTACAGCCATTTAAAGTTCTCATAAAAAGTCGATTACCTGAAATTATAGCTACAATCATGCAAACTTTAGAAAATTTGTACGTTCCGACTGTTTTAGGCAATCTCTTTTTGTTTCATAAATAAACTTTTTTATTAGGCAACATTTTATACTTACAAAGAAAAATTCTAAATTTTAATATCTCCATGTTGGCAATGAAAAAATAGCCTCTTGCATTTCTTTACTACAACTAACCTTTCGCGTGAAAATCAAAGCGGTAGGGTCTTTTTAGAACAGCAAACAATTAATTAATAAGAAACAATTAAATTTATAGCAAATATTGGAAATATCTTTCCCCTACTGCTATATTACCTTCCATTCTTCTTAGCTAGAATTTCTTATTCTTTGGGACACTAGTGTATCAATACAAAAAAAAGTAAAACATATTCTTAATTCCGATGTAATATAAAGGTGGTCTAAGTACAGCTACAAGTTTTGTTAGTTTTCAAGACAATTTTTTCATGGTCACCAAGATGATGATTTATTTTTCGTCGTATAATTTCGGCCAAAAAATGTAGACACCATTTAATTCCCCCAAAAACTAATTTTACATTATTTTTAAGACTAAGCTTTGTGGGTCAGACAAAATATTGGTAAATAGTTAAAATATGACCGTTTTATAAATAAATCAGAACAGACAAGCAACACATGACAGGAAAATAAAAATAAATTTAAAACATGTATAATAAATGTATAATAAGAGACGTGTATGTACTTGATAATAAATATTTTATACATCAACTGAAAACCGTTAAAAATATATAATAAAACATATTTTGATGTTTTGATGTTAACGTTATATTACTGTCTATGGTATAAGAGAAATAACCAACAAAATGAGTTTATTAAACGCAAAATATCATATAACATAGTAAGTTGGGTTTGGTACCAAAACAGGTATTTCGGAGCAAGGGTTGCGTTAGAACAGAAACAGTAATTCATTCTAGACTGATTTTATTATAAAAAATAATCTCTTTTATAAGCATAACAATTACACACTAAAACCAGTGGTCTTAAACCACAACAATCATATAATGCAAATTGTAGAATTTATTATTTACTGCTTATTAATTATAGTTTGGTAATCGCTGGTCGCGTTGTCGTTGACCCGGGCCATGTACGTAGTCTACCAAATTAGATTACATTTCCGGGTCATTCTGTTTAATTTTACATACTTAATGTTTATCACTTTCCTGTCTAAGTGAATCCAGACAAGTGCTAGACAGGAAAGAGATAATTTTGAAGTTATTACTAATAACACAAAAACGCAGAATTTGAATGGAAGTTTATACTAGGTATATTAATCAAAACGATTAGTTGTTTACGTAAATAGATACCACAAAAGTGAGAAGTTGTCTGACACGTTCAAGCGGTAATAAGCTCTTTTTACCACGAGCCTTATATCAGAACGTCATCCACATATCACAGGGAGGTCATATTGCCACTAATGAAAACTGATGATGATCTGCTACCATAAGTAATAGCACCCCATACCAATAAACCCATAGTGTTAGGAATATGACACTTTACAGCAAAGCGAGGAACACATCTTTCTACACATCGTCGTCTTACTAACACATAACCATCGTGCATGCACTAGCAAAAGCGTCATCACTAATCTAAACTCAATGTGATTCCATTCCTCATTCCGCTGTTGACATTCCATACACCACTCATTACGTTGGCGTCTATGGTTTGCTGGTAGAAGTAAGTCCAAAAAACGACGATAAATCCGTAGGCCAAAAGACTTTATACAGAAGTAAATACACGAGCGAATCAGTAGTCATTCGCGTTGAACTCATTCTGTCCCTTAGGGCCAATAGTCTAAGGCGACGATCTGACTCTGTGGTAGTTCTGGGTCTTCCGGAACCTCGTCTATCCTCTTCACTCCGTGATTGCCAACATCGCATCACAATATTCCTCGAAACAAAATTTCTGATTCATCCTAACCCACTATTCTATCTAAATCATATTCGCTTAATTGGCTAAAATTATTTCTTCTCCGTACTCTAGGCATGTTAAATGTTTAGTATAAATTACCAAATAAAACAAATTGTAACAAAAACTAACACGCTTGTTTGAGATACTTTAAAGATATGAAGAAAAAAGAACAAAAAACCGAACATACGTTTTCCGATTGACTTCAAATTTTAATTATCTCTTATTTCAATAGGTACTATCGGCTACAGAATTGCATTACCACCTCAAGGTTCATTTTCGCTTGCAGTACCTACTTATATACTTGTATATTTTATGAAAATATCTGAATGCGCTCTGGGTATTGCGTACGAAATTTGATGAGTATGATTCGCACTTTATAGTTTCAACAGTTAAACTGATAAGACGTCTAGAAAGGTAACAAATTCTTGGTATAAAAATTTATATTTATTATATTTCTTTTCTCTTTAGCTTTGAATCATTCGGAACTTTGTTAATATAATGTGTTAAATTTACACGTGTAAGCGTCCCTTTCTTAATTTTGTCCGCCATGTTGGGTTTCCATTGTATCATATTTTTTCAATCATTTTATTATTATACATATTTGTTTAGTATAGTATATATAGATTTCTGGAAATCAAGGTGAGAGCAGTGTTTTCAGACATCCAATTTTGATATTAATTTATATTGCGTCATAATTTTAGTTCAATTTCAGTTTCCATCCGTTAAATGTGTTATTTTAATTACTGAAGTATTTATTTTTCTTTATATTATTCACGAGACGTTGTAGATACGACTTCGAGGGGATTGTTATTATGTTTACATGTTTAGGTATATGGGAATGTATTTATTTGTGTTGTTAACTGATTACAAGACCTCTCTTTTGGTAACAGACTTCAGTATACGATAGAATGTCTACGTGCAATAACTAAATTCATTTAATTTGATTAGTCATAAACAATTATTATTGCAAAACACATTATATTAATAGTCATAGTCACTGAAAGACAATTTGCATATATTTTGAACAAATACAGCTTTGATGATACCAAAGCTGTAAGTAAATCACATTTGTTAATTTTATTTATTAATTTTATTTCCTTGACACATTCAGAATTGGGTTACTATGTTTGTTACTACTATACAACCAAGTTTTTTATTTTTGTATCGCACACAACGAGGGTTCCTACTTATTCCAGTTGATCACGTGGCCATTTCTTCGTACTTCCTTATAATACCTGTAAGAATTAACAATATACATCGAATTTTGAATCATCCTATATTATAATTTTTAATAAGGTAAATACAAGTGAGGACTACTTAAAATAGTTTCAACCTTAAATAATAATAATCCTTGTACCTATTTCCTAATGAAACTAAAGTAGTAGAGGACGCCCAATACAAACGTCATAAAAAACTATTAATTATTAAAATTAATCAAAGTTGTGCCTTTAGAATTTATTGATGTATTATTACTTTTATAAGTTTTATAAGAATCATGTTTACTACTACTTATTATATCACAACCCTTTTATTTCGTTAAGGATATTGTACCGATAAATTTTTTAAAACAAATACAAGAAATTTTACACATTTTCATTTTATATAATTTAAATGCATACATTAAATTTAGAGTTAAAGAGTTAAATATGAGATTATGGTAAAACAATGAAATTATTTCATGAAATCAAGGATTATGGTACGCGGTTTAAATGTAAGTTATAGCACGGTTTATCTCCAGCATCTAAATGAGCCGGTTATCGCGATGGAATTCATGAATTGCAACAAGATTAATCTGATGCAAACTAACCATTAAATAAATTAAAACGCATAATAAAAATCTATAAATACATTTCAAACAAAACCAACAACTAAAATAACAATAATTCACGATTACACCAAATAAAATGAATCTGAATAATACAGGCTTCAAATTTTATCCTCTATGCTCAGCAGTTACTTAAACTTTACGGACGACATTTAGTGCGTATCTTGACTGATTTGACTTAGAAATTCATATCATCCCATAAACTGTTTTTTTTACATTTGTATACGAATACATGAATAATTTCGCAGTTTGTGCTGCATAAACTTCGGTCGAATATCCCGCATATTCGATGAGTGAAAGCTGCTGAAAATCTAAATTGTGAATCATGCACCAAGCGCATAAAAACTTTTATAATTTAACAATGGCAAAATAAACAAAATGTTCATCGTCAATACATCCATTATTAACTTAGTTGTATTATTTACTAGGCAAACAAAAATATTTAAACACATTTTCCTGCTTTAATGGTTTAGTAGCTAAAATATATAAATAATTCGCTCTAGAAATAAATGCAATAAAATGATATGGATCGGTCATTATAGTGTAATTTAAATGCAAGACTTGCATTTTTTATCTTTGCAATCTAAATGAGTTGATTATCGCACTCAAGAATTTATTCAAAGGAATTTAACGAAAATAGAAATATAAATTAAAAGTGTAATTTAAATTAAATCCTACAATGATCTTATAAAAATATACAGAATACTTAGAAATTTTCAGTTGTAAATGTTTTTTTTATTTCAAAGTTTCCGACTATTATAAGATAAAATTCAAAAAATTTAACCGATCTTGTCATTTCTTATGTCGTATCAAATATTATTAATTAATAACTTACAGTACAATTTTTTATGATTCTATATTTACTTTCTCCCAAATATTAACTAAACTTTATAACAACGTAATTAATTAATCGAGCTCTAATATTTATTGAGAAACAAATTTAAAAAAAAAAGATTTGTGCTCAGTTGTGTTGTGTGCTGCAGTAATTTGATATTGGATATCAAAATTAAAAGATAAAGTAAAATATATGCGGAAGAAAATTTCGATGTAACAAATGCTTTCAAAAATAAATGAGATTTTCCAGTTTTTAATGCATCCATTTTTAAGTTAGCCGAGTTATTTATAATGTAATAAAAAAAGTTGTGCAGTTTTCATTAAAACGGCCGAGCCAGTTCGTTTCGACTTCTCATAATCTAATTTAAAAATAATGTTTGCATTAAGGTGCACATTAGAGTTAATTAAATCTCGCGACTGTTGACGAAAGAAAAATATGAGTTTCAGCGTTCTTGATTGCAGCAAGTATGAAGTTATGAATTTCTTGATGAGACTAATTTACTGCCGGTTTAAAAATTTGTGCTAACAACAGACTCAACAATAAGCTAGTTTATTATAATTATTTTTACAGTGTTTAACATTTCCTTTTCCATTTTGTCCCAATTTGCATCTATCAAAATGTTAGAATATTCATTTTATTATTTTACTATTAAACACGAAAACAGTGAATATAATTATTCAGTTATTTTCCCTAACAAACTTATATTACTTTTAAATAAAACGAACATCTATAAAATAATGATGTAACATGAAATTGAAATTAAAAGAAAACCTTCTTTGATTAATCTACGTTAATAATAAAAGATTATTGTATATTGCATATAAAATTGAAATTAGATATTACTGACAGAATTCCAGCATAGTGAACATCGCTAAACATTATTAACTATGATACCAACGCATTTGATTATTAAATTTTACGTGCGAATATTCAGTTTCCTAGTTTTGTCTGCAGGTTTTATTAGTAATAACATTTCCGAACAGGCCGAACAACATTGATTACATACATATTTAATCAGACAAATAATTCATATTCCGAATATCTGTGTTTGCGCTGAAATTATACAGCATCCCAAACTCATATACTTAAATTAACTTATTTCGACGGAACGCGAATTCAAAATAAATTAAACCATCAAAGTTAAATAAGTTGAGGGACTCACCTGTTATATGTAGGAACGCCAGAAAAGTATCCAATTTGAACAACGCCATTGCCATTTTTTCTGAAACAAAATTGTACCAGTGAATTATCCAAATCCAAGCTAGTATGTGTAATAACGCGTTAATTTTTGTATTTTGTGAACGGTTGATAAATTTCAGTTTCCCCGCAAAACACAAAATATCGTCTGAAAATAATAAAAGTTTATCTCGGTAAATTACCTGACGACGCTCATTCATTTCATTCGGCCGCATTATATTATTTATAGCGTCTTTTTGTCCGGAGACAAAGGAATAGAACACGGACAAGGTAAAAATGCAAAACTCTCCGTGATTTATCACGTCCCAAACAGCGACACATCTCAGCCCATCTCAAGACTAATAATAATTAATAACGTCAATAAATTAATTGCTTACTGGGGTTTTAATCCATTTTGAATGGTTTACACTATTACGGTGCGTTTGCGAACGAAAATAAAAACATGTTTTGCATGAGCACGACGCGACTGAATTGTCTCGTTTTTAATGGACCGGATGCTGGACGAATATGCGTATCATTGTGTTTATTATTGGTTAATGTTTACTTAATTTATTAATCTGTTTTTTTCAAATTTACACCAGTTGTAACTACGTATTTGTTTATGGCGATACACTAATTCATTCATAATAATTGAAAGAATAGTAATTTTTATTGAATTAAGTTATAAAAAATAAAAAAAAAAATAACTTTATTAAATACCACCAACAGTCAGTATTGCTTAAATCATCTAGAATTTTTATTGATATCTTTTAAATTATCCGGCTTTATTGGATGTCTTAATTATTTCAAATACATTAGCCGAAATTAATTTTTAAACTAACTGGCAATTTAGTTTAGTTCATTTATTTGACTTATATTTTCTTTAACACATGATATAATACAATTGTTTCAATAAATAAATACATGTACATATTCCATATTAATTACTTTCAGGTGTATCTCAAGTTTATTAGACAAAATAATATAATTTATATTAATTTTTGTAAAAATACGATAGGCAGTTTAAATTTATGTTTTTGAATATACTTTTTTAATTTATAATTAAAGTTAATTTGAACTAAAACAATTTTATTATTTGTTCATAATCTTCAGAAATAATTAAAAACAATGCATTAATAATTGCAATAAATCTAAGTGCAAACTTGAAAATACCACTTTGAAAGATGTGAAAGGTATTGAATAAGTAACATAATCTAAAACTATATTTAGAACTTAGTTGTGGGTAGACATATAACAAGAGTCGTGAAACATCTCGACTCGATAAATGTTAAATATAAATTACGTGATAGTTATAAACTGAATCAATTACTTATATTCTCTAAGAACTGCCAAGTATTAAATAAAAATAATAAATAATTAAAATATTAACTATTAATATGAAGCCCTTTATTACTTGAATATTTTATATTTAGTACAAGTTAAAAATGCAAAACTGTATTAAATTAAAAGATTAAATACGAAACTAAAAAATATAAATTAATTAAAGTTAATTGATGCAATTATTTAATTATTCTTTTGTTTAAATAAATTTATATGTATTTGTTAATATAATACATTGTAATATAAAAAGACATAAACAATTATAATTTTATAATTTATAAAAACGTTTCGACTTTTTAGGATGAGTGTTCTTCACATACTCCATGCCTAAAAATTCAACCACCCCCAAACGTACAGTTCCCAGTCCCACTGCTGACCGGATTTGCATATCCCGGACTTTATTGTTGGCGGTCGGTTTTTCTTATGCCGTGCGTCGCAGAAATGCGAGATTTTTTTTCTTGTTTCATTCATCCGAATACCTCGGAGATTTACGTGCGTTTTCCCCCGGCTAGAACCATAGCAGAGAGTTCGTGGGCGATGCCAAAACATTTCGCCTGTACAAAACACGCGCTAAACTTAAATGTCAGTTAAATGGGTAAACAGGTTGAAGCGGGAACTAGTGCAACAAGAACCTGTTCCGTTTCAACTACCAAAAAGTTTTGTAATACATTTATCAAAAATCAATACAATAATTATTTAAATTGATACTAATTCTAGAAGAAAATACAAAAATACATTTAATATTTTATATTTTAGAAATATTTGTGTCAAATTATAAAATACGATAAAACAGCATTATCGTATCTTAATGTGATTAAAATCCTTCGACAAAGTTAAATTAAAATCTTTCCTTATTCGCATAAGCCCATTGTGAAAATTTCGCTTCGTCCTCGGCAAAATGGAAAATTAGAGAGATTTTTATTTGTGCCAAAATCTAATTAGCTTACACAATCGTAAAAATAAAATAACAAACAGGTTTATCTCCTTGCTGTTAATTTTATTAGGAACAAGCTGAATCAGCTATTATTGTCATATAAACATTTTATTATCTGTCAAAGTAATTTGTGGAAACCATTATTACGCTTTAAGGTTTTTCTTTGTCAATTTAAATTGGGTTATTAAAAATAAAACAGTTTTATCGTTTTTTGTTTTGAAACGTGTCCAAAAACAACAATTTTATTGTGATAAATATTAATTGCATTATAAATGTTACATTATTACATTGCAACAACTAGTATAAAACAAATAAATTTTAATTAAATTTAAAATGAATGTAAAGTGGGTAAACATATGTCATATCATGATACAATAAATTAAAGTTATACCTATTATATTTAGTTTCCATTTAAAAAATTGCATGAAATTTTATTAAATTTAATAAAAAATTAAACAATTCACTAAAACAGTAAAGTTACAAAAATAAATATTTGATACGAAATTAAATACATATACGTATATCTACAATATAATAATTATTATTTTATACGTATAATATTTCATTTAAATTCATGTTCATTTTATTATTGTGTAATAAAATAAAAGCATTTTTCAATTAAAAAAGAAATTAACAATCAATCCATTTTCTATTTTAAAATACTTACTACAGCAGTCTATTTCCAATAATGAAATTAATCATTAAAATTGCTAGTAAAAACGAAAAAAGTGTTATTAACCCTCCTATGTTTGTATTTTGTATTAAAGATAAATAAACAGCTGTTTTGGTTTAGTAAATGGGATAATTGAAATTACGCAAGCTCGTTGAAGAGCTGGATATTTTTAATAACGAAAACCGAAATCATCGACTTGAGTATCACCGTCTCATTATGTCCCGCTAAAATTGCACCGTACTCTTTAATTTCTTGAACGCTCCCACCGAAAATCGCGATTAAAACGTCTGGTGGAGCGTGCAATTACACCGTAAATTCATTAAAATCACCCGATTATCCCCTTATGATGGCGTTAGAGCAATACGGCTGGTGCCGCTATCATAATTATGTTTAGATTAAATTTAATTCCAGGTTTTGTTCCGCTACTGAAAGCGCCTAAATATTAAAGTAAAATAAAGTAAATTAGTTTTAATCCCTGCACGTAACACAAACAAATAATAATATATCCACACGAGTGCACTGCATAAAATAGAATGAATTCGAAAGTTAACCAGTAAGTTGTCAGAGAGATTTTCAGCAAGCAACTTTTTGACAAGATAACCAACTGGAGCAAGAAATTCGGTAAATGATAGAAGATCTCCAGTTTATCTCGAATGGAAAAGTCACCCAGACATTCCATCCTATTATTCAAATAACTTTATACTTTTATAACGGATCCGCTCGTTATTACTCCAATTTTGATCAATCAACGGAAACTTCTCATTTTTTTTTTTTCAATTTAATCGGCTGCTACTTTTTAATAAGCCGATACGATGGAATTTTGCACAATACAAGGACATTTCGCACGTTCACTTTAAAGGAAACCATTTCAAACTTTAGAATAGAGGAAAGTTTCTAAGTGGCAGTCTGTTTGGATGCGTACGATATAAACTAAAATTTTTGCAAGAAAAGACCGCTTTACTCCTGATTAGTTTTTGAATCGGGCAAATAAAAGTTGCGCACGAACTTTCCCCATTCAAAATAACTTTATAAATCGACCGTAAAATTTACTTAAGAAAAATTATGATAAACAATATAAAGTTTTTTTTTATAAATGGCTCACGGAATGGGTAAACAAAGTTTTCAACTTCGTGAGTTATCGCAAATTTTCAGCGTATTGATTTTACGTTGACAACAGAAAGAATATTTGATTCATATATGTACCCCTAAGGGAACAAAAGCAAAACTGTAATATTCGTTAGGGACGTGACATAAATACGATATAAGAGACCAATACGAAAATCGGAAAATTAAAGGTGACAAAAATCGATCGCGACCGAACATTTATTCCTGTACAATTGATTAATTCGCAGGATTTAAATTTGGGTTGAACGCAGAGCGAATTACCATTAATTTTAAACCGGCTGACACAAACCCAAAGGAATGTACGACATTTAAATAGGCGGTTGTTTGTAACAAAGCAACAATTTTCTTCAATAAATTACGCTTTAACTACCCACGTCACGCAGGTAAATGTTGACTTTGCTAATCACTTCATATTAGATTTCAACTTCCCTATATTCTTACAAAAATAATAATGTTGGGTGACCCAGATTATATTATCAGTCTCTCGAATTCGTATTAAATGCACCAAGATAACATAAAAAATTCTATATTTTTTTCCCTAAAAGCATCAAAGGGGATATAGGCATCAAAAGCACGTTTTAAATTTTTAAAATATGATTAAAACTAGACAACTTGAAATGATACTGTTTACTTTTAACATTTGACTTACTTTTTATTTTTTAAAGCCTTTATTGTAAGGGAACAAATATATATTTTTATTAAGTAATATTTAAAATAAAGAAATAGGTCAAGTCAGATATTCTTGTCAATAAAATCAACCTTTTTCGAGAAAATGATGAAAAATATTCTATTCTTTAATTCTTTGTGATAAGAATACAAAAGAATACTCATTATCATTACATTAAATATGTTCTTAGTGACAAACAGATTTCGTTAATATTGAACGAGTATCCTTTTTAGTTAAGATTATAGATTAAATTAAAAATGTATTGTTGTGTCTAATAAATGTTCTTTAAGCATCATTATCTCATTCAAAAACAAATAAATTAGTTATAATAAGCAAACATAATTTTAAACAAGATGAATAAATTCAAATATAATATTCCAGTACTGAAACTTAATACGTTTTTAGAGGCATTCTCCAGCTTATGATTGAACAAAAGAACTCATTATCAAACATATTTTTTCCTAATTAAATTAATTAAATAAAATAAAATTTTAAATAAATAAATATTAATTAATAATAACTAATAAGATGATAAATTATTAATATGTACAAAGAATATAATTTAATTTATTTATTAGGACCTTGAATAAGTTCTCTCTGTTTTTTTACAAAATAAAAGCTTCATTTAATATATAAGAAACAAGAATATAGTATATTACTCAAACTATTGGCCATCACTAGCCACTAATTTCTCCCATCCTTCTCAGCATATAAATTCCTCGTCGGAAAAACCAGAATCGATTAATTTTTTTGAAGCTACTCAGCCAGGCCATGTGCCATCGGACGGAATAGGTGAAAATCGTAAGAGGTTATCAGGTGAATACAGCGGGTGAAGTAGAACTTTCCGTTGAAGCGTTTCCAGGTAGGTTTTCACTGATTTGCAACATGAGACCGAGCGTTGTCAAGTAACAAAATCACTTTGTTTTGTCTCAGTTCCTATAGCGGCCGTTATATTTTTGGAGTTTGACTCAAACGCATCAATTGAAGTCGATAGCGATCTTCCGTGATTAGTCTTATTCGGTTTGAGCAGCTCATAATAAATTACACTATGCAGATCCTACCAAATGCAAAGAAGAAGCTTCAAAACATGCATATTTGGTTTGGGGAACGATGTTAATCCATGTCCGGGCTCGATTTTCTACACTTCAGATTATCGTAGTGTATCCAATTTCCATCGCCAGTCACGATATGGTGCCAAAAAAAATTTCTGTCGTAGCAGCAGTTTACACGTAAGAAAACGTCATTTGACGTCTCTCGGCTTCAAATCATACGGCACTCAATGTCTTGCTTCTGGATCATTCATTTTAAACGTTTTGAACTGTTGACTTATCTATTTCTAATGTGTTTCCATATTCAGTTTGTATCTGATATCGATCTAGATCAAGTAATTCCTTCAATTACTTGTTCCTAAATTTTTTCGGCGCGCCAAAATCATTAGTTTTGAAACGTCGAAACCAGTCTCTGCATGTACTTTCTTGTAGGTGCATTACCATTCGAAATTACATACATAGAGTACTGCTACTGCGATTTTAAAAACTCAGCGACACATAAAATTTATTGACAGCGCGCATTCACCATATTTTAAAGTAGCATATTCAAAATTTTTATCTTTATTATTAATCTTTTAATTTTATTATTATTATTATTATTATTATTATTATATAATATATGCCATATTTTACAATAATTTATTCGAAAAGAAATGTAAAATTAAATGTTTTTGAACGTGATTTAAAGTAAAAATTAATAAATCAATCTTAATATTCCGAATTAATATTTTTAATGCCCATTAATCATTTGTATTTTAAATAAATTCCTTCAAAAACACAATATTATAATTGAAGCGAAAGAAAAAAAATTCATAAAGGCAAATTTTTGTTTCATTTCCTGAGATAAGTGGAACCATAATGAAATATTCCCATTATAAAATTACCGACCTCACAGATGATTCAATTTGTTTAAACCGTTGTGATTTCAGAAAGTTCATGTTCTTTTATAATTGGAATTTCCCCATTATAATTTTAAATTGAAGAGCCGCATAATTTTCATGAAGTCATTATATGTACTTTTTTATTGAAATTACGTTTTAAAATTAGATACGTCCGCCTAAATTGTATTTTGAAACTTTCTTGTTAAAATAATAAGATACTATCCAACTCTGATAAAATGGGAACGGTTAATCTGAATTGTTGTCCAGTATAAAACATTAAAAAAGCTAAATTATTGATTTGACCGTAACTATAAGCCGATCGATGGCGCATTTTGTTTAAATCTCTGAGGGTACGTGCAACTAGGGCAACCACATAATTAAACTTAAATGTATTTTCCTATTTGGTAAAAATTGTTTGAAGGGTATTTCAAAAACAAACATTTTAACTTGTTCCGTATTTGATACATTCAAAACAAGTAAACATACATCTGCTAATTATTTTACCAAGTTGATTTTAAAAACGGCTTAAAATTCACGTTGCATGGAACATTAATGCAATTACTGTGGTTCGCTTTGTGAAATTAATTAAAAACTTTATTTCGTTCTATTTTGGAGCCAACTGGGAAAATTAATTGACTATATTATTCGATGCAATTCATTTACCTGTGAACAACTTGTTGATACCACATCGATAGATATAACAAGACACGATTATCGTACTACAAACTTAGTTTTATCGATAATTACACAACGAAAAATAACACAGAACAGTCGTATTTCGTTTGTGATTGAATACAAAGTCTAACAAATGAAAATTGAAATTATCTGCGGGACGTTGCAACGTACTTTTTTTCATTCTCTGCAACTTTCAGAGCAAGTAAACAGAATTATTAATGGAAACAGGCGTTTTGTTCTTTTCTTGCTTTCTTCTTACACCAATCTCTTATTCGCAAAGTACAGAAATAAAGCGCTTAGCGTAGGTTCAATAAATAACAGATTTTCATTCGTTCGGAAAGTAGTTTTAAGCTGAAAAAGCTATTTGTAAATAAGATATTTGGATGGTGTTTACATAAGCCTATTTAGGCGGAAAAAATTCCTTGCGTTATAATTAAATTAATCATTGTGTTTAATATTCAAAAGGCAATTTCAATTTTTATAATGAATAATATTACGAAACACAGTAAATAAAAGCAATTCGTTTTACAAATTGCAACTTGTTGATCCATTCATACATCAACGTCGTTTTTTGAAGGGCTATTTTTCATATGTTGAATATGCTACCTTCGAAAGCTGAGAAGTTGTCAGGTTAATTTTATTTCAATTCAGCGTTTCTAATTTAATTCTCCTTTGTTTCTTATTCTTTTTTATATAAATATTAAAGAAATTATTAAAATTTCCACCTATTAAGATCTTGAGGATTAATATTATTTTAACAAAAGAAAAAAATATTATTTTCATTAGGATCAAGAGTTTCCAATTCAAAATGAAAACATTCAATTTAATAGTATTTTTATTACAATAGTTTCTCTAAAATATTATTTAAATATTAAAATTATTATATAATTAATATTATTATTATAAATATTCATTATTTATTACTATTAATTACTCAAATTATCACACATATTAAATATCTTCAATATCCTATATTTATTTAATTCACATATGAAATTTATACAATAATAAATACAAAAAACTGATAAAAATCAATACACAAATTTTTAATCTTCAAATTTTAGTTCATAATTTATTCATATTACGGATTTTAAAATTATTCGATTATTTTTTATCGTAAATATTTAACTATTAAACCTACATTAAAAAAAATAAATAAAACATTTAATTTCTGAAATCTTTAGGGATTTTTATTAGTATTGAAAAACTTTCCGTATCAAAAGACACATGTGTTAAAAAAAGGTAAGAAAATGAAAAGATATCATATCAAAATATCAATATCAATTTACTGTGGCAAAAATAAATTAATGAATAAATATATACAAGATGATCTAGAAGGAACAGATATATCAGTATTCCACGAATTTTGTTTTAAGTTCTGAGATACCTCCATTTTTCTTTCTAAAATAGCATATCTTGTATCAATTTTTTTTTCTGTTTATCCTAACCTTTTAAAGTAACATTAAATATTTTCTAAGTACTTTCAATTTAAATAAAAAATGAAAATAGAATAATGAAATTAAATAAGTTTACAAACTAAATAATTTATACATAATAGATAGATATGTGAAAAATGGGTGATAAAAATAAACCCCACCAAAAATTTTTATATTTATTAAATTTTCTCGTTGCATTTTTCAAAACTAATTAATTAGCGATGCATCCCATCCAAAAAATAATATTATAAGTTACTACCCCAAAGAGGTTGAAGGTGAAAGAATAAAATTTTGGTCAAAATAATGCCATTTTGGAAATAAAAATCGATGTGTTTTCGAGATGTATATCATTATAAGTTGTTTACCTGTAAATATTTATACTAAATATGAAAAAATCAATAAATAAACATATTATACAAAAACAAAGTGTTATTGTTTCGATAAACATATTTTTAATTGTTACAAATTGGGAAATAAAAGATAAAATAACAATACAAATATGGCAAAATGTATTGAAATAAATGAAATAATTCATTTCGCAAATTGCAACTTGTTGATACTACTTCATTCATGTCAGTGAGATTTAATAGAAATCCATGTTTAATCTTGTTAAAATAAAGTTAATTTAAGAAAATTCAAAACATATTGTATAATGTTGTTAATTACATCAAATAAATAATAATAAATTCTATATTTTTTCGTGGAATAATGTTAAAATATATACCAATGACATTGTTTTGCGTCCTGGAATTTATTTAAAATTTGAAACATTTATCTAATTAATTAATTGATTAATTTATACCTCAATAATATAAAAAAAAACTTCTTGCAATCAAGGAACACTAAAACTAATCCCACTGATGATACCACTAAACCAACATTCCAATACCAGAAACCACACACGAAATTTTCAATCGAAAACAACAATGAAAAATATTTGTAAATGTTCACCAGTGATCCAAACCGAATCACCTGTGGACTGCGCGGGATTTGCACGGCACGACGTTTCAAAACGCACTAGGTTTTTGAAGGAGCGCACCGCGAACCAGCTACGTCCGTTTCTTTCCAGACCGCGCGCCATCCAGAGTCTGTTCCTTTCCAGGCGATCCGGTGCATGCGCCGCGCTCTCCCGCCAAGAATTCCCATTGACAACGTTGTTTTCCTGCCGGCCGTGTGTTTGTTTTTAAGGGACGCTGGACGGACGGACAATTAAGGGTGCTTTCGATATCCTGGTTTGTATCGGATATAACACGTCATGGTTAAATATTTGTTTTAGTATGTCCTCGTCTATTTGATACAAAAATGTTGTTAGTTTTCTAGCTTGAACATTAGTTTTTTTTATTTTATTTTGTCGTGTATGCAAAGTTATACGAAACTTTTGAATTGACTTCCTTGAAACTTATAACCATAAATTTAACAAACTTCGATAAATTATAAACAAGTTACATTTGGAGTTGTAGACGTATTTTTGTTACAAAGTTAAATAAAAGCCAATGAAATATTAAGGGACATGTATATATTTATAAAAAAATTAAGGAATATTTGGATAGTAAATAGAATTTTGGAACAACTAAGTATCACCTTGTAATGCAATTACTCAATTAATACATTGTGTTAAATGATGTAGCTTGTACTAGTCGTTAATATCGAAACAAAATGGAAACCAACAACTATCGTAGTTCAGGACCAATGAATCACAGCTCCATTAAAAATTGAAAACTTAAACACAATTTCGAGAACCGTAAATTCAAAAAGTAGCTATATCTCGGCCAATAAATGTTTTACGAGCGCCGCAGCATTATTGAAATAAAAGGCGAATAGGCCGAGAAGAATGGAGACAAGGAGTGTCTTACAAATTCAAAATTGATGGCTGTTATGGCGTCTAGGTAAATAAGATATATTAGCCTGAACCTTGAAGAAAGCCTCCGGGAATAACCTGTTTCCTAGAGATAATTATACTTTATTGTGCAGGGTTTCAGTGTAAGCTAAGAAATAATAAATAAAAAGGCTCCTGTTCAACTAAACGTCCTTAAAATGTCGACCGTGTTTGATCATTATTTTACTTTACTAAACAAACAAAGCACACATAAGAAAATAATTATGTTCTTTTATTGCTCTAAACTAATTACTAGTTTAACAATGTTAATACGATTTTGTTATGAAAAATACATTTGCATAATATTCTTCCTCTTCTTCCAAACACCAAGGGCACAAGTTTAAAAGACCTGATTATTAAACCTATTGAAATATATATCGAACCTAGAGTACTGTTTTGTTTGTAGTCACCCTGCTTCAGAACATTAAATTCATTTAGTTGTTAACAAGTTACTATATGCTTTTTTTCGTGGTCAACATGTCGAATTTGAATCAAATAAACGTCATTTACGGTATATGATAATTTTCTTGTTTATTCAAACGAAAAAACATCGTAAAGTCATTGAATTTTTGTTGAGACTTACGGCGATCTTGCTTTAACCGTCAAGTGGCGATTTCAGTGTTAATGACATAAAAGCGAAAATTGACTAGTGAGTTTGAAGAAGACTAACATGCAAGCATTATTGGACGAAGGCGATACACAAAAACAACAAATGATGGCGAAGCAATTGCATGTCACTCAGCAAGTAATCTCTGATCGCCTGAGACCCATGAGACAAATTCAAAAGGATGAAAAGTGGGTTCCATACGAACTGAATGAACGACAAATGAAAAGCGAAAAAACCCAAGCAAAATGATGCTTTAAACTCACGAAAGAAAGGATTTCCTATATTGGGTTGTATCTAGCGATAAAAAATAGATACTATCAACGTTGAGTGCATGACTGGATCAATTTGGGAAGAAGAAGATGCTGTTATGATGAGATTAGAAAGGAGTAGTGCACCTGACAACAAATGATCAATTTGAACCATGCATTGATCCAAAAAGAGCCAGATGGTCTCGAAAACACAGCAAAGTCATTCCGCAATATGACAGTCAGCCAAAGTCCTCAAGGAAACGGTTTCTTCACTTAATTAGGAACCTCTATGTCACCAGCCGTATTCACCGGACTTGACGACTTTTGATTATCATCTCTTTTTATCCATGGAACAGTCATTGACTCAGTAATACTTCAAAACTTTCGAAGATGTACGAAAATAGCTCAATGAATAGATGTCAGTGAAATATGAAGTCCTCATTTAAAATGGTACTTATAAATTGCCCAAGAGATGGGCAAAATGTGTAGAAAGTGTGCGCCGATATTTTGAATAAAAAATCTTTTTTCATTGTCCTAAAATAATTGTGTACTTTTCATAATGAAAACATATTTTAAACTTGCGTATCTGGTACTCAATTTTTAAAAGTATTTTTAGTTCACTTATTTAACAACCTAACATAAACTAACCAAATCTCACCTTAGCTATCCTAATCAAATTTAACAAGATTACTAAAGTTAATGAAAAATTAATATTAACTCCATAATTTAACACAAATATTATACAATACATTCATTACAATACAAAACTATGTACCATAAAATTTTCTTAGACATAAACTTTAACTTATCTTATTAACACATTTTTTACAATTTTTGACTTAAAAAATGCACTGACCCAAGAAATTAACGCTTTTTTAAAATAAAATAAGAGGTTTAGTTTTTTATAAAAAATATTTTATGTCAAATACACATAGCAGTTCTAGCAGTTCTAGTAAATTAATTAGTAAAAGAAGTTGAACTATCGTCATTGCGTAAGAACTAAATTATTAATCTCATTTTCGTTTTAATTTTCATATATTATCAATATGCAACACCAATATAGAAATTTAACTTGTGATGAGTGTGCTCAAGCTGTTTTGTTAGTAGAACAAGGATGGAATTACCACAGGATTCCCAAATGTTACAACGGTATCTGATGACCACACCACAAGACCAGGACAGAGCCGAGTTTGTGCTGCAACTGCTCCCCAAGATCGTTTTTTTGAGGCTTTCAACTTAAAGACAAATGGTTTGTGACCACAAACCTGGAGTTAAAAAACGTAGGAAATCGAATAATTATTGTACAAATTCTACAACGTCTTAGAGAAGATAAATTACAAACCCGTATTCTTGCTTAAGTCACGAATTTAAACGTGGATCATCGAGGAGATTTCGCATATACACATACGATAGAAGGGCTCGTGTATTTCAGCGGCCAAATCTGAGATATGCCCAATGTAACTTACTATTACTTATTTGGTGGAGGTACTACCGACATAGTTGTGCTACCAAAATACCTTGGACAATCTTGGGAGACGGTTAAGGGGCTACCCAAACCGATGTAATTCGAAACAAAGTTAGAAATATTCAATATTAAAAAAAATTATTTAATCTACCTAAAAATTGAGTTTTATTAATTTTTAGAATTATTTTTTTATGTTATCTTTTTCATAATTGAAAAGGAAACATATCTGTATCTAAAATTACAAATACTTTATACCATTTTCAGGAAAAAATTAATAATCAATTATTATTTTTGTGGTGGTTTAATTTCTTAGAGCAGTGTATTATAACAGATCTCGGTCGGATGGTATAGAAACCAATTTGAAAGATAATTATAAAAGTTACGAGGCTGTTTCCAACTCGTATTTACCACACTATATGTATCGCCATATTTCAGAAGATATAAATCGAATATGTATAGAAAAAATATTATTAATAAAAGTGGCGAGAAAAATATATATGTAACCGCTAGTGGTCATAATGTTACGAATGAAAATCAATTTTTCCTTCTAATTTATCAGTTAAGATGAATTTAAGACATTTTATCAGTTATCATTTTTCAATTTTATTATTAACACCTTTTTACTATATCTTAAGATAAAAGTCGTTAACTTTATTTTTGCTCGACGTCTATTAACATAATATCAGTTCCCTTTACTCTCTCTCTCTCTCTCTGTATTTTCTATATTTTACCAATAGTTCATATCAATTTTAAATCAGTCGGTAGAGACAAAAATTTGTTAAAAAAAATCATTTTTTTTAAGAAATTTAAAATGAAATTATTACACGATTAAATAAAGCATAAAGTTAATAAGTCACATTTTTATATTTTATTTATTACAATAAATATGCGTTTTACCACTACTTTATTTTGATAAACACAATAAGGAGATTTTAATGAAAATATGGCAAATAGTCTCATTAATAATAATAAAATAACTTAAATGCATTGCATAAATTGACTAAATTGAAACAAAAATATGTCAGTAATGTTAGGCCCCCTAGGAGGATTCTATGTTTTTTTTTTCACCACTTTTATTAATAACATCTGTTCTCATAATAATTTGTGTGGTATGGCCTACAACCTTCACTATTTGGCACCCGGTACAAAGCTAAAAAAAGAGCAAAAATAGATGATAAACTCCATTACATTAATCCTAACAAGTTGATAACTTAAGCACATCACTTCGATTAAGTTAAATGGATGAGTGGATACGACTTTCAGTTTGCATAAAACAAAATATTACTTAAGCGCAACAGACTTAATCTCAAATTACGTTGGAAAAAAATGAGTGCGGAGCACATCTGCATGTAAATTACTGGAATCATCCGGGTCCTTAACATTGTCGACCATTTTCATCGTCGTAATTTCATCCATGGAACGTGCAGAAGTCGCCTCGTCGCAAACTGCGCTGAGAAGGATTTGTTTAATTATTTATTAATGCTCCGATGAAAAGCAAATGCTCTTACTGAAAAAGAGACCTGAAGACGCCCTTGAGACTCGGAATTGCCTTCATATTTGCTGTTAAGTATTTATGATTCGTTTCTGGATCGTATTTAATACACACCGACCAGATCCCCACAAAAAAATATACCACTCAATAATTCATGGTGGCAAAGTTCCCGATATTGAATAAATCGGTGAATTATTTATTATATTGAATCTCGAGTTTTTTTTTGGGGGCTTAAAAGTGAATATGGATAAAAGATTACCTAATATTGATATAACGCACAGAAAATCAATAGGTCAATATTTTAAAGTAACTTTTAGTGAAAATGCTAAAGATAAATAAGACTTTTTAGAGAATTGGAAAACTTGGAACTCTGAACCACTCTGATAACTTATTGTTAGTCTAAAAATATCTATAAATAAATTTATTTTCGAATTATTGTTGACCAATTACTGCTACCTAATAATTAATCTATTCATTAATTGTCAAATATTTAAATATAGAAAAGATATTAATTCAACCCAATGTATTAAATAGAGAGTATTTTTCTTTTGCATAAAATCCACTTAGTTTTTTCAAATAACCCAATAAGTAGATTAATTTTACACTTTAGCCGTGGTCCAGAATAGATGCGTGGCCATTTCACGAATAATTGAAAACCGCGTCCCGTTCCAGGAGGGTCGAACGACACGTAACTGGAAAACAATGTCCGTTACTCAATTATTCCGGGTTAACAAACGAGGGGGTCGAAGGGGGCGGCGGCAAATGAATGAAATGGACGGCTGGCGAATAAGTGCTGGCGAATATTGGCCGTTTCGGAGTTTGGCGAAGGGGCGGAAGGGCCCGGCCGTGTGTTCGTGCCCGGACGTTTCCAGGTTAGTCAATGACGGCCGGAGAGTGTCTAATTTGACGGCCGCCGATGTTTATTACGACACCTTGCGCGGCCCCGACGTTCCCGTCACAACGATCGATATCAATCAAGTCGGCTGATGCACGCTGATAAAACCCCCCTTTTTCTTTGTTCTGATGCTTTTGTTTTATATTTAAACCTTTGACGTCCTACTTGGTCCGGCTGCGTTATAGATGTATCGACTTGCGTAAAATTTACTTGAGTCATGTCTTAACGGATATTTTTCCATTTGATTAATTACATTTTTTATCAAAATAGATTTATTAAGATTTTTAAACGCATGCCTTTATGGTATGTTTTACCTCCCATATGTTTTTAAATAAATACTTACTGAGGGATCATTTGTTTGAAAATCATCAAACGAAACGTCGCACATTAAAAAAAAAATTTAAAAAGTACATCTAATATGAAACAAATATCGAATAGAGTGAATAGTCTATTTTATAAATATTTAACTAATTTAATTAAATGTGATTTATAACAATTATTTATTCATAATTAAGTTTATTAATAATTTATAATTTAAATGTATATTAAATGATACCAGAAACCGAAAATGATGGAGTTCAACCCTAATAACTTATATGTAATTACTGTCTATAAATAACGGTTTAATACTACTACCAATGGACCAAAAACTTTATTATAATGTTGTAATAGTATACTGTTATTGTGAATAACAATGATAATTATAACTTTGATATTCCTATAGTTATATATAGACGTATTTTATTTTCATAACAGAATTATTTTCCTGTTGTTGTTTAACACATACAAGATTTTTTTAGATAAAAGTACTTAATGCTAATGATTATAATAAATTTGTTAATGTAATTAAATTTTAAGTATATTAGACATTATCACAGTGCTACTAGAGACGTATTAAATTGTTCTCGATTTTATTTTTATAAATTAATATTTTAATGAAAATAAAAGCAATATAAAAATAAAAATATAATAAAATATTCAAAGGCAAATTTTATAAATATAAAAGCAAACTATTGAAATACTTCCTGTCATCTACCGGAGTGCTTACGAATATAAGGATATCTATTACAGTTTTCTTCTTTATATACTCCTAAGTAAACCCACAAAATTCCTGGCGTAATAATAATAATCTACTGAATAGAGATATAAATACTTCTACTAAGTGTACCCATTCAAATGCAATACTTTGACGCATCAATCTTATCCCTTCTCTGAATTTGTTTTCCGTACCAAGTCTTTATGAACGAGAAAATACATGTAATGCAGGGATGGCGAACCTTTTTCGATGTCCGTGCCACAAAGTTATAAAATTCTTTTTTAAATAGATAACGTGCCACAATAAAATTTCATTCGAAATCTTAGCGTGGTGAAACTATACATAAGTATAATTAAATAAACAAATAAAAGCAATTCTTCTTTAAACAATTTTTTATTAATCAATGTTTTACAAAAAGAAATATGCTAGAAACAAAATTCACATTAAAAACAATTGTTTTTAATGTTATTTTTGTTGCTGTACACAAGATGATAAATATTTAATATCTGATTCATATTTCAAAATTTTATCTAATGCACATCTTTATATACTTAGAGAGAATTTATGCCATATTTTAATAATAAAATGTATAATTTGACGGTTCTAGTTAACATATGTACTAAGATAGGTATTCAGTACTACCAATTTATATCATAAATTATAAATTAAGTGTAGATTAATAATTTTTAATTCATTTCTATCAAAAAGATAACTTAAAATAAATAATTTTGTTTTTGTGAGTGCCTTCAAAATTTTCAAACGTGCCACTTGTGGCACGCGTGCCATTGGTTCGCCATCCCTGATGTAATGAATCTACCAAATCTTCGATATGTGCTCTCAACTTGTATAAGTGAATCCACAAGAAGTATTATCGACTACTAGACATTTAATTTGAATATATAGTGATAAAAGTGAGGTTTACGAGAAGTTTTGAATATTTGTTGATTTGGTTTAAAATCTATTTTGACGTAATGTTTAAGATAATTTTATTGACTCTGAAATCATCCAAATAAAAAAATTGTACCTTGAGTAATTATGTACATGAATCACATCAAACTGGAATACTGTCAAATAACAATCATCTACTGCAATTTATATATCTAAGGAAACATGCAGTCTCAATAGTCCAAGAACCAACACACTACATAATTGAATTGGTAAAATGGGCAATCATCAAAACTCCAAGGTCTGAATAAATTAGATAGTATTTAGTATTTAGTTCTAGTTCTTATAATACTAGCCACACTAAAAAAGGTAAAAGAAGTAGATATATTATGTTTTACATAGTCAGGGTTTGAATAGTGGAGAAACAATAAAAATGATTTTACGATGTAATAGTAAGTGTGTAATTTTTGTGCGTATCAGTCAATTCAGTATAAATGAAATAATATTTTCTGAGATATAATCATAATCATACTCAATTATTAATTATAAGTAACCAGCAAAATGCTAACTTAAGTTCACAACTGGAAAATTCAACAATAAAGGGAGAAACTGTGAATATTGTAGATTATTCATAAAATTAGATACATCGAAAAATAAAAAAGTTAATGTTCCGAGAATAAAATTAAAAGTAATTTTATTAAATGTAAACGTAGGTTATCGTGTTTTGTAAATTAAAACAAATTCTTCAAGAATATCTATAAATAATATTAAAATAATAATACTACACTTATACTAACTCTCTTAATACCCAAATTTTATTTACTTCCACCCTTCAACTCTCTCTCACTTGTACTGGAGCAATTTCCGCACATGATTCATTAATTCTACGACGAATTTACGGAAATTTGAGTTTTAAGGGTATTAATATAAGTATAGTATAATTAGTATAGTATTATTAGAATAGTATTATTAGTCAACTAAAATTAAACTAAATATATTGAAAAATATGCTATATTTGATAGTTTATTCCATAGACTTCTTAATCAAAAAATAAATTCATAAGAAGATATAATTTTTAATTTTTTCATAAAATTATTAATACCTGTGCATAATTTTTTTATCAAATTTGGTATATACCCATTTCAGGGTGATATGATTAGGTATGATTTCTTGATCATGCCTAAAATAATAACCAGTAGGTTTTAAGAGACATTTCATATATAAGAACATATTTTCATACTTTACAATTCAAAAGTTTGTTAAAATCGGACAAATTTTCCCGCTTTCAAATGGGTCACACTGTAAGTAACTATATTTAAAACATTTCATTTATAAATTTAAGTAAATTGTTCGTTAAGATAAACTGTTGCTTCATTCTCATTTTCAAGATAAAAAGTTCCTCAAGTTTAATCTTGAATTTTTATTTTTTGTATTTGAATGCAGCTTTTCATGTGAATAAAAATAAAGAGATTTTCTAGTGGGGAATACCGTAATAAATAAACATGAAAGATGTTTGAGATATTGATTTGCGGCGATAAAACATTAATAACAAATAGTGATTCAATCTAATGCCAATATTTTTATGCATAATAATACTGTTTTGAACTATCGTTATCACTGAGTTTTTGTGATGTGCATTACGTCTCGATTGCTGTTCAAAGTTGACGAGAATCCAAGACAATATCATCAACCAACACCAAATAAAGATTATATTATATATACTCAACAATACACAAATGGGGCACAATGCAATGTCTCACATGACATATAATTTAAGGATATTATATTTTCATTACAATTGACTGATTTTAGTTTCTAATTTAACTGAATTTATACTAGTATATATTTAAAAAAGTAGTACAAAATTATCTGCATCCACATTCCTTAACAACCATATCCTGATAAGCAAATCTGTATGTTAAAACACCATTATCATCCACATATAGAATAGAAATAGAATCTAAAGCGGTTGGGACGCAACAAGATCGTGATGCTCTCGAAGGTGAAACGCTGTGCAAAAGTGCTTGAACTATTGCATGTTTCGTTGGATTCAAATGTTCCGCCACTGGATAAAAACACCTTCCTTGACATTGATAAGCCTAAAAAATACATTTAGTAACAATTAAATGCAAAAATATTAATCATACTTCATATCCGCTCGGTTGAAGTATCCACAAATCGTATTCAATTTCAGAAAAGTCAATGTACAAAGGCTTTCTTCTGCAAGTGTTTCTGCGTCTGGTCCGACGTTTTTTCGACCCTGCGTCATCCCATATTATATTTGTTTCTTCTTCGTAATCTTCCTCAATACTCCTTTTTTTCCTTTTGGTAACATTTTTCTTTTTAGATGCGTATGAGAGCATCAATACAGGATATTGATGGTCAAAATCTGGATTTGAGGGCAATAAAGATAATTTAAATCCTCGTTTTAAATGTGGATAGAAGGTTTTAACAGTAACCATCACCTTCAGGTCTTTGTTTTTATTAGAATTCAATATCTTATAAACGGGAACAGTTACATCAAACGACAACCAAGTGTTATTCACATGATTAATTTCTTTATCAAATGCAGGCAAAAACTTGTTGGTGAAAGAATCAAATATCGATAATTGTATGTTACGTTTTATGTAAGTATTGGAATCTATGACTGTCATTATTTTTAATTCAGCTTCAACGAAGACTTCATCATCTTCCTTATTGGGCAAATCAAATGTTAATAGATGTTTATCTGAATATTCTTCAATCACTTCATTATTCTCCAGTAAGCCTAAAAAGTAAAAATTAGATATTTTTTACATTTACTTTCAATCCTACCTGCATGAGTTGGGATCAAGCTTCTCACTACATCTGGAGCACTGAAATTGTTCCTCTTGTAACTCTTATTCCTTTCGTATAGTTCTAACATAAATTTTGGAACATGTAACTTTCCCTGTTTCTTTTTTATCACATTGTCACTTCGTATGCTGTCGTTGCTTAATAAATAAGTAGCTTTGGCACAATAATACAGCAGTAGCAGAACTGGGATAGAAACGAGCATAAAGCACAAATTCATGTTTGTAAACTAAGACTGAGAGTAAATTGGGCATCGTAACACTTGAAATCCATTTTGATTAATCATGAACCAACTTAGAAACCCTTATCTGACAAGTGCATTAAAAATAACTGCCCTGTGTACACAGTTTATTTATACTAACTGGATCAACTCACCTTTCTCAACAAAACATAATTGAATTTTGTTTCATCAACAAACTGTCATATTTTACGTGACTTGTCAATAACCTTGTGCAAATTAATAGTTATTAAATTATGAGCTCCCCGTCTAGAGGTACGAAGAAAAATGCGAGGAAACAAACGAAACCGGGCCGCATAACAAGAAATCCGTTCCTCAACTTCATGAGGGACTTCCGCCGCGCCCATAAAGGAATGAAGGCAACAGATGTAGTCAAGCATGGTGCCGAATTATGGAGAAAAATGTCCGATCGCCAAAAATCGCCCTATTGCATCCAAGCGAAAAATGCTAGAAAATCGAGCAAATCGAGGCGCAGTAGAAAGCGCAACACTCGCAAGAGAAAGAGGGGCAGCGGAGCAGAATCGTCAGAGAGCGAAAGTTCTGAAGAGGAAAAGGAAACTAAGAAATCCAAAAGCAGGGGAAAGAAAAGGGTCGCTAAGCGGAAGAAAAAGAGTTCGGAAGATTCTTCAGAAGAGGAGGATATTATAGATGGAAGTTCTGAGAGCGACAGCGATGATGAACAGAATGAAGCCCCGAAGAGGCTGGATAATCAAGGTGCCAATCCGGTTGAATGTCCTCAATGAGGTTTTCCGTTTTATCAGTCATGTGATGACACTTCCAAATTTGTTCAAGGTTTACCTCACTTTATACTTTAGTATTATATATATATTTTTATATATGTTATGTATATATAACATATTTTAATGTATAATAAAAAAAAACTTTGAGTGAATAACTCTTGTGGATTTTAAATAACATATATTTTATAATCTTTGAATAACTTAAAAAGAGGTAATTACAGTCTCTGACACAGCACTAACAATTGATTAAAGTCATTTAAAAATTGTACTACACATCTCGTTGTTCTTTCTATTAAGCGAATAAGTCACTCCCGAAACATTATACTTTTTATATTTGGCTATCCTCAGTTTGTGTTTGCTTCCAGGAATCCTTTCAATTTTGAAGATATTATGCCTAAACAAAACAACAGGCAAAATGATACAAACATTATTATAATTTGATTTGGGATAGTAAGGCCGGTGATAAAGTGAACTAAAAGAAAAGACTCACTTCCACTATTTTGATGAAGCGACGTTTCCAAAGTCCGTCCAAATTAACTAATATAATATATAACTAATATATCTCCTCCATGTTCATTTTATTACCGACCTTGTCTTCCGGAGTGGATTCGATAATAGAACAAATATTTACCTGAATACTGTTTCAGGTTGCGTCAGTCTCATGCACAAATTCATTTTAGAGGAAAAATCGATATCAGTTTGAAGGTTCAATTTAGGTTCAATAGATGCAGTAAATTCGACTTGAGACTTCACAAATGCCGTATCAACTTTGGTTGATCCCACTAACAAAATTCCAGCTCTAAAATAAAACTTATGTTAGATACATGCTCACTGTTCTGTTACCATCTCTTACGATTTTTCCACCAGTGACTCTGCAGTACTATAAAAAATTGAAATCTTAACTGAACCAGACAAATCAAAACTCAATGCTCCTTTAACGTTCAACTCGGCAATAAACCCAGACCCAAGCCGTAGGTATTCCAAATGATCTTGCAACAATGCATTAGCCTACAAATCATTAAAAAATCATAAAGCACAAGCAAAAATAATGAATCTCATCTCACTTGATACGCTGGCGTTTTCTCGGAAGCAGTTCCAGACCAAACGTGACCCATAAGTTCTCCTTGTCCGCTGAAGAAAACGAACGGTCTGAGTTGCGTTCCAAGAACTGTTAGTTCCATACCGGCATTCGCCGACTCATCATCCTCGACTTCGTTGTCACCATTACTGGACATGAAACTGGAAAGACCACCAGAAAATATACCAAGCTGCAGAAACAGAAAACCGTCAAAGTAAGGAAAGAAAAAAAATTAATTTGTTACTTACGCTGAAAATTTCTTGAGAGAAGCCATCTTTGTCCATCATGATATTGACTGTTCCTCGTTTTACGATTCCGTTTTTCAATTCTTGCAGCGATACAAGGCTTCCGTTACTGGAGGGTGTTTTCATGAAGCTTCTAGTTAAAGCAGTCGACATTCCTCTTGGCGACAACGTAGAGTAGTTGTTCAGTTTGTTGTCGCTTCTGATAATTTTCATCAACTTCTCTTTAAACTCAGGACTCTCATCGGCCAACATTTTAAGAGTTTGCAGTACATATTGTTTGATTTCAAATGCAGGATCTTTAGAATATAAATATTCCAACAATTTTTTAATAATTTCATCCGAAGGATTGGACAAAAGAATAATATCAGCTGAAATAGTTCTGGAACTTGTATCGTGCTTTTTGTCCAATTGGAAGAAGGTTTTTTCTGCAGCTTTCAGAACAGATTTATTCCAAAAAGATTTGTCTAATGCTCTAATCGCTTTCCAACTCAAATATCCTTCTTTTGGACTTCCATATTTAATATAATTTACGAGAGTTGGAAGCGTTCTTTCGGACTTTAAATTATTCAGAGCACGGAAGAATTGATAACGTTCTTCTCCCTTTGCATAATCCAAATTGTTTAATATAGTTTCTTCCACATCACGGAGAACCTGAAAACGACAATATATAATTGTATAATTTTATTTATATTACTTTTTTTCTTACCTTAGATTTAACAGTGTCTTGCCCTTTCAATTTTCTTAGTCTGGAGCTCATTGAAGCCAAAGTGAGAATAATAGTTTCTTTAACTTTAGCTAGGATATTCATGTTTTTATTGTACTTATTTAAAAGGTCGATCATGACATCAGGATTTGGTTGGGAACAAATGGACAAGGCCCATAAATATCTTTCATTTTGATCGATACTCTGTTCATTATCAAATTTTAATTTTTTGTTCACAGCTGCATGTGAATCAATAGTTTGAACAAAACCCAACACATCATACAATTGTAAACTAAAAATATAACACATTGTTAATTAATACGATAATAATTATTAAAGACTTACAGTATATTTTTATTCTCCTTAGCGTCAAGAGCTTTGGTGATTTCCGCTTTGCTGGCCCTTCTTCCCGAATTAATAAGCTTTATAAAGCTTCTAGCTGATTTTAATCCTCCCAAAGCTTCATTCTTTAAACTATTCCTTAATTCGTTCACTAGAATAGGAAAACTTTGAATATCTTCTTTGTTATCTTCCTCCTTGTCCGTTAGAAGAGATTCCTGAGTATAAAATATACCACTAGAAGTAACGATTTGAGACAGAACTGTTTCTAAATCATCCCCAGTAAAATACTGAGATTTGTCCTGACCAGATAGAGTTAAAACTTGTTCCGTTTCAACAAAATTACCCAAGTCTTCTTTCGCCGAAACGAACATTTGATGGCTCTCCTTAGAAGTTATTGATTTTATAATATTGTTTGTTAGATCCAAATAATATTCTGTGTGCCTTGTTGATTTTATAATTGTTCCTAAAATTGGCTCAGGATTGTAAATGTAGGAATAATCTGGAGATATACAGTCTTGTTTAGTCTTCACAAATTTATCTTGAGATGTTGATGAATATTTTGCAGTACATTCTCCTGAAGCGTCAGTCTCACGGATTTCGCCATCCAAAATCTGAAACTAATCAATATTTGTAACAAAATTTTCGATATAAAAAAAGAAAGAATTACTTGGAACAAACTAGCAACTCCTTTTTTAAGATTGACTATTGAAGTTGCCTCATCTTTCGGTATCAATACTTTATCAATCTTTCCCTTATTCCAAACGACTAGATAAGGTTTATTGGACAACTTCTCCAACTTGGAAGCGTGTGGCACAAAACCATCTGGTGCAGGTGCCTTCCTTGACTTAATATTAAGTTTTGGTTCTTTAATCTAAAAATTAAATATTTAAAGAAATACATAAACATATTTAAAGACTACATACTTCTATTTGTAATATTCTGCTGTTGCCATTACTCCAGAGTGTCGTGACAACCACGTCACCATCCACAAAGAATCCAACATTCTTGCTATTATCATCCTTTTCGTTCAGCAGAACCGTGGAGTGTAGTTTGTAGCTCAAAGCTTCGCCAGCTTCGAAAAGATTAAGTTCCACGTTGTGTCCAGCAGCGGAAGATAATAAAACGAAGCCGTAGCACATGCCCAGAAACCAGGCGAAAAGTATATACAATATTGAACAGGAATTAGTCTTAGGCAACATGTTTCTTTTGAACGGCACAACCAACACTAACTTGAGAATCCAAATACGTGTTATCACAGGTCAACTTCGGAGTTATCGGCTTGATTGGTGGGGGAGAATCTTCATTGTGCAGCAAGTTTACCTAATCTACAACAAATAATTTTACTGAAATTGAGATGCAAACATGTTTTGTCCAAATTGTATTATTTTGAAAATTGATATTTTAGTTGCGGATGTTTTATCAACATTTAACGAATTATTAATAGATGTTTCAAAATTGGTCCAAAACAGCATTTTAGTGTAACCAAACGTACAAACAACGGAAAACCCCAGTAGAACAACCTTAAACTTATTTGGTATTTCCTTTTATATTAAAAGTTTTATTGTTACATATTGTAAACAAATTTGTATTAATTAGAGACTAGGTAGGACTAGTAAATATTACTTTAAGAAATAAAGAAAAGGTCAAGCAAATGAATGAAGTTTTAGTTTAATCAACTGCACTCGACAAAGGTTACGACGTAATTTGGTGACGGAGGATATTTGATGGCAACAGATATATAACCATCTCTGAAATATTTTAATACATATACATAATTAAAAATACAGTCACATCAAGAATTGAAGAAGCAAGAGTTATCTAACTGTACTTATAAAATAAATTTACATAGATCATTAGTTGGAGTCATTGTTCAAATACATTTGCTTCTGAGAATAATTTAAAGGTTTCATTTTGAGGAAATTAAATTATAGACTACCTAATAAGACATTTCCGGTAAGACTAAGTTCAATAACAGTGTTTTATTAACTGTTATTGGGGCTTTAATTATAACTGTCCAATTTAATATTTGCAGCCGGTGATTTATTTTAATTAGAATTTTATGAATTTCATTTTATAACTTTGTGAAAATTCTGTTTACGTTTAGTTAAACTAGTTAGTATGAAAACAGCTGTCTCTGTTGGTTTATTATAGTATCGTAAACATTTTTATGAGTCACACAAATTTAATCTTATACTGTATATGTATATTGTCTATATTAAGCGTATTATTATTTTATGTTGCATCAATTGAATGTTAGTTCCGATTTAACAATTGTTTTAATAGGTATAAGATACATTTAGATAATATTTAGAACTTCAGTTCACATTCTATTTTTTTTACTTTATGATAACCACATTCTAAGAAGGAAGACTAAGAATCTTCATTGCATCATTAGAAGATATAAAATTGTAAATTATTTAAATTATTTCGATACTTTGAATACTTATTTTGTTCCTTAAATAAAAATACATTTTCAAATTTTTATAAATTAATAATTTTTTATTACCAAGTAAAAATGTGAAAGAAACCAAATTCTACCAACCCATTTACAAAATTTCCTGCAATTCTTCACCAATTTTGCAAATGAATCGGTCAATTAACCACTTGACACGCTCACTCACAACACAGCACTAACATTTAACTTTCGGTGGCCGGTTTAAAAATTCCAGCGTGTCGCTTCTTCTCTCGTTCACACTATACACGATGTTACAGCGACCAGTTGTGATTCTCCTAAGGAATATTAAACAAAAACCGGACTCGTGCGGGTTGGAAACCGATCGACTTTGTACCTGTTTGCCGACTGGTCGGACGCATAGGCGGAGTGGTCATGAATGAGTTCCCGTCGAAAATTGCTTTAATTCATCGCGATTTCATCAAAACACAATGAAATTGTTGATGATTGATTACGGATAATTGGGTCGCGGTTTGTTTTCGATAGTTTCTCTTTGAAAAAATTTCTCGTGTATTGATGGCGAATGATTTTCATCCAAATATGACATTATTGACGGTGCACAAACCACAAGTGGAACGATGTCTATAACTGTTTGCCATAACGGGATTTAACTGTTTGTATTCGCACAACGGAAAACGATCTGCGAATACGAGGGGAAGCGAAAAATATTATATATTATAAATATAAATTACAAAAATTGATTAGACATTTTTTTGAAATAGAAATGTTAATACCATGAATTTTTAATTATTAATTATTTGTGATATAATAAGAGTACAATTAAAACAAAATTGAAATAACTATTTTTAATAATTTTTTAAACATTTTTATTTATTTATCCAATTATTTTTTATTAAACATTTTGCAAAAAAATATAATAAAAATATAACAAATAATTTTATATATATCAAAACACATTTTAAATGAACATTTTAAATATATAGTTGTCAAAGGTACTTACTTCGTTTATCAGAGTTTTCGTAATCAATGATAAAAATATTATTTTAGTTATTAAAATTATCAGAAAATGAAGGTGATATAAAATTAATACTACCATCTATGCAACGATTAATAGACTTTTTAATTAAAATAGCTCTATTGTACAGATGTCTGTACACGAAACGTTAAGCAATTTACAGAAGTTCAACTAATAACTAATAGATGTCACTTCAAGAAACTTTCTATATTTACATATGATGTGTAAAATTCAATATACAAGTATTAATTAGAAAATGTTTTCTTCTATGTAACTATATAACTGATTTTTTAATTAAAATATGTCTGCAAACGTATTCATAATTTAATTATCTAGATGTCTCTATAAAATTTATAAACAATTTTTAGAATCATCTTACAGTAATTCATATAATATAATTCAGAAGTTCAGCTATTAGTTACTAGATGTCATGATAACAATATTTCACATTTTTTATGTGATGTATTTGAACTACCTCTTGAGTATAAATGTTCTACCGAATAATTTATTTTAACTACCAAATGTCAATTTTGACATAAAATTTGGCGGGAATAGTTTCCCAAAATATTAACTCGTTTAGAAAGAAACAAATAAACCTAAAAATGAGTGAATTTCCGACCGAAGATGAGGAATTTGAGCTTATGTATGGCGATGAATACGATCTTATAAAACAACAAGAAGGTAAACTACCAAAGACTGAACAAAGTAAAAGTTCACGCTGTATTTTTTAGATTTTGATGATGAACCACCACAAGTTGTAAGATCTCGAAGGAGTTTAGATTTTAACACTCCTTCAACATCAAAACAATGCCAAAAGGAAAATACGAATCCAAATGTTTCTCAAGTATCTTTAGAAGATATAGAAGATATAGATAATGGCCCTTTAATAATCAATCCGACTCCAAAAGATCAAACTATTGGCGAAATAGAAGCCATATCAGCCAGTAAAGAACAATCACTTCCTTCTGGAAGTAATAAGAGAAGGATTGAAGATGTTTTTGGTGACATTGATGATATTATGTTTGAAGAACAGATGAAGAAAAAGAAGAAAAACCCAAAAGAAGAGGAACAGGAGTTAATAGATGAGATTTTGTATTTAAGAAGAATTAATAAGAAGGAAAGTGAACAAATTTTAAACAGTAAAGATTATACTAACTACAGCAAGGAAAGGGACAGAAGGAATATCAGTTATACAGTGCCCAACTATTCATTTATTGGTATTACCAGATATGACAGAGAAAGGATTTATATCAGATTTCATTCTGAAAAATTTGAAGTAGAAGAAACTCAAAGAATGTTGGAGGAAAGCAACAAAGGTAGTATTTTAGGAGCAAATTCTAAAAAAATTTGGGAAGGTGCAAGAAAATTGGTATGTTTGTGTATAACTTATTGAAATTTATATTTTGAATTTGTTGTTTTAAGTTAGAAGAAAAAGAACAAGCAACAGAAGAAATTATTGTCCAAGCACCAACAGTTCATAAAGAAGACAGTTTGTGGGTAGATTTATTCAAACCAAAGAAATATTTGGAGCTTTTGAGTGAAGAGAGCATAAACCGAGCAATGCTTAAATGGATAAAATTGTGGGATAAAATTGTTTTCAATAGAAGACCAAAAGTAAAACCACAACCAGCAGCTGAACCTGCCAAACATAAATTTTTCAAACACAACAATCCCATCATGACTTTGGATGAAACTGGAAGACCCAATCAGAAAGTTGCCTTGTTATGTGGGCCACCTGGTTTAGGTACAAATTAAAACAGTCTCAGTCAATTAGGTGTCTCTCATTGTTTATTTTTTCACAGGCAAAACAACTTTGGCACATATGGTGGCAAAACACGCTGGTTACAATGTATACGAGATAAACGCATCGGACGATCGCAGTTTGGATGCATTCAAAACCGCTCTAGAGAACGCAACGCAGATGCGTTCACTCGTCGATCTCGACAAACGTCCGAATTGTGTTGTTTTCGACGAAATAGACGGAGCTCCATCCGCATCTATAGACTTTTTGGTTAAATTTATACAAGGAACCGCTCCGGTGAAAGGCAAGAAGGGGGCAAAAGATAAAAAACAGAGTTTGTTGAGGCGACCTATTATTTGTATCTGTAATGATGCATACGCCCCTGCTTTAAGACCACTTAAACAGATTGCTTATATTGTTAATTTTCCCCACACCTCTAGTGTCAGGTAAAAAAAACATAATTTTAAAAATATTGAGTTGTAATTGATGAATTATTTTATAGGTTGGCGGAGCGTTTAATGGAGATTTCCAAAAAGCAAAGCCTACCAACAAATTTAACCGCAATGTTGGCGCTTGCGGAAAAGTCCCAAAATGATATCAGATCGTGTTTGTCAGTTTTGCAATTTTACAAAGCCCAGAATAAACCCGTAAATCTGTCGGATGTTTATAAATCGAGCGTAGGCCAGAAGGATATGCAAAAGGGCTTGTTCGCAGTTTGGGACGATATTTTCCGAATTAAAAAACCGAAGATTTTGCCAGGTCAGGAAGATGCGCAGAGGGAATTTAATTTAGGAACGAGGATGGAGAAAATTGTTCAAACTGTTTCTTCATTTGGCGATTACGAACGCCTCATACAAGGTTCAATGTGATCACAATTACATAATTTTTTATTAATACAAGTTTTATAGGTGTGTTTGAAAATTATCCAACTTTAAAATTCAAGGATCACAATTTACGTGGCACCAGCATCACGCAGGATTGGTTCACATTCACAGACCTACTGATTAAACAGATTCAAAGCCAACAAAACTATTCGCTCGCCACTTACCTTCCATACGGTTTTGTTCAATGGCACTTCGTTTTCTCGACGTTTGGCGCCCCCAAACTGACTTACCCCAGTCAGAGTTACGAGGTAATTTCTTTCGCACTGGCCCCGACAAATTACCGTTTCGCTATTCGATGATGCGCCGAGTCGCGATTCATTATTCACGACGTCATTAACGGTGACCAAATAAAAAACGACGTCTTTCAATTTTTGTGTATGTATGCTCTGCAAATGAGAATTTTTGCGACTGTTCAAGCAGTTTATTTGCATCGTTCAGAACAATGTTTTAGCAAGTGATTTTTTAATGTCAACTAAGTGAGACATGCGCATCCACCATAATTCACACGTATACTGCCTAGTTATTAATAATGCTGTGTGATTTTAAGTGCATTTTTCAGATTTCCAATAAAACATAGAGTCGCAGAGGGGCGGCCACGAGTAATAATTAATGGAGCTTGATTGTCGGCCGTAATTACAGAAGCCGGCATCCTTTTAAAGAAATGAAAACGTATTAAAAAAGCACGCGTCCCAAGATTTATTTACTTTGTTAGGCGACAGACTTTTCTCCCTCAACGTCGCTCTTATGGTTTTTTCAGTTTTCGGGGCGGTGGAAAAGGGTTCGGTTTCAAGTGGATGTTTGTAATGATGTTATTGTTTTCTGGGGGAGATTTTTCTCGATAAAAAATTCATCGCGACATTTTCGGTCATTAATAAATCAATAAAGAAACTAAATTGTCATTTCCAATGTAGGTAAGTTATTAGACATGGAGTTTGTTTATGGTAACATCAGAATAACTTGGAATTATCTAAACTGGCAGTTTAAACTAGGCTTTTAATATAAGATGCTGAAAGGAGTTGTTTTGTTAAAAATTTCTAAGACATTTTTAGAGTATTACAAAAAGTTGGCCTTGCATCCAATTGCATCATAGGATTCTAATCAGCCTTAAACACCCGACCATCGTCGGACAAAGACGCGGTGTTTGCTCTAGTAATGAAAATGCGCCACGTCGCATGCATAATGGATGGCGGCCGTATTGAAAATTGCCAGTCTTTGGACGCTGTTTAACGACGTTATCAGCCCGGACTTCGTTCCCCATCACTAATGTATGCATGGAGCTCATCAGCGCCGGGCGAAAGGATGCGGTGGAGCAAATATCGCATTTCGCGCGGACAAAATCAACTTTTCATTCGGGGGACGCGCGCCACAAGAGCCCATTTAGGAAATGAAAACACGGTCAACAGCCGGTTCTGAGGGCTGCCCTCTGGTTATTCACCGAGAAAGGGGCCGGTTTTTTTTTACTTTTTACTTTTTTTCAAAATGTGCACTATTAATGAAGTTTTAACGCAAGTTTTGCCGCGGGTAACATTTGTGATAAGGGGATTAATCAATCCGAGAAAGTGTCTACATAAATTACGGCCGGAACAGAGAGAACGGGAAGTAACGCGGCCGTCAAAAACGGAGAAATATCGCCCCGGTCGTAATTTACATAATGTATCCCGGCGCGTTTTAAAGTCGCAGCAGCCATCGGAAAGAAATCGGATATCTGTAGTCCCGACGACCCCTTGTTTCGCCGTCCCCGTTAAATAACTTATGGGACGAAAAATACACCCTTTTTATCGTCCGTCCTCGGGAAAAAATCAAACACTAATAATCCACTAGGGTGAAACTGATACATTTTATGATTTTTCAGGCGAAAGTCAAGTCGGACAGAACGAAATCCTTAGTGCAGGGTATGCTGAAGGGGATGGTGCCTCAAGTCAAGGCTTTTTGTCAAAAGAAAGCTTTAATACTGGACATACTACCTACGATGGCTAGAATTATTCTTCCCCCTCTTCGCCCGGTGAACTTCCAACTATTCACTCCAGCTGAAAAGGTACATCTGGAAAGAGTCACTGCTATTATGGCTGATTACAACTTGAACTACATCCAAGAGCGGAACGCTGAAGGAAATTATGTTTATAATCTTGGTTAGCTATACCTTTTATATTTAACCTGTGCAATTTAATTATTTTTGTAATTTTAGATCCGGATATAAATGAGTTGGTGATTTTTGATAAAGAGGACAGCAACATCCGACAGTTACCATATTCGAACAGACAGCTGATCTCACAATCCATAGAGAAGTACAAAATGATGCGATTCGAGAAATCCGACAAACAAACAAAGGAAAAAACAAACAACCTTCCCAATCATCTTCAAACTTTGCAGATCAAGAAAATCAAGACTAAAACGTCACCGGTAAGTATACGGTTACATTTATTAATTGCGGGATTGTAACAGAATAAGGCTTGAATCAAAAGTGTTAATTCTTCCTGGACGCCCCGTGGCGGTTTCCACTTAAGGAGACTCAGAGTTTGACCGGACGCGATGCGAAGAGCGATGGTCCTCGGTTTCCTTCCGGGCGCAAAAGTGCATGGGCGGAGCGCCGGCCACCCTCCATAAACATATCCGAAAAACGGATCCATTCCCGTTCTTGGATAATTAATTTTCCTTCCACACTTATCGCGGGTCTCGTTCCGTTTGATTCGTGTTCGGGCAATTAAAAGCTTTAATCTGTGATCGTAATGTAAACAGGTTAGAACAAACAATATCATATTGTAACGGTGGTTGGTGTCCGAACCCTTTGAACAAACAGGGGCGTAACATTTATAATAGCGCCTTGTTACACCGGGTTGTTTGTTGAGGGTTACACGACGATAATCGGTAACGTGACGCAAAAATATGGCGTAAAATCCATAACGACAACGTCGGGATGATCCGGCACCGGGTATTATTGCCCGGAGCCGCTTTATCTCCGAAAGCTTGTTCCGTTTCCTTCGCATTTCGAGTAAATTAAAACAGTAAATAATGTTAAACAATAAAATGATCCGATGTTTTTCCCGGTTCGTTGTGTGGGAGGGAATGAATTTCATTGTGTGGATAGAGATAAGACGTTGGGATCATTCTGCTTCCCCCACGATTGTTTCAAAGGATCCACGCCAACTGGTCAGTTTAATTTCAAATAAATGTTATTATGAAATATTATTCTATATAACGTGCTTTTTTGAAAACAATTGAGAAACTATTCTACTCTTTATGGATAAATTTAAATCCGGTAATATAACTAAGTTAGTGTTTCAGTGATGATTCTAGAAATTGTTGATTGAGGCAAAAAATATTTATATAAGTACGATATTGTGAAAAATTGTGAGTGTTCTTTTATAAAAGAAAAGTAAGTATTATACTATTTACATTTAATTTTACATGGAGGAATTAATACAAGGTATATTTAAAATATTGACAATGTTGCTGTCTATTATAATTAAAAAATGAATCTCTGTTTATTATTTTATTTATATTTTTATACAATGTGTTCCATTTAAGATGGAAATATCTTTGTAACTTTTTTTATTTATTTATAATAGTTCAAAATAAACAATAAACCAATGTATACATATGATTTTCTATACAAGGTGTTTCACAACTTATCCGAAAAATTTTAATCACATACTCATTGTTACAAAAAAAATATAATAGAACAACAGGAAACGAGATAAAAAATAATTCAATCCATCTATAAAAACTGTTCGAAATTGTTCCCACTGATTTGAATGCGAGCTTTGGTCCGCCGAATCTAATTTTAGCACACCTTCTATACTGGGTGTTTCGCAAGTTATCCGACAAATTTTAACCACATACTCACTGTTGAATAAGTAGTCGACATATTTTTTTAATGGACTTATGTAACAGTGGCGAAAATTTATCGGATAAGTTGCGAAACACCCTGTATAATCCCAATAAAATCTATTTTAACAATTTTTACTGTCACTAAATGGCAAAAATTGATTAGGGAATTTTTCATAAAAAACATATTACATATTCATTTATTGATATGTTTCTTTTGATCAACTAAATCATACCATAAAGGGGTAAAAATACCTGAGAATATTAGTGACACCAACAACTTCAATTTTATGTGTTACATGATATTTAATAATAGCATGACTCAGTTATACATTTTTAAAAATATTTTAATTGTGGGAACTAATGACTTAATCGCTAGTATATATTGTCAGATATTTTTAATACTGTGTTCCATGAGTTGATAGAAGAAATTACAAGAATTTTTAACTCTTATCATAAGTTGTTTTTAAGGATACCAAATTAAATGGGTACTTATTTTTTTCCACAAATTGTTCTCTAATCAATTTTTTCTCGTTTCATTTTATTCTAAAAATTATTATAATTTCCATTTTACGTAACCATAGTGTCAATATATTTTAAAATTTATTTTCATTATACAGTGTGGTCGTAAAAATCCTACTTCTATAATAACTTTCAAACGAAGATTGACATGTACCAAATTGGTCATTTGAAAGTTTAATGTCTATTCAACGCTACTTTGCTGGCTAAAATTTGATGAATAAATATCATGTTTACTTAGAAATTGTTGATGTGCTTATAATATTTATCAGATAAAGAAGTTTTTATTACCTTAGTATATATTTTTTATATTTATATATAATATTGCAAAATTATACAATTTAATTTTTATTATAACTCTTATTAATTTTAATGTACCTTGTATTAAATATTAATTAAATTTTAATATCGTTTAATATAATTTTTCAAAATTTTAATACATATTGTTCTCCGTTTATACAAAATTTATTGTGTAAAATTGGATTGTAACAATTTATAAATAAAATTATTTAAACATTTTATGTTGTTGAGGAGTTTTCATTGTTCCGTTCGGTCCGCCGAGTGAATCAAGTATCTGCCTAACGATCCAAATAAAAGAGTTGTAGACTCGGCAAATGGAATCTGCCGCTTATCCGGGGTAAGTAGGTGGTGGGTGGCCGCCTCTCCATTACGACTTCCGCCCGCTCTCCTTAACGTCTTTAGGATGCGCTCCTCAGTGTTTCTACCCCCCGTTAAATTAATTCCCCCGGCCGACACACACGTTTCGGTTTTGTAAAATTAAACGCGTCGTTTTTGCCCAAAAATCAAAACAAAGATCGAATAAAGATGAATCGATGCAGCGGACAGTTTCCGGCGTGATGCGATACGAGTTCCGGGGTTTCCGGTTCAGTTTCGAAAAAGTGTCTCGGTATATCATGGACTCTGTTGCCGCGCCATTTAACTGAATAATCGCGCTTTTTGAGCGGCTGCATGTCTCACACGGAAATTGGTTGAAACTGTTTTAGTGAATCTGTTAAGAAAAACCGTGATAATATTTAAACTACAATGTCAGGTGTTTTTTTATTGTTATTAATCGCATATTTTCTTAGAATATATTGAAAACTTATGTGTTTTATAACATAATCTCTCCATTAAAACATAATCCGGATTAATAAGTGCCGATTATCGAACACTTGAAACAAAAAAAATCGTATAACAATACCATAAACTTTATGGGCCGTCAATAAACAACAAACAGATTGAATTTGAAACGGCCCTTTGTCCTGGCAAAATCGAACCGCCAGCTCGATTTACCCGGGGTGGTATGTGTTAACACCGGCCAAATTGCTTCCCTAGACCTAATGGACTTTTTCGCCCCGGCACAAAGAACGGCAGGAAGACCGGTCGGCCGGAAATGAAATAACTTTTAAGGCGACGACGCTCCAAGTTTCGTTTTTATTATCGCATTTTCTCGGACTCTTTTTGAAAATCGGCTAGCGGAAACCGACTCCGATCTGCATTTCTATGGTCCGCAATCCGATTCGCTGGCTCCACTTTTAACCCCATACAAATCCTAAAGTGGTTATTTATTGCTTAAGTCAATAATATTTCTTTCATGAAAACGTTTCGTTTAACTTGAAATTTATTTTTTCCGTACATTTTTATATGGTATTTATAAGAATGAATAATAATGAAACGAAGAAATATGTTCACATGCTTTTTATTTATACAAATTAACAATTGAAGAGAATTAAAATATTAAGCGTTTAAACGGTCAAGATGTTGCTTTCAACGGTCTTGTAGTAGACCAAAGAGATCAACTCGTTGACGAAAGCAAGATCGAAGCAAACATCGTCATCGGTGACGGAAACAATCTGGGCAAATGCATCATCTACAGCTGGCAATGGTTTGGTTTCTGGAGTGATGATTGGTTTGGTTCCTGGAACTACGATGTCTTCAATAGGCACTGGTTTAGTTTCTGGGATGATGATTGGTTTGGTTTCCGGAACTACGATGTCTTCAATAGGCACTGGTTTAGTTTCTGGGACGATGATTGGTCTGGTTTCTGGAATAACGGGAAGAACACCTGGTAAGACGGAGGTCTCTGGAGTTTCGATTTCGGCTGGTTTGGTTTCTGGACGAATGTTGATCACTCCTGGAAGGATCTGTGGGATTTGGACTCCTTCCTCTCTGGTCACAGAGGAGAAGACATCTCTGGATTTGATGACGTTGCAGAGCAAGCCTATATTTTGAATATGTCATTATTGGAAAATGTTGTTTAAACTGTTTGCTTACCTGGAGCGAAAAGGAGGACAATCAAAGCGTAAGATTTCATTGCGATAGTTGTTCAGAACAAGCAATTGAACTAATGATTTCCTACTTCGAACTGGTGCTTTTTATACTTGATTATCACGTTTATCGCAATGTATATTATGTTTTATGAGTTTGGTATAAATCCTTGCAATAAATTAGTAAATAAATTACTTTATTACAATTAATAATCATTTATCATAATTGAACGGAAAAATTTATTTGTATTGTTTATTTTGTTTCAATACTTCGTAGTTTTCTTCTGAATAAATTTAACATAATTTAGGAATAAATAAATATACACTTGAAGACATGATATGTGAACAAACCAAACAAACAATTCAGTGAGGGCGATGCGGAGACACGCGTGTGCCGCACGCTCCGGCACTCGTGCCTAATGAGCTGAGAGCACCGAAAACGGTCCGTCATTGTGCGAATTTAATTGCCCCCGTTATATCGCCATTTATACAAACCTCCCCCCAACGGTCCCCGCAGAACGACGAACGGCACCGTATTGTCCCATAAATCGTCGCCGGGTTCGGTCAGCATAATTTTCTAATTGCCCGGGCGCAACGGGAATGTTTCGATAATTGCGAACTATACGGCGGCAGTAATGCAATGATAAGAACACATGTGGCGCTTTTCCGGTAATTGATATCCGGGAATTTGATGTCTTGCGCAACCCACAACCCTTTGTTGTGGGGTTGGCTTTTACAAGGCAGTAAAGTTTAATTGTCATATTTAAATTAGAAGCAAAATCCAATTGATAAGACAATAAAAAGATTAGAAGCGTCTACAATTTAATATATAAACGGTTAATTGTGTGCCGATAATTATCAGATTTACTTCGAAAGTCAGTCAAGATGAAATTCGCAGCTTTCATTGTTCTCATCGCCGCCCCAGGTAAATTAATATTTAATAATTATAAATTTGGAAACATTTAGTTTTTCTCTAGGCTTTCTCTGTAGTGTAAGCAACTCCAGAGACATTTTCGCCTCTGTGACCGTTCAAGAACAACCATCCATCTTGCCAGGAGTCTTCCCAATTGTGCCAGAAACCAAACCAGCCGTTGTCGACCCATGCGAAACTATTGTCCCAGAAACTAAACCAGTACCAATTGAAGACGTTGTCGTCCCAGAAACCAAACCCATACATGTACTTCCCATTGAAGTCATTGAAGCACCCGAAGAGAAACCATCCGTCACTCCAGAATTGAGACCATTGCCCGCTGTTGATGTTGCCAACCCAGTCACTGTTTACAGTGACAGAGTCTGCGTCAACGCCAATTATGTAAAGGGATTGTTGGCACAAATCATCGCCCAAAATGAAAACAACAAGATCACCCACTAAGGTTTTCCAGTTCAAAATCTAATTCCAAATTCAAAAAAAAGAAAAAAAAAGCGATATGTACTTTTATTATTAATAAACATTAATCATTGACTTCAGTTATCTTATCTTTTTTGTAACAAATACTGTAACTGAATGGATGATAAAATAAACTTCCATGTGAACTCCATTAAGTCCATTATACATCGGACAATTAAAAGGATATCGAGCCGCTATTCATATTGAAATCGCACGCCCATTACGGGCATGGAGGCGAATTGCGACTATCGGATGGGGGCCATTCATCATTGGCGCCGTCCACTTGCCCGATTTATTATTTATCGTCGGGTCCTAGAGTGGTTTTATTGGGTTTTTGCGGCCCGCACGACCGCTAGAGGGAAGGAGGACTATCAATTAGACTCTTTTTTAAGTGGTTTGATGTGCTGAAACGTCTGGGAGTGACTTGAATGAATTTTTGGTTTACTGCACACAAAGAAAGTTTATTGTCATTGTTTTTATTATTTTTTCAATTGATACTTAATGTCAAATAAGCTGACTTCAAAGAAGTTTCAAGTTTTTTTATGAGTTTTATCGTATTATTTACATACATAAGTTTTATTGGTTACATATACATTAACAAGGCTAATACATAAAAATTGTTTCATTTTGGTACCGTAACTTTTTATTTTAATTATGTGAATAAGAATTTAATCTTCTATTAAAATAGATAAATGTTTCTAATTTATAAATTGTTAATAATCTCTTAAAAAATATCGAATTACGTACTGTTATAAAAATATTTTTATATAATAAAAAATTTATTTCTCTGTATGGTGTAGAAAAAATGTATTATCATTGTCTTTCATTTATTTGTAAAATCGATATTTCATTTAGTAAGTTTTATTAATTTTGTATGTGATAAAAATAACTTAATGTTTTAATTGTTTATACTAGAATTGTATCTTTTATTATCCTTTTAAAGGATATTTAATTTTATAATAAATAAAATTAAACTATTCAATTAAGTAATTTTATTTGATAACGCATGTTTCTTAATATTTTAATAACCGGTATATTCCATCTTAATGGGTGATTTTGTTGTTTTCGTTTTGGGCCATAATTTGTGCCAACAATCCCTTTACATAATTGGCGTTAACACAGACTCTGTCACTGTAAACAGTGACTGGGTTGGCAACATCAACAGCGGGCAATGGTCTCAATTCTGGAGTGACGGATGGTTTCTCTTCGGGTGCTTCAATGACTTCAATGGGAAGTACATGTATGGGTTTGGTTTCTGGGACGATAACGTCTTCAATTGGTACCGGTTTAGTTTCTGGGACAATAGTTTCGCATGGATCGACAACGGCTGGTTTGGTTTCTGGCACGATTGGAAAGACTCCTGGCAAGATAGATGGTTTTTCTTCAACGGTCACAGAGGCGAAAACGTCCCTGGAGTTGCTTACGCTACAGAGGAAGCCTAGTGAAAAATAAAATGTTTGTAAATTTAAAAATTTTAATTGCTAATTTACCTGGAGCGGCGATGAGGACAATGAAAGCTGCGTATTTCATCTTGACTAATACTTGATAGTATCAAACTGATACTCTCAACCAATATTTCGTGTGCTTTTATATTGTGAGTTATCTCTTTATTTTATTACTTTTATTTGTCGGCTCTTATCTTGCTTATAAATTCATAAAATATAATATTTTATAGTATACTTAAAATATTTAAAGAATTGTAAAATGCATTTTTTCAATTTGATACATATTTAAATTAATCCTCCAAATAAACTACAGACATGCAATAAATAAAATAATTGACTCAATAAAATTATTATAAAATAATAAAATAGATAACTTTTTAACACCTATAAAAGGCAGAAAGTTTTGATAAAAAGTATCAGTTATATTTCTTCAACCTACAAAATGAAATCCTTCGCTTTGATTGTCCTGTTGGCTCCAGGTAAGTAAAAAATTCAATAACTTATTGAAATAATCCAATAATAATCCATAAATTTAGGCTTGCTCTGCAACGTCATTAAATCCAGAGATATTTTCTCAACTGTGACCAAAGATGCAGTGCATACTCCACAGATCCTTCCAGGAGTAATTAACATCCGCCCAGAAACCAAACCAGCTGTTCTTCCCGTTATTCCAGAAACCAGACCAATCATCATCCCAGAAACTAAACCAGTGCCTATTGAAGACATCGTAGTTCCGGAAACCAAACCAATCATCATCCCAGAAACTAAACCAGTGCCTATTGAAGACATAGTAGTTCCGGAAACCAAACCATTGCCAGCTGTAGAAGATGCATTTGCCCAGATTGTTTCCGTCACCGACGATGATGTCTGCTTCGATCTTGCTTTCGTCAACGAACTGATATCGTTGGTCTACTATAGAACCGTTGAAGGAAACATCTTGACTTTCTAAATGATTAAATTACCTATTGTATGAAAATAAACATTAATAATACGCAATATTTCTGTATTTTAATTAATCAAAATATTTATATGTATCTATGCAGATAGTAGAGAAACTGACGTCCCCATCTGGATTTTGAAAGAAACGTCTTGGCGACAGAGACAGTAAATTTTTACCCCGTAGTGGGATTCCCTACTCTCAGAGATAATGCGCTCTGCTAGTGCGCTCTGTCACTCAATATAAATTAATCTTTGCGAATGTATTAGTAACTCTCCATATGTATTTGGATGTAGATCGAGTTCTTAGGATGCATCGTTTAAACAGTGTAACTGTGTTTAAATTTGCAATCTGTAAAAATAAATATTTTTTGAGGGTAAATCAAAAATGAAAATGAGTATTCTAAATAAAAATGTATTTCAAGAATTAAATAAATACATAAGATGTTCGAAAACGTTTCCATATTCAGTGAACAATACCACAACCTGTGATAAAAATTCACCGACTCGTCTGCGGAGATGAATCGCATGATATACGCGACAAAACCAAATTATCCCCTTATTAACTTATTGTTTTAATTGTTTATACAAGAATTTTATTTTTATCTTTTAATAAACATAATGGTTGTTCTTTCCAAGGCATATTTAAATATTATATTAAATAAAATCTAACTATTCAATTAAGGGTTTCTATTTGACCAGCGTAACTTAATGGGTAATCTTGTTGTTTTCGTTCTGGGCGAGGATTTGGGCCAACAGTCCCTTGACGTAATTGGCGTTGACGCACATTTTATCGGTGTAAACGGTAACTGGATTGGCAACATCAACAGCAGGCAATGATGGTGATGGATTCCTCTTCTTCGGAATCTTCGTTGATTTCAATGGGAAGTACACGTACATGTATGGGTTTGGTCTCTGGAACGACATCTTCTATTGGTACTGGTTTCCTTTCTGGTAATATGGTTTCGCATGGGTCGACAACGGCTGGTTTGGTTTCTGGCACGATTGGGATGACTCCTGACAATATGGATGGCTGTTCTTGAATGGTCACAGAGGCGAAAATATCTCTGGAGTTACTTACACTACAGAGAAAGCCTAGAGAAAAATTAAATGTTTGCAAGTTTATAATTATTAAATGGTAATTTAACTGGAACGGGAATGAGGACAATGAAAGCTGAGACTTTCATTTTGACTGATAGATAAATTGATCAAATCAAACCGATACTTTCACACAATATTTCGTTGCTTTTATATTGTTAATTATCTCTTTATTTGCTTCTAACTAAGAAATTCGTAAAATATACTACTTTATAGAATATTTAAAACTATTTGTATATTCTAGAATGTTTTTCTTAATATGATACAACATTTAATTTAATCCTTCAAATAAACTAGAGACGTGCAATAAACCCAATTGATTCAATAAAATTAATACAAAACTATAAAATTGATAACAATTTTAACGACCATAAAAGACATATAATTTTGATGAAAGTTATCAGTTATTTCTCAAATTTCAAGATGAAATCCTTTGTTTTGATCGTCCTTCTCTTCACTCCAGGTAAGTTTAAAACACAATTTATGAGTAATTCTAGAACAATAATACTAGGAACATTTAGGCTTGCCCTGCAGCGTCATCAAATCCAGAGACACCTTTTCGTTTGTTATCAAAGAGGAAAGAGTCCGCCCAAAAACCAAACCAGTTGAACCCACAGATCTCTGTACTGCCTAGTGTATTCCCAATAATTCAATAAACCAGACCAATCGTCATACCAGAGACAGAGAACAATCGCTGTTGAAGAAACAGGGCCCATCATCATTCCTGAAACTAAACCTGTCCCTATTGAAGACATCGTGGTTCCAGAAACCAAACCAATCATCACTCCAGAAACCAAACCATTGCCAGCTGTAGAAGATACATTTGCCCAGATTATTTCCGTTACCGATGACGATGTCTGCTTCGATCTTGCTTTCGTTAACGAGCTGATATCATTGGTCTTCTACAGAACCACTGAAGGGGACATCTTGACTTTCTAAATGCTTAAATTACATATTGTGTAAATAACATGCAATAAATTTAAATTAAATAAACATAAAAATACACAATACTTCTGTATTCTAAATTTTCAAAATATTTATATAAAGAAAATATATGAAAATAGATTTTAATGTAAAATTTATGTTTTTAATTTAAGTAAGTAAAGTTAACATTGTTTTAAATAATATCTTAAAAAATTTCTAGTCAAAAATCATTATCGCTGGTTTGGAAAAACTTATTTTATGTCACAGAAATCATCATTAATTATTATCAATTATTATTTTTCTGAATTGATTCTTGTTAAATGAGATGACTTTAAAAATATTTTAGGTCATTTTAAAATTATTTAATTCATTTGAGTTTTATCAGTTTATTATATGCATTTGAAACTTCATAAATAAGATTTGAAAATAAAGTTAATGTTTATAATTTATAAATTGTTAATAATATCTTAAAAAATATCGAATTACGTACTGTTATAAAAATATTTTTTGTAAAAAACTTATTTAACTGTATAGAGTACGGTGTCATCATTGCCTTTTATAATTTTTTAAAATTGATATCTTATTTTAATAATTTTATTATTTTTATATGTGATAATAATATTATAATTTATTGTTTTAAATGTTTATACAAGAATTGTATCTTATATTAAAATATAATGTTAGTCTTTCTTTCTACTATATTAAATAATATCAAACTATTCAATTAAATGTTTCTATTTAATAATCGTAACTTTCCTAGTATTTATTTTCATCTTAATGGGTAATCTTGTTATTTTCATTCTGGGCGATAATTTGTGCCACCAATCCCTTTACATAATTGGCATTAACACAGACTCTGTCACTGTAAACAGTCACTGGGTTCGCAATATCAACAGCTGGCAATGGTCTCAATCCTGGGGTGATAGATGGTTCTTCGGGGACATCGATGATTTCAATTGGAAGTACATGTATGGGTTTGGTTTCTGGAACAACGACGTCTTCAATTGGTACTGGTTTAGTTTCTGGTACGATGGTTTCGCATGGGTCGACAACGGCTGGCTTGGTTTCCGGGATTATTGGGAAGACTCCTGGCAAGATGGACGGTTGTTCTTGAACGGTCACAGAGGCGAAAATGTCTCTAGAATTGCTTACACTACAGAGAAAGCCTAGAGAAAAACTAAATGTTTGCAAGTTTACAATTATTAACTGTTTATTTACCTGGGGCGACGATGAGGACAATGAATGCTGAGAATTTCATCTTGACTGACGATTAATTGATGAAATCAAACTGATGCTTTTAAACAGTATTTCGTTGCTTTTATATTGTTAGTTATCTTTTTATTTTAATACTATTATTTGTCGGCACGTATCTAGCTTATAAATTCATTAAAATACGATTGAATAGAATCCGTAATAATATTTAAAAATTCCAGAGTGCTTTCTTAATTTGATACAAACTTTAATCCATCAAATATACTACACACATGTAGTAAACCCAATTGATTCAATAAAATTAATACAAAACCATAAAATTGATAAAATTTTTAACGACTATAAAATACAGAAAGTTTTGATGAAAATTGTCAGTTATTTCTCAAATTTCAAGATGAAATCCCTTGCGTTGATTGTCCTTCTCTTGGCTCCAGGTAAGTTTTAAAAACAATTTATTAATAATTCTAAAACTATAATACTTGTAAAATTTAGGCTTGCTTTGCCGCGTTATCAAATCAAGGGACACTTTCTCCTCTGTAACCAAAGAGGAAGCAGTCCAAATCCCGCAGATCCTTCCAGGGGTGATTAACATCCGCCCAGAAACCAAACCAGCTAAAATTGAAGACCCACAGATCTCTGTATTGCCTGCTGTATTCCCAATAATTGCAGAAACCAGACCAATCGTCATCCCAGAGACTAGACCAATCGCTATTGAAGATTTTGTAGTACCAAAAACAAGACCCATCATCATTCCTGAAACTAAACCAATCCCTATTGAAGAAATCGTGGTTCCGGAAACTAAACCAATTATCACTCCAGAAACCAAACCATTGCCAACTGTAGAAGATGTATTTGCCCAGATTATTTCCGTTACCGACGACGATGTCTGCTTTGATCTTGCTTTTGTCAACGAGCTGATATCATTGGTCTACTACAGAACCGTTGAAGGAAACATCTTGACTATCTAAATACTTAAATTACATACTGTATAAATAACATGTAATAAACTTATATTAAATAAATATCAAAAATACAGAATACTTCTGCATTTTAATTTTTCGAAATATACATAGTATAAAAGAAAATATTTGAAAATAGTCTTTGATGTAAATTTCTGTTTTTAGTTTAAGTATAAATTGTTTAATATAATAATCTTAAAAATTTCTAGTTTGAAATCATTCTAGAAAAGTATTTACATACGTTAGGTTTGGAAAAGCTTATTTGACTTTACACATTTTAAATTATTATTATTATTATTATTATTATTATTATTATTATTATTATTATTATTGAATTGATACTTAATGTCAAATAAGATGATTTTAAAAAAGTTTTAGATCTCTTTAAAAATCATTTAATTCGTATGAGTTTTTTTACATTATTATATGCCTATGACTGTTCATAAGTAAGATTTAAAAATAAATTTTAATGTAAAATTAATGTTTCTAATTTATAAATTGTTAATAATATCTTAAAAATATTGAATTACGTACTGTTATAAAAATATTTTTATATTATAAAAACTTATTTCAGTGTTTGATGTAGAAACAATGTATAATCATTGTCTTAAATTATTTTGTAAAATCGATGAATTGTTTAGTATGTTTTATTATTTTTATGTGATAAAAATAATTTATTGTTTTAATTGTGTATACAAGAATTGTATCTTTTATTAAAACATAATGTTAGTCTTTCTAAAGGATATTTAAATATTATATTAAATAAAATCAAACTATTCAGTTAGGGTTTTTATTTAATGATCGTAACTTTCTGAATATACATTTTCATCTTAATGAGTAATCTTATTGTTTTCATTCTGGGCGATAATTTGTGCCAACAATCCCTTTACATAATTGGCGTTAACACAGACTCTGTCACTGTAAACAGTGACTGGGTTGGCAACATCAACAGCGGGCAATGGTCTCAATTCTGGAGTGACGGATGGTTTCTCTTCGGGTGCTTCAATGACTTCAATGGGAAGTACATGTATGGGTTTGGTTTCTGGAACAACGACGTCTTCAATTGGTACTGGTTTAGTTTCTGGTACGATGGTTTCGCATGGGTCGACAACGGCTGACTTGGTTTCCGGGATGATTGGGAAGACTCCTGGCAAGATGGACGGTTGTTCTTGAACGGTCACAGAGGCGAAAATGTCTCTAGAATTGCTTACACTACAGAGAAAGCCTAGAGAAAAACTAAATGTTTGCAAGTTTACAATTATTAACTGTTTATTTACCTGGGGCGGCAATGAGGATAATGAATGCTGAGAATTTCATCTTGTCTGACGATTAATTGATGAAATCAAACTGATGCTTTCAAACAGCATTTCGTTGCTTTTATATTGTTAGTTATCTTTTTATTTTATTACTATTATTTGTCGGTACGTATCTAGCTTATAAATTAATAAAAAATACGATTGAATAGAATCCGTAGTAATATTTAAAAATTCCAGAGTGCTTTCTTAATTTGATACAAACTTTAATTTAATCCATCAAATATACTACACACGTGTAGTAAACCTAATTGATTCAATAAAATTAATACAAAATCATAAAATTGATAAAATTTTTAACGACTATAAAAGACAGAAAGTTTTGATGAAAATTATCAGTTATTTCTCAATCTTCAAGATGAAATCCTTCGCGTTGATCGTCCTTCTCTTCGCTCCAGGTAAGTTTTAAAAACAATTTATTAATAATTCTAGAACTATAATACTTGTAAAATTTAGGCTTGCTCTGCAGCATCATCAAATCCAGAGACACCTTCTCCTCTGTAACCAAAGAGGAAGGAGTCCAAATCCCGCAGATCCTTCCGGGAGTGATCAATATTCGTCCAGAAACCAAACCAGCTGAAATTGAAAACACACAGATCTCTGTATTGCCTGGTGTATTCCCAGTAATTCCAGAAACCAGACCAATCGTCATCCCAGAGACTAGACCAATCGCTATTGAAAATGTTGTAGTACCAGAAACAAGACCCATCATCACTCCTGAAACTAAACCAGTCGCTATTGACGACGTCGTAATACCGGAAACCAGACCAATCATCATTCCAGAAACCAAACCATCGCCAGCTGTTGATGATGCCATTGCCCAGATTGTTTCCGTCACCGATGACGATGTTTGCTTTGATCTTGCCTTCGTCAACGAGTTAATTTCATTGGTGTACTACAGGACCGTCGAAGGAAACATCTTAACTGTTTAAAAATTTAATATTTTAATTTTCTCTTACTTTCATTTTGGTAAATAAAAGTTATGTGAACATATATATTTGTTTGATTACTCATTATTATAAAAACTAAATACAAATATAGAGAAAAAAGGTCTGGTCTGGTCTAATTATTTCAACAGCCATTTGGCAGTCAGAGTGCACAACAAGCCTGGTTTTCAGAAAAACAAGATCCTCAAAAGCGTCGGGTTTAGTTTGAGGGATGATAATTGCTCTGCTAGAGCAATCGGTTTTGTTTCTGATTTAAGAATGTTGATGGACTGGAACGAGCCTCTGGTGATAACACTTCAGAACCAACCTAAATAAATAAACGAGGACAGTTATAAATAAAAATTAACGAAATATACAAAAGATATGGAACCAAAAAAACAATAAAGAAATAGATCTTTGGGCTAATGCAGTAAACTTACCATTTTACTAATCATTAATCTTTTTTATAATTCTATCGCGTTTTTTCGTATAAGTAATAATAATAATATTTGGTTATATTATTATTATTATTACTTACTTATTAATTATTATTCATCACAATACTTTTTCGCAAAATTGATAGTATACAACATTCCTAGATTACAAGAGTAAATAAAATAATAATCTATTAATACCTTAATTGATTGTAAAAAATGTAATCAAAATACAATAAATATATTCAACAGATTTTATAGATAATATTATGTGTGAATGTCAATAAAATTTCTCCTATAAAACTGGTTAAAATTGTGTGGAGTCCATCATTGGGTCACAAAATGTCAAATAAGATGAACTTTTGTTTTGATCGTCGTTTTCTTTGCTCCAGGTAAGTGAATACTAAAATATGATATTATCTATCACTCTGCCAACAACTTATGTAAAATTTAGGATTGCTCTGTAACATCATCATATCCATAGATACCCCCTGTAATCAAGGAGAAAAAAGACTCGCAACGACTATTAACGACATCGCAGTATCGGAAACAAGACCAATTATCATCCCAGAAACCAAACCGTCATCAACTATTGAAGATGTCATTGCTTTTGACAACGAGCTGATTTCTCTGGTTTATTAGAGAACTATTAAAGGAAACAACTTAACTTTCTAAATAAAATACGTTTTAATTAAATCAATAAAATTAACGTTTCGCAAGTGTTTGAATTTTTGGTCCATTACCTGGCAATCATTAAAGCAAGTGAATCAGTTATAAGCAACACTACATTTCAAAAACAATCAGATCCGCCTATTAACAAATAATAATAATAAAAACGAGTCCCAAACCCGATAAAATTTATGAGCGCGTCCAAAGTTCGTTCTACTTTCCGTTATGACTTCGGCAACGCGCAAACTGATCCTTATGGTCGATTCGAATAAAGTCGCGGGTAACAAAATAAAAAACAATAAGCCGGCGTCTGCGATGGAAGCCGGCGGTGCGGGGGGAAAATCCATTTAGAGGTAAGCAGTGGAAATAAAGGAGAGTGTCTGGCGGCGTAAAGAAAACTAATATCTCAATAGAGCGGAATCCAACTAGAGACGGCTAATGCTGTTCGGAAACGATATCACCGCTCTAATGAAAGATGACCCGGCTAGATTGCGGGCTCAGACCCAAGAACCACCCCGACGAAATGGGAAAATAACTAAAACCCTGTTTTATCCCCGACGCACAGTTCAATCCCGTGAATTTCGCACAGTGCGACAGAAGGATTTTGTGAAATAAAAACTTATGCAATTATCGGAAAGGGGTCCGTTTATTTTGACAAATGATGTTGCTCAACCCAATATAATAAGCCCATAATTTTTCCTAAAAGGAACGAAGATTAATCGTGCTATATGTGTTTTTTTTATATTGGCAAATGAATCAGTTATTAATTTTGTTTTTTTTTTCATTTTAGGGTGTGCAAAAAGATTTCTTTGGCAGAGTGATGAAACAATATTCCAGCTCTAACGGTAAGAGAAATAGCATAAAAATCTTGTTAGCAGGTTCATTATCGTTTTATCGAGTGATTCCACGTTAATCAAAACTGAAATTAGCCAAGATCCAGTCGTCAAATAGTTACACAATATAATTGTCGAGGGTTGTAGGATAGCAAATTGCCCGAATTACACCCCCTGGTTTCATTTTAAGGGCGGAACACGGAGTCGGATAATGGAAATTTCGCGGATTAATAGTCAATTACGGTGGTGCAAATTAAGGCAAGTGCGAGCCGTCTGGCGCGGGCCCGCGGCCGCCAATCCGACCAGAAAACAAACAGCGGGATCATAATAGGCAATAAAGCAATTGCAAACAATGTGATAATCGGCCCGGCCACGACTAGAGCTGGGATTTCTCTCGCGGCGTCCAATTACCGACCTCGTTTTCCTCGTTTTCGGCCGTGTAATTGGCTGATGGATTCGTATGTGCCGTTTCTACCAATTTATCGCCGATCCAAATCGAAATTTCAATCGTTTCGCCATCACACCACAATGATTTTTTGTTTTAATTTTAACAGATTCGAGTGCCCAAACCATCTGCGACAACGACATTTGGTACCAGTACAAGGAGGGCCACAACAACGCCGTCAAAAAAGGCATAAAAATCTCAACTTTGTTATAATTTATTACTATTAAACAGTTTTGAAACTTCACCATTGTTTTATTTGCACCCCTTTCCTCATTCACCATAAACAAAAGTAGCAAACCAAGATATACAACCCTTTGTTATTTGTATCTTATATATAAGAGGGGCACAGATGTTCACAAAACAATTTCGAAAAGAAAACAGTGATATACGCCCCGAGAACAATTACAATTACAGTCCTGATAAGTGCGGCAAAGAGTCTGCTTTCCTAAGAAACTGGGAAATTTATCGTTTTAGTTTGCCCAGTTTAAGTAGATTGCAATCGTACAAATTCCCTCTTCTAATGCACCATTAGCGGGTATTACTTTTAAGCCACCATAAATTTTACATGCAGGGCGCAAATATGTGCGCCCGCTTTTCTTACTAATTTGTTTCTGCGTTTCCCGTGGTCGAATGTTGAAAAATACCTAGGAAAAGTTTGGGGTAGATTTTTTAACCATCACATGATGAGTTTTGATTCGTTAAAAGCGATTCCCATCAACCATGATTGTTATGGATACAAATTGGTGCGCGGCAATCAGTTAATAACAATAAATTCGCACCCCGGAACCACCGCACACTCCCGGATTTAATGTGAATAATGATACCGTAATGTCGGCAATAAATTACATCACGGCTCCGGCTAATTGTTGTTAATTAGCGCGAGCGAGGATAGGAATGTGTCGGCGGGACCGTTCCTGAATTATGGCCACAATTGCGAAATTAGATATCAACCCCCCACCCCCTCTTCATTTCTCTTTATTCACATGGAACGGGCTGTGCATTATGTTATTAAAACCACCGTTCATTTTTGACCGATACACAGATATAAAATAAAAACGCTACGTCTTGAAGAAAAGAGGTATCGTTCTCTCCCCCAAGTAAATAAATCTCTTACCCTTTTGGTTTTGGGGTCCGTCGTACCCCTCGATAGGTCTGTTATTCCCCCGGCGCCGTTGACCGCCGCGACGTCGCGAGGGAAGGCGTCGCACCGTTGATCGATGTTCACGTTTGAAGCGTCCCCATTGGCTGGGGACCACGTGGGAGGCGCGACGTTCTGCCCCCACCCGACGTCGCGACGCTTTTGTGTGTATAATGGAACGGTTATCTGGGTTCCACGATCCGATTTCTTTGGTGATTTGTAAGGTTATTCACTAATAATGATGGCATAAATCATGTATATATATATATATATATATATATATATATATATATATATATATATATATATTATTGTTAAAAAATTAAAATAAATTTAAAAAATTGTAAGAAAAACTTTTTTAGTACTTTTTAAAAAAATAACATTATATTATTGTTATTATTATTATTATTATTATTATTATTATTATTATTATTATTATTATTATTATTATTATTATTATTATGATTATTGTATTGTTACAAATTCAGATCGGTACAACAATAAAAATTATTAATAAAAAATTGAATAATTCCTATTAATTATCTTTATAAATGTTGTTTGTGTAGCTATAAATCCATTATTATATAGTTTTTTTATTTTATTTAATTTTATTAAAGCATATTACAGTACATTAAAGGCTGTATATTAAAATTAAAATAAAAATGGTGAAAATTAAACGATATTTATTTTATTGTTTCAATTAACTGAAAATGGTCATTTACATCACATACATGTTATACATCATACCAATAAAAATCCATCATTTTAATATATTTTTTTATTGAACACACTAGTATTATACAATTTTTACACAACTGTTTTTATTATGTAATAGAGTACGAATGTCATATACCTAAATCACATCACATTTTTTTGGTAACAGGTTTTCTACAATTTCCTACCTTATATACAACCTATCTTAAATTAGCTCATAAATTATTCTAGAATAGATTAATTGTAATACTTGTCAATTTTTTTTATAATATTTAAATCTACGAAATGGGAATTAAACACTGCATCTATTTCATCTCCTGTTATTTATTATTAATGTTGAAATCGAAGGGTAAGTACCGTGATTTATATTACAATTATGTGCTAAATCAAGTTATATACATAAATGCTTTGGTGTTTGTTTGCATATTTACACATTGCACTACCATGATTAAACAACGCCTATTTTTAAACTATTTTTTTTCCTTTTACTTCTTGTAAAACTACTAACCTACTGTAATGGTAAAACTACCTTCACTTACAATTCAAAACAATAATTTGTGTAACCCTAAAACGAGACATTAAACTTTTTCAAGAATGAATTATTTATATGGAATCATCAGAAAAACTGTTATCTTCTGCCAGGATTAAAATTATGCAAGTCCTACGTAGAAGACTCCTTGGTCTCGCCGTCCGGCGTCTCATGCTTCCTCTGCAACGCCTGAAGAGTCAGCGGCGGCAAAAGTGGGAAGTTCAATCCCCCCGCCAAACTGGCGGCCTGCTGAAAATTGGCGACGTGCTGTAGACTTTGCAGCAGAGCGGCCGAATGTTCCTGAGCCTTGCGACGCAGTTCCGCCACGCTCGACGACCGCTGATCGCTCTCCGGCGAGATTTGCGACGGTTCGTTCGTCGTCAGCAACGACGAAGACATCGGTTTGATCGGGCAGCACGAGCACAGACCCGGGAATCCTGCAACAAATCAATTTCGACTTGAGAAAAAGTAATCGAGTTTGGGGGACTTGATCGAGTTTAAAGTTTGCCGGAAATTTACGGTTCTCAGGTGCGAAACGGCGCCAAATTGGCCGTGCGAGTAGATGGGAAGCCATACCGATCCGCGCATAATAGGATAACGTAATTCATTTGCGGATTTCGAGATAAATCATTGTTCAGCCGTTGCTGTTGTCACTTTTAATAACGCTGAAAGCGCCCCGGGAAACGGCGCGTAGGATAATTGATTAGAGGGGATTCGGGCGATCTTACCTTTAAGGGCGGGGAAGAGCGGCGGCGAGAACTGCGACGATATATGCGAGGCCAAGTGTGGCGGGAAGAATAATGGCGGCGTGTTCCTGGTCGGGGTGGTTCCGTCCAACACCGGCCGAAATCCTGTGGAACTAAAACAACAAACCCAGAATTAGGATGGATCAACGCTTGCTGGAGGAAAAAAATTCATTCAAAACAATTGAACAATATTAAAACTTTTCTAACAAGCTTTACATTTTTTTTTTTTAATTTAAATAAAATGTGTGTTTGTTAGAGGCAAATTATACCAGTGACAAACATAGATTCAGTGTTTGAACAAACATGGATGTACCGCTCGCAGTCGACGGTGTTCCATAGATAATGAGGGATTTGCAATGCATTTGCTGGTCAAAGGAACGGCTCGGGCCAGTTGACGGAATGGCTTAATCGAATTTGATATAGTTTGCATTAATTGCGTACATGATGTATCATAATCGTCCCTGATACACATCCTATTCCAATTTAGAAATTATATCACCCCTCTAGGTTTCCCGTTCTCGGGCCGGCTTTTCAATTTACCCCGTTCCATTATTTATCAAATTCATCTACATTTCATTTGCGTAGACGTTCCACCCGCGCCGAAAATATTGTTTCGATCCGTCGGTCAACTATTTTCCTGGTCTTGACGCGGAACGCGCCGCACCAAAACCGCTAATTGGATGGACGCTCGCTGTTTGTCCGAAATTATTCCGAGATAATGAAATGTCCAGTCCGGGCATTTGCATGAATTCGCCCCCGGGCAAACTTTATTGCCCGTAATTTGGCTTTCGGATACAATATGGTTTAATTTCGGTAATGTTTAAATTTATTTTGGGAGCCGACGCGCATCGCACTGATTGATATTAATTATACGGCAATTACGGTGAATAATGAACGCACTACCGCACTAATGAAACGCGCGTATTTATAAATAATCGAGGCTTTTTCATCTGGGACGAATTAACACATGTGTTTTATGTTATTTGCTGATTTGCGATTCGACAATTATTTTTGCCCGCTTTATTGCAACTAATATAAATATTGCATCGCGTAAAATGCGTTACAACAAATTTATACTCTGTCATTAACAAATCATTTAAATGACACTTTTATAAAGGACTAAATTGGTTATTTACAAATGTAGATTTGCATATTTTAATATATTTTTTTTAGTTATTTACATAAAGAACATACTCTCACTATTGGTTTGTTCATATTAAATTAAGTTACGTCACATTTTTTAACCTGAAACTTTCAAAAATCTTTGGTAATAAACATCATACTAAAAATATACTCATTAACAAAATTTGATCATTCCGCGGGAGAAATATTCTGATTAGTACCTCACCCCTTCCTTGAGGTGGAACAGAGGGTAATATTAAAATATTAAATGGAAACCCTTATTTTTATTGCAGATTCAGCTTTTGCTGTTAAAAATAGTTAGGATTCGTCTGAAATATTTTTTTTTCGATCGATGGTAGACTCGAAAATATTTATTCTTTTCTAATTTCTGTTACTCGTATATAATTCTACACTACGTAATAAATAAAAAATGCTACATATTCGTTGTAAATATCCCAACAATATTCTTCAAAAAAGTGTGTGCTATTTTCAGCTTCAAGTTTCCTCACCATCCTTCAATTAAAATTGGTATCCAAATTACGACTTCAATACACTTCAATTATAAAATATGGGTGCTAATTATGAAGTTATATGAAGCAAGGAGGTATTTTTCGCGAAGTATTTTTTCTGTAGCATGAATACATTTCGATGATAAGTATTCTTTTTGAAGAGTGCTAATTATTTAAGATATCTGTAAGTTCCAGAGTTTGTTTAGTCACGCTGTATGTAGCATGTAATGTGAGTTTCTAAAAAACAGATGCTTAAAAATTTAGTAGTACTAGTAGGAGTACTTTTCTATAAGGTATTAGGAATTCCAGGTCTTTCACCTTAGGTAGTGTGGAGTTGGACGTCCAACCGACAAACATCTCCCCTTTCTTCAACATTTTCCCAACCTGGGACCACTTTGTGGTACCACTTTAGGTTAGAAATAGAGATTAACAACTGATCAGGTTTCTTTCTCTGCAACATTTATTACCACTAACCTTATCAAACTAATTTAACCATTATAACCTAATGTAACTGAACCAATCCATACTAAACAAACCTAATGTAATCCGTTGTAACAAAACGACCAGTTTCATCAAGTTAATAGATTTTGGTATGTTTTTATTTATCTCTAAAAAAGACCACTATATATTTGATGTTATCATTTTTTCAGGATTGTTAACATGTTCTAAAACCCCCTAACCGAATAAAAGCTTACCGAAAAAGCGAAATCCCCACAAGAGAACTCCCATATTCAATTAGAGTGATCCTTAAACTGTCTCGTCTGCTAAAGCTTAAAATGTTAAAAAGCACACACACATATGTAGACAAAGGGAACGAGCGGGAATAGAGAAAGGTAAGTAGTCGGCGGCACAGAGCAAATATGACGTGTGCGCGAGGGGGATGATGATAATACTTCGATGGCGGATCCACGGATCCATTTGTTCTCAATCCGCGGCATATAAACAAATCAAAATGTCACGTTTCTTGTATTGCATTTCCGATATAGTGCCCGTCGGACGTTTGTAATAATGTTTGCCGACATGTTCCTTCCCCGACAAATCCGCCCCCAGTTAAAATGTTTAGACTTCAATTTACTTTGGAGCGTCCCGCGGGACGTTTCGCAGTATGTCTACAAATCACATCACAACCTCGATCCGTACCGGCTTTATGATCGGTCATTTCCTATTTATTTGTCCTCCTACTTCTCCCCCAAAACAGCCACCCGTTTCTTCGGGAATAATACATCACCCCCCCGAAGTTCCGAACTCCTCCCAATCGAGGGGAAGCACGCAATGAATATTTTGTTAAGAGTAGCGAAAAAACGGGCAGATTACATTTGTGCAGAGAAAACAAGTCGTTAAATTAGGCCCATTTAACACGTTCCTGCTATAAACGTCGCGACACAGGAAAAACTAAACATCCCCGCCGTTTTATTATGTACTTAAAAATGTATTATACTCAGTATATTCTCATTTATGATTGGCCGGGCCGCGGCAAGCGCCCCGTTACGTTAATATGAAATTCAGATGAGGGCTGTAAAGTATAAAATTCCGAATTATTTTTACTGGTTTACGCCGCAAAACGAAAAAGTTCACTCGGATACTCTTAACTCGCTTTGTGAGCGGAATTCATATTTCAAGATTTCCACTTTCCGTAGCCCAACGCTCCGAACACAACCCCTATCATTTCGCCAACCTACAAAAACGTTTAAACTCAATTCAATTCAGTAATTACAACGAATAAGTATTAAAATTATTTATTAATTAATTGTTATAAAGAAGCTTGGACAAATATTAATAGACACGGAGGGAAACTTTTAAAATGGGTCGAGCTTGTAGCGCAGCTTCGAGGCCTCAACCGGTATGGAACTGCGTTATCCTTCTCTAACGCGTTTAAGGTGCAATTTTAAACATTCCTGCGGGATAAAATACAATGTGAAATTTTCATACTTTTATGCGGCTGTAAAGAGAACCATTGTTAATATTTCAAGACAATTTTCTACGATGCGTGATACTGTAATAAATATAGCCGAATATTTTTCTTTATTTATATATATATATATATATTTAAGAAACACGCTTAGGTAATTCAATTTATAAAAACAAGAAAAAATAAAGATGCGTGTAAAAAATAAATTTAAACGGTAAAACCCATTTGCATCGAATCGCAGGCATCAGGATCCATATTAGTTTAACATCCCGGCTTTCACCTTAATCCCACACTCGTGCACACATTTAAAACGACAACAAAGTCCTCGGGAGGACATAAAGAAACGCCGGAGTAACGAAACGGAAAACCGAAACGGAGAGAAAAGATGCACGCGAGCAGACATTAAAAACAATGCCTCGGTCCGGGGAAAATAAAAGGTTCCCCGCAACATAAATACGGCTATTATTTATTTAAATCGCCGGGGGTGTGTTCTAATGGGAAATTAAAGGGAGAGTTTAAAATGGTAAAAATCGGGCGCCCCCTCCACCACGTCACGGATTTACGTTCGGCGCGACTGACAGAAGCCGCGGGGTCGAATCCGAAATTACCATTGATGGGATTTTTGCTCGGATAATCGTTATTAGTTTCGTTATTTTTAGTAAGGGTGGATTAATCCCGTTTCGGGCCTTTAAAATATTCACTATCAGGCAAATGGGTTCCTTTTTCGTGGGGAGGAGATTCGCTAAAAATTGATTGTTCAAAGCCAAAAGTGCAAGTTAATTTGATTACGGCTCATCTGGCGTATTCCCGATATTAAGTGCAAGAAGCGACGCGACATTGTTTAATACAATATGTGACATACGAGAAGATTCCTTATATGAAATTATGGCGGTGGCAAAGCGAATGCATTTGCTTAAATGCCTCAGACAGCTTAATTTACAACACATTAATTGGATACTGTGTGTGTGGATTATCCCCTTTTAGTGTTGCACGACATCTTGCCAGAGCGGAGACCCAGTTCTGTCAAATTTTCAAAATTACCTTATTGTGTGACACAGTTTAATTGAAATGTACCATTATTTCAATATTTATGGTCGACGAGTGTCTTCTAGTACGTCCCCACAAGAAATAATCAATCAACCGAATAAATTCGCAAACACATTAATATTAAACCCCGACAAAGATCAATGTGGAATGCATGACCGGTTGGTGTAACATCGCCATTATCGCGACAGTAATCCCCCAGTAATTATCGAACGTAACAACCTTAAACCGCCCCCAAAGAGCGCATTGAATCATTCATCGAACCATTGTCTCTCGATCGTCGCGCCCGGAAACGGGCGAGCGCGTCCGGATCGCTTCCGGGACGGCGCGTGCCTCTACATCCGGAAGTCATTGACTTAACGGCTACGTTAGATGTTCGGGGCTTCGGTTGTTTGGGGTTGATTTCAGAAAGTAACGTTTGTTGTCGAAAAAAACGAAAGTTGAAACAGTGAAGAGGCACTTAAAAAGGGTTGAAATTGCAGGTGGAACGGCATCCAGTAACGACAATTTACTTTATTAAGTGCGCTGATTAAAAATGCAGACATTATCTCATAAAGATTTGCTAATAAGGAGAGTAAAGTAAAGGATAAAAGATAATAGATGGTAGATAGTAAAGGCGAAATTAATTTACTTAGCGTAATGAAAATATCACTGTCATTTCTGTGAAATGGAAATGAGACGTTGCTCAGTTTTCTTTTTGTTTGAATGAATGGAAAATTCGTTTTATGATATTAGGATCTTTTATGTCTGCCTGATGAATATTTAAGTTCTCGTCTTGTCAGTTCTTTGCCTGCGCTCCACTGTTTTTCGGATGTAATATGGCACTTCACAGAAAGAATATAGAATTTATATGTTTTATAGATCCGTTTTATTTCAAGGCAAATATAGTTTCCCTTATGTATAAGACAGTTGCCAGTTTAAATTTTAAAAACTGCCTCTTCTACTACCCTCCCATTTTGTCTTAGACACGTTCACATGCATTCCACCCACATAAATCCTGGCAAAATTAAACTCAGCGATAGTTTACCCAGGATTAAGCCAAATTAAACCACACACACACAAACAGCGATAGAGCGAGAGGGGTTGGAAAGATGAAATCGTTTCGCAACACCTGTAGTAATTACATTAATGCTGATGCTCATAAATAAATTCCCATCGAATTAGAGTGACTGTGCAATTAATTAATCAGTTAATTAGCAGACGGGCACGGATCAAAGCGAGCTCAGGTTTGTGCCAACCGCAGAACGTTAAGCTTGTTTTCGGCTTAAGCCCGTTAAGCATACAGCTCGCGTAATTCGATATCAAACAGACTAGCAACCGCCCCCAACCATACCCAATCGTACCCGGACTGTTTTCGACTTCAGTTTTAAGATTTCCAGTTGAAAAATTACTAATGGTTACGTCCGCTCTTAATTAACCATCAGAAATTTTGATAAAGCGTTCCTATGATGTTTTTTCAGTCAATTAGGCGGGCGCAAGAGTAAGTTTTAAAAGAATTAAATTGTCCGTAACGAGCGTGTCGTAAAACATAAATGCGGGTGTAAAGCCATAAAACCGACACTGTCTGAATTATGCGCCGCATAAATTAATTACGCGCCCATTTTAATTACCACTTTTTCGTTTTCGTGAGTGTGTTTTTTCTAATGAAGATTGATAATTTAATCGGATGAATTTATACTAGCCTGCACGCAAAACTCATCGGTCTACAGCATCAACGGGGGAGGGGTATTTGATATTTGATATAATTTTTTATATAACGGTTCGAAGTCGAGTCGGGCCGTAATTTCTTTTGATGCACCGTAATATTGTTGCTCCGTCGAAAATTTTCCACTCCAACTTGCACCGCTGTCGGAATATCAATTTCTGTTCCCCACATATTCCCATAAACGTGAATTCTTCGGAAAGAATCACTTTACTTAATAATTCTAATGCAGAGTGTCTTAAATTGACAAATTTTACGTTTTCTCTGACGAAATAAAGAAAAATTAGCTAACTGGTATTTGGCGTATGACATCCCACAAGGATCTGTATTGACTCTTTTGTTCTCTTTGTTATATACCACATAAATGATATTGTTGATGTGTGTGGTAATAGTAGGGTGGAATTGTTTGCTGATGATATAATTGACACTGAGGTTCACAAGTCTAGTTAAAGTTAAGTAATAGTGTACAAATACATTTTTTTAAGACAATCTTGTGTGGTGTATGACAATGAACAAATTTTATATGAAAAAGGAGTTAAATATTTAAATCTAATTTTTTGTTTCTAGAGTGTATTTCTAGAATATCAAACAATTTTTATATTAATGAGTTTCTTGATTTGGGATACTGCTCCATGCTATTGTATAGTATACCAAATTACCACAAATATATATATAATAAATATATCATTAATAAATAAATTTTTGTTATGTTATTATAATAATAATTATTATTTACAAACGTTAAAAAATAAACTATGAATATCTAAAAATAATAATGTAATAAAAATTTAACAAATTTAAAGTAAAATATCCAAAATTTTATATTTTAATAAATTATAAAAGATTTAAGTCATTCTACAATGATATCCAAAATTTAAGTTACATTGACATTTTGAACGACTACAAAAAAAGCAAAAATGAAAGCAAAATTTAAACCAAAACATAAAAAGTTCCTAATTTTTAATTTGTAACAAATTATACCTATCAAAGAATTAACTTTGACTAATTTATTTTCACTATTAAATATTTTGTATAATTTTTTTAATCAAAATGTAATAATCGAATTTAAAATTGAAAATTAAAATTTTAAAATATAGGGGAAACTCAAGCCTTCTAAAACATGTATGTTTTGTAATAAGTTTAAAATATCAATATAAAATATAGACAAGACAAGAAGGTGAGATGGGAAGAAACGATGAAAATTTAAAATTGTTGGAAGATGGCAAAAATTCTACATTTTCATCGACAAAAATTATTAAAAGTAATATGTGAGAAATCACACAATAAATATTTTTCTCTTCAGTTAATATATAATAATAAAAGAATTAATTATGAATAATTCATTTTGAAAATAGATATAATAATTTTATTAGTTTTTTAAAAAGGTATGATTTGCAATATTTTTTAAAATATCTAACATATACAAAAGAAGAAATCATGAATTCGGAAATATTTGAAAGAGGTAACAAAATTTTACAACTTATACGACCAAAATTATTAAAATATATTAAAAATCATCTATTAATGTGTGACATTCTGTCAGATTTAAAATTAATAAAAAAAAAATTAATAATAATAATAATTATTATATTATTTCTAATTTAATTTTTACTTTTTAAAAATATTTTTAAAATCAAGCATTTCAAAAATATGTTTTATATGATATTTAATTATTGATCTACGAAATGAAATCTTATTCTTGTTTGATTTTCAGCAGAGATGCCATATTCCATATAGTGCATGATTTTTGCCTCACGTTTTATTCAGTTTTTGCTGTCAAAAACTTGTTTTAAATAAAGTGCCACGTATGATTATAATTGAAACACAATTTTAGTGACGTCAAGGCCGTTGTAACGTTCCCGTTTCCAAAATTTAAGTGTCTAGAAATGACATAAATCAAGGTCTGTGTATTTATAAAAATGACGATTGTGATTTCCATCTTGGAATATTTGTTGAGAGCGAAACGACGGACAAAACACAATTGCAAATTGACACTTGACCCGATGAAAGCCGCGCTCCGGCTAATTATATTTGCGATCTGGTGTCCCAGTGTATGTATTATATGGGATTCGTAATTTTAATTGTGACAAATGTCTCTAAACGAAAATAGAACGGTCCAACCAAATCCATTTAGATTTAATTCGCGATGCACTACACTATTTTTGTGGTGGAAAAAAATTGCGAATACACGGAAAAATAAATTAGGTTTTAATAAATATCGGCGATGCCAAAAAAAAAAAACATAACGCGACGGCGCTTTATCAAAAAAAAAAAAACGGGGCCCGCTAACCAACTGAAATATTGTAAAATCGTAAAAAAGCTCGCGGCGAAATTGAAATGATTTTTATATCGGGAACAGCGCAAACAGACCGGGCGCATCGGACAGTTCAATTTAAAATATAATTTCTAACTTCGCAAATATTAGCATTTCATATTTACCCCCATTACAGCACATGGCGAAGGCAGTCGACCAGACCACTTTTCAACCCCATAAATATTACATATTTTTCCGAGCTCTCGTCCGGGCCGCGCCACTTTTCTGCTCCGGGCTATGTGACGAATTTAAATCCTATAAGCACACCCATCGTACTAAATAATTCTGAAATAAATTTACCAAATGCATACTCTGAGGCTTCGCCCAAAATTAATTCCAAATATGTTTTACAAATTTTATTTGCAGAGTTACCGGGCATTTATTATTCCCCGTCCGCTTTTTTCCCTTTGCCATGCAAATTTTCTCAATTACATCAGAAATATATTTTTTTTTTATTATACGGGCACATGCGGAATTGTTTACTTAACATATCACATTTTTATATTCCATAAAAGTACACTTTGTTTTATTACGTTTTAAACTGCTTTAACTGCGTTTATGTTGTTTGCATCGTGAAAATTACTTTGATGGCGTATTCCTAGTTGCCTACTTTATTGCAAATTATCCGAAATTGAACATTCACAACACATCTAAACCAAATTTATACAGGCAGACGTTTGTCAACCGAATCACAGCATCCATTTCGCAGCGATCGGATAAGTGCTCGAACTAATCGTCTCTAATTGATCACCTAATGCATCCTTTGCCATAAGATTGTCGTTTGCATAAATGCAAATTCACGCGTTGTGTTTTATGACGTCACGGGTTAATTGCTCTTATTGCGTTAACATTGTAATTGAGTCTAATTAAGCTGGACAAAAGGAGCACGGGAACCTTTTAATTTATGCGTGTACGCGCGTTATCGAATTAACAACAACAATTATTTAATTAGCTTCCGTTTTAAGCAATTGTTGCGTTTTCGGGGCAGCTTTTTTTTTGCTGGTGGAAAGTCAAGTACGATGTGTTTATTCAATATTTAGGGGGGTTTAGTGGGATTGCTTTTATGAAGTGTGTCTGTAAGTAGTTTGCACAATGCGGAGGGCGCACTCCCTTCAGCTCCATTGATTCCCACCCCATGTTCGAGAGACGATTCGCTCTTGTGTGATTTTTTATGTGTTTTCGGCGGTTTCTAAATATATCATCGCCGAGATAATAATAGACTGACTGTCATTATTAATTGAGCTAATTGTCTTATTGTTAGCTGAGAATATGTTTCTAAAATACAAACAATGAAACATGCATTAACAAATTATACCCAGTTAGAACTATTTTAATGAGTAATTAAGTCAAATGTAATTAGACCGTGCATGCTCCAGTTTAAGGAGCGAAAAAAACAAAATTCTGAAATTATTAAGTCATAAAATCGACCAGCCGCAACAGATTTAACATGCGGAGACGCGGAGACCTCGCGAATATTAAAACCAATTGTCCTTATAAACAACGGAGTTACTGCCGTAATTTAATCAATAAATGTAATTTCTCGAAGTATCTTACATTAAATTACTGGCCCGACACTCTTGGACTGGCACACGTGGACACGAAAACACTCCTTAACTTTATTAACATTTGCATAATTCAATGTTTGATTGAATAAAGTGTTATTTGCCACCAAGATTTATTATTTATTTTATTTTGTTCATCAAATTTTCTCCTCCAAATTTGTTTTCTTGTCATTATTGTATTTTCTCTATTGAGTATTTTAGAGTTATATCAAGATCTTCTGAAGTGAAACAAATATTTTTAAGGCCGCAAATTTTTAATTATTTATTTTAAACTTTATATAATAAGAACAAAAAACAAGAAACATTTGTAAATTTTTGCATAAAAATTAAAATTTTAAAAATTTGACATTTATAGGAACAAAAATCAAGTTTGAGACAAATAGGATTAAAATTTGAATTAACATGATAAAATTTTAAAAAATTTTAAAAATTTGACTTTATCAAGGAAAAAATCATTAAAATTTAAAATTTCAGAACAAGAATTATTAAAATTTCAATCAAAATGGTAAAATTGGCATCTTTGTACTAGTGAAAGAAACCACAAAAAATTTTTCTTTTTTTTTTTTAATTTCACATGTTGAGACCGTTATTAAAATTTTCAAAATCACAGTAATTTTCAAAATTATTAAAGTTGAAATTGAAATTTTTACTTTAATTATTAGTAACAAATAATTTTTTATAATAATAATCTCAAAATTGATATTTTACAAAAAAAAATTATCCAACTGAGTTTTTTCCTTAAATATGTTAAACTTTTAAACTTTATTATAAATTAACTTTATTAATTAATTACTATAAAATATTATGACAAATTATTAAAAACTTAAAATGTTAAAATGTGTCAAATCACTGTTTTAGGAAAATAGTAGTAGAAGTGGTATTTTTCTATTTCCATAAAAAACGCTATCCTGCGGCTTTTTATTATTATTATTTTTTTGAGTTTGTATATTTAGATCTTAGTATAATGAATATTTTATTTTCAAGTTGAAATTGAAAATTCCACAAGAAAACTAAAAAAATTCAATATATATAATACGTAATAAATAGAATTTTTTGAAGGATATAATACTGTCGTAACTTAACATTATGCAGTTTTTAATAATTTTACCTTGATATGAATAAAAATCTATTAAAAAATTCAGAATACATTTTAAATAATTAACAAAATTTAAAAGAAATAATTATAAATATTGCATATTGTTTTTGGAAAATTTAACAATTTTCTGGACTGGAATTATTAAATTTTTTGATTAATTTTAATGAAATTTTAAAAATTGTCACAAAAATTTCAATGAAACATAAAATTCTGTAAGCATTTTTATAAATTAAATAAAAAATTTGACAATTTTAACGAATTGATCATTAAAATTTGTAGTTTTTTGACAAGAGTAATACATTAAACGTATACTTTTTTCTCTTAACATCCTACTTAATTATCAAAGAGTTAACATATTGATTAATTTCCTTCCATCAAATTTGTTCTACGCATGCAAATTGGGCTTAACGCAATTACAAAATTCGCGCAGCAACACACGTCTCGGATTCGATTTGTCTGAATCCATTTTCGCAACACAATTAACCATGCGAGTTCGGTAGATGCGCGATAATTTCACATTTGATTTGGACCCCGTAAACTAGATACCTCGCGCAAAGCCTTAGGATGATTAGGGAAAACATAATCGCGACTCCCTTCATTATTAAACTCGGCGATAAGACGCGACCGTAAAACAACGAACTTCGCACAGTCGCAAAATGCATGAAAATTAATATTTTAATTGTTTTTAAGGTTCCTCTGTGCACTTCTAGCTTTGATGCCACAATTTCAGGTTGGCGCTAATTCAGGGTCGTTAACGGTAGATAGTAAGAGTCAGATAATCTTTATTCATGTTTGTGCACATGCGAAACAGGCAAAAGAAAAAGAAAAAATACTTAATAAGTTACACGCGACAACAACCAACGACAAAATATAAAAGCAAAGACATACGAAAAGATTATCGTGGCGGATTTAGCACGTGATTGGAACCAGTGGTGTACTGTGCGGGCCCCAGTTGCCGGGAGGATAATTTCGCCATGTTTATGATTGCGTTAAGGACGCATAAGCATACCGTAATGGGGAATTAAGGTAATTTAGTCGCGGGCCCGGAAAATGAAGTTATAAAGATACCGACTCCTCAAAGGAGACCTTATTGTCTGTAGCTGTAATAATTTGGAATTTCGCTAATCAGATTCCGGGCGTGCTGTGTGTTGTCTTGGGCCCCGGAATTCTCCCAGAAACCACCTCCCTCTCTTCCACTGTTTATGATGGTATTAAGTTGCCCTTGTAACTTTTTATAAACTTGCAAGAACATTTTTTTAATGGCATTAAATTAATTTATGTGTTTTTTAACAATTATGGACTCTTCCCCTGAAATGAGACCAGAGGAGATGAAATAGTGAGTTGGAAACATGGCTGATAATTAAAAAATATGACATATTAGCCGACAAACTAATTAAAAGGGCCACATGACATCATGACTCGTTTAGATTGAAGATTTCAATGGTGACTTGATGGATTAGTTAATTGTAAGTGCGTGATGTTGTCAATTAACAAGTGTTTAAATTAATTATTTAATAATTAGTCGAGTGAATTTAACATGGAGGTACGTCGTTTTGACTATAAGGGAACTTTAAATATTCAATACTGTTGGAAATTGTACCTCTCTTGTTTTGTTGGTGTGGAACTAATTTCAATCTATTGTTGTTCCATTAAAATTAATTGAAGGAATTTAATCGATTTGTGGCTGACTGAAAAATAATGACTACGCCACTGCCGTTGTAATTTAGCTATGTAATCGACACAACTGTTGATAAATATTGTCTTATAAAATTTAACACTTGTTTCTGGAAATTAGCCAATTATTAAAATTTATGGACTGGATAATTGAAGACGTAATTAACCACATTAATCTTCATGATAAATTAATTACGAACACATGTACAAGCCACCAAAACTAACCTGTCTCCAAATGGGAACATGTGCGAGAACGTCGGGGTAGGAAGTGGCTTCGGGGGCTCCGAAGAAGCCGAAGGAGCTGGACTGTGCGGTGACGAAGGATTCGATGGGTCAGCTTCGGGAGCACTTCTAATCGGCTCAGGCGACTCTCTGCCCGCACTGCTTCTGCTTGAACATTCTCTTTCTCTCGTGATCTCCTCGTCTTGCACCACGTCCGGAGAACTGTTCGCACCTGAGTCTTCAATCTGGAAAGTTAGTGTTAGATGGGTTCTTGTTTTTGTTGGGAAAACTTACGTCGACTTTTTCTTCTTTGGTATCGCCGTCGCGTTTGACGACGTCCTGCCCATCCCGTTTCCGTTGTTCCTCTTTTAGTCGTTCGGCCTTCCTCCACTTGGCACGCCTGTTTTGGAACCAAACCTGCAATAAAAATGATACTATAAACCACAATCCTTTCATCCAAAAATGGATCAATTGCCAATAACACTTAAGTCGCACTAGGCTATAAAAACAGATGTTCGATCATGTTTCGAGTTTTTATACGAGCCGCTCGTGGTTTATGGAGGTGTTAAGTCCTGGTTAGCAGACCGATAAATTCCAGTCAACTTCCACCCTTGACACTATAAATTTTTACGAATTTTCCAGCCCCCGCGTGGCCCGTCACACACGCGACGGATTGACATGGGAAACACACGCACTTGTAACGCGATACCTTAATGATTTTCCAATTGGGGATGCTGCCTGGAACCTTGTTGCCAAAACTACTGATTCCCATTTACAGTCCTCCCGTACAAGTGTATAAAATGATGAAAAAATCAGAAGGAAACAAGAGTTGGCCGGAGGCGTTAGGTCGTGCTCGGTGCGTTAGGTGTCCTCAGCGAGGTGTGTATTAGATTGGGCCGGCAATTAGGGCCTGCTAATGATGCTCTCCGCGCACAATTACACTCGTCACCACCCCTACAACGTGCATACGTGCATCCCTCACGTCCACTTGCTTTGTGAAACCTACACGACCATCATACCTTCGACAATGTTGATGTTTTTTATGGTCTGATCAAATTTATTTCTGTTGTAAATTGTTTTGGGTCATCTGTTAACTGTAAAGTTTTGGAGGATCCTTGACAAAAACTGACAATTTGTGCTGAGAACACTCTTGTAGCGTTAGAACAAATGTGAAGGGTGCATTGTCCGGGCTTCATTAAAAAGTATTCCCCAGATGATTATTAGTAAATGTATGTTTTATATTACATTATTATTTGCAAACAAGACGACAACACTTAACTGACTATAGAGACATCAGCCGTTTCAGCTTCAAAAACTCTCCAACAGCTTGAAGAGCCCTCACAGCCTTTAGAACCGGGCTGCACAATAAGAAAACGAATTGTGTAATGTACTGTGCACGAAGTGGTGTAAGGCCTCCTTTGTTCGTCTAAAACGGTTTGTCGCCGTCGCACCGACAATCCCACCCAATTAAAAAAAAAACTACCCTCGACGAGAACAATTCGGCAAAGCTCGGCAACCGTGCCAGCTCCTGTAACATGATACTTTAATGATGATTGTGGGAGGCAGTCCCTACTTTTGCAAATTATGTCGTGTGTGTGCTCCTGTCCGGGTTTATTAGATTTTTGACTTAATTCGATTTGATCCGGCTACGAAACCCGATCCGCCATCAAGGCAATTGCACAAATTCGATTTGGGATGTGTTATAATTAGATAGTAGTTCGTCTTGATCATCTAATTTGTTTATTTTAATGTTTCCAACTGCAAACATTAAAGGACGTCGCTAATAAATTTTCTACAAGGTTCCATTTGTCAAATCATCCCTTTAGAATACTGTGAACAACCGCAAATAAATATTTAATTAGCACCCCCCGCGATCAAGAAAACAACAGGCAACAATACATCGAATGGTGTTCGTGTTTGCGCGTACGAATGAATAGGTTTTTATTCGGCACTAACGAGCGTGTAACACCCGGCAATCATTGTCTAAATAAGGGTGCTTATCCCATTAGTGCGGACGCCCCACCAACCCCCGTGTGTCATTGTCGCGCACGGCGAATTAAATATTGGAAAGTAATTTTCTACTATCGGGGGATGGTGGACGTCAAAGGAATCTCTTAATGTGTATGTTGCAGTGCAAATAAGTTTATCGGGGATGATGGGATGATTATCATATTTAGGGGGTTGCCAATCATCGCTAGAATGATAGAAATAACTAAATCACAGTGGGGTATGATCATTATTATATTATGATTCAGACTTTTACTCCTGTTGTTAAATTAAAACTGGATGTTTTACACAACCTATTTGACAGGAAAGGCTCTAATTAAAAATCAAGAAATATCATGTGAACAAGTAATGTAAGGACAATAAAACAAAGCTGAACGCACGCTCCAATTAGAGAAACAATTCGATTTTAACTCGAGTAGGTCATTGTTTTGCCCCCTCATAAACTGGATGATACCAAGAGGGTGTGTTAGATTAAGTTTACCCTTTTAAATGTCAATTTAAAAGACACTCCTCGTCACAGCAGAAAAAATATATGATTTTCACAAATGAGTAGAAGTTTCTGTAATCTGGTTGTCTGCTTCTTAAAGTTTAACCCCTTGTAAATAAATAAAGACGTTGCATAAAAATTCATCGAATAACAGTCAACATTCGACATCTAAACCGATACAGAACAGGATAATTGGCGTCTAATAAAATTGCAACGTCAAAAAGTGGCGGTTCGGGCACAGAGAGATAGTAAAAAGGACGAAGGCCGAAGGAATCGGACCCGGTTCAAAAATAAATTTGATTTTTGCGGTGCCGCCCCGACGGAGGTCGAAACGGACACGTGGCCCCCCGTTGTAAAACGGCGCCGGAATACGCGAACGGGACCTAAAATCCCGTGGGTGGACTGACGCGAACGGGGATGGACATGTTCGGTGTCGTATTACAGTCAGATAATACGCAACGTCTTGTATCGTTCCGCTATTTTCTTGGGGTGGGTGTGTTTCTTTTTTTTTATCGTCGTTTTGTTCCGGACGGTGCACGTTTTGACGGAATTTTATTGTATCGAATCAGGTTGGCTGTCAGTTTCGGGACAAATGTGAGATGATTAAACGTCAATTTTGGTTAACCGGGGGGTTACTTTAGTTTAAGTGCTGTAAAAGTGGTCATGAAATACCGTGTTCGCATTGAAATGTTTCAAAAACCAAGAAAGGGAGAAGCAAAACTAAATTTTATGTAAATTCAATTTTCTCTAATATTTTGTAAACATATATAGATTTCTATGTTCAGATTTTATACCAAAACTATATTAATTAAAATTTATATAATTATTATATAATTCATATTTTAATAAATACATAGTTAATTAAGTTTATAGACATAAATAAATAAATAATAAAGTAAAAATGAATAAAAAAATCCGCTGTGAACAGGATTCGAACCTGTGCGGGCATAGCCCATTTGATTTCGAGTCAAACTCCTTAACCACTCGGACATCACAGCTCGTAATAAAATCAGTTCTGGTTCTGTACATATGCCCCAAACTATTAAACCTTATTTAAATAATGATTATGTTGTTATTTACTGTTCATTATTGACTTGAACTCGATAAACGTGATTGTTACATAATTAATGTTAATGATAGTACTCACTTACTTACTAATAAAGACTTATTTTTCAATTTTACAACAAATGTTGTTTTGTTTAAGTTATGAGCTGAAACTAATACCAAACTATACTGGTACATTAATATACAATTTTTAAGAAATTTTCTAAACAAAAATTTGCTGCAGAATTGAAATATTTGCAAAAAATTAATGAAAATTACATGAAATCGCATACAATTGGTCCATAACTCTCAGGCACTAAAAATCACAGAAAACAAATAAAAAAATATTATATACTTACACTCGTTTAACCGAACGAGTGAATTATATTGATTTCCGTGGATTTTATACTATAACTGATATTAAAGCGAATAAAATAATTTCGTTCTTTTATATATTTCACGATCTTCTGTACTTTGAATTTAAAATAGTGTATGTATTACATTTTATCTTTTTCTTGTTTCTCATATAACTGTACAGCTCCTCTTTCCAATGATTCCAAAATCTTACTTCCGTAGTAATCAAATTTTGTTGTTGTTTATCAATTTCAGATTCTAAATTAGAAAGAAAGTAAATAACATAAAACCACAGAAAATGTATTTTAAGGACGACATATTGGCTTCTAAAGCATAACAATTTTAAAGTAGTTAATTCTCAAATAATTTTTACATAATTATCAACTTCTTTGTTTATGAAAAAATCTTAATGACAACAAAGACGGTTCGACATTTTCATTTAATTCCTGCACAGTCATCTTTTTGCATTAGCATACAAATTTAAGTGTCTAAAAAAATTCTTTAATACCTCAGAAAGACAATTTCAATAAAAGTAAGAAAAAATAGAAAATAAGAAAAAGTAATACGTTTTTTATATTCAATTCCTAATAATCACGGTACTACCATATTTATGTGGTTTAAAATGATCACCTATCTTTTCTCAAAATCAGAGAAGAATACCATAAAGATCAGTTTTTATCAGTACGTCCCACCATGAACTCCAATTTTCAAAATCTGGCTTCTTTTTGATAATATTTCAAAAACTTGATTTAAACAATCATTTCGAATTTTACATAAAATTTTACTGTATAAAAATTGATTTCCATGTGATACGTAAAATTCGAAAACGTTAACGGTTTTTTGAAGTTAGTCAAAGTATCAATAAAAAAATCATACTTATTCAAATACAAATACATTAAGAATATATTGGTGTTATATGTCAAACTGTATTTTTTATGAGAATTTAATATAGTTTTTTATCGAAATAGACATGGAAACAATGTATTATATATCTATTCATATATTATCCCTAGTTGAAAAGCCGAAGATATTATAATTATGTACAGAGAATGTTATATAATACATGTAGCTTTGTACCATATATAATCAGTAAGTTTAGTAAGAGTTTGCGAAGTTGTGACTGAAATTTTTGAAGTTACGCCCGAAACCCAATTAGATCTCCATATCGTAAATAAGTGATGTGTTAAAATCCGTCGCATGCGATGAAGTGGAGACGCGGGCGGCGGCGGAACGCAAGGAAAAGGGTTTAACGAAGTTAAATAATAAAGCTTGCACTAATCTGACCATTTAACTTTTAAAGTAGGACCGTCGCGAACGCAAGTAATACACTTTTAACATAAATTTACTTTGCCCGGCTTTTCCAGCAGATCAAATTCGTTTTAATCACACGTTTGCCTAAGTGATTTCATAAAACAGCAAAGTGCCTGCCTCTTATGACGTTTTATCATATTAAAATAAATAATCCGCTCATTTGCCGTCAGCTTTTACCTTTCGAAATGTGTCTCTTAAGCATCGTCTATGCATTTTTAACGTAGCAAACTCAACCCCCAAAAACAACCCCGCATTTGCTCCAAAAGCCTAATTTGATAACTGGCTTAATGTTACGTTGTTTTACTCCTCCTACTTAACTGACTCGCCAACTTTTCATTCCTATATCTCATTATCTTGTTTCCGAAATCCGCAAAAAGAAATCTCTTCTTTTTATTTGACAATTTCCAGTATTCATTTATTTATTTTTTTAAACTAATTAGAATTATTTAAGTGGAACAAAAGCGACGTTTAATTTAAAACCGCCACTACGATCGTAATGGAACCGCACGCCACAACAGATGTCGGCCTTTGTTCCCCCGCACAAAACGTTACAAGTAGCAAACGACCCCCTGTCGCGGATCAACCTGCTAGCACAAACAACCCCTTGTACACGACCGATAATCCCTTGTCGGGCGCGCATAATAAATATCAATGGCGTTATTATATGCCCGGGATATTTACGAATATGTTGCGCCGCGGTTATCGAGGGGTGGTTTGTTTGGTTACATTAACAGATGCAAGGGTAATTACCTGCACCCGGGCTTCGGTTAGGTTGATCTTCATCGCTAGGTCTTCGCGCGTGAAGACATCCGGGTAGTGCGTCTGCGCGAACGCGCTCTCCAGTTCCTCCAGCTGGAAATTTAATGGGAAAAATTAATCTAAATTGAATGGTGGGAGAATTGCGGGTTGTACCTGTTGGAGGGTGAAGGTGGTGCGGTTGCGTCTCTGTTTCCTCCTCACGAACGTGTCGTCGTGTATTGCCGGATGATAGGAGTAACTTGTGTCTGCAACAACAAAACAACAAAATAAAATAAATAATAATTGATTAAGAAGAGCTAAACATATGTTTTAATATTTACGAACGAGTTTCGGAGTAATTTTAAACCGGGTTCCCGGATATGATGTAATTTATCAAACTTCCGGAAGCGAATACATCTAATGCGCAATAAAGTCATGGAAGTAGGAAAAATTAAATTGGCCACTAACAGAGTTTGGCGAGTTACCCGTTCATCGTTGAGGGAACAAAGTGGGTTTACTTTATTTATTTTTTTTTTTAGTTAATTCGACCCCCGCGCGAAAGATAATTTCATATGGCGGAGAAATGCCGGAGAAACGTCAGAAATGATTAAATAAAAAGTGACCGCGGGCCAAAAGTTCCAAAACTTTCAAAGTAGATTTAGATAGAAATGAGATAACGCAAACTCTGTTAGGATTATTGAGTTTTCAAGCAGCTTACAAGATGCCAAATATCACTCACCACCACAACGTACATTTTCACACTCACATACACAACTTTTTCTACAATTTCTGTAGCCAAATAATAGGATTTTATTAAATAAGCGTATACAGATAATAATCTATCAGAGTGGAGCATGTATATATCCATGTAAATTTATTCGAATATATTAAATTTAAATAGAACTTTTTTATTGATCGGCGATACTCAATACAATTTTGATGGATATTGATGAAAACAAGCAGCATCCGATTTCCGCAATTTTTAGACTTCATGATTTTTTCTTTTGTGCATATTGTATAAATGTATCGTGTGGTGTTTATTGATTTATAGGAATTTTGACAGTGTCTTAGTTGGTTAGGAATTTCATGTTGAGACACGGTGGTGTTATTTCTTGCACACAAAGATTTGGTAATGTTGGAGTATTAGAAATCAATTCATACAAGTAGTACATATGTATTTAGTTTAAATAAGTCGTCATAGGGATCCTAAAAATATGGTTATTATTTCACTGAGTTCTATTCATCAATTACAGTTTATAACACGGAGACTTATATAAAAAACAAAATATATATTTAATTTAATAATAAAATATGATTTTTAAGTATTCATTTTATACAACACAAAATTTTAAATTAATTTTAATTGATGAAAGTTATTGAGTATATATATAAACATTTCATATAGCTATTTTAAACTAATGATATAAAATAATATAAAAAAATGATAACTAAATAATTTATAAAAATCAATTTAATAATGATGTTGTTTAAATAATAATTCCAGAAGTAGAAATAAATATATTTATATTTTTAATAATTATTTCGATTTTTTAAGTAGTTATACAAAATTTGTATTTTACAATTTAAAATGATATTTAAATATACTAATTAATTCAAATTAATTTCGAGATTATTAATTAAATTAAAAATTTGTTATGAATAAAAATGAGTAGTATCTATAGTTATAATTTTGAATGGATAGACTGTGTTGACAAACCTTTGGATAACAACAAAAAATATAAAAAATAATACATTTATTGATCAATTATTTCTAAAAATTTGTCAATATATTTTAAGGATTATTTATTATCTCCTGTTGCAGCTTACAGCAAACACGTACCAAACTCATATATACTTGTTTGCTATATTATTGACCGTCAATTTCTCTTTTAACTATTTTCAAATTATTGGCCAAACAAATTTCCTTTCTACTCGCTATATTACTAGCTAACAAATTCACTTTTTGTTCGCCAAATGATTAGCCAAAAATTCCCTTTTATTTCGTCAAATAATTGGCCAAAAAATTCCCTTTTGGTTTGTCATATTATTGACCAACTAATTTCCATTTATTTGGTCATATTATTGACCAACAAATTTACTTTTTCTTCTAAATTTGGTTAACTGCATAATTTCCTTCTAGGCCCTATTAAAGATTAATAAATTATTTTTTATTCGTCAAGTTCTTGACCATCAAATTCAATTTTTGTTCCATTTCTTCGACATAATTCTAACTGACAAATTTACTTTATATTTATCAATTATTGGCCAAAAAATTCCATTTTTGTCCGTCATATTATTGACCAAGTAATTCCCATTTTATTCGTCATATTACTGATGATGAATGAATGGAAAGTTGAAATTAGATATAATAATATAGAGTTGAAACCTAATCAACCAACAATAAGTATGGGTCACCCGTTATGAAATAAAAATTAATTAAGTAAGAGACACATTATTGAATAATTACTGTTAGCTTAACGTTATACAAATCAAAGTCTGAAGAAAGAAAAGACTGGATGTATTGAAATTGTAACACGATAAAAATCAAAGGTGGAGGATGCGAAAGAGCGGATCCGCGATGATTTCAATAATCCCGGTTGGTTTTTTTGTATCGGAATCGATCCGCCATCGAAATAATATGGAATTTGGCTCGTCGGCTGCCACAAAAGGCCATTGTTTGTCGAGCATTGGATGCGATTAGGTGTCATTTCATTTTCCAGCCAATCCCTGTCAATCGTAATCATATTCCGATTTCACATTCCATTAAAGGGCTCGCTTTCCTCCCCCTTTTTTTTGCACTTCTGTCTCCGCCAATTTATAATTGTTGTCGTTCTTTGTTTGAAATGTTGCGTTTCTGTAACGTCGTACGTTTCCTTGTGATCAATGCGGATAATTGGGGGATTTCGCAGAACAATGCCAATGCAAATAAACGGTTGTGTCGCCGTAATGACAGGTAATCGTGTTATGACAGGGCGCGCTTGTGACCTACGACCCGAATAAAAAAAAATTGAGTGAATTAATACCGTCTGTCACCAGTAAATGCACAGATGAAGAGAGAAATATTGGATTCCCTTTGGATATACGAGCAGGATTAGCGGGTAATAATCACAGGTTGTCAGTTCTTCCCCCGTCGATAGGTCAGGAGGTTCTAATGGGATAAGTAAATCCGGGTATGGGTGGAAAGCATGGCATGTGGCGTTGGGGTTGACGGATTCCCCGGAGACCAAGTAGCACCATAAAAATTCTCCTAAACACACTGTTCGCTAAATATTTAATTACAAGTGCTGTCACTATCTCTTTACGGCCCAATTCGGCCGGACTAAGTGAAAGATACTGGGCGCTTTAATCTTGTAATCGTGTCCCGCATTCGATTATCGGTTTTTTTTTCCACGATTCGCTGCAATACGTTTTTTTTTTGTTGGCTCGGTGGAGTGCCGCAATTGTGAATATTTCATTTAGCGCAGACATACGCATTGATTTTATTTATTCATCCGATGTTTTATTACTTTTTCAATTTGCGAGACGATTTAAATACCCCGTTATCAATTTTCCGTGGCGAGCAGGGGCTGAAATCAATATACATATTGATACCTTTTTATATTATAGAATTTCGTTTTTTCGGCTTGCGGCATCTGGACAAATCCCGGAGGTTGCGGAAACGGGCCGAAAAAGTGATCGGAAGTAGAGAAACCGATTTGAATATTAAATCAATTAACGGGGGGGTGGGGGCATTAAATATTAGCGGAGTTCGAAACGGGCGATGTTTGCGTTGGTTTTAATTCGCGGGGAACAGGCCAGATTATCAGATTAAATATACAATTTCGCTGAATTAAACATGAGATTTTAATTAATATATCCCCGGTATGGCGGTAATTATATTAGGTACGACTGGAAAATAAAGTTTTACCGTGGAACCTCTCCACCTCTCGGCGGTCTCAGGATTTCGTCGGAAACTTTCGCCGCGGCCCCAAAAGCCCCCCCTCCTCTCCTCTCTCCATCTCTTGCCGTGTGATGAAAGCTCACTTCGTAATTTAATTTCCCCGTTTTGAATTTTTTAATACCTCATATTCATTTAGCTTTTTTCTACATCTTTTTTTCACTAACGGGCTTATACTTTCAAATTATTCTCCTGCCGAGGTAATTCCATTTCCGCGAACTTGACTCGAGTTATACAGCTCGGAGGAATTTCTAGTTTTTTCCAGGATCACCTCTTTCCATCCCCTTTTAAAATACCCTTTACATTTATTTCATTCGCTTAAACTCATCATACCCTCACTCAAAATTGTTGTAAACACACGCTCACTTTGATCGAATTACCGATTCACTTCGTTTAATTAATCCACAATTAACCGAGCCAATTCGTTGCATCATCCATCATCTGTTTAACAAGACATTAAGACATTATGTCGGACGTTAAACAAATAAGGGCATCTCAATTGATCAAACACCAAATTGTAAACCACCTGGTCCAACAATCCTAACCCTAACCAATTAGACATCTACTTTACCGATACTAATGTCTAATTTGCGCAAATAATCGAAATTCTCACATGGATGAGACGGCGTAAACGGATACTCCAACGTGGGCAAACGGGGCTGAGGTGCTCCGGGATGAAGGGCCGGCGGGCAGTGGTAGCAGAACATGCCTCTGCCACCGCTACCCCCGATCTGAAACAGAAATCAACAATTAATATGCAAATTAAAAATATACACAGTGTACTTATAGTATAAGTATAGATTCGATTCGATAATGAATCGGTGCGGAAATGGGTATTGTGTTGCGAAAAAAAATCGCATCGCTTCCGGGAGTGGCGAATTAGCGCGGCGCAGTGCGTTTCGGCAATTTTGTTTTTGCAGGCAATAATCACGGTAATCCGATTGAAATATTCCGATGCGTTCGCTAATTCCCGGCCGCTGCATATTGATGAAATTAAATGGCGCTGATAACATTTTAATTAGCGATATATTTGTTTAAGCGTAAATTCACATTTAATATCGTTATTAATTCAATAACGTTAATTATTAAATTCGATTTTAATTAATGTTATCGCATTTCGCATCGATTATTGTTTATTATTTCATAAACGAATTAATTTGTGCGATTAATTATTGATTTGGGCAAATTATTTTGTTAAGTCGGTTTGAGCGAATCAATTTTCGATTCGACGAATCCATTCGTGAACAGGAAACGAAGAATATTATACACAATGTCACCGAGTCGATTTGCAATTTCTATTATTTATTGCATCGTCCGAACAATCCCCGCAAATTTTCTGTTGCGTTGCAATTTTAATGGCCGCGACTTTACAGATACAGAAAACCCACACTGGCGGGGTTATTAGCTGAATTAACTGCAAATTAATTCTGATTAACTTAACTACATTAAGTGGTTATGTGATAGTTGTAAACAAAATTGGCTTATACGTTACAACCGTTGTATCAATTGTGTTTTTTATATTTTAAACTGTGTTAATACAGAAATTGTGAAGCTGGGTTTTAAGTTAAATACCTACCTTACAGGCTCAAATATCAGTTTTTTTTTTAAATTTTTGGGGTATAGTCTATAGGATGTCTATAGGTGGTAATGTTAAATACTTTATTTATGAAGCAAAAATATTATAATTTAACCAAACTTGCCTTACTTAAAAGTTCAAATTTAAAATTTTAATTAGAACTTTATTAAATATTTTCTATGTAAAAAATATTTTTGAGTAAAAAGATTTTTTTAACTTAAAAAATCTTTTTAATTATTTCGTTGTAAATCGATTAGGGTTACCTTATAGGACACCTAGGTTACTTTAAAACAAAATTAAATTTTAATAATTATTGTTGTATATTAAAAGGGGCATGTCGTACATAATATTTAAAAACCATTACTATTCTATTCTATATATCTTAATTTTTTCCTTATCAAATTTCTTGTCAGAAAATCAAAAATTAATGAAAATATTGTAGCAATGTACTATTTTCAAGCACAAGGGAGAATTTTAAATAAAAATATCTCAAAACGGTCGCAAAGATGGATATTTATTATTATATAGAGATATACAGTGTAATCGTAAATAATCCCCTGATAACTTTTTAATGGAACAAGATATTGACTCTTGTAATACCTCTTTTGAAAGGTATTTTCATAAATTAAAGTGTGTTAATATGTTAAATAAATAAAAAAAAACATTCAGTGTTTCCTTCAAAACACAGACCTATATTTACACCACAGACGACAATTTTAGTCTTTCGTTTACTTCTGAATTTTGGTAGTGTTTATTGTGTATTATGTGAACCTTTTCTACAAAGCGTCGGGCTAACAACAATTTTATAAAAAATGGAGATATACAAAAAAATAAAAAATTATAATAGTCTTAAAACTTATTAGGTGTTCTGGGATATACCCCTTTTAATCTTCAACAAAATAATGAAAATTTAGTTTTTTAAATATTTAAAATAGAACTAAAATGTTAAATATTGACTTGAAATTGTAATATTTTGAGCCATAAATACAATATTCAATTGTGATCCATTAATTATGGGACATTCTGTAAACGTTTACATTGTAGTACAAGGCATCCTTACAGAAATTGATTGAAACACGCAAAATAAACGTATTAAAAGCGTGTCACGCAGATAAAATTCATCGGGGCTCATTGTTCGCATTCGAATGACCCCTTTCAACGTTCCTAATGCGATTATATGATTGACGAGAACAACATTTAAATTAATTCAAGATTTTTTTTTAATGCCGCTTGATAGAGACATATAGCCACTTATTTAAACTCAACGCTGATCGAAAACATTCAACCCGTATGACCGATTGATTTATTTATTACCGTTTTATTTGTAATATTTTAATGTTACGATTGATCAGCGTAAATATTAGGGACTTAATTGGGTTATTGAGCTCGTGATTTAATCTTTATTAACTTAATGAGATGATTATTGTATTTAAATTAGGTATTTAATCTCAATCAAACATCAAGAATCACTTTTCTTTATTTGATTCAGTTATTGATACATTTTAACTTCTCCATTGATTCTGTTCATTTACAAAATAATACATTTCTATATTATTTGTTGTGGCTGCTTTAATAACAAATTTTATTGTTTATTTATTATTTTAACATTTTATAAATTAAAAAATATGTATTTGATTGTATTTTTTCTGTAGTTTTAATAACTTATGGTCGGTATGAAACATTAGTAATAAAACAGTGGATGTTTCTAGTAGAATGTAACGTTAATAACGAGTCGGAATTGAATTTTTCCGTGCCAATTACAATTCATTAGCAACCTAGAAACTCGACTAACTCGTGGCTAAATTGAATCGGTCCGTAATTTATCGAGCCCTTGTTTCTGTCCGTGGCCCCGGGGCCCAGTGCCTGGCTCCTAATCTCGTTACTTTTGTATTTCTATGTTAATTACTGATTTATTATGTAATTGGCCGTAGTTAATCCGGTTGGTCGGGGATTCCCCCGCAGTTGTTCAAATTAAATAGAATATCTTTACTCGATATGTCCTGAAAAGTACGGGTGGTTCATTGTATAAAATTTCAATTTGGTGACCATAATTTGTCCTGATTCCGCAATGAATCTAATAAAACGCAATCAATTACGACAGTGGAATCTAATAAATCTCGATTTTTTTATTGATCGCACTAATTGAAACCATGAAAACAATCATGGACCTCGATTAGTCGGATAATGGATGACGGTTCAACTGTGATCGCCCACATTAACTGCCACCGATAATTCAATTATCCGATTTCTTACACTTGAACCCTTCATGTCCCCCGAATTGTTCCACGTTCCACTCGAGTACCAAGAACGGATTTATCACCATCTCGATCTCGAACGGCCCTTTCTTCGCGGAAAGTGTTGGGAATTTCTGGGACAGGAAGGCTCTCTTGGAATTCACGCACTTAGTGTTAGGTTATCGTGTCTGAATCAACACACGAAAATAATGGGAACGAATTATTAAGGTATTATTTGTAGTTTCAATAAAACAGCCATGTTGACAAATTGCCGGACTATCTCCGGTGAGTAAAGGGGTAGGAAAACGGTGGAGTGTGGAAGCCGATCATAGGGGCCGTAATTCTATTAGTGGATATCCCTTACTGCGGGGCCCCCGTCGACAAATTAGGCCCCAATCGTACGTATGCAATGTAATTTGGATGTAGGTCCTTCACGTTCCCGGACGCCGACATAATATGTTAATCGCTGCTAATTTTACTCTCTATCTCCATACGTGTGTACATAACTTATAACTTAGATGAAGATAAATAATTTGCTTTAAAGATCTCTATAAAAAATTTGAAATTATTTATTGGACACCAGGATTTTAATGTTGGCAGATTTTAAATAGTTACATTATACTCATTTCGTTCAGTAATCGAAAGGAGAAAAAGAAGGGAAGTTAATTTCGTCAAGTTCCATAAATAATAGACCCATTTTCCTTAGATCCTTATCGAATTATCACGTTAATCGCGTTGCTAAATTTTTAATGTCGTGCCGACGTAAACGGATAGCACGGAGCACTTAACAAATGAAGAAATCCCAATAAATTTGGATTATGCTAAGGCGAAACGAGGTTAGCGGTGGAACATCAGGTGGCGTGACGTCTCGTAACTAAAGCCGGGCCCATTAATATCCCGGCGATGCGACGGACGGGAATTAGTTTTGATTAGGACCACTAACCTGCCTTACGACGATCTTTTGGGACGCGAGCTGAATTTGACGAACGGCTTTCCGATGGCGGGACGACGGTACGACGGGACGTCGCGTCCGCGGCTCCAAAACGGCACTTTTTGTGCGCGAAATCGTCATTTTCGCGCCGTAAATTGCGGCGAATTGTTTTGACTCCCCAAATCTTTTTAAACAGGTCGCAATTGAGTTTGCACTTAATTCTCACCACGCAGGATGCGTCTCATTAACTGGTATATGTGACATGCACACACAAACGCAAACCTAATTGTAATAAGGTTATTAAACTAACACAGGCAAAACACTTGTTCCATCCCATCTGCGTTTATTCGTTTAGCCAATCTGTGTGTGTGTGTGTGCCACCGCCAAAAAATTTATAGGCTCGAAAGAACGAAAGGACTGTACGAGTGGAGGTTGTGGTGTTATGGGGGACGTAATTCATCTCGATCTCTCTATTAGCATGATGTGTGTAATTGAATTAGTATCGGGCACCCCTATCTTTTTCATCTTCATAATTGCTCTGAGTAGGTTGTATGTACCAAGTGTCGAATTTGCATACCATCTACTTTGATCGTTGCTTTTATGCGATAAATATATTGGTTTATTATTTTAAAACCATAATTTAAGTAAAATGAAAAATTCTAAATATTATTTAAATAAAAAATATGTTAATAACTTCTTAAAAAATTGAATAGTTGGTAAAAAATTCAAAACTTGTTACAAATTTTATAAATACAACCAAAATTAAATAAATTAATTTATTTAAAATAAATATAAAACAACGATTTTTAAAACATTATTATATAAATGAACATTTAATAATATTTTAAAAATGTTGAAATCAAGAAAATAATTATAAAAATTATATTAATTTTTTATTATATTTTTAATGACACAAAAAAATAAATAAATAAAATTTAATTTAAACAAAAATATTTTACGATAAATTATTGAAAATTTTAAGAATTTTTATTTTAATTTTCATTTTGAAAACTAAAAATAAAAGTAAGTATAATAATAAATATAACTTAAATTATTTAATTACGAGTTTAAAATATTGATATTATAATTATAATTAATATAAATTTTCCATTTTTATTATAGGAAACAGTGGAAACGAAATTTAATTTAAACAAAAATATTGATTTAATATAGTTAATTACCCAATATAAAAGTAAAAATTAGAATATTTGAAATTAAATTTTCCTGATTGAAAGGAGGAAGGGGAACAAAATTTCATTTAAATTTAAAAGTGGTTATTTTATTTTTGCTCATTCTATTTTATTAAAAAAGAAAATAAATTTTAATTTATTTAAAAATACTAAAAATATTATTAATATTTTAAAACTTCAATAATGTAATCTAATAAATAATAATCTAAAATGTAGCCCAAATACAATATAATACTTTTGTTTTAAGTTATATAAAATTATAGCCATTTAATTTAGTTTTTTTTTTGTATTTTAAAATAGATCTTTGACTATTCAATTAAAATTATAAAATTAAAGTTTTCAAGATTTAAAATTGATATTTTCAAAAATTGAAAATGTATATAACTTAGTTTTATTCAACTATTACATATTTTATGAAATATACAATAATATATAAATATATAATATACAAAAAATTTTACTTCTTTCTATATCATATATTATTAAGCCATTTTTTGATATAAAGAAGAAAATAACTCTTAAATTAATTATAATTAAATTCAATTCAACTGTTAACTTGCTTTCTATTTTTTTAATATATGATAACAAGGAAGACAAATTTTTCCTATTTAAATATTATTGTAAACACGACTATTATTATTATTATTATTACTCAATATAACATTTTCTTATAATATAAATATAAATTAGAATATTATTATTATTTTTATTTAATTGTTCCGTCATTTAAACAATAATAATAAAAAAAAAATATTTCAAATTATTACAATCAAGAACATTTTCTTTTCGATAATTTTCTGAAATAAAAATATTTACGTAGTTGATGTCACTTTTGACATTTTCTAATAGTAAAAATATATATTGAAATATCATTTTTTGTTTTATTTAATTGTTCAATTAATTAAATGAATGAATGGCAAAAGTTTTATTCTAAATAATTAGTACAAAGTAAACTTCATAAAATAATAATTTTTTTAAATTAAATATATAATTTTAACAAAAAATCAAAACGTCAAAGTGACACCTAACCTCTTTAAAAAATTAACTTAAATTAATCAAAACAGGCTCGCCATTTAAACAAAAGACAATATTTTTTTGAATTAAGAGAGATTTTTTGAACTTACTTTATGTGTGTCCCCGAAAATCGTGCTGCTGCTTTCGGGGGAAACCCCCGCGCCTTCTCAAGAATCAGCAAACAGGAACCGCACAACAATCACAATGTTCCAGTCACGCGGTCGCGCATCAAATAAAATGTTAAATGTTATGAAGCAACCCACTTGTATAACGACAACGTCAACAACAACAAACAACCCCCGGTGTCGTTCGTGTGCTGGTCCAGAGCGCAGAGACTGCGAGCTGCTAGGCAACGCAACACGAATGACAGATCAAGCACGAGATACGTTACTAGGGGAGGCGCGAATCGCCACATGCGCTCTCCACCACTCCGTCGGGGGCGGCGACACGACGACGACGCGAGATCGCGTTTTCAGCGTGCGGGAGCGAAACGGACCGCTATTCCGGTGTGCCGGATCCGCGCCAACGGTGGGGGGATACCGATACACTTTATGGCTAAGCACTAAACACTTTTTTTACGGCCAGATTAAAGCGAGATGGGTTTTAATAGATTTGTTTTGTTATAAGCGGGATGGATGGCGGTCCGTCTTTGTTTTCGGGATCCGCGAACCGGGCTATTTACCCGCCCGATTGGACGAATGCAAAAAGATTCTACGTATCGTCCCTTTACGTTTTTAGTTTATTGTCTCCGCCGGCTCCTGCTCCCTCCTTCCGTGCCCTCTTCTGCGGACGGGGCCGATCTATTATTTAAAAGTCATTACCGTTCATTATCATTTTATTTGCGGCATGATGCGGTTTCGCAGATTTTCAATTAACACTCGGAATTTCGCCGGATCTTTTTATCGACATTTTTTCGCTCCTTTAAAATTGCAACACTTTTTTAATTGCTGCTTTAAAGGCTATTGATATTATCAGTTTTTTATTGTCAACATTTTACAAAATCAATCTGGATAATTTAACTTCCTGAGAATATAGCGCATCCACCATTTTTTATTAAAATTACTACAATTTTTTAGAAATCGTTTTATTTTTTTTAATGTTATAACATAAGAATATAGAATAATATTACGAATAGAATAAAGATTAAAAAAAATACTTTTCCAAATTTTATTGACAAAATTAAAATTTTAATCAGGTAACATTTTTTTAAACTATAGTTTTTTAAATCTATAAAATATCATTTAAACTACTAATTTACTGAATAAAAAATATTAATTAAGAATTTTAGTTTTTAATAATGTTTTTTAAATATATAAAATATTATTTAAACTACTAAATTACGGAATAAAAAATTTTTTTGAATTTAGAATTTTAGTTTTTGATAATGTTTAAAATATTTATTATGAAATAAAATATTAAAATTAGAAACGAATAACTATGTAAGATGTAAAATATGTATTATATTAATTTTGGACAATAAAATATTATTTCAACATATTATTTAGAAAAAATATTGTATAATAACAGAACGGATACATTTTTAAATATTTTTAAAAATAGAAATTTAACTATTCAATTAAAATTTTTGTAATTACCTATTAAATTATGTATGTATGTATGTAATTACATATTACTAATAAAACTAAGAACTTTTAAATATAATATATGTTATTTAATACTACAATATATACTTCTAAATATTCTTAACAAGGTTATAATTGTATTCATATTCTGAAACAATATACTAATTTGTCAATTTATATATTAACTTTTTTATTACTTAAAATCAAAATTCTAAAATTGTGACAAACAATTTTTTATTTTTTTATGTGTATAAAACATGAGTGACAAAAATTATCACAATTAAATTTTATTATTCAATTACGAAATTGAAACATTAAAATTAATTAATAAAACTAACTAATTAATAAAACTAACTAAGAACTTTTAAATATAATATATGTTATTTAATAATACAATATATACTTCTAAATATTCTTAACAAGGTTATAATTGTATTCATATTCTGAAACAATATACTAATTTGTCAATTTATATATTAACTTTTTTATTACTTAAAATCAAAATTCTAAAATTGTGACAAACAATTTTTTATTTTTTTTATGTGTATAAAACATGAGTGACAAAAATTATCACAATTAAATTTTATTATTCAATTACGAAATTGAAACATTAAAATTAAGAACTTAGAGCAAAGATTCCCAACGTCAACAAAAGATAAGTTAAGTTTAAAAGATTTTATTTACCTATAATATATTGTGTAAAATAGTTGATAATAATAATTTTCATTGTGAAATAAAATAATATATACTACAAAAACGTTTATTAAAGGATTAATTACAAATACATTTCTAAAATTTGGTGGCGCAGTGGTTAAAAATCACTGAATATATTATATTTAGGTTTAGCATTTCAGACAAGTTCTAAATTTAATAAATAAATAAAATAATTTAATATTTTTTTAAAAGTAAATAATATTTATTTTATATAATTCGTCACATCTCTTTGAAGTTATTTTAATCTTTATTTAATCTCCAAAAAATGAAGGACCCAATTACTGAATTATACCATTAAAATTGGTATTTTTGAAACTGAAATTTCATACTTTATGTGACTGAAAAACAAGGAAACATTTGATTTGAATAAAAATATTTTATTTAAGTTTTTACTTTTTCTAAATTTTTTGTTATAATACATTATACAGTTACAAATTACAATTTTAAAACTATATGTAAAGTAAATTACAACCTCGATATGTTTTCCAGCGTCATATGATTCCAATATATGAAGATTCAACCACAAATATTTTAAGCCCTAACAGACAAAGAACGAATAACTAATAAAAATATTATCATAGAAAGAAATTTAAATTTACTACAAAATTTCTATATAGATGAAACCATTTCAATGAATTTGATGAAATAGCTTCGACATAAACATTTACGTTTTTTGTCGAGGGAACCTCCTCTCACAGAAACCTACAATAGTTCACCATCATTCATTTAGGGGAACCGTTACCCTTGGTTTTTAACGTCCAAATTTTGTGAAAAGGTATCCAAATTTCTGAAACAAAAGTTTATTTTAATTGGCATATATCTTTGTAGCAATATTAAATATGACTTTCCCAAAAAATGAAACTTCTTGCTCTTAATATTATTTAAACTCACTGTCGTTATTAAATATATGAATTTGGGGACCATCAATAGTAAGAGTTTTTTAGGTCGTCCTTAATACTTAACAGTAAAATTCAATAGACATTTAGCACAGACCAAAATGAAAAATATTGTGATTCAACATTAAATATATTACAATTTCTTCTATCTATCATAATATATTTTTATCATTCAAATGTTTGAGGATACTGAAATTATACGTTAGAAAAATATCTTAAATGAAGGAAATCGGCAAATATTGCAAGAAATGTGAGTTTCCATCAGCTGCAATATAGTTATTTTTGATCCTATCGAAACAAATTGAGTAAGGGGGCGTAATTTAATCACGAAAACCTTGAGCAAATATATATCTCTTTAAAATTTGAAATATATACAATTTTTTGGAAACCATAATCGAATTTTCATTATAAATGTCACTTGTCCAAAAATATATAATTTCTGATATAGTAAATTATCTTCTGTTAAGATATCACGAAGGTTTTGATAAATTTTGAGATATTTAATATATAATATTTGGTTAATGTATATTAGCTATTGTTATTTTGTTTAAAAATTTTAAGTTATATTACATTTTACCAAATGACATAAATAAACTACATTATCAAGTTAGTTTATGTTAGTTTTTCTCAATTCTCAGTCTGTACATAATAATTTTAATTTTAGATTATAAAATCAAAAATTATTTTTGTTTTTCAAATAAATTATTTTTCTGATTTTCGGTCGACTTTTATTTTGTTATTGATATGTCTTCAGGTTCAAGAGTTCTCATTTTTAATGTAAGCTAATGTAATTTTTGACTACATTTTCATGCAATTGTTTACTGAAATTACTTATTCAAACACAAACACAAACACAACATCGTATTTTAATGCACATGTTTAGATATAGCTATTTATATTCATATATTTTTCAATTTAACGTAAAAAAATGAAAACAGCCTCAGGGATTTCCCCGAGCCGAAATAAAGTTACGACGAACGATTGGCAAATAAAGAATGATAATCCGAAACAGAACACATCATTTCATAATAGTTGTTTCTTTCCCATTTTTCTCAAAAATCGAATCGTAAACACCGCAATGAATATTTGTGCGTTTCCATTCCCTTTTTCCAATTCTAATACATCCGAAATAGTTTTTCCCCGGCATCGGAATTCGGAATTGACTTTTCGCGATGCATCGATACATATGTGATTCCGATTGATTGAAAACAGGCAACGAACGAGACAAGGAATCACTTATTCCATATTCGAATGCGAACATATAAGTTAGTCGGGCTCACGTATTCCATTCGGAGGCAAACATTTTTATTGTAACTGCTGAAAATTGACGGCGACGCCATATTTTATTCAGCGACTTTCCTATTGCCTTTCGGATGAGTTTCGATCACATTTTATGAATTGATAATGATCCGCCTAACAAAATTTTATTTCGACACGACATTTCAACATTCAAATTTCAAACCGGACTTTTTTATTCACGTCTTTCGTATTATTTAAAATCACAATTTTCATACGGCCGGTGGATGCGCCGGCATACATGAATTTAAAGCCGGCGCATTCACCAAAAACTCGCGTAGATTTCACTACGGCAATTTGCTCGTGTCCATAAAACTGCCCTTAAAAAGATATACGTCGGCCATTTTTCCGTTTCGGGCTCGCGTTTAGCATGGTTTATCTTATCTACCTGTTAGTAGTGGAGCTCGAGCGTGAAATATGAAGACACTTTTGAAATTTGAGGCATTTAAAGTGCCCCGGGCAGCCGTTCAGTATAATCGGGTTGCTTGCAAATGAGTTATTCATTTTGGATTTATGGGAGGAGCGCCGTCGAACATTCTTTCTCGCCCCCGGAAAATTCGATCAGGTTTTCATGGTTCAGCAATGTTTTCGACCGACACGCGAGTAATTTTTGATGAGGGTGCTATTAATTCGACGAAAATTACAAGTGGAAATGAATAAGGAAAGTTTTAATTATTGTTCGTAGTCTTGCGCGGGCAAATGGAATTATTTTTTTCGGCTGGAGCTGAAAAAGTACGGCGAAAAGGACCTTAATGAAATTATGTATAATTCATACTTGATGGGGATTTTTGGATTATACAGATTTAATCTGCGACTTAATTATAAAAGTTGTTTTATGAGTTTTTGGTTTTATTTCTTCATTTACTAATTATAAAGTCTGAATTGTTTTTAAATAATTACCAAGTTATATAAGCGAAATTGGCTGCGGGAATTTCATTTGCAGATTACTTCTCTTCCGCTTCTTCATATTCACGCTGTCGAATGAACAACCCTTTTTTTCTTATTCTTTTTTAATTTTTAACTGGAAAATAGCCTATTTTACACAAGCGTTCATTTTTAGTCTTTTTAATTTTTTTCATCGTTTTAATTAATTATTAATTTATTACACTCTTTTAAATGTTTTTCCATTAAATTCATAAAATAAAACACTGGCTACTTTTAAATAATCTTTATTTAATAATCGTAAATTATTGTTACGATTCTTTTTCGCATTTTTTGCCTTTTTGAACAAATTCAAAAAAAAAAAATCAATCAGGATATAAATTGAAAAAATATATATTTTTTAGATACAATTATCACAAACAAAACGAAATTTATTTTATTTTAATAAATTAAGTAATTTCGGAGGTATGAAATTTTAATACCGCGACCGGTCTCGGGTCTCGGAAGATCTGCTGAAGTTTTCAGTGGCCTAGTAGTGTTGTGTGCCGTTTAGTGAATATTAACAATTGATAAATTATATTTGCAAGGTATATAATTGTCAAAATGGAAAAGGGATTTCTACTAGGTGAACTAGACAAAGATTAATTATTATAGTAGCAAGTCGTTTTATATATATTATTCACTCTAAGATTAAAATAGTCACACTGTAAAATAGAGATATTTTTGTATGTACAAATTTATTATGCATTATATGTAAAAATTGTAACCGTGAACCTAGCTAAACTGTAAATGGAATAAACTGTCAAGAAATATTTTTTATTGAACTATGTACATAACTTTTAAAGAAAGTAAAATAAATATACTAATTCTGAAGTACTAAAACTACTATAATGTAGTTAAAGTGCAACAAATTTAAATAATTGCTCACAAAAATAGGATAAATTTTATATATATATATATATATATATATATATATATATATATATATATATATAAATTTAATTGCAAATGAAATGTGTTAAAGCATGTTTCTTCGTGAATCTAAATAAAATTCAAATGTAATAAGATTTTTAATTCATCTCGTATTTAACTTTTAAATAAAATAAAATAAAATAATATTTTCTATCTCTGAGATGTAAATAAAATACAGTTAAATAAGTGTCACAAATTTAAATTAAAAATATAAAAATTACCTCAAAAGAGCTTTATGTTACTTTTCGTTTTCGAACGTTTTCAAAATTGTCACCTATTTCAATAATTTTAAAAATTGTGAAGCATGAGCGCTACAGAATAAAATAGAATGGTAATATTAAAATTAGGTAATGAAGAAAATAAAAAAATATCGTTTATTTTATTAATGAATATTTGCTACATCAGGTATTATATTTTCTAAACCCACTTTTTATACCAAATTCATGGATTAATTAAATTACTATTTTCCTTTAAATCACACCTCACCATTTTGAAATATATGAATATTTTTCAATTAAGCAAATAAAAATATTTCGATTATGTCATATTATGTATAATATCATTAATGAATATTTGATACAACAGATATTAACTTTTCTGAATTCATTTTTTATACCAAATTGATAAATTGATTAAATGCAATATCTATAACTTCTCACGATTTCGAAACATTTTCTTCAATTAATCAAATAAATAAATATCCTTTTTGTCCTCATTTGATACAACAGATATTAAATTTTCTAAACGCACTTTTTATACTAAATTCGTGAATTGATTAAATTGCCATTTTCCTTTAAATAACATCTCACCATTTCGGAACATATGAAGGGATATTCTCGGTTTCGGTGGTGGCGGTGGTGGTTGGAGGCGTTCTCCCGTGGGAAGTCCCGATGTATTGCCCGTCAGGATCGTTTACTCGTTCGCATCAGTCGCGGTTCGCATGCAAACGGCGCCGCGGCCCCGAAAAGCCCCCCAGGACCTGGGATTTATGGACGCGAACCCGGATAATCATTTCCTAATGCGACCGAAACCGAAATTTTTTTTTTTTACGGCCACGCACGATTTATGCGTGGGCGGGAAGTTTTGCCGCCCGCGAAAGCGAAAGTATGGCAGTGTGTCGATTAGTTCGCGAACGCGATTAGGGAAAAGAAAGAGGTGGCGGACTGAAAATCAGGCGCGGGAAAAGTCTGGAAGTGAGTTAACGTTGTTTAAGTTGGAGGCTTGTTAAGGATGGGATGGGATTAAAGGTGGTTGGCGCAGTCTTCGGTTGTTAACTGTTAACCGCATCAACTTGCCACTAGTACAACTAATTCGGGTAATCCAGTTTGCGTACAGTTCGACCAGAAGCGATAACGGATAAATCGATTTTCCAAACTTTTCACGATTTGTCCATTATACGTTGATTTTTTACACCATTTTTTTTTTTTTTGTTCGTTTGTGTGTGTTGCACGATCCGGGGGGAAAATATGGAGGATTGCGTACAGAAAATCACTGGCAAACTGAATATGGGTATAAAAGTGTGTAAATGAAACAAAATTGTTGGAATCTAATGGTAATTTTGTAAAAGCATCAGATCAAAAAGACTACCAAATTGATATGCAATTTTGTCGCGAGGATATTGAACGTATTTATAAGCAACAAAATGTTACAAATTATCAGAAATTATATTTTAAGTCTTTAAACTCAATAATATCATATAAATATATTAGGTTCCTTCATTATGCCCTTGATTAGTTTTTATTTTAATTCACTGCAAAATATTTTTGACTGCAACAAATTTAGGAATCATATCTAATTTATAACATATTTATATTATACTGATTTATAAATAGTGGAACATGAAAATTGGTTATTTAAGTTTAAATCAACAGTTTAATACCAACATACAAATAATTTAATTCCTTAATTAAAGATCTAAATATTTAAAATAAAGAAATTTACATAATGTAAATTAATTAATTAATTCTTTAGTAAATTTTTAAAAATTTAAAAACGTAAGTTGTTCATTTTCAAAATCAAATATAATTTTATCACGTTTATATTTTTCCTTAACATAAATAGCATTTAACATACTATAATTGTTATTTAATTAACAAAGAATTTCATGTAAACATTCAAGAAAATCAATGGGAGTCCGCCGGTGAAATTTAGACATAATCGACTTTCATTCATTTATTGTCCATCAAAGGCGAAAGTTCATAATACCGAATTAGATTACATTGTTTCAAACGGTAAATAAAATGGGACCTTGAAAAATTCTCCATTACAAGTGGGTCCTTTCGTGATTAGATAGAGGAAACTTTTGGAAAATTTCTGTTGCATAGAAGTCAGGCCAACGACCGACATCGACGATGTGCCCTTTTCGGTTGTCACTAGCTGGGGACGTGTCCCAGTAGCTGCGCCGTGCCAACCTTTATTGCATTATCTTTGAGCGGCTTTGATTTTAAATTCCATCCATTTCATTGTATATCGCTCCTCCATCTCGCCGCTCCATCGCCGTTTGTTTCCCACTTCGCAACAACATTAATTACCCTTTTTTTCCATTTCAAATCTCCGTTGGAAAGAATGAATTCGGTTAAGGGTGGCGTCCGGTTACGGTGCCGGATGCGGGTCCGGGTTTCGCAGCACTCGATTCTCGCAATCAGGCTGCAATTTGATTTGGTCGTGACTTGAATCAACTCCTTAACCGCAACCAGTGACAGAACGAACATTTCCTCCGCACAAAAAATACAATTTGCACATCGGAACAATTCTACAACTACTTACGGAACATTTAAATTACTAAATTAAACTTCATATTTATTTTTAGACGTAGAGTTTCTCTGCACTGAGTTTTTGGAGGCAGTATTTTAGGTTGTGACGAACCAACATTGGCTGATAAGAGATGTAAGTGGAGAAAACGAATTTATTAGTGTCGCTAGACTACACTAGATTGGAGCAAATTGATTTAGAACTTTAGCAACGTAAAGCCTGATGCGGTTTATTATCTACATCAAACAGTCCCGGAATTTTTATGCGGCACCAATTTATTGTCACTGAATTCTGTTAGAAATTTAGACAATTTGTTGAAATTAATTTAAGTATGCTTTATTTTATGTAATTAAATGCTTTTAAAAAAAAATGTTTGTCAATTCGTTAACAGGTAAAAGTTTTATGTAGATAAAGTTAAAAGTCACGTTATTGAGAAGTTGAATTACTGTTAATGTGGAAAATATAGAGGAACAAATACAATGGAAAAATAGTAGAGAAGTGTTCTTAGGGGGCTGGTTTTAAAGCCGGAACGCAGTCGAATCGAAATCGCTACTTGCACCATAAATTATGCACGGGCAGATATAAAAGTTAAGCTATTGGATTAGGCGGGAGGCGGCGGCCGCCGTTGCACACAACTCCCGCCCCCTTCCCGTACACCCCTTCCATCCTCCGTCTAATTCAGCTTAATTGAGGAGCCGTCTGTGGTGCATTTTTACCAATTATCCGTTTGCTTTAGATGTTTACCCGATTATATTTGCATTTTCGATTAACGCCATTGTATTTGCACAGCCAGTGGCGCACGCACCATTGTTTTAACATCAAGTCAAGTCAGTGTTAATATTTACTCGGTACGAAACAAAACAACAGTGCAATCGTGGGTATTGTGCCGTATCGGGAGGCGGAAAAGAAAAGGGCGAAAGCCGCGGATCTTCCCGTCTGATCCAATATCGTAATTCGGTATTTTATCAAGTGATTGGGACCACGTCCCGTTCGTTCGTTCGTGGATCCGTGAGTCGGAGCCGATGGTATTGCGCCCGAGGTATGAATAATGAATAAAGTTATCGTTTAGTTCATATTTTTGATGGGGTACGGGTAGAGGAAAATGAAATTTGCATTTGTAAGAGATATGGCGAGATCAAAGCCGACTGTTCGCCCGCTCCCCTCACGCGCCGTTCCGACCCGTCGACTTTTTGCCGTTCGTTCCTCGCTGCCTTTCCCGCACGCCCGTTCGTCTTCGGTCCAACTAGGCGCTTTTTCCACTTTCGATAACCTTATCTATTTACCAATTGTTTCTCATATACATTATGTATTATATATGAGTCGGCGCTTTTATTTTTTTTTTCTCTTGAAGCTCGCAGAAGCGCGCGCCTTCTGCAACTCGATTTACATTTTTTATAGATGTTACGTCCGACAACATAAAGTGATTCTGATTCGATTGTTATTGGATTTTAAATTGGCTATCATCATGTTGTATGTATAAATTGTACCTAATACTGCTGTGCTTTTACATTTATTTTTTTTTTAACATTTTATAAAAAAAAATGGACTTTTGATTTCTTAATTCTGGACCGAGATATTATACAATTGTTAACTGATGGTTATAAAATTTGAAAGTCTAATCTGCCAACTAATAAAATAAACGAGTTTTTAGATAAACTGATAATATTACAAAACTATTGTGGAATAATTCTAATTCTCAAGATAACGTACTATTATTAAATATGAAACTTAAACATTACTTAATTTATATAATTTCTAAACAAATAATTTTATTCACATAATTAAATTCGGATTCGGCAATATAAAGTCACCTATCGGCCAAATTATAGAAATATGAATGTATCACTAATGTTACTTAAAATCACCTACATTACCGACTGCAATGTTTAAAATAATACTCAGTAGATGTCGTTATAAGGTCTTTTTTCAAATTTTTTATCTATTTAAATTTAATTTATAGAAAATAATTTTAATCAATATTTTGTAATATTTCTAATCACGAAAAAATTAATTTGATCGATTTTTATATCATTTCTTTAAAAATAATGCTTATGTTAACGTGCACAATATAAACTTGTTATTCCCAGTATTTAACAAGTGCCTCCGTGGCGCAATTGGCTAGCGCGTTCGGCTGTTAACCGAAAGGTTGGTGGTTCGAGCCCACCCGGGGGCGGCAACTTTTTTTACCAATTTCTTTACGATTACAACTGATACACTTCCTATTTTCACCACTCACTAATTTGTTGCTGTTGTTTTTTTATTAATTCCCATTCATTTGTCGAATTCAAAATTTATAACAATTATAGAATTATCGACGGAGGTGCGGCAACGCCGAATGAAAAAAACACGCGTTCCCTTCCCCAACCACGTGTACAGTCCCAGCAACAAGTGGTCGCAGCAGGAGTAGCAGGAGTTGAATGAGCTTTCGCGTTCGTGCAATTTACAACGTACATAAATCAAACACATTAAAACCGATTTATAAGTCTTGTATTCGTTTTGAACATTCATTCGGTTGGATCGCAAAGCGAGTGGAAACCGTTACAAACAAACAACTTTGGGTTCTATTTATAAATGTTGAAATGTCCAGCGATATTCTGTGGGTGGGGATGACGTCAAGTTTAATCGGACTCAACATTTTTCTGATGTGAAATACAACTTGTTTTGTAACGTTGGATATTTATATTTCTGGGGTTTTATTAAGAAATAAACAGTGTAATACTTTTAAATTGATTTATTAAATGCACACAATGGAAAGACTGGATGTTTCAGCGCACAAGATATTAACAGTCTAGAACGTACGCAACAATTAAAAGAACTCATTGTTGTAAAATGTCAGTCGTTAATTGTTGCCAATATCGAAAAAGTTTCACTTAAAATAAAACCAAATCGCAATCGTAAAAAAGGCCACTCTTTTAACAACAAATTAAGTCGTTTGTAAGTGCGTGTCGAGCACGAAGCGCGGCGCACGGACCGCGGCAACAACGCAGACAATCTAGTGGCTGCGCAAAGCGGGCGGCCAGCCACAGTCCACCTCGACCGGGACCGACGAGTCGGTGCCTCCGTGTTTCATCTCGTCCGAGTCGCGTCGCCTGTTTTCCCATTGACAGAGAAAACCGAATGGAAAAGCGGACGTCGAGGGCGCGTCGCCCCTTACCAGTTTCGCATTTCGCCGGGGCCTGCTGACGGGAAGTTTTCCGGGCCCTTGTTCGCACGTGTCGACTCCCTTGTTTTTGTTTACGGTGCACACGTGTTCGGGTTGTGTTTGGTTCTTGTGTGGAGCACTCTCGTTCGTTTGGCCGGACGGTGCGTGGAACGGTCGGTGCGTTCGCCTGTTCCAAGAACGGACAGGCCGTGGTTTTGATGTAGGTTTGTTCGAGACATCCTTTCCTATATATAACCCTTAAAATTATTATGCACACAATAACCTGTCGGAATTTTTGTACTGATGTCAGATACAATGCGTCCAATTTATAACAACAACCAAAAAGACCTAGTGTCGCCTGAAAAAAAATTTCTGTGTCCAATAATCAAGTCGGTAATATACAGTGTGTACTTCTTAAATAGTATTCAAGGTCAAAAATTACGCTTCTTTAAAGTTATTACAATTATTTTAATATGTACCAACTAAAATCTCTAATATTTTATCTTATTCTGATTGTTTGCTCTAGTTTACATATTTACGTAGTTTGTTTTATAAAACGTTTATTTATGATTTGTAATTTCATGTATAACATAATTAATTATCATTTTTTATACTATTTAGTGCTAAACAGACTATTTTGTATTAAACTCGATCGATTCCATGTAATCGATTTCATGTAAAGTAAAAACTAACAAAGATTGCAGCTAGAATTTTTTACATTTGATTGATTTTTATAATTGATACAATAAATATTTAGTTAATACCAAAAATTGTAATATTTATTGAGTATTAAGTAAAGTAACAAAAAACTGTACCTAATTTAGAATTTTTATTATATGGTTATGATTAGTATTAATAAAAAAGAAATTGATGGATAAAATACAGTAAACATTTATTAATTAAAAGATACCAAAGGTCAAAATTACGTTTTTAGACTTAGCTTGGTTAATATCAAAAATTGTAATATTTGATAACTAGCTTTAGCTAAAGTAAAAACTAAATAAAAATCGAACAAAGTCGATGCTTTATAAAGACAAATTATTTTATAAAATACAATAAAACTAATTAATAATCAACAGGTATCACAAAATTAGTAATAGTCAATTTTAGATAAAGCAAAAACTATCAAAAAATGGCATCTAATTTAGAATTTTTACAATTTTGATAATCTAATTATAACATGTAAAATTATAAATAAAAAAGAAAATAGTTTTGAACAACAAACTAATGAATAAAATACAATAAAAAAATTATAATCAACAGATATCAAAGGTTAAAATTACGTCTAATTTGTAAACGTAAATTAGATAATAACAAATATAGTAAAATTTAATTAAAAAAATTAAAGTAAAAACTGACACAACGTCGCAAAGAATTTAGGATTTTCTACATTTTATAATAAACTGTCTATTAAGTATTAATAAATAACGTAGTAAAAATATATTTTTTAAGTTAAAAATACCATAAAGCAAATAAATTCCAAGGTCCATTATCAAAACATTGACTCACCTAAAACAATTTTGTAAATTTTACGTCCTTCCTGGAAATTCCAAAACAACAAATACAACCCAATTAAAAAACAGCATACGTAGGTTTTAATAATATTTTACAATTAATCTAAAACAACAGATATAAATCTTGTTGAATGTGAACAAAAGTGACGTACAGTTGTAACAACGACAAAAGTAAAAATAGCTGACCTTCGTTTTGATAACTTGAGTATCAGTCTTACAGAATGGTTTCATTACAAGACGTTTGATAAGACGTGTCATCAAAACCGCAAAAGTTACAATAACTTTTGGTTAATAAAGCAATGGAGTAAAAACAGGTGACCTTTCCGGTAAACCTAATGGCGTTTCAATTTAAGAAAAGGTCACAGAAGAAAAGCGTTACATAGTTCTGCGGGCAGCAGAAAAATTGGTTTTATCTTGTTGCTGGTCGGAAACGCAGGACTAGGCTCTCAAGGCCACAGTCAGTATGTGTATCACGAATGCGATTTAAATAAACATAAATCGTATAAATTGACTATTGACTTTACTTATGTAACATGCGGAGGAATTTACTGCTCGTTAAGCCGACCAGAATTCCATAAACTATACTCCTTTCTTCATGCCAGTTTCGGTCGTCTATTTTTGGGCTGACCTTTTGTGCTTGACGATTCAAGGACGATTTATTTTTAGTGCACAATTAGAAGACACCGTGCTTATTAAAAGCTGGAACGTTACAAATTACTCTTTATGGTTTCGAATTGCCAACTTCCGTTCAAAACTACAATTGATAACGAACGCATTCTAGAAATTGAACGAATTTAACACTACAGATATAAAATCCATGATGGTTTTTCCTTTTTTTAGTATGTAGTACAAAACTATTAACTATTGATGACATAACAACGAGATTGTTTGCCTTAAACGAGACGCACTAATCATGTCAATGTCTCGAGATGCAGTGGGAAAAATACCGTAATCTACTCAATATTTGATTTTGATAAAGGTTTATCATCACATTTTGGGACTGTTTTTATGTATCGAGTCAATTTGAAAGTGGATAGACGCTAAGATAACTTTCCATATTAAATAGTGTCCGTGACATTTTATCTTAACATTGTTTATTTTCAGTTATTTTCCGATTTAGTTTCGTCCAGCCCTGCATTAATAAATATTTGCACAAACACATACGTAATATTTTGATTGATTTTTAGCGTTCATTAGGACATATCGATCAAAACACCTCAATGCCAAGCTTTGTTTAACCATTAGCTTAATTAACGGGATCCACGTACGCTACTGTCACATCTATTATCTTCAATTAAGTGGAATTATTACTTGAATACAAAGAAAAATGTTATGTCCAAGGACAGAGACAACAAACAGAGTTGGTCGACTCCTTTCGGGTACAAATCAATGTCTTGATTTCATTCGCGGCGAATGAAGAAGAGGGAACAATTGTGGGCAGATTGCGAATGCATTTGGCCACAATCCCGAGCGGGGTCTAAAAATAGGTCCGCGCCACTGTTCCTCGGGCCCCCTCGTCGCGTCCTTGGACGGCGCCTTCTTCTTCTCAACGCTTGTTTTATCATAATTAGATGCCCATCGAGCCTCTCGCCACGGTCAACGCCAACTACTTGTTCGCTTGACACTCTGTTGCCACGTCTTGGGATAATTTTTATCTGTTAGAGGAGTCTCTGGTTCATTAAACGACAGTGCGAACGTTTTGTGCAATGGTCGGATTTCGAGTTATGATAATGAGTGCGTCTCCCTTTTATTTCGGGTATTGGGGGGACGTAATAAGCAAATCAAGTTTTCTGCTTTGATTGCCGACGATTTTCTGATATCGATACGAACCGGTCAGTTGTGGTTTGTGTCAGCACGTGCGACGTTTTGACGTAAGTCCACGCAATAAAACTGAAAATTATTCAAATTTTTCTTTGAAGGGCCACTAATTTGTCACGCATAAGTTTTGGAAGTATACTAATTTTTTTTTATAAAAACCAAAAACCAAAAAGAAATAAAACAAAATATACGTACGTAAGTTGAATTGTTTGTACTAAAATTTTTAGCACTCGATTGTAATGAATTCCAGGAAACTATGAAAGTTAATCAATTAACAGTCAGAGAGAAAATGATTTAATTGTCTAGTTTAAAAGTCTAAAACAAATATACAATTAAAAATAAATTGTATGTATAAAAATATACAAAACATCGAATAGTACATTATAATGAACATAAAAATGTTTTGATAATATTGCAATTTAAAAATAATTTGTATTATAATTTTTTATATTTCTAATTTAAACTTTGAGTGTTATTTAATTGACCAAGTCCATGCAGGTCGCAGAAAACGTGAAGTCTTTGCTTAAATTAAGACATGTCACATAATTATTAATCTATGATTCAATGTAGTTGAATCCATAATATACCACATTGATTATATTACTTTAAATATGTAATGTGTAAAACAGGACCTTGAAAATTGCCACAATAATAATACTATTCACTTTGATCTATTAAAAATTAAAAAACAAAAATATTTGATATGAGCATGCTCTAACTACTATAACATATTCTGGAACATTATTAAATACGTGAAGAATGTAGACAGTTCATTTCATTTTTTAAATATTTTTTTTACGGTGTGACCCATTTGAAAGCGGAACGAACACCCTGATATAATTTGTTTTTTTGGTTCAATTTTAACAAACTTTTTGTAAAGCGTGAAAATATGTACTTATTGATAAAATGTCGCGTTTTTTATCCATAAACCAAAACCTACTGAGTAATTTTTTTAGACATGAAAATAGAAGAAATCATACTACCAGATTTTTTATAGTAAATATATCTACACCACCCCCTGAAATGGGTATATATCAAATTTCATAAAAAAATTATGCATATTCATAATTCGGTGAAAAAATAGCACATATTTTTCAACAATATTGGAATATTATATATATTATATAATTACGAAAAAGATATAATAAATGCATTGAATTGGACAGTGGATTGGACGAAGCAAACAAAATTTGGGACATCATGCACGACAGGCAGTGAAAGTCTGCAAATTGGAAATCTTTTACTGTCTCTATCATGCATGATGTCTCTCTCAAAATTCAGTAGGATCAAACGCTTTCAGTATATAAAAAATAGTTAATTATGAGTCGCAACTTAATATTGGAAAATATTAATATTAAATTACTGAATTCGTTTGGACAATGACTTAAGTATCTCCACTGTTAAGGGGTAACGTCAAAATGTATTCAATTTTGGCCTTAAAAATGGAAGGCTGTTGCCTTCTGATACAGCAGAATTTAGATCTTGTTTATGTTTCGTCGACATACTACCTCCAATTAATTCTTTTAAATATTCTAACAATATTTGCAGAGCGTATTTTCAGAAAATGTGTGATAATTATGAGAGTCTTACTCCAATGAAAACAAATTCTATTTATGTAATATAAAATAAACCATAACCATATATAAATAAAAAATGTATGTATGTATATATGTAATATCCAACAAAATGAGGAAAGTGGGGCTTTATTATTATAATTACAATATATACTAAGTATTAAAACTTACTTCATTTTTTAAATTTATTGACAATTTTGTTTCTACGCAAGAAAATTACCAATGAATTATAGCTTAAAAAATGAAATACTAATACCCGTAATATCTTTTAATAATAACTCCCACATTTTGTTGGACGTTACATTTTTTATTTGTGTATGCTCATTTTTCATTCTAAATTATATAAATAAACATTATTTTTCATTAAACAAAAGGTAAAATTAACTAAATTTGCATATATCCTATTTAAACACACTTAGTTGAGTACGACGCTGGTATATTATTAGATTTTTTAGAAAATATGTCTTAAGAATATTATGAAAATTTTTAAAAGAATCAACTGCCGATGAAAAGTCTAAAAGATCTAAATTCTGCTTTAGTTTCCTGGTAAATGACTTCTAATTCGAAATTAAAGCCAAAATTGATCAAATTTGGAATGATTTTACCCCTAACTATTGTAGATTTTTAATTGAGTTTATGCTTTGAAATTAATTATCACATACATATTGTCAATAAACCTGTTATAAGAAATTATATAATAAATAAAATAAACAATGAAATATTTAAAATTTACATGTATTTAATATTGTCCTAATATATAATATAGAGCTCGTATTATTTAAAATTTTTAGCCATTTTATCTTAAGTTAGTTATGATACTTATTTTTTAATATAAAATCTACAATTGTAAAATTCGAAAATATCTCATGTGAACGTCTTGGCCCATTTAAGATGGGAATACCTTTTCAGTAACAGTTTTATTTATAATACAATTTTAAGTTGAAAAAATAATAAACACTCATTCGATTAACGTTTTTTATAAAATGTTTACTCAAAAATAGAGAAAATTAAGAATTATAAAATTCACAAAAAAAATATTGGATATTAAATTTTAAAACTAAATTTTTAAATGAGTTTGTTCTTAATTATTATGTCAAAAATATTCCATAATTTCATATAGTGTGTGTGACGCATTAGTTATCACAATTAATTCAATTCTTAGTAAAACAAAACGCACGAGCAACTCAAGTTTCACTTATGACACCACTAAAGTATTTTATATCAGTAAACTGATTGTAACATGCGTTACTGCATGATACTTTTACATTTAATTCTGCAATTTAATTATTGATTAGATCTTGTATGTTTAAAAAATAAAGTGATTTTTTATTTCTTACATATTAATATATGATATTTTTTGTTATAAGCCGATTTATTAAAATTCGAAATTCAATAAATGAATTCACAAAAAAAAAACATTTTTCTTATTATACAAACTACCACTATAACTATACAAAATGTGGCATACATAGTTTTTATTGTAGTGTATCTTTTGAGCTATTAATTAGAAATATAAATAAAAAGGTTACACGGGAGATTCCAGCCTAAATGAGTCACAGTGTATATATGTATATAAAATTATAAATTCACCTCGTTAAAGACTTTTAAATATCTTAAATAAATTATAAAATATTCGTTATTGTTGTAAATGGTCAATTTTTGGCCACAACATTTTTTGATTGTTAAAATTACATAATTTAGCATGTGGCATTTTTCATCGACAATTACCAATAACTCTGGCATTGGCAAAACGAGCACACACCAAATTAACAGTGAAGAATGTTTTGGGTGCAGACAACCCGATTGTAGGAATTTTGGCTTGAACACGGCCGGCTATATTTAACATGGAAAAAACAGTGCCATGAAAACGAAAACCGCTTATTTATTACCAGGTTCCATTTATTAAAAGCGGTAATTTGTTGAGTGTGTGCGCGTTTTAACATTCCCGACGTTTCTAAATTATCAACAACTCGTGCCGGTTGTTTATTGCTATTCGCGATTTTTGCGGGCGAAAGTGATTTCACATTTGAAATCGATACTTGCGTTTTGATCACTGGAATGCGATACTGCTATTTTAATATCCGAACAAAGCATTTTACTTATCGTTTGTTTGATAAAAATGAACAATACTTTAGATTTGATGTTACTACTTTTATTTAATTGTTTAAATAATATGAAATAGTCTTGAACAGTTATCAGTTGTTACAATATGCAGGCGTTTATACAAAAACCAGATTGTTACTTAACGAAATTGACATTTATTGCTTGTTTACAGTTTATAATTTTGCGATAATCCAACAGTTGATTTATTGCTATTGTGACTTATGCACAATCATTGATAACATTGACAACGTTTGTAAATCAAATGTTTCAGTCAATAATCACTTTCACTGTATATTTCTTTAGTTAATAGAAAGAGAAACAAACTTTTATTGCCGTTTACAAACTGCAACTTGTTTGTCACAACCTTAATCAATGGATGAATGAACTGTTAACAACTGTCATCATTAAATGATAAAACTTCTGCACGACCAAATAAAAATAAAAACGCTTCGATATCATTTGCTTAATGAGTGCAACTTGTTGCAAAGTTCAAGGATTTCATCTATTTATAGACGATTCAATTAACATAGGTATCGAATAATTGGCATATTAAGATATAACGACCACAAATTCGGAGGCGGAATCGAAATGGATTTCGTTGCTTGATAACGGCGTGGTTCAACAGTCGAATTTCATTTTCAGCAACCGCAAATTACTTGTTTCTTTTTTGGGAAGTATTGAACAATCAATTAATCCCCCACTAATAAATCAGTATTTTCTTGTTGGTTGTTATAATCAGTTAGTTTATAATATATAATAATGTTAATTCCATTTGACGCAACACCAGCACAATAAAACCATTAAAACACGTGTATGTATTAGTTCGAAATCTTCTTGGCGAATTTATCTGACAATAACAATTCTTAATCTTGGCGCACAGTTGTTGTTTATATACTTTATTGCGGTTGTATTTGGCTAGAGTACCGTTATAAAATTAAGATAAATCTGTATCTTGTTGCAGGTCACGTTACCGATAAATGCCAGGACACTCGAGCAGAAAACACCGAAAAAATAAAAACCAAAACAATCCGCACTAATCTAATAATAATCTAATCGAGTATCATAATTGTTAGTGATGCGAACCGTCGCGGCGACACGACAATTCGCACCGCGGACCTCCTGAATCAGCTTGGCGCCGCACCAAAAACCGGGAACGGAACCGTTCGAAAAGCCCGTCGCGTGATAACCGAGTTTATGCGTGTGTGTTTCGGTACGCTGTGCTTCTCGTCGGGCATTCGCGACGAGGAAGCTCCACCCAGACTCCAGACGCCGCCCGTCTATTCAACGATGGCCTCGCCGCACGAGGATCTGCGCGCCCTGCTCGCCCACAAGGACGAGAAGATCGAGGAGCTGACCAAACTGTTGGAGAACAGGGACAGGGAGATACTGAATTTGCGGTCGCAGCTCGACAAGTTCCAGAGCGTGCTGGTGGTGTGCAATCCCGCCAGTCCGAAACACGTCGGGCTCAACAACAACGTGGGGCTCAGGCCCAGGAAACAGAGGGCCGGCATTTCGGCCGAGCCTCAGAACGAGGCCTCGATTTTGGAACTCAGCAAACAGACCTTTCCCACCATCTACAAGGAAGAAAGGTACATATTTCAATTTCTTTTATTAATCACTCTCGTATTGATAATTAATTCATCACATTTTTGTGGTAAAGACAAAAGGCCAGTGTGTTATTGACAATATTTCTAATTATAGATTATTTGGAATTTGCGAGGTTGAATATTTGTGTTTGTTTGTCTCAAATTTATTGTTTTCCTAACAAGACTTTTAATAAATTTTAAAAATGTGAAATGACAAACGCAATGTTACTTGTGTATTATCATTGAATTTCTTTCTTTTCATCATACCTTTTCGATTTCTTTCGAAAATGTCGTTTATTCATCCTTTTTCCTATGTTATATATCTTTTTCAATGTGTCGATCAGTATTTAAAACGCTGATAATAAAACACTTTTAAAATATCCTCTTAAATCTTAAATGTGCTTACAACATAACTTTCTACTAATAATACATACAAAAAAACTCGTTAAAACTTCATAAACTTGATACAAAAATATGAATTTAATAATTCCTCATCAATATTTAACGTTTAAACATTTCCTGCACGTAGACAAAGACTAATAAGCAATTGTGAATAATCGCACGCAGTAATCGCAAAACGTCGTCGTTTGTTATTCCGCAAACATTCCTAATAAACTTATGATTAATTAAATCTAGAACATTACGCGATTGCATTAATCATGTTCCGTTGTTTGTTCGTTCGCATTTAATAAACCGAAATCGCTGGAATGTTATCGTAGCGAATTATCAATTAAGATAAATCGCGGCGTTCAATTAAACAATTACACACCTGTTACCGGTGATTTACACAATCCGCTCACGAAAATAATTCAGGAGTATTTTTACATACGGAAGCGAGAAAATTTCGACAAAAAAAATTGTCAGAAAATAAACCTTGACACCTGAACTGTTTTCGGTTTTGGCAACCCACCAGTAATTGTGGTTTCAACAACTATTTTCGCATCAATTTTATTCTGATTAAAGAACTGTTTATAATTGATGGCGGTAATTAATATTGAATCTGCTAAATAAATCATTGCAGGTATAAATATCTACGTATAATATTTATAATGGATGTCTTATGAATAAAATATGATTACAACCGGTTTACGTCGCAAAACTAGACAAAAACCAGATATCAAATGTACAATTTCGCCGTGTAATCTGGGTTGCCTATTCGTCAGGTCTATTTCAACGCGATTGATAATTAATATAACAACATAAATCTAAATGATCGGACTATTTAAGGCGTTGGCATTAGACAAATCGTTTGCGGCCAACCACTAACGTGCGAAACATTAATTAAACGACGTGTTTTCAAGATAACGAAGTTGTGTAGCTATTAATGAAAATTATATCGGGCAATTACATGATTTAAAACAACGAAGTGTTTTTTTAAACAAGATTTTTTGTTGTTGAATCGTTTTCTAATCAATTAATTTCTTCTAAACCATGTTTTTCAGTGAAAAATTATCTAAACTAATGGGACAAAGTTTTCAGTTTGGTTTATACATAGTTATACACAATGATTATGTAAATATAATAAATGATAAAAGTAAAACGAAGTTATCTAACCAAAATTTAAATTGATACTGCAATAAATAAACATACATAACATAGTTTAAATTTGTACAAAAATTTATTTACTGTTAGCAAAAAATTGTGTGTGTTGAATGTTTGATTCGACAAAATTTTTCAGTTATGTCAGGTATTATTTAAAGTATTTCAAAAGGGATACGACTAGAAAATTACACATTTTTTCAAACCACTTCAAGTAGAAAATTTAAGTAAATTGGATTCGGGAGGATAAATAACAAGAAAGAAAGATGTTTGGTCTATATATTATTATATTATTGCACTCAAGTTTTACTTTTCCATTGGAAATTTTTAACCAATTTAAAAAAAAATGTGATTATAGCTATTACCTAGTATTAGATTATACAAAAATTGCAAAAAAAAAAATATTTATTATCTTGAAATTCGTCGAAATGTCATTTGAAAGTATAAAAAAAATGCGCGTGTAAAAACAAAGGGAGCGTCTGCAGACAAACGAACGCGTCGTCAAACCGACGTTTAATAAACCGACATCTGTTTCCACAACAAAATCACAAATATCCAAGTACAGCCAGAACAACTTTAGCTCCCAAATCCTGCGTGCATCTGAAAGTAAATAATCACCAAGTAAATCACCAGTAACCGAAAATGACGGACCGTAAGGCAGTGATCAAGAATGCGGACATGAGTGAGGACATGCAGCAGGACGCGGTCGACTGCGCCACCCAGGCGATCGAGAAGTTCAACATCGAAAAGGATATCGCGGCGTACGTCAAGAAGGAGTTCGACAAAAAATACAACCCGACCTGGCACTGCATCGTAGGTAGAAACTTCGGCTCGTACGTCACTCACGAGACACGTCACTTCATCTACTTCTATCTTGGACAAGTCGCTATACTCCTGTTCAAGAGCGGATGAGCCGGCCCCCAATTTTTAACATACCCGATTGCTCTTATCGATTTTTAACAATTTTCATTCAATAAAGATTATGTAGATGCTTGAATCAGTTTATTTTTTCTATAATTGTGTCATAATTTGATTATGACAATTTATTCGCGAAATTTGACAATTAATTGTAGAAGTTGCTTCAATCATTAGTTCAGAACGGGTCGCACTGTTATTCCTGAAAGGTAAATAATTCAACTCTTAAGTTGGCTTGTTTTCGAGCAACTGTATCGCTAGACAGCGTAAGTTTAGTCCCAAAGGAATAATAGATTTCAACGCAACTGTTATTAACCAATTAGAGTGTATATAATTACAAGAGTGGCTTTATTTTTGGTTGCGAAGAGCTAGATGCACGTGGAAACGGAGCGTCGAAAAGAGTAGTTTTTGTTGAACCTGTGACATTTGATGTCGGTGGGTGCCCGGTTGGCGATTGGCTGATCAGTCGAACCAATATCGCAAGTGCGGGCAATTGTCGGCGACCTCAGTCGCCGGCTAATTTGCACAAGCCCTGGCCCCGTTATCGATACGAATACGGAATTTTAAACCGTTTTCTCTCCTGCCCGTTTTATCCGATACGTTATGATTATTGCTCGCGTATTCTGACAGCCCGACTCCAATCGTTTCTGATGATGTTTAGAAAAAAGGCCACGACGAAGAAATTTTATAAAGGAACGTTTGGCACTGACACATTTCAACTCATTGTCACTCTTGGATAGTGTTTTTACTCCTCGACGGACGAAAATGTTCAAAAGCGTTCTCGGAATGGTTGTCGGACAAATTACCACGCTGATTGGCATGAATTAGACGCATCGTTCTATTTCGGTCCACGTACGCCTCTCCAATTATCCAATCGCGACTATTTAAAATATAAATAGAACCCGGACAATTTACTTGATAATATTGTATTTTTAGAACGATTAAAAGATGAAAGAAACTGCAACCTCGAGCCTAAGAAATCGTAAAAATCTCCGCACCTCCAACGTTATTTATTGTTTTGCTAATTAACATATACGTAACCAAAAGAGAGAGAGAAAAATGATAAGTGGGTTAAAAGCGCCGCCCAAATAATTAAGTTGTAGAACGAAAGCCAAAATGTCAGACACCGAATTCGCCATGATCTCTTTTCTATTGCCTTTCGATTGTGATTCGCCACAACCTTGGAACGATTCCTCGAATCAACCAAAAAATGATCGTCACAGACGTTAATAATTTCGGTGTTCCAACATAATTGAACGATCTCTCCTGAATCATCTCCCAATAAATAGACTCCCGGTGTGCGACGAAAAAAAAAGCGATGATTACGGTCGGGTCTCACAAAAGCGTACAGTAATTACGGCCATTCATACAGTGGCATTATTAATGACGCACACGAACTTGCATCAATCAAGTTGTTATTATCTATCTTTATTAATTTATTTACTTTAATTTGTCTCGTACACGTTACTAACACGCGTTTTCGTTTGTTTCGGATAAGAATCTGTTTGAATCGATTTGAGTGCGACGCCATTGGAATCTTGTTAAAACATCAAAGGTTGTTGTAAAAACACATTCACGTCAGTTTTCTGTGTACACATCATTAACCAAATCGTATTCTAAACGATTCAAATTACGAAAAATCGATCTGATCCAATATTAATCACGCTTGTCACCAAGTCGGACGTGATTAATTACCGGACATGTCGACAAGCTTCACACTAATCAATAACAAATTGAGTTGTTCAAAATGCAAATGATTTTTTTCCTAACGAAAATCTGTTTTATAGTTTTGTTAATTGGGTTGCACGGCATGCGTTTTAGTTGGTATTCGTATGATGGTTAATTGGATTTCATTTAATCTCTTGTACGGATTTAAACGGTGGAATTTGCAACCTGAAAACGCATAAAATTCGGGTTGTTAATTAGTGGTTTTAAGGTGCGCCATCCTCCTTTTTGTCACATCCATAAAAAGATTAAGCTATTATCCATAATTCTTCCAGCGATCATCGTTATTTATATAAGATTACGGTGAATGAATTTACAATTTTTAACCGCCATTAATTATTGAATTTACTGCCTTAATCGCTAATGTATTCGAAAATAGTCGAGATAAGACCGAAACGAGGTGGTTGTATTTCCATATCTGTAACCTAGTTCAAGAAATTTATATATTTCTGTTTAAAAACCTCCCATATATTTTTTTATTGTCCGATCGTAAAAAAAAATGTAATGGTCACCCGAGGCGTTTTGTCCTAATTGAATTCGAAGGATATTTTCGTGTTTTGCGTGTTGGTAAATGGACGACGTTAATTTGGCGGGACCTCCCCGAAATTGTGCACCTTTAAAATGATGCCGAATTAATTCGGAACGCCTCCGAATCACGAATGTTTTCGATGTTTTAAAAACAGTATTCGGATGGTAAATTGAAAGATTTTTGTTGGCTTTTTTTTTATTGTGGTGAAATTTTTGTCTGCGTCTTGCTGATTTTTTTGGACTGATGATCAGTGTTCGGATATTCCTGCTATTTTTTAAAATTACTACTATTAAAACGTTACTTCTCAATGGTGGAAATTGTCAAGTTTTATGTACAGCTGTTGTCTTTAATGATTTATATTCTTAAATAAAATTAGTATTAAACATTAAAATCTGTTAAAAAAACAGATGTGGTTAAGTTGAATAAATTTAGATTGGCGTGCTACAAAAGTATGTAATTATTTGGCACACATGTAATTATATTTCCCCATGTAAATCATGTAATTAATTCTTGTTATAACAATTAAAACCTCCGCATTGAATACAAAGCTCTTCTCGATTTGACGTTTCGCAATAAATCCGATTGCTGTGTGTTGTATAAAATGATGTAACGATGTTAATCACCATTTTAATTGCAAAAAAAAAAACTTTCATAACACAACCTTCTTTTTTCTGTCCTAAAATGTTTGTGTGTTTTCGTAGCTTTAGGCCACGAAATTAATGATTAATTAATTGCGACAACCTAAAATAGCGAAATTTTTTTTAAAAGCGGTAGCGGTGTTTATTGATATTGTTATTTCGTTCGGTAGTAGTTTCATCATGTTGTTGTGTTGTTTATCGCCCGGTCTCATGCAACAGGCGTTTTGCGTTTGTAAACCAACATGTACGTAGTAAAACCGTCGAGGTGTGAGCGTAATTAATTGAAGACGAAATGGAAAAACAATCCGTGAAACCTGTTTAACAAAACGTTCCGGTGCGATATCGCGAAAACGGTCCGTACAAAAGGATCACGTCCAAACGCACGCTTAACTATTTTGCCCGTAAGTCCGTAAGCGACCGTAATTTGCATGTGCGGAATAAAAATAGTTTTACGATCGTTTTATGAAACGAGTCAATAAAATTTTTAACTGCCACTTTCAGTTAAAACAATCCCGCTTTAGGTAATAATACAAAATCGAAGGCGGATCATAAAAAGGCACTTAATATGGCTCGCGCACTGTCAGGCAGGTTGAATCAACAATGGCCAACAACTAATAATTTGACACCGCACGGCTCTTCAACGTGTTGAAACTTTTTCAACTTTATTATCACTATTTAATAGTGATAACTGTTGATTACACAAGCTTCACAAAGCACCCTGCAATTACTTTACATTATTTGAACCGTTTTTAGGTCACCATCTACGATAAATTACTGAATTTAAGCAAGAAATAATTTATTAGTTTTGGATTATTCACTAAACAAAGGTTGAAAATTTGCTATAAAATAATAACACTGAAAAAGCATGGCTTAAAATTAAGATTGGACTTATAGAATACACAAATAACATTCAACCCTCCACTTCTTAAAATGGATTATTGATGTATAAAATAAATTTATTTGTTCATTAAAGCTTACACACACATACAACCAATTTTGTATGCCTCTTATAGCAAACAATTTCATCACCTTCGTTGAATGTAGCCTTTTATTCAATGATATGATTGCCGAAGTTTGAATCTTTATTTTTTAAATGTTCATTGATACTGATTTCAAAATTTCTTTTTTCAATATTCGGCCAGTGTTTAATTGGAAATGGTATTGTATACTATTACTTGTATTTTTTTATTTTATTTTAAGGATATTAAACAACTCAAATAGGATTTGGAATAGGATGATATTATGATGATTTAGCACATCCTTTCCAATTAAAATTTAATGATATTGATCCACAAAAAGTGGATTTTTTGCGTTTGAATAACAGTATGAAGTCTGAAACATCGGTACAAAGACAATCCAAAAGGAGGCAAAAAAGGAGAAAAATCTTCATTACAAAGTTGTGGACAAATACTTTTTTGATTAGTAAAAAAATATTTATATTATATATTCTTTTTTGAATTATGAAAATGGATTGTAGTTTCATTCATCTAACAGGTTGCACTCAACACTTTGGCTGTTGGTCTCTCGATCATATTGATGTGACGTTACTAGTTACAATGTTATAAGGGAAGTTTTTTTTCTTCTTTGAATTTCTTAACAAAGTATATCAGACTCTTGATTCAATTATTGACAATCAGTCAGTTCTATTTACTTTGGAACATACCTTGTATGCATATTGTAAATAAAGTCGAACTGTAATAATACGAACTATTATTTATCAGGAAAAGAGTTAACTAAAAGAGAAGTTGATAAACTGAGAATCAAAAGTAAGAGATTTTTATGCAAATTTTACCTTTTTTTACATCAACAGTAAGGGGGAATAATATGATCAGTCATAAATCTGGCAAATTATTATTTTATGTTATTATTTTTGTTTAATTTCAAGTTCTTTCAAAGATATAAACTATCATTTTGGTGTTTAAATTATCAGTTAAATACAGTGTCAACTTCAGCTTTTGGAGACTAACATGACCACCCTATGAAATTAAACAAATTGTTATTTTGTGCTATCATTTTTGTTTAATTTCAATGTCTTCTCATATATTTAAAAATATACAATCATTTTAAATTATTAATTAAATACAGTACATGACTGCAGAAAGTCATAAAATCCATCGAACAGAACGTTAATATAAAGGTTAAGGCTTTCGTGAACATTATTTCCATTTCTATATTTGTTCGGATTTATAGATTGACGTTTGTTGGAATTATTTCCTGACGTTTAGCTAGCACGAGTGGCTAGCATCTTCAGAGGTCCAAAAGTTCGATAAGTTATTTTTACATCAGGATTTAGAGAGACTAATTTAACCAATCTATAAGATTGACAAATTGCTATTTTGTGTTAATTTCAAAATCCTTTTAAATATTGTTGCAAAAAATATAAACTTATATTACAGAAAAATCCATTTAACAGTTAACAAGGTTATTAGGGACCCTCTATAAAAATTTGATCATTTTTACATCAAATTATTTAGAAACTAATAAAATGGGTCCCTATAGAATTAATAAACTACTATTTTATGTTAATATTTTAGTTTAATTTCAAAGTCCTTTCGAAGATTTTTCCAAAATTTGTAAGCTGTTATAAATTATCACTTAAATGCAATAGCTGAACCCATCCAGTCCATCGAACATTTAACAACGTTCCTAATTCTCATTTAGAGAGACTAATAGGACCACCACATAAAATTATCAAATTGTTGCTTAAAGTTAATATTTTTCTATAATTTCAAAGTTAAATACAGAAATTTTTAAAATTCATCAGTTAATAACTTTCTTAGAAACTCCTACCTTATCAATTTATCGAATTTAGTCCTAACTATTCATTTAGAATTATCAAGACATTCGAGTTATGAAAACTTTATTTTACAGAATTTTGATTGTAGTTTAAATGCATATTAATATTAATATTATATTTGCTAAATGTGTTGAGACTTTATATATTACATATATATTTTTATGATTCTTAATTAACTTTTACTTCCTTAATACAATTTTATGGCACCCAACCTATTACTAAAATACCTAAAAGAATGTATTCGAATTTCTTTCATAGGTGTAATTTTTCTTCAATCTGCGCTTGGAAATAAGATTTCATTATCATTTACAAGATCGAAATTAGTTCGATTTCCAAACATTCAAAAAATTGAATGCATTTGGTCAACGCCAAGTGGTGCGGTCGATCGGACGTGTTTTCGACAGCTAGTGGTGCGGGCCCCTAATGCGAAACCGAAAATCCGACGACCGCATCGAATAATCTCTCTCGCCCGGTGTATTTTTAATTGAACCCGCGGCCCGTCAATCAAAACAAACACGCCGAAAATAACACATCAAGGTCGCGCCTTTTGAATTATTCATCGTTTTTATTTTTCCTCGACTTTTTGGGGGGCGCTTTTGCGACGTTCCAGCCATTTCGCATCGGGAATCACCAAAAAGTTTTGTCTGTGCGACTTCGCTCTGGGTCGAGTAGCGCGCCGGAGCTTTTGGCTCGCGCGCTCGTCGCCGTTTTAGTTCCATGTAAACCGTCGTCGCGTTCTAACATAAAATCGATTTGGTGCGTGTTTCTTCAATATTTTTTTTACCTCACAGTTAACTTCGTGTTTCGCCACCGTTTCTCGGCCGGGTTGTTTCGGGTGTTTCGGCAACAGGTGCGATTTTGCTACACGGTGGTTTGTGATTGTGGTCGATTTTTTTTTTTTTTCTTTTTGAGAAAAGTTTTGTCGATTTCATCGCCCGACAATATTTTCGGCATGTTTTTTTTTTTTGGTTTTGGTCGTGTTCCACGGACGCCGTTCGAATTAAACGTTTTAACATTTTATATCGCCTGGTATTAGATTCCCTTCGTAACAAAAACAACATTATCTAACAATTTCCGCAAAAGACGATTATGCGCAATTTGCATTGTAAAAACCGGGGGGAAATTATGCAACGTAAAAATTGCTTGTTTAATTAATGTTACCATCACGGACTTATTAATTATTAACATCATCATTATTATAAACACTAAAGAATTCAAAGCTATAATGATGATTGGAGGGAATGATTTAATTGGAAATCTTCGCCGCGTAAATCGTAATAAATTAATACAGATATGTTGCTCGATCAGTATTTAATATAATGCGATAAGGCTTTAGTTACACACAGCTTCTCGGTCATGCCGTCGGATTTACATCACGGCGTTATAAACTCGTTTGCTGTAACAGCTATTGAAATAAATCGTGTTTAATTTAATGTCTCCGTCGACTGGTGTGTTTTTTTAAGATGCGATTGATCCGATTGATGAGGTCAACAATGTACAGAACGTTGACGCAGAGAACCGTCAAGACGATACGAAACGCAGTCGGTCACACACATGTGACACGAAACATTGGTAATTCGCATTGAAGATTATTAAAATTTTAAACCCACAAATAAACGGTTTAAACACCGACAATTCCCATACATAATGAACAGGTCCCATCCAATTATACGGCAACGCAAACAAAAATATTTATGGCTCAATTACAGATGTAAAAAAAAAACGTTTGAATGGGCCCATATTCGTCCAATTACCGGGCAACAATGGTACCAGAGGCCGGCCATCATAACCGTCATAAATTCGTAACGGGTGTGGCTTGTGAAAGTCACACCGTTTCGTGTCGGTGCGGTTTTCCACCATCGAAAGATGGAAAAGTATTAATCGTCGCGGATAATTTCTTCATCGGCCGGCACTTAATTAACGCTAACGATTGCGAAGGGAAAAAAATGGCACTAACGGCCGATTGAATTTTATGGCGCAGCCGATGTGCGGGAAACTCATCAGTACATTAATTCGCTTGTAACTGGTGACTCGTACTAAATTTAAACCCATAAATCACATTGCTTTTGTTTGTGTGTTCGACAATTAAATCGCAGATGCGGGAACGAAACACTTCACACTTGTTCCGTTCCTTTAGCATCGTCATTTTCTCGTGCGAAACAACAACAAACACACTTACCATACAATGTGCAGGCACGAATTGCGAATATTAATAAAACGACACGCGCATACGAAATGTAATTTTCATCCGGGTGAGATCAAAGCGATGCCGCCGTTTCTTCTTCGGCACGGGGGCAAATTAATTGGATCGGTTTCGATTCCCAGAAACGTAGACCTTGGAACAAAACCCGAAACACGAATGAAAACATCAAATTACACGCGACCTTACGGATAAATTAATAATTTAATTAGTTTATCGTCACCGCGACCTCAACTAGAAACAATTAAATTGTAATAATTTTTGTGCACGACGAAAATCATTAACCCAATTATGCAAGTGTTTTTTCTTTTAGTATTTTAGTACACCTGTACGTTGCACAAAACTTTATTGTTCTCTTGTACACACGAGCATATTAAATTTGTTCCAAGACTAGATTTAATCCACACTCGGATCGTGCATAAATGTGTCAATTGAATTACGGGCGTCGTAAATCTTTCGCGATTTGTTAACTATTTAATTATCGTTTAACCGATCTAAGTTACAGTTTTTCACAAGCCATTAATCAACGCGTGCAAATAAATTCGTCGTTGTCAGTTGAGCGACGCAAGATACACCTTTAAAAATGTACGTGCCGACCCAATTAAAATATGCAAAAATTAACATTTCAATCCCTTTCTTCTTCTTATTTCTTTTCTTCGTCGTCGGTCATTTAAATTGCACGGTCGCTCCGAATCCTTCATCTCGTTTCCAGGGCGAAGATTGATGGTTGCCACCTCCGCATTTATTGTTCGATCATAAATACCTCCCATTGACAAGAAAGTTATTAATGTTTTCTTAGAATTTTATCTAATATGTGATCTAAATTGTTTTTTGAAAGTGTGTTCGATTGTTTTTGCACGAGCCTAGGTCACTTTTATGCCGAAATGTACGTTGTAGGTCGTGTTGCGTTTCTCTTTACACATTATTCAAGATAAACTCTTATTCCGGAACGTTTTGGTTCAAATTTACATGTTTTAAAACCAACACTTAAAAATTTAAATAACAAATTTCCTCAATTGAATGAAATTTGTTGTTTTGGAAGATTATAGTGTGTAACTACCCAAAATGGTTGTTGATAATACTTCACCATTGACAGTCGTAGCATTAACAAAATATGTACAGATAATTTATTCTATATGTTTCTAATTAAGTAAATTGAGTCGTGTTTTTTTTCTAAGATTATTCTGAGATATAAAATCACTTTTTTAAAACAGTTTGTCCCAAAATTACAAATTCTAAATTATTTAAGAATATAATTCATACATTTATTAAATTTAATTTTAAAGTTTTAGAAACTTGTCACTAAACTGAAATGGTACTACTGTACTTTAATAGTATTCATCATATTTAAAAAAATATCTATAATGAATAATGCTGTTTGGTTGTAATTAAGCAAAATAATTCATGTTTTTCTTCTTATATTATTCAAAATAAATAATCTATTTTAAAAAGCTTTTATTTAAATTTGTTGTATTTTAATAATACTTAAAAATCTTCTTTAGTGAATGAAATTCAAATCAGATAACACATCACCATTGAGAGATATAACAATTTTGAAGTCTAAAGTAACATTATTTACGTTTCCGTCACAGTATTTGAAATATAAACTGCATTTGGTTCATATTTACCTGTTTTCAAACATGAAACTAATCTAAATGTGCTTAAATAATGCAATTATAATTAATGCAATTTAGATGTAATTTTATAAAGGTTTAATTCAAGTTTTCCAACTTTTAAAACAAATTTGTATTTAAAATATCAAATAAGAAATCTAAAAAATGGAAACAAACTGAGCAGTCACTACTATGAGTGACATTAAAAATATATTTAATTAATATAGGTTTGACTGTAAATAATTAAAATTATTTATATATTTTTCAAATATTCGAAATAAAAATTCTATTTTAAAACGTGTGTTGGTTCAGTTTAATGTGGGATAAAAGTATTTTCTTAAAAATTCACATAAGTCTCCTAGAATGAATAAAATTTGAAGATTAAAACATGAAATTAAAATAAATAGTTATATAGTCTCATCATTGAATGTTCTAACTTGAAAAATACAATTTGGTTGTAATTAAGTAAAATTTTTTCTGTTGTTTTTCTTACATAATTCACAATAATTATTCTAATTTAAATGTTTTTGTTCAAATCTACAATACATTAAAAATACATTAAAATACAAATCTGCTAAATTGAAAATAAATAAAATGCTTATAGTTATTGAGAATAGTGATAATTTGTAATTATTATTCAAAATAAAAACTATTCTATATCATTTTGTTTCAAATTTATGTAATAAATTCGGTAAATTGGATGAAATTTGTTGCTTTAGAAAATTAAAATTTCAAATTATACGAAATTGTTATAAATTAATTAAGAATAAAGTCAAAAAATGTACATCATTAACAAATTCAATTCTATTGTAAGTAAGTTAAATGATACAATTTTTTTCCTTAACTTTATTTAAAATAAAAAAATAATTAGTATTGATTCATATTCATATGTTTAAAATGAATACTTACCTAGAAGGAAAAAGATTAAAACACCGAATCAAACAAAGTGGGGGGCATTGATAATACTTCACCATTGACAGTAGCATTACTCCAATTACACATTTATTAAGATTTCCCATCGAGATTAATTCAAATGTCGTTCGACAGTAATTAGATCGAACCGGTGGCATGTAAATCAGCGATACAAATTACGGCGAGGTAAAAGTAAACACCGCGTCGTTGATATGACGTGCGGCGATTTATCGTTATTAGAGCCGCCATTAATCCACTTTGCCCCGTTGTTCTTGGGGGCCTTTACAAGCCGGCTTAATGGTCAACCGATCTGGACCAATAATGGGCGCAGCTTGTATCGTACCGGCCAAGATATACGACTCCTCCAACATCCTGCGGATATTGTTAAATGCAACAATTCTCTTAATTGTGAGCCTTAACTGCCAAACACGGATCGTAATTGCACAACCGGCAATCAAGGCCGTTTTATTTCAATCGTGCACGTTCCAATTTGACTCGACATTTTTTTCCCGTTTCCACTAATTGCACCAATTTGTCTGACGGATTCGTTGTAAACATGCCGAAAGTATTGCCGAATCAAATCGAACCGCGGTCACAAACCATTTTGCTCGTTAGGATGGCGTCTCTGTGAACATCATCAATGAGTTGCTGCAACTTCATCACCAAGCTGCTCCACCGTCCCAAGAACGAATCGAAAGAGATGCCAGGCGAACCGGACTCGATCGCCGGCCTGCGGACGCTTCTCGACGACAAGAATCGCGAGCTGAAGCTGAAAGATGATCGCATACACGCGCTCGAACGTCAGCTGGACGACAAGGATGCGCTCATCAAACATCTGCAGAACGAGATCGACAAGTTCAGACAGGTCGTTAAGCCGATCACACAGAAGATCATAACGAAGCAGATCAACCTGGGTGACGAGTTCTGGCCCGGGCCGGGAGTGGAGAACACCAGAATCCTGCCGGTGACAGAACCGAGAATCAAACGGCAGGCCATCAGTGCCGAACCGTTGAACCATCAGGGTGGCGACTTGCAGATACAGAAAATCGCCAAGTCCGCGACGTAAGTAAACGAAAATTGCACGGTCCGATTTCCGAGAAGTGATTTAGAGGAGGTTGGGCGCTATAAATCCCAGTTGGAAGATTAATTCGGCCGATAAGCAAGAGGCACGACCGACGTTCGGCTACTTACCAATTAAATCGGCCGAATTTCTGGAAATACGAACCACTTAAGTCAACGTATTTATCGCCTGCGATTCCGTTAATTGGAAAATGATTCACGTCAACATTTTTTGCACGTTTCAATAAAGATTTTCGTAAATTGCACGCCCAAAATAAATACGATTGAATTACGGCTTTCATCTAAAAATTGCGGCCGAAAATATGATGCATATTAATCTAATAAAACCTTCGCTCGCATAAAATCCTCACATTTCTCCCAAAACTTCAACACATCAAAAGATTAAATATTGTTTTTGGCTTGTCATCGGCGAAACATAAACAAGCGTCGTTTTACCGGGCCAATAAAACGCCACGCTTATACATCATTCCGTTACGTTCAGCCGCCAATTAGATTCAATAACATAATAGCTATTAAAACGGCTTATAAATATTAACACGTTCGCATGTAACACGCAACATAAAAGGACATAAACCGAATTAATCGCGAATTAATTATGGTCCCAGACAAGACATCCATTAATCGGTCGCTCGTCGAGAATTCGAAAACGAACTTGTTACTTTTTTTTAATATTATTATTTGGTGCACTTTAATTTAAAATAGCCCGATTTGTGTACAGAAAGCCGTCGTTGTTTTATTGATCGTCTGAAAATATTTATTCCGAAACTATTTCGGGCTGTTTGCTGTTTTAACGGGCCGATCGATCACTTGCACACCATCAATTATGAAGTTTTCGCTAACCGCCTCGCTTGATAAATTGCACCAGTTTTAAATTGTTTTTTTCATTTATTATTTCGCTTTTGAATATTTAAATTAAGCGATGCATCATCCGAGTTCGAATCGGGGCGGCAACGATGTTTTTGATGGTAATTGTTTCTGTCACATGTTAATCGTGAGGGAATGACGAAACGAGGCGTAATTTAATTTAATTTCATTTTTTGCGATCCTCTGCGGCAATTTTAATTCAAGTAGATTATGCTCTATAAATCAAGATCACATCAAAAGTGCGCTTGCAAATACTAGCTAGACACATGCGTGTCATCGTTCCATAAATAAAACATAAAAACAATCCGCCCACCAGGGCGCACAGGTTGCAACAAGTGGATTTTAATTAACACGAGCGTTTCGTTTCAGTTCTCGTGAACTCATCAAGGCAGCGATCTTAGATAATGATTTCATGAAGAACTTGGAGATAACGCAAATCAAGGAGATTGTCGACTGCATGTACCCGGAGGAGTACAAAGCCGAAAGCATCATCATCAAGGAAGGAGACGTCGGCAGCATAGTATACGTACTCGAAGGTAAATTTTCACACAATTTATCTAAGCTCCATTGTTATATTTCAAATTCGAAATTGAATTCAGATGTCAATTTTTTTTTTCTTGTGTAATCTGGGTTGCCTACTACGACATACATACACCTTTGCCTACATATCACTTTTTGGTGTTGTGGATTAAGATTGTATATTTTGCAGTTTTCTTACACCTGTTCCATACACGATTAACAGATGTCGCGTTGCACATTATTTATAATTTTAAAATGTTAATTTACTAATTACGATTGATGAAAGTTTTATTGTTTCATATTTACATACATTTCGAATAATATCGATAATTTTAATTATATAATTAGTGTAATATAGTAAGTGTAATCATAATCATCTCTATGAGTGTGAATTACTAAAAAATTGTCTCAAAAATTAATGAGACAAAATTCAACAACTAAACCCTTTTGATAACATCTATTAATTTGCTGATTAAAAATAACTAGTAATTACTAAAAGTTATCGACCTCAGGTTGGTCTATAATTAGGTACATTGTTTTCGTCTGGCATTGTTGTTTTGTTACGTTTCGCTTTGCGCTCACTTCATTCACGTATTTCGACATTGATTTTCGCATTGTTCGCCGTCAAACTCGAGTCGAACATCGACTTGTCATAAAAAAGTACAACTTATGAAGTGTAGGTCGTCGGACATATCTCAGAAACTGCTACTCAGATTGGTCTATAAAAAATTAATATAAATGGCACTAAAAAGTGGTAAATTAAATTTTTTTATAATTAACATATTATAGTCACGCCTTTCTAATTTATCAACAAAAAATGAAACTGGCCGAACATAACTTAATGTAAGAAAGGGTTTTCTTTGATCTATTCTAATATTTTCTTCTTTTTCTTTTCTTCTTTTTTACATTAGACACTCTTAATAAGTTAAGTGTGATGCTTTAACAAAATTCATCGAACGGTTAACAACGAATTAGAGATTCAGAAGTTCAAGTTATCACGTAAAATCAAAGGTAATTTCTCATCCTTGAGCCTAATGCCAATTTGATTCAAGTTATCAAACCATTAAATTACTGAAGTTAGACTGTATTTAGTTTGATTTTTAAGATTTAGGCCCCTTTAATTATTTTTAGCGGCAAAATTTATGTTTAACAAAGTAGGTTGACAAAATCGAATAAGACAACAATAGGAAGCAAATAAAATATATAACCTAGATAAACTTCAATTCAAAAGAGTATTTATTTGTTTTTTAGGAAATAAACACTATTAATTGAGTTCGTCTGCTAATTAAATTAAAATTCTCAAATTAACATATGCTAATGCCATTCATTAACATATCCAATCAACGATAAACTCCGGCTATAAAACATTACGGCAGAAGAAACGTTCGTGTGTTTCTTCTCCGAGATTACCATAACAAAATGCTGCAACAATTAAGAGAATAAAGCAGAACCGTACAACATACAGAAACAATTCAATAATGATTATAATTACATATTATTATAATGATTATTTTTTTCGCGGTGCCAACAATATAAAAACTAGTTCAAAACGCGTTTGCCGAGTGAAAGTGAATTGAAGTAAATTTTGTTTTGCATTTATAATTACAATTCGAACTGGTTGAAAGATCAAGGACAAATTATTTTTGTCACATTTGACATAAATTAATCAAACATGACGTACAAATTGAGAATGCCGCGAATGATGCGAGAGGGCAACTTGAAAGTGGCGGTGAAGGGCTGCGCGTTCGTCCTCATCGTGCTCCTGCTGTGATTCCCCGCGCCGAGGAATCCCACACGCAACAGACGAAGCGTTGCGAAGCTCCGGACCGTTCCCCGGACCCTGGTACAGCGGGCGACCTCGACGGGGATGCTGGCCGAAACGAAACCCTATCGTCGCACCACGCAAACAATGCCCGTGGACGATCGACGACGAACGTAACTTTCTATGCCCGTGTAAAATTATCGGTTTTATTGCAGCAAAAAAAAACGAAAGTATACGAAACTGCCGTTTTGAACGAACGGCAGGAGCGTAGGTCCTGATCGTCGGACCGTTTTATTTGTTTGTTTTTGGTCGAACTTCAAACAAATTATTCGTGGATTAATCACTTCTCTAATGTCAGTTTTATTTTTAATAAATATGCCTTGAACAGTGAATGTTGTTTTATTAGTTATAGTTAAGTTTTATGACTCGTTCTTTAAACATACATTTCCTGTCGATTTGGAAGTTCAGTACGACTTCCGGATACGGCAGAAAAAAACATTGAACACACAGACACATACACACACCCATAGATCGCGCACCGAGAGATCGTCGGGCGTCTCGTGCACGTTTCCTGCGGGCCGGCGGCCTTCTTCTCCTGCAGCGACCGGTTCAGTCGTCAGGCGCCCTCGCACGCGGACACCACGTCCTGTCGCGCTCTTCTTCGGCCTCGTGTATGCGCGTTTGTGGTTCCTGAAATGTAGTTCTGTGCCGTAGACATTTCTTCACTGTTTTACGTTGGAGTTTTAATATTGTTTCGAATTGGTGGTGATTTTGTGTCGATGTAAGTCATGTCCGTAACATTTTGGATTGTGCACGGCAGATTTACTTTCATTTACGTTCCAAGGTGACCAGTCGTTTGTTTTATTTCGAGTGTGAACGGTCTCTGGTTTGGTTGTGGACTGAAGCAAGAGTTTAATGTTAAAGCAAACGGATTAATAAGTTTCCTCCTGCATAAACATTCTATTTTAAATTTAAATGGTTGCTGGAAATATTCAAGTAAAATGCCTTGACTATTTTATGTTGGTTTTGGAAACCTTGAATGCATCAATCACTCAGTTATTGATCAAAATGCATCTGCTAACGTTAACAAATGTTGCTGACAAAAAGTTTAGTTTAGGAATGACGTAAATATAATACATATATTCATTCTTTATTAAATATTTAAGCTAAATCAAACAAGATCATTGACAAAAATAGATCAAAAAATCGTTGATAAGTTTATCTTATGAACGTTTGCAAAATTTGCTCATTATAAATTAAGTGCATTAATTTATTATGAAAGCAAACTTAAAATAAATCGAATTATATAAGTAATTACATAAAATAAAACAGTTTTTGCATTAGATTTCTATATTAATTTATTCAAATTAATTTTCTAATTAGTTTCCAATCAATACATTTATTGAAAAGTACGTTCGGAACAAAGGCAATAAAGTTACATTGAATTGTAAAATTTAAATCTGTCCCATGAATAATTTGTACCAGGAATTTGGATTATGCGTTTAAATTTGTCATCATTACGAATATACATTTGCCAACTGGCGTTTCAAATCTTGCGAATCTTCCACTTTCCAATGTTCATATTAAAATTTCAGTTTTTTTTTTTAATTCTAATTAACAAACTTGTTGGATTCGCCCGGGGCACTTTTCCTGCTGACAGGAAGTACAATTTAGGAATTTTACTGAAACCGTGCATAATTGCATTATTGACCTTTGACTTATCGTGCTTCTAACACAATGAAATCGTCGAGAAAGTCGTACAAATTAGGAAACAATTTTAATCTCGTTAAGCCAGGAATCTTCACTTTTAGGGCCTGATTCGGACATTCTCAATTTGGTTAATCGGTTGTAAAATTAATTTTTTTGATACTTTCACTGTTTACAAGAAAAAATATTACATTCTACAACCACATAAAGCAGTTTGTAATGTTGTACGTGATTCTTCCTAGAAACGAAATAACTGTGCATAACATGACAGATTAACCAGAACTTTGTTGGAAAATTATGGGAGTCGCTTTCATTTTTTTGTATTCTTGTATTTTTGTGCGCAGAATAATTATAATCTCGTTAGAGGTTAAAATATATTTACACTTGCTACAATGGTTCAATTTCTTATCTGAAATACTAATTGTGATGTTTTGTAACGCAGCAAACAGAGCAGAATCGAATTGTATAACCGAATATTCTATTTTTCTAAAATAAAAACCATAGAAAACACGATACATACGGACGACATTGTGTGAGGAGTCGCGTTACGCATTCACAATAACAAGCGTAACGAAACTGTTATTAACCGACATAAAAAGTCAATTAAGATAAAACAGTTTCCATCATTTTATATTTCTGCCAACGGCTAGCTAATCGTTCTTTTGTGCTGCATTTTGCAAATTCAACTTCTCATCATTCGTAAACTTCTCAAGTTGATTTTCAACTATTAGAAAGTGTGACGGTGACAATAATGCTATTGCTGATAATGTCCTTTGTTCCATTTTATTTGTTATTGGTACATTAATCGTTTCCTGGTTTATTGTAACCATTCACGTCTATGCTAGTTTATATAAAAAAACACATGGAGTGGCAATGAACTTTTATGTAGTAAAATTCGAAAATGTTAATGAAATTTTTTCTAATCTCAATTTTTGGAATATCGTCTAAATGTCATATTTTTAAAATTGGATTACATGGAGGCACATTTAATCAGTAAAAGTGGTATTTTTATAGAGTGTGATATTGTGATTTTTTAATTGTAGAAAAACATTCTCATTTATTTTCCTAATCCACAATCATTAGTAAATTCCCATAATTATACGGCTTTTAAAAGTCAGTATGTGACTCCATGTAAGATAGATCAAAATCACAGATACAAACACCGAAGGCACAACATACATTTCATATCATACTTTGTAAAATTTAATCTGTTGGCATAAATGTTAAACTAAATCGTTAGTTTTTTGTATTATAATATGTAACTATGTAAACGTATAATCCATTTATCTATTGATGAACACTTTGTGAACTACGATATCGAGTTCCCAATATTTATTACTCTTTGTTCTTATACGTGCTAATTAGTGAACGGAGGTTATTAAAGCTTACAAATATTATAACTATAGGTCTTACTAACCACCCACTTTTCGTTTCAAAGTTTACTTTCTTATAGTCTATTAGTATAAATAAACATTAGCTAGAGAAATTCTGCAGACCTCAATTACGGTTTCTGGAAATTTTTACAAAATTATTTATAGTGGTAAGCCTACCTCAGTTAAATTGAAAGAAGGTCTAGAAGAAACGTAATTAGTTACAAGCGAACTCCAGTCGTGAAAGAAAAAAAAATAAAAATTATTATTAAAAAACATCTACCATTATCCATTCATAAGGAAGTGAGATGGAGTACTAACCTAACCTTCAGAAATAATAGTAGTAGTTTATATAGGTCGATTTGTCAGAGGAAGATCCAAATAACTTTAGAGTGTTTCAAGTACTAAATGTTTAATTTAATTATATTAAAACCTTAGGGTATACTGAATTACTCTGTGTAATAAGCTGTACTGGCAAGTTTTTAAAGATTTTTAATATTATTATTATTTATTTGTTGTGGAACACGCCACTTTTATTCATATTTTATAGTAATTGAAATTTAACCCTGATTGCCATTGAAATTAATCAATAAATGAATATTTTTTATTCTATGTCAAATCTCTCTCAACTAGGCCTTAGTACAATTTTCATAAATATTACTTTTTTGTGAAAATTTCAGGAACAAAGGCCAACATTTAAAAATCATTCACATATTTTAATTCTACAGAAAAATTTTACCCTAGGGCACAACAGGTACAAAATATAAGTTATAATGTCACAAATTTGATAAGTTGTTCACATCAAAATTTGCTTAATTAAAAGCATCTTTTTAAAGAAAGATGTTTTATACTAATTATAAATTTGTTACTTTAAAAATAACGATAAAGGTAATAATTTAAATTGTCCAAACAACAAACTTTTAGAATTTATATAGAATATTTTATTTTTAGTATTAACAAATAAAATTTGCGTAAATTTTATTTTTTGTTGATATCTCTGGAGCATTTAAAAACCATTGACATATTGTAATTCTACGGGAAATTTTACCCTAGAGTTTTTTTTTTTGGAGAACGTGTGAAATTTCCAAAATCTATAAACTAATGTTATTTATGATGCCACAAAGATTTATACAGTTCCCAGTACAGTTTTCGTTCGAGAATTGAAACGCAAAGTTTAGATCTGTGAGCAATTATTAAGTTGTAATTTATCGCTTTGGACCTCTTGTACATTTTGACACGTGGGCGTTAAAACAACTAACGAACCTCATCTCCGAGTGCAAATTAAGATGTACGCCGGGAGATTCGAGATCGGTTGCCACGCGATACGTGCACGACAATCGATTAAAATAAAATAAAAAACTTTTTCCGCCCATTAATTACTGCATAATAATATTTATAACCAATTAGAATTTAATATCGGTCGTTTCGTAACAAAATGAAAACTGCTTTCTCCTTATTTGCAGGATTGTTATTAGAATAAATGCGCTAATGTCTAAATTAATCGTTGCTCATCATCACTGATGTTTCGACACGAGACTAATCCGTTTGAAACGCAAAATTTATGGTAAAAAAAGTAAAAGTGCAAACAAGAAGCTAGACCTCTAATTTTGCGTTGACAAATATAAAATTGTGGAAAAAAATGAATATTTATTGCGTGGTGCCATTTGAAATATTGCACGGTACTTTCACTGTGGCAGTGTTGCAATTATTCACGTCGCACACACAATGAACGGTTCTCCTTCGATTAGATACTGTATTTTAATCAGGCCAACGACACAAGGAAGAAAATCCATCTATTAACGAATTATCGCGTCCAATTTTAACTGTTGTTCGGATTATCCGCTCGATTTGCTCTCTCCATGGGAACCCGAACCCATTACCGTTTCATACAGTGCTCCCGGTATTATCGACCGTCCACCGTTGCACTAAAAAGTTTCTCTCTGCATTTTTACTCGGAAGAATGTCGATAGATACCAAAACAAACTGTTGAAATTTAATCGAACGGTTTCACTGCTCGTCCCGATTTTATCGTTTTTTTTTTTTCGTTTTAGCATAATCCGTGACCCGTAACACTTTTCCCGCGCCGAAACAAAGATAATCACTGGGTCAATAAATGAAATCGAGTTTTTCTGATTTGACCCGAGGAGGTTTAACTTCCTCTTCCATTTCGTCATCTCCAATTAAAACTATTTAGTGCGGTCGGTACAATTTCGAAACTGGGGTTCAATTAAATTTGATGAGTGATGTTGTTTGCGCCAACACTTAATTAAAATCATCTTTCTAAATTATAATGTTTTTTAAATTTAACAATAAATATCAAAATTTAAATTGAACAAAGTACTAAATAAGACAATTATAAATATGAAATAATAGATTTTTATATAAAACTTAAGAAGAAAGACGTATAACAATAATTTTATTAAAAAAATAGTCTTAAACAAAGCTAAATGTTTATTCATATTTAAATTTAACACTGTTTATTTTTTACTATTTATTCCATGAATTTTTTAGTAGTTATTCCATGAATAATATATAAAAAAATTGCACATTTAAAAATTTCCAATTAAAACTGACAAATACAGTTACAAAATATAAGTTACAGAGTCAAATTAAATTTGATGACTTGTTCACATCAACACTTACTAAATCTTTTCGTGGGTACGAACTTAGATGAAACTTTTAATGCCAAAAATTTAAATACATCGTATAAATTAGAAAATATGCAAGAATTAGTTTTTTTCTTGTAGGGGAAGAGATTTAGGGGTTATTTTAAAATGAGTTTTTCTCTTGTACAACTCTTCTAAGATTTGCAAGTCCTCTACTGCACCCTTATCTTCTTGGTCAGATTGAATTTCATTATCTAGAAGGCCCCAAAAATATTCCAATTCCGCTTCTTGTTGTTTGGGACCATCAAGGTCCCACCTTTGAGTCATCACAAATGTTTATCTCTGAGAAAAAATATTTATGCACAATATTTTTGTAATTAGGTCGTTTATGTATAAATAATTTATAATAAATGTGAAACACCCCCTTAAAAATTCTTCCCAAAACAAAACCGTGACATGACAACCTGTTATATTTACAGGTCTTTCCATTATTAGACATGCGAAGGAAGCCATAAACCAACTATAAATGCAGAAAATAGGTTTAACACTTACCTTTGTCAATTGTTAAAATTTTTTTCACTTCAAAACACCATTTTTTCTTCCCAAAAGCACGGGTGCTTCGGTATTATCTTATTTCAATCACTTTTTTAAAACTTTACAATGCCTCTACTTTATTGTAATTTTACTTTGAAGTTTAAAATTAGATTGGACACTATAAATTTAGAGGATAACTTTTTACTAGGGCCCACAAAAAATTAAAAAAAAAATGTGAAAAAAATACTTCCCAGCGCCTAGAAAGGGTTAATTAAAAGTATCTTTTTAAATTGCCATACTAATTTTTCATTACTTAACATTAAATTAACAATAAATGCCATGATTTAAATTGTACAGAAATAACAAACATATAAAAAGATATAAAAACAGATATTTTTGCTTGAATATTATATTTTAGAATTTATATCGAATATTTTATTTTTAATATTAATTACATAAATAAATAATATTATTTTTATATTAAGAACAGTTACAAAATAATATCAATCAAAGTAAATTAGATAACTGTTATTGTTTGGATCAACACTCGTTTAATTAAGGGCTTTCTAAACCACAACATTAATTTTAAATTAACAATAAATGTCAGAATTTAAATTGTTCAAAGTAAAAAACTGAATTTGCTACCACAAGTAATATTTCAATTATTATTTAAAAATAAACAAAATATATATTAAAAAATGGAAAGTTTGTTTAAAAATTGTAACAATGCTAACGACAATTTTATTCAAATAGAAATTAAAATTTATACCTAATACTTTTTATTTTTTAGTATTATTAGACCATATTTATAAACAAATAATAAAAAAATTAAAGATTAAAAATTTCCAGTCAAATTAAATTAGATAACTGTTATTGTTTACATCAACATTTGTTTAATTAAAGGCATTTTTCTAAACTACAGCATAAATTTTAAATTAACAATAAATTCCAACAAATGCATGTAACAATAATTTTATTCAAAAAGTAATTTAAAAATTAAAAATTTAAACTGGAGACTAATAACCTTAAAACAAAACTAGATGTTTATTAACGTTTATACTTAAAATTTTTATTTTTTAGTGTTATTGCAAGAATGCTATAAATAATATACAAAAACAATTTCCAATTAAAACTAACAAGTACAGTTACAAAATTATTTCAATTAAATTAAATTTGATGTGTGTTCTTATTTACGTCATTAGTTGGGAATGTTGTTACTTAAACATAATTGAAAACAATGATAACTGTTTTTTACCTCGACATTATTTGTAACAATTCTTTTTATCGTCACAATACGTGATGAATCTGAATGAAGTTCCTTAATCTGCTCCGAGATCAAAACAACAAACACGCAGTGTTTATATATATATATATATATATATATATATATATATATATATATATATATATATATATATATATATATATATATTTAAACAAAGACAGGATTTCTAATCGCTAGAAGAGTTCAACCTTCGCGTTGTTGTGTTTTTCCTGCACCTAATTTGATGTTGATACCATTTAACGAGTAATTTAACCAGATTATGAACATTACGTCAGCAGAAACGATAATTATCCGAGTTTCTTATCCTAGATAATCGAAAAATCAACAATACGAATTCAATTTTCACTTTCTTGCGCTTCGTTTCAAGGCCTGGCACCATTAATTACGATTACGTGCGTTCAAATTCATTGTTGTCGATTTACGGATAAATTCTCACGGATAATGAATTTTTTTAGACACGTCTTTTGAGATTATTGTTGTAATTCGAATAGACTCGAAAAAAAAATTAATTACGCCATAACCGTCGATTTCAGCATCTGGTAAACATTGACGATTGCTATTTTTAAACCAGTCCTCGAATAATCGTGTTTATTTTAATTGCAAGTTGAACCGTGTGAAAAACTAGCTACTGGTTAATTATAACATGCGTAATTAATATGTTGTAAACGAATTTTCTACGGTGACTCATCAGTTCCACAACCTAATATTTACCTAAATCAGCATGTGATTCATCTATTGACAGTGTATATAAATCTGCCGTGCCCCAAAAATCGCCCATACTTCAATAACACCTAAAATATTTTAGTATAGCAATGCAATGAAGATAAAACACTATCCTGGCAAGGCGGTGATAAACGACCCCGCCTGGTTGGAGATGGACATCTCCAATCAAACCAGAGGTCGTTTGTATGAGGCAAACTGGCTAGACACACAGAAGAACCTCTCATCAAACTCCTCCGCCTCAAACTCGTGGGACAAGTATAGTACTGTTTCTTCGAAACTGGGACAGTATCAGAACATACTGCAAGAACTGAAGAAGGACAACGAAGACCTGTACGCGGTGCCCAACAAACTGAACAAGGTCAAAAAGGAAGGTAGCGTCAGGTTAAAGTATCACAGCGACAAATGTTTGTCGAGGATTAACTCGAAGACTAAAAAGGATTTTGACGAAGAGATGATCAAATATTATTTGCCGTCGCAGACGAAGATACAACGTGAGAGAAGCTTCAAGCAGATCGACGAGAACAAGCCGGTGAAGCGCGAGAGAAGCTTCAAGAAAATCGAAGAGCCGAAACCGGTACCGAAACCGCGACAGAACAAGGAGCAAAAATTCGCCGACGTGATCGACGATCTGCGCAAAGAGATCAAGAAGTCGGTGCGCTTCAACGAGAAGAGCACCGAAATAACCGACGGCAAAAAATCCAACTGTGATAACGAAGACGAATCCACCGACGACGAGGTGACGAAGGAACGTGTCAACGAATGGGTGGTCGACCAGAACAAATATCTGTCCGATAGCAGCTATGTCACCGAAGAGCCGCATAAAAATCTGGACCGCAACGACAGCGGCTACTACGAGCACACGAAAAAAGTGCGGCAGCGGCTGCCCCCTAGAAACATCTACCCCTCGTCGGACGATGAATCGGAAACGTCCCGCGTGTCGAATGATGCGTTCAACGTGTACAAGAGCGGAGTGACGAAACAGCACGTGGTCGTCACTCAGCCCCGCAGGACGGAACAGGTGAACAGGAGGACGGACGGTGATTTTTCGATACCGAGGCCCAAATTGATTGTGCCCGTTCATACTTACGCCGTAAGGAGGAGGAGAACGGGGAATCTGCAGAAACAAAGTGTTTCGGAGTCAAATTACGATTCGGATTTTACAGAACGAGAACAGCAACAAGGCAAGAAAGGTAACGTCTTTTTTCTTTTTTATTGTCTGAGATTTGTAGTTGAGTCTTTCTTCAAGAGCCGACGGGTTAAGCATTCTGTACCTGGAACATTATAGTTTTATAGTTGGAAATATTTTTCTTTTAAAGTGTTTTTACGGTTGAATCAAGTATTAACAATCCTCTTTTTCTTTAACAGCAAAATTACATGTTGTAAAGTGTTTAAATACTTTCTTTGTACAAATTACTACATGCGAAAATAAGGTCAAACTACTATGTGCAAATTCTAGATGTTTGAAACGTTATAAAACACATCGAATGAAACAAATGTAATAAAACGGTAATTTTTATCCATTTAATTAATTCATTGCAACTATTAATTTCTATAAATCACGCTGTTTAAAAATAAATACGTTGAATAAACGCTCGTCTTTTGCAATAAACAATCATCTTAATTGTTTCAATTAACCTAATTAGCAAATTGGAAGATTACGCAGCGGCTTGTTTGCAAAACAGCTGATTGGAACGAAGAAAACGGATAAATGCATGTGTTCGTTGCACCTCCTTTCTATATTATTATTTCGTTATATAATCCAGGAAGTATTCGGCCTGAACACCCGATTTTTTTTCTGTTCGGCCAAAGGTTTAACCGATTTTTCCTTTTAAACTTTCCACAGTTAAAAAATCGATAATTGATCCCAGTCGCGTGTTTTTCTCTCATTGTCAGTTTTTTGCACCTATACGGATCGTTATAAAATGGTTTTTAACGCTGTGCAATTTCACATTATCAGACCATAACTAATTGTGATGCAAACGCCCGGCAATCGGCTTAATTGGGGCATAAATTAAAATATCGATTTTCACACGTCTATTTGCATAAACACACAGACACGAAGACGTTTGAAATTGAGACCGTTAATCCATGCTTCTCTGGTTCGTTTGATGGTGATGGTACGAGCCTTGATATTTTGGATTTCGTTGGAGCATTTCTAAAGTTACATAATTTCTTTTTTATTTAATTCTTGACGCCTTTCCATAACCGTCCAATTCCTAAAAGATGATTAGTTTCAGTATTAAATGAACATAAATGTGAAGGTCATATATTTATATGCAACAATCTATTATTATTATTTTTAAGATCTGCTAAATGTCACCACTTGGATCCTTCAGTTAATTAGTCTAATCTTTACTAAATCATTGCACAAATGCATCATCAGCTAAAACAATCTAAGGTTAACATGTAAAACTAATTGCTATTAAATACCTACATCGATTATTCAACCTTGATTTGTGCAATAACCTGGCGATTTGTAGCAAAAGCCTAAGCAACATCATTAGATCAGATTATAACTTCTGAAAACAAGAAGATATAAATTAAACAATCGTATTTTTTCTCATTATTAATCGTTTATTCAAAATTCATTGGTCCTGTTGAAAAATCAGCATTTCTATCCTTATCCACTTTGAGTGGTACAATAACCAGCAACCCAATTGGGCAATTTGAGACAGAATCCTGAACAACAGTATCCTTGACTACCATCAGGTTGACAGCCGTTTCTATCCGCAATACATTGAGCAAGTGCTACGTCTTGGAGAGCCACAATGGCGAAGACGACGAAGACAATTAGTCCAATAAATTTCATGGTGTCTGTAAATTTAATTTTCAATTCTTTTTAATCAAATAGAAAAATTGAGGTGCTTACCTGATTGTTTTGCCGGTTGAAAGAAATGATGCCTTTTTGGTCTTTCGTTTGATGTTTTATACTTGAATCGTGACGCAGGATTTAATTGTTAAATGAATTAAATTAACAATAATTGCGCATTATTGAAATATTATCAAATTAAAAAATAATAAATAATTAATATTAAAATTTTTGCAAATTTACTGCTACGATGAAAAATTATGAATCATTTCCTTGCGTTTAATTTGGTCAACTTTCGTTGGTCTCCTTTTATGACAACTACGAGGACAAGTTATAAGTTTTAGGGGTCATTGGTTTGATTACCTTTCATTGTGGATATCTTAACACATTGTGAACATTTTTTTTAATTTTATCATCCATATAAGCTCTTGATTTGATTATTTTAAGAACCCAGCAAAGAAAGTGTGATGAATATTAAAAATTTATTGATTCTCTGTATGTATATTGGATATAAGAAACTGTTTTAATTGGTTATGAAGAAAAAATGAGCAATTTCACTTCAATTTTTTCAGCATAGTTTTTTTAAAAAATAAAAAGGCAAACTAAGTTTTAATATAATATATAATATATAATATATAATATATAATATATAATATATAATATATAATATATAATATATAATATATAATATATAATATATAATATATAATATATAATATATAATATATAATATATAATATATAATATATAATATATAATATATAATATATAATATATAATATATAATATATAATATATAATATATAATATATAATATATAATATATAATATATAATATATAATATATAATATATATATATATATATATATATATATATATATATATATATATATATATATATATATATATATATATATATATATATTATATTTTATTGCAACTTCTGTAATCATATGTTATGTTATGATTCTTTTTAAGTTACTGTACATAAGTTAAAAATGTTTGATATTTCTCATTTATATAAAGACATACGTATTTTTATGATGTGAAAGTTTGAACACATCTGTCTTGAATTTTAATTAATTAACATTTATTAGAACATCAAACGATTAAAATTTAATCGCATCATATAACTTTTTGTTCAATTACATTTAAAGTAATCAATAAAAGGATTTATTTTCTATATTATAATAGTTTATTTAAAAACCGTTGGTACAAAGGTGTTTGTAAAATCAACGTCCTTATCCATTTCGAGTGGTACAATAACCAGCAACCCAATTGGGTAATTTGAGACAGAATCCTGAACAACAGTTTCCTTGACTACCATCAGGTTGACAACCGTTTCTATCCGCAATACATTGAGCAATTGCTACGTCTTGAAGGGCCATAATGGCGACGACAATAAATAAAATTAGACCAAGGAATTTCATTGTTTCTATAAAAAGTGTCATAAAAATTATAAAATATATAACAAGTGGAAAAATTAATGACTTACTTTGTCGTTGTTTACTGACTTTATGGCTTTGTTGAACTTAATTATTGTTGTGAGTTTTGGTTTTTATACTCCATAAGTATCAAAATAATTGTGATAATGGATGAATAAATTAATTGATAATAACTATTAATAATTAAAAAAGCACAATTAACATAAATAATTATTCATTTTGAATAATTATTTTCATACCTTACACTATATAACCAGCATTCCGTACTAGTCTTTAGTTTCAGCAATTCACAAAGTAAAATATGAAAATTGCTTATTCATAAAATATTAACATTGTCTTTCGAAATTGTAAATTTAATTTCTTACATCTAGGACAATGAAATAGTCAATATGCGGTTGGTGGAAGATTGTACTACAACTTTTCCTGTTGGGTGTCTGGTTATTGCACCATCAGACAGACACCAAACATCACTATATATTTATTTTTAAGACATAAACATACCAAGCACTTTATTATTTCGTTATATTGCCACAGTTTTACGTAAAATTTTACATGCACAAAGACAATGAGTTCGAAATTTCGTTTTGCAACCGGAGGAAAGTGACGCAATCTATGGATTTCTTGAACTTGCAAGGTCGCACACTAACCGCTTTAAATGGACCCGAAAATCCGGGTTAGTCATAACCAAATCATATGTGTTGGTTTTAATACCAGTCGTTTGCCTTTACATCTAGTAACTTGTTTGTTATATTCTGTTCCTAATCCAACAAAGGCCGTTTGACACGAATACCATACGAAAAAGATCAAAGCGAATCTGGAGCGTACAAAGGCAATTTTCCGTTGAGCCCACACTCGAGCCCATTTGAACTTTTCAACAATGGATAAGTGAAACGTTGGCTTGGCCGTTGCACCAGACGTTCGCGGTTGTTGCGTGGGCCGAACCGCGAATTATTCCGCCGATTTACGACCTCACTCGCGAAGGTGTGCAACTGCACACATTGTTCGTGTGTTGCCTTTTCTCCTTTTACTAAATGATACAATGTTTAAAATGGTAAAGGTTTATTAGAATGCAGTCCCGTTGGTGCAGTAGCCAAAATACCACGTTGGCAGTTTGAGACAGAATGTCGAGCAGCAAATTCCTATTCTTCCGTCAGGCTGACAAAGGCTTCCATTCGGAAGGCACTGGCTTAGAACTAAGCTTAATGAAGATATTATAATTAATACCGAGAGCTTCATCGTCACTAAAAAGAACTCCGTTGTACTGTGATTGTAACTTTGAATATTACTTCAAGTTTTTTATATTACTTTTTATCATTTATTTTGACATATGGATTGATAATAACAACATATTCAGTATAAATATAAATGTTTTATTGAGCCGCAGTTGTGATTAAAAATACAACTATCCAACCTGATTGTGCAAAAATGACTTTAACATCTTTCATGAACAAATTTTACAATTTTACGACAAAAATTATAAAACTTGAAGAGAAGAATTGTTTACTGGCTTAGAACTAAGCTTAATGGAGATATTAAAATTCAAACCAAGAGCTTCATCGTCACTAAAAAGAACTCCGTTGTGCTGTGATTGTAACTTTGAATATTGCTTCAAGGTTTTTATACTCCTTTTTATCATTCACATTGACATATGGATTCATAATAACAATATATTCAGTATAAATATAATTTTTTTATTGAGATACAGTTGTAATTAAAAAACAACTATCCAATCTGATTGTGCAAAAATGATTTTAATATCTTCCATGAACAAATTTTACAATTTTACAACAAAAATTATGAAGCTTTGAAAAGATTAGAATTTTTTTTAATTAAGATTTTTTAAAAGAATTTAAAAAAAGTTACTTCTTTATTTTTTTATTTAAAATATTTTTTAGGATAAATAAAATTCGAACCAAGATTTACCACAACATTTTGAAACCTATAAAATATGTAACATATAATACAATCAATATTATTATTATTATTGTGTATTATATTATGTAAGATTTTATTTTAATGCAAAGAACTTGTGTTTAACAAAAGGATTTTTATTTCCATTTTCAAAAAAAGCTACCACTGAACCATTCCAAGCTCCATAGCTTTGTCAACATGAAATATAAGTTTTATCGTTGTAGGGATCGTCTGTAAGACATTTAATTGAAAAAACACTTATTAATATGTACTCCCATTTAGAATTTAGGATGTTGTAATCATCTCATCATAAAGTAAATGTAGTGTAGTGAATTTTCGGTATTATTCTAATTAATCGATAATTGGTCTTAGAATTGTGGTAGACAGGCAATGCCGTTAGGGGAAAACAGGTATCATCGAAAAGAAAAAATCTCGAGGAGTTTTAGTTGGGGTAGGAGAAATTCGACTTATCGAAGGTTGTACCAAATATTTAGTAGAAGTTATCGACGTTCAATTTATAGAAGTTCGACTGTATTAACAAAATTCGATTCAATAAAAACAAAATATATAAAAATAGATTTCCTACATTTTACAATACTTGAAAATTGCAAATAATATTGAAATTCAAGTTTAGAATATATATATATATATATATATATATATATATATAAAATCAGCAAAATTCTACACTACCGTATCACTGCTACCAATTTTATAAGGCAAAGTTATCGAAATGATTGACGTGCACTTCGATAAAGATTCATTAAAATTTTACACCCACAATTGCCCAACAACAAATGCACAATAAAAAAAAATGGTGTCTTCACCGTTATGAAGCGAAGAGTTTCACATGCGACATGAACGTGTCGCAATTATGGCTTGCAACAGAGTCTAATGCATAACAATTTGCTACTTAACCGTCCAAAACCACTTACGGATGTAAATGGGTCCATCGAAACGGTTTTGTGGCAATTTTCGTGGTAATTTCTTTTTAGCTTTGAGCTGTTTAGATCCGTGTTCATTGTTTAGAACACATGTTTATGCTAAATAGTTGTATAATGGTTTAATTTATACCATTGGGGTTTTGCGGTGTGATGAATTATGTATTTTAACAGCGATTTTTGGTGATAAAAGTCAATGAACAGGGGGAATTAAGTTGTGTAAAATTACAATGCCAATAAATTGAGATAAGCCAGGATATGAATAATTACGTACATATATTAAAATATACATTATCTGTTCCTGTGTTTGTTTTTATAATCAGTTTTCTCTTTCTTTCCTCCACTAAAATTGGTTATTACCGTAATAAACTGTTTTATGGTAATTACGTTAGAAAGTGCAGTTTTGATAATCCTCCGGACACAAAATCAAAACGGCAATTAAACATTTCTTTATTAGTTCTTTGTTCAAACACAAAATCCATTTGTGCAACCGGGAGAGTTTGCATCGGATAATTTCTAAGTGCTTGGCAAGTTTTCAATTACACATTAATAATGGTTCTCGAGATACACAAACCGGCCATTAAAACCCCCCTTCGATTATTTATTAGCCGGCCAGATGATCCATTTCGATACCGGTACTCCACTGGCCTTTTAAACCGGATCCCGCCAAACCTGAACCAATTTCTCGAGTAATTTTTTATACGAGCGATGACGAAGGAGTTTTTTATCGGGCGCGGAAAAAAATATTAATCAGCAAACAATTCAATTTCCGCAATTAAAATCGCGTGGAGCACCGTGAGAACCCGATCGTTTCGGAGATTTCCTGGCGTGAACCCCGAAGGTTCCTCTTCGTCGTTACGTAAAACCGGTGGAAAAAAAAGACATGCGACGGTTGCATAAACCGAATCCAGACACTTCAATGGAAAACTGGCCACACGGATCGGACGTTGGCAGACCGACGACACATCTCGGATAGTTTTTTTTTTTTCTTTTATTTTTATAAATTAAACTGGTTCTCCGGAACGTCGAGATGCCGGGAAGCCGACACGGCCAACCTTGGGAACGGCGCGCGTAAATCGAAATTCTGTAATTGTCTTTTGACTCGTCTTTCATCACTTTGAGAATCATGCGTAATTAAGAGAGGGTTTTGTTTCTGTCTTATGGTGATTAATATCTTTCCTCTATAATGTCTTCAATAATATTGAAAATATGAAAATTTGCAGAATTTAACTTTATGCTGGGAAAATTTCTTTCAAAATTATACAATTTTACGACACAGATCATTTTAAAAATTTGAATATTTTTTTCGAACTTCAAATGCACACATCATTAAAATTCCAAAAATGTTACAATATTAAAAGACAGTTTTTGAAAATGACATTTTTTGACTAATTTCCACATACTCACTTTTTATTTTTTGTTTTGAAAAAATTGATAATAAGGCAAATCAATATTCCTCAATTGAAATACAGTACAATTTCTATAACTCGAACCATGACTTACTTATAAAACAAATTGAGTTATCAAGTCTTTGAGTTATTAAATAAAATACTTATATAGAAATTTATAAATGTGTATTTATCATGTAAGTATGATTTAAGCTAGATATTACAAAAGATACTGCTAAAGTACACTGCTTATCAGAAATAACCTATAATATATATATATATATAGTACATAATACAATCAATATTATTATTATTATGTATTATGTAAAATTTTTCTTTTCATTTTCAAAAAAACTATGGTTAAACCATTCCAGTGAAATATAAACTTTACCATTCTAGATGATTAAAACATTTAAATGGAAAAACCCTTATTAATATGTGCTCCTATTTAGAATTTAGGATGTTGTAATTATGTAAATAGTATAAAATAAGTTTCCAGCATTATTCTAATCAATCGATAATTGGTCTTAGAATTATTGCTGACAGAGAATGTCGTTTACCTGAGACAAGAGAGATTCAACGACTTATCGAAGATTTTGTCAAATGTTTAGTTTAAGTTATCAAGATATTGAAGTAATCGAGTTATAAAATAAAAATTACATATAATTTTCACCCCGGGATTCTGGGATTTAATATTTTGTAATTGTTGTTGTAATGTCCATGTTCAACAGCGATTTTCATGCTGAAAATCTTATTTACTTCCCGTGAAATTGACGTGGTTGTACAATAACATTTTCACCTTGACAACATTAAAAGGTCGACATTCCTCCAATAATTGAACTTTCCCTGGTAAATATCAATTTTCAATAAGAAACAAGTATTTGGTCCGATCATCTGACGTTTCCTGCCGCAGGAAAGTGAAACTAGCAAACATATTAACGTGGGAAACGAGCAAGTTATGCGAAAATCCCCATGTGCACATCGATAAATTGCAATTTATCTTGATAACAATCAAACGGGAATCGCAATTAATGATGTACCATTCATTCAGTTTGTTACTTTTTTCGGATTGGTAATCATGACAGAAACAGTTTCGTGGTACGAACAATAAGGATCAAAACAAGCCGAGTAGCACGAAAGAAACTGGGTTAGAGGATCATTAAAACGAACTGTAAAATCGTTCGGAACAATGGCATCGTTGTCTGCTGCGAATCGCTCGCGTTTCTGCATCCGAACGGATTGTTTACATAAATTGTAACGCTGCCGATTACAAGATAGCATTATTCCACAACACTTGCTTACGACATGCCAAAGAAGATCGGAAAATCTTGTTAGCGGCCAATTAATCAACAATATCGAAAAAATTTGGGTCGGCGACATGTGGCGACCATGGGTAACGGGCCGGGTGTAATTATAACGATTCGTGATCGATTTTCCACGGATAAATCTTCCAATGGCGTCAATGTCATTAGAAGAATGTCCGACACGCACGTACCTCGGTACCATGTGTGTTTGTATGTATCATACGGTTAAATTATACGGTTGGCGTTTTTACTTTCTTCCTTGGCTCGATTAAATTTCAACTTTTACTGTTAGACCATATGTCCACCGCGAAATTCCGTTATCTGCAAGCCGCAAATTTGTATATACAAAAACATTTTAGGTTTTCATTAACAAAGCTGCGGTTTATCACTTTGTACATCTCGTGAATGGATAAGAGGTAATTTAGGAACGTCAGTCAGTGCTTCACAGAGTAAACCATCAATTGTCAATGATTTACGGATTTCCACCTTTCAAACGCCGCTTCAACAAAACTGGATTTTCTTCGAAAATGATTTACAAAGGTTGTGCCCGTTTCTTTTGTTCGTATTTCGAATCCAAAGGAGGTGTTGTTTTCCGGCGATTATTGCGCAGGGCGTTCGACGTAAACGGACGCACACACTTATCTCGCCCATTGACGGTTTCCGGAATCGTTCTTTCAGCCGTCAGAACAAAGACTTCGTTGCGTTCGTCCTTGTACGTTGGAATGTGAGTCGGATTTTTCCGAATCACGATTGGAAATCAATCGGATAATGAGCGCTTTCTATTATTTATGCACAAGTGAATCCTCCTTCGACGATTCGTATTATGGTTTCGAAACTTGTGTTTATTGTCGACCGATAATTAATGTGGGCATTTTGCTTTTCACTGTTTCGGATTTTGTGGCGAACGAAAGCAAATATGAATTTTAATCGAAAACTTCGTTGCATAATGGACGGGAACGAATTGACGGAAAAAAGTGTGTCTCCTTTCACTTACGCATGGACAATATTAATAATTTCCGGAGACCGATTTATTTGCTCGATACTTTTAGTTCTATTTAAAAAATCTTGCCCATGGGGACTACATTATCGAAAAAGTACTACCTTGATGAAATGACTAGCCTTGATTAAAATTTGTCAATGAACGCGTTTATTTTCCTCATCGTTCCTTTGTTATTGTTTCTTGTTTTTAATTTCTCCCCATCTCGTTTAATGTAAATGAGTGAAAACGATCGCGTCGATACCATAACACGTACTTGTTAATTGAAAATGAAAAAAACGTGCAGTACGGCGCATTAATTATTAATAAATTTTTTGCCGACGATTTCTAATGTCGTTAAAATGTTTCATGTGTGCGTTTTTCGTCAGAGAAAACGTAGGCATACATGTAGAGAAAACCCGCCGTATTTATTGACTTTGACACACTACTTATACACAGTGGTCCAGAGTTACATTAGAAAAATTTTTACTCGAAAACGAGACAAGTTTTGTTGAATAACTGGCGCCCGGAATGTCGTAACTTGCACACGAAAGTGGCCATCAATCTCCGTTTTTGACCCATGACACCGCAGATTCCGCGGAATCTCGTGAATCTGCGAGCCGCTCAGCTCAACGAAAGTTCCTTCGTGATTCTCATCGTCGACCTTTTTCTTTACATTGCCAAAGGTTATGATCGTACCAAGTCGAGAGGAACATTAATCGACGACCGTAGAAAGTCTCGTAATCATAGATGATTTACTGATTGTTGTCTCAGGATTAATCGAATATTGTCAGATTATGCAACTCAGATTACATGAGGGGTAGTTGTTAAGGGCTGATTCAGTTGGCAGCACTTCACCCTTCTTCACAGTTTGTAAATAAAATAATGTTTTCTTAGGTTATAAAAATTGTAATGTGATAATAACAACTAAATTTATTTATTTATTTATTGAACGTTTCTGTGATATGTAATTATAGTATGTATAGTCTGAAGAGAAGTTATTAACAAAGTTATCACAAAAAAATAAACAAAGGGTTTCATAATGTTGCCAATATTTAGACTTATAATAAAATTGTACGAGATGGTTATTTCTTACCCCTCTAAAGTTCTGACTATAATGTACAAGTATTTCCAGAAGAATGATAAATATGAGGGTATAAACTTTCTATTAAGTAACTGATAAAAGACAAATAGTAATGTATTCATTGTTATTTTCAGAGGGTTGTGTAGAGGTGTCCCGCGAGGACAAATTCCTGAGTACCCTGACGCCAGGCAAGGTGCTTGGTGAGCTGGCAATCCTCTACAATTGTCAGAGGACTGCCACCATCAAGGCAGCGACCGACTGCAAGTTATGGGCCATCGAGCGGCAATGTTTCCAAACTATCATGATGAGGACCGGCCTCATCAGACAAGCCGAGTACACCGATTTCCTCAAAAGGTATATGTATTACATTCCAATCTCACAAAAATATACTAATTCCCAAATTTTTTTAGTGTGCCGATATTCAAGAACTTGCCAGAGGACACCCTCATAAAGATCTCAGACGTGCTCGAGGAGACGTTCTATGCGTACGGCGACTACATCATAAGACAAGGCGCAAGAGGCGACACCTTCTTCATCATCAGCAAGGGACGCGTGAAGGTCACGAAACGGGTTCCCGAATCGCAGGAAGAACAGTACATCCGTACACTCACCAAGGGCGATTTCTTTGGCGAAAAAGCCTTGCAAGGGTAAATCATTGTAATCTCATTTATATTGTTTAAAATCAACATATTAAAATAATAAACAGCTTGGTAACCATGTTGTTGGTGTTTTTATAGAGACGATTTACGTACTGCAAACATTATCGTTGATGATCCTGAGGGTGTTTCTTGCCTTGTAATCGATCACGAAACCTTTAACCAATTAATTTCGAATCTGGACGAAATCAGAACCAAATACAGGGACGAGAGCAACGACAGGAAAAGGTAACATTAATGTTTTATTCTCACTAATTAATTACAAATAAAAATTAACGAAATCAATAAATATTTGGTATTTTTATAATTACAAGCATAATTTGGACATTTAGTAAGTATACTAAACTCAGAATAATAATATTATAATATTAATTTATATGGTACATAACACAAGGTTGAATAATTGTTGGGTTTTTAGATTAAATGAAGAGTTCGAGAATGTGAAACTCTCCGACCTGAAGGTGCTGACAACTCTCGGCGTGGGCGGATTCGGCAGAGTCGAACTGGTCCAAATCGTCGGCAAACAGTCCCGTTCGTTCGCCCTGAAACAGATGAAGAAGGCGCAAATCGTCGAAACTCGCCAACAGCAGCACATCATGAGCGAGAAGGAGATAATGGGCGAAGCGAACTGTGACTTCATCGTGAAATTGTATAAGACGTTCAGGGACGCGAAGTACCTGTACATGCTGATGGAGAGCTGCCTTGGCGGTGAACTGTGGACCGTGCTGAGGGACAAGGGCTATTTCGACGATAGCACGACTCGGTTTTATACCGCGTGTGTTGTGGAGGCCTTCGACTATCTGCACACCAGGAACATCATTTACAGGGATCTCAAGCCGGAGAATCTGCTGCTTGACGTCCAAGGTATACATCTACTTATTAAATCGAGTTTACAAATTAAATCTCTAATCGCCCTGTTTGTGTTTTATGTAGGATATGTAAAATTGGTGGATTTCGGCTTCGCTAAGAAGCTGCAATCTGGCAGGAAGACTTGGACGTTCTGCGGCACACCGGAATACGTCGCTCCAGAAGTTATTCTTAACAAAGGTCATGATATTAGTGCCGATTATTGGTCTCTGGGTGTGCTAATGTTCGAATTACTAACTGGTAAGTTTTATCAATTGAAATTTAATTGAAGATTTTATTTTATTTTATTTTTAAAGGCACTCCGCCATTTACTGGTTCCGACCCAATGAAGACCTATAATATAATCCTCAAGGGTATTGATGCAATCGACTTCCCCAGGAACATAACGCGTAACGCTATGGCGTTGATCAAGAAGCTTTGCAGAGACAATCCGGCCGAACGGTTGGGCTATCAAAAAGGAGGAATCAGCGAAATACAGAAACACAAGTACGTTTTTACGATGTGATTTTTATATTAAACAAACGTAACGTATACGTGTTTTAGGTGGTTTGATGGATTTAACTGGGAGGGTCTGGTGAACAGAACCCTGACGCCACCGATCTTGCCCCAGGTGAAGCACGTGACGGACACATCGAACTTCGACGACTATCCGCCGGACGCGGACGGACCTCCCCAGGACGACCTATCCGGATGGGACGCGAATTTCTAGCCAATAATTGATCAAAAGTGTATTAGGAGACTGTGCCTCGATTCGTTTTGCGAAACTCTGAAAATGGCTTTTGGATTATGTCGCGCCATGTGTGCCAAATCTCTTCCATGTTTTGTGATTTGCGCGAAAGTTTTTTACATGACACTCGTTTTTAAAATTAATTTTTAGTACTGATATGTGGTCGTCCCCTCTAATCTCATGGGTTAATTTGTTTTTAAATCGCGTATGTTTTGAGTCGTGTGCCATTTTACTTGCAATTAAGTTTTTATATGGATTTCAGTTTTATCGCAGTTTTGATTAATTGTAATTTACTTTAATGACTGTACATATACCAGAAAGTTACCCTGAATTGCTTTTGAAATGTGTATAGTAAATTAATGAATTATAGGGCAATAAAATATTTTTTATAAGCTAAAAATATTGTGAATAGATAATTGTAATAAATTCGATTATATTGTATATTATAGACAATAATTAAACAATTGTTGAAATAATAGTGTGAGTTATTTAATTACCTCTTATAAATATTATATAACCAAACAGTTTACTTTAATTTACGTACAACATTTAAGGCTACTTGCAAAAATTTTCTTATATATTTAGGTAAAATTCTATATTTTTCTATATTGAAAATTATTTTTTATTAACAATGTTAAAAAACCAATTGTCTTTGAGACAACATCTGAAAAATGATATTTTTTATTCGATTTTAACAAACTTTTTTTTTATTGTACAGTTTGAAAATATTATACTTATAGACATAATTTCACGTTTTTCACACCCAGATGCAAAACCTACTGGGCAAACTTTTAACCATGAATATTGAAAAAATTAGCATAAAAAGAATATGATTTTCAATTTTTTAAGACAATTGTGCACAATTTTTATAAAATTTGGTATATATCCATTTAAGGAGGAGTTTAATCGAGTTTAATCTAGTGGTGTACTTAGATTTTTTATAAAAAATTTGTTAGTACGATTTCTAATCACCCGGTAGGTTTTGGTTTTGGCCATAAAATGTGACAATTTGCACATATTTTTATGCTTTACAATTAAAAAAAAAGTATGTCGGACAAAAAACACGGGATGTCCCACTTTCAAATAGATCACAATATATATAATTAAGGTTTTTATATTTGAATTTCAACTTTCATTCGTTTCGCGTTCCCCGACTTCCTAACTTCTCGTGTGTTCTTTTTATACTCATATATACCTACCTCCAAAAATCCCTTAGTTTAGTTGCAAACACCGTATTATTATACTTACCGTTTAATGTTTTCCCTTTGTTCTTTTATTTATGTAATATTAGATTTTAATAAATTTGCATGATATATGGTAATTTTTATTGCGTTTCTTACTATTACTGCTATTTTGTATGACAATCCATAGGAATAAATTAAAATTAAAATTTTGATAGGCTTATTAATAATTCTAAAAACAATAGATTATTTTAAGAACCTCCAATAAAAACAAAATAATGTTACTCAACAATGCATGATGAAATAAAATTAGGTTTTTTTTTAAATGAATATCCCTATTTATTTATTCATTCATTATTTTACTTTCAGTTAATTGACAGTTTTAAGAAAACCGTAAAGATCTGTATATAATAAAATGTGCTAAAACTAACAATTAAGAATTTCACATACTTCGTTTGTTTTTAATTTTGACAGTAATATCCCCGCGTCAAAGAATTGACTAGCGGTGCTGCCATAAGGCGGCCAATACGAAAAAGTATTAAACTCTAAATTGTTTATTCAAACGTTATAGCGCAAAACATTCAAAATGGACAAATACAACAAGAGAAATTTAGAAGAAGAATTAATCGACGACTGGTGTGCCTTAATGCATACAACCTATGACGAGTATTACGAACCACTTGCAACGGAGGAGGATATCTATTTCCTAAAAATGTGCTGTGATACATTTCAAGTGGATATTTATGTTTTCATATTGAGCTTAGAAATACTGGAGAAGTACTATAGGATTTGCTACGTAAATAACATAGCAGTGATCGATCGAAGTTTGGCAGGTGGGATCGCATTTTTAACCGCTAATAAATGCACGGGTGCAGAAATTTACATCAAAGTACCAAATATTTGCGACTATTTAAATTTTAGGAAAAAAAACATTTACAATCAAAACCTAATTCGACAAGCTGAACTTCACATATTGAAAACGATAAATGGAAACATTCCCATTACTACTAAGGTTGAGGATTTGATGATTGTTTTGGAAAAGTTTTTGCGACAGTCGTATCTAAACATCGACCTCGTAAATATCTCTTTAAAGGTGTTGGAAATGATCTACATGTTACGTCACAAGTGGTTTTTTAATTTGAGAAACCATTACAAGTGTACTTCTGAAACAATGCTAATTTTTAGAAATTTAATGAAAAATAAGTTTTATCTGCCCATTGGAATTTTAGTAACCTCCATAAAACTGATTGGAATCCAACACATTTTGAACATACAAAATGTTATTAATGATCTGTCACAGCAAGGACATATAGAAGAAATCCATATTGAAATTTTATTGGATAATCTCAGTAATATTATTATGAAATTTTTTCCCATTATGAACTTTAACAAATTAGTATAGGAATATACTAACTGTGCAATAAAACAACTATTTAAATATTATTATTTATTTACAACCACTTCACTACATAATAATTCCTTTTGCCTACTCTTAATAGTGAAATATTATTGGCCATTCTGTGCACATTCATATTCAATATTTCATTTGGATTTTTTGATTTCTGTTGATTAATATAAAATCCACCTGCATTTATTATTCTTACAGCATCATCTGTAACAAATTTAATAGTACATTAAACATTAACAATTTTTTTAATTACTTACTTATAGTGGGAAAACATCCAACTTTCATACTCAAATCTAAAATAGACTGTCCAGCTTCAGGTAAAATTTCAACAATAGTCGCCCCTTCAAACAACTGACACACTTCAGCAGCATTCATTTGTCCAAGTGCTTCAATGCTTCCACCATACATGACTTCTGAAGCTCTTTGTGCTTTTTCCAATCCATCTTTTCCATGTACTAACAAAGTAGTTTGTTCTGCCAACCTTTTATGAGGTAATTTGAGTTCAGGCTTTTCATTGTGACGACGCATTAAATCAGAAATTGCGCCGACGGTGTCGAACGTAAAGAGTTTCAGCATTTTTTCAACATCTGCGTCGGTTTGCCGCATCCAAAACTGATAATAATTGAAAGGGGATGTTTTTTCCGGCGATAACCAAACAGCGTTTCCCGCTGACTTTCCAAATTTATCTCCCATTTCCGTTGTAATTAATGGAACAGTCAATCCAAAGACTGGTTTCTTACATACTTTACTAATAAGTTCATGACCAGACATAATGTTTCCCATCTGATCATTTCCTCCTATCTATAACAAATTCACCTATAATTATTCATATAAGAATGCATAAAAAAATAATTACCTGGAATGAACAGTCATATTCTCTGAATAAATGCAACCAATCATATGCTTGAAATAACTGATAACTAAACTCAGTAAAGCTCATGCCAGTTGGTGATTGCAATCTGGTTTGTACACTTGTTCTTGATAATAAAGTTCCCATTCTTAAATGCCTTCCAACTCTTCCTATTAATTCAGTTGGTGTCATTTTTTTGTACCAATCATCATTGTTAAGTATTCTAAAATGTTTAATTGAATGATTTGCTTAAATGTTGTAAAATATGTTACCTTACTGGTTTAAGTTTATCTTCGTCCTTCCAGATGTATTTTTCATGATTTTCAAATACTGTTTTTATATTTTGGTAAATACCTTTCACATTTTCATCTATAAGTTTCAATTTCATTTCCTCTCTTTCAGTTGTTCTACCACTTGGATCACCTATTTTTGCTGTGGCACCTCCAACCTTAAAATAACAAAATATACACTTTTTTATTTAAATAATTAACAAAATACATACAAGGGCCAATGGTTGATGACCACTTCTTTGCCAGTGTATTAAGTTAACCAAAACCAATAAATTTCCAACATGTAAACTGTCTGCTGTTGGATCAAATCCTGCATAAACCGTCTGTGTCTTTGCGTTCATTAAATCTGTGACTGAGTTACTGAAAATCAAGTTTAGGTATGTAATACTATAAAAGAATAAGTTATTAACTTACGCCGCAGTATCAGGAAATATATCCTGGAACATGCCTCTTTCCTTTAATTTTAGTATGTTTCTGTTGGAATAGTGCCTTTTTATTTGTAAAATATTGCGAGAATCCCATTTTCTTAAGATTTTTATCAACATGGTAATTTGGGTTAAAATACATAACCTCTATTGAACATTTGAACTATTATTTCTATTAACTACATCGCTTCAACCAGAATTTCGTGAACTATTCTCTTGGGTGTACGGTTGGCATAGTAACGCTTCTAACCTAAAATAACATTGAAATTTAAATTTTTAAAAAGTACATCCTCATTTATTTGATTTAGACGTGACCGCTGTTATAAATTTGTTTACCAGTAAATTTAAAAAGAAAATGAAATATATTTTCGGTTCTTGATTGTTTTGCATTCCATGGGTCGTCAGATACATCACAGATCAAAATTGAATTTTAGTACAAATGCAGTTTAGAAATATTTTTCATATTCATATTTCATAACAAATTTTTATGTATAAAATTAATTTAATTTTGTTAGTGGGATTACCACGACAAAAATTTGTAGAAAATATATTTAATTGAATTTCACGGAAATATTCAATTTACAATATTTGTAATTTTACAAATGAAATAAAATCTAAATACATATATCAACGAATTAAAAAAAAGAATTTATTTAATTAAATTTGAAACTAAATAATCAATACAATATGACTTATTTATTAACGTAACTTGTTGGTACGAAAAACAGAAACGGAGTATGCTGGCAAATAATCACAAACAAAATGAACTTAATAAATAAAAAGAAAATATGTTGGTAAATTTAAGTTAAAACAAGAACAAAACTTCTTAAATCGCTATGTTTACAGCGCTGAATTGAGAAATACCAGAATTTAACGACTAAAAGTAACCTTTGATTTGCGAAGATCAGATACAAAACACGGTGTGACCTCTCTGGTGATGTCGCAGTTATTTTTGAAATCTTTTATTTACTGCGGACGCTACTCTACTTGACCTGTCCCTACTCCATCAAATTGGCCCGTCCCTGATCGGGACTGTCACTTCAATAACATTGCACTAACACTTCACTGACCCTTAACAAATAGTAGAACGTCACTCTTTGGTAACACTCACTAGCATTTCAATAATATCAACAAAAAAGTGAACTTCAAAGGTTAATTGACTGAAATCTAATCGAATAATTAACTGTCTTTAAGAACAAATTTCTTGCATCTTTCCACTCAATCAATGATGAAATATTTTATAATATTTATTATATTTTCGATATTTGAAACAGTGCGAGTTTTTAAGATTTCGTTTAGTATTAAATTCATTAATTCAAGAGAATAAAAACTGAAATGAAAACTGAAAATTGTTGGAAAATCAAACGTTGAAATAATCATTATCTATTTCAAATTAGTTTTCGAGGATATCACTTGTACCAGTGAAGGATAAGTGAATAAATTTCAACAGTAATGTGAACGTCTTAAATGCAGATTGTAAATCTAATAAAAAACATCTTGAAGTAGAATTGCCTTAACGAAGATATACTGCGATTGTAGCAAAAAATTATAATAAAATTTTGTATGTATTTTGATAATGAAGAAGTGGTACCGTGGCAAGAAAATTGAGTTAAAAAAAATTTAACTTTATTAAGCTAAATAAAGTAATATTAAAAATCTCATAAACATAAATGTAATGTTAATATTATATTAACACATACTATTTACTATGACTATTAATAGTTAATACTAAAAATAAGAATAGGCATGGTTAAGGTATAATAAATAGTAATAGATAAAAGCATACGATGCTATTTTTAATCAGTGCTTGAAAATTGATCGAAAATTGAATCATGTTTATAAATGACCATATACTATTTATTGACCCCCTGGAATTCAACAGATTTCAGGCAAAATCATTACCTGTCGGTTTTGGTCCCACTATCTGATAGTTTATGAGCCTCAAAAATCTGAGTGTGGTCGAATCCTTTCTCCTTAAATGTGCTGAGTCATACGACCTGGGGTGTATTTTTCACTTACGACTTAGGTAATAACTAACTGAAATGTTCAATGTATTCAAGAATAACACTAAATCAACAATCCATGTTGTGGTCGTTAATTGACTGAATTATAGATAGTCATAGGGGTGGGGTATTTATGATCCATTGTCATCAACTGGGCATGAACTATGACTGACTGAGTGAAAATTTGTTTATATATTTATGAAAAAACTAAAAATAATAATTATATACTTATTTAAAAATAAATAATTAATAAAAGTTTTATAAACAAAAGATCTTATATTTTTAATATAAAAAATTACGATACAATGATCAATTTCATTCTGCATTACTTATTTTAAAAACAATTTTATCCAAATTCAGCAAAAAACGTTTTTTTATTTAAAAATATACGGATCAAATAATATCATTTAGGTCAAGGGGAGAAAAATTGGCTAATTTAATTGTTCTCAAATGTTTTTAGAATTAATATAATTCAAGATAATATCGAATATCCCTCGTAAAGTAAACTCTAAACTACGCCTACTTAGAACGCAAACAACTCCCGTAGCACCAATGTATAAGTTAGTTGCCTACATCGTTAATCAAAATTTTAAAAAAATATTATTTTTTTTTAAGTATTAAATTGCACAAAATATGAATATGAAAAATATGAATTAAATAAATAATAGATGCATAATGTTCGACATAAATCAAGAGACAATACTAAAGTTGGCAACATTAGTGACATATCCAAATCCCCAGTATCATTGACACGTCCGTATCACGCCACCCTTATTTCTCTTCAACATAAGGTCGAGAATCGCAACGAAAACCCAAACACTGACCCGTCAATTGTCTCTCTCCGATCCGTGTGCGATAGACAGAGACGGTGCGAAAGTTTTCATGACAGCCATTTCAACTTGCCGTTGGTTCGGACAGTCGTGAAATCGGAATTTGAAGTGCGTTTTTTTTCTCGATAAGTAACACGGGGTGTGGGTGCGTGCGTTGTGTGAACGGCGACGACCCGAGCATCGCAATGGAATAAAATTTCGGGCGTCGCTTGACGGTGACATGAGAATAATATAGCGCGATGGCCTCCAATTCCACGTTCGAGGTAAAGGTGCTGATGGCCAAGGGCAAGCGGGCCACCGCCGCCTATGTACTGGCCAGCTGCAGCACCACCACCAACTCGAAGCCCCTGAACGAAGTGCTCGACAACGTCCTCAACCCCGCCAAACCGATCTACGAATGGGAGACCGTCGACTGGTGCAAGTGGCTCATGGCCGGGGGCAGAACGCCCGACGAATTCAGCAATATAGGTAATGCACAATCAACGCAAATAATACGATTCATTTTTCAGTTTTTCATTATTTCATCCGTCTATTTGACGTCTTACCATGCGAACGGCCTTCGAAGTACGTTTCTTCGGGACGACACCGTGACTCACGTCAGTTTTGGTTCGCGACACTGTTTCGTTACATCATCGACGGATTTTCTTTACGAATCGTCCAAATTCTTTTCTACCACACATTTTGTTTTGTCCCGAAAAAATTATTCACAAACATTTTTATTTATTACTTTGCCAAGTCATTAGAGAAAGTTACAGTTGTTGTTGTTTTTGTGATTGTATCTTTGCATCATCATAATGAATATCTATTTTTTAATTATTTTTGAGGTCTTTCACTAACAATTCTCTCTTAATTATCATCATCAACAATAGTTTTATTTAATTAAGTAATTTATACTTTAGTCTTCAACTACAGTAAAGCTCAGTTATAACATACCTCAGAAAGAAGGAACTATTTATTATTCTTTGATTCTTTGATTTTGAGTAAAATAATTTTATTTAATATAACAAAGCCAAGTTTTAACCATCTTAATAAGGAGATCTTAAAAATAGAAAGGTTATATCAGAATTTCATTAAAAATCATGTATATTCTTGTTGTTTTTTTCTGATAAAAAAGAAACACAGTATATATTCTGATAATCGAATAACACATGATTAAAATAAAACTATTGTTTTATTATGTTGTTATAAAGGGAATAGTAAAATAAAAAAATAATACGTTAAAAAATACATGTAATTAAAAATCTTTTATTATTTGTTCTTTGTATTAGTTTGAACAAGGAAACTATGAGAGGTAACTAATAACCAGGTGCTTTATAAAACCTATTTCTCGATTAGGTAGTCCAATAAGGTCGGCTAGAACTTGTTACTGATTGTTGTTCGAAATTTTTAGAATTTAGATTAAAAATCTCTTCATATTTATAAATATTTATATCTCAATTTTGTTTATCAGAAGTTATAACAAAATGCTATTTAAAAACATCTTTTAAATAATGTGCGTGTTGAATTTTAGCAAGTATTAACTGATAAGATTATTATCAACAATGCACATGTAATCATTTTTATTTACATCAAAGAGGACAACATAACTTGTTGCGCAGTGATTTTCGTGTTTGTTTTATTAAAAACTACTTCCATTCCCATAAAAACTTCTTAGTTAATTTTTCACTCCTTATTTTCAGATTTGAAATTACAATCGTTTAATTACATATTTATCAGTTGATACACGTTCACATTAGTGAAATCAGGATTCTCTAATGTCGGAACATTCAAAAAAATAAAATTTAACAAAACCGATGAACTTCAAATGCCATCTGCGACGAAAAATGTCCGAAAACGCGACGTTCGGTATTCCATTCGGAATGGTGCGCCTCCGTTTCAGTTTTGCGCGATAAAGGTCGACGGCATTTTCGGGGGGCCGACGACCTCTCGCACTCTAATCCGTGTACCGGAGTCGGAACGTTTTTCGTTGAATTTTCCTTCCGGAATGGACTCCGGATTGTGTGTTGGAGTTATTTATTTATTTATTTATTTTTGGCACGGTTAATTGATGCCGAGGAACGCGGAACAAAGTAATGTTGTCCGGTGGAATTCCCTCCCGAAAATCGTACACTTTCACCTAACGAAACAATTGTCTGCGTTTTGTTTTTGTTTGGCATTTGTTTAAGGAAAAGACAAGATTATTTAATGAGAAGTGTGAATTTCTTTACGCAACAATTATCGAATATTATTTCGAAGTAAAATTTTAATTTTGTAAAATAAATCAGGCGAATTTTCGACTGGTGATTGTTACAATAGATTAGATAGAAACGCCAGAACAAAAGTGAAAACGGCCATACGCATTGGAGGCACGCACTCGCGTGAAAAGTGACTCGTCAACGTCGCATCTGATCTATCTCTTCTCGTCTGGTGCTGCCGTTGTTTGCGGGGTCGATGACGTCGATCTCTGATTTTCGGTGTGCAAGGTTAACGGCCTTTTGTTCCACAACTCCGGATAAACCGGACGAAATTTATGCACTTTTATCATTATCACATCGAACGATTGTGCCAATATAATTGTTTCTTATTTCATATCCAGTGAGAGCATACGATAACGCGACGACTTGCGGTTTGGTCTGGACGCCGAACTTTGTCGCGTACCGATGTCGCACGTGCGGCATCTCCCCCTGCATGTCGCTGTGCACCGAGTGCTTCAAGAAGGGCAACCACCAACGCCATGACTTCAACATGTTCCTGAGCCAGGCCGGCGGTGCCTGCGACTGCGGTGACACGTCGGTGATGAAGGAAACCGGGTAAGAAAACCTCCTCACTCACTCCCCAACCGCCTACAATTCTCATTTTTTTCAGATTCTGCGACCGACATGGACCTAACAAGGCGTCGAGCAAGGGCAAGGCGCCGTCAGATCTAATGTGCGTGGCGGAGGCGATGATGCCCCGTATCATACTCCGTCTCATACAACATCTGAGGGAGAACAGCCGTTCGGCCAGCACGGACGCTTACAAGGCCGCCATCCAGGACGCCGAAATGTACATCACGATGTTGTTGGAATTCAACAATATGGGTGGACTGATGCGTCGCGTTATGACTTCCGCCCTCACTAATCCGCAGGTACAGACATTAATCAAATTATACAAGATAGATAAGGTGTCATGGTTTATTAAAGTTTCATTTGAAAACACGACAAGTTCTGTTGCACTTTAAATTTGTTGGATCCATTCGAAGAACATGTACAAAAAACAACTCACGAGAATCGTGTACAAGATTATAATTAGGATGTCTGATGTCCACATTAATGTTGCGAATGACACGTGTCAAAATTGTAATTTACATAATTTGTTATGAATATATAATATAATTTTTTTAAAAAACAAGAAATTGTAGATTTACCGTAGAAATATTTGTAAAATTACTTTGTTTTAGTTTTACTGTTTTAAAATAGACAAAAATAATTCTATAAATTAAAATAGCTTATTTGTATGCCAAATTTTACGTAAATATTAATCTAAAACGAGGATGATTTCAACGCTTTGAAATAGATTCTAATCGTCCAAAAATACTTTTTAACTAGACTATATACAGTTAAAGCTAAATGTGGCCTTAAAATTTGAAACGATATATTAGAACTTCAATAGAAGATGAATAAAGTAATGTGCTTGAGATTAAGACTCGAGTCTTATCAACAATAGAAAAGCTGTTTAATAATTTATGATCATCTAAATCAGAGGTGGACAACCTTTTTGCAGGCAAAGGCTAGTTAATGACAAAGTGAAGTAAAGGCGGGCTGCACTTGTCCATAATTTTGATAATCGATCTCTATATCCCATATAATACTTTCATTTACAAAACGGGCCCATTCCCGAACGTTGCCGACCGATGATCTAAACCTTCACAAGTAATGAATTTTTTAAAAGTGAAACTAGATTTTGAAGTCTCAGTACATGAGGACACTTGATACATTCTTTTTTCTTCTTTATCATCTGTTTCGTTATTGTCCTGAGTTTCTGATTCTTTACCAACATTTACAAGTTCACTAAAATAGGGTAAGCCAATGATGCCTTCATCGAAATATTACTTTTTTCAAGCATCAAATACTATTAGTAGCTAGAAGTGTTACAGCTATTTATTTTTTCAATTAAAATTTGTTTCCAGAAGTTCAATTTTGTGATAGAATTAAATCTTGATTCATAGGTTGTAGGCTAAAAAATAGTTTGGAGACAAGCGGCACAACTTAATTGTGTCTAAATCCACTATTTGTTAATTCCGAATATTTTGGACCGGACTCATTATTTTCTTTATTATCGTATTTTGTTTTGCTATCGTTCTGAAGGTTTTTAAGGGTATCAGTCTTCACAGCTTTCTAATTATTCTTCCGTATTTATAAGTTTCTAAAATGTGCTATAATTATTTTTAAGTGCTCTAATTTCGGCTAAGGAATTGGTCCCTTCTTTAAAATCATTTTCTATCTCCGTTGTTTTATTTGTTGAAGTAAAATCCATATGACGAGAACAATTCTGATTTGTTTTTAAGGACTACTTTTTTCTAGTATCAAATGCTTTCAGAAGTTCAATTTTGCGATATTGAGTCTTAAAGCATTTAATTTGTTTTTCATCCATAGTTTGTAGAAATAAAAAGTAGTTTAATTTGGTTGTAAAAGACAATTTAACGAAATTTAAATTCTCTATCTTTGGATATGAAGGATAGTTATTCATAAACTGGAGCACATCCTTATTGTTATAGTTAAATCCGAATATTTTGGCCTGTGCCCGTTGTTTTTTTTTCACTATAGTCTTCTGTTTAGTTGTCATTCTGAACATTCTTGAGGATATCAGCTTGATTTAAGTCAGGTTTTTTAATTCTTCATTAGTAATATTTACAAGTTTCTAAAATTTCTTGATCGATAGGTTGTAGAAAATACTCAACTTAATTGAGTTTTAATTCTCTATGTAGATATGTAGAATAATTATTATATAAATTCACTCATAACAAACAACTTTTATATGTATTTCTTTAAAAACATGTAATTAAAAATGAAAAGTACATCTTTGTTTTGGGAAATTTGCAAAATATTATTATTGAAACACATTAAAACTTTTTATGAAAAAAACTTTGTATTGGTTTTCTATCTCTGTAAACGAATTGCGTATGTTATAAGCGAGCTTTACTTTGACATCTTTTATGGTTTAATTCTTAATCGTATATTATTAAATTCACGCAGAAATACCGGGTTCTGAACGAGGTGCCAGAAAATCCTAGCACCGAGTACGCACAGTACTTGCATGAGTCGCGTACAATTTACGAGGAGGCATTGAAATCTCTGCCGAACCCCCAACCGATAGACGACTACCGCGACTGTCCGTCGCTCCGGGAGCAACTCGTCCACCGCACGCTGCTCGAGGAACTCGTTTTCTGGACGGTCAAGTTCGAGTTTCCCCAGAAGGTAGTCTGTTTGCTACTCAACATGCTGCCGGATCCCGATTACAAGGAGGCGCTGACAAGATCGTTCGTGCTACACTACAGTCGCATCTCGATGATGCTGGAAAAGTCGCCGGATCCGGACACGCTGAGTAATCGCGTGGTGCACGTCAGCGTGCAGCTGTTCTCGAACGAGGGACTGGCTCTGCGCATGACCGAACAGCTCAATCTTTTGCACGTTATGGTCGTCAGCCTCAAGTACATGATGAGCAAGATCCTAATACAGAATTTACTACACGATCCGCAAAAGAACTTTCATTTCGTGGTTGATTGTGGCAAGCCGGTGATGAAGGACCACTGCTATTGGCCGCTGGTCTCCGATTTAAACAATGTTCTCTCACATCGTCCGGTCGCCCTCAAGTTCATGGCCGATGACACGTTGCTCGAAATGTGGTTTGCATTCCTCGGCGTCTTTCAAGGCATGAACGTCAATCAACGCGAACTCAGTCAACATGTTGAATTTGAACCGAACACATATTACGCCGCTTTCAGCGCCGAACTAGAGGCGAGCGCTTACCCCATGTGGGCGCTCGTTTCCCATCTCACCGACTCTTCAACCGCCGAACTGACCCGCAGAGTTCTTACTGCTTGTTTAAACGAACTAAAAGACTGGCTAGATGCCATCAACTTCACTAGTCCCAGTGTGGTAAGTCTCAAACAAAACAACTCGACTCACGGTCGTTACAAATGCATAATACATTTTACAGAGCGACAGTTTGCAAGTGTCGTTCCATTTGCCGTTGCATCGCTACCTCGCCGTTTTCCTGTGCCAGGCGGTAGCAAAGCAAGGCATCACCTTAAACGAGGTACTTCCCCCGTCGGACATACTCAATCTGCTGATGATGCATCCGCTTCGCGTACAAGTTGCCTTCTATGAAATTCTGAACGGTCTGTGGGTGCGAAATGGACTGCAGATCAAAGGCCAAGCCATGACATACATCCAATGCAATTTCTGTAACTCTATGGTCGATGCGGACTTGTATCTGCTGCAGATTTGTTGTACCCGAATACCGGCTGATACTTTCCTGAACATTGTCATAGAAAAGTGAGTATTGTTTGTTTATTCAAAAGAATGTTCTTATAAATTATTAATTTAATTTCAGATTTCATATAAAAGAATGGATGAGTTTATCCCCATACCAAGCGCCTCAAAACGCCTATTTGGAAGGCGAACATGATACTCCGATGCTCGAAAGTTTCCTTACGTTCCTCGCGACGCTGGTGAGCGTGCGCACCAACCTAGGTTTACCCGAAACCGCCCTGAATCGTCTCGAAATGGTCACGTTGCTTTGCATGGGCGACAAGACACATTCGCAGCTGATGGAACTGATGCCCGAACGTTGCGGCACCTCGCAGAGCCGCGATTTTGAATCTCTGTTGGCCGAAGTGGCCGACTATAGGGCGCCAGCTTTGGAGGCGAGCGGCAACATGCAGCAGGGCATGTACGTGCCCAAAGCGAAAGTGTGGGAGCTCCAGTACGATCCCGTCCACGTTTTGTTGCGTGCCGTACACAGAAGAGACTTCCAAACATCTATGGATCGATACACCGAATAGTAAGCAGTCTACTTAATTATTTATTAGTTTTTGGTAAATGTGTTGTTGTAGTGCGAGGTGTGCCAATAAATTGAAAGCAGGCACGAGTCCCTGGCCTCCGTTCAGAAGCCCGGCCGAATGTGGCGAAGCCTACGAAGATCCGCGACATATTTTGAGGTCTAGGGTGTTCCACGCGGCCGCTCTGGTTGTTCTGTATAAGGCGGTGCGCGGACACGTCAACGAACACGTGATGGCTTTGGTCGTTTTCCTGTTGGAACAGGCTGTCATTGTGTCTGATCAAAAAGACGACAAAGACAAGAAAATGTGTCCAAGCGGACCACAACCACCACGCATGCTAGCCGACATGGATTTAACCAACTGGTTCGTCGGCGATTGTCTCTTCGACAATCTTCGTACAGAGATCAGCAGAGTATTCCTCTCGCAAGAACCTGAAGTGTCACCCATCACGTACAGCTCTGACAGCGATCCCGATTGGGACTCGACGGAAGCGGACGCCGAGATTGCGGAGATGGCCCACATAATGCTTAATGAACCGGCAGTCGGCTGGCAGGTCGACATGGTCCAAGATTCATCCGGTATAAGTGATGTAATGCTCTATCGACCGCCGGCCGACTCACCACGGCCTTATCCCGCTCTTCCTTCTTCATCCACGTCCACTTCGTCCGTCTCTACACCGATGGAGGTGGACCGCGTGACCACGGTCGCCACTGATGCTGACATCGAATCTCCCACCGCAGGTACTCTAATAATATTATTTTTAGTTTTTCGTTATTATAGTAATTTCTTTTAGAAACGCCGACCGAACGTCCGGCTCTACCTCCACCAGTTACTATTCCGGCATTGACATCCAGTTCGGAACGGAGGTGGCCCCAAGATTTGTCTGTACTAACCAGACTCGGTTCGGATATGGCACTCGTGCCGTCTACGTCGAAAGCACACCGAAAGAAATACCCGTTGAGACGAAGACTGACTGTCGAGGTAACAACACCGACAATTAAAGTTTTTCTCTATGCAACTGTTTTATTTGTTTTGATAGGGCGCCACGAGCAATCCGCCCTCGGTAAAAGTGAATGAAAGCGTGATATCTTTGCTCCTCCGTCTGCATTCGCAACTTTCCTGCATGCCGGATAGTTTTGGATTAGAAGCGGATGAAGGAGGTCAAGCAGCGTCGTCGTCCACAGAGGACGTACCTCCGATCGGCGACGGCACCTACTACATCGGCCGGTTGTTGCGTCGTATTGCGGCAGCCGACAGCAACTGTCTCCAGTATATAAGGGAGACGCGGATGCGGCTGTGGCCGTCGCAGGAAGTGCGTGAGGAGGCCAAAAAACAGAAGGAGAACCAGGAACGAGAGGAGAGAAGGAGGAGGGCAAAGGAGAGACAGCAAAAGCTAATGCAGGAGTTCGCCAACAAACAGAAGCAATTCATGGAGAAGGCGATGGAGACGGAGGAGAATGAGACTAGGACAGAAGGCGAGGAACCGATTCTCGTTAGCAAACAGGAATACGACTGTGTTATTTGCAACCAAAGGTACAACAATAGTTATGATAAATTGGTACAGTAACTTAATGAATGTTTCAGTACTCCAAGCACCGAAGATAACCCGATGGGTCTGGTCGTTTTAATTCAGGCAACCAGCGTTATCGGTCATAGGCGGAAGTGCGGTCAACCCGAGCGGTCCGTTTTGCCGACCTGCGAGGAGGAACGTGAACAACTTCGAAAAGACGACACTCTGGCGGCGGAGTTCGATCGCCGCGTCGAAGAGCTCGACTGCCACTTTGATCCTGTACGTAATTACTTATGGAATTTCGACTTTTAATAACGTACAACGTTTAATTTTCAGCAATCGTGGTTCCTGTCGGTGAACTCTGGCTGGGACGGCGGTGTGCACGTTCAAACTTGCGGCCACCATCTCCATTTAGACTGTCTACACGCGTACCTGTTATCGCTGAGGTCGCAGCAAAGACAAATAAATCTTTTACATGAGAAGTACGTGTCCGATATTGTAAAAATTTGATCTTAACAATTAACAACAATCATGTTTCAGGGGCGAATATTTATGTCCGTTGTGTCGACAATTGGCTAACTCTGTGCTGCCGTTGTCGCCACAACTCGGTGACAAGGCTCAAATGGTCAGATCCAGACCATCTAGCATGACTCAGGTTTTGGACGAGCTCAGTGAATTTTTAAAAGAAAACGACCAACGACCCGTAAGAAAATTATTGTTTTAAATTTCTAATAAGAACCATTTAACGTCAAGTATTTTCAGAGCAATTCGAATATGGCTGAGGCCATAGGCAAGGTGATGGAGGATATGTCCAGCAGCACTCAATTGAAGCCACTTTTTAAACCGAAATTCGACAAACCTATATCGCAAAGCCTGTTCCTGTTTGTCACGTCGATTGCTCGTACCAATTTGGAAGTCGAACTGGTGCAGCGCGGTGGTTCTCTAGTTTTATCGTCCACTAATCCGCCCAATCCGTTGCTGCCTAAACGCGACTGCATTGGTATGTGTATTATTTTGATTAATGATTGATTAATTGATAATTAAACTGTGATTCAATTTTAGTACCTTTATTGCACGTTTTGGCCGTCCATGCGCGTGTTGCGCGAGTTTTTGCCATGTGGCCGGCTTGGATGACGTTCCAACAGTTGTGCGGTCTCCCACCAAAAACTCCTACGACGTCTTTGGCACCGATTGAACGAGAAGTTCCCTTACTTATTCGTGATCCCACCGCTCTCTTGCTGCAAATGCTTTTACTTCTTCCACTGCACCTTGATCAAAGTAAGCATCGTGATATGAGTTAATTTTATATAAACCGTTTATTTTATATTTTTTATAGCGTATTTTACTACAATGGTCCAGATGGTGTACAATTTACTCTATTACCAAGTAGTAACACAAGTGTCCTTCGGCTTGACAAACGCAGAACGTATGCGAGCCGCAAACTTAAACAACGAAGGCGAATCGATTAAAAACTTGTCGGACGCTTTGGGCCTCATTAATTCTTGTTTGGGCGACACAGAATTTTATATGGAAGATGACAGTTCCGGTGAGAGTAGCACTAAACCCCAAGTAAACATTGTCGCCTTAGAACAACAGGTGAGTTTCAATTGATAGATTGTGATGTTAATATTTACATTTATCGTGTGGTAAATAGGTTCAAAAGTTATGTTTGCCGTTCCTGCGGATCGCCGCCCTTCTTAAGCACCACCTGTACCAACAACCGTTGCCCGACATCCGAACCCCGGCCAGCGAATTCGTTCGTCTGGTTTACTATCTGGAACTGGTGACCGAGTCGATGGATTGGGAATGCTTCAACGCGGCGGTGGCCCTGAATTGGCCGGCCTCGACGGACATGAGCTCCGCATCGCCGCGCAGCTGGTTCGCACAGTTCGGCGTGTTCTCCGCGAAGAGCCAGATCGCTGCCCAGGGATTTCTCAGCGAACAACATCTCGCCTGGCATCCGCCGCGGCTTCTGCAACTGCCTAGGGAGTACGAGAAAATATTCACGGTAATTAATTGGACGCGATAAATTGGATCGAGATAGATATAATGTCGGTTTCGTTTTAGTATTACCACGAAAGGCCGTGCAGCCAGTGCCACAGCGTTGCGCAGGAGACCAGCATTTGTTTGTTGTGCGGCACGATCGTGTGTCTGAAACAGAACTGTTGCAAACAGCAGAACGTGTGCGAGGCGGTGGCGCACGCCCAGGAGTGCGGCGCCGGCACCGGTGTCTTTCTCGTCGTCACCTCCACCTACATCATCGTGATCCGTGGTCATCGAGCCTGTTTGTGGGGCTCGCTCTATTTGGATGATTTCGAGGAGGAGGACCGAGACTTAAAGTACGTTTTGTGAATTGTTTATTTTTCCAATAATTTTACAATTACATTTTCTTTTAGACGTGGTAAACCGTTGTACCTCAGCAAAGACAGGTATCAGCTATTGGAACAGCAGTGGTTGGCACATAGGTTCGACCACACGAAAAAGACATGGGTTATGCACAGGAATGCACTGTAAAATATTAAGGACGATTATTGCGCTCGTTAATGGATATTTTTTTAACACGAAATAAAGGATAATTCTATTGATTTATGAACTGTGATACACAACTGTGCAGCCTAAAAAACGCTAATTCAATTTTATATACGTTTTATAACTAGGATGGGACTCTATGTATATTTACTTTTCGAGTCTGTATATTTGGTCTTTGTTTACTTTTATTCTAGTCTGTGAGTGGGTCGTTGCACATGCGACGAACTAACGGAATGTTTTATTTTATGTTTTTATTCATTATGGGATGGATTGTTTCCACTTTTTCTTTGTTTTGAGATTTGTATTAGTTTGTAATATATACAAAATTCGAGTGTATACATCGTAGAGTTGTCATGGTCAGAATTATCGTCTAAAAGCTGCGAATTTTAAAACGAATGATAAAATTTTAACGTATTAATTATAAATTTATTTTACTGACATCTTCGTATGCAATGTTCACACGGGGATTTCGTTATTTTGTTTGTTTTATTGGGATTATCCGGCAATAATTTTAGACAAAATATTATTGTAAAGCTTGTGATAAAACATTATTGTTAACAATGCTTGAATATTAATTATAGGTTCGTTTTTCTTCTGTCACTTTTTCGTTTAACTTTGCTGAAATTACAAACTGTTATTAATCTTTTCGAATAAGACATCTATATACTTATGACAATTTTTTGTTTTATACTGTTGTATATAAACTTGACAAATGAACAGCTGTAATAATCATTGTTGTGGTAAGAATTAAAAATATGTAAAATATTAAATGATTATATAATTTATATTACCCAAACTCTCGTACAACAAAAATTTTACATAATAAAACATCACGATTATCAAAAAATATTTATTTCAAATTACATAAAAAACAAATTAACAGTAATATTCTAACAAAAACTTCACTCATTAAAAAACATACAGAAATTCATAAAAAATACAAACAATGTTTATAAACTCAAATACAAACTTAGAGGACAATGATCTGACCCGAAAACTTTGTCGTGGATCACCACGTCACACACCTTATCCATAAATCGCTCAGAAACAATGAAATAATCCAAACGCCTGAAACAAAATAATTAGTAACAACACAGTTGTACAAAATTAATCATATTACCATCCAACGTTTCTGGCCCTGGCTTTAGCCATGTATGTCCAAAATGTGTAAGTATCCTTTTGGTCAGGATACAACTTACGGAATACATCGACGTAGCCCTTACTTAAAAATTCTGTCATTCCGTCCCGTTCCTCCTTCGTGAAACCGGCATTCTTGGTGTTGGCTTTGGGATTAGCCAAATCGATTTCCGAATGTGCTACATTCATGTCGCCACAAATGATGACGGGCTTCTTGTCGTTCAATTCCTTGATATAATCCGCAAAAGATTTGTTCCATTCCAGTCTTTTGGGAAGAGTGACTAATTTTCTGCCTGCATTCGGCACGTAAACTCCAACAACGTAATAATCATTGTACTCGGCCGTAATGCACCTGCCTTCGTCGTCTTGAGCCTCATCATCAATTCCAAATTTCACGTCGATTGGTTTGATTTTCGAAAAATAGCCTACGCCTGCGTAACCTTCCTTTTTGCCGACACACCAATATGAATGGTAACCCTCTATATTTTTAATCTGCGACACGACATGTAAAAATATGGAGTTATGACACAAAAAATACACCTCACCTCATTAGGCAATTTGTCTTCACTACATTTGATCTCCTGGAGGCAGATGATGTCTGGTTTCGCATGCTGAAAAATGGAATGTCCATCCTTCTTCACCCAGGCCCTCAGACCGTCAACATTCCAGGACGTCAACGTGAAATTTTGAACATTGCCTATATCAAAATCACCATATTAGAAATAAATTTATCTGATTAAAAATTATTCACCTTCTGCAGATACTCTTTCAGTGCCAAATTGTAAAGACCTCCATTTGGTTAAGGTCTCATTTAGAAGTTCTGAATGACTTGCTGCTTTATTTCCATCATCTTCATCGTTAGGTGGCTTTTCTTTTTTGGGTCGACCACTGGGTTTTTTTGGTGTAACCTTCTCCTTCACTTCTGCTTCCTTTTTGGCTGGTCGTCTACCCCTTTTCTTTGGAAGTTCTTCCTCAACTTCCATATCCCCAGTAACGTGTTCTACAGTTCCATTCTTCAAACCACTTCCTGAAGTTGGCTCAATTTTGTCTTTGTCTTTGTCTTTATTTACGTTTCCGTTCTCCGAGTCGGTTTTGGATTGCTCGCCAGCTTCTGGAAGCTTGTTCCTACCTCTGCCTTTCTTTGGCTTTCCTACTTTATCCGTATTTTTCGGTTCAACATCGGTTTTTTGTTCCGGTTCAGAGTTCTTCGCCTTACCTTTTCCTTTGTTCACTTTATCCCCTGGTGCTTCGGGATCCAATGTTTGCTCTTTAGCAGGCTTTCTTTGAGCCCTCTTTGGCTTATCGCCTAGTGCTTCGGAATCCGGTGTCGACTCTTTGGCGGGCTTTCTTTGAGCCTTCTTTGGCTTATCCTCTGGTGCTTCAGAATCTGGTGTTTGCTCTTTGGCGGGCTTTCTTTGAGCTTTCTTTGATGGTTTTTCCCCGTGATCATTATCAGCCGGCTCTTTGGCTTGGTTTCCTCGTCTCTTGGGGGCTGTTTCATTTTTCTCTTCGTTTGCTTTACTTGGCCCTCCCTTTCGCGCCAATGATTCCGGGTCGGTTGGTTCTTCCTTGGATTTTTTTGGTGGTGATATTTCGGAAGTCTCGGGTTCCGATTTCTTAGATAGTTTACGTTTTGGAGGCATTTTGATGCTCCACTCAAAAAGCTGTTCTAATCTGAAAGAAAACGGACACACAACTATCACCTTGCGCGACTTAAACGAGACTGGACGTGTGAGCGAAGCAAGCGAAAGTAACCGGTCGACTGTCAAAATTTATGGAACAATACACAGGAGAAAAGACCGGGTTTTATACAATGGCAGTTGGAAATCGCGCCAAAATTTTATGTAATGAAAATATCAACAAAATTTATAAGGCATGGAAAATGTGCAAATGATTTTACTTACCTAATCAATCGTTCAAACTAACAACTGCATGAACTGTTTTGAACAACTAAACAACTAGTTACGAAAAAACTTTCTTTCATATGTCACTAGATGATTGGCAAATGTTAAACATGTGTTACTATGGTTTAATTTTATTTATTTATATATTTCATTTTTAAGTTAAAAAATTAAGTAGGCTGGTAATTTTGCAGTTCACAATGTTAGTGTACTCGTTGATTATGGTAAAACTAACAAATATAATGATTTTATTAGACAACCACTGTTACATAAAATTTGAATTTACGTTTATTTTTATTGGAAATCAAAATTTATTGGACATTAATTGCAACAATTTTTATAAGTAAAAAATTAAATTCTTTGGAAATTTTTATTACACTATTTCCTAATATATTCAAATATTCATATTACATTATCGATTTGTTTGTCAAAAACAATATATAAAAGTAAAATAGTCAAACATTACGAGAAAGTAGGAATAAAAGTAATTTTTACTTGTAATAAACTATTTAAAATTTTCAAGAATTTTGAACTACAGTGGTGACCAGAGAAATACATATACACACAATACACCCATTACTATTTAATATTAATTAGGAAATACATATCTTTAATTAAATTCAAACAAAATATTTTATATTTTATCATATCAAAATAATGTCTACTGAAATTAAATCTTAATCGACATAAATGAGCAGTGTGGTTGGTCACAATCATTTAAGAAATATAAATTTGTTAAATAATTTTTACACAACACGTTAATTTGTTGCACCGTTTGTTCGGTGTCATCGTAAATGGCGAGACATATATTCAACATGATATCTGCATCGATTCACTACTTTTCAATTAATAACCACAATTGATGTAAATTTGATGGTTTTTGGTGTTTTAATCGAGACTTTATGATGTTCCTAAGTTTCCTATTGGATTTAGTTCGGACCAGACGCTGATCAATCGAGAACTTCAACATGATTATGTTATGCATAAATTCCATGTAACTGGTAATATATTGTGGGCAAATAGTTCTATTACATCTCTCTTGATATCTATACATGAAATGGTTTATTTCACAATTATTTTCTATAATGGTACTTTACCATGCCAATAAAAGGACCCCTATCATAACATTTCGTCCACCGTTTTTTAAAGTTTTTGTAATGCTTCTAGAAATTGAATTTTTATTTAAAGGGCGACGGACACATTATTTACCGTTTGATCCTATACTATTGAAGTTGTATTCACCACTCCAAAATACTCTTTGCCAAAATTCTAGAGGATAATTAATATATTTTTGTGCAAAATTTAGTTTCGCTCAGATATTATTTTTTTAATCAATCCTTGCTAATTTTCACCATTCAGTTAATGTCGGATTGCTTTACTAGAAACATTAATATTGTATCACTCAATTAATATAATTTTTATTTGCCTAGGAAGGATTTCGTTTAGAGATTATCATAATTTGTCTGTCTATGAAAGGTGTGGGACGTTTTCTTATTGCATTTTTATGATTGCATTGCTTAACATTTGTTAATAATGTAAATATATTGAAAGCTATTTCTTCGGCCTACCAAATCAGACTAATATATGCCATTAAGGTAATACCTACGTCGTTTTTAAAATGAGTACCATAGAAAGCAAACAAACGTATGATATTGAAATATGTTTTAAATATTTACTGAACAAATTTTGAAATAAATGAAATTTATATTTATAACTAGCTAACCCGGCAAACGTTGTTTTGTTATTATTATTATTGTTACAACAAACATGATTCATGGTCCATGTGGTTCTCTTAATAGTTCATCGCCTTGCATGGCAAATGGAAAATGTACTAAAAATTTCCCTAAAGATTTTATCAATGATACGGTCACAAATGTCGACGGATACCTAATATATCGTCGAAGAAATCCTGATGGTTGATCGTAGAAGGGTGAAAATTTAGGATTGTATGAATTTTTGTATGTTGTATCATAAAAAAATAGAAACTTAAAATTTTGTCTAAAAAATAAAAAAAAATTAGGGGTGGACTACTCCTAACATTTAGGGGGATGAAAAATAGATGTTGGCCGATTCTCAGACCTACTCAATACGCTCACAAAATTTCATGAGAATCGGTCAAGCCGTTTCGGAGGAGTATGGGAACGAAAACTGTGACACGAGAATTTTATATATAAGATATGGAAAAAAATGTATAAAGAATATGTTACATTTTATTTATTATTGAGTGCGAAGGGGACTGGTGGGATGAGGGTGAGGAGTGTCTTATTTAATAGGGGATTTCTTGAAGTTTCATTTCCCCCACAGTCAATAAACATCTTCTATTGGATCTAGGAGCAGCGCGCATTTACCTGTAAGGTTTAGTTCTGATCTCAAAACTTGATGAACTGGACTTTGGTGATGTGTGGTTCCAGCAGAATGCAGTCATAGCCCTCAATACGCGAGCATTGAAGAATATTTTAAAAGAACACTTCCCCGTCTTATCTCCTTGGGTGGCGCGGCCCGGTTTGGTTCCGTCCGATTTTTTTGTGGGATTATCTCAATCTATTCTATACTCCGATTGCCTTCGGACCCTACCTCACCTGAGCCATCGTTAAAATATTCGTTTATATGCTTCAAAGAGTTTAGCGGAACTTAATCGGGTAGTATATGTATTAAAAATAGGTGGTGTGATCTTCGAAACAATTAAAAGAATTTAAAATTCAGTTCGTGTACGACTAGAATAAAAAAAATATGACGATATTTCCACTACTTTTTTTTAATTACCCATTTAAATCAGTTTTTGTAGATTAAACGTTACTTTTGTCGCTTCATTGCTTAGATGTTTAAAAATCGACAGTCGGTAAACTTAACGGCTTGCATAATGAACTGGTACGAGTATGTGATACTATACGGCTGTCTAAGCCAATACGGACGAAGAGGCAGGATTAATACTACAAGATTATAAAGAAAATACCAAATATATTTAACTGTATAATTAATTAGAATATAATATTTAAATAATTTAAGCAGCAAGATCAAAAAATCTATCGATAATTAAAGACACTTCATCCGGCTTGTGTTTAATATACTTTTCGGGATTCTTGGTGAAATTTAACACAGAATACCTATAAATTAACAAAATTAATATATTTTATAAAATAATAGTTGCAGCATTACTTATTGTAAAATGCGTTGTATTTTGGAATTATTAACTCCTTGTTGTCTCTCTTGATGCTTTCTCTCAATTGGATGTCAGGAATTGAATAACCTCTTTGTACTTTTGATATTTCCTCGATTTCTTTATTGAAACCCTTTTAATAAATATTTATTATAAAATAGTTTTACAGAAAATATCAAACTTACAGCAAATTTTTCTTTAATAATTGCTCTTTCCTTGTCCTTTAATTTATCCCCAACGATCGGATCATCGCAGTTTATATAATGTAATAATTTATTCCAACTAAAATAAAACTATTACACACAAAAACGCAGATAAAAAACTATTGTAAACCTTTGAGAATATGCCTGTTTGTAATCATCCATAAATTTATAATAATATTCTTCACACTTTGGTTCAGAAATCAAATACAACTCCAGTAAATTCGTTCTTTGTAGTGATTTCAAAACATAATTATTATTATTTAATCTAAACAGAGCTTTCAAAGCACTGTCACTATATTGTTCACTCTTGCTTACTAATGTGTGATTCAGCTGGACCAAAACTTTTTCTAAAATCAATAATTAACATTTAATATTTACAAATATAGGCGTACTTACTAATATATAGTCCAAGTAGAGCTTTATCAGTTCCTTTGACTGTGTCCAATTTGTCTAAAGCTCTAGAATAATTTTGTTCAACAGATAGAACTTTACATATTATATCAGTATAATCCAATAATTGCTCCAAGAACATAATAACATTGCTAGTTAATTCATGTACAGTTCCATCACTTGGCAACTGTGTTACAGAGTCAGACCTTAGACTTTCAATAAAATCTTCCAGTGCTTTTGTTCCCTGAATTAAAACTATTTTATTTTAAATTGCTAAGATAATTTGTATTCAATATCACCGTTGATTGTAACAGTTTGAGAATTGAATCGAATTTGTCCTTAACATGAAGGTGATATTGCTCAATTGTTTTTTCAAACTCAGGTTTTAAAGCCATCATTTGCTTGTATATTGGGAATACAACCAGAACAGTTCCAAAATCGTGCCTTTGAATGCACTTCTTCGCTTTCGCAACGATATTCTGAAATAATATCAATAGTCAATTGATCTGTTATAGAAAAATAAAATTATAGTACTTCTCCATCCTGGACAACAGTATCCATCGATTCGCGAACGATAAGTTCGAAAACTCTGGCTTGGTGCGCCGAAGTAATGATGTCTTTCATCAAAGCCTGCTCGATTTGCATTAATTTGTGCAAAGCCATCACGCAAACTAAATAGTTTTCCATTTCCTGTTCATTGTCAAAATCTTCCCCATTGTAAGAAGAGTCCAAATGTGAGGCTCGCCTTGTGCCTAAAGTTAAACCCGTCGAGTTTTCAAGTGTTTGTGAGGCTCTCAGAAGCATTTTGTTTGCTTTTCTCTCAAACACATTTTGGAGACGGCGAGTTGATGGTTTTCTTGTTGCCTCATGACGGTTTTGAAACTTTGGTTTCTAAAATTTTATTATAAATTGTGGAAGATATTTGAATGAAGATTACTCACCAGCATTGGGGAACTGCTAACTCCATGAACACTTCCACCACTTATTGATTTTTGATGGTTTCTTAACATTGTTAGTGATCTTTGCAGAACTCCACCTCTCACTTTGCCATAAACTGTTAAATATTCATCACGATGATTATCCAAAAGCCATTTGGCGATTTTTATTAAATTTTCCTTTGCATTTGGTGGAATTTGAGATGGAAATTGTTTAGGATCTTTATTTGGAACATCTAAAAAAAATATTTTAAGGCATAATTTGCTTCAAATTATCATTTTACCTTCATTTATTAAATCCAACAAGACAACTGGTAAAATAGGTGTGTTGTATTTGTCTAAAATTGTCTTGAACTCAGAGTTTAACTTATCATTTCCCTTATGGAAAAAGGATGTCTGAAATATCAAAACTGTATCCAAAAAATATTTACTTATAGAGGAAACTTACAACATTAATTAATTCAACACTTTGGGGTATATTTTTCTCAAAATATTTTTGTGCATTGCCTAAACGTTTTAATGATTCAATGTAAGTATCTAAATCAATGGCACCTTCACCAGGTCCTCTTTCAATAATGTTTTCAACTTCACTAGACACTTCATAATAACTTATAACATTGTCCAACAGTCTTATTGTCTGATCAATATCTAAAATTTAATATGTTACAACTTGTCATTTAACAAAGAACAATCTTACTATGTTGTGCTTTTTGTAAACGTTCAGTATCATTATAAACTGGCAAAATTGTGTCCTCAAGTCTTGAAAGTCTCTGTTCAAAAGAATTTAGAATATTACCAATTCCCTTTGTAATACTGGCACTTTTATTAAGACGTTCCTGCAAAAGTTGCAAATTTTCTTGTTCTCTTTCTAATTTGCTGTTTATTTCGATGTTTTTTTCACCTAAAACATTCATCGTGAGTTGAAAATATTCTGTTTTGGGTGGCCTATTGTTTTGACGTTTAAACGTCAAATTCATAGATAGATTGTATAATAGAAAACCAAAATTATTAGATTCCTTTACAACAAATCTTTCGTACATACTATCATAGATGGCAGCAGCTAACGACCGCCAATCTTTGAATATAAATTTATATATTTTAGATTTTATTTTCGAAACCGCAAACAAATACTTCTACATACCAATTGGTTACCAAATACAAATTAATATTTTTTCAGAATATTTTCATATTAAACTAATATCAAGATATTTTCTGGATATCTCAACAATAAAACACTCAAAAAAGACGAAACATTTTTATTTATAACTTTTAAATATCCATATAATTATTAAAGGAATATAATCAAACAGCCTAGCAAATATATTCAAGTCATTGGCGGGGCTTCGCTGAAATACGGGGCAGACGATTTGACTAGTAGGGTGTAGCATACATCACAGACCTTTGACGGACGCTGATTCGGACCGCTCGGCACCGTTCTCGACAAGCACGCCAAACAAAATATTTGACCGCAGTGTCGACAGTGAGTCTTCTTTCTCGAACCGCCTCCCAATATGTTCTTGCAGGACGGACATTCGTCCACGTCTTCTTCGTGTTGCCATCGAACCACCGTGTCAGACTCTCGAATTTTCTCCAATTGCATCTGTTTTTATTTATTTTTTTTTTTTAAATAAAAAATGGAAATTTTTATATTTATTACCTGTAGACTTTGTGAAAGTCTGACGAAATCTTTTTGCACCGTTTCCGTGGTGTCCAATTCTTTCTGCAGTGAATGAGCTCTAGTTTTTAGTTCGTTGTTTTGACTCTCCAACGTTTTCTGTAACATAAAACTTATATAACAATCACGTATCACACGAAGAAACTAATAAACGCACGATAGTTGCCGTAAGATCAGTAATTTGTTCGGATAACTCATTGATTTTTGCTTGTTGAGCTTTGTCAGCATTTCTCAATCGTTCACAATCCTTTTCAAGTGCCCTTTTTTGTTTCCTATAACAATATAATTATGTTATCTTAATTCAGGCCAATTAAATAAAATAGTTTTACTTAATTTGCATGTTTTCAAGAGTAATATTATCCTCCACGCTTTTCCATTCATGCCTATCACCTTCGATTTGCGTCTTAAGTAGCACGTGTTCGCTTTGCAGCGAACTTAATTTACTTTCCGCCGCCTCTTTACCAATTTTTTCCTTGATTAGTTCCTGGTGGTTTCTCAAAATCAATTCGTGTAATTCCTACAATGAAATACTCAATTGTGCATTATATATATTTAAAAAATTGTAATAATGGTCAAGACCTCAACAGTATCGGGAAGATTTATAGCTTCGCTCTGCAAAATTTCCGAATGAACCGTGTATTTTCCCGTCAACATATCGTTTTCTTCTTGTAACCTATCAAAAACACATTGAACAATAATATCAGAAACTAATTAGCATCAAATTACTTGTTCAACTCCTCGTAGATCTGTTCTCTTTCCATGCCCAACTTAGCGATATTTTGTTGCAACTCCGAAACCGACGCGTTAAAGAACTGCCTTAGTTCCTTTAAATCTTGTTCCGCGCATTCGGTGCTCCTTGTCAATTCTGCCACTTGCAACTTGTGCTCTTCCTTTTTCTCGTTCCATTTTTCCTCCATTTCCTTTCGGAAGCCGATCTCCTTCAGCAAATCTTCCTTGTGACGTTCTGCGGTTTTTTCCGATCGCAAGACACGATTCTCAAGCTCTTGCGCTTGTTGTTGTTCCTTCACTAGTTGGGCCTCATAGTTGCTGCACATGTCGCAAGTGCTCGCTGGCTTAGAATCGAACGACGTGTTCGTAGACGTAGTGGTCTGCCCCACAAGCTTCTAATTAAGAAAAATATTGATGCAATGGATATGCGTAATAATGAGCACACTTACGTCGTCGGTAATGTGTCCGCATTCTCGGCATTTCTGAAGTTGCTCGTCGGTGTGACGTAGTTTCTCTTTAAGCGCCTTGATTTGATCTTCCAGCGGTTCGACCAGCGATCGCAAATCCTCCACATCGTCTCCCTATAATCCACACGCAAAATCTCATGTTAAACATTTGATTTATTGATGTAGAAACTCACTCTGCACATATACATTGTACAGTCGCGACAGGAAAATGGATATACCAGACGTAAATTCACGATTTTGTTATCACGAGCTGTTTTATCAGGACTAACATATGGTCGCGATAATGCGAGGAAACTTGAGCCCTCAATAACGACAGGGATGAGTATGTTAATTAAGGAGTTGTTTGTCACGTCGCTTCGCATTAAATTTAGAGCCAATGCTGTTAATTACACTCTATTGAGTTTGGATAAAACCGTGTTTGAATAAAAAATGATATAAACAAGCAAAATGAACAAAAACAAATTCGATACAAATATTAATAAATCTAAATAAATTACCATAAAAAATTACCTTTTGAGAGTTTTCGTCCTGTGATGAGAAGCTATCAGCGCCCAACTTCTTCACGATGCCTTTGGTGAGCGCATTCAATACGACACTGGGTGCCAAGCTGCTGTGCTCCTACAAAATAAAACAAAAAAACTGAATGTAAAAATGTATAAAAATGAAAAATTCACCTTTATATAATCGAGTACGGGTCTCATTTCCCATTTGCGGTTTGTGTTTTCGCAGATACAAGTAATTACTCAGTCAGTTGGTAATGATTAAAATGCTAATTTGCCGTATTTGTTAACCTATTTGCGCCCGAGGCGACGAGTTACTGTACTGCAGTCAGTTATTTTTGTCTACTGCGAATTTAACGATGAATTGACATAAGAAAACTGATGACACCAAAACATATCAAGTGAGTATTTTGCTTTTATTTCTAGTTTAATGTGTAAATTATATGAAGTTAAGTTGTAATCATTGTTCATTATTAAAATGTAGAAAAGTGAAATGTTCATGTAAAGGTAGTAATCACATTACATACTTGTGAAGTATGATGAGGAGACTGTTGTTTTTGCGTCTTCAACTCAGCAATTTCGGCGTGCAATTGCTGAATATAATACTGCAACTTTCTCAGTTCATTATCATATAGTATTCTAGTTGAACTTGATTCTTCAACAGTTTCTGTAAGAAAAAAAAAAAATCAATTTCAAAATGTGTAACAACATAGTTTTTTTCTTTGTCTCTACCATGAACAACACGCTGAAGGGATGCAATTTCTTCATCAGCTTTCCTTTTTTCAACTTCAAAATTTGATTCTCTGGTCATACTATCGACTATTAATTGGCTTTTGACATCATCCAGTTCGCGTTTAAGATTGTTTATTTGTTGCTTTAAATTATTATTTTCTTCAGTTTGTCGAAGAAGTTCAGCTAAAACTAAACTAGTTTACACAACTTAAAGAAGTTGTCTGATAGGTTTACCTTCTTTCTGCAAGAACAGTTCTTTCATTTTGGCCCTTTGGACGTTGAATTCGTCCTGGATTTTCTGTTTTTCGATTTCGACAAGTTTTGTGATCTCGTCTTGTTCTTTAATGTTTAATATTTTTTTATTGTGATGAAATACAGGGTGGTAAACAAAACTTACCTTTGTCGTTTTGACAAAGAACAGACGGTGGTTCGGTGTGCTCCATATTTTTAAGTTGCGCTACGGATGCATAATTCAAAACACGAAAACTGACAAAAAATCTATGCGTAATAATGCTATTTTTTATAGATTTGACATTTATAATAACCTTAAAAATTATTACTTGTCATTTTATTTGTCAACTCGACCACCAAGTGTACCAACGTGATACAGTTTTCTTTGTTTTTAAACATCTTTTGTTCAGCATATATTTTGTATTTTTTTCTATATATTATTACAAATTACAGTCTGCAAAGAGCAAATATATTTACAAAATAAAGTTAACGAATATTTTAGTGAATAAATACGCAATTTATGACGTCACAAGTCCGCAGAGTCCATTTTACAATATTGGTAGCCCTTAGTACCCGGAGATTTAGCAATCGGTGCGCCACCTGTGTATATACATTGGAAATTGAGTAACGTGCCCAGTAATATCTTTTCCCCCACGCCACTTTTGTATCTCTTTTACACCCGCACTCAACTAACGGACGTTAAACAGAGATACAGTGTCGACGTGGGGATGCGTTCTTGTCGATCGGAAGATTGACAAAAGTTCTGTGCATCGAATTCGGGAGGTCGTTGCGTTGAAATGTTAAATTTGGCTGCGCCACGGAGCCCCAACGCACGCACCACCGTTCATGGGCAATAAACAAACAAGAGAGACAGCAACGAGTACCAGTGTGGACGGTAACGTTACGCGACAGGACCGTTTGGAGAAGGTGAGTGTTTGTGCGTTTCCCGTTCTGTTGTTCGAAGTGCGTCACGTAAAAATTTCGTTTGTCAGATTCGGGAGAGCGTCAGCGCGAGTTTCAGCGCTACATCGTTGGGCAGCGTCAGCAGCGGACGGTCAACGTGCAGCGCTTCCAGGCCGTGGTCCAGGGTGTCTAGACGTAGGTATGTGCACGCGTTCACGAAGTGATCGCTGATTGTTGGTTTTGTGTTTGTTTGGGTTTCGGAACGTGGTATGTAGGTTAGGTTGCGTCAGCATTTTAGTCATTTTCTACCTGGGTTCTTTGTTCTGTTTGGGTCAGGTAAAAATTTTAATGAGGGTTTGGACATGTTCTGATACTTCCTTTGTTTACATCTGGACAATGTGTCAAAGTGACGTTCGTATAATAGCCCTTGCTGCCAACCTGAACATTCATGCAAAACAGCTTAATAAATGTAAATTTGTATCCTTTTAAATTAAACTGTGTTTCAAATACCAGTTTATCACTTATTTCTTGATGTAAAATTAAAAATTTAACCATGAAACATATAAAACCCAAATTTCTTTTTGTTTAATTTTAAAATTTTGGTATATCATTTCAAAAATGAAATATAAATTAGGAAATTGTGTAGAAGAATGTGTTCTAAATTATAATGTACAGCTCAGATGCAATTTTTAAAACACAGGTATTCAAATATTCAGTCACCCATTTAATTGAATATTTAATTCCAATAAAATAAATGTATATTTTGGAAAATTGTGTTCTATTAAAAGAAAATTTTTATTTAATAAAAATTTAACTTGAGTAAAATAAATAATCAACTAAATTAACGTTTTTTAAGGTGGAAGGAGTCCACATTAACTCTTCCGTACGAGAGCAGCAAAACAGCTTGGCCGGTTACACAAACAGAATCTTCGTTTTTGCCAGAATTTCCGATCACAGCCACCCATAACGAGAAACGTTTCGAACTTGTGAAGGAAGTCAGCAAAGGTGCGTTTGGCAAAGTTTACAAGGTGAACGATTTGGAACGGGAACAGTCGTTTGCCCTTAAAGTTCTCTCCAAATCTAAGGTGATTAAGGACAATTCTGTGCAGCAAGTTAAGGACGAGGTGCAGATTCAAAAATTGTGCGGACATCATCCATTCATTGTTGATTGTCCATTGCACTGGCAAAGCAGAAAAAGACTTTATATTGGTAATTTAATTATTGAAACATGTTTTTTAGATTTACTGATTAGTTGTTATTTTTTAGTTACTGATTTTGTGAATGGTGGAGAGTTGTATGATTTATTGAAGGCCTACGTTACGTTTCCAACTGAGTTGGTTAAACTGTATGTGGCTCAGATAGCACTGGCTTTAGGTGGGTTATTCTTTGAAATAATGTAGTGAGACATTTGTAAATTCGCCAAATTAATTTATAGATTTCTTGCACAACGCGGGCGTGATCTACAGAGACCTGAAGCCGGAAAACGTACTGCTGGACGATGATGGCAACGTCCAACTGATCGATTTTGGACTATCCAAGTGGTTAAGGCACGGCGCAACGACCAAAACAATCTGCGGAACGCTCAGATACATGGGTATGCTACTACAACCACACTACTAGACACAAGTATCGACAATTTCGCAATAACTAAAATAAAGCGGGATTTAATTATTAATTAACGATAAAAAATAATTAAGAAAATGAATGCGAGATCACAGACTTTCGAACTGTCGGTGGAGGGCCGACAGGCCGACGAGGTAGTGACGAGCCTCTTCCACACGATTCTATTTCACCGTTCGCTCGGCAAATTCATGTACAACGGCGACGAGTCGTATTCGGTCGGCACTGTCGGTTACATGGATGTTGACTGTGACTTCATCGATCTCACTTACGTCTGTTGCTCATCGGAGCGCCTGGACAGTAACATAAAGAAGGAGATCAGCGGCTTCAGCGACCAGTTGCGCGGCAGCGATTGCTCGGGAATGGGCCAGATCACCCTCGAATTCTTCCAGAAGAAGCCTCGCGCCTGGTTCACGCCCGAATGTATCAGCTGGGAGGTGTGGACGGTGCGGCTCGAGCTGATCTCGCTGAACAACGAGGGCGAACGGCAGCTGTGCAGGGAGAAGGTCAGTGAGCTGCTCGGCGAGAAGATCCTGTACATTGCGGAGGTGATGAACAGGCACGACTACCTGCCGAAAATGCCCAATCAGACGGAGCTGGATTACATTTTCGACACGTCGTATGATGACGTGCAGCCGTACTTGTTTAAGATTAATTACAATTTATCGGGACCGTCCACTAGTTCGTCAGTCGGCTCCACCGTGAAGAAACTGATCAGGGAGACTCTGCCTTTTTAAATTTTTTTTCTTTCATTCGAATTCCGGTCTTCAATTCGCACGATTGAACAATCAAAAGCATCACAATGTACGAGTCGACGTTCTTTTGACTTCTCTAATGTTTTTTTTTTTAAATTAGTTTAAAATTATCGTTTAGGTGTGCATGCGTTTATTACACAAATACTTATTTCGTCTCAGGTAGATTTAGTTTTGTATACGTTTTCGCGTTTACGTTTTTCTTGTAGCTAATTTTGTACATTTTTTTTATTGTTTGGGCGGACCGCCCGAAATTGATGTGATTAGATTTAGTCGGACGGTTCGATTCGTGTAGTAATCTTAAGACGAAATTAATTTTTAATTGCAAGACGTCGAAATTTATAGTTTTTAGGTTGTTGGACGTAGTTTATTTTGTTAAGACAGGACGGATGAATTAAAATAATTACCTGAAGTACAAAACAGCACGTTTACAATTTGTTTTTTTTTTACTTAATTTAATGCGGTGATGATAAATGCAATGACATTGTGCTCTGTGTTTTAGTGATTTATAAATTTTTCGAGGACGGACTGACGCACACAATCACATGGATATTGGTGCGTGCCGAAGGAACAATTCGGCGAATGAAATACCATTTTTTATTATTAATATTATTATTATTACAATTATAATATAATCGATCTTGTTCGTCCTAGTCAACAACGTTCTCGCCGAATTGGCCCCAGTAATTGTGTAATATGTCGGTCTGTTCCATTACGTGATAATTATATAACGAGGATTGATTCCGCGCTTCTCGATAGATGTGATACGGGAGTACATGTATTGGATTAATTATAGTTTTTGATGAGCGTTTCGGCACACACATTCCAAAATTTTAAGGATTGTGCAAACTTTTCAACATGCTGTCTTAAATGTAGTAAGTTTTCTTGTTAGGTTCGATTGGTGGTGAGAATATAAATATAATAAAAAGGATTAAGAGATTGATCGAATTGGTTTGTATTTATTGAGTACGCGTGCAAGAAGTCTTGTAATTTGCTGTTCTATGCGGTTTTATTTGTCACGAACTTTTCCCAAGCGTTTTTATCAATTAAGATCTTATTAATAAACAAGAAACATTACTGTACATACTTGTGAATAGTCTAGTAATATATAAATATATAAATGTTGTGATTTTGAGTCATAAATAAAGACTTTATTTATTTTACAAACGTGTTTTATTCAAGTTGCATGCAAAATGAAGACATTTTTCGGAGTTACAGGTAAGTTATTTGTTTCAGCTCCCGAGATTCTGGAGTTGCAACCGTACAACCACGCGGTCGATTGGTGGAGTTTGGGCGTTTTGGCTTGTCTGATGCTCACCAACAAAGTAAGTTCGAAAAAACATATCGAAGTCTTTTTGTTGTTTTAAATGAAGTTAGTGTTTACTAAGTTAATACGGAGTGTCACAAACTTATGGGGATGTAATATGGTCTAAAACATGAAGATAAACGTTCATTAACGTAGGACAGTTATTGATTTCGGTGATACCAAGAATTATCTCATTTAACATATTATTATATTCTGTGAACTCCTTTTCAGTGTTACAAAGCAAATTTTAAAGAGATGTAGGTTGGACTAAATATGAAGAATAGCGTCAATTAATATCAGTAATTCTTTTGTTTTGGAGATACCAAGGATTATGTTTTCTAACACCTTACTACATTGTGTGTATTTTTTTACTGGTACAAATGGATTTAGAAAGGACTAAAATATGAAGAAAAGTGTTAATTAATATAGGCCAGTAAGTAATCAGATTGGGAAATATTACAAAGAAAATCTTTAAGGGGATGTAGGATAAACTAAAGTATGAAAAAAAGTGTTAACATAGGTCAGTAACTCATTGTTTCGATGATACCAAGGATTATTTTTTGTTATGTATTCTCAGTATGTTTTTTACTGTTACAAAGTAAACTTTGAGGGTATGTAGAAAGAACTGATATTTCAAGAAAAGTGTTAATTAACATAGGTCGAAAATACCAAGAATTATCTATTTTTTGACGCGTTACCATAGTGTGTACTAAGAATTTTAAGATTATGTAAAATGGTTCAAAATATGGAGAAAAGCTTTAATGAGTATAGGTCCACAAGTGATTTTCCGAGACACTAAAAATTAGTCCATTTTGTCGGATCCTGTATTTAATTTTTATCTTTGGAATCTCCGAAACTGAACATTTACTGATTTCATATTTAAAACCTTTCAAATTTTAAGACACACGATGCGTTTTTTATAAAACTGAAAAAAACAGTATGATAGATATATTGTATATAATTTCTGGTATCATTTATTTGCAGACCCACTTTAACTTTTTCATATTTTTGTCCATACTTTACCCCTAATTCTTTATATGGAAATGATATTGTTTACAATAGAAATAAATAAAAAAAAAACTAATTGTTGATATATAAAAAGATTGGTAAAGGTTTATTGTTGTAGAAAATGTGGCTAGTAAGAGAGTAGAGGGAAAACCCGGTCTATTTATAGCCGAATCACCACCAGGTGAAAAAGTCGCGGTGCCCGATTAAGTTCTTAAATGATCCCCGTGCCGGTTCGCGCATCGTTTAACGACCGTCGTAAATGATTTTATTGCGCGCATAAATTCGCATGCTATAAAACGGCGGCGTGGACATCGCAAAAACATGTTCGGTCCACCGGAGTGCCATCCGGTGGCTCGTTCCTTTTTTTCCCCTGCCCATCTCGCGTGTGTGCGCGCTTCTACCTACCGTGCAACATTCCGCAGGTCCTTGACTCCGGGTCCTGCTCCCTCGGCCTCGTCTTCTTCAAACGATGCTCTAGCCACGCTAGCGCGCCGCCGTAAAAAAATAAAATAAAACACCACAGGTACATTTCGATATTTTATTTAAGTTTCAAGTGTGCCACAATTTACCCGTGTTCACCTGTATTTTAACATTCTTACTGAAAATCCTCGACACCATGGTCCTGGTGTTGCCGCGTTCCGCTTTCGTTTCCTCCATGAATTCCGTCGAGAACAAATCGTCCAACTTCTTGCCCTTCGGTATATGATCAAGCATCGTCAGTTTTCCGACCCTCCTCTTGCTGAACTTGACTGCAGGTTTCAGCTCGTGGCCGCAATGTTCGTCGACTTCGGCGAAACGCACCCGTTTCTTGCACCCGCCAGATCTAGTTTTCAAACTTGAGTTGAGTTTTTGTCCTTCCAGTTTTTTGTTCTCTTGCATTTTCTCCTTGATCGTCTTCAAAATGTGCATATTCTCTTCGCTCAATGATTCCAGTTTCAATTTGTTTGAGGCGTGCTTTTCGCTGAACAGCACTTTCCAAACTACTTTGTCGGTTTTGAGGCCTTTGTAACCGAAAATTAAATTCGTACCGGTGGTTGAGTCTTCATCAACATTCCGCTCCTCCAAATACGACACCAATGTTCGTTTTATGTTCGGAGTGTTTTCTCTCTTGGAGTTGCCCAAAAATATAGATCTGATTCGGTCCTCCCTAGATAATGATTTTCTTAGTGATCTCTTAACGATTTGAGTTGTTTTGTGGCCACACAAATTGAGTTTTCTGAGGGTCTTAAATTGGTTTTCCGTTTCCATAAAATTAAACTTCTGAACAAGGTCCTGGATAATGAGCAAGAATAAAAGTGACGACAAAAACAACAAGGGACCTACCAAGCTGTAAAACCTGAAATGAATGTGAAATATAACTGGCGCATTCGCCAAAAATAAAATATAACTTACCCGAGCGCATAAAATACAATGACCAAGAATAAATTTGAGGCACAGATCGATATTATTGATCTAAGAACCCACAAGCAGTTGCATATTGAATTTGCTGCAGATTGCATCCTTCTTGCGTCGCTTTGTCGTGGTTTGCTTATCCCGACGGTGGCATTTTAACAAAAATTTCGCATGATTTTGATTAATGAACATTCCAAAAATACATGATCAACATTTTGTCAGTTTTGGCATTTGATAGATATTGATAATGGACATACGTTAACCTTGATTGTTTTTATATGTTTAGACGTGAGTGATTTTGGAGTTTATTGATTTTTAAAAAGTTCTTGTTCCGTTCCTGATTCATCACAATTCGTAACCGCTCCTCCATGTGCCACTCTAGTAGTTTCTTCTGCTCGTCTTTGATTTCCTGGTAGATGTCTTGCAACGAATCTCGACTCTCGATTCTATAGAACATGTCCGACGATTGTTTCTTAATTAATTTGTCTAAAATACCCTCGTACTTTTTAAACTTGTCGCAGTTTGTTCTGATTTTCTTCAATATAACTTTCGGACAGTCAGCGCTCTTTCGTCTCCTAACTGGTCCTTTTTCATCAGGTTTCTGCGAAATTTTTTCTTTGGCAATGCTGGCCCTCTTGGGTTGTAGATCTAGAGTGATTTTGACTTTTTTTGGTGTTATTACTTCTCGTTTTGGCATGCTTTTACGTTTCGGTTTCGGTTTCTCTACGTTTTCCTTCAATGCTTTGCGCTTAGGCGATTTTGGTTTCGATTTCGTAACTTTTTCATCGCGATGTTTCACTTGTTCCAAATTCGTGAAGGTCCAACTTTTATAAACATCTTGTTTCTGTTTAGGAGGCGGTTCATCTTTTTTCTTAGACGCACATATGGTATTTCTACGTTTCGGTCTGTTAGCGTATTTTTGAATCAATCTCTCGCTGACATCTGTATCAGAAATTGCTTCATTAAGATTTATTATATTTGAAGTTGAACTAGGTATAGGTTGATATGTTTCCGAAGGTGTGGTGTGTTTAAATTGCTCTTCATCAAAACAATTGTTGATTTGTTCCAAATTTTGTCTTCGATGTAGATTTGATTCTTTGTTTATAATAGAAATATCAACATCTGAATTTAATCGTACTTTCACGATGGAAGTAACCATGGACGGACAAGATCCTGCGTACTCCGTGGCGAAAACTGAAGCCAGATTCAACAAATGTTGAACGCCGGGAACGTTCTGGTTCATCATGTTGTTCATTTCTTTGACGATTGCAGTTTTAGCTGGCAAAAACAAGTTCTTTATTTTAATCAATTCATCGATCTTCTCAAATTTGGGGATAGTAAACGGTTTCATTTTCTCCCACGTCACAGTCATTTTCGATTGCAGTCCTTCCAGTGTTGGCGACGATCCGTTTTTTATGTCACTGTTTTCACTACTTTCCAATGGTAAGTTTAAGTACGACTGTAGCGATTCTAATGTTGGAGAAATTGGCTTTAATCTGTCACAATTTTCGTAGTTTTCTATAGATTGTAATGATTCAAGAGTTGAAGACTGATTTTTGGTGTCTTCGGTGTTTTCTATGTTTGAAAGACTAGTTAGATGTAGTAATTCCACACATGGTTTCTGTGTTTCATCTAAATAATCCACAGCTCCTAATGGTATGCTTGATTCCTCATTTACTTCTTGATTCTGATCATTTTCTAACGGTTTATTAATAATTTCTGTCGATTTCCATGTAGCTGTATTATTTTTTTCGTCGAGGTTAGTATTTTTCTTAGGCTTACTAACTAATTGAACTGTTTCAAAATTTGTCATTTGTTTTTGAGTTTGGTTGAACTGCTCTCGAGCATTTTTGGATCGTAATGACATGGAAGCCAAACTTCTAGTTTGAGTCATCTCTAATATCAGCTTATTTGATTGTTCTGCTTCCAAAATAGAATTAAATTGTGTTGCTTCCTGTTCAACATTTTCTTTTAATTCTTCTGATCCCGAAGTAGAAGCCACAATATTAGGACTATAACTGTTTGTATCGTTCGACGAGTCTTGGGAAGAAATCGAGTTCATTTCCTCGTTTAATTTCACTGTCGAGGTATTTTTGCCAGATTGAGGGCGTTTTTTCCTTATCAAGGATGGATTCAAGGTTGGAAGTTGAATTTTGGATAGTACTGTAGGGAGCATTTTTAAAATTCCTGAATCTTTTAAAGTTGTGACACCGAATAACTCATTAGACATAGTTATTTTTATGTCTGGTTGTGGGTGTTTTCGTGTTTCTTCACCGTGATCATTTGGTTGTTCTATAGCCTTGTCCAAATTAATTTTTGGTGTTATCGTTATATTGTCGGGTTGTGAAAAGCTATTTTTCTTTGATTTTTGGCTAGACTGATTCATTTGTAATACTTGCAAAGATGTGCTGTCTCTACAATCAATATTGTGTTAATTTTGATAGATTGATGGCAATGGTTTACTTACTCGAGGAACGGAGCAACCATACGTAGCAAGTTTTGCCAAGTATTTTCACCATTTTCGTCGTAATTCATACTTTTCATAACTTTTACTAATAATTTAATTTAGATCATCGTGACTTTGACGACTGATTGACAACTTAACCTATCGGTAGTACAACAATGGTGACAACAAATAAAACAATGTAAATATGTATAAAACTTTATTGAAAGCTTTAAATACATAGAAATAGATCCTTACTAATAGAATGTATATTAAACACTGCGTGATTTACTTAACTGTACCAAATAGATCCAACAATTAAAAACATTACGTCATTCGATCTGTATATTTCACTCGATATTGACAAGAAAACAATGACAAAAATACAAATAAAAAAACAACGGTTTTTACAACAAAACACGACGACTTTCGTATTTACGATCTGTAAAATTGAGCACACATAAATAATATTTAATATATGAGGTCCGATTGTCCCGAATGTTCTACTGTTGTGTTTAAATAATTATATTTTTTAAGTGGACGAGAACACAAGGGCAAGCAAACCTCCTCAGTCATTTCGTTTTTAAATTATTAATAATTAAAAAAAACTGCACGACGATTTAAGAACTTGCACTTGGTTCTGGCAATTTTTCGGGCAGCTCCTCCAGTTTCGGTTCGTCCTTCTTCGGTGCCTCCGTCGCCTTTCCATCTTCAGCTTTCTCTTCCAGCTTAATTTCGGGCTTCACTTCCGCCTTCTCTTCCAATTTGATCTCAGATTTCAATTCGGGTTTCGCTTCTACGATTGGTTCGACAGGCAATGCTTCTGATTTTGGTTCGGCAGGCTTCTCTTCCGGTTTTTCCTCTTTAATTTCAGGTTTCTCTTCCAGTTTCGGTTGTTCTGGTTTCTGTTCAGGTAGTGGCTCTTCGGACTTGGCCTTCTTCTCCTTCTCTTCCGGTTTGGCTTCGGCGATTGGTTCGGCGATCTTCTCTTCCGCCTTTTCGGCGATAGGTTCTGGGAGGGCTTGAGTGGTTTTCAATTCCGGAACCTTTTCTTCGGCTATGGGAGTCGCCTCGACTTTCTGTTCGCTGGGTAGTACGACCTCCTCTTTGATCTCGGTGGCAGCAGCTTTCGGTGCCTCTTCGATCTTCGGCAACTCCTCGGATTTCAAAGCGGGAAGTGCGACCGGCTTTTCGACCTCTTCGGTTTTTTCAGCTGGAATTTCGGCTTTCACGGCGGGTTCGGCGGCTTCTGGCTTGATCTCTTCGGGAATGGATTTTACTTGCGGTACCGCACTGTCAACTTTGTCCTCGACCGGCGCGCTCTTCAGTTCGACCTTCTCCTCAGGTTTAGCTTCAGCGATTGGTTCTTTGAGTTCTTCTGGTTTTTGTTCCTCGAGAGGTTCCACTAATTTGGGTTCGTCGCGTCTTTCTTTCTTTTCTAGTGGCTCTTCTTTAGCTGGCTCTTGTGGTTTTTCTTCAGCTTTCACTGGTTCCAAAGGTTTTTCTTGTTTTTCTTCGGGTTTTGGCTCGACAGGTTTCGGTTCTTCAACTGGTGCTGGTTTTTCCGACACTTTTTCAGCTGATTCTTCAGAGGATGAACTCTCGTCCGATTGTGGTTCACTTTGGAGGACCTGTTCCAGTTTCTTCTCGGCGGGGACGGTTTCTTCGGCTTTGGCGACCGAACTGTAATCCGTTATGACTAGAGGTGTGCCGTCCGGATTGTCCACGGGGTACGCAGCGGCGGCCGCCACCAAAACAATAAGCGCCAACAATTTCATCCTGTAACAAACAACACAACCGTCTGTTAGTTTTTTAATAATTTACACAAGTGATGATTTGTACTATTTTGAGGCGCAAGTAACTCGCTAATTTTGAAAAGGATCGCACAAAAGACTTGTCATTTCTCACATCCACAACCGGCGCATTCGCCAGAAACCAAACGATTGTTGTCTTTGTGCCCTGATAACAACGAAATGATCCCGCAGCGTCGTAAAACCGATTATTTAAAACGTTACACAACATATGAAACCGTTACACAGTCACCTTGACAATCTCGGCGGCGTAAAAAAGGCGCGCGATCTCGATCTCCTTCTTCCCGTCATCATTCAATTGACGCGGACGAAATTCAAGCGCAATTATTCAGTTTGTTGACCCGCGAAACATTTTTAAATGAAACAAAATGTAACAAATCTCAAATAACGAATTGAACGAAACGCTGGATGCGAGTGGAGCGAGACAAAAGCGTTTGAGCTCGGGTGGGGCTGTTGAACCCCCATCGGCCCGTAACCGGTTGCATCATTAAAACACGATGTTATAGAGGCGATCTAAGCATCGTTTCTATGTGTCTCGGCGGTTCGCGAAAACGGAATGAAGAAAAAAAAAAGGCTGAGGTACTGGTTTCTCGGCCGATTGGGAATGCATCTCGTTCGCGATCTTCTCTTTTCTTTCTTCGGTGGTTGGCCGTTTCGATTTTTCGTCATTTACATATTACAATAAACTTTCGCTTTTTGATTGATTTTGTGCGGTTATATAAAAACCGTATGCAACCGGTAACATTTAGAAAGATGCATCTTATATCATCCCATTATGCAAAACGGTCAAAGGTTAATAGAAAATTAACATATGCGTGTTTAACTGGGAAAATTGAATCGGAACTGTTATTAATAATTATAATCGTGCCTAATTTTAAATCTGTTATAACTGTGAAACTGTTAACAGTAAAATCGCGGGATCCAAAACAGTTATAATAGTTTTGTAATATGTTGTCTGGTAATGGTTAATTTGTTTCCGTTACAAAAGGAAACGCGATTAGTTTTTGGACGGGATTAGAATAAGAAATTACCGGTTTACGCCCTTTGAATTGTAAATTTATCACGTTTTGCGCGAAGATTTTTGTCTTTTCGCCGTAACTTTAGATGCATATGCAAAAGTTTCAATAATTTTATTTGATTACGAAGAAAAATTTTGATTTAATGAGGAGATTTTAATGGTCGATTAGAAAGGAATATTTGAAATTACGGAATTATTCAATTTTTTAATTAAAAAAATATAAAAAATTAATAATTTCAATTAATATTTGCTTGTTTGATATTGTATAATGTCATCTATTTTACAAACAGTTGTTTTATTCCTGATAATAATTTTTCTTGAGAAAATCTCGGGATTTGTACATGAAATAAACCATCCTATAAACTAAAACTTATTAACTAGTCGATATTTAATATTATTTACACATTTATACACAGCACACATCAACCATAATTTTTTTACTTTTTATATAAATTTATTTCATGTTTAAATTCCCGAGATTTTCTTAAGAAAAATATATATATAAATATATACTATTAAAAATTTCTAAAACATTTTTAGCAATTTACACAAAAATTTTGAAACTGTGTAATTATTCAAAAGAGATCAACAGCATACCAAAAATATTAATTTCCTTTTTCAAAATAGTTTATAATCAATAAAAAAGTAACAAAAAATAATAAAATATGGAAAAATATTGTTTATAAAGAAGATTTAAAATATTATTACTGCTGAACTTTATTAAAAAATTCAACAGACTAAAATTTTAAACATTTAATTTGTTTTTGCTAATATTGAATTAATATAAATGTAAATCATTAAATCTAAAATACAAAATAAATTGATTACATATTGTACATATTAAAATTTTTTATAAAATGTTGAAATAAGTTTTCCTCGAACTGGAAAAATAAACGTGTAATAAAATTGATACGGCTGAGTAAAATGTATACCAATTAAATATGCAAACATAAACTAAGAATTATAAAAAATAAATACGCCTTCTGCAAAGAACACGCATTCCGCACAGCCTGCAATAAATAACAAAGCATGATGCAAACACAGTAACAATTACCCTTGACTAAACTGACTGAAACACTTATTCTAACAGCAAAAAGAAAAAATAAAATACACGCGACTTAAACAAAAATGGTAAAAAAAAATAGTACCACTATTTTGAAATGGAAAATAAAAGTCGTGCACTCACGATCACATGCGTGCGGACCTACCTTAATGAGTCAATAATAAAACTTTGCACTTGATTTAAATTGGTTTAGTTGTGTGGATTAGCACGGCACTAGTACACAAAAGAGTTTGCCAGCACTTGGCGCATCTATGGCTTATATAGAGGCCCGGCGCCCCACCACAAGACCGGACCGACGAGGGACCACCGTTCTATGCCACATTTGATGGGTGAATCTTCTTCTCTGCCAACACACACGGCACATCTCTTATTTAACACAATATTTTCCTTTAAAAATATTTTCGAAACTATTTTGGCTGTGGAAAATGTCTTTATACCAATAAAACTATTCGTATTTTTTAATCCCAAAAATTTGATGGTTTTGCTGACATTTTATATTATTCTTAAGTACATTTTGTTACTTGTTTTATTTATTGTAATCATTCGCAACTTTTTAATATATTTTTACGAGTGTAAAGTACAAGAAACAGAAAATTGTTGTTAGATATATTTTGTGTATATTTTTATATTAACAAACTTAAGTGAAGAAAATTGCTGAACTAGAAAATAAAACACACGTAACAATAGAAAAATTGCAAGCTAAGTTATAAACGCATGAATTCAATTAATATGCTGACTTTAAGAAGTTGATTGGGAGGAAGCAAAACATAAATTTGCTCATTTAATTCTCAATGAAATTTGTTTACTACCAAGGTCAAGTACATGCATTTACTGGAATTGTAACAAATAAAATGTCCCTCGCGAAATGATTCGTTTCAATAAAACTACAAACACGAAAAAACGGTTTTAATATCATGAAAACAAGTTCGTTCAAAGTCGCTTGTGTTTTTGATGGCGAATGCGATGATCAAATGCATGTTATTTTGTTTAACATTTCAGGAAATCATTGACAAGTTAATTTGTTTAAACTTTAAATGTGGCATTTGACTGTGTTCGTGGAGTTTTACAAGGATGAAAATTGTTACTAACGTTTCAATCTCAAGAGCTAATGATCATCACATATTATACGTTGGTTTTTACATAAATTTGTTTGCTTATCTATATTCGAATGGTTATATAGGGATGAACATCGGTATAAACGTTTCAATTCCTAGAACCAATAGCAGCATAATTTAAGTCGGTTTCCAAATAAAACGGTTCAAAGGTGCAGTTTTATTCACAAATCAAATGTAGTGTTTGCTTGCATTCGAGGAATTTTACAAAGATGAAAATTTTATTAATGTTTGAATCCTAAGAACGTATAATTCAAAGATATATTTTGTGACAACAAAAATGTGACTATTGTCTTTGTTCGTAGGGTGAAAATTGTTATTTAGTACCAAGTACCTATGATAATATAATTTAAGTTTGGTTTATAAATAAATTTAGTAACAAATTACACTTAGCACTTGTCTCTGTTCGTGCAGTTTTGCATGGTTCAAAAAAATTATTAACTTTTTAATCCAAAGATTCGATGATAGATAGCATTGTCAATGTTAGTTTCCAAATAAATTTATGTTAAAACAACTCAAAAGGCACATTTTTACTAACAAATTAAATGTTATATTTTTCTTTGATAATGGATTTTTACATGTATAAAAACTTTTATTTGTTAATAAAGAAAATATGAAACGTTTTTCAATCTCAAGATCTAATAATATTATAAGTTGGTTTATAAATCAATTTATGTTAAAATTAAAAATGATGTGTATATGTAACATTTCAATTTCAAGAACCAAATATCCTATAAGTAGTAGGAACTTATGTTTTTTACTAAATTTATGATAAAACAACGCAAAAATAAATAAATTTTCGACAACAAATTAATTGTGGTAGTAATTTAAATTGTTATTAACTTTAATTCCAAGAAGTTCGTTTCTAAATAAATTTATGTTAAAACAATTCAAAAACACATTTCGAACAACAAGTTTCTGTTTTGTCTGTGTTCGTGGAACAAAGATGAAAACGTTTCAGTATAAAGAATCATTGGTCGTATAATATAATTGGGTTTTTGAAATAGTTTATGCATATATATACCAACGAACACAAATCAAATGTGGAATTTGTGTGCCTTGGTACATAAAGGGAAATGTTATTAACGTTTTAATCCCAAATGACCAATGATAGCAGAATTTAAATTGTTTTCTAAATAAATTCATGTTAAAACAATTCGAAGACAATTTTGGCAACGAATTATCATAAAATTTGAATCAGTTTACGTGGTTGCCACAAACCCAATTATCCTCTTATCAGAATCTTCGACCTTTTTTCAAATCAATTTTTTACTTAACAGGTAGTTTCAGTAATTGAAAATGTATGTTTTTCGACCAGGTAAAATGGCAAGAAACAATCTAATCAGTCGAGATTATAACTTCCTGGTAGTTAAGGTAAAAATTTTAAAACGAAACCAAAAAGTAAATGCATTAAATTCACACAGTTTTAAATTGAGATTGCGTGCGTGAGATTGAAGACCGTAATTATGGTGAATTGAATTTATTATGGCAAAGCAGACAATAAAAATGTCTTCCTTAATAAAATTAAGGAGTTATTATTCTATATGCATAAAGCCTTCGGGCTGCATTCAGTGCATCACTCTTGATGTATGACACATATAAAATTATTTGTGTGTGTGTGTGTGTGCAGATGAGAAACATATTTAATCATTTTATTTATTATTATTGTTGTATGTGTGTGTAATAAACTGTGCTGAAGATACGGATCGGAGTTATTGTAAAATTCCACCTTGATGATGAGATTACCGCACTCGGTTTATAATTAAAGATTACCAACACAAATTAGAAAATTTATTGTTAATGACGCCGTATGAAATGTTAATTAAAATTTGTAATTATTTTATCCAACACACTCATACAACTCTTAAGTAAATTGAATGTGTTTCGGTAATTTTTCTCAATTGCAAAAACGCAGGAAATGGCTCAGACGAAAAGGCAACTCGTGCCCTAATTCATCCTGCGAGATTTCGTTTTCGGGAAACAGTGTCATTGTCAAGGACCCGCGACCGTTGAATACGCACGACGACATTAAAAGGAAACGTGGTCGGGCTCACAAAATGCACTCGCATGGGCGTAGGATCACGCCGCTCGATTCGAATTGCACGCGCACATTGAAAAAATGATTTGCAAGTGATCGTGCGTCATTCGCAGCACACCCAGAATTCGTAACGATGGATTAAACTATTTATCGATCGGATTTGCGAATAAATGTGCGGAAGTGCCTTTTGTCGATGGCTGATTCACTGATGAAAATTCGAGAAAATCTCATTGATTAAACTATTAGTCATTGTAAACGATTGTTATCGCAAACACGGAAATGTCGTGTTTAATTGTAATTATCATCCGCCGTTTGTGACAGCGATGAAAAACTGACGCGTTTTACAAGACAATCGTTTATTAGCGCAAAAATCAGCCAAGGCTTTGTTTTTAAAATGTAATTACTATTATTAAAATTTGATTACATATAATGTAACACTTCTACTATCGTGTACCACGTAATTATTAATTCTAAGGTTAATCTGTGCACTTTTTATTTCTAAGAACTACTTAAATTTGTTTGTTCTTACGTCTTAAAGTATTTAAGGACATCAGTTTAAACAAAACACTTAAAATCATTAAAAAAATTATTACACACCATTAAAGCTCTATTTTCTATATTCAAAAAGAAAGAAATTTTACTCATGAAATTTGAATCACGTGAATCAAGTGATTATGTACTTGTGAAAGTGTTTAAGGACAGGGTTGAAAGTTGCATAAAAATTTTAATCAAAAAGAAAAAGAATACCCTTAAAATTCATTTACATTTGAATAGTCCGAATTTGAATTATACGAGAATAATTTGAATATTGCAATATTTATATATATGCTCAAAAAAGAGTAAAAAGTCACAGAAACTGTACATCGCGATAATGTTCGAATTCAAATCGAATACTTTGAATGTGAATTAAATGAGAATAATTCGAATATTGGTATATTGGAACTTTTAAATACACATTCGGAAACAAACGGGAATTATTTGAATATTTCAATACATGGACTTACATCCGTCCAAAATACCTGAAGTGGTTTTTTGGACGGATGTTTTGTTTTATTTTATAATTTACACAACACATTTTACTCATTGGTAAGAAAATTATATTCAGAAAAATAAAGAAAATGCTGTATATCACGATAATGTTCGAATTCAAATCGAATATTTTTAATTTGTATATTGGAATATTGGAACACTTAAATACATATTCTGAAACAAACGGGAATTATTTGAATGTTTCAATACAGAGACTTACATTTGTTCAAAATACCTGAAACGGTTGAAAATTTTGTTCGAGTTCAAATCGAATATTTTGAATGTGAATTATTTAAAAATAATAATTATAATAACTCTTATAATTCTTATTTATTTATTTTAGTATTTTAAATAAAAATTATATACTTATTTAAATATTTGAATAATAATGCATATATGCAAATAATTGAATATTCCATGAATGAGATTATTTTGAATCTTTTAATACAACTAGAAAATTTGTAAGTTGGAATAATTCTGTAATAATAAGTTTGTTTTGTTTTTACTTTTTAAAAAAATTTCATTATTCAATAATTTTATATTTGAACAAATATATTAACATAAATTTATATAAAACACTTGACTATGCACGAAAAATTAGTAGAAAATACTTTTAAAAATTGAAGCACATAGATAAGAACTATGAGTTGATATTCAATAATTATTTAATTTAAATTTAATAAGTCGTATTTGATTTCTAGAATATTCTAAATACGATAAATAGTAAATGGGAATAAACGTTGGTTTTACTGCAATTTTAAACAATTTGATTATTCAAATATTGAGTATTGGTATATTCAAATAACTCAAATATTTATTCTGCATAATTTTAAAAATTACATAATCTAATCATTATTCACACATTTTTTTTTACTTCTCACTAAATTATTTTGATATTTCAAGTGTTTATTAATTATTGTAAATAAAATGTAGGTTTTTCGCATCTTTATTTACTGCAATGTTCCAAGCACATAATCATAATTAGAATTACAAATAATTGGATTATTTACACAGAGGTCGAATCAAGTACGATTGAAATGAAATTAAAATTGTAATTCTAAAAAATAAGTTTATGTAATTTAGTAATTGTGTATGCTCAAAGTGTACGCCTGAGGTTTGAATCTACCAGAAACGATTTATTTCTGTTACCGCGAAAAGAATCATAGTAATTTAACCGCGATATTTAATTTTTTTCTGTTTTACACGAGTAATCGTAACCATGAAGAACAGATGTCCCTTTTAGATAAACGCTTTATTCATAACTATCCTTGTGCAAAATTATCATAATGCTTATATTCTTCTCTCGGTAATTGTGTTATTTTAATGAAATGTTACCCTACACTCAATTACACACGCAAGTGACATTGAATAAATCACATCCTTTCAATTTCATTCATATTTATTTCCTACAAATCAAATTCTGTTCCGTCGCCAATTCGTTCATTGTTCTCGCAGCGAGATATGTAGATGTGGAACGTTCTAGAAGAAGAGCTCGACGTAATTATCTTATTTGTGCGACGCGATAGGAATGTATTTATCCCATTTAGCAATAATACGGTTACTACACAATGTCGCCGGATATCCGAAACGGTTTAAGTGCATCTAATTCATCCGACTTGTCAGCGGGGCGAACTTTTAAATTGCGACCACTCTAAATTGATCTCGGTCGGTGCCAGCAAAGATTTTACTTTTACAATCGATTTAATCACGAACCGAGACAATGAATATTATTGATACGAAACGAGTGGTTATTTAGTGTAGGTCATGAACTGGATCAACTGAAAAAAATTCCGGTCGGACACGTTTTCTACCTGAATTTGGCAGAAATGTCGACTCAATAACTGACCAATTTCGTTATCTGTTAAGAATTTCAAGCATTCAACGTTGTTATATTGTGTGCGGTTCAAGTTCAGATCTGGAGGTTGTTCGCAACATAAACCCGAAGGAAATTCATTTGCATCCTATTATCTATAATTATCCCGGTAAGACTGATCATTTTCATCGAGTCGAGCACCTGTAATTTACGAAATAAAAAGAACCTAACGAGCAAACGATCGGTTTTCGTGCACATGCCATTTCGGTACAAAAACGACCAAATGCAGTAGGTGTAGCTGGTTAATTGCGAGAGAAAAACCGCATGTAATTACATGGTGCCCGATGCAAATGCATTTCCTTCGTCCGAATCGTAACGGAGCATGGCTTTTTTTGACGCCGCACCGACAAGTGTCTGCACCCAAAAGCTGCTCAAAAGCAAACCTCTGAGATTGTCTAAAATGCAATGAAATATATTTTTTAAGTGGAAAAATATCTGAATGATCAGCACCAGCTAAAAGAAAGTCACTCGGATGGCAGTGAACTTAGTCGACCATCGAATGCATCTCAAGAGATAAAAATTTAATTTGGTGATGGTGGTAGAAGTGTAATAATGCATGTAATTTAATGAAATCTAAATTTAATTCATCTAGCTTATTTTTTTTTTCTTTTTTATAGACATTTAATTTAAAATTAATAATCAACATTTCACTTCGCACATCATTTATACTTCGAACATTCTCCATATGATAAAATTTTATTATTTTCTTTATATATACATCATTAGAAAAAAGCCTCACCAAAAGTCAATTTCAGAGGTTTACCAAAATGCAGTGAAATATTATGTATTTAACATAGAATTTGAAAAATGAGTACCAACTAAAAGAAAATCACTCAGATAGCAGTGAACTTAGTTGATCATCGAACGTTTCTCCAACAGTACTCCAGTGGCTTTGGCGTGTAGATACGATTTACACAGATATAAATTTAATTCGTCGATGGTAGTAGATGTGTAATTAAATATAATTTTATAAGATCTTAATTAAATTCACCTACGTGTATTATATTTTAGGTATTGTGACGTAAGTTAAATAAGTACATTTTCACCTAAATATTTTAATGTTCCCATGAAGAATCTTTAAAATTTGGGGAGTGATATAAACTTTCAAACATTCTCCAAAAATCGTGTGCAGACAAATCTTTTCCATTTTTATTCTAAATACATTTTACAGCGATTTAAATTTTATTTTTCTATAATATTTGAGATTTTTATCATAAGAAACTTATGTTAATTATGGTTTATATTTTTATTTCTAAACTGATACATTTAACACTTGTTGTAAATAAATGACATTATTCAATATTAAGTTTTAAAATTAATCTATATAAGGTGTGTTAAATAATAATGGTAATAAGGGGAACAAATCTTTATTATTGATTTTAGAATAATAGTTGATTATGCTTTATAAATATACAAAAATTGTGAAAAAATTTTATATTTAAAAAAAATATATTACTTAATGAAATAAATTAAACGATATAAAATACAAATATATGCAAATAAGCCAAAGTTTGTAATCTGATATACTGTTTATACTCGTCATTATTCTTTTCTATAATTATAATAATTAAATTAACTATGTATATCCAAGTATAAATTTTCACTACATATTTACTCAGATTTATCTTGTAAGTCAGCGACAATGTTTTAAGTCTAATCTTATTTGCTTTGGTTTTAATATTGAAATTTACAATAGGGATATACCATAATAAGTAGAGAATTATTAAATTCCGATACACTTATGCAGTAATCAGAATACATATATTTAAAATTAGTAAGCCTTATTCATTCGAAACAATTTATTCTTTTTAATTTATAATAGGTAATTACGATAGCAATAGTGTTTAATAAAATAATGTACTTAAAAATTAAATATTATTGAATTATTTTTTTTCTTCTGTTCGAATAAATCATGGCAAATATCTGAAAGTATCAAGTAAATTAACGTACCACTTCTTATAATTATAGTAATTTTTAGTGTCAATAAAATCACAAATTCAATTTTGTCTGATGTATGTATATTCGCAAATGACAACACTCAGTTATACACTTTTAAAGATATTTTAATAAGTACTAATTTGATTGTGAGGTCTAATGTATTAACTTAACCCCGTTAAGTCATTAGTTGATGTTCTCAAATATTTTTGATTGTATAGTTTAGTCGGTCATTTACTACTGTTTAAAAAAAGTCATCTTAAGTAAGATAAGTCATATTGTAAGTCGACTATGTGAAAAGACATTATTAATTAAGAGTTACATTATTTAAAACTAAATAGACACGTTACTGATAGAAGTTTTAAATTGTTAGTTTAAACCAGCAAAAAAAAAAACAGCTAGAAATAATTTATATTAGCTTATTGGTCCCAATACATGTGTGTATGCCGTTTTTGTTCGTTTCAATTCCAACCAATCGATTTCGGCCACATTTGGAATGATTTGTTTTATAGAACAGAGGAGAGTAGAGGTAGAGGATGGCTATGAAGTAGAAGAAGCAGCAACCCGGCCCTGAAGACACCGGACGATGGTATCGCGATGACCTTGTCGGGTCAATGCTACCGATCGCGGCCCCCGAGCTCTCGGACCCTCTTCCACGCGATCGCGGGCGCGGAGCCCCCTTCGGGAGCGCTATATAAAGCCCATGTCTGCTTGTCGCTTCTCGGAAATCGGTCGATTTATCCGGCCGGCCACGTAGCCATTGTCCGATTTCTTTCTACGATTCTGGCTACCAGTTTTTCCCGGCCGGCGCGCCGGTCTATTTCGCCCCATTTCACCCGCGAATCAGCCCCGATTAACCACATAGCAATCATTACTGGTTTTGGTTTGTTTTTTATCGATGGTAATTGCCGGCTTGATGTCGCTATCGCGGACGGAAAAACGACCAATTCAACTAATTACGACCTTCTTGGATGCTATAAATAGGTTTAAATGCGGCGCATCCTGAAATTACATTATTAATGCATCTTTTCCGCGGAATCTCATGCAACAAAATTCTATTTAATTGCCAACCATTAAACATGCCAATCGAAAAGTTTTTTGGGCCACATCAAACACATGTGGTGTTTCGAAAGGTTGTTAAACTGCCAACTATGCGAAACGTAAAAAATCCATTTTGCACGTTCATTATAACAAATTGGTAACAACAGTTAACCACCTTAAAAATACACATTCATCCATTTTAATACAACACCAAAATCTTATTCATAGACCTGTTCATAGACCTGAAGCTAATTTATTATAATTTATATAATATTATTTAATACAAATCGACTTTTAATTGTACAACAGTAATTTGCATGTTTCCTGCTTCCGTGAAAATTTCAAAAGTGCAAAAAATTCGTCGGTCACCATTAATTTTGTAATCCGAAACTGGATCCGAATTGGTGCCCGGGACCAGTAATGCCTACATTCCCCACGTCTGCGACGATTTTTGCTCCTTTTTTCGACCACTCGAGCGCTTGCTGAAGGTCAATAGGCCACAAAATATTGTTTTGGGACCAGGGACGTGCCGTAGATATTCTCGCCGACCGCACATAATCGTTATCATTGGCAGGTAATTGCAGTTGGAAACGGTGAAAAGATGAGGCGACCGGGGCGGCGCCAAAACTGGTACCGAGGCGCCAGTCGTCGCAAAAAAAGTACGATCTTATTATATTCCTCCGCATCATCGATGTGACGTAAAAATCGCAATCGACCTTCCCGCAATCATCGTTATTATCGTTCGCCTCGTTTCGCTTAGTCTGTTGAACAAGCTCTTCTATCTACCATCAATTTTTGTTCTTCTGGACATAACGCATTTAGTAAAAAAAATAATTCGCTTAATTCCATACAAAGCATCTGGTTATAAATGACATTTTTTCCTGCTGAATACAGACGGATCAAGAGAAGTGGACCGATAAAATAATCGGATCGCACAGGATGCTCGGAGTCTGCCTCAGGAGCATCGACAGAGGATGTGGCGTGCCTTAGACGCCTTTCTATTTATAGTTCGCGCGGAGAGGCCTGCGACCTTAGATGGCCTTAGGCCATCCATGTATCTGTTGCAAACGGCTCCAAACGGACGCAAACGATTCCTACGAATTTACAAAAAAAGTCTCTGAAAGCAAAAGATTTTGCAACGAAAAAAGTGTGGCAACTCGACCTAAAAATATTGACATATCGAATCTTCCCACAATTATTATTGATTACACAACGAAAATCTAAACGTTTTATTATGGTTGTCTCTTCCTCTTTATGGGACCATTATAGTTCATGGTAGTATGTGGAAACTATATAAAAATACAATCCATCGATTATTATCGCCTTGATTCACATTTTGCTTTGTAATTTTTAGTTTTGGCAACGGATAATTGTCGTCTTACACAACATTAACAAAAATTCCATCATCACAGACATATTTCCTCATGATTCAATCGCGGTGGAAAATTGTTGTTCATCCTTGATAGTATTGACAAACAGTAATGATTCACCTTGGAAAAGGAACAATCATTCAAAATGCCGGAATCGTCTTCATCGATTTGAATAACCGTTAGGAAATCTTCGGAAGACGCAATTTACATCTGAATTGTTTCTTAAAATAGACGAATTCGTGAACCAAATCGTCAATTGGGAACTCTTAACATACTTTAAGAACTGTTCCACATGCAATTGACCTAACTGCAACTCACAACTTTTGTTCTTATATGTTTTTAATAATTTCACACGTAGATTATAGGAAACAAATATATATAATTAAAATCATTAACTTCTGACCCAGATCGTAAGAGTGGCAGACAGAATACTGAGCGGGTCTTTGACCCATTGCAACACCTGAAATCCATCAATTTTAATTGTACAACCGAACGTATCATTTACTCAATTCATCTCGGAGACCTTCGTAACAATTGCCTTCATATCTTTTCAATTATTTGCTTACAAATTATAATCCCCGCTGTTCCTCATTAAACAACAATAAAAACCACTATTTGTAAGTTTTAAGTTATACGTTTGCAATTTTTGTTGTTAAAATTGTAAAAACGTTGATGTCGGAGATTTCCTTGTCATCCGGACAAGTGAATAGTGGTTTGTGGCGCGCTGGAGGCGATTTGCGAGTTGAAATATGTGTAATAACATGTCAAGGATGCAGGGGCACACCAATTATTACATATGAACCGTCTCTGTTGCGTTTCGTTATGCATTTATTCAATCGCCGCGGTCGGTTTGCGCTTGTTTGACTAACAACCTGCATTTCTTCCAATCACCATTACCGTCGCCGTTTGTAGTTACCAACTACTGGTTTTTGTAACGAATTCTTTTTCTATCCGACAATAACCAAAAGGAAATTTTCCAATCGCGTTGTACAGTTAGGATGCACCGCACCTACGGACATTTATTGCCCAACCGATGGCAAAACCGATAGATATTATCTGTCGGCAGCGCCTCATTCAAATGCCGATCGTAAATAATTCCGATGATGTGCTTAATGGAACATGAATATCTCTGGCGTCGATCAGTTCAAAATTTTTGCCGGTTCCCGTTAATTCGATCGGCACCAAAAACCCAACACGTATGTCAATCATACAGATCATACAAGAAAACAAAAGAACCAAACAACCTAAGAAATTGTGGTTTGAACTCGTCGTACTCATGGTAAACTAATTAAATCCATTCCTGGAACTTATCTAGGCATAACAGTACAGTTATCCGATGGATTTTTGCGTCAAGCACCCAGAGACTAGATGCTAATGCGTTCCGCCATAAATAAACCGATACAGTTTGTTTTACAAATAACCGCCCATAATACATGTGTCCAATTAAACCATTTACATAAATTATTGACCAGATCTTAATCAAATAAGTTTGTGCATCCACAACCTCGATTCTGTTATGAAAAGTTAACGCTAGCGCACCGTTGGAACACTCCTCCAGCAACGTCGACCATTAAAAAAATTAAAATATTATCACCAGGAACAGATCATACCAACCAGGAAGCCGATTCGATTATATTCCCCTTAAATCCATGAATAATTAACTGACATGAGACTAAGGAAACTTGATTGGAACACAAATGGTTGTACCAACAGTGCGGTTTGAGCAGTAGAATGTAACCTGTGAATAGAAAAAACTGAACGATACGACATCAATCTACACAACAACCGTTAGTCATTTTACTATGTCTATTTTAATTTCATAGTATTCTAATTAGCGGGCTAAATATAGACGCTATTCTATCAAAATATTGCGCAATCACCTCGGAGATTTTAACGTCTGCATCTATCTATGATTGATTACTTATATTATATTTGATTTGTTCTTGTCTTAAGGGCCGAAATACCGTTGCTCAACAATCTCGACTATAAATTGATTGTATAAGATATATGAGATTGATAAATTTCGTTTTATTTCAGTACCCCGGGGGAACGATCGACGAATCAACGAAAACGTACAGGGGCCAAAAACCTGGAACACTTCCAACCAGTGTGGATCTGGACGTTCCCAGCAAAGATCTCCTCATGAGGTTGTTAGAAATTGAACCGACAAAGAGATTGAGATCCTTGAGAACGCTGCAAACAATAGCGTTTTATAAGGATTACAATTTTGATCATGTAAAAGAGAAAATGATCAAGCCCAAGGAGTTGCTTATGCAGTTCTATCCGAACGGCCCGCCCAAAAATGAAGATTTTTATCCGGATTTTGATGAACTTATGAGCGTTGAAGTTTAGTCAATTATTTTGAGCCTCAGATCAAACGAATTAATAGGAATATACTTAGAACAATTTTAAATTTAATTTATTTAATACCAAAATTATTATTTTATTTAGTGTTGTGTATTAACAATCATTTGAAGTTTATATAAAAGATTTGAATCTCTCCAAGTTGCTCAAATGTACAATTATAAATCATACAATTGCAAATTTAAAACATTTTTTTTTAATTAAATATGTTGATTGGACAAAATATATTTTTTACAAACCTCCTTTATATTTGGTATTAACATTATTTTGTAACTTTGTTTTAAAATATTGAAATAAATTTTATCTTACATGTGAATGTGTGTTTTTTTTATCCCTATCATATTTTTTCCCACATCTAAAGCTCATCTAGTTACCTCGATATTTTTTATTTCAGATTAACAATTTAACTGTTTTTAAATAGAAATTCGTTGTGAGTGTTTATTAATTAGTATTAAAAATCTTAAAATGTTTACGTAGTTATTTTCCTATAATGTTAATTGCCCTTCATTTTTCAATTTTATACTTATTTTATTTGAAGATTAATTAATGTTGAATCTTATTTAAAACTTAAAATAGCATTTTCCCACATCATTCAAAGTTGTTTTGATATTTTTAAATATTAATATATTACTGATTTCTAAGATGTAGATAATTTTGAATTTAATTGTCAACTATTAAACACTTGAATGATTTTTAATAATGAACGCTTACTGATCAGTATTAAAGATGTTATGTTAAAAAGTTTTTTTTAATACTGTTATTTTTTGGTTATTTTATTGTTCTTTATTTATCATTTTTATATTATTTTATTTGAAGAATAATAAATGTCAATCTCAACTAAAATTTATTTAAATTATAATAATGATTTATTTTAGACACATTCTTACAATAAATCTACGAAACCACAATTTTAATTATTATCATCTTTATAACACACTATAGCGACACAATGGTTTAATTTGCGACCATATGAATTTGATGGCAAGTGCAAACAAAAATGTGGTAATAACTAGTTCAGGATGTGAACTAATGAAGCCGTCGCGACGTCCATCGATTTTCCCGTTTGCTGTGCGCAATTCCCGTTTTTCCACAATGTCCCGAATTCGTTTGTCCTGAGAAAACATCGCACGTCTCGTACGGTCGCATTTTACCACTTTTCTTTCCGTGTTCTTTTTACTTTGCATTTTCCATCGTTATAAACAGGGTGAGTATTTGTTGCTTTTGCTTATTTGTGTGTACCGATTAATTGTACGTTGTGTGAAAACATTTAATATTAAAGGTTATCGACTGGAGAGGATGTATGATGAATTTCCGGTAGAAAACAAACTACAAATTGTTGTAATTAATTTGTTGCAACATAATATTGTTGTTGTACAGTTAGTGGGTTTCCACATGTTGTAGATTTTGCTTCCATATGGAAACGGCTGTCAAAAATTTTCATTTGTGCCTCCAAAAATAACGGTACTATTGACCGGTTTATATTTTTTCTTTTCTTCATTAGACGCGTAATTGGATTCTATTTCTAGAATTTAATTGAAATTATGTCAGGTTTCTCAGGCAGTTTTATGAAATTATTTCCTTTCAATTAAGATTTAATCAATTATGAATTCAGTTTATTGCCATATTTTATTGGCACTTTACGCGAAGGATATAATAGAAATTCATCCCGTAATTATTTCAACAATTTACGACTTTAAATGCACATGATTTATTTATACGTTAAATGTTTATGACAATGATTCATGCATTATTTATTCGTATTCGTATGCTTTTTCAGACTCAGCAAAAATGCCAGGATCAAGGAAAATGATCCTGAAACACGTGATGTCCGGAATTTGCACGAAAATGAACCGGACCAAACAACTACCATCAGACATAATGGAAACCCCATTAAATCGTTGTTTGAACACTTTCGACATCACTCTTCTGGGTAAGCAATCAATTAATAATCCCTTGAGAAAAAGAATATAAAGAAAAATGAACGTATAGTGAATACGTTCTATGTTTGTTGAGAATTTTTACATCAATACTGTGCACACGCGATATTGATTTATTTGATTGTTTTTTCTTTTGGATTTCGCACAGTTTTACGAAAAAAAAAAAAAAAAATATGTTAGAAAAATTATCATATCATTTAATAAAGCATTACGAAGTATTTTAATGTTTATAAAAGAATTCCAATAAAACTTGTTAATCTAAAAGGCGGGTATGACTTTTAATGTGTAATAAACGATAAATATTCATTAGAATTCAATTGCATTTTTACAATAACTGATTAATTTAATCACTTTAATTGTTCGTGACAAAATTCATTCTTGAAATTATTTAAAATATTGTATTGGTAATTTATAAAGATGATAAATGCTTATGACTATGATGAATTATATAATGTACCTACTTATAGGCAACCAAGACTACACAATCTTAGAAAAATTTTCATTCCAAATGTTCAAAAACTTGATTCCCATTATTTTAGGTGTCGGTCATATGGTTGGTGCCGGAATCTATGTCCTGACTGGCACGGTGGCAAAGGACAAAGCGGGACCGGGAATAATAATTTCTTTCCTGCTCGCAGGACTTGCCTGTCTTCTATCGGCCCTTTGTTACGCCGAATTCGGAACCAGAGTGCCCAAAGCTGGATCCGCTTACGTTTACACATACATCTCGATCGGGGAATTCTGGGCGTTTGTCATTGGCTGGAACATCCTGCTCGAACATATGATCGGTGCTGCTTCTGTTGCAAGGGCCTGGAGTGGCTATGTTGATTCCTTGTTTGGGGGGTTCATTAGTAATACCACTATATCGGTGACTGGAGAGATGCATGAGCAGTTGTTGGGCAGATATCCGGATCTTTTGGCATTCACCGTTTGTTTGGTATACGCTCTCTTGTTAGGTATTGGAGTCAAAGGATCGGCGATTGTTAACAGTCTTTTGACTACAATTAATCTGTGTGTCATGAGCTTGATCGTTGTCGTAGGTAAGTATCAATTAATTACGAAACTTATAGGGTAAACTAAATTACACAACATTATACAATTTGAATGCATTAAGTAAACTAGGTTGCATAATTTTAACGCCAAGCAATATACTTTCTTATTTTAAAGGATTCATGTATGCAAACGAAGACAATTGGACTGCCCAAAAAGGCGGTTTTCTACCATATGGTTTCGGAGGTGTGATCGCGGGTGCCGCCACCTGCTTTTACGCCTTCGTGGGTTTCGACAGCATCGCCACCTCTGGTGAAGAGGCCAAGAACCCTTCCTTCTCCATACCCATGGCCACCGTCATCTCCATGGGCATCGTCACTTTGGGTTACATTCTTGTTGCCTCTGCCCTGACACTCCTAGTGCCATACTATGAGATAAGCGAGACTGCAGCTTTGCCCGAAGCTTTCGCCAATGTCGGAATGCATTGGGTTAAATATGTGGTGTCTTTGGGCGCTATATGCGGTATGACCACCACGTTATTTGGGTCATTGTTTTCTTTACCGAGATGCATGTACGCTATGGCAGTTGATGGACTACTCTTCGGATTTTTGGGGAAGGTTAATAGCAAGACTCAATTACCCTTAATCAATCTGGTCATATCCGGTATTAGCTCGGCTATTATTGCTTTGCTCTTTGATTTGGAGAAGCTGGTGGAATTTATGTCGATTGGTACTTTGTTGGCTTACACGATTGTCAGCGCTTGCGTGATTATTTTGAGGTATAGGCCAAGTATTGAAAGCACCTTGCCTAAACCTGTTACGACACCAGGTTCCGAAGTTTCTGGTTCGGATATGACAACGCCGGCGTCAGAAATTATTAATCTTGCAGGTATGTCAACAATAAGTAAGTATATATAATAAAAATATATTTATTTAATAAATTTCAGGTACTTTAAGAGCTCAATACAGTTGGTTGTCTCCACTTTTTGGAAAATGTGAACCAGGTTCAGTTGTAACAACTTGCGTGTTTATTTACACTGTTTTCGGAGGTGCTTTGTGTATTCTCTTTCAAGTCTCAAGTAGGGATTTATCTAATGGAATTTGGTGGACTGTTATCATGGCAGGAATCTTCATTCTTATTATGGCAGGATGTAAAAAAATCTAGCAACAAATTCTAACAACTCATAATGAATTGTTACATTTTAGGTATGGTGGTAATCATCGCCCATCATCAAAATGATAGTGGCCTAAGATTCAAGGTACCAATGGTACCGTTTATACCGGCATTGAGTATTTTATGTAACATAGAATTCATGGTGCACTTAAACGTTTTGACCTGGTTGCGATTTTTTGTCTGGATGATATTCGGAATGTTGGTTTACTTCCTTTACGGCATCCATCACAGTAAAGAGGGCGAGAACAACTCCTCTTATTCAATTTTGATGACGACTTCAGAAGCTGTTAAGGAAACTTGGGGTTCGACCACGAGAACGAACATCAAGGGGTTCGTGACAAGAAGGGGAAGTTCCCCGGGAGATAGAACTGCAATTATTGATGATGACGACAGTACTGATTAGATTTTAGTCCGATGAGTATAATGTAAATAACTACAAGAACAAAAAAGACTAATTTATTTTCGAAACGTATTTTGGGATATGTTGTTTTTATCATGGAATGTATTAACAAACCTACTGCTTATGCTCAAATGTTTTACGTACAATTGTACAATTACTATAATTGCAATACCAGCAAATGTTACACTGATTTTATTATAGTTTACTATCGTTAATCTTTCATAAAGGTTTATTAATATATTTGGAAGATTCTATATGTACCAGATTGAAGGATGTGCTTATTTTATTAAAAACAAACTTTAGTCAATCTATAGAATAAAATTGTAAATATCTATGGAATAAATGAGATATATCTACACGTAATTACACTTATTTCCTGTCACAACGTATCATTTACGTAATTAAGAGAGATTGATAATAAATTGGAAAGAAACGTTTTATAAAAAAACAAACATTTCACTAATTGAACATCGCCGAACATAAAAAATACTTTCGTGTGGAGATCAAATAAATATATTCAAGACTTTTTAACTTCCGCTTAGGAAAAACGCGTCAATTCATCGGGTACCATATGCTACTCCAGAATAAATGAGACAAATTCGTTACGTAAAAAAATGTGAAAGGCAAATCAGTTAATTAACAGATTCAGTCTGCAAATGGAAAAAATCTAGGAAACCAAAATGCCTTTAGGTCTATTGGAATGCTCATTTCATGAGGACTGTAATTGGTTATTAAAAATTACTTTCTTCAGTTGATTGATATCATTCCTATTTGGAGAAGTTATGTAGGTAATAAAACATCGAAAATTAATAAAATCAAGTTTGGGGGAAAAAGCGCATATACATATTCGAAATTCGAATTTGTAAAACATACCTGAACGTTCTAAAACCATTATACTTGTAAATCAGCTGTTATTTAAATAGAAACACATAAATTAATTCAGCGCATCAAACGCACATTTGTAACTCGAACATAGAACCGCAGTAATTAAGAGCACAAGCGTTATTTTTTTACATAATTCATGAACTTTCACGGTCCTTTTGATCGTGTGCATGTACGAAATGATAAAAAATCGTATGTGGAGCGCTCCCTTAAAACCACACCTAGTCATACTAATCAAAAAGTCTTTGTTCAGCGTCACGATACATATTTTCAACGCGCTTTTGTAGTTTTATCCGTTTAATGTCGGTCAGTCCGTGGATGAAAGACGTTCCATATTAATTAAATAACCGCCGGGGAAACGATACAGGTGATAAGATAAGTCGTCATTAGTAGCAAAAATTTTGACAATAAACCGAGGGCTCGAACCTAAAACAAAAATCAACGAACGGTGCAGGAGAGCGAGAACGGAAGCATAACTTCCTGAGGGCAGACCGCGACCGTATCGCACACTCGCATTTCTCCTGCCGGTCGGCAAGTCCTGCAGTTTTGGCTTTCAGTTTCAGTTTCTTCGGCGTATCGGTGAGACGCGGGGTCTCTGGTGGTTTGCAGAATTGCGGGATTTTGAAAGTGTGGTTTTTAATGGAAAAGCAATTTATTTCAATATTCACCATCACATAAAAGTGACTAAGTGTATGAATTTCATGTTCTGTACAATTTGTGAGTTGCAAATGTGATAAGGATTACGAAATTTTATGTCTGTTAGGAAATAGTTTGTTGATAAGGTTTGTAACATGTAAAAATCATTTGTAAATAGAGTTTGTAAATTTAATTTTGTAGAATTAAATGATTACTCGAAGCAGCTGTTCATTATTTAAATAATTCATTTATTGTCGTATTTATTATTCGATTTAGAATATTTATGTAGTAAGTTATTTTAAAATTTTGTATTACATAAATATTCACATTCTAAACTGCTGAAATTGTTAAACGAAAACCATAAAAGTAAAATCAATAAACAAAAAGGCAAAATATGATGATGATTTGTTTTGTTGTAAGTTACCTAAATTGTGTCTTACCGATTAAAGGCAAAAAACATTAGATATTTAGAGTGCGTTGGATAAAAACGCAAAAATTCAACTTTCCAATCGGAATAATGAACTTGAATGTATGTTTGGATCTTTTGTGAGGCACCGAACCGTGCCGTAAATAAACGGACACGAAAGTGTTCTGATACGTTTAATAAATAAATTACATTAACACACATTAAACCGAAAGTTCAATCGACAGTTCGATTATTGCTAATCTCGTTGTTTTGTAAATTAATAAACAGCTGTTGGAAATATTTTCGTGTGCGGAGAAATCAAATATGATTCGTTTGCATTCGCAGTCTGACATTAAAAGTCCGATTGAATAAATCAGAATGAGAAACTCCGAGTTTTCAGTCTGATAATTGCGAATATAAGAGTAAATTGGTAATAACATAAAACAAATGGTAATATGAAATTACAATAAATGAACGAGTATCAAGGTTAATGGCTGTGAATAAAAAATAAAAATCTTCAGTCCATTATTTATTTTAATTAGTTAAAAATGCACGATTTTCCTTTAATCATTTATGTGGATTCTGCGTCATCTTTAAACAATCAGAGCAAAACTAGAAACAGTTCAGTTTCTATCAATTAACATAACGTAAAAATTTTATTATTAACATGTTGACGGTTTCTAATAACTGTTGCCACTATCATTACACACTTTGTTAGAGCCGAGAGTGAGGCCAATTTGAAAGTAATTACAGAATTAAAAAATGGAAAGTGTTCGTGTCGCATAATAATAAATATTAATATCCATAATTTTATTAGGGAAAATGCTTATCTGATAAAATTCATTTCTATCATGAATGTCAGACAAGTCCCAACAATATGACGATAAACACCGGAAAGTGCGATAAAAGTAATCAAAGTGACGGACAGCAAAATGAACATCGACGTCGAGATGTTTCAAAACGGAGCGCAGTTTTTTCGCGATAATTTAAACGAATTTAGAAAGTGCATTCCACAGTGGCCGTGGTCTTGCTTATCGTCCGACGTAAGTTTTATTTATATGAATTATTTAATAAAATAATGAGAATAGGAGCAGAAAACCACGAAAAATATATATCAGCACGGAAAATGTCACAAGTTAATTCGTTAATATGTTTATGAAACATATGCAGAAATATTAATAATTTTATAAAGTGTGAATAGTGTTGCTTATTTCTAAACACAGTTAGTGCTAGATTCGGAATAAAATCAACCTTAAAAATTTCACTCAGTCCAATTAATTTCACCGAGGAAATGCACTTAATAAAAGAACAACAATAATTACAGTTCAAGGCGTTCAGGAAGACAATGCACGTCCATTATCGTTACATAATTTTGTACTTTCTTTCATAATTATGAGCAGCACTTATTACATTGTCTTGACTGAACGAGATAGAAAATCTTCGGAAATATTCTGTTGCAAAACCGATTAATCCACGCATTTTCACATATTGACTTAATCGTTTCGTAAGACCGTAATTAGAAACGTGGAATTTCGCTTTTACCTTATGACAAAACAAACAGTTTCCCTTCTATATATATCCACCCCTATTATAGATGCAGGAAGTGGATGCACGGTTTAAGATCGTGTCTCCTAGTCGTTTCAAATTGCAATTTAAACAATGAACCGCCCACAAACTAAACGGAACGAAAACCATTTGCAATCGTTGCTGTGATAAATTAATTGGATTATCTATGCCTTTTATTTTTAGGACGAAATGGACGCGGACATTACAGTCAAGGCCAAACTTTCTGGTTATCTAGAGAAAAAGGGGAAAATGGTAAAGAGTGGTAAAGAACTATTTTCCTTTATTGTTTTGATTATTCATCGATTTTCAGAAAATGATGTCTACGTTTAAAAAATACTGGTTCGTTCTAGAAGATCGTCTTCTGTTATATTACAGGTCAAAGGATGAATACGATTCATTGTCACCGTTTAAAGGTTCGATAAACTTAGGACCTCCATGCATTGTTAAACCATTAACCTCGCAAAATGGAGTCTTTCAAATTGAAACTAGACGATCTACAGTTACACTTGTAAGATGAATGTTTATGTTATTTTCTTGTTGTTGAAATTAATCGTCTTAAATGTTTATAGAGGGCTGAAAATCGCGAAGATCAAAACAGATGGATGTTAGCAATAATGTCAACTTTAAACCAAAATAGTAACAGTACAACCAGACTCAGTCATTTTAGATACTCTTCTAAGGATATTAACTTAATTGAGTCACAAACTAAGGTACAATTTTTCAGTTAAATAGTCTAATTATTTGACATTAATAATTTTCAGGATGGAGACATTAACAGCGATGCAAGCAGTCCGTTAACTCCGTCAAAATCACCACCTTCTTCACCGAACAATCCCATTTTGGAGAAATTGCAAAAATTAGGCGCACAATCATATTTGCACAAATTTAACGAATTTAATTTAAAATCCACCGAAAGTGAATTTAAATTTCCACCAAGGAAAGCTGTAAGCACGGAGAAACTGTATGGTAATTGCGTTATTCTTGAAGGTGATAAAAATATTGATAACAGCTCCTTCAAGAACAAAATCAAATCTTTAAGTATGGAACGACTTCCTAGCATTATCATAGAAAATGACCAGTATAAAATAATAGACAACGATATATATCAAACGGCAACAGCTAACTTTGGAGGTCATATCTACGAACAACTTCCAGTTAATTCGCAATTAATGTCAAAAGATGATGAAAGTGGGATACCAAACATAGACTACAATAAAAATGTTATGCCCACTTACATTGAAATACCTGAGAAGTTGGAAGATGTTCAGAAATGCGACGAAGAAAAGGAAGACGCTAGTAAGAAAAAGAAAAAAGAGAAACACAAGGATAAAACCAAAGTAAAAGAAAAAGTCAAGGAAAAAATCGAAAGGAAGCCAAGTTTAATAAATCGAGTATTCGGTTTAAAGCATAAGAAGAAGAAAGTAGAAGACGAGGATAACATTTACGAAGAAGTGGACGTTCCGTTTATCATGCGAAATGATAGCGACACGATCCAAATATTACAGCAGCTCCAAGATATTTTAGAAGCCAAAAAGAAAAAATTGAGAACCAATGTCAACGCCAATGATGAACAAGTTGTGAACAACGAATTATATTTATTAGAAACTGAGATGAACAAACTAAGAGCTGGAGTGCAGTTGAATAATGAGGAAGTTGAAGAAAATGATTTGTATAATCTACAATACAAGTTGAATAATTTGAAAGTACATGATAATGAACAAGTTGAATACAATGATTTGTACATAGTTCAATCCAAACTGAAGAATTCTAAAGTGGATATTAACGATGAAAAAGTAGAAGTTAGTAATTTGTACGTCTCAGTTGATGAAATTAAAGCCAACTGTAAGTATCCAAAAATGTTTTTAGTAATTTTAATAAATATTGATTAAATTTTTCAGCGGAAAAAAAATGTGATTGTCCTCTAGTCCCCCCGAAACACCAAAGAACTGAATTAGCTTCCCCTTATCATGACGTGCCGAAAAACAACCAACCGATCGAAAAAGTCCTCCTCCCTCCTAAAAAGAAAACAATCCAACAAACAAGAAGCGTGGACCAAATAGTGTACGACTTGGAGCAACAACAACAACAGTCCGACGAATCTGAAGGACAAGGCAAGGTTAAAAAACTTGTGAAACAATTCAGCACCCCAACTGTTCCACCGGATGTGGTTTTGAGACCGAAGATGAGTTATGATCCGATCTCAAACAGATATTCCGACGAGTTGACAATGTTACTAGAACAGTTAACTCAAGTGACAAATGCTCCGTTATTAAATCCTGGGAACACTTCCAGTCTGGTTAATCCAAATCTCACTGACGATGAGGTAAGATAAGATTTTAGTTATAAAAATTGTTTGTTGTTATTAACAGATAAACCTCATGTTTACTTATGAATAGGAAATAGTGATAAGGCTTCAAGTACTTGTGTTTGTGTTTGTTTTATTTGATACAACAATAAATTTAAAACATTTGCACTTGTAGCTATTGAAACTCCTTCCAACTCGTCAAAGAAGATTATCAGAACCTGACTATGACGTTCCAAGGTCCCACAAATCTTTAGTTAACATCCCCAAAGACACCAACGAAAATCCTATACAAGCTACAAGATTTTTTGGAGAAGTTCTACCAACAGAACCTTCAGAGTATGACTGAAATTTACATTCGGTGTGTTTTTTATTTAAATATAATTTTTAGATTGCCTTGTAACAGCATGACCCCAGATTCACTGGAAGCTGATTTGGATTTAAAATCACAAACTGAACTACCCATAAAACAACAATCATTAGACGACGATAAAAATCTTTCTTACTCATCACATGATTATTACAACGATCGTAGAGAACTTTTCCTAACAAAAAGACATAAAAGTGATTTGGACAATCGTTACCTTAAAGAAGTAGTTACCGGAAACAGGAACTCTGATGATTATATTGTCAACAGCGTAATTTATGCAAAGCCGAAAAGAAGAAGCGATATTTTACTAAACTTTGTACCTGAGAAGGACATTTTAAAAGATAATTATAATGTAGACAATTTGGTTGACTCTCTAGAAATGGAAAATGAAGCTGCAACACCATTTTAATTGAGATTTAAGAGTTCTCACGAATTTCTTACCAGAGCTGCCATTTTATTGTTTTGTAAATTTTTTGTATTCTTGTAATATATTTTTCTCCTGCCACAGGAAGAAGTAAATCAAAAAGTTTTAATGCTTTGTTTCACCAAAGATTTTGTACCTTATCAAAAATAAAATATATAAATGTTACATATTTGAATAATGGAATAAAAGTTTTCACCTGAAGATAGCGTTTTAATTAACAGAAATAAAACCACTTAATAACATACATATTTTTATTTATTTACAAAACTAATAAATTAACAATAAAAACTGTCATTAAGTACTGCTCCTAAAATTTGACATGATTATTTCTTATCCTCGTTGTTGAGTAAATTCTGTATCTCCATTAAACTTCTTCCTTTTGTCTCAGGTACAGTTAAAGTTATAAAAATAGTTCCACATCCCAAACATGCAGAAAATAGCCAAAACGACATGGCCATACCCAAAGACTCGGTAAGAAGGGGGAAGAACATACTAATCAAGAAACCCAAACTCATGCAAGTACAAGAGGAGATGGTTGATGCCATGGATTTAACATTAGATGGAAACAACTCTCCCATTATCGTCCAAGGAAGAGGTCCAATTCCTAAATTAAACATAACGATAAACAGGATAAGACTTGCGATTGGTAACCAGGAAATAGCATTAACTTCGACTCCGTTGTTCTTAAGATAGAAGTACCAACCTAGAGTTATTAAAGAAAGACAAGATCCGATTGTAGAAAATAGTAAAAGTATTCTTCTTCCGAGTCGGTCAATTAATGGAGCAGTGAGTCCTATAGTGAACAACTGAATGACTCCAATGCAAATAGAAGAATATTCTGGAGGTAAGGTCATACCAGTAGCGTCGAAAATTGATTGCATATACGCCAACACGGCGTTGATGCCTGAGAACTGTTGGAAAACCATCAGACCACAAGTGATCATCAAACCACGCATCAAACCTCTGGACTGGATCAAGTCTGTGAAAGAGCCTTGATTCTTTTTAGTTTCAGCAACGCATTCGCTGATGTACAATGCTTCTTTTTTTATGTCACCTTCTGATTTACTTCTTAGTTTCCTCAAAGAGTCCTCCACTCCTGTTTGATTCTCTATTCCTGCCAGGTAATACGGACTTTCCGGCACAAAAATACCAACTAATGTCACAAAAAGTAACATAGGAACCAAACTTATAAAACTCAACATTTTTATGCTAATAAACGGACCGACGGCGTAATTGAAAAGTACACCAAGATTACACATGACGGGCATGACACAAAACAGCAATCCTCGATTGTTGTCTTCGGCAATTTCCCCGATATAATTTGGAATAACGGAGAAACTGCAACCAATACTAATTCCAAGCAAGATCCTCGCAATGTAAAATATATGAACGTTGTTGGCGAAGGCGCACATCAAATGCGACATAATTATTGGCACCGAAAACGCCAGAAGAGTCTTTTTTCTTCCAATTTTTTCGGACAAGTAGCCGGCTATGATCGGTCCGATACTAGCTCCAATGCTGATCAAAGATGCGATCCAAGATTCTTCGACGGTTGTTAGTGGCTCTGGCAAAGGATTGTTTTCAGGATTCACTTTTCCGTTCAATTTTGGAATGACAGGAGAAGCCCAGGAAAACGCTCCACCAGAGGAAAAAGACATGAAATTCACTGTAAAGTAATTGTTTTAGTATTTGAAGATATTGAAATGAGTAAGACTTACCAGACAGTGCTGCGAAATAGACGAACAGATTCGTTTTTGACTCCATGTTACTAATTTTCGTCACTAACTGAATTTTAGCTGGGTTCAGGTTTTATACGATAATTTCACAGACGTTTGAATGATGTTTAATTGTTCGAGGTTTAATTTAGCAAATAGCAATTGTGCTGGCGTATTAAAACTACAATAAATAATACATGATACTTCCTCGCAGTTTACCACCTTATCAGAATTAATATAATTACAAATAGTCTGGCAGCAGTTGTAAAATGGATTTAATGTTTAATTTAATTCGATTGTGGTCAAGTCTTTTGGGAATCAGCATGTGTAGATTATTTTGAGTGATATACATATGTATCTATATTTAAATTTAATTAAAATGTAGTTTAACGTTTTTACTTGCTACATAAATTACTGAACAACGTCCTTTGTTATGCGTTTCTAAAAATAAAATTCTTAAAGTTTAATCTTTTATAAATTTACTTTGTAAATAGTTGGAAGAAATATATATAAATATGTTCTTGATAAATTTAATTACATACGCAATTTTAATTTTGCAGAATGTTAATAAAAGGATGTGTAAGTACAAAATTTTATTATAAACGTTACATAAATACAAGTCTAGTCAATTACAAACTTAAAATAAATAACATATAAATAAATGTTAATTCCAGGAACTTTATTTTTCTTCATCATCTCAACCACTTAGTATTTTTTGTATGTCCTCCAAACTTTTACCTTTGGTTTCGGGTACTAAAACAAACGTAAAAACAGCGCCGGTGGCACAGAAACTTGCACAAAGCAAGAAAGTGCTAGCCAAGCCTAAAATTTCAGCTAAATGTGGAAAAAACATTGTAATACAAAAAGCTAAAACTAAATTAACCATAGACGTGATTGATGAAGATAAAGATTTAACATGAGAAGGAAATAGTTCTCCTAAAATAGCCCAAGGAATACAGCTTAAACCACTGTTAAAAACTATTATATAAACTATCAAGCTAACTAGAGGTAACCAAAGAATCGATTCTACATTATAATTATTGGTATTGAGATAAAAATAAACACTAAGACAAACCAATGACAAACTAGAGCCTATTGATGACAACAACAAGAGAAACTTCCTTCCGACTTTATCCACTAGTTGTGTTGTTACAGCCGTTGTTATTAACTGCACAACTCCGACAAAAATTACTGAATATTCAGGAGGATATGAACTTTTAGATGCTCCGAAAATCGTTTCCATGTAACATAAAACTGCGTTTATACCCGAAAACTGCTGAAGGACCATCAGTCCAATAACTATTATTAAGGCTCTTGTGATTGGTTTGGTTGTTAATAAGTCTTTAAGACTTCCCTTGCTGTTTTCCATTTCCATAGATTTCACCAGCTTCGCAAATTCTTCCTGGAGATTACAGTTTTTGGATCTAAACAGTCTTAAGACGTCTTCAGCTTTTTTTCTGTTGTTAGTTTTGATGTGATGCTGAGGTGTTTCTGGTACACTACCACCAAAACACACCAAGAACATAACAAGCGGCACTAAATTTAAAAAGCTCAACAATTGTACACTTACAAACGGTCCAACAGCATAAACAAAAACGTTACCGAAAGCAATCATCAAGGACATGGTACAACCGAGTAGACCGCGATTCTTATCCTCTCCAATCTCTGTCACGTAGTTCGGAACGATCGAATAAACACCCCCTATTCCGACACCCATCAAAAACCTCGCCACCAAAAACATGTACACTCGATTGGCAAAAGCACTGATCAAATGACACAAGATCATCGGCAGGGAGAATGATAGGAGGGCCCTTTTCCGACCGACCCTTTCGGACATGAAAGCGGCCAGAAACGGGCCGAAGATTGCTCCTAGATTGATCAGTGACGTGATCCATGAGTCTTCAAGCGTTGACGTCGGTTCTGGCAGGGGGCTTTCGTTTCTTTTTAGTTTTGGGATGACCGGAGAAGTCCATGCGTAAGCAGATCCAACCGAGAACGAAATTAAGTTGACTGAAACAATAACGGGAATGATGATGTTGATTAAGGGCGATAAACTAACTGACCAGAAAATGCAGCGTAGTAGACGAAATAATCTCCAAAATCCAACAACATTTTATAACATTAAAAAGCGCACGGACCTGTTTTATTCAATCAACTTCGCGGAATAACCATTGGTAATTATTATTGCATGGGAACTGAATGATTTGCCCCACTTTTTTTCTAAACCAATAGAATTGATTGAATTTGCTTAGAATCCGACTATTAGTAAACGGAATGTTTTCGTTGCATAATTAAGTTTTTATAGATTTAATAATGTCTTTATTCGTTAATATACAAGACAAAATTTGTTAATGAGATAAATCGATAATATAACAAAATAATATAACAAGAAATTCTCACAATTGCAAATTGTTATAATAAATTTTATAGAATGTAGAATTTCTTGGAAATCAAATCAATATGCAAATTAAATCTTTTAAGTCATGGTATTTGTATTACATCTTTATTTCTTACACAGTTTATGATATAAATATTTTGTGTATAATTTTAGCACACGTAGAGATTTCTAATGTAACACCAGTTGGCATTGCGTCTTATCAATAATAGCCTATTGTCTCATTTAATTTCATTATTTAATTTACAGTTACCTAGCAATTCAAATAACACGTACCCACAAAGGTAATCATTAAAATATTCAATTATTATCATAATTAATCAGTCAAACAAGATTACTACAGATAATAACCGGCTTGCTATGCTAAACATTTAATTTTTTTTCAATCGTCTCCTGCCAAATAGAAATTCCAGTCTGATGTGCAAAACATTCAATGCCAAGTTGTGCAATTCAATTTTGATCCAAGAACAACTTTTACCTCTTGTCCTAAAATCGCCACTGTACAGGTCTTAAAAATTTGATTTACTGCACCTGATGACGCCAAGACCGACGTTGTTCATTCAGTATTTACATTCCAAAACAATACTAATCCCAGTATTTATTTATGCAAATATTATCTTTGCAAACCAGTTTACATTAGACGGTGATCGTCTTTGTATTTAATTTTTAACCAAAATTTTTAATAATCTATATATTAATTTTTGTCGCATTTCAATATATGTATATCAATTTATTTCCTTTAATTTTATGGTAGTTTGTACAAATTAAACTATCTTGTTCTTTCTTCGTATTCTCAACTGTTTCAGTAATACAGTTCCTTGCATATTTAAGTATTTTTTCATATATGAAGAGTTACTTCAATTCCTTCAGTTTCAGTAATACAACTCCTTGCATATTCAAGTATTTTTTCATACATGAAGAATTATTTCAAGTTCTCAAGCGGTTCAAGAATCCGGTAGTGTACAATATGTATAGATAATACTAACATGATGTGAGATATAGCGGGATAGTGAAAACTAGTAAAAATTTTTGCACCCGTTTCTTTTGATGGAAAACCATTGAAGGTCTATCTAAATGTCGTTATAAAAAAAGCAAGAAAATTATTAGATCCATTTTATCTGCAGTTACTGGTGCAGTTAGTGGATTCAATGAGGTCTCTTTTTTCCTCACCTTCAATAGAACTAAAAACATAATAGTATTTAATTACCTGTTGAAAATATTTCTGAATTGAACTTTTATTTCATATAAGAGTTGGTACTTATCACTAGTACAGCGAACTGTACGACTTATGAGTTGGAACATTTGATCGCAACGCAACATGAGTTGAAGTTTTTTGAATACATCACTTAGGTTTTTACACTGATAAATTGTTTGTATAATGAAGAGCTCATAAATCTTTGGCTAAATACTTAAGCTACAACTAAGTTTAGAAATTTAATTGTTTCGTTTACGTAAATAAAGGCATTCTTTTAAAACTAACTTCTAATAAAATATTTTTAAATAATTTTAATATTTATTTGAAAATAATCTTTAATATTAAGTTGAAACTCGAATATTTGTAATCTTTTACAATATAATTTAAACTATAAAAATATTCACATTTTTTAAATTACTTTTTTTAAATATGGCGTTAAAATTTAGACCTTGGAAATATATATGTATAAATAATTATGTTTCATTATATTCTCATATTCTAATATTTTCTTGTTTTGCTATAATTACGATTTTAAAAATCATAGAAAAACACAAAAAAACAGATGTTAAAAATATATAAAATCTTTAAACTTTGATTTACTTAGTGCAGCTGACATTTTCATAGACCGACGTGGCTTGTTCTCGTACATTATAAAACAATACTCTTTAATCCCTTTTATTTGTTTATGCAAATATTATCTTTGCAAACCAGTTTTTCTTTGTAATTAGATTTAAGATGGTACTTAAGAATGATACGATCAAATTTCTAATAAAGTTTTTATTGTAAGATAGATTGTTTTTTGTTGTGTCCTTCTAAAATCGCTTGTATTTCCTGAGAGCTCTTTCCTTTCGTTTCTGGTACTATAAACATTGTGAAAAAAAATCCAGCGATGCAAAAACCTGAGAACATCCAAAACGTGCCGGCCATACCAAAAACGACGACAATAGAAGAAAATATTTGTGCGATAATAAAACTTATAGTTAAACAAACACAAGAAGTGAACGTGGAGGCTAAAGATTTAACATTTGAAGGAAACAACTCCCCCATTATTGTCCACGGAAGAGATGCAAGTCCAGCATTATATGCAACAATATAAATCATTAAACTAGCAATCGGCAGCCAAAAAATTGAACTAGTGTCATATCCGTTATTGTTAAGGTAGAAATAAACTCCTAATGTAACCAACGATATAAAAGATCCAACTGTTGAGAACATAAGCAAGATTCTTCTGCCAAGTTTTTCTATTAAACTGCAAACGAACAATTGAACTATTACTTGTGTTATTCCTACGAACATTGAAGAGTATTCTGGTGAAATACTACTACCAGTAGCTTCGAAAATCGTTTGCATGTAACCCAAAACTGCTGTTATACCCGAAAATTGTTGCACAACCATCAACATGCAACTAATGATCAACCCTCTTCTTAAATACGTCAACTTGAACAAGTCTTTTACACTACCTTGTGCTGCCTGCGAATCTTCAACTGTTTGAATGATGTAAACTAATTCCTTCTGCACATCTGTTGAAGATTGGTTTCTGAACTTCATCAAGCAAGTTTCTAAATTATTTTTATCGTTGCAACTAGCAAAATAATACGGGGTTTCTGGCACAAACCAGCCGAAAAGCACAATAAACAAAATGATAGGCACCAAATGAAAGCAACTCAAAATGGACATGCTGACAAACGGTCCGATGATATAATTCGACATTATCCCAGTTGCAAGAGCGATCCCCATGGTACAGCCCATTATTCCTCTGTTCTTGTCTTCAGAAATTTCCGTGATATAGTTCGGTACGACCGCGAACACACAACCTGCTCCCAAACCACAAAAGAATCGAGCTGTGTAGATAATGACTAGAGACTTTGCAAATATCAACATGACATGTGCTGTAAACATCGGTATTGCGAAAACTAGTAAAGTTTTTTTACGACCGATTCTCTCTGACGGGAAACCAGAGAGGATTGATCCGAATATCGTCCCTAAACCCAGCAAGGAAGTTATTAGGGATGACTCATCTGTAGTTGCTGGTAAAGGTAGAGGATTGTCGTTTGGATCTTTCAAACCGTTCAACTTCGGCAAAACTGGAGATGTCCATGAATATAATGCACCAGTTGCAAATGATATTAAGTTAACTGTTGAAGAAATTGCTGCATTAATAAGTTTATATTTTAAATAAGGTTTAGTACTTGCCAGTTAAGACAGCGAAGTGTACGAAATATGTGTTGAAAAATTTGGTCTGCATGTTGTGGTTGTTCTGTTGAATTAAACTTTTTGAATACATTGTCTGAGGTTTTTATACTAATTACTGATTTATGTAGTATTTGTAGTGCGCATAAAGCTTTATTTAACTAATTACTTAAGCTACAACTTATTATTTTATTGCCTTACTTAATTTATTATAATCTTTAAAGATTACAATTCTAAAATTAAAAAAAAAACTGATGTAATAATTTTTAGTAGTAAATTGGAACTAGGAAAGTAATAAAAACCTTAATGCTAACGACATTTACAAATTAAAATATTTATTATTTTCATAAATTTAAAAATAAAATAAGTATAGTTTAGGTTTCATTTTAGAGAAAAAAAAAACATTTTATAAAAAAATATTTTAATTTATATAAAATTCAGTAATTTCTCTAAGATTATAATTTGTATAAATAATTATTTATATTATATTCACATTTTTTATTTGAGTTACGAATGACAATTTTAACATTTGAAAAAACCTAAATTTTTATTGTCAATTTATTGTTCAAAATACAATTCGAACCTAGTAATTACATCATTAATTTGCATAGTTTATAAAACTAAACCAATAAAACAAATGTTAAAAATATTATTTTTTTTCTCCTAACATTTCCTGGATTTCTTGGAAACTCTTCCCCTTAGTTTCAGGCACCAAAATATAAACAAATCCAGCTCCAGCAAGACAAAACAGTCCAAAGCCCCAAAACGAGCCGGCCATTCCCAGAGTCAAGGAAACTTGAGGGAAAAACATCGTGATGATAAACGCCAAAGCTAAACAAAACGTTGTGGAAATTGTCGAAGCTGCTGACTTGAGATTCGAAGGAAATAGTTCCCCCATCATTGCCCAAGGTACGCAACTTAAACCCAAGTTGAAAACTACTATGTAAACTACTAAACTCATGAGTGGTAGCCAAAATATCGAATCAACTCGATAGTTGTTATTTTTTAAATAAAAATACAGTCCCATGGATACTAGAGACAGAAAACTGCCAATCGTTGAAATAAGCAACAAAATCTTCCTTCCGAGTCTGTCTATTAATTGTGAAGAGACTACAACAGTCAACATTTGTACGATGCCTACGAAAATGGTTGAATATTCAGGGGGGATGCTGCTTCCAGTAGCTGAAAAGATCGTTTCCATGAAACCCAAAACCGCGTTTATACCCGAAAACTGTTGTATTATCATTAACCCGTTGACGATTATTAGAGCTCTCAAGCATGCTCTAGATTTGAATAAGTCTTTAATACTTGCTTTGTTCTCCTTTTCTATCTCTAAATTAGTCACAAGTTTCAACAGTTCTTTTTCCACTCCTTTGGTACTTTTTCCTCTAAGTTTCATTAATGATGCCTCCGCACCTTGTTTATCGCCTAAGCTTAGAAAATAATATGGACTTTCCGGCACCAACAAACTGAAGAGCACCATGAAAAGTATAATAGGAATGATGTTACCAAAACTTAAAATCTTTATGCTGACGAAGGGTCCAATTAAATAATTGAACAGCAAACCACAAGTGATCATAAGTGTCATGAAACATCCTAGCAAACCTCTGTTACTATCCTCCGAAATATCACCAACAAAATTCGGCATGACTGAATAGACACATCCACAACCAATCCCAACCAAAAATCTGGCCACAAACAACATTTCAATGCGAGTTGCATAGGCCACGATTAAATGTGAAACTAAACTTGGTACTGAGAAGATCAGGAGCGTCTTTTTTCTGCCGATTTTTTCGGCCATTATTCCAGAAAATATAGGACCGAAAACTGCTCCGAGACTTGTCAGTGAAGCTATCCATGATTCTTGTGTTGTGGTCAAGGGAGAAGGAAGGGGTGATTGTGTTTGATTTTTAAGTTTTGGAAGAACTGGAGACGTCCAAGAATAAGCACTACCAGCACTAAATGCTATTAGGTTTACTATAACAAAAATTATATGAATAGTTGATTGGACAAGGTTATAAGAAATTACCTGAAAGTGCTGCCAAGAAGATGTAATAACTGGTGCGCGAACTGTTCTCCATGTTGACCAAATGTGATTTAGAAACAAAAGAAATTCTTAAATACGGGTGCAACAGTTTAATTTAGGATATTTCGGTCAAATAATTAAAATAAAATAAACAATCGTTCTTTATCTTCAATATTTTAATCTCTGATAGTCATAAACTGATTTTCGTCAAAACTGTAAATAAAGTCAATAAAACTAAGCTGATTGTTACTCGTGGTTGCAATTTATTTTAAGATAATGTTGTTATATGAAAAGAATATTGTAAATTAAATAATATTTTTATTGTAATTTTATTGTACAATTATTTATTTTTCTTTCTGTTTCTTCTTTTCTTTTTACCTTCTGTGCTATTCACTTTTGTATCTTCACCTTTACCGCCTTCTTCTTTCTTACTATTAACTTCTTTTAGAGTAATAACTTTTTCGGACTCATGTTTATTCTTAAATTCTTTCTTCTTCTTGGTAATTTTTTCCGGAGGAACATTAATAGCATCTCTTTGAATACTGATAATAGATTGTCTCAAGAGTTTTAATTCAGATAAAGCGTTTTGAGCAATGTGACCTTCAGGACTTCTTTGAGGCTCATAGAGCAAATATTTAGCTGCCGTTTTCAATGTGCCTTCAGCATCAATTAAACGATTAATTAGATCATTAATAGATATTTCCTTATCACGATATTCTTTATGAGCCAAATCTATTTCAGTAGACTGCAATTCATACATTGTAATTGCTCTAAGTCTAGAAATTCCAGGTTCAATTTTATCCAAAACTTTTAACAATCGATTGCAAAGGTCGACCTTCCTTGCCAAATTTCTCTTGCTCGGTATAGATCTTCCATATTGGCTGATCAAGTTTTGAACCAAGTCCATTATTAGATAATGCTGAGGATGGAACGTTCTCTGAAGCTTTTCTAAAAGTTCTTCCATCATTTTCAAGTTTGACAAATCAACATCTTGAATTAATCTTTTCCCTTCAGCAACAGTCAATCGAATTAATCCTTCAGCGAAAATTGTCTTGCATCTGACACACTCCCAGTTTGTTTTGATTTCGTGAGGTTTTGCAGGTCTTATAGTACCCCTGATACATTTATGACATTTTAATGAGCTCAACTCTGAACCCAATTCCGTAGGATCCTTGCACCTTTGGCACTGACATTCAAAATACTTCCCTTCCCTTAAATGTTGCTTTCTGTTGAAACTTCCTTGAAGGACATTTGCATAGTTGAAGTAAATAATTTCACCTTTTGGTATGTCTACGCTAGCATGAACGGTCATAACAAAACTGCTATCAACAGATAAATGTGTATTGGAAAGACAGTCATGGGTCATAAGAGCCGCTTCGAGATATAATCCTCTTAGGCATTCAACTTCAGGATTGACGATACTTGTTTCGGTTTGCGATGGTCTGACTTCAAAAGTATTCACGTCCAAAATTCCGCAGATCCTTTGCACGATCTCTTCGGTCACATCTTGATCATTTAATAGATTTAGAGACTTTAGTGCATCTTCCACGACAATTTTGTGACGACGCCATATTGGGGTGTCTCTTCTAAAGTTCATGTGGGGTTCCAGTTTCATAATGTGGGACCATTTTTCCGGATTATAGAATTTTAGAAGCAGAATTCTAAGTGGGAATATTATTTGTTCGTTATTAACTATATCCTCGCCTTTTAAATGACTGTCTTTAAGTTGTTGGCATTCCAAATCATTGTGAAATCTTCCTAAAAATTCGATTGGGTGACTTAAAATTATTAATAAGGTGTTTGCGTTTTTACCTGTGCACTTTGGATTGCAAATAATTGCAGTTTTGCAATTAGGACAAAAAATGTAACCGATTCTTCTCAGATTTTTACAACAGTTGAAACAAACCATAGAACCATTTAATTGTGGACCGATTAAAGCCGGGCTTTCCTTTAATATCAACTGACCCTGCTTGAGATTTCTAGCCGCAACAATATAACTAGAAAATATTTTGAATAAACCTAAAGTAACAGTTGTAATTAAAATTAATGATTACCGGCCAAAAACATCGTTGTTTAAAACGTTGTACACCGTCACAGTCATATTTACTACTGAAATTTAATAGTTACATTTGGAACAGTCTAAATTTAAAATTTGCTATAAATAGACCACACTATTTACGTTTTTGTCCGCTTAAAATAATTGTTTTATATACTTATACTTTTTTTAAAAGATAATTCTATAATTTATTGAAGAATAAATCAGGTAACTCTGAGTTGTTAATTTCTCTTTATCAATGTACGCAAGTTTTAATTAATATTAATCAGGTAACATTTTTACTTTTTTATTTTTATTAGAAAGAATAAAAACATTATTTATTACCAGTTTCAAATAAAATTTATACCAATTGTCAAAATGTTAATTTTTTAAAATAACTCAATTACTGAATTTTAATTTTTCGAATATTAATTTTGGGCAATTTTAAATGACAAAATATTAAAAAAATTATATTTAAACGAAATATTTGTATATAATGGTTGTAAATAAAAGACAATATAATTTATCGTAATAGTTATAATAATGTATACTCACAATACACAGTATTTTTATATATGTACAAAATTTACAGTAGTATAGACATCACAATGTTCCCTATGTTATTATTTTTTGTAACGCTGGCTATTTTTATACTTACAGTCTAAAAGTACACTGTACAGAACATCTTAACCTCAGAAACTCAGAAAAGCTTAAAGTAACAAACTAAAAACTATATATTCACATATATATTACATTGTAATTTAAAAAATGATTGATTTCATATAATTATATATGCTACATATTTATATATTATGTCTATATGCTTTATCTTTTATAATAGCCATATTTCAAACTACAGTGGGTAACGTTTTTATTTCAGACTTCCGCGGCGCGCAACGATGCTAAAACAACATCGGTGCGCCCCTCGAAACGCGACAGAAACCTCAAGTCTAAATCCGCACTACATCCGCTTGAACATTTCGGCACTCCCAACGAGATAAACTAATAAAATAATATTAACAAAACACTAAAACTCTTCGACCATAAAACTAAAAAAGGTTCGAAAGTGCTGAAACGTTCCGAGTGCACTTTCCGCACACCCATCCTGGGATAAATGTGCGGGAATCGAATGCGGTAGTCAATAAATAAATTAACAACAATATATTTAAATATAAAAATAAACTAGAGTGTGGCGATCTAAACTTGACGTTCTTTAAACGAAAGAAACATTCTATAATAGTTTTTTATCATTATACCAAAAGAACTGTAGTTTCTCGTAGTATCCTTGCAAATATTGCAAGAATAATGCCAGAACACCGAAAAAAAAACGAAATTTACAAGATGTTTATGAAAAATAAAAATCTTCTAAATAAAAAAATTACATAGCTAACTTTGTATGAGATCTCTTAATAGGTAGTAAGTTATTTTTATCTTTTTTTAATATATTTTATTTTTTAATAATAGTTAATAACGTTTTTCAGAAATCACAGTGAAACTTTTAAATATTTAATATTTTTTCTTTGCTTCCTTAAGTAAACATTTTTTGCGTGTGACATTTCGAGTTTTGTTTTACCAAAAATAAAAACGGCGAGAATCAGGTTTCAAGTAGTAGGTGTTTCACTCAATACATTCGTCTTCCCGTCCCATCCGGACGCTGGAGACGCGCCCGGCCCCGGAACCGGGACTGACATAGAGAGAAGGACGCGTTCTGATCGATACATCTGTTTAGATCCAAATCATCCACGGTTGAACGACACTTTTGGTATCAAACGGTGGTGACAACGATGAGCAGGTGAGCGATATCCGCTACTCTTTCCAACAAGTTCGGCGCAATCCGACGCAGATTTTCGTTCACGAACTCGCACGATGGGAAGATGTGAACTACATAAGCGGGCTGCAAATAAAAACATTTGTTTAAAAACGGAACGTTTAATGAGAAATGGTGAATACTCACGGGATGCGTGGTTCCCGGCGCGGCTACGTTAACAATGCCGGCCGCTTGTTTGGCTTGTAAATACTTGATGAATCCGGTGGTCAAATTAGTGGATTGTTTGAGGACGTCCATATGATCGTGGCCGCAGGGCAGCGCGAGTAGCATGCAGTGTTCATTTTGCATCTGCATTTTACGCGACACTCCTTCAACCTGCGGCGGTTCCAGTCTCATTCTTTGGAATATTCTTAAGGGTGGTGTTGTTCCGTCGGTGTTCTCCGGAAGGCAGTCCTTTGCCACCGTCGCATTGCCCGAGACGAAGTACATTTGGACTGCTGCCTGGTCATTCTTCAGGGCCAAAAGACCTTGCCACATACAGGGATATTGCTATGGAACAAACAAATAAAACGTTAAATGGTCATCAGACTTTTGAGTTGAAAATTTGTTAGACGCGAGTAATAATCTCGTTTGAGTTAACTCGATTTCAAACATCACTCTAAATGAAAGAGGAACTTACCTTCAACAGCATGAAAAGACTCTCGGCTTGTGGTGGAACTTGACTGGCGTGTGGAGGTGTGGCGGCCTGCAACCCACGTTGTGTGGTGGGTGTGTCGGCACCGTGATGTCGGGCTACCGCACCCATGTGATTGCCGGCAGCCCCCAGTCCCACGCCCATCATGTGACTCTCGTTTATCGCCTTCCTGTCGGATGGTATGTGACCACTCAGCGGCCTTTCCGGCACCAGGTGTGCGCCGGGCGGAATGTGGGCGCCCAGAGCACGTTCGGGCGGTATGTGACTGCTGAGTGGCCGATCCGGAACGACGTGAGCGGCGCTCAACGGCCGTTCTGGCGGTATGTGACTGCTGAGCGGACGGTCCGGGTTGCCCATTGGCATGTGCAGAGGACGGTCGCCGCCCATGTTGACCAGCGGATGGCTCGTCATCGGACGATGAGCCGGAGGCGGCTCGTCGAAGTAACGGGCCGCGTGCGCTGGTGTCGGGTAGTGCTGCATCCGAGCCGAGTGCACGACGTTGTACATTTGTGGAGAATCTGAAAACAAAGTTATGTAACAATTCTTGACGTGTGATTTGATGTTACTACCTGTTGTTCTGTCATGAGGTGAATGTAAACCATGTGGTACGGTCGTGCCTCTTCCGGTTAGCGGTAGTCCAACGTTTGTACGTCTCAGTTCTAAGGGAGGAGAAGTGACAGGTGCTTCTTCACCCTCTTGCCCATCCGATTTTTCCACATTTCCCGGCATCATAGGAGACCTAAATGCGAATGATTCATTAAGTATACGATAACAAGTGTCGTCGTTTAGGTCGTACCTTGGCAGATGGTAGTTTGTCGGTCGCATATATTGATATTGGGGTGGAATAGCGTGATGTAAATACGGTGGTAAATCGTGAATTGAGCGTATTGTACCTGGTGGGAAATGTGCTATTTGGTCGCCCTGAAAACAAGGATGAAACATTTTAGCGATATGTAAGTTGCAAAATGTGTTACAAACAAAAAATAATCTGAATTAAATAAATCCGCGAACAAGTATTCATATTATCGAGGGATTGAAGTAATTTACTGATTGATTAATCAAACGAAATAAAACAAAAATGAACAAAAAGTAAAATCAATCAAATATAATTGACAATCACCTGTGGGGAGGGGGAATTTTGATGGGCGGGAGGTGGACTTCTGTGTACTCCGTGCTGCATATTAGTAACGAAAATTTTAATGTTAGTAGTTGAAACTTAACACTAATCAACTAAAAAAGGAAACTAACGTGAACTGAACTACTAATAAAAACTGACACGGTTAGTTTTCCTTTTGATCAGCATTAATCTAATGTAAGTAAAAAAACTTACCAGTGACGGCTCGAAGGCGATGTGTCGAGCTTGTCCTTGCGGCGACAAAGTTGATCTGGCTCCAATGGGGATGTTGCCGAGCGCTACGTCCACCTTAGGCGGTTCCATGACGCCTTTGCTTCCGGGCATGGGTCCCTGGATGATCCTGCTGCCAGCGACCATCTGCTGCGCCTTAGACAACGGCGGACTGCCGACCGCATTCGAAATGATTTGCTGATGCATCTGATGTACCGGTTTGCTCTTATTTATAATCACAGGCGCCTGCTGTTGTTGTGGCTGCACCTTGGACAGTTGTTGCGGCACGTTTTGGTGCTGTTTCATGTGCGCCATTTGAGTATTGACTACTTGCTGTTGGTTCGCCATTACGGTGGATAAATGCGCCTTGTTCAGTTGAGCTTGTTGCTTGCTGACTTGCAACATCTGCTGCGGGTTGAGTACGACTTGATTGGGTGAATGCTGAGGAGCTTTCACCTTGGTCAAAGTTATGCTCGATCGGGGCGAATGGTGAGACGGAGCCATGTTCATTGCCATGCTGACGTTCACATTCAAATTTTGAGTAACTGGTTGAACTGGCCTTGCTGTTACAGGAGGTAAATTGCTGACTACCACAGGCGGTTGGCTCAGCGGTGAGGTCTTCGTTACTACAATACTGGGCGCCACCGACTGCATAACTTGTGGCGCTGTTGTAGTCTTCACCGGGTTTTGTTGTTGAGATACAACAGCTTTGGCGGCCTGAGAGTTCAAAACGTGAGCCTTGAAGCTTTGTGGCTTGGGCGGTTGTACCACCATGACTTGTTGTGGTTGAGTTGTAATCACGCTCGCTTGTTTCACTTCCGCTGTTGATTTAGGAGGCAATCCTGATTGCTTTTGTAACATAGCATTTCCAACAATCATCACTTTACCGTCTCCAGGCATGGGAATGTACTTGCCTTCTTCACATTCGCGCATCGGTGTGAGTAAACCAGTTACAGGATCGATGAGAGTTGTTGGTTCTTGACTCTGCTCGTTCTTCAGCCTGCGCAGCATCTCGGCTTTGACGCCCACATGTGGTACTTCTTTGACGGGTGGATCGGGCTTCTTTTGCTCCACCTTAACTGCTTCTTTAGGTTTCTCTTGTTCCACTTTGGGAGGTTCAGTTACGATCGGAGTGGCATTAACTGGCTCCGGATCTTTAGGTTTTTCAACATCGGACTCATCTGTGGCCTCAGAGGCCCTCCGTTGATTCCTTCTGCCACCTCGGGGTGATTTCTTAGGTGTCTCCGGTTGTTGCTGTTTAGGCAACACCTGTCTGGTGGACCTCCTGGCTCCTTGAGCTCCTCTGGTTTGTACGGTGTTCTTGACCACGTCCTCGATAGTGTCGTCGACCGTATTTCTAGAAACATCGCGTTCCTGCAATCTCTTGGACTTACGGGTGTTCGACACCGGCGAAGCAAACTCCTCTTTATTGTCCACTGTTTTGACGGATGGTATTTCCTTAGCAGCCACCGCTACTTCTTTGCCTATCTCTTTGGCACCATCTTTAGTTACTTCCTTGACTATGGCGGTCTGGGTGTTGCCACCTGTCGAAACGGCAGGCGATTTGATCGTCAGGATAAGTCGCGGACGCTGCTCCTTAGAGCCCTCATCGGCCTCATCCCTGAACTCGTACACATCTGTTGTGGATGTGTCCGATTCAGATTTGTGGACCTTGCGCTCGTTCTTGGCGCGGCCTCCGCGGCCTCTCTTAGCTGTCACTAGAGTCGTGGCCAGAACTGGTTCCTTGGTGACTTTGACGCCGCGTCTGGTGAGAATGCCGGTGCCTACTCCAGCCCCGCGCGCTCTCCTGCCACGACCACGGCCACCTCGTCCTCTCGGTGCCACCTTCACCTTCTCTTTTTCTTCGTTTTCAACGCCTTCATCGATGGCGTCATCGTCCAGTTTGGTGTCAGGTTCGGATTTCTTGTCGAGATGTTCCGATTTGTCGCTTGCATCGGATTTGATTGATTCGTTCGCTTTGGCATCATCGTCCCAATCGTCCTTGCCCGCATCGCTGCTGTGATCAGACAGTTCGTCGGCTGAACAAAGGGTCTTAATGACGGAATCAATATTGACTTCTTTGGCGGACCAATAATCACTATCCTCTTTGGTGTCCAAAGGATCGTCTTTTGATAATATATCGGCACTCGACCTTTCTTTACTGATATCTGAGACGATACTTTCTGTATCGGCCTTCTCTTCATCAAACTTCTCGATTTCTCTGATAACCGATACATTCTCAGCTTCCTGTTTGACTTTTTCAACGGATTCTTCCGTCTTGATTTCCACTTTTTCTTTGTCCTCTATGGGAGGCGTTTCAACTTTTGGAGGTACTTCAACCTTCTCCTCAACAATCGGTTTCTCCTCTGCTTCCTGAGATTCTCTCTTGAGAGTCTCACTCAATTGTTCGCTAATCGATTCCATGTTCTCCAATACTTTGCCCACATTCTCTGATTTCTCTTCGAATGTAGGAGGATTGACTTCAGGCACTGGTTCTGGTAAAACTTCTTTGGGAACGGTCATAATAACTGGACTCGGTGTGGAAGTTGTCAAATTCTCAGTAATAACCTTTGTAGGATTTTCATTGACTTCTGGAGTCTTGGAAGCTTCCGGCATGGTTTGTTGCAACGGTGTTGGTTGTTGTTGTTGTTGTTGCGGTTGTTGTTGTGGAGTTGGAGGTGTCGTTGGAATATTTGAAGGCAAAATTTGTTGAGGACTAGGTAGTGACAGTGGTTGTAACAGAGACTGATGAAGTTGTGATGGTGTGGTTTGAATAGTCTGTGGTGGCATTTGCGACTGAGCAGTCGATTGGATAATACTTGGCTGGTGGACTGGAGGTTTCGATACTGACGAGGTTTCGTGAATGACGTTCATAAAAGGTTTTTGAACCGTATGAGCGTTAGGAATGTAAACAGGCTGTTGTGGTGTTTGATATCCAGTAGAAGGCGGAACGCTTGTTATTGGGGTTAATCTCAAAGCGTCTGCTGAATTGATTTTATCTTGTTGCTTTTCTTGCAATGATTGCACTGTATATAAGTTAGGTGAATTGTTAGGCAAGCCGTAACTGCTAGGCACTAGTAGACCTGGATGATGAGGCAAGTTACGTAAATGATTCTGCATGGTGGCGGGAACAACCATCCTGGTGGGAGTGCAAACGTAACCAGGATACTGATTGGATTGTATCGTGGATGTTTGCAGTACGACCTTTGGGATCTCCTGTGGTCTCGGTTCACTTGTGGAGACAAGCTTAGGCGGTTCGAGTGTATGGGCGGTCTTGGATTGAGGTAGAATAATCGTGTTCGGTTGTAAAGGTTTTGAAACCATGACGGATGTGATTGGCAGCCTCGCAGCGTTAGATTTTGGCGACAATAGATTAGGATCTTGCGTCGATTTCATCTGCACTGGAGAACGTGCCGGTAAATTGTGCATTGGCGTCGGCGACTTTTGTTGTTTGACATAAATAGGCAAGAGAGGTAGAGTTGTCTTCTTCTGCTCCATGGTCGGTGACTTTTGTTCTGGTTTCGAAATAGCAGTCAAAGGTGGATAAGCTGGTTCTGAAATCTTCACTATGGGAGGTGTAGAATAAGTTCTGAGAGGTGCAGTTGTTACAGTAACAATCTGTTTCGACTGCGATTGTGTAACGATAACTGGAGGCTGAGATATTTCTGGAGTTACCTCCATTTTTGGAATGGCAACAGGTTGAATCGTTTTCTCCACTGGACTAGAGATAACCCTCTGTTGTTCAGGCAACATGGGCATACTCTTCGGTTCGTTTTCGAGAGCCGGTTTCTTAACCTCTGCAACAACTAATGGTGGAGGTTGGCTGGGCACTGGCTTTGTAATTGGGGCTAATGACGGAGGACTACCAATTCCACCCGCCTTCACAATAATAGGAGGATGTGTAGCACTCGCATCAGTATTACGAAAGTAACTGGGAATGTCGGGCGTTTTGGGTGGCACCAACAGTTCAGGAGTTTTAGGCGGCTGGTCGAATCGCATGCCGATATCTTCTTGTTCTTCAGTGTCTGTATCAATTTGCAACTCGTGCTCGCTTTGTGGGGTATCGGGCTTTGCGTCCAAGTCGGAAACGCTAAGACTTTGCACAGCTTGTCGCATTTCTTCGTCATCTTGTACATTCTCTTCGTTCTGTTGGGACTGTTCGTTGTTGCTGTTAATCTCATCTGTGTAGCACTCCTCAAACTGTTCAGCACTATTGAAGCTTTCACCAAGAAGCGCAGCAACGGCATCCTCGGTTTCCTCCTGTGAAATAACGACACGAGGCTTTTCCTCAGGTGATTCCGTGGCAACTTCCGTTTTAATTTCCTCTTCCTTGATGGTAGTCTCTTGTTTGACTGGTTCGAATTCGGGTATGGATTTAACTGCCGATTCGTGTAAGTTTTGATCGACCAGACCCAAAATGAGTTTGTCCCGTTTCTTGTCCTTGGAAGTAGTGGGTGTCTTCGGAATAGGGCTGATGAGAGGTTCTCTGTTGATTGGCGAGATTGAAAAATCCAATTTATTAGAGGATTTATTCTCAGGACTGTACTCCAAAATAGTGGGCATGCTCTGATTCTTGGGTTCCTCGATTTCGATTTTGATTTCCTTTGTAGGAGTCGACTCTTTCTTGAACTCTGTCTTGAATTCACTTTTTTCGTAATCAGTTGTAACTTCAGCAGGAATCTCTTCCTTCTTAAGTTCGGATTCTTTCTTGAACTCGACCTGTTCTTTCTTGAACTCCGGAGATTTGAGCTTGTTCTTTTCGTGATGGTGGTGGTGGTGGTGTTTTTGTTTCTCCTCCTTGCTTTTCTTTCGTTTCTTTTTCTTTCGCTCCTCTTTGATCGTTTCTTTGACCTCCGAAGTTTCGTTAAAGGCGAATGAATCGTCGTTGTTATCTGTCTTGTCGACTTCATTTTTAATTTCTTCCACGGTTTCATCTTTGATGTTGGCTTCAAGTTGCTTACCCATGTCGGCAAAGTCCATGCTGTTTTCGTTGGATTGTTGTGCGGCAGCTGCAGCTTCAGCCGCTTCTTGTAACCGCCTCTCCTGTTTTTCCTTTCGCCTCTTCTCCTTACGACGCTTATGCTCTTCTCTCTCGCGTTCTTTTTCTTCTTGAAGCTTTGCCCTATCCATTTCCGACTCGCTATTGTAGGCAGACTGCGCAGACTCGTCGACGAACTTAGAACTTGGCACAAACATGGTCTTGGGATGTTCGATGTTTTCTTTCGCATCTTTAGTCCCGTTCTCAGAGTCCTCGCTAAGCGAACCGAACAGATTTTCGACTTTGCCACACTTATTGTCGCTTTTCGATTCAGATTTGTTCTTTTTGGATTTTTTCGTTTTGTCACGCTCGTCTTTGGATTTATCACGTTTCTTGTCCTTTTTACTGTGTTGCCGTTTCTTCTCATGGTGTTTAGATTTTTCGGTCGATTCGTTGTGAATTCCATCTTGAATGGTTTCCATTTTATTCAAGTCTTCGCTACTGAACGAGTGTTTCTGTTTCTTTTGTTTCTTTTTGTGTTTTTTGCGATCGGTTCGTTCCTTTTTCAGTTCCATCGTGTCCTCATCTGAGGTATTTTCTGGGAACGAACTTTTGAACTTTTCTTTTTCGAGCAACACAGGCGTCGAGGTACAAGAACCTGAATAAACCTGAGTGTTGTTTTCTTCTTGGTGTTTGCTATTACGACGTTCTTTCTTCGTTTCCTTTATACTCTCAATCTCATTAGTAAAAGGTTTGCTTTCAGGATCGGCCATTTCCTGGTCGTCTGAGAAAGCATCCGGTCTATCCTTGGTTTTTCTGAAATCATCGTCAGATGTGTCACTGGTGATTCTCGATTTAGAACCTCGGAAGTGTGTATTCTTGGTGCGGATTCGATCGTCGTCGGAAATTGGTTCAAATTTATTCTTGTTCAGTCTATCCGAATCTGAATCGGTGTCGAGATCTTTCTTCTTTCTGGGTTTCATATCCTGCTCCTCATCTTCGGAACTGACAATGCATAATTTCGAAGAACGTTTGAGTTTGATGAAGTCATTCTTCTCAACGCGGTCTCGTTCCGAATCGGAGTCTTCGTCCCACGAGGTCGATCTCTTTTTCTCCTCGCGTTTCGCTCGACTCTGTTTAAGCTGACTAAACTTAGCCTTGATCTTCTCTTGCCTCTTTTCTTCCTCTTGTTTTTGCATATTCTTACAGCTCCTGGCCTTGACTTTGTCGTACATGGAGATGTAAGCTGGTTCATCGTCGACAATATCGAATATTGAGTGTTTCTTTGGTTCGTCGTCGTCGGTATCTGTATCAGAACTGTTGGTGATCTTTCGAATCCTCTGTTGTTCCCTCTTGTGAGATGATTTGCGTTCGTCGTTCGATTTGGGAGTGTTTTCTTCCGGTCTAGCTTTTGAAGATTTCTCACTTTCTCGACTTGATTGATGTTGTAATTGTTTGTCTTTGTCTTTTTCTTTCTTGACTCGATCCTCGACTTTTTTCTCGTCTTTATCCCGTTTTTCGTCTTCGGTACTGTCTTTGCGTTTCTCTTTCGACGATTCCTTCTTTTGAACTTCGTCGGTAGCTCGCAAATCCAGTCGAGCCAAAAAATCTTTGTCGGACAGAGGACTTTTGGGTGTGGTTGGCGATTCTCTAGACTCCTTTTCTTTACTCTTACTCTTCAGCTTTTGCTTTTCGAGTTTTTCAAGTTTGTGTTTCTTGTGTCTCTCCTCTCGATCTTTCTCTTTACGTTTCTCGTCTGATTCTTTGGCATTGTTATGTTTGTCGTGTTTGATCGAGTTGTTTTTGTGTTTACTCTTGATTTTATCTTCAGATCTAGTACTATCCTTAGAGTCACGCCGTTCGGATAATTTTTTATGGTCTAGCTTTATTCGCTTGTGATCATCACCGTCGAGGCTCTCGTGCGAGCTCATGCGTCTCTTGCCGAGATTCGCAGGCAAACTGTTGTTTCGTTCTTTCCTTTTGCTCGGATCTTTGCCCACGTTAAAGAGAGAATTTTCGAACGATTTCTTGTCAATGTCTAAAGACATATGTCTACTCTCGGTGGTGATAAGTTTGTCTTTAGATTCTTTAAGGTCCGATGTGAAATTTTTATGTTTGTCGTGAATGTTGTTGTCACGGTTTTCCTTAATGCTTTCTTTTCGTCGTTCTTCATCGCGCACATGATGTCGTGATTTGTCGTGACCGTGCGACTCTCGTCGACAATTCTCGTGACTGTCTTTCTTCTCTTCCTTGGATTCTTTGGTGCTTTTCTCGAACAAGTGTTTCTCCAAGATGTTCTCCCGATGCTTGTTCTCGGTCTTTTCGCTGTGATTCTCCCTATGTCGGTGCTCGTCTTTTCGTTTCTCGTGATTGTCGTCTTTATGTCGGCGATCATGATTTTTCTCTGCTCGTTCTTGTTCTTCTCGTTCTTTACGTTGAGCCTCCCGTCGTTCTCTTTCCTCTTGTTCTTTACGTAATCGTTCTTCTTTTTCACGTTCTCGCCGTTCTCTTTCCTCCCGTTCCTTGCGTTCACGCTCTTTACGTTCTTTCTCGAGTTGTTCTTCGCGTTCGCGCCTTTCCTTCTCTTCGCGTTCTCGCCTTTCTTTCTCCTCACGTTCTCGCCTTTCTTTCTCTTCGCGCTCCTTTCGTTCGCGTTCTTCCTTCTCATGCTGTCGTCGCCTTTCCATTTCCTCTCGTTCTTTTTCTAACCTCTCTTTTTCTATTCGTTCCTTTTGTAAACGTTCCTTCTCTAGTTCGCTCTCACGTTCCTGTCTCTCTTTGTCCAGTCTTTCTTTTTCTAAACGTTCCTTTTCCTGTTTCTCTTTCTCCAGCCGTTCCCTTTCCACACGCTCCTTCTCCGCCTTCTCTTTTTCCAATCGTTCGTTCTCGAGGCGGATCTTCTCGAGTCGTTCCTTCTTGCGTTCCTCGCTCCGGGCGCGCTCCTTGCGGTGCTGCTTCTCCGAAACGTCACTATCGTCCGACGGTTTACGCGCACTCGCATCACTGTTCCTGCGCGAACGCACGTCGGCGGGGGCGGCGCGCGGCGATCCCCCGCTGTTCGAGTCCCTGCGGCACGCGATTTTATCACTGACACTGCCGTGTTTCGTTTTGTCACCGCCGGGAATGTTGTTCGACGTAGATTTATCACTGCCCGATGACAATTGCGCTTGGGCGTTCTTGCCGCAACGATTGCTCGGCACTTTGCAGGTTCTCGCGTCACTCGCGGCGGTGGCGGTGGCGGCGGGCGTCGGGCACGGCTCGGGGCACGGTTTGAGTCTGTTTGTGTCACCGTGCGCGTTGGCCGCTCCGGACCGGGCGCTCGTCGTCGTCGTGGCTGTCGTCACGGAACTGATCGTCGTCGTGGCGGTGTTGATGACTATGGATGTTGCACTGGTCGTCAGTGACGCTGATGGCGGCGTCAAAGACGCCGATGCCGTCGTCGTCGGCGTGAGCGGTGAGGGCTGCATCGGCGGGTGGCTCGGGAAGGGGTATTGCAGGCCTTTCGCTGCCGCTATCGTCGCACCTACGTTGGCAAAATCATTATCAAAACGATGCAACATTTAGTTAGTGTAATGTAATATGTCTTGATGCTAACGTTGGAAATGAGTCTCCGGAACTGTACAGAGTATGTGTAAATTTACTGATTCAAAGAACAATGAACAGTTGAATGATACACTCATCCAACATAAATTATGAATATGTTAATGAATTATGAATACTAAATAATAATATTATAATTGTCACAAAACGTATAATAATATTTATACCCACACTCTACAAAGTAAATCTAACGGTAAATATATTTTGTTACCTATTGTTGATTAGATAGTATTAATTGGTCATTTTAAAATTTTGATTCTTTTTGAATTTGTACTTCATTTCAGTACACATGCACATTCGGTATTGATACTATGCGCATTCTTTACCACGCATGCGCACAAACTAATGATAAATCAGTTCAGGATTAATTTACAATTGTTCACATTTATGTGAAGAAACAAAGTCGTTATTATGATCAAACATATTAAATCAATAAATTTTTAATAATGTGAGAAAAAGAAGAACAGATATGCATACCCGACGATCTAGGCGAAAGCACGATGGTTTGCTGTTGTTGCTGCTGCACTACCACAGCAGCGGCGCCCATCTTCAGCTGCGGCTGTGTGGACAGCTGCAGCGCAGGTACTGATGTAAGAGTAGCCGCCGTCGCCGAAGCGGGCACCACGGTGGCGATGGTGGGTGCACGCCACTCCTTCGGCTCGTATTTCTCGCTGACATTCTCGAGACGTTTCAAGTCCTCGTCGAACACGGATCGTTTGGCCAGCACGCTCTTTACGATGTCCGACGGCGGCACTGAATTGATATCCGAGTCGAGGACCGTGCTCTTTATTCGAAACTTTTTCTCCACCGGTGGCGGTACGTCAGATGCGTTGCGCACCGAATGGATTACTCGCGAACCCGACCACTGTTCGTATCTAAAAAGCACACAATATATAAATAAATAGAATTGTTTCACGATCAGTTAATGTTAGGTACTTACCGTACGTCGAGGTCCTTTATCCGTTCGTCCAAACTAGGACTGGCGGTGTCGCTGTCGCTGCTGTTCGAAGACAAGCTATGCGGCCGTGGAGGTGGGCTGGCTGGTGGCGGAACAAATTGTACCGGGCTCGGCGGCCGCGGATTCGAGATCCTTGGACTGGTGACCGCTGGTGGTGGACTCGACATCAAGTTGTCTTGTCCTTTAATGCCCGCCACCGATACTCTACCCCTGTTCATTACCTGAGCGGCAAACCTGTACGAAAAGTAAGTTAGTTCTGTGGCGATAAAACACGTACACGCATACATACCTTGGTAAAGGTAAAGTCAGAGGTCCCTCCCTATCCCTGGGTGTCCTACGTGGTTCAGTCGGCTGAAAGTTCTCGGGCCGTTCGTCAAACAACGGCGTGCCCGGCCTGCTACCTCCCAGACTCTCCGAACCCGAATGATCGTATTGGTGCTGCAACCTCGACGAACTATCGCTACCACCGGTCTTCCTCCTTTTACAAACGGCGTGCGGCATGTACGTTGTCCTGTCGTGGCCCGCGTGCTTCCCCGAATCAATAGACGGTCGTCGTGACGAATGATGCTTCAGATTGGCGTCGGAGAGCCGTCGCACTTCCATTACTTTGCGATGGTCGCGGTTCGCCTCGATGATCACGTCGCTGTCCAGTTTGAGACGTTTCTTGCTTGGACCGAGGAGTTCGTCGCCGCTGCTGGGACACTCCTCCAGCTGTTCGAGTAGGTGCACCTAGCGGGTTCGAGTTTCAGTTGCGTTTTAAATGGTGCATCGGACATGGTGGCTTATAGTTTCACATTAATCAATCCATGCAAAGGGGTGCAATTTTACGGAACACAATGCGAAATTTATCGTTCACTTTTATTTACAATAAAAAATATAGATGCAAATAAAATAATTAACTATAAACGGCCATTTCAGATAATATTTTTTTTGATATATGCTCGTCGGCAACAACTGTTAATTGTTCACAACGATTTGTACAACATATAAAAACAAAGTAAAAAGCATTCAAACACGTACCCTCTCCTTCTGCAGGTTCCTGATGTTGTCCGGCTGATGGTAACCGGTGGTTGCGTCAACGCTCTGCAACGATCTGCTTTCGACCATATCGATGTGGGGCGCTAACGGGCTGTGCACTTGGTAATATTCGGCCTCGTAGTCGTCGTGCGAGGCAGGCGAACCCTGACTATAGGCGTCGTCGTAGGCACGAAAGGCGAGCCTCTCAGACGGCACCACGTAGTCCACCATCGACTGATCGTAGTAGTCATAGCGGGATACAAGGCGGGAACGGCTACGAGGGGTGGCCGATCCAGGGGTGCACGCACCACCTGGCGATTGCATGGCGGACGCCGTCGCCGATGAGAGTTGACTAGGGGCGGCGCCCGGCACAGATGCGCCAGACCTACCACCGCTACCCGTGTACGAGGAGGTGCGCGGCCTCGTCGGCGTGTCATAACGACTGAAACAAAATTAACATCGTTAACATCCGAAATTGTGTGATGTGTGAATTGTATCTTTACCTTGAGTATCTGGCAGACGCGGACTCGAAGGCTCTAGAAGAAGAATCACGACGTACGTCGTCGAAGACTCCGGTCCTCTCAAGCTCGGCGCCCTGTTTCTCCAAGTGCTCGAAGAAAGATTGCTGACATTCCCTGCTGGCGAAATCCACTTGCACCCTCTGGCTTTTGAGTGCGAACCCACGCATCTTATTGACCGCCGTCTGGGCACTGACAACTTGCTCGAAAAAGATCAACGCTTGGCCTTTCTCCCTGTCCACGTGCACTTTGCTGATGGCTCCGAACTGATCGAACTGCATCTTCAGGTACTTTTCGCTGACGATGTCAGCAACGTTGTCGACCCACACGCAATTGGTGGGCATCGATTTGCCGAAGCCCAGTTTAACACGATTGAGACCGACGTGTTCGCCGTCCATTTTCCGGATGGCCTTCACCACGCTCACGATGTCCGAGTACTGACAGAAGGCGTACGACGAATGCGTGCCTTGTTTCTTGATGTCGATCTCAATGATCTCGCCGAATTGATCGAAGATCTTCCTCAGATCGCTGGCGGTCATGTCCTTCTCCAGGTTGCCGATGAATAGAGTGCGGGTGGCCTTCGGATGAAACTCGTCCAGATCGGCCTCGTACGGCCTCTGGTCGTTGTCGACCACGTCATAGCCCTGGTAGGGCGCCACCTCGATTTTGTGTCCGAAGAACAACTTGTCGTAGCTGACCTCGATAGCCTTCTCAACATCCTCCGGCTTCTTGAAGCACACGATCGCGTGCCGATCGGCATTCTGCCCGACCACCTTCACCCACGTCACCTTGCCGTGTTTCTTGTACTCGTGGAAGAGGCCGTCCTTGAGGGACGTATCGCTGCTGCGCAATGGTAAATTCTTGACGCAGATCGCCAACGGTCGCCTGTCGTCCGAGTGGACGGCGCCCTGGTGATGGGAATGGTTCGACGATGAGTTCGCGGATGAGGCGGTGGTCGCCTGTCTGCCCCGCGACTTCGGGGAACCCGTCGAACTGGTCGCCCGAGACGTGCTCGAGCTGCGGGATGATGTGCTGCTACTTCTCGATCTTGATCTAAACGAAATATTTAATTTTAGAAACAAATTCAATGAAGAAACACGAAAGCGGCATCAACGTTTCTGTTTTCAAATCGAGTGCTACATATTTATTACATCATCAAAATTTTATAAACCTAGTTATTTAGATTTCTATGTCAATAACCTTTTACAATAGAACAATTTTATAGCCATAGTTTCTCCGGCAAGCGTGTATCACTTCCTTCTTGGAATAAGCTCGCGTAAGACGTAAAACGTAAATAACACAAAATAAACATTAATTTTTACAATTTGAAACCGTGACGATTTTCATTTATTACTTATTAATTCACCTCACTTTTAAACAAGGTTAACCCACATTTATTTAATTAACATACGCTCCTAAACAGACCCACAAAAGTGGAGAATGACGCATTCCGTTTTGATCGCCATCCGCTTGTGATACGATCTTAATTACACCCCATCAAGAATAAAAACTCTACACGTGACATTGCACATTATACAATGGCAGTTTTCCAATTAGTCCAGTTACAATAGGCAGAATAGGTGCGTTTCATTAAAACGTAATTTTTCACGTTCGTGCAGTCAGAGATCGATATCTATGTTAAAACTGAGTGAATTTTATGAATATTTCGGGGTGATTTCGTTAATGAGTTGCATTATTTTAGACGTAGACTTAAGGACAGCCACACCTGACATTTACGCTGCAACTGCAAATCGCCTGAACACTTGGCAAGTCACAACAACTTTTTCAATCCGTTTTTTATGGTATAATCAACCGCAAAAATAACTTCACGGCTAATTTATCAACAAAAAAAAGACAGCAGAGCGAAACAAGAGACATTTATTTGTCCTCCATACCGTCCGGGTCAAAAACCTATCGATTTTTCCTGCAGTACGCACCGTTAAATATACCGACGTGTGTTTGTGTGTGTGTGTGCAGTGTGCAGTGTGCAGTGTGCAATGTGCAATGTTCAATACACACACACACACACACACACAAACAGATCTCCGACATCGCATTACTGTACCTCGCATTTACAGTTCGCCGCACGGCTCGAAAATTTATTCGTCGATTACGCGAAATGCGCAATCACGAAACCGGCCAGGCCATTTATTTATTAGAAACGCACGCGGGCGATCGGCGACGCTAAATTAGATTTTAGATTTCCGAGCGATTTTTCAATCGGGCAGGAAATTGGCGTTTTTGCCGCACGATCGTACCCGTTAATTAAAATCGATTGTGTCGGACGCGTGGACGCATTCTGCGACGACGTCGTCATTACTAAATATAAAAGTTCGCGTTTAATTGCAAGAGCCATCGTTAGCTCGACAAAAGGACCAATTATCCGAATATAATTGCCGTTTGTAATCTTAACAACAATGGCCAGATAAACGCACGGACCGGTGACTAAAATGACATAACAACATCATGTAATCATAGTCGTAATGCGGCAATTAATATAATTATTGTTGATGGGTTTTAATGAAATGAGTAATATTCAAAAATATTCAATTACTCACAGGTACACGGTACATATAACAACATAAAACAGTTCAAGTCTCGGTAAACACACGACCCGCAGTGTCTCATCGATTAATCACTGTCGGATCACCATTAGATTAGATTATTAAAAAATTATAAGGGGGTGGATTGTTACCTTGTTGGAGATCTGCTAGACGTGCTGCCCGACGGACTTGGCGTCCGCGAGCCGCTCCTCGACTTGGTCTTGATGGTCTTTTTGGCGGCCGCGTCGGAGCTCCGCCTATCGATGACGTCGCCCCCCGCGGCCGCCGCCCCATATCCCGAGTCCGACTGCGATGTGCCGGTGGTGCCGCCACCGCAGCCGCCCGACGATCCCGATCCGCCGCCCAAATATCTGAAAAAACAAACAAACAAAATCAGTTTATTATCGTTCACGACTGGGTGATTCCACAGTTAAATAAAAGGATGTTATTTAGAGCAAACATTAATGAGCGGTTGATATGTAAATGGTCTCGTTAAGGCAGTTTCTAGACAGGTGAAACGACGATTAAAGACCACCACCAGGTGATAAGGTTTTAATTGTGGCCTAATTCCTTTTTAATTTTCAAACAATTTTCCTTCAACCGCTTCGTGTTTGTTTGCACGAATCATTTTAGAAGTTAAACCATTAATTAATAACCAAGTCCAATTATTCAAAGACCTCGGAATAACTTTTGACGATCTTTTTCTGACCACGTAATATTAATATATCCAAATCAACTTGTAGATCGTTGGAGTTCACTTTAAAGCTGATACATTTGTATATTTATTACACTTACATTTTTCTCAAAATATACTAAACATAACCAAATCAGCTTCCAACTTGTTAGAGTTCTTCATATTAGAATTGTTGTAACTTACCACGGAAAAATAAGAACATTCCACAGAAATTGAAACTGCGAAGTTGGTGTTTCATACTTTTGTAGTTTTGTTACAATTATCATTAATTATAATCATTATTATAATTATTTGATCATATAATAAATGTACCCAAATTAGCTTATAAATCGTTGGAGTTCATCACAAAAATGTTTAAAATAATTTAAGTTAACTTTTTCTGATCAAATAATAAATATACCTAAATTAGATTCTAGATCGTTGGAGTTCTTCTTAGGAGAATCAAAGCACTTGACTGCACTACAGGTATTGAAATTATGAATATGCTTATGTTTTATACTTTCGTATTTATTTTTGATAGTATAATAGAAAATATACACAAAGTATCTAGATTGTTGAAATTTATCATAAGAGAATAAAAGCTAAAACTATGAAGTTGATGTTTGATATATTTTTGGACCTTTAATTACAAATATCTTTTTCTAATCAAATACCAAACTGAGTGATTGAAGAGAAGTGAAGGATTTCACCGGGCCTTGAAACTCTGAAACTGATGTTTTATACTTTTATATTTTCATATTGCCAAAAGATAAAAGATATTTCACAATTATTTTTTATTTCTTTAGAACAATATCCAACATGTAAGAAGTTCAAGATATCACAAATTTATTTCAATTTAAAGGCATCGTCAACTACATAGGTAACGTCAGAATTTTTTGTGAAACCTACAATATACTTTATACATTGTGTGTTTTTTATATTTATTTTGAGTTAAACTAGACTAATTTAAGTAACTTAAATTGCATTTATTTGTGTTGAGGTAATAAAATGATGATTGCAAGCAATTATTACCTTCCTCCGTTCGGTCCGCTGTCAGGTGGATATCCGCCCCCGGGCAACGAGGCGGCGTTGACACCCCACGGTCCGGCGACATTCGCCGTCCGATGTCGGTCGACGATCGGATTGTAGGGGCCGTTGCTGCCGCGGAACGCTGACGAGGACGGGGTGGTGGAACCGCCGCCACCGCAGCCGCGGTCGCGGACCCGGCCCCGCGACGACTCCGACGGCACGTAGGAGGTCTGCGACGTCGACGAGCGACGCAGGAAGTCGCCGACGCCGCTGTCCGAAGAGACGCGCGACGCGCCCCTGTCGTAGAAGCGGTCCGGAAACGGCTCGTCCGACGATCTGTAAAAAAAATTCAAAATACAAATCACGCATTTATTAATGCTGTCGAATAAATCGGTTTTCGAAAACGAAAACCCATTGAGAAACTTTCCACAACTGTAACGCGAAACGTTCCATTGAACGTTTCGCCCGAGACCCAGATATGAAGTTGCACATTAGTTATTTAAAGTTGCGAACTCGACTTTTAATACCCCTCCCCGACAACTTCTGCCGAAATCGATTTTACGTCCGCGCAAATTGTTCGTCGTGTAAATGAACACTTACGCTTGTAAACTAGTTTTACGCTACACACAATATTGTTTTTTAGGTTTCGTGTGTGAAGTTTTCGAGAATGATATAAAAACACCGGAAATTTCAACAGGCTTAATTTTAATTGGAGACTTTCAAGAGAATCCTTGAAGGAGTGACAAATTCATTTTCGCATGGACTTCGACTTTATTTATGCATTTATACGGAATCGGTAAAAAACGACAGTTTTATTAATGGTCTTCAGTTAATGAAACGTGCAAAATGTCGAGTCGTGAATATTCAATGTAGTTTGATATTTAATGAACACGTCGCATAACTTGATTTTGGTACTTTTCTTGGGCGACACAAAATTATAATATTTTAATGTGACAAATATTCAGAATATGTATAATATAAATTTATATATTATACAATATAATATGTAATTGTAAGGAATGTTTATTACAACAACTTTAAATATTTAAATCGACAATTATTAAACAATTAAAGTATAAAAATTCTCTGAATTAAACAACATAAAGTTACTTGTCATTTATATAAAATTCTTTTACAGGGGAAAGTAAGACTAAATTTTATAACCAACATAAGCCTCAAATTACTCACATTTCCAGGAAACACTATCATAAAACTAATAATATAAATTCCAAGAACTGAAATTATTTAATTTCTATGATAACAATAATCAAACATTAAACAATAATTAATAATTTTAAATCGGACTTTAACTATCTTTTAGCACTGTTTATTTTTATACCAACAAAAATAATGATTATTTTGCAGTTGTGTTCCCGCTTAAATTATTTTTAATGTTTCTTTATGCTTTAAAAAGTATTTTTAAACTAGTAATGTAAAATAATAGAGTTAATGAAACAATAACTTCAAAAACGATTTCTTTATTTCAAAACAGCAGAACTCATCATTACTATTAATTATCTTTTGCATATCCTATACGGTATGGTTAATATTAAATACAATTTGTAAGAAGCTGCACGATAAGAACCACCAAAACATTAAGCAATAATTAATAATTTTAAATCTGACTTTAACTATCTTTTAGCACTATTTATTTTTAAACCAACAACAAAAATAATGATTAGTTTTCCATTCTTTTCCACTTAAATTATTTTATGTGAGAAAATATATTATTTTTTTAGATTTCCTCATGTTTTAAACAGTATGTTAAACTAGTAAGATAAATGAATAGAGTTAATATAACAATAACAAACTTTAAACACGATTTCTTTCTATCAAAACAGTAGTACTCATCATTCCCATTACCTTTTGCATATTCTATACGGTATAGTTAACATTAAATCCAAATTTGTAAGAGGCTGCACGACAAGAACCACCACCAAACAACATTTATAACCACCGACGCGCAAAACTTTCGACAACGAGCAAAATGGCATGCATAAGAGGGTTGGCGAACGACTGCCCCGAAAATTACTACGTGCCGCTGTGAAAGATGCGGCCCAAAAACTGCACCCAGCAGGTAGATTTCGGATTTCTACCTCGTGTACCCGAAAACCATTACGGTGTTTGTTTTGTACGCGTGAGTTCGGCAACAATGCCAAATCGTGACTGAGGGTAGTTCTTGGTAAAAAGGGCCCTTTAAAGGGGATGTATCGTTTCGTTTAAGCGACAAATATTGTTGCCCAATTTTCAAACATTAAAAGTAAACAATCATTAAACGATTTATGATAAGGTCTAATTGTGTAAATGGAGATCGATTTTTGTTTTTATCTGGTGACACTAATTAATCTAATGAATCATCTATTGACTGGCAAAATATTTGTTTATCGACGCGAATGTTACAAACCCATTGTTATCTGACATTGTTCGATTGATGGAAGGTCGAGCAAATTTAATATGTATTTAGTTTCATATATAGCACATATTCTCTTTTATTAATGTTCGACATTATAATTTATTCTTATGTTTAAAAAAGTCACAGGATTAGATAAAATTTATTTTAAAATTTATTAATTACTATTTTATATTTTAAAAAAAAATTGAAACTAAAGTTCAAAATAGAAAAAATATCATTAACAATTTTTTACAGATTACCAAATTTGTTTGATATTAAAATGTAAAATAAAAATAATAAAATCTAAAAATAATATTGATTCGTAAAGAAAGTATGATTTGAAATACACAATTTGATTGATGATGATTGATGATTACTAATTTTAAAAATGCATTTTTAAAATATCAAATATACGGTATACATATTATAAAAACATCTAATAACCAGGTAATAATTTTATCCAATAAAAAAATTATAATTAAAATGCTGAAATAATAGATAAAAAAGCATGAGTGATCAATTTCATAAACGTATTACATTATTATTAAAAATTAACGTGTATCGTTCAGAATACAATTTTCTTTAATAAAGAAACTATAAATTAAAATAATCAGTAAAAAAGAAACCAATTGGGGGACAGGAAGTAAAAGAGTATAGTGTATTTTTAGTAATTCCGAGATAAACGAATGTTAACGTGAACGTACTGGTACTAAACTTTAGAAAACTTTAAAGGTGAAAAAACATCACAATGTTCTTTGTTTTTCTAATTGTGACATTCTGCACTTTTAATCATTTATTTAAAAAATACTCTTAACCCTTTTACTTGTAGACCCCTCAATTAATATTTCTTAAAAATTATACATAATTTTTAAAATATTAATAAATATTAAATATACGAGTAAATAATAATAATAAAAATAAACTTATTTAATAAAGAAAATATTATTTTAAAAGGATTAAAAATATGTTAAATTCTGAAAAGTTTTAAAATTGAATTTCTACATTTTTTAAATATTATTTTTTTTGAACAATATTTACTTTAAGTTATTATATATTATATTATAATATTAAACATGTTAAACCGATTCGAACATTTAAATTTTTACTACATTCTTAATAAAAATATACATGCATACAAAATTACTTACTAAGTATTAAATTAATTTATTTAAATAAATAAAAACCATATAATCTATTCGTTGAAATATATGTTTAATGTTAATGAAGTTAGAACTATACATTTATTTGGATAAATATTAACATTCTTCTAGTGAAGGAAGGACCAATATCCAAAAAATGTTTTACTTAGGTTGAGAAACGTCTTTTTGAAGATTAATTTTAAATGTAATACAATTGAACTTCAATAACTCGAACCATGATTTACCACAAAAAATCGAGTTATTATGACTTATTAAATAAAATAAAAATAAAAACATATATTTATGTTAGATTTTCTTAGTGACCTTTTTCGACTAAAAACGAAATATTTTGAAAAAAATTACTATTTATTTAAATAAATGTAAAGTCTTATTATTTTTTAATTAAAAGATCCACTATACACACAAGTAGCATTTACATATATTAAACTCTTTTTAACAGAAAAGATTGCATCTTTGAACTTGGCGTCTGGAATCCCTCAAACAAATCTCAGTGCAAAATCCTGGTTCACGGACCGTTCGTCGGTTTGTCGACGTCAAAATGCAAATCCGACATTGTTTCTTTGTCCGCGCGTCAAGTAATCACCGCACCTGTCGCCCGTTCTTGCACAACAGGTGTTTTAGTCCATCGGCAGCGTATCGACGGATCAGAAAGAATCGATAAAATTCCAAATACAAGTCTCCACCTCGCGCAATAAAGCACCAGAAACGCACACACGCATCGACAAAATGGTTGTCTGGTTTTGTTTATTTTTCTTCCCTTTTTCATTTTTATTTTTAGTGGACGCGTCCGCCACATGTTGTGTTGTTGGATGCACATGGCTACGGATCGTGATTTTTCCATTGTCTTTTGTGTCCGGCCGGATTTTTACGCACCGCAGAACATATTGCGACGATCTCCGGGTAATTTTTGTCTGTGCGATTCAAAACAGCGTTCCATTTTGTTTGTGGCTTCCTCTTTCACACAAACATCCAGCGATAACTTATTAATTATTTTGTGATATGGTATTGACCGCAGACAAAATTGAACTCTCGTGCTAAATACCCACAAAAAATCGTTCAATAATTATTCCGCATTTTTCACGTTTATTAGAATGCATTAAAATAACCGGGTAACAGTAAACGGTGACCGTTAGGCAAAAACAAAACGTCGAGAAATACGTATAAAATGTTGCGCCTCGAGGCGGGACTCGATCGTAGAAACGAGGAAATTGTGTTTTGGTGTATGGCACATTGGAAACAACCCCCGCTCACGTATCGTGTTTTCTCATTAAATATATGAATATTATAATTCACTTTTTGTTTATTAAACTAAATTAGTTTAGACGTTTATATAAAATTTTGAAAAATTAATAAATATTATAAAAAATAAATAATTCTTTGGTTATTAGAGATTTTAAATTTGAAACCTTAATTTTGTAATTATCATAATATATACAGTTTCTGACGTCCCTCAAAGAACGATTTAAACGGATTAAATGCTTTTCGATCTGTAGATTAGCTGAAACTTAATCTACATAACCAATTTACATCTTATGTAGAAGAGTATGATTTATTTTCATAAATTTGTGTTTATTCTTTATTTTAATATTCAACAATAACCTTAAAATTGGAATATTTTACTTCATATTTATAAAATAAAGTCACTTTTTAATTATTAGACGTATTTATAAAATTTTAAATGTTTGTAATTTAAAAATATACAATTTTTATGATATTTTTATTTATTATTTTTTAGGAATTGGAAGTTTTTTTCTAAATTTTGAATTAAAATATTGATTCCCTCACCTCCAAGTATTTGAAATTTTAATTTTACAATTATATTAAAATATTGAATAGTTTGTATAAAGTATTAGTAGTTTTTCCAAAAAGCTTTAAACATAAGATTATTCAAAAACATTTTATTTTACAACAATTAACCATAAAATTTGTATATTTCACTTTATTAAGTAAAATGAATATTTGATTATTCAAGGTTTTTAATATAATATATATATTTGAGAGTGATTAATAATACTTTCTTTATTAAGTAAAATAATAAATTAAATTTAATATTAATAAAATTAAGTAAAAATATTTTGTATATATGTTAATTATATTAAAATATAAATTAGGAAGACTTATTTTGAAATAATGAATTTTGAAGTTTGTTTTTTTATCTTCATGTTTCTCATATCTTTTCGAGATACAGTTCCTTGTCGGAATATCTTTTATACGTAATTATGAGATTGAACAGAATGAACCATTAAAAAAATGCGGTTTAATATTAAACATTGTTATCGATGTTTATTATTTTTTAAACTCGACCATAGAGACGCGGAAATAGTATTTCGGTGTGTGACACATTGGAAACGGTCCCCCACACACGTATCTTAACGCCCATACCAACCAACAACCTTCAAGGGACCAAATACGAAATCGAAACTATGCAATAGTAATTAAACATTATGGTTCCTGGACACCGAACACCATTAGTTATTCTAATTCATATAAAATGTGGAATTTCCTGCACGACAACAATTGTGAAACGTTCCAGAGCCGAAGTAAAAAAGGCATAAAAGCGTTTACGAAACTCTTCGAACGGCAGCCGATTGTATAATTTCATTCACTTTAATAAAACGTTGCGTAAGAACGGAGCGCACCTGTTCGATTCTTCTCACGTTTGCAAATCCGATGTGTGTAAACAATGTTTCGTTATGGAAAAAGAGGCTTTTGCAACTTAGCGATTTTAACTCTAAAGCAACGTTCAAAATATCCCGAACGGCAATTAAACATAAAACGTTGTAACCATTCGCATTTGAATGCTACGGTCCGCCGTTACGGCGACGACACGGGCGGGATTGATCAATCGAACCGGCACGAAACCGGGTTGCACAAGAACATCGTGTGCACGGGATAGGTGTGCCACGGGGGTGCGCCCCGTGCACAATTACGCTAATGGAATCGCAACACCTCTCCGTCACAGACTGAAATCGTATTTGGCTGAAATTTGAATGCGAATGCGGGAGGAAAACAATGGTCGGGCAGCAAACAGGATGTGTTTTCTGTGGCGGGTAGCCGTTCATCCTGCCAGGATGCCCGGTATCCTGTCCTGTGTGAATTTCGTCCGAAACAAATCGTACGAGACAATTCGAATTAATTCGTAAATTAGCATAAGTACAGGTAGGTGTTTGAATTGAAACGTTCTTATTTACATTTTATGGTTTCGTCGCAACATCTGAAACGTGTAAAATCGCGATGCAGTTTCAGTTCTGGGAAACGCTAGGTGCAAATTACGCAAAAATCACCGTCACACAAAACCAGACGTGGAGACTTTCTGTAATTACACACCGTCTTAATGCGAGCATCGCATGTTGCGTTTCTTCTCGTGTTTTCGCTGCGAAATTACGAGAGAATAACTCAAGGCGAAACAATATACAATGTGTCTGAATAACTCTCCAAGTGGTTCAATAAATAATAAATGTCGACAGTAAAATGTTAAACAAATTTAATATTACAACGAACACTTTTTATTTAGATCCTTTTGTAGTTGTTAAATATGAAAATCTGCAACAAATATCTTAAAACTGATACGTGTGGTATTTAATTGTAGATATAGAACACGAGAAATTGTTTTCTGTATAAATATTTTTAAAGTTTTTCGGAAAAATATCATTATTATGCAGATTTTTCAAAACAAACTCACATTAAAGATAATTATTTCAATATAAATTTACTAAATCTTTATTTTTTTTAATAAAGATTATTATTTTTATTCATATCTTACTTATTTTTAGATTATTAAACATTTTAAACTTGAAAAAATGTCAAACAATCAATTAATAATAAATATAAAATTGCCAAATAAAATATGCAAATTTTCAATTGAAATTTTGATTCAAAATATAATATCATTCACAAAAACTACTAATCTTTATCTTTAAAGTGTTATATACAGTCGAACTTCGAACCATGATTTGCCAGAAAAAAAAAACAAGTTATCATGATTTCGAGTTGTGTAGTAAAAAATTACACAATTTTCAACCTGAACTGAATCAATTTGTTTCGAGTTATCAAAAATACGACTTATAGACGTTCGACAGCATTCAAAATTTAATTTTATAATAAAAATTTAAATAATAAACAATTTATTTTTAAAGTTTTTTGGAAAAATATTAACACTGCACTATATTAACAATACAAAACAAACTTATTTCAAAATTAGTTGTTCTTAGCAACATTGTTTAATATACAAATAATTAAAATTACTACAATTAATAAAAATTTTAATCAATACTCAAAGAAATATTTTAAATTAATAAATTAATATTCATTTCTTATTGATTAACATAATTACAAACATTCATATTTACAAATATGTCATTTATTCAAAAGAAAATATAAAATAAAATATTCAAATTTTTAACAAGAATGTAATTTATATATTAAGTATTAAATTTAATTCTTTTAATTTTTAACTATTCTTAAAAAAAAATAAAAGTTTATAATTATTAAATATTTAAAATTTAGTCTAAACTTAAATTTAAAATATTACATAAAAAATTAAATAATATGAATAAATTTATTATATTTTAATTGAAATATAATTATAATTTTCTTTATTATATTTATTTTTTATATAAATCAAACATCAAACATTTAATCAATTTGCAAAATTGTATTTCAGTTCCGTTTAAATAGTAATTTATATTTTTTTATAATAGTATTTTATAGTATAACATGTAATAATACAATACACATTTTATAATAATAAAGTAAATAATTAATAATTTAATTTACTTTATTTGTAAATTGCATTTTCAATAAAAGAGAATTACGCATACCACGTTTATTTATATAAACATATCGTTTTTTTAATTATTTTAACTCTCATTTCAAACATTAAATCATTTTCCAGTTCAATCCAATTTTGTTGTAAAATTACAATATTATAAATACACTTTTAATGTAATACATTATTTATGAATATATTTTAAAGATAAATTATAATATGCAGAATTTTTTTATTCAATTTTATGTTGTAACATTTGATATTATTAAATCATTCAAAAAAATATGTTAATTATTATGCAAAAAGGTGAATAAACGTCAAAAATAAGAATTTTGTACTATGTATATATATTATAAGAATTAGGATTTTGTCCAACTGTTTAATAAAAAATTATTCAATGTTTTATTAGAATTTAATATTGGAAAAACATTAATATAATAATAATGTTCTGTTCACTTTCTTAATAAATATTTAAACATTTGTCAGTTTAGAAGTTAATGGATTGTTTGTAAAGTTTTATCATATTATATAATTGTAAAATGTAACATTTTCTAAACTAATTTAACAGTAAAGAAGAGAAAAATGAATAAAATAAAATAATGTTTTACCCGTGCCCATTGGGAAAACGGTTCGACCCGGCCGCCGGCGAGGTAGAGTACGGGGATGGCGTGTGCTGCGGCGACGATACTGTGGCGGCGGCGGCGGCGTTTGCGGCCGCCGACGCGGAGGACGGAATGGCGGCCGGCTCGTAGTACTCGGTGTTCAGGGTGCGGTCGTCGATCTTGAGCTCGCTGTTGTGCGCCTTGGACGCGCTCCTGATGTCCATGAACGCCACCGTGCACGCCATCGAGATCTCGCCCGTCTCCTCCTTGGCGACCCTCGGCAACAATTTGACACTCTGCACGCGGCCATACCTGCGAACATGCACAATTATAAAAATACAGTAAAACAATGCGATTGGTGAAAATACATCGAATATTTATTACGTTACTGACGGAAAATTATTGAAATTTGTATTGACATTGAAACGTTTTCAAAATAACGTGTTTAATAACGTGTATTTGGCAAGAACATCCTGAAAACCAAATATAAATCCAAATGTAACAGTTTCGTGTAAACATTTGCAAACGTTAAATTTTTGGCAATAACTCCAATTATATAATTGACCATTTTCACAATGCCAAGGCTTAAAATAACGACTTTTACTCAAAGCAATTACAATCAATGACACACTTAAAAAACAACACCAAATTATTAATAATAATTGTCTTCATTTCCTGTAGACACAAATTAAAAATTTAGCTGGCACGATACAATTTATTTATTATATTTAACGTACGTGAAAGTAATTCTGAAATTCTATATACTAATAATAATAATAATAAGGTATCGACGTGGAAGCGGGATGAATAAATTATTTATGGAGCTGTTTCATGGTCACGAAGCTCCGACAACCGAAATAAACAATTCAATCGGTTCACGCTTCGAAATTGTTTGCGAAACAATCGAAAACTGTCTTATTAATAGACGATTTTAATGAATTTCCTTGACTCGATCGACCTTCGATCCATCAATTACGCACAAATCTAATTTTGATACAAAGTATCACTAAATACCGAAAAATAATTTGAAAATGCAAAAATATTACTTAAACACATCTGACATAATTATTATAATGACCAAGAAAACATTAATGCAGCAATACCTTCATTTTAATTAAATATTACTGGTTAATCATAAAAATCTATATAAATCTTCGGACTATACGACAGAGGCTGTATCATTTCATAAAACCGTATACGTATTATTAACCGGACACTAGACAATCAGTATTATTGATAGTTTTTAACTCTCGAGAACTATAGACAATTTACAATCTAGTTACAAAACATGAAAATCTCTGTAACACAATTTGTATCAAAAAAGTTGCAAAAATTTTGTAATCACAATAGTGAACGATTGATACTTACCTCTAATTTTCACGTTTTCAACAATTTTTTAAATAAAATGAATAATAAGGGTTTGTAACCACTGACCAATTCCTCCTTGGTTCTTTTCAAATAAAAAGAATTAAGTATAAGCATTTTTCATTATTATTCAATAATAATGTTTGGAAATATTTACTGGACTATCGATCAGCATATATTCACTCAAACATCGATAATTAGAATTTTTGAAAACGGTTGATATAAGATCAAAAGTGAAAATTATTTGTAACCTTTAATAGATAAGAATTTTGGATAGAATCTGTAAATTAAAATTATACAAATTGTCATTTTCCTTCAAATACGAGATTAAAGTTGCAATCATATGGTCAAAAATATATGAAATGACATTATCATCGAAATTTTTTTGACAAAAGCGTAAAAACAACACCACTTTAACAGATTTATTTTGAAAAGCCTGTTTTAATCAATATTTTGAAAGAAACTGGATGAAATTGCTTTGATTGCTCCGTTTCAAATAAATTTTGAAGCTTAGAAAATGGCCAAAACTGTGCAGTATGTAATGACTTTCCTTAATCGAATAACGACATGGGAATTTGCTACAGACAAAGATATTGTCGAGTTTCGTAGATCTGACAGTGATATGATGGACGGCTTTTGCAAAATTGCGACTATTCAAAGGAATTTGTTGAAAATTCATTATCCGTTTTGTATTCCTCTATAAAACATGTTAACTCGAAGTTTTGACAAGACGAATTTTTTTCATGATCAATTATGGTTCGAGTTATCGACCTTAGACTGTATATAATAATATCGTTTCGAATACTATCAATATTATTGATGGTATTATCGTCTTTAGAAGTATCAGAAATTATCGATGGTGATTACTACGGATAGTGTCCGTTCCATTAATACGAGGTTTCTTCCATCATTAAAAATAAGTACTTCCTAATGGGGAAGCACTGATAGATATTACTTAAATGAATTACTTTTTATATTAATTCCAGAGAACTAAAATGTGATAAATGTAAGAATTGACATAGATCAATGACAATTGTTTAAAAACTGTTTCGTGGATCTTAATATATGGTTTTCATTATATAATATTTTTATAAAGGTACAAAAACAAAATATATTTTAATATATTCTCTTTATGTTTGTATTACCAATTAATACAATTTCCAATGTACAATCTGAGAAAGTATTTATAACTCTAGAACGAAATAACATGTAAATCATCTCAAATTAAAATAATGTAAAATATTGTATCTCCAACCAAATTTTGCTAAAAATTTAACGTGTATCAAATAACCCGATACCATATGGACACTATTAATAGTTTTTTAATAGTTGAATAATCATTTAAAAGGTATTTTTATTCTATATTCAATGCCATTTTATTGGATGAAATCTAATGAGTAGTTACATCGTTATGAGTGATTTAATATGACAGATAAATTTATAAAACTAAAATAATTACTAAAAAGTCCGATATTACTACTAAAAATATGTATTACTGGTTATATTTACACAACTAAAGATAAGCACCTCATTTGCTTCTAAATTGTTGGTTGTGTTTATAATAGTTCCAATAATAGGGAGAGAATTACGACCTCACCATATAAATTGTAAATTGTTCGTGTTTTAATTTTTTAAAATTAGACCATTGGAAAAAAATGACATCGGCCAAATATGTTTAGTTGGTTTTCCAATTCTTAGTTATAATTAGAAAGAAACAGAAAAAGGGCAAGGGAATATCACTGCTTGTGGTTACACCTTTTTTCTTACAAGTTTTGGCCATCCAGACGTTGTGTTGGTAACTCAAACAGAAATAACATTGGAGTCCCAAATTAAAAATGAAAAAAAAAATAGAAAAACAGGTGGGAACGGCAAAAATCCGTTTGGCATTCCTGAAAACGCCACTGTTTATTTATATTAATCAGCGTGGGCGAAACTTTCCCGAATCGGCCGCAATCAATCGCGGCCCGAAACTTTTCTCTCTCCTCACGTCCGCGATCGATAAATCCCTTCTCCCGTACACGTAGTACGTGAAACCGACGTCCGGCAGTTTTGGGTAGGGAGAGAAACAAAAGGAGGGGGTCTGCGTCGCCGTACGAGACAGCAGGAAAGCGACTGCGAGGCCACTTGAGCGACAGCCATCGAACTGCTAGGACGTCGTCGTCGTCGTCGCCGCCGTCGACCGACAGGATTAAAAAAGGATTGATTTTGGCAGGATTTTGTGTTATTTGAGTGTGAACATGCAAACGGGGGGTGCTGTAAATTTTGCAGGGCAAACGAACGAGTGAGTGCGGACTGAACTGACTAGAAAAAAACAGTTTCGAAACGAGTACAAAAATTAGAAAATGGATCGATCGCAACGCGTTGCCACGTCTCCGCTGGAGGGGCGTGACGTTGCCACGTCTCGGACGGTGTGCGACGTTGCCGGAGCGTGTACGTGACCGGCCTGAACTCGCCGAGCGGGATCGTACGGGGTGTCCGTCCAGTCCGACCGACCGACCGACCGATCGTCCGTCCGTCCGTTCTTTTCGTTTCTTCTGCCCCCAGCAAAACGTACTTTATATTACACGCACACCACGCACCGGTTGGTTCGCGATTCTTTGACGCAAGTGTTTTTTCTTTTCTTTTTTTAGTTGTTTTGTGTTACTTTTTTGCAGGCAGCAGGAAAATGGATTGGTGAACGATTGCTTTTTCTTTAATGGGATTCGATGGAAATGCGATTTGGTTGTATGGCTTCGGTGTTTTTATACGGTTCCTCACAAATGAGTCCTCGTTACGTTTTATATTCCTTCCATTTCTGCGCAGAAATTCAGTTTTATGCTTTTCGCGAACATTTTCATTTTATTTTTGACGTGGATTACTAGATTTCAAAAGAATCTTTAAATCTAAATTATATGTTTATTAGATTTACCATTTATATTTATTACAATGAGTAATTTAATTTTAATTTTCAAAATTTTATTATATAACATCAAATTAGTTTTTATTCTTATAATAATTAATCTTGGAAAATATCTATTAAAACCCATATTACTTCGATTTACTTCATGAATATACTTTATCTGTTTGTTTTGAATATTAATACCATACAACAAAAAAGAAATTTATGATGTAACATATGTAGTCAATAAATTTTTTAGGAATCAATGTAATACTTCGATATAATTATATCTAATAAAATAAAATGTAGGTATTACAATAATTTAATTTTTATTAAGATTTCATTTAATTTCATTAAATTGTTACAATTCAATTCTAAAACTAGAACAACTTTTTTACTAATTATTTAATTGTACCTAAACGAAAAATACAATAAATTAATAATTGCTTTTCAATATTATTAAAATATTTATATTATTTTAATTAATTATTAATTTCCTTTAACATATCTCAATTTTAAACCAAATTTAAATCTGCCAAATCCATATATATGAAAAATAGAAGACATACCACATAGATTTTTAAAAAAATTAATGAAAAAATAAGTTATATATAGATATATAATCTATATATAATTAAAATGAAATTCATTATGTACTCATATTTAATTAAATATTCATATATTTCATGTAAAATATTTCGATTTTACATTAAATTTCAAATCTTTATCATATCAGTATCATAGAATATATAATTTTCGAAATACTAATATCACACAGATTATAACAAATCAAATATATTATGTAAGTTAATAAAGATTTTCCGAACTTATATAATATTTTGGTATATACACATAATTATAGTTTCACCATAATTCAATTTTTAAAATAACTAAATAAAAACTGATTTTTTATTGAAAAAATATTAATTTAACATAATTAATAATTAGATGATAATATTAAAACGAATGATTAATCAAAACATTAATATTCAATTACATTAAAAATATTATAATTCAATTCTAACGGTTTACTTACAACTTTAATTATTCACTTAATTGTACAAAAACGAAAATAGAAACAACAAATTTCTACAGAAACTAATGAACAATACAGATAATTGAAATAGTTAATGTACACAAGTCACATAAATTAATTATATATTTATATTTAGTTAAATATTAATTTTATTTAAAATATTCCAATTCTATTCAAATTTCAAAAATCCTTAAATTTACTTAATTCAACAAAATAAACGTTTCCATTTTTTTTTTGCAAAAACTGTTAATACCACACAAATTTCCACAGAAATATTAATCAACAAAAATAAATTTTACAATTAAGATTTTACGAATATACTTATGCTTTGAATTAGTAATATACACAGTAAACATTTATAAATTATATTTATTTCTAGTTAATTTAATAAACTCATTAAAACATTTTCAATTTAAAATCAAGTTTCAAACTAATTTAACTTATAAACGTTTTCGTAAATTTTTACTACAAATACTCATGCTATACATAGTTTTACAGAAATTAATGAAAAAAGTAAAATGTTTCATTTTTACCATTTTGTCAACTTTGACAAATATTTATTAAATTAATTATATAATTCCAAATATTAAAATTAAAAAAAATTCTTATTAAGTTTTAAAATCTTAATTTTTCACATTTTATTGAAACCTAGTAAATATTTTATTTATAAAATTATTATTAATCATTCATTAAAATAGCAAGCACAGAAAAATTAATGATGTTACATAAAAGATAAATATACGTTTTGATAAAAATAATAACACATACAATTAAATTTTAAATGTTTCAATAATATTTCGTTTTTAATCAATTGAAATAAATTTTTACAGGGAACCATTTATAAACACCTAATATTCTTCGTCGAATGAGCTAATAAATTTTTATAGAAAATGACGTTACAACGTGATTTAAACTTGAAATATTCAAAAAGCTTAAAATTATTTGAGGAATTGTTGAATTAAAAAAGTTTGAATTTTTGTATAAATCAATTTTAACTTTGTAACATCGAACATAAATTATAATTGTTAAATTTTACTTAATTGATATTTAAATAATTCTAAAAATAAATAAATTTTAGTAATATTTATAAATAAATGTTTGAAAATTACTCATTGTATAAATATACTTTTGATACGAAGTTACATAAACTTTACAAGTTTACAAGAAATAGTAATGTAATAATAATAAAACTTTTAACTGAAACATATCATAATATGATAATTAATTACATTAATAATTAAATTAAGTATTAATATTATATAAAATTAAACGTTTTTCAGAAATATATTTAGAATACGTTAGTGAACATATTACAGATTTTAGACATAAATTTGTTACTTCTTGAAATTCACACAATAAAAAATTATAATTTTGACGTTGTTAAAAACCGTTTAGTCGAGTTCAACAATCTTCCCGAACAAACAGTGTCGTCGATGGCCCAATGAAATGGTTAAAGCAACGATAGAAAACAGCTAGTTTTCTATCGTATCCACAGAATGAGTGCGGACGAATCCATTTCGACTTTTATCATCGACAACTTTCCATACCAGTAAATCTCCCGTTTACCAACGTATGTATGTATCAGTTTGTTCGGTGGCGTGTTTACGTTTTATCAAATCGCGTTTATTCATTATTTAGAATGAAACATTAGAATTTTGAAACAGCGCACTGTTTATTGTTTATCGTGGAACGACGCGACCTTCGCCCCCTCCGCCAATATTTTCGTCCAAATCGCCACGACCGCATTACGTTTTCGTATGACGGTTGCACGTGTTGCTCGCTTATTATCGCCATTACATAATTTCAGTGCCGTTAATAAAATCCCGAATCGATACCAGTCAAGGACTGCCGGCCAGAAATCCATGCATCGACGTCCGTGCCCGAAAAATGAACCGGATTTTTCCACACGATGTAAATAAACCCCGTTTTATCGTCGGCCAAGTGTCCCGCGGACGATAACGCGTAAAAATAGGACGACACGATAAGATAAAGATATTGTTGTGTTCGTACTATACGGAAAAATCGCTTTTTTTTACTAAATATACACGATAAACATTGTTTTTGGAGTCGTGACGTCAATTTATCAAAGTCGTAAGTTTAAATTATTTTCTTGGTGTTACGGGTGTTTGACCATTGCGACCTGGAATTTCCACGCACAAAGCGGCGTTTTGCGTGGCTCGTAATGCCCTCAGTTATTGCGTCAGCGTGCATAAGAATCGTATTAATTATACTGTCGATGTGCACACGAACTGTTTGCGACACTAATAAATGTTTTTCTCGAGATTGAAAAGAATTCTTGTAAAAGGTGTAGTATTGGTTCAATTATAAAGAAACTTCAAAGATAAATGAGCCTTCGAGAAGGCTACGAAACTAGAAAACCATTGATGATGAAATTGGTTAACATCTGTTGTATGACCAACCCAATTTTTGCCCTTTAAAGCACTAAAGAGTAAATATTAATCCAGACCTTTAAATAGTTTCTCTTAATTTCGTGATAAATCTATATAAAAGGTGTAATTTTAGCCCAATTATAAAGACTTCATAAACAATTGAGCCATACAAAAGGCTAAAAAAAACTGAAAAACTATTGCTGATTAATTTGATTAACATCTTCTGTATGACTAAAGATCTTCGTAAACTTATTGTTTTCTAGAAATGTTTCAAAGCAGTAATGACTAAATACGTTTTTCTCTTAAGTTTGTGATAAATCTTTATACAAGGTATACTTTTATTCCAACTATAAAGATTTAATAACAATTGAGTTTACCAACAAAAGAGTGGGAAACTAAAAAATTATTACTGACTAAATTGATTAACATCTCTTGTATGACTAAAAGTGAAATTAATTAAAATTTTAGTGTGACTCAATTATAGAACTTTCTAAAACCAATTTTTGCCTTCTAAAAGGTTTCCGAGCAGCAATATATAAATACCAATACATGGCATTAAAATGTTTCTGTTAATATTGTGATAAATCTTTATAAAAGGTATAATTTTAATATAATTATAAAAAGACTTCATAAACAACCAAGTCTTTCAAAGGGTTGATGAACTAACTCATGAATGGTTTCATCAGTGTATTTTTGAATAAGAAATTACTAGAAAATGGAATCAATTTTATTAATACTTTACTTGCAACTTTTTATTGCCATTTTTTGCTTTTCAAAAGTTTTACAAAAATGAAGAGAGACTGAATATAAATGAATGTTTCGAAGGTCTAAAAATCAAAATTACTGTTGGCGAAAGGTTTCATCAAAAGCTTTTTTATACTAAAAGATATAGAAAATATATTGTTATATGTTGGTACGATTTATGCTTTACAAATATTAAAACCTCTTAGGGCCAATCTTTATCTTATTAAAAATTTTGGTCAACCAATTATTAAAATAATTGTTTAATAATGAATCGTTAGAAAAGGTAGAGTTTTAGATCAATTATAAAGAGCCTTGAAAAATGATTTAGTACGTTAGATGATTGTAAAATTACTAAATTAAGTCTTTCAGATGAACTCTCTTACATTCCACCGGTTATTTTCGTCACCAAAGAGATCGTACCTCATCAATTGAAAATCACCATAAGAAAAAATCATGACAAAAATGATACATAATGAAAAATACCAACAACATTTCTATAATGTCACGCCACCCACATCAACCTTGACAACTCATGTAAAACACAATCCACGTTTTTATTTATTATAATACCAGCAATGCAATTTTATACGTTTGCAGGTTCGTATTCTCCAGCTTGCGAGTTTTCGTTTCGAAAACTGTTACATCACAACATTGGTGATTTCATTGTTTGCTTTTTAAGGCCGGTTGAGTAATTTTTATTTTCGTATTTTGTGCACCCGGAACGTTTTGATTTATGGCCGCCGGATTTTGAAATGTGGAAACCTGTTTAAGTACACTATTCAAATATTGACGATTATCCAACTGTTATACAATTAATGACATTCCTACCGATTATAAATAAATCTATCTTCAATGTGTTTAATCATTTTTGTTTCGTTTTTAGGTGTAAACTGGTATTAATTCGAAATATCACGTTTTTATGTCGGTTAGTGACTTTTAAAATTTACAAGTTTAACATTTCAAGTTTAATTAGGCAATATGATCTAGATTCGATTTATGAAACAACCAGTTTTTTTTTTTAATCGAAATGAAGACAACTGAATTTTTAGTTTCCAATATGAATTTGCGTTCAAGGTTGTCCGTGTCACTCATTTTAACATAAAAAGTAATTGTTTTTAATTTTAAATTAACTATAAACGGATTTGGAAACAGTAAATGACAGAGCGTTCAATTCTATATTGAGGCGACCAGTTCTGATTCTAAATCCTGTCTTCAAGGTCTCGTATTCCGAGAATACAACAACAGTTTCGAGGCAAAACATCTCCATAAACCAAGATAAATTTAATCTACATATAAAACGGTTTTAATGGACCCATTCAGATAAAACAGGCAATAACACACATCCATATATATTGGTCTAGTTCGTTCGATTGAATTTTATTTATGTATGTTTTATGTAAAAACAAATCAATACCAACACCATTTGCTAACAACGTAAGACGTATAAATTTTGTGCCAGGTTTATGGATGGACTTTTGACTAAAAGTTGGGCGCCACATGTTAACATGTTGTCAACGAATACCGAATAACTGAACCAAAATTGCTTGTTTGGCAGTGTGTGTCGTATTTTCAACGGAAATTACGAAAAGTACGTGTAAGAGCGTTGCAAAAACTGTACGGTACTATGTTGACGCGTCCCGGTAGAGCGTAGCCACCACCCGCCCCTCTCTCTATCTCTCTCGCTCGCTCGCCCGACCCCCTCCCCGCAACAGAAATATTACCCAGGCTACGTGACTTAGGTGAATGGACGGCCGTTTTCTGAGTAGCACTTGTTTTCGCGAGGCGTTCCACCGTCCGACCGGGGCGATGTCGTGGCGCTGACTCACGCCTACTATGCGAACCGAAAACGTCGGCGGCGACGACGACGACGTTCGGGGCCGCGGCGGGCGACGCTGCCACATGTCGCCCGCACGGTTTTCGTTTTTCGAACGTTCAGTTTGTAGGCCGGCTAACTGGTCGCGATTTCGCGAATCGGTTCCGCATAAATTTGCATGCGATTAAAACGTTTCGTACGGGACGAGTTGTTTCGGGACACGAAATAGTCGCGCACGGTCAACAGGAAACGCGACAAACCGCCTGAAAATCATTTACCACAGTTTTAATTGGAACGCGACTGTGCGAGGTCGATTTGGACGTGCACCGCTAAAATTTAACTAATGGGAAGCGTTAATTAACAAATTAGATTACCAACTGAACCTGCACAACTCTAATTCGTCGTCCTCGACGGAATAATTGAAGTAAAAATAGAAAAAAAAGCGGCAATAATTAAGAGGGACGTGGCAACGTCGAAGGTGGCCTGTTCAATATTCCGAGTTTCTCTCATCTCGGGGTCTCCGATTGAGAAATCTCGGACCGAGCAGCCTCCGCCGAAACGGGGTTATACAGTTGTTTACCGCCGATGGGGCCGAGATAAATGCGCGCACACACACACACACACTTGCTCGCATACAATACGACACAAGAAGAGAGGAATCTTACCGAGAGGAGTGCCGTTCATTCCATTTGCAAACACATCTCGCAAAACCAACTTTAATTTCTTAGGGAAACGAGACAGTCTAGCTATTTTGGACGTTGCACATGAAAAATAATCTATTTTTAATAACATTCTTATTATTATGTAAACCTCTATATATTCTATATTCTATATCCAAAAGTAAGATATATAAAGTTTTTATTAAAAAATAAATTATAGTTTAAATATACTAGAAGAGCTAAAGTTTGTTAAACTTTATGTATGTTGATAGATGTACACAAAACCTATTTTACCATAACCCATTGAAAATACGTCCAAAGAGATATACACCCTGTATACAACACTGCAAAGGAAAAACGATTGAACAACCTCAATTTAAAACGTCCCCTTAATAAACATAACAGTAAAAAAACTCGAAGCTGGCAAAAAAAAATCCCTCCGAAACCAATTTCGTCTCTTCTGAGATTTAACGGACATTAATTTCCATAAAGCCCGGCGAAAAAAACCATTTCGGATGTGCCGAAAAATTAGGACGAAGCAGAGAGGGGGGGGGGGGTCAGATCGTATCGGGGATTTCCTGCGACGAACAAAAAGGAGCCCGGGACAGATAAAAAGTGACGTGGGGTGAAAGAGAAGAGAACGAATATCGAACCTGCCTTCTAGAATGCTCGTCCCCGAATAAAGGAAAAACGGAGGGGAGGTTTCTCTATCTGGGTTCAAAACGTTACACTAATTACGGCTTTTCGATTTTGATCGTGGGAGGAGATGTGGCGTGTTACTCTAGGACATATCGAGGGTAGTCTTCTAAAATTAAGGTGTAGACGTGTTTTATACATATTTTATTTTTGTTTGTACGCTGATCACTTTATTTATTCCTTTATTAGACAAAAATTTATCCAACTTTTGTTGTGCCTGAAAATACATAGAAAGTACACAGAAGCATGATAAAATATAATCAGGCGCATTTCGAAATTTCCATCCGTACCGAAAGAATCCAATCCAATCTTCCACCATCACTACAGGAAAAAAAGAGAAATAATAATAATAATAAACCCTCCAATGGCGTCGTCGGCGACACACACACTCTCGTCGAAACGCGGCACCGAAAATAAAAATCGACACTCAGAAACTCGTAGCCGAGTCGGGCACCCGCTCCTTCCGCGAGCCATCAATCTTGCGGCGGCAACGTCGCACAGACACACACACATACACAGACACGTAGAACGGCGGGGCAACGGCGCACTGTGGCCAGATGGTTAAGCTCTAGCTGCCACTGCTCCCAAAAACCCCTGGATTAAAACTACTGGTCCGTACTGAGATGTGGACGGGTTCGAGGCGAGGCCGACTGGCTTCTGGTCGTGCGACCCCACGTTTTTTTTTTTCGGTTACGGATGGAAATTTGCGAAAATCCGCCGCCACGTGTGCAAAACCGTTTTCGTGATGACAAACGATTTAATGTTTTATGTTTACTTACGATCCCACAGTTTTTGATATTCCCGCTGGAAACGTACCTGAAACAAGATAATAACTGTCAGCACTGTTATTAAAACGAAACGGAAATTTATTTTACAGTAAACGGTTTATGGAATTTTATAGTTGTTCGATGAAAGTTTAATATTAATTATGCGGCTGTAAAAGTCACTTAGGTTATTAGCAAATGTTTATTTTTATATTGTAAGTTTTTCAAGAATATGCATTTACAACATTTTATTTAATTTACGACAAATGTGTGTATAAATACTATTCGCATAAACCTCAACGTTCTACGTTCAGAAAATGTCATATTTTACTTTAACTCTCACAATTGTGGCATGATGTGACTTTAAAATATTATTATACAGGTTCAATTATCAACTGGATACAAATGAACCTTCCAAAAAAATTATTTAAATAATATAATTTTTGAATAATTAAGGAGTACAAATCATAGAATGTACGTTAAATTTTACTACATTTTTCTTTATAGTTCTGTTGAACTAAAACAATTGTAGTTAAAATGTGCGAAAATTTTTAAGTTTTACTAAAATTTCTCTTGATGCCAATTTTTGTTTTTGTAACCATTTCATTTCAAACCAGGGTTACAAAAGACGTTTTTTTTAGTCTTAAAATTTATGATAGTAATATGTATCCAATTATTGAGTGGATTCAAAGACAATTGAGTCTTAGAGAAGACAAGAAAAGTAAAAAAAACTTTGCATTACATTTTAAATATCCTGAAGCCAATTTTTATTATTGGAAGTATTTTATTGCAAACCTTGAATTGAACGTTTTTTGTATTTGTGATTTATAGGCAATTGAACCGACCAAAAAATAGGAAGATTATAAGAAAATTAATAGTTAAAATATTTAACATTTTTTTATTATTGAAGACTTACTCTTTCTGAAATCATTTATTATTATTGGAAAGATTTTATTTCAAACCTGTATGAACAAATTGAACGCTTTTTGACCCCATTATCAGGTAGATTCGAAGACAATTGAGTGTTCTAGAAAGTAGGAAAATTAAAAAAGAATTAAAAGTTAAAATATTTAATATTTTTTTATAATTGAAGACTTACTCATTGTGATTTTTATTATTGGAAACATCATTATTATTTCAAACCTAGATTGGAAAATTGAAAGTTTTTTTACCCTATTATCAAGTAGCTTCAAAAACAATTGAGAAATAGAAGAGAAGAGAAAAGAAGAGAATTAATAGTTAAAATATTTAACATTTTTTTTATAATTGAAGATATACTCCTCTTGAAAACAGTTTTTCTTAGTGGAAACATTCTATCTCAAATCAGTAACAATGTTTAAGTACTTTTGGTACAATTAAAAAATAGGAGCATAGAAAATTCGCTAAAATTTATTAACATTTTATTCTTGGGTCCATTTTAAATTTTTTGAAGTTAAATTTTGTTAATGAAAACACAACAATGTACGTCTTTAAATTACATTTCTAATTTGGTTATATATTTTTGTAATAAAACAAGTAGGTATAAAGTAAGTTTAAAGATAATTACGAATGCACGTTTTATTAAAATATTTTATAAAGACATCTTATTCTTCTCGATTATACGTAAGAATGAATTATTTACACATTACATTACATTATTTTATTGAAGTGTTCCTGGTTATAAAGCCGTAACTTTTTTTATTATATTTACAATTTATAGGGATAAGAAGAGAGGACCATGATTAAAATAAATTTCCTCTTCTTCCTATTGAATGATTTTATATCAATCCCTCCGATTCGCCATTAACTCAATAGAGCACACATCCTTCAACCGTCCTTTCTCCCCCAACATTAATCCTACGTTCAGAGAGCGTAAGCCGCATTAGCAGTTTCCTGGTGCAGCCGAATTTACTGGACAAGAAATAATAACCAACGATCGAGCCCATGGCAACAAAACAGAAGAGGCAACAGCGCCTCGGCGATTATTCCCGCTGCGTAGATGAAACAAGTGCAAAACCGTGACTCAATAATACGGTGGGCGTCGTGTGTTTGCTCTCACCTGATGAGTGCGTCTCGCTCCCGTGCGTTCTTCTTTCCCGCTCGCCCCATTGTCTGCGAAATTGACAAACTGCAATTTCTCCGAGTTTCACTGTTGGTGCAGCAGGAAAAATTTTCCGCTCGCGACAACTCGAAGATCGGCAACAGAAGGCGGCTTTTGTTCGATCATTTTCTATGGTCCGTTCCGTATTTTCCAGCAAAGTTCGATAGACCCAAACGCACAATGGGCTTACGGGTCTATTGTCATTCAAATTCTAAGAAATATCGATATAATAGTCCTGGATAGTATTTTTGTGAACCTCGCGTTTTTGTTTGGGACAGAATGAATGGTTCGCTTCGAGGCCGGATCAATAAAAATGCCACTTTTGTTCTGTTTTTCTCTTGTCGGGCCTCCAGAACGCGACCACTGTTTCTAGAGTCACCTTGAATAACCACGAGATTCAAAAAATCTCAGCTTGGTCTCCGAGTTGTAGTCAATTGTTTGAAGAAATTAATTTTCTTATGTGCCGGCTCCCTGGAAGACAACGTTGATGGTGCTCAATTGTTCAGCCTTGAGTTCCATTAGAAACAATCGCGGCAAGAACGAAACTCTCGAAGAGGGGAAATCGTCAATTTGGCCGTGTTCAAGTGAAAAATGACCTCGCGTTTCTCGACGGTTGACAACTTTCGACATAATCGGTCGCGTCGCCTGACCCCAATTCCCTCCGTTGTTTTCTATCAGATTCTTTAAGTTGGGCATTGGAAACGTGAAGGGGAATTAAAGGAACAAAGGGAAAAGACAATTAACTGCAAGGGGTGGATTATGTTTCTGCGAATCAATGGATGGGAAACGTGTCCGGACGAGTGGCGTTGATCAGTTTCGGTCGAGCGTCGAAGAAGAGATATGGCGAGATGGTAAACAGGAAGCGTTTGTTAATGGAGTTAAGCGAACCATTCAAGTGGACCGGTCAAACTAAAACGGTTTAGAGGAGAACGTCTATTTTTATACGGGTTGTTAAGTTTAGAACAGTCATTTATTAATCTTGAATAGAATAAATCCACTTCCAAAAAGCGCGGAAATTTTCTACGTAGCTCTTCCGATGACCGTTCGCCATAAAAGTGAGACACAACAAACCGTACGTTCTCGTTGCTAGCACATAAAATGTCCAGTTAATTCCCCATAAAGCAGTGGCGGCCGTCAAAGTCCAAAGGTAGGCGTATTAATATATGGTTGTTATTTTTTTGTGGCCGCTATGATGCAATCGCGTTTCAAATAAAGCCAATTTACGAAACCATTCCGGTTTGTCGGGCTTTCGAAAATTTATGCGACGATTCGGATTGAACCGTACCATCGATGTTAATTAGCAATTAAGAACGATGCGTTCGGGAATCGGTCCCGTGTCAACAGATGTCCAATTATACGACGCGAAGAGAAATTCTAATTAACGTCGCGTTCAAGATTCAAGACAAATGAAAAATCGGAATTATAAATGCAAGTGAGGAAGATGCAAAAACCAACGACACGAGAAAGGATGCTGATTCCAATCACAAAGCGAGATTTTCATACATTTTTTTCATTAAATCAGCAAGGTCGTCAACCTTTTGCGTCGAAGGAAATAAATTAAAAGTGTAATGATGGTTGAAACAGTTCCATTTTCTTTCGGGCCAGTGGATGGATGGCATTTGCCTCGATTTAGTCTTGACTGCGCCGTTCGAAACATCCCCATTAATCTCCGCTGGATAAAAACACCTCCGTGGCAGGATGAAAAGAAAGGAGCGAAGGGTAAAAATTTATATCTCGAGTTTTCCGCCGAAATGCCGTTAGAATGTGTACACACATACACATATACCTATGTGAAAATGCTAAAAATAGACGGTCGCCCGCTAGTTTGATTTATGTCCGCGGAATGTTCGCGGCCCCGCAGGAAAAACGGGACGGTTTTACGACCGGAGCGGCGATGATTTATGCCGGTCGAGAACGGTTTTGCGGGAACGGCGAGAAATCCGGGACGGAGAAATGCTGGAAACTCTGTTCGAACGTCACAGTTCCTCCGCCCGAATCGATTCGCAAAATTTCTGAGGGAAATTGTGACGCAAAAACAACAATCGAATTAAAATTAAAAGCGTTAATTAACGTGGAGGTGAAATGCGCAATATCATTTTAATAAAGCCGGATTATCTATTTTGATTGTTTTTATAAAATCATTAGATTAGGGATTAAAAATATACAATACATTTATAAATGTAATGAATAAATAATAAATGGATATCGAAAGGTTGTCAAATGCAACCGTGGCGGAATAAGTAAAAACTGACCCAGTTTTAAATGTTAATTTAATTTTGTTTTATTTATAATTTTGATTGAGTGACAGGGAGAAATTAGGACAATTCAAATGGGCTTGTGTTTACCACGAAATGTACTTTAGTTTTGTGTTTATCTATGTCCCAAAATAGATTTAAAGTTAATTAAAACGTTTATATTTTGTTTGATTGTGTCTTCATTTACTTAGGGCTCAACTATTAAATATATCGGTATGGGCATCGATGGCTGAAAAATTCCATCGTCGTTCTCGCCATCTGCCATCGTCAAAATTTAAGCTAATGTATCAGTATTATTTGATTTACTTGACTGATTATTATTATTTTTTAAATTTCTTCAATATCAAAAAATACTGTAATTAAAGTCAAACAGAAAATGAAATAATTTTTTTTATCTTTAGAGTTTGAAATCTAAGTTGAAAATAATAAATTAACTTGGCCTCCATGGCTGCCAAATCTGAATCCTGCGATAATTTGCGTCTTAGGGAACACCAGGAAGGATGAATATTTGTATTAGGAGCGTAAAAATTGGATTTCACGGGCTCAAGTTTTCATTAAAACCAATAATAATTTTATTATTTTTTTACCTCGTTTTCTGTTGAACATTTTATTATAATTTCTCATGTAACGGTGAGTATGTGATTAAAAATTATCGGATAAATTGTGGTGCACCCTGTATAGATAATCTACATTTTATGTTTTCCTTATGTTGCGGGAATTACAATAAATGTAAAATAAAAATACACTGGTATTTAATAATTTTTTTATTCACTACAACAAAATATAATATGGGTATATACTGTAAATTATATTGTTTTAAAAACTGTTTTATGAATTTGAACTAAATGATTGAATGATATTTTTATAAAACATTCTTAGCAACCTTACGCTGTGTTGGTATTTCTCTTTGCAAAAACCCCTTGAGGTGCAAATAACGGGGAATATTCATTCCATTTGTTAATTTTTGTTTTTTATTATACATTTACCTGCGTGTTGTGTAATTTATTTATTTGTTTTATATTCAATATTGTCAATTGATACTGGCAATGTATGTAAAAAATAAAAATTGATTGACAGATTTGTAGATTTATAATATTTAATTACTTTTACAAGACACTTACTCTTAAATAGTAGTACAACTTTATCAAATTTATATAAAACGTTAAGTTAAAATGAAACACATTACGAAATAATTACTAATCGAATATTTCGATAAAAAACTTAAACAAAAATAAATTTCGATTAAACGAAATTAAATTGGAGAATATTTTCATTTATGTGCAACGTGATTCATTAACTTAATTAAACTGAAAACTTATACAATAATTTTAATTAATTTAATAGTCTTTTTTATGGGTGTAACGTTAATGATTTTACTGTTATTTATCCAGTCACATTTATAATATACACACTTTATAGAACCTCGTAAAATCAAATTTATAATTACATACTTGATTATTCGCATCACCTGAAAGAAGAAAAAGGATAATAAATGGAATAGAATATAATTTTTCGCGGCGGAAAAAAGCGCTCATTCGATTAAACCGGAAAACGCGCGCCATAATTAAAAACGTGAAAATGAAAAAAGCGGCGATACAGAATTAAATTCGTGGTCGGAATGAATTCGTTAGGTCGAAATTTCGCTTGGTTGCCCGAAAGAAATTTGCATTCGCTGTTGCTCATTAATTTACGCTGGAAAAAGGCTTTATTTTTTTTATCATTTTGAATAAAATAATACACATTTTTTAAATTTGTTTTTTATTTTATTTTTACAATAATTCATACATTTTCAACATACTACAAATGATATAAATTAAGAAACAGTAATGATTTTATTTTTGCTTTACACAAAAATGAACATTTAAAAACATATTTTATTCTTTTCTACAATTTCACTCGCTATCGATTATAACAATTTTTTTTTTTATTTTTAATTATCTTGTTAATGAAACATTGACAAATGTACTGGTGATATAAATTTAATTTTTTTTGTTCTGCATTTATCTTTTATCATATTATGAATATTTATTAGTATCAATTTATTTATAATTTACAGAACTTTTGACAGTTTTATTTAATTTTTAATAATATTTATTATTTCATTATTGTAAAAAAACTTTATTTACTTGTACAAACAAATTACACTACAATAACAATGTAACAATTTTCATAAGCTAAATAGGAAAATATTAATTTCTAGAGAAAAAAGTGTGCATATATTTCGAAAACAGTAATGATTTTTTAAAGTCAACTCCACATTTTGAAATATTTACCAAAAAGTCATTTTTATGCAAACTTCCTGTAATTTATAAAACACATTTTATACACAAGTAAAAGTTCATAACTATAATAGTTCAGTGACAATGAGTACTTTAATGTAAAGAGAAAATTAGTAGCATGTAGTACCACACATCCCGTAAATACAGACATTTTTGAGAAACTGAGTATTAAATATTTCTTTTTTGTGTATACAGTGTGTAAAATGTGTATACAGAAAATTTATTTTTGTATTTAGGATACACCTTCTTTCCATAGTCACTTGTGAAAACGTTCACCTTGTTCAATTTATTTTGTTCCTAAATTAGGAGAAATCTATTCTATAGGAGAGTGCAGGAAACGTATTTATTAAGGACATATTGGCTAGTATAGCAGACGTAGTTTTGTAGTAAATTCTGAACAATTTTTACGTAATTAACGTAGTAACCATGCACAAGAGCTTTAAATGACAAGCAAGGTCTTGCGTCATTTTCATTTAATTTCTGCACAAATTTGTCATGTCTTTCTACAACGTCTTACGCAACTGAGGGCCGTCAAAAACATACCTTTCTCAATTTTTAGACAACAATGATAAGGTATTGAAATGCGGTGCCACTAACGTTATTTTCTTTATGTAATATTTTATTAGACAGATTTATATAGAACAGACGTAACAAGTCTGATACTGACGGATTAGCGACATTTATTTTTTTTTTTTTTTCATGAATCTTTAAAGTTTGAAAATATGGAAAGCCAGATAAAAAAATAACCACTTAGGACCAACTAAAATCCAGAGTTCCAAATTTGCCACAAACAATAGAATTCATACAGAACATTTTTAAATTCTACAAAACCCCAAACTATAATTAATGAAGTTTAATTTTAATTAATTTTCTTTTTTATTAAAATTTGAAGATCATTCATAATTTTGGTTTTATATATTAATTGATGATATACAAAAAAACTTTCCTATTTTAACTTTTTCTCAATTTACATCTTTAATAACAAATAATTTGCGATTTTAAATCTTTATTTTCTCATTTTAACTACAAATTTTCAATTATATTTTTATATAATTTATAAAATTTTTACCTTGTTTAGACATAGACGTAATTTGTAAATAAGTTTATAATATTTATAACTTTAATAACAAGTAATTTTCGATATTTGCAAAATATTTTGTTAATTTTTAAAATTTACAAGGTTATTAATTACTTTTTTGTTTTCTTTTTATAAAATTAATAATACATTGTTGATTTTTATTTATATACTTTTGAACATTTCTACATTACATTTAATATAAATAACTTAAAATTATTTAGCTTTCTAATATTAATATAAAATGTATTTATTGTTTTACTACTTACTACTTTTTTTAGTTTAAACGTGATCACTAGAGTATTTTAAACTTTTTTTTATAACAAAGATTCATTTCCATTCAGCATATGTCCATTTTAAATTTTTAAAAATTTTGATTTCAAAAATTAGAGGAAGACTTTAATAGTGGCAAAGTTCAGATTGATTTTTTGATCGATTGATCGCATGATCACTGAATTCGGCATCCGAGTAATGCGTTTATAATAACCGACCTCACGCGGACAAACGAGAAGAGCTCAAGGCCAAAAAACAAATGGAACCGGTCATGATTTCAACCCGGACCAATAACAAAAAACCACACACACATGCTCAAAATTATGGAACATCACAGACCTGTTTCGGTCCAAACTTCAAAAACCGGAGGGAATCGCACCGAATGAAATTAATTAGACAGGATCTGACCGAACCGTTCGGTATGGCAATTACGTATACACAAATATGAGAGAAGGAAATTCCTCTGGATAAATTATTAAATAACATTTCTCGGAATTCCAAGTAAATTTATTTCGAAAAGAAGAAGAACTCGAGATGGATATAAAAATAAATGGAGATGTGGGTGGGTGTGCCTGTGGAGGAACGGAACATCCATATCGGTGATTGAATTTACCTTGCCTCGAAGACCGTGATCCGGTCATAGTAGCAGGACCTCAGGTCCATGGCGGTCCGTCGCGACGGTGCCGTAGCCGTAGCCGGTGCCGATGGCGTTGACGCGTCGCCGCCATTCAAAAAACGCACATCCGAACCGTCCGGTGCGAACGGGCCTTCTGGCCCCGAAGGCCCCTGGAAATCCGGATTCGGAGCGGCACACGGCAACCGGGCGCTATCGATTTCGGCGCGGTTGCCGGCGAACGCGCGCCGGAGAGTTGCCGCAGTGACGGTGACGGAGACGGCTACGGCCACGAGGTGCCACACACAACTTACAGATTGCCACGCACCGTTTTACTCTCTTCGTTCTTTTTCTCATTTTTCACTTTTTTCTTATTTTCTGCTGCTTTTTTCTTTTTTCTCCCTTCATTTTTGATTGATCGGTACCGTTTGTTTTATGCATGTGTCACGTTTCTGTTTAGCGGCGACGTGCAATTTTCTGAAGTAATATAAAGTAACGCTCGAATCATCATGGACACGAAGTTGTTGCCAATTATTTTTTTCATACCAACTTCTTAGATGAAACCTCTTTAAGTTATTCCATTTTCTTCTGCCACTTTTTTTTTAAATATAAAGTTTCGATTTATTAAAATATAAAATTCACGATTAATTATTAAATATTATGTTTTTGGAATAATTCTCAGAAGAAAACAAAAAAGGTAATTAAAAAAAAATTAATATTTATATTTCTTATTTTCTTAAACTTAAGTAGATATTTTGTCAATTCTAAAATTTTCGGGAATTTCTTTAATGATTTTACATTAAATATAATAAAATACGTAAATAATGTATGTGTCTTTGTTCAATCAGAATCTCCACCATATTTTATTGTTTTTATCACGATAAGTCGCAATAGATTTTTTTACTGTTTCTAAAAATATGTGTAAAAATAAAAATACTAAAATAATTATTTCGTATAATTTTATAGAAGTTTTTTGGTATTTGGTATTTTTCATTTTTGGTATTCTTCATTTTTCTTACTTATAATTATTATAATTTGATTTTAATTATTTTTTAACGAATTTCATAATATTTTAAATATTTTCTATAATTTTTTGTTTTTAGTGTGTGTATTTATCATTCATTATAAAAAACTTGAGGATATTTAATGTCTATATTTTTAAATATATAATAATTTCAGAAATGTACGATTAAAAAAATATAATTTTATTACCTTTTTAAAAATATTTAATTCTTATAGCTATAATTCAACAATTTTTAATATTATTCTACAATCTAATCATTTTTTTTTCTAAATACAATTGTGAATATATTAATAAGAAATTTTTTAATAATAATTAATATATGTAATTATTTTTTAACTTTTGACATTTTAATAATTTAGATTTTTAAATATAATTTTCTGTATTTTTATATCTGAAATTTAAAAAGAATAACAAATTTTAGTATTATTATATAATTTGTGTTTTCTTGAAATAATTCATATATTGTTTTGATATTTTTATATTTTTATTTTTCAATACAAATTTTAATATATTTATAAAAAAAATTATATTTTTTCAATATATTGTGGTACATTTTTATATTTAAATTTCAAAAATTTGAACAAATTTTATTAATATATAAATATATAATAATAAATTTGTTATTTTTATTAATTATGAAAATAAATAATTTACATTTTTTTGTCATTTTTATGATTTTGTTTACTTTTCAATACAATTTTGGATGTTGTAGTTTACAGTTTTTAAGTATATTGTGTTAGATTTTGATATCTAAAATTACATAATTTTAAAAATGTTTTTTAAGTTTATTTTTCAATACAATTTCAATATTTAAATAAATAACTAATTTCGACATCTTGTATTATATTAATACATAATATTTAACAATTTTAAAAGTTTTTCCTAATTACAGTAACCAATTTATAGGTTTTGTTACATTTTGAAAATTAAAATTCAATTTTAATTTTTAAAGAAAAAAATCGTATTAATGTATAATTTATAAAGAAAATTTGTTTATTTCCTTAAGTTAATTAAGTTTTTTTAATTTCTTATTATTTGGTTTATTTTTCACTTCACACTTTTCAGTTTCGATATTTTAATAATCAATTTCTATTTTTTCAGTATATTATGTCCTATTTTTATACTTAAAATACAATATTTTTAACAAATTTTAATACAATATGTATGTGTGTGTATGTTGTGGATAAAATTGAATATTTCACGTTTTTCCCCATTTTTATTTATTTGTTTATATTTTAAGATAAGCAATTTATGGTTATTAATTATTTTATTTTTTAGAATAGAATATTATACTTTCATATCTAAATTCAATGTTAACAAATTTTACTATTATCATATAATAATAAAGAAATTTATTATTTATTTAATTATTCAAGCTCTGAAAATAAATATTTTACGTTTTTCTGTCACTTTTATGATTTTATTTCATTTTTAATAAAATGTAATATTCTAATAAACAGTTTGATTTTTCTATAAATTTTATAATATTTTAATAATTTTGGACATGTTTTAAATTGTTACATGTTATATTTATTTAAATTTCGATATTTTATCCAGTTTCAACAATTAATTAATTTTATTAACATCGGTACGATTATTAGCTACTACCATATAAAACAAATTCAATTTTAAAAATTCTTAAAATTTTCTATTATAGATTAAACATGACATGAAAATTAGTTTATCAATTTAAAAATGATTATGCAAGTGTTCAAGTATTCATTTGCATCTAAATTTGTTATTATACACTTTGTAAATTGTTTTTAGGTTGTAATTTAAGCTAAATTTAGTTAGAAGGCGTTTCTAATGTCTTTTAAAGTAGTCGTCGTTGCTTAATACTAAAATCTACGTTAAATAAATCGTTTTTCATGGTGAGAGAAATTGTTGTTTACTTTCCAGACGTATTATTACGTACTATAAGAAAAACCAAACTTTTCAACTCAACGTTTTACATAACCCCCATATTTTCGTAACTGGCGTTTCACAGCAATAAACAAACACAGAAACATTCACACATGTGTGCGAATTACGAGGCCAAACATCCAACAATTAAGACAATTTCGAAACGAAACCTTTCAATACCCCCGCAATTGCACAACACCAATTACTTCCCCTATATAGAAAACTGGGGAGCGCTCGCCGATTTTTCCATTGAAAAGCCGGCCGCGCCAATCAGAAATCGCGACGGATAAACAAACAGGCAGAAACCCACCCCCGAAACCCGAATCCCGGTCCCAGGAATTTTTTCCGCAATTCGGGCCCTCATTAAACCCCCGGCTACTGACATTGGCCTTTTTCGTAGCCGTCCTCCCCACTACCCCGCTCGCACACACACACACACACACACACACACACATATACACACACGAAAACGCAGAGCTCAGCGAGCCACCCCCGGCGATTTGGTGGCGATGTTGCCACAGTCATCGCACAGTGGTGGTATTTAGGTTAATTTCATTCAAAACTTTTATTTGGTTATCTTAATTAAATTATGAATATTAAACAATGCTGTACAAGATTGTTCAAAATTCATATTTAACAATAAGTATTATTTGTTGGCACAATAAAAATCATTTTTTCTTTTTTAATTAAGAATTTGTATACAATATATGTATATATATTTGCAACAAAACAAATATTTCGAGTTTAATATTCAAAAAAGTGGAAACGAAATAGCGACGTGGGGGCGGCAACGGTGCCGTCCACGTACCGGGAACTTCGCAAGTCCGCTTCCTTCGCGCCGCCAACTCGCCCCCCCGGTGGGGGCGGAGCTCGATCTACGTTGCGTTCGGGGGTGCGGCCATCGCGCGTCCCGAAAATAATCGTGCCGTTCCGTCGCTCCTGACGAATGGGGAATTCACAACTCCAACCCCCCCTTCGAACGCACCGTGTGCACACACACACACACACAACCCTACGACCCTACGACCCTACAACCCTTCCGCGAAACTTTCTCGGCAATCAATCAGGCCCTGTTCTAAATTATTCTAATTGATTTTCAGACGTTTTTTTGTTTTCGATGTTTCAGAAAAGTACGACGTTCTGTGATTCACAGACGGATGTTAAGTTAGACTTGCCGTGTCGCGTTTCGATGGATCGGGGCATGATTATTAAATGATGCGGGAGGCGTGAAAGGACGTCGTAGACGCGGCAAAGGCACGCGGGGGGGCATAAAAGACAGACAGACAACGGAAATAGTAACGCGAGTCGTTAAAATTTTATGCCCCCTCGTAAAAGCCCGGCCACATAAAATTTCCACGTCAGACTCTTTCTTGCCTCACACCAGCGTATCGACTGGTTCTTGCGGTCTCTTTCTTTACTTTTCTACTGTTCAATTGTAAGTTTACGTTCGAAACAAGGAGCAATCTTTGTGGGCTTCCCCCAATTAAAAATTACAAAGATACAATCGCACATTGTCCCCGAAATTGTAATAAATTATCGCCGGTTGTAGGTTCTCGCCCTTATTTTTAATTAAACGCCCGGATCGCTCGTTAATTTTGATAAAGGCTCGCCATTGTCTTGCCGCCTGTATTTTTAATTATTAACATCAAAGGGTTACGAAACAAAAACGACCATGTGAAATCAATGCGACGGTTCAATCGAACGGTCCTGAATGTTTTAAAAAGTATCACGATTGTCGTTTATAAAATCGATGGTCCAGTTTAAAAGGGTGGTTAATAAATTATGGGGTGTTCTAGGAAAACGGGCGCAATCAATTTTCTGTTCTATACGGAATAGCTAATTTTATAACATGTAATTTTAGATAGGTCATGTCGTTTCAAATTAAAAATCAATTGTATACGATTGATCAGTTGTTGGATGTAAAATAATAATAACTTCGATTATATTCGTCCAAATAATAATTAAATAAGTCGCTCGTTGTATTGTGCTTGTGCATTGTTTAAACATAACTCGAAAAAGATAGACAAAGTTTGTTGATCGAGATAAAAAGAGTGACGCTGCGTCAATTATTCATCTGCAAAGCAAGAGACAACAAAACAGTTCTTTGTGTCGTTGCACCAATTAAAGAGCAGAGGTTTTTTCGCAGTTGTCCGGCCAGTCCTTGAGGCCGCTGCGACTAATTAGTAAACATGAATTCCAAGGCGCACTGATATTGCTAAGTACAACGTTCTATTCATGATTAATGGACAAAAGCGCGTGTCTGTTTTTCGTTTCCGACTTTCGATAACGGTGACTCACATTTTGAAAACTCGACGGCGACGGTTTCAATTGAAATGGCGCTGCCCACAATTAAGAAACGTGCCCGAATGTTCGTTCATAAGTAATTTTACCACTTTCCATGAGTTAACTGGAATCGTGTTGTGCTCTATCACGGCGCTTCGTTCGATTGTTGTTGTGTTTTCAACCAAACCGAAAACCTTTGCCACACGCGACTGTGCTCTCTTTAGGGTGGTGCACATGTGAATCCCAGACGGACCCACGTGATATTTATGTTTTCTTTTTTTTTATTTTTAGGGATTTCAAATTACATAATTGTATTATTATAAATTGTGTAAGTGTTTTATGTTCGAAAAAATAGTAAACAAAGAAAAATTGTTAAAATAAAAATAAAAAAAAATAGTTAGAAATATTTGTTAGGAAATCAAACAAATTCCACACAATATATTTAATAATGATAATTTAGCTATTTTATAAAAGGATTTATAAAAAACAAGAATTATATTCATTAAAATTGTAAAAATTAAAAGAAATTGAATATTAATTTAATTAATTAATCATCATAAAAAAATTAAAAACTTATAAATAAAAAAGTTATATTTTAAATTCTGTAACATACCATTAATTATTTAAAAGAAAACGTATATCTGATAATAACAAAATAGTAAAAAGAAAAAATGGGTGTTAAAAATAAAGACAAATGTAATAAAATTTTAAAATATTCGTTAGTAAATGAATCACATTCTGCATAATATTTATAATTATCATAATTCAATAATTTTATAATTGTAACTCAAAATATATTGGTTAAAAAATTGTAAATATTAAAAGAAACAATAAATATTATTAAAATTTTATTGTAAATATAATAAATTATTTAAACAATTCTGTACACACCTAAAATACATATAAAAAAAATTATATATTTTGAAAAATGACACAAATTTTAAAATTATTCCTAAAAATGTCCAAAAAGATGAAAAATATAATGACTTGAAAATTAAATATTAATTTAATATTGAGTAATTTGTTATAAAGCAAAAAAAAAAATGAATTGGATAACTGTTTTTTTTTAAATTGAGATTTAAGGTACGCTTATTATAATTAAAAAGCTTCCTAATTAAACAATTAAACAAATATTTATAATGAATAAAAATCGTAAGAAATAGATTTAGAATAGTTAAAATGTAACGAATATTTTAAATATTGTTGAGACATAAAATTAAATAAAAAAAAAATTGTAAAAAGAAGAAAATTCTCTTATAAATATTTTACTTCTTCTTTATTATATCTTAAAATTATATTTTGCAATACGGTTTTAAAAATACTTCTAAAAATCTTTCAAGGACGTAAAAAAAGAATATACTTAAAATTTCAAACTATTATTCACTATAATAATAAATAATTTTAACAATTAACATTTATTTTTTAATGTAAATGAATATATAATCAATTCATAAAAAGTCTGATAACTTTTGAATGGAATGAAATATTGACCTCAAATAAATACCAAGCAAAATGTGCCAAATTATGGACCGTATCGTATGAGTACTATCAACAACTTTTTATTGGAAAAATTGATTTTGTGATATCTCATTTGAAAAGTATTTTTATTCTTTATTCAACGCTATATTTCCTGCTAAAATTGTATGAGTAGTTACAATGTTATGAACGACGATTCATTTAACGTGTCAGATAAACTTAAAAAAAACTATTGTGTTTATTACTAAAATATTCAATATTCTTACAAAAAATAGTTGTTACAGGTCAATATTTACACAAAAATAAAAATAGTATCTCGTTTAGTTGATTTGTTAGTTGAGCTTAAAATAGTCATCAAGAAGGGGAACGTTTTACGACCCTACAGCATAACGAATATTTTTAATCACAATAGAAAACTTAATTATAATTGAACGTATAACGTTAGGGAAAATTTCCAACCCATTTTTTGTAGTATTTAAAAATAATTTACATAATTATCATACATTTCCCATTCTATTTTAATTAAAAGTCGTAGTATAAATGAGTATATAATAAGATTGTAATTTTTTTCTATTGCGATTGTCACGATTTCCGATCCAATTTAACGATAATCACAAACCACATCTGACCTCAAAAAGATTTGCAATCGCCATTCGTAAGGTCAACGTCGACATAATTGATTTTTGCATCCAGGAAATTAATCAGGCAACCGACATAAATCACATTTAAGGTATGCACGAAAACGATAAACGTCTTGTTTATAATAATGTTCGCGTCCGTTTATTTATAGCTCCGCCAAAATAAGTGTCGAAATGCGTTTTATTATTTTCGCGCGGCGTACATAAATCACGTTTTGAGGTGGCGCTCAAAAATAGAACGGGATGCGAAAATGTGATGCAAACATGCGACCATTTCAAATTAAAATTAAAAACGGCGAGACGAGATAAAAGATTAAAACATGAACGGGCATAATTTATCAAACGTGAATTAGAACTTTGTCTCACACGTACGTCACATTTGTGATAAACAAACATATTGTTGCTCTTTTTATTTTAATTCGTATCATACCCAGTGAAAAAAGGAAAAATAAAAACACACGATAGAAATGCAGAAACGCAACCGTTCAAAACAACAGTGATTAATAAATGATGCTGCAATTAATCACTTGTACGTACGTGTTTGTGATTTTTAATGTGCCTTTTTTTACTTACAATTATCTACACCTGGTTAATAAATCGTGAACAGATGCTTACCTGAAAACAAAATAAAATTAAATTATTACTTTTATTTATTACCAAAGAATATTTTATGCAGCTGACTAAACGCAGTTTTTCACAAGTTTATATTTAGATTTGCGAATTTTTCTTTCAAAACTTGTTGATTAACAAAGAATTTCAAGCATAAACTGAAAATGAATTGTTTGTTTATGCCATCTAACCAAAATATGCGAAGCTGTGAATATTTTATTAAGTGTGTTTAATTTAATTGAAGATTCGTGTTAGAAATGATAGTTGTAAAACGAAAAAATGATTACAAAATATATAGGAAATATAAAAATAATGATTAATTCACTATTTCATTAAAAATTGATTGTTTTTCAATAATAAATATTTTTATTTAGTTTTTGTTTAATAATAATTTTTATTTCATTTTGGCTATAAAGTATTGAAATTTTAAAATTGAGAAAACAAACAATATTAATTCGTCATCACATAAAAAATATTGTTGTCTAGTTTAGAAATATTTCATTCATTTATCTTTCATCCCCAACATTGTATTAAATAAATGTTAAAATCAATAATTAAAAGACGATTATACTAAAATGTGTGCAATTAATTTAACTTGAAAATGTCAAAATTTATATTGGAATATGTTTTATTAAATACCAATCATAATAAATTTTGTTTGATTTTCGTCATAAAATATTTTAAAATTTTTAAAATATACACTATACGCTACACAATTATTTAAAAATAATGTTTAACTACAAAATTTCTCAATTTTAGTCAATTTACAAACAATAAAATTTTAATTTTGTTTTACTAAATACCAATAATAGTAAATTAACATCAAAATGTGTCTCGTTTTTATTCATCAAAATTAGACAAAAGAGTGGAAAACTTCTAAAGAATTAAAATTTTACAGTTCTAATTTCCATATGTATTTCATAAACTATATAAATATAAATAATAAATGATATTTATTTAATTTTCGTGGTAAGATATTTAAAAAATTCAGACATTATTAATTAAAAAATATATTGTTTTCAGACATCAAAATTTAAATTCATACAAAAAATTGGTAGAAAACTCATATTATAAATAATTAAAAAGGGGCAGTCTTCAAATCCAATTTTCATTAAAGTATATTTCATAATAACAAATTTTGATTTTCGTAGAAAGGTATTTAATAATTACTGACTTTATTAATTAAAAAAATACAGTATAAAGCACACAATTAATTATATAGTATGTTGTAAATGGAAAATGTTTTGTTTCTATTCAGCAAAATTAAAAATAAATCAAAAGAAATTTTATTATTTATGCAGACTTCACTAATCAATTTTATTTGATTTCCAGTAAAATATTAAAAATAGACATTCGTGTATTGAAATTTAATAAAAGACACTTAAACATAAGCAAAAATACACAATAAATTTATGGAGTTAAAATTAAAAATTTAAAAAAATTATAAATTATTTTCAATAAAAAGACTTCATTAAAACATGATTTAAATATGTTCTGTATTAAAATTAAATAAAATAAAATAAATAAAAAGTATAGAAAACATTTTTGTATTCACCAATATTCAAAATTAACCAAAAAAAAAATGTTACTCTGTTTTTATTTATTCAAACTTTCATTAAAATATTTTTTATTAAACGTCAACATTAATAAATTTTATTTGATTTTCGTAGTAAAATAATAAAAATAGAATTTTTAATTAAAAAATAGACAATAACTGTATGGGTTAAAATTAAATATACTTTCAAACTATAACAAAATCTGATTTTCGTTCTGCAAATACAAATTAGGTAAAAAATTTTAATAGGTTATCAATCAATATTTTAATAGTTTTCAATAAAAAACTATTAAAATATTTCATATTAAATACGTTTTACGTTTAGTATCATGTATATGAAACTAATACATTTATATATATATATATATATATATATATATATATATATATATATATATATATATATATATATATATATAGGAAGTAAATCAAAAATTATTTTTTAATATTGTTCGTATTTAAGTTAAATTAAGTTATTCTCATTTATGTTTTCAGTTCGAAAATTAAACAATGCTATTTTAATGAAAATCCAACAACGTTAATTAATAAATTCCATTTGATTAATTCCCATTTATTCAAAAAGACTGAAAAATATCGCACAACAAAAGATCAAATATTTTTGTAATTTCGCACGTTGCTCGCGTACGTTTCACTTTAATTAAATTAGAAAATCGTTTTCGCCCCGAATTTCAAAAGAGCGCACAACATTGTTTTTCGCAACACATCCGCACACAGACATCCCAAACGAACCGAAGGAAAAGAATGGAACGGACGAACGGACGAACGGACGAACGAACGAACGAACGAACGAATCCCAAATCAGCTTTACAGTATCGTGTCCGTTTCACCTGAGAGACTCGAACGAGGAGGCACCGGCGGCAACGTGGCGCGACGCGGCAACGCCGCCGCTCCGGAATTATATAAGCAGCTGTGCTGGAGTTTCGAGAGACCGGCTGACGTCACGCATACATCAAATTTTCTCTATGTGTACCTGACTGCCTCCTCTCTTCTCTTCTACTCATCGTCCCTTCCCTCTTTTTCAACCGGGTTCTGTTTTATTCGTATCGTATCGCCGCATCGTCGTATCGTCGTATCGTCGTGTCGTTTGTTTGCGTTCGAACTTTTCTGGTGTGTTTCTCCATTAATTTCTATCGATTTTTTATTTTTCATTTGAAAAAACGTCTTTTTTCTTTTGGGAACTTCCTTAATTATTCCTGTGATTTCTTATTTTATTGATTTATATCGATAGTTTTTCTACACAAGGTTTTTGTTTAATGGTTAAAATATTTATTGGATTTTGCATAATTAGGAATGTTGTAAAAATATTTCGGCTCGACTGATACAGGCACAAAATTCCATCATCGGCATAAATTACACCTAAATATCGGCATTGAGACCGATGTTATTTACTCGATTAAATTACTACCGGGTTTGTTACTATTTAGTTTCTTCTTCTGTGAACTGAAATATAAATTTAAGTTTTAAATGTGTTTTCCATTCATCATAGCTAACATAAATTGTGCTCTTCTACATATAATATATATTTATTATTAATAAATATTTTTTTATTTTATTATTCACTAAAAATATAATATATGTATGATAGATGTTATGTGTATACTTTCTATTTTTTTTTAAGTTTTAAAAATTATTTTGAATCTTAACTATATCATTGATTCTCATTTTATAATGTATAAATATAAAACGTGTGTTGGAAATTTTCTATTACAAAAAACCTTAGACATAAATAACGGGGAACGTGTTATTTATTAATTTTTGTTTTTTATATTATACCATATAATTTATACATTTGCCTTATATGTACTTTATTTTTATTTTAATATATACGTTTTATTCTTCTGTTGTCAATTAATAAATATCATGTGTATATCTGTAATATATAGAAAATAAATTTTTTGACAAAATTGTATAAATTTTAATATTTTATTAATTTATAAATAATTTACGTTTATATGGTAGTGTAAATATATATAAATAGTTTCATTTCATCACATAAAACTTAAAATATCTTCTTGGCCTTCTCTTTAAATATTTATCTGATTTTACATAATCAGAAATATTGTATGATTATACATAATTTTGTGGCTACTTTATCAGTAATATTTTTTATATATTTTTATATAAAAACAAAAGCAGAAAATAAATATATATTATTAATCTAATTATTTTGTTTCTGTGACATATTTGGAAAACAGAAAATACTTAAAATTATTTAATATATTTAATATATTTGTTAAACAGATTAATATAATTGTTATGTTATTGTGATGTCGAAAATGTATACTTAATAAATAAATTTTATTAATAATAAATTTTTGTCTAATAACACATTAATAAGTTAATAAATAAAACACAATCAAAATATTTCAAATGAAACATTAAATATTTTTTATTTTCATAAATTTATTATTTTATCAATTACTTAAATAAATATTTTTTTTATAAAATAACCGACTAATCTATATTTTTTTTTTTTGTTTATAGAATTATAGGACAAAATTAAACTTAAATATTTAAACAAATTTTTAATCTTATTTAATGTATATAAAAGTACCTTTCTCATGTTACTTTTATTTAATTTTAATACTCTGGTGTCTGTATAAGAGATTTTTTAAATGCACGAATTGAATATAAAAATAATAGAATATGTTAATCTAGAAACAATGAAAAAAAAATAACTTTCAACGATTTATACTTGTAACAACAAATGAAATAATATTTAACATAACAAAAAACATTTTCTTGAGTTTATTAATTTCAATGTATATTTTTATATTACGTTTGAATGTTGAAGTTTTTAAATTACAATAAGCGCTTTATTTAATTTCAAATATGCCTAATTATTTTGGTTCTCTGAATTTGAAAAAACTGAAACATTTGAATTTGATTACAGTACTTATTTATAATACAAGGTTCATTTGGATCCTTCACATTTTTTACAATAACTCTTCAGATTATAATTTTCGGTACCGTTTTCTTGACCTTGTTTATAAACAAATCGTCCATTTTCGACATTTATCATTGAAGCGGCGAAAATACCGGACCGGTTTCACGAACCGGCGCAAAAAGGACGACCGAAACGAAGCAGAATTTAAAAAAAAAACACACTCAAACCCGTTCTCCAACTCGTAATAAACGAAGGGAAAAATGTGGCGAGTCATCGATAGAAAACACTCACTTTAATATGGGAGAAGGAACAGAAAACTATTATAATTTGTGGTCGAAGGTTAGATAAAAAAATCTAAAACAATTCCAGACACCGTTCGTTCTTAATGAAACACGACAATTATTATTGTTTACAGTTAGCTTATTTATTGCACCGATCGATGCGTTTTTTTTATTCGAGAGAAAAATACCGGAAACCGTGCCGATTTGCATTTCACATTTGTCATGTCCAACTGAAAGTCTCGTTTATTTATTAATGATTATTTATGGCTCGATTTTATTTATACAATTACAAAAAGTTTGAAAAATATAATTTCTATTTATTTATAATTAACATTCTAATACTTTTTAATAGTGTATTAATTGATTTCTTCGAATTAATAAATATTATACAGCATAATAAAATTTGTATGCTGTACAGTTTTATTTGACTGTACCATCTGACAGAGATATAGTATATCATTTTTACATATAAAAAATGAGAAAAATTAACTAGGAATTTTTTCTTGAAAAAATAAGATCCCCTCTGAATTTAGCATTCGAAGTAATTCGAAATTTCATGTTTCTAATGAAATTATATTTTTTAATAAACTAAATTATCTAAATAATGGTAAAATAAATGTGACAAATATCTAAATTCTGATATCTGATATTCTGAAATATTCTTGACATTTTTTATATGCATATTTGATCAGAAGACAGAAATTAATCAGTAAAATATGATTTTTGATTCCCCCACAGATTTAATTTAATATGCAATATTTTTGTGAAATTTGGTCTATGTAATTCGTATGCTCTTATTTATTTTTCCTATTTTTTAGATGTTATAATAGGTATCTATTGGGTAACAGGAAATAATTAATATGGAATGCAGAGAATTTTTTGTTGTCTATATTCTTCACTAAAATCGAATAAAAAGGATACGTGAGAGTTTCAATTTTAAGAGGTGAAACTGTATATGTACAGTAACATACGTGTTAACACTTTATTATACTCAAATGATTGTTGCAGCAATTAAAGGAAAAATACCACTTTAATTATAATTGAAGGGGTGCCTCTACTCATTGACAATCCCCTACCTATACCAATCTAAGCACGTTTAAAAGCGTAGATATTCCAACGTTTTCAACGAGTACCAATTCTACAAATAGCCAAAGAATAATTATATATATTTGTAAATAATTTAATATAGAACACTCCCTGGCATGGTGGTGAATATTATGTCAAAACATACATGGAAAATAACGAAGTTAATGATATTTTAAGGTGTTCAAAATTAAACGTAAATAAGGAACAACCCATATAAACTTTGGGAGTATTAATAATGGCTTCTTATAGGTAAGATTATCCTTGGTTAACTTGCTAAAAATTAACTCAAATTCTACTGGGCTTAGTTATAGTAAATGATGTAGTAATTTTATTTGTAATTATATACAGAATTTAAAATCCAAAAATATGTTTCATTGAATGTACATAAATAAAATCTATTTTATCAATTTATTATTACTATTTCTATTATACCGTACGAAAAATGCTCTTCGTGTCTGGATGTTGTAAGAGATGGATGCACGACAAAGAGAGAAAAGTTTTGCCCGGTAGTAAGAATCCCTACTCTCAGAGACAATGCGCCGTGCTGGTGCGCGCCGGCGCACAATGTAAATTAATCTTTGCGAATGCATTTAGTAACTCTCCGTATGCGTAGGGATGTAGTTCGAGTTCTTCGGATGCTCCATTTAAATTCCGTAACTTTGTATAATTTTCAATCTGTAAATTGAAATATTTTTTGAGGGTATATCAAAAACAAAAATAAGTATTCTAAAAATAAACTACTTTTTTCAAAATAAAAATGTATCCCAAAAATTAAATAAAATATACTAAAAACAACGTCTGCGGGGACGAACCGCATGCTAAACGCAGCAAACCCAAATGATCCCCTCCAGTCAGTTCGGCCCGCCCACATAATTGCATGTATATCTTTCCTTTTTGTTTACAAAGGGGTATTGATGTTCCGTCTCAATATGCGAGTAGACACGCTCATCATTTTTGATACGGTATACTAAACATAACATATTTATATTTTCTTTATTCTTAGTTTATAAATATTTAGTCCAAGATTTTAATAATTTTTTTTATTAATTAAAATAATTTTATAAAACGACAGTAATATTCAGTGTTGTTGTTGTTGTTGTTAATTATCTTTTATAAAAATTCTTTGAGACGTAAATAATGAGGAACGTTTTTGTTTTTTATATTATGTTATATAATTTATACATTTGCCGTATGTGCAATTTATTCCTTTTGTGCTTATGTTGGCTGTTAATATCCAGCGTACCTATATAATAAATAAAGAATGTTTGTAAATTTGAATAATTCATATTTTTTGCCTTTATAAATCATTTACATTCGAATAGTAGTGTAACTATATTTAATGTATATATAATCTGTTTTAGTTAAACTCATCGGTCAGCGGCCATCGGCATTGGAAATCAGTTAATTAGACAGACAGATTACGTGCAATATTGGCATCGATCGAGCCCTAAATAAAATATATTGTAAAACATGAAATACATTTTGTATATATCTTCTAAAAGTTTATTATACAAATCATAGTTCAATTAATAAAATTTACATCAGAAACACATACGATTAAAAATATATAAATTATGTTATTGTTATTTGCATATTTAAATATATATTTCCTGCGTATTTAAAACTGACATAATTGAAGTTTATTTATTTTGGCGAACAAAACGATTTAGAACATTTACAATCGGAACGATGAATGTGCATTTAGTTCAATCACATTCGTAAGCGTATCAACGTTTACGTCACTTCTGATAACGTTATGCGTCCGCAATATCGAAAAATAAAATAAAATAAAATGCGATAGCAGTTCTGCTATTTCATTGGTACTGTATTCTTAAAATGTACGTACAGTTGACAGAACAAACTAAAACCGGTCGTCGAACAAACCAAGAGGAACTTTCTAAAAAGTACGCACACACAGACCAACCAAATATTGACATTACACCATTGTCGTATTGCCGATGATAATTTATGTTAATCAAGAGTGCCGTTCAATGTAAAACACACACACACACACACACACACACACACATACACATAGAAACGCGTCGTCGTCGTCGTCGTCGCTGTCGTCGTGGTCGTGTTTTATTAGGAGACGGTGCACAAAACATTCGTACGACGGTTTGGCGGTTTCGAAGCCGCACATACGCACCCCGACAAACACATTTTTTCCTCGGTTCCAGAACGATCGCGATTCGAAGAGGCGACGCGCCCATTGCAAAAGGTCTCCAATTAAACGGTGCCAAACCCCCCGACGACCGTAGGGGGTGGCAATCGATCGGGTGAACCGAGAACCGAGGACCGGGAGAGGAATACCGTTGGAAAGCGGTAAATTTAGGATTTGTGCGAAGCGGACGACGTTATTTTCGTTCCAGGCCGTGACGAACGTTTCTCGCCCGTCGATTATCGATCACCGCGTAAATGAATCGGTTCGTCGGACGAAAATATTTTATTAAGTCGGGGAACATTCAATTGTATGTAATACACGCCGGTGTTGGCCGAGCAATTGTAACGTTTAATGGTAATTCGTTGTCGTTGTGTTTTGGCACATCCGGCCGTTGGAAGATAACAATAAGGTCAGCGGTAAAAAAAACAGGTGCATTCGACCGTTTTCTATTTTGGCGTGTAAACCGATCTCGAAAACGACATTCGATCGGTGCTCTTTGTTTTCGAGCGTGCACTTTCGGACACACGATACATCGAAACCGCCTACCGAACTGAAAACGACTAAAAAAACGAAAAATTTAATACAACGTTTGAAATCGTCACGTTTTCGCGTTACAGGTATTGAACATTGATGTAAGGGTTAACAACTACAATAAGACCATTACATCAGTTTTAAAGAATAAAATATAGAAATAATGATAAACTTTTTCAAAATATTAAAAATTTTGTGTATACAATCGTAACTTCTATAATTCGAACCATGATTTGCCAGAAAATAAAATCGAGTTATCAAGTAAAAATTACACATATTTTTCAGCCTGGACTGAATCAATTTGCTTCGAGTTATCAGAAATTCGAGTTACAGTCGAACAATAGATAGTAACAATTGGGACTCGATCGATACATCAGTATCCTCGACGATGATTCAAAAGATCCAACCATTAGCCTCACCATCTGCCACTGGTAAATTTTAAGCTGATACATATTTACTTGCATTTACTTAATTAAACTGACAATTTTGTCTTAGCAGTTTTATGTTTCTTCTTTCTATTAACTGAAATACATATATAACAACGTATAATTGATCAACAGTCTACATGGATAAACTGCATTCCATATATTACGAGTAACATAATAGTTTTCTTTTACATGTAAATATATATACAGGGTGTTTCGCAACTTATCCGAAAAATTTTAACCACATACTCACTGTTAGTTGTAACTTTGTTTTAACATTATTTTAAACGTGCTTAACATTCGGTACAATGGTATGTATCTTTTTACAACAATTCTTTGAGACATAAATAATGGGGAATGTTACTTTTTAATACTTTCTTTTATATTATATCGCATAATATGTACATGTACAGAGAATATATGGAAAATTTATATAATTTATAATATTTATCACTTTTAGTCACTTGCATTTAAATAACTATAACTATATCTAACTTATATATGTTTCCTCATGAATAGATCCACCTTGTCGTGGTCCTGGGGCTCAGTACCACTCCACAAATTAGTGGCGGTGAGAAGCTAACGGATCCAATCACAGTTCCAATCCCTCCCCAGAAAGATCCTTCGAATCTTTTTCTGATTGGTCTTGTTCTCCCGAACTCGGTCGACAGGGGGCTAGAATCCTTGCTTGCCTTTCAACCTCTGAATTCGGCACACCTATATATGCCCTGCATATATGTCATCTTTCCTTTTTCTACCCATACATGAGTTTTCTCATATATGTCACCCAATTGGTTATGACTCACTGAAGTCGGTACCATGGAGGGGAGCTTTTAGTCGTTAAAAATCCGACACTATTTTCGATTCAATCAGGAGATACCTTTTGAAGATAATCCCCAATTCATTCCAAATATTAAAAAATAAAAATTCCTCATGTATGTCACCCATTTGGTTATGACTCATTGAAGTCGGTACCATGGAGGATTCCACCAGGTGATGTCTTTTGAAATTGTCAGCCCTTCTTTCTAAATAAAAAAAATAGGCAGTGTTTTAGGTAGAGGCAAACGGTTGACAAATGTCCGAAAATGAATAGTATAATATAATAAATAAATATATAAAATAAGAATTTCTTGATATATGAATTGAAAAAATAATTATTAACAGAAAATGTGTTTGTACCTAATGTAACAGAATTATTTTTAAAATATACGAAAAAATGTATAGAAAACTCGCATAATTCGCAATTTGTATGTACAATAAAAAACTATGCAAATCATAAAAACTGCTTTTTATATCACCTGTCAGAGGTCTATTATATTTTTAGTCAAAAATGGGAAAACCAGACTGGCGTATTTTTTATGAAAACCCTTCAAAATGAATGTATATCAAATTTCACATAAAACCATTGCATATTAATAAATATGTGGCTGCATTAAAAATCAAAATTTAGTGCCAACAAGACGCCCAAGTTCATATTTGCCTGTTGCACTAAGCCCAATAACGAAGTCACGTTTAAAAAATTTTCAAATGGGTGGCAAAATGAAAATTCACATTTGTCTAATGATCTTTTTCTAATCAAATAAAGTATAGTAACTTAACATGTTACTTCTCATAATTAGTTTAATTTTTAGTGCAAACATGACACACATGTCGTTAAGTACGTTAAGTTAGTGTCTAACATTTTCAGATCTGTTTTACATTTTATTATAAGTTATAGTTAAATTAATTGGTCGGGAAACATATTTTTTTTAGAAAAATGTGAGTTTTAATTCTATCACAGACTGATTAATATGTAATATTATATATGGAATTTGGTATGTACCCTTTTTGAACAACTTTAATTTTCATAAAAAACCTACCAACAAATAAATAATACACAAATAGTTATATACAAAAACAAGTTTAAATGTACGAACATCCATATAATGGAAGAAATAAATAATCAACAATGCATGATAATTCATGCAACTTAATTTATAATATATATTTGTGTTATATTTTTAGTTTAATAAGAATTGTGTAGTAGATGTGTGTCCCTTTACTCATTAAATACTCTCCCTCTATGTCAATATTGATATGTTTAAAATGTAGGTTCTCCCACATGTTTCAACATATTCCACAGAACCCAAGGGAAGTGCCGATTTTAATAACTAAGACGTTTGTAGAACTCCGCCAGTGAAGTGTCGTCAATAATTTGTGATAAATTTTAATAAAGGAAACAAATTTAAAATATTAATTTAGCGCGATCATATTTATTTTTAAAATGAAAATTTTCTATTTAATTACACACATAAATAAAGTTGAAAATTATGTAAATTTAAGCCTTATAGAGGTAGTATTTTAGGAAGAAATCTTCAAATGAAATGCAAATTTTAAATTATCATCGAAATAAAATTAATTAAAAGTTTTTTACACAATAATAAATTTAAAATATAATTTAATAATTCCATATAGACAAATGTTTATAGAGGCATTTTGTAATAAAACAATAAGTTTATAAACATTTGATTAGAGAGAATGGTTTCGTAAGATTTATAACTGTATTCATTAAATAATTAAAAAGAAGTGTATGAAGGGAACGTTAATTAAATTGTTGCATCTTAATTTCGGTCCTTTAATGACCGCACACAAGACGAGTCAGCCAGTTATTCGTACCCATTCTTGTCTTGTCGTCCACGATTTATAAATATAAATAGACCGTCCGTTCGAAAGCCAGACGCGAATATTTCCAACGCACCCAATTATATAAAACCGTTTCTCCACCCCGAAAATAACGCCGCGATGGATTTTTTTAAAGCGCAAACAACATTCTCCTAGTGCTATTTTCGATTTCTGCCAGAGCACAGCTGATCAGACGATTTATTATTTATTTCGCTTTGATATTGTACAGGTCGGACTTTTGGCGGGAGCCGTGGGCGAATTTTGTTTACACCGCGCCGCCGATCATTTGTAAACATTTTACGAACGCAAATTCGGTTTGAAATTTTCGTCCTGAGCGGAACGGATTCGTTCGAAATTCCACCGACAGTCACGAGATAACAGGACAATTACATGCATAGTTTGTTAGACTGTTTTTATCTTATCACGGTCGATATCTTGTTTTCCCAAAATATCATTATTATCTGCGTCTCTCGAAACGATTAAACCGTGAAAAAATGTGTCACGTATTTGCTTGGCTTATGATTTTAGGTGAGGTTGTAGTTATTTTGCTGATGCTCGAAAATACGAACCACGTGTTTGGGTTTCGGCTTGCAGATTGTATAATGTTTTACTTATTAAGAAAATATTTTTCAATCTCGTGACATCATGAGAAGCGAGATATTTGAATATGTGTTTATAATACAATAAAAGATAAACGATAATATTTATATTAATTGGATTAATAAAACACAGACGAAATGAAAAATGTTAATATAACGTAATAAAATGTAAATCCACAACTTTTGCTAACATTTGTAAAAAACATAAACATAAATATTATTAGAAAAGCTTAAAATTTTTCGAAAACAAATAACACAAGGAACAATTTAAATAAATGCGTCTCTGTCAAAAGCATAATTGTAAAAAATATAATTGACTTTATGGAATAAAACATTGAACAAAAGTAGATATTAGTACTTACAAATATTTCATCAAAAACAAAAATTTAAATAATTCTGTAAAAACTAAAATAATTTTATGATAAAATCCAGAAAATGACAAAACATTAAAATAAAGTAATAAAATCAAATCCACATAACTTTTATTAGCAATTGTGGAAAAATATTAACTTAATTTATAAATAAAAAAGGCAACAAAAGTAAAATTTAAATAACTGTGTGCGAAAAATTTTAAAATATTAAAAACTATTATATTTTTAATAACATTGGATTATTTTAATTTTTGATACGTTTTAAATATCTAATATTCAGTGATTTTTAACATGTGTAACAAATTTTCTATTTTTATCATATGCAGGATATAAATTCTTAAGTTTTCATGGTATTTAAAATTTTCATATGGAATTTTAAAAATTGTTTCGTCTAATGAGAAAAGTTGAATCGTCTTAAATATATAGTTTTCAAATTTTCCTAATCTTTAATAGGAATTCAAGATTTCATTACAAGGATATTAATTTTCTTAGAAATGTTTTAAAAAAATTAAATTTTTGATAAAAATTGTTACTTTTTCTGCCAATTTTATAATTTTAAACAACATACATTTTTTTCACAAACCTTTCGCATGAATTTATTTGAAAAATGTTTTATATTATTTTTGATCTCACAGAAATTTATCATTAATATTAAAAATGTGAAAGAAAATCACAATTCACAAAACATAAAATAATTGATAAACTTTTAACTAAACTAAAACTGAACAAATATAACTAAAATAATTTAATTCCCTAAAAAATAGTCAGCCAACTTTTAATTAAAAAAAAAACCAACAAAATATTGAATAGTTGAAAAGAGTAGGCGAAAAAAATATTAATAAACAACAAGAATGAAGAAAGAATATTCGCAAGCAATTATAAAGTGAACAAACGTGAACCATACATGTAATATATCGGTTAAGTATAAATATCGTTTCGAAACGGTTTTATTTTTAAATAGAAATTGCCTCTTGCAAAAGAGCACAAGCCGCGGCGGCACACCAGCACCAGCAACACCACCAGCCGGTACGTTGACCTTTTTTAATGGAAAACTGTGTGTCTGTGTGTTTGCAGCACTATTTTTTTTCTCAAATCAAACCCACGTGACGTGATCGCGATTCCGCTCATCATACATTGTGTTTCAGTTTGTGTTGAAACGAGGAATGTGTTAAAAATATTACAAATGATAAAATTATATTGATGTACGACAGATTTAATAACTAAAATGAAAAGGGATCTCTAATTAATTAGAAGAAGTTATAGTAAAATATGAGCAAAACTCTGAAATCAAATATTTGCTAGGTAAAAACTAAAATGAAAAATTATTGCCGAGTGGATTACTAAATTTATTATTTTTCTGTGAACTAAAATACAAATACCTAATTGATAAAAAAAATGATACTTGAATAATTCTGTAGTCTACATAGATAGATACATTTATCTGTTTTACATACATTATGAGTAATACAATAAATTGTTTTCTCCTACATATATAACGTGTATAAACATATAAATAACTTTACTTCATTTTATTTTATTAATTTTTACTAAACAAACGTGTATAATTTCTATATTTGATATATATATATATATATATATATATATATATATATATATATATATATATATATATATATATATATATATATATATATATATACTCAATTATTTATTAATTAAAAAAAGTAATGACTGAATCTTATTTTATTAGTTTTATAAAATAAAAAACATTCAGTGTGTTGATAATTTTCTTTTATAAAAACACTTTGAGACGTAAATAATGAGTGTGTTCATTAATTTTATTTTTTATATTATAGTAAGTAATTTATATTTTTTATATTCAGCTTATGCTTGCGTCATCAATTAATACTATTTACGATGTACAAGTAGACAGAAACTAAAATTTTCTTGTAAATTCCTATAATTTATAATATTTATTAATTTTATTGCGCTTACGTTTAATTAAAATACCATCAACACCGGCGTCCGTACTATTATTAATATAAAAACACATAATAATACCAAAAATGAGTTACAAAATTACAGAATATGATTAAACAAGTCAACTTTACTGCATTGAAAAGACCTTTTCGCAGTTTAAACAAAGAAAAAAAAAAGACCAATCCATCATTTCCCCATTGTACCATTGGCAACCATTTCAAAACCATTCCCTGTGAGTCGCATGTTTTCAGGTCGGCGCAGTTTCCGACAATTTTCAAAACGACCCTCTGGCCAGAAATTGGGGTGGGTAAAATGCACACACCGTCGACTACCCGGTGGGCATAATGCAACCCTTATTATGTCGTAAAAACCACCCCGAAAAGAACTGGCAACGTCGACGTGTCGGTTCGAGGGTCGGGAAATTAAAATTCGGGTTTTCGGTCTGGGTTTTATGGGGCTGGTTTATTGCACCGAACGATTGCCTTCACCCAACACTTTTTCTTCTACTTCTGCTTTTCGATTTTGAAAAAATATTTCGAAAGTTAAATAAACTAAAAAATTCAGAATTTGGAAATGAATAAAAATGACTGATTATAATATTAAAAAAATTACAATATATATTAAAATATAAAAGTTTAGAGAAACTTATCATTAGTTCGTAATAAAAAGTTTATTTGTATTAACTCGACTGTCTTATGTAAATTTAATATCAGTGCTATTATCAACTTGTATGAAATTCGTGGAATATATCAATAATTTTAAAAATAATCTAAAGCTGTAACAATCATATAAAAAATAATTAAATTTTATTTCTGGATATTATACTAAAAATTTATCCAAAAAACACAAATAAAATAGAAATAATAACAATTGATTTTATAACTAAAATACAATTAGAAATAAATTGTGAAGAATTTTAATATTGTTCCATTTTAATCAACATAAAGTAACAAATTTATTATCAGACATTTTGTGAATATAGTTTAAAAAGAAATTGAAAATTTAATTGTCCATCAACTTTAATTAGTTTCTAATAGTTTAAAAAATTAATTATAAAATAAATTTAATATAAATAATTCCCAACATTATTTGTTTAACTTCACACAGAGTAATATATTTGAAAATAATTAGTAATGAATAAAAAGCTCAAATGACACGAACACGCATAACTTGATTACGCAACATTCAATACCTTGAGATATAATTAGACGTTTATTACGGACCATTGTAATAAAAAAACAAACATTCATCTATTCAAAACACTAATGGAACCCAACACGTTCGTATTATTTCTATTTCTGTTGTTATGTTTTTAACCAAAATATTTCGGTGGTTTAATAAAAATTAGAATTATTGAGGAATTTGTAATTACATTTTGTATTTATTTTGGATATTAAAAACGACATAAAATCTTCCCACATAAAATATTTTATTAGATCGTTATTTGGTGAATTGTGTTAAAAAATTTAAATTGCTTTAGAAATACATATTTTGATATAATAATAAAACAGAAATTAGCAATTAAAATTGTGAATTTTTAACAGATTAAATTTATCGAACACATAAAAATATTTTATTACGTAAACTATTTATTTAAATTCTTCGCTTAAAAAATGTTTTCAAGCTTCATCAGAATTTTGGAGCCTTTCCTGTCACTGAAGAAATTTTAATTTTAAATTTAAATTAATGTTTTATTACAAATTTCTTTCCAATTTACAATTAAATGCAAATTGATTGCTTATTTTACTTAATTAAATTGCAATTTTGTCCAATTTTAAACACTTTCAATAATTTTTTCCTTAGAACATTACAACTACAGTTAAATTGTAGGTCAAACAAAACGTAGCACGATAATAATTATCGAATGTCCATTCGAAACAGTTCGAAGTTGACGTAAAGGTTGTGCAAGTCATGCAATTAAAATTAAATTTCGAATAGCACAGAAAACAAAAATTTTGCACCTACACAATTTTTAAATAAGTGCAGATTAACAACTGGCACAAATAAATAAAAACCAGTAAGTTAGTTATTAACATTATAACAATTGTAACGATTCAAACCGTTATTTAACAAAAAACCGTATCAGCAAAATAAATATTCCGCTGAATGTGTCTGTTCCATTTCCTAATTAATTGTTATATTATTGATTTATTTTTGGATTTGCTTCCTGATTCTGGAAAATGTAAATGTTGCGCTTTGTCCAATCAATGTTTGTTTTTATGGTCGATTCATTAACGTCATTCGTATTTTTGCTATTGAAATGAAAAAATAATTAACTATTGAATAATAAGCTCGTAAAATTTTATTTACATCGGCGTTTTTGCGTAGCACGGACGCATTTACTTGTGATTTATTTGTTACGGTTATTTCGAATTACTTCCATTTTTTTTCTTGCAACATTCCAAACTAAATAAATTATGATATAAAAATAACCGGGCGATTTTAATAAGTAAACTTTGCCGAAAATAAATTTTGTGGGTTGATCATTACCTAAAATATATAACACTTATTTCATTTATGTGTAATTTAGCTAAATTTTGGAGGAATATTGAAAACTTAGAAACGAGGAGGTTTATTAAAAAGTAATAAAAATATATTAAATAAGACAAGTGTGTAGGCTATTGAAAATAACTTGAAAAATCAAATTTCATTAGAAATTTAGTGACTCAAAATTTATTTACATATACCGATTGTAGTAGAAAATAAAAGTAAATAGACCTTTATCATCTTATCTAGACTCAAACCAATGTTTTATATATTTTATCTAATAACTGTTATATGGTTGATATGATGACACCCGTAAAAATATATATATTTTACGATTAAGTAATTTTAATAATAATTTTTATTTAGCAAAATAGCCACAGCATACAATGTTATAAATAGTCCACACAAATACATATAATTAACAACAGGTACAACTAACAATATATAACAAGCAATGTAAAAATAAATACAGTTATACAGACAAACAAAATAAAATTGTTAAAATAGACGTTAATTATTTTATAAAAAGGCAAATTCAACAATATCTATATAAATATGGTTAGATGTGAAGAAATATTTTAATTCAATATAAATGATTTTAATAATATATATCTAATCTTTCTTGAACCGATTATGTTGTTATGTTAAAAAAGATCAAAACAAACATTGTAAGAATCAGATTTTTTGCAGTTTAGAATATCTCTTTTTAACTTGAAATATTTCACTTAAATACTATACATACTTAATACCAAAACTTTTAATATTAATACGTATAGTATATTTTGTTGACGAGTACGTGACAAATAGTGTTGAAAGATAGAAAATTAAGATTGTAATGCGAATAATAATAAAAATTTGAGTAAGTATAATTGGACTTAACGTTTTTAAATAGTTTATATAGTAGTTAGAGAAATAGTATGAAAGTACGTGAAAACGTGGTCGAGTACATCCCTGAACAGTACATCGAAAAAAATATATAATAATCTAAACACAACAAACAAGATTTCCAAGTTGGAACGGTTCAATGTCGCAATTACAATTTACTTTTTAAAAACAGGTTCCCGAACGATTTCAGCCCAATGTTTGTAACGTGTCTCTCGACCGAAATCGACGCGACAACGTTTCACGACGAATAGATACGCAATAAACCATTTATCGATCATTTTCGCTTTTCTGGATTTAATTCATGTCGCACGCGTATTTTACTACATTGCTAGTGCACAAGGCGGCTGGAAGGAAGAAAACCATTTGGGAAACGGCAAGGTAAGGTGTGCTTTTGGAGGGGTTGCTTTGATATTTACCGTTTGAATTGTTCTCGGATGCGATCCTCACGTATATTTTCGGGTAAGTTGCCAACCCACAGATGCCTAGTCTCTCTCACCATTTTGCATTAAACACCACATTAGGAAAACGTTGTCTTTTGGCGTCACAAGCACAATTTCACAAAAAAACACAGCCGCTTCAGCCGCATCTTCCGGGGGCCCACGCACACCAAATAAAAAAAAACAACAATAAACAAAAATACGGGGCGCGGACAGAGACGTGAAAAACGAAAAAATTTAATGAGGAAAATGAACTGATATATAAAATCGGGGGCCGGAGCTGGTGGGGAGTGTGCGATGTGATGTACTGGGAAAAACACACTTTTACTCTTCTACCCTTTGGCCACGCACTGCACGCACCCACACACTGATACCAACGCACATCATTTTAACGTAGCACTGGCCCACCCCATGCACTGCTCTCATGGATATTCTTTTTTGGAAATTTTTTGAAAAAAACACTGCTCCTCACCGAATTCACTCCATGCCTCACTTGCTGGGTACTGACTGTACGAACGGCTACGGAGTCTACGCTCCGCCTCTGTGCCGCTAGTTCGGACGCACGGACCGCATACGTTCGTTGCACGATGCGCGAGACGAGGACGACCGCCCCGGTTTGTCGTCACTCGATCGGACGGTTTCGTGTAAAATTCTATCGCTTTCCTTTATATTTCGTCTCCTTCCAGCCGGACTTTTCGGTCGCTCGCCATGAAATACTACCCGTGCTGCGAAACTACTGCCGCGACCGTTTTTTAACGTTAATCCACCATTAAACCCGTTCGGATTAACCCTCTAACAACAATTACGGCATTCTCGTACAATTGCCGATGTCTATTTTTCGTGCATCCGATGCGGAACAAAAATAATCGCGAAAAACCCCGCTAAAATCGTTGAAACCTTCGCTTTAGGTCTAATCCTAGTTTTTTTCGTTTTCCCTGGTCCAGGATGGGAATGTTTTGTTATCCATCGAAAATAACTCCGTTTGAAGTAAAAAACAAAATAAAAACGTGATGTTTCTAAAATAAACACGTTGCCTATTGTAAAAGTGTTGTTCCCAGGTCTGCCATCTTTTATTTTTGTGTAAACGTATTTTTGTTATTTTTAACTTTCCTACCAGTTTTATTAACTCTCATTCTAGTCAGAAAAATATATTATTTGCCAACATTTACTTTGGTACAAGATTAAGTAACATATTTAACTTTTATGTGTTAGCGATTTTAAAAGAGATTCCACTACCAAATGTTATCTTATGTTTTATTTATAAAATAATTTTTTAAATAAAATTAAATAATTCATTTATCACTTTGTATTAGCATGGGTATATTACAAATATATATATATATATATATATATATATATATATATATATATTGTGCGTAACTAAAAAAAAACAATACTTATTATAATTCTTTAATTTATAAATATAACAGTATATTGTAAATCAATATTTCTACAAAAAAATATATGAAATTTGTGAAATTTAAAATAAATTCGTCAAAATCATGGAATAATAAATATTACGTCGAGTCTGTTATTTTTTTAATATAATAATAAATAATTATCTTAATAAAAACAATTACAATCGTATAATTTATTAATATATTATATTATTTAGAATAAAATTGAAATATTCAAATATGAACAGTAAAAAATTTTTTGAATTTTTGAAATATAAAATGGATTCGTCAATATTATAGTAAAATTTTATTTTAAATTTGTCGTTATTATTAATTTAATTGCAAATAAATGTTTAATAAAAATTCTACACTTTATTACCATTATGTAATTTATAAATTATAAATTAATTAAAATATATTTATATTAACACCATAATTATTCAAAAAATATAAGTAGATATTAAAATTACTGAAAATAAATTTGTGTAAATTCTAGAAAAATAAATTAATTCAAATCTATCATTTTCGTTAAACTTATTATAAATATCTTAAAATATTTTATGTTTACATATATAATTGTAAATTTTATAAGACTATTATTATTAGACCACTAAAATTAAATATAACTTTATTTATATATATTTAAAATAACTGTTTTTCAAAACATGTTTAATTATTGATAAATTTTAAAATATAATATAAAATAGTAAAACACACATATCTATTATTTTCATTAAACTAAATGAAATGTATATTCTTAAGAGAATAATAATTAATAAAACAACTATATAACATGGGCAATAAAAATTATAAATGTTTGAATTATTTATATTTATTTAATAAAATCTTTTTATATTTAAAATATTAAATATAGAAATTCTACAAAAAAGTAGATTTTTTTAATTCTTAATAAATTTTAAAAACCTATGTAAAAGCCATACCTATTATATTATTTAGTATATTTCAAATCTGCAGTTTCATTAAACCATTGAACTATATAAATCAATCTTATATTATCAAATAAATAAAATAGAGTTCTTTATGAAATATCGTAAAATTAACTACAATAAATACATAAACAACAAGTTCTTTACAAATAAAAATAAAATAATGATATAATAAAATTATCAGTTACATTCGGTTTATCAATTAATTTCAACAACGTCTCGCATATTTTTTTTTGATACGCAACCATGGAAAACCCAAACCAAAATACAAACAAATCGAAGTTTTGAAGAGTGGCTAAGAACAACACTCCGTGCATCGCACGAAACCTTTTTAGAACGCGTAGTAGGCTGTTTTAATTGAAGTACGGACGAGTCCATTCGCGTGGGGCGCGAGGGGCGGCCGCGTTCTCACAGGTCTAGAAACGGTACAAATGCTGCATTTCGTACAATGGCTGAAATGGCTCGGTTGTTCCGTGCCCGAGCCATTGTCCAAATCGGCACGGATAATGGATAACAAGTGTTACGTTCGTACTGTGTTTCGATTCGGGTCCTTTTCAATTTTTATGGTGACATTTTTCGAGTATTGTTCTCTGGTCTTTCGTTAATTCGTCAACATACGAAAATGTAAACTTTGATCATATTGTAACGGCTGTTAAAATTAAACTAAATAAACACTTGATAAGTCCGAAAAATTGTTTTTCTTATTTGCACATTTCATTTGTTTTTGTTGATTGTAGAACGGAAACTGTCCATTGGAGCGACTCTAGCGAAGTGTTTGCTCTGTGATGCGAACTCCCAAGTCGGTGCTTCCAACGCGGCAGCAAATCAATACTCATCTTTTAGTAGCCATCTGTTGGTGGGGTACTAGTATTAATGGTAGCGTACTGAAAGTTTATGGAATGTAGTGTAGTTGATATGTGCTAGATGGAGCTGTAATAAAGAAATTTATATTATTATACAGAAAACTGTAAATTATTTAGCTGTATTTTTTTTATAAAAATTTAATAATTTTAATTGAAAATAAACGATGAAATAAGTTACGTTAAAATAAATATTTGAAAGAGCAAGTATTATAACTATAAATTATTAAATTAATTGGATTAATAAATTTTTGATAAAACAACATGACATACATTGAACCATTATAATTTTTCAGAATAAAAATGCAACCAAGAAACCAAAATGGCCAATAAAATTTGAAAATATAACAAAAAATAAATTCGATCCAATAGGAATTCTAATCAAGTGAGCAGATGTCAAAACTTCGACATGACAAGGTGCATAACTACAAATCCACCAAAAAACAATAAATAATAATAAATGCAACCGTCAACCGCTATAAAGTGATGCCGAGTACAAATTTCCAGTACAACAGCCCGATTTGAATTGGACGGACGTAGTTTTTCACAACATGCCTTCGAATTAGTGTCCGATGTTCAGGAGTAGAAGTTGGTTCGGGGGCGGTTGGGGCCGTCCCAAGAATCCCCATTCGTTGGAACATCTCAAGTATTTGTACAACGTGCTGTCTCGAAACCAGACCGTTTCTGAACACAACAGAGGTTTGCTGGTCGAGACACTGAGGTCCATTGCTGAGATACTCATTTGGGGCGACCAAAATGACTCCTCTGTTTTTGAGTAAGGTTTCTTTTTCTATTATTTTATTGCCATTTGTCAAATTTAATTGATTTGGTTTCCTTTTAATGTCACATGGTGTACTTGTTGATAAACATGCTAGTTGTAACAGTCACAAAGTACAGTATTATTAACATTTTAGTTATCAGAAACTATGAATATTAGTCTGTCTTTGTTTGATACAATGTAAATTAGTATGTGCAGTTTAATTAGGACGTTAAATTGATATTGAAATATGTATTCTATGTATTTGACCTTGATAGTTTAATAACTAAATCTTCATTATCCAGAAATATATTATGTATTTAAAATATTTAATTTGAAACTTCTTGACAATGCACCTTGTCCTCAGATTATTTTTATAGTCATTTATATCACTAATATTACTTTATATAATATTAAACCATAATCACTAGAACAATGATGTTATTAATATTGCTATTTATTGCATTATAAATTAAAAAATATATTCACAAATTGTAAGAATTATTTAATAATTTATATGGAAATGTTTTTCCTTAGTTTTTTCCTGGAGAAAAATATGTTATCCTTTTTCCTACGAATAATGCGACAAAGAAGCGGCGGCAGTAGTTTCGTCTGTGTCCAACTTCTACAAACATTAAATATTTTATTTGAGAACATCCGGAACGAAACTTCTTTGTGTAAGTCACCCAATAAATCCTATAATTGAAAAATTGTTAATTTTATCGTACTTTTCAGATTATTTACTGTCGAACAATCACGTGAACTCGATAATCGTGCATAAATTCGACTTTTCCGACGAGGAAGTTATGGCTTATTACATTTCATTTTTGAAAACGCTAAGTCTAAAACTCAACGCTCACACAATCCACTTCTTTTACAACGAGGTAACGACTGTTTACGAATTGTCAAATTTATTACTATTTTTAAAAAATAATATTTTAAGCATACGAACGACTTTCCGCTTTACACGGAAGCGATAAAGTTCTTCAACCACCCAGAATCGATGGTTAGAATAGCGGTGCGAACGTTAACATTAAACGTGTATAAAGTGGAGGATGCCAGCATGTTAGCATTTATCAGAGATCGGACCGCCGCTCCCTATTTCTCTAACATCGTCTGGTTCATTGGCAAACACATCCAGGAATTGGACGCTTGCGTTCGAAACGATGCGGAGTAAACATACTTGTGTAATATTTTGCCTTTTTATTAATGGTGGATTTTTAGTCATCAATCACAGAATCGTCTGGCGGATTTGGTGGCGGAACATTTGGACCATTTGCATTATTTAAATGACATTCTGTGTTTGAACATCACTGACTTAAATCGCGTTTTGACCGACCACTTGTTGCACAAGCTTCTGATTCCGATGTATATTTGTTCGTTGGCGCCGCAACATAAAAGAACGAACGACAGCGTCAGTCAGTCGGTCAGTCAAACCGTCGCCAAGATATTAAATCAGCATCGGTCTCCCGAAGGCAGTCCTAAACTTGAATCTTCAAATGGAAAAGTAATTTTACCAGACTAATTAGGCGGCCACTAAATTGATTTGTTGTAGGTGTCTTGCGTGGTCGCCTTATTCCTGTTATCCCAAGTGTTTTTGATAATATCGCACGCGCCTTTAGTACAAACATTAGCTTGGATCATCCTAAAAACAGACCGATCAGTTTTCGAGAAGGGCGTGGACGTTTTGTTGCAGTCTTATGAAAACGAACGACGAAAGTCGGTGGTAGAGGAACAGCAAGAGGAGGGTGAATGCAGCTCGTCCGATAATTTAGTGGAGGACAATACTAATATTACGGACGAGGAGAAACAACGACTTGCCATCACACCTACTGATGGAAATTTGGAGAAACCGTTTCTGGAAACTGTTTACAATGCCCTGGATTGCACCGAAAACGATTACGTTGCTTTGTTCGCTTTGTCCTTGCTTTATGCCATGGCAAATAATAAAGGCATGGCTCGTAATAAAATGTTTACTAACGTATTAACAATTTATTGTTTATAGGTGTTGCCTCAAGTGTGATAGAACAGGTGGTAAAGCCGAAAAAGTCCTTCATATCGAAAACGACTTCGGCTACGTCGAAGGACGTGCGTTACTCCTACAACTCTCATCTAGTGGACAAACTGTTGAACATCATCACGTTAACGTGTCAACCGTCGTGTCGGGTCAGACTTGTAACGCTAGAATTAGGTTTGAAATTGTTTTTGGACATTGTAATGTGCGATGGAAAGAACATTTTATTGGACGGGCACCGAACGTTAATCGATGCCGCGAAAACTCAAAGTACAGCGTTGCTCAGGAACTTTTATAAAAGCGAAGAAATATTTTTGGACATGTTCGAACATGAGTAAATCAGTTTCACTGTTTTGTTTACAATGAGGTTGTAATATTGATGTTTTAGATACTGTGATATGTCAAAGGGGTCGTTGAACGTTGAATGGCTTTGTATGGACAGCGCGATTCTGTTGCCTCCTACCGGTACGCCGATGACTGGAATTGACTTTACTAAACGGCTGCCTTGTGGAGAGGTACTCATCTAATTATCAAACTAATTTTTGACGAAATTATAGAACATTTCTTTTAAATTTTAACGTATTTGGGTGCGCAGAACTTCTATTCATTTGTGGTATTTACCAAGATAACATTGTATTTGTGTTTTTCGATAAGTAATGGAGATAAGGGGCTTAAAATATTTGACGATATTCAAATTATTTGTTGTTGGAAGGAAACTATTTAAAGAACGAAAACGGCTGAAAATCGTAACAATTGTATGGTATTTGGAATTTCGTATTCAACGCATCCAAATTAAGTATATTTTACATCCACTTGATGTAACTTAACGCATGGAAAATTATAATTAACGTACAGGTACAAAAAGCTCACGTTGACGTTCTCTTAGTATTCAGAGATATGCGCAATGGTACTAACACTAATCTAACTTCACATTCCAATAATAAATATTATTGCAGTATTATTCGCCTTCTGGCCGTTTCAAGGAAACAAACCACGAACATGAGAATTGAATAAAATCATAATTTTTTGAAATTAGGGACTACTCTGAGCTTTGTCATTGAGAACAAGAAGTATATGAAATATTTGACTATTTTAAAGTAACTGGTTATATTAAGTTGAAATTAAGTACGACCTTTCCATTCCTAGCTTTACTACTTTCATGTTTCTAACAATTGTAACTATATATACACATGTTTACTGAAAATTTTCATTTTTTTTTTAATTACTAATAATTTGTACGTTAAGTCACGTTAAATAGATGTATACGATTCTTAATCTTTTAAAATCGGAAGTCAATTTATTAAATGATAATTTAAAAAAATGTTTTTTTAGGTGGAACGCGCTAAAAGAGCGATCCGTGTCTTTTTCTTGGTTCGGAACGCTGTGCTTCAGCTGAACGGCGAAATTGAAACGCAACTACCTCTAACGAATCCACAGAGCTGCGTCCAGATCGACCAGGCTTTGGACCTGAGTATATCTCGTTGTGTGTCTTGAGTCTGAATTGCGACGCGGAACTTTCCACAATCACTCCTTTAAAAAACAATTGCAAAACAATAAAAAAAATAGATGTGAACGTGTCAGTTGTATTTTCTTTCCAGTTTGCGGTTTTTTGACGGGGTGAACGAAAGATCTGGGTCGCGGTTCGGTTTGTCGTCGTTGATGCCGAGCGGACGCGTGGAGTTTTAGATGCGTATGCACTGCTTTAAAACCACTAATTAAAAAGTTCACCATTTAGAGGTTCTGATACGCATAAGCTATTTAGACTCTAAATGTCTAAAGTCCACACCAAAGTCATATTTTTGTTAAATCAGGTTAACTGATTTGAAAATTTGTATAACGTTTGTTACCTGTTTGGACGGAAATTAAGTGTTGAATAAGAAATAATGACAAAAGTAGTTATACTGAAGACGATGATACCTACAAAAATATATTTGATAATACTAAATAAAATACCTTCTAAAAGAAAAATATAAATTACAGTAAGTCAATTTAGTGATAATGTAAGTTCGTGTTGACTGGAATTAAGAGCGACCACAGTTGGAACTTCAACATCAACATCTCTAGACCAGACATTCTCGTTCGGTCCGAGTGCCGTACCTCTTGGTTAATATGATGATTATAACTTAAACTCTTAAAAAAGTATAATAAAAATTGCTTTAGCTAGATTAGTGGCTTATGTTCGGCTTCAACGACATTTTCGTTCTAATAAAATTGTGATGTTCCTATTGATTCGTAGATAATTCGGATTTGATTGCTTGCACCGTTACGTGGAAGGATGGAACGAAAATGCGCCGTTTCCTTGTAATAGACGTGCTGCAACTGATCCTTGTAGAACCCGATTCTAAACGCTTAGGCTGGGGCGTGGCGAAGTTGGTTGGTTTTTTGCAAGACATCGAAGTTACTGGCGACAAAGACGATTCTAGGTGCTTGCACATCACGATTCACAGACCGATTTCTGGTGCCACTACTAATAGGATACCCCTGCTGAACGCTAAGTTTGTTTTCGACGATAACATCAGGTGTATGGCGGCAAAACAACGTCTAACAAAAGTACATACGGTTTCATTCATTGGTTTATTGGCATTAGAGAATGTTTTTGTTTTTAGGGACGATTGAAAGCGAGACAGAAAAAGATGCAACACATAGCAAGACTATTGGACATTCCGGGTCAGTCGGGGCCACCTAGTCCGGCTTTTGCGGGCGGCGGTTTGTACGCGAGGAACACTGGCAGAGGAAGCAGGGAAAGACCTCTATACAACGTGCCAAAAGTGCCAGGCTTCGCCGCCCCAAGGCGTGAAAGCTCACCCGGTGTTTTACATAAAGCGGAGGATAAAAGACATAGGGAAGGGGCAAGTCCTAATAGGTAGAAAACCGCACAGACACCCACTCCCCCATATATATCGACAAACCTAATAAATAATTGTTGTCTACAGGTTGACGAATTTGAAAAAGGAGACGAACGGACGAAAGGACGCCCGATCGAGGGAGAATTCGACGAACAGGACGAGGTCAAGGGAGGGATCGCCTAGGATGCCTCGTCCACGGAGCGAGGAAATTCCGTTGGAATTGATTAAGAAGGCGCCGAACTCGTGTTTAGATATGGCACCGAAAATTAGTATTTTGCCTAGGCCGCAAACACCGCGAGTTGAGGGCGAAGCTTCGACTTCCGCGGTAGAGGGACAGAATAGTACGGAGGTGAAAGACACGGCGAAACAGCTGAACATTAGCTCGGAGGAAACGTCGTTCATTGGGAAAAAAAAGGGGCTGGTTGAAACTATATAGTTGTTGTGTTATTTCGTTGTTTTATTTATTGATCCGGATCGCTGTTCAAGCTTTATATCATTGTGTAAAAAGATTAAATATTATTATTATTAAAAAATTAAATAATACGTTTTGTTTTTCATTTAACCTTTTTTTTTCGGTGTGTCAGGAATTGACATGCCTTGATGTCATTGAATATATACAATTTTTATTATCTACTTTTAAAATGGACAGTACAATGGGCGTAAGCGTAAACAAAATTAAAGATATCTTAGAGACGAAACAAAGGTCGAAAAGGACCGAATCACACAAGGCTAGCACACATGGAAATGTCACTGAAATCATACAAGACTTTAGCTCGCTGGAAGAGTAAGTCACAACCCAAAAATGTTCTCTGAACAAATACAGACGTGTTTACACAATCGTTTAGACCGATTTAGGTATTTACATTAATCCCATCTGCAGCAGAACCGATTTAAAAACCAGAACAAACATGGAAACAACCGTATATGGTGTTGAAGCACATCGCGAATACCTAAAACATGTGTATGTGGATTTTAGCGCGTTTTTTTTGCAGTTACAAGTGACTCACGTTGTCGATCCGTCATCTGTGTGCCACTTAATGCGCGACTGTGGCGAAATATCTTCGCGCATCGGTTACCGGACGAAATTGTGCGGTTTCCAAGCCATATTTGGGCAAAACGAACATATGTTATTTTATTATTGTTTTAATACGCTTTCTTAAATTGTTTTAACTGATATTTTTTATCTGGCATCAGTGTTTATTTTGACTCTTGTTAGTGGATTGTCAAACAATTGTGCAAATGTACACAATAAAATTACAACATTATGAATAAAAAAATATTTATACAATGATTCACAAGAATTCTATTGTACGATTTTAAATATTTTAAGCATTAATAAAATATGTGAACCATTAACAAAGAAATTTGATTTATCAAGAAAACCGCATGTGATATGATCCAATTTTAAATGGTGACACGTCGTCATAAAATGCGATACAATTGAAGCATATGTAAAGTCAGTCGATCGTACAGTTTAAAATCTAGGTTACATTCGGCTTATTGTTTCGAATCCACTTTGTGTTATGGCAGTTTTTTGAACTCGCTCCGCGCTGAAAAATGAGCAACGCTTGCGGTTTTTAAGATTTGTCAACGAATTTTTGTTCAACAATTATCTAGTTCGATTGTCAGTTGATTTCCATTTACTCATTCGTTTACTTATTATTAAATATAATTAATAATTTCAGCGCTTATGTCATCTGATATCTAAAAATAAATGATTAGATAGTATATATAAATAAAAATTCAAATACTCGAACATGTCGTTCGAGAACAGTTTGTTTTTATACGAGATGATCCGATGTTTAATATAAATCACGTGACTTTCAAATATTCAAACGCTCAACCGAAAAATCCAACGTTTTCGGCGTTTTTATGCGTCGATCAGTGTTCAACAAGTGTCGTTTGTTGAAACGCGCTCTTTTCGAATTCGCGGCAAACGAATCAGTTAAGAATGCGCCGTTGCCGGATTACCTACTATGATTGGGTTGATTATTAAATTCAAAATTCAAATTATGTTGTCGCGTTTAACCGCAAGATAAGAGGAAAAATAAAATCTAAGCAATTACAATAACTAATTATTATATATTGTTTTTAATCGAATCGCCATCGTTATATTACGATTAATTAAATAGTTTTTGGTATAATTTTCAATTTTTCCTCGAACGCAGTTAATATAAAAATCATTTCCTTTCTTAAGGAAAATAATTTTGAACTAGGAACTCCTGTTTAAAAGAGTAGATTTAGATTGAGATTTTTAGTTTAAATATTTTTCTTGTTTTTCTAAGAGAAACTGTTAGAGGTTGCGGATTAGTGTCCACGGACACATGTTCATAAGTACACATGCGTTTGGCAGCTGTTAATAGCTTCCAATTGCTCTTCGAACAAAGTCAATATTAAAGTTTTGTCAATTCATTTATTCAAATAGTTAGATTAATCAGGGAGAATAACTTTTTTCTTTCTTTAACAGTTGGGCTGAAAAGTTCGTAGGCTAGCATAGATAAAATCTTTTTTTTTTCATAGAATTTGATTTTATTATTCAATATAGTTGCCTTCGAGAATGTCCTTTCGGATCAATACATTTGTTCCAGCGATTTATCAATTTTTTGAAAATTAATTTTCCGGGAGGTCTGAAAAAAATACTCCTCCGCGAGCTGAATTTTTTATTTATGAGCCATTTTTTGAGGTTTGGGAAGAGATAATAGCCGATGGAGCTAAATCTCACGAATAAGGTGGATGAGGAAGCAATTGGAGCCTTAAATCGATGCTCTTGTGTGCTGGCGTATTGTCTTGCAAAAACAATTTCTTTTTCGCTTCATGTGAGGTCGTTTCGCAGCGATTTTGGACTTCAATCGCTCTAATAATGCGCAGTAATACTCGCTGTTGATGGTTTTTCCTTTTTCGAGGTAGTCCACGAAAAGTATGCCATGACAATCCCATCGGAGGCCCTGCCACTATGGACGTCATCGGCAGTGGAGTTTTCGGCCACCATGAAACTCTCGAAACCAATATTTCACGGCATAATCTGAAGGAACATTAGCCCCATAATATTTATCCAACAAGGAACAAAAATTATGAGGCGAAACACTTAATGTTTATGTTCTGATAAGTTTTTTGGTAAAATACGTTCTTCAAACAAAGTTCTTTTAAAAATTTTGTTAGTTCATTTCTTACAGAGAATAATGGTCGCTAATGTTGTTACGCAGTTTACTTAAACAATATTTCTTCTTTCGTTTTATTTCATGATATATTTAACATATTCTTATCATTTGCTTGCTATTTTGTTTTATACAAAAATAAAGTTTGATGATGGATCACAGTTTAAGATATGAAGATAGATTGTTCATAAAGTTGATCCCTTTATTTAAAAGAATATTTTTTATTCAACTTATTGTATTATGTATTTAATATTATGTTTTAATAGGTTTTTTATCAGGAAGAGGCGTGCGTTTCTATAAATACGCTTGCGTCTGCCGTTTTATAATAGTTTTTAACCTTACTTGATTCAAAGCTAATATGAAAATTTTGTCATTTATTTTTTTTAAAGAATGCGATGATAAACCGTAATTTAAGATATGAAGTTGAATTGTCCAGGATGTAGAACCTTTTAATATTTCTTCCTTTAATTTATTTTATTATGTATTTAATATTATGTTTTAATAAGAATGATTGAGGCTGAATCCTACTCCTTATTATTATACATTGCGAAAAGAGTTTGATCCATCTGAATCCTAAAAGAGATATCATGTACAGTCGGCTGCAGAATGGCATTACCACCCTAAGGTCGAGTTTCGTTTGCGACCTTAACAAGCGGTCTCGCATAAATTATCCCCAAATTTACATTTATTTGTATTTTAGTAAGTAACAATTTTGTGTGACCATCTCAACGCAATAATTGTAGAACATTTCTGTAAATTTAAAAATTTTTGAGTAGTAGTATAATTATATTATTAAAAAATTATTATTTATAAATTTACATCGTATATATATATATATATATATATATATATATATATATATATATATACATTTTGTGCATTTATATTTGATATTTATAGATGAAATAAAATTACTAAATATAAACTAAAATTTAAAATATATAAATTTTATTAAATATATATAAAATAATTATAAATATAATATATATATAATATATATATATATATATATATATATATATATATATATATATATATATATATATCTCCCACTATGTGGCAGACTTTTACTGTCTCTGTCATGCATGATGTCACTCCCTAAATTCAGATGGATTAAACGCTTTTCCTACAGTATATATGACAATTAAAAACTGAAACTGTCTAACGCATGCACATTGCTGTTCCATAAATGCGTTTTCTTAAGTACGCATGCATATGATGGCTTTTTACTACTACTATAATCATTCATCGAACAAACTTAATTTAAAAATGTTGTCATTTTCAGAATAATGTTCTATGTTGGACAACATATAAGATATGTACATAGATTAATCAGAAAGTTGTCCTATTTATTTTAAAAATATTTAATTCTTCAGCTTATCTTATGTTGAATTTATTATTATGTTTTAATAGTTTATTAGACAATGTTATAAGCATTTTCAATTGTCTTGGAACGATGCTAATACAGAAATTTTGTCATATCATTTCATAAAAAGAATAATATTAGATGACGAACTACAGTTAAGATATGAAGTTAAAATGACCAGGAAGTCGAGTATTTTTAACATTTTTTTAACTTCTTTTATGAGGTATTAAACAAATAATACTTATTATTAAATGACGATTTAAAACTAACAGAAACCGTCAGACGCATGCGTGTTCCTGTTCAACGAATACATTTTCACAAGTACGCATGCCTCTGGCGATTTTTAATAATTTACAATCGCTCTTTAAAAAATGTAGTATTTTTTTTAAGAAATTAATTCTCAATAAAAATAAGTAATTTGAATTGATCAGGAAATAAATAGTTATTTAACAACAAAATAATATGTATACAAATTAAATACAAATAATATTTTTTTCCGAGTGCAATAAAAAGAAAATACATTGCATCGAAACTGTCAGTTAGGTAGATTAAAAAGTGAGCTTGTACTCCACCAAACAATCGTAATTATAGGGGCTATCGACAACATCGTAGACATGCCGCAGCCGTACTGCTTCTGCGCGCCCACCGTCTTTTGTGCGAGCGTTCCATTGGCATCTGTCACTAACACAAAAACACATCTCGTAGTTGGGTTGCGGACACAGAAAACGCCGACACAAAATCCGTAACGCGCTACTCCCCCCGCATCGTAACAGACCGAGAGACAAAAAGGCGCGTGTGTTCCTGTGCGTGTGTAGATGTTTTGAACGGGTTCGGTTCGGTTGATTAAAAAAAAAAGGGGACCGTGACTGGTTAAACCGAACGAGTGACTATGGCGGCCGACACGGACACCGCGGCCAAGGAGCGCTACGATCCCGAGCTGAAGTACTTGTATGTCGACAGGAACAGCTACAATGATCCGGCCACACAGGCGGAATGGACGCAGAAAAGGCTCGTGTGGGTGCCGCACGAGAACCAGGGCTTCGTCGCCGCCAGCATCAAGGGCGAGAAGAACGACGAGGTGGAGGTCGAGCTCCAGGACACCGGTAAGAGGACCTTCGTCACCCGGGACGACATCCAGAAGATGAATCCGCCCAAGTTCGACAAGGTGGAGGACATGGCCGAGCTGACTTGTCTGAACGAGGCCTGCGTCCTCCACAATCTCAAGGATCGGTACTATTCCGGTCTGATTTATGTAAGTTCCGTGCGATTCACCCTTTTTACAGGTCGGCCGTGCAATTTCTTTAACGTTTTCACAAAACACACCCCTAATTGGACATTTTTGAGGTTATACGTATGCGACCGGTTTTCGGTTATAACGGACACCGTTTCACGATTAGTCATACGTTTCAACAACGTCCACACCAACAACACAATTTCTTTTGTTTCCAAACTAATTATAATCAAGCCTTAACCCTAAACTGTTAAAATGTATCTGATAAGATATTAGTCGGCAGTAAATTTTCAACTTGAGACTGAATCTGATTGGACTGATTTAAGTGCATTTATGTTATGGGAATTTCTATTGGTCATGTTTTTCCTGTGATAATTGTTACGAAGATTTTAATTGCTAGATTCTTTGTCACCAAAATTTCAGTCATTTGATTGATGATTCTTATTAAAACATGAAAATATTTATGTAATTGGTCAGTTTTGTGATTCACTTGTCATGTGGATTTTTATTGGTCGATTTTTAGACGTGTCGTGCAGTTTTATAATTAAAATGACATGCACAGTTTTATTAAAAAAGTATTTTGCAAGGCTGTTTCATGTGATTAATTAATATGGAATTATTTAAATGAAATTGTTGTTATTGATTAATCTATTCCAATTGGATTTTATAAAGAAGGTTCTTGAGTTTGGTAATTAGCCAGCAGAAATTTAAATATATAAATTAAATAAAAATATTTTAAATTTGGTAATATCAGTTCAACAGATTTGTCTAATTAACAAAAAAATTTGTTGTTTTCGTCATTTAATACTTAAAATAACATAATGATAATGGATTTTTGTTGAAGTTTATTTTTCCATTAGATTTCAATTAGTTATCTAATCTTTTTAAAAGGAATTTAAAGAAAAGTTAAGAAAAAAGGCAGCTCAGGTTTGGTTTAAAGTTAAGGATTAAGATAAGAAACTTAATGTATTTTTTGGTTTTGTTTTTGTATTTGGCAACCGATAGAATATATTTGCTGATTGCAGGTAAAAAAATAACAATAACAAGTAAATAATCGATTGGTGCAATTATTTGGTTTTTGCCCATCAATCAATTATATAGTGTCACTGATAAGACTAACTGTTAATATTTAGTAGTAGCAATTTTTGAAATATTACTATCAATTTCACTTTAATTAAAATATTATCATCATCTTATACTTATTATATAACTGGCTCTATGTCAAACAAATAGAGACCATTTGTACAATGTAAGTCATAAAAAACTGCACAGATTTCAAGAAATTTAAAATTTGGCACTAGTGACATGAACAATGTCACAAAATATTTTTAAGAATTAATAAAAATTGTTTTTACTTAGTTAAATAAGTTTTTGGTCACATTTAGAGCCAATATCACGTCAGTTTCATTTGTTTTCAAATCCAACATTTTTTAATTTTTAGAAGGCTTTTAAAATAATCAACAATTGCTAGACTTATCAGCGACCCTAGATTATAATTTAATGGATGGAAGAATTAATATTTAAACTGTTGATATTTTCATGCTCTCTTACGTAGAAACTTGGTCACATTTAAATGAAATTATTGTGGAGATATACAGAGTGATAAAACGGAACGCGGCTTTATATGGAAACTGGTTGTTACTGCGAAAGAGACGAACACAATCGGAGTAGTTTCATGGTTTCGATCGTACGGTAAAAACGGCGTGATGCAACGCGAAATGTGCATGTGCAGTTTCACTTTCAAAACTGACGGGCAACATTTTCATTAAATTGTTGTTTCGATAATTTTGTAATTAAACATATTTAAATATTTAACTGCGAAAATTGTAAAACGAAAATTAACGGATTTTGTTCCGGGTAAACGTTGACCAAGAAATGGGAATGTGGGCTTAAAAGGAGAACATCTTTATCTGAGAAAGATAAGAGCCAACCACTTCCTGTCGCTGTGCAAAATTGGTTTGGGCGTGGTTTATTAAAAACCCACGTTGCAGATTGAAACTGATTCGAGATTATTAAATTATCTTTAAATATAACAATATAGTAATTTTTTTATTGGTATAGCCGTTATTAAATGTAGGAACGAACATATTTGTTTAAGAATTTCAACCTTAATTGTTTAACAGAAAAAGAGTATTGTTTTAAAAGTAGAATTCTTAAAAGTGTGAGTCACAATAAGAATTTGTCTGAAATATTACCATTGTAAAGATTGCCGTTTCTGGTAATTACTTATTTTTTTAAGCTATAAATATCTAATCAGCATGTTTTATGTTTAAAACTATGATTTCATTGCATATTTTTTAACAAATATCTTACGTACTTCTACCATAAACAGACATTTAAGTTAATATTTATCTTTTTTAAATGATTTTCCGGTTCAATAATTGTAAAAGAATATTTTGTGTTAATAATTGTTGATATTTTATTTATCGACTGTCAAATAGTTTATTGATATCAATAATCAATAATGATAAAGCTCTTTCATTGTATATAATATTGTAAATAAAAAAGATAGGATAAATTCTGCGAATTGCCGATGTTATCCAACGATATTAGTTTGTACATGTTATTTAAAGGAGTGGTGCAGGGAAAATAAGTTGGAATTATGTCATCGCCCAACGCAAAAACGTAACGCGGTTCCATTAACGAAATCGCAATGCTACCGATTTAGATCCGGCTAAAATTAAAACGGATTTTGCATTTTATGTGAAGCTTAAAGTTATCTAAACACAAAGTACATAAAAATAAATGTTTTATATCTAAAAACAAACAACGCAGGTATTTGTATTTTAGTGTATTAACAGTCTTGCTTTTAACTGTAGTGCTGATAACCGGCTATTTACAGGTTTCATTTTATAAAACTTCCGATGATAAAACACTGTTCTCGGAAAACAATGTGAGTCAGATTAACCAAGACAGGATGTACGAATCCGATTCCCCTAAACGATCCGATAATTATCGGTAATCAATTAGTGGATTCACCGTCTTGCATACGCAATTTTGTTCGGTCAGTTTTAGCGAGTGTGAGTGCTCTTAGTGGTAGTATCGTTTCAAAACAGTCTTCACAAATGTTGGAACGGTTGTTATCCGTGGCCCATTTTTCCACCGAACGCATCCGAGTCACCTTGAACTCCAATTAACCCGTCGGAGGGAAACGGACAACGTTGCCGGACAATTTCGAACTAGCCAAACTTTTTGAAAACGACAATTTTACGATTCCTTCGTTCATAAGCTGAATGTTGATTTTGGGTCAATGTTTTTTATCATAATTTACATCCTTTTATGGTGATAGTAGTAGAAACTCTTGCCAAATACCCAATGATTCATTTATATATAGGGACAATGTCATGGACAACATTCCAATTATCTTTTAAAATAAAAACATTATACAAAGTAAATGGTGGTTTTCGTTCATATGGACAGAGAGTAATTCGTATTCAAATCACATGCCAATTAAACCTGGCTGTTAAATTAGGAAACTTGTCTAGTTCAAGATCTTACAAAAAAGTACACAGTATAGTTTTGAAGTTCTATTTTTGGCTCGGGACCCGCTTTTTAAGAACAAAGTTCATCGTGAAATCATCCATTAAATTTTGAAATTTTGTAAAACAATTAAAAAATTCAAAATTTTGTAATTTCAAGGCAAGAGTCGTTAATTATTCACATTTTGTGGAAACATTTTCCTAAGAATGTTCAAATAATCTAAACTCTCCGAATTACTTTGAAAATTGAATTTCTATAAGAAAATTCTAATAATTTTGCAGGTGTAGACCAAAGGTATTAAAATTCACAAATTGTATATTTGTAAAAATTTTACAATTTAAGGGATAATTAGATCGGAATATTTCAATTTTTAGACGCAAATAGTTGAAATACAGAAAAACAATTTTAAAGCAAAAATCATGAAAATTTAAAAATTTTAAAATAACAAATAAATTAATAATAGAAAAAAATAAAAAATTTGTCTTTTTCGATGACATAAATAAGAAAATTTTTCAATTTTTTACAAATTATCAATATTACATATGTTTTGATGGGGAATGTATTATTATTATAAAATAACCTTTCGAAAATTCCTACAGGAATTAAACAAAATGCAATTTAAACACAAAAATTGAGTTTGAAATAAGGAACAAATAATGTTTTCATGATAAATTAATTAAAATTAGAAATATTTGCAAGAGATAGAGAGATATCTTAAATTTTACATTTTTTCAATTTTGTTATCAAAAATTCGTTAAGATTTGAATTTTTTTTATGTTGTAAAATTTTAAAAATTTTACATATTTAAAGAAATAAATAATCAAAATTCAATAAAATACTTTGACAATTTGAAATTCTATAAGAAACTTTCAATATTTCTCTCAACTTTGATACACAAGTGATCAAAACTACACTTTTTAATAAATAAAATTTTTTCAAAATTACTCAACTTGAACTAAAGTGAATTTTTTCAAAGATAGAGACTAATACTTAAAATTCATCATTCAAAATAATTTTGAGCAAATTGCAGTTTTGAGATAAAATATCTAAATTTAGACTAAAATATAAAATTTATAAAATTGATAATTTTAACAATTTTAGTTATTTAATTTTAACATCTTAAGTAAGAAATCACAAGTGGACTTAGGGTGTATTATATATTTAAAAATATACCATTTGTAGCCAAAAATTGTAAAAAGTATAATTTGATTGGGGGAAAATTGGAAAAATTGAAATGTCCTTTGCCGTGGCCCATTTTTCCACCGAGTGCATCCGAGTCACCTTGAACATCCAATTAACCCGTCGCGTCGTAAGGAAACTTACGAAAATGTCGGAATACATTTACCCCGCACTAACGGACGAAATTAAAACGACATCGAGCCGTGTTGTTTTTCGGACGAGTCCGTCTTTTCTTGTGATCTTGTGTAGGTGAGCGTGGCGGCGGGGGCGGGGTGTGGCAATGACCCTGGACCGCGCCGCATTCCGAACGCACTCACCGGACGAATGTCGCCCGACAACTTGCAACCCGATCCTCGGTTGGAAAACAACCACCGGTGCACCGGCGGCACGAAAATCGCACGCTGAAAACCGGTCGATTGCCCGACGACGTCTGTTTACGGTCATTTATAATTAGCGTTTTTTTTTTTAATTTTAAGTAATTAATGCCGGCCGATTCGGCATGCTTTCACTCCCTTAATAAACGGATATTTGGGTTAAGGCAACGCTCAACGGAGACGGAGAGAGAGAGAGACGTTGCGAAGACGACCGCACTCCCCCTTTCGATTTCTGGCGCGGCCGCGGTCGTTCACCCCGCCTTACTCGGTCCGCCGTCTCCGGGGAGCGGTCCCGCTTAAAGGGGATGGTTTCGTCTCCGATACGAATTAATTTTGACTGGTTGCAACAAAGTTGTTTTCGCATCGAATATCTGGCCTAACCGTAAACCGATGCACTTCCTTATCTTTATGGCAACTGTGGCCCCAAACCATGTACAAGTTCAGCGGCGAATCGTGGCAAAATGTTTAATCTTATCTGTTAGCTAAATTACGTAATGTGGAATATCGATGACAAGGCACTGTAAGCGATAAATACCGAATTTTATGTTTTTTTTCCTTGATAATTTTTCTCTAAATCAAATATTTGTCACAGTTCGAAAGTAGAATATAAATATTTCAATAAAATCAAGTTATTTCTTGAAATTTTATCGAATTTAGACACATTGTCAGAACTTCAAAATATATTTTGTCTTTTGTTACCTTAGACATATTTTGTGATTTTTGCCAAAACATCGTTATAATTTTATATTTTTACCTCGTTTAATTTGGAATAAAATATAAACGTGCCATTTTTCACTTGTGGCGTTAAACCAAACTTATTAATCAGCGACATGATTCTGAAATGCTTACGATTATTTGTCAGTAACAAACAGTAATGGCCATTATTATAGAAACTTTTTATAATGTTAAATGATATACTGTTTATATGCATTGCGTTGAAGGTTATTGTTTTGATAATATTGAAATTAGGTGGATAAAAGTAGCATAATTTTTGGAAAAATATATGTAAATATGATTTCTATAGTCACTCCATATCTTTTAGGAGTTGATCTAATTAATTTAGTAATAGTCATTGGATCTATGCTTATTTTAGTACGAATTCTTCATGATTCCGATAGGTATTTCTTCTAACTTTCTGATCTAAAATTTCTCATAGATTTTCTGTAGGGTTAAGACCCAGAAATTACAATGACGACTCCAATGCTCTGACATATTCTCCTGGAAACCATTGCTTGACAAACCTGGATGTGCGCTTTGGATCGTTAACTTGCTGGAAAAATTGAACATAACCACATAACATGTCACCATTTGGTTTTCCAAGATGTCTTTGTATTGGAGTCTGTCCACATGTTCTATTTTATGGATCAATGTCATAACCAGAAAAGCAGCCTCAGATTATTGTCGACCCACATCTATGTTTCACAGCAGGACACGTATACTTAGAGCTGATGCTTTCCTTGTTAAGACGTCTTATCTAGGTCATACCATCACTTAGAATTTTGCTTCGACAATCCATATTATTCCAGCCGTTCCACTCAATGTGTATGTGATCATGTGAAATTGAAAAGGGTTCTTTTATTTTTTTAGATAATAAAGGTTTTTCTGCCGATTTTCTACCAAATAAGTTATCTTCTAGTAATTTACCTTTGACAGTCCTAATGAAGTTTCTCCAGCAAAAGGCTCTCGTTCTTAGCAGTTTCCAAAATTCAAACAGGGCATATTTTACCAACGAAAATTTACAAATCGTAAAATACACATTGGAATTAATTTATTCTCATCATTAATACTTTGTTTTTTTTTTTGTTTTATAATTTCGACGTGACCAATTTCCGAATATACGACATGTAGGTATTTTTTCAAACTTCTTTCTGGAAATGCTGTAAGGAGTTCGTTTAAATATGTCAAATTTGTTGATTAGGGTAATCTCACATATTTTGTATAAATTTGATGTCTGAATATTGTGAAGACTAAGGCAAAAGAATTTTTAAGCAATTCGTTTCAATTTTTAATTTGGTTTCTTCAATACATGGAAGAAAATTGTGATTTATAATATATCTCTATACATAAATAAGTCCAGGTATCCTTCTATACTATGAAGAGGGCCTACACCAGATGCAAGGAATCAAACTGTCATTATTTTGAATTAGTAGCTAAAAACTAATTTCTTCTCACAGTCCTTAAACTAATTTCAGCAAGCCTCATTTCCTCCAGGTTGGTTTTAATTTGATTTGACGATAAGATTAGATTGGTCATTTGAATTATCCAGTTATCGCTTCTTATATTTCCTGGTTATCACTTGCCCAGTTTCTCTAAATTTGTCAATAATAAGGGAAACTATTGAGTTATATAGTTGTAAACTCTTAGCGACCTCTACTTGTTTCTCTGGTTCTTCGTAACGCTGCATTATAATTTTTTTACAGCGTTTGAGACAATTTCACTATAACTGTTATTAAATAAATAATTATACTAATATAAAAACAATTCATAAAAAAACAATTGAAATTCATACGGAGAAATGAAATACTAAACTAAAAGGTTGCTATAATTTTGTCCCACGAAAAAAAAAATAGTGGCATCCAATTCAGTTAAGTAGTACACCTCTTATTTTAATATATTTTAATAGGTTATTATAATTATAGTCCCTACTACTACTGTACATGTTAGATGTTTACGATAAAATTTGGTCATAATTTTGGAAATACTGTTTTAAATCGCAGAAAATAAAATTAATGTCAGCAGATAATGAAATTCACAGTTCGGCTTAAAAAAACGAATTTGGTAAAAATTGCCGTCTTACGACGTTTTATCAAATAACCATCGATTCGTGCCATCGTATAAATCTCCTGCGTTTTTACAATTAGACGCGCATTCTCTCATTATTTTTAATGGCAACGCGTTTTAGGTCCTTTGTCCAGTTCACCTCAGTCTCGACCCAGTTGTGTGCAAATGCCAGCCGTTTCACCTCCAATTAAACACAACAACAACAACAAACACGCAGATCTTCACCACGTGGGCGTATCCCGTCGGTTTCCCGCTCAGTTTCGCTCAAAAATCGTTCGGACGTCTTGAAATCGTGAGCGTTGGGTGGTGAACGATGATTAATTAAAAGTCCGGTGATCCTATGTGAAATCTCTGGTGGATTTAGGACGAAGACATGGAACAGCTGATGATTAACCGGTTGATGTGAACGGATTGGAAGGAGAACTTGTCGCGAAAACGATTTCGCAATAGGCGTTTCGTGCAGTTGGTCAATTTTATTAATACGGTCTTGTTCTTGATTGCTCTTTCGAACGCCGAACGCTTTTGCTTTTGTTCGACACGTTTTATATGGATCAAGGAACAATTATTATTATTACCGATATTTTCTATGTGGCACTTGCACACTTTGTTTTAAGTGAATGCCTGTAGTGTTTTAGCCGAATGTCAACATATTTTATGGAATTTTACGATATTCTTGTTCATAAATTGATTGTTGATTTTGGGTCAATGTTTTTTATCATAATTTACATCCTTTTATGGTGATAGCAGTAAAAACTCTCGCTAAACACCTAATGATTCACTTTATTTACGGACAATGTCATGGACAATTATCTTATGAAATAAAAACATTATATAAAATAGATGGTGGTTTATGTTTTCTTGGTGTGGGCGAAATAGTAATTCGCATTCAAATCATATGGCAATTAAACCTGACTGTTAAATTAGGAAACTTGTATAGCACAAAATCATACGAAAAAGTGTACAAGTATATCCACCTGATAAAAGTTCTATTTTTGGCTGCGCTACTTGCAATGATAAACATCTGTAAAATTTTATCAAATCAATTTTTTAAGCAATAAAATTCTGTAAGAAAATTAATTTTTTATTTATTATAAGGGATTAAAGTGTTTTCAATGTTTGACACGATATATCAAAGTTTAAAAATATCAAATACTAAAAAAAATTTTCAAAATATCCAGAAAAGATTAAAATTTGAATGTTTTGTATAAAATAGGAAGATGTCTATAAAAATTTTGCTATTTTGATACAAACAAACATATGGAAATTTTATTTAAAGATCGTCGACCAAATTTTCGAAATTACAAATCGAATAGGAAAAAAATTTATTAATAAAAGTGGTCTTAAAAATATGTAAAAAGTATTATTAATTTTTTATGATGATCTGTGATGATCAGATTTTGTTGTTATCTTGAGAATTTTTGACATATTTTTATCACACTATTCTTGACAATCTTAAAATAAAGCGGTGATAACACGTTAAACATATAAAACCTATGTAACCAGAAGTTGAAAATTTAGCAGCAAATGAAAAAGTTTTCTTTGAACTATCTTCTATATTTTATACACTTTTTCAGGCATTAGAGTGATTAGTGACTACTATATAAAATTGACAAATTTTAATTGTTTTGTTTTAAAATTCTTTAGTTATTAAAAAATAATGGCAAATAGCTATTCTCCATTATCACTTAAATGTAGTGAATAAATAGAGTCAACCGTCGAAAGGAATTAGGGATTTCTTCACAAATTAAAAATGACTTATCGAACTTAGTGCCAAATAAACATTTAACCATATTGACAATCAATTTCATTTGAGTTATTAAAGTTCGTTTAAATTATAAAATTTAATAAAAACCTAAGCTTTTTTCATAAAAAAGCGAAAGTTTAAATTGAAAAAAACAACATATCCTTAAATATTTTACAATTTTGAGAAGAAAATAAAAAATAAAAGGAATATTTAAAAATTTTTAATACAGTAAAAAAATTATAAATTTTTGTAACACATTCAAGATAAACCTGATATTTTTAAAAAATATCAGTGTACATCAGTTATGTGTTTCAAGTTTTTAGATTTAAAAAAGAAACTAAATAAGAAATCGTACAATTATCATATTTATTCAAGTCGTCTCAATTCTTAATGATTTTTGCCTTTTTACATATCTTAAGGCGTGAGTTCTTCAAGAACGATGACAAATCAAGTCTTTTTTCAAATAAATTGAGAAAAGTGCACGTGCTAAACATGTTTACTGGGCAATTAATACAGTAATTAGCGACCCGTAATATATTATTTTGGTGGACGTTCACCTCGCCTGCATAGAACCGTATCGTCGAAAATTTGCACGTACCAAATAATGAAATTCACGCGACTTTGCCCGTTCTGCAACCGGACACACGAATATCGGATTTCTGAAACCGCGAAACCGAAAAGGAATGCGACATTTTTTTTCCACGAGCGCGACTGATTGGCTGAATTGGATTGTTTTGGCCCTCGACTAATTCGAGTTCGTTTAAACGAATTAGCAGGCACTCGTCGTTCCAATCTAATCGTCGGACGAATTGAGATTCTTCGTTTATCCCACGACAATCGATATGTTGATTGTGTCGAAAATTCGAATGGGGACCGTTGACGCACTTCCGTGCAATGACTAATCTCAGAATCCACATTCTCAACGGAATTCCAAACTGGTTTTTCGTCTCGTATTAGTGTACCAGTTTTCTTTTTGTCCAGGTGAATCACCACATTCGAACAATTTGTGCGATTTGATAAGAAAAAAATGAGTCAAAATGCGATTGGAAAATTGTTTTGAATCATTGCTCATTGAATTGTTTTATTGGTGAGAATAGTTCACCCACAAACCGATTATTCTAAAATAGGCGATGTGCTCCCGCTTTGGTCATTGAACGAAGGTCGTTTCTCTGTTTAATGAGCTATCGGTAGAATCGTCGTGGAAAAAAATTCGCTTGTGTAACTGTTTGAATAATCAATCATCGCTTATTTTTAAATGCTTGGAAATTTCATTAATTTATAATTATTAATTTAAGTATTTATTTTTTTTTTTCCTTATTTTATTAATTGTTAAATTTTTTATCCTAAAAATTTATATGTCTTAATAAGTCAAAAGATCATTCATTATTTAAATTTTGCATTTTTACAATGTTGATAAGATACTTTATCATTTTTATTACAGATTATGGAGATTTTAATTAATCTTAATTAGTATCTTAAAATTAATAACTTTATTAACGTTAATGACTGATAAAATTCATGTCATTTCAATTTTAATTTATTACAAAATTAGTATCTATTCAAAATTTTACAATCAATAATCAAAATCTGTTTTAGAATTTTAGATAAACAACACTAATATTTGAAACTTTCTAGGCAAAATTCTTCACAAATGCCTACGAAAGTTTTAAATTTTATGAATAATAATAATAATAATAATAATACTTCTATAATTAATTAATTAATAATGTTAATAAACGTAAATTAACATATATAAACATATAATTTTAAGGAAAAAAATATTATTTTATACGTTTTTTAAATTAGATTAGTTAATAAAAAATACTAAAGTAAAAATCAGTATTTGTTGAAACCTGAAAAATCATATTTTAAGAATTGACTACCTGCACATTATAACTTTCTGAAAATTATACATTAACTGTGCATTTATATGCATATAATTAATTGGATAATTTAACATTAATAAATATAACATTTAAAATATAAGAATATAAGTTTAATTGAAAAATTATTAATATTATAATAGGTAATATAATAAAAAAATATTTTTATAAGAAAATTTTCAATACTTGATATTCTTTAAAAAAATGGAAATTTCCAATTTTTATGGCAGGATTCGTACAATATTTGAAAAATAAAAATTCAATTTTTGTAAGAGTTTAATACCTCCAGCATCACTTCTGAAAATGTTAAATTTTGTTAATAGCAACAATAATGCTTTATTTAGAAGAAAATCAGTTATAAATATACAATATATGTGTATACATATAATTAATTGAATAATTATAACCCAAATAAATATAAATATAAATATAAATAAGGTCATTTTAGAAAAATATTGATATTTCATATGTTTTTAAATACATATAGAAAAATCAAACCTATATGATAATAATAATAATAACATTTTTTACAAGATTTTTTAAACCAACCTTTTCGTTCTAGTTTTTCCAATTGAAAATGGAAGAAAAGTCTATACTTCATACAAAATTATAAAATGTCGAATATGATAATTCAGCCGTACCCACAGTGTATGACTGATATAAAAAATTAATTAAATTCTTTACGAAAATGTGAAATTTGGAAAATCTAACGGTAATCAAGAATTTCTTAAAAATAAATTGACATAAAATGTGTGTGAAATTCAATCACTACAATCCTAAAACACAAATGCATCGACGGCCAAAATCGGCACCGCCGATTGCACCAATCGTTTTAACAACGTACACAAACCGAATCCGTAGCCCAAACACTTTTACTTCTCCTATTATGGCCTGGCCATATGTTTGCCTTATTTTTTTTTTACTTTGCTTCCATACGGCGGCATTTTGACGCCGTCATTGCTTATATGGGTCTGCACCGATTGTATAATTGATCGTTTCTAGATCGCGGATGATTGACGGCGAGAAACCCGGCAAATAAACGATGAGGTAACCGGTGGAAAAATGGGTTCAGCCTTCGAATTAAGTGCGTAATAAAACGCACCGGTTATTCCGTATAAGGGCTTAGGCACTTGGATCGACAACAGATGCGGGTACGGTAACGGTACCGGTGGTAAACGTGTAACACCGCGATCGGATCGCCGTCCGAAATTGTTGTGTACATGTTTGACCTTATTTTTCCGCAAATTGATAATCGAATCGTAAAAACTGGCAGAACACGAGCAATAAATTTTAACGACTCGATAAACATTCCGTCCGGCAAACGTAAAAATCGGGAGTCTGAAACATGGAGTACGGGTACACCTAGTTACAAAACGCCTAACATTAAACCGCCAGAACGTGACGCGAGATACATATTTATGAAGCACCGGCCGGAATTTTAAGCAGCCCGAAATCGGTCTGACTAATGCGCGAAAACAGGATATTCAAATACAAATACACGCTGTGATAATCGCGTCTGTAAACAATTCGCCTTAAAATTAATTAAAATCAATTTGCCATTTGGACGATGAAATCTCATAAAATTTTATCAAGACATGCGGCACTTTTGATGTTTGTTATTATTAATGTGTTTTCACTCGGAGATTTGCTATAAACGCACGTAATTATAAAATGCATATCGTCGAGTTGGTTGTCTAACGTCAGCATTTGAACTGTGCCTCCCTCTTTTGTTCCCGAATTGTTTTCGGATAAACGATTAGTCACAAAAAAATGGCAAATTGCATTTTATGGTAATCTTGTTTTTACCGTTTTAATCCGTCGCGGCGACGTCTTTATTCGCCTCGGCTATTAATACGTCCCGATATTACTGAAATAGACAGCCAGTCGTTTTGTTTTTCGTTTTCACGTGCAATGCACTTGTACGAATGTGGTTGGACAATTTTACCGAAATTTTGGCCACGATCCCATTCAACAATATACAATGATATCATAACGATTTTCTGGAAAGAGACGTCGGTTTTTCTCCACATCGACATATGTTTACACATTGGGGGGCAACATAAACACAGCAGCCGATGCGATACTGTAAACATCCAACGCTGCGATTCTCTTCCTGTTTATTCGCTTTTTTTATTAAATCGATTTTTAAACGTCTATGTCCGTTTGGCCCTCATAAATTGTAACGGCCGACCTCAAACATTAACCATGGATTTCGGTGAGAAATCTTGTAAATTTTGTCCTTTTGACTAATACACGTTTTATGTTACATTTAGACCTACTCCGGACTTTTCTGCGTGGTCGTCAACCCCTACAAGAAATTGCCGATCTATACGGAAAAGATAATGGAACGTTACAAGGGCATAAAACGTCACGAGGTGCCGCCTCACGTGTTCGCCATCACTGACACCGCCTACAGGTCCATGTTACAAGGTAAAACGTTCCAGCCCGGGAACTGTCCGGATTATTAATACGAGTTTTTCGATTGCAGAAAGGGAGGATCAGTCGATCTTGTGCACGGGCGAATCGGGAGCCGGTAAGACCGAGAACACGAAAAAAGTTATACAGTATTTGGCGTACGTGGCCGCCTCCAAATCGCCCAAGACAGCTGGGGCGGTAAGGATTGAACTCCATTAATGTTTTTGTTGTTTTTCACCGTCACAGTGCACCGTATGATCTACTATAAATGAAGTGAAGTCAATAGATTAATCCCTATAAACCACGACGATTGACGATTAAAATGTTGTTACTATCTGTTTGCTGTTGCCTGCTTAACGTCGTCTGTCGAATCGTCATTTTTAACTTGATAATATTTTATTATCTATATTTATTAATCGTGACAAAACATAAGATTTTTTAAGTGTAAAAAATGACGAGTCCAATGTAGATATGCATGCATCCGACTTGACAAACGTTATACCGAGTCATTTTTTGATTAATAACAATTATTATTTAATTACTTTGTTGTCGAACATCAGAAAAGATCTCAAATTGCTTGTTTCCTCATAATTTGTATATGGATATGGTCAAAAGGTGAAGATTCGAAGACGATCTCGTCAACGTTAGTGAGGATGTTCTTGTGTAAATAACGATACTTTTATGAGTTTCCTCTATATTACCTTTATCTTTTTTTCTATTGACTTCATTTTATATTGTAAATATTATTTTGGCATGCCAGCACATTTACCATTAGTTATTCATCCAATATTTATTTATCATCTACACTTGGTGACTTGATTTGATCTAATTTGTGTTTTTTCTATTCTTCTTTGCATGTTTTTCGAAACTTTGTTTGGACAATACAGCAGAAAGATCTTATCGTAAGTAGTTCACTATTTTATTTCTTATTTTCTGTAATTTAAGTCGTTGTGAATCGGTTCAAGCCAACAAAACTTGAACATATTTACTTCGACGCAACTTTGTACAAAACTGTTTATTTATTTACACCGTTCTTATAATATTAATCTCTTAAGAAACTCTTGATTAAATATACAAACACACATACACATTAAAATGACTCATAGATCGATAATGTTTGTGAGTAATATTAACGATATTGTACAAGGTTACTTTTTATCGAGACTCTTCATCTTGTGTAATTTTGTAAATACCTAATGAAAAATTTTATTTTAAAATGTTTTGGTAGGCGAATGATTTGCAAACTGTAATTAAAAAGTAGAATAGCTTGCGCTAGATTATATTTTTCCTCATCGACAGTTTTATTTTATTTTAATTATTTTTTTCCATGCAATCATTGCCAGAGTCCGACGAGAGAGTTTGCGGTACGTAAACCAGACAAAAAATGGCTACAAATTGGCTCATTATTCATTGATTGGTTTCATTATTGTCTCTGTTTTTATTATTTTTTAATAAATTTTTAGCAGAAATAACAAAATAATAGTGCCATCAAATGCGACAAGTAACCAGCATTTATTGTGTTTAGTTTTTGACGTTTTCTTGAATGTTTATTGCTATCACACCGAAGCATGGTTCTCAGTTTCATCGAATCATCGTCAAAAACGAGGGATAACTAACACGATCGTCATTAATGGTGTGATAGCAATGCAACTAACATTTGGTGTGATACAACAAGCCTTTGTTTAAATATTAATATAGTGTCGTTTTGATGTTATTTAGGGTGGGTTGGAACAACAGCTTCTTCAGGCCAATCCGATTCTTGAGGCCTTTGGTAATGCTAAAACAATCAAGAATGACAACTCTTCCAGATTTGTAAGTATATTTACAAAAACTAGACGTCACGTCATCAATTTATTTTAAAAAATATTATCAATATTTCTAAATCATTTACATACATAACAAAAAACATTGAATGTTTTGGTTAAACGAATGCTAAATTTGTTTGTTTAGGGAAAATTCATTAGGATTAACTTCGACGCCTCCGGTTACATCGCCGGCGCGAACATAGAAACGTACTTATTAGAAAAATCCCGTGCCATAAGACAAGCGAAACATGAACGCACCTTCCATATTTTCTACCAACTCCTCGCCGGCGCATCCGCTGAACAGAGAAGTAAAGCAATTCCCATTTCTTTCCAATTTCCAACCTAAATCTTTCACTATTGCTTACAGAGGAGTTTATATTGGAGGACGCGAAATCGTATTCGTTCCTCCGCGATGACAATCACATCGTGCCCGGCGTCGATGACTCGCAAGAGTTCCAGGCGACGGTCAAAAGTATGCACATAATGGGCATGACGGACGAGGATTTCAGTGCCATTTTCCGACTCGTCTCCGCCGTCATGTTGTTTGGTAAAATGCAGTTCAAACAGGATCGTACCTCGGACCAGGCGACTCTACCCGACAACACGGTTGCCCAAAAAATCTCCCACCTGTTGGGCTTAAGTGTCACTGAAATGGTTAAGGCTCTACTCAAACCTAGGATCAAGGTGGGCAGGGATTTCGTCACGAAAAGCCAGACGAAAGAACAAGTCGAGTTTGCCGTCGAGGCTATTTCGAAGGCATGCTACGAACGCATGTTCAAATGGTTAGTGACAAGAATTAACAGGTCATTAGGCAGAACGAAGAGACAGGGCGCTAGTTTTATCGGCATCCTCGATATCGCCGGTTTCGAAATATTCGAACTGAATTCCTTCGAACAACTTTGCATCAATTACACTAACGAGAAGCTCCAGCAGCTCTTCAACCACACCATGTTCATACTTGAACAAGAAGAGTATCAACGAGAGGGTATCGAGTGGAAATTCATCGATTTTGGGCTGGATCTCCAACCCACGATCGACCTCATCGACAAGCCAATGGGAATTATGGCCCTTCTGGACGAAGAGTGTTTGTTCCCGAAGGCCACTGACAAGACCTTCGTGGACAAATTGGTTGGCTCACATGCAAACCATCCCAAATTCAAGAAGAGCGACTTCCGTGGAATTGCCGATTTCTCAATAATCCACTATGCCGGAAAGGTCGACTATTGCGCCAACCAATGGTTGATGAAGAACATGGACCCTCAAAACGAGAACGTAGTCTCCTTGCTGCAAGGCTCTCAAGATCCATTCGTCGTGCACATCTGGAAGGACGCAGAAAGCATCGGACGTGCCAAGGGCATGATGAGAACAGTTTCTTATTTGTACAAGGAACAACTCAACAACCTGATGGTTACCTTGCGCAACACCAATCCCAACTTCGTGCGTTGTATCATCCCGAATCACGAGAAGCGCGCCGGCAAAATCGATGCTCCTTTAGTTCTAGACCAACTGAGATGCAACGGTGTACTTGAAGGCATTCGTATCTGTAGACAAGGTTTCCCCAACAGGATTCCTTTCCAAGAATTCAGACAACGGTACGAGCTTCTCACACCGAACGTAATCAACAAAGGTTTCATGGACGGTAAAAAGGCTTGTGAAACGATGATTAAGTGTTTGGACATGGACAGTAACTTGTATCGCATCGGTCAATCAAAGATCTTCTTCAGAGCCGGTGTACTAGCTCACCTCGAAGAGGAGCGCGACTACAAAATCACCGATTTGATCGTCAACTTCCAGGCATTCTGCCGCGGTTTCTTGTCCAGAAGAAACTATCAAAAACGGGTCCAACAATTAAACGCTATTAGAATCATCCAGAGAAACTGTTCAGCCTACTTGAAATTGAGAAACTGGCAATGGTGGAGGTTGTACACCAAAGTCAAGCCTTTGTTGGAGGTGACGAAACAAGAAGAGAAACTCATGCAGAAAGAAGATGAACTTAAACAAGTCAAGGATAAATTAGAACACCACATTAAAACGGCCCAGGAGTACGAGAAGAAATATCAGGCGGCACAAGAAGAAAAAGTCGTACTTCAAGAACAACTACAGGCTGAAGTGGAGTTGTGCGCGGAAGCTGAGGAAATGCGCGCAAGATTGACCGCACGCAAAGCAGAACTGGAAGAGATCTTGCACGATTTGGAAGCCAGGATTGAAGAGGAGGAGGAGAGGAATACTGGTTTGTCCACCGAAAAGAAAAAATTACAGCTGACTATTCAGGACTTGGAGGAACAGCTGGAGGAGGAGGAAGCTGCCAGGCAGAAGTTGCAACTGGAGAAAGTCCAGTGCGACGCTAAGCTGAAGCAGTTAGCAGAAGATTTGGCTCTGAGCGAAGATACCAATCAAAAATTAGTTAAGGAAAAGAAAATTTTAGAAGAACGCAGCAACGACTTGAGCCAGACTTTGGCTGAAGAAGAAGAGAAGGCTAAACATTTAGCGAAACTTAAAGCAAAACATGAAGCTACCATTGCCGAACTGGAAGAGCGATTGCTCAAGGATCACCAACAAAGACAGGAATCCGATCGAACCAAGAGAAAGGTAGAAACTGAAGTTAATGATTTAAAGGAACAATTATCTGAAAAGCGAACGCAAATCGAAGAAATGCAACTGCAGTTGGGCAAAAAGGAAGAGGAACTGAATCAGGCAATGGCCAAAGTTGATGAAGAAGGGGCCCAAAAGGCACAAGCTCAAAAAGCTCTCAGAGAATTGGAAAGCCATTTAACTGAGCTCCAGGAAGACTTGGAAGCCGAGAAGGCCGCCAGGAGTAAAGCAGAAAAGATGAAGAAAGACCTAAACGAAGAACTGGAAGCATTGAAAAACGAATTGTTAGATTCCTTGGATACTACAGCGGCCCAACAAGAATTAAGATCGAAGCGGGAACTGGAATTGGCTACACTGAAAAAGAAATTGGAAGAAGAGACGCAACAACACGAAGTCGCTCAAGCCGAGACAAGACACAAACATTCTCAAGAACTGGCACAGTTGAACGAACAATTGGAGAACATCAAGAAAGTTAAGAGCACTTTGGAAAAAGCGAAGCAGTCGTTGGAAGCGGAGAACGCCGATCTGACCACCGAATTGAGAAATGTAGGCGCTAGTCGTCAAGAAGGCGAACGCAGACGGAAACAAGCTGAAAGTCAGCTCAGCGAACTCCAGGCTAAATTGGCTGAAGTAGAACGTGTTAAGAACGAACTCCAAGAAAAAACGACCAAACTGCAACAAGAAGCGGAGAGTGTTGCTCAGCAGTTGGAAGAAGCCGAACTTAAGGCGTCGACCGCGCTCAAAAACCAAGCAACTGCTGAGTCTCAGTTTAACGAGACCCAGGCAGCTTTAGAGGAGGAAACAAGGCAAAAACTGGCACTTAGCTCGAAACTGCGTCAACTAGAAAGCGACAAAGAAACTCTCCAGGAACAAATTGAAGAGGAGGAAGAAGCCAAGAAGAATTTGGAGAAGCAACTGGCTACTCTAAATGTTCAACTGGCTGAAGCCAAGAAGAAGGCGGAAGATGAGGCCGAACAAGCAGTTATTTTGGAGGAGAGTAAGAAGAAACTAGCCAAGGACTTGGAAGCGTTGCAAAGGCAAGTTGAAGAATTGACTGCTGTTAATGATAAATTGGAAAGGAGCAAGAAGAAAATTGCCGCTGAATTGGAAGACGCCAACATTGATTTGGAAACGCAGAGACAGAAGGTCTCCGAATTGGAGAAGAAACAGAAAAACTTCGACAAAGTTTTGGCCGAAGAAAAGGCAGTTAGTGAGCAGTTAGCCCAAGAAAAAGATGCGGTCGAACGCGAAGCCAGAGAGAAAGAAACCAGAGTCTTGTCTTTGATGCGAGATTTGGATGATTCGAACGTCAAAATAGACGAATTAGAACGAATCAGGAGACAGTTACAGGCAGAGCTAGATGAATTGGTGAATAACCAAGGAACTGCCGATAAGAACGTCCACGAATTGGAAAAGGCAAAACGTTCACTCGAAAGTCAATTGGCAGAACTCAAGGCGCAGAACGAAGAACTGGAAGATGAACTTCAGCTCACCGAAGACGCCAAACTGCGACTTGAAGTCAACATGCAAGCGTTGAGAGCGCAGTTCGAGAGAGACATCCAGGCCAAAGAAGAGCAGGCGGAAGAGAAAAGACGAGGAATCGTCAAACAGCTTAGAGATTTGGAGGCCGAACTGGATGAGGAAAGGAAACAGAGAACCGCCGCCGTCACGGCCAGAAAGAAGCTGGAGGGTGACATTAAGGAAATGGAAGGACAAATCGAATTGCAGATCAAGGTGAAAGAAGATGCCTTGAAGCAGCTCAAGAAGAGTCAGCAACAGTGCAAAGAAGCACTGCGAGATGCTGAAGAAGCGCGGGCCGCAAGAGACGAACTGGCAGCCGGAAGCAAAGAGGCTGAAAAGAAAGCCAAACAATTAGAAGCTGAAGTGTTACAGTTAACAGAGGATTTGGCTAGTTCAGAACGTGCAAGACGAGCGGCCGAAACCGAACGCGACGAACTTTTAGAAGAGATCAATAACGGATCAAACAAAGGTAAATGTTTCTATTTCCCATATGTTCAGGTTGTATGTTATGTTATTATGACTTTTAGCTGGTCTTTTGATTGATGAGAAACGTCGCCTGGAAGCCAGGATAGCCACCCTCGAGGAAGAAATCGAGGAGGAGCAAAGCAACGGCGAAATTCTGGCAGACAGAGTGCGAAAAGCCCAACTAACTATCGAACAGCTCACCTCCGAGCTTGCGAACGAACGTTCCGCTTCCCAGAAACACGAATCGGGACGGCTGTTGCTCGAAAGACAAAATAAAGAACTCAAGGCGAAATTAACAGAGTTAGAAACTGCCCAGAGGACCAAAACCAAGGCCACGATCGCCGCTTTGGAGAGCAAAATCGCCAACTTGGAGGAACAACTTGAGGTAATATCTAATATTGATGTTTATTAAAATAATCCAATTTATTTTTGATAGGTTGAAGCCAAGGAGCGTTTGGCTCAACAAAAAACCAACCGCAAGTTGGACAAAAAGGTCAAGGAGTTGGTCATGCAATTGGAGGATGAACGCAGACACGCCGACCAATACAAAGAGCAGGTAGAGAAGGCGAATCAGCGCGTCAAAGGGCTGAAACGACAGCTCGACGAGGCGGAAGAAGAAATCAGCAGAGAGAAGGCACAGAAACGAAAGGCGCAACGCGAATGCGAAGACATGCTTGAAGCTCACGAGTCGATGAGTCGGGAGATTAGCACCTTGAAGAGCAAGCTTAGGTAATTTCTTTGTAACCGTTGTGAATGTAATATGGTTGCAGTCTGTCAGATTTATGCTTTAATATAGATTTTAAAATATTTAGCGAGTATAGACTGTAACCAAAGTGTGTACTGTTTAATTGTACTACAAATGGTGTAAATTTTCCAGTGTAAAATGATTTAAGCGAATTCCGTCCGACCGATTAGAAGTAAATTAATGTGGGTATGTTGGTGGCCGCTTGTACATTTTGGCTTGTTTAACAAACCATTGGCTGAAATAGTAGAGAAACACCAGAGTGAAATTCTTCAAAAAATATAAACTTGCAAGCGGATTGTACTCCATATTTCATATACATATGTATCTAATAATAAATTAGTAATTTATACAATATATATATTTGTGCTTTTACTGTTGTGTAACCGTGTGGGATTTTTGTTGCGTTCCCAAATATAGTGTGATATTTTTTCTTAAAGCCTGTCGCAAATTAGTTGTTCGCCGGCATTTACATCGAACGAGCAGCTTCAATCTAGCTTGCCAGATACGGTTAAGAAAATGCGAGGTTTCTCATACGAGATTATGTAAGTCGGGGTGAATACCTACAGCAAAACATTCCCGACTCCCGAAACGCATGTAAAAAAAAAACATAATTCCCTTAATCCGTGTGAGAGTTGCAGTGCTTACTAAATGGTAACAATTTAATTAACTGTACACGGTCGAATTGTTGAGGAAAATAAGCTGATGTGCGATTGTGTTCTGATTTTAGGCGCGGCACCGGAACGATGGGTTTGACGTCGTCGAGATTGAGCTCGACGAAACGCGGCTCGCTGAAGGTGGACGCGTCCAGTGGCAACGGATCCGGCGACGATTCCACCACGCAGGACGAGGCGATGGATGGCGACGAGATCGCAAACTAAATAAGCTTTGCCGACGCCCCATTTATCGAATAATTAATTCTATTTTGGTTCCAAAAAATCAGTTTCCTAAAAAATTACACATGCCTGTTTATTGTATATAATTGTTGTTTATGGTACTTACGTTTTCGTTTTTGGAATTATGGAAATTGCGCGTTACAGGGTACGTGTTTGTATGGCCTCTTGGACTGGTAAACTTGTTTCTCTGATAGAATTAATTTATTCAATGCCTTGATTTGCATTTTATTTATATAAGTACTTGTTTTTTGTATTTTTTTTTCAATTTTGTTTACTTACTTAACTAATGAGCGTCAGTCTTTTTTATATTATTAATCATGTCGGGTATATAATACTATATTTAATTTTTTACAATATCGTATATCACTAATAAACAATAAATTTAATAGAGATTAGTTAAAGCTAAATAACAATTTTGATACATAATATTGTAGAATATATATTTTGTAAAGACATCTATTTTTAAGGCGTTTTGATAAACATTAATATATAAGAGTATCTCCTGTGTAAAGAAAGAGAATTCTTGCATTTTTTGTATATACATCTTTATTATTGGGTTTAGGTCCTCATTTAATTATACTTACAGAATTCAATAAAATTTATAAACATTACATGTGTTTTATTATTTACATTAAATTAGTTTCTAAATTGTCCCTTATCTTTATGACTTCGTGCGTTATATATACCAATCGAAAACTCTTTGATCCGACTGAATTTTTAGAGAGATCATACACGATAGAAAAGGTAAAAGTTTGCAAATTTGCTTCGTAGTAAGAATCTTTTACCGTCTCTGTCATGCGTGCTATCTCTCTCAAAATCCAGTAGGATCAAAGGCTTATATAATATACTGTTAAGTATTAAATTTAACTTTAACTATTATAAAAACTTCTAAAAACTTAATGTTTATGTGCGGCAAATTAAAGAAATCAATAAATGTTTCATTTGGAATAAATATATTTTAATCGTTTTATTTAATATATAAAGTAGTATATTTGATTAATTAATAGATAAAATGTATTATTCAATCCTCTTCTCCTTGTGTCATATCTTCAATGGTTGGTTATCCATGTATTCATTTTAATTTAATTATAATTTTTATCGATCTTGATCTCTTCATTCAGAAAATCAACAAAAATTATTTCCTAAACATTTTAATTAAAGGAAGAACGCAGACATACACCGCAATAACATTTATAAAATAATTGTCATCCATTGTATATTTATATACACGCTTTCCATTATTTCAAATTTACACCTATACATTGTTACAAATTAGATTATTTTGGGAATATTCTATGAATAAAGTGTGGTGTCTGGGAATGGAAAATATTTGAAAATGTAAAATTACTAATCTTGTAAGCTAATTTATAAAAAGGTTTCAGCATCCAACTATGTTATTAAAAATATTTAAAATCGATATAAACCTTTTTTGTACTTCCTGTAACTTCAATAAAAACATTCAGAATATGAGAAGGCTGAGATATTCACGAATCATTTTAAAAATACTTTTTCTCTGGACCTACTTTCATCAACTTGGTTAAATTATAATAAACAGTTTGTTCAATGCCTTATTCAATCAAAAGCATTGGAAGGATCCAAGAAAGGACTGATTTAAATGGATATTGAAATTTAATCAGAACAATCAGGCATTGTATAAAACTACAACAACTACAAAATCAAATATATCTCACCTCAAGTAAATCTGTGTTGAATTTCCACGGTAGAGAAAATACTTGAGCTAATATTAGACCAAAGGCTCAACTGTAATGCCCAGTTAAAAAGTTACAACACAGATTTGATTAATAGAGCGAGCATTTTTGTTCTATAAAATAGTGAATAGTGAAGTATTAAAACATCTACGATTATATACAGTATCAAAAACGCTAGACCCAGCTATTTGCAGATTGAAGCAGAACACTAATACCCTTTAGTAAACAACAAATAATGATATATGTGGGCCCGCCGTACTGATTGGAGGGGATCATTTTGAAAAAGAAGACAATTTTTTGAATACTTATTTTTGTTTTTGATATACCCTTAAAAAATATTTATTGTTACATAATGTAAATTTAAACAAAGTAACATAATTTAAATGAAGAATCCTCAGAACTCGATTTACAACCCAATGCGTATAGATAGTTACTAAATGCATTCGCAAAGATTAATTTATGTTGTATTATATTTACGGCCTTTGTCTTTAAAAATCCAGAAGTACCCTTTTCATACTGTAGACCCATTTTTATATTCGGAGTCCTTTTTCTAAACTATGGAAAATACTGAAACTGAGTAACCCAAATAATTCATTGTATCAATATTCTTTTGTAAAGAAAACTGATGTATGTTAATTATAATGAAAGTATATTTGGAAATTCAGATATATTCATTATATGTATGAAATCTGTTGGGCGCTCCTTCCAACTATAATATTTGTTTTCGTACACTGTATTTGAGACGTTTTTTTATAACAAGTGCATTACATTTGGAGAAGGTGCCGTGAGTCATCAAGTTGCACAATTTTAGTTTACCTGGTTTAAGTAAGTGACTTATTGTAATTTCATTTATTATAATTATTTAAATCATGAAATTCGTGATTCACGTATAGATCGGTCGATCGATTGGGTGGTGGTGTACGTTTGCCCCTTATATTAATTCTGTGGTGCAGTTCGCTTTATTGTGCGGTTGCTGTTTAGTGGGCTCTTTACTGGACATATTACTGATTTTCAAAGTAAGTCATTTTGTTTATAATTAAAATTAATGTTGAAAAATTTGTCTAAATTTGATTTAGTAACGTATGAACATTAATTGATTTAAAGTTTTTGCTTTATATTTAGTTAAAATCATTAGAATCATATATATACATAAATTTAAAAATATTTTTTAAAGGCACTGCATTAGAAAAGCTTGTCGCATCTATTTGTCAGAACACAATAATCTTTTGTTATTTTTAAATGCTGTTTTTATAAGTAAAATTTGTAAAAATAATTGCTTCGTTCTCTTATTATTTATCAAATTAAACTTGTTATCATTCGATAAATAAAATAAATAATTAACTCTAAATGTTTTAATTATTGAAGTTGTGAAACGAGAATTCTTAACAGTAAGAAATAAATACAATTAAAAGTATATCAAAAGAAATTTTTGAAAGTATTTAATACCTCCTTTGTATAAGTTAAATCACGAATCGATAATCTGAACGTGAGTAATGAATTGCTTACTGAATTTTCTTATAAATCATATTAAAAGAGCACTAATCTTGTAATCTCAGAAATGAAATTCGATGCTCACCTATGTATTTAATACTTGGACTGATGAAGTCGCAAGTCAAAGAGATGAACATCAATATTGAATTAAATGTTCAGTCTTCTTATAAATCATACTAAAGGATCCGAGGTTTTATAGATCGGTGTTTAACAAACTTTGAGTTATTAAATAAATAATTCTTCCATTCGTTATTTCTTCAGTGACAACATTTAGAAAGGATTTTTTATTTATTATCCTATTAATTCGGATAGGGAAAATAATTTTCATAACCTACTTGAATGCATTTGGGGAGTGCTGACACAGGGAACAGTATTAAAGGTAATAAATAATAGTGAATGAAATGAATGATGAAACAATTTTAATTATTCCAGGTAGGTGCAGAACGGGACTAGTAAATATGGAACTGGTGACGAAAAGTAAGTCTTCCAATAAACTAGGTATAACAAATTACTGACAGTATGACAGGTAAGACCGAATTAAAGTTTTTTTTTACTATATACTATATTTCTTATGTACAAATTGAGATTTTTAGAAAGTATTTATTCTTTATATTTTTTAGGTAAAAGACACATTTTCTTTTAGCTTAAAAATAAAGTGTGTTGGTATTATTCTTAACGATCATGTTTATTATTACTTATAATACAACAATACAATCTACGAATCAAAGCTAAGTAACTTCTGCATCTTAAAAGATTCATTTGTGACATTTTAAATTTTCTTTAATATGTATTTAAGAATGTTTATTATCTTTTGTATCACATTTAAATTAACAAACTCGTATTACTAATTAACCAATGTATCCCTTTTTGTTCGTCATGTTAGTGGCCAGTTAATTTCCTTAATATTCGTCATATTATTGACTAACAAATAACCTTATTATTCGTCATATTATTGACCAATAATTTTCCTCTTTGTTCCTCATATTATTAACGAACAAATTCTCTTTTTGTTCATTATAAACATCTGTGATCAGAATAGTCTGATTATTCCAAGAGAGCAAAAATGTATATAGAAGAGTAAGTGGTGGACGTCCAGGAGTAACAAATGCAAGGGAGAATCGTTACATAGCGATAGAATACAGTTTAGAAGAACATGTGGTAGACTGATTTCTGCACCCACAATGCGACGATAACTTACTGATGCTAGTTTAAGATCCAGACTAAGTTCACCTTCACGTAAGAGTGCCTAAATATACTAAGTAACATATAGCCACCAGTCTAGAATGGGCTCAAGAGCACATAAATTGGCTTTTATCGCAGTGGAGAAACGTCCTTTTTTTAGACGAGTTCAGGTCAAGCATAAGGAGATTAAATCCACCCACAACTCCTCAGGAGCTAATTGTAGTAATTCGAGACGAATGGGCCAACATTTCGCAAGAAGGCATCAATAACTTAATTCTTTCAATGCCACGCAGATTAATTCACACATAATTTTTTCAAATTTAAAAATTTCAATAAACTATTTTTTTATTTATAATTTCTTTATTTTTATTTCTACCAGTGTTACACCCAACCCTATATTCAACACAATTGATTTTATAGTTTATTTCTGTGTTCGACATCGTTCCTCAAAGCTAAAAATGACTAAAAGTGTCCATTTATTGATACAAATTAAACAGCAAATTGTAGAAAAGTTCCGGAATGGTGAAATCGATCATTTCGAGGACAATTTCCAATTTTAACAGAAGGAATACACTGAAAAGAGTTTCCAAAAGTAGTAGAAAACGCAAGACTAACAGAGTTGTGGACAGGAAACAAAAATGCTTGTTGTTCGCGACACTTTTATCAGCTCATCCCGCATAAATCAAGAAGTAAACGAACTCAGTGAGTTGGTGAGTATCATAAAACGAAGACTAAAAGGAGCTGGTCTCTATGGTATAAAACCAGCAAAGAAGCTCTTCATTTCTGCAAACTATAAAGCAGCGAAACTACTTTTTGCAAGAGAACATGTGAATTGGACAGATGAGCATTGCCCATTGGGCATTAGAAAACAATTTTGTTTTCCGATGAAAGTCGGCTCCAATTATTCAAATCCGATGGCATTTCATAGGTGAGAGGACCATTTAATGAAAGGTACAAGTACATTAGACTCACTGTGAAGCATGGTGGGGGAGGTGTTATGGTTTGGAGATGTTTTTCTGGGTTTGGCATGGGCCACTAGTTAAGTTAGGCGGGATAATGGATCGTTTTGTTCATTCTGTAGAATCATATATTTCCATTTGCCGAAGATAACATGAGTTTAAGGTGAACCTTCCAGCACAACAATCCCAAACACACGTCTAAGTTAAGGAATGGTTCGCTTCTCAAGGAGTACGTGTAATGTCTTGGTCAACACAAAGCCCAGACCTCAATCCAATTGAAAACCTTAGGGATGAAATTGATCGGAAAATCCATGCAAAAAGACTGTCAAATTTGGATGAACTCTACGAAGAAGTTCAAAATAACTCGAAAGAAATTTCCAGTTATTAAAAATAATAGATATGCTACTATATACTAAATAAAAGTAGGCTAAATGTACGTAAGGTTGTTTTATTTTATAGTTGCTCTACTTTTGATCCCTGAATATTTTATTAATAAATACCTAACTAAAGCCACTAATAAAAAATCATATCGATGTATTGTTTTTATCAGTCATACTACATAACTGACAATAATATAGATATTTCATTAAATTAATTCATATTGATTTAATGTATTTATCAAAATATTTAAGACATGAAGATTTATGTTATGAATCGTTTTAATACTATAAAAATTGAAAAAAGTTGAACAATATATTATTATGGTAAAATATTGCACATTTTCATTAAATAATACTTTTTTCTAATTATTCCAATTTTTAATACTGTGTTTTATTTTAACATCTTCACTATAACAGTCCTAACAAGCTTACACCGTCACAGTTTGTGGCACGGACCTTGAGTCGGGTAGGTAGAGCCACAAGGAATAGAGTTCTTCAGATTGTGACTGAGGATTGTGACTTGGATAACAATATTATAATTTTGAAAATTTTCCTTTATCCAATCTTTTAAGATTACCCCAAAACCAATTTTTTAGGCATGAAAATTGAAGAAGTAGCAATTTTTTTATAGACAATCTAACTACACCTCAGGAATAAGCACTTCTTGAAATATATATACCAAATATATATATATATATATATATATATATATATATATATATATATGCATATTCATATTCTGTGGAAAAATTAAAAATTATATTCTAATTATGAATTTATTGTTTTAATGGAATAAATTGTCAAACATAGCACAAATTATCTTATTTTTACTAATATGCAAAATTTATTTACTTCCACCAATCCACCTTTCAATTTTTTTGATAAGTTCGTGTTTATTTTTCTTAATTGTTCTGTGATAATTTCCGTACGTGATTAATTATACCACGAACTTCAAATAAAATTGAAATTTAAGTGTATAATATAATATTCCGATATTGTTGTAAAATAAGATAATATGTGCTATTTTTGATAGTTTATTCTATAGACTGCTTGATTAAAAAAATAAATTCATATAAAATTTTTTATTTATTTTTTTCACACAATTCAGGGTGTACTTAATCCAGTGGTGTAATTAGATTTTCTAAAAAATACTTGCTAGTATTCAATTTTCATGTCTAAAAAAATTACCCTGTAGTTTTACTTTTGGACCAAAAACGTAGCATTTTGTCTAAACGGACATATTTTCATGCTTTATAATTGAAAAAAAAGTTTATTAAAATTGGACAAAAAATACCTCGCTTTCAAATGGGCCACACTGTATGTGAAAATGTTTAGTTAAATTCTCTAAATATACGTATTTGAGCAAGGGGTCAGATACAATACTGTATTTATATATGAAATTTGAGTAAAAAAAAACAAAGATTAAAAATATATAATAAATTATAACTTCTATGAAAGTGTGATATTGCATCATCCTTTACTAAGGGATTCTTGACTAACTAGAACAAAGGAAAAAGTAATTGTTCACTAAACAGTGTACTACATGATTCCTACTGGAACGTGTGAGTGATGCAGTATTAATTTAAAAAAAACTTATAATATAAATTATGTTTAATATGCAGTATATATTCTTTTATTATTATTAATACGCCTAAACATATCTTTTGTTCGGTCTAAACTCCTCATATGACAAGTTTAGAGTGACATGAGTATTTCTTAAAATTTATTTTTACATTAACATACCTTTGTTTACACCAAAAACATGCTACCTGAACAATTGATCAAGAAATTTGTTTGAGAACGAATCCAATGTGCGAAAAAACTCTCGGATGTCGTGAGAATAAATACGACCATTCATATCCACTGTGTGTTGGTTTTCTGTGTGTGATCGTCCGTCCACAGAATTACTTGATTTACATCTGAATTTGTAGAAAAATATATGGAATGTGAAATTTCAGTGATAGCAGTGACATTTACCGGAATGTATATTTAATATTCTTCTAATATTCCTCTTCTATTCTTTTAATTTATTGTTTCTTGTAAAATATTGTTTTCATTACAGCTATTATCATCTATACATATATCATTTTGTTTCCTTAAAAGAAAATATTTTGCATCACTAAAATACAATTTTCGTTTTAGAATATAGTTTATAGAATTACTAAATATTTTGTCAGAATATAAAATAATGGAAAATAAATCACCATTTTAAATGTGATTTAAACAGGTTGCATGCATATTATAATATATGAATTATATTGATATTTCCTTTTACAAATTGCGGTAGGTATTTTGATGTTCTGTATCTCAACCGAATATAATAATTAATATAATATTTATAAAATTAAGTAACAATAAACAAATAGTAACAAAAATATTAAATATAATAGACTGATAGTTAACAAAAGTCAAGTTTCGCGCTAGTTACCGACCGAGCAAGTGGGCGGAGCAATTAAAATGGTGGGTTTTTCCCATTTGAATTTTAAACCTAATTCCAGAGAAATTAACACCGTTTCTATGTTTAAAATCGTTAAAGACAATTAGACGCTACCCCAAATAATGAATTACATTGCATCAAACCTCGTCTCGAGGCGACATTAAAATAAATTCTTTGTTTAACAGGATGACGCACTCGTTCGCGGACAGACGCGGCCATATTGCATCTCTCTGTTTATTGTATGCGGCACCCCGCCATTCCTCTCCGCAAATAATCGGATTTTCGACCAAAGTAGGCCCATCGGGGCCCCGTTAAAGTGAACGAGAGCAACCCCCGACGAAATCCGGTCGCTCGCTTTTCGATTTGAGGACGCGGACCTCCGGAATCGGTTCTAAACCGATCGAAATTGGTGCACGATTCCAGTCAATGGCTACCCTTCGCGTCCCCCTGTTCTAAACAATGACAGTGGCGTATTTCACGTGATGAATTCAAATGTGCGAATCTCCAGTTGGGATGTGAGGACGGCCTGAGATTTCGGGAACGAAATGAACACGAACAATCCTGATGGTCTGGCCGGCGGACACGGATCCTCCAATTCTGAGGTCAGTATTAAAATTGTTTTGCTTGAGTCCGTTTTGTTTATATTTTGATTTAATACGCGCGATTATTCTCTGATTGCTCTGATTGATTGGAATTAAATTCGATTTGGGTCCGGATAATCGGCAGAACGAGGTCCTTTTGTTTGAAACGTGATCTTTTTGTATGGCTTCGCTGCCAATAAATTGATTGATTGGTCGTCAAAATATTGCGACGAATTTTAACTCTGCCAACAATAAAAGCAATTTATAACGAATCATATTGGACAATTTATCCCTTAACCACACTTTCCAATTTGATTGATTGTAAAATTATATATATATATATTTTTTGTTATCTGTTGTTATAACTATTCTATCTTTCAAGTAATATAGATCCAATTATAATAATAGAAAAAATATAAAATAAGTTTTGCTTATGTTTATGAATTTTAAAAGGAAAGTAGCGCATCCACCAAAACGTATCTAATAGACGCACATACACAAACATATATAAACACATCTGTACAAAATTTGGTGGATTTATAAAACAAAACTAGCTATTGTTTATATGGCATGTCATCCCTCTTTATGTCTCAAATAAACAGAACGGAAAATAGCACATAACGTGATTAATCAGTTATGTGAACAATACTTCTGAAGTAATAGGAATGTAATGTTTGATAAAAATCCAATTAAGTCATTGTTTCACAAAACACATTAATAATCGAGGTGTGGTATCAAATATATTTGTATTTTGTGAATATAATTCTTAGGACTTTTAAATATTGAAGTAATATTTATCATGTATGCTTCGTATCCGTTGGTCCTGCCCATAGAAGTTTGATGGTTATAGTATTCGAAGAAACAAAAACATGTTTTAATGTATTTCTATAACATCACAGATATTTTGGACATGGCAGCGCTCATGGGGAAAAAAATGCATCTAAAATATTTCTTTTCCAAACGTTCTACTCCCAGTTATATGGTTTTCGAGTGAAAATATCGTTATAAGAAGGCCATTATATAAAAAGAAAAATATACTCTATTTAGATGTGTTCAATAAAATTAATTAAGGGATTTTATTGATGCAAATATAATAAAAATACTTGTGCCGTAAAACCTACTTTATACATAAAATAGTGAAAAAACGAATGTATCTATCGGATTCGTGTGCATGGAAATATTACAAAAGTATGTTGGGTGATTAAGCATTAAACCTGTTTTTCTAAACTTAAGAATTTACAGAAATATAATAATGTTTCAGTGTGGGTGCGAAATTTATCACCTTTTATTTGACCAAACTTGTGTATTAATATTTTAAATATAATTTTTGAGGTTTTTGTAACGGTAAAAAACTCGTTAACAAAATTTTAAAAGAATGGTATATTAGGAACATGAGGTTTACAGATAAATTAATTTAATTAATATATTTCAGTGACTCTTTTTAAATTATATGATCTGTTTTTCTTGTTTATGGTAAATATCATGTGATTTTCATTATAATTTGAATACTTATTAAGAAAATGAATGAACTAACTTGACCAATTAGAAAGTTTATTTTGAAAATAATGTTTTCTAATCGATTATTTATAACGATTTTGATACTAAAAATAAGTTCAATAAATTCCTAAAATAAAAAATTTGATAAATAAAATTATCAATTCTTTACAAGTTATTAGTTAGGAAAAGATACGAATTTAAAAGCTTTACTAATAAATATTTGTAGACATTTACATACTTCATTTACGAATATTTAACATAATATTTTCAATGGGCTTCGTTCCAAATATTGTTATAAATTTAAGACGCTAGGATTATAGAATAAAAAAAAATTTGGCAAAATATTTTGTGTATATTTTGGTAAATATTACATGTTTAATAAATTAAATAATTTTGCTGATTTTAGACGAGCACTCAGAGACCGCCGCCGGTGACAACGGTGCCTACAGATCTCCGCGTGAACACGACCGCATTGAACGCGGTGGCGTTGAGCAGCGTCGCCAAATACTGGGTGCTCACCAACTTACTGCCCGGACCCATTCCCCAAGTCTCAGTCTACGGTTTGCCAGGTGCTCGAGGCGACAACCAGGGCAAACTGACACAAGTAAGCCTTTCAGACAACACGTGGTCGTTCTTGAATTTATCACTCTTGATATTTAGGATGCTATGTTGGGTCAGCATGGTCTTCTGCAGGCAGATCCACTACTGTTGCCCCATAACTCCCAAATACCGGTCAGTCTTTCGCAGGGAGCGAACCTGGCGATACCAACCAGTGGGATGCAGCTAGATGGCCACAATTCCATTGCCGCTAATCACCAGCAACCGGATAACTTAGCCAATCAGAACCAATTAGGCCGTGACGTTCGAGTAAACATACTCCCATTTAACTGTTTAAAACCTATACAAATGTTGTGTTTTAGATGAACCACTCGCAGCAAAACCATAACGGCCAACAACAACAACAACAACAACAACAACAACAACAACAGCAGCAGCAGCAGCAGCAAAACATGGTACAAGTTCAAGTGCAGGACAATCTGGTGTCGGTAATAGAAGACAACAAAGATCAAAAAGATATAATATCGGCACAACTGGCCGCCCAATTGACAGAAAACGGTCAAATACCGCAACAAGGATTGACGGTCCAGCAGCTGCAGCATCTTCAAGTGCAACAGGTGCTCGACAATGTGGTGCGGATGGAGAATGCTGTTGAAAACGGCCAAAATCACACCGGTAACGGTAACGACCAAGATATGCAGGAGAACATGCAGATCGTAAAGGACGAGAAAGTGTTACAAAATTGCAAACTGTTGTCTGGGGCTGCGCCCTTTGGTGTGCAAGATTTGAAAGGCGGTTTAATGGATGTCCGAACTGCAGATGGGGGTATTGTGAAGATACAGACTAACATGCAGGAGCAAGAATTAGCTAAAACGTTAGGTGTTGAGATGGTGCAGAATATGTATAAAGTTAATGTTGATGATCTCAATCAGCTGCTAGCTTATCATGAGGTATAAATATTTTTTTAACGTTGAGTGAATGAAAATATATTATCAATATTAAAAATATAACTATCAGATCTGCTTCTAAATCCTTTGAACATTTTCGTTTTTTAATTTAATGGATTTCAATTTTATGCAAATTAACTTTAATTTTATAATATTTTAAACATCAAATGACAGAGATTAGTTATTTTTTTTCCACATCTTTGGAAAGAGTCTTCATTGTAAAACAAGAAAAATGTAGTAGTGTATAAATATACACAGTTAGTGTATGTTAAAACTTATTATTCCCAATATTTAATATATTATAAATCTATAAATTTATTTTAATTCTAAATTTGATTTACAGGGAAAGATTAATGCAAAAAAATGTATTTGTTGATTGGATCACAATCTTGAGACAGGTTAGAAAAAAAATTAATGCCATTTAAAAAGTTTAAAATTTATATGATTAATTTTTTTCTTAAACTGTCCATAAAATGAATGACATATTTTGGTAATTTTTATTATTTAAAAGTAAAAACAGAATTTTTACACTAATTCGTATTCTAAGAATAAAGAAATAAAATAAAAATTTATAATAAAAAATTTAGAATTTATAAAATTTAATTTTTCCAATATCTTATTTTTTATTAGATTTTAAATCATATTTCTATTTTTAAATAATAAATAACTACCTCAAAATTTGATTTAATTTGAATTTTATTCAAATTTCATTAAAAAAGTAAATAAATTGTATTTGTGTTTTAAAAGCTCTAATATTTTGGGAAATTTTTCATTTAAAAATAACTCAATTTTATTTCAACCCACAGAACTCATGTGAACTCATCTGAACTTCCCGTGCTTAAACAATTTGTTTGAAAACAATAATGATTGGCACTGAATAAATTAATTCAAATCAGACAGACTCAGATGAATATAAATATATTTGTGATATTTTTATTAAAATTTTACTATTTATAAACTAATAGTTATATAATTACAAATCTACTTTGTTCACTGGGACAGTGTTAACTAGTTCGGATCTATTAAGCAGAGACAGTTTGATATAAAGTATATAATCTTAAATTGTAACATTAAGTTTGTATATACATATATGAGTATGTAGTAGTTTTGAACTAAATAAAACTCTGGATTTTTTTAAAATATGATGATCGTCAATGATTATTTTTTAATAGATTAATGATTCTATTATTAAGAGATTTTAATAATTATTTTAAACTTTTCTGTCCTATTTTTTTGACTGTTAGTTAAAAATTTTTGAATTATTTTAATTGTATAGATAAATTTCAAAAAAGCTATGTTATAATTCCAGGTGTTTGGGAAACTCCAAGGTGAAATAACAAATAACAGCCAAAACATAATCCAAAACGCTACGAATAACATACAACCTCCAGCTTCCAATATTTCTATCGTTACAAAAGATGAGCAGGAAGCCTCCACATCAAACATAAACAACGAAAACATGCCGACTCCAGTTCCAGGCAATTTTGCGTGCGATCTGTGCGGTAAAATCTTCCAATACCGTTACCAGTTTATTGTCCACAGACGCTATCACACAGAAAGAAAACCCTTTACGTGTCAGGTATTTGATCAATCGAAATGTCCGTTTGGTTTTATTAATTTGAACAATTTAAGGTATGCGGTAAAGCCTTCACGAACGCCCAAGAGTTGAGCAGACATGGTAAGTGCCATTTGGGCGGCAGCATGTTCACGTGCGGCGTCTGCTTCCACGTGTTTGCCAATCAAGCGTCGCTGGAACGTCACATGAAACGTCACAGCACCGACAAACCGTACAATTGCAACATATGCGGCAAATCGTTCGCACGCAAGGAACACCTCGAGAATCACACCCGCTGCCATACCGGCGAGACTCCTTACAGATGCCAGTACTGCGCCAAAACATTCACTCGCAAGGAACACATGGTGAACCACGTGCGCAAGCACACCGGCGAAACACCGCATCGTTGCGAGATCTGCAAGAAGTCATTCACACGTAAGGAACATTTCATGAACCACGTGATGTGGCACACCGGTGAGACACCGCACCAGTGCACGATTTGCGGCAAGAAGTATACGCGCAAGGAACATCTGGCCAACCACATGCGCTCACACACGAACGACACGCCGTTCCGTTGTGAGATATGTGGGAAATCGTTCACTAGGAAGGAGCACTTCACGAACCACATTATGTGGCACACGGGCGAGACGCCGCACCGTTGCGACTTTTGTTCGAAGACGTTTACGCGGAAGGAGCATCTGCTGAACCACGTCAGGCAGCACACGGGCGAGTCCCCGCACCGATGCGGTTTTTGTTCCAAGTCTTTTACGAGGAAGGAGCATCTTATCAATCACGTTAGGCAGCACACTGGCGAAACTCCCTTCAGGTAACTTTGATTAAACTCTAAACAAACCAAACTCATTATCACTCAAATATTAAAATGCTTACGTTGTGATTACTTCTTATGAACGAACAGGATACACTAATGAGGATTGAATATAATTGAAACAAAATACAAGTAGTACAGTAAAGTCAAAATATTTTATATTTTATTTAAAATTAATATATTATGTTCTAATGTGCATTATGCATAATGTCACAGAATTGGTACAGGTTTAAAAAATATATATTTATAAAATTATTTATACATTACTTGTATATATATGTATAATATTTTGCGTGATACTCTTTGTTTGTTATAACTGCCTGCAAACGGCGATGCATAGTTTCAAGGAAATATCGGCAACGATTATTTGAAATTAAATTCTACGGTTCTTCAATGAATAACCTCGAAATTTGATGATAGATTTACACTTGGAGTTTGCGCAGGACAATCGACAATCTCAACGTTATTATTTTTTAATCAATTATGATCAACTTTGGACGCATGCATTGAATCATTCCTGGATAAAAGTCCATGTAATCGGTAATCTATGGTTGACAAATGGTTCTATGACATCTCTCATGATATCTCTATTACCAATTATTTTCTGCTTGCTAAGAATAGGAAACCCAAACCATAACGTTTTTCTTCATCGTCCTTTGAAGTTTTCGTTGTGTATTTAGGGTCCAATATTTTTGTTTACCATCTGATCCTATTCTATTGAACTTGGATTAGTCACTACAAAGTAATCTTCGTCAAAATTCTGGAGTATAATTAATATATTTTTGTGTAAACGTTGGTCTTGTTCTTTTTTGATATCAGTGGTTTCTTTACTGAAATTTGTATTTTCAATTCAGGGTTTGTTTTAAATTTATTTAACACTGTAAATTATTTTCACATCTTAAGTTTTTAGCGATGTCAGTAATATGATATTTATGTTAATTATTTCTCTCTCCTCTGGAGTGTAATATTTCTTTCCAACCACTTGAGTGAGTTAATAAAATAAAAATCTAAGAATAAATTCTTAATATTTGAGTATTGTTAAATAGTTTCACAAAACGTAAATATGTAAGATTTTTTCAGAAGAATATAAACTATTTTAAATTTATTAGTCATAATTTAAATAAAATGGCTGAACATCAAAATATATGAAAAAACAGAAATAAGGAAATTATTAAGATATTGCCAACCAATTTCATTCGAGTTATTGAAGTTCGACTGTAATTAGTTTAAGATATTCAATATTAATCAATTCTCTAATTAATGGAAACAGGGAATCGCACAATTCAAATTGAGGAATATATAGTATTCATGATATCCATTTCGTGACCTAAAAAATGACGTGAAAAATATTCCCCACCAAGTTTTATAGAATTATTACAAAAAAACTTTAAATCAATATTCTAGAATTTACACAATTTTATATTCAAATCAATAGAATTAATAAAAAAATAGTAATACAAAGAAATAGGTGCAGTTCAAAATAAATGGAAATTACAATAACTTTCATTAGGTAGCATATTAATTTACTTTATAACAAAACGTTTTTTTTTTAATATTTATTTTCAGTGTAAAAAATTATTATATTATAAATATTGATTTTAAACCTCCAACTTCAGTTCAGTTAGAATATAAATAGGACCTTTTTGTCATGATCATTGACAAACCTAGTGCGATGCGAATAGTCGTGTTCCTAAAATATAAATGCCAAATATGCCCTGCCAAAATACGGAAAACGTGCATCAGTGTAATTTAAAATGGCGATGAATATTTCCTTATGTATAATTTGGTAGATTTTCTTTAACATATTTGACACAATTTTTATTTCTATTTATACTCTTTTAACAACACAATGGCCATAACAGCTTTAACAAAAATATGAAGCATCCTATCTGGTATGAAATATTATTTCTTTTTCTTTATTTTGTGTTCATATTAGATTCATCACTTTTCGTTTATATTTCTGCTGCCCTTTGTCTATAAAGTTCTCTTATTAACGCCATATCCTGCATTTCATTCTTTTTCTAGGACGACTTTTTAATTTTTTATTGTGTTCCCGAATCTTTCTACGTAAGTTTCACCACAGATGTTCACTTGTGTTGAGATCTGTCAGTTGAACAGAGCAGTCTATCAATTTAATGTGATTCTTCTTAAAATTTTTATTGATAAATACGTAGGTATTTTGTTATAATTTTGCTTTCTCCATGTTTGTTCCCACTACATTTTTCTAATTGATTGGTTTCAACACATATATATTATTTTATTCAATTATATATATTTTTATTTCTTTATCCGTCTTTATTAAATATATAATTGACTTACTACATCAGCAGCTATACAGCCTCATAACACCACAGTAATACCGTCTCCATGCCTCGTTGTGTGTAAAATACATATGTTACACTAAGTGTACCAAATGTTTTTACGAATTACATTATTTTATTAAATCCTGGATATATCTTAAATAAAATAAATTTTCAATTAATAATTATCAAAACAAAAAGAAATAGGTATTTTAAAATAGTAAATATAGATAAAGAAGAATATAAAATAACGTATTAGATAAGTGACTGCAAATGAGGAGAAATAATGAAATTTTGCAAATTTTCTTTCCTCTGTGAGAACTTTCTGTTTGTGAACAATTATTAAACTTTTGCAATTGATTTTTTAATAGAATATTTTTATTAAAAACTAATGAATTTACAGACCATTTCCATAATATATGATAAATTAATTGGTAACTGAAGTAAAAAAATATTTTTCTCTTTTAGGTGTAGTTTTTGTCCCAAAGCGTTCACACGAAAGGATCATTTAGTGAACCATGTGCGGCAACACACCGGAGAGTCGCCGCACAAGTGCACGTTCTGCACCAAGTCGTTCACCAGAAAGGAACATCTGAACAACCACGTGCGACAGCACACCGGCGAATCGCCGCACCGTTGCCATTTCTGTTCGAAATCGTTCACGCGAAAGGAACACTTAACGAACCACGTCAGGATACACACGGGCGAGTCGCCACATCGATGCGAGTTTTGTCAGAAGACGTTCACCAGAAAGGAACACCTGACCAACCATTTAAGGCAGCACACGGGCGAGACGCCGCACTGTTGCAACGTGTGCTCGAAACCGTTCACCAGAAAGGAACACCTGATCAATCACATGAGAAGCCACACGGGCGAACGTCCGTTCGCCTGCAACGAGTGCGGTAAATCGTTCCCGCTCAAGGGCAACTTACTCTTCCATCAGCGATCGCATAACAAAGGTGCGGCGGCCGAACGTCCGTTCCGTTGCGACTTGTGCGACAAGGACTTCATGTGCAAGGGCCATCTGGTGTCGCACAGGCGGTCACACAGTGGCGAACGGCCGCACACCTGCCCGACATGCGGCAAAACGTTTGTCGAGAAGGGCAACATGTTGCGGCACATGCGCAAGCATGCAGCTGAGAACGGAACTACGCAGGGGGCGCCGGCGGCGATGGCACAGGGCGCCGCAACGCAGCAGTCCAGCGCCTTGGGGCCGGCCGCTCTGGGTGCTGCTTCGCTACAGATTCCTCAAGTAAACACTCCACAATTGCGGTCAGTTTCACTGTAACTGTTATGTTATTTTTGTAGGGCCAACAAACATCACAGACGTCCGCTCAGACGACGAGTGGAGGCGGGACGGGAGGCGGAGCAGCCCATTTGAATTTGCACGCGGGCGCACCCGGACATCCGGTCGTCGTGCCGACCGCGAACGGGAATGTGCTCGCGTCTTATTAGGTAAGAAAAATCGGGTAGGGTTTATTTGTTTGCCTGTGACCTCGATTTATGCTATTTTCTGTTGCTCGTTTTATCGGCGATTTGGGTGTTGTGGCGAAATTTAAGGTTTTGTTCTTAAATTTTTATTAGACAAATGTAAATTTTTGCCGTTTTTATAAACATTTCTTAAACAAAACATTTAATATTTATTTATTGTTTCATAACTATTTAGTATCAAATTTTTAAGTTCCATCGTTGTATAAAACATTGATTATATTATTTTTCGTTTTATTTAATATTTTCAGGGAAATTTAGTATTTTGTAAATTTGTGTCCTTAATCGTTTATTAAACATTTGTTTATTTTTACTTATTTAAATTAATTTTTCAGAACAATTTGCAAGTTTATTTTCAAAACATTTATGTACATGAAAGTTGTAATATGAATCGTTTAAGCTAAATGTTTATACAAATTATTTTTATTTATGAAGTTCCAGGCAAAAAATGAACACCTACCGTCAGATAATCGATTATCTAAAGTGTGATAAACGTGCGGGGTTCGTTTCGATATCCTGCACCTGTATGAGTTTATATTTTGATTAAAATCATCAGTATTTTACGTGTAGTTTTAATAAACCATAGTACTACTAGAAATTTTTGCGTATCGTTGGAAAAAATCGCCATGCACACTTTTGTGCTTGTTTCTTATGTGTCACTTGGGATTTTTTCTGCCGATAATTTTACTTTATTTTTGTTTTTTCTTTTTTTTTTTTTTGGTGCACCGATAAAAATGTAATAAAATTAAATGGAATTGCGATAAAAATGGCACTGCCCTTAGTGATATTCATTGAATCTCTGATCATTTTGAAAAGTGCAAAAGTTTTTAAGTTGTAAATTTAGCTGCAATTTAAAAAAGGGAACAAATCGTAACTAACGAAGTGTATGTTTTTCATATCCTCTCTAAAGCGTAGATAAAAACTTAGTGAAATTGATGTTGCTGTATAAAATTAGAATTTTATATAAAGATACATGTAATTGTATGATATAGTGTATATTTAGACTAAACTAGTACGAATTTATTATTTTCCGACTGAAAGTTTTTCGAATTTGTAATAGTTGTGATTGTTATTTGCTTTAAGTTTTAAATGTTTTAGGTCTTTGGCCTAAACGATAACTTTTTAATCGAAATATGCATTGCCATTGAGAGTTTATTTTTTATAACAGAAAATATACAATATGAAGAGTATAGGTTTAAAGTGTGCTAAATTATGATGGTTGTATTGTATGTTTTCTTTAATATATATTTTTATTTACAATTTTTTACATTAAAGGCAATATAAATAAATATAAAATATTTAAAAGCTTGCTTGTAAATATTTTTAAATATAGATAAATAATTATGTATATTTGTTATAGAAATTATATTTTCCCCCCCATTTATTTACAAAAAAAATATTTATTTGTGATTACAAATATTTATGTGTATATACTGATTATTATTGAATATTTGTGATTGCGAACGTTTTAAAGTAAAAAGAAGATGACAACTTTATAGATATACATATACATACTTAATTAATATTTTTAGTTTATTTTGTAATACAATCGAAATGTAATTTTTCTTTTTTTAATAAAATTAGTTGTATTAGATTGTTATTTTATTTCCTCATAAACTAATTAAATTAAAACTCGTTAACAATAACTTTATTAAACAATAAATAAACAATACATATTGAATATATTAACTAAAATCATTGGTTACTGACTACACATAGGTCGTTCTTACATTAATATAAACTATGGCATTAAAAATACATTAATTTTATCACAAAATCATCCGCATCAGAGCCTCAAAATCACCATAAACACCAGTAAAGCACAATTAAACACAATCGCGGACGCTCCAGCCTTTCCTATAGGATTATCCGTCATTCCGTGCACGTGATCCTCACCGTCCATCATAGTATGATCGTGCATGTCGGAATTATGCACGTGTACTTCCGGCAACATCTCATGCATGGTGGTAGATTCAGGTCCCATATACCCGTAGTTGTCGTACAAGTAACTCTTAGCATCGATGAAGGCGGTGATGATCCTGAAGTTCTCCTCGTTGATGTTCAGGCCGCCATACAAATACTTGTTCAACTTGTTCACCAGCACCGTCAGGTTGCCCCTGTCAAACGTGAACGAGTTGACCCACTGCAAGTACTTGGCATCTCTCGCAATCGATTTCTGCCCCGTTTGAAAGTCGGTGTTCGCGTTCCAACGGGCGATCGAATTCGTCGCCAGCAAATTGTAATATAGGTTGCCGCGATCGTCCATCGTCATGGAGACGGACTGCGACGCCTTCAGGCCGTGATCCGTGACGGTTCCCTGGTATTCGTTTCCGTCGTTCGCGTTCCTCTTGTCCTTCAGCACGGAGGAGTTCACAGAGTACAGGTGTAGGCTGGATAATGGCGCGTAGAAGATCTGACGTTCGTCGTTGATGGTAACCTGCGGGGTCGAACGAATGGACGGCCCCAAGGCGATGCCTGCTATGTTTATTGCGGCGTTTACTGTCACCTCGTTTACTTGGAATCGGGATGCTGTTGGGTCTGCCCGCATCGATGGAGAGTGACGGATTTTCCATGAGGTGTTTTCTTTGTACGAATAAACGATTAAACCTGGAAAATATTATTGAGTTTTATTTTTTGTGTTTCTCAATAATACAACAATTATTCACAAGTTGTTAATAATTATCGTCAATAAAAAGTAATTACATAACATAAAATTTGAATTGTATACTTTTTAAATCTGTAGAGTTGATTTATTATTCAAGATTAATATTCCTAATATGACAGAATGTACGAAAATAAACAGACAACCAAAACAAATTGTTATTCTAACAAGATGAGTCAACAAAATGGTCAAGATCCAACAAAAGAATCATCTAAATAAATATGTATGTATTTTTAACGTCGTCACCTCTAAAAAAATACAATGACAGAATTATGAAGGATTACTAATAATGAAGTTATAGTTATTTATTTAATATACAATTTTTCTTAGTTTATAATTTTTTCAATTTCATATATATATATATATATATATATAATTTAATTTTTGTTAAAATTAGTCAATATTAATGAAAAAAAGACAGTCAAAAAAATTTTTTAATCAATAACTAAATTGGATTGGAAAAAATTTAATAAATAATAATTTTTTAATAAATTATATAAATATAAATTTCGAATAATATTTTTTGTATTTAATTTCTCATTGTGTAAACATTAATGTTACAAATTTGTGCGAACAATAACCAATTTAACGGAACATTTCTAAATGATACCATAAGCCACGACAAATGGTAAGCACTCACCAGGATCACGTCCACTATTATCAGTAATATACGCGTAATCTCCATCCGTCAAATCCAAAACCAAGTCGTACAAATAGCTACCATTAAAACTGGCCACTTCTTCCGGAAACTCGTACGTCCTAACAGTTTCGTTTCTTTTAATATCATGAATGATCAACTTGGGCGGGCATTTAACGATGGGCTGGCTCAAAGTTTCAGTCCTGCCGCCGTCTATAATCCATATCCTGCCGCTCGGATCGATCTCTATATTCTGCACGTTTTGAAGCTTATCACAATCACCCATGTTCATGTCCCAGGAAGGGTACGGATCCAGGGGTGGCGCGGTGTCCAGCACTCCGCCTTCCGGCGCAGGAATCCTCGTCAGGGTGGCGGGTACGCCCGCTTTCATCCTGGGCAACGTTATATAATAATACCCGTCGTAGTATTTGAGTCCCGATATCACAACGTTCCCGGGAACGTATACACCGTCGTCCGTGGCCTTTAAATAGGACTCGTGGTCCGGCCATGTGAAGTTAACGTACTTCCATTCGCGTATCACTTTGAAACGAGGCGCTTGAGGCGTCGCGAGCGTCGCGACGGCCGCCAACACCGCCAGACCCAACGTCCACATCGTGCTAGGTAAGACTAAGATGCTGGTTTGCGGTGTGCGTTGTTTTATAGCGTAGTAGACGACGATGGAATGATGCACCGCGGAAAAGTTTCAATGTGGGATACTGTTCACGATTTAATATGCTAATTTAAAATGTAATAATTTATTTTTTGTTGTTTTGCAACATTTTTATAAGAAGCAATTTACTACATATTTTTATTTACTGGAATAACAATTGTTTAAAACAATAATTTAATGCTTAAGCGTTAATAAAATAATTCAAATTAAATAGGATAGTGCAGAAGAAAATATAGTGTACGAGGAACTTAAAATTAACCATAAAACATAATTAATATATTATATTTTTACAATAAATGTACTTCATTAAAATTGATTTTGTGATATTTTCTTATATAAAATGTATTAATTATGATAAGACTTTTAATATGACTGAACATATTTATCTTTATGAAACCATTGATATAAAATAGAGGGTGTTACAAAATTTGACATATAAATTTTAAGGGGGTATCCTTTGAGACAAAATAATATTTTCACCTCCCCCAAGCTATACTCACTCAATATTAATCTAGAAAAATAGATTGAAATTGTAACAACAATTACGGATTAAAACATCTGAAAATTCCATACTTCTTCCTTCTTCATGTCTTCCTCCTGCTATGATACATATGTGATAATCTTTTTTGCATGGAACGTCGCACACCTTCTAAACTGCCTGTTTATTATAGCGGACGATCTGGACCCAAAAGCTCTGGTCTCTCCTCATAACCACACTTCCAACATTTGTTTTATTCTAATTGTTGTTTATTAATTCTTTGTTTTATTTGTTTCGTATTTTAAAAATATTCTCACGATATTCTCACAAGATGGTCTAGATTTCTCGATGTAAACATAAAAGTTCAGTCGATAATTATTTGATTGGATAATTGTATCCTCCTTTTCAAATAACTATGTATTAAAAATTAAAGATAGCATAGCTGTTAAAATGCATTTTTGAACATCTGGACTGTTTAATGTTGTTCAGTTTAAGGAAATATCAAGGATTGAACTTTTGATCACGTTATTATTAGAACTACCTACATTTCTACGACTTAATAATTTATTCGTACCAAAAAAAGACAAATAATATCTCATCCAAGTTTTGAGGTTGTTGCTTTATTATTTTATCCTGAATATTTCAGACTTAATTACCTGGTATTTAGTTCACCTGTTTCCTTTAACAAAAACGAAAGTGGTTATTTTTTATTCAGTAATTACTGTCCTTGTTTTAATGTTTCGAACCAATATTTCTGTCTTTTATATTTAACCATTGAGTTGGTCAGTTTTATTTATGAATTATTTAACATAATCGTTGTTTTAAAACCCCAGAATACGAATACGAATATGAATAAATATAATTCAACGAAACAACACACGTTCAATATTTCTAAAGGTTGCGATTCCATACGACCAACATACAGATTGATGTAAATTATATCAACCTTGCATTAAACCATTGTAGACACCGATTCCAGCATATTAATTAAAAGAAAATGTGCTTAAACGTTATTTTCATCCTTGCGACGTCACGAAATCCAGGGTCGCAGATACGAATCGAAATTGTGCTGGTTCTTAAAAACCATTACTCGAATCCCCGGGTGGAACGAAATTTCACGTTTTCTTCACGGGTTCAAGGACGCAAAACGACGAATTTTGTTTTAAACTTCCAGCGGATGAAAAACACACGAGCACGTGATGTTTTTTCCAGCGCGTCGACGGAATAAATTTTAATTCGATAATGGCTTCGTTTCGTAACACAGTTTGTATATTCAGTTAGAGCGCGCTCGAGAATTATTATTTTTTTTAAAGAGGTAAAGATCACAACACAATGCAAACATGGGAGGAAACTTGGGCGTGTACGTCACGAACTCGATTTTCTTGCACAACTTATTCCATTTTGCATTTGCGTTTTACTTATTTAGTACATATTAACATTTTTTATTTCAACTTTTAATTGACGGAGTGTAGTTTGTCGTTTGATCAAGCGTTGAAGTCACTGAATTTTCGGCATGATTAATTATAAGCGGTGATGTGATTTAAAAAAAGTCAGTCAGGGTCTATTGAAATCTTTTAAGCCATATAAGTAAAAGCGTTGACAATTAGAATAATTAATTAATTGTAGGTAATTGAACGGAAGTCATTAGAATTGTTATTAAGGCATGTGGTTGACCGTCTTACATTTTACTTTCAATGCTTCGTTCATTTTTTAACGGGGACGAAAAACGAAAAAAAATAAAAAATCATTTTTTTTTTCTATAGTTTTCACCATTTTATATGATACTTTACAAATGTTACTATAAAATGAAATGTTAAAAAATTTATATGTACTTACATGCATTGGTGGCCAGAGAAATAGCACAAATTTTAAAATTAAAAATAGTGTTAAAGGAAACAATCTGTCCAGTACGTATGTAAAACATATAAACTAAAAGTTTAAGATGCTCCTGAAAAATGGTTAACAATGTTCTTAACAATAATCAAATAACACATAACCAGAGAAATAATACAAAATTTTGAAATTACATATGTATTTTGTGCTATTTCATAAAAGAAGTTAATTCAAATTTTGTCCAACCTGTATAAAAAATACATTTCAATATTTTATATTTTTTTTTGCCTCTAGAGAGAAGGTATATATATAATAATTGAATAGATGTTTAAATATTGCTGACGTCGCTACAAGCTTAAGATGCTTCCGAAAAATGATTCATAATATGATTAACAAATATGAACTAACACACTCACAATACACACTACAATAAAAAACGACGTAACAAAAAACAATCACCTTTTATGGACAGTCAAATCGGAAAATCAGTAAAGGAAATGTTTTCCTGTCTACCTGGCAAATAAAAAATGAATTAATTGTCTCATACAACATCAGTGTCTCAAATCTGCAAAAGAGATTTTAGTAAAGAAGCCACTGGTATCAGAAAAGAATATTCGAAGAAGTAAAGTTTACACATATATATATTATATATATAAAATAGATTAGCGACTGTTAATCTGTCTTTTTAGTTTGATTAAAACACTCACAATAATACGCTTTTTTACAACAAACGTACTTTACCCTCGACATCTAAAGCTTGACTGCCCGGTTCTTTCTTAAAAACTGCCCCGATTATCAAATATAAACCAATCCTTCAGATTTGTTTACAAAACAAAATAGTCTAAATAGATGTGAGCCCGTCGCATCGGTCCATCGGTGAAGATGATGACGTAAGCTAACATATATATATATATATATATATATATATATATATATATATATATATATAAATTATGAATTTACCTTCGAGTGATGAATACAAGTTCAATAAAATAAGATCAGATAGTAAACAATTCATTCATCGTCCTTAACAAAACACAAAATGAGAGATGTAATAGAATCATTTGCTAACAGTATTTTACTAGTCAAGATTTTTATGCATGCATAATCCGAAGCATACCACCAAAGTTGTTCAAAATAAGTTAAAAAGATAATCATGTTGAAGTTTTGAATAGGCCAAAGTAAAGGCTGGATTTAAATCAGTTGAAAATTTATCGAACGATATGAAGTCTCGATTAAAACACAACAAAAATCATTAAATTTAAATAAATTGTGGTTATTAATTAAGGAATTAATTTTAAATGACGTTGCCGATATTTCGTCGTATGACCACCGTTTATAGGCGGTTATAACGAACAAAGGATGACCAACAAAATATGAATATTTTTTATACTAAATTATTTAATAAATATATATTTTTTAAATGTGTAATATTTTTGTGAGCAGCCACTTTGCACATTTATTTTGTTTTAGGTACAAAAAGAATAAATGTAGAAACAGTGTAATTATTTTAAATAAAATATAAAATATTTCTTTAAATTATTCAATAAATCAATCAATTGAACTCAATTGGACTTTTTGACATTTTTGTTAATAGAATTTAATTCAATCTTTGTTTAATTGAAGTTCCATTTATGCTTTTTTTTTAACACCACACCCAAATAGTAAAAAGATTTATACAAAGTGGTTCACAATTTAACAAAAAATTTTAACCATATTCATATTTTTTTAAAATGAACTTCTTATGTATCAGTGGGTATGTGGTTAACATTTTTCGGAAAAGTTGTTAACACCTTGTATATATATTTAAAAAATATATGATAAATCAACTACTTATGCAACAGCGAGTATGTGATTAAAATTTGTCGGATAAGTTACGAAACACCCTGTATATTTTCCCTGTAAACTAGTGTAAAAACAAAGTTAAAAAAATGGTTCAAATTACGTAAATTAAAATCAAATCAAAAATAGTGAAGTTCAAAAAATTTCTTATGAAATATAAATGCAAAAATGAAAATTATAATTATTATTTAAAAATTCATTCAACTTGGAAAAAGAAATTAATTTGCTCAAAAAAATTTTAAAATAAACACAAATACTATTTCACAACCAATAACTGTTAAGTCTTTTATACTTTTTTCTAAATTTACATATATAAAATTAATAAAAACTCAATTACATATACACTATTAATTCTTATATCTAAACTTATTTGCTTTATTGTTAAAATATTATTAAACTAATCAAACAGTTTTGTATTTTTTACCTATATCTAAAAACTGATATGACATGTTTACATTTAATAAAAAATACAAATAATTTATTTTACAATCATTATTAGAATAACTTTTCAATTTTATTCAATTTTCATTATGAACATATTTAATATTTTAAAGTAATTCTTTTTTTTCTAATTTTGTTATACATATTTAAAATCAACAAAAATTTATTAACAGTTTTAGTCATTATATTTAAATTTATTGCTATTTGGTTTGTAGTGTAAAGAGGTGTAAATTAATCGAAATTTTTTTTAACACGTTGAAGACCGCATGCCCACCATCACTACACAACAACACTACCGACCCCCGCATGCTTACGGGTGGGCACACTACATGTTTTACGTGACTGTTTGTACACGAGGGTATGCTTTAAATACAATTTATGTACAATAGAGATACCGTAAATCTAGGGATTAAATAATAACTACCTCAAATTATTGTACACTAAAAAGATTTAAAGAATAATATACGCTATTAACAATAAGAAAAATGCTGGCCCATGTGTGACAAATACGATTTTGCAATGCGTTTTAAAATTTCTTAACCTAATTATAGGAATTGTTATAAAAAAAGTTTACATTTAATAAAAAGACTTTTTAATAGTTTTTATTGAGCTATAAATATACGTAAAATATTTTTTAATGCTTTATAATTATTTTATTACAACCTTTTTTCTATATCTTTATTTTTAAAAGACAATTTATATAACTTTTTGAAAAGAAACTAGAACAATTTAACAAGTTTAACACCTAAATGCATAAGAGTAACTTGTTAACTGTATTATTTAAAACGTAAAACTATTTTCCATTTCTAGATGATTAATGAAATTGCACAATCGAAGGTTGAATAATAATCGGAAAGTACAACTATATAATTTTTTCATTCATCCTATACGCAACAAATTATTAAACGTTCATATCACATAATTACATATCGCAGAAATATTTTAGTTTATCGTCATTTTTTTCTTTTCTGACATTTATATATTTTTATAAATGAATTTTATCCTAAAAAATTTTGAATCAACAATAAATAAAATGTTTAGTATAAATTTCTTCCTATTTATGTAATAATCGACCTTGGCATCGATAATTTCAAGTTTAAAGGTAATAAATTAATTCAATGTTCAGCACATCAATTAAGTTAGTCACGATTATTTATAAATAAGTAATAACCATAGTATTATTTGCACACTCGAAACAGATTTTATTTAGTCTTTATGAGCAATTATTTACTACTTATTGCATCCTGTTTTAAATGTTTATTGTGTGTATTTTATTGGATTTTTATTCCATTTTTAAAATACAATTTCTAAATACCTATCTGTTATAACCACTTGTGTAAAGGTGTTTGGTAAATTTGTTATTTATAAGATAAATTATCAACTTTAACCGCCAAGGCTATATTTTAAATTAAACTCAAACGAATAATGAAACATCATGTGTTGTTGGGGATTTTAACGTACATGTATCAAATAATAAATTAGCGTTAATTACATAAACCACAAATTTACAAAATGAAACAAACCACAAATAATATTAATTTTATTCCCCATATTTTGGTATTAAAATGTCAAATTTAGAAAAATCAATCTCATACCCATTTTTATATCTGTTAATAGACATCATATTTTCGAAGTTAGCTTCGAGAACGATTTCTTCGATCGTGTAACTGGTCCTGCCCTGCGTGGTTTGACCGGTACTGTCAACGTCTCCTTCCAAAACTACCACGATCTCGAATTGATCTTTGTTGGTTTGTAATTGGTATAAAGGTGAATGCTCGTCGATTTCGTGTACCATCACCAAAGGCCAACTGAAAAAAAAATCACCACAGCAACCATCAGCTTTTAGCTTCAACTCCTTTTGTTGTCCCTTCAACGTCTCTCCTTCTGCCGTCAGTTCTGTGTGCACGTAAAACGCTCTGCATGACGGATTAGACACGTAACTCTTCCTAATGTCTCCGATCCTGAACATAAAATACTTCACGTCATTTCTCGTGGTGATAACGGCACGTTTCGAGAACATCATGGTTGTGCTGCGAAACTTTGGCAACGTCATCTTAGCGAAAATGATGGCGGCCATGAAGCCTTGCATTATAAAACCGACGATACACTGGATTATGTTCACGAAAATCGCCTCAGAACACTCTTCGGTCGGAGCCCTGATTCCGTAACCCACCGTGTGTTGAGCCTCGATGCTGAACAGAAAACAGGAGGCGAAATTGTACATCTCATAAATGCAGGGGGTGTGATTGGAGGCTTCTTGCAACTCGGGCAGGTGGTTCGGATCGAAATCGCCGTGTGCATCACATATCACCCAGTAGAGTGCCCCAAATGCACACCAAGACGACAATAAAATTATTAAGTAGAGGAACAGGGTGGAGCACCAAGACGAGTCTATTAGTTTGTTGTAGCTCCAATAAAAATCCATTTGGTTTTGTTGAATATTACACTGACCGTTCTTTCGGATGATTCTGTGATGATTCATTTTTAGCTAACTAAAAACTACCACATTTTAAATTGTATGTACTTCGTTTTGATGTTTTATCATAACTGTAACCTATTTTCATTCTACACGTTGCTACAGTTGCAAATCCTTTACAAACATGTCACTCATTTTGTTGTTGTTAACCGGATTTTTCTTGCATACTGATTATCTTTCTTTTTGTCACAGTTTGTATCTGATTGTTGTTAAAACCACTTCGTTATAACAATTTTGACCCTTTTTATGTTAATATTTTTATTTCAGTGAAAGTAGCAACCGTATTGTGTTGCTAAAGATTATTTTCAAGATGAAATATTGTGGATTTATTATTTAGTTAAGTATAATTCGGATTTGTAATAAGAAAGTATAATTTAACAATTTACATTGTGCGTTGTGTATTTTTATACATTGTAAACAATCGTGAAAATTCAACAAATTTTCCATTATTTTTATCAGACTTGATTTAATTAAGTACATCATAATACCCACCACAACGGTAGCGGTATTAAACTGTCTGTGTAAAGGTTATAACCAAATATTTACTAATACATTTACGCAGTACCAGTACTATATAAAAATAAAAATTCTTCTTTAATCTTGAATTTTATTATGTTCATACGGGTGGAGTCATGGACATTCAACAAGCACAAAAAACAGATAAGTACGTCCTTTGATATTACTAAATTAGTATAATTCTTACTTTTAAACGTGCGTTTTAGAATTGTCCAAATGGGCGATGAAGAGGGACATCTTGTTCTATCACCAAGTGGTAAAGTAAACGTGCAACAATCCTCCACAGAGCCAGTCCTCAACTTCTTAGACTATCACAGATTGGTCAACGCCTCTTGGCCGGAAACCCTAGTGGTCTTCTTATCTGTAGTCATTTCATCTTTCTTTATCTTCGGAACATTGTATTGGCTGATCTGCCAGTCCCACGGCGACTTCGAGTCCGACCATCTACCCGAAATGCAAAAATCATCGAATTTTACTCCCTGCATCTACCACATGTACAACTACGCGTCCTGCATACTCTTCAGCATTGAAACTCAGTACAAAGTGGCGTACGGGATCAAAGCGACCACAGACGAGTGTCCGGAGGCGATTTTCGTCAACGCAGTGGAGTGTTTAATCGGTTTGGTCATACAGGGGTTCATGAGTGCCATCATCTTCTCCAAGATGACTAAACCGAAGCTGAGATCGAACACATTATTGTTCTCGAAGAATGCTCTCTTAACAGTGGATCAAGGGGTACCGTATTTTAAATTTAGAATAGGTGATCTTAGAGAAAATCATATTTTTAACGTGTCTTGCCGAGCTGTATATGTGGCTAGGCATACAAGAACAAGAGAAGGTGACGTTATCAGTTATCAACAAACACTTTTAGATTTAAAATCGGATGGTTGCAAGGATAACATGTTCTTTAATTGGCCGTTAGTGATGTCGCATAAGATCACCAATGAATCACCACTGCATGGATACATTTTCGGCACGAATAAAGATAGATTTGAAGTGATAGTTGTACTGGAAGGTATCATGCAAAGCACCGGACTTGTTACCCAAGATATGACCGGATATTTAGCTGAGGATATTGTTCTTGGGAGGGAGTTTGCTAATATGACAACTTTTAAAAAGGATAAGAATGAGTTTGAGATTGATTTTTCCAAGTTTGATACTATTTTAGGAATTATAAAATGACTCGAAATAATTTTTTTGAAGAATAAAGCTAATAAAGGTTTTACACATGTTTATTTTTGATACAATTTAGTGAGTGATGGTCAAAAATTGACACAACGCTTATATTTACACTCTAAAATGGTTATGGTTAAGTACCTGGTATAAAAATAAATACTTACAACGCAAATAAAAAAGAAATAAGGTATAAAAATAAAAAATAATTACAAATCAGAAAAGTAAAATTGGACATATTTGGATTATGGTCTACATGGATAAAACTTATTAAAATCTAGTCAATAATTTAATTTTATAGCTATCACAAACACCTTTTAGAATTTCACACAGCCCTTTATATTCGACTATCCAGGAAACAAGCCAAAATTGTGATGCATTACAACATACTAACTTTAATAATACTTTTTTTGCATTTATAACATCCATGTGGATATTTTGTATAGAATACCACGAAATATCATACAAAATATATACATTTAAAAGTAGTTTATGAAATCATCGACCAGCGACAATTTAACTAAACCTAACAATATTTAAGCGCTTTAAATAACTAGATAGATATACATTTAAACAACACTTTTGCAGCGTCTAAACTGGAATGGCGCTGCCATTCTTCAGTGGAACAGTTTCTTCAGGCGCTGTTACAGTTACTGGAATGGGACAGGGCTTCATTTCTATATGGCCATCGTCCAAGGACATGGAATCCATACTGGACAGTGTATCGCTGGAATGCGAGCGAATTGAGGGGAACATTCCTGGTCTTATATCTGAAAAATATTTTACTTCATCAATCCATTATTTAGTTTTATAGACACGCTACATAAGCAAAAATAAAATAAATACACAAACGAAAATAAGAAGCAACTAATGGGCAAGATATGACATCGATCTTACCATTAATTTGCAAGTAATTTCTGTCAGTTTCTGTAAAGGAAATGTTTGAACATGTATTTTAATTCTAGACATTTAAAAATGTAACATCTAAATACAAAGTAACTAACCAAGATCGTTGTTGAAGATGGCTCTGTGCTCATCTAATTCTCGAGCACTGCAAAGTGGGGTGTCCACCTCCACGGTGTTGTTGAAGAGAGCGTAATCCACCTCGTACTCTCCAGAATCCTTCTTGAACTGAATTAGAGATTGGAATCTATGTCCCCACAATATTTCCGACGGCAAATAACTGGATCTTGCTTGTGTTGTCATACCGGTAGATTCAATTACACCCTCTGTTAAAAAATTATGGTTTATGGATGGATTATACAATAAAAATCAATTTCTTGCCTAATATTACAACGATTTCGAACCGCTCCCTCAGAAGATCTGTGGCTGACATATTATACAAGGGGGAGTTTTTATCAATTTTATGAACAATTGTAGTGGGCCAGATGAAAAAGATCTTGTCTTCCTCACCATCACCGCCAACCTAAACAATACGATTTTTAAATTGTGAAAACCACTGTCAGACTTTCCGAAGAGAAAGCCAAACAGCTCGTAATAAGTCAGCAAAAGCATTATACTCACGCCCAGCACTTACTTTATCCCTTACCTTCAGTTCAGTTTGGAAGAACGGCAGACTCTCCCCCTCTTTGGTGATCTTGTGCTTGATCAACTGCGCTCTCACATGCGCTTCGATGATGTGACTCTTCCTCATGTCCCCGACCCTGAACATCAAGCACGGTACCCCGTCCCTCTGGCTTATCAACGCGTTCCTGGAGAACATCAGCGTTTGGGTACGTTTCTGGGGACGAGATAATTTTGCGAACACCACCCCGACCATAAACGCCTGCGTTATGACGCCCACAATGCTCTGGGTGCACATCACGAAAATCGCCTCGGGACATTCCTCTGTTATCGTACGGCCGCCAAAGCCAATCGTGTGTTGAGTCTCCACGCTAAACAGGAAGCAGGATGTGAAGCTGTAGATGTTGGTGATGCAAGGCACGAACTCCGTATCGTTGCCAGCCTAAAAATCAATTGATAATTGTTGTTACTGCTTAAGAAGGGATAATTACCGTGTGCTCTTGGTTGAGGTCGCCGTGTGTAAACACAATTAGCCACCAGACGATGGCGAACAACAGCCAGGACAGGAGGAAGTTAAGGGAGAAGACAGCTAGCGTCCAGCGCCATTGTGCGTCTACCAGAGTTGTAAAAATGTCCTACAATGAAACGATACATTGAAAATGAGTTGAGGAAGTTATTGGAATTTGTTATCACCTGCAAATACCTCCTACGTCTTTTGGCCACGTTCCCTTGGACGACGTTGCAGTCGCCATGTTTGAAGACTACACGTTTCCTCTGCCTTCTTGCATTAAACCTTGATTGCCTGTATCTAGAAAATTGATTAAAAACACGTGTTGTAATTTATACTACTACCTGACGTCATTGGTTGTTCTTGCTAATATATGGAAATCTTAAGTTATTGTATGAGTGAGTCATGGTTAATATTAATTAACTTATTGACTTGTATGCAAATAAAACAAACACATTGTCGTGATTCATAACAAAAAACACCGTTTTCAGATAAACATTACCGTGTTTAATTTTTTGGTAGAGTTGATTTTCTAAGGTCATACATCGCAAATATTATAATGTTTATTTGCCACGTGTAAGGTTGTAAAAACTTGTTGTTGGACATTTAATATTTAATTTCTAAGAGTTTATGTTTTGGCTGGAATAATTTCATGTTTCCAAGTGTCCCAACTATTTTAATTCCACGAACAATCATACTATTGCTTTATAAATAGTTGGCAGCAAATCAACTTATATTTTTACGATGCACTTGTTGCCGTCAATAAAAAAATATTGTGCGTTACATCAATATCACATTCATTTTATTTATTAAGATTAATTCCAATTATGATTAATCAATTTTCGTATCGATTCCTGGATTATTAGCTTTCTTTATTTTTGTTTGTAAGATAAAACTAAACTCATGCGATTTATAAATAGTTATTTAGTTTGATATTTGTATAATTAAATTTATTTAAAAGTAAAACGTCAAATTATTTATCAACAATCATAAGTTTGGGATTAAAATGTTTCAACATGATTATCAGTATCGTTTTGTTGATTTCGTACTTATTTATAGCTTGAATAGGAAAATTTCGTTTTGAAAATTTCAAAAATCACCTTGTCCAAGTGTGCGCCCAAGCTTCCTCCCCAGAAGAGCTGGCTTTGAAGGCCAGCATGGACATTTGGGACAGACACCTCCTGATATTCGCCATCGACCCCATCGGAGTCATGAATCACCAACCCCCTTCAACGTTTATCACTGAATCACGCGGACGGGACAACAAATCACCCACAAAACACAACAGTCGAACGGACGGTTTAGTTTGATCTCTAACATCGTGCACTAGTTTCCAATCTGGACCTTCTGGATCTTGTAAACAATATGCATCGAATCATAGGTCAAGATAACAAAGATTGTGCTAAATTACAATGACATGGTCACCTTGTTCTTTGACCATTGTTGCAGTACGGTACTTTTATACAGGCAGTTTCGTACTGATTTTAATTCTATATCTCAAACCGTGGTGAGATTAATGTTAACGCTTATCTAAATCCATTACATGCTGTGGTTTATCTTTCGCAACGTACACAACCTTTTTTCATACAAAAATGTTTTTTGACCGCATTCAAAACTTGTACAGGATTGGAAATAAATTTTGCAAATCACTGCCTCTGGAACCAACCACTAAAAATACACTGTTAATCGCACCACGCGATTTGACGTAGGTTCTTGTTTATGTGAAAAAAACATAATATAAACCACTTATATGTGTTTGTCGACACTGTATCTGTGTTTCATCAACAATGAACGGCTATTTCGTGGTCGGGCTTTTAAAATTCATGATAAGCAGGTTGTAAAAGCGACCATTCGTTAAAATCGCACCGTTTTAATTATGCGCGCCGATAAAATACTAATTGAAAATTCTAGTTAATAACTTTGAATCTACGAAATGAAGCACTAACTTTGCATGAGCCGTGTTATCATGGCGATAGGTCGCGTACTAAATCGAAAATATTTACCAGACGTTTAAAGTGCAAATGAATTTTTGGCTCGCGACATCGATTCTATTTTAATTAAAACAAATCGTCGCGTATTATTTTAATATGAAAGCGCCATATGTCGTGCAGGTAACACGCTCGAACAATTTGCTACCAATAAATTTCGCATGACGTCGGTATGACATATGGCTCACAATCGGTGATGAAGTGATTAACTCTCTGTTTATGCGATCTGTCAAAATAATAATAATGGAATAGAATAGTAAATCAAGTTTCCAGTACAACTAACAAAGGAGCGTTAAGCTTGCAAGAGTTATAGTTTTTCCTAAATAAGAATAATAGTGGAGGCGTACGTAAATCAGGATTTTGTTTCTAATACAAAGAAGAGCTAACAACGTTAATGCAAATATAAACTATTTAAAACATTTCCCTTTTTTAATTTTGTTATCTCCTATTGATACTGGAAACAAATCTTGATTTACTCCTCCATTATCATTTTTATTTAATTTATTAAAAAAACGTTAAAGCAAAGAGTTAACCAAATCAAAGTTTGTTTCAAACACAAATGAGAATTTAAATGTACGTCACAGTTGTTTTAATGTTTTCTTAAATTAAAATACTAGTAGAGAAGTAAGGGAAAAATTGTTTCCATCACAAATAATAATAATAAATTTGATTGCAACATAAATTATTAAAATTAAAAACTAAATATAAGTTATCATAATTAGATAATTTGCATTTGCTTTTTTATTTTGTTAACTCTTGATTTGATTAACTCCTTGTTTTTAATTTTTCTTAAATAAAAATGGAGGACTAAATCAGTCTACGCCAACTATTGAATTTAAATAGGCAATTAAAATCTCGCTAATGAGGCAACATTTTTGGACGCATTTAGCATTTTATGCACCGCCAAAAATAACATTTCAACCGGGTACTTTTTCCGCACTTGACCCAGTTATCGTTTATGCCCTAACTCGCCTTGAACTCTTTACTTTACCTGCTCCAAACGTGATTGGGGGCATCCTTCGAGCTGGCAGTGATCGAGAGCCTGAGCCTGTTGATGGACCCCAACAAACTGTTGTCAGAACGTCTTCTGTTTCCTAATTTCTGGTTACCATTGATTTGGGCAGAGTTCAATATCAGATTCGGTGCCGACTTGTTACCCAACAACCTAAATTCACACGGATTAATAGTTATAAATTGTTACACGGATTTTTTGTGGTCACCTTTGGAATTGATCCCGGTTCCTAGCGCCTTTCGTCTCGTTTTCCACGCGATACTCGTTCTGCATAACTTGGGTGTTGCGCATCTCACTGATCCATAGTGCTGATTGAATCACAGTTTTTTATTTGTTTTAATATCACAGAAATGTTTCTTGGTTTGTCACTCAGATCGAACCTAAAAGTATACCTATATATACATATATATGAAAGCGCATAATAAAATCTGATCTGAATCAGTGCAAACAACAATTGCGAAAATAATTAGTTAATTAGTATGACGTAAACAGTTGTGGGTGGTATTTTGATGGATTTCGATTTTCCAACTGTGACAACGGTATGTAATATAAATTTTCATGCTACGCGACGTAAAACCTTGGAAGCACAATCACCATACAATAACAATTATTTCTATATCGTGTGTGATAATTAACTAATGTTAATTTTAATGCGCCGTTTAATTTTGATATTTGTACGCCACTGCAAAATGAAGATATTAAAGGTTGATGTCGCAGGATACCATTGAAAATCAAATAACGTACGTGTGATGTTATTTTTTCTGCTTATTCCTCAATTAAGGTGCCATTTTCAGAGGAAATTTGCCTTATTACGTGGCATGATTAATGGACTTTGATTAGATGTGTTTAAAATTCATAATTGTCATTTAACGCTCCTTTTTCAGTGGTTTGTTGGACAATTGTGTCAATGACATTTTCTTTAACTTTTGCACATTATTCTGTTAACTGTATTTATTTTGACACAAGAAAATCGTTTGGTTTAACAGGAAATTAACACCTACACTAATTTAAATCCAGAATGTTTGCAATTGTATAATAATTTAGCCAGACAACATATTTATTATATGACAGATTCGTTTTATTCAAATTTGGGTTAATGACCAAATTATTTCAGCTGTTGAAGATAATAATATAATTATTTAATTTTCAAATTTGCCAATTTATTTTTATTTTTTAACACTGCACTTTGTTATTTAAACCTTGAATCATGTAATTTTATTATTTATTATGTAAAAACAGCTATTAATAGAACATTAAAAATTTTTTAGAAAGAACATCAAAATAATGTTCCATTAATCTACTTACAAAACTTAGACATATCCATAATATTTATTCAAATAATGATTGAAACTCATAAAAACATACTGGATTTTCCATTAAAATTACAAAATTCTTAGATATCTTCAATGGAATTTTGACCTTCCAGTAAAATAACATTTTTAGAAGCATATTAATATCACCGGAATCCCAAATCTAAATTTAAGATGGGTTGCATAAACGTATTTCCCCTTTGAAACACAGACAAATAAATGAACATGGAATGATGTAACAAGAAATGGAAAAAAATGCAACAAGACATAGATTACAATTATCTGGCGCCTTAGTTTTTCCTTGAAATAGATTATTCATAAAAATAACTGATACAATCATAATGTACAACTTATCGATTTGAAATAGAAATTTTAGAAAAATTGACCAGGCGCCAATATACATAAAGTGCCTATCAACTATGAATTATTTATAATGGATATGTCTGTTTGGATTTGTGACAGAATTGTTTGTTTTATCTCTTTACAATTGAAACATTGTCGATCTGAAACAGTTATAACTGTTCTATTTCAGACTAGACCACTTTATCGAAACCGACTCACTTAAATTACATGAACCGTTCCAAAAATACTTGTTAAAAAAACAGATCTGTTTCCTATTTCAGTGGTTTACATGAAATGCAAAATTTATCAACGTGTTTCCGTTAGAAACGTAAATTGATTTCCTGGTTTGTCACTGATATTCCAAGGCGAAATTGCACGATATAGTTACTGTGTTTTGTGTCAATTATTTTTTCATTGTAATCGCATCATTATTAGATTTAACTCTTAATCACGATATTTAAAAAAAATCACGCCTAGCTGGTTTATCATAATTTATCTTATGCCAGGTAATCATTTAAATTAAAAAAATTAGATATAATATCTTAACGAAAATAACTCGACGTACTTGGAGATTTGACTTTGAAGTTATGTTTACTCGGTTTTATTTATATTTTAAATTTTAAGTAAAGATAGTAATCTATCTATATAATTCTGATTTATTTATATTTTATCCAAGTAAGAATTTATATTTTATCAACATTAAATTAGCAAAGTATTATTAATATTAATGAAAAGTTACATTACATTTTTAACAGAAAAAATCTTACTGACTTAAATTTATCAAAGAGCCTTATTAATATTAATTAAACTCTATATATTTTTATTGTCTCTTTTTAATTCGGTAGAGATTAAATAGATGAAATTTGTCACAAAACTTAATTTTTCCTGGGTTTTCAACAATTAAATTTAAAATTTTATCCATCTAAAAAGTTGTATTTTATAAAGATTATATTCTCAAATAACTTTATTAATATTAATTAAACTTTACACATTCATATTGTATGTTTTTAACTAAAATGAGATTATACAGATCAAATTATGTACTTTGGTGACAAGTAAAATAACGATTCCTCAATATTTCTCATACACTATTGACTTAAATTTGTATTTTTATCCACTTACACTGGTAATTTATAAAGATTATATTCTCAAAAAGATTTATTAATATTCATTAACCTTTATATAATTTTATCATCTAAAAAGTGTAAAGCTTTACTAATATTAACTAAATTTTACTCAGTCACATTGTACGTTTTTAATTAAAATGAGATTAAACAGATCAAATTTTTCTTAAAATAAATATGTATTTTTTATCATCTAAAGAGTCTACTTTAGTCATATAAAATATCTACGAATTCTCAATTTTTCTTAACTTAATACTATTATTAATCAAAACTTTACACATTTATGTTGAGTCTGAAGATTGACAGAATAAATTATACCCTAAGTGACAAAAATGAATTTTCTTAATTTCTGAACATATTTAAATTTGAAAATTTGTTACATGATCATATAACAATAGTTGAAGTAGTACATTTAAATGTACTCTAGTTAAATATAGATCTGGTTTAGAATTACAATGATCCTATTAATACACTGTTTTATAATTAGTTAAAAATATAAATACAATTACAAGTCACTGGTATTAGTTTTGTTGTTCACTCTTCCAGAAAATCCGATTTTAGATTTCCTGCCTCTGTTTATTTCGTATGATTCACTGGACTAAATAGAAACACAAACATGTGATTTATGAAAATAATTATTACCACAATCACATGGTTAATTAACGGATTTTAACCTTAAAAGAATAAAGGAAACACTCAAAAACATGGTAAATTGTTTTCCTTGAAACGGTTGTTATGACAACGCATTGAAGTGGTACTATTCGAACAACTAGCAAAGAATCAAAAAATTAAATAACTTATCAAACTGTAGTTATTTTTAGTCGTGCCCCCGAAAGATAAGAACGTTCGGGACCTACCAATTGGGTCACCGGAACATTCCTCAAGGAATTTTACCTGTTTTCCACAGCAGGAAATACGATGTCTCACAACGAATTAAGCACCATAAAGTGTTTATTTCTCTTGCACAAGTCCATTCTAACGAACTGAACACGTTCCATGGCGGGATCACTTTCAAATAACGAACCGGGATGATTATCTGAGCGCGGCGCCACGAACCGTTCGACACCGCGAATGTTCGCCAATTGTGCACATGTGGTACTCTACCAGACACGTGACGCTCCATTCATTCTCGTTCCCCCTTCTGACGCATCTTGACGACCGGTTTCTTACTCCAAATTTCGTTATTCGTCGGACAATGATGCAACGAAAGTTTTAAGAAAGAATATGCAGTCAAATTATCATAATAGATTATTTTTATTAATTTCGATTCACAAAACTGGTAATTTCATGGTTATTCATAATTGTTTATTCTACAATTTAATGTATATGTTATTAATCTGTACCTGTAATAACAATTCAGACTATAATTTGGAAAGCTAATCTAAATAAAAATTTCATCATTTGTCAAAATCAACTAAAATTTAAAAAATAATAGGTAAGCTTCAATCAATGTTCCGGGTTTTATCCAAATTGGGAGGCGAGTCCATGACCAACGATTTGTACTGCCTCTGGCTCAAGAAGATATCGGGCATCGAGACCCAGGCAGCCTCCTTGGTCGGCTTCTCTATCAAAAAGTTTTTGGGACTTCCCCGTCCAGTCTTGCTGTCCATGCCGATGATCTTGCCGGCGTAAACGCGTCCGTTCTCCCTATAGGACACCTCGCGATCCTTGAGCACGAACAGGTTACCCAGGATGTTGTTGCGAGCGACTTCTATCGATTCCTTGCTGTGGAGGAAGTAGATCTTGCACATGTCCGCCGTTTGATTAAGGATAATGCCCGGGTTGAAGCTGCCCGAGTTCAAAGCCAAGCATAAGCTTGAGTTTGTTTTGCTGTAAATAATGTTGGTTTAAATTTGGATGGTTTTAAACAGAACGAAAGTGGATTCCATAAATCAATTTTCGGATTGACGTCAGTGGTTGTATAGTGTTTATTGCGTGCTTAAAATATTAATTTTAGAAGAATTTTGATGGACTATTGACAACTTACAACCAATATGATTTTACTACTTACTTTAAATCGTTTCCGGGTGGCACAGTTTCATCTCGAAGCTTATCTTTTTTGAAATAATTGTAGTAAAGGGCCATCGGTGCATACATTATGGGCGAAATTTTGAAAAATTTTGTATTAACGATTTAAAAATGAAAAATGTGATAACTGACAGTTTCTCGATTTTGAATTTTATTGCACTAAATTGTTAAATGAAGGGGAATAGTTTCATTTTCTAGTTAAAAGGTTGCGCTGCAATCTATTTAAGTGCCGTCTATCTATCTTTTTCTGTTTTTAAGTATAAATTACACTTTTATTGTAGGTTGGAACATATTTCAGAAGTTTAAAAAAATAAAAATCTACTGTAATAATTTTTATAGTTTGGTCCATTTGAGAGCGGATACCCTCATAAAATTTATATTTTTTGTGTTTTTATCAAACCTTTTTTTCAATATGAAAGCAAGTATGTACTTATAGACAAAATATCACTAGAACCAAAACCTACTGGGTAATTTTTTGGAATTCTGTTGAAAAATTCTGATGAATTTATTTTTTAATTAAGTAATCTATGGAAAAAAGTATCAAGAATAGAACAAATTATCTTATTTTTCAGCAATATTGGAATATTATACTAATAAGATAATTTGTGCTATTTTATTTAGTTTATTCTATAGACCACCTTATTAAAAAATAAACTCGTAAAAAGCATATGGTCAAATTCAAAGATTCTTCAATTAATAACCAAATAATAATAAATTTGATGATGTTTTAATCGAGGTTTCATGTCGTTTTATAAGTTTTCAATTCGATTTAGATCTGTATTTTACGCTGGCAAATTGAAAATTTCAATATGTTTATTATACTTTGGGACATTATCATGAATAAAATTCTATGTAACTGATAAATTATCGCTGATAAATGGTTCCATTATATCTCTCATAATATATACATACAAAACGATCCATATTACCAATAATTGTTTGTAATAATATTATACCATGACAAGAAAAGAAACTCCAAATCATAACGTTTCCTTGCCCATATTTCAAAATTTTTGTAATGTATCTGAAGTCCAAAATTTTATTTGGAGGACGACGAAGCTATTGTTTACCATTTGATCATATTCTATTGATTTATCACTCCAAAATACTCTTCACCAAAATTCTGGAGGATATTTATTATATTTTTATGGAAACTTTACTCTTGTTTGAATATTCTGATTTTTGATATCAATGGTTTCTTTACCAAAATATATCCTTGCAATTTTTATTAATTCATTGGACATCTGACATTTTATGTTTCAATTAATCCATTTTTTATTTGCACAGGAGAAAAGAATGTATTCCTGAGTCTTCTAATTCATCTGTTTATAAAAGGAGTTGATTTTTTTGCAAAACATTTTCTTATGGTATTTTCAATTAAGGGTGTTGTTTCATATTTGTTAATAACATCTTAAGCTTTTAATAAAGTTAACAATATTTAGATCTTGATTTTTCATGTTAATTGTCATATCACAGCAATAACTATATTTGAATGCTATTTCTTTGGCCAACCAAATCAGATTGTGCGTTTAAAGTAATATTTCCACAGTTAAGAATAAGGACGTTTAGAGTATTGAAATGTATTTTTTATAATATTTTACGAAATATTTAATTTCCAAACTTTTATGCTATTTTTTGGCCATCACAGTAATATATTATATTATACCGCAGTCTTATATTGTACGTTATTGAATACATTTATTACAAATTAAATAACTAACTTATTTAATTATTTTTGTGTTATTTTACATTTCACATATTCAAATGTATGATAAAAAATTACAAAATATTTGGCACAATATAAAATTGCAACTATTTGGCCAAGGTCTAATACTGTAGTATCACCAAATATTAAATATATATTTTCTCTCTATAGAGATATTAAATATTCATCATGAAATTATCGAATTTCAACTGTACACAAACTAACATCAACTCTTTTAAAAATTATATTTAGAAGCGAACTATTATGATGACATAATACTCCGCTTGAGTAGTTTTGTGTGGATAAATAACACTATCGATATGATAGATAATTTAAAATTAACTATCTACTAATCAATTTTGAATTGGAATTTATTTAAATATTCTTCTTTAAGAAACATGACATATACATATACATATATATATATATACATATATATATATATATATATATATATATATATATGTATATGTATATATGTATAACAAAATCAATGGTATTATTGGAATTATTGGAATTATTGGAATTATTTATATAGAACTTGCTGGTGTAGATTTGTTGCTGTTATTGGAGGGACAACAAATTGTATGCTTTTTAAGTTAACAAGCATAGTAACGTAAAAATGCCTACCTAAAAACTTTTGCTGTGTTTAAACAAGTGCACCAAACTTGTCAATGCAATAGTATTTTCCTAGGTTTAGATCTGGTAATTTTGATCTTTAATCAGGAACACCAAAAGCTTTAAAATTAATTTATTAAGGGCAAACCAATGTTAACTTTGATCAACTATCTAAAATCATCTGGAACAAGTTGGTAAAGCAAGCAAAGTGTTTGGTAGAGTCTTTGTAGAACTGTTCATTTTGAAATGCTAATACCTTCACAAATTCATTCATTTAATCTAAAATTTGATAATGTAAACTGGGTTGCATATTCATATATTGTTGAAAAATAGACAAAACGGTAAAATTAATTAACATTTTTTTTTCTATTATACTAATTTATTTCATTCTTTCAGAACAAAACATAATTTAACATTCATCTAATTTATAGTTAATATACAATATACATTTCAAAATATGTACAATTCACTCACACAACAATCTTTCCTCAAAAAAGAAAGTGGTGGAATCATATTTATATACTATATACATGTAACAAAATTACAAATAGTCGACTGGAAATGGTCTAGTTTCGTCATCTTCGTTTTCCTCGTTGATTTGGGTGAAATTCTGATTGGAATTGACCGATATCATTTGACGTGGCAATGGACTTCTAGTCGGAGGATCCAACAATCTGTATTGTTGGTGTTCGCTCTCTGAAAAATTCACTTTTACAACAACAGCTGGTTGAAGTCGATAAACCTTACAAAAGTTAAAGTCTCACTAAATACAGTCACAAAAATAAATAAACAAGCATCGTTCTACATAAATTAACTATAGTAATACTTTTGGTTAGTATGATTGATGATTTCTACTCATGAAGGTGCATCTTCCATGGGTTTCGGAGGTGTTAAATCAGGTGTGTCTAAAAATACATAAAAAGCGCGTGTAAATCGTTACAAGCATTGTGAATTAATTTTTACCCGACATATTTTGAGCCATGTAAAAGTCGTGCAACTCCGCACCAGAGCACAATGGAGTATCTACGGACATAGTGTTGTCGAACTTCGAATAGTTTACTTCGTAGCCCTGCCTATCTTTGTTGTAACAAACCAGAGGCTCAAATCTATGTCCCCAAAGAATCTAAAACGTTTATTATAATTATTTGTGGAGGTACTGAAAATAGATAATATTTACTTCGCTGGCTAAATAACTGGATCTAGCTTGAGTAGTTTGACCGGTACTTTCGATCGTTCCTTCCAAAATCACGACGATTTCAAACCGTTCCTGTAACATATCGCTTGCGGATAAATGATAAAAAGGTGATTCATCGTCAATTTTGTGCACAATCGTCATCGGCCAGATGAAGAACAGATTGCTGTCGCCACCATCAGCATTAACCACCAGTTCGGTTGTGAAGTTGTTCAGCATCTCGCCTTCTTTGGTTTTCTTAGCTCTTATCAACTGGGCTCTTATACTTGCCCCTATTATATGACTTTTTCTCATGTCTCCAACTCGGAACATCAAGCATAAGTGACCGTCCCTTTGGCAAATCACGGCATTTCTCGAAAATAGCAATGTTTGGGTACGCAACTTTGGTCTGGTCATTTTTGCAAAAACAATTCCCACCATAAAGGCTTGAATCATCATACCTATAACCACATTTTTAATACTCGTTACATTTACAGACCGCTACAATTTCACCTGCAATACTTTGAAGGCACATTATGAAAATAGCTTCGGGACATTCCTCAGTGGTAGTCCTCACACCGTAACCGATAGTGTGCTGAGTCTCGATACTGAACAGAAAACACGAAGTAAAACCGTGAATGTTCAGAACACATGGGGTCCAATTTTCTGGATCTGGTGGGAGATGATCAGGTTCCAAGTCACCGTGCGTGAAGGCAATTAACCACCAAATCAAGGCGAAGACTACGAAATAAATGTTAGTAGAACCAAACGGGTGGAAGGTAAAAGAACAAGTTACTTAGCCAAGAGCCTAAGAAACCTATGGCAAAGATCGTTAACGTCCATCTCCATTGGGAGTCAACGAGAGTGGTGAAAATGTCCTGTAGGAATCTAAGTCGACGTCTCGATATTCGTGATTGGAGTATATTGCAATCACCATTTTTAAACACAGCTCTTCTTCTCATTTTTCTCGTCGCATTAGGTCGAAATGACTTCCTAAGAAAACAAAAATATTTATTAGTACGAACATTGTTGTTTCTATGTGAAATCATTAACACTTAAGAACAAGGAACAATTAATTATAATGTTTAGGCAAATCATCACAAGGATACACAAAATTTAAATGAGTTAGGTAAATATCGATCATTATTATTCATTTGCTTCCCTCGTTAATACATAATCCGAAATCGATTATAAATTTGTTATCATTCAGGTGTTAACAAACTGTTTTTACCTTTGGAAGTCCTTAATTTTTTCAGAAAGCCACAAAATTGTAGGTCTTCGCGAACTCATTTTTTTTTTCGAAGATGCAAAACTGTATGTCGATTCTTGTGCACTAAATTATGTTCCACAAGGGAACATGGTAGTGAAGTTTTACGACAGGAAGTTTGCATTGTGCTTGCAAAACTGTAGTAAATTATTTGTCACAATTGTTTTTCTTAACTGACATCTAATATTGTTTTAAATTGTAAATATTTGCTGAATAAGAATACACATGTGTTTTGCGTGATTTTGTTTGATTTAGGTATGAACTTACTGTAATTGTAAATCATTTATGCTTTTATAACTTTTTCCATTACCCTACCAACAATGACGATAAGGATGTCATTCACTTTTTCTAACCACACCATAGACAAGTTACGAAGAAATAAGCAATTTGTGATTTATTTTATAATAATTATATGTTGGAATTATTTTTTTTTTATAAAAAAATTATTTGAAATGAATATAAACAAACAGAACAATGAAAGTATTGCTCATCACTTTCTATTATTTTTGACCATCATCTTTCGGACAGGATGCGAATAACGTACTTGGAAGAACCTTTTGATGCAATCCATTACAAATTTTCGACAATCAGAAGAAAACTTTTGCTTAGTCAAGCTATGTGCCATCGAACGAAACAAATGATAATCTTATAATTTATGTGATAAAATATTATTATTAAGTAAGAAATGACATCGGTGGACGACGTTAAGCAGACTTCAACAAGAATATCATTTTGATGATATTTTATATTTATTGATATTTTATTTTTTGATGACATCGTCTGTTGTCAAAACTGCTGAGTCCTAAAGTGATCGATACGACTGGCGTTATTTTAATCGAAGGTAATAAGCAATTTCTTCCTTGCTTAGTTTACATACGGAATAAAAACAAAGGTGAATTTCATATTTTCTTAATTTGTTTACCTGCTGGGACTGGGAGTTACTGGAGACCTTTTATAGCTGTAAACCCCCGGAGAAACGTTCCCATTGCCGAAAAATGGGCTGGCAGGCGTCGCAACAACATAATTTCTTTCTTGCGCCGAATTCATATTGTTCATTTGCAAACGCACCATAACAGCTAACTTACAAATCACGACGAACTGAAACCTGCCATCCCGTCCGACATCATTTTAACGATCCCACCGCGAAGTGTTAACAAGATGACAGTGTAACGATAATAAATTATTAAAATCCGCTGATTTTGTTTGCGAGTTGCGACCGAAAACGATGCGGGCTTTAAGCGGATAAACCGTGTTACGCGTGTCGTTATCTAGAAAAAGGGGGCGGCATAAATCACTCACGAATTAAACACCGCGTCTGTTCGTCCCGTGATTTTCGAAATACCGACTTTATCATTTGTAATCATGGGGTTTTCTCAGAAGAAAATCATTTTATTATTTTTTTATCTTGGGTGCGACACAAATATTTGGTAAGAAAGTAATTGCTAATATTATTATTGCGAAAAATAATCTTGTCTTGTGGTATTGCATTTTTAACAAAATTTGCCGGAGATTGAAAACCAACATATTTTACATAAATATAATAATCATTTATGACTCACCATTCTAATAATTTTTGCTTTATTTATATGAAAACACCCTTTCTATACAAAAATGACCGCTCCCAAATCAATTTATACACTTAACATTAACAAATCTGTGCTACTTGAAATTAATCTCCTTTCACAATTATATTACAATTAAAATTTTTTATTAACATATCTAAAAAACCTGATAACACCGATAAGATTGTTTACAACTCGAAATTGCTGGTCTAATTTCCATCATTTTTTACCTGGAGCTGTCGTGTCGAAGAGCCCCCGGCACGTGCGACATGGAGCTGTTGCACGTGGAGATGCGCGCAAGGCTTGTGGTGGTCGGCGTGTTAAGCAGCCGCTGTCCATTGCGATTGAGAAGAGGTGACTCATTTATGTGGTATCTACCCTCGTCGTAGATCGTGAGATCTTCCTCTTGCTCCTCGATCGTGCCCGGTCTGTAAAATAGCTTCTGCACGGGCGGAGACGACGGCATTTCGTCTTTTTCATCGCGACCACAGCATGGTTTACTGAAATTTAAGATGGATTAGTTCTGCGGAAACCAGTTCCAGCGTATTTTACTAGTGTCAAGGTTAAGGTGTGCATAGTAAATTGTGAGGATGAAATAACATCACGTTATTTACGGTTATGGGAATTATTAGAAATAAATATGTTTGCAGTTGGTTGTTCTATAATAACAACGAATTTTATCATCCCATCACAACCATCAAGCTTGTCCAATTAGTAATTAATTAAATGGACTTGTTTGCATCCGTATTAATTACCAATTGTGAGAGTTTTAATTGTTAAATTGATGATTTCAATACAATACAATTTTTATGGCACTTTCTAACATTAATTTGTGGATTTGTCATTGATAGATATTACGCACTGCTTTGCAAGTTGCGGTTCTTGTTTAGTCGAGTTAACTGAATTATCGTGGACCTTTTCGCCAAACGTTTTAGATTAATTGGATAATTGAGACATTTTTTAAATGACATTAGACTGTTGAATACAACTATTGTACAAAAGGACTTCCAAACATTAAATTATTGCCAAACAACAATAATTATTTTACAACATTTTGCTCTTATCTTATCTTTTATAAAAGTAGATGAATAATTGCAGTGAATACCTGTTACAATTTGATCTTGTGTAAATGGGTCATGATTATATGAATTATTTGTATTGCAAATATGAGAACTTAAAGGCCTTAACATACATTTACCTCAACAAGATTTGATCTTGACAAGTTTTATCTAAAGTATCAAGATAAAATGCAAAATATATGACGTTGCGTTGTTGTTATTTTAGTGTTTAATGTTTATAGTGTGACTATGATTTAGTTGAATTAAACATTAGGAATACTCGAGAATTTGATAAGTTTAGATAAGTGGAAAATACTATTGCAATTATATTTAAAACCACTATTTTATGTGTCCATTTTGGAAATCTTTTTTATCTGATCATTTCTAAAATTACAATTAAATTTTATCCATACAACAATTTACCGGATAATAAAATATCCACAGCACGCTTGTAAATATTTCACATCACCATTCTATAGTTAGTTTTAAACCTCAACAATAGGAACTAACAAGAAAACTCACCAAAACAAGACCACGTAGCAACAACAAACAAGCAAAATATTAGAGTCAGCACAAGCTAGGAACCAGCAGCAAAACAGAACCAGTCGAGATCGATTCGCACGCGATGAATGGATTAAAATGCGGCGGTTTCACCGCGCTCTCCGCCACTTTCTACATACATCGGCACGTGGATCTTCCCGACGCGGATGAAAGTCGGATTCAGTTGAGGTTTTCGGTGTTTTGAATTGACAGACTAGAAGTAAGGACAAAACAATATAAGGTAATCGGCGGAAAATGTCGTTTTGAATTAGCTTAAACGCTTCCTATTGTTTACGACTGGGACTCATTAACGTCTACTGCTACTTAAAATGTTTATGTTAATTACTTTTTCTTAAGTTCATTTAAACAATTTTTATATAATATACATATTTTATTCTAATAAATGTAAATTATGGCTGGTTCATCAAAAATTGTTACCAGTCTTCGAATTGGGCAAGTGTGAATTCAGTTTAATTCAAGCATGTGTCCGTTTAGGACCCTTCAAACACTTTAAGCCAATTGTAACAAGCGAATTATCCCATTTGCGACCCCAACGCAATATAGTTGATTTTATTCAGGGTCATTCGGAGTTTTAAATTATATTTAACATAAATATCGAATAAACCTCGTAATAAATGTGTTATTTGTACAAAACATCAAAAGTAATCATCCACAATTTTTCGAACATCCCCCGTATTATCACATGGTAGTCTCGCCATCTATGGCATATTTTTAAAACTAATAATAAACTTACAGATTTCTTTGATTTAAAATAAAAAACAACGAATTAAAATATTTAATTTGCTCATTACTTCATTTTGTTTAAATTACTTGCAATAGGAAATAAACTTGACTTTAATATACATAAAATCAATCAAAAAACTGGAAGAGAAATTTCAATATGGCTGTTCTAACGTCAGATGTCACAAACTTCAAAATCAGCTGTTCTAAAATACATGACTCATTTCATTTGATAAAAACAGTCACTCTCCTTAAAACATTCCCATTAAAATCAGCATTTTATTTCTTAAAGCCGCAAAATGTTTCGAGTTTCGGCGTTTGAAAAGTGTTTGGGTAAGTTCGAAATAATTTCACCAGTGTTGTGTATAAACTTGATACTTTTATAGATAAAGCAACAAGCCACCTACTTATGGAAGCAGATTGGCCCTCAATTTTACAAATATGCGATTTGATCCGACAAAATGACGTCCAGTAAGACAAAAATTATTATTATTATATTAGGAATTATATCACCTCATATTCTAGACCTAAAATCGCATTCACAGCGATCAGAAAGAAGCTTCAATCAGACAACCCACACACAGCGATGTATGCTCTTATGGTTCTGGAAAGCATGGTCAAAAATTGCGGTACAATTGTGCATGAGGAGCTGACATCAAAAGCAAACTGTGACTTCTTTTATGAACTAGTTAGAACCACTCCACACAACAATGTGAGAGAGAAACTTTTAGAATTGATTCAAGCATGGAATTTTGCTCTGAGAAAGAACGCCAAACACGCATATCTGAAGGTACGAAGTAACATTATTGATTTATTTACATTACAGTTAATCCAATAACGCATTTAATTCAATTAAAGGAACTGCTGAACACCTTGAAGGCAGAAAATTTCAAGTTGCCCGCAATGCGAGAATCGGACGCCATGTTCGCGGCGGACAGCGCGCCCGAATGGGCGGACGGGGACTCGTGCCACCGTTGCCGCGTGCAGTTCACCCTCATCAATCGTAAACACCATTGCCGTAACTGTGGCCAAGTTTTCTGCGGTAATTGCTCCCAGAAAACCATATCACTACCCAAGTTCGGCATCGAGAAGGAGGTACGAGTGTGCGATACATGTTATCTTATAGTCACCAAGCCGACCAGTCAGAGGGAGAAGGATGAATTGCCTGCCGAATATCTGAAAAGTTCGTTGGCCCAGCAAAAACAGGAGCCGCCGAGAAAAAGTGAAGATGAGCTGAAGGAGGAGGAAGATTTGCAGTTGGCGCTGGCATTGAGCCAGTCCGAGGCTGAAGCCAAGGAGAAGGAAAAGATGAAGGTTACGTCCACTCTGCACAACGCTTACAATACCACCAAAGGTGAATTTTCACAACAGCCTTAAACAATTAAATTGAATTGATTGTTTTAGTTTCTGAGTCTAAAGTGGTTGAGAGAAATCCCTCGCCGGCTGATGAACCGTCCAACCCGGAGTTGGAGAGGTACATGAATCGTTCATATTGGGAGTCCTTGAATTTAAACGATGAAAGTCAGAGTCCTACTGCGCCTGCGCAGAACGTCGAAGTGAAACTTAAGGAAAACGGCATATCTGATAACGATTTGGAGGAGTTTATCAAGACCTTAAAGTCGCAGGTGGAAATTTTCATCAACAGGATGAAGAGTAATTCTAGTAGAGGACGGTAAATAATTCCGTACCGTTTTTTACATAATAATTTTTACTTATTTTAATGTTTACAGTTCCATAGCAAATGACACAAGCGTACAGACCTTATTTATGAATATAACAGCGATGCATTCTCGTCTATTACGATACATTCAACAACATGACGATAACAGACTACATTACGAACGACTCCAGGACAAACTGACGCAGATGAAAGACGCACGTGCCGCCCTGGATGCGCTACGCGACGAACACAGGGAAAAATTGCGTCGTGCCGCAGAAGAGGCAGAACGCCAGAGACAGATGCAAATGGCACACAAGCTTGAAATTATGAGAAAAAAGAAACAGGAATACTTGCAATACCAGAGGCAGCTGGCATTGCAAAGAATCCAAGAGCAGGAGAGGGAAATGCACATGCGACAGGAGCAACAGAAACAACAATACTTGATGGGATCCCAATACGGAGGTAAGATTGTTTTTTTATCTACTTTTCGTTTATTAAATCGGTAAATTTCAGGATATATCGGATCTCCGGTTCACGGTCAACAATACCAACAAGGACCGCCAGCTCCAAACCCTAACGCGCCGATGAACTACAACTATCAGTTCCCGCCGCCAACGATGCCAATGCCTAACATGCCGCCGCAGCAACCTCCGCATCCTATGCACAATCCGGGACAGATGCCGGGTCACCCGATGACTGGTCCGCCCGCGTTTCCCACGCAGCAATTCGTATCCCAACATCCGATGCCTGGGGCGCCGAATATGCAACAGAACGGGCCGCCCCAACCGATACCGATGCAGCCAATGGCACAGACCTCAGCTCCGAATCCTCCCAATCAGAACGTACAGCAATTTTCTCCTCCCGGTGAAATCAAAAAGGAAGAGGCACAGACTGGGGAACTGATCAGTTTTGACTAAAAATTTATGGATGGATTATGGCTATTTTATTTTAATGTATTCGTGTATAATCTGATATGTATTAAGAATTAATAAATAATATTTACTTCAAGCTTACCCAGATTGTTTTACTTAAATATACTGTTGTTACCAACATTTTTTTATAAAAAAACATATTTTTAGTGCACGGATAAGGAAAACCTGTTTTAATTTCGATATAAAAACATATCTCCATTTAATAGCTTCTAAACATGATTTTTGTTTAAAAGTTTAATTCTAAACAAACATTTTTTAATTAAAAACATTTTAATTTTCAATCCTGTTTGATAATAAAACGCATATTTAGGTGTAAAACTTTATTTTGTCAATAGTATTCAAAATTAACAAGTTTGTTTTAAACTACATCCTTTCTCTAACAGTCAGAAATCACATCACAATTCTTTAGTAAATCATTCCAATGTGTGTATATATAATTTTATGAACAATCCGGAGTTACAGCCATGTAACAAAACACACCACCTCCGGGCAACTGCTTTACGGAAACATAAGCTCTACCGTCAGGAGATTTGTGATGCAATGCTGGCTGAATTGGTCCACTTGGGGGCAAAATCGGTATCTGAAATGACAAGATAATATATATAATTTGTACCATATAATTAGTTACATTTTGGGCTAATAATTGTCCTAAAGCTTCGGCTAAGGGTTTAACATTTTCATTTTCGCAAGGAGGTTTGGCGAAGGGTCCATGCAAAAATCTATTCCTGACTTGAATTCTCAACAATTGCACGTACTCATTCTTTAATTTACACTGTTCAATCGTGTCTTCTGGGATATTAATTAATTTCCGACACCATTCTACGCATCTTACCCTATCTGAATAACAAAAATAATTTTTAATTTGAATTATTCAATTGTTAGATTTTACCATAAGGACTTAAGATGAAGTGAACATGATTGGCGATATCTTTTAGGGCGCATCTGAACTGTTCACACTCCGATGTAGCCATTTATGCTGAGAATTTTGAGTTACGTTTTGAATTTGATTGACTTTTTGAAATATACGCCAAACGATATATTTATTTATTGTTACCCAAGTTGCCATGTCTCAATTGTCATTCTCTTGTTTACAAAATAATCGAATTAAGTTAACTATTAGCGTAAACAATAAGTAGAAGTAACCATTATCAGTGACAGTTTATAATTTAATTCTTACAGTTGAGTATTAATATTGAATTATTTTAAGAAGTTCATGAACAATATGGCAACGTTGGACAACGTGACGTACGCTTCAAAATAAATAATTAAGAGGATGACTTGCATTTTCTGATCTACAAAGACGCAAATACCAAAAACCTAACGCTCCATTATACAGTTAAAATGCCGCCTGAGAAGCGAAAGAATGAGGGCAAATTCGTAAGTAAAAAAACATGAACATAACCCAAAATAAAATGGTAAACATTTCAGGCACCATTATCCCCATCACCAATTCTAGACATTTCAGACGATGAATTGGTCTCAATATCCGTACGTGACCTGAACAGACAACTAAAACTCAGAGGTTTATCCCGGGAAGACATCGTTCGCATGAAACAGAGAAGAAGGACCCTGAAAAACAGAGGTTATGCAGCTTCTTGTAGGATCAAGAGAATAGAGCAAAAGGACGAACTAGAGACGGAACGCACGCAGGAATGGAGGGATATGGAGGGTATGCAAGAAGAGGTCAACAAAATGAGAGAAGAAATGGTTACTATGAAACACAGATATGATGCACTTAAACAGTTTGCCATTAACAATAAGATTCCCATTCCTGCAGAACTAGAAAATTTATAATTACATAAATTTATTTTTGTACATATTTATAGAGTATTATATTAACTGTAAACAAGATAATTTAGAATAAACATATTTTTTTATAGTATGAGTTTCAATAAAATAATAATAGATGTCGCCGTTGCTCCATAACGTAACCTTTCCCTCTAACTTCACATTTATTATTGTTATGTGACTCAAAATTTAAATCTGCCTCGTATATTTTTATTTGATTTATTTTGTCTCTCTAATATAAAAATGACTACCACCACGACACTCGCCACTACAACCGTGGATGATGGAACTGAAGGTTTTAATCATGACGAAATTACGGAAGGTCTATCAGGATTTACTGCAATGTATCCACAATTGGCGATTTTAGATGTGGGCAATGTCGTCGTTCAAAGACAGTACAGCACCTTTGACGGGGTAAAACTTATTTCTGGTTGTTGTTCAGGCTTTGAGCCCCTATTCAGTGGATATGTAGGGAAAGGGATGCTTATGGCTGCTGTCCATGGTAGACCTTAATTTTTACACAGTTTTTTGTATACATTTACAATTTTAGGGGATGTTTTGACCGCACCTTCAGTATCATTGATCTTAAGAACAATTCGAGAACTGAACGTGAATCACGTGCATGGTATTTTGGTGATTATTCAGGGAAACATTAAAGAACAACTCAACTTCAATTTGGCAGTTGTAAAAGCGAAAGCAGAAAAAATTAGAATTAAACTATTGTTAGTATCAGACATTTGTATGGAGAAAAGTTTACGTAATCCTAAAACATCTTCACTGCCTGGTGTTTTATTAGTACAGAAAATTGCTGGTGCAATGGCTGAAAACAAAGAATTGTTAAATTTTATACACTACTATTGTAAGAAGGTTGCATATAATATGAGCACAGTTGCTGTATCTTTAAAGGATTTCACCAAACAAACCAAGGAAGAGTGTATTTGCAAGAAAGAATGGCCTCAAGATACTGTTGAATTTACTGGAGGATCAGGTAATTATTTTAATTGTGTATAGTATAATTTTAAATTTATTTGTTTTATTGTAGAGGATGGTGAAAAAAGAACAGTTACACTAGATTTTATCCCACATGAAATGTTGAACATGATAATAAAAGAAAGTAAAATAAAATTGAATCCTGAAGATGAAGTGGTTGTTCTTTTGGGTAATATGGGAGAAATCACAAAAAAAGAAGAATGGACAATGGTTAAACAAATAATTGAAGATTTAAAATCAATTCAAGTTAAAGTTATTAAATGTTTCTCAGGCAGTTATATAAATGCCAAACACTTTGCTGGTCTTTCTTTAACTGTTTTGAAAGTATTTGACAAGAAAATTTTAGAGTATCTGAACGCACCGACTAATGCGCCAGGTATGAAAGTAAAAAATTGTCAAACTATAAGAGTTACAAATGAATTTCAGCTTGGGTGCATATGCAAGACCAACAAGGGATTGAACTGACTTTCAATAATTACATTCCGAGTCAACTAAAGAAAAAACCTAGAATAGAAAAGGTTTTCTTAGGTCCGAATTTTACGGATAAACAAATTTCCCTTGTGAAAATGTGCATATCTTTCGCTTGCGAAGCGCTGATCTCCTGTGAGGAACAAATGAACATTATCGACACGCAAATCAGTAAGTTGTACGATTTTTCATAATTTAAATGTATATATTGAAAATTTTTAGTTGATGGTACAATCGGAACAAGAATGGCCAAAGCGGCAAAACTAATTTTGCAGAGGCTCAACACTGAAAGTTTACCATTAAGAAATCCGTTCGCACTGTTCGAAGATCTTGCAAATATATCCGAAAGTACAATTGGCGGAACAGTCGCAACTTTATACTCCATACTTTTTCATAATCTTGCTATAGCTTTCAGTAAAGTACCTGACACGGAGTCTATAGAAGGTACAATTTGGTTAAAAGTCATCGAACGGGCTATAAAACGTTTCAAATCGTAAATACTGAATGAATTATTTTAGATTTAATATAATTGTTTGTATTTTAATTTTAGACCTTGTGTGGAAAGGGGTCAGGGCACAATGCTGGACCCTTTGCTAGACTGTGCTATTCACACTCGGCAAGAGTTCGAAAATACGGGCGAAATTATGGAAGCCTTCGGTAGCGGAATTTTTTGGGCCGAGGAGGCAATTCGCAGATCAGCCAAAGGAAAATATCCCGATCCTGGTGCACACGCTGTTGGAATTTGGATGCGGGCGGTGTATGAAGCCATTAAATTACAAATGATATAATTTTTTTTGCTTATGTTATTCTAAATTAAAAGTACTTCTACATATACGTATTTAAATTAATTTAGTCGCGCCATCTATCCGTACGATTTTTAGAAAAGAGTACTGTACGAAAAATTTTCAAATAAACCTAACCTTACTTTAAAACCACATTATTTTGTTGTCATTCTTCAAGTAAACGATGTCAGCAATAGAAGTAATAACAGAAGACTTGAAAACCCATCCAGAATGTCCACATGGACCTACAATTTTATTTTCTAAATTTGTTGATGGTGAAAAGAAGAACTTTTTTGCTTGTTCGGCTTGCAGAGATAGAAAACATTGCTCATTTTTCGTGTATCAAAACGATGTAGATAAAATTAGTGATATTAAAAAAGAAGTGTGGGAACAGGAGAGGAAGAAATTTTTGAAAAATATTAACCACAGGAAATTGTATGAGAAATTTACTCAAGTGCAAACTGTACAAAGAAACAAAAGTATATATTGCCACACTTGCAATATTTTTGATTTTTCTGCTGGTAAACATATGGGACACAATTTTATAACAAATTTAACAGACTATCAATTAACACATCCTTCAGAAATTTTACCACCTTTAGATGATGCCAAAAAAGAGGCGCAGTTTCTCTTTGCTCAATCCTCTGTGGAAATACTTGTTGATATTTTACAGAAATTAAACTACAAAAATGTTTTGTGTATTGGAACCCCCAGAATACATGAATACATCCAGTCAAACTGGAAAAATATGGACAGTCTGGATAGTTTACTTCTGGATATTGATGACAGATATCATAACTTTTATAGCACTTTAAAATTTTGCTGGTACAATTCATTCAACCATCATTTCTTTTTTAAGGAAGCACGAAGTGTATATAATGAATTTATGCAAAGAGACAATGTAGTATTGATTACAGATCCCCCATTTGGTGGGAGGATTGAACCTTTGGCACAAACTTTTACAACCATTAGGAAACAATGGAAGAAAGGTGATTTGTCTATGTTTTGGATATTTCCATATTTTATGGAGCCTCAAATTAAAAATAGTTTGCCAAACTTCAGTATGTTGGACTACAAAGTTGAGTATGACAATCACCCATTGTTTCAAAGTGGTCCTAAGGGAAGGAAATATGGTTCACCTGTTCGAATTTTCACCAATGTTAGTCCTAAGTAAAATTGTTAATGAAATGTACCAAATTGTATAATATTTACTGCTGATTTTATTTCAGATTAATTGTGTTACCAAAGGATAACTATAATTATTGTGAAGATTGTGAAAGATGGGTTTCAGTTGAAAACAAACATTGCAAATTATGTAACAGCTGTACAAGTAAAGATGGGAGAACCTATCTGCACTGTAATATATGTAATAAATGTGTTAAACCTTCTTGGAAACATTGCACAAAATGTAACAGATGTGCAATTCCTGATCACAAATGTGGGGAAATTTTATTTATGAAGGTATTCTATACACTTTAACCATTTGCTAGAATAGATAGAATAAAAATAATTTTAATTTTAGGAATGTTTTAATTGTAAAAAACCAGGCCACAAAAAAAGGGATTGTCCTAGTATTGACAGAGAAGAATTGAATAACAAAAGGAAAAAAGGATTAAAATTTAAAAGATGTAATAAAATAAGGAAAATTGAATAGATTTAAATGAGTGTTTTATTAAATAATTATAATAAAATACAAGTACATTTATTATTTAACTAGTATCCATAATATTCCCTAGTTCAGTTCTGACTGCTTCTGCAGCTTCACTCATTTCTAGTCCCTCCAAAATATACAGCAGATTATCCAAAGACGCATCCTCATCCTCGTCGATCCATAATTTCAACAAATGCCTTGCCTGATCTACATCAGTCGGATGTTCGCTCTTTAGCCACTCGATTTCGTCCGGTTTGAAACCGAATTTCGCTGCCAATTTTTGCCAGTCTTTACCAACTTTTGAGCTAAACAACTGTAACTGGGCATCGGTCATTCCTTTTGTTTCGGTCCTTGGGTTGTTGTCGTCGAGGAAGTCTTCAGTGTTGTCCTGCTTTAGGTCTTCCGTGTTTTGGTCTTCTTCGTTCAGCAGACTCTCTTCTAATTCAGCTTCATTTTGACTTTCATTATTCTCTTGGATTCCGGGTTTTTCCGAGGCAATTTTCTGCACCATCATCTCCAAATACGACGACAAAGGATTCATGATTGTGTTACTATAGGTGAAGAAGTGCGAACTCTTTCTGGCCAAAAGTCTCAAAGCCCTCCAACCATAATTTCCATCTTTGAGAAGATTGTCTTCATCTTTAACTGGAGTACCCGATTCTAATTGTAGTATTGCATCCGCAAAGTATTCTTCAATTGAAGGAAGAAAATCTCTTTCTCTGCATTTGCATGCTTCTAAATTGTTTGGGCACTGATTCCAAAGTCTTGTCAATTCTCCACTGAAAATAAAACTATATTTAGTTTTAACACATTGAAAGTGTAAAGTTATATACCTTCCCATATAAAATCGACCATCTTTATTGGCCTCTTTAAGAATGTCTCCTAAAAGTGGCCTCTCTGATTCGCTTTTGCGTTTCTCGCAGATGTCGTAAACTTTTTTCAACTCTGCAATTTAACACAATTAAAATAAAGATTATAATACAGATAAAAGGAAATATTTACCAGGGCATCCTTCATTTTTCCAAGCATTCCACAATTCTTCTCTGCTCAGTATTTTCTTAGCGATTTCTGCAAATTTATCTCCATCTGGTGGTGTTTCTCGCAGAAGATTGTACACTTTTTCTGTGTGTATTTGAATCCACTCTTTCTGGTCTTGCTTCAATTCTTGACTGTCCCTAGTTACAATAAAATTAATTAATTAAGATAAAATTGAAAAGGGTTATAACTTACGATTTGAACTTGACTGAAGATGTGAGATATTGAAATACTATGAGGAATTGTATGAGGACTGATCTTCTGAAGTTTACATCATATAATTGCAAATCTAATAATTTTTGGCTAGTTAAATATTTTGCAAAGTATCCCTGATTTGTGTTCTCTTGTATGTTTACATAATCCAGTTTTATACCTTGGAATGTATTTAAAATACTTGCAGAATGCTGAAAATATTATAATGTTAAATATTATAAAGATTAAATAATATACAATATAAAACTTACAGCACAAAACTGCTTCCATTCAATTTTATTATAACATTGAGTAGGGTTCCTGAAAAAGTCTTGCAACTGCCAGAACTTGCAGTAAAATGTAAAATCAATAACAATATTTTTGTTCTGTTCACCCTGTATCTCAGTACTGTAATCATCATCTCTGGCATCTTTAGAATATTCAGTAACATTCTCAAAATTAAACTCACTGACAATATTTAAGCCAGATCGTTCGCTAAACGGGAAAAATTTTGCAAGAAACAATAGAATTTTGCCACAGAAAACGGTTGCGGTCGACCTGGACAACCTTCTCAACAAATCATTACACAACCTTAACAAATGATTCTTGCATGCGCCGAAGAACAACTCCTCTTTCAAGACATGCACATTATTTTCAACAAAATTAAACATCTCCTTGCACATATCCAACGTGAGCGCCTCGAAAATGTCGGCAAGCAAAATGACGGGCAAAGTAGGACCGTTCAAGCCCCTCCGGCATGAATCTATAGAAAATTGGATGAACTCCTTGAGTTTTTCAACTGGCACTTCTTCTCCTAAAAGTTTCAATAGGTAGGTCCTGTAGGTCTGATCCAAGGGCGTTTTTAAATCCATATCGGTTCGGTTGATCGATTTAACTTTGTCTTCCATTATGTTTAGATCTTTTGATTTGAATGATTTTTCCAATACATGCTAAGGATTGAACAATGTGAGAAAAGTACTTATAGTATTCGATTAAAATATCTTACGTAGTATTCCATGCGTAATGTATCGAAATTGGCATCCATTTTTATACTTTAAGACGATCAAAACATTGAAAATTAAAGTGTTTTGTTTGATTGTAAATATAACCTAAAGTTTGAAAGGTTATGTTTATATCTACGTTGGTAACCCATATTTATGATTAAAATCACTAAAAAGTCACTAGATTTTTAAATATACGCTCTTGTTTTTTTATCTCCTTTACTTTTAATAATTATAATTCTTATTTCCTATAAAAATTTTAATTATAATAAATGGAAAATTAAAAATTTAATAAATTTTTTATACTAACGTATTATAGACGTCATAGAATTTTAAATATAAGCACTTCAAAATCTAAATGGGTTATTTAAATAACAAACAAATGGTATATAGATAAAAGTTTTATTAAAAAATTAATTGAATAAAATTATTTTCTACCAGCATAATGATGACCGACATGATGTCTTACACCCCATTTAAAATTGGCGTGTTTGTCGGTTTTCACAAAGGTATGAACTGGTCCTGTAACTCCATGATGTCCTTCTCTTTTACCACGAACTTCTCCTACAAATTATTTTAAAGTTTCTGTCACTGAATGAGTTAAAAATACTACAAACCATATTCACTTGGCAAACACAAAACACTGCAAAGAGAAATGATCCAGACTACAACAGTGATCTGCAATCAAACTTGATAAATACATAATTAATTTAAATAAATTTAAACTTACAAAATTGTGCAACTGCATTGTTCTGAGAATATGAAAGAATTAATGAAAATGTGAACGAAATTGTCGTATATATTTCAGGGAATTCGTAAAAAAAAACTCGCTTTCATTCAGAGAAAGTGTCAAAAAACTAATTGTGTTCACGCATGATTAATCGAACGGCAATACACTGATTGACGCCAGTTTTTCCAATTAGTTAAATGTCCACTTAATTATTTACCGGTATTATTCACTTGTACAATCAATACGAACAGTCGAAAATGTGCGTCGAAGAAAACCTCGTATTGCTCACAAACATCCTCGAAATATTCTGTCTTAAACGAAAATCAACAAACAGTAAAATTTGGAAATATTTGTATAATTTAAGAATGTGTTTTTATATCCTAATAGTAATGTTATGTGGATTGTACAGGCAAACAATTGATACGATATACGAATCGGACGGAGTTGTTACAAAAGCCATACAATTCGTTCAGTATAACTGCGGAATACTCATGGTTTTCGTTTGCTTATTGTGGACGAACTTTAGGTCGTCACACATGCAAAAGTTCATAAAAACTTCCGATGAAATTGATAAAAAATTGAAACGTTTGGGGCACAACATTGACTACAGAGTAATCAGGAAATTCTGTAATAGGCACATAATTTGGATTTTAATTAAAATAGTGTTGCAAAATGTTTGGGTGATTAACATTAATAATTTGAACCTGAAAACTGTTTTGGATTATCTACTGTTCACTTTACCGCTTGTATTTGTGTACGCGATGGTTTTCCAATGGTGCAGTTACATTAACATGCTGCAGACACATTTTAGAGCAGTACAACGTTTGTGCTCGAAAAAGAATAAATTTATTGTTGAATCTGGAATAATTATGGATCAATTATATGACCAAGCCATTATTTTAAACAAGGGTTTTTCTTTGCAAATTTCGTGCATTGTACCATCTTTTTTTGTGCTGATTCTCTATAGTTCCTTTAGAATTTGTCAAATGTTAACGGATAAGTATTTGTTCAACAGCATTACCGTCATTTTGAATTTTTTGTACGTGACCACGTTTTTCGAAATGGTTATTCCTTGTTTGATGATCAGGGGTGATTGCGAAAAAGTTATGGAAACCCTTAAGGACTTGGCAGTGCAGGAAAACGGAAGGACAAATGTAAGAAGTGCGGTTTTACATTTTGAATACTCATTGTTGTATTTTCAGGTGAACACTGTGATTTTGCAAATGCATCACGAGAAAATCGAATTTTCGGTGTTTGGAATTTTCCTCCTAGATGGGACTTTAGTGTGTTCCGTAAGAATAATCCGTACGATTTGACTGTCTAGTAAAACTTGTCGTTTTAGATTGCTGGTGCTTTGGTTACATATTTGGTGATGTTTCTACAGTTCGACAACATTTAATTAATACGAAAGTGATTGTAAATAATTATATATTGATTTTTTTTTTTTGCGTTTCATTTACATAAACCTCATAAACTCGTAGTACAGTTGGTTGAAGCCCAAGGAATGTTGGCTTGCTCCTCTTGCAACGCAACGAGACGATTTTCCTGAGAACATGCGCGTTTCCTGCAACTGACGATCGGATTTCTAGGCCGAGATTGATGGCTTGTTTATGGAGTAAGGTCAGTAAACTTGGGATGCGGGTCAGATGGTAAATTGGGCTGGGAAACGGGACCAAAAGTGTCAAGGTCTTCGATTACGACACATACATACATTTTTCGGCTTTATGGCTATGGTTGAAACAAACTAAAGAGGTAGAATTAACATTGGCTTCATCACTTTATAATTCTTACGAACTCAAATTATAAAAAGAGAATCAAATAAATACTGAATAACTTGAAGATGATTGTGGAGATACATTCAATATTTACATAAAAAATGTTATACAATTCTGACATAATGGTAATAGACCTAAGGAAATTCCGAACGAAATCAAAATGAACGAATCGGAAATACCAAAAAAAAATCGAATTCACTTGTTCCTTTAATCTAATAAGGTAAAAACGGATGGTGGAAACATTGCACGGTCGAAAGGCGTTCCTCTCGTGGCAAGTTTAGAGCCGTTTCGTTGGTCGGGACCTTTACCTTGTCAGGTGCAAGTGACGGCCTGCGCTGCATCCGACGAACCGACTCTCGCGAACCGGCCAGTGTCGATCGTTCATTCGAGACTGCAGGATCGTTCAGTTTGAACGATACCACGATAGATCGAACCCAGTCGGCTTGATTGCCGCCGAAAACGATCGTTCTTTCCATAACCGTTTCCATTTACCTGGTGGATCGATAGATAACATTTATGCTAAACGGGCTGGCGACGCAGTGATTTTCCTCGTTTACATTCTGTGCTCAGGGCAGGTGAGTTTTGGTTTAATTTGTTTAACTTTCTGGTTTTGGTTTTCTAGGAAAACAGATAGTTTTAACGATATGCAAATTATGGTTTTGTTAAAATTTATTAGTTTAATTACGTTTGGAGCTTTTCATGTAATTAAATTAGCACTTCTATATTTTGTGAGGATCTCTGTAAATTAATAATTAGTTTAATATAAATTTTATTTTTTATTTTCATAATTTAGAACAATCAAAATTTTTAACTTGAATTGCGTTTATTTATAAAGGAATATTTCTCACAATTCTGAAAATAAATATAAAATCATTTTTTTTATATTTAATATAATTTGTTCGGGTAATATAGATATGGAAACAATGGTCACGGAAGCCTTAACCTTTACATAATTTTTTATGCTTAAAAACTACAAATTTTGCATTCTTTTTTGTCATTCTTAATAAATATATTTTTTACCCTGGTTTTAAAGTATATGTACTAAATTTTTCGTGTACCACAATTTAAGACTGAAAATTATTCAGCTTTATTACTATAAAAGTATTACATTTATTTATGAACTGTCTGTTATATGTTAATTATTAAAAAATTATAAGTATGATTTTCATCTTATTTTTTATGTATTCGAAAAAATATACCTTTAACCGGATTTTAAGATATTAAAATTCACCTCTAAATTATTTATGTAGTGCATAATTATGCAAATTTTATATATTTATTTATTTGTTCATTAACTTTATAAATCAAATGTGTATCATAAAGATTTTGGTATTTGTCTGTAACCTTTGATAAAAAAATTACCATAAGCCATTTTAGAATATTTGTCCCCTTCGTAAAACTTTCCTGTCATTTCATCCTTGTATACTATTTTTAGACCTTAAAAAAAGAACGAATCCAAACTGGTTCTTTATTTTTTAATGCACTTTACCAGATAAAAATTGATTACAGTTTCATGCTGTACATTAATTATTTCATTACAATTTCGTGCTGCATATGTGTATATTTTATTATGAGTGAGGAGTTGTTTGAAAACACTATTTATAATAATTAATTAACCATTATTTTTATCCTTGGATGTATTTTCAACAGTTTATTAAACAGTTGACATTTTTTGTTCGTTAGAAATATGCAAATTAGTACAAGTAGAGACGTCAATCTGGATAATTGAAATACAATAAATCATGTCATAAATCACTTTCCAAGCAATAATCTTTAAAATAAATCATCATTCGAAAGAAAATAAAGAGAGGACGAAAGAAAGTCAGTTAATGTCTGATCGCTAAACGCTTTTCTAATTTCTAAGCAAACAAACCGGGTTGTTCTAATTATCGTGCATCAGAACCGATCGATTTGTGAAAGAAATAAAATATAATAAATTAATTAACCACCGCTGCCACTCACGCCCACAATTAGTGTTTGTCGTTTGCCTTTGTTACAAAAAATAACAGTTAACGGAAAATTGGGTCTCGACACACATTTTTTTATTTTAATTCGATCCGTTCGCGGGCGGAAACGAAGCGTTATTCAAATCGCGCTCAACTTTTAACGTGGAGAACGGAGAAACGTATTGAATCGGGTTTCCGTGAAGATAAGTGCAGGATTGTGAATAGTATGCACATATCATGAATAAATTTATTACAATGATGGCATTGAAAAAAAATTGCGGACAATATGTTAAACAGTTTCAAGGAGACAAATTTAAAGCGGAGGAAGTTATTTGTGTGCTAAAGTAGAAAAAATCGATTGTGAAACTGTTTCGGACGGTTTCACGTTAATTTTATTTGTGCGAATGGGATTTTTACATTGCACAATTTTTAACAAAAGGAATATTATTAATAATTGTACCATTAACTTGTTTTGAACATAATTTATTTTAAATTTTAGTTTAATGATAAATGGATCTCCTTTTAATACATATTAATCGTGAGCACAATAAAAATAAACGATTTATTTGTTAAATTTATAAATCGGCTTAATATCTATTTAAAATAAATTACGGTAAATTAAATGCAAGTAAAAACCACACGAAACGGTACATTTTCGAAGTGCATGTTCATTGATAGTTGTCGGGCCGGTCCGAAATAGGAACGGTTGCGTTGTTGAAAATTTGTGAGCCGGATCAGCTGATTTAAAGGGCCTTGACCTAGGGACCAGTAAAATTGAGGTGCGTTCAACGCTAACCCACATTTCGGAACGTATACCGTTCGAATCTCCGCGGTGCCACCGCGGTGGCGTTCGATAAGTCACCGCTTTCTAAAATTCGTCGCCGGTTCATCATCGGATTTCCGCAAAACCACACTAAATCATACCAATTGCAATTTCCAGGAAAACTTTCTAAGAGTGTTGGGGAAAAAATTGAGAATTTTCGCGGTGGTTATTAAATGGAAAACAACGAAAGCGTGAACACCAGGACTATGCACGAGTGCGTTTGATTTTCCATTAACACGCGCGATTATTAATGTGGAGGTTGACGCGAGAAAAAGGGCACGGCTGAATTGAAATCTGGGACGCTTAATTAAGCCACCCGAAAACTGCGATTTACGAGCGTAATTGTTCTTCGCATACTATTTTACACTTTCCTAAACATTATCTGTTGATTCGTCGCCAAATCAAAATAAAAATGATCTTAAAGCGATGATCTTACATAAATATTAGATAAGAACTTGTTTGCTCAAGATGAAACTGTTTATCTACGCTTTCTTCAGTTGTATAATTTGAAGACAATTAACACAACAATAAAATGGTGCCGCCATTACCAGACATTAAACTTAGACAATGATGCTGATATGTTCTTATTACTGCAACAACATTCCTTTTTCAAAAACACTCAGTAAAACATTTCAAATATTTGTTATGATCTCATTTTTTGCACTTGTCACACCCAATACGTTACTAATCATAAACATTTCAATCTCTAACAAAGTGCTTTTTAATTGACTTAATCACAAAATCAAAACCAAATGGCATCGATTAATTAATATTATTATTAGTGGTGCCTTCTCAGATGAGGCAGGTGAAGCAGTGCCTCACCTATGAAAATGATTTTATTAACATAACGTTAATATTAAAAACTACATCTTTTATCTTTTTATTGTTTAAAATAGAATATAGCAATAACAATTTTACATTAAATATCAACGAATATTTTGTGTACAAGTTCTCCAGAGGTACTTTTAAATGCGCCTCTTCGCGCCAATTCGTTTCATCAGTAAATCTTCATTATTTTAAGGCTATTTTCATTAAATAAATGTGTATTTCCAGTTTAAATTACTATGACAAAATGTTTGATGTTAAAGAATAACTTTAACAAATACTGGATAAAAAACGAGTTTACCATATTTTGGTACGATAAACTTGAGTGGGTAACGAGAAGTACAGTCATGAATAAATTATTTTGCTGGCCATGAATTTTATTTTCAAAAGGTAGTGAAGATATTTAGTATAAAAGGGGTTTTTGTGATTTGAAAAATCTCTCTATCGGAGTAAATTTACATGACAAAAGAACTGGTCATTCGAATTGTATGTTGTTAATTATGCGTATATAAAAATAAAATATTATTTTCCAAAAAAGAAAAGAACAACCTTCAACCAACGCAATATTTTAATTATCAGTCGTTTATTGCAGGTTTTAAGATGAAGTCAATATTATGGCTGCCCTTGCTGTGTTCTACCGTTTTATCCCAAAGCTTCTCCAACAACCCGAACTCAGCTCAAATATCCTCCGCAATCAGCGTGTCCGAAGACCAGTTCCTCCAAGACCAAGTTCATAATTTACCGCAAAACGTCGCCCAAACCCTCCCCCAAAACGCCGAGCAAAGAAACTATCAACCGAACCAACTCAATACCTTCAGCCAAGACGGACAAGTGGACAATTACAATATAGGATGGAACTATCATGATTTCGACGCGATGACGCAGTTTTTAAGGGACACGACGAGAAGATATCCATCATTGACCGCTCTCTATTCCATCGGAAAATCGGTGCAAGGACGCGACTTGTGGGTCATGGTCGTGTCGGCTTCCCCCTACGAACACATGATCGGCAAACCGGACGTAAAATACATCGGGAACATACATGGCAATGAAGCTGTCAGCAAAGAACTGCTCCTCCATCTCATACACGTAAATTTACACAATGATGTATTGACATTTATAAAAACGTTTGTAATTACAGTATTTAACTACAAGTTACGCGACTGATCCGTATGTGCGGTGGCTGCTGGACAATACAAGGATTCACATCCTCCCGTCCATGAACCCGGACGGCTTCGAGGTGTCCAAAGAAGGTACATGCGACGGAGGACAGGGTAGATACAACGCCAGAGGTTTCGACTTGAACCGCAACTTCCCCGACTACTTCAAACAGAACAACAAGCGAGTACAACCGGAAACAGAGGCGGTCAAAGAGTGGGTCTCCAAGATTCAATTTGTGTTGTCTGGAAGTTTGCATGGGGGCGCTCTGGTGGCCAGCTATCCTTTCGACAACACTCCTAACTCCCGTAAGTACTGGACTTAAATGTAGTTTATGTGAAAGTAAATTATTATGTAGCCATTTCTGCTGCAAGGATTGTGCAGGTCTTCGGCCTTGTGCTCTTGTAAGTACGGGGAAAGGGGGTAATATTAATGGGGTGCAGGTTTGACCGTGTTTTTGTGTTTTAGTATTCCTGTCTTATTCGTCAGCACCATCCTTGACACCTGACGATGATGTCTTCAAACATCTCGCCTTGACTTACTCCACCAACCATGCTAAGATGAGTCGCGGTGTCTCTTGTAAGCAATCTCAACAATCATTCAAGAGGGTATGATTAATTACGGTGTAGTTTCTTATGGAAAAAATGTTATTTTTTTTATCTTTTAAGGGTATCACAAACGGTGCTGAATGGTACCCACTAACTGGAGGCATGCAGGACTACAACTACGTTTGGTACGGCTGTATGGAGGTCACACTAGAAGTGTCTTGTTGTAAATATCCTCCAGCCCACGAGTTACCGAAATATTGGGAGGACAACAAAATGGTAACTTTTCTTCACACTTTGACTTATTTAGTTACTTATTTTATAATTCTATGTTGTAGTCGTTGATTAAGTATTTGGCTGAAGCTCACAGAGGCGTTCACGGTTTCGTAATGGACGAAAACGGCAACCCAGTAGAAAAAGCATCTTTGAAAGTAAAATCTAGAGATGTAGGTTTCCAGTCTACGAAATATGGAGAGTTCTGGAGGATTTTGTTGCCAGGCGTCTACACATTAGAAGTATACGCCGACGGTTACGTGCCAAGGGAGCTCGACTTCATGGTTGTCGAAGAACATCCCACTTTGTTGAATGTTACCCTCCATGCTGCAAAGGTATGATTTTTACCAAAATTTGGTGTTTGTGTAAAAATTTTGGTGGTGGTTTCGTGCCTTGTAAATACAAAATTGGAATTTGCAGCCTGGTCAAGCGTTTAAGCCGCCAGTTACGTCGCCGCCGGTTTCGATGTTGTCTGTACATAAAGAACAACTTCCAACCACCGATTTTCAATTTCCCGACGACTAATTATTATGTAAATACGTGGTCGATTTTCTAAGTTACAGTAAGTACTCATCAGCTTCAGCTGCTTTCATTAACTGGAGGGAGGATCGTCTGTGATGGCTTGAACTGCTTTTGCTTTATGTTTATCTTCTTCTAGCAATTGCCCAAGTAGTAGTAATTGATGGTTGAAGCTATAGTATTGTGTTAACATTTTCCTACTGTCATAAATAACTTTTTGAAATTTTGTTTTTTGTTCTTAGAGAAAGGATGGACATTATTACAGACCCCACGCACCAGTTTTCCACCACAGAGTACCGCAAATACCCCAACAACAAGCCCAAGAAAGTGGAATCATCTCGTCGATCACAAGCGGATTCTCTAACTTAGTCAACTATTTTGGTTAATTTCACGTGCAAGTGCAAACTTGGAACGTATTCTCTTAATTGAAATGTACAAAAATTCAAAAACCAACTAGATTAACCCACAATAAATCCAAAGTGGGCTTGAAGAAGCGACAGCTCTCTTAGCTAGTCTTAGACACTGCCTTATTGGTTTTTGAACCCGTATTTATTAAATTTTTTAGTCTTCCACCATGAGCAGTTGTTGAAACTTGCCTTCCTGTATGTTAATTATGTGTTATTTATGTTCCCGCACTGTTTTAATTTATTGGCACTGCAAGTACAGTAGTTTTAATGTTCTGGTCTCAGGTACTTTAAGAAAAACACAATGTAGTAAGAATTGTTAATATAACAATTTTAGTTCCACTGTTATCACTTGTTATATAGACTGTTATAATTTATTCTGTAAGTAAAATAAAAATAAATATTAAACATATAAGAGTTTTATTAAAAAATATAATGATACAAAAATTGATTATACTGAAATATTTCTGCAGGCTTGAAAGGCTGCAATAAAAGCGGTAAGTTGAATATTCTCATTGGTTCCTGCACATAAACTACTTTCAATTGTTGCCATGTCATCCAACAATTTGGCCATGATGGCAAAGGGAAATTCGACTAAAAAACAATATGATTAGCAACATACAATATTTCACTTTTAATCATATATACTTCTGTGAACATATTTATGAACTTCTGTTAAAATATCCTGCAGAGCCAAACCTTTCACAGTCTTCAATTCTTTGATATCTAAAAATTAATTAATTAAAATTACATTTTTTAATAAGAAATAAATGTAAAGTAATTACTTTTGTAGGTAGTTTTGAAATCGCTATTCAGTAACCATTTAACTATGTTTTCAATATCACTTCTGAGGGGATGTCCGACACAAGTATAAACAGTGTCTTCTGTAACTTCTTTGTAAGCTAACCAAGTACTTTGAAGGACGTTCAAAACTTTTCTCATATCACCATTCGCTAAAGTAATCAATGCTTCTTTACCATCTTCTGTAATTTTAACACTAGAAAACAACATTATTAAAATTTTTAACAATTTAAATGTTTCTAAATTTACTTTTCTTGTTCCACTACAAAGTCCAATCGGGGACGAATCAGTGCCGGAGACAACGGACCAAATCTGAACCGAGTGCAACGTGAATGTAGGGCAGGGATTATTTTACCGAGGTAGTTGCAAATAATGCAAAATCTTGTATTTTCCGTGTATTTTTCTATAACTATAAAAATAAAAAAAATATTAAACTTCTATACAAAATTATTTTATGATATAAATAAAAGACAATAGAGTGAAGTATATGTTTTATTTTGTATTACAGTACAAATTATGGAAAGACAACTTCACTGTAACGAGCAAACCGAAGTATTTGTTTGAACGACCGCACTTTTAGATCTATCAGTCGAAGGTACGATAAGTTCAGCTCGTACAACGGGAGCCTGTTTCTCTTTTTCTAATTTTGAGAGGCAAATACCAAAATGCTTTCCTATTAATTCCGATAATGAACCATTCACCTTAACAAAACAATAATGATTTTTAACTGTCACAGTTTATCTTTTAGGAACTTACTGCCTCTCCAGTTTTGGCGGAAACTATGTAACCTAAAAGATTGTTTTCTATTTGAAATTGTCTGGTTTTGTCCAGTCGGACAGCTCTGCTATGTTCCACATCACCTGAAAAATACGATTTATTTATTTGTTATATATAAATATGTATAATTAATAATGATGATTACTTTTATTGCCGAAAATGGCACAAGTGACTGAGTTACTAACAGCTTCAGAAACTGCTCTAATCCAAACAGACATGTTTTCAAAACTTGTCGAGTTTGTAATGTCGTAGACAAGTATGACCATCTAAAACAAATAACTGTAAAAATGTAATATATATATATATGGTTTAAAGAACGTACATTAGCTTTGAATAAGTAATTTTTAACCATGGGGCCCCTAAGATCAACACCGCCACTCAAATCGGAAATTCTGATGGTAATTTCATGTTTACCAGGCAAAATTAGACGTTTTATATAAAAATCAGCACCGATAGTTTGCGTGTATTGTCTTGAAAATTCGTCAAAACAGAACCTCCTCACTAAACTCGTCTACAATTAAAAAAATTAGTATAAAATAATACAGTATAAGAAAAAACACTTTTCCAACGCCACAGTCGCCCACAACGACCAACCGGAGCTGTTTTTCCGCCGTCTCCTCCTCGGAATCACTCATCCTGCTCACATCACCATAACAATACGTGTATAAGTGCCACTTATTATTCCTTCTGTAACCTGCATTGAATTTCGCATTACAATTTTAATGTTCTCGGATGTATAAAAGTCCGTAGTTCGGTGGCGAGAGCCATCAGTATCGCAAGATGGGTCGGAAGCTTCTGGTTGTCTTGTTACTGGTCCTCGCCGATGTGGTCGTCGGTTGCCTTATCACCAATTGTCCAAGGGGCGGAAAGAGGAGCGGCAAGTTCGAGCTAATGGAACCCAACATCAAATCCGTAAGCATAATTATTCAATATATAAGTGGACAATTTAATAGAAATTAGATGGCGCAACAGATAGTTCCAGGTTTCTGTAATTTTATCTTCTCTATCTCGTAATTTTGTAGTGCGTTTCCTGCGGTCCAGGACACACAGGCCAGTGTTTCGGACCAAGCATATGTTGCGGCCCCTTCGGTTGTCTAATGGGTACGTCCGAAACTATCCGGTGCCAAAGGGAAGGATTCTTTCAAGAGCGAGAACCGTGCATTGCCGGTAGCTCGTTTTGTCGCAAAAATACTGGAAGATGTGCCATTGATGGGATTTGTTGCAATCAAGGTCAGAGATAAATTAATTTTTCGCATTTATTTGATATTAAACAACGTAGGACTTGCTATAAAAAACTTATTTAATATTAAATTTGTGATAAAACTTTTATTGCGTGTTCAAGCTTTTATTGAGTGGTAACACGCAAATATCAATGATCTAAAATTTTCCAGCAAAACAATAGAATTAATGACTAAAATAATTTTCTTATATTCACAGAAGTTATGAATAATAACACAACAATAAATCATTAAAAGTAATATTATATCGATTTTATCATCATTTTAATTGGATAAATTAATAAATTTATAATTTTATAGAAAGTTGCCACGTAGACAAACATTGTTCATTGGACGAAAAAAAGTCGTCGGAAAATTTAATGGGAATGGAACTGTACAACCTAATGAACTATCCATTGGACATCGTCAACGAAAACTGAAAGACTAAAACGAACTGACACTAAATCAACCACGTATAATGTTTAATCTAATGTTGTATATCTAAATATACTAATATATTTAAGTGCATTTATTGAGAAGAAGTCCTAAAGATCCATATAATAATAACAATAATAATAAATAAAAATATTTAATTAAAATCTATGCCTTTTATTTTTATTGTACTTACCTGGTTAGAAGTTAAAAATATACTGGTCAATCCAGATTGTTCGGACCTAATTAATAAAACAGGAACACAGATCCGTACTTGTGCCATCAAAATAAACAACACTTTAATTAATAATTAATTAGCGTTGTATTACTATAAAATATCTTTTTAAAACATAAGTGATGCTACGCTAAATAGCAATTTTGGCGAATGCGCCGGTGTTTCTTGTACAGTCAGAACATGATTACATATATTAAGTAGGTGAGTACGGCTCATGTTGTCGTCCAGGTTATTTCCGACGATACAAACAAAATTGGCAATCGCCAATCGTCACAACCGACACTGTTATGTTAATGAACGTTTATTTTAATGTTTATGCGTTCATCAGTAATATTTTATTCATATTTTAAACTGGAACAAATCCTGTTTAACACTGATAATTATCAGTAATAAATATGGATTGTAATGCGATATCATTTATGCAAGCAAACGATAAGATTACGGAACATTAAAACGTAAATCCGCCAATATGTATTTGTAAACGGTTTCCCGTTCACACCTGAAGGTTGATTGGTATCATTTGGCGTGACCAAAAACGCAACGATTGTAAATATACAAGAGTTGACGTGGTGCCATGGTGTATTACCAGCTGTTGTCTGTTAATGATGTCATCAACGAGTGTGAGTAAATAATGTATCGAAAAAAAATATTACAAGGATAACGGGATTAAATTTATATTATTCAGTTGCTGATGCGTAAATTGTTTCATTAATTACTGATAAAAAGAAAATTCTAGAGAAAAAAATGTACATATAAATTTAGATAAAATAACTGCAAAAAACTAAAAATTTTTGTTATTTTTAACATATTAATATTATAAATATTTCAACATACTGATATTTAATAAAAATATTTTTGTTTCTTAAAAAAAATTTAAAATTTTACTTTAAGAAAAAATAAATTCAATTTAAATTATTTTCAATAAAAAAAGAATGTTATACATAAATATTTTTACTAATCTTAAACTTACTTCTTCTGAGACAACTTTGTGCTTCCATGGTCATTGCATCAGCTTCATCCAGAATTACTAACTTGAAACCAGTATGAAACATATTTCTGGTGCTGGCGAAGGTCTGAACAGCATTCTGAACAATTTTAATACCCCTATCGTCGGAAGCGTTCAACTCCAAAACCTAAGACCAACAAATTGAGACCTTATTTATTTATATTGTTTATTATTGTGATTACTCTACCATTTTTCCATATTCTGCCGGTGTGTACAATTGCTTGGCACATGCTAATATTGTGCTTGTTTTACCGGTTCCCGGTGGTCCGTAGAATAGTAAATGGGGAAACTGATCGTCGTTTATGAATTTTGTTACTGGAAAGTTATTGTTAATAAGTTGAAAACAATGCAAAAGTACAACGAACCTGTTTTGATTATATCGTCGTGAGAAACAAGTTCCTCCAATTTGTTTGGCCGGTATTTTTCAACCCTATAAAAATACAAAAATAGTATATTTTATCCTTCTTGAACAGTTTTCAACTAACCATGGCAGATTAACGCGTTTTTCTTCCATTTGGACCATTTTGAATAGGTGTTTGAAAAATTTTTAGGTTAATAACTTACTGTTTTGGCGGGACAGGTTAGGCAACTAATGTTACCCATTCTGCATTGCTCTTAAAATAAAAATAACTTAAAATTCTTTATAATAATTTATATTATTTTAATCAAAACTAATTTAAGTATTTTATTATAATAATTATCAAATAAATTTAAATAAAAAGTGTAGAATGGGAACTCGATCTGACAGTTCTAGTAAAATGGCGTGGTAAACAAAAATTTATATTGGGGACACTGAAAGTGGCTGACAAATACAAAGCAAATGTCAGTGGTTTTATAAAGTGTCAAAACAAAGGGATTTTTATCAGCTGTTCGACAGTTTTGATTTAATTCCATTACACTAATTCTGTTATTAATTCTCAATCGATTTACTTGCGTTATTCTGATTGTTTACGCCCCACAGTTCGTGTATTAATTACTAGCAGTTTACTGATATTGAACTGATGATTCACTATTAAGTAACGAATATTTAATTACTTATTGTTAGTGCGTTTTAATATTTTCAAAAAATGTACTCGGCCTTAAACGAAGAGTCGATTAATAACTGTGATAGTGCTAGTGATGACAGCAACTATGATGATGAGGATGAAACCACCCAAATTGTTGCACCTGATGGTAAAATATTGTTTTATTTGTCCACAACTATAAATATAGTTTTATTCTTAAAGATAGATTAAGTTTTTGTTTAAATAATTAAAAGTTATTATAAAAAAGTGGGCTTAAATGCACTTATATTAATACATAACTTTGTTTATGAATAGTGTCCATATAAATATTTTCAAATACATAGTCTTTAATTGCTTCATTTTGTTTTTGTATGATGATTCATTTTTATTTCTTATTAGGAAATGATAACACAAGACAAATGGACAAAGTCTATAAGTCTATGAGAAAACAGTTTATATTTGGATAGATTAACGTATTAGTAATATATACTCATATATTATATACAATAAATAAATACTGCATAATTAACCCAAGTACAATAAATTATTAAATTCTTGTTGAATGAGCAAAATTCCTTTGTTAAATTACTGTCCGTTCATCACTAATGAAACAAGGACAATTTATTAACGACCATAAATAAACATGTTTGTTTTCAGTCGAGGACACGAAGGATTGCATGAAGTCTCGCCACATCCTCGGCATCCTGGGTTTCCTCGGCTTCGCCAACGTGTACGCGATGCGAGTCAATCTGTCGGTCGCGATCGTGGCTATGGTGAACAACACCATGATCCCCCAACCAACCAACAACAACTCGTTCGAACATTGTCCCGTTCCGAATATCACCAACGGCACAACACCCGTAATTTTCCTTTGATACATTTGTCGCTCACAATATTAATTGCTATAATTGTTTTAGTCAAATGGGGAATTCAATTGGGATGAACAGACGCAGGGCATCGTTTTGGGTTCGTTTTTTTACGGTTACGTGCTGACCCAAGTACCTGGAGGTAGACTCGCTGAACTGTTGGGTGGCAAAAGAGTTTATGGGTTAGGGGTGCTTGTCACCGCTATTTTTACATTCCTGAGTCCGATTGCCGCGAAAATTAACTTTCCACTATTCATTATCGTCAGGATTTTGGAAGGAATGGGCGAGGTACGATCGCTGTTTTAATTATTGTCACGTGAAATTAATGTTTTTTTTTTGCATATTTTAAGGGCGTTACGTTTCCTTCGATGCATGCAATGTTGGCTCGTTGGATTCCACCGTTGGAACGCAGCAAATTCGCCGCTTACGTTTATGCCGGTTCGTAGAGTTCACGCATCTAAGCTATCTATAATAAATATTAAACGATTTCAGGTGCAAACTTCGGTACTATAATATCGTTACCATTGAGCGGCTGGTTGTGCTCGTTGGAGTTCATGGGAGGCTGGCCGTTGTGTTTCTATTTGTTTGGTTTTTTGGGCTTCATATGGTTTTTCTTTTGGATGTACTTGGTGTACGACAATCCGCAGGTGCATCCCCGCATTTGTCCGCAAGAGAAGGCGTTTATTTTAGCGAGCATTGGACCACAGGACGAAGACGACAAACGATCGATACCGTGGAGAAGTCTGGCCACTTGCGTGCCCCTGTGGGCCATTCTGATAACGCAGTGCGGACAGTCGTGGGCTTTTTACACCCAGCTGACCGAGTTACCAACTTACATGGCTCAAGTGTTGCATTTTGATATACAATCTGTAAGAAATCTTGAATGTTGTGCCTTGAAATGATTAATTTAACTTGCGTTTATGTGTGGTTTCAGGATGCCCTTCTGTCCGCAATTCCTTATTTTACGAGTTGGTGGTGCGGTATTTTAACAAGTATCTTTGCGGATTGGTTACTGAGCAAGAATTACCTGTCCCTATCCACTTCTTACAAAGTTTTCAATTCTATTAGTATGTATATCTACATTAAACCAACCATTAATACTAATTAACAATGTTTAGGTTCAATAGTGCCGTCTTTGGGTTTACTGGGCGTCGCGTACGTGGGTTGCGATCGTCTTTCGGTACAATTATTGTTGGCGCTTCCCGGTGCTTTAGCAGGCGCCGTATACGCTGGCAATCAAATGAACCACATCGCCTTAAGTCCCAAATATGCCGGCACCATGTACGGAATTACTAATGCGGCCGCCAATATGTGCGGTTTCCTAGCGCCTTACGTCATTGGCCTCATCATCGAGGGACGCGTAAGTTTAATAGTTTTTTGTACAACTTTCTGATTATATAGTTTTTTTCTTGTCTGTAGGAAACGCTGGGACAGTGGAGGATGGTATTTTATCTGGCTGCAGGGATAAACATCGGCACGAATCTGTTTTATGTGGCGTTCGCGAGTGCCAGAGAACAGCCGTGGTCCAGATCGCAGAGATTAAGCACGACTAACTGACAGGCGCTTTATTTGGCCATGTTGGTCGACGCCTAAGTTTAACTGTTATTGTTTTAATTTTGTACATATTTAGCAGGATGATTTATGTAATCTATTGTAGGGAGATAAGACAAAAAACAATGTGATCTTTATATACAGGTTTATAGAATTATTAAAGTGTAAGCTTTAATGGTACCAACATATTGTTTATAAACACTTAATCCTGTATTATATAATTGATTTATTGAGGTGGAGCACTTGTTTTATGTGATTTCTTTGTGTTGCCTCGAATTATTCTTGACACAAGGTGAGAATTAAAATGAGTGCTTTGAAAAAAATATCCGCCGAAATTTCCTGGTACTATGTTAATGTGATACTTAATTATTAAGCATAGTTTTCATATTTAATTATGTAAATTGATGTATATCTTCTTATCAAATCTCCTAAGTTATTGCATTTACATTTTAGATGATACCAATCAGAAATTTATTGTATAAGTCATACAGTATAGTATATGTGATAAAAACAGCACATTGGGAAAATCTCTTTCCAATAAATTGTGGATTCTTGTTTATCTGAGTTTTTAGTTATTAAGGTGCTATTGTCTTGATTTTGGTTCTTTTTATAAGTATTATGTAACTTTTTTGTAGCATTTGCTCATTTCATAGTCAATTATATGTGACAATTACTTTTTATTTTGCTCAAGTATATTTTTATTAAAACATCTGTAGATAGGAAAAATATACAAAAATGTATACATTTTTATCAACTATAAATAAATATATTTTACCTTAAATTGTGTTTTATAATTAGATAATTTTGAAAAAAGAATACATTAATTTCAACACGTTTTTTTCTTTTTCTTATATTGTAGGTACTCCTAAATAACTGAGGTATACATTGCTAAAATAGACGTTTGCTGCCAAAAATGTACACTCTTCCCATTTAAAAATATTTTGTTTTTATTTTGAATGACAATTTGTATTCGTTTTATAAACTTTGATACTCTTAGTATATTCTTATTATTTATATAATTTCTCACGCTTATTTCAACGTTAATATATATTGTGGAAAATTTTATTTCTGTAAAAAGATATATTTGAGTATATTGGAAAAATAACTTTGAGTAAACTGTAGATTTTTATTATAGTTTAAGTGCTAATATTTTGAATTCAGTTCTTTTTAGTATTATATAACCTTTTCGTATTAACTGCTCAAGTCAATAATATCACAATTACATTTTATTGTTAAAATTTTTATTAAAATATTTGTAAATAAGGAAAACATAGATGTATATATTTTTATCAACTATGAATAAAATTATTTTACCTTAGAATGGGATTTTTAATTAAATAATTTTTGAAAGAAAAATACGTTAATTTGAAAACACTGTTTATTGTTAAATAGAAAATGTGTTACAGATTTACAAAAGAATTAAATAATAAGTTTCTTTGGAAACATGTAAATGACAGCCCAAACTCTTATAACTCTTTCTTGGCATTGGAAATGGCAGGCACTGCGGTAGTGTCACTTAAAAAACTCTGAGGTATATCATTGCCAAAATAGACCTTGCTATTCGCCGCCAACGACTCATACTTCTTCAACTCTATGTACTCTTTAGTCAACAGTTCCTTATTAATTTTCGCCAACTGACTCAACTTGTAAAACTCCGCATCCGCCATGCTTTTTTGCTTGGCAACGTGCATCTCGTCTTCTATTTGCGAAATCTTCTGCAACGACTCTTTCTCCATGATCTTCTGTTCGTATTGGATCTTAGCGACTTGTGCCTCCTTTTCAGCTTCGATTATTGCTCGTTTCCTTTCAGTTTCTGCATCTTTTTCTACTACCTTTTGGTGTTGCGTAGCTATTAGCAGCTTAGTCTTTTCCCCCTCCATCAGTTCGTAGTTTTTCCGGATCACTTCTGGAATTTTTGGCTTGGTAACGCGTACCGCTTGTATTGTCAATCCTGGTGCCATTTCATTTAGATCTCTTTGCAGAGCCGTTTTCAAATTTTCATCTATCTGATCGAAGAGATCAATATAGACTTCATGCAAGGTATGGATGCTGCAAAATTGATTCAATTCATGATGGACTTTGTTGAATATTAACGTTTTATCATAGTCGGCAGTGTAGTTTCTAACTATATCCATTACTGAACAAATTGAATATATTAGGTATATTGTTCCTTTTAATTTTTAAACAATATAACTTACCACTTGATGCTTTTAAATGATTGACAACTTCAATTCTATCAAAATAAATCATTACGCCGCCACTTGTACCACATGGTACATTTTTTACTTCGTCAGTTTGCAGTGTGACCTAAACATGTATACCAATTTAATTTATTATTTAAATATTAATAGAATTCATACTTGTACAGATTTATAGCTAGTAATTACAGGCAACATCATGTGATAACCTGGTTCACTTGTTTTCGGTAGTACAGCTCCTCCCTAGAAATTATTGTTTAATAGGATACATATTACAATATATAAATAAGAACGTACACGGTAATAAACGCCAACATGTCCTTCTTCAATTCGGTGCAACGAATAATTAAAAACCAAAACAAGGCACATACAAATCGAGCCTATAATAGCGTGTTCCATCAAGTACGACATTCTGAAAAGATTTTATGCTGCGTTATTAACTCATCAGATTAATTATTAAAATGGTTGATTTTTATTGGAAATCTTTAAATGTTTCCGTAACAACCGAATTAACATCGTTGGTTAGGTTTTTGTTTGCGGTATGACAGTTTTATAAACTGTGAAAATCAAAAAGTCATTGATACAAACACAACAAAATGTAACAAGGGTTGCCTATCACAATGAAATTACGAACTCAACATTGCGAAAACAAACTACACATATCATCAACAAGTGCAAATGGTCCCATTATTAAAAAAACCCCTCCCCACCATCAAAAATCGTACCCCTCGAAAACAACGGTTTTCCCCCATTGTTCCTCGCCCCACCTTTGAACAAGATCACCGTTTGCGGCTCACACATCGACGCCAGGCCGTCCGAAAACGACGCAAAGTGGCGAGTGTGCGTGCGAAATTCAAAAAGCGACGTATCGATCCGTTTTCCCGGTGCTACACCCACAACCACAACACAAGAACGACGATCTCGACGAAACGGACGGGCCATAGAAAGTGGAATTTAAAATGTCAGGTAAATAAAACAGTACGGTTGTTCCGTTGCGTTTTTTCTGTACCGTGAAAGAATTTCCGACCGCATAAACAATACGACCGCGTCACTATTTAAAACCGTGTATTATTCAATTAGCGCTCATTCATCGCGAATTGTGAATGAATGAATAGTTGTTAACAAGTTATTGTCATTCTTTTTGTTATTTTTCGCTTCCTTAAAATAATATTTGAAATTATATATATTTTACTTGTGGTTTTGTCCGAGGATTATGTTAATAATAAGTAACAATTATTTGAATTTAAATATATATATTTCATATTCTAATAAGACTATTAAATTTGCTGTCAATTATTTATTTTTATTCTGAGCAATAATTAAAAAAAATAAAATTTTATAAAAATATTATTTTTAATAAATTTAACATATAATGTGTAAAAATTTAATCCTTCCGGATTAAATTTTGTGTGTGTGTGTTTACTCCCTTAAGATTCATTTGAAATAGTGTTGAAGAACTGCATACAAAAATAGAAATAGAGTGTTCGTGACGAAATGTTTATTTTCATTATGAATATGGGTCGCAGGAAGTTCAAATTTACATGGGCCACGCACAAATAACCATTGTTGTTGGTACTTTCGCTTGTGATAACGATAAAAACACGCACGTTTAGAAATCTAAACGCAAGTTGTATAAATTTCGTTCTACTAAAGCCTCGTAATTAATTTTTAAAACATGTTCACGTATTTCTTGAATATTTTTAAAGTAAAATAACATTTCTATGTTAGTTTATTTTTTTACAACTATATTGTTTGGTTTTCTGCAGTTTCAGAAAACATTCTCACAGATTAATAATATGCATCGCAGCGCAGATTTCCGATTCGAAATCAGCAAAATAAGCATTTCTTTGAATTATCTGCACCTTCATTAAAATAGCGCCGATTAAACAAACAGTTGTCAGATAAAACAATTTTTATCCCGTTATTACATAATCAAAGTCTGGAGTTTAATGTACTTATAAAAGCGTTCGGAATTAGAAAATGTTAAAAAAACACATTGTTACGTTTTAATCGCGGTTCTATTTATAAAGTGCTAATCTGGAAACTCGATACGTTACATGCGGGTTGAAACATTTAATCTTTTTTGTTCGAATTGCAGACCGAGACCGGGATTACATAGGATTTGCAACGTTACCGGATCAGGTGCACCGAAAATCGGTTAAGAGAGGATTTGACTTCACCCTGATGGTGGTCGGGGAGTCCGGCTTGGGGAAATCAACCCTAATCAACAGCCTCTTCCTTGAGGATCTGTATAAGAATCGCATCGTACCCGATGTCACCGAGAAAATAAAAAAGACAACCTCAATCGAAAAGAAAACCATGGAGATTGAGGAACGAGGAGTGAAACTAAGGCACGAATCGACTGGTCGATGAAAACCTTCGTTTTGATGGCGTATTAATTTTTTTAGACTGACTGTCATCGACACACCGGGCTTTGGAGACGCTGTGAATTGCGAGGACAGCTGGAAAGTCTGCACGAATTACATCGATGAACAGTTCAGACAGTATTTCACTGACGAAAGTGGTCTAAATCGTCGTAACATTCAAGATAATCGTGTACACTGTTGTCTGTATTTTATTCCTCCTTGGGGACACAGGTAAAACGATGTCTAAATTGTTCGTTAATCTTAAATAATTTTTTTATAGTCTGAGACAGATGGATTTGGAGTTAATGAAACGGTTACACAGAAAAGTCAACATTGTGTTAGTGATCGCAAAGGCAGACACGTTAACAACTTCAGAAGTCGCTAAGCTGAAGCAGAACATCATCAACGACATTAGGGCCAACGACATACAGGTAAAATCATGGTAATTAAAAATTTGACGACAACTGAAGCTGTTTTTTGCAGATGTACGAGTTTCCGGAATGTGACAGCGACGAGGACGACGAGTTCAAGCAACAAGACAAAGAACTGAAGGCGAGCGTGCCGTTTGCGGTCGTCGGCAGCAACACCACCTTGGAAGTTGCCGGCAGAAAAGTCAGAGGTCGACAGTACCCCTGGGGGGTTGTGGATGGTAAATCGAGTGTCACATTAATAAATTAGACTTCTTAGAATCACCATTTCCAGTGGAAAATCCAAAGCACAGCGACTTCATAAAACTGAGAACGATGCTCATCTCCACCCACATGCAAGATTTGAAAGACGTGACCGAGGACGTGCACTATGAGAACTTCCGAGCACAGTGCATCTCGCAGATTTCGCAGCACGCACGCGAAAGGGGGTAAGATCGGATCTTTGAACGTTTGATAAACGTTTCGGTAGTAACTTTTCCAGGAACTCTTTCAGGAAGCTGAAGCGCGACTCGAACCCCTACGATTCGGATATATCGGACACTGATCGACTGCTTCTCCAAAAGGATGAAGAAGTAATAGTTTCTCGAACAGTTAATTTTGTATACTGAAACTTTCTTTTTAGATACGGAGGATGCAGGAGATGCTGAATAAGATGCAGGAGAAGTTAAAGGTGAACGCTCAAGATACGGCAAAGAAACACGACAGTATTATTGATGTTTAGACAAAAACGAATTGATGTTAGAAGGTGTAATCACAATAATTCAATGTAATAAGTACCAAAGAAGAAGTAAACTAGTTGAAGAGTTTTTTTCATATTTATAATCGATATTAGTTATAATTTATTATGTTATTTAATAAAATTGAACGTTTTGCAAAGGCTGTTTTATTTTACAATTGCCTAGTTTCGTACGTTGGTTATTCTGTTTGATTATAACTTTTTTATTGCAACTTTTTGTGTGTTTCTTATAAATGTCTGTTTAAGAATCGTTAGCAAAATGGAATGGACATTAACGTGTAAGACAAACTTAATAAACAACTAATTAAATAATATTCTTAAATCTTTTAGGGACGATTGTAGCAGTTACTTCATCAATAGTTTTTATATTGATATTGTCTTTTATTTATTGTATATGGTATGTACCGTTTAATTTAAATCAAACAAATTTTATTTAGAAATTATTTAGTTTGTACAGAAAAACAGCAAGTACACAGCAATTCTATATAATAGAAGAAGGTGGTATGAAAACCAGTAGTTCTCTGGACGTTTTTCGACATTTTACAAGCACGGGAAATTTAAGAAATATGCCGGTATTTACGTCCGAAAATTTACCGATTTTCAAAAAACACGACACTGAGTCGGATCTACTAGATTCGATGGATTTAACTAAAAAGTAAGTAGATTTTTATTTGGAATGTTGTGACTGATTGAAATTAGATTTGAGGATTCGATTTTAAGGATCGGTTCGGTTTCCAGCAAGAAAGACGACATGGCGTCCTGTATTAGTGATGATTCAAGCAGGCATTCTTTTCATTCCGTAATTATTTTGAGAATTAAAAAATTACTTTATCTAATATTTTCTTTTAGGCTTATCCTCCGATAACGAGGCAATGTTCAGAAGCTGATGGATATGTTAGCTTTGAGGATGTTTCTCCTTGGGAATAATATAATTTCTATTCTACATAGAATATTTTGTATATTATTTTATTAATAGAAATATGAAATAAAATATTTATTCGAAATATTTAATGTCTATTAATGGTTCCAATTCTCCTATTTACTTATGCATCGTCGAGAATATATATTTTTTTAATTTAATCCTTGTTTGCAGATAACGTGAAGTTTAATATGACTATATGTTGAACTCGTAAGTGATTTATATTTTATAGTAGGTAATCTTTAATAATTACACTGTAATTTCTAATCTACAAAATTTAAACTCAAAATAATGTCATGCTATAACCTTTTTTGTATATATCAAACGCCCCTTAATTGATTTAGAGCTTTTTATACCGTTAACAACAAACTGATTGACATTTAATTTATTTACTCACAGTAAATATTTGGATTATGAAGTTTCCTATTGTAACTCATAATCAGTAAAAAGTGGTTTCCGATATGCTGTACATTTTAATTACAGTTTTTTCGATCATACAATTAATTGATTCGCAATTTACTGCTCCACTGGTAGACTGTGTGCTGAAGGTTGCTGAAATTGTTAATCCAAAGATGAATTTTATCGTTAACATTCTACATAATTCCTCCTACAACGTCGACTTTCTATTAAAATACGCAAACGAACAGAACTGGACATTCACTTTACAATCTGGAATGTTTGTTCTGCCTAAACGACGGAACAGAAACTACATGTTAATTATTGAAAATGTTCCACAACTATCTAGTTTATTAACTGCGATTGTCAATAGATCTTTGACAACAAACAGTGTGGAGCGGTTAAAAATTTTGATAGTACTTTTAAAAGACGTCCCTCATAAAGTACAACAACATTTATTAAACAAATCTATATTCGCTCCAATTTTATCGTTGACCTCGATGAAATTATATCGCTCCATTGTACCGTACTGCAAAGATAGCACCTACTTGGATACTTGTGTCAACGGCAGTTACATTTACAAATTAATGTACCTGAGAAGATTTCCTCAGGTAAGTAACTGCAAACTGAGAGTGTCATTCGTGAACTACGGTCCATATTTTATCAACTTACCAAACAACACAGTGTCAAATCAGTATTCAGACAAAGGTATTGAGTACAATGTACTAAACCTCATAGCTGAAAAACTAAACTTCACTATAACTTACATCACCTCCTCAATAAAATACGATTTCGGTGATGTTTATCCGAACGGCACCACCTTTGGACAGATGCGGTGGTTGAAAGACGGACAGGTCGAAATGGCTGTTAGTTCCTACATGGTAACTTTGAACAGATTTAGGTACTTCGAGGCGAGTCAACCATTCATGTATACCGCGGTTTCTTGGTGTTTGCCTCACGAACTCGTTTCCAAGCAAAAGTTGCAGTTTTTCAATTGCATCGTTTGGATATGTATACTATGCACAATGTCCACACTTTCTTTGGCCGTGTGGTATTTACATAACAGGGACAATAAAGGCGCAAGTTTCTTTTCAATAATTTATGAGATGTTTGCTGTTATTATGACAATGCCCATAAAAGTCCCAAGGATGTTTGGAGTGCGTTACATGTTAACTATTTTGTTTTTCTTCGCCTTCTACTTCAACGTGGTATTCAGAACGAGCCTCATTAGTAATTTGTCCACGAACTTCATGGAGGAAAAATATACTTCGATTGAATCAATTGAGGGAAACCTGCAACCAAGTACATTGGCAACTTTAAAGACGTATTTTATAGACAATAAACTCTTTTCCTACTTGCAGGACTGCAACGACACTCAAGAATGTCTCTACAATACAGCTCATCATAAAACCTATGCCCTGGCAATTCCTACACATCACATACAATTTTTAATACAAAACAGCAAGGATCCACAAATTAAAATCGGTATTCATTGTTTAGGAACGCCTGTAGTTTCTAATCCTTTAACCATTTATTTCAATAAAGGTTTTCCGTTTGCAAATCGTCTAAGCCAAATTGTACAACTGATTGTACAACATGGTTTTGTGGAAAAATGGCATAGTGATTATTTGAAAAAAATCACAACGGAACAAGCTTTCTCTACAGTAAATTTGAATCAGTTCAAACCTGTTGTTAATTTATATGTAATTGGGGTTATTTGTTCTATTGTTGGGTTTCTACTCGAGGTTTTGTTACATAGAATGAACATTAACTTTATTCATTATTAGTAGATAATTTGTGTTATTTTTTAAGATGAATAAACAACTTAATGAATTGTTTTAAATGTTTTAATACAATTCTGGTTGGTACGAAATATTAACTATTAAATTGATAATTGTTTTCGTCTGTCCACTTCAATTAAATTAATTTTACTATCGCAAGCGATAGACAATTTTCATTTTGATATACAGTAGATAAAGCCTAGACAATCACCATTAAAACAACTAGAACAATCATTAGTGTACCAGTTCATTATTGTAAATTGGCAATATTACAAACAGTCAAGGGCGTCCGAACAGAAAACGCAGTGTTCCACACGCGGGTCCATTAAGTGGTTCGGGTTTTATTGAATGCAACACATCATTATTCTATTGTACGTCTATTTGTGACCGAATAAGATGTGGTACGATTCGACTTAATTCAGTTAACAATATCGACTTGCGGAAACCGTATATGGGAGAATGCCGCGCTAAAACCGGACCTGAATATTCTTAAATGCAATTTTAATCCGTTGCAACGTGACCGTTCGTTTTGTAAGTGGTGTTTTGCTGTGGAACTAGAAAAGTAAGTATTTCTAGCTAATTGGCTAGCTATTTCAATTATTATAAACAAACAATTATTTTTTTAAAAAAGTCACGATCAAGGTTCGCGGTTTTGATGCATGGTTGCGACAGTTCTTGCCATTAGTTAATAAACGATTTTACTCTTCAATTATTCCACGCATTAATGTAAAATGGGTCATGAATTGATAAGGTAATTACTACTCATTATGTTTAATTGGCAATAATTTTGTTGATTACATTTCAAACGTCACAATTTAACTAAAGATTAAGTTAATTAATACATATAACTAAATTTTTGAAAAAATGTTTTTATAATATCACGTTATATTTAATATGTTCATTAAACAATTGCGTAACACATTATCTCTATCTATTACATATATTATTTTATCTATTACATATTAAATGAATTTAAAAAAAATAAATTTACAGTTCTTAACAAGTCGGCAACATCGTTAGTTAATTAATTTCATTGTTGCCACCGGTGCTAATTCTGAACAAATTTTACGCATTTCATTTTTAACAATTAACAAAGCGACTGACATTAACACGTTGTCAATAATTATTATAATAAAATTTAAACAAATTATTTAAATTCGTGAATAACAATTTCTCTTTGTTCGTGGTCTTCTTGCAATGGCAACGCCGCGTCAGCTGGAGCTGAAGTGAAAACAAAGTGTTATTTTATTTTGTTTACCCTTTTTCTGGTAAGAAACTTGCAAAATTCTAATTAAAATAACGCTCAAACTAAGAACAAACTACACTATAATTGTGTTAATTCAGACCCTGGATTGATTTCTTATTCATGGTTCCGCCTTGTTTGGGTTTTATTTTTAGGGTGTTTAATACTTAAAAGAGTTTGAATAGGTTTTCGTGACCGAGTCCATTAATTTTCTGTTAATCTAAGATTAACATGTCATTTCATAAAGGGTATTTCAATTTGTGAATAATACTTAATTAATTTACTGGGCTAAACAAGTTTTGTCAAATTGAATATTCTTTAATTCTTAAGGGATGATCAAACATTGTCCTGTATGATAAGAAAACAATGGATTGTCGCTGAATATTCTATATAATTATGTTAATTTATCCACTTCCAACACAATGAACACTTTCAAGTATGTGATTAGTTCTACTTTAGATATCCAAATTATCAGGTGAATACCATCATAAATGATTTTGAAAGCAGCATCGACATTTATTAAAGCTTATATTTGTTGCATAGTTGCGGTAATGAAAAGGTCATTTATATGCGAACTTTTAATTCATTTTAATTAAGAATAATTGTACTGCAACTCACATTTTAGTAGTAAGTAACAGCGGATCGATTTATGGTTATAAGATATTTTTAACAAATAGTAAAATTATTACATACACACATACATAACATACACACATACACACATACACATACATTATATTTATTTCTGTTATGTATGACTTAATAAATGTAATTGTTTATTGTCGGGGAAATACAATGGAATTGAAGGTGTAGTACTATTTTGTATATGTCTAAATCCAAGCAGATAAAACCTACAAACAAGATCCGCTTTGTTAAATAAATATTTGTACAAACAATATTTATGTTTGTAAAGGTTTTCCTGTATTTACTTGTTTAATTAAGGTGCACTGTAATAATTATTAACAACGACGTGTTTTAATTAAAACATTCGATATAAGTTGCATGAAAACAATTTAAAAATTAAAGTTTGCCAAAAATCCTTAACCAACATCCTAACGTTTGAACTTATAACCTTAACAAAGGCTAATTAGCAAACAAATGGATATATTGAAGCCGTTCTATATATTACTCAGTACTCGATATATATCACAACTTTACTAATCGTGTTGCGTATATGTTTGCAGGTATGATAAAAAGTATTGCCCTACAGTACCTCAACTATTTCAAGAACACTTTGAACGTCAACAGACTAAAAAGGTATATATAGTGCAAATCCACATCATCATGATTGCATTTTATGTTTGTTCTCAGCATAAGATGGATGAACAGAAAGGCTTTGCCGCACGAGGCGTATTGCCCGACACCGGTGGAACACATCGCCAACATCCTGACCCACGGGGTTTGGATCCTGCCAAGCATTTTGGGCACGATGCAATTGATCGATAGGGCAAGCACTGGCCCGCAACGTCTGTCCGCTCTGGTTTACGGCGCCACTTTGGTCTTCCTCTTCAGTGTCTCGACATCCTTCCACTGCGTCTTCTACTGCAACAAACACAGAAATTTGAAGGACGTATTGCACAGATGTGACAGAGGGATGATTTATATTTTCATTGCCGGCTCGTATTTCCCTTGGTTAACGATTGAACAATTGCCGATCGAAGGTTGGTCCTCGTCTATGAGCTGGATTGTTTGGGTTTTGGCCTTCCTCGGTATTATTTACCAGCAGACTTTCCACGAGAAGTACAAAACGTTGGAGACGCTCTTCTATTTGTTCATGGGACTCGGACCATCGCTTACGATTTTAACTGAAGTGAGTACAAAATCTTTTCGTCTTAATTAAATAATCAATTGACAATAAATGGTCTGTTTTAGCACTTAATATCAGGAATCATGGAGCTGAGCATTGGTGGCATTCTGTACGTTTTAGGGGTGATTTTTTTTAAATGTGACGGTGTCGTGCCGTTTGCGCACGCGATTTGGCATCTGTTTGTTGTTGCGGCCGCGGCTGTACATTATTATGCAATTCTGAAATATCTTTATTAGGGAGAACTTCAATTCTTTCATACCGCTATTACCATTTCAACTTCCGGATAAACGTGTTTTTTTATCATTTTTATTGTGTGCCAAAGGAAATATTTGAGAATCTTCTACAGAAATACTCATTCTTATCAGTCTCGTAAACTAAAATTAACGTCTAAATCTGTGATAGGAGAAGAATGTTATATTATGTTATTTTTTCAATTATTTTCATCTGTGATTCCGGCAATATAACTTTTCGTACCTGCAAACCAAAGACAATTACGAATCTACCAATTTTTAAAATTGTCTCTCTATTTTTACGATAGAAAACAGTTGTTAAATAGCCCACAGATTATATAGGTGTAAACTCCACAAAAGAAAACAAATTGTGTGACCAATAAATCGTGTCTTACCAAAAAGAATATAGACGACAATATAGTAGTTCGTTTAAAATAACACAGGTACCCCCTTATTTTTTAATCTGGTTATAATTTCGCATCGTTCTTTGTTTTTCAAAATTTAAACATGCAGTATTAGATTTACAAATTTCAATTTTGCCAAAAATGACCAAAAGTTATTTTGTTTTTGTACATATACATTGTAAATACATTAATTTTTATAAGGGCTAATTTTAACTTTATAGCTTCCATATTATAAAGTCAAGAAAGTATTTTAATAAACAAGGATAAGACAGGAAAATTGCGTTTGATTATCCCATACAAAATTATATTAAAAAGAAAATTTTGTGGTATTTTATTTATGTACAGGATTAAATGTGTAAGTAAGTACAACAAGAAACATAAATAGATATGCACATTACACAATTGTTTACATAATCATACCTGTCCAAAAAGAAAGCAGATACTGGTTTAGAGATATTTAAAATGATAGACTAATGTTTTTGTATCTCAATTTCTGTTCACTGTACCACCAATCTTTGTTTTTCAAAATTTAAATAGTTCCCATATTATAAAGCCAACTGTATATTAATAAACAAAGATAAAACAGGAAAAGGATGTTTAATGATTCTAAATAAAATTACAGTAAACAGGTAATACATATATTACATTACATTACATCATTAGTAAACAGATAAATTTGTGTAGTTTTATTTCTGTACATTATTAATCTTCTAAGTACAAGAACAAACTTTTCAAATGAGTAAATCAACATATATCACAGAAAAGTTGAAACTACTAATATAAATAATTATTAAAGCCATCATCAGTCACAGTTTACTCATTGGTGAGTCAGTCCAAGGTGCACTTCAAACAAATCTTTAAATAATCATGTTATACACAATAGTTTAAAGATGTTTTAATTAACAATAATATTATTTCTTAATCCTCTTCTATTTTAGCATATATTTTCAAAAATTATATTTATAAATTTCAATTTTGCCATGAAACATTTTGTTTTTATACATATACATTGTAAAGGCATTAATTATTGTAACAGCTAATTTTAATTTTGTAATTTCCATATTAGATCAAGTACATATTTTAATAAACAAGAATAAGACAAAAAATGATATTTAATTATTCTAAATGAAATTTCAATAAACATGCAATACATTTATTGTTACATCATCAATAAACAGTTGAATTTTGTAGTCTTATTTATATACGCGATTAATCTTGTACAAGTACAAGAAGATACTTTTCAAATGAGCAAATTGATCACAGAAAAGTTCACACTATTAATATAATTAATTATAAAAACCATCATTAACCACGTTTTATTCACTTGTAAGTGCACATGAAAGAAATATTTCAACAATCAAATAAATCTATGCACTAGCATCTATTTATTATAACTAACTAAAACTATAATTATTGTTTAAAGATGTTTAAAATAGGACAATAATCAGAAACAATTAAATGGGCTATATTAGATTCACAAATTTCAATTTTGCCAAAAATGTTTCATTTTGGTTTTTATACCTATGTTGTAAGTATATAAATTTAGATAAAGAGAGATATATATTTTATAGGTACCATATAATAAAATTAATTAAAAAAATATTATAATAAACTAGTATAAGACAAGAAAATGATTATTCCAAATAAAATTACAGTAAACGGGGAATAAATTTATTACTCCATCATTAGTGAACAGTTAAATTTGTGGTGTTTTATTTATGTACTTGTTTTAACTTGTAAGTACATACGAAACTTTTCAAATGAGCAAATCAACACATATCACAGAAAAGTTTAGACTACTAATATAAATAATTGTAACAATCATCATCAATCACATTTTACTCACTAGTGAGTCAGTCCATCTGATTCCTGTAAGTGCACTTCAAACAAATGTTTAAACATTGTGATAACATCTCAAAATACTGATTAATTTGTTAGTTCATTAACATTGACGATATCATTTGCGACAAAATGTGTAGAGTGTTCTAAACATTTTAAATTTAATTTTACGCTTTGGGCTCGTTTGACTTTCAGCGTCTTTAACTTCAATAAGCTTTGGTGGTTGAGGAGCTGCGCCTTTTAGTTTTCTTGTATGTTTTTCTTTTGCTTTCAAATCTTGAAATAATTCTAAAAATTGCAACAATAATAAAATTAATTAACACTAATAAAATATTTTATAAATACCTATTTTTTCATCTAATAATCTTTGGAATTGTTCTTTAAGGCTGTCCTTTTCATCAACTTCTAGCTCAAGTAATGCATTTCTTTCAATAGCAGTATTAAATGCTGTTTCTATGTCATTTACAGTTTTTTCCAAAATTCTGTGTGAAGTTTCCCATTTATCATTTATTTGCTCCAATCCTCTAATTAGTTCTTTTAGCTCTCTGTTTGACTCTGTCACTAATAAATTTTCATTCTTCAACTTTAATTGTATTTCATTTGATTCCTCAAGTTTGGCCTAAAAACTCACATTTGAAATTGCTCACAATAATGTTTTGTGTATTACCTTGTATGAATCAATTTCATTTTGCATGCTGTTTGTTTTCAAAATTAATTCATTTATTTTCTTCTCATTTTGTTCAATAGTTATTTCATATTCTCTCTCCAACTGTCTAGACTCTGTTACAAACTCATCCAGTTCCTGCTGCAGTTTGAAAATCCTATAAACCACATATGTTTTATGTATTTTTAAAAATAATTAAATAACTTACTGTTCTTGATATTCATGAGACATTATTTTCAAAAATTGACTTTCACTGTGTTTGTCACTAAATTTTGACAATTCTGCAAGATTCATTGTTGGCCAGGTGTTGTCTGTTAATTTCTGTTAGTTTTCTGGTGTTCTCATTAACTGTAAAAATCAGGTCTAATTGCTTAAGTTGTGACTCATATCAACCCACATGAGTTTACAAAATTGGAATCAACTTGTTTAAATGATATGCAATATGATTTGGTGAGTTGTTCATTGTTTTGGAAAATTTTATGTTATTAATCGATTAAACAACATTTTATTGACAAAAAAATTCATTACGAATTGGGCCATAACCTTTAATTTTGAATTCACTGGTGTAGACAAGAAGACTGTACACAGGAGAGAAAGCTTTCTACATTATCACTGCTAAATGGTTTCGGTAATTCCGTTGCGCTGGAAACAAATGCGCATTATCCTTTAAAGTTGAATTTGATATTCACTGTGATTTATTGTTGTATATTGTAATTTTGATTATATTAAATTAAATTCCTCTACATTTATTTATTTATTATAGAAATATATTTTTAAAAATTATGAAATTAGCGGTAAGAGAAAAAAATATTAAAAACACTTAAGTTCTTATAAATATTTTTCCAATCTTATAGAGTTATAAAAATCTTTAATGATTTATTTATATAACAATATCGTTTAACATTTGGTTGGTCACGTTAATATGTAATTAAATAAGTATCCAAAAATTTATTTAGTGTAATTCTAAAGATACTTGAAGATATTTGAAATTCTAAAAATATTCAGTTCTTGAATGAAAATTATTAACAAAAATATTCTTATTTATTTTTACAATAATCTAAACCACTACTATAAGTGTCTCAATATTAAGCTTTATATTTGTTTAACACTTGTAGATTCATCTATTTCTAACTTAAAAGCACCCAATATTAAAACAAATATGTAAATATCATATAAGATTCTCCAATATGAGTTATTAGATTGATGCAAAAATAATTTCGATATTTATATTGTTTAATTTTATGTGTGATTTGTAAATAATTAATTTATTAAACATAGTTATGCTGTGTATCGTTTTAAAACGTATTTTTTGCTATATCTGACTATGTTACTCGTTTTCTTTTTAAGAGTGCTCGCTAGTTTGTTTTATTACATTTAAAACGGCATGGACAAAAAGTAAATTCGCATGATTTTCTTATTTCAATTCATACTAGGCCGAAAATCTGGCGAGACAGCTCGTGACATCAGCAATGCGTTTGGCCCAGGGACTGCTAATGAACGTATGGCACAGTGGTGTTCAAAAAATTCCGCAGTGGTGACGAGAGACTTAAAGATGAAGAGGGCCGCAGCCGGTCCACCACAGGTTTTTGAATTCCGGCGAAACGATTACAGCCGAGAAGCACGCCAAGAAATTGACGAAATGCACCAGAAACTTCTACGTATGTGCTCGAGATTGGTCAACAGAAAGGGATCAATTCTGCTCCAAGCTAACGCTCGGTCGCACGTCCCACAACCGATTCCGCAGATGTTGAACGAATTGCACTGTTTCAAGCGTCTTAAAAACTTTCTGGGTAATAGATGCTTCAAAAACAAAACCAAACCTTTCACTGGCATTATCGTCTCGGTTAAACTGTATATAATACAATATTAATTGCTATATAATATATATATTATATATATATATTACACACACACACACACATATATATATATATATATATATATATTAATCTGTCGTTTTAGTTTGACTAAAACACAATCACAATAATACGCTTTATTACAACAAATGTACATTAATCCTTCAGATTTGTTTACAAAACAAAATAGTCTAAATAGATGTGAGATGTGTGGTGATGAAGAAGCAAAAGAAGGAGAATCACGTTAAGATGTTAATAAATAAGTATATTTATACAATTATAATAAATTCAATATTTTATTTTAAACATTTATTTTTATAAAATGATATCCTATTTTGATCATATGAATATAATACAATATTAATTACGATTCCACGTGTCATTTTTTGCATGGTGGTTTTTGTACAAATAAATAGTGGTAGTAGATTGGAAAGTGAATGAATATTATGAGACTAATTAAGTGAATTGAGTGTGATTATTTTATATATTTTAATTTTACTTACGTAATATAAAGGTTTTCGATCCATTTTCAGTGGTATTATTTTTAAGATTTTTGCAAAGATATTACCTTTGGATTTTCGAATTTCCCTCCTTCCACTCAAACTTTTTATCAAGTTTAAAGGTAATATCACATATTACATAGTAATTTAGTTCCCATATTACAGATTCCTGTTAGAGCTATGAATGATTATAAGTAAAACAACGCTGGGGGCGCTGTGATTGAGTCTGTGTCAAAAGTGGATTTCATATTTATTTTTGTAAACACCTATTGATAAAAAATGTCTAACAAGGCTGCAAATTTACGCGTACAACTTGGAAATATTATCGCCTCTGGCGGTACGCATAAAGATCAAGCTGAAAAGTAAATATTTTAAACTATTTTATATATCAAAAGTTATTATTATTATTTTTTTTTAAGATATCGTTCAACTCTGGAGGTTATTTTGAAAGAAACCGACAATGATTTAGTGGAATGTCTGCAAATATTCATAGAAGCCAGTAAGTATAACTAATATTCAATCGGTAATTATATAATAAAATATCTTTTTTATAGTTGTTAATGAAAATGTGAGTTTGGTAATCTCGAGACAAATCCTGAGTGAAATCAGCAACCAATTAATGAAACTTCCGGACAATGTTTCAAAAACTGTGTCGCATTATATGCTAGATAAAGTTCAACCTAGAGTGATCTCATTTGAGGAGCAAGTTGCGAGCATAAGGCAACATTTGGCGCAAATCTATGAACGCAATCAAATGTGGAAGGAGGCTGCTATGGTTTTGGTCGGTATACCACTTGAAACAGGACAGAAACAATACTCTGTTGACTATAAACTGGATACTTATTTAAAAATTGCGAGGCTGTATTTGGAAGATGATGATCCTGTACAAGCTGAGGCTTTTATCAACAGGGCTTCCTTGTTGCAAGCTGAATCTACAAATGAACAATTGCAGATTTACTATAAAGTGTGTTATGCAAGAGTTTTGGATTACAGAAGGAAGTTCATAGAAGCAGCACAAAGGTACAATGAACTGTCATACAGGGTTATAGTCAGGGAAGATGAGAGAATGAGGGCTTTAAGAAATGCCTTGGTTTGTACTGTGTTGGCCTCTGCAGGTCAGCAAAGGTCCAGAATGTTAGCAACTCTGTTCAAAGATGAAAGATGTCAACAGTTACCTGCTGTAGGGATTTTGGAGAAAATGTACTTAGAGAGGATAATCAGAAGGGATGAGCTAAGGGATTTTGAAGCTCTGTTATATCCCCATCAGAAAGCTAGTACTATTGACGGTTCAACAATTTTGGACAGAGCAGTAATTGAGCACAATCTATTATCTGCTAGTAAATTGTACAACAATATTAGTTTTGAGGAACTAGGTGCTTTGCTAGAGATCCATCCTTCAAAGGCTGAGAAAATTGCCAGCCAAATGATCACTGAGGGGAGGATGAATGGATATATTGATCAAATTGATTCTATAGTACACTTTGAAAGTAATTTTAGTTGTTACTTTTTAATATATTGTATTTAAATTTTTATTTTTTTAGCACGTGAAACGTTACCCCAATGGGACAGACAAATTCAGTCATTGTGTTATCAAGTTAACTCCATTATTGATTCCATTTCTGAAGAACATTCAGACTGGCTTATGAGAGTTATGGAAGAACAGATGATTTCATAAATATTTTTTAGTTTAGCTTTTAAGATTTTCGTTCATTTGTATTGTGATACTTTAAATAAACAATTTAAATTTATTTATGGTTTATTTCTTTATTGACTTTAAATGTTGTTTTGTATGTGTTATACAAATGGGTTTTGACCAAAAAAAAAATACTAAAGAAAAATTTAGAACTATTCTTTTTTCTTTAATACACATATCCCGTCTAAAGTGGGCGCAAATACCTCAAACTCATCAGTAGCTAATTCAGCCCTTTCTCCAGTCGCCAAAAGTACGGGAGTAGTATGTGTGTGAATACCCGCTATAGTTTTTGGAGTGCCCGCCTTCGCAACAACATCCACCGCCTGTCCGACCCTAACGGTCACGGGGGTAGGTTCCAAATTCTCGTTCAAAGTCAACAACCATCTGGGATGCATTGCCGTCACCAAAGAGAACATTAAATAATGTGCCTTGCCTAGAATTGTCGCTTGGGGCTTTAGAAGCGAAACAAGAGTTATGAGTACACCGGCCATTCCCACAGGGTCTATCAATTGACGGTCGGTGTGCATGGGGTTCAACGTCAGGGTGCCCTTTCCCATATGCACCAAACCCTGAGCGATCCTCACCATGAACAACTGCGACGATTTCTTCGAATGATAAACAGCCAACTGCCTCAAACAAGCCGCCAATCGAGCGTTATTGGTCCCGGCTCCGATCAAACCTAGCCCGAATATTCCGTTACAGGCCACGTCATCATCGGAATCGTGCGAATATTTGGTTAGCACATCAAGAGTCGGTAACTCCGGATTTGATATTGATGTTAAAGCGATAGCTAAAGGAGCAGCCTTACGCACCGTATTGTCGCCGTAACGTCCTACGTGACCAAAAATACGTTGCACCATTTCCATACCCGTTTCCTCGCCGAACGAAACAGCAGCTACCGCAAGAGTCGCCATAGCTTGTCCGGCCGCATAATCCCACTCCAGTCTTTTCTTTAAGTCCCTTAATTTGGCGTCTATCCCATCTTTCCTTGCGTTGCTGCCAGTTGTAGTGGTACTGCTTGTACTGCCGATATCTTTCTTTAGCTTCGAATCGCTGTTATTCTCCAGTTTTGAGGGCTCAATCCTTTCGCCGACAGTTTCTAGTAATTCCTGGACGATCAACACGTCCCCACTACCTATAACCACAATCAATCAACACAAAATTGTTTAAAAATACCTAAGTTTACCGGCATATGCACACATGTATAACATAGAGTGCATCATAGATTTGAACGGTTCGTCAAGAACTTCAATAGCATAAATTGGTACGTCCGCTTCTTGTTTGGCAGCATAATAACACAATGCAACACCTAAACCTGCGAGCGTCATAAACGGCGACTTCAGTGAGTCGGTGTTGTTCGCTAACATTATTTTATCCAAAATCGCGGTCGCCGCTTCAGTGTTACTTTTGCCCAAACTAATCAGACCACAGGACAACGCTGTTATACCCAGTATTTCAACTGAAGAGCACGAATTTAATGCTGGCAACAACAAGTCCAAGACGTCTTCTCGATTAGAACCTTTTAAATCAAATTATTAGAATTAAAGAATAATAAAAAATGAATTGAAATGATAAATAAACCTGCGTAAGCAAGACCTAATCCGAAAATCGCTCCGGTTTGCAATACTGTGTTTTCTCCCGCAATGTAATCTCCAAGAAGTGCCAAAGCCGGATCGCATTCGTTACGAATCCTAAAAACTTAATTTGAGGACAAGAAGTTTACAACAAATAAGATTATTGCCTGCAGTTGACGATGCCAAGAGCCAATAATGCACCAGATCTTATATAATCTTCTGAAGTGTATAGATATTTGTCGATGGGTGTTAATCCCCCGTCCACATCCCAGAGATGTAGCAGTCCCAGAGTTGCGGTCGCACTTATCATACCGTGATCTTTATTCTTGTATATTGACTTGTTACCACCTAAAATCGTTGCAATTCAGAATAGTAAATAAAGAATTTGTTAATACTGCCTTCTTCAGTGAGTAATTTATCTCTGCCGAAGCCGGCATTAACAAAACCGTTAACAAAAGACGAGGCGAGATTTTGTTTCGCACTGTCCACAGTTTCACCCATTAATCTATAACGTGGCGAAGTCGTCGGTTCCAGCCAAGTTTTATAAACCTCCTCCGGCGTTTTCGGCTCCAATATATCCAACTCGCGTACCAAAGTCAAGAAATAATTGCTCAAGTGACTATTATTCAGAACATTCTGTAACTCATCCACTTCTTTGATGTTGGGATCGAGTTCTACTGAATACAAATGTCTCGCGCAAATAAAAGCCATTTGTAATAAAATCACTCTAAACATTCATTAAATTTAAAATTTAAGACGAAGACGATAATTAGATATACATACTTGTCAGTGCAAATTGAAAACAAGTCGTCCACCATTTGCTTGTTTTTCATTTGAATCGCAGCTATCAATGATCTAAAAAAAGTTTCAATCCTCATTCAGTGATAGCATTTGTGTCAAGAAATACCTAGAATACTCTCCATACTTGAGATACTGTTCGCAAACCATTTTAGTGATTTTACGGCTCTCCACGTCGTCGACGTACTTGGTACAACTCATCAAATATAAACATACTCTTTGGTAAGTCGAGCTATTAATGTAATTGAGCAGTAGATCTAGCTTGTCGATTTCGGCCAACAAATCGCATGCCTGTATTTCAGCGTGATGCTGAAAATCGAACTTGACTATGTCCTTTATTAATGGCATGAGCGATTTTTCGCCCACTTCGCCAACAGACCATTGTTGCACTATCTCATTCTCCAAATTGCGAATGTATTCATGACCCCAGTCTCCGATGTTCGTCAGTGTGCCTGTGTCAAAATTATTTCTAAAAGTAATATTCGTGTTTATTCAAACGTACCTTTGAGGCAAAATTTGAGGCAGTCGTGTTGTTTTCGTGCGATGTCTCCACCTGCCGTACCCATTGCTAGGACTGAAATTACGTCTGCAAGGCCTTTTTGAGCATTTCCCGCTGGCAAAGTTTCATAAGCGTTCTTTAGTTGTAAATAATATGGTGCCAAGTATTTTAAAGGTTTTGGTACCGATGTCATTGACGTTGTCGCTGTGCGAATTAAGTATTTCATCATTTCTATTGATGGTAAAATCAATGCCGAATCTTTGCCCTATGAGAACGTAATATTATAATCTTAATATTATACATTACATGATAAAAACTTACACATATTCTGTCCACTAATAACTTTAAATCGGCCTGAAGTTCTTTGTCTTCCTCCGACTAAATTTATGATCGAGTATTAACACACTGTAGGCGGATAGCAAAATAGTCCAAACTAAGTTATTGAATGATAACAAAAACTAAGAGATAATTCTTTCAGTTCCGTATGTAAACCAATAGAGTAAAATTAACTCATCTCGTTTTTAAAGTAAGTACATTCAAGAAGGTAAAAATTACCCGGCCCGATAATAATCAACAGTTCCCGAGACGGGTATTTTTACCCGACCCGCGTATAGTGTGTTAATATAGGGTACTTTATATAAAAATAATTATACTTTACCTCTTCTTCAACGACATTTTTGGCTAGACATTTTACGGTTGCAGTCATTTTGAGTTATAAATGACAAACACTTTTGAATGTCAATTCAATTTGAATCACCCATGCCGACGCTTCGAAACGAACTAAACTTATGTAGTATTATTTATTCAAATCAGTCAAAATGACAGAATAAAACAAATGATGAATGAAAAAAATATTTATTTAAATTTGTACTATATTTTTAGGAATTTGCGCACATCGCGTTAAAATCACAACTTTCGATACTTTCTTGATAAAATTTCTTCATTGTTTTCAAATCGCATAAATCGGAATTAGGACAACAGGGCAGCCTTATTATCCTCTCCTGATGCAGAGTTAAAACTTTATAATCATTGGCACACCTAAAGAAAAAATTGATTAAACAAATGAATGGGATTTGAATTAAACTTTTTACTTATATAAAATGAAGGCAAGATTAGTAGCGAATGCGTCAATTTTACTGGACCTCCACAATCTGTTTTCGTACGGATATTTATCTGCTGTGAGGGGCATCTCGTCCCGGTACAACCTTAAATGCGCCAACATCTTTAAGAGAGTGCCAGAATGAGTAAAATACACTGTGGATTTTGGATATGGATCAGACCTAAAAATTAAATATTTTAATTTACAAAAAATCTATTAAATTTTATTGTATTACGATTCAAAAAAGTCGATAAGATCATTAAACGCTGGGCAGGCTTGTTTATAAGTCAACTCATGTCCATAACCATCCCTGTAATAATATTTCAGATCCTCTAAATATTCAAGAGTCTAAAAATATATCAAATGATTATTAAAAAACAATGAATATTCAACAATTTCCACCTTAAAATCTTCCAGTGAAAATACTGAGCACCAGGGCGACTTGGCATTTTTATTCCACGCGGTTTCAAAGGCGCAACCTGTATACATCGATTGAATATCATCTTCAGTCAATTCGTCCGTTAAATTAAGCCTTTTTTTGACATTTTCGACGACTTTTTTCCAAGGTTGACTTTCCATAAACTTATCTTTTTCCGGCAGGGGTTGATCTTTTACAGTGGTTTTCCACTTTGAGCACAACTTATAGAATCTCAATATCGGATCTTTTTTTGACGGAGCCGGATACCAGACGTGTTTGGCCGTTTGCTTGCCAAATAGTCCTGTGGTGAAGTATTTTGCGCTTTTTCTCGTTCTTTGTGTATGTGTGTATTTGAACTAAAAATGTTTTAATAATAATAATAACACTATAAATATGTAAAATGTAAACATACCTTATAAGATGTATTGCTGTAAATGTGATCAAAAACTTCAGGAAATCTGCTCTGCATTCTTTCAGCCAACAGCATCATTTCTTCTTCACCTTCCTGCCTTAGTTTCTTGTCATCTTCCTCGTCGACTCTACTTTTCCAATTCCTGAATAAGTCCAGATCTCTTTCATGTAAATTTCCTAGGGACAAAGTTTGAATTATGCAAATATAAGCAGAAGACATAAAATTTACCATCCGGTTTTGCATTTTCCAGTATTAAATCCCGTACTTGTGGCAACCTGTTGTTATACTGTTCAATAAATGAAATGCTTGGATTCCTGGTGCCATGCCTGACAATCATCCATGCTTTTACTGGGGTACATCCTATATAAAAAAATAAAATGATTTAAAATCAAAACTGTTGTTTCATTACCTTCATATTCAATTTTGTGGTCATCTAAATTTGCTATAAACCTATAAGGAGTATTAGAAGCAAGATGATTTTGGTATGGGTCCATAATTTCTGAGCATTGTTGATTAGTAAATGTTATCAAGATGATAAAAACAGGTAAATGTGTAACAAACATGTTGGTAATAACTGGAAATTTTCCAAATATCTGTTTATATATGTTAATCTTTCTAAACATTCCTCCATTGTGCTTTTGTGAAGAGATGTACAATAGTTTTTCCAATAATAAAAACCGCAAAAGTGAATGTCAAGGTTATTGTTAATAATATAATAAGTTTATTAAGTACATTGTATCTATGCATAATTGAAGTGAAACTAAAAATATTTTACCTTCATATTGAACTTCGCCAAAAGTGCCGTTAGCGACGATTCTGTATGGCGTTTTGGTTGCCAAATGATTTTCGTAAGGGTACTTCGCGTTTGTGCACTGTTCGCTCATATTGAGCAAACTAGCAGTGTAAAATAGATATTTGACAAACGTCTCCATTTTCACGAGTGAGCGCCGACTTTTTTCAATCGCACATTTATACATGATTGTTTGGCCCCATTGCGAATCCAGGGTAATTTACAGCTAAAACAAATGTTGACGCACAATCTTTGACGGATGCGATTTACACGAACTACCGAGGCGGAAAAACAAACATGCTAAAAGTGTACGAATCGTTGTTAATTATGCATATTTGCATTGTTAGAAATCATGTTTGTCCTATGTCCTTTTTAATTTGCGCATGTATTTTTTTTAGTAGGCTCAGGTTATTGACATCTGTCATAATTATAGGTTAGGGCACTTAACCTTACCCATATAAATAATAAATTTATTATTTTTATAATCTTACCGCCTTTATTTAAAACATGATAGTTCAAAAATTAAAATGTTTTTAGTGTAAATTAATTTATTTAAATACTGGTAATTAGTAATTTATTTTCTGAAATTTAATTTATTTTGAAAAATTATGGAGTTATCTATCATGTTTGAACCGTTTTAGATGTAATTAACCAGAAAAAATAACATTTTTTAAACACAATAAAATTACTTTTATATTTTTCTTGGGTGTAATTCTAATAAAAATTACAATTAATATCTTCATTACATCAAAGTGAACATTCTAGGCAATACACATGTTTTTCAAATTAAATGCAAATTTAAGCCACTCATTCATGACATAATGTAGGCCAAGGTTGAAAATAAATACAACAGTTAAGAGGAGAATTTTTATTTTTTATATATATACAGACAAAATATTCACAAATTTCTACTAAAAAGATACAATTATGCATGTCTATTACATAAGGATATATATATTTATATAGTTGTGCACATGCATTAAAAGCAAGCAGGTATAAAAAAATTCAAGGAATATTTAGGCGTTTTTTATACAAAAAAATCACAAGTATAGAGATATAACCATCAGTTAGTTGTAACAAATTCCTGCTTTATTTTTTGGATCGTTGATTGAATTTGAATGTTACCTCCAACTGATTGCACACTGTTAAAATAGCAAAAATAAAATATAAGCAATAGTAGATAAAAATAAATATTGAATTTGTGGGTTTAAAAATCAAGTAAAACACTACATTTGAGTATTTAATAAAAATATAAGGTTTCTTTATATACATAAATTTAAAATTTTCAACAATACAAAAAAAAGAAACTTGAATTAACACCACTAGTTACTGGTTCTATTTACTAGCTGTGCAGTATATGATCTACATTCAATTAATATTTACTAAGAACGGTTCTGTTGGCAAAAATTGTAAAAACCACCACAAAAGGACAAATCTCAAGTTTACAATTTGCAAAATTGATTGCAAGATAAGATTCTTTCAGTCAATTTATTGATGGATTTTTGTTTGGATTTTACAAATTTCTTTTAATAAATATCGTAACTTTATACTAAAAACTGAACATGAAGCAAAACGGTGACTATCGAAAGTTAAACGGAAACCCTTTTAAATATTTTTTTATTAACATACGTACGCGTATAACTGGGTTTTATAGAAAGCTTATTTTATTCTTATAACGGAAACACTCCCGAAATTTCAAGAAACGTATCACACGGAAATAAAAAATAAGAACCGATGGTTGATATTAGTTTATTCACCTTCAAGAGCTATTAAAAATTATATAATTACTGCAGTAAAAATTAAGGAAATTTCAAGAATGTTTTTCAAAAGTAATAATTATTTCATAAATACCTCTTATTATAAAAGTCGTTAAATAAATCGATCATTTAAATAAACTATTTAAAAAAAACAAGAACAAAGCATGGTCGAAACTAAAACCCGACCAAACCGTCCAGTTTTGGCTTAAAACTAATTGTAACTACGCACAGAGTTGCCGGAGAAGCCACTGGAACAATCAGTTATTATTAGTTTTAGGGTTGGAACATGCAGAATTTTCAATTTTTATGTGGGGGAGAGAAAAAAAAAAAAGAAATTCCGACTCGGGCGCGCTTCCTCTCTTGAGCCAGCCGATCTAAAGCTTGCTTCGGTAGTTTTATTCCAAGTTTTAAGTAACCTAACGACATTCCCACACTTTCACTGTCTGATCCACACTGCCTGAAATCACGTACGGATGCGTCCTGTGAAAATCTAAAAAAGAAAATAGATAATTAGAATTAAAATAGAAAAGAAGGTTGACTACAGTGTATATTTTTGTAGGAATTCTATTATATGTATATGTAAGAAGTTCCCACCCATGAAATTCAAGAAAGCTCGCACACCTTTGATAGATATTCATAGGAATATTTCTTGATCCATGAATTTAGATAATGCGCTTGTTCCTTTATATAAACAAAGATAAAATAATTAATTCAATTAATATTAATTAAAATGTATTTGAAAAAATAATATGCCATTTCGTTTATAAGAGTAACAACTTTAGACTGAGTTATTATGACGCTCATATGCACTACCGTAAGAATTTTATAGTAACAGTGACAACTATAGAATCCTAAGAACTTGTTTTTCATTTGTTGTATATGCTCGATTAACCCACATTCCATATTCCCCTAATATATATAATAGTAATTCAACAGAAATTACCTAGGGATGTGCAAAAGTGTTTGTGGGCATCCAGAGTTTTCATACAACGCTTATTCCGGAGATCCCACACTCTGAGGGTCTTATCGTCGCTGGCCGAAATCAGGAATTTGCCGCCGGGATGGAAGACTACGCCCCTCACCCAGTTGTCGTGTGCCGTCAACACGAACAGCGCCACCCCAGCACCAACATCCCATATCCTGAAACAATAACAAATCATAAAAACTGTTGATTATATAGATGTAAAACTCCAAACCTGATGGTTTTATCTCTAGAACCCGAGGCCAGGAACGGACCCATATGCGCACCCTTCTTGTTGTCGACGCCGGCTGCCTCGTTGATCGCACCAGCCGCTGAATCTGGCGCCCAGGCAATGCACTCGACCACGTGCTCATGCGCCCTCAACTCGTTCCTACACTCCTTTGATGATACAACCCATACGCGCACCGTCTGGTCATTTGAACAGCTCGCCAACAGAGAACCGTCCGGCGACGCCCTTACCATCCGTACCTACAAATAATATTGAGTAACGAAAACAAATAGAGCAAACAAGAAGGATTTTCTTACCCAATCCCTGTGTCCGGAATAGGTTTTGACACAATAACCAGTTGCCACCTCCCACATCTTGATCGTCTTATCGCGACTGGACGAGATGACGAAATCGCCGGCGGGCATGAAACCGACGCTGCTCACGTTGTGATCGTGGCCCAACATGGTGCGTACACATTCATATGACTGCTGAAAGTCCCACAATTTGATGCTCATATCGGCGCTGCAGCTGACCAATAGTTTGCCAGTCGCGTCGAACGCTGAAATCGCACACTCTTAGTAATGACAATAGCAGAATAATTTAAATACCGTACCGATATCTTGGATAGAATCGGTGTGCCCTTTGAGGGTGCGTTCGTACTCGCCGGTTTCAAAGTCCCACACCTTTAGGGTGGCGTCTTCGCTTGCCGAGACCATTAGACTGAATACTGGGTGGAATATTACCCTAGTAACAGGCGCTCTATGTCCTGAAAATACAATATTGTTAACCAATGATAATTTTATAATAATTATAGTTTATGCCTAACCGGTGAGACAGAATTTCTCAGGCGGCCTCGGTATCCATTCGGCCGGAGAGCGCTTGCCTCGCGTTGGCGCTCCCTCGATGTACTCCTTCTCTGCCTCGTTCAGTTTCGACTCCAGTTCCATCACTTTCTTCTGCAACCGAATCACGGATGTCCATTTCTTCTCGAGCAGACCGCCGAATTTCCGTTCGACTTCGCCGGGCATGTCTGCCTCCTTTTTGAACGCCTCCAAAGCGTCCACGTACCCATTGCTGTTCAGATAGTCAGCGATGGCTTTATTACTGGAAAGAAAACATCAATTTTAAGTTTTGTTTTTCTGAAATGGAGAAAAATTGTGTCAATTACATAGGATGTTAACAAACAGGACAAATTCCTTTGAGGTAGGTCTCTATATTGTTGACATCGCTAGAAACTTAACATGCTTCCGAAAAATGTTTTACAATATTGTTAAAAAATAAGCAACCGCCTTAACAAAAAGAAACAACTCTTTTTATAGACAGGCCAATTGGAACAATCAATAAACGAAATCCTATCTTGTCTTCTAGACAAATAAGAAATAATACAATAATACTGAGTCACACAATATCACTGTGCAGTAGGCTAATCAGACATCGACTGATGAACAAAATTTGCAGGGTGTATTTGAATAAAGAAACTATTGGTATAAAAAAATATATATATTCGAATAAGACAAAAATTTGCACAAAAATATATTAATTGTCGTCGAGAATTTTGGCGAGGGGGTACTTTGGAGTGATAAATCCAAGAATAGGATCATATGGTAAATAACAAGTTGATGATAAAATATGACGAAGGAAACGTTATGATTTGGGATTCCTTTTCTTGACATGATATAGGACTATTACAGAAAATTATTGGTAAAATGGGCCGTTTCATGGATAGAGATATCATGAGAGATGTAATGGAACTATTTGCCAACGATAATTTGAAAGTTTCAAAATTTAAAATATTTTGATTGTATTTAATTAGAAGTGTGCTTTTATAAAAATGTAAGAACATTAAAAAAACAGTTACTAATGACATCGGTTAGATCGTTAATGTTAATAAAAAAAGTTTTAATCGGCAATAAAAATACTATTTAATAAGTTTTGTTCATTTAAACATTCACAAGTAATGTATTTTTTAAAATTTAAATTACATGTTAAGTCTCAGCATATGAGGGCACTGAATACATAATTTTCTTCATCGTCGTTTTCTGTTTCACTACTAGTCTGAAGCTTCTTGACAATATCAGTTTCATGTAAGTCGCATATCTTGTCTGGAAAGCACGTGACCACAATATAATTTAAAAATAGTAAAAATACATTTTTTAAAGAATTCATATTATTCAGGCATTTTCCAGATTTTCGGTGCATCTCTGTCTTATAGACTCGACCAGTTTCAAAATATACGACATGGTGATATTAATACTTTGATCACGCGCCATTTTAGAGTTTTTTGGAATCGTTACACGTTGAAACACATTTTTAACGGCATCGTTTCTCCAATATATGATAGCAAATTGTTTAATATACCCCAGCAAATAAATAAATCCATGTGTGAAGCATGCCAACATTATAATTGAATTACTATTATGTGATACAATGTGTACAACAAATTTTTATGCGTTTAGTACCTATACGACTTCTAACACAAACTGGACCTCAAAATATCTGCTCTCACTGCCCTGTGATTCAGTGAGTGATCTTGGGCAAATTGAAATGGAGTCTTAGTATTTTTAGTTAACACCAGGTTTTCTTGCAGGTCTGCGAACAAACAAACCCTCATTTACAAACATTTTTCTCACAGTACTTGAACTAATTTCAGCAACTCTCATTTCCAAATTGACTATAAGTTAAGTTAACGATAAGAACTTTTCTGTATTCGAATTATAAAGATGTTATTTCCAAAAACCTAGATTTTATTTCAAATTTTCGATTTTATCCAATATTTTTTGTATGGTAGATATCACTTGTACAATTTTTCTTATTTTTTAATTACATGGGAAACGACTGACTTATTTAGCCGTAAACTCTTAGCATACTCTACTTATTTCTCTCGGTCTTGGTAACGCTGAATTATAATTTTTCTTACAATGTATAATACAGTTTCACCACGATCCATTATTAAATAACTACAATAAGCAAAAACAGGTAGTAAATAATCGAATGAAATCCGGGAGGGCAATGAAATCTTAGTAGATGCCACAATAACAAAAATATAGCTTATATTGTTGTTATGTAAAGTAATTATGGCCACTACTGTATATGTATATCGTTCGTTTCTAGTGAAATAAAGAGTGATTTACCTAACTTAATCATTAAAAATTTATGAAGAACAGAAAAAAGTATTGATTGCATTTTTTTAACTTGACTTTAACTACTTTTGTAATTTATTTCCAACATAATTCCATCTCCCGTTTCACCGGAAGTGACATCAACTTGCTTATTTTTAATGAAACATCCTATATATTTTTAGATTTTAAAATTCTACATGTACCTGTAAATAAAATGGCTACACCATGTTCTATACCTAAATACAATAGTTTTTGAGTTATTTTTCCAAAAATGTTGACCAATTGATGGAGTAACTAAAATGTTTGCAAACCCAGCAATTTTGATGGTGGAAAGTTTATTTTTGGCAAACATGTTAATCAAAGACCATCCTTTAAGAAGTCATTATTAGTCTCCCGAATTTTATATAGGGTACATGGTAAATGTAAATAACATTTAATTTTATGCATGTTAAAACATTATTAATTTTGTTATTTTCAAAGGAACGTCATGGATGTTTTAGCAAAATTAAACTGAATATTAAAAAAACAAAGTTGATATCACTTTTGACGAAACTGGAAATTAATATTTGTTCAAAATAAATAAGAAAAGTACTTCAAGTTAAGTTATAATTGTTATACAAATTTCAAGTCAATATCATTTTCTATTCTCCATAAACTTTTATTGAATAAATTAAATTTTAATGTAATGTTTTATTAAAACAGAAATATAACAACCCTAACATTTGATCCAACATTTTTATTATAACGTTGCACCATTTCTTATAAAGAATAAATTTTTTAATGAAATATATGATGAAAATTGTTGCCTTCTTTGTGATCACATCCGTGAACACCCTGTATAATAGAATAAAGGTTCACAATACTAAAAACGGAAAAGCAATTAATTAAACACATTTTAATGCAGTAATACTTATTTAAACGAGACGAATGAATTGAATATTCATACCGGTAAACTCGATAGTAATTTTAATCGAGCACCGCTATAATTTTCATATAGAAAATAGTTAAACTTTGTTATCCATAACTTTTTTAAATTATTACTTCAGTTTCTACTAGTTTTTTGCATAATCATTAAACTTTGTGTTGCTTAGTTTTTTTAATAACATATTACTTTAAATTACTCAGTTGACTATTAAAAATATGTATTTCCTAGTAGTTTCTTGTTAGTTATTAAAAATAACTGATTTATTTAATTTACTTCAAGATTCTATAAGAAAAATATTATACATTTTATTAATTCCCACACACCATAACAAATTTCATTGATTTAAACCATAACAAGGCATTTCCAAACACAAACAAACAGAATATTTTTCCAAGGATCCATCGACCGACCACGTGACAATAGAAGTTGTGTGGGTCGAAAATTCTTTTCACGACCGTAAGGAAAAGCCGTGTGACCGTGAAAACGATCGAATTTTCCTGCCCACGGCCCGCTCAAAATCAATCTTTGCGTGTTCCGTCGACGTCGCGGGGGTGGGAGAAGCGTCGCATCGATCGGAGGGCGGTTGCGTCGTCCATGTAACGATGCACCGGATGCACGAAAATAAACCGAAACCTACGCGACGCATTTTAGAAAGGAGCGCCTGCTTACCTTTGAATTTTTAACGATTCGCGCGCTAGAGGAAATAGAAAGTACCACTAGATTTGAATACGGCGTGGAATTAATTGTACCGTTAGACACCGTACGTAAGTACGTACTCTGGATGTACGTTGATACAAAGAAAGATTTTCTGCGAAAACGCTGATGTAATTTCTACAATCACTTTCTAATCGATGCAGAAGTTGCCCGGGGGCCTTCTTGGGGTTTCTTCGATGAACTACGGGCTTCTGTTAGGAGTTATAAACGCAACAAATCAGGGCTTCCGTCCTGGTTAGCTGCAAATCACATTGAAACGAATTCCGAGTTGTGTTTTGACTAGATTTCAATGACCCTGAAAGAACGACGGGGTCAGGAATGTTGGATTTATCGACGTCCAACACAAAAACATGTACAAGTTTGCAAGTGGACGTTGATGATTAATGCGTCCTTTACGTACGGAAAAACTGGTATGCTGTTTAAATAATGAGATAATCCATAAAAATGTCAACGTGCGCCTTTAAACAAACGATTATCGATCGTATGAATGAATAACTTTCATTGTTTGTTTGTTCGATAATTGTCACGGTTTAAAATAAAAATACTTACAGCTCTTCTCGCTGGCGTTGGGACAAAACCATTTTCATGATACGATTGATCCGAAGCTTCCGTTATCAATTTCCTTATTGCATTACCTGCAATTAAAACAATTACTTTAAACACAATAAACGATTAATTACTAATCGCGATTATGTGACATTTTTTTAATTTTTATTTACATAAACGATAAGATGATCTTGGATGTAGCGATGACGCAATTGCAAAATTCATTTGCATTTCTCCACTAATGATTCAGACGTAAATTCGATTTAGACCTCGTGCAAAACGCAATTACGAATCTTTTCATGAAAATAAACAAAAACATCAACAAAAAATTATGCTCAGATATTTCAATTTTGAGGTAAAACCGTGTCGATAGTTATACGCAAATTCGATATTCATTGTCAAAGAAGGAAAATATTGTAATATTTATTGAATTCTCCTTATGAAATTTATTTTGTTAAAGTTATTTAATATGCATTTGTTGAACTATTTATTATAAATATAACATAACAGTATGTTTTGCACATTCCTGAATGATTTTAAAGTTCTCATCAAAACAGATGTTAGAATTAACAAATCGATCCTCAAAACACCCATGGAAAAAAAATCGATAAATCAGCTGATTTTGTCGAATTAACAACTGTCAAAACAAAGAGCACATATTGCGAATTTACCGGAATTTCTGTGTTTATGGCAAAGTTGTAAATATTGAATGCTGTGACATGACTTTTTTTTGTAAACGTGCACACGGATTTTTCGGATTTGTACACCATACGGTACCCATGAAATTTCGCCTCGGGAATTTTAAAACAGTCATCGATTCAATGACAGATGTCAAGTGCAAAGTGTATTGTGTTCACGTCATTAACTTTTCGTAACTTTCTTGACTTCTATTAGCTTTTTTTCCAACCCAGTTGCGATGTGAACACAACGTTAGAGTCCAATCGGAACGTTGCGACCGTCCGACAGCCCAATTTTCGGCCTCGGATTCCGCGAGAGAACTCGGTTTTCGGTCGCCCGTCTACCAAAACAGTTGTTCCACACCGTTTTCGTGCCAGTTTCCGGCCCCCATTGCGATTTTTTTCACATAGAGACGATAAAATCAATATTTCGGCCATTTTGCTTGGGCTCTGCGATCCGCACAATTGGCACACACAAACTGGTACAATTTAACGATAGTCGTACCACGAAAACGGCACGTTGCTACTTACAAGGGTCGCAGGATAGGTTCTGAAGCACGGTCCTCACAAAACAACGGATTTCTCGAGGAATTTACGGCGAAAAACTACTCGACGACCGCGACACTTTTACAACACGGATCACAATGCGCAAAGAAATTCAACTGACTAATCTCACAATGTTGCCAACCCACACTTGGTTCGTTCGATAACACACCAAATATATATTAGTACGTTTTAAAATTAATGATTTTTTATAATTATTTTGTTGGATTGTTTATTTGATTTGAAAACATTATGCAATTTGAAAGTTTCTGATATTTCTTACAGTTTACTGCCATTTTTGATAATAAAATAATTATACATATATATTTTTTAATTTATTCATTTACATACAAAAGATGTGTTATTATTATTATTATAATACATCTTCCTCCATTTTAGTTTTTTATTATTATCATTTACTTGCTCATCTTTATTGTTATAATTATTATATTACTTTATAGTGTTTATTTGGCGACTAGTTTTGGTCATAAAACTTACAAAAACAAAATCAAAACTGAAGGCTTTATATTTTTTACAATTGGGTATGATTTATTATAATAAAACTAAAAATTTATTAAATTTCTTAATTTATTAATTACAAACAGAAAATGTTTTATTAAAATTGTTATGAGTTTTCTTTCTCTTGTTCAGTTTCATTTTTATCATTTTCCAGCTTTTCTGATTCCATATTTTTATTCTTATCATTTGAATCATTACAATCTGTGGCATTTTCTTTTGAATCAGATTCACTTTTGTGTCCTTCAGTTTCATCTTCGGATTCACTTGATTCACTGCTTTCCTTCTTTTCAGTTTTGTTCTTTTTAGCGTTTTTCATCCTTTGCTTCTTTTTTAGACGTTTAGCACGTTTTTTCGCCGTCTTTTCCTCCGCCTGTTTCTTATAATCCTCCAGTTTTTGCTTGTATTCATTGTCAAGTCTTTCCTATAATTAAATCAATGAGGACATTGGGATAAAAGCAATAAAGAAGAAAAAATATGACTAACTCTTTCACCCCTCTCTTGCATGTACTTTTGCCTGGCATATTCCTTGCGTCTCAAGTGTCTGTAAACATGAAACTCTCCTGAACCTGCACCAGCACTGGAACCCATGACATTCCTGACGAAATCGGGAACATTCGGAACCCCTTTTTCTTTCGGAGTCTCGGGTATTATTACAGGTTTTTCCTAAAATCAACAGAAACATGATAATGAACTTTTAATATGAATTTTGATAATTACAGGATTTTTCATCAGCTTTTCTAGCTTGAGTCTCTGTAAATCCGTGGTGTTTCGCACGATAATCGGTTTCTTTTCCTCCTTGTCATTTTCTTTTTCTTTTGTTTTGTTCATTTTTCTTGTAATATTTCTTGACTTGTTTACAATTGGGTTAACCTAAAATCTATACGAGATGCGCTGTTGACACATTTTCTTCAACTGCAATATTTTAACAAGTGAATAATTATGATCTTAAAACTTGAAAGTATGAATAACAAAACAATTTTTTAGTAAGAGATAAATTAATAATTTAAGTTGTTTTTGGAAGTACAATTAGTTTATTTGTTCAAAATAAAATAAGTGCGGCAACGATGCATAAAAATGTGAAGTGCGAAGAACCAGTGCGGACAACACAACAGGTCTTAACTCCCTACGTTTCTTTCACTTTTCTTTGTTAGAAAATGTGAAACTGGAAAAAAATTAGATTAGTTTCGTGGTCGAGCGATGTGCGGATGGTAGGTGTCGGGCGCGGTAAGTGCACCTCGCGTCTAAAAATACCCATTATGTAAAAAGCGTGCGTCGAAACTGCGATCGAATCTCACGCCCACCGAATTGTCAATTTGACACAAGTTAGATGCGAACATCCGTAACTAAACACGGGACAGTTTAGGCAATGGTCGTAGTAAGTGGGAGTTGGGCAAAATATGCGGTCAAATACCCAACCCCCGCGGCCAACAACGACATGGTGATAAGCGGCGAGGCACCAACGATGGCGGCGAAGGCAGTGCTCATTTGCCGACAGAACTCACACCATTTCAACGAGAGAACTCTGACCCTCGATCAGCCCGTCAAGATTGGACGGTCGGTCGCCAGGGCGAAGGCTGCCTCCAACAACGCGATCTTCGATTGCAAGGTGTTGTCTAGGCACCACGCACTTCTCTGGTACAAAGACGGGAAGTTCTACTTGCAGGTAAATCGATTGAATCGTTAATTGCGTTCGTCAGCTGGGGAGTTATGAGTTGTGAGATGATAACGCTACGGTTGTTTTTGCCTGTTGCTATTTTTATCCTTTTGTCTTGTTTTTTATTTACATATGTATAAATCAGCTGTTTATATGACCAACTTATATTTATTGCCTTTTATCAATTTCTTTCTATTTGTTTTTTAAAATGGAATGATTAAAAGCTATTGTTTAAATAATGAAACGTGTCATTAGCACTTCGTTATACAGTAGATAATTTTTGTTTACTTAGCACTTTTCAAAAATTGCTGTAAATAAGCATAAAAAATCAGTAGTAAATTATGAACAGGTTTTGAGTGTTTGTGTCAGTTGGTTATTGATTGTTTAATAAAAATTCCAACCGTTTATAGCTTTAACATTTGTCTGAGTAATTTATATTTTTAGAATTTTCACCTTCTTTAATATTCACATACTAATGTTTTAAGATTCACTTTTCTAGTTATAAAAACGAATAAATTAAAGTAGTTAATATATTTTAACATATTAATGAAATTACAATAAAAATCTTAAGAAAAATTAATACTTGGTATAGTTAAAAATAGACAAGTTATTTCTAAGACTAGAATTTATTTAAATAAAGCTAGGAATTAACAAAAAATTATTATTGTTATTATTATGTTTTACGTTATTAGTTCGGACACAACAATTTCATGTTTAAAAAACACATAATCGTAAAAAATATAAAAATAAACGTATATTCTTATTTCCATTTTCGTCTGTTTGTTTTTATAGTGCTACCCTTTTTCCTGCCTAGATAAATACCAAAATAACGTTTGTTTATCGTGTTGCGTTTCATCGAAAACTTGACACGATTACTCATTTATTCCGTTTTCAAAATGGATCTCCGTAAAGTTTTACGATCAAAACAGAAATAATCGCAGCACGCAAATAGAAATTTGCCAAAGCCTATATCTATAAATAGTTCAAAAACATTCCACACGGAATTGTTCCAAACGCCCGCTTCTAATTGAAAGTTTCGATTTGTCCAATAGGATACGAAGAGCAGCAATGGCACGTTCGTGAACAACATACGTCTGACTGCGGAAAGCGAAAATCACGAGGTCAGTTCCGGGGACATCGTCCAGTTCGGCGTCAACGTCGTCGAGAATAACAGACAGGTGACGCACGGATGCATCGTCGCGACGCTCCGTCTCTATTTGCCGGACGGCAAGGAGGCGAAAGCCAGCCCCACGATCACCGAGGGCGATAGGCTAGGTAAAACATAAATTTATACACGGAAATAAGAAAATCGATAACGAATCTAGGACGTTGTTCGATTCGAATCCGAGTTCTTTGCCCCCTTACAAATGAATCCAATTATGTGTTTAGGTTCGGTGCCGTTGGACGACTTGTACAAACTTAACCAGGTGATCCAGGAGGCGAAACAGCGTGAGCAATGCCTCGAAATGAAACTGGCGGCGATGCAGCAGATCGTCGACGAAACGAAGAAATCGGCAGACAAAAGCTGGCAAGCTTATGTAGGGGAAGAACGGTTGCTGAGCCGCGTCTCCACCCTCGAAAGTCAATTGCAGCAGGCCAGCAAAAATTTTGGCGAAGATCGTATCAGGGAAGAACTGGCTAAAGTCCAGAAGTTGAACGAATCGTATCAGGTTTCTGCCAAGGAGACACTCGAAAAACTGCACGCGCAACGGCTGGAAGCGATGGCCTCGGCCACGGAACAAGAGAGGGCACGGATTTCTGCCGAACAAGAGACGTTGTTGGTCAGGCAACAACTTACGCAGTCACAATTTGAACTTGAGGTGAATTTCGCGTAATTTCCACGTGTCAGTTTCGAAAATGATTTCGTTGTTGTTTCAGGAGGTCGCCCAGATATTGACGGAGCAACAGAAAAAAGCAGAAGAAGAGCGGCAAATGATGCAAAAACGAATCGACGAGTTGGAAAATAAGCTTGCTGAAACTGAACGGATGCATGACTTGCTCAAAGAAACGAATGCTTTAATGGATGGCGAGGAGAATAATGTAATTATGCTTGCTATATTTTGCACGTTTGTGTGACTGTTGTATTTTACAGAAATCGAGCCTTATCTATAATGATTTGAAAATGAAGGAGGATCTGTTACTCGCCGAAAACGAGGAAGGAAAAACGGACAAACGATCGAACGGAATACAAAATCATATCACTTTATCTGTAAGTTACATTTAATACAGTTCTTTTCGTTGAAATCATTGTTAAATTTAAATATTTAGGTTAGACCAGTAGAAGATGAAAGCCAAAAAGAAAAAGCGGACCAACAAAACGAACAACACGAAACGCCAGAAACCGATGTTGAGACCCTCGAAGTTAAACATAAACATGTCCACTTCAACCTTCCGGAAGACGTAAGTAAAAACAAATTTCAAAGAAACGAAGATTATAATGCCGGTTTTAGACGACAGTTGAAGGTGAAAGTGGAGGTGACACAACGGACGAGGAGTCTCTAGTCGGAGATACACAAACAATCAGCGACACGTCGGAAAAAGGTGACTACGTCGATTCTCACACTTTAAAATACCAGTTCCAGTCGGCACAAAATGAGCTAAAGCGTAAAATAGAAGTATTGGAAGCACTCTCTAACGTGAACAAGATAAAATTAACAGAACTGACGAACGAACTTAGCGAAGAAAAGGAAAAAAGTATGAACAGATTGCGAGAGAACGAATCGTTGAAGGAGGAACTGTCGCAGTTTGAACAGAAATGGAAGGAGAGCTGCAACGAGAGTCAACAGTTGCGGGACAAGGTGGAAAGTCTGTCCGCGAAACTCGAAGAGAAGTCGGATAGCAATGAGAGACTGGTAACGTTCCAACAACTGGTGGATGTGGAAGAGGAGCTAGTGTTGCTCAAGGAGCGGTTCGCCAAGATCGGCGACGAGAAGCTGAAACTACAGCACGAGCTTTACAGCCTGACGGAACAGTACAAAGTGGTGTGCAATAGGTCGTACAACAAACATTTTTTCTATATCGCCCCGCTGGTCATAATGGTGTTATATTTGTTGATCAGCGCGATGATTTCCTGATTCACGGCGATCCTTTTGATTTTTTTTTATTTCTTTTTCGAGTTCTTACTGAAAATCATCAATGCGACGTAACACACGAATTTACGACTGACGCGTGGACGTTTTGATAATTGATAATAATGTATATAAATATTTATTCGCAACGGTTTGTTGGGTGTCCGTTTTAGCTGGGCAGAATTTCTTTTGTCTTTATATTCTTTATATGAGACACAGGAAATATTTAATCTTATTATAAATATACTTATATCAGATGCGATGTTCTTGTTGCGCAATTAAAGTGGATACTCAACAGACTCGTAAATTAACACAAGAGCACCAAATGAGAGGGGTAATAGTAATATAGAAGTGTGCATTTTTGTTGAATGTTTATACATACATTTGTTGATATGCTTAGAAATGTAAATTTGTTTAATATATATAGTAAGAACGATCCTAAATGATTTTAATCAAAAAGTTTAGTCCAATTTACATATATCGACTCGTGGACGAGAGTACAAGCTTGTTTTTTTTACTATTTATTTTATTTTATATTCATATGCCATATTTTGTATATTGTTTCTAATTCTTAAAGTAATTAAAGCCCTAGATTTTCGATTTTTGCCTTTTTATATCTTCACACCGAATCGAAGCACGTACACATATATCATTAGTTAAATTCGAATTCTGTTTGCTGTGAAGTTGTGAAACGGCTCAGATTGGCGTGCACAAAGTTTTCGAAAGGTTTATGCGAGTTTATAATAAATAATTGGTAATAACAATGTGATTCAAACTAAATAAAATTGTACAAACTAGTAAACGAATCTGTTATCTGCCAAAATTAATTTCTAGGGAAATTACTACTGGAAGTTGTTTTTGATGCAGAGTTTATTTGTAGTGAGATTATTTATGTATTATTTGTCCATTATTTTTATTATATTAGAATTTGTATAGTTAATTTAATTTTTATAGTAGTTGTATATGAACATTATATGGTGTATTTAAAGAAAATTAATAAAATCATACACATTTTAACAGGCTGTTTTTTTTAATATTTGAAAATATTAAAATTACACAATGAAAGCAATACAACAATTTGAGTAATGAGATTCGCATCTTTAAACTTTTTTCTATTTCTATATAATTCCCACAATCTGATTTATTGAGTTGATACAGTTTGTCATTTATTAATATTAAAATTATTATTATTTATTTATAAAGCAAATCAAATAATCAGATGTCTGTTATTTTAATTATTATTTTTAAATTAATAAGCTTATAACTGTTTGTATGTCGTTTAAATAAATATGTATCTTATCTTCGTGTACCTTTTAAACAATCTTGTTATGATAATATGAGTTGTATCTCAGACTGCTTGAAAGTAAATTAAATTATTTCCTATAGTAAGATTAAAAGACTTATGAATGAATTAAATATCCAATATTCGTTTAGTTCGAACAAATCAGTGCAAGATACCACTTATCAAATTGGTGAATGTTGTAACGTCTTTGGATTTGGATTCTTAGTAGAATACATTCATAATAAATGCGAAATTCACTCGGTGAATAAAAAGTGTTAACGGTATTGTAATGTTAGTTGCATAATATTGACAGTAAAATAATTGAGATTAAACTTAAATAAACATTCAAATTTTTACTTTAATTATAGACGCCTAAACACTCAATTTCAAATTTATATATGTATTAAAAGCTACGTGGATTTTCTAAACATAGGAGAGTTTATTAAAGGGCAATAAAAATGTTTTTTTCTTTATTTTTTTTTATATAAAATTTAAAAAAATTTTTTACAAATGCTGTACTCAATATCCTATTTCGATACACTTGTGGTATTTATTTTGCATTAATGTAGTGAATAAATTCTCCAAGTAGTAAAAACGTTTGGTAATAAGTGACAAAAATATATTTTTTAATAGTTTTTTTATTTACAAATATTGTACTTATTTCTATACATTATTTCAATACGAATGTATGATATCTTCCCAATACTCTTCATTGGCGATAAAGAGAGATGTTTAATAATATATTATTTTAGTTTTCGTAATCGAATAATAAATATATGGAGCAACTTGATAGCTCTGTTTCTATACATTATTTCAATACAAATGTATGAAATCTTCCCAATACTCTTTACTGTCGATAAAGTATCTCTCTTTATTTAGTTATATATTTAAAAATATACTATTTTAATTTTCATAATCGAATAATAAATATAGAGAGCAACTTGTTAGTGTCTTTGTTATATATAACAAAATTTGAAAGCAAGTAAATCCCCTGCAAGCAGGACAAAAGGAATGTTCCTGCGCACAAATTTTACCATTTACATTGACTCATCAATTTTTAGACATCGTATAATGTAATAGAATCGTACATGTGAAAGACAAAGAATAATAGTGCTTTTAAAGGCAACAAATATCTTTATCTCATAGACGAAAACCTCGAAATGATTGGGACCGAAACCGGTTTCGCAGCATCTGTGATTCACCCGCCCAGGAACACCGCGATCGTCCGCTTTGTCTCAACCATCGGGCCAGCCGTTCAGTCGCTTGGTTCGCGTTCGTTCGCGAAACACGCCGCATAATGCATCGAAAAACAATCATACTCGTTACGATTTGTGCGTTTCTGAACGTTGGCGATGCCTTGACATTGGATGCGTTGCCCGAAATGGTGTTTGATGTGGCCAAAATTATACTGAAGGCGAGAAAGATCGTGGGGAACTATGCGGTGGAAGGGGTTCCCTATCCGTTATTTGAGAAAACAGAGCGCGAAATGTTCAAACGATTCGACTTGGTCAACAATAATTTGGAGTACCTGAGCAGGAGGACTGAAGGTGACAAACATTTTTTTATCTCTGCTTTCTTATTTTAAATTGCCTCAAAATTATGCCGATATCGTTATTTTAAATTTGAATTGTTTAAGTGAGCAGAACGTGATTTTGTTTAAACATTTTATTAATTTAAACAAACACAAAAGAAGGTCGTCACTTTTACGTTATGTTGTCATACCACTTTTTGACTTAATATCATTATTTAATAAATGAGAATATTGATTAAATTCTTGATAACTCGGAATAAGTAGTACTACTACAGAAGTTTAAATATTCTTTGTTCTATTCACAGTAAATTTTCACTGACAAATTACATTTTATTCATGATTCATTTTATAAGTTAAATTTGATATGAGCTATAAACAAAATACACATGAGGAAATGCAATAAAATATTTTTTACACATATTAATATTTATGTGAATTCTGCATATATTTTGAAAGACAAACAATAACATTTATCTTGCGAATACATTTTTGCGTAGTCGTCAAACCTAAAGAATTTGCATCTTGATAAAAAGTTATGCGATAAAACGGTGTCAAAAACAACAATGAATAGTTCTACGATGTTTAAACATTCCGGACACCTAACACGATAATTTCAATTATTAAAACTTGTTCCAGTTAAATTATTATACGCTGAGGAAAAATTGCTAATGATTCACCGACATTGAAATACTTTCTATTCGTATAATTCGTATTTCATTAGATAATTTCTATAAGATTAATTACACAAATATGTTTAATTAGCGTTTTAGTGTTGTTACAACAAAGCTGATAAAGTTTATAGTTTTATTTATGTGTTTTAATATGTTACTAGTGTGTAATATATTACTATTATTATCAATATAACGAATTTCGGATGTATATGTGTATATGTATCTGTGTGTGTGTGTAAAAGTTATGAATCTTTATAAAATAAATTTAGGGGAACTACACATTTTCATGATACTATAGATAATCAACATCTTATTGATACACGATTGAGTTATTTATAATATGAAATATGTTTTAATAAGACAAAAAGAAGATTGGATGTATGTATGTTAAAATATTTTTCAGCTCAAGAAGCGACAACGAACCATTTAATATCGAGTCTGCCGCGTCGTTTGCAGCTCGAACTGCGCTTAAACGATCTGAGTGACTATTTGACGCGCATCGACGTCAACTACAGGCGCATGTTGGAGTACGCAGAGGAACGCGATCACATAGAAAAGGCCACCCTCATTGACTTCGCGCGACACGTCGTTTCACACGATCCCAGCTCCTCGATCAATCTTCTCGAGAGAATCTTTAGGTTTCTATCGCCAGGACGGAAGGGAATCACCGACAACGGAATTCTTCACAGTCTGGCCGATTCGCTCGCAACTTTTGTAAGTATTTATGTAGTTAATTATAAGAAAGTGTTAATTAAATTTGATTTGATAATATATATTGTTGTTATAGTAGTTTTTATGAGTTTCTTTACACGGGTTCATTTAATTGACTGATAGTGGGTATAATTATAGTAATTTTATATCAATAGAGATGTGTTTATGACTGAGCGCTAGATTTACATTTAATAATAATTATTTGTTATTAACACCGTTCAGTATTCTCCGATTAATTATATTAACCAAGATATAAATTTAATGTTGACAAGTTGAAAATAAATAAATAACGGTAGTGCGCCATGTTCTGGTACCCCACCAGGTCGTGGTTTGTCAAAGAGTGCGCACGACGCGACCGGATCAGTTTGTTTTCGTCGGTCGCATGTTCCATTAGATCTGCACCAGTTTCGATTGTGTTATACGTTCCTGCTGGCAGGAAACGGTCGTTTCGTGTCGGCGATCAAGTGCACCGAACTGACCTCACAGTGTTAATAAGGAGTTTTTCTCTTGTTATCTCGTGGTAATAATTTATTTTCGATATGTTCCTTTGCTGTATATTGTGCGTTGGAATGAGATTATGAAACGTGCAATTTTAGAAAGTAATTACTGGTGTGTGTTGGTACAGTTTTGCACGATTTTTATAAATTTATGTACTGACCTTCGTACTGTTTTAAGATTGGCATTTCAATCTGTACCCTTTGTCCGATTTAAATGGTTTAATTGTCCATTGTGCGATAAACGGTTCTTCGTAATTAGAGGAAGCGTTCATTGTGCTGTTTGTTCTAAATGAAATAATTAAGTGCACGTTAAAGTACCATCAAATACCAATATTATAAATTCTTAAGCCTCGTCATTTGATATAAATTTTCTCGTCCTTACTCAATTTACTTGACTGATATTTTAAACAGGCAACAGTTTCGGGTCAAACAAAGAACCACATTTACTGAGTGACATAAAGAGACCGGCCATAAAATCTACCTGACTTCTTCTTTGTAGCATTTATTTTTGTGTCGATTTATCTGACTAGAAAATTTGTATCTTTGCCTTTATTATATTGTCTGTTCTATAAATTTGTCATCAGCCATTGCTCTCCATTAATTATTTACGTTTTTCATTTATTTTCCACGTTTGACCTATTCATATTTTCATTTTAAGTTTTGGGTTTTGTAATTATTTAAAATCAACCATAGTGTATTCATATTTAAAACATAAACAGAATCCAGATGAGCACCAAAACACCAGATGTACTTGATAATAAATTATAACAGTGAGTCATTAATGATGCTGAGCTTGACCTTTTGTCACGCTTTTTTTCTTTTTAATTACTGCGTCTAAAATGTTAATCTCGTTCCTGTATAAAATAAATCATTGTTGTTTGATAAAAGTTTTAAAAATAGCTGATATCAAAATGTTACATATGAAGGATGTTGTTATCACGAAACATCTAACCGCATTGTCATCCGGAAAAAAAGTGGATTTCTCACCCATGAGAAACTTTGTTTCGACTGAATCAATAGCATTAACGCAATACAAAAGTAAGAGTATGTGAATGCTTTTTATGCACCAAAGGGATTTTCAATTTTCCATATTATTCGTGTCGGTTACAACAAAATTGTATGTTATGCGTTATATAACTTAAACTATTGTTGTGTACATGTCAACATTAAGCGGCCAGAAAATCACTAGTTCCGCAACCATTTCTTGACCCAAACCCATTTAATATTCCGCCATTGACACTTTCTACATTTAAAAAAAGAAATTAATTTTTAGACGCAAAAGTAATGTAAAAGATGCTGGTCAAAATAATTCTTGTCCTGGCGAGCGTAACATTATGCGCATCGTCGAATCACACCCTCCTCGACCAAATGCGCGCTGACTTCATCCATCTGCAAACGGAACTGTGGAACTACGTTCTGGACTTCGAAGGAGTTGGCGAGAAAGAGAACCAGAGGCCGGAACTACACCTCGTCCAGAAATTCGAAGATTACGGCGATAACTTAGAAAAGACCATGGGTAGCCACGATTCTTACAAAGAAGCGACGCAAGTGCTGGAAGGGATATGGGCTTACAACGTGATAGGGTCGGATTTGAAGAGCATCGAGGCCCTTTATGGCACATTCAGACGGTTCCAGAACCTACAAACCGCCCCGAACAAGATCCCGTCTCCCAAAGATGCTTACAAACAGTTCGCTGAGTTGGTACTGTTCGATCCCTTGAACAAAGTCAGCGAGGCTTTCATTAGGATGGAGGGGGTTATCAGCAATCAATTTTACAGAAAAGTTGCCGAGGTAAACCGTAAATCACGATGAGCATAAACACATCTCTTTAGTATCTTGGGTTTTGTATTTATAGTTGGGTTTTGGTTGTTTTAGGAGTTGGATGGGTTAGTGTGCGAGACAAAGAATCAGTCGGCGCAACAAGTTATTTATAATTTGTACAATTCTATTGCGCTGACTGAATTGAAGGGATACACAATGATTCAGTTCTCATATATGATTTTAAAATTGTATAATGAAGGTGAGTGTAACTGAAAATATTAGAACATGTCATGTTCATTAATATATAATTATTTATAAGTATCATTTGTCATACAACAAATTACTTTAATATCATGTACTAAGAAGCAGGAAATAAAATAATAAACCGAGCAATTATACTACAAACCGCATTTCTGTTCATATCATTTCCGTTTCCCTTAAAAAACAATTAATTAAAACGCGTGTTCACAGGTAACTATTTAAAGGAGTCCCAACTCCAACAAGAACGATTCGAAACCAGAACGAACTTGGCCATATCAGCTGTTAAATCTGCGATGCAAGATGTCTCTCGTGATTTGTACCGTTGCGATCCTAAACGGCACATTAAAGGTATTATAAAAAAATAAATTAATAAAAATCTTAACGGTGAAATTGCAGGCCAAACTTACGATGAAGTCACCCAACTAATACAAGGTTATCTGCAAAATGAAGTTGACATGAATCCCTATGCTACCTGTAGAGAAAATTGTGCGGAGTACAAGTACACAAAAAATTATGGTTGTTTCAAGAACTTGTACTGTCAGAAACAAAGGACCTGTATGGGAAAAATCCTCAATTGTCAATTTGTTGATTCCGACATGTGGGTTTGCCCTGCTGTAAGTAGTTATTGCTCAAATTGTGGGGTTATTTAAAACCGTTTTTTAGTCTGCTTACAGTGGAAGAAGATACGAGTACATCAAATACGAGAACGGGGACGTTTTGGGAAGAGATGAAGGTTGCATTCGGGGCACCACCAAAGTGGACAGTTGGTGGCGTTGGTTGTTTTGGCACTGTTCTTACTGCATGTGTCTTTGTGACGAAGCCGGTCCACAATCCGATAGGTTCTTCAATCTTAGACCCGCTCTCTCCAATATTACACACAACAAGTAATAAAACAAAGATTGTTGATTTATTTAGAGCTTATTATGAAAGTTTTTAGAGTCGTAACAGGATTGAGGTTTATTAAAGTAAACAGAGTATTCCATATGCAAATCCAGGAAGGTGTCCTCAAACCTTACGGCAAAATCGACGAAGACACGATAAGATGGGTACCAGTAAGCGCGTACAAAATCACAGATAAAAATGTGCACAATGGTATAGATTACCATCAAATGTCTTGGGAGAAACGGGCGGTGGATCTGGACGATTTGGTGGCAGACAAAAACCACATCGTAACCGGCGTTAAATTTAAGATGATCGGTTCCCATTTGAACTTCGAGATCAGGATTACACCATTCGATTTCAAGAACGGAACGCTCATCGATCCCGTTAACAAGAGCGTATGGAAGGATAATCCAAACACGGATTCAAGCTTGAAAAACCCTCGGTAAGGGTCTGGGTTTTTTTGTAACGTTTATTAATGGTGTATTTGTGGGTTTTTTAGTTTGCATGGACCTTTTAAACCGTTTTACTTGTAAGTAGACGAATTGTCTGCATGATTTCAACCTGTAGAATTCACTAGAATCATTCTTGAATCAATTAACTCGATGATAAAATCCCTAAAACGTGCCTTATAATTTCAGGAAACGATTGAACTTATATAAACCGGACATCCCAACTCGTTCCCTTTCACCATCAGTTCCGGACTCAAGTACGGACCAATACATTGAATTCGTCAACACCGACTTGCATAAAGATGCTGCTCAAACAACAGTGCCATTCATCGACATTCAACCAGTTCAGTCGTTGATTCCGGGCCCCTTGAGCGGTGCCGGAATCTTTCACAAGGGCAGACCCGACTTCGGGGGCTTTTTAGCTCCCAAAATTATCACGTACGATTTCAGTGAACACTTAAAGGCGATATTTCCCGAGGATGAGTCTCCAGAAAACACCGTGTTGCCGGAAGTCGAAGCGAACTGATGTCGGTACATAAAATATGAAAGAGTTAACCAAATGTTATGTACTGTGATTTAATGTAGCCATACGAATAATAGTGTTTAGTTTTAATTCTAGCCGGTTCATCTGAATTTGGTTATAGTGTGTACATATTTGTATTTATACGATTGAAGTTACTTTTATATGCATAACTTTTTTAGTCATTAAATAAAGAGATACAATATATGAGTACTCTTTTATTTTTCCTTAAATATTAATAGCTAAGAAGATAAGAAACTACCTACAATTTAGGCTTCATTTAATCTTTCCTTTGAAACCAAGAGGTTCGTAGTAGGTTGTACCAAAGCAATTAATAATACTACAACATCAACTTATCAACTTATTTATAAATGTCAAATACTAGTTTACTGATTTTGATAAATTCCAGGCCTGAAATATTATTTCTAGTATAAATTTTTTGCACAATTCGAAGATGTATATGACCTAATCTTAAAAAAGATATATTATATTATTTTAAACCATCATACGATTTCATAACTATGGTAGTTCGATGATAATGAGTATATTTTGGGCTGTAACTGAAATTAAAATAAGTAACATAAATACCCTTATTTTTTTCGTTTTGTTACTGTTTAATTTCAATTTATATTATTATACGTCAGTTCAAATTGTGCAGTTATATACAATGTTTGTAATGTGGAAAGAGTGTGTTCAGAGCTTTTCTTATATTGATTAAGTTTATCGCTTACATCCCTTAAATTTGAATGAAAGTAATCTAAAATTCAGAAAATGTATTTTTAATGATATATTGGTACGTAAAACATAATAAGTTTATAGTGAATTTTGAATGTTTACATAAATGCTCCGAGAAACCATGCACTGCAGTCTCAAATAATGAAGAAGATCGTGCGTCACTTTTGTCTGAGGTTTGGGATTCCTCCTACTACTTCTACTACTGTGATATCTTCACATTCACAATCCAACATATCTTTTATAAAATTTACAATTGTGCTCTTATCAAAATAAAATTGATTTGGATTGTCAGTAAATTTAAGAATAATATTTAAGTTATTAGATTATATAGACATGAATTATTCAATCTACAGTTCTTAAAAAAAATAATCTTTTACACCTTGAGTAAAAAGATTATGATCCATCTACAAATTGTTTTATCAGTAATTGAACTCACTAAAGGTAGCTACTATTTAGGTTAAAAGTTCACATGTCACATAGATCTATTAATACTTCTTTAACTTTTGAAATGAGCAACAGCTTTTAACTTTCCGATTACTTTCAATTCCCAAGTAAAGTGAATAGGATGTTGACAATATTCCTCATCTATGTCGTCATTCTCACTATTATCATCTAAAAATTTACAATATTAAATTTAATGTGTACCGCTTTGACCGTAGAAGGGATATTCTCCGTATTGAAAAATTGACCAGGATACAGGAAATTGAAAATTGCCGAATTTTGAAATTGGACGTATTATTGGTATAAAATATGAAAATTTTGCAAAAACCAGTATAATATATTGATTTATTTTAATATGCTGAAGGTGTGCTTATCTATGAACTTAGAATATTCGTAAAAGAGCGTTCCCGACAATCAAGTAAAAAAAGGATACTTTCACCCCAGGATGGATCCACCTTGTCGTGGTCCTGGGGCTCAGTACCTCTCCACAAGCCAGTGGTAGTGGGGAACTAACGGATTCAACACCTGCAAGTCCAATCCATCCCCAGGAAGATCACGGATCTTCCTTAGATTGGACTTGTTCTTCCGAACCCAGGGGGCAGGCATCTTTGTCAGTCCCACGTCTTCTGGTTAAGCATACCCCGTATATGCAAATATATATTTAGAAGTTAAAAAATAAACTTTTTTTCATATATAATTTTATATAATCACTAAACTTTGTTCTATATAAAGTTTGTCTCTGTTAAAAAGTTGGAGTACACGTCTTTAAAAATATGTAGTATGGATATTTAAATGTGGTGTGTTCATTATTATTGTCTAATTTCCTAGATTTTTGTTTTTGACGAAATTGTTGTGGTCACGTAAACAGGCATATCATATCCACTTCCTCTCTCATGTAATAAAATATATAAATAGATAATTCCCAGGAAAAAAGTTTGTTCAGTTAAAATTTAATTAACTATCATTATCAGTATAGTATCGGTAACTCAAAGATAAATAGTTTTAAATAATTGACATTTGAACCTGTTATATTTACTTGTCACGGAAATATCGATTTCGTCTGTTTATGGTATTTCTTATAAATTTAACATAATCTACAGTCTTAAGTGTCAGACATGTTCTATCTTATTTTGTACACTAAACACGGGGGACAATACATCCAAAAATAATAATATTTATATTACATTCTGTACATGATTAAACATCAGCGATGGAAAAATATTGCGGGAAATACTTAAATTTCCAAATGCAATAGTGACTACCTTTAGTATAATCTCAACAAGAAGCAAATTTTGGAGGAAACGGATGTGATCAATTCGCCAAATAGTATTATTTTTGAACACTTGAAAATGATCAGTGATGATTTGGAAGTCATTAGCAAGAGATATGAAGGTAAAAAAATTGTAATTTACCAAAGTTATTCAAGCACAAAATATATGACTCCAAGGGACATTCCGAATCGTTTCCGGCTCGAATTGCGTTTAAACGATATTAATGACTATTTGACACGTATAGATGCAAACCATCGATTCGGTATTATAGTTATTTTTATATGTTGTATTTAATGTTTTAGGGTTGTAACTGGTGGCACCAAGAGGATCAGTGGAGGAAACGAACGTTTTATATATTATTTGAAGTAAGAATGTGTTTCCAATCAGTACAATTACATTTTCCTAATTAACTTCTGTTAAAATACGTAATTGCAAGAACACATTTGAACTTGGACGGTGTGGACATCCCAATTCGTTCGCCTTGCAAGTTAGTTCCGAAATGACAGCAACAATATGCAACTTTTGTAAATACTGATTTGGAAAAGGACGTTGGTCAAACTACAGTGCTATTTATTGACATGCCACCAGTTGAATCATTAATTCCGAAAGCTTTGAGCGGGGTACAAGGATACGACTTACTTTGGCGGATTTTTAGCACCCAAAGTTGTAATGTACGACTTCAGTGGACATATCGAAGTAACATTTCCGAAGAACCAAATGAATAATAAAAAAAATGTAAATTTATTATATACATTTTTTTTAATATTCAAGAATCATATCAATCACTCAGTGAAATCTTACATTGTATTTTATTTATTAAGCGTGATTTCGGAATTGTTCACTTTAACTTAGTAGTTTTACTATTAGTTAAAACTAGTAAATCTCGCATACTGATTACTCTCCAACAGTCTCATGCGTATCTAATCCTTAGACGAGTTATTATAACCCGCCTTTTTATTCTTTTGGGGTTATTAGGATGTGGCGTTTGATTTCCTTTAATTTGGTTGAGAGTTGACTCCAATTATTTTGGCATAGATTAAGGGCTGTACTTCTAATTTTGCTTTTTGTTCTTCTCAGGGTTATTTTGTTTCCTGGGTCAACTTCATCTGAAATAATGGCGTTTTTGATTGCACTCTCAGCGATCTTAATACTCATTATGGCTATGTGGGTGGAGCCCAGATGAAATAAATGGTTTTGTTTAGTTGTTGCATTTCATAGACACTGTTTATGTTGTAAAAGTTGATCCTTGCTACAACACACAATACAACAGTATTTCCATATTAAATCACTGGAGCTTACTCGTTCTGATGATTTCGTAGATATAGATATTTGTAGAATTTGATTACAATGGAGTTGATGTTATTTTACAAGGCTTTTATTGTATAATGAAGATATAATTCTCTAAGATGGTTGTATATTTGTTAGTGGTCTAAGGTTTGTGGAAGGTGCACTCTTTTTATACTGGAATATATTCTTTCCAAAAATAGGACTAGAATTCCCGTTTTGTACTAAGGAATAACAGATAGATTGTTGGGAGTCGTGTAACTTGAGACATTGATGTAGAGTTGTTGTATTCCCATAAGGAAACTTAGGGAATTTGTGATTATGGACAATTTACTTATTTCATTGCGTCTATTGTTGTGTTGTATTGCCAGTAGATTGACATATAGCTCAGCTGGATATAAATACAAGTATTAGAACTTACTTGTTTTGAAGTCTCCGATACCTCAGTGGAGAGATTGTTATATTTGTAGAATTTAACTATAATAAAGTCGTTTTTAATTTGTTGATAATTATTTTCATTTTTTCTCATTTTGCAAAGCTTCATTATAAGTTCTTATAAGTCTAACTCTTCATTGTACTGGAATATTTTCTTTACAAAAATAGGAGTAGCTCCTTTATTAACGGATTATAGAACCTGTTGGATGCTATATCGTTGATGTAACTGTACTGGAATGTTTTAGGGATTGTTAACTTGAGAGGTGGTTCATTGGTTTCACTGTAGATACTGATATTGATTCACTGTGTAGATGTGGGAGGATTAATATAAAAAAATATGTTACTATTTTTAGAGCTCCATCATGAATAGGGCCAATTCTTCGGATTTAGTCTTTGGTTGTATATTTTTTTTAATTTTTCAAAAAAAGTATAAATTACTCGATGTAAAGTAAGTATATAATTTTAAATAAAAAATATCGATATAGTTTAATTTTTAGTAATGAAATCAATATTTGGCAGTGCAATCGTTGTTGCCTATATCAGACTACCAAAGGGGTTTAAATCATATATCAAAGAAACGAATCAATCAGGATATGAAAAATATCACGTACCTGTTTCAGTGAGTCAACACAAATTCCACGATTTAAATTTTCCATTCAACAGAACAAATGTAGAAATGAAGAACCATAAAAAAGAACAATTTCCAGTCTCCGGACTATTTCCGGAGCAATTAAAACAAGCAGTTGTTCGAAATTCGCCAATTAGGGGCTGTAAAAAGTGTAGATTGTCACTCTGGTTTGTGATGAAATGGTTTGCAGAGGCGGTTTGGGCCACATAGAAATGTCGGCGATGGTAATTAGAACGATTAGGTAATTTTAATTGTGGAGAAGAATTCCCGTTTTGTACTGACGAATAACTGATAAATTGTCTTGAATCGTGTAACTTGAGACATAGATTTAGATTGTAAAGTTGCGGAATTAGCTCCAGTGATCCGGATTGCCCGGACCCGGAAACGGGGCCGCTTTGTCTTATCGAATCCGAGCGGCGCTTGCAGAGAACCGAGAGAACGGAGAAACCGGTCGACGTAACTCAAGTCTGGCGTATGTTTATATTCATTTTATTGCCCCCGCCGCTCCGGCATCAAACTTTGCCAATTTGAACGCAACTCCGCCCGTTTCCGCCAGCCACTAATTTATTCTGCGGTCGTCCGGGGGGGCGCGCAAACCGACCGGAATGGGGGAACGCCATGCTCCCGGATTAAATATACAAATGGATATGTGGAGGCTATTAGGAATAATGACACCCCTATGGCATGTAAATGCTTCAGTAGCTATTCGTTATCTCCCTCAGAACGCACGCTGATTCAAAACTGACCGTTTATGACTCGTATACCTTTCATCTTTTTTCTAAAGTGGATATTTTAAAAGTACGATTTTATATGCCCACTATAATTTATCATGATTTTCTCGTCAATTAATATTTTTATTCATTTCCAATAGTTCTTAAACTTTAGATAGAGTAGTTGTACTTATATTCCCTACTTATTTATTTCTTAAGTAATTTGTTACAATAAAATAATGATCCAATAGATTATAATTAAAATGTTATAGTTAAAATGGTGAATTTGTTGCTCCAAGTGTTTTAACAGTTTTGTAGCATCGTGCGTGGACATTAGTAGAATCCAGAAGCCTCAGGCATTAAGTTATCGACACTTTTCATTGCCTCACCGTTTCCGCAGCGCATCTATTAACTTTATGATATCGTAGGAAATTAATCTGCATTATTAACCGGCCATATACGCAAAGGACCGCTAAAAATTCCCGCACTGCTCTGAATTGCCCTCGTTTTTACGGCCGATAAAAATTTCAAATGGCCACGACAAAATATTCGGGGATTAATCGATGTGGCGATGGAAAAATTTGCACGACACGTTTTACTGTGAGTGTGTACAATAAAAGCTCTTAGATTCGAATTCCGTTTCTATCGACAGTGCAGGGAAATTCGAGCGCGCCGAGAGATTAATGCAATTATCGACAGTGTTAAAAATAGATTCAATTTCGCGAAGAGCTTTTCGTTACGTCCCGTAAAATTAGCTTTTGAAATTGCCAGGAAAGAAAATCCGAGTGTGTTTTATATTAAAGCAATTATTGACGGTACACAGGTATAAAATAAAACCAGTCTTCTATTTTTAGATATTTCAATTTATGAACGAACGGAGATATTATACAAGAAATTTTTTTCCCTGAGTGAGTAAAAACAATCGTTGAAGCACAGAATAAGTTTTTCGAGCCGTCCGCGTGAGCTTGCACATTAATCTTTCTCTTATTTGTGGTCCCATCATCGTGACACCTAAAAATAGTCGTCGAGAGAACCGTAAGTCGCCCCCGAAGAAAACATCACGCGAAAAGTTATTTATTAACACTGTAGATTGTGCGGTAGATTGGATGTGCGAAGGACGAGAGTGAAGGATCGCTCGCCATCCATTTATCCTCGTTGAATACTTTGTTCCGTAATTAAAAACCGCATGGAAAAATAAATTTCGACGACAAACCGTCCGTCCCGTTTTCACCGCCATAAAGTCGCAACTAATCGGACTTGCAAATGCGATAAGATCGAGGTGAAACGATTTTCGACATCTACAATAACTCACCAGGATTTATCGCCTCCTATTCCTATTTTTCCGCCACAATTAACTCAACAATAACTGTCGTCATGTCAACATCAATCAAAACGTTCAATAAATTTCATTTTAGTGTCATGATCGGAACTCGATTCTGAAATAATAAAATTTAAGTGTAAGAAAATGGTTTGGCCAACGATAAACGATGATAATCCGGACGATCTGGTCGACCCAAAGGTCAAGCCGCAACAGTTGGACGCTGGAGAGGCAAGAAGTCACTTGGAGCATATATGCGCCTTGAACGTTATGTCAAAGCCTCAAAAGACACGTCTGACCGGAATAATCTGCACCATCGGACCGGCATCCAAAGAACCAGAAATGCTCGTTAAGATGATGGAACAAGGTAAACATCATAACCAACGATTTTTTCTTGTCTAAAAATTTCTCCACAAGGCATGAATATCGCAAGAATGAACTTCTCCCACGGAAGCCACGAATACCACGCGGAGACCGTCAAGAATTGCAGGTTGGCGGCGGATATGTATAGCAAAAAGATCGGCATGCTGTATCCTTTGGCAATCGCATTGGATACTAAAGGGCCGGAGATTCGCACTGGATTATTGGATGGAGGAGGATCTGCTGAGGTCGAATTGAAGAAGGGCGGGACCATCACTTTAACGATCGACAAAAATTATGCCGACAAGGGCACCGCTGACATAGTTTATGTCGACTACGAGAACATTGTTAAGATTGTTCAACCAGGCAATAAAATATTCGTTGATGATGGTTTGATGTCGCTGGTGTGCAAGGAGAACAAAGGCAACGCTTTGGTTTGCACCATCGAGAATGGGGGGATGTTGGGAAGCAAAAAGGGTACGGGTTGCATGAATTGGTTTGGTTTTAAACAATTTTAATTTATTTAATTGTAGGATGCAATTTGCCTGGCTTACCTGTTGATCTTCCTGCCATTTCGGAGAAGGATAAATCTGATCTACAGTTTGGTGTTGATCAAGGTGTTGATATGATTTTTGCATCATTCATTCGAGATGGACAGGCTCTTACTGAAATTAGAGACGTTTTGGGTAACATGGATTAAACAAATCATCAAACCCGACTAAATTTTTTTCTTTGTTTAGGTGAAAAGGGCAAAGATATAAAAATCATCTCGAAAATTGAGTGTCAACAAGCTTTGAATTGCATCGACGAAATAATAGATGCTTCAGATGGTATAATGTTAGCCCGTGGTGATTTGGGCATAGAAATACCTACTGAAAAAGTATTTTTGGCGCAAAAGTCTATCATTGCTAAATGCAACAGAGTTGGAAAGCCTGTTACTTGCGCGACTCAAATGTTGGAGTCTATGATTAAAAAGCCAAGACCTACAAGAGCTGAAGCCTCCGACGTGGCCAATGCCGTTTTGGACGGATCTGATACCGTGATGTTGTCTGGTGAAACCGCCAAAGGAGAATATCCTCTTGGTAACATTAAAATTGATCTTAACCTTGTAGTGCGTTGACATAATTTGATTTTTGTAGAATGTATTGCAACTCAGGCGGTTGTGGCTAAGGAAGCGGAGAGTGCCATAAGATATACGGAATTTCTGGAGGATCTCCTCGATGCCACTCCTCTACCGGTAGATGCAGCTCAGGCAATCGCTATTGCAGCCGTCCAAGCTTCGTTGAAATGCGTGGCTAGCGCCATAATCGTCATCACGACTTCTGGAAGATCCGCCCACTTGGTAGCAAAATACAGACCCAGGTATAACGTTTGTTAAATTAGAGGATATTGTATGATTGTGTTTTTGGGGTTTGAATGTATCCGCCACGTTTCAGGTGCCCGATTTTGGCTGTGACGCGTTGTGGGGAATCGGCCAGGCTCTGTCACCTTTATCGTGGCGTGATACCGATAATCTATGAAACGCCACGCATCGACGAATGGACCGAAGACATCGACGGTCGTGTTAGTTTCGCCATTAACTTCGCGATGACCCACGATATCTTGCACGTTGGCGATACCATCATCATCGTCAAGCCATGGCTGCAAAACGAAGGTTTTGATAGTACCGTTACGATTGTTGAGGTCGAGTCGAAGTGTAAGCAGAAATAAAGGCGTGATGATTCGATTCACTTGTTTTATTTCCCCGGCAAGATGGAGACTGTATCAGATCAGAACAAATGTTTTGGTGATGAAAGAGAGTATCTTTGTTACAGATGTCCGATAATAATGGTGACGAGATTCGCGGACGTGGCCAGAAAGGCTCACCTATACAGATCGGTGATGCCGTTGATTTACGAGCCAGCACCGGATCCTCACTGGCAAAAAGATGTGGACAATCGCGTGTTTTTCGGGATCACTTGGGGATTGCAGCACCAGTTGATAAAGTCTTTGGATCCTGTGGTAGTGATCCAAGGCTATAAACACGGATCCGGTTTCACTAATACAGTTAGAGTGATGTTTGCGAGCGATGGCGATTGTATGGCAGCCTGTAGACGATAAATAAATCCGTCCATTTTTACATATTAGTTATTTTATTTGAAGTGGCGTGTTGAACGGTATTTCCTTGAGTTTTTGTTACAGGTGTCCTATATTGGCGGTGGTGCGCGATGCAAGGGTGGCGAGACAATGTCACATGTACCGAGGCATAGTTCCTTTGATTTTCGACAAAACGCGGGAGAAGAATTTCGACTTGGACTTACAATCTAGATTGCACTTTGCTATGTCGTTCTTGTCCGGTAGGAAAATGATCAAGAATCATGACTGCATCATTATCTTGTCAAGCTGGAAACCTGGCACCGGCTTCAGCAACATGATGAGGATCCTTTACGTAGAAGCTGGAGATGAAGAAGTGTGCATGGGTCCTTGTCAAACTTAGGTTTAGTTAGTTAGTTAACTGTTAGTTTTGATGTTACGCTTTATGATTGAATAAAAGGAAAGTTTCATACAATTAAGTTGTGCCCGATGTTGTTGTAAATCTATTTAATTCCGATTTTAGAGACTGACCGCGTTCCATTTGCGAACTTTTCGGAGCGTGATGTCAGTGTGTGCTCACATAATCGCACCGACGTCAAATTTCCAACTTTCGGTTTTGAGGCATTGTTTTATCACTACTGTTGCCAACAACTTTTGCATGAGCTGTTCTCGAACGATATTCCAGTTAATTATGTGGATTAACATACGGACTTGTTTACTAGGTTATTGAGGTCGACAACTTTTTCCACTCCCTAGCTGATAACTGTCTAAAGTTGAACACATCAGTTTTGTTAATATTTCACCGCTAATAACCATCAGAAACGCTCACGACATAAATCCATTAGCATCAAATTTTTCTTGTACCGAAAACCCGCAAAGTTTCATCGTACAGAACACATTCGAAAATGTCCCGGGACAGTAATCCGGTTGGTACATTAAGGGTGCGAGACGCCGGGTCATAATCGCCGCAAAACTCTTGTAATTGATTTTGTCAGCGGACGAGAAACTCCTTGCGAGCGCCAAAGTTAACCGAACGTGGACATCAATCAGGTGGTCGGCGAGCCCGTGTCGGTGGGAGGGTTCCGGCTTAATGGTCCTTTGATTCCGATTTAGTTGGCTGTTGTTGGCGCTTTCCAACTACCATTGTCTGTTGGGGTTTCCATGTTGCAACTCCTGTTAAACTGCTTTAAATTAGCTCGGCTTCTCTCATGATTACATTAGCGGGGTTCGAAATATTGTGTATATAAATGTGTGAAACAGTTTAGGAAATTGTATCTAGCTCCTATCGTATCGAACTCTTCACAAAGTTTCAATTCAATAGATGCATCCACGAATCTATTGTTAAATTTGATACACTAGATTGTGAGGTAGTAACTAACTAAAACAGTTTTTATAAAATTTTTCAATAACAACGTAGAAACTTGAACCGTAAACGTAAAGTAGTAAACAGGGCAAATAAAGAGAGGTAAAGGGAAAAGTTAATACAATGTCGATGCGTTTTTATCGAACGGCAACACTCACGGAGCAATAGCAATATCGAGCAGACACGTTAATCTAAATTCAAAAATGAAACTTTTTCGCCGCACGAAAGTAATTGCTTCCTCGCCAAGTACGAGCGCTTTACTGATAAATCAAAAACTTTTATTGGTAAACTTTAAGTGCGCAAGAAAAAAATGATAATGGCATCCAATCCTTCTGTTCTGCCGTGATCGAAACCAGACGCTTTCCGAACCGATAAAACGGTTGTTTGGGATGAATTAACGTACGAAGTTTCGAGAACCTCTAGAGGGACTTATATAGTTTACCAAATTATGTTTCATTAATCCTTAAATCATAATTTAATGACTTTTAAAACGGTACAAATTGTCTCGAAAATAATATAAGAGTCTTGAAAGTACTCCAAGAGAAATAATAATGATTGGGAGGTCGGAGTTAATTGGCTTTTCGAGTACATCGGAGATAATAAAAATAATCCGCACGTCATTCAATCCCCGAGATGAAATCGGAATGTGAAAATATGGCGGATGCGCCAGTCTCGGAATCCGATAATGAAATTAATTAAGAGAGCTGAATAGGAAATCAAGTCGACATCTGTAAAAAGTAAAAAAAAAACTCAACTCGAACGAATTGTTTGGAAACAGTGAATGCCTCATTTACATTTTCGCCGGATTCAATAAAGAAAGGGCCTTTTTGCGTGGCGTTCCAAACAACTCGGGTAACTCGATAAGAACGCGGAGTTTTTAAAGCCGCTTGTTTGACTCGGTAGCAACAATTGCCGGTGTTATAACAATTGACAGTCCTTTTGAAGCGCCCGCTACTAATTTGGGGGAGAGATGCACAGTCGCTTTTATTAAAAAAATTTCTAAAGTGCCAACGCCCTTAATGAAGGGGAAAATTAATATCGGAGAGTGGCGCCTTTTGATGTCTGACAATGGGGGCGAAGATGAACGAAGTTCGGCTGGCTTTTGTTACGGTTTGTCGCTTGACTTTTTTCCAGCGACAATTATTGTGTGATTCAAGATAATCCGCGTAATTTGCTCTGCAGTAATTAGTGATCTCGGTATGTACAAGAAGACAAATGTCCTCGAATAATGCGACAATGAAAAAAGTCTTCATTAAAACTCGAGCGTAAACAAACATTTCATTATATTTATGTTGTTTCTTATTAAATAAATTACGAAAAATAAAAATGTGAAGTAATATTTAATTACATTTAATATATAGATAATATTTTTGAAATGAAAGATAAGTAAAATTAAAACAAAAATATAATAAGCACCTACAATTTGTTTTAAACTCAACTTAATTAGAGAGAGATCTCGATTCAAGAAGACGAATATCCAGCACCAAAAAAATGAATCTTCATTAAAACCATGTATACGCAACGGATTATTGTGTCGTGACATTTTTTCGAATAATCTCCAGTCCCTTTGATATCGAGCAGTTTGAAAAAGTTTTTAATTACGACGGCATAAAGGGCCGCAGTCCCGCAGAATGGTTATTAAGGCCCCGGAGTTGTGGGAGTTTGCGATGGAAATTTCATTAATTAAATACAATGGCCCTATTCAAGTTAAGTGGGAAAGCTCGTTTATGTACCTGTAATATATGTATACATTGTATATTTACTAGAAACGACGTTATATCCTTCAATAATCCGTTGCTGCGCCATTTCAATTCGTTTCACTCGATATGGATTGTTAGTTAGGACGGAATATTATTATTTTTGCACATGCACATGGAATCCAATCGTAAATGATTTTGTCACAAATGGATTTCAACGTTTGATGGCACCAAAGTTCCGATTGTTTTAACTAAATGGGATTAAATACTTATGAAACAAATAAAATTTAATAAAACAAGCGATTCGCGAGCACTATTGATTCTGGTACGAGTGGGATAATTCTAAATGAATTTATTAAGGTTTAACATGAAATATTTTATCTGTTTGTTCAGCTCGAAATAAAATAATTTAATTTAATATATATTTCCTATCAAAAACATCGTATATTTATATGAATATTGTAAAATTGTATATATATATATACAACTTTTTCATTTGTCTTGGTAAAAATCTACGTTAAATATCCACATTATTGTCAGTTATACAGTATATTTAGTAAAAACAATACATAAATATAATTCTTTATTAGTGGGTTTAGTTAGGTATTTATTAATATTTGAAAAATATTCAAGGGTCAAAAGTAGAAAAGCTTTAAAATAAAACAACCTTACGTACATTTAGCCTTTTATTTAGGATCTAGTAGCATATCCATTATTTTTAATAACTTCTAAACACCTTTTCTTCATTGATTTTAGTAGCTTTGAAATTTTTTTCGAGTGATTTTGAACTTCTTCGTAGAGTTCTTCCATATTGGACAGTCTTATTGCAGGAATTTTTCGATCAATTTCTTCTCAAAGGTTTTCCATTGGAATGAGGTCTGGGTTATTTGTTGGCCAAGGCATGACACGTACTCTTTCAGAAGCGAACCATTCTTTAACTAACTTAGACCTTAAACTGATTACCTTCGTCAAATAGAAGCATATGATTCTAGAGAATGTCACGATAAACGTCTAACTTAACCAATGGGCCCATGCCAAACCCAGAAAAACATAACAAACCATAACATCTCCTCCACCATGCTTCACAGTGGGTTTAGTGTACTTGGGATTATACTTTTCATTAATTGATTCTCTCACCTATGAAATATAATCAGATTTGAATAATTGGAGCCGACTTTCATCGGAAACCAAAATTGTTTTCCATTGCCCATCCGTCCAGTTCACATGTTCTGTTGCAAATAGTAGTTCGTTACTCTATAGTTTGTAGAAATGAAGGGCTTCTTTTGTTGGTTTCTAGCATAGAGACCAGCTCTTTTTAGTCTTTGTTTTATGGTATTCACTAACATATTGAGTTCGTTTATTTTTTGATTTATATGTGATGCGCTGATAAAAGTGTCGCGAACAACAAGTGTTTTTGTTTTCCAATCCACAGCTCTGTTAGTTTTGTGTTTTCTACCACTTTTGGAAATTCCTTCCAGTGTATTCCTTCTGTTAAAATTAGAAATTGTCCTTGAAATGATCGATTTGTTTAAATTTAAATCTACTGCAATTTTACTCTGTTTTTCACCATTTCCGAACTTTTCTACAATTTGTTGTTTAATTTGCAACGTTAAATGGCATTTTTAGCTTTAAGGAATGATGTTGGGCACAGAATTAAATTATAACATCAAATGTATTGAATGTAGTGTTTGGTTGTTTTACTTATGAACCCTGTCCGAAATAAAATGTTGTATAAAAACTACGTATATAAATTGATATACGAAATGTTTAGACATTTATTAATTATAAAATTAATTTAAATTAAAAAGAATTGTTCTTCTAACAAACTGATTATGTTTTTTAATTTGTTGCTCTACATGAGCGATAGTAATAATATTTATTTAATAAATTTTTTTGTTTTCTGCAGATAACTTATGATCTGTAAAAAATATTAAAAACTTGTGTACGTGTATTCCTTCTGTTAAAATTAGAAATTGTCCTTGAAATGATCGATTTGTTTAAATTTAAATCTACTGCAATTTTACTCTGTTTTTCACCATTTCCGAACTTTTCTACAATTTGTTGTTTAATTTGCAACGTTAAATGGCATTTTTAGCTTTAAGGAATGATGTTGGGCACAGAATTAAATTATAACATCAAATGTATTGAATGTAGTGTTTGGTTGTTTTACTTATGAACCCTGTCCGAAATAAAATGTTGTATAAAAACTACGTATATAAATTGATATACGAAATGTTTAGACATTTATTAATTATAAAATTAATTTAAATTAAAAAGAATTGTTCTTCTAACAAACTGATTATGTTTTTTAATTTGTTGCTCTACATGAGCGATAGTAATAATATTTATTTAATAAATTTTTTTGTTTTCTGCAGATAACTTATGATCTGTAAAAAATATTAAAAACTTTTTTGGAGATAAATTATAGGAAATTGAATTTTCTACAAAAAATGTCATATAAAATTTTCCCACAAAGTTGATGGTTGCGTCAGAAAATGAGAAAAATGTCAAAATTTTAAATCAATCCAACATTAATGTTAAATAACTTTTGAAAAAATGAATATATCAAAAAACTCTAAGAGACATTTTTTGTAGAACGTTAAATTTTCTATAAAAATCTGTTTTGATCATTTTGAAATATTATCTCTAACTAGAATTAAAAAATTTAAAAATCCAAGAGGGATTTTAAAATTTACGATGTGGCAGCTCTTAATATTAATATTAAGAGCTGTAACTTTCACAGTATTTTTTTTTACCATTTCCAACAAGATTTTCGATATAAATAAAAAAAAAAAATTGTCGATTTTTTTGAAACAGTATATATATATATATATATATATATATATATATATATAATAAATTACTAATATCTTCATGAAAAGTGTTTCGTCATTTGAGCTCATTTTTTTCTCATGTTTCTGAGCTTGTTATATGTCTATGAGCAGTATAATTATATTTTGTTCTTGAGTATTATTTTGGTTCTAAAATTTTAAAAAAATTTAAAATATATAATAAATAATATAAATACTAAGTTTTACATAAAGATTAGTGAGTACCAAAATCTTAGATTTTAAAATACTTCAAACCTATTATAATTACAAATATAAGGTTTGTCCTTAAATATTGTGAATATTCAGAAAAATATTTAAAATTGTAAAATATTTTTAATTTTAAATTTTCTTATAGTTTGTAATATAATTTAGTTGTAAAAAAATACAATTTCTCATTTTTATTAAAATGACTCTTATGTCTAGTCTTAGTGACTTGCTTTGAATTCGTTGAGAATTAGTGAAATTTTTTTCAAAAACTAATTTTTGTAATAAAATTTTTGAAATTTAAATTTACTTACTGAATTATACAATTATTAACATTTTAATTTATGTATTCAAATTCTTATTTCTGGATCATTTGCATTTCATTATACAATTTTAAAATGTAATATTTTTTTCATGCATATAGTGAGATTTGTCCTTGAAAATATCAATATTTATAAAAAAAAAAAATTATTTATATGGTTTTGCAACATTTTGATAACGAGGTTAATAAAAAAGTAAAAATAATTTTTGCCAGGATTCTCGAAATTTCAATTTAATTACAGAAATTCAATTTTTCATGCAACTGTTAATATGTGTTTATTTTAAAATTCCATTAAAATCCACAGATTTTTAGTTTAAAATTGATAAATATTGGTGCAAGTCTTCAATAAAAGTTAAATTGACAAATTTTTTCTTAAAATAGTATAATTTAAAATATTTTCAAAAAAGCTAGGTTTAAAACACTTTAAAGTTGCTTAGAATAGCAAAACTAATGTAATAAAATATTTAATTTTAAAGAAAGAAGCAACATTTAAAGTGGTAAAGGCGGAAACGCCATTAAATACTTAAGATTGTAATAATAACGACAATAATAGGAATTTTATTTGGAAACTTGGGGCAATGGTACATTACTGGAAGCACTTTTAGGAAGTCAACAGATGTGTAGCAGAGCGCAAAGCTTGTTTAAGCTTAAATTAGCAGAATGGCGTACATAAATTCGTATTTTCATAGCACCCGAGTAATTAAACTACAACTAACAATAATTACACATAAATTAACCGTTAGCGTTACCTACGATAGTTTCCACCCCAGTTTCAAGATGCGCGATTCCACGTTGCATTGTTTTTACGTTTGCGGGAGGTTGATGTAAAAATGCGTTTCGCCATGCATCGATCATATTTAGATGGGTGATTTATGGCGCGTTTCATGTTTAAAATGTGATGTATCGGAGCACATGTGCTCTAATTTTCGAAATTAATTCACATTTAATCCTGTCAGTATCATATTTATTGCCATAAATATTTATAGTGCATTTACATACATCGCATGTAAATTTTAAAATGGATCCGTGTATCGTGTTTGTACTGTTTTGTGTGACCGGCGCAAATTACAACATTCACTGAAAACAATTTATTCCCGGATTGTGTTTCTTTTGTGCAAAGATAACGTTGCTAGTTTTTGTGGGTGGTGCATATTTTTCACTGTATTGGACTCGAGGGAGGTCTCGTTTTAATTGGGACGTTTCCTTAATTATTTTTTGATTTACGCAGCTTACGTTTTGTGAACTTTTGAAATTTTACACGATAAATTTGCGCGATTTCACTTAATTCGAATATGTTTAATATTTAAAAGTTGCAAGACATAAATTCAGATTTGCTGAAATTATTAGCGCAGTATTGTTGAAAACACATACATACACATAAACGTCAACACACATGGTGCCATATTTATGCATTTAAATGCACACAATGATAAATCAAAACCGATATTTGCCTGTGGCGTTAACAACTTAAACAACAAATGTTGAATTGTGTTCGGTGTTCAATTAGATGCTGTAAAATGTCGTCGATCAAGCACCATCGCATGTTTGTGGTAATTATTCGAATTATTATCACAAAGAGAACAAATCGATTTCGCCCCTTTTTAAATGGAAATCCTCGATGGGGGGATTAAATGAGGCGGAATGAGCGATTAACAAACTATCCGATCTGGGGAAACTAGAGCAAACACTCGTTGTTCATTATTCAGTTTCCTTTGAACGGTTTTAAATTTAGGTGACGTCTTTAATTTCAATCGTTCCTGTTTGTTCTTCGACTCGTTTCAGTGTTACTTTATAATGAATGCGTGATTTTGTTCCAATTGTTTATTTATGATAAAATGTTTTATATGTTTGCTTAGGACTTTTACAAATTTTAATGTAAATGTTGTTTCTACTAGTTTATTACAAAAATAAATATTAAAATACTTTGTGTAACATATTTATTTTTTCCGTTTAATATTAATATCAAGTTAAAACAATTGTAACCCAATAAATATTAAAATAATGAAAAATGTGTTTTTATTTTGTTTTGTTCAATTTTTAATAAATGCAATGTAACATTCTTCACATATAAATAACTTAAATGTATTCAATGCTAAGTTTGATATTATGTAATATTCTCTAACACTAGACAAATAATATCCTAAAATATCATTAAATTTGAAGTGCGTAACTTAATTAGTTTTATATACATAGAACAAAATTTAATAATGTCATGATGATAAACGGATAATTTTCCACCAAATCCTTGAAAGTAATATTCTTATTTACATACGCATCAAATTATATTTGTCATTAAACAATTATTTAATACCATTTAATTTCTTCAGTTTTAGCAATAAAACAAACGGTGTCCAAATTTTATTTGATACACTTACGTAACGTAATTAATAATTAACAAACGCATACCGATGTGTTCAATCTACTACTCCCGAAACACATCAATTAAAACCTAAAATTGCGTATTTTTCATGCTCTCTTCACATCCCTAACGACCTTATTACTATTCATGAGCCTTCTATATAAACAGAAGAGTCCGAATGTTGGTCAGCAGTAGCGACAGTCCAGTACGAACGAACTGAAGAGGTCGAGTGCTCCCAACATGTTACCAATCATTGTCTTAAGTCTTTGTGCTTTCGCCTACGGCGAACACATCACCGATGTGGTTCACAACCATTTAAATCTTGAGGATTATCATTTCCCGGTAATCGTCAATGGAGTTCCAGTCGACACCCCCGAAGTGCAGAGGGCTAGAGAGCAACACTTGGCTGCTGTCCATCAAGCCAAGATTCTCGCCGCAGAACACGACGAAAGACAAACCAGGTTTGCATGTTTTGAATATTACTTTAGTATTTCCAATAACTGAATGACTTTTTTCAGGGTGGTTTACAAGCCAATCAAACGGTGGAATCTGCAGCCAATATACAACAGTAAGTAATGAAATTCCTGTACCATTCGAAAAATTAATATCAAACCTTATTAAATTCCTCGACAAGATCATCGGCAACAAGTATAAGTTAGACCCCGCATCGATTGTTCATAAAATCGACCCTATGATTGTCCCGAAACATTCGCCATGATAAAATTATACGGGGAACAGTTTTATTGCGGATAAATCGCTTTATGCTAGAGTTTGTCCGTTTATTGCCACCGTTTTATTGCCATTTCTATTTTGTGTGTTTGCAGTTCCTTCGCACGGTTGGAGGGCAAAGAGGAGTCTTTTAGAAGAAGAAGAAGAGCATATTCCCTTCTCTCAGCACCTGGAAAAATTGACAACTGAGTCAGTTTGGCCTCAACCACAAACTTCCGTTTGGCATTCAACTTCCACAAAGTGGGTCCAACCGCAAACATCCGTTTGGACTCAACCTAAACCTTCCACAGCTTGGGTGAAAACACCATCCCAATGGATCCAACCACAAGCCCAAAAATGGAACAATGTGAACAAAGTAACAGAAACCAAATACCAGATTAATCACCCAGCGGTCACTCAAACTCAAGCTTGGCTCGAACCACAACACGTCCCCGTTTTAGATAAATACGGAGTACCAGAAGAAACTCCCGAGGTTAAATTAGCTAAGGAACAACACCTTTGGGCCAAGGAACAAGCCGAAATCAACCACAACTTGTGGACGTCACAAACTGACGGATGGAAGGCACAATCCAATCAATGGAAACCACAGTCTAACGTCTGGGTTGTTGATTCGAAGCAACCGTACTCGACCGCACAGAATAACGGCTGGAACGTTTGGAACAAGGAACAACACATTCCAAAAATCACCATCCATGGAGTTCCCGAGGAGACGCCGGAAGTACAGTTGGCCAAAACGCAACATTTGGCCGCTCACGCTCACGAACAAGCCAAACACTCTGGTTGGATTGGACGGCAAGCTAAATGGTGAACGTCGATTTTTAATTGAAGGCTTTTTGTAAATATTAATATACTAGAGTGTGTTTGGTAGTGAAACGTTGTTTTGTTTGAACTGCCTTAAATATTCATAGGGGAAAACCGCGATTTGTACGGTTTTAGTTTTTAATTTCGTGCCGGAAAATCGGTATAGGTTTAATTATATGTTGAACGTATAAATAAAATAATTTCTGCGGAGCTTTAATGCAGTAACTCATTCGGGAATGATTTGTTTTTTAATCGAACACAATAAATTGTATTTTATTTTATGAAATGTATTTAATGTGAATGTATTTAAGCGGTTTCGTAAGCCCATTGCAATATTAATTTGTCCGAAATTAATCCATTTTGAATGTTAGTTTCTATTTTTTGAATATTAAATTTATATTTACAATTGTATATATGTATTTATTTCATTTTCAGGAAACGCAAATAAATAGTTTAAGTTACGCTATAAAAATCTACAGATATAGTAGATTTGAACATCTTAATAATTATTATGACATTAAAAATATTCAATTCAATCCAAATTGAATAAAATTCAACAAATGAACGATTTTTAATGTCTTTGAACATTCATCATTAATTAAATTTAAAATTATTTCAACTATCTTGCAAAATTTTAATTTTCAATTGTATTTATTTTAATTTTTGTTCTTAAAAATGTGAAATTTGCTTGAAAAATTTGAACTTTATACCAAAATTTCAAATTTTTGCTCTTTTAATATTTTTGACAATGAAAACTCAAAATATATAAAATATTCAAATATAATAAATTTTTATTTTTTAATATTCTACTAAATTCTATTTTCTCTTACACATATTTCACGTTCTTTATTTTTTTTTAAATATTTTCAACTTGGAGTTGGACGAAATTTGAAAGATTTTGAATGTTTCTTTCAGAAGTTTTTTATTCTTACTTTTAAAAAATGGTAATATTCACTGGCGTCTACTTAGAGGAGGCAGGTGAAACAGAGACGTTAATATTAAAAAATATATTTATTATGTTTTTATTCTTTAAAATTGATGATATGTGAAAAACCGACAATTACAAAAGGAATTATAGTTTTACATTAAATTTTAATGAATATTTTCTGCGCAAGTTCTCCAAAGGCCTCTTCCCACCAATTCGTTTTATAAGCATGCGCTTATGGTTTCAATGCTAGGGGAACTGAGGCGTGCCTCTAGACAATAAGATAACTTCAAATACCATCTCAAACGAAGTTTCCGAACCTTGCCGATTCGTCAAGTTAATATTTCATATCTTTTTTTAATATATGCAGTCTCAACCAGTAATAAAACGAAAAAAAATATTAACATAAAATATGCCGTTGACGTGGTGGATTTCCCATTTCTCACTTTAAATTATTATGACAAAATGTTTGTTATTAAAGAATTAAATCATCTATTTCTAATTTGAATGATTTTAACAAATACTGGACAAAAAACCCGTTGATTTACTATATATTAATACCATAAATTTTGTGGCTAACGGGAAATGCAGTAATTAATAAATTGTTTTGCTGGCCATTTCTTTTATTTTCAAAGGCTGGTGAAGACATTTGATATAAAAGGATTTTTTGTGATTTTTGTGAACTAAATTTACATGACAAAAGCACTGATTCATTCGAATTGTATGTTGTTAATTATACTAAAATATATTATATTATTAATCAACTAAAATATTGTTTTTTTGCTCTATATTTTATGTACCTTACCAGACTCACGAGTCGCCATTGGTAATATTAAAAAAAATCTATAAAATATAAATTTGTGGATAACTGAGAATGAAAAGAATCTCGATATAGCACATTTCCAGTTATACCTAAAAATTATAACTTTTTCAAAATTCATTAAATATTAAATTGATTAATTTTCGTAGATATGTACGCATATCTTTATATTTACTGACTTTTGAGTTTTCAAATTTACATATGTTGTTGATATACAAATAAAGTACTACATTTGTAAACTGCGAACAAAATTAATGTAATTTAATTTAAAAAATATAAAAAGAAATTGAATTCTAGTAGCCACTTAATGTACGTGTACTGACGTGTACTTATTTTGGTAATGACCTTACTAAATGTAGTAAGGTGTCATATCCCCTTTGATTTCAGCCTCAATACGAGCTGAATTGAGTATAGTTTCCAATAAGACCCTACAATACTCAAGGATAAAGAATTCCCACATTTCAGTTAATTGGCCCTTCAATTCATGAATCTTCCTTTGAAGATTATTTCCCAGGCAATTTTCAATTGATGCTACAAAGTCTCTATATTTAAATCAGGACTACTTGAGGGCCATGTCAAAACTCGTACCTCATGATCCCCAAACCATATTTTTGTTGTATTAGCAGTATGGTATGAGGCACCACCCTGCTTTATCGCGAGTAATCTCCATCAGAGACGTCAAACTTAGATTCATCGCTAAACATCACTTTCGACCAATTGTCCATTATAATTTCTATTTGGCCCAAAAGAATTGATTTTTCTTTTGCTTATTAGTTAAAAGTGGTTTTTCTTTTGTCTGGAATAAAATTTTAATCATTAAGTGTCTGTATTTTAAATTTAAGCCCTATAAAAACCTAGCCCTAATTTATGTATCCACTGCCTGCAACATTCACTCGACTCTAAAAATTGTAGATATCTGTTAATGTGGCCCTTCTGTGACTTTTACAAATTTTTTCTAACGCTCTTCTCATGCGTGGCGGCATTTTTTTTCGTTGCTTTCGAAGCCGGCTATTTCCACATAACATTTTATGATATCACTTGATTTTGGTAAATTTAAATTTTGTCCTATTGAACTCATGCTTTTCCCCTCATAATATTATTTTATCACAACTTTGTAAATTTTTTTCGAAGAATGTATACCCGAGACATTTTTATCACAAAATATATAAAGGCAACAATTACACGTCTACCAATATAACATTTGTTCAAACTGTCAAATTATTTTAGCAACCTTGATTGAAATGTAATTAAAATATTCAACGTAAGTTGATGTGTTGATAAACAATTTTTTTAATGATATTTATTTAAAAAAGTGTTTATTAAAGTGAAAACTTCTTTAGTCGCGTTGGGCACTTTTTGGTAGGGGAAAATCTTTTGGGTTCGCGTCACAGACATGTTCATGACTGGCGCACGCGCAGTGTGCTGTACGCCTTAGACACTTTTTGGATCGGTGAAATTTCGTGCGTTCGCGTCACTGACATGCTTATAACAGTATATCTGTAACTATACAGATGATGTATAGTGCTGTGTATATCTTACAAGTGAAATTTAATGGATTTACTGAAAAATTCAATGTTTATATATTGTGCATTGTTGAAATAGTGTTTTTGTTTGATTATTATTTGAATGACCATGTCCAATGATCAAAAACTCATTACTACAAAATATAAAACGACAATTGATGCCGTTTTTATGCGATACTTAGATAAATTTGAATCAAACATTTTTATTTCTTAGTTTAGTTACCATAAGCCTATTGTATCTTTTTTAGAACAAAGTGAAATAATTGAAAGTACAAAAAGTCTGAGTATTGTTGAAATTAATGATGACAATGATGCAAACAATTAAAATAATGTTAAAAATCAAGTACATTGAAATTTAAGTGAATACAAATACTATCCATAAATAATATGATTGTATATTAATTGTTAATTCAATTAAATTGTATTTATATTTTGTCATGATCTTGTACAGCCCGTAATATATTTGAAAAATAAAAAAACACAAAAACATGCATATAATTGTTGCTCGGAGTGTCAATAGATATGAAAGATAAATGTTGATAATTTTAATTAATGAAATTTTAATTATGAAATTTCAAAGTTTAATACTAAAAGTTTTCATATCTTTCTAACTGTCAATTTTATTTTTTTTTAAACATATAATAATAAGTAAATTTAAGCAGTGTTTTAATGAATTACTTAAAAATATATATGAATGTATATTTTTTAATAGTCAGAGTTGATCGTCCGAACACTAATAAGTTGTTAGGGCTCGAATGACTTGCTAATAAAAAGTTTAAAACACAATTAGCAAATAAATTACAAAATATACTATTAAAATTTTCAAGTTTTATGTTGTAATAATTTTTTGGTTTTCTAACAAATTCCTTTTAAACATATTTTGTATAAACTATGAGCTATCCTAGATTATCACCTAAATTTAGTATCCGAACACAGACAAAATTCAACAACGAAATTAAGGTTAAGGTAATTTTTTAAATAATCACATTTTTAACTATTTTTTTAATATTGTGGTTTTACAATCAAACTTCAGTTTAGTTTCACCGTCTAATTTACGAATTATAAAATAATATAAACTATTTGGTTTCTCTTTCGTAATGTATGTTAACTTAAACGATAAATGAACACACTAAATATGAACATTTTCGTAATCGTGTAAGGGGGAATCCCCGAATTCGGATGTCACATTAACAGCGATTGGGCTGGAATCGCTTATACGATGCGATATTGTACGAACACGTGTGAGTGACATCGTAATGTCGCGCACGACATCCGGTAACATCCAGGAGGCTCATCCGTGTCAGACGTAACTTGGCTTGTTTATTGGGGATTGGGTCGGTACGTCGGGGGATGTGCGAATGTCATCCGCATGATTTCATGTCGGAATGCTTAAAAATGATGACGTGCCCGGCGCTAATGCTAATTTCCACGACACGTTCGAAGTTTAAAGTCACGTTTTAACTTTCTTTGCGAAAGAACTGTGTAAGGACGTAAAAAAAAAAATAAACAAAGATCAATTATTGGTGGCGTGTTTGTATGCGGTATCGGTTTGGCTAAATTATCATTACGTTCGGTGGAACAATTTCATTACGCGCCTAATTACATTATCCTGAAAAATTTACGATGCGAAAGTGCTTTTTCAGGGGGAGCCGCTAATTAAATTATTGCACTATTGACTTTCGAACCGGCGCGCCCTTTTATTTATGAAAATTTACGTATTTATTTTCCATTCGGGGCACAGTGTCGCGCGAAAATCGTTGATTAATGCTCCACACGATCGGTCTGGATGTAAACAGGCTTGTAAATAATTTTTTGCGTGCGCCCGATGAAAATTCATGGATCCGCGTCTGATAATTTAAGTGGGCCGTTAGCGCACCAGTCTAATAAAATGCATAAATCACCATAATTTATCGGCAGACGAGCCTCCTTTAATGCCCCGCATCTGACGCTCGTAAATAATAACATAAACTCGCCTCGATAATAAATTCCTTATGCCAAAGCCCATTTTTACGCGATAACGTCGATTCATGCTCGAATCTCCGATTAATTCTACCAGGTTCATCCCGAAATCGTTACACGTCGTGTAACTTTATTGTTCTACTTGTAGTTGTACCTATACTAATCAACTGTGATAAGTGATACAAATGAGATGTATAGTAATAAATTATATTATTATATATCCTCCTTCATATTTCTCAAGAATAGATTTCAAGAGATATACAATGGTATCCAGAAAAATAGCACAAAATTTAAAATTATACATTTTGTAAGATATTTTATAAAAGAATTTAATTCAAATTTTGTTCAGTCAGTATATAAAATGTATTCTAATATTCTATATGCCTTTTTTGCTTTTTATTTTATTAATAATTCTCTTAATAGTAAATATTTATTCAAAGTCATCAAAGTCTAAATATTGATGGCACCTTTAAAAACTTAAGATGCTCTCGCTCTAAAATGCCATACTATATTTTTGACAACATACTTAATTGAAAATATAATAAAACGTCCTAAAAAACAGTTCCTTTTGTAGAAAGGCAAATTGGAAGAATCAGTAAACAAAATCCCTTTTTATCTTCAAGCAAATAAAAAATGAGTCATACAAGGTATAAAATTTGCAAGGATGTTTGAATATTTGAGCAAGAGGGAAGTATGTACAGATATATGTTAATTGTCCTTTGCATTTTGGCAAAGAGTACTTTGGAGTGATGAATCAATAGGATTAGATAAACAATACATTCATCCCCCTTCAAATTAAAGTTTGAATCCTAGATATACAACAAAAACTTTGAAACATGGAGGAGGACACGTTATGGTTAGGGATTACTTTTATTGATATGGTATAGGACAACTAGAGAAAATTATTGGTACATTGGACCGTTTCAAATATAAAGAAATCATGACATATGTAATGGAACCATTTGCCAACGATAATTTACGAGTTACATGGATTTTTATGCATGCGTCAAAAGTTGTTCAAAATTGGTTAAAATATAATTATGTTGAGGTTCGCAATTGGCTAGAGGAAAGTCTGGATCTATTATAAATCCCACTGAATAGAATCTCATGTCTTGATTAAAATACCAAAATCCATGAAATTTAGATAAGCAGTGGTTAATTTATGCCCCGCTGTTTATAAACAAAAAGTACCCAAGTAGAAATATTTTGAATTAGATATATAGATAATATACTTTTCTTAATTAATAATAAATAATAATGTGTGCTCTTACACTGGCCATCATTGTAGGAGAGATTTTTGTTTTAGATGTTTAGTAATGTTAAAATGTCTAGAGCCCGAGTACGTGAAATTTATTGTCAGCTAAGTAAATTTGAAAGAAGATTTAATTGATCTACGGGACGCAGGTTTTTCATTTCGAGAAATCGGTAAACGTACTAAGAGAAATCCAACTACTGTTATGAGATGTTGTCAAGCGTGGTTTGATAATGCCCAAAATTGGGGAGGAGTAGGTACCGGACATCGAATGGTCACAAATGAAGTTCAAGATCGACGTCAATGACCAATTTTCGACAACTAGATCTTTGGATGATGAGAGGTTAGATGATCAATTTGGTTTGCAGCATTATCGGCTCTATATTGTGCGAAGGCAACCTCAGTGGTGTAGAGAATGACAACATTGGGATGTGGAAGTCGTCTGCTCTGATGAATCCCGAACCAGCTTGTGTGTATATGTTGATGTTGAGCAACATGTACATCGAACAATGGTCGTTATGATATGGGTCATTATTAAAGGCGACGTTATTTTCAGGAAGTAGTGGAGCCGTATGTTCTTCTTTATCTTAAGTGACTCAGGGAGCCAATATTTCAGCAAAATAATGCTCAGCCCTATGATTCCAGAGTTGATTTAAATATTTTTTAAGAAACCCATATGAATCTGATGTCATGGCCAGCCAGATCTCCCAACCATTTACCCATAGAGCATGTTTGGGATGTGATAGGAGAAGGCTAGAAAATTTACCCTAGCCTGCAACGACTTTGGAGGTTCTAAGATATGAAGTGTAGGTAGTTTGGGATACCTTAAGAGGCAATACGCTACTTTATTGAATCAATAAAAAGACGTGTTGGGGAGTGTTTAAGTGTGTGGAGAAAACATTATAAACAAAAACATAAAAAAAATTAAAATCTTTGATATTTGGTTTCTAAATTTTAAATGTTTATAACATAGATGTTATAGCAAGGAGCAACACTATTAAATTTGAGTAACCCTTTTTTGGTCATTGTAACTTCTTTGTCAGTGAGTATGTATGATGGTGAATAATAACTATATCTATTTTAATTCGATGATATATTCACAGCAGTCAACACAATGAATTTTTATTTTGATGCTGGAAAACAAAAAAAAATGATTTAGGACATTTTCAGTGTGTTGATTTCATCAGGCTTCGTCTATTAGCAGTTTTTAAGATACAGGTTACATGAATTTAGTTCAGATAAAAGATCTAAGGTCTAAGTAAATAAATAAAGATGTCAAAATAGAAATTCACACCGAAAATTAAAATCCAATTAGCCACATATCCGGAATTGCTTATGGTTCGGCAGACCTGTTTAATCCCCCTAGGGCTTTATATCCTTTTGTCTACATCTGCCTTACCCTGCTAAGTATGTTATTGAGCTTTCGTGAGTAAACTTGTGCCATTACTTTGTGTAGCTCCGTAAATTATCCTAACGTTTTTTATTATGTATGTGCCGAATTCGCTTTCAAAGAAAGTAAAAAATATAATTCTGACTTGTGCGAGAGGGACTTATCCAGCATAAGATTATCGTTCATTTGAGGGACCTGTATAAATATTGGGTTTCACATTTTGTGTAAAACAAACATGTGTAGGGAACTATGAATGACTGCTGTTTTATCTCATAGATGTTAAGTGTATTTATAGAAACAACAGACACAAATAGACATATCTTAAACTTGGAATATCAACGTCCAATAAAGCGATAGTAACATTGAGACACATTTAACAATTTGTTAACGTTGTAATCACTAAGAATTCTCAATTTTAAGAAGGTGTTCTACTGCTTTCAAGATCTTCGGACGGTCTCACGTAAGTTCGGCCAGGTCATAGCACCAATTGCACTAGAAGCAGGATCATTTTGAACCACATGAGCAATATGTGGTTGATCATCTGCATTGGTAAATAATTTGAGTGAATATAAGGAGTCAGAATGTCCAAAATGTAACGCACATCATTAAGGTTACCATTATTTAATACAACTATGTCGTTATGTACCGTTGGCGAAATACTTCAACACACTATAATTGCGCCTCCGTTAAATAATATGGTACTTAGTACTTACATTGGACACGAAATACACGAACCCGTCTGTCGTACGTGTACATGCAAAATCTAGACTTATCCGTAAATGATTTGTTCCCAATTGACGTGCTCTCTTACAAAATTTAACTGTACCACGGTTAATGTGGGATCTTCTGTAAAATGTTGTCGAATTGATTCAGTACGTTAAAACATCTTATATATTTTCTAACAGGGACTGTAACATTATTATGGTTATAAACCGTTGTCTTAAAATTAAAAACCTTAAAAAATGGTTTTGAACAGGAGTTGTAGTATGATGTCTATCCTGTACTGGTCTTCTGTTATAGTCACCAAATACCATTGTAACATTCAGGAAATGGATGCGAGCTTCATATCAAATCTTTCCGCTATCTTGGGGTAACTCCAACTTTTTTCCACTAACAAAACAGTTTGAGAACTCTCAAATTAAATTTATAGATAGGCTTTGCATATTGACAATATATGTAAATTAAAACGAAATTGAGATTGATAAATTAGTTCTAAAGAAACGACGATACTTTTAGCCTGCTTTACTAAAAGATGTATTCGACATAACACATTTTTAACAGAAAAACTAAACCTTTTGAAGAGACGATTATACACTTTCTAAAAGCCATGTCCGAGGGTGTTTCAAAATTAGTAGAAACAGTTTGCAATTTATTTTGATGAAATTTTTTTATTTTAAAATTAATATTTTAATTTCTGTGTATTTTTATTCATTTTTAACTGAGAGTCGGAACCAATAAAAAGAGTAATAACGTAAAAACTACATAAATTAAAAAAAGGGAACCATAAACATATTTATAGTAGTAGGAGGCCTACATCAAAAGAAGGCAAGCATTCCCATATCATAATTAAATAATGAAACTGTTTAATAGTGGATATAACAAACGTTTTGTGTGGTTTTGTCTCTGTAGGACATCTAATGTACTAGTAAGCTAAACCACCATTTTTTAATGAATTAAATGTAGACCCATCATTAAAAACTACCCATGATCATTGTTCTATGATTCAATGGACGTGATTCAGAACAAATCGAAATCGGGCCCTTACATTCTTAGTAGAAAGCAGGGCATCCTTTTCAGGACTCTAGATAAACTTCTTTCACTAACCTTCTTCTCATAGTTCTTAAACTAAATTTCGACATATTTTATCCAATTTGAGTTAATGATAAGCATGCATTGCTTTTTTGACATTCGAATTATTCATTTATCGATTAATTAATGTTTTTTTGTAGCTACTATTTGTACTATTTCCATAAATTTTTTATCAAGAGTCTTCGTACACGGGTCGATTGCCGTTCGATTCGGACTCGATTCGAACTCGGCGCCATTCTTCCTCCACCTCACAGGCTGAGATTTTGTGCCGATATTCAAAAACACTTTTTAAATAATAATCGATGAAATAGCAGAAACTTCTTCAGTGTAATTGTATATTTTTTATGTTATTATTATATAAATAAATATATTTCTCATCTATTTATTATCAGGAGACAACCTGCGGCTCTTTGAAGGATTATTTATGTCTCTCGATAAATCTACCCGAGTTCCTATTCCAGAATTATCAAGAGAAGTAAAATAAATGTGTTTAATTTTTAATATTTAAATTCAATTCACATATTTTAAACTTTTATTTATGTTTTCAATAAATATAATTTCTGTAAACAATTTTTTTTTAATTCTTTTTTATTTTATAATTTTAATTAAATAAAATACTTTTACTCATATTAGTATTTGCATACTGAATCGCGGGTGATACATTTTCCACTAAATATATACAATATATAAATTTTTCGACAATTTGTAGAATGCGAAAAACTTTCCATCACTTTGCTGTAATTCTTTTTCCACCATAAATAATTGACAATAAATGTTCACCTATATACATACTCTGATTAACTTATTCCAATTTTTTTAACTAGTTCTAAAATAATAAGTCGATTTCCTTATAAAAAGTCCAACCGAAAACAAGATAAAAATGTTAAAGTTTGTAACAAAAATTGGATAAGACGGACTTAGTTTGCTTTCAGGTCAATGCAGAAAAGTTTGAACAGCTTTTGTAGAGTAAGGTTTGTTACAAACTTTAACATTTTTTATCTCGTTTTCTGTTGGAGTTTTATTAGAAATTTCGACTTATTCTTCAGAAGTGCATATCTGGTTAAAAAATTTCAAACACCCTGTATATGAATGTATCCAAAACCTATCTTTTTTTTCTTCATTTGAAGGTATCTTTACGCAATAAAGGTGTGCGTCTTCATCGCTTGAACTACTTGAGTTATTCATTATCAACTTCTTGGCAAACGGACACGATCTACAAAAATCGTACCGTGTACGATCTAAACGTCAATTAGTGTACAAAGACTCTAATAAACAACAGATTGAACTGATTTATAATTTATCTTACAGTGCATGATATAGTTTGGCTATGGCCCATTAGTAAATAATTATAATAATTAAAAGATCAGAATCAAAAATAATCGGATGGATCATTAAGGATCATTAAAATATTATAAAGTAAAAAGTTGCTACAAAAAATGTATATATGTATGTAATTATTTAAAGAATAAAATTAAATAGATCGACTGCATAGTGAACCCAACAATAATAGAAAAATAATAAACATTGGAAACACTGCAATCCAATTTAAGTAGTACTGCTCATATTTTTAATATATTTTAATAAGTTGCTATAATTATGACCATTAGCGTATATACAATATATAGATAACATAAAATCTCAAAAACTAGATGTAAAAAAAGAAATAATATGGCTATTTTGGATTCGATGTCTAAAAATGATTTGGGAACAATTGAAAATTCGTTGTCACCCCAATGCCTGTTGACCTCTTATAATTATAAAACATTATATTGGTTGATAAAGTGACAGTGAAACAATTTGCATATACTTTAAACAAAAACAAATACAATTGTATCAAAAGCATTTGTTAATTTTATTCTTCCTCAGTTTCACAATTCTTTGCATTCAGAATGGAGTTACTACTTATTTTCTTAAAATGTTTTTTTCTTTTTAGTGTATTTTATTGTATTTTACACAATTTACACAATTATTTGAGACGATCACCTGTGTATTTCCTTTAGTTTTTTTGTCAATTCTATCTGCCCCTTAGTTTTACTGTTAAAAGTTGTAGATTTTTGATTAATAGGTAACGAGGAGATTCTTGAGCACGTGATGCTGACCTTGGTCAATCTCGTCTCGTTTCCATTCCGGTTGTTCATCTCACGCACAACTCGATTATTCAAGGATTTGTCTTCGAGTCGGGGCCAAGCGGTTATTGAAATTGAAACGGCGGAATTTGTTTTTTTTTTGCGCGGTGAGTAATGAGTTTTTCGTTGGATCGTTTCACGAAATAAATCCATTAAAAGGGTGCAGATTCATAATCCCCGCGCCGCAATTACAATTTAATCACATTAACGTAGCGAAAAGGTATTAAAACTCCCCGCGCGGTGGAAAAGGAGCCGCACCCCCGTCGAACTATACAGAGGAAATGAATTTCTTTCGCTTATTTTGATACGTAAGTGCATTTTCGTTCGTCTACTTTGAAACAAGATGGGACGGAAAATTGCTAATTACTGTTAAAGTGGAATATTAAATGAGATTCGAAGTTAAAGTTAGCAGATGTTCGAAAACGAGTCCGTTATAAAAGTTGACGATTTAATAATTTAATTGCACGAAAGGAAATAACTGGTCGTTTTGATCGACCACGAACAATTTTTGACCGATCAATGGCGTTTATTTATTCAATAGACGGTTCAAAGAAAAATGTGACCCGAACAGTTATTATTAAATACAAAATCAATTTTACATGAGAACGAAAAATCGTCGTTAATCACTCAAGAATCCGAAATTATCTCGAATTTCGTTGCCGAGCAATTAAACTCGGAACAGGTGTATCTAAATATCCGAAATGATTAACTTTATTATTAGTTACAGTTGCGGCTCCAGTTTAATTTAAGCCCCGTGACCTTGACTCCCGACTATTACTCACCTTCAAGCTCCCTCAGGATTTTGCGTTTCCGTGGGAATGATATAATTCAAAACGGAGCCAAACCTTAATTGGTGTTAATGTTTTATTGGATTCAAACTGAATCATTCAATTGAAATGACAAATATCGTACATAAATCACCAGATTTGTTTATATTATCCCAATCTATGGCGCTTTTAAATGTCACTGTAAATTGATAAACGCTTTGATTGCAAATCCCCTTGTCAATTATTGTTCACGGTTGTGAATTTTAATTTTTTTATTAGCAATTAATGACAAAATAAGCTTTTGCAAAATAATGTCTTGAAGCAGTTAATAAAGAAACGGTTAAAGAGACTCCAAGGTAGTTATTAAATTATTTTATAATGATACACACTAGAAACGGGCAAACGAATATACTTTAAGAGACTCTCTGCGGGAAGTTCAATTTAATGATGCGTTATCATATTAATTTCGAAAATAGGCAAAATAAATTTTAAGCGATTTTATGTCTAAAATATATTAATTAATTGATTAGAATATCTAAACCATCTGAACCATCTAAATCATTGAAACTATCGAAACCATCTGAACCATCCAAACTATCTAAACCAATCATCTAAACCATTTGGACCATTTAAACCACCTAAACTAGTTAAATCATTTAAAACATTTAAACTGTCTAAACCATCTAAACCTCCTAAACCATCAAACGTCTAAACTATCTAAAACCATCTAAAATATCTAAGAAATCTTAAATATCTGAAATATTTAGAGTATTTGAAATTCAGATATTCGAATTATCTGAAATATATAATATTTTACACACTAGAAGCGGTCAAACGAATATACCTCAAGGGACTCTCTGTGGGAAGTTCAATTTAATGATGCGTTATCGTATTAATTTCGAAAATAGGCAAAATAAATTTTAAGCGATTTTATATCTAAAATGTTTTAATTAATTGATTAGAAGATATAAACCATTTGAACTATCTAAACCATCGAAAACATCGAAACCATCTGAACTATCCAAACCATCCAAACTATCTAAATCATCTAAACAATCATCTAAATCATTAAAACCATTTAAACTGTTTAAACCGTCTAAACCATGTAAATCATCTAAAGCACATGAACCATCTAAGCCACTTAAACCACCTAAATCGTTTAAACCATGTAAACCATCTAAACCTCCTAAACCATCATAACCATCAAAACCATCTAAAACCAACTAAAAACGTCTAAACTATCTAAAACCATATAAAATATCTAAGAAATCTTAAATATCTGAAATATTTAGAGTATTTGAAATATCTGAAATATTCGAATTATCTGAAATATATAATATGATACACACTAGAAACGGTCAAACGAATATACCTTAAGAGACTCTCTGCAGTTCAATTTAATGATGCGTTATCGTATTAATGTCGAAAATAGGCAAAATAAATTTTAAGTAATTTTATATCTAAAATATATTAATTAATTGATTAGAATATCTAAACCATCTGAACCATTCAAACCATCAAAACCACCCAAACCATCCAAAATATCCAAACCATCGAAACTATCTAAACCAATCATCTAAACCATCGAAACCATTTAAACCATGTAAACCATCTAAAACTCTGAACCATCCTAAACTACTTAAACCTCGTAAACCATGAAAACCATATAAACCATCTAAAATGTATAAAATATCTCAAATATTTAGAGTATTTGAAATATCTGAAATATTCGAATTATCTGAAATATATAATATGATACACACTAGAAATGGTCAAACAAATATACCTTAAGAGATTCTCTGCGGGAAGTTGAATTTAATGATGCGTTATCGTATTAATTTCAAAAATAGGCAAAATAAATTTTAAGCGATTTTATAGCTAAAATATTTTAATTAATTGATTAGAATATCTAAACCATCTGAATTATCTAAACTATCAAAACCACCCAAACCATCCAAAATATCAAAACCATCCAAACTATCTAAACCATCGAAACCATTTAACCGTTTAAACCATCTAAAGCATCTGAACCATTCTAAACCATACAAGCCATCTAAACCATCTAAAACCAACTAAAAAGGGCTAAACAATCTAAAACCATCTAAAATATCTAGGAAATCTAAAATATTTGAAATATTTAGAGTATTTGAAATATCTGAAATTCTCGAATTATCTGAAATATCTAAAATATATAAATTACTTAAAATATCCAGACTATCTATATCGTATAAAATATATAAAATAAGTATATAAAAAGCAGCCTAAAACATCAAAAGCATCTGAAACGTCTAAAATTAACAATGTCTACTCAATTTAATCTGAATTTTAAGATGAAATAACTTTTCCATAAGTTTAGCATTAATATTCCGAAAACTTAAGCAATTGATTTATGTATTTGCGCGAGACAAACACGAAACAACCGAGCGAGCTGCTCGAAATTAGTGACGGTTGTGCGGCAATTCGTTGATTAAACATTGATCGTCGACGTCGTTGTCGCAAATTGCAAAGCCTAGTGACTGCAAGTCACACCGATCCACTCTAATTACCATCGAAGTTGTAAGTACCTAGTCGAACATCCGTCCCCTAATCGAATTAGCGTCGCGACGACGGAACGCAGCAACGTGCGACGTCCTGGTCCGGTGATTTACCGTTGGTCATCCGGCTAACGAAGCCCGCAGATAACTGTACCGCTGGGAAATTTCGACGCAACGATACCTGGTCGGTGTCCCGCAGGACGAAACGGCGGGATAAGCGGCCGCGTCGTTTTGCGGGCAAATTGGAAAAAGTAAATTACGTCGCGACGCGTCGGATTCAACAAGTCATTTCGGGGGAATTGCTTCGGGAAACATTATTATTTGCGGTTCGTATCGTGTTACGCCACTCGATTATTGGAAATCTCTCCTCACGTTTTTTCTCCATAAAATACACGATTTGATGTAGCTCTTAAATAAATTATTTGTACTTACTTAATGTTGTAATATTAAAATTACAAAAATATAATATAATTATGTTGCGTTTTCTTTGAAAGAGGTTATAATAGACCGAATTGTAAAATTCACTGCGCCTTTTTTGAAGTAGATAATTCGAATTTTCTATATTAAATAGGTTTAAAAATATTGTCAATGTATTATATTTTAACCGGTAATATTATTTGAATAGCTCTAGACGTTCAGAATTATAAATTTATTTTACTTTTTATATATTTAATAGACAAAAATATACATTCCATTTCTTGTAAAATTTTTATTTCCAAATAAGGCATTAAATAGATTTGAACAATTTATTGTTAATTTATCTGTTGATTAATATGTCTCAAAGAAGACTTTCTTCTAAAGATTTTACCTTCGTAATTGCAACTTTGGGACATGTTAGTCTGAGTCAACAACAAGTAATCCAAATGTATAATGTCTCATAAAATGTAATAAGTTATGCTTGGAATTGCTTTCGGCAAACTAGTAGTGCCAATATAAGACATAGTAGACGAAATCCCACATTCTCTGTATTCAGCCTTCGTGCAGACGTTGGTATCACTGTTAAGTCTGTCTACTATCTGAAGTTTACAGAAAGCTGGTGAGAGTGCCAGAAGACGTTTCCGATACTCTATGCCCGGACAGGGCCTTTTAGTCACTGGAAATCCTGCACTGCCCCCGCTTTCCATTAGAAATAAGTCTTTGAAATATTCTTCCCTCTCTAATCCAAATAATAATAATAAAAATTGTGTTGCATGCAGAGCATAGGTCGACGATCATCGTCTATGAACTGTTGTCAAATAGCTAAATTGTTTGTTGAGTCTAGGTACATATTATTTAATAGACAAAAATATACATTCTATTTCTTGTAAAATTTTTATTTCCAAATAAGGCATTAAATAGATTTGAACAATTTATTGTTAATTTATCTGTTGATTAATATGTCTCAAAGAAGACTTTCTTCTAAAGATTTTACCTTCGTAATTGCAACTTTGGGACATGTTAGTCTGCGTCAACAACAAGTAATCCAAATGTATAATGTCTCATAAAATGTAATAAGTTATGCTTGGAATTGTTTTCGGCAAACTAGTAATGCCAATATAAGACATAGTAGACGAAATCCCACATTCTCTGTATTCAGCCTTCGTGCAGACGTTGGTATCACTGATAAGTCTGTCTACTATCTGAAGTTTACAGAAAGCTGGTGAGAGTGCCAGAAGACGTTTCCGATACTCTATGCCCGGATAGGGCCTTTTAGTCACTAGAAATCCTGCACTGCCCCCGCTTTCCATTAGGAGTAAGTCTTTGAAATATTCTTCCCTCTCTAATCCAAATAATAATAATAAAAATTGTGTTGCACGCAGAGCATAGGTCAACGACCATGGTCTATGAACTACTGTCAAAGGTTGTTATTCAGTGTTGTTATTCAACCAATTATTATTCCATTTACTCAAGAATTTCGGCCAGATTTCCTTTTGGTAGACAACAAAGCTCGATTTCATTCTTCAAGACTTATAATTGGCGTTACAAAATCATGACGACACAAGGATGCAGTAATCCTCGCGTGATTGATCCACAGGTCGTCTTTTCTTCTCTAAGAGATATTCCAACTTATGGGGTTGGTAGTTTCAAGTGTAAATTTGTCTTGAAGACGATTCCCCACGTGTACAATTGTAATGCAGTCGGATGAACGCAGGGATTATTGCATCCGTGTGATGTCATGATTTTGTAATGCTAGACTTCGTGCAGACGTTGGTAACACTGCTAAGTCTGTCTACTATCTGAAGTTTGCAGGAAGCTGGTGAGAGTGCCAGAAGACGTTTCCGATACTCTATGCCCGGAGAGACCTTTTTGGTACCTAGAAATCCGACAGTGTCCCCGCTTTCCCTCAGGAGTAAGTCTTTGAAATATTCTTCCCCCTCTAATTCAAATAATAATAATAAAAATTGTGTTGCACGCAGAGCATAGGTCAACGACCATGGTCTATGAACTGCTGTCAAATGGCTAAATTGTTTATTGAGTCTAGGGACATATTATTTAATAGACAAAAATATACATTCCATTTCTTACAAAATTTGTATTTTCAAATAACGCATTAAGTAGATTTGAACAATTTATTGTTAATTTATCTGTTGATTAATATGACTCAAAGAAGACTTTCTTCTAAAGATTTTACCTTCGTAATTGCAACTTTGGGACATGTTAGTCTGAGTCAACAACAAGTAATCCAAATGTATAATGTCTCATAAAATGTAATAAGTCATGCTTTGAATTGTTTTCGGCAAACTAGTAATACCAATATACGATATAGTAGACTAAATCGCACATTCTCTATATCCAAATTTCGTGCAGACGTAGGTATCACTGTTAAGTTTGTCTACTACCTGAAGTTTGCACAAAGCTGATTAGAGTGCCAAAAAACGTTTCCGATACTCTATGCCTGGAGAAGGCTATTTAATCGCTAGAAATCCGATAGTGCACCCGCATTCCATTAGGAGTAAGTCTTTGAAATATTCTTCCCTCTCTAATCCAAATAATAATAATAAAAATTGTGTTGCACGCAGAGCATAGGTCAACGACCATGGTCTATGAACTACTGTCAAAGGTTGTTATTCAGTGTTGTTATTCAACCAATTATTATTCCATTTACTCAAGAATTTCGGCCAGATTTCCTTTTGGTAGACAACAAAGCTCGATTTCATTCTTCAAGACTTATAATTGGCGTTACAAAATCATGACGACACAAGGATGCAGTAATCCTCGCGTGATTGATCCACAGGTCGTCTTTTCTTCTCTAAGAGATATTCCAACTTATGGGGTTGGTAGTTTCAAGTGTAAATTGGTCTTGAAGACGATTCCCCACGTGTACAATTGTAATGCAGTCGGATGAACGCAGGGATTATTGCATCCGTGTGATGTCATGATTTTGTAATGCTAGACTTCGTGCAGGCGTTGGTAACACTGCTAAGTCTGTCTACTATCTGAAGTTTGCAGGAAGCTGGTGAGAGTGCCAGAAGACGTTTCCGATACTCTATGCCCGGAGAGACCTTTTTGGTACCTAGAAATCCGACAGTGCCCCGCTTTCCATCAGGAGTAAGTCTTTGAAATATTCTTCCCTCTCTAATTCAAATAATAATAATAAAAATTGTGTTGCACGCAGAGCATAGGTCAACGACCATGGTCTATGAACTGCTGTCAAATGGCTAAATTGTTTATTGAGTCTAGGTACATATTATTTAATAGACGAAAATATACATTTCATTTCTTACAAAATCTGTGTTTCCAAATAACGCATTAAGTAGATTTGAACAATTTATTGTTAATTTATCTGTTGATTAATATAACTCAAAGAAGACTTTCTTCTAAAGATTTTACCTTCGTAATTGCAACTTTGGGACATGTTAGTCTGAGTCAACAACAAGTAATCCAAATGTATAATGTCTCATAAAATGTAATAAGTCATGCTTTGAATTGTTTTCGGCAAACTAGTAATACCAATATACGATATAGTAGACTAAATCGCACATTCTCTATATCCAAATTTCGTGCAGACGTTGGTATCACTGTTAAGTCTGTCTACTATCTGAAGTTTGCACAAAGTTAATGAGAGTGCCAAAAAACGTTTCCGATACTCTATGCCCGGAGAGGGCTATTTAATCGCTAGAAATCCGATAGTGCACCCGCTTTCCATCAGGAGTAAGTCTTTGAAACATTCTTCCTCTCTAATCCAAATAATAATAATAAAAATTGTGTTGTACGCAGAGCATAGGTCAACGACCATGGTCTATGAACTGCTGTCAAAGGTTGTTATTCAGCGATGTTATTCAACCAATTATTATTCCATTTACTCAAGAATTTCGACCAGATATCCTTTTGGTAGACGACAAAGCTCGATTTCATTCTTCAAGACTTATAATTGGCGTTACAAAATCATGACGACACAAGGATGCAGTAATCCTCGCGTGATTGATCCACAGGTCGTCTTTTCTTCTCTAAGAGATATTCCAACTTATGGGGTTGGTAGTTTCAAGTGTAAATTTGTCTTGAAGACGATTCCCCACGTGTACAATTGTAATGCAGTCGGATGAACGCAGGGATTATTGCATCCGTGTGATGTCATGATTTTGTAATGCTAGACTTCGTGCAGACGTTGGTAACACTGCTAAGTCTGTCTATTATCTGAAGTTTACAGGATGCTGGTGAGAGTGCCAGAAGACGTTTCCGATACTCTATGCCCGGAGAGACCTTTTTGGTACCTAGAAATCCGACAGTGTCCTCACTTTCCATCAGGAGTAAGTCTTTGAAATATTCTTCCCTCTCTAATTCAAATAATAATAATAAAAATTGTGTTGCACGCAGAGCATAGGTCAACGACCATGGTCTATGAACTGCTGTCAAATGGCTAAATTGTTTATTGTGTCTAGGGACATATTATTTAATATACAAAAATATACATTCCATTTCTTACAAAATTTGTATTTTCAAATAACGCATTAAGCAGATTTGAACAATTTATTGTTAATTTATCTGTTGATTAATATGTCTCAGAGAAGCCATTCTTCTAAAGATTTTGCCTTTGTAATTACAACTTTGAAACATGTTAGCTTGAGACTACAATAACTAATCCAAATGTATAATGTCTCATAAAATGTAATAAGTCATGCTTTGAATTGTTTTCGGCAAACTAGTAATACCAATATACGACATAGTAGACTAAATCGCACATTCTCTGTATCCAGACTTCGTGCAGACGTTGGTATCACTGATAAGTCTGTCTACTATCTGAAGTTTGCAGGATGCTGGTGAGAGTGCCAGAAGACGTTTCCGATACTCTATGCCCGGAGAGACCTTTTTGGTACCTAGAAATCCGACAGTGTCCCCGCTTTCCCTCAGGAGTAAGTCTTTGAAATATTCTTCCCCCTCTAATTCAAATAATAATAATAAAAATTGTGTTGCACGCAGAGCATAGGTCAACGACCATGGTCTATGAACTGCTGTCAAATGGCTAAATTGTTTATTGAGTCTAGGGACATATTATTTAATAGACAAAAATATACATTCCATTTCTTACAAAATTTGTATTTCCAAATAACGCATTAAGCAGATTTGAACAATTTATTGTTAATTTATCTGTTGATTAATATGTCTCAGAGAAGCCATTCTTCTAAAGATTTTGCCTTTGTAATTACAACTTTGAAACATGTTAGCTTGAGACTACAATAACTAATCCAAATGTATAATGTCTCATAAAATGTAATAAGTCATGCTTTGAATTGTTTTCGGCAAACTAGTAATACCAATATACGACATAGTAGACTAAATCGCACATTCTCTGTATCCAGACTTCGTGCAGACGTTGGTATCACTGATAAGTCTGTCTACTATCTGAAGTTTGCAGGATGCTGGTGAGAGTGCCAGAAGACGTTTCCGATACTCTATGCCCGGAGAGACCTTTTTGGTACCTAGAAATCCGACAGTGTCCCCGCTTTCCCTCAGGAGTAAGTCTTTGAAATATTCTTCCCCCTCTAATTCAAATAATAATAATAAAAATTGTGTTGCACGCAGAGCATAGGTCAACGACCATGGTCTATGAACTGCTGTCAAATGGCTAAATTGTTTATTGAGTCTAGGGACATATTATTTAATAGACAAAAATATACATTCCATTTCTTACAAAATTTGTATTTCCAAATAACGCATTAAGCAGATTTGAACAATTTATTGTTAATTTATCTGTTGATTAATATGTCTCAGAGAAGCCATTCTTCTAAAGATTTTGCCTTTGTAATTACAACTTTGAAACATGTTAGCTTGAGACTACAATAACTAATCCAAATGTATAATGTCTCATAAAATGTAATAAGTCATGCTTTGAATTGTTTTCGGCAAACTAGTAATACCAATATACGACATAGTAGACTAAATCGCACATTCTCCGTATCCAGACTTCGTGCAGACGTTGGTATCACTGTTAAGTCTGTCTACTATCTGAAGTTTGCAGGAAGCCGGTGGGAGTGCCAGAAGACGTTTCCGATACTCTATGCTCGGAGAGAGCTTTTTAGTCTCTAGAAATCCGACAGTGCCCCCGTTTTCCATCAGAAGTATGTCTTTGAAATATTCTTCCCTCTCTAATCCAAATAATAATAATAAAAATTGTGTTGCACGCAGAGCATAGGTCAACGATTATTGTCTATGAACTGCTGTCAAATGGCGAAATTGTTTGGTGTGTCTAGGTACATATTTACTCAACACATAGACATATGTAAGATATTATGAGCAAAATATGGCTCCAACTGTTGTGTTTGGAGTGTGTGTAGAAACACGCAGGGAATTGTTCATATAAAATCGAGAAAATTATGAATGATCGACGACTTTGTCTTCAATACAAATTTACACTTGAAATCACTAGTTCCAAAATTTGGAATAGCTCTTAGAGAAGAAAGGACGATCTGTGGATCAAGAATTAATTTGTTCACTAATTTTGGATTTGACAACCAAGTACTGATTAGTAAAATATAGGGTTAATATTCAGGTTTTTAATTTAACATATTTAATTTTAATTTATTAATTTCCCAATTAATTAGGTGATAGTTGTGTTGCGGATTTAACAGTTCTGTTGTTGACTTAATTTTGTTTAATTTTTTCCGGAAATTACATTGTTTATAAAAACTTCTTTTTGATAATATATTCGTAACTGTGTGTTTATACGTCATGTGAAGTATTTAAATTAACTGAAATATCGAAAATAATTAAAACATATAAAATATTATAATTTTTAAATGATAATTCAGTTGTGGTAACTCATTCAAATATACCTTACGTATATATATATATATATATATATATATATATATATATATATTGTAATGACTTAAATTTGTCAGGACTGGACGAGTGGGTTATTAAGGAAATAAAAACAATAATCCAAAATGGAATAAATCAAACACCGGCCGCAGTAACAACAAACAAGTTAAGGATAACGTTACGTGATCTACAGCCAGTGGCCTATAAACCCCGTCATTGCGAAAGATTAAGAAGTGAAGCAAATAATAAAAGAGCAAATTCAGAGCGGAATAATACGACAAAGGCAATCTCCTTATGTAAGCCCAATAGTCCTTGTCAAAAAGAAAAACGAAGATACAAGGTTATGTGTAGATTATTGTGACGTAAATAAAAAAAGTGTTATCAAAGTGTCATCGATAAAACCCATTGGACCACTTAAAGACGATATTGCGTTTGTTTACGTTGATGATGTGTTATGCCCTGCTCGAACCATTCAAGAAGGCTGTTGGTGATAAAGTAGTTGTTGAAAATGTCAGTTGTCGAATGGAGGAAAGTTAAAACCAAAGTATCACGAACCCTTTGAAGTAACACATTGTTTACCTAATGAGAGGTACGCACTCAGAAGAAGTGGCTGCCAAGGTAGAACTACAGTTACGAATCTGACCAGATATGGAAATTCTACAAGGTATGAACAGATTTATTGGATAAGATTGATGTGTAAAAAGGACAAGAAGAAATTGAAACTACGAAGTCTAAAAAACGCTATTCCAGCTCGAGTGACAGTAAAGCAAAATACTCGTCGAGGAGTAAGAAAGAACGTGGTAGTAGTATCGAAGTTGGTAAGAAGATATCTTCTAGGAAGAAACGAGACAGCAGCGACGAAAGGTCGAGCAGGAAGCGAGGCAAAGTTCGGACTCGAGGAGGTACGAGACCGCGTATATCAACGTCTTGATCTAGAAGGAGGCGGAAAAAGTGATCAAAGAGGCTCCTTCGGTTACCATCATTTCCGGGCGGGTGCATAAGAGTCCAGTGAACGGCCAGAATTATGGGGAATAGTCGAAAGATGAGAAGTGTCAGTTTTATTTTCACACTGTCCTAACTCCGAAAACTGTTACAATATGTATAAGGTGTTTCACAACTTACCCGAAAAATTTTAACCACATACTCACTGAAGTGTATTTAAAAAAATATATGATAAATCGACTACATGAATTCTACTTAAATTATCATTTAAAAATTATAATATTTTATATATTTTAAATATTTTAGACATTTCAAAATCAGAATACTAATGCAATTCAATGCAATACTAATATTGCAACAAATATATAATCAAATCAAGTTTTAATAAACAATGTAATTTCCTGCATAAATTAAACAAAATTACGTCAACAACAGAAGTATTAAATCTACAACAAAACTATCACCTAATTAATTAGGAAATTAATAAACCAATATTAAATATGTAAAATTAAAAAACTGAATATTAACCAGTATATTATAGTAATTTTACAGCTCAAAACTACCCGCCCCAAAATTTGGAATAGCTCTTAGAGAAGAAAGGATGAGCTGTAAAATTAATAAATTTGTCTTGAAGACGATTCTACACGTGTACAATTATAATGCAGTCGGGTGAACGCGGAGATTACTGTATTCTTGTGATGTCATGATTTTGTTAACGCTAATTATAAGTCTTGGAGGATGAGGTCGGACTTTGTCGTTTACCAAAACGAAATCTGGTCAAAATTCATGAGAAAATGGAATAATAATTGGTTGAATAACCAAGTCGAGATATCGTCGATCATTCATAGTTCACAATTCCGTGCGTGTCTCTACACACACACACACACTGTTACGGAACCACCTCCAGACACAACAGTTGGAGCCATGTTTTGCTCATAATATCTCACATATATCTATGTGTTGAGTCAATATGTACCTAGACACAACAAACAATTTTACCATTTGACTGCGGTTCATAGACGATGACCGTTAACCCATGCTCTGCACACAATTTTTATTATTAATATTTGGAATAGAGAAGGAAAAATATTTGAAAGACTCACTGCTGATGAAAAGCGGGGCAGTGTCGTATTTCTAGTGACTAAAAAACTCTCCGGGCATAGAATATCGGAAACGTCTTCTGGCTCTATCATCAGCTTTGTGCAACCTTTAGATAGTAGACAGTGATACCAACGTCTGCACGAAGTTTGGATACAGAGAATGTGCGATTTCGTCTACTATGTCTTATATTGACATTATTAGTTTGCCGAAAACAATTCCAAGCATGACTTATTTTATTTTATGAGACATTATATATTTGGACTCCTTGTTGGCTAACATGTACCAATGTTGCAATTACAGAGGTAAAATCTTTAGAGGAAAGTCTTCTTAGAGAAATTATGAATGATCAACGATATCACGACTTGGTTGGTCATCCAATTATTATTCCATTTGCTCAAGAATTTCGACCAGATTTCGTTTCGGTAGATGTAAAAGTCTGACCTCATCTTCCAAGACGTATAACTAACGTTACAAAATCATGACGTCACAAGGCTCCAGTAATCCCCGCGTTCACCCGACAATTTACACCTCTTCAATACAAATTTACACTTGAAACCACTAGCCCCAAAATTTGGAATAGCTCTTAGAGAAGAAAGGACGACCTGTGGATCAAAAATTTATTTGTACACTAATTTTGGGCTTGACAACCAAGTACTGATTAGTAAAATATAGCAGTTAATATTCAGGTTTTTAATTTTACGTATTTAATTTTGATTTATTAATTTCCCAATTAATTAGGTAATAATTTTGTTGCGGATTTAATAGTTCTGTTACGTTCTTGGCGTAATTTTGTTTAATTTATTCCGGAAATCACATTGTTTATAAAAACTTCATTTAATAATATATTTGTTGCAATATTAGTATTGCACTGAATTGCATTAGTATTCTGATTTTCGAAAGTGCAGTGTATATACATTATGTGAAATATTTAAATTAATTGAAATATTGAAAATATTTCAAATGTACAAAATATTATAATTTTTAAATGATAATTTAAGTGGAAATGAATATCATTTGTGGTAACTCACTCATATATATATATATATATATATATATATATATATATATATATACAACTTATCCGAAAAATTTTAAGCACATACTCACTGTTGCATAATGTCCTTTAAAAAATATGATAAATCGACAACTTAAATTCCACTTAGATTATGATTTAAAAATTATAATATTTTATATTTTAAATATTTTCGACATTTCTGTTAATTTAAATATTTCACATAACGTATATACACTACTCCATATTTCGAAAATCAGAATACTAATGCAATTCAATGCAATACTAATATGAAATTAAATATATAATTAAATCAAGTTTTAATAAACAACGTAATTTCCTGCATAAATTAAACAAAATTATGTCAACAACAGAACTATGAAATCCGCAACAAAACTATCACCTAATTAATTGGGAAAATAAATATTAAACAGTATATTTTACTAATTTTACAGCTGATCCTTTCTTCTCTAAGAGCTATTCCAAATTTTCGGGCTGGTAGTTTTAAGTGTAAATTTGTCTTGGAGATGATTCCACATGTGTAAAATTGTAATGCAGTCGGGTGAACGTGGGCATTATTGCATCTTTGTGATGTCATGATTTTGTGAACGTTAATTATAAGTCTTGGAGGGTGAGGTCGGGATTTGTCGTTTACCAAAACGAAATCTGGTCGAAGTTCTTGAGAAAAAGGAATAATAACTGGTTGAATAACCAAGTCAAGATATCGTCGATCATTCATAGTTCACAATTCCGTGCGTGTCTCTACACACACACACTCTGATGCAGAACTATGCTTTGCTCATAATATCTCACATATGTCTATGTGTGAGTCAATATGTACCTAGACTCAATAAACAATTTCGCCATTTGACTGCAGTTCATAGACGATGACCGTTGACCCATGCCCATGACCCATCCATTATTATTTGGATTAGAGAGGGAAGAATATTTCATAGACTCGCTCCTGATGGAAAGCGGAGGCAGTGTCGACTTTCTAGCGACTAAAAAACCCTCTCCGGGCATAGAGTATCGGAAACGTCTTCTGACTCTATCACCAGGTTTTTGCGACCTTCAGATAGTAGACAGACTTAACAGTGATACAAACGTGTGCACGACGGCTGGGTATAGAGCATGTGCGATATCGTCCACTATGTCGTATATTGGCATTATATTTGCCGAAAACAATTCCAAGCATAACTTATTACATTTTATGAGACATTATACATTTGGACTTATTGACTCAGACTAACATGTACCAAGTTGCAATTACAAAGGTAATGTCTTTAGAAGAAAGTCTTCTTTGAGGCATATTAATCAACGGATAAATTGACTATAAATTTTTCAAATCTATAAAAACACAAAATGAATTTAGGAACGGTTGTTGAACATTTTTTGCGCAATTTTTTTCCTACCATTTTAATGTATATTAAATTCATATAATACAGACCCAGTTCAGTATTCAATTAACTTTTCCAATATTTAATGGACTCTTACATTAATTTCTAATGCCTTTTGTGTGATGGCGTGACAATTTTAGTGATTCAAGTAATTTTATAGAGGATGAATTATTTATCTAAAAGAGATAAGAATTTAGTTAGTGAAAATTGACAATCAAATGAATCTGATTCGAGGGACTGTTTATAATTGTAGTGGAGAGTATGGTCCGAAGAAGCCACCGAACGACATGCGAGAGGTTCGGGAAAACGTCGAGCTAGAAGCGAACAATAAAACCGATGTCTTAATTCAACTATATATTTACGAAGATGATCACTTGTGCAATTGCTAACTTGTAGTTTACTGAAGAAGGACGGCGACCACGAGAATTGTTTATCGTAAAATCCTGTTTTTTGAGCTTCTTTTATAGTTCCAGTGTGTACTTCCTTTCACGTTATAGCATCATCATCAAAGACTCAAGTGGTGTGGAGAACAACAGCTTTGAGATGTGAAACACAATGATGGTCGGGTACGTGTCATGAGACACCGCAGAGAAAGCCGAAATCTATATCTTTTGTGCCGTGGTTTGTACATTGAACAACTGGAGTGTAGTTTGAGGTGCCGTTGCGTATGATAGTAGATTACTTTTAATTGTCATTAGAGGTAATTTGATCGTCCAACGATATATTCAGGAAGGTATTGAACTCAATTTGTTGCTTTATCACAGGACTCTTCAAAATCCAATTTTTCAACAGGATTATGACCCACCTAATATTACGAGGGTTTGGAATGTTTCTGTTCCTCCGACATAAATTTGTTGCCATGGCCACCAAAATCTCCGGACTTATCGCTGATTGAACACCCGTGAGGCATCACAGACAGAAGAGTTGGAAATTGAGCCCTCGCCCCCTCTACAGACGTTGGTAAACTGTTTTTAGTATTTTGAAGAGGTTATATTGAATGAGGTTTATTAAGACGAAATTGGATTCCTTATAAAATTGATTACAATTTTTATTCATTTACTACTCTTTAATTCGTCAAATTTATGCTATTTAATCTCAAAATATAAATATAATACAAAAAAAGAATAAATAAATATAAAATAACTAAGTAAATAATCTAACATATTTAAAATTTTATATATGAAATATACAAATATTTATACAAGCTAAAATATTTTAAATCCGTGTAAAATATAATTTGATGCCTTTTTAAATTTAAATAAATTGCTTTTAACATTATTATATTAAAAAAATTAGTACATAATTAAATTAAGCACCGTTTCCATTGAAGAAACTTCTGTGACAATCTAGTTCGCAATATTTGATTCATCTCGAGAAAAAGATCCTTTCGGAAGCAATAATGGCTCAATAATTCATTCAAGTGGTCCGACCATCTCTTTAATTGCGAACCTAATGATAGATACCGTGCTCGAATTGCTAGATAGTAAATTGACCAGTTCGATCCGGTATTATCTTCAGTTTTGCGAACAAGGATCTAGAAATCCCTCACCGTCATCCCGTTCCGAATTGTCTGCAATTAGTCGTGGCGCGAAAGTGGAACTTTTCATGGGTCATTTGAGGAAGTCGTTAATAATGATGGGAGCTAATTTAGTCGTTGGGTAGGCGACGGCCGAAATAACAAACTGTTTTCCAATAATCGTAAATTACCTCCTTCAACTATCAACTCCGACATTCAATTTTGAACTTATTTTAATTATTTCGTACGTTTGTCTTTTACAACATCTCAAGTCAGTTTTTTTATTATTGTCAATGAACAACCCTAGAATGATGATTGTTGTAAAAAGGGTGAATGCGCCGGTATTTTTTTAATAAATTTTACCGTCGATAAAAAGCATATCGTGCGAAATTTATGCGTGCGTACGCGCGATATCCCACATTTCGTATCGTCTCGTCCAAGAAACCCGGGATGGAAACGAGACGGGAACGAGGAGCAGCGTTATCGGCTCGCCCGTTCACCCTCACGATTCATTTACCCCACTATCCGATCGTAGTGTCGCGACAATGGCGCAATTAAAATTCATTTGCCCGACAATCCGATCGGCCGGGACCTAATGGAGTTAATAACTCACTTATCTTGTTACCAGTTTTCTTTTTTTTCCCCATTCTCCCCCCCACGTTTCGTCTTTTATCTTTGGCGCCCGGTTTTGAGTTATACGTTCGATAAATCGGATTCGGCCGATAAGGATTAATGTTGCGCGCGTAATGGTTCTTGGGATGTTGCCGGACTGGATGTTTGTGGAACTGGTTGCGTGTAACTGATCTTGTTTTTCTGATGGTTTCGACGAGTTGTGTGATTATCTCGCATTCGAATTGCACGAATATATATATATATAACTTGATTTACATTGGAACATCTCATTTTATAGTTGTTTATAAATTAAATTTGAACTGTTTTCATCATACTTGTTAACAATTTACAACTTCTGATTTATGGATGTGCCGTGATCTATAAAAAACTGGACGGGAAAAAAAGATGGTGACCGAGAGTTAAAGACTCGGAATTCAAGATAAATCACGTCAAGTGCAAAACCGTAACGACCATCGTCCGGTCATAAATCAAAATATCTTTCAATCGATACACAGAAATGCCATATTTTAACAGTACTAACATTGTTTCGGACTGTAGCAAATCATCGGTTTACTCGATTAAAATCCAATCGCACTTTTTCCATTTTAACTTGATCATTGTTTCGTATCTACAACTAAAAATAATAGAATGTTCCTACTAATTATCTATTTTTTATATAATATATGTATATTCCAATACAGATTATTTTGATATCATAACTTAATTTTAAAAGTGTCAATTTAAAAATTAATTGACTCATTTTTTATTTTTCTTTTCTGTTTTTTTAGAGAGAAATTGATATTATGAAAAAATATGAAAGAATTTTAGTAATATAAACTTTAATGATTAACAATTTTTTACAAACATCCTCGAGAAACTAATGATTATCCAAATATTGGAAATTTTGAATGATCTGTAAAAGAAAAAGAAGAAAAGAAGTCATTTAAAATTAAATTACTTGTGTAATCATGTATAAATAGAAGCATGTACAATTCGGTTGGAACATAATTTAGTTATATCTTTTACACTATTGATTCTTCGAAAAACTATAACACAATATTTTTTGTTGTTGAATTTTTTAAATATGATTTTTCTTATAAAGAATTATCGAGATTCTTATTAAAATTATAATTAACATTCTTTCAAAATGAAAAATCCCACATTTCAAATTAAGGGTGTTTCCCAGAATATATCAAACATTTTTTTATTTAAAATTTCACTCAGACACAATAAACTTTTAAATAAAGAACTTTTTAGGTAAAATTTAATAAATTACATTTTTTAAACATTGTCCTCACGATTAACGAGATATTTATTAAAAATAGAATAAACTAAAAAGAAAAATACTCCTGTTCAAATTAACTAATTTTTATTACTACATATGTTATATTTAAAATTTGTTCCAAACGCATACAAAATAATTTTATTATAATATTGTATAATTATAGTGTATTGCTCAATTCGATTCAAACATAATTCAGTCTATATCTTTAAAAGGATTGCTGTATTTTTTTTATTTAATATAAGTTTCATTAATTATACGGTGGCCCATTTCAATTGTCACGATTTTTGGCAAACCAACAGGATAATATTTTGGACATGAAAAATGAAGATATCGTACTAACAAATTTTTTACAGTAAATCTAACTATACCTCTGAATTAATCACTTTCTAATATGGTTATACATTAAATTTTATAAAAAATACACATATTCATAATTCTATTGAAGAGAGAGAGAGAATATTAAGAGATTAGTAACATATATGTTAAAAAAAAAAACTAGGAATAACGCTCTTTCAAAAAATGGTTAATAAACTATATTTTTTCAGCAAAATAATGATTATTAGATATTTATCACATTATTATTTGACATAAGAAACATAATTTGTTTCGAGTGATTTTGAACTTCTTCGTAGAGTTTTTTCATATTTGACAGTCTTTTTGCAGGAATTTTCCGTTCAATTTCTTCTCAAAGGTTTTCTATTGGATTGAGGTCTGGGTTTTGTGCTGGCCAAGCCATGACACGCCGGAAAGTTCACCTTAATCTGATGTTACCTTTGTCAAATGAAAACATATGATTCTAGAGAATGTCACGATAAACAAAACGATCCATTATCCCGTCTAACTTAACCAGTGGATTCATGCCAAACCCAGAAAAATATACCAAACCATAACGTCTCCTCCACCATGCTTCACAGTGGGTTTAGTGTACTTGGACTTATACTTTTCATTAATATGTCCTGTCACCCATGAAATACCATCACATTTGAATAATTCGAGCCGATGGGTATCGGAAAACAAAACGGTTTTCCAATACCCATCTGTCCAATTCACATGTTATCTTGCAAATAGTAGTTTCGCTGCTCTATAGTTTGCAGAAATGAAGAAATTCTTTGTTGGTTTTCTACCATAGAGACCAGCTCTTTTTAGTCTTCGTTTTATGGTACTCACCAACATACTGTGTTCGTTTATTTTTTGATTTATGCGGGATGTGCTGAGAAAAGTGTCGCGAACAACAAGCGTTTTTGATTTCCTGTGCACAGCTCTGTTAGTCTTGCGTTTCTACCTCTTTTGGGAACTTCTTCTAGTGTATTCCTTCTGTTAAAATTAGAAATCGTCCTTGAAATGATCGATTTGTTTAAATTTAATTCTACTACAATTTTACTCTGTTTTTCACCATTTCCACAATTTGTTGTTTAATTTGTATCGTTAAATGGACACTTCTAGACATTTTTAGTTTTAAGGAATGATGTCGGGCACAGAAATAAATTATAAAATCAACTGTATTGAATATAGGGTTTGGTTGCTTTACTTATGAATCCTCTCTGAAATAAAATGTTGTATAAAAACTACGTAAATAAAGATATTCGTATATAAATTGAGATACGAAATGTTTAAACACTTATTAATTATAAAATTAATTTAAATTAAAAAGAATTGTTCTTTTAATAAAATGATTATGTTTTTTAATTTGTTGCTCTACATATGAGCGATAGTGAATATTATATATTATATTTTTTGTTTAAATTAATTTTATAATTATTGCCTAAACATTTCGTACCTTCCTTTCTACACGCATATCTTTATTTATATAGTTTTTGTATAACTTTTTATTTCTAGCTATGTTCATAAGTAAAGCAACCAAACTGTATATTCAATACACTTGATTTTATAATTTATTTCTTTGTCCCATATCGTTCTTTAAAGCTAAAAATGCCTAGAGGTGTCCATTTCTCTATACATATTAAATAATAAATTGTAGAAATGGTGAAAATCAGAGTAAAATTTGAGGTCGATTTAAATTTAAATAAATCGATCATTTCGAGGGTGATTTCCAAATTGCTATTGGCGACCCTTTTATCAGCGCATAAATCAAGAAATAAACAAAGTCAGTGTGTCGGTGAGTACCATAAAATTAATACTAAAAGAAACTGGTCTCTATGATAGAAAATTACCAAAGAAGCCCTTTATTTCTATATAAAATAGAGCAATGAGACTACTTTTTGCAAGAGAACATGTGAACTGGACCTCCCTGTCCAGTTGTTTCCATTATTTTCCATTGCCCCTCCTGGCAATGGAAAACAATTTTGTGTTCCGATGAACGACAGTTCCAATTATCCAAATTTGATGGCATTTCATGGGAGAAGACCAATTAATGCTAGGTATAATCCGAAGTACACTGTGTGACCTACTGTGAAGCATGGTGGAGGAGACGTTATGGTTTGGTATGTTTTTCTGGGTTTGGCATGGGTCCGCTGTTAAAGATATACGGTATAATGGACGTTCGTAGAACCATATATTCCCATGTACCGATAACAGATAACATCAGTTTAAGGTGGGCCTGGCTTGCTTCTCCAGGAGTACGTGTAATATTTTGGCCAACACTAAGTCCAGAATTCAATCCAATTGAAAACTTTTGGGAAGCAAATCTATAAAAAGAGACTGCCAAATTTGTATGAACTCTACGAAGAAGTTCAAACAATGGAAAGAAATATTGAACAGTTATATTGAAAAGCTACTGAAATCAACGAAAAAAGGTGTTTAGAAGTTATTAAATATAATGGAAATATTACTAGATCAGGGGTGGCCAAGCTCCTTGATAGTCCGAGCCATTTTTCAAAATTTGAAACGTTTCGCGAGCCTCAATTAAATTCGTATTTAAAAGGTATGTAAAAAAAGTATAAACAATTTTTTTACAGAAATTATATTCATTAAATAAAAGTACAAAATATGGGTATTTAATTTAAATATTAAAATAAATAATAATTTTTGAATGAAAAGGAAACTCGGGTACATTTATCGAGAGCCACAAATAATCCTTCAAAGAGCCGCATATCGCCTCCCCTCCACTGTACTAGATACTAACCAAAAGAAAGCAAATGTTCATAAAATTGTTTTATTTTATAGTTGCTCTACTTTTGACCCTTGAATATTTTTCAGATATTAACAAATATTTAATTAAATCCACTAATAAACATATCTATTTTATGTAAAATTTGAAAAACTTATAATTACTGTATTATGATATTTTATAAAAGTTAGAATTTACCTCCATTCCAAAAAGAATAGACTCCTAGTTCAAATTAAGTCCACATTTTAGAATATGCCCACAGTTTAGAATCTTTTAAAAATTTAATAAACCATAACTTTTACTATTACCATTTTCTGCAATAAACTCATATTCAGATATTTATAGAATAATTAACTACTTTCAATAAATAAATAAATAAAAATTATAATAATTTCTGAAAATATTTTTAGAGTATTTTTTATCCTTTTATTGTCTACTTGTAAGGGTCCAATGTAATAATAAAAAAAATTACGTACAAAACGTATAAAAATGGGTGTGTTTTTTATACATAATTTACAAAATATCCGATAACAGAGTCACGTCCTGAATTTCACGCCCGAAACTTTTCACCATCCACTCGACGTCAGTCGCAGAACGGACCGTTTTCCACCCGTTTTGCTCGAATAAAATCGTCGTGTACCTTTTCGCGTTCACGTAACCGATCTCGTGTCCTTAAAATTGAAACATTCCCTCCGTTTACGGCGATAATTACCCTGAAAACAAGGCGAGTTTTTTTTTTCGTTTTCGAAACAAAACAAAAAATCGAAACGACGACATTCTAGATTATTCCTTTTGCGATTCGATCGATTCGTCTGTCTCTTCCCTTACTTCGGTAATCGGATCGACTTAATGCACCGAATGCATTTATCCCGGTCGTTAGAGCTGCGTAAAAGGTCCGAATTTTTTTTTTGCCCGGACCCTCAGGTGGTCGGATTCGATTAACCGACAGTTTCCAGCCGGAATTGGATCCGGTATTTACGCGATACACAAACGAAGCCGGGCAATAAAACGCGCAAATTGGTCGCAACGGTACCGTTTTTTAATTTATTTATTCTCGCAGACTTCCCCGGAAAGCTGTTCGGAATGTTACTATTGCGAAATAAGGAAACGACGACAAATTGTCATATTCGGTTTAATGGCGCTTTTATCTGTGTTTCGTTCGTTTTCTTGTTGTTTGTTTTGTTCGCGAATCTGTATTAGATGTCCGAAATGAAATTATGTACGTAGGCGGAATGGATTTAAGCAAGAAATTGACGAAAAATTTCTTAATCGAATAACTGTTGATTGTAATAACAAAATTACGATCTGCAAAGCAAATCCTAAAACGGCTTTAGTTATTCTAGTCATTTTCTTTTGATTGCTTTTTAATTTCCGTCCGTTTGCGACATGAAAATTCGGTCATTGACGCGTCCTGTTTTCAACATCTCCACGACAGAATTATTACATTGAAACGACGAGGTCGTAAATATATTAAATGTAGTAATTAATCCATTTAAAAATACTAATAGACAATAGTTTCGTGTCGGCAACATCCAATAAACCGGGAAGATACTCGATTTATTATTATTGCATCGCTGATTTCAATAGATTTGAACAGATGTCATCAATGCAAACAACCTTTTGTTGCTCTGATGTAACTTAATGAACATCTTCCTTGTTTACACATTGTATACAATCGAACAACGGGATGATAAAAAAGCGGTAAACGTAGATTGGAAACGATACTCCATTGTCGGTTAGTAGGGGGTTATATTTGCCCGCGTTAATTAATACAAGCGCGCTCAATTAATAATTCCACATCCAGGTTAATATTAATTTTGAATTAGGTCCGGTTCCATCGTTCCTCACTTTTGTTCCGATGTAATTATGTGATCAAACAGAACTTAATTATTTCTCGCGTTTTCTGTCACATGTTACAGTCAATAAACAACCGTTTCATCGCTGAACTAATTGGCGATTGATTAAAATCGTTCAAATGTATGCTACGGCATTTTAATAGCTTTTTAATGAATTTTTAATTACAGTGTTTTGAATTTTTCAAAACTTTTTATTTTTTACTAAATAAATTATTATTTTATTATGGCGTTTAAATATTTTTTATTAATTTCTATTATTAGTAAATTATCATTAATTTTTATTACTCATATCATTAATACATTTAAATGAAGTTAATGAAAAAGTATTTATAAAATTTTTATTTTATAATTATTAAACATATTTAACAAATTTAATAAATTTTAAGGCACAATTTTTATGAAATTTTTAAAATTTTATTATTATTAATTTTACAATTTATTAATAAACAATTATTATATATAATATTTAATATTATATTATATGTTATTAAATATTTAATTGAATAAATTCTATATTTATTTTTAAAAGTTTTACTTTTTCTTGTAGTGATTATGTTTTTCATTATTTATATTCTTATTATTGATCAACAGAATTTATTATAATATTGAGGAAAGTTTGAACAAATTTTCATATTTTAAAATTTTTGTTTTATTAATAAATAATAATTATTTGTTTACAATTTACGATATATATTAAATTTATAGAACTTTGAATATATTTATTATAAATTAAGAGTGTTTTAAAAGCTTGTTAATATTAAATTCGACAGTAACTTCGATAACGCGAATCACGATTTACCACAAAAAAATTCAAATTATCAAGACTCAAGAGTTATTAAATAAAATACATACATAGAAAATTATAAATGTTTATGTATGATTTAAGCATTAACATTTTCAAACCTATAAAATATGTAATACAGAATACAATTATTATTATTATTATTATTATTATTATTATTATGTGTTTATTTTAATGCGAAAAAGTCAGTTTGTATTTAATAATTAAAGTAAAGTTAATAATTTGATATATAATGCTAAATTTATAAAAAATTTTATTTTATTAATAAAAAATTATTATTTTTACTTAATTAAATCGAAGTTAAGTGAATTTTTCATCAATTTTTACGTGCTTAAAAATTTTATTATTATTAATTTTGTCATATGTATGTTAAAAAATAAGTATTATGATATTAATGAATTTAGAGGAATTTATAAATATATATGTACACTATCGCTCATATGTAGAGCAACTTTAGAAATTTTCATATGTCTTGATAAAAGTGTACGTTTAAATATCCATATTATTTCCAGTTATGCAGTGTTGGATAAAAACAATACATCAATATAATTGTTTATTAGTGGGTTTAGTTAGGTATTTATTAATATTTGAAAAATATTAAAGGGTCAAAAGTAGAGCAGCAACTTTAAAATAATACAACTTTACGTACATTTATTCTTATTTTATTTAGTATCTAGTAGCATATCGATTATTTTTAATAACTTCTAAACATCTTTTCTATATAATTGTTCGAAATTTGTTTCGAGTGATTTTGAACTTCTTCGTAGAGTTTTTTCATATTTGACAGATTTTTTGCAGGGATTTTTCGATCAATTTCTTCTCAAAGGTTTTCCATTGGAATGAGATCTTGGTTTTGTGCTGGCCAAGGCATGACACATACTCTTTGAGAAACGAACCATTTAACTTACTCAGACGTATGTTTCGGATCGTTGTCTTGCTGGAAAGTTCACCTTAAACTAATGTTACCTTCGTCAAATGGAAGCATATAATTCTAGAGAATGTCACGATAAACAAAACCATCCATTATACCTTTTAACTTACCCAGTGGGCCCATTCCAATCCCAGAAAAACATACCAAACCATAACGTCTCCTCCACCATGCTTCACAGTGGGTTTAGTGTACTTGGGATTATACTTTTCATTAATGTGTCCTCTCACCCATGAAATACCATCAGATTTGAATAATTGGAGCCGACTTTCATCGGAAAACAAAATTGTTTTCCATTACCCATCCAGTTCCCATGTTCTCATGCAAATAGTAGTTTCGCTGCTCTATAGTTTGCAGAAATGAAGAGCTTCTTTGTTGGTTGTCTACCATAGAGACTAGTTCTTTTTAGTCTTCGTTTTATGGTACTCATCAACATACTGAGTTTGTTTATTTTTTTATTTATGCGAGATGTGCTGATAAAAGTGTTGCCAACAACAAGCGTTTTTGTTTTTCTGTCCACAGCTCTGTTAGTCTTGTGTTTTCTACCACTTTTGGGAACTTCCAGTGTATTCCTTCGGTTAAAATTGGAAACCGTCCTTGAAATGATCGACTTGTTTAAATATAAGTCTACTACAATTTTAAACCGTTTTTCACCATTTCGGAACTTTTCTACAATTTGTTGTTTAATTTGTACCGTTAAATATATACTTCTAGGCATTTTTAGCTAGAAAAGTTCCGAAAGGTTGAAAAAAAGAGTAAAATTGCAGTAGATTTAAATTCAAACAAATTTATCATTTTAAGGACGATTTCCAATTTTAACAGAAGGAATACACTGGAAGGAGTTCCCAAAAGTGGTAGAAAACGCAAGACTTACAGAGCTGTGCACAGGAAAACAATAACGCTTGTTATTCGCGACACTTTTATCAGCACATCCTGCATAAATAAAAAAATAAACGAACTCAGTATTGGTGGGTACCATAAAACGAAGACTAAAAAGAGCTGGTCTCTATGGCAGAAAACCAACAAAGAAGCCATTCATTTTTGCAAACTATAGAGCAGCGAAACTACTATTTGCATGAGAACATGTGAACTGGACAGATGATAAACATTTTTGTTCTTCGATGAAAGTCAATGAAAAGTATAAGTTTTTCTGGGTTTGGCATGGGCCCACTGGTTAAGTTAGACGGAATAATGGATCGTTTTGTTTATCGTGACAGCCGAAGGTAACATCAGTTTAAGGTGAAACTTCCAACACGACCTTCGATCCAAAATATACGACTAAGTTAATTAAAGAATGGTTCGCTCCTCAAAGAGTACGTGTCATGCCTTGGCCAGCACAAAACACAGACCCCAATCCAATGGAAAACTTTTGAGAAGAAATTGATTGGAAAATCCCTGCAAAAAGACTCAAATATGAATGAACTCTACAAAGAAGTTCAAAATCATTCAAAAGAAATATCCAACGATTATATTGAAAAGCTACCAAAATCAATGAAGAAAAGGTGTTCAGAAATTATTAAAAATAATTGGTATGCTATTAGGTATTAAATAAAAGAAGGCTAAATAAATGTACGTAAAGTTGTTTTATTTTAAAGTTGCTCTGGTTTTGAATCTTGAATATTTTTCAAATATTAATAAATACCTAATTAAATCCACTAATAAACAATTATATTGCTATTGTATATCAATCATACTGCATAACTGAAAATAATATGGATGTTTAAATGTACACATTTATCAAGATAAATGAAAATTTCTAAAGTTGCTCTACATATGAGCGATACTATACATATATATATTAATAAACGACTTTTATTACTTATAACATTTAATAAATAAAAAGAAATCAGCATGAATTTTTCATTAAGTAAGTTTAAATTTTTTTATTAAAAACTATTATTATGCTTAATTAATTAATAATTAATTAGTGAAGAATTGTTCCACTTTTCCATTTAATAAATTTCCAAAAGCTGAATAAATGAATTTTTCATTCATTTTTTAAACTTATTAGTTTGTTTCTTACGTTGGCTAACGAGTATTTTTCTGTGAAGTTTGAAAGTAACTATTTAAAATTCCTGAAAGAGCCCTAATAACACAATCGATTAGGTAAATTACATGCAGTTTAGAAAATAAATTGGGCCAATTAAAATTGAACGGGCAAGTGCGGTATTGTGTTCCTAAACTGCGCATAAATCTGAATAAATTTTAAAATTCGCGAGGATAATTCGGTTACATCCCGCTTTTGAAACTTATGCGTTCATTTTTATGATGCAATGTAAATGTTATGCGGAATTTTTACGAGGGACTCTCTACTTCATACAATGTCATTAAATGGGAATTTTTGCGTTGTTTTTCACGTTTTTCAATTGTGTTTTATGAACATTATTATATTATATGGGTTTTGTGCAATTCTTATTGTTTATTTCTTAAGGTAAAAAAATCAATATGCCAATAAAGATTGAAAATTGCACGTTGCAACACGACGTGTAATTTTACTGACAAATACAAATATTAACGTTTAAACGTTAATAAAAATGGCGTGCGTTAAAGTGATACTTGTTGCAACACGAGTAGTAATTTATACAAGAATTTATCGAGAGCAATATTAATGTGATTTGGTGTGGTAGAAAACACGGGTGTCGACGTCTTGAACTATGCATGAGGCAAATTGATTTAAACCGCGTCAGAAAGTGCAAAGTGTAAAGTATATCAGTACACACACATACTCACAGAGAAATGTATGTATATCTGCAGTAAACCTCCTAAATATTTATGATAGCAAATTGAATTAATGCAGGCCCATGAATAATGCAACTTGCACCCCGGCTTTTTGACGATACGGCTCATAATTATATACAATTAGGGAATATGCACGATACGAAAACATTCGCCCTTACGATATTTTCTGTCGGCAATTAAAAATTTTGATTAAAGTCCGGAATACGTTTGCGTAATTCGGTCTATTTGTCGGAGATAAACAGTTTGCATTCTGATTAGGGCGTAGAATGATGCAGGGAACCCCATTATGGGGTGTTCGAAATCTAATTAGGGGATTGTGTTGTTATAAACTGGCCAATGGGCTAATTGACTGTGTGCAAATTGCACCTGCCTATTTACTAAATCAAACCGAACTGAGAATTGCTAAATTGAAATATTGATATTCTATGTTTTGCCCTTTCTGCAAACAAACTGTAAAGGGTTTAACTTGTAAAATACACTGAACATTATTGTTTGTTTGTTTGTTTAATATATTGTTTTATATTTCAAATTAATAATAAATACAAACGAAAATTTTCGAAACTACGTAAATTTTCAATAATTAATTTTATTCAAAGCCCTGTGACAATGATATTCATGACAGGATTTGTAACATCCTTATTCACCCACGCCTCCCTGTTTACCGACAAGTCTGTATGTGAAAACGCATTGAGATCATCCCTTGCTTTTCACCCCGATGTTGTGACTGTTCGTGACACGTGTGATTTGGGTCTGGCCGCATAATATTCTGTCTTTCACCCCGTTTTCTCCACGGATTCCTTTGCATTTTTATTAAAATTAACACTGTAGCCTATTTTGAAATTAATGAATTTGGTCAACTCCAACTAAAATTATAAGTTTTTTTAGGATTTCAAATTTTTCCGTTGCTTTTGTGATAATAAATAATTTATTGTTTATTTTTATATAACTTTTAATATTTTTAAAACTAGTATTGTGTTACTTTTAAAATATTAACAGGGGTTGGTTGCATTTGGCTGTTACAAGCCAGATAATGAAAGAATGTCCAGATTTCTTTTTTTTTGACACGTTGATTGCGACAAACTTCAATTTGATATCTCTGACCGTTTCTGAAATATCAACCAAAACTAAGGTTTAACAGATTTTCAAAAAGTGTAATAATTTATTTATTTATACAAAGTGGTAGAACAGAACTTAGTATACAAAATTAACGGGCTTTGAAATACCAACAGTATATTTGACGAAAAATTCAAAAATCAATTGCTTTTCACGTGTTTATCGGACGAGTGTATTTTCTTTCTGAATGGTTTAATGAATCGCCATAATTGTCGTCACTGTCTGTTTTCCATGAGACACATACACGACAGTTTCAGTTGAATGTTATTTTTTCAGAAAATTTAACAAGCGTACTGGTTTAACTACAAAATTTTATTGACCCAACTCTAACACATTACATGAATTCGAATACAATGGGCACGAACACAAAATGTGTATAATTGTTCAAATGACACATTTCTAGGCCGCTGGATAGGACAAAACGGTATAATTGAATGGCCCCCTCGGTCACCCGATTTAAATACTTTAGATTTTCTTGTGTACAAAAAAAAAAGTTATGACTTATTCCATTTGTGAACGTGAGTAGTGCCACTCCACCATTCAAGCTCTACACAAAGTTTTCAACCATGATCTCTCGGAAAAGTATCTTTTTGGCATTGATACACTAACTTATAGTGTGACCTTTAGAATAAAAACGCTGATTTGTAATAAACTAAGTACTTCTGGAGAGAGACGGTACTGTAGATCATTAATCACAGAATATAGTATGTAGATTCTATATTATAGAATATTCTTCTAGAAATATTCTTCAGAAGATAGATTCCGTTGGTTATTGGCTTTGTGTGTTTTTTCTTGACACTATTTTGAAGCATTCAATTTCTATGTCCAGTTACTGAGTTACTTTTTTGACTTTTCAAAAATCTCTCATGCATGTTGTTACCCCATGTGTTTGTCATTATACTAAGTATTTATTTTTTTAAATTAGAAAAATTATCAAGTCAAGTTAAAGCCGGTCCAGATTGATTATGACCTCAGTGACCTTCCTGGTGGATACATCCTTGACTGCATGCATATCAGCGCATCATAGTTTAAGCATTTCTATAACTGATACAGTAAGGTTTTAAGTTCGATTTTTGAATTTCTCATTAAACAAGTTGTTTAAAGCCCCGTAATTTTGTAAACGAGTGGGTGGATTTTCAAAAACCACCAAAGTATAGGGCAATAAAAGTTGTATTTAAAGAAGTATCATTTGACCTCCATTTCCATTAGACAAAATTTGAGGATGATACTTAGAGGTTGAAGATTTCGGTACGCTTTTTGTGATAAAAATTGTGCTCTGAAAAACAAATTTGACGTGTTTTTGAATTTTTGTCGAAAATTTCTCTGTATAATAAAATTATTATGAACGTATCTTAACTATCGATAATTTGTTTACAATTGAGTGGATATCTCAAAATTTACCAGAAATATCATTATTTTTAACTAAAGGTAATTTAATATATCATAAATAATATATTTTTGGAAGGCTTGACTTTTTTAAAGGTCAATTCAATTATGTTTACAAAGGATTTTCACATCTGATCTCCAAGTTTTCAGGAAATATATTTTTGGTAACTTTAATACGTAAAAAAGAGTCCGTGAAAAGTTTTATTGAAAGGAAAAATAATAAATATTAAACGTTTAGAAAAAACGTTTCTCTGTCTTGTCTGGAAATTCTCGTGTCAGCCAAAGGCAATTAATTTGGTACACCCCGTGCACTAAAATGTACATAAAATTAATAATTATGAGAACATGTTTTGATTGGAAGATCAACGATAAATCATATTTTTATTGTTAGATGTTGTTAAAACAAATATTTGTTTTACTGCATTGAATGTAGTAATAAATATGAAATATTTAGCATATATATTTTGTGAATATAAAATAAATTTTTATAATTCCCTTTTGAGAAATCACATAATTTGATCATTTTTTGAAGTGAAAACTTCTTTAGCCGCGTTGAGGTTTTTTTAATAAATTCAGACAAAAGAAATAAAGTTGGCAGTTATAGAGACTGTCGATAGAAGTGAAAACTTAGAACTTTTAGTATTAAAATTTAAAATTTAATAATATTTGAATTAATTTTATCAACATCAATCTGGTTTTCACATCTATTGACACCTCTGAGCAACATTTTTATGCATGTTTGTACAAGATCATGCCAAAATATAAATACAATTCAATTGAAATAACAATTAATATACAATCATATTATTTATAAATAGTATTTTTATTTACTTAAATTTTAATGTACTTGATTTTTAACATTATTTTAATTGTTTGCATCATTGTCATCATTAATTCCAACAATACTTTTTGTACTTTCACTTCTTTCATTTTATTCTAAAAAAGATACAATAGGCGGCTTATTGCAACTAAAGTAAGAAATGAAAATATTTGACATATTTAAATAAATTTTTCACTAAATCCGTCCAATTTCACATAAAATGTACACAACACTATACGTCAACTGTATAGCTACAGATATACTGCTATAAGCATGTCGGTGACGCGAACGCACCAGATTTCACCTATCCAAAAAGTGTCTAAGGCGCACAGCATACTGCGCGTGCGCCAGTCATGAGCATGTCAATGACGCAAACGCATGATATTTCCCTACCAAAAAGTGCCCAACGCGGCTAAAGAAGTTTTCATTTCTAAAAATACATTAAATCTATTATTATTTGTTAGGAAAGGCTAATTTTCAGTTTACACACTTTTGTTGACGGTATAAAACACAAGTATGTTTTACTTTTGCTTAATAAACATTACTCCTTCGATTGTAATTGGAACCAAAATATGTACAACCGGTCACTTGATTTCAATACTGATCTTGAACGATTATTTGGGAAGTTTATCTTCTAAACTTAACCCCCCCATATATCAGATTCATTACTTTTCTACGAAATTGAGTGCGTTGGTTACAGATGGTGAGAGAATTGGGCGCTGATTTTTTCCTTGAAAGTACATCAGAAATAAAGATGATCCTGAAAATTTCGAATATTTCTATACAAAGATTCCTTTCAGACGGCATTCTCCTCTATGAACTCTCCACTTTGAAAACAGTAATAGATATTAGATGGAGGCCTTTAACGAAACCACTGCATTAGTAAAATTTTACCTGATTTCAAGATGCTCTCAAATGTACAGCTGTAACTCACCTTCTAGTTCCGGGATTTTACTCTAGTTTTCGGGTACCTCTTGAAACGCCAGCAGACATATAGTGTTGATCTAGTAACCGAGGTTACCATTCAAATCCACTTTTGTCTGAATTTATTAACAAAAGAAGGGTAAGCACGTCGGTGACGCGAACCCATAAGATTTTCCCCTATCAAAAAGTGCCCAACACGGCTAAAGAAGTTTTCACTTCAAAAAGTTGTTGATTTGGCTGGTAACCTCGGTTACTGGACCAACAAACTATGTGTCTGCCGGTGTTTCAAGAGGTTCCCGAAAACTAGACCTTAAGAATAAAATCCCGGAACTAGAGGGTGAGTTTCAGCTGTACATTTGAGAGCACTTTGAAATCAGGTAAAATTTTACTAAAGCAGTGGTTTCGTTAAAGACCTCCAGCTAAGCCGGAAATGAGTTTGACGCTAATATCTATTACTGTTTTGAAAGTGGAGGGTTTAATGTAATGTTAATGCCGTCTGAAAGGAATCTCTGTATAAAAATATTCGAAATTTTCAAGATCATCATTATTTCTGATGTACTTTCAAGGAAAAAATCAGCGCCCAACTCTCTTACCGTCTGTTACCAACGCGCTCAATTTCATTCTATTACAATCGAAGGAGGGATGTTTATTAAGCAAAAGTAAAACATACTTGTTTTTATACCGTCAAAAAAAGTGTGTAAACTGAAAATTAGCCTTTCCTAACAAATAATAATAGATTTAATGTATTTTTAGAAGTGAAAACTTCTTTAGTCCCGTTGGGTACTTTTTGGTAGGGAAATATTATGTGTTCGCGTCATTGACACGCTCATGACTGGCGCACGCGCAGTGTGCTGTGCGTCTTAGACACTTTTTGGATGAGTGAAATCTCGTGCGTTCGCGTCACCGACATGCTTATAGCAGTATATCTGTAGCTACACAGTTAATGTATAGTGCTGAGTATATATTATAAGTGAAATTGAATGGATTTAGTGAAAAATTTATTTAAATATGTCCAATGATCGAAAACTCAGTACTACAAAACATAAAACGACAATCGTGCCGTTTTTACTCGATACTTAGATAAATTTGAAACAAACATTTTCATTTCTTACTTCAGTTACCATAAGCTTATTGTATCTTTTTTAGAACAAAATGAAATAATGAAAGAACAAAAAGCCTAAGTACTGTTAAAATTAATGATGACAATGATACAAACAATTAAAATAATGTTAATAATCAAGTATATTGAAATATAAGTAAATACAAATACTATCCATAAATAATATGATTTATATTTTGTCATGATCTTGTGCAGCCGGTAATATATTTAAATAATAAAAAAACATATTAACATGCATATAATTTTAGCTCGGAGTGTCAATAGATGTGAAAACCAGATTGATGTTGATAAATTTAATTCAAACATTATAAAATTTTAAATTTTAATAATAAAGGTTCTAAGTTATAGAAGACAGTCTCCTTCACTGCCAACTTTTAATTTTTTAATTAATTCAATTATTATTGATATGATGATATTCGAAAACAATTTTACTATAAAACTAAATCCGTTTCATTCTTTGAGAAATAAATTTTATCAAGTTTTAACATTTTTAAAATTAATGCTGCATCAATTTTAAAATAATTAATTATATTGGATTATATTCTAAAATTAATAGCTATGTGAAATTTAATGTATGCTTTAATGGCAGAATCGATGATAAATAAAATTAGTATTATTGTTAGAGTCTGTTAAAACAAATATTTGTTTCACTATATTGAATATTGTAGTAAATATGAATTATTCAGCATATATTGTTGGCAAATACATAATAAATTTATGTAATTTTTTTCTTTGTTAGTAAATAATTTGTTAATTTATTTAGATAATTTAAAAACGGTGATTTGTCGAAAACAATTATAATTATTAATATTTAATATTTTAAAGTAAATATTAAGATCTGATATTTTTCTTTTATTTTTATTACAATTAATAATTTATTGTTTATCAATTTTATGAGCTTTAGTAATACTACTCATATTTTAAACTAACACTGTATTAATTTAATATATGATATTATACAGTAAATGATTAATTTTAAAATCAGTAATTATTAGAAATTAATATTATAATTGAGACTGTGGAAATAAGCTTTTTATTTTAGTACATCTATTAATCTATTAATAAATATGAATTAATTAGAATATTTCGTTGGCAAATAATGTATAATAAATTTATAGAATTTTTTTCTTTGCTATAGGATAATTTGTTAATTTATCCAGATCAATTAAAAACGATGATTGATATAATGATATCAGTCGAAAGCAATTATAATTATTAATAACCAATACCGGGCGCTTGAATAATGAACAGCTTTTTAATGGAAATAACTAATATCAGCTAATGTTCATTGAACTAATTGCAAAATGGCATTATAATTCTGTTACATCAGATTATCATCGATACGGTCATTTTCCATTTGGCCAATTGTACAATGTTCACCGCAACGTTGATAAATCTGAAAACTAATCACACGTAATTCATCAAGTTAAATAATTAATTAACATTCACTATTTTATTTTAAATTAAACAACATCTTTATTAACAAAATGAACCTAGTAATATGATGCGTTGTGAAACTTTGTGTAGTAATTCCGGTTGAAGTGAGTAATATTCCCGGATCGAGAGATAATCCTGGCGAATGTGCATGGATGAAAATGCACGTAATAATGTTTCCGTGCGAGGAATGCCGGTGTCATATCCGAACCTCTTGAAATAGAACCCCTTCTCTTACATTAATGGGCGTTAAATGCACAAATTTAACAGACAGAATTTTTATCGCTGTTGCGTGTAATTGCATACGTTCTTCGGCAATTACCGGAGGATTTGCACAACATGTTCTTCACGGAAATCCGCGTTGCGTCCTTTAATCGTCCGTTCGTCCGTTCACTTTTTCCTTAACGATTCTTTTTCTTTTGAGCAATTGTTATTAAAATATTCCGAATTGGATCATCTCCGACGCTTTCGCTGCTAATTTGCGCAATGTTGCCTTAATTTTACTAGGTCGATCGTAAGTGTTTTATTTTATATTTTAATTGAAATATTTTGCAACCGCGATGATGTATATGGTTCACCAAAATTGCACTAACGAGACCATTATGTTCATTTAATTTTAAGAATCATGTTAAAATGTGAAATTATGTAGACTTTAAATTTTTATAGTACATAATAAAATTTTTATAGACATTATTATTTTTATACATTATTACTATTTTTAATAAGCTTTATGATTTGTAAATCTTTGTAAATCTTTGTAAATTAGAAGCAATTTTTGAAGGTCCATTTTAAAAACTGACAGCTCGTTGAAATCCCGTTCGAATCGGGCACACGTATCATAAAAAATACGTGGAACATTCATCCGACAGGGTGTTTTATACTCGGCCGTCCATCCCCGAATTGGGCCCATAGATCAGGCAGTTCGAGGGGCCCGTAAAACGGGAAAGAATCCGAAATTAAATTTACCGGGCATTAATCCCCCTTAAGACCCCGTTTGTGAGCCGAATACTAACCGGATTGGCTGCGGAATTGTTGACTGTGATAAAATATACTTTAAAGAGCGAAATTCTTCTCATATTTTAAATTTATGCCGGACGTGACCGGAATTCGGATTCTTCATGTACGATTGGTTTATTTCGGTGTTATGTTTTTTTGACGCGTTTGGTTGAATGTTGACACAATTCACCATTTGCATAAACCAACTATTTCAAAAGAATATTTTGAACAATTTTAAAACTCTAAAATGTTTCAAGAATATTTTTAATGTAGTAATTATATCGATTTCCTGAAAACACTTTAAACTTCTTCTCTAAGAAGGTTTTAAAAACTTTTCAATAAATAATTTAAAAATAAGCATTTGTAAGAATATTTTGAACATTTTTAAAGTCTCTAAATTATTTAGGAACATTCTGAATCGTTTTAAAATGGTCTTGATTATTTCACTAACTCCTTAAAGTAGTTTAAACAGAGGTAAACAAATTAAATAATTAAGAGTTTTTGAAAAATGTTCAGAATGTTCTTAAAACAAAAAAGAGAGTTTAGAAAGTGTATTAAATGTTTGGACAGTTTTAAATTATTAATTTCTAAATTCTGTTAATTGTACCTGAAACTATACAATTGATTTAAAACTGTTTACAACTTTGCAATGAAAACTAAATATTTTTTAATAGATTTAAAATTTTAAAAATGATTAAGAATATTCATATTCCCAATGTAGTGGTCTGTAAAGCGATTTGCATAATAAACAATTTTAATAAAATTGTTTAAACTTTCTAAATTCCTTTAAAAGTGTCATGTGTGCCTTAATAATATTTTATACACATTCTAAACTAAGAACATTGTTTAAAACTCCTTAATTTAATTATTTCAAGTAATGTTTAATCTAATGAATACTTAAGAACATTTTAAATTTACGCTAGATGTGACCTGAATCCGAATTGTTTCGGTACGACTGTTGCATTTTTCTACGCGTTTGTTGGAACGTTGACGCAATTTGCGATTTGCATAAGCGAACTAATTGACCTATGCATCTTTTTATTGAGGTGCTGGATAAATGTCAACCAGCCTCTTCACTTTCTCTTTGCACCGCCATATAAGTGACGCCAATTGAAAATTGTACTATTAATAACGTATTGTTAGAAGCTTCCTGGGTGATCTTGATCGATTTTTTTTAATGTTAGACGAAAACTAGAACGATTTTATTAGTGTCTCAATTAAACGTATACTTGAAATTATTGATGGCCATGTTAGAAACTAATTAAACACAATGTCTGTTGAGTATTTTTATTGCGACGATTTGGTGAATCCCCGAGTAGTTTGCTGCCATCATAGAATTGAAACGGTCAGATAATATACACTCGAAAAATATTGTTTATGGCCGTCCTGGAAATTGTTTATTGTTTTCCTGGGATTTTCTTTTATTGTCCGCTTTTATGACGCTCTGGATGGTCTTTTAATCCGCGTCCGTTTCGTGGCGGGAAAACAAGGGACATTAATGAAAATTCTGTCGTTGTCACGTTCCGGATTTTTATATGGGACACGTTAAATTTTGAACTATGAAAAGGAAACGTTCGCAACGACATTTAATATCAGACAGATAGATTATCGGGCACAATACATTATTCGATTCGAACACAATGAACCGTGATCGTAGTTTCACGAATATGACTTTTAATCGATGGCGGAAAATCGTTCTTGCTGATTAACACAAAAAACCCGTCTTGCTTGCAGAAATTTCACATAAATTTCGTGTGTTTAGCAAACTGATGGTTAATCAAAGAGCACTCTATTAAATTAACCGACGACGTGCTTCACAAACGGCTTTGTTCGTTATTATCTCGCGAGCGAGGCTGAATCAAAGAAACTGTGACGATAGGAAATTAATTCCTCTAAAATTCCCCGCAGAGATTTCATTAATAGTGTGGTAATGTGTTCGATTTTCGGTGGTGTTGAGTGCGACAAGAGAAGGCACTCGAACTAAACGAAGCGACTAATCGCCTAATTTAACCTCCACACAATCCTCGGACTCGCACTCGCCCAAAGAATTACCGGGCCATTTTTCACGTGTTTAGACCCGTGAACGACTCCACAAAGGATCTGGGAATTTTAGGGGGAAAAGCCCACAAATCCTTCATGAATACCAAATAACTCCAAATAAACGTTTTATATGTGTAGACTTTTAAAATGTCTGCAAAGGTGACTAATAGATTTCTAGACCTTCGGATCTCTTTAAATTGTTTTACACACTTTCTAAATTCTCTGAATTGTACCTGTAACTCTTCAATTGATTTAAAACTTCAAGAACATTTTACAACTTTGCAACCAAAATTAAATATTTTTTAATAGATTTAAAACTATAAAAATGATTAAAAATATTCATATTCTCCGTGTACTCGTTTGTAATGCGATTTGCATAAATGAACTATTTTAAGAAAATTTTTCATTGTTCAAATAGTTTTAAAACTGTGTGTCACGTGTGTGTCTTAATAAAATTTTATACGCTTATTAAACTCTCGAATTTATTTTGAGAATATTTTTGAAACTCTCTCAATTATTTTAACTGAAATATAATCCTTCAAACAACTTTGGGATCATACAACGAATTTAGAATTCCTATGATAACACTGGTTTCCAGCTATTTTGCCTTTCAAATCCCACTTTGATTTTCCTATAAAATTCTGGCTTACTAAGTACGAAACTCACACTTAATATTTTTTATGGAATCATTTTAGAAAAATTTAAATTAAAGATAAATAAACATTTTACAATTGTTGATTTACACAATTTTGAGATAATTCCAGTACTTCAGATGCCAACGATTTTATTAATTTAATAAAGTCGGTTTTTCGGTTAAAAATCGATACCTAAACCCCATATCATGCTTGAGGTAATAGAAATCAGAAAATTAAGTTCAATTTGAATTTTTTTATTTATAGATGACACAAAAATCGAACGGCAAATTGTAAATTTTTAAATAGTAAACCAAAATTCAGTTGTTTACGATATTTATATTTTTTCCCTTTTTATTGAAACGGTTAAAATACCTTTGGTATAACAAAATTGTTTTGTAATAAATTCTGGATCTTCTTTTTGTCTATTATTTCTGCCATAATCTGTTTTTCGTATGAGAAATGAAATGTAATCTATCATGGATTTATTTCAAGAACCGTGATATCGTTGCTCCATGGCTTATCAGTTTGGGCGACATGAGTAACGGACTCGTTTTCACCAATAAATGAAAAACATACAGCAACGATGTCACAGTGTTTAGGATACAGCCATGATGACATTTCGTTTCTCATATGACAACTAATTACGGTAGCAATAATAATGCGATTTGCATAGATGAACTACTTCAAGAAAATTGTTCATTGTTCAAACAGTTTTAAAACTGCGTATGTCATTTGTGTGCCTTAATAATATTTTATACACTTTCTAAACTTTCGAATTTATTTTGAGAACATTTTTAAAACTCTCTCAATTATTTTAACTGATATAAAATCCTTCAAGCACATTGGGATTATTTTATGTACTCTAATATATTTAATTTATTTTAAGTGTTTTAATTGTCACTAGTTTACAAATTGGAAAAAAATCTGCATTCTATATTCTATTATGTTTGTCCAATAAATTTCGGTGTGCTAAACCTGAAAATCACATTTTTATGGAATGATTTTTGAATTTCTTTTTTCAATTTCCGACGGTTCTCCGACATTTTTTAGTAAAACTCGAGATATAATTGACCGATTTGGTTTAATAAGTATTCAAATTAAAGATAAACGAACACTATATAACTTTGATTTATATAGTATGGGGATTTATTCAATTGTTTGGATACAAGCGATGTTAATATACTAATAAAGTCGTTTTTTCAGAAAAAATCGATGCTGAAAATTCACATATAATGCTAGGAGTGATAGAAATTATAAATCTAAGTCCCCTTTCATATTTTTATGTGAACATGACATTTTTACGAAAAAAATAAAGCTATTAAAAATTAAAATTTAACGACAAATTATAAAAGTTTAATTTTAGAGTGATAGACCAAAATTCAGTTTTTTGACGATTTTTACATTTTTAGTCTTTTTTATTGAAATAACTAAATTTCAAGTTGGTGTTATAAAATTATATTATAAAAAAATTCTAGCTCTTTTATTGTCTATTATTACTACCGCAATTAGTTTTTCGTATGAGAAACCAAATGTCATCATGGCTGTATCCTAAAAACTGTGACATCGTTGCTGTATGTTTGACGTCGAACAAAATGACAAGCCATGGAGCAACGATATCACGGTTCTTGAAATAAATCCACGATAGGAGGTTACATTTCGTTTCTCATACGACAAACTAATTACGGTAGCAATAATAGATAATAAAAGAGCATTTTCTATAATACAATTTAACACCAACTTTAGATTTAATTATTTAAATAGAAAGGAGTGTACCACTGTAAAATTAAACTTCATAATTTGTCGTTTGATTTTCATTTTTAATAGATTAATTTTTTTCGTAAAAGTGTCATCTTCACATAAAAATATCAAAGGGAGCTTTATAATTTCTCTCACTCCCAGCATGATATGTGAATTTTCAGCATCGATTTTTTCTAAAAAACCGACTTTATTAAGATATTAACATCGCTGGTACCTAACTATTGAATAAATCCCCATACTATATAAATCAAAGTTATATAACGTTTATTTTTAATTTGAATACTTATTTAATCAAATCGGTCAATTATATTTCGAGTTTTACCAAAAGATGTCGGAGCAACGTCGGAAATTGAAAAAAGAAATTCAAAAACAATTCTATAAAAAATGTGATTTTCAGGTTTAGCACACCGAAATTTATTGGAAAAACATAATAGAATATATAATGCATATTTTTTTCCAATTTTTAAACTAGTGACAGTTAAAACAAAACAAAATAAATTAAATATATTAGAGTACATAAAATGATCCGAAAGTGGCTTGAAGTATTTTATATTAGTTAAAATAATTGAGTTTTAAAAAAGTTCTCAAAATAAATTCGAGAATTTAGAAAATGTATAAAATATTATTAAGGCACACACACAATGACACACAATTTTTGAAACTGTTTGAACAATGAATAATTTTCTTAAAGTAGTTCATTTATGCAAATGGCATTATTATTGCTACCGTAATTAGTTTCTCGTATCAGAAACCAAATATCATCATGGCTGTATCCTAAAAACTGTGAAATACTGTATGTTTTTTATTTATTGGTGAAAACGTGTCCGTTACTCACGTCGCCCAAACTGACAAGCCATGGAGCAACGATATCATGGTTCTTGAAATAAATTTATAATAGGAGATTACATTTCGCTTCTCATACGAGAAATAGATTATGGGGGAAATATTAGACAAAAGACCCAGAATTTCTTATAATACAATTTTATTATACCAAAGGTAGATTTAATTTTAACCATTTCAATAAAAGGGAGAAAAAAATGTAAAAATTGTCATAAAACTGAATTTTGGTTTACTATTGTAAAATTTACAATTTGTTGTTCGATTTTCGTGTCATCCACAAGTAAAAAAATTCAAATTGAACTTAATTTTCTGATTTCTATTACCTCAAGCATGATATGTGACGTTTAGGTATCGATTTTTGACTTAAAAACCGACTTTATTATATTAATAAAACCGTTGGCATCTGAAGCATTGGAGTTATCTTAAAACTGTTTAAATCAAATTTTAAAATGTTCATTTATCTTTAATTTAAATTTTTTGAAAATGCTTCCATAAAACAATTTAAGTAGAGAGTTTCGTACTTAGTGAGCCAGAATTTGTAGAAAATTCAAAGTGGGATTTGAAAGGCAAAATAGCTGGAAACCAGTGTTATCATAGGAATTCTAAATTCATTGATAATTGTTTAATGTGCTTTAATATTTCATACAGTTTCTTAAATTTCTAAGAGAATTTTGACATTTGAAAGTCATGTAAAATATTTTAAAACAATTTATGTAAATCATAAACTCTATAAATTATTTTAAAGGTACTTTGCACGATCTTGATTGTTTCACTAACTCTTTAATTAGTTTAAAAACGTTTAAATATTTTTAGCACATGATAAACAATTTATAAATCATTTCAAAAACACAAATTCAAGAGCTAAAATTTTGAAAATGTGTAAGAATATTTTTAATACTACAAATTAGAAACAATAATTTGGCTTTTCAAATATTTGTCAAGAGATTTAGCTCTTGTACTCTCTTTAAATTTTTTTAATGTATGCCTTTATATAAATTTTTATAATTCCTTATATGTTTTTATACTTTTTTAGCAATATAAAGAATTTTACTTCTAATAGTATACTTTAAGTGGTATTTGTGTAAAGACTTAGAGGTAATTTAAAAGGTGTCAGAACTTAAATTTGTATTCAAGGACAATTTAGAGAGTCTCGAAGGTCTATGCAAAGACAATAAATTTGCACAAACAGAAGATATTATAAAAAGTTAAAAGTGACAGAATAAATATGGGAGGATCATTTATTCATGTAGCCTGTTGCACGCAAAAATGGGGATTCGTCCCGCGACTTCCGCCCAATAAATCAAGCGCAGGAAACCGAAGGGACCGGCGTTAAACTAATAACCGATGTTCTTAAGCCATATTGTTCGCATCCTTTCCGGCATTCGCTGAGTGGAACACTCGACAAATCTTTTTCGCAACGCAATATTCGTTTCTCCCAATTCCGTATCTTTTTAACGTTACTAACAACTATTTGTTTGCATTTGATTTTTGGCAGAATAAACCTGAACACATCCGAACACATCCGAACAATGTGGTGTTAATTTTGTAGCGGGAACAATTCCGCAGTGGAAATTGCAATGAAAACAGCCGGGATAACTCCAGTTTCAGTTCGCGGAAATATCGCGTTGCAATTTGGGTCGGGGGTGGGGGTGCGGATGGAAAGGCGATACTCGCGCGATATTTCGTCGTCGTTTGATGGAAAAGGAGTCCCGAAAAAAGAGGAAAAAACGGGGAGCGATACGGTTTCATTACTGTTTCAAAGGGAAAATGCTGTTTCGCTTTTCTCTTCAGTCTGTAGGTTTTTAGAGTTTTTAACGTGCATTTTAAATGAGCAGTCTAATGATGTTTTTGCCAAAGGACATCGGAATCGAGTCGAGGAAACGATCGCAACCCCTTCACACGTCCACGTTTATAATTGACGAAACGACGTGTACACAATACAAAGGTAATGATTGCATTGTAATTAGAACGGAGCAGAGCGGAGCGGATCGACGGAATCGATCCGCGGACATTAATCAAGCAATGGGGCATCGCGCGATTGTAGCAAACAGTTCGACATCTGCCGATTACTTTGACAAATGCGCGTATCAATTAATCGTTTCCGGTGTCCCGGTTCCCGGTTCCCGGAACTGGAGTTCCCGCAACCGAATTATCTGCGATGCGGTGCCGAACGGCTTTTCCCGTTAATATCCTGCCCGCTAATTGAAGTGCCTGTCTGATTAATATCTGAATTATAATACTGCATCGCGTAATTTGCGATCTGTGTACGATCTTTTTATTGTCCCGATGCTAATTGGGAAGGAAATCTCTGACAATCCGGAAATTTACATCTATTATAGATGAACTGGTATAATACCGATTCCTCCCAATCCATTTCAGTGTGACAATACTCCGGCGTTCAGTGTCCCGATTTAATTTTGGACCAGCTCTAAACAGACAGAGGTTAGTTAGAGCAGTGAAGCAATAACCGATTGGAAAAAATCGATCCTTTGTCCGCGATAAAACTTAATCGCACGCACTAATCCCGCAGGAAACGCCGAAACAGTCGGAATCCTTATTGCGAAATTTACGACGGTTCCTGCATCCGATAAAAACGCGGTCGCCAATTACGCGCCGTGATTTATTTACGCACTCTTTCGTTCCGGCTTTATTAGATCCGCTCGCAGTTTATTGTTTCGTTAATCCGTACCTGAGATTTTTAAAACGGAAAGTGGAAACAGACGGTATTAAAACAGGTTCAATCGACTGCGAGGGGGATTATTGATGGCGAGATGGGGAGGCCGGTGATGGATTTGTTACGAGTTACGGATTTAGCGGGGATCACAATAAATATTCGCGGATACGAAGCCGGTTTTAACCCCTTCGATTATTTATTCCGATTTTTAAAACGGATTCGGAAATTGTTCTCTGACTGCGTTCGATTTTAAAGCTCATTAAATATAGATTATAGACGTACTTCAAAATATCGTACAGAAAAATATTAAAAATCTTTTTAAATCACTTTAAAAAATTGATGTTACTTCCAGAACGAATCACTAAATTATTTAAGAATATTTTGAATTTAAAATTAGTCTACTTATTCCGGTAACTAAATAAAAGGCTTTAAAGAAGGCTTTAAGAATAATATAAACACACACTACATTATTTCAGGAACTATTTAAATTGCTTTAAGAACATTTTAAATCTATAAACTGGACCCTATAAATTATTTAAAAACATTTAAGAGAATTAAAAGTTTTAATTATTTCAAAAACTAAATTGTTTTACGGAACTTTTCAAATACTTTCTAAGCTATGTGAATTATTTTGACTAGTTTTGAAACTCTCTTAATTATTTTAAAAATTCTTTAAGAAGATCCAAAATCTTCTTTTAATTATTTTAGGAAAACTTTGTTTAATCTAAAACTTTTGATATGATTAAAATATTTTCTAAATATTAATTATTAAAACAAAATTAATCTTTTGTCAATTAGTTATTTCAGAACCTATCAATTAGTTTCATGTCTCTAGAAACATTTTAAATACCCACTAAAACATCTAAATTATTTTTTGAAAACTGTTTTCAGTTATTTCAAAAACTCTTTAATTAATATAATCTCTAATTTGATTTAAAAACATTTTTGACTGCGCCCTATAAATTATTTAAAAACATGTAAGGGAATTTTAAGTCTCAATTTTAAACTCTTTAAATGATTTAAAGTTCCCTAAATTTTTCTAAGGAACTGAAACTTCTTTAATTATTTCAGGAATTCTTTAGTAAATTTAAGACACCCTAAGAATATTTTAAATAATTTCTGAACCCAATATATTATTAAATTATATTTTGAAAAACTATCGTTTTCTTAATTATTTCAGGAAAACTTTAATTAATTTAAATCCCTAAAGTGATTAAAGATACTTTTTAAAATTTAGGAACATTATGAACAGTTTTAATGTTCTTAGTTAATTATTTCAGGAACTTTTTAATTAATTTAAAACTCTCTAAATTACTTTAAGAACATTTTATACTCTCGACTACGACCCTATGAATCATTTGTAATATTTAAAAGAGTTTTAAAACAGTGTCTCAGGATATACAGTTATAATACGTCCAAAATTGAAAAAAATCTAAATAAATTTTTTTCACAGCTTCTTAAAGTTAAATTTCAAAAATGATTTCTTTCTCATATTTTATAATCTTTATTACAATCGTGTTTCAATTTGGTATGTATTACCCTAAATACATATCTATAATTTAATTTGAATTTGAAAAGCTTACATAGATTTTAAAAAATATTCATGCGGTGATTCTGTGGGCTCTCTTTTTCTGGTCCTATTTTCTACGCCACTGAATATTTGTTAAAACAATTCTATTTTAGCTTTTCAAATTCTTTGCATAATTTGGAAGAAAATGACTAATTTTAATTGTCACAGCCGTTTTTGACACGCCTATATTATAATTTGAATTTGAAATAAAAGAGTGTTAAATAATATTTAGTTGTATAGATTCTGTGGGCTCTTCACTTTCTCTGGTCCTATTTTCTACGCCATCAAACATTTGTTAAAACTACTCCACTTAAGGTTTTCAAATTCTTTGCATAATTTGGAAAAAAGGTACTCTTGATTAATTTTGATTGTCACAACCGTTTCCGACATGTCTATATTGCAATTTAAATTTGAAATAGAAGAGTTTTAAATAATATTTGGTTGTATAGATTCTGTGGACTCTTGTCTTTCTCTAGTCCTATTTTCTACGGCACCGAATATTTGTTAAAGTTATTCTATTTAAGCTTTTCAAAATCTTTGCATAATTTGGAAGAAAAAAGGTACTTTTGATTAATTTTGATTGTCACAGCCTTTTTTGACATGCCTATACTTTAATTTGAATGTCAAAAGCTTAAATAGAATAGTTTTGATTATTACAGATGTTAAATTAAATTAAATGTTAAATTTAAGATTAAATGTTTACTTTAATTTGCTTCAAACAAACAAATGTACTACTACCGAATGTGTTCTTACTACTCTCAAATTTTGTCTATCTATTTTAGAAACACCTTGTATTCTTTCTAAATTGTGTGAATTGTTTTGACTCTTTAATTAGTTTAAAACTAAAACTTAAAAGTTAAATTGCTTTGAGAATATCCCGTACAATTTCTAGAGTCCAAAATTATTTAACATTAATTAACAATATAAAAATTTTAAAAGTATCTGAATTATTTCAGGAACCTTTTGATTAGTGTAAAGAACAACATGAATTAAATTTGTCATTTAAAAACCGTATGAAATTTAAACGGGAGATCAATTATTCGACGTGCATTGAAAAAAACGGGCCCGGACTGGATCCTTTTAGTAAAAATCGAGGCGAATGCACACGCGAACGAATTAAATGTTGCAGAAACGCGATTAGTCTTCATAACCCGGGGAGTTCGTAGTCCGACATAAATTCCCCATTTTATAACCGGCGTTTTTTTTTCTCCTCGTCCGACTCAATTTCCCGTGAACCCGGACGAGTTTCCATTCGTCGAATCGCCCAAAATAAATTATTCAGTTCGGAACGTTTATGTTTTCGCTCTTGAAACGATCCGAAGCGGGTTCGTCTTCATTGTGTTTTATTGCTTGGTTTTTGTTGTTCGATAAGTAATTTCTGTTTTAAGGACCTTTTAACAGCTACGATTCGCGCAACTGTAAATAAACCGTCTGGACTTTTACAGCGTGTTTTGGTTATAATTTATTGTCTCCGTTACGTTCAGTGGAGAGAAGTTTTAGAAGATTGGACGTAAGGTTCATTTACAATACAAATATTATTATACAACTTCAATTGCACAATGAAAAGAGAAATGTTAATTTATTTATTAGAATTGCTATTTGCGCGTTGATGAAATAATATCCAGCCGTCATTTCTCACCTTTAGTTGAATAATTACCATACTTGCCAAACGCAAACGATGTTTACGGTATTAAGTAAAATTGTTATCATTAGCGACGACATTTAAAAACGTCCACATGGAAGAGTGCGATTAGCTTGTTAAAAATGTCAATTATAATAAGAAATTGAATTAAAACTATTGTGTCAGAAATCGTCTTGATTGTTACAGAAATTGCTCCCATTATATTCGTTTATTGTCAATTTAGTTGGTCTATTGTGTGACGTTTCATTCTCATCCGTTTCTTGACAGTTAAAGGAACAATGACCAATTGCGCCCACGTATTAAAAAAGAAATTCATGCTGTTTATTAAAATATAAACACGATAATAACATTAGTATGTCACGAGATGAATCACTGGAAAACATCATCCGGATTCTTTCGGTGCATTTATTCAATGTAATTTTATTGTTTAGAAACAAAATAAACGAATTAAATTTTCACGGAATGCCACGTAACGCCTGCACTTTTAAAAAACACACGTCAAAGAGGAAATGTATAAAAGGAAAGGGGATAAGCGTAATTAAACTAGAAAAATCCCTCTATTGATAACCCAGGTAATATTTTCAGTAAATCCGCTGATGGAAAATCGCAGCCGAAAATATTCAATTGGAAAATTTAATGGGATTTGTCGCATCGTATCGACTGGCGAACATTTGTTATCAGTGAAAACAGGGTGCAGTTTTCTGAGGGAAAAACGCGATCGAGGTGAAGCATAAGCTGCTGCGGCTTTTCATATTCGATTATTAAACGATTTTTCGATTATTCCGCGCGATTTCGGTTTTATTCATTCTTATCGTACACTTTCGAGTGGAGTTACTTTCAGAAAACACATATTCTAACTAATGTACATATTTTCCAATTGATTTTCACTTTCTCAATTGTAAAAAAACGTTCAACAATGAAACAATCTCGTTTGTTTTTAATAAATTAATTCCATAAACATTAATAAAATGATTAAATTAAAATCCCCTCGTTTTATGTTAGAAAATCCGACCTGTCAATGTTTAAATTGAAACTGAAAAGGTAATTAAAACATAATTCGCGTAAACGGGAATGATCGATAAAATCCCATTACGTACACCAATTAAAATAATTCGCAAAATGTGACGAATTCAAGACATTCCGAACGAAAACCGCATCGCGTTAATCGAATGGAAATCAATTCGGCGCAAACAGAAATACCCAGAGTTGCATCCGACGTTGATTTGGTCAATTAAAACGAGAAAATCTCATGGAACAAACGTGACAATAAACGCCTTGTTCGAATTTGCAATGAATCCGTCCGTCATCTGTTTTTGGTGTATGCAATTCAGGAATTGTGTTTCGGAAATCTGTAATTGACGGGATTCATTCCTTCGATCTGTCTTTTGTTCTCATTTTTTTTTTTAATTAAATTTTATTGGTTTCAATAATTGTTGACTAACAAAACCAGTAATTTTTTATGTTTTCCAAGCAAATGTCTGACTAAAAAACAATCTTGACTCAACACAAATAGAAAAGTGACAAATATTTTGCAATAGCTAAACAGTTTCAAGGATATTTAAATACCACTATTACTTAATTATCTTGTTTAAACTCAATTAATTTTATGTTTCAATCAAAAAATAAGAGATGATAGAGTTTATATATTTTAAAGCACCATTGCTTAATTATCTTAAATCAATCAATTAACTTTACAATGCAAGGAAAATCTAATCTTTTAGAGCAAGTAAAAAATTTCTATTCGTATCTGTATGACTTAAAGGAACTAATTAATTTTAATGAATGGAAATCTCAAAGCGACGCTTTACAACATCAATAACAACAAAAGACCATTTTCAATGACTCAATGTTTAAAAATCCCACGAATGAAAATTCATCAATTAGTAAATCTAACGAAGTTTTTTCTCCTGTAGGGAGGAAAAGAAGATTAAATTTTGTTTTCTAAGTGGTTGCGTTATGAATATCAATTCCGTCTTCTGCCGTTACTGCCTGTTAAAGAATTTTCAATAGAGATGAAGAGAAAATAAATATTTTTCATAATTAGCAAATAGTTTCCTTTTTATAACACATATTTTTTAGGATTTAATATCTTTATAACCATTAATAATTTGAAAGTTATGTAATGTAATTACCGCGTATTTCAATAAAGAATTTTCATTAAATACGTTTTTTATAATAAAATTTGAAAACTCTTTAAAATATTTTTAATATAAATATTTCTTGTAGTTAAATATACATATATGATATTTCAATATTCTTGAAAAATAAGATAATTTCTGCTATTTTTGACAGTTTTATTTAGATTAGTTGTTAAAAAAATAAATTCATATAAAGAATATGATTTTAAATATTTTCACAGAATTATGCATAATCCAGTGGTATAATTAAATTTTCTATTAAAAATTTGCTTGAGTGATTTTCTCAATTTTCATATCTAAAAAATTATCCTGTAATAGTTTTGGAACCAAAATGTATCTTTATTGTGTATAAGTACACGTTTTCACGATTTGCAATTGAAAAAAAAAAATATTAAAATCGGACAAAAAATACAAATTGTATGGGTGTGTCCCGTTTTCAAATGAGCCATTCTTAATTACTTCTAAACACATTTTTCTCATTGATTTCAGTAGATTTTCAATATAATTCTTCGATATTTCTTTGAACTGATTTTGATCTTCTTCGTAGATTTAATTCAAATTTAACAGTCTTTTTGCGTGGATTTTCCGATCAATTTCATCCTAAAGGTTTTCAATTGGGTTGAAGTCTGGACTTTGTACTAGCCAAGACTCCTTGAGAAGTGAACTATTCTCTAACTAATTTAGACGTGTCTTATCGTTGTCGTGCTGGAAGGTCCACCTTAAAGTCATGTTATCTTAGACAAATGGAAGTATATGATTCTCCAGAATGTCACGATAAACAAAATAATCCATTATCCCGTCTATCTTAATCAGCAGGCCTATCCCAAAAATATCCCCAAACCATAACGTCTCCTCTACCATACTTCACAGGGGGTCTAATGCACTTAGTCCTCTCACCCATGAAATGTCAGATTTGAATAATTGGAACCGACTTTCAACGGGAAACAAAATTGCTTCTATTAGTCTTCGTTTTATGGTACTCACCGACACACTGACTTCGTTTATTTCTTGATTTATACGGGATGCGCTGATAAAAGGGTCGCGAACAACAAGCAATTTTATTTTCCTGTACACGTTAGAGTTGCGTTTTTTATCACCTTTGGGAACTCATTCCAGTGTATTATTTCTGTTAAAATTGGAAATCATCCTCGAAATGATCGGTTTGTTTAAATTATATTAAAATTTTAAATCGACTCCAATTTTACTCCGATTTTCACCATTCCCGAAATTGATGCACGATACATTCTGTGCACTCTGGCTTTAGCTTTAAGCAACAATGTTCGATATATAAATCAATTATAAAATCAACTGTACTGAATATACTGTTTGTTACTGTTGTTTTACTAGTCATTAATTTTTTTTATATTTTTTGTGTATGAAGGAAAAGATTAAATTTTGTTTTCCAGATGATTATGTTACAAATGTCATCAATTCAGTGTTTTGTAATTGTTGCGTGTTTTTTATAAAAAATTTTAAATTTTAAATTTCCGGTAGAAGTGAAAACTTAGAACTTTTAGTAGAAAATTTTAAATTTCATAATGGTTGAATTAAAATTATCAACATCAATCTAGTTTTCACATTATTGACACTCCGAGCAACAATTATATGCATGTTTATGTGATTTTTTATTATTAAAATATATTACGGGCTCTACAAGATCATGACAAAATAAAAATATAATTCAATTGAAATAACAATTAATATACAATCATATTGTTTATGGATAGTATTTGAATTTACTTAAATTTCATTGTACTTGATTGTATCATTGTCATCTTTAATTTCAACAATACTTAGTTTTTTTATACTTTCAATTATTTCATTTAGTTCTAAAAAAGATACAATAGGCTTATGGTAACTAAATTAAGAAATGAAAATGTTTGATTCGCGACATTTTTTGGATGGATGAAATCTCGTGCATTCTTTTTTTTTTTGGTACTGAGGGGAAAGAAGACAGAAAACCCCCCTCCGGGTACCGATCCAAAAGATCTCAACCCAGATGGAAAACGCATGCGTGTAAACGTATGCGGGTGAGCTGAACCAGAAAACTGAAGCTGACGTAGACGCCAATTCACAAGTCCAATCTGAGGAAGATCGGAGATCTTCCTGAGGATGGATTGGACTTGCAGGTGTTGGATCCGTTAGCTCCCCACTACCACTGGCTTGTGGAGCGGTACTGAGCCCCAAGACCACAACAAGGTGGATCCGTCCTGGGGTCTCGTGCATTCTTTTTTGGGAAAGTGTAAACCCCTCTCCGGGTACCGATCCGGAGATCATGACCAAATGTTTAACATATGTGGTTGCACATATGGGGGAAAAGGGCGTATATTTAACATATACGGGTGAATTAAACCAGAAGACGGGACTGACAAAGATGCCAGCCCCCTGTCAACTGGGTCCGGAAGAACAAGTCCAATCTGAGGAAGGTCCTAGAACCTTCCTGGGTGAGGATTGGACTTGCAGTTTGATCCGTTGGCTTCCCACCACCACTGGCTTGTGGAGCGGTACTGCCCGATGATCTCTCGTGCATTCATTTTTTTTTTTTTTTTTTTTTTTTATAAGGGGAAACTCAGAGACAGAAAACCCCCCCCCCCGGGTACCGATCCTAAAGATCACAACCCAGATGGATAACGCATACGTGTAAACGTATGCGGGTGAGCTGAACCAGAAGACTAAAGCTGACGTAGACGCCAGCCCACTGTCAACTGGTTCGAGATGAACAAGTCCAATCTGAGGAAGATCGGAGATCTTCCTGGGGATGGATTGGACTTGCAGGTGTTGGATCCGTTAGCTCCCCACTACCACTGGCTTGTGGAGCGGTACTGAGCCCCAAGACCACGACAAGGTGGATCCGTCCTGGGGTCTCGTGCATTTTTTTTTTTTTTTTTTTTTTTGGGGACAGAGAGGGGAAAGTGTAAACCCCCCTCCGGGCACCGATCCGGAGATCATAACCAATTGGAAACCATATGTGCTAGCACATATGGGGGAAAGGGCGTGTATATACATACACGGGTGAAGTTGAACCAGAAGACGGGACTGACAAAGATGCCAGCCCCCTGTCAACTGGTTCCCGGAAGAACAAGCCCAATCTGAGGAAGGTCCTAGAACCTCCCTGGGTGAGGATTGGGCTTGCAGTTGATCCGTCGGCCTCCCGCCACCACTGGCTTGTGGAGCGGGACTGCCCGAGAGATCCTCGTGCATTCGCGTTACCGACATGCTTATACCAGTATATCTGTAGCTATACAGGTGACGTATAGTGCTGTGTATATCTTATAAGTGAAATTGAATGGATTTAGTGAAAGATTCAATGGTTATATATAGTGCATTGTTGAAATAGTGTTTTTGTTTGATTATTATTTGAATGGCCATGTCCAATGATCGAAAACTCAGTACTACAAAATATAAAACGAAAATCGATGCCGTTTTTACGCGATACTTAGATAAATTTGAATCGAACATTTTCATTTCTTAGTTTAGTTACCATAAGCCTATTGTATCTTTTAGAACAAAATGAAATAATTGAAAGTACAAAAAGTCTAAGTATTGTTGAACTTAATGATGACAATGATGCAAAGAATTAAACAATCCATAAATAATATGATAGTATACTAATTGTTATTTGAATTGAATTGTATTTATATTTTGTCATGATCTTGTATTATTTGAATAAAAAAAAAACCACATAAACATGCATATAATTGTTGCTCGGAGTGTCAATAGATGTGAAAACCAGATTGATGTTGATAATTTTAATTCAAACATTATTTTAATTTTTTACTTCTATTGGCAGTCTCTATAACTGCCAATTTTAATTTTTTTTAATTACATAATTTTTAATGAACGTGTGTTTTATAAAAAATTTTGAGAATTCCTTTAAAATATTTAAAAAATAAAAATTTTAGTGACCAGTAAATATTAACAAGTATTAACCTTTTTTAAGATATATTTTAGTACATTGGATATATTTGCTTTCAACAATTTTTATATTTTATGAGGGAAATGTACATTCAGTCTTTCATAATTGCTGTCTGTTTTAAAAATTTTCAGTAGATGCGTTTGATATAAAAAAAATTAAAATATTTTTAAATTATTTTTAGTAGTTAGTAAGTATATTTTAACCTTTTCATAAATACCACTTGTAGTTTTTTAGTATTCAATATATGTATATTTAAGAATCCAAAAATGTCATATTCTGTGTGTGGAGAGAAAGAAGACAAAAATTTGTTTTTTTTTTAATAGTTGTGTAATGAATATCCACCGAATGAATTTGTAGTCGATGTGTGGTTTAATGAAGAATTTAACATAGATGTGTTATTTATAATAAATTTTGAGAATCCCTTTAAAATTTTTTAAAAATAAATATATTCATAGTCGGTAAATAAATTTGAACGTTTTGTTTATATTTTAATATATACATATTTATTTCAACAATTTTTCTATTTTTATAAATTAAATTTTGTTTTCCACGTTGATATATTATGAATATCAAATCAAGATTTTGTAACTGCACTATGGTTTACTAAAAAAATTTCAATAGGGTTTTATAATAAAATTTGAGAATTCTTTAAAATATTTTTAAACTAAATATTTTTAGTTGTTAGTAAATATATTTTTAATCTTTTCATAAACTCCATTTGTTTTTTCATTTTTAGTATGAATATATTATTCAACAATTTTTTATAATTCTTTGTGTATAAAGGAAAGTGTTTTGTAATTTTCAATAATAAATTTTAAGAATCCTTTTTAAATGTCAACAATTTTTCTATTTTAGATTTTTAAATATCTTTATAATCTTTTTATATATATATATATATATATATATATATATTTTAATATAAGATAAAACATATTTTATCATTTTTATGAATTCCTTTTTTATTGAATATATATTTTTAACAACTATTGAATGATTAATTAATTGATAATCAACGCCAAACGTCGAACGCCGAACGCCGATTCCCTTTTCGTTTTGTAGAAAGTAAATAGATCAGCTGTAGATTGTAATTAATAAATATTTGTCGAACGCACAACGTTCTGATTAAATTTCGGAAAGGGTGCAGCCCTACAACTGAATCGTTCTCGTTGATTCGTAATTCGGGATTCATTCAAACTTAATCATACACATAAACATATCAAACTCAAGTCCTAAATACAATGTTAACACAAACGGAAATCCCACTGCTGAAAATCGAAATCTAAATGTTAGTTTGCATCGAATTTTCCTAATTGTTTCTTATTACAATCGGGATAATTTCCATGCCGCATAGTTTACGTTTTGCCTTTGTGTATTCGTGTGTGCTGTGTATTCTGCGGATTGTTGACTCTCACATTTGCTGCACCATCAACTTTTACCATGACGAAAAATTCAAAGGTGAACGTCACCGCATTCATTATTGCCACCAGGAAAGTTCAGGAGTGTTCCAAACCGCAACCGTTCGATCTTTAGGCTTGTTTTATTTACGTAAATGTGGAAAAACTTTAATTTAATCAAGAATTACATGGTTTCCTGTTTAAATTCCGTTATGAAATTTTAAAAATCATTTTTCTCTTAAAATCGTATTCTTTACAATTTTATAAATTATGTTTATTTTCCTGTATGTTTTCTTTGCATATTATTCTGAAGGAAAGCAGGCAAAAACTGAAACCCTATTAAAATTTAAATAAAATAATTTCGACATAATTTTGAGCCGTTTCCCCCAAAAATTTTTCTCTGCGAAAAGTGGAAAACGTATGAAAAGAAGGGTAGGAAACATCGGTGGCTCAGTTTCGAGTGTAAACATCAGCGCCGACATAAATCCGAGGGGAAAATTGATTTTCGTACGGCACGGCGTGTGTGTGCGACTGAAAACGTCCTCGTGACATTTATTATTTTACCGACTTGATTTCAAAAAAATATATGTAGTTCAGCTTTTCGAGAGGAATGGACGGATTAGTTAAATTTAAAAACCTTTAAAAAACATTTTGGTACAATAATATTTTTATTTTCTGGTTTTAGTTCATTAATTTTAAGTCAAACGAAAATAAAATCATTGTTTTCGTTTCCGATACAAATATCAATACAAAATATGCAATTTATTTATTTTTTTTTGTTGTTGTTGGGTTCATAAAATTCAATCATTAAAAACATTAATAAATCACATTCCTGCCACGAAAAAATTGAAAAATAAAAATCAGCAGAAATATGATGTCGACAAACAAAAATACAGTTTTTACGAATTGAAAAACCCAATCAAATTCATTACGCACAAAAAAGGTCGAAATCACAAAGTACACATACAAAAAGCAGAAATCATATTCGCCATCACCGATTGAATTTTTGTGCTAACTGAACGCCAGTTTTGTTTTCAACTGAAACTATAACTGACACTGGTTTTAAAATAATTAAAATTGTATATATTCCAAGCCCTTTAAACGAATTTGAGAAGTATTTAAATTCAATGCACTGCAAAAATTATGGAATATTTATAAAAAATAAGAAAAATGAAATACGTAATATGTTAATTCTCTTATATTATTTTTTTTAACAAATTAAGAAACAGTTTTAAGAAAAATCTATGAATATTTATAAAAAAATACAGTCCTTCAGAGAAATAATTAAATATAACAAAATTTTATCATTTTTCAAGTTCAATTTTATTTACACTAATCACACTAATCAGACACACTATCACACTAATATTTCCACCGTGTGCGTTAATGACCTTTTGATAGCGTCGCCTCTTCTTATAACATCCTGATCAAGGCCCTCCCAAATTTCTATGAACTTTTCCTTTAGTTGGTTTAAAATGGTGATGGTTGAAATGATTTTATTTGTCACAGGGTCCCATGGATATTCAATCGTATTTAAGTCCGGATTTCTAGCTGGATAGTCATTCGCGGAATATTTACCTCGTCAAGATAGTCTCAGACAATTTTCACAGTGTGAGGTCGAGCATTATCATGTATAAAAATAAAGCCTTCGCGAATAAATGGAGCAAAAGGTATAATATGAGGTTCTAAAATTTCCCTTATATACCACCAGCCGTTAAACTTCCTCCAGCAATGACAACCAGTTCCCTATGTACCTGCAAACTAATGCCTCCCTAAACCGTTACCGATTCTCCAGCAAAAGTAAGAGGTTCAGCTATATTACATTGAGCATAACGTTCTCCTGGTCGTCTATATACTTTTCTACGACGGTCATCGCTATTTAAATAAAACCTAGATTCATCACTAAGCAATACGCGACTGCACTCAGCTTCTCCCCCAATGAATGTACTCTCGAGCAAAATTCATTCGATTCCTACGGTGTGTTGGAGTCAATAAGAGACCTGTTACAGCATAGTATAAGGTTATATTCCTTTAGTCCTCTCCTTATGGTCTCCTGGCTTATTCTTACATTATAAGTCAATGAAAGCTGTTGTTGCAGTTAAGTACTGGTTACAAACCTTTATCTAAGGTATTTGATTGAATATTGGTCTTATTGTGGTGAAGTTATATTTTTTTCGCCCCTTTCCAGGTCTTCTTACGTTGGTACCTGTTTCGTAAAATAGTTTAATCACTTTTGGAATCCCCGATTGTGTAACATTTAGTCGATTTGATATCTCACTTTGACTCTTTCCTTCTTCGTAAAGAGCAACTGTCACAGCACATTTTTCTTATCAATGCTGCGATTGTTTGCTCTGCTGTTCATTTTAAAGATTTTAAAAAATAATCCTAAACCATAAAATACTGACACAAGTGCCAAACTAATTGTTTTAAAAATACAAGAAATGTCGATATTTAGTTTCTTTCTATTTAATGACAAAAAACAAATATATTGTAGGATACCGTATGACTAAAGTGTCAAAGTGTTAAAATTTTATGTTAAAAACAGGTATTCAAACTCCAAACATAAATTAATCAAAAAATATTTGAGCAGTCCCAAATTTTGAATATTGATTTAAGATAATTTGAACAGTTTCAAGAATGTCTAGAATCATAAACAGTAAGTAGCTTAGAATTTTTTGATTCACTAAATTGATTTAAGCATGAGCAGTTCGAGATCCTCTAGTTTAAAAAACAATTTAAATTACAGTTTAAAATTATTTGTAACAAATTTAATTAAAAGGAAAATTGAAGGTCCAAAGGTTTAAAGTCGTTTAAAAAACAATTAAACTCTTTTTAGCTTCTTTAAATTGATTTGAAATCGAATTGAATTGAAAAGTGTCAAGATGCATTATTTAATATACATATAAATGAAAAAATATTTACAATTTATTTATTTTGCACCAAGTTCTGTAAATTAATTTAGGATAAATTAATACAATTTCAAGATTCTCTAAAATCATTGAACAACACTTTTCAGACTAAATTGTTTTAATGATTTAAACAGTTCAATATCTTCTAATTTAACACGTTGAAGACCGCATTGCAAAATCGTGTTTCTCACCCAGGGACCGGCATTTTTCTTATTGTTAATTACGTATATTATTTTTTAACCCCTAGATTTGCAGTATCTCTACTTTACATAAATTGTATTTAAATCATACCCACCGATGTGCAAATGGCCATGTAAAATATGTCGTGTGCCCACCCGTGAGCATGCGGGCCGATAATGTTGTTTATTAAAATAATTATTAAATTTATTTGAAGTCGATTTTAAAAATGTTAAGATTCTCTTTTAAGACAATATAACAGTGCAATACTATCTAAAATTATTGATCAACAACTTAAGCACATCATTTAAGAACAATTTAGACATTTCAAGATCTTTTATTTTAAGAACAATCTTAATACTAGTTTCAAAAATTTCTAAATTTAATTATAAACATAATCGCAGATTCAAGACTTTAAGTATATTTACTTAAGAAAAATTAAAATGTTTTCTATACTCTGATTGCAGATTCAAGGCAAATATATTTACTTAAGAAAAATTAAAATATTTTCTATAATCTTTAAATTGATTTGAGAACGATATATATTTTATTCCATAAGATAAACAGATAAAAGGAAAATTAAAATGATCAAAAAATATTTGGGCAGTTCCAGTGATTTATGATAATAAATAGACTGTCTAAAATCATTTAACCGTAACTTAAACACTTTTTGAACTCATTAAATTGATTTAAGAACGATTTAAACCCTACGAATTGATTAAAAATCATTTAAACAGTACCAGGCATTTTAATTTGATTTAAGAATATTTTAAATGGTTTCCACAACATTTTAAGCGTTTTAGTAATTTTTAACGGATTAGCAATACAAATTGACGATTACGCACATAAAATAAATTTAAATCATGTCTATTCGATCAACCTTGGCATTTTGAGTGGTCGGATTTTGAATTGACGAAGCAATGTACCTTGTGTGAATCTTCGGATATCAAAAAATCTTACTAATTTCATCGTACAAATGCCAAGGTCACAATTAACAATTCTAATCGCTGTCCAAACATTGTGTACTTATAATTTTATGACATAAACAAGCGTGAATTATTGTAATTTACTCAAGAGAAAGTACATACGTGAATTCCTAATATTATTTTTGGACGGCGTCATAACTGTTTTTCAATTTAAAGAAATTTTCAACAGTTCCATTTCACACATTAATTAACTTATCGCATTAATTTACATTAAACCGAACATATTGGCTTCGTGTTCATTTTCAAACTTGCGCATTTCTCAACTTAATTAACAATAAAATCGGTCTAATTAAAAAGCGGATTAAGCCGTGGCGAGTTCGCGTAGAAAAAATTAATAATGCACAAAAATTATCCGCAATCAAAATTCTCGACGGTGTGTCATTCATAAATAACGAGCTCTCGGTTTATTTATTTTTAATAAACGTAAACTGTTTCGTGTAACGGTTGGCGATGATGTACTTTTAGTTGGACAAATATTTATTTGCGCCGCTAAATGTAATTAAGAAAATGGCATCAATCAATTTTTGTTTGCTGGATTTTAGCTGCCTTAACGGTTTTAATTTAATCTTGAGTAGACATTGTTCCATTTTAAGACGTTCCGTGTTGGACAAAGATTTTTCAATGTAATAGTAATAAAAAAATATATGTGAGATCATTAATAATAAATTTGTGTTGGATGTGAGACCGCACGGGTCCATTATAAATTTACAGGCGAACATTTCCGAGTCGGGGAGCCCATTAAAACGCTGTTAAACGCCGGTTAGACGATAATTACCCTAATTAGGGGGTGGGCCGTTAAAAAACTTTTGTTGTTTGAATGTTTTATGCACGTTTTAAAAACTTTTTTTTTACGTGTGAACCCAACGTAAGCCATTCGAAAAGTGATCACGATAAAAAGTTTTTGAAAAAAAAAAACACCTGGACCAAATTCATCTCGTTTATTTTATCCGTGTAATTTTTCATTTCCCCCGTGATGGCTGATATTAAAAAATATATACGTACGTATGATATTGTTGTGACGTTTTTTTTGCGCGTCGCTCTCGTGATGAATGATTTATGTTCGAATGTATGCTGCGAGTATAAAAATGTATTATTTAGTTGGGACATTTTTTTTTGCTCAAACGTCTGCACAATAACTCCGATATGAAAATTCGAAAAAAGTCTCTTGCCACGATGCAGACGAGGAAATGGAAACCGCGTCGTGCGCATTCGATCTTCCCGATAAATTGTTTAATGAAAGTTTACCGGCAAGATTTAATAGAAAGTATCTGCCACTTATGAATATTTATTCAAAAATGACAAGATCTTCACAGAGCCAAGCAGTGGTGTGTACGTATTTTTAGGAAAATGAAAAATTTAAAGGCATCAAATAAACCGACCATCTCTTTGTTTGGTTATTTTAACGAGATGAACTCGACTTTTACATTTTACACGTGGGTTTTTCGGACCGAATGAAAGTTTAGAGAGTACAGCACGATAACAATGAAAAAATAAATAAGGATTAGAATGGGTAATTCGATCGTCAAATTTAAAATAAAGAAGTCGTGTTGTTTCGTGTGGGATCATTTCAGATGGCATTGATTAAGATGAGGAAAAAAGTGAACGCAACAATTTTTATTGTTCTTGTGTGCATCAATTTACATGTACGGGTTTGTAATGCATTATTTATAGATTTTGCAAGGTCTTCGTTCAACAATTAACCAACAGTCTTGAGTGGAACGAAGGTCGAATAATTTTCATCCAAGAGTTTCAACAAAATATAAACTGACACATGTTTTTCCAAATATGAATAAAACAAGAGTATCGGAAATGTCTGGATGAAAATCCATTTAAAAAAATATCAAACAAAATGGTTTCTATAAATTTAATAACGGTAATTCAATCAAATAAAAATTGTGTTTCGTTTTGATGTTTCATGTCGGTTAAGTTTTTTTTATTCGCCTGTTTCATGTATTACATTGTTAATATTGCTAATTGCTATTTTTAGATCGAGCGAGGAAAATTCATGACGGATCTGAAAGTTACCTGTTTGTACACATCGTTATTTATTTTTTTTTTTGTCCAATTATAAGGACGTCACAATAAATTAACCAAATCCAACGAGTTCATAATAAAAATGACCGAATCCCCAGTTAATGTAACCAATTACAGAAATATGCGGACTTTTTTGATCTTGACCTTAACATTTTACTCGAAAGTAACGAAAATTGTACGGTCTTACACCTGTGACCTCTTCAACATTGATTATGGTAATTAATGGTAAACTGCAACACGATTATTAAGTTTTTAAATAATCTTTTATCGATTCTATGTTTAATTTCGAAAGTTTTAATAGGAAAATCTATTTAACTAAAATCTAAGTTAACTTTAACAATGTTTAAGTTAAATAAATCAAAAAGGGACACTTAAAAAATGTAATTTAAATTAATAATTAATTGCAACCAAAAATCACAATACGAAATAATGAACTTTTTTAATATCGCCAAAATGAGACATACTGGTGTGTAAAAACAGTAATTTTTGTAGTATTTTAGTTTATACATAGAATATATGGAAAAAGTAACTTTCCAACAGTGTCTTAACTGTTTTTTGAACATTTTTCTTACCAAAACAATAAATAAAATTAAAATACATTTAAATATAAATATGGTCATGGCTGGACATATTTATTTAATATTTGATTTAATAACTTCTCGACATTGCTTGTTCATTGAGTCAACAAGCTTGCGACACATTTCCACAGAAATGTTTGCCGATTCTTCTCGTATATTTTGCTACAAATGCTCTTTGTTGGTGATGTTATTGGTTTTGTCGGATTTTCATTTAGTTAATTCGATGTGAGGGCTATGAGGGAACATTTTTTGTAAGCATGAATATGTGTTTTGCATCGTAATGTTGTTAAAATTTCCAAACTGCAGGCAAATTTTTAGTAAAGGGCAGCAAGATGTTTTTATAAACAAAACAATCCATTTTGTATTCAATTCATACTATAAGATCAGTACCAGATGCCGAAAAACATCCTCATGTCATGGTGTTTAATTGTTGGTTTTTCATACTTCAAACCATGTCTCGTTCTAATAGAACTCCTTACATATTGCCTATCTTCTGATCCGAACAAGTTGTACTTGGTTTTGTCACTCCATAGTACTACATCCCAAATGTCTGGGGTCCAGCGCATATGATTTCTGGCAAACTCCATTCGGAATTTACGGTTTCGTTTGGATATATAGTTTGATTTTTTTCACAGCTGCAGCCAAATAGTCCCTTCACATAACCGACATCCCTAAGTTCAATTAATAACATCTGCATCGAATTCTTGGGATATTTTCTGGTTAATTTACATTGGTGATTTTGTTGTCGTTTAATACGTTTATTGACATTCGGATTTGTTTCTCGAGGTCGCCTCATCTTTATACGTGTTTTTATATTGCCATGAATGCGAAATTTTCTCAAAATTTTTGAAACAGAACCTTAACTAATTCTACGAAATCTGGCGTTGATTCAGTCCATTACTTGAACATCTACAACTCGTTTTTTTCAAGTCGAGTATTTCATTGTTTGTTCAAAAATGTAAACATCAGTTCTATACGATATCTTGAATCGGTATAACTACTTTTAAATAAACCGAGATAAACAAAAAAATCTATTTCTTAAAATTGCTTCATACTTTTGACGACACTGTATTTTTTTATAAATGAAAAATTCATCATTTCTAAAAAAAATAAGATTTGAGTAGTCTTGCATCAATGTCTTATCACCCTTTTTCCAAAACTGTCTATCTAAAGCATTAAAAAAGATTTGTTTGCAGACTCTCAAATTTGTAAACCGATGCAGAAAGGTAATTAATTTATGAAGAATTGAATTACTTGTCTTATAAGGAGTTTTTTTCGGAAATAAGAATCTTGATAATTTAGTAAAAGTACTTCTTCAAGACTATCATGCTATAACTGTCAACGGGTTCTTAAAAGTGCATTTACTGTACCTTCATGTACTTTCCTTTCGACGTAATTTTTTGAAAATATTAAAATAATAATTAATAATAATAATAATAATTACTAAATATGTAATCGGAATTGTACGATATGCCCTTTATGTCTGAATGTTACCCTGACAAAATTTAAATCTGAAGTAGGTATTAACTCGAGTAAGCACTTCCGAATTGATCAATAAGTTGAAATGAGAAAATGTAATCCATCAGTTACCTGCAACGAAATACTTAAATATTGTACTCCCTACGTAATTTGAATAGAGTATAATTATAAGAAATAATAAAGACACTTACCAGTACAGTGAACATAAAGGACATTATTTTGTACCATAATTTTTTAAATTGAACATAAAACCGCTACAATCTAAAAAAAAGCAAACTTGTGTATTTGATTTAATCTAATTTTAGTTATTGCACAAAATGCAGTATAATACACTTTTTCGATATTTAAATTACTATACTTGACTTCACTTTGAACTCAAAATGTTCGAAAAAGAAAATTTTTTATGATTTGGTTTTATGAATTCGTTAACATTTCTTTTACAATTAAATAGAGCAAATTCCTAAAAAAAATGATGCTTGTAATAATTTAATTAATAAACTTCTAATTTTAACCTAAAAAAATTGTGTTTCGAAGAATGCATATGGAATTTCTAAAAATCGATATACATATAACATTGTTTTATAGAAAATGTGAATGTGCAAATAAGCTTTTTCCGTTCGAAACCTATGACCTTTTTGCATTGATTACCAACATAAATAATTCCGCAAACAAGGCTAAAATTTTTTAAAATTAACTTTAACCTTTTCCCCCAAGAAAATTTGTAGTTTAAAAGTTGTCGAAACTTCCGCGCATTTATTAACTAAAACTACTTCCGAACTCCGGCCGTTCCAAATCGCCATGAAACTTCGATTTGAACGCAATTCTTTCCTGCTTGCGTACGATAATTTTAATCGCAACCGCGGCCAAACAGACCGGAACCGCATTATTTAATACACTTTTAATTTCTAATTGTTGCAAATAGATCCATCCATCGATTTGGTGCGTTTTAAGAGAAATCGTACGAATTTTATGAACAGTGCACGGACGCAATTTATGTAATGGTCTTGTTAATTACACGATCAGCTTCGTACAATACAATAAACTGACGCTAAATTCCTTAATTACAGTCCCAGCGATTTCTTTTCTATGCTCGCATGTTCCTGGGTTTTGTTTTAATGTCAGAGTGCCTCTTCTTTGTTATCCAACCGAATAGAAATTTCTTCATTCTCAACACCATCGTCTAATGTACGGTAAGAATCGGATGATTCACACTGAAACCAGAAGAACTCTAAAATATCATAGATGAATTCACATGATGTTTGTCGATGATTTGAAAGTGGTTATGGATTCGTGGGTGAACCGAGAAACTGGTGAGCGGGTCGATTTCGTCCGACACACTTTCCAGAGGTTAAAACTGTCGGTCACCTTCGGTATGTCGGGTTCTTCCTCCGCTCCGGGCGACTCACTTGCATCATCAAGCTAAATTATCTATTTCCACCTTATTATTTATGCGTTCTTCTTCTGAATTAATGTTTAAATACTTAATTGTTGGACTATTGTACCATAAAAGAAGCTAAGCTTAGGATAAACTGAACAATGCACTAAAACTAGTTATTTTAAGACAATCCGAAGTGAATGACACTTGTTTTACCCTAATTGGTTAATCCAATTAAAAAAAAACTCGGAAACGAGCCATTTCCCACGTTGTAATTGCCATTGTTCCCCAATTATAATAAATCCCCTTTAAATCGCAATTTCGTGTGTGGAATAAAATCAGTTTCGCGATGATTTCTTCGTTCCCACGTGTTTTCGACCATTGTGCGTTTAATAAAATGGGCTTTTTCAATCGTGATTAAAAAATAACACGGCACTTTTTACCGCGACAGAAATATTTGTAATTCTAATTCAGACGGAATGCGTTATAATAAAATCGATCATGATTTTGTATTTATAAATTTTGCGCACAGATTATTTTCGTCTGTACCATAAATTTGCCCGTCCCGCGGGCTTATTTTAAATTATCCGATCAATTAATATATACTGTGTGTACATTTCGCCGAATAACTGGCCAAAAATCATTTCCCAAGACGTTATTAATAACCGACATACCAAATACGATCTTCGTGACCGTCCTTTTTTCTATGGCCGGTCGAAATTACGGTGCAATTAAATTGTTAAACAAATTATTGTGGTCACAATAACAACAATATACTGAAGGCGAACGAAATGTTGTTCGCAATTAAACACCGCTTTTTTCGGTATGCTGTTATGTAATTCGTTCTTCGGACAAAAGCGAAAACGATGAATAGACCGGGAAGAATGAAGAACTCGAACCGTATGAATTCTCGTTTTGTACGGGTGTAAAATTTCTGAATGTCGTCTGTAAAGGACAATGATTGATTGTATTTATTATCAGTCGGATTTTGTGTGAAGAAAGCTTGCAAAAATACAAATAACGAAAGTGAAAACACTGCAAAATTGTTATATTATTGTCCGCATGTCTTTGTGGCGTATGTCATAATTAAAAGATAATACCATGAATTAAATAATTCTTATAATTTTATTCATAACATAATGATCTTTTTTAACCTAAAAATTATTTTATGCATCTGTAATGTTAGTTGTTTTATATTAATTAGTGAAATTAGAATTCATGAATTGTTTATGGAACCTTTATTTTTAATAATTTTCAAGTTATTTGATAAATGATTAATAATATTGTTTTTATACTGTGTAGACCATTTGAAAGTGAAACATACTCATAAAATTTATATTTTTTATCCAATTTTCACTTTTTTTCTATTGTAAAGAATGAAAATTTGTACTTATAGACAAAATATCACATTGTTTGACCCAAGACCAAACTAGGCAATTTTTAGGCATGAAAATTGAAGAAATCATACTAGTAAATTTTGTATACAAAATCTAATTAAACTACTTGATTAAGCACTTTCTGAAATGGGTATATATATTTCATAAAAAAATATGCTATAATATTCCAATATTCTTGAAAAATAAGACAATTTATGCAATTTTTGACAGTTTATTGGACAGACTATTTAATTAAAAAAATAAGATTTTTAATTTTTCCACAGAATTATAAATATGTATATATTCATGCTTTACAATTGAAAAAAAAATTGTTAAAATGGATAAAAAAATAAAAATTTTATGAGAGCGTCCCGCTTTTAAATGGGCCACACTGTATGCTCTTATTAGATCCCGAGTTATTATCACAATTTGTTCATTATTTAAAAGAGTTAATTATAATATTTGCTGTTTTTAAAATATTTAAATTTCACGTTAGCATAATATTTTGGACTTTTTGATTTTTAGTTTTAATTGAATCTTTAATTAAAGAAGTGTCTTTCATTATTTTTCGCATATTTTTACATGTTGTAAAAAGTGCAAGATTTTCTTTACCTCTTCACAAATATTATATTTTCACAAATTTTTAGTTTTGAATGACTTCTTTTACACTTCTAATCTATTTTTCAGTTCCTATTTTAATATTATATAATGTTGTTTGTTGTTACTTTTTCATTAAAAATATTAATAATTTTTTACATATTGTCACAACTTTTTTATTATTTTCACGTCTTATAGGATATACTAACTCTTCCAATCATGCTAAATTTTTTGATTTTTTTTATATTTTAACATTATATAATGTTGTATGAACCTTTATTTTTTCGTCCAAGTTGATTAAAAAATTTTTTATATACTTTGTCATAATCCGGAATTTTTACTATTTTTGTTACTTTTTAATTTAAAAAATTGCTCTCTTCTATTAATACTTTTCTATTTTAAACATTATATAATATAAGAATTCTTTAAAAATTTTGATAATTATTTTACATTTTGTCATAATTCTGAATTTTTACGATTTTCTCACCTTACATTTTTACAACTTCTCAATTCTGTCATTCATTCTAGTTTTTGAACTTTTTTTTTTTGTATTTCATAAAATGTTGTAAAAATCTTTAATTTTCGTCAAAATTAAATATTTTAAAACTCTTTGTCATAATTCTGATTTTTCACCCTTTCCATACGTTATAAGATTTTTTCTACATTCCAATTCTCACTCTTACTGTGTAATTTTTCTATATGTTTTCTTTGCAACATTGTGTAAATGTTAAGAATTGTTTTTCATTAAAATTCGTGATATTGGTGACATTAAAAAAAATTTGTTTTCCTATTTCCTATTTCCCTGGATTTTTGCTCTTTTTAAAATCTTGAATCAAATCTTGATACTGTGTACTTTTTTAATATTGTAACATTATATTTCTGAGACTTATCTCTTTGGTCACTGTTTTTTTTTTGCGAATGTTGATATTTTTTGACATACTTTTTTCAATTTTCAAATCTTAATTTATTATTTAATTTTTAATTATTACACATAATTATGAAAATTATATTTTAATTTTACATTATATTTTTGAGACTTATCTCTTTGGTCATTGTTTTTGTTTGTGAATGTTGATCTTTTTTGACATTTATATTTTTTTTTATTTTTCATTTTATAGGTCTGTATTGTATTAACCATTATATTTTGATGATTTTTAAATACTATTTATCTTAAATTTTAATGTTTTTGATTTTTAATAGTTTTATGTTTAGTACGAAAATGTGTAAATTTTGATGATTGATTTGATATTTTTTTCGTCAGTAAATAATTTGATTTTTATACTTTTTTCAATTTTTAAATCTTAATTTATTATTTAATTTTATAAAATTTTTAATTATTACACATAATTATGAAAATTATATTTTAATTTTACTTTATATTTTTGAGGCTTATCTCTTTGGTCATTGTTTTTTTATGAATGTTGATCTTTTTTGACATTTATAATTTTTTTATTTTTCATTTTATAGGTCTGTATTGGTATTGTATTAACCATTATATTTTGATGATTTTTAAATACTATTTATCTTAAATTTTAATGTTTTTGATTTTTAATAGTTTTATGTTTAGTACGAAAATGTGTAAATTCTGATGATTGATTTGATATTTTTTTCGACAGTAAATAGTTTGATTTTTAACTTTTTCAATTTTTAAATCTTAATTTATTATTTAATTTTATAAAGTTTTTAATTATTACACATAATTATAAAAATTATATTTTAATTTTACGTTAAATTTTTGAGGCTTATCTCTTTGGTCATTGTTTTTTTTTGTGAATGTTGATCTTTTTTGACATTTATAATTTTTATCATTATTTGTCTTAAATTTTAATAATTGTTGAATTTTTTATAATTTTTGATAGTTTTATGTTTAGTATGAAAATGTGTAAATTTTGTTTTCCTATTTCCTATTTCCCTGGATTTTTTAAAATTGAATCAAATCTTAATATTTTGTACTTTTTTAATTTTGTAACTTTATATTTCTGAGCCTTTGGTCATTTTTTTTTTTGCGAATGTTGATCTTTTTTGACATTTATATATTTTCTTTATTTTATAGGTCTGTATTGGTATTGTATCAACCATTATATTTTGATGAATTTTAATATTATTTGTCATAAATTTTAATGGTTTTGATTTTTGGTAGTTTTATGTTTAGTACGAAAATGTATAAATTTTGATGATTGCTTTGATATTTTTTCGACTGTAAACAGTTAGATTTTCATACTTTTTCAATTTTCAAATTTTAATTTATTATTTAATTTTATAAAATTTTTATTTATTACACATAATTATGAAAATTATATTTTAATTTTACATTAATAATTATTATTATATTGATTATTATAATAATTTGTAAATGTGACGATTAGAGGCAAACTAATCCACTTTAAAAATAAATAAACCCAAATAAAAAATAATAATTACAGAGGGAAAAAAAAGAGTAGTATTCCATAGATATTGAATCAATCTAGATTCTAATCTATAGACACGCAAACAGCATAGACCGACCGGCGGCTTGGGACCAAATCGCGAATGAAAAAAAAAAAGTGAAACCGATGCAACAAAAGTGTGGATGGAGGAAAGAGAGAAAAAGCACGGACAGCGTCCGGCCTTGAACGCTTATCAAGCGGGTCTTCTTCGGCGGCACGAAGAAGGCCAAAACGGACGCGCCGTTCGTGTGCGCGCACACCGCGTCTCCGCGAACCGCGCCGTCCGACAGTCGGGCGACGGACGCGCGTGCAGCAACAGCGCTCGTTCAACAGTTTCTTCACTCCACTCATCACAATCACGCCGGTTTTCTCGTCTCTCGTTCCTCGTTGCACTTTGCTCGTTGCTCGTTGCTCGTTTTGTGTGTCCAGTGGTTGTTTGTTGTTGGTTGGTTGTTCTTCATATCGGATATTGGACTGCGGTGGCGGTTTTCTTATTGTGGCCGTCGAACGGAATTGCCCCCGAGGAATTTCTTACGAAAAAGGTACAACGGAATTTTTGGTGGCTTTGTAAATTTTTCAAATGGCCTCAAGAACTAACTTATTTTTTTCCAAATTAAATTCATCTCTTTTAAACTCGATACAAAACTTATTAAAACCTGCTGATTTCTTGAGTCTCTTGAAATTAATTTATTCATACTAAAAGTGATTCCAAGTAAACTCAGGTTTTAAATAGTGTAAATTAAAATATTTTGGACGAAATTATTAAAAGTGCTCGTTCAAAGTATTGATAAGATCAAAATTGCCCTAAACAATATAGCGAAGTCCTAAAATTATTGGTAAATAAATTATTAATGTCGTTCCTTTCATTCACTTTTAATTTAGTTCAATACCATTAAGAAGAAAATTTTTGCTCGGTGGCCACAAAATTGTTTGTATGAGTCAAAATTCCGGTAATTTATCGGTCGGACAACCCAAACTACCTACCACGTCCATTAACCGAATAATTTAAGAATTTAAGATGATAAACAACATGTAAAATCCTTCGATTTTTATCCGAAACCAGTTACGCGATTAATTCATTTCTGTCTCGGCCAGACAACAAACACCGAAACCCGCTATCTGTAATTCCTCCTTTTGTTGTTTCGAAGTTTTTTCTCCCTTAATATAAATAAACAAGCACTGACGAATTGATTTTTTTAAATATAACTGCTAATTATTATTTGAATACTGACACGCAGACTCTAATAATAATAATTATTATTGTAGGTGTGAAGTTATCAGTTTCTGTTTCTATTATATTATTAAAAAGGTTATAATAAAATAGTTATTGCTTATTTATTTATGTTTCGAATTTTTTATAATATAATAAATTATGTATAAAGTTAAATTTCTATTATTCTAATCTTAATAGAAGACTCAAATTCGATAACTCAATATATTTATATTAATTTATACATATTCTATAAAGTTTATATATTTTTTCTTCATTTCAATCAAACATGTATACAGTTCATTTTCATTTATTTATGTGCTCACTAAACTAACTAACTGAAAATGTCAATACGATTCCTTAATTTTGTTGTAGATTTAAAGTATTTTATAAAATTAACTTTTTTTTTAATTTCTAAACTATTTTATATCTTCATTTTAATTGAATATACACTGGTAAATTTTACATTTATTTATATATTGTATTTTTGATAATGTAATAAGTGTATAAAATTTAATTAAAAGTATAATTTTTAATATATTTTTCTTGTATTTAATTAAACATGTAATAAATAATTTTTCCTGTTTAGATTATATTCTTAAAAATGTTATTAAAAATAGTAAATTTTAATTTTAATAGAAAACATTTGGTTCTCAGTATTATAGTTATAAAGATAAAAATAAATAAAATAATTTAGAAAAGAATAAAATCTATCTAGAAGTTTATTATTATTCGAACATACACTGACGAATCTTCTTGTTTCTATTATATTCTTAAAAAGGTTGTAAAAATGTTATAGTAGTTTTAATAGATTTTTTTATTTCTCAATGTTGTGATAAAAATTATTAATACTCTATAAAATTTATTTAAATGATCAGTTTTTCATTTCATTATAATTTGAAATTGAATACTGATTTTTTTTTTCTGTTAAATTATAAAGGTATAATAAATAAAACGATATTCTCATTTATTAGAACAATCCAATTCAATTTATCAATATAGTTAAAATTAAAAATATTGTATAAAATTTACTTCAAAGTACAATTTTGTTATTTATTCTTGTACCCTTTTAATTAATCATACACTAAAGTATCGATTGCTTCCTGGTTATTTTATGTTCTTAGAAAGGAAACAAAGTAATAATCTTAAGAGAAAATTTCAATTTAATTTTTTAATTTAGTTAAAAAAATTAAAAGATTCTATGGAATTCAACTTCAGTTTTCTAAACTATTCTTGTTTTTCAGTTTAATAAATCATACATTGACGAATATTTTTGTTTTTATTATAATTTCAAAAAGGTTATGAAAATGTTATACCAAATTTAATAGTTTTCTTTATTTCTCAATATAGTGATAAACATTATTGATATTTTATAAAATTTATTTCGAGGTTCAGTTACTCATCATTTTAATTTGATTTTGAATATTTTTGTTAAATTATAAAGGTATTATAAAACGGCATTCTCTTCTTGATAGAACACTCTAATTCAATTTTTCAATATAGTTAATATTAAAAATATTCTATAAAATTTATTTCGAAGTATAATTTTTTTCATCATTCTTGTTTCATTATAATTAATCATCCACTAAAGAATCAATTGTTTCCTGTTTCTTTTACGTTCCTAGAAAGGAAATAATAAAACGTTAAATTTTTCAGTTGTCTAAAATATTCTTGTTATTTTAATATATTTTAATAAAAGATTATAAAACCATTTTATGCTAATATTAGTAAGTTCGCTATTAAATTTAATTTAGATTTTTTTAAATTATTATTTTAAACATATAATGTTATTTTTTGTTAAATTATGTAGATTTATTTATTTATTTGGTTATAAGAATATTTTATAGTATAATAAATTTTGTATAAAATTTACTTTAAATTATCATTTAAAATATTTTATAAAATTTATGAAGAAGTTCAGTTTTTTAAAAATATTGTTGTTGTTCGATCACAAACAAATTATTTTTTTTCTTTAATTATAAAAATATATATTTAGTCTTAATAGAAGATCCCAAGTCGATCTTCTATATATATATATATATATATATATATATAGAAATTATTTGTATATACATGCATATACAATGTAACATATATTGTATAAGTTAAATTTTTTAAAATAATCTTGTTTCTCATTTAAATTAAACATGCACAGACGAATCGATTTTTTCTAACCAAAGCGTTAATAATAATTATTTAAAACGCAGACACGCAGTCTTTAATAATAATTGCAAGTGCGAAACGATTAGTTCCCGTTCGTATCGATTGTGCCGCAAAACGTTTTCGTTCCTGTCCAAGTTGATATTTATGTGACACACCTTAAGACACACAAACCGAGAGATTGAACAATGCGAATTCTTCGGATTTGCAAAGTGTGATGCACAGCGAGAATTACAAAAGATATATGCACGCGTAATTTATTAGGAAATGTGTCAAGGTATTGATGGCATGTCGTTAATTTGCGGAAAGGTCGATTCGAAGGGCAATTTCGATTAACCGTTTTATTACCTGTTTTATGCCACTTAAACGAAGCCATAGAAACTATGTAATTTGCCGTTTCAATGACAAGATTCACAGAAATTAATAATATTGTAAGTAGATGTTTGTACAACTGGCAATACATTTTTCACCTTTAATATTTTATAATGAAGTTGATATTTTCAAATGTATTGAACCGATCTGCATAAAATAAAGTCAAGGAAAAGTTCTGTTGCCCAACAAAATCATGTAAGAGTACAAAACCCACATTTTAATACCATGACAAAGAGAAGATCTCGAGACATTCATAAAATAGCTTTTTCTACAGAAACATATGTTACAAAATCCATCTTCAGCTCACCTTTCATTCAATTTTGTTCGTTTTTCAACAGATCTGTATCTAATCTCATTATAATAATGTGTGCTCGTTAATGAGCATAAAATTTCGCTAGTTATTTAATAACAGTTTCCGGTTGTGTAAAATCCGATTCGTTCTCTATTAAATATTCTTTTTATTCTTGATTTTCTTAATCTAGCTTCCTGCTTGGTTTTCGTTTTGTTCGTATCAACGCCCACTTGTTGTCTAGTTTAGTTTTATCAGCTTCACAAACTGCCAGAAAACAGATGTCACTCCAGTTGGTTTATTTGGTGTAAGATAAAACCGTTTTAAATGCCTACTATAACATTATAGTCCATCTTATCTTCTTTAAACATTTTGTTACACCATTTCAAAATTGAACCCCACACAAACACACTCCAAGTGTTATTATTTCGTTTTTAATCGGGAGACGTTGAAGAAAAGGAAACACATCAAAATCTACATAAAGCACGAGAGATTATTGAAATACCCGGTTTCGTATTCATAACGCAGTCTTTCAGTCTTATCTGGTGCGTTGTTTTTTTGTGTTTTTAGGGCTTTTTCGTCCGGCGAATTAAAGCATTTGCATTTAGCAGTTTTGCGTTAGTTATTAAAATAAAGAAGCGACCGTTTTAACTCTAATCGATTTTTCTAGGGCCGACTCAAATGTCTCTTTCGTTTTGTCTGATATTTTATTTACTGCTTTATTTACAGAATTTTTTTATAAGCTTCATTACTCGTTTTATGAAAGAGGATTTTATGAATTGTAAAATGACCAAAAGATAAAACACGGATAATATTTTAAAATACTTATTTTCGTACAAATTACATTTTTGTTATTTTTAGTATACAAGTTGTTTCATACAGAAATTTTTCCTAAAAGGCCTCCCCTAATCAGGTTGTCAAATATGAAATGATTACTGCTGGCTGCTTGAATTAACATCCTTTACACACATTGAAGTTTTTGTATACGTTATATATTTTCCATAATATATTTTTTAAATAGCTTAATCCATAAACTGAGAAAAGCCACTCTTGTTCGCATCGATAAAATAAGCTCTTTTCAAGGAAAACTTTTTTCGGTTAGGACCTATTTAATGTACGATAATGGCGATGTACATTAAAGAGCTTTTATTAAATATTCTATATCGGTTCATCTTGAGCTCCTTATACTCTTATGCATTCTTAGATCGAAGAATTGAAGCACTGAAAACTAAAGTTTTTGGGCCCCCAATACATTGTTCTTATATCGAATAATGAAGCATGTAATAATAAATATTTACAATTTATCTTATCTAATTTTTAGATTAAATATTAAACTATTAAAAATATATATTTTTGTTCCTTTATAATACAGGGTATAAAAAATAAACATTATCTTAAATTAGTTAAGTTGTCTACTATTTCATTTCAAGCAATCCTAAGTAGATTTGACCGGACCGGTATTTAGTAGATTTGGCCGAAACAAAATATTGGCTGACTCGGGACTTCCATGGTAGTCTGTGTGTCCAAAAGATAAAATTCATAATTTACACAAAAATAATCCAGTTTAAAATAATTAAGATGTAACGAAATTGATGAAGAGCACCGGACTCCGTTATTTCATACATATTTCCCAACAATTGCTATATGGCACTGGAGCTAAGAAAGAAAGTCTCGCTGCAAGAATAAGAAGGGATTGTCCGAGGTAAAGTTTAAGGACTGCGTTACTGTAACGATCATTAGATACCAAACATAAAACGTACTTTTTCAAGCAATGCTGTAGTTCTGCATATAATAAAACAAACTCGTGAGCAAAATTATAGAAATTAATAAAGGATAAGATAGAAAGTAATAAAGAGTCTAAAATAGGTAGGATGAATCATTGGCAGTCATTCGAAAAAGGGCAATAACAATTAAAAATACTGGATTGATTTTGTACCACCCACTACATCTGAATCTTTTGTGAACAATTTTAGAGAAAATTCAGACCCAGTTGAATAGTGAAGTAGGTAATTATCGTAAATATTTCTTAACTAATTTGGTTCATCAGTTTTTATCTAGCCCCAACTAGTGTTTATTCCATTTTTGGAAATGTTGTTGATGACGATAGATGTAGGTCACGTTCAGTAAATGCAGAAAAGCTTTTATTCATCAATCACAATTTATCTCTGTTGATTAAAGAATAAAGTTAAAATTTTTTTTTTGCCTTTTGTGGCTTGTATTTTAATTTAAATTTTAGTTATTATATTTCGCAGAGCCATAAAGTATAAAGCAAGTTTGTCAAAAAAAATTCTTTTTTTTTTTTCAATTTATTTTGGGCGTCCATACTTCTTTAGATTAGGGGGTTAAGGAAAAAAAGGGTAAAAATCCAGTAGATTGCCGATATATTATTGTGAAAACTCAAATATAATAATGTAAAATTGTAAAAAGTCCCTCTATACAGTGTATAATTTATACAATGTATAACTACTACTTGTATCAAATTGTCCAGCATCATATGGACAGTATCAACTATTTTTATATAGGGTGGTCTTCTGAAAGATATTTTAATTCTCTATTCAATACTATTTTGTTGCATAAATTAGGACTATTTACTTTTCTTTTATAATTAAAACAATTTTGATATTTAAATCAATCTATTAATTAAAAAAATAATTATTTAATTAAGTGTTCTTTTACATTATGATGAATAAACATTATTGGCGTGAAAAGATATCAGGGGGTGGATCTTTTACGATCTCATTGTGAAGTAGATACGTATATACGTATATTTTCTATATTTCTACTTTGATAATGTTTACTACATTTTTTAAAATTTAATAATCTAAAAATAGTTTGTTTGATGTATTCTTGACTATATGAACTCATTATAAAATGTGATTAACATTCGGTGTGTTGGTATTTTTTCTCTTTTAAAAAAACCCTTTGATACGTAAATAATGGGGAATGTATTATTTGTTAATTTTTGTTTTTTATATAACTATTATTATTATTATTTTTATTTTATAATATAACGTGCATTTTATGTCATAAAATAAAGGTTTTTTTTTTGTATAATTTATTATAATAATTATATTATTTATTTATTTAAGTCCTTTACGTATACTAAATTATATCAAATCGCGTTTTAATTTTTAAAAAACACCATATCCAACCTTAATATTATATTTAAAAAAATATAAAATTAAAATCAAGAAATAATGTTAGTTTTCTCATATTTGAATCCAGGTCGACTTCGATGGTTGCTGACTCGCTCTAAGTAACCCGATTTGGCCGATTTCAATTGGCCTTTAACACAACCCCGTGCTAATTTTTTTAATAACACCCGGATCGTAAATCGCCATTTGAAAAACGTTAATCGTATTTTAACGACCCGAAGTGGGTAACAGATGGGAACGGTCTCTTCGTCACTCGCTAATAAGTTATTAGCTGGAACCACCTGTGGAACCTGATCGGTTGGGGACCGACTAACGGTACCGAAATCGCGTCCGTAACTTTTTTTCTCTCTCTCCCAACGCGAGCCAATATCGGATTCCATTCGATTGCGCAACTGGGAAAACGATCGCGAGCGCTTTGTGCCATCCGAACCGCCAAAAAAAAGCGAAACGCTTTTGTTTGTCCGGTACCCGTTCGAGTTCGTGTGCGAAACCGAGTCGTCGGGAAACCTGAAGAATTTAATTGGATCGCACGGTTTTTGGTGAATCATTGAATTCGGATTGTTTCAATTAAAGGTTCAATCGGTTTTTAATCCGGGTCTGATTGAATTTCGCGAACATGTGCAATGCGTCCAATTAAAAGCGGATCATATTTAAATGTGATTTTGTTACGTTAGTGACAGTTTTAATTGCACTTGCATCAGAAAAATGTATTATATAAATTATAAGCATAAGTTTAGTTTTTTTTTTTTTTTTTAATGGATAACCAGATTTTTTTATTTTTAAACTCCAAACGTGATCATTAGTGCGAGCAACAAAATACCAGCAACAAAAAAAAAAAAAAAAAAAGAAAAATGAATAAAAATTGAATGTTGGGCATTAGTAGAGTTAACAAGCAGACGTTGGATTCGGTAATGGTCTGTCGGATTAGAACGTTGCACGTAACATCAATTTTCGAAGCCATTATCAACAATAAACAGGAGATAACGCTGCAAATGTTCCCACAGTTGCCCAGTTTCGTTCGTCCCCTAAAACTCCCGGATCACACCTACCGGTTTTTGTACGATTCCAGGCGATAAGATAAGGTCGTTTAGGATTTAAGCAACCCCGCGACGGGCGACTATGAAAAATGCACCGGTGATTTATTGAATGTGATTCCGTTGGTCGGGTTTCCGTATGTAAAATGCATTTTTCAATTAGGCAAAGTCATTCCGGCTCGGTTATTAATCACGTGAAATTCGGGTGGAAAGCTTAATAATGCAATTTCCAACAGTGTTCGCGCATTATCTGCCAAGATGATTCATTAGGGTTCTGACACGTTCAAGGAATTTTCATATAAAAGTGTTTTATAACTGCGATTGTTCAACGGTTTTATTAGGGGGGTGGCAGGACGAAAAAAAAGCAGCAGCAAAACTGGCGGGAACGGAACCGCCAGTCCGGGAGATTTATTGAGGTTTTACATTGTGTTCGCGTGGGTTTTTAATAGAGAAAATTGCGCGGGTCTGTTTGCCTGTTTGTTTGTTTTAATTGGCCCGTTTCGGCAACCAATCGAATCGATAATAAACTAAAAACTATTATTACCCGTTTTCGGTCAGGTATACACTGTAATCTAGTTAATTAGGTTAAAATAATACCAGGGAAAAATTAAATTAAAATTTTGCGAGAAAATATACAATTACAATATACAATTCTGTTTTAACTGTATGCAGTACTTGTACACATCATTATTTTAACCTAATTAAGCATATTAAAGTGTAATATAATCAGGAGTGTTTGTATATTTATCGGTGTTTATCATTTCCGACTCGGTCCAGCATCCTTCAAATCTAATCTCGGTTAATTTATAATAAACGTTTGACCATTAGCAACGCCAATCTTTTGTTATCAGGTTCATAGTTATCATCACAAAACTCAAATCATTTTATAAACAGAGAGTTTTTATACATATTTCATAACCAAAACTAAAGTTTATTATGATTTTGAGGTCGACTATAACACTAGCGTTTAAACAAACACATCTGAGTAAATTCAGATGGCGACAGTTTATATTTCTATAAATGTCAACAATATACTAAATATTCTTATATGAAAATATACATATTTATAAAACTTTCTAGTCATATAAACCACAAAGTAACGTACAATAAAGCAGTAAGAAATATTCAGAATATTTAATAACCATAAAAGTGGCTACAAGATGATGATGATAAATCTTATTTAAGAATAACACTGATTTTATATTAATTTATTCTCAATTTTTCCACGTCAGAAGATTCCAATAATATTAATTGTTATGTATGTGCCTTTATTTTATGTAAAAGACTTTTTACATTTAAAATAATTGAAATAAAATGTCATAATTTGTAAAAACTACCTCAAATTTTATTTCTACTTTATGCTCACTTTTTTATTTAAGATATTCTTAAAATTGCAAAATAATATTAATCCCCTTCATTTTAATTAGTTAAAAAGTAGTATTTACTTTAGTTGAAACACACTTTTTTATTTAAGAAAATTATGATATATTAATTTTTAAACACCTTCGTAATAAGTAGAAACAATATTTTATTATTTTTATTGTAGTTTATTCCCACTATTCTCACTTGAGGAAATTCTAATAACATTAATACTGAAACTCCCTTGTAGTGTAACTCCCATTCTATTTTATTCTTACTTTTTTCATTTGATAAAATGACTCCCTCGATATTGACAAAAAACTAGCTAACATCTCTTTTAATTTATTATTACTTGCTTCACCTAAGAAAATTGCAGCATTCATTTTAATTTATACTCGTTTTTCTCTCTTAAGAAAATTGCAATAATATTAATTTAGACTACCCAAATATTGACAATATTGATAATCTTAAAGGTATTTTTCTTAAAATTTATAATTTTTTTATTTTCCCATCAAATTGTAAATGGACTACTTTAATTTATTTCCATTCGTAAATTAATGCGAAATAAATAAAGCGGTTTGGAAAAACAATTTTGTAAAGCAGAAGCAAAAATAAACGTTTCAAGTTTGCGTGCGACTTGAAACAAACAGATAATGGAACGACACACGAGAGGCAGTAAGTAAGGAGAAGGTTTCGTTCGAATGGTAGTAAAAAGGTGCGACGAACTGCGATTCCCGCGATCGAGACACACGCGGTTAACTGTTAACTGTATTCGATTATACATACGACGAAGCCGGGACGAGCTAACTGTTTACTTGTTTTATCGATGCGTTTTGAATCGAAAATATACAACTTCGAAACATTTTAAACAGTACATTGTAACTAATTGCAAAACGTCATCGTTATTTTAATAGAATGCGGCAAAGAAAAATCCGGTTGAAAGTGGAGTTTTCCACTCGAAGCGTGAAAATATAATAGTGTATCGATCGTCACGAGATTAGAGATTAGCCAGGAAAATTGGAAGCGCCAAAAGTACATTGTTCTAGGAAAATCGTCCCGCAAAACAATAACCCTTGTTTTAATGTTCAACAAGTAAAAACAGTTCGCGTTTTACCCTACGAATATTGTTAATGTGCGTCACAAAAAAGGGTGAATTATTGTTTGGAATTAGTAGCTTACCACTATACATGGTTTCGTCGTAAATGATTCAAGTTAAATTAGCCATTTCTCCACTTATATTATATGATATGTCAATTCGGCTGAGGCGGAGAGAAAATTAATAAATCACAAGTTTTTGTGTGAATTTCGTACGGCAAATATTAAGAAGCATCGAAGAAGCGGATGTGGTAAATTTTAATATTAATAAACAACTCATCCTGCAACTTTCTAATATATTAACAAAGATTCCACACCTGAGCGCAAATGTTATTTTATGTTAAATAGTTAATAAAAAATTTAAATACTAACTAATGATGGTTAAGCAATCCTTTCGCTATATTTAGTAAGTATGATGTTGTTGTAATTAACACTATTACGTTATAACTGTTCCTGTTTGCCATTGATTTAATTAGTTATTGCAGTAACGAATCGCAAATTAAAACAAACAAACCTGTTGGTTCTCGCTCATTTTTATATAATCTATAATAATCGAATCGGCGTTTAATTGTTGTCATTGTCGGTTCCGAAATAATTTGTTGAAAAATTTACCTTGCGTTGTTAGTTGCCTAACCCGATTCGTTCAGGTCCTACCTGTATGGTAATCATCCAAAAACGTTCATTAATATCATTACTTAATTACAGAATGAATTTATTATTAATTACCTTTAATGCAATTTCCTTGTTAACTTAATCCTCTCTCATTACAATCTGCTTAGCATCAATACATATCCATTCATTTTTAACAAAATTCAAAATTTTAACTATTTTAAATTATAAATGTATTTCGAAGATGTAGAAGAAAATAACTGCATCATCATTATTTGTCTAACCATACATATATACAGCATGTGTCAAATTGGTTGATTTCTGTACCAGATAGACAAAAACCAATTTGTAAATGTCCATAGCTACATTTTCTCAAAACATTCGTTGTCCCTAATCGCATTTTGAAACCTTTGATCATTTCTGGAATATCATCGAAAATTGCCATGTGACAAATTTCGAAGGAGTATAATAATTTTCTACATATGGCGAATATCTTCACCTCAAAACACTTCAAATTTCGAGATAATATTGCAACATAAACCCAATTTCTGTTTCTATAATAACTAAAATAAACGAATTTGGAACACTATGTAATTAAACAGAAAATTTATATTTAATTTTATAATAATATAAATAAATATTAATCAGAAACTTTAAATTAATTTGAGCTAAATAATCTACTTCATTGTTATTTTTATAAGTATACTAATTAATTTATACTGATGTAAATAATAGTAACTCGAAAATAAAATTCTACATTATTTTTAAGATTAAATGTTTATTTATTAACTGATTTATAATAAAATAACCTTACCCATTTAATTATCTTTAATTAATTAATCAAAATTAATTTTGAATTATTATTTTCTTCTACATATAAATTTAATAAAAATAATATTTTAAAATATTTGTGTAATAACATTTAAGTACTCAATTCATTAAAATTAATTTAAAACTTTTGTTCAATATTCATTTATATTTTAATATTTTTATCCTATTATTAAATTATATAAATATTTAGTTTTTGAATAAAAATCTCTTTTGTAAAATTGGTATTTTAAATCGATTTAACTAAACGGATATTTAAAAATTATACATAATTATTACATACTCATAAACTTTTATTATTGACTGAGTTATTTATTATGTAATTTTTCTTTTGAATTTTATAATAATTTGAAGATAATAATCATTGAAGATATGTTTATATTCACTGAAGGAATTTTTGTTAATTTAAAACCTAATGTTTGTAATATAATCAGAATTTTCATTAATTATTAATGATATCACTTAAATTATTTTAATTTAAAGTGTGTAAATTAGTTCAAACATTAAATTACACGCATATAAAGGATATTTTAAAATAGTTACACAATAACATTAATAGTAAATTCATTAATTCAAATTAATTTGAAGTTTCTCTCTGTATTCTGCGATGCGTTTAAAATATCGAAATAAATGATTAAACTAATGTATTCAGAATGTTATTTAACTCCGAACTGGAGGTGTTACCACAATACAATAAAATTCTGTTGCATGTGTAAACTGCTGTTGCGATCTTTGAAATAACACATTTTTTAAAAAGAATGACAAACGTCGGCCAGTCATGATCGGTTACATGTGATTGAAATATGAAGTTTCAGCTTTTTCATTTTCCACATCAAGCCGGCAACAAAATCGGAAAGGTTTTTGCGTGCCGATCATTGCAGACCACGTGCAGTCGGCAACAAATAAACGGTTAGCGTTCGAATCCGACTTCTTGGCCAACGCACAAACAAAACAAAGACTGGGGGGTAAACATATCGATTCGGTTCAAGATCAGGGTTCGTGCAGTTCGCGTGCATTTGCACACTACGTCTGATGGAGGCGGTGGGGTTTTTCCCCACCCAGAACACGTTGCACATTTGCATGATATTTATAAAACGTTGTTTATGGTCCTGGTAATTAGCGCGTATGAAAGTCTAGAAGTCAGATGGGTATCTGATTTATTTACGCGTTTGTTCTTTGCGTGCAAACCGAAAATCTTCTGGCAGGATTTGTGCCACTGTTCCAATTTACACTTTTTTCATAACTACAATCGAGACGAATAGAAAATGTGCAATTAGTCGATTTCTTGTTATTTGTAAAAACAAGTTTATTGTCTATCATCAACACAATCAGAACCGTACTGTAGTGAAACTGGTTGTGTATTTGAACGGAATTAACTGGGGAAAATTATGGAACAAAGTTGGAACGGAATTGATTTTCCATTGGGGTCGTAAAACCAGACGTGGCGACGATAAAAAGAGCCGTTGAATAGATTATCCGTAGTTTTTTTTTTTTAAAGGCGAGGGCCTTAAATAAATCGGTTGCATAATTAATAACAGTTCGGGCATCTGAAACACTGAAATATTAATGGATTCATTCCGACTTTTTAACTGATGCCGGGGAGAAGTTTTCGATGTTTCTCTCAAGTTTTAATTACCGAACGGTTATCGCGACGCTCCGATCTTTGAATTATGTTAATTTTATACACCCTCTTCTGTTTCAAAGGGGGGCGTAATAAAACAAAAGGTGTTTTAATCGTCTTGTTTACCTCCGCCTTTAATCAATTCCTTTTTGACTCGCACATAAATGGATTAAGATAAGTGGGTTAAAGTTGCTTCTTGCGTCAACCAAGAAACGACATAAATTGCATGCAAGTGCACATGAAATTTACCCAAAACTGGGCGCGATTAATTGGTAATTTTCGACGTATTAAATTATTATGCTGAACAAGTTTCTGACGTCTGGAGGTGTGCACGAATTTTAATGGGGTTCCTGATGTTTTTTCAATTATATCCGGCATAGAAACGTGAACTTGCGGTGCAGATTAATTTTTGAATATGGCTTCTGTATTATGGTCGAATAAAATGTGATAATCTTGTTTAAGGGATCTAATTAAATTAAAACGCTGCGCCATATTAGTGTAGTTGGAATCCGGGAGAATCTTGCGAATCTGTACGTTTTGCACCATGTTTGAATTCCGTTTAACAATGGCTGCCATTGTTTCGTTGTTTTCGGACGTTATTTGTTCAGTTCGAAGCAATTAAACGACTAGATAAGATTAATTAATGGCCATTTTTGTTTGTATAAATTTAAGTTGTTGGTAACGAATATTTTCGACTATCTGTTTAAAAAATGTTTAGTAGTTTTAGAAGAGATTAAACCAATGTTAAAACTAATTAAAGTTGTGTTGACAACTCTTCGAAAATATTTATAAATTCATACGTCAATAATCCGAATCAAATCGTGTTTGAAACTGGGAAAAACTTCTTAGAAATCAGATGTAAATTTATACAGTTGTGTCTTCTTCAAATTTCTCCGATAATTTTACAGGCTTTCGCCGAAGATTTAATCCGAACCTGGCAGTGATTACAGTAGTAGTAGAAAGCACGATCATTTTGACTAATCACGTTTAAATAATAAATCATTAATCAACAATGCAAAACGATTTTTAGTGATAATTGTTGTATTTATTTGACCCCATAGAAAGTGCACACAAAACACCCTAATAAAATATTAAAAGAAAATTACAAATCAATAGTTATTGAATGGGGGAAATGTTTTATTATTAAAATTGTGAGTAATATATTTTCCTTGTTAACGCAAATCTTTTATTAATGTTTATGTTTATCTTTACGTTGATGGATTTCTGTTATATTTTAATAGGACTTTTTATAATAGAACAGTGCAACATTACAGCACCATTATCGGTTAAAGGCAATTTAAAAATCGCAAAGCTGGTTTTAGATTCATTAATGCAAGGTCGAAGCATATCATTAATTATGAAAATTGTTCGCAAATTCGTTGTACAATCTTAAGACACGTGCAAAAATCAAACGTCAAGTCAAACTGACACATCAGCTAATGCAAAATATTGTTACAGGACACATCCCCTAAAAATTGGCCATGGTCCGATTGTAAACAACGTTATCAGCGTTTAATAAGCAGGTGTTATCTATTCAAAATGCTCATACGAAAGCAAAATAGATAAGGAACACGGATTATTTGAAACACTGTGTTAGTATCGGTCGGTGAAACGTGTCGCATTTTGATTATATCATGGGGATCCTGTGGCGAAAACGGTCCCTGCTCCTGAAACTGATCGTGATCGTGGGCACAGCCTGGTTCACGATCGCTTTTCTGATGTACACCGACAACCAGAGCGGCAGAAGGATGTCGTTGCCCCTGGAGGGTAACCAAATCGACAGGGAACGGCCAGTTGAGAGGGTGGTGCCGTTCCGGACCGACCGGGCGGAGAAGACGGAGCCGAAGGTCGAAAGGGAGAAGGATTCGGTGTTTGGAAATGTTTTGGCGCCGCCGGTCAGCAATGCGGGCGAGATGGGCAAACCCGTCATTTTACCCACAAATATGTCTGGTAAGTTCCTATTTTTTATCTTTAAAATTGGTTAAACTGATGTTATAATTAAAATTTGGTTAAATATTAGATTCTAAATATTCACGAATTGAAATAAACGTATTATTACTTCTAAAATTGTTTAAAATTAGCAAAAATATTAAGATATCGTTGACGGAAAAAGGTTAATTACAGAATAAAATGAAATATTAGTTTTTGTTAAATATTGAAAAATTAGAATTTTTATTTACTTTTTAATAGATCCAAATGGTTATAACATTGAAATTTTATTAGTCATTATCCAAACTGAATTAGATATGTTATAGATAAAGATTAAATAAGATCAGTGTAATCATTGATTTTAATCACCATAATATTTTAAGAATTTTGCTTTACGTATGGTAAAATCTAAATTCTTTAATTATTGTATTTGTCCCTTAAAATATGTAAAATGTAATTATTATCTACAACGTCATTGATTGTACAAAAATTTAAAATTTTGTGAACAAGTAGATCTAAAAATATGTTAACTTTAATTAATATAAATTATTGCTTAAAAAATTAATAACAAAGCAAATTTCCTGAAAAGTATCAGTAAAATTACCAAATTATTATTTATAATTGTTTTAAACTTTTTTAAATCATTAATATATTTCTTATGTTTTAAGTTCATAAAATAATAATAAAATTATTTATATGTATAAATTGTTTTTTGATAATTAATTTTTTAAAAGATACTTATAAAATTAACTTAAATTTATAAAATATTTTATGGATTAGGTTGAATTATATTTATGTGGCACTTTTAACTTATAAAACGTTTTAATTAAGTTAATAAAAGTTAGATCTAAACATAATCTTGAATAATCTTATGCACAACCGCAAAATTATCTAAAAACTTTATTTCCTGAATACCAGTTACACAACATAAAACAAACTTTTGTCAGTGTTTCTAATTTAATAAAGTGCAACAGTGAAATAAAACTGAGAATATACACTCGTTTATATTGGAGCTCCTGACAATGAATTTAAACCCGACAGATTTACTTAAACAAATAAGTTGATAACTTTATCTAACGGTGATAAATCCTGTGCCCCAAAAGTACGACAAAATTGAATCATATTTTCTCCGACTAAATTTTGTAAATGGATTATTCGACGTTTTCCCCGATTAATTTCGAGCGTCATGTATGTGTGTGTGTGTGCCGGTTTTTTAATTAAAACCACCCTACGGGACGCCGTTCGATACTGACACGTGCATAATTAAAAATCGAATGCGGAAAAGTGTCGCCTACACGAAAAACTAATTTCGTCAATTCGTTCGATAAGTGTTAATTGTGTTTCCGGAGCCGAAACTAAATTACACTTAAAACTGTGCATATGTTTAAAACGTAATTTGATAAGAACCCAACGACAATTTACTGCCACCTTTGCAATTGATAATAATTATAATTTAAATGCGTTATTTAGATTATGGATTTTTTATGGTGAATGTTTGAGTTTCATTAAAAATTTGGCGTTTTTTACAATTCAGCGAAATTAATTAGGTCGAGTGCATACTCTGTTTGCTATAAATATTTTCGTTGGTAATTGGGTTTTAATAAATTGTTGCGTATGTAAACATATCTTTGCGGTACTAAAATGTTCTGTGTGCTCTTCTGATTTTCTCTTATCAATATGATAAACGTGACTCTTCGCGCTACATACATTTCATATCTTTTGTATTTATTTATATTCATACGTAAATTTGTTATCAGGGAAAAAAAGTTATCAGCATATTTATTTTTTTTGAAACTCATTAGTAACAAAATGTATATGTTTGTAATATAAATATAAAGAGTACTTTTTCTTAATTAAATACACAGTTTTGGAAGTTTCTACGACTGCTAATAATAAATTATTAGAGAAAATTTTATTTTAACAGAAGCTTATGTAATAAAAACATAAACTATAAATTTTATAGCTTCCTTAAACAACGCGTTTTAATCTAATCGATAAAGTATTCAATATAATATTAAATCTTAGTGTCATAAAAATATTTATTATTAATAAGTTAGATGAACAGTTTTTTAATTAAAATTTAAATTTAACATTAAAATTAATTTTAAACTTAAATTTAATATATACGTGTTAAATTATTATTAGAAATTTTAAAGCGAGTTTAAGTTAAAGTTTTACAGTAAAGTTTTTTTTAAAAATTGCTTATTTGGCTAAAATCATTGTAAATAAAACGACAGAAGAAGAATATATTATTAGTTATAATGTAACAGGAGGACAAATATTGAAGGTTATCAGTTAACAAAATCAACTACTTTCATTAACTTCTTTGGTTTTTTATGCTTTATTTACCTATAAATAAAAATATGTCATTCCATTTAAAATTTCTAAAAAAAAAAAATTAGGAATTTTACGGAATCGTCAAATTAACAACTGATGTGAAGCAGCTACAAAATTTTTGTAAAATATGGAAGATAGAGGTAATATTACTTTCTATATAGATTTCTATTGAATTGAGTTCAGTCTCTAATTATGGAGTCTTTTCCAAACATTAAAATATTTTACTTAAATATGTATATTTTTTAAAAGTGGCACATATTTTCAAGATACATAATGAAATATTTTAAATACATATTACAGAGGTGGCCAAACTGTGGCTCGCGAGCCACATGCGGCTCTTTGAAGGATTATTTGTGGCTCTCGATAAATGTACCCGAGCTCCCTTTTCATTCCATAATTATCAAGAGAAGTAAAATAAATGTGTTTAATTTTTAATATTTAAATTCAATACACATATTTTGTAATTTATATGTTTTCAATAAATATAATTTCTGTAAACATTTTTTTAATATCTTTATATATATATATATATATATATATATATATATATATATATATATATATATATATATATAAGTCCTAGAGTACCGTTTCAACAAATATTGGAGGTTGTTGGTTAACAAAAATCAAAGAAGTTTATCACCAAATTTCGAAAATTATTATTTCAAGGGATACTTTAAAAATATTTCAGTAAAAAAGTGTTAAAAGATATCAGTAAATGATTTTAATTGACAAAGAAAAATTAAAAATTGGTGTTGAGGCTTTTTAAATTCAAAAATATTTCACTTTTATTGGCAATATATTTTACATACTTAGTTGATTAGTTTCTGAGTTATAAATAAAAATATTAAAAGAAAATTAAGTTTAAACAAAAAGCATTGCAGATTTTAGATTAAATTAAAATGTGAAACTGACTTTGTTTCTACACTTTTAACACATCGGTTATCTAAAGATTATCTCTAATAAGAAAAAAATCAAGATATGACGTTGACAAACGTAATAGTAATAGTAATAGAGGATTTTATTTTTAAAAGTTAACACGTTACGACCAATTTATTTCAGAAGATTATTAATTCCCTTACGGAAACCATTTGAAATTAAATAAAAAATTACCCATTATTTTCAGAACTTTTATTGATAATATGGTCTTTTGAAGTGGATAATTTGAATTATCAGTGGCAATATTTTGCAACAAACATATTTTCAAAATAATTTTTAATAAACAATATAATCTCCTCCATAAATTATTCAAAATTGTTAACAAAAAAATGTTTAAACCAGTAATAAAACTAAAATCACCAAATTACCATACTAGAAAATTAATAAATAAAAATTAATTAAAATATTAACAAAATAAAATAATAACCAGTACATTTTTCCAATCAGTACTTGATTTTCTTTGAATGCACAAAATTAGTGGAGGAATAGATTCTTATCTTTGATATCTCTTCTTCTCTAAGAGCATTAGCGAGGTCCACCAATTTTTGCGGGTGATGATTGCGAATGTAAATTTGTCTAGAAGATGGTCCTATATGAATTCAATTGGATTACACTGTGGTGAACATGTGGCTCACTATATTGCAAGTAATGGATACATACATTTGACATTATTATTATTAGAAATAATAAATATTTATTTTACAAGTTAAAGATATCAATATGAAAACGTGTTTGTATATAATAAGTGAAGTAAGTAAATTAATAAAAAATTCCAAGATTTGAGGCCGTGATCAAAATTTCCAGTTCGAAACTTGACGACCGCAATTATGGCTTTAACGATGCCATAAACGTTTGTTCAACATCCTGGTGGAGAGGTCGACGACGTGAAAAACCCTACAATTACACGCTGCGAATTTCCCTATCGCCGCCCCGCAATCTCTAAAATGCCCCGACACTAATTACACATAAACATAATAAACAGGAACCGAATCAATTTCGCGTACCCGTTTAATTCGAATTTTTTGACGGCGGAGTAGATTGGATTGCGTCCTGCGGGAACCGAAACATATTCACGTGCGAATGTATCGGATGCGGGGACTAAACTCGTTTTCCTGCTTATCCGATTCAACCTTAATGCACCTTGTTCCCCCCGGACGACATATACACACTAAATCTTTGTCTTCTGTTAGATAATACATATTTGTACTTGAATTGGGAAAGTAGGAAAACGATTTATTATTTATTCATTGTTTCGTTGGACATTTTTGAGTTCGTTGTTTTATATTAAAACATAAAAATAAGTTGACTTATGACGTTACTAAATGGATACGACGATATTTAATAAATCACAAAAAAGGTAAAGGAAACAAAAATAAGGTAAAAGTTTGAGGACGGTCTAAATAGGATAAGTGGATAGAATGGAAAGAAAACCAGGAGATCATAAATAATTCTGAAATGTCATGTGTCCATAAAAGTGTTCTAATGGGCAAATGAAGAGAAAACATCAAGGAACATAAAATTAAATATTACTTTGTTCATTTATTTAATGCCCATTATTTCATTTCTTTGAACTTTCACATGAGATTGTTTAAAATTCTTATTGTCTAGAACAATTTTATAACATAGTTTATTAATTACAGCCGATGTGAAAAAAATGGTGGACGACGGTTGGCTAAAGAACGCTTTCAACCAATACGCCAGCGACATGATCAGCGTCCACCGGTCCCTCCCGGATCCCAGAGACGAATGGTAAGCAAAACCGACGAAAACCGTTAAATAATTGAAAGTTGCATTAAAATCTGCATGAAAAATGCACTCACGTGCCCAAACTTTTCGTATGCAATCAGGTCGGCTTGGAAAACTGCAGGCTCGTTAATAATTCAACCGGGGTAGAGGATGTTGATTGTTTAAATTTGCCGCAATTTAATTTTTTTTTTTTTTTTTCATTTCGTATCGATTTCGGGTGGGCACAAAACAAAGATGGAAATGGTGGGCGGAATGGAACTCCCGTTTTGTCCCCGCGACTCGTTTAATAACCTCCGACTAATAATGAAAAGTCAATTTCGACTTAATGTCTTTGGCTACGGTTCCTCTGTTTGTAAATAATAACGCCATTCGATCGAGTCGGAAATAAACCTGCCCGACAATAAACCTAGTTGGAATCATTCGGCTGACAGAAAATCCTTAAATAATGTTTCAATAGAAATGTTGTACAAAAAATTCATTTTTAATAATTATTATTATTTAAATAACAACTATTAATTTTTATTTTAAATTTAATTGATATATCAATGAGGGTTTTAAATTTTATCTAAATGTAAAATTTGTTGTTATTGATTGAGTTTTTTTCATTTTATTTATGATTATAATAAAACATTAAATTAAAAGGTTATCTGAGCAAAAATGAACGTTTGATGATAAATAACAGTCACTATCTTTCTGAGTTGTGTTGTTTTTCTGAAATTTGTTGTTTAATTTTAAAATTGTTCTGAATAAAAAAGCTGGATAATATATACAATCAGTTTTTTTTCTAAAATCTTGTTGATATACTGACTGATATATTACTAATATTGTCGAAGCGTTTTTATTTAGATTGATTTACATAATTTGTAGGTTTAGTTCGTCATCGAATAATCTTTTTATATTTATTATTCATATATAAAACGAAAATGACTACTTATCTAAACTAAAAAAAATTGTAATAAACAAACAGTATTTTAAATTTGTTTATATTAAAAAAATTAGATAATCCTTATATGAACAAAAAGATTGACTCTTAATAAAAAACAATTAGTAATCCTTATTTTTTCATTTAATTTATATTGATTAATATACTATATGTTTGTATAAATCGCGTATTCTTTTTTGATAATACTAATGATAATAATTTAATTTAATAATATACAGTGTGACCCATTTGTAAGCGGGACACTCTCATAAAATTTCTATTTTTTCCGAATTTTACAAACTTTTTTGCAATTGTATAGTATAAAAATACGTATTTATGGACAATGTTTTTTTTTAATATAACCAAAACCTACTGAGTAATTTTTTATGTATGAAAATTTAAAAATTCCATCCAATATACTATACTCATACTTATAATATTCAATTTTTTTTGCTTCCACCATTCCATCGTTCAATTCAATGCATTTCGTGGTAGAATTAATAAATTATGTGAGGAAATTACTCCAGAATTATTGAGGTAAGTAACAACAAGTTTTTGTATAAGTTTAATATCATTATATAGTATTATATTCCAATATTATTAAAAAAAACTAACTTTCTGATTTCTTATTTCTATGCTTACACTAAGATTTGTAATATTCAAATTTTATTTTCCTCTTTTATCTATGCCTAAAAACTACTCAGTATGTTTCGGTATATACATATATACCAATCGAAAATCGTTTGATCCTACTGAATTTTAAGAGAGATCATGTAAGACAGAGGCAGTAATAGTCTGCAAAGTTGCATCGTAGTGGGAATCTTTTATTGTCTCAAAATCGGACGTTCCACTATTAAATGGGCGTATAAATAAGCGTTTCTATTTTTATTTAAATATATAATTTGTTTGTTTAATTTGAATTATCATCAAATAATTAATATTTTATGTATTATATATAGATTAAAATATTTACTGATAATAAATAATAAATAAAAAATTATATATTTTTAGTTTAATATATAATTAGTAATTTTATTATTTTTTAAACTATTTATTATTTAAATAAAAAATCTGCAGCATAAAATATTATTGTCGAGTTGTATGTAAATATTGATTATAATAATATACCCTGTATTGTGCATATAATAATATAGCTAGAATTTCTATTCACAATAAAATTAAACACTTCAACCACAGTTACAAAATACCACACAGATTAACTAGAATATTAATTTTCAAAGCAAACGGCGCAAAACAGTTGGAAAACAAAATAAAACAATTAACTAAATCAATTAAATCCTTTACAGATTATTTAAAAGCCACAAATCAACATTGTGAATAATAATCCCCGAACAATTTGTAAACTTTCACCGTCCAAATATTTTTTTTGTTCGAACCCCGAAGCGCTCAACATGGAAAAACTCCCAGGACCGTGTAAATCGCAGTAAAAAAAAACCCACCCTAATTCCCCGACGATAAAAGTCAAATCGCTCCAGGACAAGACACGTTTAATACATCCTCCCAAATTAATCCGCAACAAACATCTAAAATTACCGCGGTACGACGCGACTTGTCCCAGATAAAGCCGTTGCCAATTTCAGAGTTCAAGGTTCCATCCGACGGCCTCAAATCCGGACGTTCAGCCGGCCTGTAACGCAAGTGGATTGTTGCGAGACTAGTTTCAGGCTTGTAACGAGCACAAATGCCAGTGTCAAATGTCGAAGCACAATCTGAAGGATTTACCAAACGCACACACGTCGGACTTAATTAACTTATTGTTGGTCTAAGTATTAAACCCCATAAATATTTATTGGCCAAAGAAACGTAGCTGTTACATCACGAAAACACAATAAGGTGTACATGCGGTCCTCGGGGACTTCCCCGAAAAGAAATGTTATTGCGCGGCATTAGGATAATCCGTTTGGGGGGACAGTTGCACAAAAGGAAATAGCGTCGAACAATGGACGGTCCCCGTGGAAAAAAATGGGAGCGGTGAAAGTGAATCGATGGCAGCGCCGAAACACACGCACGCACATAAAAGGGCCGCTTTGTTACGTTCGGTATTTCTCCCGGGTGTTTCGCCCGCGGGGGGGTGTTATTGTGTCTGCGACGGGAGTGTCTTTGATGTTGGTGCGGGAGGATTTCTTGATCAATAGCAATGGTGAAGGGTTGAACGCGAGGATAATGGTCTTTGTACTTTTGTGTGTGCGTATGTTTAAGGGAATTCCTGTCTGTTATCCTAAAGTTTCTTAATCAGTTCAGTTCTTAATATAACAATTGAGACAAGTTTTGAGGGCGGGAGTAAAATGTTACAAATTCGAATCTAACATACGTCTACTTTGGAAACGGTCCAATAAAAAAGGTGGCGACCTAAAATAATTCTCGGTGCTAAATCCTCCATTTCCTATCACATGCATATTCCGACGTTTTTCCGCTCGGTCATCATTAATCTGCCACCTTAAATTTGTCACCGATTCCATTCGTGTACCAGAAAAGCCCCCAATTTTACACGATATTAATTTTCGCGCGTAAAAAATGGTTACGGAAGTAATTGATTGGCCGCGGGGCCTTTTTAAAAGGCCATTTCGCGCGATAAGCCGCGGAAAAAGATGATTGATGATCGGGGAATTAGACGTTCATTTTCATACATCATCTCCCGAGATAAAAAAAACCCTCCCGGAAAACTGGAAGGGGTTGTTGGCACCTAGACGACAAGATTAGATTGAGTTTTTTTCCACGTTTCGAGGCTGATGAATATTTTATTTTTCGGTTGGGGACGTGTCGAGGGTCATTTGTTGAGATAGGCTTAGTTTTTTCTTGCTCCTTTTTTGTGTAATTAATCTTGAATTTCTGCCTGTCGTACTCCGTTGTTCGAGCCCCAATTACCTGTGTATACACTGGAAACTCAATATTGAAATAAATGACAAAAATGGAATTTGAATCGTAATCATTTGGGGGGTGTGGTGGAAACCGTTCCAGTATTTTCGTATTCGTGACCGATTTGTTGACATTTGTAAATTGGCCTTCCCCCCATTCCTGCACGGTTCCATTTCACGTAGTATTTGTTCAGGCCATCGATCAGTACTGATTGTTATTGCCGTTTTACGTTTCACGAATCCGAGACGGAAAAACCCTATGTGTGTGTATGTTCAAATTGGAGGAAAAAACGGGACATGATAAAGTATTAATGAAAATTAGAAATCGATGTGCTTGTGTGTTTGTTTGCATTGGCGAATTATCGCCAAATTGGATCTTTTATGTGACAACGAACCGTTTTTATTTCGACGGCGAACAATTACAAGTGTTCTAGCGAACATGATTTAAGTTTGATTATGCACAAACGATTATTGTTATTGATCCTCCTCCGTTTTTGGGAGTGTCAGATGCAGATCCCAGTTGTGGCATCCAATTCCACGAATCCGACCTTTTTTGCATTTATATCGAATTTAAAAAAGTTCCTCGAGAGGACGATGGGGCCGAGAAAACGGGATCGGTGCGTCAAGACGAATGGAAACAATTAAAAAGTTTCAGTTTGGCGCGAGGATTTGCATTCCTCCGAATGGGGTGTGCGCCACTACACACTACGACATCTCGATCTGTTAATTATCTTGGTCCTCCTCCGACATCCTCTTTCGTAATTCAAAACAGTCTGCATTTAAAGTTTGTAAACAGGGAGGAGAGAGAAAAAGTTTATTCCCTTTAAGCCCGTCCGAATTTAAGAATTCAAATCTGAACTTTAGTGTCAAACTGTCGATTTTTTTCGTTTCAAAGTGATTATTTTTTTAGAGGGCGGTTTTGATTGAGGATTCATTAAGGGGAAAGTTGAGCTTAAATCCAATTATGTCTGTCCGGAAACCGAAAATCTACAATTCGACGTTGACTGACAATTTGATGCCAAACAAGTTACCGATTTTCAACTTTAATTAATTATATTTTGAACTTACCTTGATATAAATTTCATTTTGGACAATTTCCACGTTACTCTGAAAGCAGGCAAAAATCCCTCTTAGCGAAACGACGAAGAATACATTAGGGTGATGGCTTTCGGGCAAAAGGGAATATTCAGTATTTGCATCCGTGCGAAATGCGGGTCAACGGTGCCTCAAAGGGGCAATTAGCCGGATTCCGATCGCCGCCCCCGACTAAATTAAGGATCCGGGTCTCTCGACACGGGTTGTGTGGTCTCTCGGACCTGCAGACGTTTTGATTTTGCCAGTTTGTTACCCGGAATGGGCTACGAGTGACGGTTCGAGATCAAATCTACGGGAATTATCCCCCTTTGGAGGCGATTTATTGGGGCCGGTTTTGGAGCGTTGTAAATTTAACAACAGGCGTTAACCGAAGTTTGAATTGACTGCCACAATCATCTTTTATATCGGTGAGTTCGCGGCTTGGGAATGAACCGTTCGTTTTGAAATAAAATCCGAATAACGATCCGCAATTATCATCACGATGCGAGTTTTTTTTTTTGCCAGGCGATTCGTGTACCGTTACCGCAACTTTTTGCACGTTGCAAACTTGATATTCGCCATTGATCGAGCAAACTCGGATTAAGTTCTCGAAAGGGTTTTGGAAAGTTTCGACGTCTCCGGGGGAGGGATGAAGACAACGGCGTTCTTTAATGTTACACGGGGTCGTTTAGACAAATTACGGTTTGCGGGAGAGTGTTTCTTTATTGTGGCCATCTTAAATATTGCGTCGCGGGCTCTTTGTTACCCCCACGGTTAAAATGTGGGGGATGGAGAAAAGAACGACTTGATGGCGTGGTAAAATATTTATGTTGTCGTTAAGATAACTGGAGAACCACCGTGCGGTTTTCGGAGAAAATTTGCCTTGTGAAAAACTCTTTTATCTTATCGTGCCTGTTTCATTTAAGACGTTTGAACGTTTTATTCCCTTTATTTTTTAATGTACAATAAATATATGATATTGAAAAATAATTAATTTATATTTTTTTCTATTAGATATAGTTGACGTTTGTTTTATTTAACATTAGATATTTTCGATTGAATAAATTGTTTATATTTTAATGTAGCTCACGACCGAGCTTGGGTCTCGTAGTATCTGATGACGTCTTCAGTGCTCATTGCACATCATACTTGTCTTGTTCCGTGTTACTTAGTAAAGATCTAATAGTTGATAAATCAAAGTTAGCAGATTTGTAATTGTAGAAATGAGAAAGGGATTTGTATTATCACTTAACTTTCCTAAGATGGATTCTTTAAAATAGCAACGTGTTATGCACAGAAATATGTAGTTAGAATACAACAAGGTAAGCGCTAAACCTAAACACACAAAAAAATAATAATAAAATAATTGCGATATAAAATAGAATAATTTTTATACATATAAATTCACTTAATTGTGTAAAAATATAACTGTAAGCAAGTTGTTTTAAAACAAGAAGTATAGTATTATATAAAGTTAATAAACATCATTTTTATTTAATTATGTATTTAACTAGTAAAAAAAATAAAATAATATTTGCTAACTTTGAAACATAAATATAATACAGTTAAATAAGTGTAATTTTTGTATGTATAAATTTATTTAAAAGAGTAAAAAATATAACTGAAATGGAAGTGTATTATAGTTCATCAAGCATCTATTTTAAGTGTAATAGGAGGACAATAAATAATTTTTAGTTACTCTTGTATTTAAGTTTTAAAGAGAATTTGATAAATATAATAATACTTGCCAAACATAAATACAGTTAAACAAATATGATAAATTTTGTACGTTGTTCTGCAAAATGGGATAATTTTTTTACATAAAATAAAATGTATAAAAAACGTAATAACAAAGAAAATGTGTTAAAGTATGTTGTTTCAATTTTCATTTAATTTTTAAAAATAACGAAATAAATATAATGCTGTAACAATTCTTTAATTTTAGCTTTGAATTATATTATAATACAACAATAAAAAGTTTAATAAATGCTTGTGCAGTAAAATAGGATAACTTTTGCACATATAAATTTATTTACATGTGTTAAATTATTATAGAATATTTCATCAAATACCTAACCTAAATGTAATATGTGTTTAATAAATATTTTTCATTTAATCTTGTATGTAACATTTTAGGGAATAAAATAAATATAATAATATTTACTAACACTGAAATATAAATGAAATACATTTAAATAAGTGTAATTATTTTAATACGTTCCTCTGCAAAATGAGATCATTTTTGTACATTTTTATAAACTTATTAAAACGTATAAAAAATTGTATTGCAATGAAACTGTGTAATAGCACGTTTCATCAGGTATCTAGCTTAAGTATAATACGAGGTCAATAAATAATTTTTATTTTGTTTTGTACTTAAATTTTGAAGATAATAACTTACTTCTTACTAACTCTGAAACATAAATAAGTGTAATAAATTTAATTTGTTGCGCTGCAAAAGAACAATATTTTTTTCTTATATTTAAATTTAAAATAAATAAAATAATATTTACCTACTATAACATAAATAAATAAATACTGTTAAATAAGTGTAAACGAATATAATATAAGAAATAAATGTAATAAACCTATATAAATATTTTATAATACTGATCTCTCAAAATGAGCAAAATTTAACACTTGTTGGAAAAAATTCAACATTTTTTTTTTGTTTATTTCGGAGCATTGCACCAGTTTATTTGTAACTTTTTTTGCAAAAATAGTACAGTAAACGTAATGTTTTACATCAAAAGATCCTTCTTTCAGTTAAGCAAATGACAAAAAAATAACGTTTATGTCCTCATTAAAGTTTTCCTAGTTCCAACTAAATATTCTCCAACAAAACAATAACTCGTCCGCAACGCGAAAACGTCAAAGCAGATGTTGGGGTGTGCGTGCAGGGTCAGAAACCGCGGCGGGACTCCGGGGTTTCCGGACATCTGTCCCGCACCGAATCCGGTTACCGACTCCGTTTCGTGGCAACTGATTAATTAATTTCGCACGCGGTCAAACCACCATTTTCAGGTCTCGACTATCGAATTTTCGTAGTAATCGATTTTTCACTTTTAGAATTGGTGGGCGGAACATGGAGGTCGCCGAACTAAAAGCTGTAATCATTCGGTTAGGTAAATTTGGTACAATTGACGGACAATTAACTTAAATGGTTTTTTTCGATAATTAATTCGTGGGTTGGATATTTCGATCACCTGAACAATCGAATTGTGTTAATTAATCATTAATAGTGTACAAAGGGGAAACATTAGACAGTTTCGAATTATTAAAAAATTCAAAATGCTGTTCGAATTTATTGATCGTTGAATAACGAAAATAAACGTTAAAAACTGGAATTACGTACATAACTTTGTAGTGTTTAAAATGTGTTTAATTCGGCGGATTAACAACCTGAAAAATGCGCTAAAACGTTTTCCAATTACTGCGAATTCTCGAACTTTTTTGCCGGCTGCAACAAGTGCAATCGTATCGTTAACAAAACCAAAAAAGCAACCATCCATTTTCTGTTTATTTCCGTGTTATTTTTTGTCGGCTTTTCGGTTTGATAAAGCCCAATTCCCAACAAAAGCCCTTAAAACGTCGACTGTTAATTTTTATGGTAGATAATGGAGGGGATTTTGTGCGTGTCGTGCACAACAAAAGGACGGTAAAACTGCACGCGTAAAAACGGTTGTTATCGCGCACCCTTGAAAAAGTCGCAGGACGATCGTTCGCGTTTTAGGTCGGCGATAAAACACGCCGAAAGTTGCTGTAAAGCTGCGGTCGCGCAATAAAGCCGTCTCGACGCTTAACCGACTGTTTTCCGTGCAGGAAACTGTTCCCTAATGAAGTCGGCCTTTTTTTATTCCTCAGTCGTAAAAAACCGCACTAAACAATCCGAATTATAAACTGCACGATTGCCGTAATAGTTGACGGAATAAGCCGCAACAAACAGCGATCAAAAATGTCTTCGAACTAATTAAACCCCAACTTGTTTCAGACGTTTAGACAACTAGGCCAAAGTGCCTGGGGGCGAGCCGTAAAAGTCCCATAACTTGATGTTTGCGTGGCTGCAGGAGTCGAATTTCGTTGCACACACACACACACACTCGTACATCGCGGGGCAAATATTTGACGCGTCCCCCGGAGGCGACATCCAAGTTTCCGGGGTTGCCGGGATTTTTCTCCGGGTCGAACGCCGAACTTTGTGTCGATTTTCGTTTGGTGAACATATGTTGGAAAGTTACATTTCTGGTTACGTGTCTCCGAGTAGCTAAAACTAAAAGAAATGCGGGGGATTAACAATTGAGGCGATGACGGGGTGTACACGTCGTTCCATTAGTAATTCGGGACGGCGATCCTTGGGGAGGTGATAATTTAATCATGCCCGGTCCGAGAGTTAATATTTCACGACCTCCTGAAGGAATCTGCTCATAATTAATAATAAATCCGACGGATAGTTTTTCGTCCTGCGAAATTTAATTAAACCCGTTAAGTTTCGACGTGAAAGAACACGATGTATATGTATATGTATGCGGGGGCAATTAGTGATTGTATTAAACCGACTGCGCGCTCGTAATCGTGCATTAATTGAAACGGCCACTCAGAATTTGCCCGACTCTAGCCTCCGGACTTTGCAGTTGAATTGAAATGCACGGATTTTTGGACTAATTGCTTCCGGTTCCGGATTTTGCGGCTGAAAGATGGCAGTTTTATGTTACAAAGTGCATATGAATTGGACCGGGAGTTCGATTCAATTTTCTTGGTGCTGGTTTTTAGGGATTTTAGTCTAGACTTTGGTTGTCGTAAAACTAACAGCCACGAAGACAAAGTATTATTAGAATTTGCACAATTTTAGATCTAACAGAAATGCAATTTATTAATAAATACTAATTAGAATAAAGAATAGAGCACCCTGTATACGATTAAATGTTAAAATACCATAATATGTTATTTATTTCAATATGTATTCGTTACTTACAGAACAATGAAATTTTGTATGGTGAAAAAAGTATTTGGACAAATTCATAGGATTTTACGGATTTGTTCAAAGTTTATGACAGCCTAAAAAATTCCTAAGGCCTTGGTGGGGAAATATAAATAGAAACATGATTATTTATTAACATAATAAAGTGAAAAATATTTTATACTTTTACTTATTAAAAAACCTGGAAAATATTAACTGATAAAACTTAGGTGATAAAAATTAGATTTTATGGAAAATGGAAACACTCAAATAAAATTTATTTTTAACTAGATTTTATTGAAAAAATAATGTGCTAGTTTTTAGAGACTTTTGTCCTTGTTGTAGTACTAATGCTCACAGTTACAAAATATGTAAAATTTAACCCCTCCTAATATTATTTCATAACATCCTGTGAACTATAAATTTTGAAATGGAAATATATTATTTGTTTAAACATATATTAATTGCCTTCGTTCAAAATCTTAGAATCTTAGAATAATATTTTAAAACTGAAATGTTAAATGGTTAGAAATATTCAAGGTTTACTTCGATTCAACTTTCTTTGGACACAAAAATAAATTGTAATTAGATCTTGAACAATTTTATGGTTAATAAAAATAAAATAAATAATAAAATCTTAAATGGACTTTTTAAAAAAATTTCTCTTCATAGGTTTCTTACCAATTTTTTAGGATTTAAGTCGGGCCAAAAATTTTGTGAGATCTGTACTATAACTATTGGGTTGTTCGGAAAGTAATTTCGTTTTTTTTTTTCTCTCTGTGAGAGCTTCGAGGATAATCCCAGGCCTTTCAAGTGGTCATAAACTGTTGAATTTAATAAATTTAACCTCAATCCGATCTCACGTGTTTTTAATTGCCGGTTCGCATCAACTAATGCCTTTATCGCGTCTTTATCAGCTTCAACCGGCCTTCCTGAACGTGGTGCATCTTCGACATCAAAATTGCCGGATCGAAATTTAGCGAACCAGTTCAGGCACTGGCGTACTGTCAACACACCTTCTCCATACACATCGGTCAATTTCTTTCTGGCTTGAACAGCATTTTTACCCTTTCTGTAGTAAAACAGTAAGATATGTCGATAATGCTGCTTATCGCTGTCCATATTTAAAAGGGCACCAACCAAAAACTACTGCGTAGAATTAATTGCAATTTTTCACACACAAGCCTTGATATATGAGCTCTCAATGCATATAAAAATTATATGGCTTAAGTTTGAAGTTGGGTGCAAAAAAAATACAAATAAATCTCCTGTCGGGAAAAAACGAAATGACTTTCCGAACAACCCAATATTATACTATTATTCTATTTATTGTCATATTAAAACGAAAATGTACTTGTTTGCTCATTAAATGACTGGAAATACCAGACTTTATTAAGTTGAATACAGTGTGACAGAGTCTTATTGGGATTATTGAATAATAGCTCAAAAAATTTATTGGGTTTTAGTCTAGACTTTGGACACTTGAAGAACCAATAAAATTGTACAATTTATTATTAATTAGCACTTAAATGTGTAAGTAGTACAAATTGAGCCGTTCATTAACCTGTGATTGTGGCAGAACATAAGAAGTTGAGCCGTGGCGTAAATTCCGGCTCGTTAGTGACAAATTAACTCCCGACAGGGCGACACGTTCCCAAAACCGGCAGCAGGATTTGAAATTCCTGCGGCATATCTAATCGGGATAGTTTCGAGGGACGCTTACGAATTACCTTGTGCGCGGGGATCTCGTCAAATTTAACGCCAGATAATCCCCGCTCCCTCCGGGGCGCCCGGTAACCGAGTTGGGGGAGTTGTTGAGTCACGTACCGATGCAGACGACAATAAACTTTGCAGTATCCGGTTAAAAAATCGAAATGCAAAAAGTACGCGACGCCCGTAAATCCGGCATTCACAACATAAAACATTTTTATCATCTCGACGTGTTCCGTGCACGTCAATTTTCCGCGATGCATGATTTAAACACCCTCTCGCCCGACGCCCGTCGCGGCACCCCCCAATAATGGATCGCGCACAGTGCCGCGAACCTTTCGATTTTCTCGGCAGTTAATCATGCACGTGTCGATGGAGTGGCCGGCGCGGGCCCGGCGAATGGGGGCGGCAAAAATTCGATTTAAATATACATGACCTGCGGCCGGCGGCACGGAAATGAAAACTGTCAGCGCGGGGAAAATTACCTTTTTCCAGGAGCGACGACTTCAGGGAACACCGCCCCGTATTTTTTTTTTTTCGATCAGCACACAATGAATACGCCGCGCTTTGTCTGAATTATTAATCCGAAAGCCCCATATAAAACTCTTCCATATAAAACGGACGTTTTATTTGTGTTTACCTATTTATGTATCGTCGATAAGTCTGTCTCTATGTTACGTGAAATATTTATTTAAAACCGCGTCGCACAGAGGGGTATTTGAATTCAAAAGCTAACATATTTCTTGATTTTTTTTTAACTGGAGAACAAACTAACAATTTAAGATTTTTTTGGAAGTATCGTGTTCATAAATAATGGTTTTTTTACAGACAAATGCGGTAATTATACTCCTCTACAAAATTATAGATAGCTATTTCCACATTTGGGCCATTCAACTAAATAACGGTATATTTGATTTTTTCAATACCTTATTTTATGGTACTTAAACTAGCGTCTAGAGTAAACAAGCTTAATAGATTTAATTTACACGTTTAACCGTAGTCAATTCGTTTCGGTAAAGTGGAAACTAGCGCTGAGTTGCATCCGATGATAAAAACATACAATTTTTGACGATTTTTATCCAGAAGATGAAATCTTCTGAATAGTTTTTTTAAGTAACAAATATGTAAAAAAGAAGATACACAGTTTTATTAAACTATATCGGATAAAAAACATTGCATAGCATACGTAATTTACTGCTTATTCTGTCTTTCATCTATAGAAACTGGGTAAAGATCTTTGAGTTTAGCAGTAGGAACTCATATAAAGAATCAGGAATATATTACAGTATAGTAGTTAATATTTTATTTTAATATTAAATTAAATAAGCAAATTATTTTTCAATGATTTTTTTTCTTAATTTTGATATTTTTAATTAGTTTAATGTTGTATGTTTTGATAACTCATATATTATTGATAATTTGAACACAATATTTGAATTCCGTTCGATGAATTTTTGTGGCCATCTATCTTCAGATTTAGTGGTAATTTAGAATAAATATTATCTTTGAAAACATCTCTAAATGTTTATCCATTTTATATAGTGGTTATATTAACCTCACTGATGGGAAAAATGGTACGAATTTCTTTTTTTCATAGATTCTCATTCAGCTAAAATTCAGTTAAAATTACATAGTTTTATCTTTAACAAACATGTTTATGCTAGTTTAATTTAAGAGATATGGAATATATAATATGAAAAACAAATATAACAGATCTCAAGATAGATAGTCAAATGTCTTAAAAGCACCTTTAATTAGTAAATTAGAAAGAAAAATTTGTTATTTTGATAAGTTAGTGGTGTTTGAAGTCCTATTAACTATATTAGAGATTAATTTTAATAATAATATTTTTACTTACTTACAATTAATTGTTTCCAATGACTATTTACTCATGATGTTCACACTTATTTTGTAGTTTATACAAACTCGCTGTGATTTGAGTCATCGAATTGATTATTGTATTTACATGCTACGTAATTTTAAATAATCTTTTCTTTTTTAAATTTATTAATAATTTGCCCTTGAAGTCGTTTAATGTTTTCTACAACAATCATTAAAATATGTTAACTCTTGGAATATTTATATTAATTTTATACAACCAATTTTGTTTTACTATTATTATCACTTTTCATTCTTAAAATGAATAAAAAAATAACAAATTCGAAAAGGCAAATTCGTCTTTTGACAATAAATATTTTACATTAAAACTTATTTAACATAATGAATAAAAAACTTTTTATAAATAATAACTAATAATAATTTTTTAATGTTCCTTGTAAAATCAATAAGCAAAAGTTTTCTTTCATTTTTCCATTACTCTGAATAACACTGTACACTACTAAAATATAACTTAATAATATACCATTTGTATATTCATTTAAAATTTGAGAAAGAGTATAAACTGTAACATTACATTGTAAATGGTCAAAAATGTAAATTTTTCAAATTTATGTCAATTGAAAACATTGTGAAATCTTGGGGGGATATAAACATTTTTCATTTATTAATAATTTACTTTAAGTGATTGTTAGATTAAATTACATACAATTTGGGCCATTTGTAATTGATGCACCCCCATATATTTTTATGTTACCATAAAGAATAATAGGTAAACAGTTGGAGTATTAATCTAATCATAACAGTCCAGTGTGCGTCGGATCGAATTAATAAAATAACCAGGAAGAAAGGCAAAAAGCCGGCAATCACTCACGGAATGAACTAACTAATCTGGGCGTCTCTCAAGAACAATCGCGCGTCTCATCAGCATACAATAAATACCGGGAACGGATCGGCTTCCTGCCGTTTTTACAATTCTGCACCGCACGATCGTTACACAAATTCAGCATCGTTTCCGGCTCATTCAGCCGTGGGAAAAAACCGACGAGATCCACATTAATTATGCGATTACGCGAATTGGGAATTATCAAAGAACGGGTTTCGTCTCTTTTGATACTAATTAATTAATTATTCACACACGTATAAGAAATCCCGCGGGAACGGTTCGGAATTAGCGCCATTGCGGCACGCAAAACTTGTTCCTAATTGCAACAGTAAGCCAGTCATTGAAACTCGCCGTGAAAGGGTTGGTTGAGAAGTCAATTCGACGTGTAATTCGAGACGTTTTGCGTGGGGGGACTTGGAAATCTTGTTCCGCTTATTTGGAAGGAAAATGAACTTGAAGGCGAATTTTCATTAGTTCCTGCAAATAAACCGTATCGATTGTCGAGGGTGGTGGAAGTCGTTTGTGTTTGTGTTTGCGGTGTCGCGGACAAAGATTTACGCCTGATTCCTGTTGGGGTTGATAATTAGATTGGTCAAACAAGGGGTGGTAAATGGGTCTCGGGGGCAATCAGGACCTGACTCAAACGCAAACGTATTAAGAACCCTAATTTTTAACCGTCGCACACACGTTTTTATGTTAACATTAACGTAACGCCACGTTTAACAGTTTGTGACCGCATATTTACAATCAAACCAGTTAACAAACCAACGCCATCAACATTAATTATAATTAGCTGTCAATTTCGCCCGCATAAACCAACACCAGTAATTGCCACTTTTGCATTATTATACGGTGACAAGCCCGAATCTAATTGCCTAATTATTTTTATTACAGGTGCAAGGAACCGAACAGGTTTCTAGATAACCTTCCCTCCACATCCGTAATCATCTGCTTCCACAACGAAGCATGGTCAGTGCTTCTGAGGACTGTTCACTCCGTTTTGGATCGATCACCCAGACATTTAATCGAAGAAATTATACTTGTCGATGATTTTTCGGATATGGACCATCTCAAGGACCAACTTGTCGATTATTTCGCATCCGAACCTAAAGTCAAAATCGTTAGGGCAAAGAAAAGGGAAGGTCTCATCAGAGCCAGACTGTTAGGTACGATTAGAAACGACCAATGGTGAAATCATCAAAAACCGAATTTTGTTGTTGCAGGTGCTGCAAGCGCCAAAGGGGACGTACTAACTTACCTTGACTCGCACTGTGAGTGCACCACAGGGTGGTTGGAACCACTCCTTGACCGAATTGCGAGGGACCCGACCACCGTGGTGTGTCCAGTTATAGATGTAATTGACGACACCACTTTGGAATATCATTTCCACGACAGTGGAGGCGTTAACGTAGGAGGTTTTGATTGGAATCTCCAGTTCAACTGGCATGCCGTACCCGAACACGAAAAGAAAAAGCACAAGAATCCTGCTGAACCCGTGTGGAGTCCCACAATGGCTGGAGGGTTGTTCAGCATTGACAGGGTTTGTAACATATTTTTTATTGGTGTTTTAATATGAGTTAAGGTGCACATTCTATTTTAATTCAAATATGTTGTTGACTATTTGAATATTCTAATAATATTTTAAATTTTTGTATCTACTGTAAAATCACTCGTCGGTTCAAACAGCTGTGCATGGTAATAAATATACATAATATTAAGTAAATATCTAACATATATATTATACATTTTCAAGAAATGTGAGTTTCCTAGTCTGTTAATTTGCGTTTTATAAACACATTTGAATTTTAAATTTTATTGATAAAAAAATATATTTTAAACATCTTGATCATATTTTCTTGATACATTTGGATATTCGGACATTTAGTTAGTTGAATATTAAAATAATTTAAGTTTCAAATTTATACTAATTCATATATTCATACAATATTTTTTTTTCAAATTAAAAAATAATTTAAATATTTGAATATTCATTCATTTAAATGAACGAATGAATATTCGAATAACTTCATTTTAAAAATTCCGAGCCCTTATAAAAACTAATTGTAAGAGACGAGTTCAATTTGCTGACACACAAAATACTGGACGTTTTTATTTGGTCATAAGGGATTATTTACAGAGTTTAATAAGGTATACTAGGGTAAATTTGTTCCTGAAAATGGTGTGAAGATTCGAGAAATAAATTCATTATTTGTGTATTATTAAATTCCTTCCCCATTTTCTGTATTTATTCGACTTTTAAATTATATTTTCTGACTATAAATAGTGAGTTGTTTCAAAAAGTCTGTTTGTCAGTGTTAATAAAATTCATCGAGAAAATTCAGCAACTCCATAAACTCGTATAGTTGGCCGAAACTTTCCCAATTTTTCCCTCGAAACTTGTTGCGGCGTCTGGATGAGTGTCACGTTTCACGGACGCATCATGTACAGCCGAAAGTTATTTGATAATCATCACCGCCGTCCCACGTACAATATTGGGAACACGTATGTCTCGACGCATTCACAATGCCGCGAAAACTAATTTCCAAAACTAATTCCATCCCCCCAGACTCGAAAAAAAAATGTATATAACCGCGTCGTAAATCCGATTCGACGTGCGGCGCCCGAACTTGTATAACTGAAAAGTTTTAATTTAGTGCCGGGGTTTTCGAGAACGGTCATTGTTGTAGCGGCGGTTTAATATACGGGCCCAACTTATAAATCCCACGTCGGTGATAAACTGCGGATCGTGCGACCGACTTTTCAACCCATCTCTCGCCCCCGGTCTGATGAAGTCGTCAGCGATTTTTCTTCTCGACGTCGCATGTGTAATATTCCGCCCGCATGTGTGCTCCGGAAATATTTAATAAACGTTCCACGGCATTAAAGTTTCTCGTGTATTAGCGTGCCGCTGGTTGCCTGTTGTTTGCGCTCACTCGGTGTCGCCACCTATTGTCAGTTTTATCTAATAATCGATTCTAATTTTATTTATTTTTTATTATGTGTTTAATTCGAGTAAAAATGATTCAGCTCGTAAAATCCAACAAACAAAACGACACGTCGCGACGCACTGTGGTTCAAGTGTCGGTGGCATATAAAGTGAGTTATAACAATGTTATATAGATTTTATTGTGTCATTTTAATTTCCATTAATTAAAACCGTGTTTATTGATAAAATGTGTTGACGTGTTAACAGTATTGGAATATTAAATATATTATTGTTCTTCAAATTAGTAGAACAACTATCATTGTCAGAATATTATCCTTTCTAACTACAGATTGTGTAATTAATCTTTAGCGACAATTATAATTACGCATTTATATTTTTTGACAACGATTTTATACACATTTTCCATAATCTTCCAATGCTTTTGTATAAATTTTACTAAAATAATTAGTGTATAGTCAAATTATACTAGGTGGAAATTTTACTGTCAATAAGATAAGTTAAGAACTTGTTAATATAGTTAATATGAGTCTACATTTCTGTTTAGTACATGCATACAAATTTGTAAAAATATTATTATAAAATAATTTTTGTATTTTTTGATTTTTCCCGATTAAAATGTCATTGTTCTTAGTTCTTCCATTCGGTAAAAATAGAAAATCTGGCAAATTAATTTAACAACTATTAATATCAGAATATTATGACTCTATCGAAGTTCATTTTCTATTACATTTTTTCCCATGAATCGATCTTAATCTATTAATATCTATTAGAAAATATTGTCAAATGTTGATGTCTAATGTTCTTGTATAAATCATCTATAATAATTCTTTCAATATCTAGTTGTCCATGATAAATTTGGCCACAAGTTTTAAATTAAACTATTCGTTAAAAATTAGTAAATAAATATTTGTTATTCTGTATAGTTGATTTCACGAAATATTTGTAAGTGTATAGTATATAAAATTATTATACACAGAACATATTTAATTGTATTTTATTAGCCAACTGGTTAAATATTCGTATTGGATATATGTGAAAATATTAAAATTTTACCATTAAATTTTATGCAAATCCAAATTAAACTGCATTCGAAATTTGACCTTGACCATGATAGAAAAAAACGACTTGTCAAAACTTTGAGTTTTCTAATAAACAAAATAAGTATGAATATATTGAACGAATAATGGGTCTACTATTAAAAAAACAACTTTTCTTAGTAATTTATTAATTAGAGGAGTATTTTTATGTTGAGAATATTTGCCATATTTTTTATTTGATTCTTCTTGCTCTATCTTTTAAAATGAAGTGGTGGTTAAACAAGTAAAAAGATAAAGCTCTATAACTTCACTTTGGCTGAACATGAGTAGAGTAGCATCAAAAGAAAGAATTTTCTTTGATCTACCTTCTATATTTTATACTCTTTCTACATCAGCCGTAAAAACTAACTAACTCTATAAAACTGATGCATTTTGGTATTTTTTTATTTTATCTTTCAAGTCTAAAGATTTTTCAAAAGTATATTAACAATTTTAATTTATCACACATAATGCAGTACCTGAACACAGTCATCAAAATCTATCCAACCTAATTAGGGATTCCTTCCAAAAATTCAACTCAAACTTCTGTTGGAACTATCAAAATATTTGAGTTGTCGAAGTTTAACTGCATATAAATATTGGATATATTTTGAAAGCTCTGTTCTTGAGTAAAATTAATAATTTTATTCTGAAAAAAGTTTATGCACGTTTTCCCATTTATTTTGCCTAAAAACTATACGGCAATAAATCAAGCAACATAAAAAGCATATTTTAAAACATGGAAGTGCTTGCATATTTTTAAAACAATCATCTATGTAAAATGATATTTTTAAATAAAACACCGTACTTGTATTGTGTTTTACTTTAATGTAGATATGTATTAACAATGGGAAATAAATTAAATAAAATGGATAAGAACAGTCAGACTATAAAAATGACATGATTAATGGTTTGCGTTAAATTAACTGACAATGCAATGTGGTACGCATTTCTATAGTTTGCACAGAGATATAAGTTACTCATACAGTGTAAGTTGAATCTGCAAGGACCGTAACGTAAAATTCAAGTTACAAAAAAAAAAAATTTCTAGAAATAGAAATTCGTCTTAAAGAGATGAAAATGGCGTATAAAATTTAATAAACTTGGTTGCTCACAAAAAATATTATATTTAGGGAATATTTTGAGTTAAATAAGTTTTTTTTTCTTCCACATTTTCATTAAATATGGACAGTTTACTGTGTATTAATAATGTAACTTAATTGTTTGACTTTTCTGAATCACAGTGCGACGCGCCGGTCCATTAATGGACTGCGAAACGCCGGACTCGGGGTAAAAGTGGCAACAGAAACGGTCGGTTACGGCGAACAAAAAAAAAATAAAAGAAAAAAAAAAAAAGAAAATGAAAAAATGGAGAACCGAGTGGCGCGATGGCTTTTTTAATTTTCGCAGTTCCTGCGTCTGCGAAATTACGGGGCCAGAAAGAGACCGTCGGGACCGTAAATTATTGTGCGCGCCCGCCCGTTATTTACCGGGTTTTTATCGGAGTGCATTAAAACGGCTGAAAATTGCACACAAGTTACAATTAAACGAAACGAATCGTCGCAAACTGGAATAGAGTGGTCGTCCGGCATGTAATCTTAAACTACTTTTACATTCCCTTGTTCGTCTCGGAAACAAGTGGAGCAGCGTCGAGCGCATTCTTTCCTGTCTGTGGTCGCGGGGACACATTGTTTCTAATTTTCTAATTGCGCGCGCTGTCCGATCCGTTTTCGTACGCAGAAATGCACTTTTCACGATCCTAATGTCCGTTTTAATTGCCCGTTTTTCTGTGCCGCGATCGATTTTACCGCTGCTCTCTATGGCGACGAAAACGGTTTTCTCGAAATTGACCGCGGCCAACTGGAAAATATTAACAAAACGCCGCGGCGTGCGACACACAAAAACCATTTTGTCCGAAAGATTTATTGGCCCGCCGAAAAGTTAAACGCTTAATACACAATGGGGGTTCGTTTTTGCGCCCTTTTCCCCGTACGAAAACGTTAAGAAAAGTGTTGCGGTGTTTAGAATATTCGTCCGGACGGATTAAGGGGTTTTGTACGGTCCGGGTTTTTTCACAGCCGCGCTAATTCCTTTCAAGAAAATCCGTTTTTTCGTCGCCCGTCCGTTAAGGACGCGCTTTTAACGGACGGTTTGTTTTATTAACGTGCGGATTAAGCGTCTTTGCGTGTCCCCTTCCATGAACAAGAAGTGGATGAAGATAATCCAACGGTGATAAGTACTTCCTCGGGATTTATTTAAAACGAAACAAAAAAAAAAAGAGATCGGAAAATATCTGTCTTTGTGAATTCCATAATAGACTGCAGGAAATATTTTTTTTCTTTTTGTATGAGAATCCAGCAGCTTTTTCCAGGAAGCAGCTTTAAAAAAACATTCCCAACTGTTTAATAAACATGTTTTTGCATGCCTTTGTACAATAACTAGTCTAATGTAAAATTATTGTTACGTTTCACAGAAAAACTATACAAAAGGGGTTGTTTAATATCCTGAATAGACAGTAAAAGTGAACATTCGCGTTGCATTTCGTCGTAAAAATTATGCAAACGAGCGAACATCTAAATTTAAATGGTCGGTCCTTCTGTTTCTTTTTCCTTATTATTATCAAGTCCCGGCCGCTAATTGGCGTCAGTGTTTGTACAAGCCACCCCCCGTTTAAAACAGTCTTGGGTTTAAAGCGAGACGGAGACAAAGGCACTTAACTTCTCGTTCGGTGCCCGACAATACTTTCTTATTATGCACTTTATTTCGTTCCCCTTTTCAGTCTCTTTCGCCAACAAAAAAAAAATTAAGGAAAGAAACCGCTGAATGAATTTTTCTGGGGGTAAACGTAATTGCGCTCGGGAAATAAGGACAAACAAAACGTCCATTACTAGTTTACTGTCTGTTTAGAGATGCAAAACGTACAGATGCGAATTTTAAAAGCACTTTTTATCCCGGAATCTTTATAATGCGATTATTTCTCTATTCATGTGATATTTTATGAAGTTTATTCGATGAATATGTACCGGGTGGTGTACAGTGATATTTTCCATTACTTTTCTGTCGGTTCGTGGAATTATTTTTATTATATGGTATTATGTCATCTATAGATTACTATTTACTGTGCACCATTTTGAAAGGGTATATTTCTGAGGGAAAAGTAGAGTGTTAATAAAAGATTCATTGTTTCAATATCACAAGAGTTAGACTCCATTAAAGTTGTTCAATAGGTTTTTGAACAAGTGGACAATGAAAAATAGGTTGTTAAGTCGAACTTCAGATAAATATTCAGCTTTGTTCGTTATATTAAAAGAGAAATAAAAATGTGTCAAATTTTAGATCATTCGTAATTAAATCATTCAGAAAGTTAGATAAAAGGTTTGCATATAAAATTGAATGGCAAAATTCAAAACTGTTGTGTTTCAATACCGCTTGTTTGAACTCTCTTAAATTTAACAAAAGATTATTTTTATTTTTACTTAAATTGGAAAAAAAATTGAAAAATTAAAATGAGTAAAATATAAAATTTTATTAAAACATTTAATTCTTAAGTACTTTCGATATATCTTATTTTTAAAATTGTTGACTATTATATTATATGATTTTTATTCAATTCCAAAAAATTAAAAAATACATATACTAAGTGTCAACAAATCCATTAGACAAGGCATTAACACTCGGTACATCAAAATGAGACCTGATATAGGTAAATGGTAAAATGGAGAGAAGAAAGTTTTCGTATATTTTTTACTTTTTGGTCACTTCCGGTTTCACCGGAAATGGTTTCGTTTTCGAATTTTTAAATGGAACCCCTGGATGTTGGACCAAATAATTTTTCGGAATATCTCTCTTTTTTTATTTAATATTTCATAGACAAAATCCAATTCTTTTTATCTTGTATTTTTCTCTTAAATGGTAAACGTTACAAATTTTTTTTTGCACATTTCTTTGACTTACATATACTTTAATACACAATTCACTTTTCGTGCATTCTCCGTGATGCTAGTTCTTGCTTTGTTAACTTTCTATATTTTATGTGTTATTATTATTTTTAAAATTAATAAGGTCAGTCAAATAATTAACTGTCAGAATCATGTGATTTCTAACAACTGTAACCAATAAGAATTTAATGATTTTTACAAAAGAATAATATTAAGAGCAGTTAGCAAAATTTTTCCGAAAATATTTTTACTAATATTATCATCAAATTATCATCATTGGACTCAATTTGAATATGAATAAAAAAGTGCCAATAAACAATCTTTATGTGTAGCTTATAAACCAGATATAAATACAACTTTGACATTTTTTCATTATAACAAACACTTGATTATCTATTTGAAATTTGATTTAACAGCTAGGATAACCCATCAAAAACACAACAAATCAATTTTGAAACGTTTTGTTTTCAATAGTTCAATAAAAAAGATATATTTTATATTAGACACTCTGTATATAAAAAGTATGAATGTGTGTAAATTTTATAGAATGGTCGCAATATCTTTAGTAGTTGACGTGAAAACTTTTTGTAAAATGTGGTATAAAAAAAAATAAAACTCTTACTCTGAGCTAAACTGGAGTTTAAGAGATACAGTATAAATATTTTAATAAGAATAAGCTAAATATTCTCAACACATCTTACTTGCATATCTTAAATGCACTCTTAATTGCCAAATTAGAAGAAAAATGATTGAAGTAAGTGATTTTAGACATGTTGAGGGCCTTAGTCTTTAAACTATTTTATACTAGTAAAATTATTTAAATACCTATTTGATTAGTAGATTCCCTGTACAAAATCTTACATTTACTATGCGAATTCTTATTTAAAAATTAGAAAAGTGACAAGGATAATTTATTAAAAATATTAAATTTAATAACCAAAATTTTTTTTCAATTTCGGCGTTTTGGGAATAAAAGTTAATACGCCGATTGTAATTTAAAAGTCACAAAAGTGTCGAGAGGAATTTAATGTATATCCGGGTTAATTTTCTCGAAATGTCAGAGACTGATTTAGAGAGTGCGGTTTCTCAAATTCGCCAGTATCCGGGGGCGAAAAAACGCAAAGCAAAAAAAAAAAAAAAAACACGAAGGATTAAGCGTAGAACTTTAAACGATAAATCCCGGAACAAACAACAAGTGGCGGCCGAAAAATCCGCCATTAATTATGCGAACCGTTTTTGTCGAAGCCGGTAAAAATATTAATAAATCTCGCCGTGATGGATTTATTTGCGCGAATTTCGTAACACGTGTGTGGCCTTAAAAACGCTGACTAACCGGATAAACATTAATATTTCGGCGAGAAATTTGAAAAACGTGCAAAATTCTTTCGTCGTCCGGTAAAAAGAACAGAGAAAAAATGAATGGTTCGGGATTGCGCCACGACAATGAATAATTTATAAATTAATTTGCGGATAGCATTACGGCAATAATTTAATATTTAAATTATCGTCGATTTTGTTTATTGGACAATGCGAAAATTAAAGAGCAAACAATAAATCGGCCGGTCGAATCGAAATGCGTTCCGTTAATTAATGCAATTATTTAATTTTATGGACGACTCAGTGTCGAACAGCCGTTTTTATTCCGAATATATTTCGAAATCGATCAGGTTAATGAAAACTCACTGAATTATGCATGTTTCAATAAAACTTGCGCATAATCGAGCGTGAAACTTGCGCATTCGCCCAATTTTTAAATCGTACTTTAAGTGCTTTACAATATTTCATAATTTTATTACTTTATTGTTAAATTATACATCTTTGTCAATATGTGTGTTTAATAAGTTTTAAAATTAATACGCACTGATGTGTAATTTCAATATAATAGCCATGATATTAATAAACTGACAAAAATTATATCTATTTATGTGAAAATAATCAAAGTGATTAAATCAATGTAAATAGGAATATTTAATTTGATTTTTAGTTACAATGTTATAGTTATATAAAATAATTTTAAACAAAATAAATTCAAACAATTGGAAAATTTTATTATTCGATAAATTTAAAATATTTCAATATAAAGCACGTATGTGGTTTTATTATATGATTTTACATGAATAAAAGTTCATTTCTATATTTCGTTGCCCACATTTGTTTAGTAATTAATAAAATTATTAAATTTTAATAATGGAAAATTTGCATTTGTTGTATTATAAATTAATTACCTTCTATTGTCGAAAAGTTATTGTATTTTTTGACGAAATAATTAAAATAGAAACATTTACAAATAAAAATTCAAAAGTTTTCAAAATGATATGATCAAATGCAAAAAAATTTTAATTAATTTTACTGGCAATTTCAATTATTAATTTTAAATAAAATATGTCAAGAAATTCAAAAATGTATGTATATTTTCCTCTAACAAACAATCCTTTTTAATTTAAAATGTTTGCATGATGTGAATACAAAAATATTAAAATTAAAAATGACAAATTTACATTTACAACCATCGTTTCGATTAATACAATTAAATCTGATTTGCGGCTTCTCTATTCCTTAATTGAATTAAATCCGAAACCCAATCCAAAATACAATTTCCACAACTGCATCCATTTTTAATTGTACAAATTAAATCCATGACACAATTTGGCCCGCACATTTAAATCAATATAAAGGAAAACTTCATTATTGTCAAATCCTTTTGCAGAAATTCTTCGAAAAACTGGGCACCTACGACAACGGCTTCGACATCTGGGGCGGCGAGAACCTCGAGCTCTCTTTCAAGACGTGGATGTGCGGCGGTACCCTGGAGATCGTACCCTGCTCCCACGTGGGCCACATCTTCCGCAAGCGGTCGCCGTACAAGTGGAGAACGGGGGTGAACGTGCTGCGACGAAACTCCGTCAGACTGGCCGAGGTGTGGCTGGACGAGTACGCCAAGTACTACTATCAACGTATCGGAAACGATAAGGGCGATTACGGCGACATCAGTTCTAGGATCGAGCTGCGCAAGAACTTGGGTTGCAAGAGCTTCAAGTGGTTCCTAGACAACATCTATCCCGAACTGTTCATTCCCGGAGAGGCTGTTGCTAGTGGAGAGGTACAATTATTTGGTGGTATTCTACGATGTTGGCATGAGACTTACTATATTTTAACGCTCGAAATTCAATTCTGATAATTCGAATATTCATAATTCGAATTTTATTGAGGTGATTTATTCGTATACAGTCGAGTTTGGATAACTCGAGTAATTGGCAATGGCACCTAGAGTGAGAATTGCTTGTAATTTTATCTTGATAACTTGACTGTTTTGATAATTCGAATAAAATATTTGGCAATAAATTCGATAAGTCAAATTTTTGAAGAGAATATCTAATTCTGCTTGTTCAATTTTTATAGAATTCTACGATTATATGGCTAGTTCTTATTATAAAGGAATAAAACGGAACGTTTTCAGTTCCGCACTTTTATTTACTATATTTAGATATCATATTTAAATAAAATAAAGTTTTGTTTGTCAAAAAAAATATTGGTAAATTTTTAAAATATGACTGAGTAATAAAAAATCAGGACACACAATATATATGGCGCAGGAAAACGTAAATAAACTTTAAATATTCATAAAAATGCGTAATAAGTAACGTGTATATAGGTACTTGACAATATATATTTATATATCGGCTGAAAACCGTTGAATATCTATAATAATAAACATTATGATGTTAACATTATTTTACTAATAGGATAATGAAAAATAACTAGGAAAATGAAATTATTAAACACAAATTTTCATATTTAGTGTTTATTTAGAAACAACTAATCACAAAATTTAACCGTAAGGTACTAGGGATCATCAACTTCAAAATTGTCACTTTTCTGTCTAACCGGATTCATACAAGTGACAATTTTGAAGTCTTTTACTAATAATACAAAGACACTATATTTCAATGCAACGTTAATGTTTTATGTGATATTTATACTAAGTATATTAATCAAAAAATTAATAATATTTATAATATCCAAATATTGTTTGTATGAGAAATGCAGCAACAGTGCCCGTATTTAATTTATTTGTGGTTTTCTTAACTGAAAGGAATGTGATACACAATTCGAGTCTTGTTTTAGCAAAAGTGTATTGATACTTACTTAGATACTTAGATATAATATTTTTGATTTATGTTCTTTACCTATTATTTCGGTAGAAAGCTTGTGTTTTGTAAAATCGCCCAACAATTTTGCTCATGTTTAGGCATTTTTCTACAAAAAGATATTTTCTAACCTCGCTGAATTTCAGTGCCCAAATAAAAACCAATTAATTTCTTATTCCAAACTTAAAATAAATGTGAAATTTTAAAAAAACTATGGAGATATGAGTTGAGCTCCCCAAAATTCCTTCACTGTAAGAATTAGCCATATACACATTGCATTGTATGAGAACTGCTAATACTGATCTGAAAAAAATTATTTAAGAAATTTTGAAAGACAACAAAAATAGTCATATTATTATTTATATTTTATTTTAATATTTTTTCTGCAGTTGTTCGATCAATAGTTTCTGAGATATGACCGATGTCTAATCATACAGTTTGAGTGTGTTTGAAAAATCTAATTGTCAAATATGTACTCAGATTTTTGAATATATAAATAAATCACTTTTGTAAAATCTGAATGTTCGAATAATAAATAAATTAAATTACTGTACGTAATTTAATGTAAGCATATAAATGTTACTTAATTGAATATTCGAATATCCATATTCATTTTCGAATATTCAAATAAATTAACGAATTCCAATTTCTTAATTTTAAAAATTGCGAGTCGTTTAAAATATAATAAAGTAAGATACATAGGCGACATATATTTTATAAAGCTGTCTAAATTTCCAGTTTTATTGAAAAAAAAAAAAAATGTTTTAAACATCTTGTCAGCCCCGTAATCCTTCAGGATTATCCTTGATTATTAGCACGAGTACAGTGTTGTTTTTAACCGGCAAAGAAATGGATTTGTTTTAGTTAGCGTTAATAAATCACCTGGAGCAACAGCGTCCCGAAAAGGAACGTCTGGAGATTATCTCCGTGAGATAAACGACGAGTCGTACTAATCGACCCGAGGGATGCGTAATAAGTCTTGAATGGGGACAAGGGGAAGAGTGTGCCAATTAAGGAACGCACGTCTCGCGTGCAAATCCCGGGGAATTTGCCCGATATTTCCGGTTAATCCCGCCGTTTCGTCACTACGCGGAGGAAATCGGGCGGTTTTGTCATCCGGTCATGTTTGAGAAATTTATTAGTGTGTTAAATTTGTTTTCCGAGATTTATTAAGTTTCTTGTTACGTTGAAAGTTGTTTGTGTTACGCAAACATTGCTTGCGTTCAAACAGAACAATTTCGGAATTAATAAAAATAAACAGAAAGTCATAAATCCGTCACGGCCACTCTAAATGAAAAAAGGAAAACTTTTCGTGCCGAAATTCGTCTCATTTTCGGTCCTTATTTGGCCTTCAATCAACCAGGAGGAGAAACGGATAGGTAACTTTTAAATCCGGTCCTCGTTTGCAGGAACGTTTAATCGCAAAGTTGTACTAAACTTTCGAAGCTAGTTGGTGTTTAATTAAGTACATTTTCGCACACATGTTTTGTGCCGCCCCATTGATCGCACCGATTTAAGTATAAATCACGAAGTTTATGTGGCGGATTGTTGATTTTCGAAAGAGGAGTGGAATCACAGCCGTATGAAAATGCGTGTCGTCGTTCTGGTCTTTTTGTGTTTTGATCCTGACAAATTGAGCGTAATGCCCCGTTCCGCGGCCATCGCTCATGAAAACAATTTTGACGGGACGCCCGAACGCTCGAGCGATTTGTTACCGATGCCGTGATGCATGGCGGGCTTTTATTGGAATAAGAATAAGCTCGTTTCCGTCTCCTCGATAAATGTTACAGTTTACGGTCCGTGGGGGATTTCGGACCGTTCGTCTTTCCTTTCGGACGTCCTTTTGAATATTTCAAAGTCTCTCGACTTCGACGCCGATTTAATCGGACGTTGCGTTATTGGACAGTTGAGGCGATCCGATTTCGGTAGAGTTTTATGTAAATATTGTGTCCTTGCGACGGTTTTTTTACCAGTCGGAAACTGTTTAAAAGGGAGCGCTTGATGAATTGGGGCCTAAACAAACAGGATTGTGGTTTTATGATGGGGTTTACTGTTTTATACAAACAATTTCACTCACTTTCATAAAGCAAAGCTGTTTTATGCGAAAGATACTCCTAAATTAAACCGTAAAAAAATGTATGTAACTGTAGATATATGTATGAATGTGTATACATGAAAATATCATAAAAGTAGCAAATCAAAGATTTTACAACACTTTAAAATTTAAATATAAACAAAAATAACATTCATTTATTACGATATTTTCATTAGTAATCATGAAAATATAAAAAATCGTAAAAAACTGGTAAAATAAGGAATATTAAGGTACACGAAAAAATCTTTAATAGTTTAAGTAAATAAATAGTAGTAGAAATTAAATTAGAAAAGAAAGTATACAACATAAAAATGTATCAAATTCTCCATAATTAATTTTTCAATGTACTTCAAATAACAATTGTACCAATAAAAACTGATGAAACTGAACTAAACAGAGAAGAAAATAGACAGCAATAAATGTACCAGATTTTATATAATAAATTTTAAAAGTATTAAGATAAGCCTATAAAAATTATAATGAAAAGTAGTAAAATATTTGAACTTGTAAATTGAGTAATTAGATAAGAAAATCAATAAACTGGTAACAATAAATTTGATAATTTTTTAGAATTAAAAAAAAGTGATAATATTGTGAAATGATAATTATTGATTTTTTTAAATGACAATTTATTTAATGGGACAAAAATAAAAAACAAAAAAATTGACAAATTTTCAAAATAAAAAAAATGTAAAATTGAGAAATTGGTAAATGGTCTACTTAAACAAGATTTCAAATAAAACATTGTAAAAATTAAACAAAAAACTATAAAGTTATTATAGGAAAAAGGATAGTTTATCCAAATTGACAAAATACACACAACATAAAAATGTTGATTTCAAATAAGTATAATAAAATAGTTTAGATAAGAGCAAACTTACATTAGTTTATTATGAAATTAGTAAAAGTGTAACTAAATCTGTGTAAAAATTTTTAAAAAATTGTAAAATTTTCCTAACAACAAAACAAAATATTATTTACTATCTATATATAAAATTATGAAACTGGTTAAGTTAGATTACTTAGACAAAAAATCAAATAAAATAATTTGAAAAATCAAACAAAAACTGTAAAATTATTAAAAAATTTACTGACTAATATTTCAAAATATTCTAATGAAGACAACTAATGAAATCCAAGAAAATATCGATTTATACAAAATAATTTTGTGTAACAAGTTAATGTCTTGTTCTACATGAACGCTCCTCATATATACAACATACAGAATCAACATAAAACAAAAACGGTGACATTAATGCAGGGTGGATAGTCATTGGCGTTGTCGCAACGTTTCGCCATTTCCTGGCTTTGCAGCAGGAGCCGGACACTTTCTCGCCCCTACCCCTCAATTACGATCCGGCAGGTCAGATGCAGCGGCCGACTGAAGCGCTTCCTATTTACAATTACTGTCAGATGGCAGATAAGAGCCGTAAATTACGCAACACGTCCGATCGCATCCCCGCACCACCGACGACCGGATAATGCCTCACTCGGGAACACGCCAAAGTCCCCCGGTTTTAATGACGCAAAAATCGGAATACGCTCCGGATAAATATTAATAGCGGGGAAAAGCGATTTATCGCCAGATAACTTTTCCGTCAGGCATTCCGGGGTCGAAAAATAGACGAGGAAAACAGTTTTCCTATTATAATTCCGGGAGCGGCGGCCCGTGCCTAATCCTGAGTGATTGTGCGAACCACTTGTGCCGAATGCCATCCGCAATCCATTCCCCTTTTTCATCCTTCGTGTAATACATCTCGTTTTTTTTCCTCGCAGCCGCGTACGAAACTCCCTAACTAAACAATAACCGCCCGGCTTGCGTTGTTGTCGCATAATTTGAAGTTACGGCGACTCTAATGAGGATTTACGGGCCGTTTTAATTTCGCTACCCTTTCTGCTACCTGAATCTGCGAATCTTTGCTTACGGAGGAGAAGGAGAAGGGTCATTTCGGAAATTAAGCTAATGCGCCATGCGTCATTTAAACGAGAGACATTCCGAATGGGCCCAAGATTTTCTTAATGTGCCCATTATAACTGTACCGGGATTATTCGCTTGGGGACGTCTGAGTGCTCAAGGGTTAAAGTTAAAAGCACCAACGACAAATCCGGATAATTTATGAAACGAGACACTAACAGAAACGATTCCTTTGCATTAAAAGCTATCAAATAAAATCAAATAAACCTGTACTAAAACAAATCCATTTGCTAGTAGAGGTGATGTTTAAAAATTGTTGTGCCTCACTTTGCTCGTGTACCAAGACACTAAACCACTTTGCCAACAGTTCCGCAACTTGGGCCACGGAGGAAAAACGTGCCTGGACTCGCCGGCGAGGAAGAGTGACCTGCACAAACCGGTCGGGTTATACCCGTGCCATCGACAAGGCGGAAACCAGGTAATTGTCGCAAGACATCCCTTAAACCATTTTATTTTTCCTTGCAGATCTCATCGTACGACCGCAAAATTTGTCTGGACTCGCCGTGCAAACCGGAAGACCTCCACAATCCGATAGGTCTGTGGCCGTGCCACGGCCAGGGCGGTAACCAGGTAAACTCGTGGGGGCGATGGGCCAAATTTTTCTCCTTACCTGGACTGTGGATGTGGGTCTTTTGGTTTCATTGTTAATAATTCGTAACGTTTTAACGTTCTCGTCGCGCTGTTTATGTAACAACTGTCTTCCAAATTTAACCCGTTACTGTTTGTACATACATTTACAAATCAGTGGAATGCACTTAACAAACAACCTTGTAAATATTTTACTAATTAATTAATTATTTAAAACTATCACCAGGCAGGTACGTATCCAACGTAAATCGCATGTAAATAAACTACTCCGAGAACTTCAGAAAACAGAAAAGTGTGGCGTTAATATATTGTTGGTTGCAAAGTGCTGGCGCATCGTCCGCACGTTTTGCACTAATTGCGGTTTGTTTGCCGTGCCCCCATGATGCGGTTGCGGTCCCGCGCGCTCAGCGAAATTTCGACGTCTTTCGAGCCCCCAGAAAGTTTTACGGTACACTGGCTCCAATAACGATTAATCGCAGACCGACACATTCATCAAACGCCGAACGTATTTCGGTCGATTTATAATCCGCATTATAAGATACACATAAAATCGCTGGAGAAGGTTCAAAACCAATTTCTTAAGTCTATATTACAAAGAAAATAGTGTAACTACTCGCAATAGTAGGACTTGTATGAACTATATGGTTATCAAACACTAGAACAAAGAAGGATTACCTCAATACTTGTAGTCCTTTATAAATTGTTGAATAACATAGATAATGTATATTTACTATCTTATTCTTCAGAACAATCGTGGGAGAAACCGTTTCTACTTATATGTATTTGCTTCCACCAAGAACAAATAATTTCACTTCATTGCAAAAATAGAAACTTTCTCTTTTTTTTTAGGATAATTTAGATGTATGAATAAGAAAAAACGTACTCATTTTTTCTAATTTGGGCTATTCACCTAGATAACAGCATATTTGTGTTTTCTATTTACAATTATACTTAAGCTAATGTACAGAGTGGACAAATTAACACATCATAACCATTATATAATAATTGATCATTATTAATATTTTCTAAAAATGGATAATATAAATGTATAATTGTATTTTTACATAAAAATGTTTCCTTACGAATTATCCTAAATAAAGTAAAAATATTTTAATTCTAAAAAAATGCAAATTTAGTAACACTTTATTTTTAGATACATTAATGCATTTCATTAGGTATTTTCACCTCTACTTCTTATTATAAGCACACTCTGTTGTGATCCAAATTATCCCATATTTCGAGAATTAGACGCCCCACTTCCTCAAAGTCCTTAGAACGGTTTGGATGATACGTTAATCGTGTGCCAAGCATGTCGCAAATACGTTCGATGGGGTTAAGATTTAGAATTCGAGCTTTAGGCCAATATAAAGAATATATGGCACGACATATTCATCAAGAACTAGGGAACGTTCTGTTAACCAAATGTCTCCCCACACCATAACTGCGCCTTCGCCAAATAAGTAAGTTACATTGGGAATATCTCACTTTTGGCCGTCGAAACACACGAGTCCATCTATGGCATGTATACGTGCAAAATATATACTTACTCCTAAAGAGAATTTGTTCCCAATCTGCTTCTACCCAATTGACGTGCTCTCTAGCAATACTTAGCCCGGCTGTGTGCTGGTCCACGGTTACTGCCGGGTCTTTAGCAGAAACAAGATTATATAAATTATCTTCCCTAATACGTTGTCGAATGTCAGAAAGTTGCTGCTGAATTTTTGTGTTAAAAACAATAGGTGGTGCATTAATTTCTTGAACCAGTGCATTCCGTTGTTTAAGTAATTACATTACTCGTACAACGGTACTTAATTTGTTGTGATCGGGTGATAATTAGATGAAAGTTCAAATTTATTAAAATTTTTGGTACAATTCAAATAAATTAAAAACTGAGAATTTAGCAGCAAATTTAAATATTAATCTTTCCTTCTTAATCTCTTAATTAATTAATCTTAACGTTTTTATTTTTTATCAGATCTTGGTCTGCTAGGACTCGATACGTTAAATTAAAGATGCATGAAAACTCACTCAACAAATATTTGCAAAATGGGAAATTTCTAATGGCACATCGTTAATCATTTAACATTGTAGCATTACGAATATCCAAAGTACTCGAAATATAAAAACACTTGAGAGATTAGGCTGCAAATTCCGAATGGTCCAGATCCTTTGGGTTTGAAGTGAACGAACGGGGTGTTTGGTGGTGGCCATAAATTATTTGGGAACGGGGGTGGGTCCACCGTTGCGGTTTGGATTCTCCTTCGGTTTCGTACACGTAAAATCAATTAATCCCGGCGACACCCCCGCCTTTTGGGGTTTCGCCATCCAAAAAGACAAACGAATCGATACAAGGCCTTAAAATAATCATTTCGGCTGAACCGTTTGCGTTGTTAACATTTGAAATTCTGACATTTAAGTCTGCCAAGGGAAAAAACTAAAGTAGAAAAAAAACTGTCGACGTGGCATTTTACATTTTTCCAACATCAGGTACATCTGCCTCGCGTTTACAGTTTACTACTGGCTGCCGGCACGGGCCTTGAATTATTAATGGCCACCGTCGCTCGTTTATATCGCGAAATTTGCGCACAAATCAATTTCCATTCACGTTTTTCTCCCGTTAAATTAATCATCTCTCAGTTTTAAGATCGCCCGCCAACGAATCAGGATTCATAAAAACACTGGCAGAAATCGACGATCGGCAGTTCAGGTCCTTTGTGCCCGTCAGAAATTTAAATTGCGAGTGTTGTTTTGGCTTTGATCGTTTTTAATTCAATTTGCGGCGCACAATCTCGCGGGAGCCCGTTCTTTGATATCTCCACTCTGCCACAAATCGGGCAAGTTTTTACATCGCTTTCGGCGAAAAAAATTCATTTTAATATAACAATTGAATATTTCACGTTAATAGGTGTTGTAAGAATTTTCGTAAAACCTTTTTATTTTTATGTTCTTTTCATCAGATAAAATAAATTCTCTTTTGTTTCATAAAATTGACTGTTCAGGAAAATAAAGTACTAAAAATACTCACTTAATTTATAAATAAATTTACAGTTAATGTTTCCACTTATTAAGTCATCACCAAACGTCAATCGTTAAAAAATGCCTCAACGCAACCTTTAAGGATGAAGTCAAAAGATTTAGAATTTTTTTAATAGTACGGTACAGTCGAATTTCGGTAATTCCATGTTTTGATAACTCAAATGTTTTGCTAACTTGACAAAGAAAATTTTGGATTAAATTTTGGATGTCGAATTTTTGGAGTGCTTTTCAAAGGATTTTAATGTCTGACAGAAATCATATTAGCCTGTAACGATTTATACAAAAAATAAAATAAAGTGTTTAGTTTCATCTTTTTCAATGTTACCTGTTACCTCAATATGAATAATGAAATGTCTTATATGCACCTCTAATTACCCAGCAAAGAAAAAATGATTATTCTGGTAAAGTCGTGGTGTTAGGCTCCTTAACATCCACCTTATAATTTAAAAATGTTGTTTACATTTATTTAAGATCACTTTTAATATTTCTAAGGACCTCAACCATTTGACACCTCGACATATTTAAGTTAATTTGTAGTTTATTAAAGTCTAAAGGATTTTCTTAATTCCCTGATACCATTACTAATATGTATAACTAAATTCAATTTTCTTTTTAGGAAAAAAAAAACAGATTAGATCCTTAAAATTTATATAAAAGAAAAGTTTCTAATAACTTTTTTTGCTTTAAACATGACTTAAATAATTTCTAAATTTTAAATATAATTTAGAAACAGGTTAGACTTTTTAGTGTCAGTGGTTTTATGTGAAAGAATTTGCCAAATTTGAAGAAAATTAGTATGAAAGTTATTTCTACAAATTGATTTGAAAAGTTAGTGGCTACTTTTGAGTTTTCAGACACTCTGTATATTATAATACATATAACACATACGTATATATATTAAGAGCAATCATGTAGGAAATGTGCAATAAAAAAACAAGTGGTTACAATTTCATTTATCCTCACGACGAAGATTAGTTTCCGTGATACAGTAATAATGAAGTTTTGCGAACAATATTGACAATTAGAAGGCTTATAATTAACAGTTGTATTGTGAGTTGTTTTAATGGCATCCAGCCGTAAAACGCGGGTTGGCTCCCCGGGCTCCGAACGGCCCTAAATTCCCGGATCCGCGTTTATTATGTCCAGACAATTATCAGAGTAAATTATCGGGAGAACAAGACGCCGTGGGAACAGTCTGTTCTGTTGTGCCGCCTCCAATGCAATTATAACCGGGAAGTTGAGGGGGCTAATTCGCCCCCCGGTCTTTCTGCGCCGCTTCGAGATCTTAAACGTTCGTCCCCGTCCCCCCGGTTTTCTGTTTATGTAAAACTCCGTGAAATTAAACGAACTCAGTCTGAAATTATGACGGAGACGTCGTTCGGATAATTGGTTTACCAACCGTCCGGAATCTGATGTTTTTCCATTCAATTAACAAAACGAAACTCGTTCGACTGTTCGCAACTGCACAAATTTCTCTGATGAAATTAATAAACGTTGGAGGGAGAAAAGTCTTGCGGTGGTCGGATCCATTTGTAAACACAACACATCGAGATTATCCCGCGGGACTGCTGCATATCAAACGAGTCGGAAATCAGTCCGGCACGTCCGGGCGTTCGTCCGGAATCACGCTGCTTCAAAGTCGACTTTTACCGTGCGCTCGTCTTTGAACTCCCGAAAATGACACGGCATAAAATCCGCAGATCGGACAAAAAAGGCATTTTCGCATGAACGTGATCCCGTTTTTCGGGGGGTGTTGTTTATCGCTTCCTTTTTTTTTTTTTTTTTTTGTTTTTTTTTTTATTGAGGCGCAATCAACGCCCTGAATCGAACGTGTCCCACGTAAAGTTTGTCTTGGCCCGGTTCGAGGCTATAAACATTTCGATGCAGTTAACAAACTGCTGATTTATTTCGTCCACGGTTTCATGATAAATTCAGCGGGTGAAAATGCTGCAGAAGCGCGGGAAACGGTTTAATTAAGCCCCGGTTTGGATTCGCGGTCAGTCTCTCGCCCTGGAGATCATTAAAACAAACACGAACGCGGGATATTAATAAACCGGGTCCAATTAATTGTGCGCTTGGATTAACACCGCCCCATCGTCGGACGTGATTGTTTCGATATTTGTCAATTATTTTTTAACATAATAATTAAACCTTCTTTTTATTTGCGTAGTAAGTTTGATGTTAATATGCATGAACAATTTTTTCTTTTTCTAATTCCCTGTTGATATAATATCCTCAAAATGTATGCCCTATTCTAAGTTTTTGAAATTACTCTAATGCGAAAAACCATATATTATTTAGGAAAATACCAGTTGCTAATGGATACAGTGAAAAAAGAAGTACAGCATCTGCATTTCTAACAGTTGCATCAGCAGTAACACAAACATAAGATGAACTTTATACACTATTCATGGTCAGTTTAGTTCTTAGTAAGACTTTCTAATTAGGTCCACGTAACATCGTTTTAGAAAAGTATTTTTTATGGTTCTAGCTATCTAGTTTTCCATTTCTTCTGCTTAAGCAATAAAGCCCAATATGTAAAAACTAATGTTCATTATAATCGGAACTGCTTTTAGCGAAAATAAAAATCAACAATTAATTAAATACTAATCACGACAAAAATAAATATTAGCAGAAGCCACTTTTTGGACACAGAAAAGTTTAATTTGGTTAAATTCTTAGGTGATAGTCGTTTACATTTAACGTGTAAAAACTTAATTTTACCTATTAAGACTGAGTTGGTTTTTATAGTGGTGAAGACTAGAAACAGAAACGCTTTGAAGATTTCATATCATTCCAAGTATTCAATACTGCAATTTATGTATGTACTACTGAAGCTCCAAAGTATGTAAGAAAAATATAAAGTCAATACTTTCCGAGAGTGCTTTTTATACTATAGAAGAGTTTGGTCATGCATCTAATTTTACACTGTATTCTTTCTCCCTTTAGTACCATAAGTATCACATACCATGTTTATGGAGTCAATAAAATTAATAATTAAACTTTTTTCTATTTGTATAGCTTGAAGTAACATCCAGACATACGTTTAAAAATACATGAACCATTTTTTTTTTAATTTTTTTTACTTGTATAGTAAAATTAAAATAACATTCATACATATAGCTCAATATATAAAAGTAAATTTTTTGTGAACTTCTCTCCTTAATGTGGTATCGAATATGTAATTAGTTTCTATTTTTATAATAAATTTGAAGTAACAAAATATATTTCAGTATACGTGAACAATTATTTAGGATTTTTTTCTGTTGAAATTTACTGATGTGGTATTGAATTGATTTTGTTTCATTACACTTAATTAGTTCGACGTATGCCAATTATTATCTACTAAACAAATATTCTTTCTATTTGTATAGTAAGTTTGATGTAACATCCAGACATATATTTCAATATAGCTGAACAATTTTTTTTTGTGTATTTTTCGAGTAAAATTCCCCTTTGACAGGGTATCGAACTGTGTTTGGTTAATTGGCGCAGCGTCGCGACGCACCGAAACCGCCACCACTACGGGTCGTCGGTAACAAGCCAATTCCTCGTCTCCGACCGCCACTCTCGAGTGCCAGCACAACTTTTGTCCCTTTGTTCGACTCCGATGCGAAAAGAGTATATGCGACACCCGCCTCGGGGACGAAACGACACTCGAGACCTGCACAAAGACCACCTCCTTAATTTATACGACTAGAACGTGCTTGAAAAATTGTTTTACGTTAATTTTTTGTACGGGCGTAATTGAAATGTTGTAGGAAACGTATAAACCAACCGGTTTATTTAAACTGTGCAAAAGTTGGAGACTGAAACTCGGACAATAATTCCAGGAATAATTCGCAGAGACCGGGAAAACTGTGAATGGAATTTTCGACGTCGACACAATTAAATTTGAAATTGCGGTTCCGCAACGTGCATGCATTATATTCTAGCAATAAAAATGCGTCCGGTTCATAGTTTAATTGGGTCCGTTTCTTGTTTTCCAGTTCTGGATGTACAGCAAAACCGGAGAGATTCGCAGGGACGAGGCGTGTCTGGACTACAGCGGCCAAGAAGTCATTTTGTATCCGTGCCACGGAAGCAGAGGTAATTTTCGGCTTGTGTATTTAGGGGATTGGAGTGTTGAATTGTTTAGGCTTTTCCTAACAATTTATTCAACATCTGTTTATCCAGTTTTATGTTCCAATTAGATTCGTCTCCATTCTTTTGAACTCTTGACTTGACCGAGTGCATAACTTGTCGACAATATTCACCGGCTGTTGTTTCAGGAAACCAATACTGGGATTACGACTCGGATACGTATTTACTGCGGCACGGCAGCAGCAACAAGTGCTTGGAGATAAACGAATCGAAGACGAAACTGATAATGCAGCACTGCGATCCGAATTCGTTGAGCCAGCGCTGGAAACTGGAGAACTACGACCGCAGCAAACTGTGATCCGCTTCTGGAACGATGCTGATGAACAATATCATTTTTGCGACCGTGTACAGTTTTATTGAGGCAATTTAGTGCGGGGAAAATCGATAATATCAACGGGAATCGGTGCATATCTTCTAATCCTGTAACGTTCACATATCTGGGAATCACCCCGCACCTCTCAATTTTTCTATTTGTATATATTGATCATTTTTTGTCTAATTTTGTGTCGCTGTTTTTAGGTCGAATCATATTAGTGTGGTGACTTTGCTCGGCCCCCCCAATAATTCCATATACATATCCTATTGATTTTAGTGCTCAATATTATTACTATACATTCCAATTAATTTTTATATATACTATAAAAAAACGAAAGAACTTGTTGTACTTAACTAAGTAATAAGACTGTTTTTGTTTGTATGATTCCATGAATAAATGTAAATAAAAAGTAAGAAAAGATTCCGGAAAAGATTTCTCATCCGAAAAGGGTTGGAGATCAATAATGTGGAGGCCCCATCTGTCGTCGATCCAGGGTTTAGAGGATGCTTGGCTATAGTTCCCTGTTTTCGCATCTATCGATTCAGTTTTTACTAGTCTTCCAACCCTGGACGATGTTTCTATTAAATTATTATTATTGTTTTTTTACAAACATGTGATATAAGTTTGAACGATCCGTGTTCTTGTTTATTTCCTGTAGATACACGTCAATTACAACAGGAATAACAGATGTGTTCAATAGTAACGAAATTTTAGTCCTTTATTGTTTTTGCTCAATATTTTTCGGATCTGTTAATATATATAATTTTTTTTTTTTAAATTTCAAGCCATATTTTGTGTATATAGGGTGATGTTATTTGATTTAGAATTTAACATATTAAAAACCTCCCGATGGATGTATTCATATTGTACTTAAGCGAGAGTAAATGAAAAGTTTATGTATTTATATTATGTAGGCCAGTGTATTGTATTTTTATAATGTGCCTTAATTTTTTCTGTATATAAAACGTTAATAAATATTATGTTGATATTTTATGTGAGTTTTATTCTTGTTACGTAACTTTAAATGGCTATTAATATTTTTTAAATTGGTTGTTTCACGGAACTGATAATGAACAATTTAAGTACAAATGAATATTTATTTTATTACCTTTATTTACAAATTCAATTTGATCGTAGTTTATGGAAAAACCTGAGATATATCAAATTGATTAAAATTAATAAATCCGTTAATCAATCTCAATTTAACATTTAATATATGTACTGAAACATAATTAATCATTATTGCAAGCCATCATGTCATTTTCAAAAATGTCCAACTGATTATGTAATTGTAGTTTTCTACATCATCCAATATATATTATTGTTGTCATGTTTTTAAAATTTAACTCGAAAATATATATATATTAATAAAATAATTTAAAATTAATTTGTCCCCATCGATTATAATTAATTTAACGAACAACAATAACAAACACCCTGGGAAAGACAAAGTTCATCGCATCGTTATTTTGAAGCAATAAAAATGAATATTGGTAATTATTTTATGGTGGCATATTTACAAACTTACTAGAAAACATTTCATTATCGTCGTCAGATAACATTAACGAATGCCAGAAGAAATATTTAGCGGATCAGTCAATTGAATCGAATACCTTGCACCATACGAATCGTCATGATAATAACGCAACAAATAATTGTTGGTCGTTTTGTTACTAATCCCCTCTATCAAAGTTGAAGTGTTGAACGAAACCGACAAATGTCCCAGTGATCAACTGTTGCGACATGGATGCACAGCTACAACCTCGTAATATATACATGTAACTAATGCACTTTCTATTCCGTTTCGATTTGTCGTCGGACCAAAAGTGAACGCACCGCACACAAACTGGGGTGAACTTTGATAAGATTAGTTGTGAGTAAATAAGAATTGACTATTGGACAATGAAACAGTTTTGAGTCTTAAAACAACCTCGAAGAATGAAGGTAAGACTTTTTTTTACTACAGTATACATGGGTATATGTACACATTTACCAAATCGCACATGTACAAATATTTATTTAATTTTATTTTTTACTGGAATTTATTATAAGGAACAGTTAATAAACATTTATAATTATAATTATCAATGCATTGTTAATTATTCGCGTACTTCCCAACATCTTTTGTATCTATTATTAGGCCTTAATCTGTGATAATGAATTCAAACAATATTTTCTTTGACTTTCACAACCATGACATGCTAAAACCAGCGTTTAATTTTGGACTGATTTACAACTTGTATGTTATGATGATTTATGTTATGTTTAAAATAAATAATACAAAGTTATAATTAACATTATCATTATATAGGATCAGATTATTTAAATAAGTTAAACTCGTAATTGAATTGAAGAATAAATGTTTTCGTACCACACAATTATTTAAGGTTGAAAATTTGGATTTTCTATATCTTTCGCAATTTCGTCAACAATTTTAATTCTGTTAATACAAATATTAAATAAAAAATTATTTTAACATAAGGTAGAGCAACCAGAGAAATAAAAAAAAAAACTAACTGAATATTAAGATGTCCAAGATGAATCATTAATTTAAAGGCATTTTTAACAGACTCAAAATAACTGATCAGTTAAACTGGTACCACATTGAGCAAGAAGAGAAATTTTAAAACTAATTGAATATTAAAATGTCGAAGTGGAATGTTTTAACAAGAATTTTATAATTTAAAAGCATTTTAAGAGTAAAAAAACAGACAAAAATAATTGATAAGTTAAATTGGTACAAGGCAAATGATCAGAGGAGGTTTATCACCAGTTAATGGTAAACCAAGCACGAAGGATAATCGCTGATTTTAAACAGTTCGAGGCGCGACACAATTTCATTTTTATTGCCAATTCAATTTTGATTTACTGCGTTTATTTACGATTTCGGAATAAAATCGTTTTGTTTCAACTTTAAGTATCCGATAATGAGTTAATTGTGAAATTTACTCCGCTTAATCCTTGAGTATCGCAAAAGTTATTAAAACATATTCATACATTATCTATTTGTGTACAAGTTAATTGCTTGTATTCTTGAGGAATTGCAAATTAGTAAGTAGTTACTGGATTTGACCTTCTTGAAACTGCACAATATTATTAAGCATTTAACATTATTATTAAAAAAATTAAATATCCCATAATAAATTGTGAATTCTGTCTAAAATCAAAATAAACACATATATAGGCGAATTATTCGATTGGGGTGCAATTAAAGCATCGTGCGGTATAAAAATTATGGTGTTTACTCCCGATATCCGAGGTTGATTTAATTCCGTCTCGAATTAAGGAAGTGGCATTCATTAACTGCCACTTATGTCATTACGCGAAAGCGTGCACGTGAACATGTGATTCTGGTAGAATAAAAAACGATTTTTGAATGGATTCGATAATGCATTCGGGGACTTTTTTACCACGTGTTTCTTTTACGGATTATTAATCGCTCATATAAATTATTACGGATGTGTGAAGCATTTGAATTGTGGTGTATCACAATCGACGTTTTAAATTTAAAATATTTTATCTACCTATTTATAAATACTTAACAATGATTCAGTATTGACAAAGAATAGAGATTTTTTATGAATGACTAAATCTTGTACAAATTTTTTAACGTATCATCTAGTGAAATGTTAATTTTATTAAACAATTTAAGTATAAACAAAAACGTATTAAATGATATGCACATCTGAACATAAATTATAACTGGTCAAATTATTCTTATGTTTATAACAGTCACTTGATTAAATATTTTGACTAGACTTTTGAGGCCCGCTACTGTGCAGAGCTTAACTTAATTCCCAAAGATTAACAAACTACAAAAGAATTGTTTCATTGCTCGAATCATGAAAGTAAACAAACCGAAGATTGTAAATAAAAAGTACTTTGCAGGTGAATTTAGAGACAGTTTAGTGGAGGCTATGAACGTATAATTTTCTGTGCACTATGGATCGTTCTGTGAAAGACAGAAGAAAAACGAACCCGAGGGATAAAGCCAACATTTTATCTCTTCTAACGTTTTCGTAAGTAGCATTATTGTATGCTTGTTCTAGTAATTATCTACAATTTATTTAATTCTCATAAACGATTGAATAAATAACAAATCAATCGGATAAACAACCATTAAAAACAGTGATTACCATTGTTACGAGTAAATTTATTTTAGTATATCAAGGTCTTTCTCTCAGGTACACAATTCGAATATTTAAAAAAGCTTTCAAAAACGACTTGGACGATGAAGACTTGTACGAAGTGGTTAGATCCTGCGAGTCCAAAAAAATGGGCGACAAAATGGAAAACGAGTACAACCTGCTCAAGAAGAAGAACAAGAAGCCGTCGATTTACAGGCTCATTTGGAACGGTTTCGGCACAACTTATTTGATGCTGGGCTTCGTTCACCTTTGCTGGAAAATGATGAACAGCGTTTTAGAACCAGAAGCTCTGGGAAAAGTTGTGTCGTACTTCAAAAATGGAGATAGTGAAAGGATTAGCAGGACAAATGCGATTTACTACGCGTTGATTTTGATCGGATTAAAAGTGGGACATTGCTTTTATTTCCAGAATTATATAATATGGTTGCAAACACTTGCTATACAAATTAGAACGTCGTTTTGCTCATTGATCTACAGGAAATCCCTACGATTGACTCCCTCAGCTTTTCTTGATGTTAGTTTGGGTAACATCGTTACTTTGATAACGAAAGACGTCCAAACCTTTGAACATTCGATATGGTTGTTCAACGATTTGTGGATTGCTGCCATACAAACCGGGACCATTTGTTATCTGATTTATTCGAGAATGGGTTTCACATCCTTTATTGGAGTCAGCATCTTGTTTTTGGTGATGCCGTTACAAAGTAAGTAAAGATTTATTGTTAATGAAAATTATGTAATTATGTAATGCAGAACTTGATTGTTAATAGAGATTAAATAAACTCAGTCAAGGTCGAAAATACATACAAAAATTACATCCGCCTTTGAATGTTGCTAAACATAATTTTGACAATATTAATTTTGTGAATTATTCATTGGAAATACTCATGATTAAACAATCATAATTTTTTACAGTTTTTATGGGAAAAGTAGTAGGAAACTTGCGATTAAAAATTAACAAAAAAACAGACGAGAGGCTACAAATAACTCAGGAAAGTTTGTCAGCAATTAAAATAATAAAAATGTACGTCTGGCAAAAATTTTTTGAAGGTAAAATCAGCGCTGCCAGAAAGTAAGCCACTAAATTGGAAAATAAACAATGTTTTACCCTATTAACTTTTTAGAAATGAAATAAACTTTTTGCTTAAAAACTTCTTCCTTAAATTCATTATTGTTATCCTGGGATTACTGTGTTCCAAGTTAGGATTTTATGTCCTGATCATGTGCTACGTCTGGATGGGCAATATTACAAGTGCCGAACTCATCTTCTACGTTTTCAGTCACTTTCACACCCTTCAACATGCTATTGGTATCACTATTTTTAACCCTTATCACCATCAACGTTATTCATAAAAATATTTTTTAGGAATAATTATTCCATTCGGTTTGGGAAGAGTTGCGGAATTGTTGGCAGCTCTTTCTCGTTTGAACCATATTCTTCTGGCGGAAGAATTGGAAAAGATACAGGACGAAGATGACGCCTATCCTGTAAAAAATCCAAAGATTGAAGTCAAAAATATCTTGGTTAAGATCAAGGAAAAGACCGCAATTAACGGAATAACTCTTTCCTTTGAACCAGGTCTTACTATCGTTACGGGTCATCTTGGTTGTGGAAAAAGCTCTTTGTTAAAAACAATTTTAAGGGTAAGATTATACTGATAGAATATAAACATCTTTCTACATTTTCATTTAGGACTACCCTCTCAATTCTGGAGACTTAAACGTGAAGGGACGAATTTCTTACGCCTCCCAAGACCCTTGGTTGTTCCCAGCTTCCATCAAACAGAACATACTTTTTGGACAAGAATATAATGAATCTCGGTATAAAGAAGTTATCAAGGTAAGTTTGGCACTTATTAGAAATTACTCACTACTGAAATCAAAAATTTTAGGTTTGCGCCTTAGAATTCGATTTTGAACTCTTCGAAAATCGAGACGAAACGATCGTAGCGGACAAAGGATTGAATCTGAGTAAAGGACAACAAGCCAGGATTAATTTAGCACGAGCTATTTATAAGGACAGCGAGATTTATCTTTTGGACGACAGTTTAACCGCTTTGGATCCGCGTGTTCAAGATTACATCTTTAAGGCGTGCATTCAAGAGTATCTCAAGGAAAGAAATTCTCTTTGCGTGTTTGTGACGCATAATGCCAAACACATAGAAGCCGCAGACAAACTTGGTAATTTTTTATTAATGCCAGACATTTATGGTTCGTAATTTTGATTTTTGTTTCAGTGATTTTAGATAAAGGTGCCGTGAAATATAGTGGAAAACCCACAGAGATTGCCGAGAATGAACTGTTGAAAGCTATTGAAGAAGACATCGAGAAAAAAGAAGATGTTGCAGAGGATGTGCCAGCTGATGAGGAGTGCAAATTATTAGAGTCTGACGTGGAGATCCAAGTCAAAAAAAATATTTACAGAGAGGTCAAAAAGAAGGGAGGAGTTGACTTGAGTGTTTACAAAAGATACATACAGTTTGGAGGTGGATTTATTTTGTTTTTCGGACTGTTGATCATGTATGGAGTGTCACAATTTGCTGAAAGTTATTCATCGAAGGTTCTCAGTACATGGGTGGATTATCAACAGAACATCACAGATGCCATTCTCAAAAACCTTACAAACACAACAGATTTTATTGAGTTAAAGGACAATAACGATAGAGCTTTGAACATGTATACCATAACAACATTCTCTTCTGTTACTTTAGAAATTGTCAAGTACTATATTTTCTTGAGATTCGCAACTAGAGCTTCAGTTCACATTCACAAACACATGATTAAAAATATGATGAACGCAGTTATGTGGTTCTTTGACAACCACTTTATTGGAAATATATTGAACAGATTTTCTCAAGATTTGAACTTGGTGGATGAGCAATTACCTTCTATTATCACCCACGTAGTCAGAGTAAGTAAAATTAATTATATTAATATTTAAATGAAATATCTTAACGGAGTAGATTATTAATTGGCACTCTAAGTTTCTATAAAATAATAATAGAAATTTGCTTTAATCGATAAATATTTTAACATCTGTTCATCTGTGGCACGAGTGAAAACACGTTTAAAATAGATGTTTGCTAAAATTTAAACATTTCTTCTGCAAAAGAAATTGATTCATACATGTATACATTATTATACTAAGTACATTTATTACACATACATGATGTAACATCGATGGTTGTGGTTTTTGGAAATTTATTAAAAATGCACTCATACCACACTGTGCAGTCAGGTCTGTTAAGTTTGGATGACCAGACTTACTTTTCGGTTTTAGATTTGTTTCAGAAGTGCAGGAATAGTAATCCTGATTGCAGTAGTTAACTGGAGATTCCTGTTTCCATCCATAACGTTCTTCCTCATTTTAATTGCCCTCCGTATCATCTACATGCCAGCCGGTAGAAGTTTGAAGAGATTAGAAGCAGCCAGTAAATATATACATCTTAAAACTTAATAATATACATAATATTTTATTATTCTTTAGGTCGTAGTCCGATGGTTGGTCACCTAAATGCCTCCCTGGAAGGAATAACTACAATCAGAGCGTACAAAGCACAACAAGTCCTGAAGGACGAGTTCGATCGTCATCAAGATCTATTCACATCCGCAAACTATACATCCTTCTATATGAAACGCGCGTTTGGCTTTTACATGGATGGTTTCTCCGCCATCTACATCTCCTTAATCATCATGCGGTTCCTCCTGGTCGACACCACAGCATCCGCTGGTTCGGTTGGTTTGGTCATTACCCAAGTACTCTCTCTCGCTCAGGTAATACAGTGGGGATTGATGCAGTGGTCCGACTTGGAGAACCTCATGACATCTGTGGAACGGCTGTTAGAGTACACGAAACTGTCGCAGGAGTCCTCCGACGGACAGACGCTACAAAACTGGCCAGAAAAAGGAAGGGTGGAGTTCATGAAAGTCTCGTTAACTTACGCCAACAGTCACAAACAAGTTCTGAAGGATATCAATTTTTGTTTGGAACCGGGGGAGAAAGTTGGTATTGTCGGTCGTACCGGAGCAGGCAAATCTTCGATCATATCCACGTTGTTCAGGTTGTACAATTTCGAAGGTAAAATTGAGATTGATGGAGTTAACACTAAAACTTTAAACTTGGATTTCTTACGCAAACACATTTCGATTATCCCCCAGGATCCCGTGCTTTTTGCCGGCACGATCCGGTCAAATATGGATCCCATGACGAAGTATACCGATGCACAGATCTGGAAGGCACTGGAGAGTGTGCACATGAAGGATTCAATTGAGAGTCTCGAAATGGAAATCAAAGAAAACGACTCCACCTTCAGTACCGGTCAGAGGCAACTGATTTGCATTGCCAGGGCGATCATTCGTAAGAATATGATTGTGGTTTTGGATGAAGCCACGGCGAACATGGATCCTGAAACCGAGAACCTGATCCAGAAGACTATTAAAGACAATTTCCAGGATTGCTCGGTGTTTATTATTGCTCACAGGTTGCAGTCCGTGCTAGATTGCAACAAAGTCCTAGTTATGGACAAAGGCGAGATCATCGAATGGGATGATCCGATGAAACTTTTAGAAAACACAAAGGGTACGTTCTATAATATGGTTAAGCAAGCTGGACTTTTGGGCGTGATCGACTAATTTTAATATTTCAATCCTCACTGTGTGAGATTCTAATATTGTAAGATTGTTTATGTTGTTGTGTAATGGAGTGATCCTGACATATTGTTCTCTGTAGATTTGGAGACAGAATTCAACAAACGTAATAACACGGCTGTGATTTCTAATGAAACAAGAATTCGTCCCTAAGTATTCTTATATCATGTAACCAAAATTTATATTATATATTATTAAATGTTAAAATTAAACAATGAACAAATAACACGGCCTATTTATTTACTGATAGTATAGTATACAAAATTAGGTCATTGATTAATAATGAAAAAAGGTACAGGGTAGATTTACGTTGAAGTCGAGTGTATTTTCCATTCGGGTGGTGGCGAAAGCGTTCCCCCGTCGCGACGCCACCTCCGATACGCGACCAAGCTTCATTAAATGCGGCCACCTGCGATTTCCACGACGCCAACACATCCAATCGTTAGTGTCGCGCAGGCGCCATTTTCACTTTTACCGAGATAGAAAACTCAATCGACGACGTTGTCGAGTTGTCGTTGAAAATCGTGGAAACCGGGAGAAAATTAAAATATAAAAATTAAGCATCAATTTATATTGACGTTCATTGTTGTTGACTTTAGTTGTACAATTGGTTATTTTTAACAAGAATCCGAAAGTAAAAAATATAAGAAAATCTTATGCACTCCTCCAAATCCTTTTTTTTTTAGTTAATGAATAGAGAAAAATAAAAACATGTAAATGTTAAAAAAATTACTTTAAAAACTAAACTTTTCTTTATTATATAATTCCAAAAGTCAAGAAAAAATTACAAACAATATTAGAATTTTGAGTACAACAATTCTTAAACAACAATTTCAAATTGTAACAAAATGACAAATATTTTTAAGTAAAATAACAAAATTATATTAATACAATTTTCGATTATTAAATAAAATTGTGAGTAATTTCCCACATGAATAAACCCGACAACATTGTCCTGGACAAACTGAAAAGCCCAGATAAAATCATGTCCCGCAACTCCGCGATTTTCCCCTGAAACGATGTGCTAAACCGCATCCAGTCGATCCAGTGCACTCGATCGAGATCCGTCGTTCACGTCGTATTTTCCAACAGCGATCTGTCGGTTTTTCACTTTATTTCCCCATTTTTCTAAACGTTTGTTTTCTCTTGAACGTCCGACAAATCCATTCAACAGGTAAGTCTGAGTGTGCTGGTGTTTTCTTCTATTTTCCTGCAAATTGTAAACGGAGGGTGGTTGTCTTGGCGAACGGTAGTACTTGTTGATTGTTTTGAAGGGAAAATGTTTCACAAATATGTTAGTGGACGATTTGATGTAACATATTGGTAGATTATCGATCCGTGTTATCAGATTGGTTCAGTTAAAAAGAGGTGAGGTAGTTGTCTATTTATTTGTCATAATTTAAATTGATGTTATTTACTTTAATAATATTTTAATGGTTTTGTACGTCGTTGCATTATGTTGAAGTTACAGGAAGGAAAACGTAATGTTATTAAATATTCTCATAAACATGGACGTTAAAATCAATTTCTATTGTCTTAAGTTACGCCTCTGTGTACTTGTTGAATATGCGTACACGGTCTCAACTCTAATGGCTGTTTACGAATAAGAAAAATAGAGAAACAATAAAAAAGTAATTTTTATAAAATAATTTCATTATCCAAACAAGTGTTTCTTATATTAATTAATTAATTATTAACAAATTAGACATTTATTAAACATTTAAATGAGTCACAAAACAGTTCAACAGGAAACCTTATTAATCACGCTTGCAAAATTTCCTAGCAATGATCCTCATCTAACCGCTAACATGTGATAAAAATCAATCGTAACATCCGCACAATCCAAATGAATGAAAAGCACTTCCAGTCTCGCACCTCGAAACGATCGTTTACCCGTTTATTTTTAGATAGTAAGTAAATAAATCTGTAAGCGTTATCGATTGTTTAGATGCCGGAACTGTTTTTGCCCGCGAGCTACATCATAATGGCCGAAGCTGAGCCGGACCTGAGCACGTTCGAGAACAAGACCGGACTGGCGGAGGACATGAAGTTCCTTGCTTCGATGCCGGAACTTTGTGACGTCACTTTTCTGGTCGGCGACACGAGGGAACCGGTCTGCGCAGTGAAAGCGGTTTTAGCTGCGCGTTCCCGTGTCTTCCACAAGATGCTCTATCAGGTAAACATTATTTTCCATGTTATTCATGGCTTTGGATGTGGGTAAATACGGGATTAAGTTGATGGTTTTTCGCAGCCTAGGTCAAAGTTTCGCAGCTACAGGGAACCATCGGTAAGATGAACAATAACATTATCTAGTTATGGTTGCATTTTGAAGGTACAAGACGAAACACCCCAGTACAATTTTATTCCTCGTTTTGCCTCATTTTCATCTGTACAAACGAAATTACTTTAGAACGTTGCAAATGGAAGCTGCAGGACGTGACCATTTATCCCATTGTATTTATACCATAGGAATTGCGAGATTAGATGATCCAAAACTGCATCAGGCTTTAGTTTCACATTTTAAGTCTTCTTTTATTCAAGCTTTTGGTCATAGTTTTTAAGTCCGAGTATGATCTAGTGCTTCTTGTAGACCCCAGTTTTGCAGGATTCATCAAATCAAACATTTTTTTAAATGATTTATTGGGTAAAACAATCGTTTTTCAGGCTCCAAGTCCCCAAAGAAAAAAGGAACCACCACCGAGGGAGAACAAACTCAGATTATTCCTGAAACGGTCTTCTGAACCCCTTTTGAACTTACAAAACGCTTCTCAACAGGTAATTACTTTATATTACTTATGAATATATTACCTAATTACTCTTGTAATCTAATGAAAATTTTGCCTTGAGTTATGTATATAAATAATTGATTCAAGAATTTGATAATGTACAAATATAGAGCTTTCTAGATTTAGCAAAACCCTTTAGAATTGCAAACATTTTTATATTATTTTAGTTGCTCTTGTAACATATGTAATTTGTTTATAAATAGAAAATAATATTGTAATGTTTGTAATTGGACTGAAAAGAGATAACTCGAAATTTGACGCATCGGTATGTTATATAGAGAGGTGGTTACACCCAGCAGCTGGCTCCTATCCAAGAGGTAATCCATGCAACGTAAACAATCCCTTTTCTGCCTTATTTTTTATACATTCAACTTCTGACTACTACTTACTTTTTCTAAATATGTCTTGCCTTGCCACTGTAAACCAACAACTTCATCAAAACAAAACTAACAATAAGCTCTCAGCTCTTTTTGTCTGTTATTCCGACACCCTAAACCAAAAACTCTAGTCGCATCACACCAGAATTAATTATTTATTTACAAGTTTGGTTTGGTGTGACTATTTTTGTACAAAAAAATTTTGCACCCAGTTTTTGCCTGTTAGAACTAGCAGTGGTATTTTTTAGACGTGGAGAGAAAAGCATGAAGCTGCTTAAAGGTGGTAAACTAACCGAGCACTTGTATAATAAGTTTTAAACGCACTATGGAATACCATTAAAAACACACCCAACAAATTTATAAATCAGTAGTTCTGGTCAATTGTAAATATTTATACATATACGGAATACTTTTTATATTAATATTTTAATTAACCGCATGCTTTGGTATTTAAAATGGTTGGAACGTGAAGGTTTTATTAATAAACGTGTGATGCTTTAGCCCCCATCTCAGCAACATCAAACCTTAATTATCGAGGAGTTTGAACCGGACGTTTTCAGACAATTGATCGAGTACATCCACACCGGATGTGTTACCCTTCAACCCAGGACCCTTTTAGGTAACAAAATAACATTGTAATTTCAATTACTATTAAATAAAATTGTTTAGGAGTGATGAACGCGGCCGATTATTACGGACTGGACGAATTGCGAAGAGCCTGCGCAGGTTTTGTCCAATGTTGCATCAATGTGGACACCGTCTGTGCTCTTCTTGCTTCCGCCGAAAGATACATCCAGTACAAGTGTACCAAATCCCTTGTTCAAAAAGTAAGATTTCCACTTTTGTAAACTGTAATAAAATTGAAAATTTCAGGTCTTGGAATTCGTCGACGAACATGGCAATGAAGTCCTCAATCTTGGCTCCTTCACACTTCTCCCTCAGCATGTCGTCAGACTGATCCTGGCCAGAGATGAATTGCAGGCGGACGAATTTACAAAGTTCCAAGCCGCGCTGATGTGGGGTAATAACGAATATAACATATTTAACGTTAGACATGTTAGGTTAATCATTTAAAATAAAACAGGAAAGAAGTACTGCGACAATAATCCAAGCACTAATCTGAAGGACGTGATCGGCAACTTCCTCGAGTACATCCAGTTCCATAAGATACCAGCCAACGTGTTAATGAGGGAGATCCATCCGTTGGGCCTCGTTCCTTACAGCATCATCATGAACGCGCTGGCGTATCAGGTGCAGTACTACTTGCTCGCATTTCGGGGCTTTTTGCGCAGCATCTATTTGCTAAGCAACCATTTCAAAAAGAAATACGTACGATAACTCCATTTTTGAGTGTTAGAGGATACATCAATTCGTTACGTTTTTTGTTGTACTAGTATAGTATATTTTAGAAGAGTGTTTTGTGATAGATTTTTTGGGTAGACGTGTTGTCGCTGTTTTCTTGGGGTCTGCTATAGTTGCTGCTGGATTTTGCATTGCTTTTGCTGAGCGGACCATTTGATCTCAGAATATATTTTTTATTTCACTATCATTCATTCGTACGAACATTTAAGCAATATCTTTGTTTTAAGAACCTGAGATCAGACAGTGCGCTGCTTTAGAAACAAACCAGGATTGGGCTCTAGTTGTGTGATAAGAAAAGTCGATCCAGGTTTGTTAGTGGTGTGTCTCTGCCGCCTGCAGCACGCATATCAATCACCGGCTCTGTTCTCTGTCCTGTTGCCCGCTTCAGTTGTCGCACTCCGCGCCACCGCGATGGTCAAGCACTCGGTGTTTTAGGCAGACCCGGCAAGTGTCGACCCCGGAAAGCTGTCGCCCAATCGAGTGAGAAGGCAGCAGCAGGGCCGCAGCATGTCGGTGCAGAGCTCCCTCGACCCGTACGGCTCCAACACAACGTTGAGCAGCAGCGCGTCCAGCGAACTCGCCTCCTCCGACGGCAAGCACTCGTCCAACTAACATAAAGCCACTGTCCCCTGTCCTCAACCGCCGCAACCGCCGCCCAGACGACCTTCCGAGAAATCCCAGCGCTCACCGCTCTCCCGGAAATCCTCCTCGTCTTCCACGCCGCACCATCAGTCCTTGACGCCGCAGGGCAGTCCGTACAGGGCGCCGCCCACGGTTACCGTGTCGAGCAGCACCCCGTCCAGCGCCCAAGGCAGTCCCAAGCACTCCTTCTCCTTCACCATCGTGCTCAAGAAGGTCTCGCCGAAGGAATGAAGGAATTTTACATATCAACTATCTGCAAACGCATCACGCGTCTCCACAACACCCCACTCCGAAACTCTCATTTGACCAAATACCACCACATTGTGGAGACGCGAAATTTTGGTAGCCGGAATCTGTTCATACCTAATTATTGTTGAACATCTTTCCGTCCTCCAAACGATGTGATATCATTTTTCCGACTGATTAAAACCGAACGAAACCGATCGATTTGTGTCAGAAAACGTCGACAGTTTTAACAACGACTCATCCATCCAAAACAAAGAAATGGCTTTTTATTGATTTGTTTATTGATATTTTTCAAAAGCGCGCGCTCTTGCGACCATTCGTTATAATTTATCTGCGGAAAACTACAATGGAAACGGTAATTAAAACAAATAACACAAAACGTAAAATCAAAGTTTAGTCCGTTGTAGCCGTAATGAATTATATATTGCTCTAATTCTCTGATTGGACCAAATTAAAAAACGCACTGGAAACGGGAGAATGTCATAATTGATTAAATGAACAAGAGCAATATACAATTGTATATATCTATATTGTATTAATAAAAATATTTATTATATATTATATGTGTGGAAAATGTTTATTATACAAAACATTTGCATGCAATTTTTGATGAATATATAAAAAAAGGTTTTTCACAGAATAATCTTTTTGTTAAATTCTCTCAAAAATATTCTCAAGAATTCTAAAAATGTTTATTTTGAATTTTATTCTAGCATTTTTAAATCAAGAAAAACTAGAGTAGTTTTCAGAAATTTTTCTGGATTTCTTTTGTGTATTGAAGAGAGAAAAAAATTGTGTCGCTCGATTCGATTCTTCTGTGGAATTCCATTGTATTAGTATATATAATATCGAAAATGCTTTACAAAACTATATTAATATTGTCTCAGTATTTACAAAAATATTTACATCGTTACATATTTTGTCAATGATTAAATTAATTAATCACTCAAAAAATACATATATTTCAGATAGTTTTGTTTATGATAGTAAAAAAAGGAAAACAGTTGGTGTGAATATTTTTGTGTCCGTGTTATTATAAATTGATTTGTTAGATTTTTAGGTAAAATAAAATAATGTTTTACACTTGGCTGGACGTAGGACCAAAATTATTTGAAATAGTGGACCAAAAAAAATTATATAATTAAGCATAAATTCCGTGCTGAACTGCGTCGGAATGACTTCTATTTTAGAATAAGCTTTTATTAAATTTGTGTTGCCGAAAAACTTTCTGTAATAAAAGCGCACGTTTTCTGACAACGAATCGAATCGGTTTCTCCAACGAATAAAAAAAATTCCTCCGTTTCTACTCAAAACTAATAAGTAATTCGTGTGATAAAAATCCTTATGCATCAAATGCTTTAAATTTACAAATTTGTTGCCCCAGACAAGCACAATAATCCGCGTGAGTCTACCTCTTTTAGCAATATTTGTTGAATGTACGAAACGAGATGCATATTTTTGCGCGAAAACGCAACTTCCCAAACTACCCAGAAACAACAATCAAAACGCACAGTCAATTCGCAAGAGAAGTTGTCGTTTTTGCACTTGTTGTTTTTTACGTTTAGACCGTTCTTGAATGTAATGTCTTAACCCAAAATAAATGCATGCGATTGGTTGACCCGACACAAAAGCGATCCTTTTTTACCCAACTTCCCCAGGAACCAGGGGAACAGTGGCTGAAAAACATAATAATTAAACTGTTTAGATTTAGATTTCCGAACTCGACGAGTTCACTTTCGCGCACGCCAAAATTTGTAACTGGTTGGTGTGCGCTTCTTCGTGACGAGCTTAAAACCACTCTGGCAGGTCTGTTTTGTGCCACTACAAATTGTATTTTTCTATGTGACGATTTGAATGTATCAATTCGATTATATCAGAGCTTGTATTACAATTGGTGGCAAAAAAAAAACACTTGCATCTCTCTGATATTCTAAAACTAAAATTATGTGGTATAACCCGATAATAATATGTTAAAAATAATTATTATCATTATATTTTGTGTATTGTTTTAGTACAAAAATAGGGCAGTTACAACAATGCATTCCATTTAAATAAAAAAATACTGTAACGATCGCATTTAAATAGAGTAAATTAATATATTTGTTGTGCGCTTTGATATTATATTAAAAGTATAAAAACATTCGTTGCAGAATTTCGATGAATTTATTATTATTGTTGTACATGTATTGTTGTTTTAGGGATTTATCATTTATATTTTTTGTATTTTTCTAAAGATTAATTTATGGGTTGTTGTGTGACATTGTATGTTGTCAATCTGTACTTTATAAACTCAACATAAACTGTTCTGTAACTTTTTCAACAAAAGAAGGGCATTGCTGATGATATGTTGACCAAATTGGTGAAATATATGTGGGCTAAGATGTTATAAAATATATTTATTTAGTGATTATGCGTGTTTTATTTACAAATTAAAAATGTATTTTCGTATTTGAATTTAATTCACGTTTGAATCCACTGTGGCGAACATCGTACCCATTCCGAGATTCATACAACCGTACGGCCGCAATACAGGCAACCCAGATGACACGACAGTTGAAAACACGCCTACTTCCTCGAACTTCGTCAGATTATCACGTTGCAAGCCTGAACCAGTACAATCACAACCCCACCGACCACCGTTCGACCACCCGTGCGTCCCGTCAAAACGAAAAACCAACGCGAAACCCGCACCCAAAACACGAAAACCAACCACCCTACTCAAGAAATAACCGTGAAACGTGAACGCGAGCGACCGCAATGGCGGACGCGCACCATAGCTGAACGTTTCGTTTGTGGCGCAGCAAAAACGCAAAAGGGACGATCCGGTGATTCGATTGCGGTGTGCATTAATATCGGTTGAAAAATGAACGGGGAAAACGACGAGGAAACGTGGCTGACGAACTGGGAGAAGCAGTGTACGAACGCGATCCAGGAACAGCCCGATTACGAGCAGCAACTGATGGCGGAGTGCGACAGTTCCCATACGAGGATATGGAATTCGTTTCAGGACTCCGCCACCGCCGTCGCGCAATTGTATAGAGGTAAATTCGGACGTTAGTTGCTTCCTGTATGATGTTTTATTTACGGGAAAAAATCATTTCGTTTCGTTGAGGCCATTTTGTAGGACGTTTCGACGTATCGATTACGGATCAGCTGGTGTTTCTTTGTTAGGTTATGGTGGCGACTAAAACGATGCGTTCGCACAAATTCGACTCCCTTGTTTTTGTTTCTGACACGATTTCGTTCTTTGTTGACGATTATACGACATTGGTCCAATGTCAACTGTTTCACACACTTAAAATATGCAATTTATACAATATGTACAATATGTGTATATTGTGTGTGTGTATACTTCAAAATTGAATATACATACAATATACAATACTACTTGAATACACCCAATTTACAATACCACTTAAATCACAAAAATATTTGTATATTACTCTAACTTTATTTCTTACCCCTATTACCCTATACCCCTATATTTTTACCTTTCGGCTACATTTAACATTTTATGTTGAATATCCATAATGCAGTGAATTTACTTAGACTAAATGTGAGGAACATAAACAGTCTTATGTTTTGATAAAAACAGTAATTGCTTAAATTTGATATTTAATATACTTGTATATACTAGAATTGTATATAAGTTACGACTTATCTATGTATAGTTTTTTGTCAAAAATATATTCAAAACACACCTGGAATTTTTTGTGTTGCTTTTCTGTTTGTTTCATCAAATCTTATAATAATCTATTTTTTTTTTTTTTGTCAAAAACAAATGTCATGATTTGAGGGTTAAATGTGAAGTGAAATAAATTTTATTGTAAGACCACATTTTATTCACGTTCTTTGATAGGAAAAAATAATCTAACTGTGAGGAATATGAAGGTGACTTATGTTTTAATAAATACAGTAATTGCTTTAAAAACTTTGATATTTAATATTAGAGTCTTGTATATAATAGAATTGTACAGAGTGTTACCATTTACTACACTCCAGGAATTTTTTGTTTTGCGTTTCTATTTGTTATCTTATATATCTTATAAAAATCTTTTTTTTGTCAAAAACAATGTCATAACATCATGATTTAAGGGCTGAATGTAAAGTGAAATAGATTTCATTGTAAGGTCACATTTTATTCTTTTATAGAAAAAAAAACTACATAAAGCTAAAATAATAACAGTAACCAAGGATTTATACCCTATAAAAACAAATGATGTTTGTTTATTTTGTTGTTGAAATTTAAGGCATTTCATACAATATGTAAAATATACATCTACATTGTACATATTGCAATATAATATCAAAATAACTGATATAAATTTGATAACAATTATTAGAAAAAATGTTTATTGTTATTATTTTTTAATCTGACATATTTAATTCAATTTCAGATCGTTTTAGTGAACCTGCGGCAATTTGGGTCCAGTTTCAAACAGCTGCAGGAACAGTCACAACTTTGTACAAAGGTAGAATTCTTTTTATCTATTTGATGATAATAGTTTAAAATATAATATTTTCAGAATCTTGCGAGGGTATAAAAAAGACGTCGGAACTGGCGAAACAATCTGGTTATCAGAAGAGGAATAATGAACTGATGAATTGGGCAAAGAGGAAATGCAGGTTAATTCCGAGGGAGGATCTGTTGGCTTATCTTTCAGGGAAACCTCCACCCCCAACAAGACAAAATCACCATCACCACCACCACCACCACAGTCACCACAGGTGGAGTGAATTTTTATGATTTTAACTGTTTCAGTCACTTTAAATTAATGCATACATATTTCTACACATAATTTTATGGTAAATATAGTAAGATTTTATAATTAATAATCTCAACAATAAAAACAATGAGAATTTGACATCAAAATTAGTAATAGTAAATTCCAATAAGATTTTTCAACTAAATTGCGGTTATTGAAAGGAAAATTTAGGGTTCGCTATTTAAAACGAATCGGTATTGTACTGATAAAATAGAACCAGCTGGCTGCTACTTTTCTAATTCAATTTATCTCAGATTCAAAAGATAAAAAGGATCCTTTTTAGGAACCACCTGTTCGAGTTTTTACCTGTTTCCTTCAGAACCTAGTAAACATTTCGACTACCTGACAAAACTCCCCCGACTCTCACACATCCCGACAGGTAGAATTTTTTAAACAGTACGTTTTATTTTTCAGGTTGTCGCCGGGCCCTCGAAATATGTCGCCACCACCCGGCAATGTACCCGTTCTGCCTACCGACAGCCCGGATCCGAATATGCTGACCTTCCGTGAGGCGTTGGCGCGCAGCCCAATATCCCGGGTGTCGCGCAGCGGCGACTTGTGCGCCTTCATCAACGGCGAGATGGCGCGCCACTGCAAACGACCGGCCAGCCCTTCAGACGTGACGATGGGCAGTCCGACGCAACAAAAACGTCCGAGGTACATGTGAAACGCGGCCCCAAAGCGTTTCCTTGGACGGGTCGCTTCGCCCTCGTCAGCCGTTGATGATGTGTGGGCGATGGGCGTTTCGTGTCGGTTCGGGTTGGCTCGTGCCATGATCGGTTAGTGATTGGACTGCGTCTGCGCCTCTGTACATATTTCATGCCGATTCGATCTGTTTTTAATTATGTTATTTTGCCGTAACTGAATCTTATGTAGGGATGTAAGTTAAGTTTTTTTGTAATTAGGCACCAACTGTATATACTTGATTATGTATGTATATTTATTATTATCCAAGTTGCAAAATGGAGACTGTCATTAAATAATCAGGTTACCCAACATTGTACTTCGACTTCCAATTTTACTCTAAATCAAAGATTAAATATATACTCATTATATATATATATTTAATGTTTGGCTTTATCCTGATTTCTTTTGTTGATTGATATTGTGTATGTATGTTCATTGACTTTTAATTATTTTATTGTTCTTTAATTTGTATAACTGTTATTATATCAATGCAACAACTGTTTCATTATTACATTGGTTATCTAATAAATGTATAAATATGTAAATAAACTGCTCCATAGAGATCTCCTCTTTTACTATGTAACTATATCGTTTTTTTAATTCTATACTTGAAGATTTTGTATTAATTTCAGTATTATTAGATGCTGTTAAAATCAGTGATGGACTTTAATATTACAATACACTCTCTTTTAATGTTTGCAAGTTCCATGTCAAAAGTAGTTACTTAGAATTACCAAGCATAACAAGTAATTGCATTTTGAAGCACTAAGCATAAATGTTTTTTTTTTTTTTTTAAAGGCTTTAGTAGTCATAATTTTACTGTAGTTTTATGTTGATATTTTACATTCCCCGTTGGCCGAATATTATAATAATAGGTTTTGCAGTAATTTATTATTACATAAAACTAATGTTCATAATAAATAAATATAAAAAATAATAATCTTTAAAGAGTACAAACTAATAACAAGTAATTGCATTTTTGAAGCACTAAGCATAAATGTGTTTCTTAAATAGGTTTTAGTAGTAACAATTTTACTGTAGTTTTATGTTTATATTTTACATTCCCCGTTGGCCGAATATTTTAATAATAGGTTTTGCAGTAATTTATTATTACATAAAACGTTCATGTTCATAATGAATAAATATAAAAAATAGTAATCTTTATTGAGTACAAACTACACAAAAGTACCAATGCCTGAACAAAAAACTTGTAAATAATAGACGCCAAAGTATTTTATAGAATTTAAATTAGTTTTAAAACGCGTAAAGCTTACAATGAGTAATTTAAACAAACAATTATCAAGAGTAAGTGAAAAACAAAGAATACATCTAGCACCAAAATGCATTTTTCTTGAAAAATTAATTCAAAAATAAAAACAACACTACTTGTTTATTTATAGATTAAAAATATAATATTAAAACTACCATTCATAGAAAATCTCTTATTGTGTATATTAAACATATGTGTATATTTTGAACTATTCAAAAATGTTAACAACACTGTTGCCAACTTAAAATTAGTACATTAAAACTATGTTAACTTTTTTAAGTCAACTAAATAACTTAAAAAGAAATATATATATATACAAAACACTTAATATGGCATTTTTATTAATTTTATTGCATATCAATCTAATAATTCATATAAATTTGAAAAGTGAGTGAACTAGTCTTGCGGTGGTATGCCTGCAATAATAATTAGAAACACCTTCCGATCAATCAACTAAAGTTGTGCAAAATCTAAGGTTACAATCCGCAAACGTAAACAAATAACCGAACGAAATGTTCAGCTTTCGAAAACGCGTCAACTGAACGAAAATCCGGGACAAAAGTCCTCGGTAATCAGACATCGCCCTTATTGATTTTTCGGCCCCATAATGGAAGACACCGAAATGGACAACTTGTCCGGCACCACAATTTCGGACGACTACATTAAAAAACTAATCGACACGGAAGAGGTGATCGGCAACGACAACGAGAACTACGAGATCAGTCCCGAGGACCTAGAGACGCAATTCAATGACGAGTTCGACTCCGAACAACAACATCAGGACGTCAAAAATGTAATAATGAACAACACGACGATCTACAAGTGCACGATGTGCAGCGAGGAGTTTCGTGACTTCAAGACGTACCGGCTGCACAAAAAGAACCACTTCATTGAGAAGCGTCGCTGCAGAATCTGTAACATTGTGTGCCAGAGCATAGGGAAACTGGAGGATCACATCAACGCTCATCTTGGTAGGAAACCATTCGAGTGTTCGGTGTGCGGCAAGAAGTTCGTCGCCGACAACCACCTGAAGCTGCACAGCCGGGTCCACAGCACCGAAAAGAAGTATAAGTGTGAGAAATGCTCAATGTCCTTCCGAGACCTGGGCTCCTTGAGGCAACACAGTTTGGTCCACTTGGAGTCTGTGAAGGAGTTTAAATGTAAGGTAAATTAAATTTTATTTTATTACCACTGTTATTTTGAATATCAAATATTGTACTGAAGTTTTTGGTGGCTTTTAAATTTAATTGAGCTCCCCTTAAAATCCGCATTGTTTCAGATTTGCGGGGAGGATTGTAAAATGCTGACGAATTTGAAAAAGCACATGGCAAAACACGGTGAACAACGACCGACACAATGCGCAATCTGCCATCATCGTTTCGACAATGAACGCAACCTAGAACTTCACCTAAAAACCCACAAAGAACTTACATTTCCTTGCGAATATTGTTTGAAAATCTTTCCGACATTGTACAAGTTAAAAAAACATGTAGGCAGAGTTCACATACCAAACCATTGCGACGTTTGCGATCAAATTTTTTACGACAGAGCCGAATATACGAAACACAGAAAAAGCCACATAGAAGTTGAAGCTTCTTTGACTTGTAACATTTGTAACAAAACCTTTGACAAGCCTAAAAATTTAAGCGAGCACATTAGGTTGCAACACAAAGCCGATGGAAAACTAAACAAGTGCGATATTTGCAATAAAGAATTCATCAACGTTTCCTTGCTGAAAAACCACGTGAAAACCCATAACAAATGTTTCAAATGCAATTTTTGCGAATTAGTCTTCAGTTCTCGCTATAATCTGGAAACGCACTCGGTAGTTCACACGAAAGCTCGCAATTTTATGTGTGACGTGTGCAACAAAACCTACACGACGAAAACTAGTCTGAAAAATCACAAAGCCACCCACAGTGATGCACGTAATTTCGAATGCGATCACTGCGGTAAAAAATTCAAATCCAACAGACGCTTGTACGTTCACAAATTCTGCCACAAAACCGAGGAGAAATTCGAGTGTGAAATATGCAACGCCAAATTCAAAGTGAAACAGTACTTAAAGTACCACATGAAAAAACACTCGACGGAAAAACCGTTCCAGTGCGAGCTATGTCAGAAACGGTTCAAACACAAGAAAACTTACCTTAAACACATGAATTTCGGCAAGCATAAAACAGATGGGGAAGTTATGACGATCGAATGTGATTTCTGCGATCAGGCTTACATTACTCGCGATCAATTGTTGGATCATTTCGCTGCTGAACACGAACAACAGATGATCGAGGAGGCAAAAGCTGAAGGGATGATTGATTGCGGACGATACGTGGATTATATAAAAAAAGAAATTAAACAGGAGCAAGAGGAGATCGCGGAAGAGAACTCTCTTGAACCAGAGGTCAGTTTGGAGGATAGAACTGGCGAGTTAGTCATTAAAATTAAGGAAGAGCCTTCCATTGAGGTTTGATGTGATTTAGTTAGTATGTTTGTAGTAGAATAATTTTGTGACTGATTTTGTTCCTATAGTAGGGATAATTTTATTGTTGTAGTATTAAAAGTTCAGTCAGTGTTGTCAGAGAAATATTTTTTTTTTTTGATTTTTAAGAAGGCTGACTGTAGAAAATCGATTTGGAAACTTAAAAATGATATTAATTTACTAGTTACTAGTGTTATTATTTATTGTAAAAAGACTTGTGTAAATGTTAGACTTTTATTTTTTTTTTACTTTTTATTTATTTATTGAGTTAATAAAAATTTTAATATTATTCCATTGTTTTATTAAAAATTTAAACAAAACTACATGCTATAAAATGTGTAAAAAATATAATTATCTACCTCCAAGTCACTTGGTTAAAATATACTCATTTCCTTTACTAACTGCTTGAGATGTTTTCCGCACACTTCGTCTTTTTTGCGTCTGTCCTCAAAATGATCGACCCTCAAATGTTGACTAAAAAATAAATTATTCTCGAAAATTTTCCCACAGTACAAGCATCGACTGTTGTCTACAGTTTTATTGCCAAATTCTTCACCCAAACAGACCAGATGATACATTTTTTCCTTCAAACCAAGTCGTTTTAATTCACAACGTTTTTCTGAACAGTATTCGTCGTAACGGCCTTTCTTGATTTTTCCCAATACGTTTTCTAATCGATTCATTTCTAAGCAGTACTCCGCCAGGCAGGAATTTTCATGTTCTTCACTGTGTACTTGTACCAAATAATTGTTTTTCACTTCCATCATGTAGACATCATCTTCTTCTAAATGAATGTCTCCTTCTATATTATTATCAAGCTCATCATAGTTTGGAATCATTTTAGTTATACTAATAAACCTTTTGAGGACACTTACTTTTACTAATTTATTTGGGGCAATTCTTATTTACTACAGCGAATAATGTTTTTGTGATAGTCATTAAAAATATAATATGTACAGGGTGAATTATTTAAGGTATACGATACGGTAGTGGACGTTTTATTACATTTTCGTGCTCACACATTTTATAAATCACATAAATTCCATAAAGCTATAAACCTTTGTGAAGAGCGAGCGAAACAGGTTGGAAAATATCATCCCCTTCCGGGAATTCCATCACCCCTCATTAGTCACGTAGAATTCGGTACGCATCGTCTTGACTTAGGCAACCAAGTTTTACCTGAGTTATGAAGTACAGTTGGTTTTGCTTAACTTTCTACGGTACGACGCGCGCACCTTACCACCAAGAAACCTGTCCATTCCCAAGAACTACTTTCGGCAAATCAGTCCTCCATTGTCGTGAGTTCGATACGTTCCGCAGATCGCAGATTGGAAATAATGCAACGGTGAAGACACCCTCGAACCCACCCCCAGTTTAACGCCGAGACAGTGTCAGTGTATTAGTTATTTCTTGTTAACGAACCCGGATTAATCTGCAAGATGCCTTGTTCTGCGGTCACGCTCAGTTTGGCCACCATCACTTCCATCATCGCTGTGGCTTTGCTCTCTATCGCGTTCGCCACCGATAATTGGCTGTATATTGAAGTTAAAAGGACCAACATACAAGTAAGTACAGTTTTACGGAACAGTCAAAATACTAATTGTAATATGGGTAGTACCGCAAGGATCGGAACTGTGTCCTGTTTTATTTTTTGATGTAGTACACGATTTCCAGCCTTTTTCATCGCTGTAAAATTATTTTACATTATCGTAGTAATTGTTCTCGTGTCACAATGTTGTGTGCAAAGGAAACGTCGTAATTTTGTTTGTGTTTTTGTAACCGTGGATCTTCCTATTGCGCGTCCGCTTCCTGCATTTCTTAGGACTGGTTTTGAGTAACAGCAACAAGTACCAGAATGGTTACGTTTCCTGAAAACACTAAAAGTTCAATAGTTTGCAATCTGCGGTGAAAAAACCGTGTAAACGTTTCTGATAACAACACAAAACGTCGATTAAATCCGCCATAAATATTAATGAGTGCATTAACGACCCGGTTTTTAGTTATTATTAATTTTTCCATAATGAGTTATAACGAACTACTTTTGTCATCCGAAAGAAAGTCGTGTGTGTTATAAGTAATGCAAATAATATTTTAGAAAGTCCGTCCGGTTGTAAACTAAACGTGCATTCTTATCGTATCGGAATTTACATAAAGCACTGTGATAACTCGATGGAAACTGGAGAAATTATAATCGTATCGGTGCGGCAAATAAAATATATGCAATTATTTAAAAACTAAAACCATGAATAATGTTAATCATACATCTGGCATCTTAACTGTTCTCAATTATTAATGATTTTTTATTTTGTCAACCAGTTTCCATAATTTTTAAGGGCGGAAACTTGATTTGATTTTTAACACTTTCCACATTGTAGTGCAGTCCCACTTTCTGCCGCAGCCGTAACACTTAAATTCAAATAAAGCAATCCGCCAAATACATTTGGCACTTACACCAACAACAGTTAATTTTGCATTAATTGGATTCCGATGTAAGTAGAACTGAATTGTATTTGATTTGGGTTAAATTACTGACCCCGTATCACCTTTTCCTTCTTGCAAAGGTCACAGGGAAACAGAATCAAAACAAACGCACGCAATTAGCTCCATTCATTAGTGATAATTAAATGGATTGCGGGTCCGTGAAACGCGAATCGCATCGAAACAGGTACGTTACCTAATCAGATAATAATACGTTGCGTTTTGCCATTAATTGTACTTATGCAACAGTACTTTTTCGTTTTAACGAGCCATTTTGTTCTTAAGATAGGAATTCGGTGGCGTCTCGCGATCGAAACATTCCAACGGCAAAATAACAACAATGACTTCATCCCCGCTCAAGGTTGAGCACCTGAAAACGCCCATGCGAAAATTACATAAAGATAGATCCTTTGCATCTATCGTAGGTTCATTTATTACATATTTGTACACTCCTTGAATAGTTTTATGCATGGGATTTTTTTTTCGACCGTACATAGAATGCCCACGTAACCAGTTTCACATCGAATTAATTATTCCGCGTTGTATAATTGCCCTTGAAACACCAGTAATTTTCAATTCGACGAAGGAATTGATTTCGATATCAAATCGAATTGTTCCATTGTTCTTAAATTTAATTTTAAACGTTGCATCTTGGGAACAGCTAATAATATAAGAAAACAAATGTGCAGATTTGCAATCGATTCGATTGTGTCAACTGTGTAAAAGTAAATTGTTAAACATGTGATAGTGATTAAATAAAAAGTTTCATTGTTGTGTGTATCATGTTTATTAAATGTTACACTTTCTCTCGCATTTCTATTAATGCACTCTTATTATCTGATAAATAAGGCGACATTTCTGAGAAAGTACAGCGAAATCAATATCGCAGGTGATTTATTATCAACACAACGTTAATAAAATTCGACCTTTGACTCTCTTTTGTGCGTTCTTGTGTTTTATTCATCAGATACTTACGCACTTTCACAAGATGAGTTTTGTTTTATGTACAACGATTCCAAAATGGCATTAAATTTAAAATTCTGTTAACCTAATTAGCCAGGTGTTATTAATTAACATTATTCATGGTTTTAGTTTTTTGAACAATTATATTTTATTTGTAAGATTTCTCTTAATTAATAAAAATAGTTTAGTGATATTTATATTTTATCATCACCTAAAATGTTGGATTAACACATCAACAATTGAGTCATTTCAAATCACGTTTCTATGTAATTTAAACCGGCATAAAATCGTTCATTGTTAACAAACGGAATGGAAAAAACGCATATGGTCAATTTTGACGAAATAACTGAACAAAAACGTTTCGATTTATCCGTCATTAACACATCAAACCTCTATTTATAACAATTATGAAATGTTTATTTACGTAATTGTCATATAAATAAATCCTGACTCAATGTATTGAAAACATCTTTGTTTGCAATTGAAATCATGCTGTTGAAAGGACGAACATTTAAATTATTATGGGGCTCCATAAATATTTGACTTCCTTTAATCAATCACAAATTGACTTTCGAATTGAATTAATGGTAACTGTTCAGTTTTAGCCTTCAGTTTACGGGTCACGAAAACATTCCGATTCAGCCTCTTTTCAAAATTTTTTCTAGTTTATGAATAAAACAATTATTGAAATTTATATTAAAAATGTGTCGTCGATGAATGAATGGAACACGAACAGTTGATGTTCGGGAGTGGTTCTTGTACCTTTGGGCGAAGACATCGAGGTCAGACGCACACTGACCGATGTTCCGTTAAATCCGAAAACCGAATTTTTCTCGTCGATTTCTCGTCGGTTTTGCGAATCGGAAAAAACGAAAGTTATAGATTTGCTTTCGTAATTTCGGATTTGTTTGCTCCTTTTGTCGGTTTGTGTCCGAGATGTGTCAATTGTCCCGTGACAAAATCGAAAGGAAAGGACACAAAGGACTAATTCGAAAATGGACCGTCACGGATAATTTATGAAATTACACAGGAAACGTCACATTTCTATGTAATCTTCTCAATAAACACACTTTCATTCACTTACTTTAATTTGCTGTTGTCTATTATTTGATGATTTCACTCGGTCACCACAATTTTATTAGCTAAATGAATAGTATTTGTTAATTTCTCGTTTATTATTGCCTATATTTCTTTATGCATTGATCGATAAGAAATTTCTCTCGGTGCACATAATAAATATTCAGAACGAGAACAAATTTTTCGGCATGAATTTTCCGAATACGTAATGCGGACTTTTTCTTTTTACGGGCGTGAAATTTCCGATACGGATCTGAACCGAAGAATGCAGTGACACACTTCGCATCAACGATGGACGTTCATTAAGTCGCATTAATCAAATCGCGATTTGTTCGATTTTTGAACAAACTAAAAATCGACCTCGAAACTGGTTAACGACTATTCAGTAATTAATCCCGGATTAAATTTGCATCAACATTCCTTAAATACCAAAAAGTAGTTGATATTTTAAGTGATTCATCGAATCAGGAACTTGTACCGATTCGATTTAACATTCTATAAATGCGATTGTTCGATACCGTTGTTTATGATGTATGGACGACAAGTAAATTGTACAAGAACAATTTCGTATTCAGACAAGTCGCATTCCTTAACTCGTACACAACTAGAACATTTTTCCTTGAAAGTTCACATTCCAGTCTCTATTTCAGTAAGTTTTGATCATCCTTAACAATAGTGGAACATCTGTCGTCCTTGTTGAGTATGATTTAAGTACAAGTGAAGATCTAAGAAGAGTTTTTTCCCTGGGCAAAATCCAAGTTTTACTGTGAACGTACTTCACGGATGAAGAAATCCCCCCGATTACAGTTATATTAAGTCGCCGCGAGGCAATAGATGCAAAACCGAACTGAAACAACAAATAATTTCCAACACAAAACCGAGATTGGTATGTTGACCGGCCTTGAATCGTCCAGGGTGGTAATAAATACGATTCGTATTAATAAAACTATGTCGTTTCATTATTGAATCAGTCTGCTTTTTTAATTCAATTACGTTAATTGTAATATTACGGAAATTAATAGACCGCGTGATTTCAACACCTGGTAAGGAAACAAACCCGGCGTTAAACAAACAGTTATTTCGAATTCTTTAATTAACCGATGTTCACTCGGAACATCATCAAAAAGAAAAAAAAAAACTAAATAATTTTATAGCAAATTGCGCCACGAAAAACATTACCTGTTTATTTAAAACCTCTTATCTCCACATGTTCGTCTTATCGCCACTTTAAATGCGCGGTCTCGTCCGTTCGTTTCCTGTTTTGGACTCGTTTATCCGTCCGCCCGATTCCCGGTGCCGTTTCCACCTCAGCATCGAAATAAACAATAAACAAAACATGTTGGGACGGCGAAAACCAGCTGACAAGTAAGCCATTTGCAACATTCGCATCTGTTTATGGTTAATATGTGTCAGAAAACGACATCTGCATCTGTATCATGGTTTTTACTGCTGGAAACCATCATTTTTGCATCTGCGACTCTTAATAACTATCTGACGTGTCTGTAATAGTTTTTTTTTTTTTTTTAATTGTCTATAAACAATTTTAACTGGTTACATCCGACTAATTCTTTAAATATGGGCAGGATTGATTTGAATTGTTTATTTTCCAGAACTACCTCAGCAAACACTCAGACGTCCAAAGCCAGGCGCTTCTGGACAGCGTCAACTCCAAATATTACTATTTCACCAGGACGAAAGGATTGTTCAGGATATGCTACCCGAAAGAACGACCTCCGACTGGTAAAATAATTTAATACAACTTGTTCATATAACGTTCAAGTTATTTGCGTAACCGAAAACCGCTTACAACAGTTTACTATTCGAAACAATGGCGGTTTGGAAACTGTTAGCGAGGTGAAATTTTCACACGCGTACTGTTACCATATCAATGTTTTTTATCGCGATTTTATTTTACATGACGAATCGCCAAAAGTGCGTGAGTTTTAATTAGGATATTTACTAGTGAAAGTTACTTAAAGTTATTGGATACCGTGAATAAATGTAATTGTCTGTGTATTACAGTACTTTTGGTCCGAAAACCTGTTTCTACAAAACAAATTAATCACATAATGATACGTTTGCGGTAGAAATGAAGGACGGCCACTAAAACACAGGAAATTTATCTTTTACAACAACATATTAAAGTCTCAGTTATATTAGCTGTAAACTGCTTCTTTAGAAAGGTTTAAAAATGATGGATAATCATAATATCGTAAAGAGAGACAAAAGAATTCTTTATTGAAAACAATATTGATCTTTGAACCGATCATTCTTAATGTTTTATTTAATTTCCTTTAGTAAAAACATATTTGAGCCCTGTGGAAACCCACTGTAACAACGTCAACTACTACATTCCCGATGAAAACAACGAGACGAGAGATTTTACCGACGACGCGTGGACGAGATTGCGTGAGTACCAAACAATAGGCACGACTAACAGTAACAAACGTGTTTTTCAAAACAAATTTATTCCTGTTTGTCCGATATAATTCGGCAACTGTACATTTTCCCAGAGCGACTCCTTTGTTTGCCATTGTCACTTTTACAAATGTGTTTTGTTACAAACAATAACATTGTTCCATTACGGTGTTCCTTAAACCGATTGAAATTCACAGATATGGGACGTTCGATGATCGCTCTTTTCATCATCTCATTCCTCGCCGTTTTTGCTGCTTTCTGCACTGGAGTGACCGGATGCTGGAGACGATCGCCAGGAAACATTACCGCCACCGCGATCCTAATGCTGCTCGCATGTAAGTACGGGACACAACAAGGATAATTTTCGATGGGCGAGGTCCTCGACCTTTTCTAACAGTTGATTTCTTTATTAGGCGTCCGAGCAAAGAAACGCGAAAGCGTCGCGCATACAAAACCGCCGGACACGTTTTATAATTGTTATTTTAATATGCCGTCATTGGCGTGCGTTGAACGTTTCTCTTTCGGTTCGCAGGCCTGCTCAGTGCCGGAGCAATGGGACTTTGGCATGGAGTCGAGTACTACGAAAAGGAAAAGGTCGTCGGAGAGGAGTTCTACCAACAATGGAGCAATGTAAGACTTTTTACTTATATATATTGTATCCACAAGATGTTTTAAAGACTTTACAGAGTTGATGTGGTCCAGGGTTTTGTCATCATTCCCTTCAGAAACATTTAATATGATAATATTTTCAATTTTACAGTTATTAGTAATTTTAAAAGGTTCTTGTTCAACATTTGAAGAGTATATAATGAAAAAATTTTCAAATGTTGATAAAGAACTGAACTTATAATTTTCAATCCTTCCCCTCTATCCTATCTAGCCCAATTCCTATGAATATATAGATGCATTCCTTGAGGATAAACAGTCCTATTGCACCACCTTTGTTTCATAAACACTTTACAATCAAATCCAGATCCTGCAAGAGAACAGTGACATAATGTACGATTGGAGCTTCGTGCTGAGCTGGTTGGGAGTGTTTTCCTGCCTGGGGGCCTCGCTGCTCTTCTTCTTTGGCTCCTGTTGCCTGTTCAACGAGCGGGAACGCGAACAGTTGAACAACGTCCAGTACATAATGCCAGGTTAGTTTAATGTTGGGTGTTTATAGGTCCTGAGGGACAACACAAGGGTCAACTACGACTGGAGCTACATGCTAGCCTGGGTCGGGGTCGGCTGGTCGCTGATCGCGGCCATTCTATTTTCTGGAAGTGCGATGTGTCTGCGCGGTGAACGGGAAAGGGAGGAAGCCATCAACATGCAATATCTAATGCCTGGTAACACCACTCTTCTCTATCTCTACCTCTTTAAGTTTCTTCTACCACACAATTAACCTTTCTACACCAATTCTCTCAGTTTTATCTTTCTTGTACCTACATGACCGAATTTTTATGTTTTGACCAACTTTGTTTAACAAAAAACAATGATGGGACAAAGAGAAAATCATAATAAAAACAAATACTAAAGTGTGTTGTCATGAAGGTACTTAAAACTTTCGCTGGCAAATTGATATGTGGCATGCTGTGTAAATGATTGCATGCAAGTGATTTGTTTTAAATCATGGTGGCATGATAATAAAATAGAATGTGTCTGCAACTAAAAAATTGCATTATGCGTTGCAGATGTATTTTGAAATGTTTATTAATTTGCCTGTGTCTGTTTTTGTTTTACGTAGTTGTACTTTTAGATTGTTCTGATTCTTTTCATATTTTTCCACTATTTTTCATTGACCAAATCAAAAAAAAAAAAACATTGAAGTCATGTAATCATATCTAAAAAACAGTACTAAATTTTTTGTAAATATTGTAACAAAAAAATTTCTCGCTTTTGCTTGGCTTCAATTAAAAACGAAATTGACCAAAAATTTAAAAAAGAATATTCATTGTACAAATCATACTAATCTCACAAAACGAATCAAATATAGCAGAGATCTCACAAAACTCTAAATCACCTTAACTGATCATTGTTTTTATTATTTTTCAGTGTATCCCCAAAAACAGCAGTACGCTTACGCAAGTTATCCGGTGGCAGCTCCCCAACCTTATCCAGGAGGACCATATTACACATCAGGGAGCGCTTATGGACCCTACAACTACTAATACTTAAAATCCGATAAACAGACTGTCTTCCATTTGAATGTGGTGATAAAAATTTGCGAGTGGTCGAGAAAATTTGCTCAGGGCAAGTTTAACCCGTTTTGAGTAGATAGTTTTTATGTTTTTTTTAATAATTTAGTTTAGTTTGGGTTGTAAAACTGTTGCGATGATTAAGGACAATTTTTATACAATGTACAAAACAACGTTGATATTATGACTGAGCCCAAACGAATGTTTTTTTGTTTTGTTGGTACAAAACTGCATTATCACATTTTTGTACAGTATACTTTTAAATTTATTATTATTTTAAGTTACTTCAGACTATTTAAATTGTAATATATAGATAGTAGACAAATTTATTTTCTATTTATTTGTGTAACTGATCAGTTTTTTATATATAAAATAGATTATTTATAGACATTTTTATACTTATAAATAGATACGACGAAATATTTCATACACTTTCTATAATAAAATGTTAAAATTCATTATTTTGTTTTATTTCATTAAATACTTAACTGTAACAAATTTTAGCGTAATTATTTATTGTTAAAATTACAACAAACAATTGAACCTAATGCTAATTAACAATCATCATAAATTATACAACCAACTGTGGAATGTGCATAAAATTGGCGTTACATAACCAATTTTAACTGACTAGAACATTTGAAATTTCAATTTTATTATCCTGTGGTCCAAACAAAAGGTTCCAACCTATCATTAATATCTAGATAATTATTTAACGTCTCCATTGATTCAAGGGTTTGATTTAATAACATGTGACACTTATTTAACTGGTGTGACAATTCTTGTACTTTGGCCAACTTTTCCGCATACTTTGCGTAACGTTTTTGTCTGTCAACTGTTGTCGCAACTATTTTGTTCAGTTCCGAATCGACTTCGCGAACTTTTTGAGTTATTTGATTTTGTTCAGTGGCTACAAGATTTGCTGCTGCCGTTAAATGGTGCTGGTATCTAAGACACAAGTTTCTGAATGGTGAAGGGTCCAATCTTTCTAGCACTTCTGGATCTCTTGCTGCTGGAAGACTCAATGTGGCCCTCATAATTGGTAAAAACATTGGGATACCTGAAAAGAGTATTGTGCAATTTATACTAGTGACAAATTAGTAAGTCGTACCTTGTAACCGAACAACATCTGGATCTTTTTCTGTGTTTTGACCATTGTTTGCACCTCTAACAACTACAATATTATGTGAGCTTTTAACTTTGGATTGTTTAGATTGTATTTGTCTCCTATTGCTGCTTTTACCCTTTATTAACTGTTTGCTTGTCGGCATCTTGGGGGAATCTGCAACCGACTGTTAACAAAATTACAACAACAATATAAAATATTACCTCCAATAGGTCGGTTAACTGTGTAACTGATATAAGGCAAGTCTACGTCGCTACAAACGGAAGGGCCAGGAGAAATCGAACGAAAATTCTCCCCATTTTCCTCCAAGTTGTCTTGAGACGATCCGGGATTTGCTATAGTGTGCTGACGCTTAATAGCTCCCATTTGTTTGCCCTGAGAATCTGTGTTCAAGCTACCTTGTCTTTGGGGGTTGTTTGAAAATGATGAGTGTTCTGAACCCATTTTTTGTTTGTTTGAGTTGTTGACTTTTGTTGACAGATGGTAAATGTGAGGTTAGGTTACTGTGTTTGTGTAGATCAATTTGAAATATTTATATTAAACATTAGGTATCAAAATAAATATATGATAGTTTGATAAAAAATTATCCCAATTAACAAAATTTAACTTTTATCAAAGATATTAATAATTAATTTTTATTTTAATGTTACTTACATAAATTTAATTATATTATATTATAAATATATATGAGGGGTTTGTAAAATAAGTGGTCAAAATTAAGGAGCAAGTAAACCATGTCCAATGATGAAGAAAGTCTAAATGATTTTTTTCCCTCCCTAATTTAAATTTCAAAAAATATTTTTTCTAATATTTTTTTGATCCAATCATGTTAAATTTGCTATGAATCACCCTACAATTCAAAGTACTTTTCCATAATGATACAGTAGTGTAGGTTCTGAGGGTTCTCCAATTTTCTTTGCACTATTTTCTATACCACCGAATATTTTTTAAATGAAGCTTTTAATATTCTTTACACTCATTTAGGAGAAAAAAGGTACTCTAGAATAATTTTGGTATTATAACAGCAGTTTTTAAGATTTTCATTTTTAATGTTTGAAGAAAGTTAAAGTGATTTTCATACAATACAAAATCAAGTGGATATGGTAAGGTATTTTTTATTAGTTGTGATAGTTAAAGATGAAAACAAAACATTTACATTAATGTATAAATCTCATCTTCTGTCCAGAGTGAATATCTTCGAAGACGTGTCCCTAGAAATAGAAGATACATTTCTCCAGTCAAATTATCAGAAAGAAAAGTATAGCCTAGTAATGTATTTCTTAATATTGCAGCCTCAACATTTATTTTAAATGATTGTTGGTAATGAGTGATGTTGAGGGTTCGTTGTACATATAAAAACATCATTTCTGATAACAGTTCATTCATTAAAGAAAAATATTTTTCATAAGCCATTGAGAAAATTACAATTTTAACGGCAGATCTCCTCCTAAAAGATCTTGACTTGTCGATAATGGTAAGGATGCAGCTGTCTTTTACAATTCTCCAAACAGTCGAATGCAATACATAATTTGTATTTCTTAGATTAAATGATTAAAACTTTTTCAATATGTTTTATTTTTACAAGTAATTTAATTTGAATATTTGAAGCTCTAGGCGGTCGGTATTTACAACAAATAGCCCAAATGTCACAAAGTATGTCGAGCATAGAATCGTTTTCGGTAAACTGCCAATGCAAAAATATGACATGATGGTGGTTGACAACGGGCTTTGGCCAGAAAATGGGTCCTTTTTCTGATTATTTCTGCCCGACACATCCTGGCTTCGTGCAGAAGTCTTCCATTAAAAGAAGGTTGCATAAAGTTGGTCTTAGAGCCAGAAGACGATATTGATCACATATGAGTCTAGGTATACATTATATCACTCGGACAGCCGTATTTTTGAACATAGCGTGAACACGCTGATAGATATCATGAACTTTTGCTGACCCCAACTATTGCGCTTGGTGGTGGTTCTGTAATGAATTGAATTTATTTAAAGACAGGCACGCAACTAATAATTTTTAATTTCATTTGCATAAGAATTTGAACCAGATCTCGTTTTTGTAGACGACAATGCCTGACCTCACTTTGCAGGACTTAGAAATTTGCTTGAAATTATTACATTACTCGGATGCTGGCCAGACTGCAATTCAATTGAATATACATAGAATCATTGTCTAAAAGAAACACACTTAAAACTACCAGCCCCAAAATAATTATTAAAACTCCAACGTTCATAATATATTTGTTGCAATATAATGCCGAAGATGTTCTTAATTTTGAAATAATTCCAATTATGCACTTCAAAAGACGCGCAGTGTAACTGGATTAACGCTTACTTAATTTAATGTTTATATTATATTCTCCTCATTTGCAATTATTCTAAGTGTTCTTGGTCTTAATATGCCTGTTTATAAACGTCGCTCAGTGGAAAAAAAGATTTTGTACGTGCAGTTCCGTGACATTCGCTGTGAGTTAATAACTTATCAATATATTCAGAGTTTATATACTTTATTTTGGTAACATCTTACTCCAAATACAAACTGTGGTAATTTCAGATCAAACTTCTTTCTTCAAATATTAAAAATTAAATATCGCAAAAACGGCTGTGATAACGAAAATTGATTGAGAGTATCTTTTCTATAAATTATGCATATAATATGAAAAACTTAATAGATTTAAAAAATATTCAGTCGTGTAGAAAAGGAGGCATTTAAACCCATTTTAAACGCGATAGGCACAAAAATAACGGTAATATGTAAAAAAATTGAAATTTAAACTTTAACTGTACTGATTTTTTCTTCTTTATTGGACGTGTTGTACATGCTCCTAAATTTTGATTACCGAATTCATGCAAATTATACCTGCATTCATTAGATTAAATACATTATTTAGACACATTCACAGAACTGAAAAATTTAAAACAATATTACTTTTCAAATGAAATACAAGTAAAGATATTCATCTATTCTTCTCCTGTCGGTGTTCCTCTACACACTATCTGTCTTATGTACTACAAATTTCAACAATGTACTTTCTTCCATATCTAACCTTTACAATATACTTTCTTATTTCCTTGTTAAAATATTCATATTAAATATACTAAATCATTAAATTATCATGAATATTATTAAATATAAGATTACAAATTCTTATCACACATAAATGAAATCTTATTTTAAGAATTTGTTTATTCTAATGCATCACTTGATGTAGTAATTAATAAATAAAACAGCACTATAATATTCACATTTTTTTATTTGTTAGATTCTGTATATAAATCCTTTTTATAAAATATATATGTATATATAAAGACTATAAGGCACATAAAATAGCTTAAAATAGTATGATAACAATTGGAGATTATTGTCTTTTACACATGCAGGCAATACGCTGTTAATTCAAATAATAATAATCATAATAATAAAAGACTGAATTATATACTTTTAAATAATAATAAATATCGACCAAAACATTTCAATTGTTAGCTACCTCATGGCAAAAGCAACAACCCACTTAAAAAAACTAATTGTAAGTAATAAATTAAGCGATAAGTTAAAATTGCATAAAAAACGCGATAGAAAATATAAAAAAGAAAACAGCTGGGCAGAAATCAAATATCACTTTTGCACGAACGAAAACAAACAGGATACATCCCGAGAGTAGAAAAAATGCCATTAGATCACAAAATTACAGACATTTAAATAACGATACAGAGGAACATTTACATGTCAAAGTCTGGCCAATAAATCACTAAAAGAAATAGATAGGTAACTTTGTAGTTTGTTGGTGATTTAGTCCTCGTCCTTGAAACGTCTGTAGATCGACTGCACGTAGGTGAAGACGCACTTCCAATCGGGCTTCCGACAGGCCACCATATCGTCCACATCCAATAGGGGAGCGATATCAGCCTTCTCACTGCAAAACATTCATTATATAAATAAAATGCATGTGTGAAGTAGTGAGAAAAACTTACTCGGCGACTCGGAAGGCGAGCGTGAAATTGTGACGTCGATTCTTCGGCGTCAGTTGACTGTAGTCGAAAGCGTCCGGCAGGAAATGATGGATCAAGGCGCAAAATGCGAGTCCGTCCGCCCAGCTGCTCGAGAAGTTGTCTAATTGGACGTTCTAAACACGAAACAAAGATAAAAAAAACCGAACACCATCAAAAGTTAAGTATAGTGCAAGCGAAAAGTAAACGAAAACAGATTAGGAAAACCCCAAAAACGCAACAACAAGAAACACACATCATACCTCGTACTCCTTGGTCTTCTGCCTGCACCAGTGCAATAGTCTATCTTTGATGGTGTTAGCGCTTTGGCTCAGGGCCGGATCGGTAAATTTAAATAGGGGCCCGCTGCCTGACGGGGTCTTAGGGGTACTGCAGACCAGAAGCGAACCAAAAGAAATGTATTTGTTATAGATATTTTACGATTAAACAACTAGAACGCTACTAAAAGCAGATGGGTTTTGTCAATTATATTAAAGTGAATGTTTTTACTGAGAAATGACTAGTTTTAAGCAGGTGGATTTTTGTGTATTAGTTTGAAGTGAAATTTATTGAAAGTTGAATAATTGTGTGAGATATTTATTAGATATTTTAAGTGCATTGTAAAAAATAAAATTAACTGATTTACCTTGGGGAGCTAGGGAGGCTGTTTTGTTTGTCAAGCTGACGAAATTTGGCAAATGGTGAAATTGGTTTTTTTGACATTTGTTGTGTTGTAACTTTTGTTGTAACTGCAAAAAATAAAAAAAAATAAAAAAAAAAATAGATTCAAACTAAGAGTAAATTTGTGATATTATACCTTGAGTAGTGGTCACAGGCCCAGTAGAAAAGATCTTGGTCGTATCAACTTTTTCTGTAAAAGAAAATAGACGAATTAGTCAAAAACTAGATATATTTGGGGGGTTCGTTTGACGTCTACAACATAAATCAAAAATGCGAAACTGAAACGGTAGATTAGCAAAGGTAAACACAAAATAGGCAAAGAATTTTAGTGGCTGGAAAGAAAATAAATACTACTGGAAGCGAACACGCTTTAGCAGTGCTTTGTGTAATGAAACAGAAGAAATATAAAAAAAAATAAATAAAAATAATTGGGGGATTTTACAGAGAAAAAATTCTGAAAATGCACCAATAAAAAACGTAAAAAACATAACGAAAAAAATGTTGATATATCAAAAATATTTCTATATTCATAAAAAAGTAAATTATTTAAACCGTATAAAAATCCATATTTTTTTCTAAAAACCAGCGGAAAACAAATGCTTTTTTTTTTGTTAATGGCGCCAAAAACGGCAACTTTTGTTATTAGGCTATTGTGACACAATTTTGCTTTCCACAGCAAAAATAAACTATTAAATTTGTGAAAGAAAATTATTTAAATTTTGCATATTTAAATTTAAGCAAATTGTGTCAATGATAGTAAAACTAAGGATTATACGAATATATACGATGTTCCCGCTGACCATAGAAAAAAAAATATGTCACTTATACGTGAAAGTCGCTCCTGAAAAAATTTTGCATGTGTGTTGCTGCTTTTAGCTGGATGTTTTTTGCGTGTTTGATTTGTTTTTGATTATTCACATTGGCGTTGGGTTTGGGGGGGCGTGGTTAAGGGGGGTGCGCACACCAATTCAACACAAGTCTCACCCTCATCAATCAACACGTGGTTGTGTGGTCGGAAACGGAGAGCCCCTCAAAATAATATTTGTATATATTTTTTAAATTTCCGATTCTGTTTGTCCTGGTTGGACTGGTGTGCGCACCGTCACACCAATCACTGTTCTCTCGCAACGTCGCGTCGGTTCTTTCTCAATCCTTATTTTAGCTCATCTCTTTTCGATCTGATCAGATGTGATCTGATCATGGTTCATCAACATCGAATAGGCAAAACTGGCTTGGTTAACAAAACAAGTATGCACGGGCGGGGTCAAAAAAACTGGCACTTAATTACATCTTAAAAATCTACACGTACAAAAAATTGAAAACAACGAAAAACTTCCACATACATAGAATTACGGAATGGAACAATTTTTTGTGTTAATCCTTAGTTTCCTAGTCTAGAGTTACGAGCTAGATTTGAAAAGGTCCTCAAACGCCTTCTCTACATTACTTTCGTCCAACATATCGGGGCAAGCGATGTCCGGCAAAGTCCTACTCCTCGATAATCCGGACGATTGTCTAAACGTGGACGTCTTCTCCGACGTCTTGATCCTATTAATCGACCTCTTCACCGTCTTCGGCGTCTCTGTTACCTGCGACTGAGGCTGAGGACTTTTAGTGCCTCCACTTAAGTACGCCTCCATCGTCTTTCTCTTGTTCATCATCTCGTCTTTTGTCATGCCAGCCTCGAACATCTTCGGCACTGCCAAACTATGACTCGACTTTGATCTAACCACAGTCGCCGACTTTGGAGACGCTCTAGGTGACGGTTTGTCGTGAGAACCTTGAGATTGCATGCAAATCTGATTCCAAGAATCAGACTTGCTCAGAACTTGAGCGTGTGTTGGTTTCGGCACGTTCAACACGGGAATCTGGAACTGACCAGTCACCACGCTCTCACCCTCGGAGTTAACCTCGGTAGAAACCACGTTTTGAGGTTTCTGTTGCATCGGTTTAACTATTCCGCAACTCTTATTTTCCTTTTTAACTTCAACCTCCTTAAAACTATTACTAGGCGATGTTAAATGTTGAGGTGAAATGTTTGTGGGACTTTTATACTTAAAACTACCACTGCTAGTGACGCTCGGACTAGTGGAATTGTATTTAAAACTATTCGATGGCGATTTGGCTTCGGATTTCTTTTGCAAAGTATTCTTCAGGCCCAGAGCCGCGGCCATATCATGACCATCTCTGGTCATCGGCCCTTTCTGTGTTACAGTGACTGCTGCCTGTTGCACCGGACCCGTCATCAACTTACTACTCACCGCCGTGTACTCGTGCACACTTTCGTTGCTGATCTGCCTATCCAAGGCTGGAGGACAAACAGCTGGTTTTGGCGGTTCTTTTGTCATTTTCTTTGGTTCTTCTTTAACTTTCTGAGGAGCTGTAGCTGGTTTAAATTGATAATTGGAAGTATAGGTTTGGGTCTGTTCACTTTCTTTGCCCGGTACGTGCTGATAATACTGCACGGGACTGTGAGTAGCCTGATAGTTTTGAGTTTGAGGTGGTTGATATGTCTGAGGCGGAGACTGATAATTTGGTTGGTACTGAGGTTGAGGAGGCTGATATTGTTGTGGCTGAGGTTGATATTGTTGTAAAGGTTGATATTGAGGTTGATATTGTTGTGGAGGAGGTTGATATTGCTGCGATGCAGACGACTGATATTGCTGTGGTGGCTGATATTGATGTGGAGGTGGTTGATATTGTTGCGAAGAAGGCTGATATTGTTGTGGAGGAGGGTTATATTGTTGAGAAGAAGGTTGATACTGCTGAGGCTGTGGATACTGATAAGAATAGTTAGGATATTGCTGACTATAACTGTTTGAAACGTAACTCTGTTGCTGAGGAGTTTGATAATTCACAGTTTGAGGCTGTGGATGTATATACTTCACTGTAGTATGAGTGGAATAATCAGGCGGTTTTACCATGCTTAAACTATCGTATTGTCCGCTCAACTTCCTAACACTTCCTCCGTTAGTGTATGTATTATAAGTGGGAAGTTTTTCTGGCTGTGGTTGCTGGGGACTAAAGACCTTTTGGAAATCCTTGCTGAGTTTTCTCGGCTTGACAAGGTTAGGTTGCTCTTGTTTTGTTTGATTCTCGAATTTTGAAGCGGCTAAATTCAGAACTCTGTGTTCTCCAGTCGTTGCAGTCCAAGGTTTCGCACCAATTGGTGATGAACCACTGGAATCGGTCTGAGGTGTCGTCAATGGCTTAGGACTGTACAAATAAACAGCATCGTGACCATTCTGTTCCTTTAATTCAGTTTTAATTATCTCCAGAGAATCTGGTTTCAAATTGTCCTTCTTCGGTAAAGGTTTGAATGCTGATTGCGGTGCATGCGAAAACTTATTAACCGGAATAGGTTGAGGAATCGCTTTATAATTCTGTTTCTCCTGTTCTAAATTCTTGGTGTTGACTTTTAAAGATCCCTTAACGATATTTTGGTCTTGACTAGGACTCCAAATGTTCGGTTTTTGGTGCGAATTTTGTTTCTGTCTTTCTTCGAACATTTGTTGCAAATTTTTTGCGCTCCTACGACTGATTTTGGGTCCGAAATTAGATGTTTGAAACGAGTTAGTGACTGTTGAATCGTCTGCCGCCTTCCAGAATTTCATGGCAGAGTTTTGTTTAGGTTCAAAGTTGTTTTTGATGTTGCCAAATTTATTACCCCAAACTGGAGTTTTTTGAGACCATAATGAAGTTTTTTGAGGATTGGCTTCATTTTGTTTGTTGATGAAAGCTAGGAATTTTTTATCGCTTTCAGTTTTTGGTTCAAATGTAGGTACTTTCGATTTGATTTTGGTATCATGAACAGTTATCGGCCCCCTGAGGGCGTAATATGAGCTGTGCCTGTGATTCTCATCTTCCGCGTAAGAATCACTGTCGTCGTCGTCGTCTTCATAAAACTGTAATGGTTTGGGAATATCAATGGTGTTGGCCCGTTTCATCCTGAGCTTTTTAGTATTGAACCTATTGCTTTTTTCCTCGTGCGAGAGCTTTTGCGGATTATATATAGGATTAGGTTGAAAATCGGGTTGAACGCGATTGTTTTGAGGGGCTTTAACCGTACTGCTCTCGTCCTCAGAGTCCTGTGTGCTTTCTGAAATAGATTTTCGATCGGTTAATATTTTGTTCGTAGCCGCCTGCTGAACAGCGGTGGCGTCAAACGATTGCGAAAAGCGTTGCTGCCTCGACCTGGTCTCATCCAGGGAGTTCAGTTTCCTGAAAGCGGGTCTTTTGTCGTCTTCGTGAAACAGAAGATCCAAAGACTCCGAATGATCGGTTGTCGGGGTCTGAACAGCTGAGGAATTGCCACTGTTCGAACTGCTGAACGGTTTGGCAGTGGCGTTTTTAACTGCCGATTTCAAATAAGATTTAAATGAGGAGTTGCTGCTGCTGTGAGGCACGCCCTCCGATATAGTACTTTCCGACTTTTGTTTTTGCAACCTTTGAACCGAATCCGAACTGTTAACGCTCGGCAGAGAAATCTCTTCAATCAATCTGCGAGCATCGGCCAGTTCTTCGCTGCTCACGCCCACCGTATGCCTATTATGTCTCTGCCTCCTCCTGCTAAACCTTCCCGAGGAGTTCCTCCTCTCAGGAGGTGGCCCCGAACTGGCCAAACCAGCCTGCAGCTTAGTGACGAGCTGCAGGAGCGAACTTCGTCGTTCGGGTGTGACATCAGTAGCATCGCTTCTCAGCGATGTGGCCAGTTTTTCGAGGGCGCCCTGTACTTCGGCTATCAGGCCGGATCTCTGGTCCTCGCCACTCTCGGTGCCCGAGTCGGGCGTCTGGTCCGTTTCGGGCGCCTGCAACAGACCCTGAAGAAGCGGTAGAAGTTGAGACTCACCCTCTAATTGACCGCCCGCGGTCTGTTCCTGACTCGCTCTCTCCACCAACTCTGCGCATGCTGCGAAAAATACTTTATGTTAACATCAATAATAACTTTAATAACTGGTTTACTATTATTACCTTCTTGTTCCGCCATGACTTGGCGCAGTCTGGCTCTCAATACGCGACGTTCTTCGTAGTCAGTGCTTTGTTCGAGCTAAAACGTACGATGATTATAATGCATGTTATTACGGGGCGTAAGAGTTTTACTTACTAATAAACGAAGAGTTTGCTCGTCCCAGACAGTTTCTAATTCTTCTTCAGTTACTGGACGTTGAAATACTCTTGTTACAGTTCTTGGTTTTCCTCCTTCCTATAAAATAATAGAGTAGTATACGAACTTTTTTAGAAAACAATGGTTGCGGAAAATAAAACTAAAATAAAAAAAGCAATAGATTTTCGTTATTACTATTAAAATGAATGTTATTACATAAAAACATGAAACAACGCTGGATCTGGCACCTGCGCCTATGATCATGGCTGAGCGCATGTCCGACTCATCTCGAGTCGCCTATTTTGGTTAGCGTGTACGAAATTCGTGCGCTCTCCACGAATAATTTCTCACTCGCTCTTTATTAATAATATCATCCACGATTCCATGTCCTGACACAACACACAAGACGGTTGCAAAATTGCAAACAATTATAATCCAAAGTTATTTTATCAAATCGGAATCAGTCTCGTTTGTGTATAAATAGCACTCGAATGCACAATGCGTTCTCAGTTGCCTTCGAATTATTTTCCAATACAATGGCTTAAATCCAAAAAGTACTAATGTAACAGGTTATTTTTTATTTAAAGCGCGCCGGTTTTATTTTCGGCAGGTGATTCAGCAGTTAATTAGTTTAGGGCGCGACCGAATCGCAATTTTGGCATCCCGTTCCGGATTCCCAGATGTACTTTTACAAACCGACGTCCTTTCAACCATCCAAAGTGCGTTGTGTAAGGACTCACTTAATTAGGTTGAGTCCCAAAACAAAACGGTCTATTCTAAGAATTTTCGTTTATTTATAACACTCGCAATGTTTATCGTGCGAACAATTTTCATCTTAGTTTCGAATTTTAGAAAGTGAATTACTTCAGTATGTTTAAAGTGGTTGATTTTTATTAAGATTTGTTCCATCAGTTCTGAAAGTGCCTGTTCTAAAATTAAGCCACTTCCATTTCTTGTTTACGGCCAGACGTAAATAGATAACTTCCACTTTGTTTTTACGCGCGTTTAAGTGCATTTATCGTTCATAAACTCGATCATCGTAACAACGGGTCCATTTAAAGGACTGAGGTTGCGACAGTGTCCGATTTTCTATAAATACAAACTGACACTAAGGTCTCGGTTATCGTCGCTGAAAAACTGAAAACAACTGTAACGAAATATTTTGTCCGTGATAAATGACATCGGTTCGAAAATAGATGGTTTGGAATAGATCTGGTCCGAACTGGGCGGATGGGAATTCCAGAATTTGGAAAATTTTATTGCGGTTTTCTACAGTCACAATAAAATCAAAAAGCGTTTGTCTGTAAATTTAGAAAGTATATGGCAAGGTCAAGGCACATGCAAAAACAGTAAAATGCGTCCGTTTCGAAACACACTCACACACAAAAACATAATGCACTAACAGGTGCAGGACGAAAACTATAGAGACTTACGACAATCGTCTTCGAACAATCTTTCGAAACTGACGCTCGATCTTTGTTTTGACGTTCGTTTCTCTAAATTTATCGAGAACGTACTCTTCCATTATTGGCTCAAAAAACTACTTTGTTCGAAATTTGCGTCTTCGCATGCAAGGTCGTTCGTTCCCACTTGTTCCTGGGTTATTTTCGGGCAACCGTTTTGCGCAGTGCACATTTATGATGAAGTGCGGTCAAATTTGGACTTTTTTATTTTTAGCGTGCTTTTACGTCGAAACGTCGATTCTCGGGAGATACGTCTGGCTTTCACTCAAACTCTCACCAGCCAAAGCAATAAACAAACACGTGTTTTCATAGGTAGATACATTTTTAAGTTTTATCGCAGTGGTCAACAGTTAAAATCTCTTGAATCATCTATGTTAGATAGTTTTAAATACTTCCAGCTTAATCATTCTGAATATTTTCCTTCGTGAAATATTGGAACTGGGTTTTAAAATAATGTTCCAGTGAATTCAGAGAAGCTTTCCAATTTTCCTACGTGAAATATTGGAACTGGATTTTAAAATAATGTTTCAGTGAATTCGGAGAAGCTTTCGTAAATTTTTACATCAGCCTTTAATAATAGTCCAAAAAATTCCATAAAACGATTATTTTGTATCGCGATGTCCAAAAATACACGTTACCACAATTCCAAGACAATGTTTATATTGCGGTATAAAATTAGTCGGACGCGTTGTGTTTCGTGTTGCGTTACATAATTTTTCGCGCTATTAATAGGTGAAACGGTGCGGCATTTTATATGCACTTCGATCTGGAATCGCATTTTACGTGCAATGCCAATACGGCGCGCGCGTTCGCATTGTTTTCATTGTCGGCAAACGGAAATAGAAACGAGGAAGAGATCAAGAAATTCCCTCGTCGTCAGGAATGCCGTCGAATTGTGATCGATATTCGTTTGTTTATCGGGCACGCGTTTCGCGAACGCAAAAATTTACTTACTTACTAAAACTTAGTCGCCGGTTTGCGCGTTTATTTTAATTTTAGATCGTGGTGAAGGTGAATGTATCTGTTAGTTTCGCGTTTATTTGAAACGTTTCACTCGGCAAACTGGCCGATTGGGATTTGTCAGTCGGCTGACAGGTTCGAAACTAAGGATTAGTACGTGCGAAAAAATAGATCAGGTGGTTTCAATTACATTTCGGAAAAAAACGTAATATAAGGAAACGTTACAAAAAATATGCACCACAAATTTCACTCAAGTTTTGTTCTAAAATCTATTATAAATAAAATTTTTGTTTGGATGTTTTATAAATTTCGAAAGTGTATTGTTTCATAAAATTAAGTTTTTTATATAACTTTCAATCGTTGTTCATCATGTTATGTGAATAAACTGTGCTATACCACTCACTTGAAATTAATAATTATCATTATGATTATTGTCCTCCGTTTTTTTTTTGTTCGTAAATAAAATTACTAAATCTATATACACAATTCTAGAACATTTTTTACACGTGCGTGTTTTACAAATTGGAAAAGTATGTCACACAATTTTTTCTATTGTAATTAACATGAATGAGTCACTTTTTTTTTTGGCAAGCAACTAAATTTTTTCCCATCAGCATTTTGGATTGCGCTTTATAGTATACTATATAAGTACGTTAAACACTCGAGTTATGTAATGAGAATCATTGTTTGTTTTCAACGCTAATGAGCAACGAACACAAATCCCGATATGGACATGATTGAATGTTGTGATTACCCATAGACAGATGGTCGTCGCGATGAAAGATTAATAACGCCATTAAATCATCAGCCAAAATTTAAATACAAACGACCTAATCTCATGTTCAATCACATAAATTACACAACAAACAAAACAAAAAGCAACAACAGATTTGCAAATTACCAAATATGGTAACACAAACACAAACCGTCACGCTAACCTCACCTAAATCCAGTAGTAATTAATCCTTAATTAGATGGTGTTTTTTGGTGGTGTGCGGCAAAAATTTTCAATTGCAAAAGTGTAATAACTGTTCTGTTTTTTTTTTCTGAGTGATCGAAAATGCGCTCGCAGATGTTCACTGCACACGCGAACGTACCGCACTACGTTCCGTCGCGACGAGCGACGTCTCTTGACGTCAGCCGGCATCCAAAATTAGGCGTCTTCCATCTAACCGCGTTGCCGTCCAAAATTTCCGCCAATACGAAAGAAATTTGTACGTAAGAACACTTACCGTTATGGTAGATGTAACTTTGGTGGATCTCCTGACCGTGGAAGTTGGAGAGGAAGATGTGGTGGTTGTGGTTTTGGAAGTTGCCATTTGTTCAACGCCGGACAAAATTACCTGTGAACCTATAAACTTGTTTAGTAAACTTCTGGCCTTCACATCCTCTTCGGTATCGTCTTCTTCATAGTCTTCCGCCTTCATCCTTCTTATCACGTCCTGAGCACCAGTCACTTTAGATCGATTGGTTAGGAAAGAGTCGCCGCCTTCAATTGTTCGGGAAGACTGGTGGGTGGTTTTTACTGTCGTCATCGATTTTTCTTCAACTATAAACGAAATTATGATTTGGAACTGTATTGTGGATTGATTGTTATTTACCTGGAGATGCATCTCGGCTGTCGTCAGTGCCACTGGTGTCCTTGAAGCTGGACGTACGCAAAATCAGTCCTGCCTTTGGGTAGGATGTTTGCCGCTCACTCTTCAAGGTCTCAGCTACAAGAAACTGTTTTAGGCATGTCCAATTGGAGCTGGAATTACTTACTTGCGTTATCGATGAATTTTTGTGACAAAGCTTTCACCGACCCTCTTCTCATCACTTTCGACGTCGTTTTAGTAGTTGTTGTTACGGTTTCATCATCAGTAGCGGTTATAGCCTGAAACACATTTCGTTAAATTTGTGTTGAGATGATTTAGAAATTGACACTTACTTTCTTCTTGTCGGTAAGACTCTTGAGACTAGGTGTATCTTTATAGCCGAACTTCTGTGTGGTAGTTATACTGGTTAATCCGTTGTGGTTATTTCTTAGGTCTTCGTTGGAGCCAAGGTCCGTCGGATCGGTCGAGTATTTTGTCACGCTCACCTGGCCCACCGGTTCGTTTCCATTTTCCGAATAGTACTCGCTCGTTATCACCGTTCCTTGTACTAAATCAAAATAAATAAAAATTAAAAAAAAATGAATAAGTCTCTTACCTTTAGTTTTTTCAGTTTTATTCTGGGCTCTTAAAGCCTTCAGTCCAAACAAGGGAGCGCCGTTCTCATCTGTAGGTCCAACGCCATAACTCGATGTGATAATGTCTGTAGGTTTAACATCCTTTACAGGACTCTTTCTCGAGGATCCGGTTCTTGTTGTAGTAGTGGTCGTCGTTGTAACTTTCTTAACTGGTGTGGATGTTGTCTCAGTAACTTTCCTTAAGTTCCTTTGCCTTACCCATTCAGGTTTGTCATCCGAAACTGTTTTTGTAATTGGTACAGTTTTCTTTAACTGGGTAAATGTTTTAGATTCAGGTTTTTTGTCTCTTGGAGATAATTTGGTGGTAGGGCTTCTTTCTCTGCTGCACACTTTCACGGGACTGGGACTTCTTCTAGTAGAAGATGTGTATTCAGATGATGACCTTCTTTCATTATAAGTATAAGAAGTTTGGTACTCGCTTGTTTTAACAGTACTGTCTCTTCTGTCCACCAAATCAGTGTGTCTGTACAACTTATTATCTACAGGTTTACGTTCCGGACTAGATTTTCTCACATATTCAGTTTGATATTCAGTATCTTTTCTTTCTTCTGGTTTGTATGGCTTGAACTTTGGGCTGGACTCACGTTTTGGTGACGATCTTCTTAAACTCTCCACATAAATCGACAACCTGTTTTCTTCGATCAGTTTCTTTACCAATCTAATCTGCGCACGGATTTTGCGTCTCAAATCATAACCCATAACTTTTTCCAACTAAAATCAAAACATAATTAAAACAATATCGAAGACGTTTACATGTTACTTACCAATTCTTCCAAAACATCCAGTTCAAATATCTCTTCAACCTCCTCTTCAGTTACACGTTTCTCCAAAGTGATACTGCTCTTCCTCCTTTCTGTAGTGGATGTAGTAGTCGTTGTTGTTTTTCCAGAGTCAGTTCTCTTTAAAGTCACTCCAAATTTATTCGGTTTAGCTTCGTCATGTTCTGGTTTCCTACTTAAATTATCCCTATGAGGACTATTGGGTCTTAAACTTCTGTCCAAAGGTCTCATGTAACCAGGAATGTCTCCGTCTGGTGTTGATTCTCTGTCGCTGCGAGTGTAAATAATTTCCGGAACTTTTTCAGGCGACCTAGCCTTTGTGAACATCCTATCGATTACCAGTTTGGTAGATTTCAAGTTGTCCTGATGGGTTGTGAGGGATTCTTTACGAACAGTTGTCACATCATCTTCGTCAGAAAAACTGAGCCTTTTCTTCAATTTTGGTTCCTTTGGAACTTTATCTGTCTGAGGTGTTTTCACTTTCCTACTTTCAAATACAGAAGGCCTGTTCAAAATATCCCTTTGTTTTAAAACTTCCTGTTCCTTTGTGATATTCTCAAATAAAGCCTTCGTCTTCTTTACGCTTTCGGTACCTCTTAGCCTGCTACTTAATGGAGTTTTTGGCTCATCCTCAGGTTTGCGGCTAGTTTTTGGAGTTTCTGGTTGTTTGGGACCACTAGTTCTTCTAGTTTCATGAATTTCTGTTCTAGTAGTTCTTTTTGGAGACCTATCATCAGGTGAGCTTGTTCTTCGTGTTGGTGAAACCTTTTCTGGTGACTTAGATGGTCTTCTCGTGTAAGTTTGTTCCTCAGTTTCAATCGTGACACATTCAGTGGCAGTTGTCGGTCTTGAACTCTTAACTGTGGATGGTTTTTTTGGAATTCTTTCATTGGGAGAGCTTGTTCTACGAATTGGTGTGGTCTTTTCTGGTGACTTGGAAGACCTTCTTGTGTATGTTTGCTCTTCTGTTTCGATTGTAACACAATCTGTTCCAGTTAGTCTTCCTGGAGATTTTCTCGAAGGAGAAGCTCTTGTATAAACCTTTTCTTCGGGTTTTTGTTGCGGCTTTGGCGTTTTCCTAACGTCACTACTAATTAAAGTGTCAGCGGTTTTAATAAATTTGTTAACCTTGTCAGTAACACTTAACAGACATACATCTTCCTTCACATTTTCATCTATGTCGGTGAATTCAGGCCTGCTTACCTTCGGAGCTGGTCCTTGAGGTTTCTTGGGTCTGTCTTCTGAGGTAGTAAACTGACTGACTTTCTTTGACACTTTTACGTTAGTGAAATCGTCAGTTTCTGTATAATTTCTGCAAATTGGACTTTTGGGTCTTTCTGTAGGTTGCTGAGGAGTGATCAATTGTTCAGCTGTTGTTACAAATTTGCTAACTTTGTCCGAAACACTCAACAAACACTCGTCGGATTTCATATCATCGTCTACAACCAAAGTTGGCCGACCTACTTTTGGAGCAGGTGATTTCGGTTTTAATGGCTTTTTGGTTAACTCTTCGGCTGTGGTCAAGAATTTATTAATTTTCTTTTCGACTGTCAACAAACTGTCATCCGTTTCCTCTACTCTGTCAACTTCGGTAATTTGTTTGTTGTCCGTTATGTCAGTGATCCTGGTATATTGAATGTCGTCGTCTGACTCTAAAATAGGAATGTCAGATAACTTTTTAGGCTTCTTCTTCAAACTAGTATCATCAGGCTCACTGACTTCGTCCGGATAGCGTGGAATACCTGTTTCTTCGTCTGACGATACAGGCAACGGACACAGACGATCTGGAGTTGGTTCTCTTGAAGATTTCGATCTTAACAAATCAATAATAACTTCTCTTTCTTCAGTGTCTTTATTATTAATTATAATAGATTTGGTAGTGATACATTTCTTTTCGGTTTTCCTGTCAGGTTTCTTGGGCAACAGTTCGGGCTTGGAAAATCCACGGACTGGACTCTTGGGTTTTTGTTGAGTTTTTATAACTTGATCACTCGTAGTTCTATGTACTTTGTTGGTTTTCTTAGTCGAAGAGAGTTCATCGACATCTATAACTTCTACTACAGACTCAACATCCGATTCATCATCAGTTGAAACATCGCCGTTTTGAAGTTTAACGGGTTTCTTAGTTACTGGTTTTGCTTTCGGCTGCGCCAACTTGGAAATTTTTGAAACAGTGGTGGTTTTTGTTGTAACTGTTTTTGATGGTTGTGGTTTTTTACCAACGGGAGTTACAGAGATGGTAGTGGATACAACCTTTCTAGGAGATGTACCAGATGGACTAGAATCAGTTGGTTTTGGTTTAGGCTTTGTCCTCGTATCTGTAATTGTTGTTTTCTTAACTGTAACGAAACGTTTTGTGCTTGTGGTTGGACTTTTTTCGATTTTCTTGGACTGTGTCGGAGTGCTACTAATTGGTCTCTTGCCAGGTTTGGTGACATCACCGTTGGTGAGTCTTGTAGTCTTCTTGTTAACTGTTTCATCAATTCTGTGAGTTCTGACATGAACAGAAGTATCTTCTTCTGCTTCGCTTAAATTTTCAACGTTCCATAAAGTAATTTTTTCTACAGATTTTTGTGGAATTCTTCTAGAATCCACAGATTTAGGTTTTCCATACTCATCAGTGTATTCACTGGTGCCAGGCTTGAAAGGTTTTTTCTTGGGAGATTGTGGTATGTCTTTTCTTATAGTTGTTCTTGTAACAGAGGTAGTAGTTTCACCTGGTCTAGTAGTAGGAGACTTTTTATCCATTGTTTTAGTTATTTGAGTTTTTCTTGTAGTAATTTCAGTGTGATCTTTCTCATTTGTTATGAATTTATCAGTGATAGGTTTCTTAGGTTGATCTTTCTTTACCGTTTTATTGGTCTTGTTGATGTCATCAGTGATAATTTCTTCTTCAATCAATCTTTGAACATTTTTCTTTGTCACATTAGTATTTCGGACATTGGTTCTTGTTAACTCCTCATCTTTACATAATTGATCAATAAACCTTTCAGTTGCTAGTGGTTCATCAACTGGTTGAGCATCGACGGTTGTGTATTTCTTTGTGGTATTAATTTCTTCGACCTCATTGATTTCAATTTCTTCTTCCTCTTCAGATGATGAAGTTTCATCGCCAGGCCTCTTTTTGGAAGGTTTCTTAATAGGTTTGTGAGGTGGTTGTTTTGTGGTAGGTTTCTTCTCTGTGTAATATTCGACTTGTGGTTTACGTTTTTCTGAATAAGGTTCCAGCGGTTGTTTCTCTGGAGATCTTCGAATTTGAGATGGGAATTCGGATACAGAAGGACCTGTTTTTGTAGGCTTTTGTTTTCCTGGATATGGTTCAATTGGTTCTCTCTCTGGCGACTTTCTAACTTGAGATGGGAATTCAGATACTGTAGAACTCGTTTTTTCAGGTCTACGTTTTTCAGGATAAGGCTCCAATGGTTCTCTTTCGGGAGACCTGCGAATTTGGGATGGGAATTCAGAGACAGATGGTCCTGTTTTCGATGGCTTTTGTTTTTCTGGATAAGGTTCAATTGGTTCTCTCTCAGGCGACCTCCTAACTTGAGATGGGAATTCAGAAACTGAAGAACTCGTTTTTTCGGGTCTACATTTTTCTGGATAAGGCTCCAATAGTTCTTTTTCGGGAGACCTACGAACTTGGGATGGAAATTCAGAAATAGATGGACCTGTTTTCGATGGTTTTTGCTTTTCTGGATAAGGTTCAGTTGGTTCTCTCTCAGGCGACCTCCTAACTTGGGAAGGGAATTCAGAAACAGAAGGACCTGTTTTCGACGGCTTTTGTTTTTCTGGATAATGTCCAATTGGTTCCCTCTCAGGCGATCTTCTAACTTGTGATGGGAATTCCGAAACTGAAGAACTTGTTTTTTCTGGTCTACGTTTTTCAGGATAAGGCTCCAATGGTTCTCTTTCGGGAGACCTGCGAATTTGGGACGGGAATTCAGAGACAGATGGACCTGTTTTCGATGGCTTTTGCTTTTCTGGATAAGGTTCAGTTGGTTCTCTCTTAGGCGATCTCCTAACTTGAGATGGGAATTCAGAAACTGAAGGACTCGTTTTTTCGGGTCTACATTTTTCTGGATAAGGCTCCAATGGTTCTTTTTCGGGAGATCTACGAACTTGGGATGGGAATTCAGCAATAGATGGACCTATTTTCGATGGCTTTTGTTTTTCTGGATAATGTCCAATTGGTTCCCCCTCAGGCGATCTTCTAACTTGTGATGGGAATTCTGAAACTGCAGAACTTGTTTTTTCTGGTCTACGTTGTTCAGGGTAAGGCTCCAATGTTTCTTTTTCGGGAGACCTGCGAACTTGAGATGGGAATTCAGAAATACTTGGACCTGTTTTTGACGGCTTTTGTTTTTCTGGATAGGGCTGAAGTGGTTCCCTCTCTGGTGATCTTCTAACTTGAGCTGGGAATTCAGAAACTGAAGGACTTGTTTTTTCTGGTATGCGAGTTTCTGGATAAGGCTCTAAGGGTTCCTTTCCAGGTGACCTTCTGACTTGAGATGGGAATTCATCGACAGAAGGAGACGTTTTGCTTGGTCTCCTCTTTTCTGGGTAAGATTCCAGTGGTACTTTCTCCGGAGATTTTCTTAATTGAGATGGGAATTCATTAATAGAAGGTCTTTTATTTTCTGGTTTACATTTTTCTGGATAAGGTTCTAATGGTTGCTTTTCAGGCGATCTTCTAATTTGAGATGGGAATTCATTTATTGTCGGTGACGTTTTGTTAGGCCTCCTTTTCTCTGGGTAAGGTTCCAACGGTTCTTTTTCTGGAGATCTTCTGACTTGTGAAGGAAATTCCATTGGTTCTCTTTCATGCGACTTTTTGATTTGGCTTGGAAACTCAGAAGTAGCAGGACCTGTCTTCGATGGTCTTCTTTTCTCAGGATAACTATCCAATGGTTCTTTCTGTGGAGATTTTCTAATCTGAGATGGGAACTCAGAAACAGGAGATGCTTTAGTAAGTTTCCTTTCAGGGGATGAACGTTCTGGGAGTTCCTTAGTTGGAGACTTTTTGATAGGAGATTTTGGTTTTTCTGGTTTTGTGGTTTTTGTCAACGAGTCTCTCTTAATACCAAGACGTTCTAAACTGCTACGTCTTCTTTCAGTTGTGGTTTCAGTTATTCCTAAAATCTGCCTGCACCTCTCTTCATAAGTATTTGTTCTTTTCAGTGGTTTATCTTTTGGCAAGTCTTTGTTATTGGATGTTGGTTCTTTTACAGGAGATTTGAGACTACTTCTTCTTGGTGCATCTTTAACTGGTGACTTTGGCGAGCTAAAATCAGTTAAAGGAGATGTTGGAGAACGATCAGTAATCTTCCTGGTTTTCTTCGTGGTAATTTCAAGACTAGATGGACGTTTTTCTTTCGAAGTAGTATCAATTTTGTTCCTGATGTTCTTAGTAGTCACGGTTCTGTTAATTATAGTTTCATCATCTAAATCAGTAACTTCTTCATCTTTATTTCTGATATATTCTATGTCACTTGCTGTCGTGGATGGTGATGGACTTCTGGACTTCGGTTTGAGCTTGCGTCTGGTTAAGGTGCTGCTGTCTATTTCTTGTTTTGTTGTTTTGTTACGTCTTGTAATTGTATCAGAACTATAAGTTGTTGTTGTTCTTTCTGGTGATTTTGGATGTCTTTTCTCTGGAGTTGTTCTGTAAGTTATGGTTTCAGAACTTGGGAATCTATCAGTAGATTTCCGTGGAGACGTGCTTCTGTCGTGTGGTTTTCTATCTGGAGAATATCTTGCAGGATGTCTTTGTTTTTCAGGACTGATGCTGCTTCTTAGTGAACTAGTGCTTGTTCTTAGACTCTTAACGCTGCCTCTATGACTAACTCTGTCCGGACTTACGGCTCTTAAGGATCTGGCGAAGGCTTCGTGAGTTGGACTCACATCTACGCTAATTCTTTTTGGAGTGAACTCACTTCTGTAAGTAGTGTCGTATTGACCTGTAGTTGGTTCTGGTTTACGATCCAATTCAGACTTTCCAGGTTTAATTGGTTGTCTCCTTTCTGGTTGTTCATAAGATTCAGGTTGCTTTTTGGGTTGTTCACGATTTGGAGAAGATATTTCGTAGGTTTCTGGTTGTTTTTGTTGTGGTGTCGGTTGTTCTTGTCTTGGAAGAGGCTTTTCTTGAACGTATCTAGTTTCTTTTTCATGTTGTTGTTCAACATTTATAAAATGATCAGTTACTTTTTGATTATTGACATTAGTTCTTGTTTGGGGCTCATTACGGATTGTTGTTGTCTTGATGGTAGTGTATGTTTCATTCGTTGGTTTAGATCTGTCAACTACATCTTTTGTTGTCTTTATAGTGGTTTTATTGTCTTTTGTGATTTCTACTGTTATTTCTGGCTTGTTTTGAACATCGTCAACAACAAATTCAATTTCTTGGTTATTTTTAGTGTTAACGATGTTTGTTTTATTGGTAACATTAGTGTTGTGCACATATTGTTGTTTGTTGTTAGTTGTATAACGTTCATTTCTCGATGTTCCTTCAATAGTTTCATATTTAGTGGTGGTAACAGTAGATCCATCAGGTAAAGTTTTAGTTTCTTTGTAAACTCTGGTATTACCATCCACATTTCTCTTTGGACTATCATGAATTTGTTTAGCAGTTTTTCTTATATTTGTTGTTTTTTGATCGTCCACTCTTTGATTGTGGTAGCGTTCATTTCTGGTATCCTCAATTGTTTCATAGCGAGTTGTTGTAACAGTTGAACCATCAGGCAAAGTTTTGGTTTCCTTGTAAACTCTTGTATTATCATCAACATAAGTAACAGGTTCATTTCTGTTTGGACTATCATGAATTTGTTTTGCAGTTTTTCTTATATTAATAGATCTTTGATCGTCCACTCTTTGATTGCTACTTGTGGTGTGACGTTCATTTTTGGAAGTACCTTCAGTAGTTTCATAGCGAGTGGTAGTAACAGTTGAACCATCAGGCAAAGTTTTAGTATCTTTATAAACTTTTGTGGTACCATCAACATAAGTAACAGGTTCATTTCGGTTTGGATTTTCCTGGATTAACTGGGAAGTTTGCCTAATATCAGTATGTGTCTGATCTTCCACACGTTGATTGTTAACACTTGTAGCGGAATGTTGTTGAGTGCTTGTTGTTGAATATTTTTCAGTTTTGGATGTCGAACTACCTCCAGTGGTTTCGTACCTTGTAGTGGTGATTGTGGAACCATCTGGCAAGGTTTTAGTATCCTTATAAACCTTTGTGTTGTCATCAACATAAGTTACTGGTTCAGTACGGTGTGGAACCGTATCTGAAACGGTTTGTTTAATATTTCTTGACTGTTGATTAACGGAATGACGTGATGTTGTCTCAATGGGTTCGTATCTTGTTGTAATCACTTTAGAACCGTCAGATAGAGTTGTAGTTTCTCTATAGACTTTTGTCTTACCTTCTACATAACTTGGATGGTTTTTTAATTCAGCCGGTACATTGTCATATCTTATAACATTGTCATTTTGATTGGTTGATGTTATAGCGGGCACTACATCTTCAGAACTAAATTTGCTCTCAGTTACTACTCTGGATGAGGAAGATGTTTTTGTGGAGCTTGATCTAAAATTACTGTTTTCATCACCACCAACAGCTTCTTGTTGAATGACTGAGTGAGACTTAATTCCAGCTGTTTTGGTAAAATTTTTATCGTCACCGTCGCGGTAAACTGAAGCTTTTTGATCACTCCTGGCTGCGTAATCCAATTTACCACCATCAATCTTCTGACTACCCGAAGTTGTGGCTGATCTTTTCGTCGTGTATGTTTTACCATCTTGACTTACCTCATTGGAGCTAACAACATTCCAACCATTGTCATTGTGTCTCTCTGTAATAAAAATATTTATATAAACTGTCAGATGACTTGAAGTATTTCCTACCTGAAATTTTGTAATTCATGTCTCTAGTCGGCGATTCTGAGTCACGTATTTCCTTGGATTTGAGACTGAGGAAGCTGTGATCGGCCAGGGAGTCAGCGTGAGTTGATTTGCGAGTTTCGTTGGTCGTTCGTTGGATTTCGTTGCCCACTTCTCCTGTGTTGTAGAAGTCTCTCAAACGGGCTTCCCTTAATTTATACATATGCGTGCGAATCTCCTTTTTACGACCGAAATCCTCAGTGTCTTGCCACTAAACAAATATTGTTTTTATTTCTATGTTTTGTATTTATTGTGATATGTTAATTAAATGTAAAGTGTTTTAATAAAGAAATGTTTATTGATAAAAAATTGTAAAAATTAAATTCTTGCCATTTTCCGTAGAACATCTTCATCTTGAATCAACGTTACGTCGTTGGATGTATGGGCCGACATGGCCACTTAAATTAAACCTGAAACAAAAAAATATTCAATTCCAATTTCCGATTGAATTTCATAATTGAAATAATTCTGAGTCCGTCCCTGTTGAGTGCTCAGTATACCTAAACCGCGTTGAGTTTTATCTCACCGGCGTTCAATCGGTAACATTAGACAAAACCGAGTGGGATACATTGCCATGGTGATCCTTCTGATTGTTCAGATGGGAGATGATGAACGGGTTCTTGCAGGGACGTCTCTGAAGCCTGTTCCCAAACTTGTTACGATTTTTGGCAGGCCACTACCCATCTGATCCCATCTGACATTTTATTTGGATCCAAAGCTAAACTATGTTTAGCATTTAATGTTTTTTAATAATTGATAACAATGTTCTTGAAACAAAAAACGATCTTGACCAGCGATATTTTTGGTAATCACGGTTCTCATAAGTAAATTTTTAGTGTAAAACGTGGGTCACTTTGTGAGCTATCAATGTTTTTTATATAATATGGGTTGCCTAATACTAATGGTATTATTAAGTTTCATGAACCTCACTGATTCCACAAGACACAATTCAATTATTTTAATCCAACTGGTAGTTTTTATTAAATATATTTTTAATTATCAATTTTTTACATAAATAACATATCTAATATTTAACTTTTCGCCTCGTTCTCGTTTAATTATTAGATTGCGATTGATCAAATGAATTAATCTTTGTAATTTGATTTAATCCGAATGTTTTTTTATGCAAAAATTAGAACAACGTGTTTGGTTTTTAATTTAAATTTGTATTTTTTTACTTGTGAAAATGTTTTATGTGTCAATTAGTGTACAAATCGTTATGATTTGGAACCGACTTATATTTAAACAATTTTTTATATAAATAATATACATAATATATAACTTTTCTATTCGATCTCGCTTAATTTTCAGATTGCTTAAATAAATTAAAATTTACTATACATGGAATTTGGTTTTATTCAAAAATTAGAACAATGTGGTTTTTAATTTAGATTTCTATTACAAAAAGTATTTATTACTTATGGAAATATTTATATGCATTCATATAAACCATTCTCATATGTGTGACTTACATTTTGGTATAAGAAGGATGTTGAAAAATTAAAAATGGTACTTTATAGTGCTATTGACATTTTAATGTGATAATTTGATTTAACAAATGCAAATTGTATTGATGACACAATCTTTATTGGAAGAATCATTATTAATATTCTTTGACCTTCCTGGAGTTCATATGCATTTCTAGCTGTGGTGTTTAAATCACTGGACACAAAAATTATTTTAAAACGATGTGTTTTAAATCTATTTATAGAAGTTTACAACAAATTTCTACTTAGAGTTTGTTACGTGTGTTTACAAATTTAATGTGCACTTATTTTTTCGATATTGTTTGAAAACTGCCAAATTAGCAACATTAAACAAGTTTTACAGACAAACAAATGTATTTATTTATAAATGTATCATTTTTATGTCATTCCTATTTAATCACCTTTTTATTACACATTTTTACAACAAATATTACATCACAATTAATTTGAGAAAATGAATCTCGAACACATTGCATAATGCCGACACACGAAATTAATAAAAAAACAAGACCGCTCATTAGCCATTTAAGCCAATAACGGCCCGGACCTTGAATCTGTTTTCAGCAATAATAAATACATATGATTGTCACCTTCGGATCCGCGCGAATTCACCCAATAGACACCTACATGCGCGACCATGAGATCACCGCTCCGATCCGCAAATTTTACCATATATGCGTCGAGATTCCAAAATCCATTCCTCACAAAACTTTTATATTTCATCGGGGATGAGGGTTTCAATTTATTGTGAAAGGTTCAGTAACTCTTGTCGCTTTGTTCTTTGCCATGCGGTAATATTTTAATTTGGACAATCGAAACACACCGGATAAGAATACGTGATAGACCACAAAACAATCGTTTTTAAAGTAAGTGCATCAAAGTGCATTGTCCTAAAAACCATTTACGTCTTGTGGTCGAAGTTTTCTTTCAAACAACGTTTAGATTTCGATCTGGAACACTGTTTTATATAATCGAGCAAAAGTATCGACTGAAAAAAAATAACAGACAAGACGACAGTCTTAGCCCCGTTTAACCCAAAATGGTAGGAGTCCTTATTTGGATGTTTATAAAGCGAAACTGACTTGCGTAAGTGCTATTTGCATCAATACTGATGTTTTTTATACAGAAAACAACTGCGGAAAGTGTGTGATTCCTTCTTTCTGAAATGTCTTGTAGACGAAGCAATGATTTTAATAATTCACATTGCATAAATCTTTGTTATTAAAAATGACACACAATACCACAACAAAAAACATAAACAATGTTATCACATTTCCATTTAATCCTCTTGTTATTTTCACAGTAAATCCGTTATTGAAGTATTCGGTCCACGGTCATTTTAATATCCGAATTTAACACCACACAAAATCGAAATTAATTGCCCGATTCGCATGTGTACATGATCTTGTACAAACCTAAAACAACTATTGAAAGTGTGTAACTCTTTATTTATAAAATTTCTTGAGGATGAATCAATTATTTTATTCATTTAAAATGTACAAATCATTAATGTTAAAAATGATGCACAACACCACAATATAAAACATATATTAACAATATTATCACATTTCCAATGAAAACTCCTGTCATTTTCACAATAAATCCGTTACAAAAGTATTCGGTCCACGGTCGTTTTTGTATCCGAAATTAAAACCATATAAGAGCGAAATTAATTGCTCGATTCACATATGGAACGGGTCTTGCATAAACCTAAAATTAATGTGAAGAATGTCTGCGACTCTGATGCAACCAGGTGATATGACCTTCTGCATTTATCTGGAAATGTTTTATCTTTGTGGTGTCGTATTATCGTTGGAAACAAAATGAAACGTGCACTAATCAAAAATGTGACTTACGTCATCGATCAAAATTTTCAGTAATGCCTAAAAGGCGATCGACCGATGTGTTTGAAGTGAAAAGAAAAAAATGTAAGATAGAAAAATACGAAGAGTGTTTCGACACATTCCTCCCTTATCAATCTATAATAGAATTTTTAAAGAAACTCGCCCAAGAACACCCGACTAAGGTAAGACTTGCCACTTTGGGCGAGACGAACGGCGGCAACGAAATTTACATGGTCACCATCTCCGACAGTCAGGACACCAATAAAAATGGAATACTAATAGAAGCTGGAAGCAACGGCGAGGCACCCATGACTGTTGCCGTAGCTTTATGTTTGATTAATCATTTGGCAAAGAATAAAATCACCGCTTTGATTATGGACTATTTCATCATTCCCTGTCTTAACCCAGATGCGTATGACTTTATTCTTGAGCACCAGGAGGAAAGCAAAACTCATTCGAGTGGTAGTGATAGTGATGATGATGATGACGAAGATGATAATGATGAAGATAACGACGTTGATGATGATGATGACGATGGTGATAAAAATAATTGTTCCGATGAACAAGATGATGAGTCAGATGAAGAAAATCGAAAAGAAAACGAGATCCAAATAGACGTCGCCTATAATTACCCCTTCATACTGGGGTTGACGGACTTCTCTAAAATACCGACGGATGAATTCATTGATAAAATTAAACAGTTTAAACAAAATTTTAGGGGCGACTCGAAGGAATCGAATTCATTTAAACACGTACTCAGGGAATTAAACTACACCATCAAACTGTTCATATCCATACAAGCAAATGGTGAGAACATTTGTTATCCTTACGGCTGTTACGAAGGGAGCATGGACGAATCTGAAGCAAACAAAATCGCGCAGTTGGGACAGAAAGTTTTCAACAGACCGATCACAGTTGGTGCAATACATGATATATACGGTATCACGTATGGCAGTATCATCGATTTCGTCGAACTTTTTTACGACACGATCAAGTTTAATTATATTTTAAACATACACGCCAAGGATGTTCGTCCTGGAAAAGAAGACATAGAGAACTACTCTTCTGAAGTTATTCAGTTCGTTAAAGCTATGACCAGGGCTGTTTTTATGTACTATAACAGGACTCAAGAACGTTGCGATGTAACATGAAATATTATTTAAGCAAATGTTTTAAAATGTTTTTATTTTTGAATAAATTTTATTTTATTTTTTTACTCAAATTTCATATTTTGAGGATTGTATCAATAAACCACATGTTTCTAGTCACAAAACAGAAAAGTAAGTTCAAAATTAAACATAAATCAATGCAAGCAATAATTACATGTTTCAGCGGTTAATTAATACAGACAGTAAACAGTAAACAATAATTATATGTTAAAAATTGCTTAATAATACACCACTTAAAGTGTTTATTTAAGCCGGCTTCTCAATCTTCTTAAGGTGCTCCTTTTTCATGCAATAATATGATAATGGCAATTTTTACTCAGCTATTAAAATAATTGCACATTTGTTTTATTCATGTAGGTCGATAGATAAAACCTGTGTTTATAGATAATTGGTGTTACATAAGGAAAAAGCAATAAAAATCATTCACAATAAATTTCAGAAATTTAAAATATTGTGGAAATGTGAGTCATGACTTTTAAAAGTAGGAGTCGAACCAGTTTTATGGAAAAATCATGTATCCGATCTGAGAGGTGTTTTATTGCAACGCCTCGTCTTCCACGAAGACTCGAAATGGGAATATTCAAAGTATTATAGATTTCTAATTAAACAAATAAAAAAATTAATTAGAATATTTTTACTGGTTTCTCTCAATATCTAGGTGAAATATTGGACGATTCGGTGAAACTGGTTATGAAAATTAAATGAATTTTGACTTCGCATTATAATAATTTAATATTACAAACAAGTTTGCGATTATTTGCATAATAAACATAACACAAAAATAATCTAAATAAACCTTGATAAACAACTAAACAATAAACACAAAACCAACTCACCTAGTCCTATGCAGCAACCAAAATCACACTAACAACACACCAAAAAAATTCAAAACACTAAATTTCTTTTTGAAAAATACCAAAGTTGCTTTTAAAAAAATACCGTACACTTGTAACTGGTACAAATGGAAGTGATGATGAGAGGAAAAAATATGAAGAGATCGCGTTTCGGTCTTGCTGGTGTTTAGTGTGTTCGAGGTGTAGCCAATTTGCACGGTTGCCGGTGGCCGACTGAAACCGCTGCCGGACGGTGAAGGTGGGATCCACATGAACCCCCCGGAATCACGTCGAGAACACCTCCACAAAACTAATCTCCAATCAAAAATGTCTTGCTCTTATCCGAATCAAATGCTTCGATAATTTATGCCGTTTAAATAGCTCATAAAATGTCTCCAATCTGCTCAAAATTGTCCTACTTATAACATTTTGTTAGACCAGGTGGGACAGAAATGTTTTCGCACATCTATTGAATATACAATTTAAAAAAATTATATTTGAACAAATGAATTGTGTTTATTCTATTTTTTACATATTACTTCCCACTATTAAAAACCGAATCACGTGTTAACATGTTCAAACATCAAAGTGAATCACTTAATAAATATTGATAAATTTTGATGGATCTTGGGCTCCTAATCCCACGAATCGTCCAATAAACATAAAAAAATGGGATTTGAAGACGAAGAATATATCTTGTAGGTGTTGTTCAGACTAATCAAATTTCTGCATTAGCAAAATCGAGCAATCAAACAATCAACTGCGCGTTAATTCATTTCTATTATTGTCATTTAAATTATTAGTGCAATTCTTGAAACTGTTTAATGTGTGGGATGGACCAGACAACTGATCACGCCACGGATAAATAAATAAACTACGATCTAGTTGTATTTATATCAAAACAATATTTGAGGTGTCAAAATTTCCACGTGTGGGCCATATCTTTTTCTAATTACTTATATTAATTCGTCGAACACCCAGGAAAACAATGGGTGCTTTCAAATTGTGGGTGTCGTCCAAATGGAACGCCTCTGTAAAATCTTCAACAGGTGTCCGTGTGTTCAATGCTAATGGATTTCTGGTAGTTCCTTTTCCACTAATCACATCTAAATTTTCGACCAGATAATTAACATGAAAATTCAAATTCGAAGGCGGTACAAAAAATCTTTCTGCACATAAACAGAGTAGCATGTGTGTCAATGTTTAAATGTAAATAAAATGCCATAAATGTAAAATTCGAATCACTAAAACAGCAATGCAAGGCTAGCTGGATGTTGTCGATTGCATTTAATCTCGTAATTTGTTGTCGTTAAGTTTTTATCATTATTTGTGTTGCAAACACGCCCTGAAAAATACTTTTGTAGCACTTTCAGAGATTATTTATTAAAATAGACGATTTTCTAAGAAGATTGACGTAGATTAATGAGTTGAACAATTGATTGTGGGTTTAATTAAAATGTATTTAGTGAATTACGATCATTTAAGGAAAGTTGTAATTGGTAAGATTTATGTCAGATCAAATTTATGCTAGTTTTCGCAATGGTTCGCATTCTTGAACATCGGCTAATAAGGCTATTGATTAATTAATTTACAGACTAAATGGGGTGAATTCATGTCAAATATTCAACAAACTTATTTAGGATAAAATGTTGAATAGTAATCACATCCGAAAAAGGATTTCTGGGATGAATAACTGAACTGACGAGTCACGATGGACATAAAGGCACTGCAAAAAATTGAAAATAGTTCGATTGAATCAGGATAGAGTGGGACGTCCCGAATATGGACATTCGACCTGTTGTTCAGATCATTGAGTGGGCGACAAAACGTATGACGTCACAAAATCTGCAGTTATATCCGATTGTTTTCGAAAAAGTCCAGGATTTCAACAAAATTGAAGTTTTGTGGTAATAAATTTAAATGTCACTACCTAAATCATTGTGGAGGATTCTTAGACAGAAGCGTCAGTTTTTGCATACGTTGTGGGTTGTAATTTACATCAAACACAATGCTAAAAACAACAAATCAAACAAATTGACAATAAATTTCTTTTAAAGAGTCATCTTTTAGGCGGCAGGAAATTAAGCCATAAAACTATCATATTCAAATATAGACAACTAACTAAATATACGAATTATTACCCATCCTTTAAGAACAATATTAAAATTGTTTTGCCACCGAATTTTGCATAACGAAATTAACTGTTACCAAAGTTTCTCTGTAGTTCTAAATTCTCCTTAATTAAAATTAAGTAATCATTAGTGGGTGTATCCAGAAAAATAATTAAATTTCTTATAATTAGCCTTGCCTACAACTATATTGTTATGATAACTGTTTTTTTGTTTTGTAAACGGAAATATTTTGCACTGATACTAGTTCTCTAAACAAGTGTAGGAGTAAAATCGTAGACTTATAAATCAAAAATTTGAATGACAACCAAAACAATCCGGTAGCATAAGGACGAAATACCGTGATGTATTCAAAGTCATATCGTTTTAGCTGATTAGTAGGTCGTTCCAGCCTCCGGTGTTGACGAGAATCGTGGGAAGACCGCACACCCACCCCCAACAGTTCGTTCGAGTTCTATTAATATTTATTTATAAATAAATCTGATTAACATGTTCCCAGGTGAGTTTTATCATTATTCTGATAAAATTACTGAATAATTAACAATTTAACTTCGTAAAATTTTGACATTTTAATAATAATTATTATAACATTTTAAAGTAATAATCAAGTATTATTGCTTTTAATAAATAATAATTTATAACCAAGCCAGACCACAAAACTTGTCTTCGGTTCGTTGAAAAACAGTGGTTGATCTTCTCGTCAGCAAGAACAATAAAAAACGATCTTGAACGTATCGAGACACAATAAATGAAATCTGACGTCAGCGTTAACAAAACGAAAGTACAGTTACACATGTCGATCAAATAAGGCGATTGTGGGGGTTGGAAATGGTCCAATTTGAATTGTTTTTGACCACGTCGAAAATTCTTAAAATGCGACGCGTTTTTGGTCCGCGTTCCCGTAATTATAATATCGGGATAATCTGGAATTGATCTGGTTTAAGAACACGTGCGATAAAATTCGAATCTGGCCTTCAATGTTGCACGGATGGTGAATAATGCAAGTCAAGTTCAATTCGAGTTGTGCGCATTAAACACTTTTATGAACCATTCTCAGGTTGTGTTAGTTTTCGTGTGAAGACATTAGATATTAATTAATTAACGCAGTAATTAGATTATGAAGCTGGAGGGTTAATTATTGGAATCGTGACGGATTTGGGTTTGAAAAGGTTGTTTCATGTCGTTTGATGCGACATTGACCCATTACCATATAAAGCGTTGTATTTTACCGGTCGCCATCCAGAATCTGAGGGGTTGACCCTGGCACATTGTACTTAATACATACATCAAAATAAATGTTTTCTTTTTCACTTTTTATGTTTTAAAATAAAATGTACTGGTGGAAATAAAGCAACTTTGTTGACAGATATGTAGTTTATTTATTGGTTTTAAAGGTATGCCCTGTAATCATTCAGTTCCGACGAAAAAGTAACAAACAAATTTTATTTGTTGTACATATAATACTGTAACATGCATTTTATTATATTTGCTATAGACAAAAATACAAGTAGTAGCAATTTCGGGGTATATAATAATAATTATATTTGTTGCGTCTCTGAGAAAGTGAGATAACTAAAAACGAATTACTTAATCTGACTAGAAAACCTCATTTATATACGTGCAGAAAAATATGAGTATATAAAAAATTAGATAATTTCAAAAAGTAAAACCATTTCATAGGCCATCTTCTTGTTAGCAATAACATAATCTTTGGTCATTTTCATCACAGTATTCCATAATTATCTTTGTTTTTTACGTAATTAATTAACACATAGGTACTAATGCTTTAACATTATATATATTATCTCTAAATGGTAATATAACAATTCGCAGGACTCAAAAAACACCACCGACTTAAAACGCAATTTTAATAAGAAAGTTGAACTAATTAAAATGGACGGAAAACTAAATTACGTCGGTGACATTTTTAGAAGAAAAACTCCCGCAAAATCCTACAATTAAATCCATCGCCAGCGAAACGAGTTTAATCTGTTCCAGGAAGCCTTTTTGGTAAACTTTGTAAACGATATTTAACTCAGAAAATGGACAAGTAAACCCGCACCGCGTCACGTTAATCTATAATTAAGCCTTTGCATTTTTTTTTTTTGTTTATTAAATACAATAAATTAAAACAATCCAGGTACAAAACAGGCCAAACTATAAAGTCCACGGCAAAAGTCAGGGAAATAATTCAAAGTAGAGAGAGAGGCACTTCAACGAGATTTAATCGTATATAGTATGATTAATGGCATGTTCTGCACCTGTTTGTGTATTATTTTGTGGCACATTTTAGGCTAAGTACCGACTAGAGGAACCCTACGGTCTCCAACCCATTATCACCTTCTTAAACGGGACAAAAATTCCATGATACGGCTCACTATAAAAATCAAAAGATAAAATAACCATTAAAAACAAATCAAATTAATGATTTTACCATTGAAAATAGCGCCTGGAAGTGTGACTACCATCACAATACCCGTCCGGAGTGCTCAATTGAACGCCAACGAACTGGTCAGGTTGCGAGGCCACTGGACCCACATACCTGACCCTTCCTCCTCTAACCCTTCCTTCCTGAGTTATAACTTTGACCCAGTGATCTGGTCTCAAATCCCTAGGGATTCTCGGCAAGAACGGCTGCCAACCTTGCGGCGGAACGTTGTCTCCAGATGGTTCTGGAGCTGATGCCCTTCTGGGAACACCTTTTTTGTTTTCGCTGTAAAAATGTATTTTTAAGTACAAATCAAGATTTAATTAGAATATAACCTGTAAGTTGGAACGTCGCGTCCTGTCATGATGCAATCAATAGACCTTCTTAAATAATTCTCGGCTTCTTCGACGAGACTATCGGTGGAATCGCCACTGTCCGCCCCTAATGTCCAGTCGCTACGTAACTCCGGAAGGGAACCGTTGGCGAAACGCACTTTGGAGGGGGCCTGTTTCAAGACGGTCCTTCTGGATGGGGAAACGGGTGCTGAACATCTTCTGGAAGGTGCGGGTGGCGATAATGGGAACATGCTGCTGTATCTCGAGTGAGATTGGCTGCCGTCACTTGGCGTCGCGGTTGCAGCCGTCCAGGTAAACTTCTGTGACTTTAAAACGATTAACAAACCAATATTGTAGGAAATTAATGGGCCTTACGGTGTATCCTGGTGAATACAAGTCGGTGGTGCGCAAGAATTGTCCGTAAGTTGTTGTAGTCGGGGGTTTGAGATTGTCCGGACATAAATGATCAGCGGATCTTGATAATTCCGGTACCATGCTTGTGAATCCGATGTCTGATAATAAAACGCGACGTGCTTCTACGGTTTTTTCGGAAAGTCGCAGTCGAGAACCAGGCAATGGGAATTTTGAAGGTAGAGTCGTGAAGGTCTCACCCATACGGGCCTGTTAAAATTTTTAAGTTATAGAAATGTAGGCAAATAAAGATATTAGTACCTTATTAGCCAAACTGCTTTCTGACCTCCAAGAGGAACTAGGAAGGGCTGAAATGTCAGTCTGGGCGCCTGATTCTTTTCTAGCCGCGTTTGAGTGCGTCAAAATTGGTCTGGCTTTCTTTCCTCTAGCCAAAGCCTCCCTTGAATTGACAAAACACAATGAATGAAACTGTATGTTATTTAGTTTTCTCAATTTTTGTTTTTACGAGATTACATTATTAATAAAACAAATATACTATAAATAATATATACTACAAAATATATGGCCGATCAAACAAGAAAAATTTATTTTAATAAAAGTGTATATTTAAAAATGTATTTTACCTGTGAAGTAGAGGCCTGTATTGAATGGGATTAGGACACGTGTTTCTTCTACCGCCAACATATTCAACGTCATGAATCCCACATTTGGAAATGTCAGTCTCAACGATCCGAACTTTTTCTTCAAATCTATCAAAGCTTTCGTCTTTTTCTAATGATTTGTTTTCAAAACTGGAATCTTGATAGGAATAGTAACTTTTCAGGCTCTTTTCCTCGTGATTAATTGAATTGTCAGATTTAGAATTGTATAATTGAGAATTATCTCGCTTCAAGTCGAATGACTGAAAGTTAGAATTTTCTTGGTTCTCATTTTCAAAATTATCATTAAAAACATCATCATCTAATTCTCTATCAGAAACATCTAAGTCTAGCTCACTAACTGGACACTGTAACAACTGTGCTTGTTCCACATTAGATTCGCCAGCATCTATAGAAACCAGTTGTTCTTTGAAGTCTTGTTCTTTTGTGTCATCAGTTGTGAAAATTAATTCAATATCATCTACTTCTTCATTATCCTCATTAGTTGGACTTTGAACATTGTTGGCTTGTTTGTCAGTGTCCATATTGTTGTGGTTGAAATAAGTTAATTCTCTAGTAACTGATGATATGTTTGAGAAACTTACAGTTTTAGAGAATGTTAGTTTACCAGAACTAGTTGGAGGTTTTAATATTGTGAGACTTTCCAAGGATCTGGAGTTTTTCCTAGGGCTTCTACTCTCAGTTCTAATCAATACTTTAGTCTCAATATTATGTTTATGTTTTGGACTTGCTTTAGGTGAGACAATCGTAACTTTCTTATGTTTCACCTGTTCTGTGACTATTTCTTGACCAACTTCCTCATTTTTTAACTGTGGAACATTCTCAATAACTAGTTCTTTTTGAACAGTTCTGACAACTTCCTCTTGTATATGTTCACTGTTTTTCTCCAACAGTTTTCTTCTCAGCACATGATTCTCCAAAGTCAAGGCTCTTAATGTTTCCTCAATAGCATCAGATGGCCAAGCTTTACTCTTTAATTCTAAAATTTCAGTTTTACTCTGTTCTAAGGCGGCTCGAAGTGCTACAACTGTCTGATGTAAAGCCCTCACTGCATCCAAACTAGGTCCTCTTGCCTCACCCATTTTTTACATAAACCATCCATGCTGCCCTGTTTTTTATCCCACGAACGAGTCCCACATAAAATCCCTTCTAAAACATCTTGCCTTATTGACTTTTTATTCACTGCACCGCACAACTAAGCCACCACCGATTGTTTTAAGTGATCGTCGAACTCATAATTAAATCGTTTTGGTAACCAAGTAAACAAAACGAACGCGATTGATACAACAATTACGAGATATTTTCAAACATTTCGACAATCAATAACATTAGAATTTGTAGACCCTGGGAATTGGTGATTCATCCCGGACAAACCCTCCGCACGAATGGAGAATACTGTGCCAGGTGACACGACAAAGACGGCAATAGGGTGGGCACGTGTAAGTTTCCGGCACCCTCGGATTTTCCGAACGAGGAAAATGTGCAAGGAAACGGCGAGATCGCGCAGTTTTCAGTAGGAAACTACACATGAAATTATTATTTCAACTGTTTTGTTTGTACCAATTAACAAAGGCTTCTAAAAATAACACAATGACTGAGCCAGTAATTTTATTGCACTCAACGTTTTTTATAACAAAAGTTTTATATAACGAATAATCAAATTTGAACTTGCCGCAGAAATTAACCAATCGTATTATTGTTATTGACATTGAATATTCGAGTGTAATTAGGACGATTGTTAAAAAATTTAAACTATCCGCATTATTCAACCAATCAATTTCAACTCATCTATTAACCAATCACGAGTATCCATTCTGACTTCTATTTTGAATCGCCCAAAATTTTAGGTTAGGTTTAAAAAATGTTTTCCTATAGCATTCTAAAACAAATTTCTAAACATTTTAAACATACTATACGATATAAGCACGCTCCAGATCATTGGGTAGGTAAAGTGAAATATGGAAGAATTCAAAATTAATTTTAAATTTTAGTCGGTTGTACGTAAAAAAATCCACCCAGTAGACAAGGCATTGGAACATTTCGACGACTTTTATAAACAAGTGTTTGGCAAAAAAACATGGGAAAGGATCCGAGAAGGACTGTTGGGCAAACAAAAATACGTGGCTATTGTAAACAATTATGCGGACGACGAAGACACATGTAATACCTTCGAAATGGATGGTGCAATAAATGTTCGGAGGATATTTGAGTTGGAAAAAGATTACATTAGGGAAGAAGCTAAGCAATCCAAACGTAATAATGCATTAAATGAAATTTTTAGAATGGAAAAACAAATGGATAAAAATGTTCAATCACAAGAGAATGAACATGAGAAAGAAGAATTTTCAGCTAAAAAATTCTCATTGGAAAGTAGCTTGGGTAGTGCAGAACTTGACAATAGAAGATTAATAGATACACAAAATGCTTTATCAACAGAAATTTTACACGAATTTGTGCCAGCCACAAAAATAAAAGGCAGAGAAGATTTCATACCAGAATCTTCCCATTACAAACTGTATGATGATTCATCGAAATTTACTGTAAATGTTGAACGCGAATTTGATTTACATTTCCCCCAAAAACTTAATGTCTATTGTTACATGTCTGAAGAAGACTTCAAACCTTCCTTAAAAGGAAAAACTGGAGTCTTGAATTATTATTTAATGGATGGTGCTTCAGTTTTACCCATATTGGCCCTAGATTTGAAACCAGGATTAAGTATTTTAGACATGTGTGCAGCACCAGGTGGTAAAAGTTTATTGTGCCTACAGAGTTTGTACCCTGATAAGGTTGTTTCGAATGATGTTTCTAGAAGCAGAGTTAACAGAATTGAAAATGTTTACAGGCAGTTTTTATATGATTTTAATGAGATATGGTTGAAAACAGGGAAGATCAAACTCACTAATCATGATGGGAGGTTTATTACAAATGAAAATTTTGATAGGATTCTAGTAAGCATAGTTTTTATTATATCTTTTCAAAATAATTAATTAATAAAAATGTTTTAGGTGGATGTTCCATGTACAACTGATAGACATTCATTAAAAGAAAATGATAACAACATTTTTAAGCCAAGTAGAATAAAAGAAAGACTAAAACTTCCAGAATTACAATGTGAATTGTTAGTAAATGCTCTAAAAATAATTAACAAAGGAGGAATAGTTGTCTATTCAACTTGTTCATTAAGTCCTATTCAGAATGATGGAGTTGTTCACATGGCATTAAAAAAAATTTGGGAGGAAACAAAATTTGAAATAGTAGTAAAGTAAACAAACAGTTTCTATAATATATCTGTTGGTTTTTATATTATTATTTTTTTGTTATAGGGATTTATCTCCAGCTTTATTGCAAGCAAGAAATCTCTTCAGTTTTGCAAGAAAGGATTTGTTGAAGTATGGACATTTAGTAATCCCAAATGTTGAAAAGAATTTTGGACCAATGTACTTTTGTAAAATGCAAAGGATAAAATAGTTTAATTAAGCAAAATTTGTTTTCATTAACTTTTTTCTTTTCCACTAATTTTAATTGTTTGTAAGTATGAAAATATTCTCATAATTGTCAAAATGTACCTATAATTATTCCAAATAACGATTTTGACATCACTATGAAATGAATGTGAATGCACTGATTTGTTAGTGAAATCAAATATACACATAGTTGAAAGTCCAAGGTGAACTGAATTGGATTCACCATCAAGTTGATGATATTAATTCATCATTGACTGAACATGGACTCAATGGTGATAAAAAGATATTTCGTTACTGAATAAAAATTGCAAAGATTGTGATGACAACATTTTGTCCAATTTTCACTAACAAGTCACCAATGAATTCAAATTAATTTCACAGTGATATACATATACATTAACAAATATCAAATATGCATATTATGTCCAAGATGAATTGAACTGGAATCACCATTGATTTGATTGTAATAACTCATACACTTAGTGAAGATAAAAGATATTTGGTTACTGAATGAAAAATGCAAAGATTGTAAAGAGACAATTTTGCCTAATTATTTGTTAGTATATATGTATGTCACTGAAATCAATTTGAATTGATTGATGATTTAATGGTGAAATTAAATATGCCTTTTGTTATATATTTGGTTACTGAATAAAAAATGCAAAGATTGTGATGACAACATTTTGTCCAATTTTCACTAACAAATCACCAATGAATTCAAATTGATTTCACAGTGATATACATATACATTAACAAATATCAAATATGCATTATATGTCCAAGATGAATTGAACTGGAATCACGATTGATTTGATTGTAATAACTTGTACACTTAGTAAAGATAAAAGATATTTGGTTACTGAATGAAAAGTGCAAAAATTGTAAAGAGACAATTTTATCCAATTATTTGTTAGTATATATGTATGTCACTGAAATCAATTTGAATTGATTGATGATTTAATGGTGAAATTAAATATGCATTTTGTTATATATTTGGTTACTGAATAAAAAATGCAAAGATTGTGATGACAACATTTTGTCCAATTTTCACTAACAAATCACCAATGAATTCAAATTGATTTCACAGTGATATATATATACATATACATTAACAAATATCAAATATGCATTATATGTCCAAGATGAATTGAACTGGAATCACCATTGATTTGATTGTAATAATTCGTACACTTAGTGAAGATAAAAGATATTTGGTTTCTGAATGAAAAATGCAAAGATTGTAATGAGACAATTTTGCCAAATTATTTGTTAGTATATATGTATGTCACTGAAATCAATTTAAATTGATTGATAATTTATTGGTGAAATCAAATAAGTATTTAGTTGTATATTCAATGTGAAGTGAATTAAATTCACCATCTAGTCAATACACAACATAGACTCAGTGATGATAGAAAAGCTGGAGGAAAAATACCAAGATCGTGATGAGACAATTTTATCCAAATATTTCTTAATTTATGTGAACGTCACTGTGAAATCAATTTGAATTAATTGATGATTTATTGGTGAAATCAAATATGCATTTAGTTATATGTCCAAGATGAACTGAATTGGAATCACCATTGAGTTGATTGTAAGAACTCACACGTAGTGACGATATAAAAATATTTGATTACTAAATGAAAAATGCATAGATTGTAATGAGATAACTTTGCCCAAGTATTTGTTAATATATAAGTATATCACTGAAATCAATTTGAATTGATTAATGATTTATTGGTGAAACTAAATATGCATTTAGTTATATGTCCAAGATGAATTGAATTGGAATCACCATTGAGTTGATTGTAAGAACTCATACACTTAGTGACGATAAAAAAGATATTTGGTTACTGAATGAAAAATGCAAAGATTGTAATGAGATAACATTGCCCGAGTAATATATATGTATATCACTGAAATCAATTTGAATTGATTGATGATTTATTGGTGAAATCAAATATGCATTTAGTTATATGCCCAAGGTGAGGTGAATTAAATTCACCATGTAGCTAATACTCAACATAAACTCTCAGTGATGATAAAAAAGCTATTTAGTTACTGAAGGAAAAATACGAAGATCGTGATGAGACAATTTTATCCAAATATTTGTAAATTTATATGTATGTCACTGTAAAATTTGTATTAATTGATGATTTATTGGTGAAATCAAATATGCATTTAGTTAGACGTCCAAGGTAAAGTGAATTGTATCATTAACTCAACATGGACTCAATTATGATAAAAAAAAATATTTAGTACTGAAGGAAAAGTATAAAGATGCTGATGATACAATTTTATCCAAAACAGACATTTGGTTATATAAAACGACCAAAGCACGCGAGAGCATCGATAAAATATATTTGGTTACTAAATGAAAAATGTTAAAATAAATGAATGATTATTTACTATTTTCATGCCCGAAATATTCATGAAATAAAATTAATCGTATTTCTATTTATATAACATATTTAATTTTGATATAATAATAAAATAGACTAAATAAAAATAATAAAATTATCAACAAATACTGATAAAATTATTCATATTAACTTCACTCAATACTGTTGGTGATGACAAATTGTTATCTCTATAAACTGATATAGAGTAGTGGTTCTTCTGAATGTTGATGATAAAGAATTTTCTTCACTGGCTTTTTGTAATAAAATGTAATTGTTTTTAACAGTAACGTATTGTTTGAAAGGATTTTAAGATTGTGATGAGGCAATTTTATTTAATGCATTGATAATTAATTTAAATGCATTGATAATTAACTGAAATTAAACATACATTTAGTTGTATGTCCAAGGTAAACAGAATTAGATTCATCATCGAATTGATGTATTAACACATCATTCACTCAATATAGGCTCAATATAAAACAACCAAGGGACGCAGAAATGTGGAAAAATATTTATGAAATCATATGTCATATTTTTATTTTTATAAAATAACAAATTTTAATATAAAATAAGTGAATATAAAATGATAAAGTGTATTTTCTATAGTGATAATAGAACAATGGTTCTCCAGAATGACAATAATTTCTTTTCTGGCTTTTTCTAATAAAATCTTATTGATTTGAAAAAAGTATCTTCTACTCAATGCCTTCTAAATGTCATATTTGAAAAGATTATAAGATTAATTATTTGTTAATGTAAAGTTAGGCAACTCAGTGTACTGTTAGGCTATTTGTCAAGGATTTTAATATATGTGTCGATATGTTTTATAGTGAGTATAATATTTTGATGTGATATTTGCAGTTGAAAATTATTTGTAGTACATACGTAATAAACAACACTTGGGATAAATTCATATCGGCAATAGTCAGATGGTATATTGAATAGAAAATTAAAAAAAAATTCTTATATTAAATTTAATCATTTATATATTTTATTAAAAATAATTTTAACACAATTAAATATTATATTTTTCAAAATTTTTGAAAAATCAGAAAATCGAATGAATTCATAAAAAAAATCAATTATTACAATGCATTGTCGTATTTTACATATACCGATTTCTCTGAGTGAACTTTCGGAAAACTGTATTCTTTAAAAATGTCGACATTTTTTTATTTGTTTAATTTGTTAAAGTTATTATATGTTCTTTATTATTATTTCTTGTTTTCTTGTTTATTTTGTTACCTTTTAATTTATATTATAAAACTTTAATTTTTATTTAATTAAGCATTTTCACCTTTACTTTTAATAATTTTGTTAGATAAGTTATAAATATTCATTAAATTATATACATAACTCGTGTTAAAAAAGTATGATTGTCACGTGCGATTTGAAATTCCCACTCTAAAACTTCCGCCAGTGGCGCCAAGCTAAAAGTGTAAAGTTACCATTCAAACCAGTCGCTCTTTCTTTATTTCCGTTGTGTAGTGGAACGAACAGCAGAAAATGGTGAGTCAGTTTTTTCTGTTATATATTTGTTATTAAGTGTTTTATGTCTTCTATTTCCACTATCTTAACATTTTTCTAAGTAATTTCACAAGTTTAACCACTAAATTGCTTATTAAATAGGAAAATTTAAAAATTGTTTTGGCATAACCTAGAACTGTCACCATGTGGCAAAAATGTTTACCAATTTGTATTAAATTTACAGACTTGCAAAAGGCGTAATGGGGGCCGTTCTAAGCACGGACGTGGTCATGTGAAACCAGTCCGTTGCACCAATTGTGCTAGATGTGTGCCGAAAGACAAGGCTATCAAAAAGTTTGTCATCCGCAACATTGTGGAAGCCGCCGCCGTACGGGACATTACTGAAGCCGCCGTTTACGACCGTAAGTGTTAAATTTAAATCCTGAATATTGCCTTAATTAAAATTTTGTTGTTTTTAGACTACGTTTTGCCCAAGTTGTATGCAAAATTGCATTACTGCGTGTCTTGTGCTATCCACAGCAAAGTTGTCCGCAACAGAAGCAAAAAGGATAGGAGGATCAGGACTCCACCACAGCGTAACTTCCCAGGTCGCGACAACAACAGGGCACAACAGGCCCAGAGAAAGTAAATTGTTACTTTGTGTAATCTTAAGTAATAAACAACATACTTTATAATAACTGCCTCTTATTTGAAAAGAATATCAAGTGATTCAAAAACATTTTATTTATAATAAAATTTTCAATAAATAATTATTGCAACTATTAAATATAAATCACATTCACTAAGATAATTATTTAATCATCAGCGAGTGCGCTGTTCATCGCTTCTTTCATATTTTTCTCAAACACTTTTTTGATGTCCGAGAAGCCTTGTTTGGTCTTTCCAAATGTGTTTGGTCCGGACGACGTCGGAGTGTCCCTAAAAGTAAACAATTTATCCGCACAAACATTTAAATTTGAAACACCAACCTGCCAATGTTCCTCATCCTCATCCTGGCCTCGGGAGGCATTTGCTCTGGTTCATCATCGCTGTCATTGTTAAACGCCGAAGCGACCGTGAGTTTAGGTTTGTTGGGGTTGTTCATTTTCATGGAGTTCAACTTCATTTGAATACCCATGCTTTTCAGTCTATTTTTCGCTCCCAGTCCTACGTTTTCGGGTCTTCTCTCGTTTTCTTCCGGTTCCTTTTTGATTTCATCTTTTATTTGTTGCGGCGATCTGCTCCTGCTCCGGCTTCTGTCCCGCCGACATTTCGATGTGCCTAATAAACACTGACAAATTTAAAGGTTTTAATTGGAGTTTGGGTCATGTCATGCATCAAAATTTGCTAATACAAGTTGTGTTAAGTGTAGTTAGATTAAAATGGTTCATATTTATTACCGTGCGATGAAGAACGATCCTCTCGGTGGCGTTGGCTCATTTTCCTTATGTGGAAACTGCTGTTTTTCACTGTGGGAAATTAGGTTTTCTCGGGTGAGAAATCAATGAATGCACCGCATCCAACTCCAACTGTCAATTTTCAATAACAATTCAGTTGTAGAATTCTACATTCTTACAAATTCACATAAACTACTATTTAAGCTATTCGTCACAAGAGGGTACCACAATGAATTTTAAAATGTTGCCGGTATCTTACAATAATTCAATCGGTATACGTTTTCTGCTGTATACGTTTGTTTAAAAACAACATATATACCATACTGTGGCTAGATATGCGTTGTATTCTGGTCTGTGTAATTAGCTTAAACTAAGCGTTCAAGAGAAATGGGATCTAGCATAATCTGCGTTATATTAATATATTTTCTTGTGTAATTAACAAAATCTTGCGACGTTGTTGATAATATCAACTTGATATTAACAGTGACTATTCAGATGAGGCAGGTGAGGCAGTGCTTCACTTACGAAAATGATTTTACTGATAACGTTAATATTTAAAAATAGTTTTTTATGTTTTTATTTTTAAAACAGATTGTAACTTAATATTTAAACAAAGATAGGTTGTATGTTGTAAAACCGACAATTAAACATGCTATATCAGATTTACATTAAATTCAATAAACATTTTGTGCGCAAGCTGTCCAAAGGCATTTCACTCCTGTGCCTCTTCGCGCCAATTCGTTTGATTCCATTATTTGCGCATATGCTTTAAGATTGAGCTGTTGGTAGGGGAGCTGAGGCGTGCCTCTAGCCAATGAGATACCTTCAAATAACGACAAACGAAATGCCGAACATTGTCGATTTATCAAAAATTACTTTATCGTGTGTGTGTGTTTTGGTTGATTCAGTTATAAAAAGGTTTTTAGTACTATACTTTCTTTTTATTATGATTTATTAACATAAGAAATACTGTTGACGTGGTGGATTTTTTACTAAATAAATGTGTCCAGCTTAAATAATTATGATAAAATGTTTGTTGTTAAAGAATTAAACCGTCAAATTCCTATCGGATTATTTTCAAAGGGTAGTGAAGATATTTGGCATAAAAGCACTGATCTTCGAATTGTATGTTGTTAATTATGTGTAAATAAATATATTATAGTTTTTATTTTTTTCAAAACATGAAATTTGTGAACTTACTTCATGTTAAGCAAACATTTTAACATTTTTTTTAATATGCGACTGTACATGTAAGAATAATAAACATATTTAGATATATACAGAGTCAACGTGTTTAGGGAATACCCAGAAAAATTGAATTAAATTAAATTAAAAAGTAATTTAATTTATGAATTAATAACTAACATAACTAAATATAAAAGAAATCACTCTATAACACATTTTTTAATGCAAAAAAATAATGTTTTTTTACTATATATCGTGTTTCTGGGTACTCATTAAACGGTGCAATTTAGTATATCTTGTGTTATTAACCCAATTTCATCAAATTTTTATAAAAATACTTTTATTATTATGAAAAGGCACCATCTAAGTGACAAACAAAAATTAAGAACAATTGTGATGATAGAAGGTGGATCATCAGAACGTAAAATGGCTCGTTAAATGGACACATCTGTGAGTGTTATAAGCAGATTGTGGAGACGTTACAATGAGTATAATGATAATAGTAGGATTATCACCCAGATACAAGTTCTCATTTTGCTTTTGAAAGCTCGGAGACACCCGGAAATAGCAGCTTTCGAGCTAAGGCAGGAGCTTCTTAGAACCCACGTGTCCAAGAGCAAGGTCTATTTCAGAATGGACCTTTAAGGGCACCTCGATTGCTCCCTGATAATCGCTTTGCTCGTTTAGCTTGGGCACATGAACATCTTAATTGTGGTCCTGATGATTGAAGCCGTATTGTCTTTTCTGGTGAGTCAAGATTTTGCTACCACCCAGATTTTGGAAGGATATGTATCTGGAGAGAACCTGGAAACCAAGCACGGCTACAACATGCTCGTGAGGTCATGAATTTTGGAGGAAGTTCATCGATATTAGGAGGAATTAATACTGGCGAATGAACCGACATCTTTTTAATCGAAACCACTTTGAATGCAGTTCGATTTCGCGACAACATAGTTTTATCCATTGTGTTATCTTATTTAACCAATATGAGCCCAAATTCTATTTTCCACCAGGATAATACCAGGCTACATATTGCGAGTGTAACGGGTTACCGATGATAATTCAATTAAATAGATGTTAAATCGGTAAAACGAAAGTCTTTTTGAAAGACTCGTTACAACAGGATAAAGGGAGCGATTTATTTTACACAAGATATCGATGATGTTAGACTATACAATTTTCATTCAACAATTAATTTCTATATCACTAACCTTTGTTTTCTTTGTACAGATCTTCTTCAACTAATGTGATGTATTACACTCAATATTCACATCTTTCACCAAACCGAAATATTAGATAATTTTTACTCGGATTCTAGGAAGGAGATGAATTAGGTGGTGACTTAAGACTTAAGAATCAGAATGTCTCCAACAACGATCCTTCTTCAACCAATCAGATGAACTAAAGACATTGTTGCCAAACTAATTTAAGAGTTTTACTATAAGAAACCCTAATCTAAATAATAATGAACTTGATCTAAAAAACCTTAATGCAATTCAAAATAAAATACAATATATTATTTCAATACAATTACAATTCCGATATTGTTTGCATAAGGAAAAACCATTGTACTTACAAATATTTTCAATAATGTAAAAGTCAATTCATTAACTAAATTTATTAATATTGAAAATACATGAATAAGAAGAACAAACAGGCTTACAATTCTCTAAGATTACACGTAGGGGTAATTTATTAAAACTTTTAATTAAGAATATTTTATTAAATAGTTCTACATAAAGAGATCCAATCATTTAAACTACGAACCAACTGTGCGACAACACCCTGGCACTTGATGATGATTCGAAATGAAATCCGTTATGTTAAAAACAAGTAACGTATAGATTACATTAAGAATATTTTTAAATAAATTTTCTATGATTTTACGACTTTTTTTATAATTATGTATGCAAAATTAATTTTAAGAAAACCCATTAAAATCTGAAAAATATTCGTGACAATCTAAACGAAGTGGAGTAAATTAGTAAAAACACTTGTTTTAAAAATATAATTTATTAGACCAAAAACAAATAAACGTTTCCAATATAAACTGTGCTGATTTTAATAAATTTTCCTGTAACATACTAAATTTCTTCAAAAAACTGGTTTTGTTAGTTGGGCGAACTTCATTGAGACAGGACTCATAATGTGCCTTATACCTTATGAGCCGCCACTGGATATTACATGTCTTTTACAGTTCTAGTATTTGTTTCATATTTATTTTAATAATTTTTTGCTCAAAAATTATAAATATATAATACAATATAGTAAGCAATTTCGTGTAAATATCATTATTCTCTTTTATTAATAATTTTTTCAATGCTTTTACAATTTATGGAATTTCTTTTTTATCATTAAGAAAACAATTATATTTTGATACATAAAATACGTATACAAAAATACATCATATATTTATTGAATAAATAAACGTCTCATTCAAATTTACCTTGACCTGAATCAGGAAAATATATAATCATGCAGGTTCTTTGTTTACGTTTTTTTTTTCTAATAGTTATAAAATCACCTTCGAGTAATTATTAAACGGCCATCAATAATTGCATCGATTTGAGTAATAATTGTGTTTTCGTAATAAAAAAACTGTAACATTGCTTACCTATCTTAATTTATGATTTACAATTTTTAACCGGCGCATTCACCAAAATATAAAATTATTGGACAGGACAAGTGAATAAATAAAAAAATATTAATTATATATGTTTATTTGAAAATTGATAAAAATAAATAACGTTTTCATAAATTAACAATATTTCACAACAGTAAATTTTGTAGTAAATACCATAGGTAACAATAATAATATTAAAGCACATTTAATATAAATGTATAAAAAATATAAACTAAATCTAGAACTTAGAAGTCATAATCTACTCCTAAATCCTGAGCACATTCCCTGATCCATGGCAAAAAGCTAGAAACCCTGGTATAAACACCAGGTCTATCCTTTTTGGCACATCCATCACCCCATGAAACGATACCTGCCAGTTCATGACGTCCATCTTTTTCACAAACCAATGGACCTCCAGAATCACCACCGCATGCATCAATTCCTCCTCTTAAATGGCCTGCACAAAGCATAGAGTCTAGAATGGGCTGTTGACGACCCCCGTAGATTCCATCTTTGCGACAAGTGTCCAGTGACAAAAGAGGAACGGCTGCCGATTTTAAAACAGGTGACAGACGATCAGGAGCCAAAGGATCGCTTGCACCCCAACCCGAGACTTCACACCACGTTCCGGGCGGTGGAGATTCATAAGCGAAACATGCTGGTCTCACCAACCTGTTGAGTTTGACGCCAGGAGATGCCAACAAAAGCACAGCGATGTCGTGACTATACGGTCCCAGCTTGCGAAAGTCCGGATGCGGGATCAGTTTCTCCACCTTGACGGTCTGTTCGTATGGGGTCGAACCAGGAGGCCCGTGCGCGCCGGCCACCACAGTCAGACCATCCGCCATACAATGGGCGGCGGTTAAAACCAACCGTCTGCTGATTAAGGCGCCGCCACAATGGTGACCGTTGCCGATTCTCAATTCGACTTGCCATGGTATCGCGCCGTAGGGTGGCTCTTCACCACCTACAACCCTCGGTTCCCGTTCCGGATGCCAATGGACGGACCTGGAGCCACATGTGTCCGTTGGGAACTTCGGAAAGCCGCCGCTTCTGCCGAGCAAGAAACCGTCCGCTTGAAACAGGAAGGTGCAGAGCACGACGAAGAGAAGATCAGACATGGTCACGCACGCGACGCTCGCCACATTCGACGGACACCCGCTGGTTGCACCGGTTTTATCCATCTCTCGCCCACTACTCCACCGCCGTCGAAGTTTTACCCATTTTTTGGCGGCGGAACAGTACAGATGCAGCATGCACATCCGTTTTTGCCGCGTCAGTTATGTCATGGGTTGCGCGGCGCAGCGCAGCGACACAGTTCGGATTCACCTTGGCCCTCGGAGACACTTTCCATCGGTGGAGTCGCGCGGCCCAGACACCAGATGCATTCGGATCCAATCGAAATAAAAGAGAAGGTTGAACGGACGAAAGTACTGGCCACATGCACTGCACCACTTGTTTCCGGATGCAGTTGTCAGAGATATCTCAATTTGCACCACTTTACTTTAAAACAAATAATTTGTTGGTTATAGTTACACATTTTATTAAAAATAAAATTAAATTAAATTGATACAACTAATTTGATTTTTTTATAATTTTAACTGCGTAATTTGCTAATAAAATTTGGGCATCGTGTTAAAAGTCTCATAAAAATTCCAAACATTCACACTTTCTATTATTTAAATCTAGTCATTTTTGTTAATAAAAAAGTTCAATGGCACATCTAGACTATTTTGTAAACAAACTGTTTTGTAAATGTCACCGATTGAGATTTCGGTAAAATTCATAAATCCGAAAAAATCGAACAGCGTGCTCTCGATAATTGAAAGTGGTGTGCGAAAGTGTTTTCGTACACTTACGTAATGTAGCATCACTTTCTTGCAGTTGGACAGGTTTTCAGTCGTATTCAACATTCCACGCAAAAAAAATTTTGTCTTGTTTTTTTATCGCTTGTAATTAACAAATTTTTTAGAAGTGTCACTCATTTTACTTTCGTTTTAGTCCTAGACAGCGTGGAGACGTGACATAGAAAAAAGAGGATTGATTCTGAGAATTACTTAAAATGTAGAATAATTGCTGATAGAAAGTTTTATTCAATTACAAAAAGGTCAAATTAAAAAGTACGGTAACCGTGTTACTAACATAATAAAAATTGAAAAATTTCTTTAAAAATTAACATCAAAATTGAGAGGGATTGAAATCTAAAACCTTTTTAAATTTAAAGAAGAAACTGTTTAAAATGTTTCCCTGAATGAGAAAATTGCATGATCTTTGAACGTTATGGTTTCATTTAACGATTATTAAAATTTTATTTAGTGAATAGGGGAAAATAAGTTTTTGAATCATCAGGAATGCAATAACCGAATAATTTTCTCCCGGAAACGAGCTAGCATACAAAAATGGCAATTCGTTGACGAATCCGTGTTTACAAACACTGAAAACCGAAAGTGTGAAAGTTTTTTCATCGCTGGAATTTGCATATCGATACAAAAACGCAGTGCCGTTGCTTAATGCTGCACTGGATTGTGTTTGTTATTATTTTTTTTTATGTCAACAAACCGGTATTGACCGGTGAATCAACGATTAGACTAATAATCCGGTGACACAAATGCAAAATTGATGGCTATTACTCAATTTGTGTGAGTGTGATCTAATGACCCTGTTACAAACTATTAAATTGCTCGGCTTAATCATGGATTTATTTTCAATTGTGTCGGTTCTTGGAAAATCGTTTATTTCGGAGAAATGTTGCAAGATTTGCATTAATAAATCTAGTAGAGATTTCTTTGATAAATGTCAAGTGCAAAGTCAAGGTTGGATTTCATGTAATGTCCGTGGCACTTTTTTTAAATTTCTCACAGAAAAAGCTGATGAGTTTCGAAAAGCCCATTAACCTTTTTGCTTTTTATGTAACGTTTGCACAATTGTAGTGAAATTGCAAATAACGGGGTAATTACTCAATCTCATGCTTGATATTCACGAAAATTTAGGTTGATCAAATACAGCGACCAACGCTATTAACTGCTTCAGAAAATTGCTGAAAAATGGAAGGAAAATTATGAAATAAAACGGGAATCCTCGTGAATAATTTATTTTATAAAGTAAATTACTTTTATACAGAAAATGATTACAGACATAATTAATAATAAGTAGTATGTATTGTACTAGATGCTATTATATATATTTATATATATATTATTGCTTCCTAAATAGACTAGTTTAGTGCCGCTCCTCAGGAACGGGAGCGATGAGTCTCTGCAGACTCAGGTATTCGTTGCCTGAACGCGGCCTGAGCGTGCAACTGGGCGGTGGAGCATCGCTGGAACTGTGCGAGCTCAGGCTCAACGTCTCGAAGTAATCCGACATGTCAGAGGTGCCACTGCTGGTGGATCCCGAAGGACAAACCGGCACTTCAGCCTCGGCACTGGCCGACTTGCCATCAGCCTTGTTGAACTGGAAGCTCAGGTCCCTGAGCGGATCCGACGATTTGGAACGACGTGGTAGAGTTATGTTGGCGGGACAGATTGTGGTTCTGCGGGGCAGTTCGAAAACGCCCGAGTCGTTGGAGCTGGAAGAGTCGCGGTTTGATTTGCATGGGACTGAAGACGAGCGACGGACGGCGATCGATTGGGCGCAGTGGCACGGAGACGACTCTGGTTCCGGTTCTGGCTCTGGTTCGCATCTGCTTGTCGATGAATCGGCCGAGTTGGACCTTCTGCGTTTGAGCAAGTCTAAGTTGTCAGTGGAGTCCAATATTTGCCTCCTTTGGTATACATTAGCGTGCAACATAGCTGAACCAGACGGTTTGTTAGATCTGTCTAAAGCCGGACCCAAATTGGGATTGCTGTTGGACAAAACTTTGCCCAATCGTTGCTTTACGGCTGGCGACATGGGTATGTACCCTGGATGTGGTTGTGTAGGCTTGTTTGACGGTTCCATCATCAAATAGTCGTCTTGAGCGTGTCCGCATTTGTGACACAACTGCTTGGCTTTCTCCTGTATCTCCTTGCTGTTTTCGTACAGCTGCAATGTTTGAGCAAACTCCATGTTCTCGTAATTGTTGGACGGTGCAGGAGCCGTCGTTGTGGTCTGATTCGATGGATTGATCGGTGTTATATTGGCATAATTATTGGCAGTGGCAGTCGGTTGATTTCTATGAGCTTTTTTGCTGTAATCGACGGTAGCGTAGACTGCATGCACGTCATCTGTAGCTGACCAGCAGGACATCAGACGTTGACAGACGCAAGGGCGTTCTGGCTCTGGTTGTCTCAATCTAACTACACAACCACAAGCTTTTTGAATCGTGTCGAAGCCGTAACCGGTCATGCACTCCTTTAATTTTCTTGGTGTATCGTATAACTCTTCAGCCTTCGGCTCCTGGAAAGCAAAATATAACGTTATTAAACTAGAAAACTTGTTAAATTAAAATATGTATTACCACTGGGTATGGTATTTTGGGTACGTCATAGTTGTCATAAGTGGACGGTGGAGGAACGGCAGGTTTTTTGGGAGACGGAGAAGCCGACGGTGGTTTTGGCGGTCTGGCCGGTGGTTTGGTAACAGCCTGACTCCAACCGCTGCTGTCAGAACTACTACTGATTGAATGTCTGTCGCAAGTGTGTTCCCAACAGGGTGCCCCAATTGTTACTGTAGCAGTGGAAGACCTAAAACCAAACATTGTTATTTTCTAGGTTCAGTATTAGATATGCTATTTTACCTTGACATGGCTCCTAGTTTACTAATGCAACTCATGCATCGTTCAATTGATGGACCGTTCCATCCATCATTTGATATGCTGTCACCGCATCCATAGTTGCTCTCCAAGTCTGTGTATGGAGAATCGGCTCTGGAATTTAAACTGGCCTCACTCAGTTCCAAAGCCACGCCACCTGTTGTCCTCAACGCTGGACGTCTTGGACTATCCATAACTGTAAAAACGTCTGTGTTAGCGTATATTTTAACGCGGTTTACATTTGTGATGTTACCTGACATATTCCTGGAGACAGGTCTCCTTCTGGAAGCATGCAATTGTCCAGTAGCAGCGACCTTCAGTGTAGAAGTAATTTCCTCGCCTTGATCCGTGAGTAGAATATATAGACCTTCACCCTTCATGCACCTGGAGCCGCCCTCGAAGCAGAACTTGCCCTCCACCACTCCATACCGTCTTAGATTACTGATAAGCCATTGTCCGGCGACTCTGGGAGGTACGCCAGTGGTCAGGCAAAAACCTCGTTCTTGAACATGAAGACGTGCCGGACCTGGTGGCAACCTTGACTTTGCCGGTGCCGAAGAAACGAGCACCAGAAAATGTGGGCCGTCGCTCAGGTGAGTGCTCAGTTTCACCTAAAACAGAAAGTAAAATTGAAGAGAGTTTCTGGTGGTTGGGGAAGTTAGAGATATTATTTACCTGCCATTGCATCAATCGTTCGCGATTGTCGAAAGCGAGTACGACGACCAAGTCTTGGCACAAAATGGCTACCGTGTTTGATTCCTTATCTAATGTAAAACCAGTCTCCAATCCCAGGAAGTGTTCCAACGACAGCGAGGCCTTGGTCTGACCTTGCTTGTATCTGTCCTTGGAGTCCCTGTACAGTTGCAGATGTAAACAGTCTGGAACAAACATGAAGAAACATATACTCGGTTTCTATTCTCAATTATGCGAATTCAGAGGGGGAAATTAAAACATTTAACTGTTTGCAAGGATCGAGGTCCCGAGTTCGAATAATAAATTCCGGGTTAATCCATTTAGTAAATTAGTTTTCCATGCGAACTGAATAATTCGGATGGTGGCCCGGGACAGAGTCGAACTCCCGCGACCTCAAACTTTCAGTATCTGTTTAATAATTCCGATTTAATTACAATTTTCGCTTCGGGGAATAATGTGAGTCGCATCTCAACATTTGTTTTTTTATTATTTCGAACAATTTATCGATAACTAAGCAGCATACATTTATCTAAAGGTCCTTTGTGGTTGTTTTATTTTGGAAGTTTTACGAGTTATTTCAGACGGTTGGCGCGCTACGACTATGGAAATATATTACTCACGGGACAATTCATACTTTGTTTTTCGAGTTTGTTTACGGCACAATCCGCCAGATATTTACGAGCCACCAAGACACATTATCGACGTTTGTTGTGCGCAGTTTGTGTCCCATGATGAAACCGGCAGTCGTTACAAATGCGTTTCTATAAATCCGGCTTATATTTTTTTAATGTCTCAATGACAATCTCAATTTTGGGAATCCAGTATAAAGTTGTTATCCGATCGGAATCCTGCCGCGATCGAACTTATCGCGTCCTCTTGCAGAGATTTTATTACCCGCAATCATTGTCACGCCGGAGTAAAAAATAGAGGAGGGCGCGCACGACAAAGCAGGTCTTCCCCGTCGAAGGAGCAATATAATCCTTATCGATAGTCGGGAGCGAACGGCAGTCTCCAGATACGGGAAACCCGGGCGCAGTCTCTCGCATTATCATAATCCGGAATAACAAGCGGCGAACTTCGAGAGAAGGAAAAATGTACGGTGGGGACTTTTGTTTGATTGTAGCGAGGCTCAAGTCCAAATTGGACTTTGCAACTTTATCTGTTTGTTTGAATTTTCAGGTGCCGGATAAATCGCAGGCGTTCCTCGTGAAAAATTGAATCACACGCTCCGCCGTCGTTCCATCGCAATTGAAAGCGGCGTCGTGTCGCCGTCTTCCATCATCCGGGGAATTTAATTGCAAACTTCATCAGCCCGATCTATAATCGATTCACTTAACGCAATATATGCACCCCCGATGCACAATCGCTAATGAAATGAGCGGCCGATTAAACGGCACGTGGCGTGGCGTGGCGCAGCGTGGACGCGTGGCCCCCGTACATTACGAAAACCCGGTGACAAATTGCCGAAGGCCCGGGATCAGTTGGCGCGCGCCCGAAACAATCGTCCGTCGTTATTAATGAAGCGGCCGACCAGAAATTTCGTAACGGCCGCAAACTTTGTCAACGATGAAATATTTACATCTGATTTTGACGGCAACTTTAGATTGGGTTAGTCGGGAAACTATCAATCATTGTTCAACGCTTGTTCTCTTTTGTAACTTAATTAATATGGAAACTATCAATTGTAACTGTTGGTCGCTTAGTCGCCGAGATTGTATTTCAAATAAAAGGTCGGACCATTAATCTTTTTTATTTTTTAAATCAAACCTAACGATCCGGCATGTTATAACGGACGGTCTTGGAGCGAACTTTCAAAGAACCAACGCTCGATAAATTCGCGAGGATAAATAAAACGATCGCGAATTCGCCGCTCCGAAATGAAATATTCATGCGGTCCACGATACACCATCCTCAAGTCGCCAGCTCGCGGGGAACTAATGATTTATGGACGCGTTCCCGAAAAATTTAGGCGTTGCAGGAAATTAAATGTCCCGGCAACGATTTCTCAAACTTGTCGAATGATTTCAGTCGCTCAAGGACTATTGATCCCCCGGTGACTTGTGTTCTTTGAATATTTATAACAAGTGCCGTTTACGGATTTGAAAGGATCCTCAAGTGGCGATATTAAGCCGAGTTTATTGAATGGTAAAACCAAAAACGTGGGCTTCATTAACCGCATTACGGCGGCATAAATCCGGCAATTAAGGACACCCCGAACCTTAATATCCGGTTTTTGCTCGGCACTGATGCCACCTACAAGTGTATCTGTCCCGGATTAGCATTTTTGCTCGGCCGGATCAATTTATTAGCCAAAGGGGCTAATGTCGCATATGGCGCCCACGTTAATACGCCCGCAGGGAACCATCAATCTTGCTCGCAGGCGCCTGGATTTTGGGCGATTTGCGTCCACACACACACACACACACACACACACACACACAAGGATTCTAAGCATCCGCGAAATTAATGTCTCCCTTTTGACGAGCTTTTAAGGATGCGCACTCGTTTTAAAGTTGCTGTTGTTGGAGGAACGGAGGGGAAAACATTCGAATTATAATAGTGAAACAGTGGGATGGCAGAATCGCGTGCACAAAGCGGACAAGAATTGCTTTGTTCGGTATGCGATCGCCGATGTCGTTAATGGGACAAACGCAGGAGAATATTAAACGGGTTCGGTTAATTAATCGGGCCAATGTGCGTAAGGTCCTGCATACCAACTGTGGGTCGATCCGGCATAATTTACACACAACGAAAAAACATCCATGTTCGTTTCCAGTTTAATAACGACATCAAATTTTATCCTTGAATATATTAGATTGAAATTACTGAAAAAGTTGGGAAAGGCAGAAAATTTTATGATTATAAAACATGTGCTAAATGCAGTTTACATTACTTTATAAATTTTGAGAAATTTCAGACTCATTCTCCAGAACACACTTCTTCTAATGAGAGTTTATGGTTGATCGAAATTGATCTTTTATAGGAACTTGCTCAACTTTCTTTTTTTAATAAAACTGGAAACTGATAAATATTTTAAATCATGTTATAACGTACTATTATAGTTCTGTAGTCAAAAAAAACTTAAAAATATAATTATTTTTTCGCTTTTTTCCATATTTTATAACTTTCAAGCATTAAGAATCACAAGTCAAATTATTTATACTGTCTTTTTTGTATTTCTTATAATCAGTTTCAGTATAACTTTACAGTAATAATCCAGAAAAGTTTCTTTTCGATAATCTTGGTATGTTATTTTTAAATTTTAGAGAAAATGTTCATCTTGTTCAACTTCTAAATTAGGAGGAAAGTAATCTAGATAAGAGTTTAGAAAATGTACTTTTAAGGATATATTGACATATCTGTAGTAAATTAGTTTTTGCAGTTTTAAAAACAATTTATTAATCTTTTGGAAAGACAATTTTGAAAAAAACATCAGTGGGCCAAAATTGATATGGGGAGTTTAACATAACTGCATTTTCTTGGATAAGAGTTGGATTAGTCATATATGAACTTACTTCGAACTCTTTTCTTTCTTGCCAACTAAATAGAATCTGTCTTGCTTGCTAAGATAGTGATCTCAACGACAAAAATGGAGGAGCATTTGATAAACCTGCTATGAAAACCAGAAATTATTGCATAAAAAATGTAAAAAATAAGAATACATTCATGTGTATAAAAGATCAAATTCTTATTTGATTTAGTTTCAGTTACAGGAAAAAATAAAAGAAAGTATGAAAAGCAGTATGAGATACTGTTACAATAAAATGGTCATATTTATATTATATATGAGATATTTTATGTATGTCTACTAATTCAAAATGTTCGTAAAAGAGCCCTCTATACAATCAGATAAAGAAAGGTTTTGAGTTTTCAGGTGGTTCTTAATGGTAGAAAATTGGAATATTGAGTAAAAAAAAAAAATTAAAAAATTTCTTTTTCATAATCGATTACTTTTAATTACCCATCATATTTATGGGATCATATAATACTCTAAAATGTTTGTCCATCTTTACTATACAATTTTTAAAAAAAATCGACTAAAATATCGTTAGAATATAGTACTTTTATAAACCAGTTGTGCCACTATGTACTCCTGTAACTTAAAATATCAATCAGTTTCCGAATTCTACGTAAAATTTTTACTATTGAAATTCCTTTCCATGTGAAGCAGTACTTCCGTGTAAACTAGTGTAATTAAACTGACCAAAGCCCAAAATAACGGGTGATAATGTGCACGTCAACGTGTCAACAATTATGATAATTCCACGAGCTGAAAAACAGTTAATGCTCGTCTCTTGTATGTCCGATCAGTCATCGCGTTGTCATTCGTAAATTGTGATCGATGAAGTGGTAGCTAGCGTGCATTAATTACGGTTAATTGGAAAGAATCCCGATTTCGGATTCCGCAGATGGTGTACGGTTTCGATCAATTGCCCTCGGATGTGTATTAAATGAAAACAGTTGGCGCCACGCCGGACAAACATCACCTTTTCGCGCTGCGCGATCGCTAATGCACTTCCATGTTAAACGGCATAAGTAAACATCGCTCGGCCGTTGTAATGGAAGTATAATTGTTTCGAATTGGCGTTATATTATGCAATGTTTACGAGCCATTATAGAAAATTTATGCAGCGATTGACCGCCGCAATTAGTATCACATATATAACTAATTAATCATTGTCGGTAATTAATAATGTCCGAGACCATTAGAACGGACAACGATAAAACAAAGACTGAGAACGCGTCAATTGTCAACTCCGAAACGCGTTCAACAATCAACGTGAATTCAATTTTGTTCGGCCGACGTTCGATAATCATTCTCCTGCTGCGAATTTAACGAAATAATTTAAAACAAACAGGCAAATATTTATTGAACTGCCGTGACTCCTTCCACTGTGTCCCGCACAAAACACAATTAATGCCCCCGTTATCAGTGTCGCGACAACAATGTTCAAATTAAAAAACAAACCGCCGGTTTATCAGTTATTTCAGTCCCGATATGCTCCATGAGTTCGACCAACATTCACACACCAAAATCCGATCAAACAATTTCCCGATCAATGTTTGTGTTTTCTTTTTTTTGTTGGTCATTTTATACATTCATGGAAATTCTTTTCAGTCAAACTGTTTTTGAGTGCTTTTGTCGGTTTGACTCGTATGTAATCATATTTATTAAATTAAATTTTCAAATTAAATATAAAATTGATAATAACTATTCAAATCAATTTATAAAAATGCAATGAAGACAATTATTATAATATAATATTAGAAAAAAGTTTCGCAATTCAATCAATAAATCCTGCAACCAACAGTTCTATAGTGCTTTTGTTAGCTTTACTTGTGTATGATTAGTTTTCTTAAGTAAAATTTTGAAATTAAATGTAAAGCTGATAATAATTATTGTTTATAATTCATAAAAAATACTAATAAGTATTTTTTTTTAACTGAAATAATTAGAAAAATGTTTTCCAGTGAAGTCTACTCTCTTCCACCAACTGTTTTGTAAGCTTTTCTTAGCTTAATTTATAGTGATCACTCAAAAGAAAAAATATAAATAAATGTTTCCTGCAATATATAAGCAAATATATTTCTCAGCAAAATGTGCAAATCCTGAAACCAACTGCAGAAAAGTTCCCAATAAAATTTGTGAACCCTGTAATCAAATAAAAATTTGAAATTGATAATAATCACTCGAGAGAATTTGTAAAAAAATGTATAAATATGTGTTACCTTTTTACCGTAATTTTATTAAAGAAGAAAGTTTCCCAACAAAATCCGCAAACCACAATGTGTACTTGAACCTTTTTTTTCTCCCTCCCGCCCGTGTTAATCCCAAGCAAAGTTCCAATCCCGGGATTCGACTCGAACAAAAGACCGGTTTTTCCACCATAGACAGCGGCCCGTGAAATTGGCGAGGGTATTTTTGCGGGCGTCTGGATCTCCTCCAAGTCGCCGGTTCGTGCACTCCTTGCAACGCAACCGAACTCGATTACGATTTCGTCTTTGGGGAACGGGTCCGCGCATTCGTTACGTTTATTGCCCGAAGACGTAATTGCTGATTAGAATTTTAAGATGAATCCTAGAATTTATTCAGAACAACACTAACTCCCGTCTCAGGATTAACGAACAGTATTTTTAGCAGGCGTCCCTGGCGCGTTGCCGGGGGGGTAAAAGAAGTTATCTCGCTGCAGGTGACAAATAGTTGAAGGGGACAATTCGACGCATCGGAACAAACAACGAACATCATTTTTCTTTATCCTGCATCTCGACGTTTGGAAAACGAATGCGAGTGCAATTCAATTTTGTTTGAACTGTGCTATTTATTATGTGCTGTTAGTGATTTACGGTCCGGGGATTCACGGGACAGTAAATGTATTAAGATTAACTCTTCTGCGGGATAAATATCATAAATATTAAGAATGCTTTAGGAACATAGTGGAAGCAGTGATTTTAGTGTGGATTTATGATGGTCCCGGGGCGTTTTTTCGATGAGCGACCCATAAACAAAATGATTTTCATTAGAGCCAAGCCGGGAGTGGTGCATTACAATATGAGATATTAACGATGGCACCGACAATAAAAAGGGTGGAGAGTCGGGACGCAATAAATATAAGACGGGCGGTTCTTCCGGTCTGGCTGGCTCTTTTCCTTTTCGTCGCCGGGGAAATGTATTCGCCGTAAACTGGGTTGCCTATGCTGGGGTTTATCTCAACAAATTCGCGAAACTCGCGACGAAATTTATGGCCACCAATAAATCTGACACTAATAGAAGTGTTAGCGGAGATGGGAATCGATGAAAAACGACCCGAACACCAACTCTTTCGTTTCCCGGTAATTCGGGTCGTTCCGTCACTGTCACCGCTCGAAAGTGGTCCCCCATTAGGACGAGACAACCAGCCGTAACAGCGTCCAGATTACAGTAATTATCCGCCGAGGACCCATCGACAGAACAAGACAGTGGACCGTCGAAATCCGGCATTGTCTTACCGTGAATTATTCCGGCCCGGGGGGAACAATGGACCGACCCCCCCGCCCGCTTTTAATCCGCGTGTAAATCAACCCTAATTCCGCATTCATTATGCCCCGGTATTAATTAGTCATAAATAATAAAACAACGGGGGGATGGGGCGAAAACGCGTCCGTTACGAATGACGGCGACATTATTTATAAGCATTGATTGTCTGGAGGACTGGGGGAGAGTCTCGTTGTTTATTTGCATTTCGATTCGGCGTTATTAAAACGGATCCGTGTTTGTTCTGGGGCGTCGATGGAATTGAAACCTGCCCCCCTCAACCTCACTTTACTCGGGAATTAACTTGTTGAGGTGCGTTCTGCATTAATACTGGGTTAAATATGTATTATCGTTATTAATTCAGGCTTCAATCAGACAAAGTGGAATTAATCATGCACCTGTGCCCAAAGGATCGGTGTACTCGAGCAAAAATGTGCTTGAGACAATTAGTAAATCACGGATTGCGAAGGCGGATAATAAATTATCGTATTATACAGTCCTGCAGCTCAGACCGTTAGACCATAATGGTCCTTTCAAATCTATAATCAATATCTCAATTGCATCGCTTCATATGGCGCGACTTTTATTTTCTTTTATCTGCTCTTCGATTTCAGCGCCATGCAAATTGAAATATGAATCCGTTCTTTTTTCACAGACCTTCACGAATAACGCCAGCATTAATGAAGAAATCAAAAAAATACAAAAAAAAAAAAATGGTTCACACGCCAATTTAATAAAGGTTGCTTTACATGTATGCACAGAGAAAAACTGTATAGAACAAAACAGTGTTCGGAGACAAAATCCGACAATTACAAATAAATAAATCCCCGAGAGGGAAAAAGGGAGAATCCAGACGTTTTGCTTAACGAGAAAAAGTTGTAGGTTTGCAGGAAATTTTCCCGGGCCAACGCGACAAAACCCCGGCGCGTCATTGTAATCCGAACAGAAACAATATTCCCGCCTTCGCATTGTTTATTACTGAAAAAAGGTTCGCGATCAATTTTGCCAAATTGACATTCGTCAATCGGCATTCAATAACGTTGCGTATTCTTTCGTTCCAGCCTTTCGTTTCACCCTGAAAACTTTTTTTTATATTTCGCACAAAAAACTGAAACGGCTTTAATTAAAAAATAAAAGAACGTTAGGAGTTTTTATTTTTTTAATTATTGATTACGTTAATCGAAAGGGACGGGTGTTGGAGAAAGTTTGCAACCATTAACGCAATGCCTCTCGTTTCCAGGACGATTTAGCTTGTAGCGATTTGCGGATTTGCATTTTATTTTATTTTATTTTTTTTTAGTTGGATGTGTTTCGAACAGTTTTCAACTGCAATTAACAAGTTTTAGTGAAAACCAAGTTTTCGAATACACCTCGAAAATTTTCTTTCATTTGTGCGACGTGCGCGTATGGAAATTCTTTAATGTTGATAAGAGATGATTAAACATGAAACGACGGGCGGTGAACAAACGTTAACCAGACCGAACCAGCCGCAGAATTCCTTTAATTTCGTCACCTGTCTCTTCCCTTTTTGATCCGAGCCGACTAATTAGGCGACGAGCGTCGGCAAGTGTCAACTTGTAAATTGGCGGTTGTGAGGATCTCCCCCTGACGCCCACACACACACACACACACACGTACACGACGGAGGGATGGTGCAGCTTTCAAAGCAGGATCCGGTTGCTTTTGAACTCTGATCCGGTAGGAATAAGAAACGGGAACCGGCTATCGGTTTCGACGGTCTGTTTGCACAGCTGATGTTCGTCTCGTAGTCTCGCAATTGACTTGACTTTTTCAAACGATTGTATTAACATATAAAATCAAACAATTATTTATTTAGGTAGATAGTTTCAGAGTATATTTCAATTGGTACCAAGACCAATACTTGCAGGTTTTGCATTTTTATTAAGTTTTTTTCAAATTCTTCTCAACATAAACAGTATTTTCAAGTAGTTTCCATACATGTAGCATAAAGTAGTTCAAGGAGGTTTCTCGTTAAAATTTTAATTTTTGTAAGATAACCGGCTGAACAGAAATTAAACGAGCGGAAAGTGGCCGCAGGCTGAAAAATCGCCTACATCGGTCCGCAGTGCAAACAGAAAGGGGCTTCGGTCGGTTTGCGCACATCTGTGTGGTAATTTGCGAAAAACAAACAGTAATCTGGTCCAAAGTATAATGGTTATTTAACCTCCATATTAAAATGCATTATGTATGTACGGTGTAATGAAAACGCTCTTGCATGTGTGTGCATGCGCTCGTGAAAATTGAATGTCCCGGTGCAATATTTAGGGGGTTTTCAATTGTGAATAACTTGTTTCACTTAATCGTACCACAATGTCGATTGGTACTATTATGTGTACAAAGTAAACAAGTCCATAGGAGGGCGCATTGTGGAACGTTTGAGAGGCAGAGCGAAAGAAAGGCAATTGCGTAGTCGCCTTAAGCAAAAAAAAAAAAAAAAACTATCGATCGACGGGAAAACGGTCAGAAAAGCTGGCGGCACCCTGTAAATATTCCGGAGGTTTCATGGGCCATAAAGTCCGCCGAAAGGCAAATGACCCGGCACTACGGGGAAGTGCGAAATGGAAAACGGGCCGCCACTTTATGTACTGCTCAGTTCTTCGCCGGGAGATTTTAAACGACGGATAAAAACGGATCGGAACGGATCGAAAGATAAATCTCTCCCTTGCGGCCGAAGAAAAAAACACAGTAATCCGATACGAAACGACTATTTTAATCGACGTGTGGAATTAGTCGGACATGCGCCCCGCATTCCAAAACTCTGGTATCGTTTTCATTGTGGATTATTATTAGCGTAGTGCTTCCTCTTTCTACACATTTTTTTGTAACGAAATAAATACCTTTGTAATACATCATCGTATATTTAGTGCTAGAATTACAGTAAAGACTGTGAAGACTTATAGTTGTTAAACGATTATTTCGCCTGCGAATTTAGTCTGTTTTAATTAGATTTGGGGTTTCTTAAGATTCCCTGCAAGTTTGTGTAGCAAAATCGATAGTTTCCATTGGAAATTCTCCGAATTACCCGACCAAATACCAGATAAATTCCTTACCAGCGCACTATAGAACATAAACAAGAGATATAAATAATGAATAATTCAATATTGGATAAAAATTTCATAAATAATACGGATCTTATTTTATCCCTAATAAATATTTCCGATTTCCATTGAACTTTTCATGCAACCGGCAAAAACTTGATGCTGTATATTAAAGGAGTCTTTAAGAAATCTTTTAAAAAGCGGGAACAAATATCGTGTAAAAACGGTCGAGAAAATCTCTTATTATTTAAAACGTATAGTATAATATTTTATTGGGAATTTCTCTTCCATCTCATAAAAGTTAAATTATAGTCCGGCAATGAATCGAACGTGACGGTTCGGTCAAGCGATTTTCCATTTGAACGGCGTTTATTTTTCGTCGTTTGTGTCGCCGATTTCTTCGCATCCACGGACACAATCGCGGCAAACTGTAAAGCGCGGCTCCCGAGTAGAAATGGGCCGGAACCTGTGTGTAACGCGAGCCCGTTTCTCTCCCTCAAGTTTCTGGAAACGATGCTGAAAAAAAGGAACGGGCTCTCGTTAACTCGACGAACGAATCGATAAGCGGTGACCGCACCGGCTGCCGTTTGATCCGGAAATTCTTGGACGCGGTCAAAGAAAACCAATTCTTTAATTATCTTTGAGCGCGGGCCACAATAAACGGAATTTAAGTCGGGCACAATTTGCCCGGGCAGCGGCGCGCGAAACGCCTGCAAGGGACCGGAGTCCGACGACCGTGTTTTGTGCAAAAGAGAAGTAAATTACGCACCCCGCCCCGCAGTTAATCCCTCAACAGGATTACGCCGCTTCCCAACGTTTTATGTCCGCTTTGTGCCGGGCACATACCTTTCCTCTGTATTCCTTGACGGACGGGAAGCTGCTGATCAAATTAGGAGCACGTAAGACTAAGCCTGATGAACCAGCCCCGTTTCTTTCTCCCTCCTTCCAATAACGCGAGTTACTTCGTCTTGTTATAGCGTCCCTATAATAACCGAAATTTATGACTCCACATCGGGCATATTTCACAATAATTAACGGAGCCGGTAATAAAAGGTGCGTCGTTTAGGAAAAAGGGGTTTCGGCCTATTGTTTCAGCGCAATTAACAAAAGGGACATGTGCGAGACACGCACCTCTCTTTGTTCCGGAGTGCATAAGCTTGTCGCGGATCAGTATGAACAATGCGCGACGCGTACTTACGCGGAAACGTCGTAATTAATATGGAGGGGGACGTGTTTTTGCAGGGAGAACGCACATAAGGGACGAAATCACACCCTAGTGTTTTCTATTATTAGTACAAAATGCTGTGGTCGTAAAATGTCGTTCAGTTTCAAATTTTTATCCATCGCTCTTTGGGGCAGCGCATCCACCATTTTTTCCATTAAAACATGATTAGATAGATACACATTTCTACATGCATTCACCGAAACTCGAATTCTCCTGGGTAAAATTCATGTATTAAAAAAGTTTTGTAGTATATAAAGTCGTCGTAATGTGGTCTGTAAAAGTAGTCTTTATTTCTTAGAATTTTTACTATGATCAATTGAATGTAAAAATGCAATTATTTTTTATCTTTAGTTTCCGACTTTCAAACATTGAAAAACAAAAAAAAAAAAGAGTCACAAACTTTCTATGGGTAATGTCTTATGACTACCCACACTACCCACAAACGTATGTTTGATATCAGACATTCGATAAACACATTCATTTAAATGAAGAAATGAACTGTACTGCTTTTCGTAGATTTTGTGTTCTAAATCGATTTAAATCAAACGTTACTAAATATAGTCGAACTTCAATAACTCGAACCATGATTTGCCAGAAAAAAAAGACTTCGAGTTATGAAATAAAAATTACACAGAATTTTCACCCTGGCCTGAACTGATTTGGTTCGAGTTATTGAAGTTCGACTTATAAAGGTTAGGCTGCACTAATTTTACATTTTAGTGGTTTTTATATTCAAATTAAAATATTATAATACAAAATAATGCTGCTATTGGCACTAAATGATGTGTGTAAGCTAATCAGTTAAAAATACATTAAAAAATACAAGAAAACTAATCTAGATGAAAGTACAGGAAATATATTTTTAAGGATTCTTGTTTCTTCTTTTTATCAATTTCCAAATGAAAAAACAAGGTTAAATGACAACTAAGTATCTTACGGAATAGTAATTCCAGAGAAAAAAAAAAAACATTGCAAACAAGTAATTTGAGAAAAATGTTTGATAATAATAATTTGATAAAAATAAGTAAAAATATAACATGTATAAGAAGACCGAGTTTAAGTTAATTTAGTTTTAATTTCAGCACAACGAAAGGAAATATACGAAAAGCAAAAAAAAGACATTGTTTGTGAAAGTGCTCTTTAGATAAAGTAAAGAAAACTTGGATTTTGATATGTTTTTTGTGCTTTTTAATTTTCGAGTGTAAAATAATGAAAAATATATATATTTTTTTCATATTCGATTGCTCATAATTGACGAACTACAATAGCTATTAAACCATAAATGGTTTAAAATGTTGTTCTCCCTATTGTTCATAATTAAAAAAAAAACAAACTCATATACCAAAAAAAAATACCGTTTTATAAAAGTAATGTGTTACTACGTACTTAAATTTACAAAAATACAACTACTTGGCTGTTTTTAACGAAAAATCTTTAACATTTTCTAATTCAATATAAAAATTTCCTACAAAAGTTCACATCCATGTGATTCGTTTTTTTGGGTAAACTAATGTAATCGTTCTCCTGGCGCATCCGTCATTTTTGTAATTCCAAAAGTATATATCGACGCGTTCGCCATTATTAAAATTTTTCATGTGCATTAGAGAATCGGTTTATAGATTATTAAATAATCATTTTGAATAGGGATCGTTAAAATTAATCAAACTCGATAAATTCCATCGAAAATAAAAACTGAATGCGCTCCACAACAAAATTTTTGCATTAAAATTAACTTGCATGCAGTTTACGGTCGTCAAACTTTCGGCAAACTTAAATTGAAAGCACAACAGTTTTATGCGACCGTCGAAGGTTCGATGTATATAAAACTTAAATTTATCTCTCCGCAATATCGAATTTACGTTTCGCGTCTAAACAATTTTCGGCTTAATATCCCGTGGCCCGTAAATATATTTTCATTATTGAAGTAACAAGACAAACAGACAAGGAATTATTTGTTGGTTTTTGCGTTTGAAAACAGTCCAGAAAACAGGGTAAACATCAACTAGGGGAAAACTATTGTGTTTGTCAGAGGGTTAGGAAACTATTATTCCCCGTCCATAACTATTATTATCTATCTGGCTTGGATCATATTTGTTAAAGAGCTTATCCGTTCATTATTTTTTTCTATCGCACAAAAACACACTTAATCCCAGTAAAGTGCACACAATAGAATCTGGGAAACGGAGTCATCACACTAAGAAGTAATCCGATCGGATTAGCATAATTAGAAAATTAATTTTTAAATTGTCGCCGCCTACGTTAATTTAATTAAATCGCATTATAAATTTCAAAAGTTAACAAATTTCACATTTTCCTTATTATTTGTCGTGTAATAATTAAAAAAGGGAAACAGTGTAAAGATCAAACAAAATTTCAAGAAAATCTCCATCCTTAGAGCCCAGATTTTTTCCACGTAGCGAGTAATTGGCTTCGTTTCGAGAAAATTTAATGGCGTGTTTTCGCGTACGCGCGCTAAATTATAGAACGACAGGGTGGCAAAATACAAGATTGCGCACCTTCATTCAATAACTATTGCGAAAATTATTTAGCATGGGAACGGGCGCGCTTCTCCGCCGGGGATTTATTGAAAAGCTTCCGGAAACGAATTTATTAAAAGCACTCGACGGGAGCCGGTACGGTCCCCCTTTTTTTGTCCGTGTTTCTCTCGGATTTTTCGCTAAATTAGTGCAATTTCTAAGCAGACTAAACTCAATCAGGTTTGATTCGGTCTTATCATGTTTAATACAAATACTAGTATACCACGGTTTGTGCGCACAGAAATGAAGGCAACTCTCAAGATACATGAACTAATTTAAAATCTGAACATATTTTCTTATTATTAATAATTTCCCTTGGCGTATCGATAGCAATCTAGTAATTTTATGCAATAATAAGATTATAAGGTGAAATTCAAGCGGTATTAAGAGCGGATTGTGCCCAATTATAAACGAGATAATCGTCTAATGATGCTTCCTTTTGGTACTTGAACAAAATCGGTGCTGCCAATGACAGATTCAATGCGAAGTCGTGCAACCTCCGGCAATTACCTGGAACAAAAACACAAATCAATAATCTAGTTTAACGGCTGTTAGACTAATTTTATTTCTACAGTTTATTATAATCTTTAATGGGAAAATTAAGTGAAACAAACATGCGTATGAAAAGATGTAATTAATTCATGTGTGCACAAGAAAACAACATCATTCAAAAGCCAGTTCTGTTTAAAACTTATTGCCTTGCCTTTGATCCGAAATTCTTATGCCCGTCAACGAATTCACTCCGTCACTTGTTGAACTCCTTTCGTTCTGAGGGAAGCCAAATTTCTATGGAACGTATGCGCAAAGATGGAATTATTAAGGAGCCAAAAAGAAAAGAAACACGCCGCTTTTGAATGACTTGTTAAGTAATAAAAGGCGCAAGCTTGTAAGTTATGACGTCTGCAGACTTTCAGTAGCAACTCCTTAAAGTGCTTTGACATTCTAACTATGAAATCGTATGTAAATAGAAGTATATAATATGGTTTACTTTATTCATAAAGAAATTCTACTAATTTTGTTTAAAAATCTTAAAACTACAATAATGAATTCAATTATTTCTTATGTTCTTTCTTCACGTTGTTCTTTTAAACTACCCATCTGATATATTATCATAATATATTACCACGTTAATGTTCTTTTCATATTTATTTACACATAAATTATTCATGTTACGTAAACACATTCCGATCATAATCTCGGGACTAAAAGGTAATTCTTATGACATGTTAAAGGGCTGAGATATGTAACGCGGCCGATAATATCTCAAAAGGGTTATGTCTACGTTTCGTAGAGGCCACGTTGAATTTTAATTCTTGGATAGCCAGAGTTTTGTTTTTTTTTTGTGGACGATGAATCACGTAAAACCGGAGGACAAGATAAATAAGCGGCAGGGATGTGCGAGTACAAGTCGCTTGTCGATTCGTATAAACCCTCGGAGAAGTGTTTTTTGTGTTTGCCCAGAATCCTGCTGCCGCTGATCAGCCCAAGCTACTTCCACTTCTTACACACACAATCAAGTCCTGTTTACTTAGGACTGGTAAATCCTACCGGAGTATTTGTCCAGTTTTTTTCACTGCATCGACAGCGTGTATATGTGTGTTATGCACCTAATGGACCGAATTGCCAAGAAAGTTGCGCGGGGGGTAAAATTAATCGTAGCACGCTAATAAACTAAGAGCTTACGTGTCTCGCATCAGCGTTAGACGGAAGCCCGTAAATAAATTAGCGGCAGCCCCCGGATACATTACCGGGGCCGGCGTTCTTTCCGTGCCCCGAGAAACGGTTGACAAGTGGTCGCATCAATATTTCACGTTGCCTCCGAGACGACGCCGCCATCAAACTTGCACGAACAGAAGTAACTGGATGCTGTCGGAGCAAGTAAAAGCACTTGCACGGAAAGGTGCGGTTACGGGACCGGGCCGCAACTATTCATTAGGGCGACATCCGAGAAACTGGGGTTCGAGGTGTACGAATTTACATGGGGATATTTGACAGACCGTTTCCATTCGAAACATTTTTGTGGTCGGCTAGGAGCGACGGTTATTGAAACAAAATTAAAATTTCAGCATTACCGAAGAAGACGTCTTTAAAACGTATGAAGCAAGCGATGACGCAGGTGTTTCCTCTAAAACTATTCCCACATTGCGGACGGGGAGACACGCGTCCCTCCCCTGGGAGGATGATCCAGGGACGCGCCCCGCATTAATTAGCAGTGAACGAGGTGAATTGGTAATTATCTTGGTCACGTTGGTCCAATGTTCACAGACTCGAAATCCACAACCGTGTAAACGCTACATTCGAATCTGTTTCTGTGTAAAATCCCCTGGAATTTCACCATATTGAATCTGGTTATTCAAGTTTAACTGTAGACGTGAACTTGACTTGACATGGAAGTTCGACTTATCAAGACTTCGAGTTACTAATCAAGCTACGAAATAAGCGAGAATATTATATTGTTATATTTTCATTAGTTTTATGCAATATGTTACAATTTGTTTAGTTATAGTTAGTTAATTTTAAACTAAACACAGTTAAAGTATCTAGGGATAACTTAAATATATTTAAATTATTGTAGTAAAATCCGAAGAAACTAATGTGAAAATATTATGAATTAATAGAAACAAGTGTTTTTTACTAATTAATTAAGAAATATATTGGAAAATGATGTTAGAACCCCTTCAAAATTAAAATAATAACACCCACCAAACATCCAAATATTTTATTTATAATAATTATGCCATATATATTTATTTTTTTTATTAGAAATCCTCTTAGGGTTAACGTCGACATTCCATACTTACTATTTCATTAATATAATCTATTGTTTGAGACCATGATCAACTAGTAGCAAGTTTTATTTCATATTTAGAGATTAAAACTAAGTTTGATAAATTTTAATTATTTCCCCATAATTTAAACTACAAAAAATAATACGAAATTGTTGGTCCATTTCCAAATTTCTTTTTTATCAGGAAGTTTCTGAAATTCGACTCATCAAATAAAAATTACAACTATTTCCCGCTATTGATGTTTTTATCAACAAATTTCATTCGAGTTAGTCCGATTGTTGAGAGGAAAATTACAGGCCATAAAAAAGTGAATGAAAATCTTTTATTGTTTATGAAGGAAGATTTCAGTGTAGAGCGGCGCAATTTTCCAATTAACTAAAACATTGTGCACACATCAAACTGGCTGGCCACTAAAATCTGCACACAATTAACGATGATTTCTCCACCGAATGGAAAATATATATGTTTGCACAAACCGACGCTGGTTGTTTAATTACTGCCCGGTATTGCTATTTCAGCAATTCAAGGGAGTTTTGCTGCTGCAACTATTGCATCGCAGATCTTCGGAATGCTAGACCGAATTCTGTTGATCCACCACTTTTATATTGCGTCAATATTTTGTTATATAAACGCAATTTTACAGAACAAAATAAATCTTAGTCATTTTCGAAAGACGTGATCCATGACCTGGGTCGCAGTCCCCCACACCCAAAATTAAACCGTCACCGATACCATTGTGTTGGCCACGTGGTCTCGGCTTGGGGTTGTCGAGACACAATAAACCGTGCCACGTGCACGTCCAGACACGCGACCCATTTACCGATCTAATTCCGCATTCGTCACGTCCATAAAACGGCCATACATCACCGAATCGACTTTAATGAGGGAATCGCAAGAAATTTTAATAATCGTGCACGCCAGCAATTATCCGTTGGCGCGGTTGCATTTTAATGACACCATCTTCAGATGTGTGTTAAGTCACAAAACATGCGTCCGTACACAAACGGTTTTAATTTGTTTAACATGTGACCGCGTCGGATTAAATCGCTTTTATTTAAATCGCGTCTGGTGCAAATCCAATCAAACGAATCGCGTCCAATTCAATTTCCATTAAACACAGATTTGTCCCAATTACGTTGAAGAACGGAGGTCGGTGCTAATCCAGTTTGTGCCCGGTTAAAAACCCGAGGCGCGTGCCAGTTTAACAACGAAACATAATCATGTAAAATATTTGCCGTGTTAATAATGAGCGCGGCGGCTTTGTTTAATGACACAATAAATTATAACGCACCGTTCTAATTGATTTTTAAACGGCGACGTCGACATTTTCGGAAATTAATTCGCGATTTGCGTTTAGTCTAAGGGCGGTTTTTCCTACCGCCAGACAAAGACGATATTGGAAGTGTTCGCTTCATTGCCAATCCCGTTGTTCGCGGTTTCGAAACAAAGGCCCGAGAAAGCCGATTGCATCGGGGTGTGAACTACGTGAATGGAACCGTCGAAAGTTAACATATCAACGGAGTTAATTCAGTGATCGGTTAATTGTTTGATAAACCTTGATTCGACTTGAATAGGAATAATACAGTTTAGATTCAATTTTCAACTTTAAAGGACACGGAACAGGTTTAAATACGACTTTTTCTTTCTTTTTATTTCGTGTTATTTTCCTCTCTGTCAAACACTGCGAAACATAATTACAACGCACAGAGTCGACAGAACGTGTAGTTTTTGTATCGGATGTCTACGGTTAGGGGTGCAAAATTGCCCCAGGGTTATTTGCATGTCTGGCGATGCCTGAAATTAACACCGAAAAATGTCTTGTCTACGATTTCATTGCTCGATTTCATTCCGCAAACTGTTTTGAACAAACTGATTGATTCCTTAAGGGAAACTGTTCAAATGTACCGTTAATATGAAGTTTTATTTTTAGGGAACATTACCATATGTTCTAAGTAAACTTGCAACTTAAAACTGCTAGAAGTTACAGACTTATTGGTAATATTTTGATCTATTATTTGTTTTATTATAAAGAAGTTGAATGAAATTTGTAAGAGCATTTTTCTATTTTTACGAAACATACTATAAACATAAAGTGGTAGTCATATATTATCCGAGATGGAGCGTATATCAATAGCTTCTTCACAAAACGTAAGCAACAACTACTAAATTATATAGGATACGATTCCTTTCTGTAATAACAGTTTTAAATCGAATGATAGAAGTGTAGAAATGACGTTGTTGGAGATATTTTTTGTGACGTGCCATGTCCAGAATAAAAAAAAAATGTTTTTTTATTCATCAGGGTTTAAATCATTTTTATCATGGCATAAATAATTAACTGTTTCACAATTTAAAATTTAATATCGCATAAATAGTTAAAAATATTTCATTATATAGTTGTAACGTCAGAAAAAATATTTATTTACTACAACATATCCGGTTTATTCGGCTATTTATTTAAATATCCCGTTTCGCCGGAAAACAGAGAAAATTGATTTTTCTAAAATTTCTAACTGAATTCTATAGCATAAAATATATTTTAAATTTATAGATAACAATTTAAATTTAAATAATTCTCCTCTGATTAATTAAAACACAAAAATTAAAAAAATGGTAACGACTATTTTAAATGTTATAAAATTCCTTTTTAAAATAATCTTTTGGAGAACATGATATAACAATTATATATTTATGCAAATAAAACTAGATTCACGATTAGGAAGATCGTGCTATTGCATAAATGATCAAATTTAATGATTTTTCTTTTTAAAATGTCAAATTCTTTACTCATTGTGTTAGTTTCATATAGAATTGAGACAGTTAATAATATTAATCTTAACAAAAAATTAAAATGTATGAAATATTAATTAGTTAATTCACAGGAACTGTATCTGTGACATCTATACTTCTTTTGTAACTCTTTTAATGAAATAAATTATAGAAGGACCAAAATATAACCCAATAACGCTGTATAATTTAATTTATGAGACGGCTGATTTAATGTATTAATTAATGTTCGTTTCAGACCATCAGTAATAATTATCTGTCTGAAAATATCAAATTTTAAAAATCTTTCATTAAATTTAAACATTTTTATTTTCTTTGTGTAATTGTTAAAGAGAGAGAGAGAGAGTCGGAAAAGTTTTAAATTAAATCCGACATCGACTTCAAATGATGTTTTTTAACCCCGTCAAAAGTCGATTCCAATATGAAAAACTATACATGTAATTTAAATTAGTCCCGGTTTACATTTCACGCACAGGCTTTTTTGCCCGTGTTCTCGTTCCACCGCTAACACACATCCATTTACTAAAATAATTTCAATACCACTTTCCAAAAAAAAAAAAAAAATCACCAATTCATTTGCTGGTAATTCGAAAAAAAGGCACAAACGGGACGTGCATCGGTTTATTTTATAATTTATAACCGAATCAATGGCACTGTTGATTGGGAACGCTTTTGTGGTTGTTTTTGAATATGAATTAATAGCCGGAATAGAATAGGAATGAATCCATCATGGACAAGTTTTTGCGTTGTGCGCGACATATTTTTATCCAGCACAATAAATCTGGTCGGAATTCTTATAAATCATCCAGATCGACCATTTATTTTGTGTACCGCACGCGCCCCAATAATTTTATTTTTTCTATAATGTTGTATTGTGTAGAGCGAAATGGAAAACTGGATTTTATTTCCGTGTTATAATTAAATTTCACGACCATCGACGGTTAATTTTTATGAAGCGCTCGTAAATAACGCACATTTTGGCCAAATTTTATTATGGTCATCTGCACAGATTGTTACAATGTGTAACGGGTTTCAAAGACGACGGAAGAGATAAACAGTGAACAACGGATCACTTGAGGCGCTTCTGGATTTTAAATTGCAGCAAAATACAGTTGAATGAATAGCATTTAAACAATGTAGCCTTTTAATTATTGCTTTTATGGAAACATATAAATCTGTCCCCATTTTCGAAATACAAGAACATAAACGAATAACTTGATTGTTTAAATTGAAGCGATAAAATCGGATTTTATGGGTCCGTAAATGATTTGTTTCGTCACTGAAAAAAAAAAAAACAAATATGCGAAATATGAAAACGGATCGCGGGCCATTAATTAATAAAGAACGGAACGACGACAATTTAGTACGACTAATTGACTAAATTGGTTGTTAATTAAACGAAAAACTACGATTCATTAATCTCGGAGCACAGTTGATTTATGTCGGTCACTGGAAGCACCAATTATCTCTTTCTAATTAGCTTCTAACAAAGTTATTTTTCCAAATTGTGCTGCTTAACATTAATTGTTTCGATCGATGGAGTACCAACGCAACCTACAACGTTAATTGTCATATTCGGTCAGACAAGATTAAAACCCTGTTTTCGACGGGACGCAAAAAACCGTACCGTGGATTCTGGATGGTGTTTTTTGTCGTCTTCCCTCGGGATAATTTACACTCTATAAATTCGCCCCGGACTACCTGCGAAAACTGCACAAAAACAACAACTCCTGAAACGAGTGCGTATCGGCATTTGTGCCTGAAAACCTTGATGATAAATCACCATTTAAACACTATGCTTGGACGAAATAGGTAAAAACACTTTGGTGCATTTTGGGTAACAAGAAAGTTGTAACTCGACACTTGTATTGTGTCTTTTTTTTATTCAATTATAAACACGTGCCATACAAGTTTTGATTACACAAACACGAACTATAATTCAATACATCACAATTCGTATTATTAAATAAACAAACAGCCATTATGCATTGTTATTTAAAAACTGACAACAGTTACAAGACTCTATCCATCATCATGCCGGTATTATTGGGTACTGTTATTTTAAATGCACATGTACTAGAAGTTGGTGCTCTTGTTTCACTTTAAACGGCGAAATCTCTAGGCACAGTTGTTATAATTTCAATAACATTTCAGCAGACAATTAACAAAACAATTAAGCCGGGAGCGGTAATGAGTTCTGAATAAAACCGCTACGTGGAGATGTGTATTTGCTTAAGCTCCGTCTCTCTTTTGCGCCCGCGAGAAATGTAGAAATTTACAGACGAAAAGGCTGAAATATTTATTTAGGGGGTGGATCCGCTTGTTACAACTAACTAATTTGTTACGGCGATGTTCTGTTCGTTTACAGCATTGTTATCTGTAAAAGAAAACGTAAAATTGTCAAAAAATAAAAAAAGAAATTGAACGAGGGACAAAGTTTAGTGGACAGGATTGAAAAGTTTCTAAGCCGGGCTTTAGTTTCCGCAATTAGCTTTAAACTTGTGCGCGTGTGTGTGTTTGTTATACAAACTCCGTTTGTAAAGTTTTAAACGGATAGAACAGACCGCGTGTGTCTCCCACACGACGACAATTAACCGTCGATTTTTCCAACCCCATTAATTCGCCTCAACAATGACAGACATTTACGCAAATCCAAATTTAATATACACACAAAAGGAGACTGTGGCTGCGTTTCAATAACCGACCCGAAATCAATTTAGTGTTGCCAGTTGATGCGTGTTCGGGGAACCGAGGATTTATGGCCGGCAAATAAATTATTCCCGAAGAAAACCCGGAGGATCTCTCTCTGGAAAGGTCACAGGTGTACCAAACAAGGAGATTCCATTGCAGTTTTTTTTGTTGAAATGTCGAAAATTAAGAAGCGTTACACAATGATAAAATTTTGAAATATTATAATAATAATTATTTTAATCATAATTATAATAACAGAATAATCTTTGTTAATGGCAATGAAACCATAAAAAGTTTACAGTTACAGAATAAAGTAATGTACACATTCAAGTAAAAATAACAAACTTTTAATTATGCTCAATGGTGTATGATGATGTGCTTTCACATTAAAAAAGTTGTTGCTTCTAGTTGGTTTAAAATGGACGAGTAAGCCAATTTGACGTCAAGGTAGGAACGGTCAAACTGAGATCATGTAGTTCCTCAGCTTAAAATAATTGTTACAATCAATTAGTACTATATTATTTATATTCTGCACTCTGTAAACAATGTAAACATCATTATTCTAATAGAAAAACTATGTCATATTTCACTTTTGAACATACAACTATATAAAACAATTATTTTCCCCTTTCTAAAGAGAAGTCGATGAAAAAATATTTACATTCACAAATTACAACGGTCTAATCATTTCACCGGTGGTGTGGATATATCGTTGGGGAATGTCCCCTCAATGGTGGTAGTTTTGTGCAGGCACTCCGTGTACCCTCGGTGTTTGTTCAGCGTTATGCATACTAAGGCGCAGTACGCTATTAAATTGCCAGATTTATATGTGTTTGCATTGCTCACCCCGAACTCAAGATGTGTCGCAGTTGCTCCTAATGATCCTCGCACACATTCAATAGTTGCAGATCGAACATTTTCAAAATGAAATAAGTCTCCGCCAGTTAATTCACTCAGTTCGATTCCACAAGCAACAACATTTCGATGTTAGTGGTTCGGTTCGTTTTTTTGATAGCACTCCACAGTTTGTCCCCATAAATTCCAATAAAATACCTACGGGAAAAGATAAATAGGACAGTGGCGGGACCTTTGGCGAACCTACGCCCGAGCATATATGATCTAATTTTGCTTGGGGTGCGGTGAAATAGAGCCCTAATAAACCACACGATACACGGCGAGTAAAAAATGTCGCCCGTGTAATTGGATATTGCAAACGCACCCCCAGGTCTCTTATTTTATTGAGCCGTTCTAATATGTACACATTGTTAAAATTTATTACCCTATGCACCACCGGCAAATAGACAGATCAGTATTTAAATTTATGCGCTCGGGGAAGCTGGATTTTTCCGGATACCTTGAGGTTAGAAATTGAAGGGGAACAACTCAACTACAACCTTCATATAATATTATACCTTGGCGATCTATGTACGTAGAAAATTAAACTGCCACTCAGACCGATTCAACGGATTACGCACTCAAATTTAATCAAAACTAATAATTCCCGGATTTCTCGACAAACAACAAAGGAAAACGCACCCGAAGAAATGGCAAAAAGTCACGGATTCGTCGAACGCAGACCCTTGAAGGAAAACAAAGCCTGCCAAAGTGTTTTCCAATTGATTCAGCCCGCCGGTCGTATTAGGCGATAATCCTCGCTTGGAATCGACGGCAAGAGGAGAAAAAAACGGCTAGAGTGACTTATCGATCAGTGCTAATCACCTCATTAAAGTTTAATTCGCGGAAAGCCCGAGATCGCCGTCGATTGAATTAAAACTTCTCTCCTTCAGTCTTTCGGTCGACATGAACCGGTTATTAAAGCAATTGATAACAGATGCAACTCCACGCACAGTGCCTCCAACTTTTCAAGAGACCTCTACAGCTAGATACGAACTCGGAAATTGTGATATTCTTTTTATGAACTGAATAAGGGAGGAACTATAACGACTTCTTTCTCGTTGAATACGGTGACAGGAATAGGTTTTTTAAATTTCCTAGTATATGTATAAATGTAGGAATAGAAAGTTGGAGGACTGTGCGTGGGTCAATATCGAAATTCAAATGATGCGCCGATTATTAAATCCTTTCGCAGAGAGACCTGGAGTGTTTGTTTTGCAATTCATCCCCGGACACACAGAAGGGGTTCCCGGTTTCCGCCTTTAAGGATTTATTAAATCGACGTTATTAGTTTGCTAGCGTCTGGTCAGAAATTAATCGGAAGACCAGGACGAAACCGTTACTCTTGACTTTGAAAATTATTTTAGTGTCGACGTTATAAATAGTCCGAGTCTTTTGATGTGAACGACGCGTGAAATTTGTTAGTGGAAATGGGTCCGTCATTATCCATTATTGAACGATATTAATGAACGTAAATAGCTTATTAATGGCGTCGTATTTACGGACGCCATGTGTTAATGCTCAATTTTCTCTGGTCCGTTTACAACGATCCTCGTTTTTGCTGTTAAATATAGAGAGAAAACGGGCGATAAAAGGTTTCGGTTTCGTTTTTTCACCAAAGACTGGCGTCAAAGTGAATCACAAGTCAGCTGGAGGCAGTTAAAACGACGGATATCATGTATCCGATGTCAAAAAGAATGCCACACGGAAAATCACACTGAAAAGTCTGAAATGTTACACTTTCAAGTGACTTTATTTACAAGATGTAAACTGTTGTTTTAATAAAACCAAACATCTTTGTATGTTCTCTTACACAAAACACTATTCATCCAATTATCCAATTAGTGAATAGAAATGGGAGAGATAATCTTTGTTGCAGAAGAATGTCTGCAACATAATTAGATTATGACGTTTCCGGGTTTGGAAAGTGTGCACCGAACAAATTTATTGTGCAGACTAATAAAATATTAACAGCGCCAAACATAATTCACTTAGTGGCGGGTTTTATTTTATTAATTTTAACGGGCTTTGTTTCGAAAATTCGGCATCAATAAAATACATATTTTTTTGGGCGCGTTTGCGTTCGGTTCGCTTGCCAGTTTATTAAGTACGTGGCGCAGAACGGGCCTTTTTATTTAAATTATCCTTTGTGGCGTTTCATGCAATTACGGTTCATCTGAAATTCCAATTACGTAATCCTTGAAGCATATTACTCGGAGTTCAGCAACTGTCCGCTCGCGAACTTTGTAGTTCTTTGTTGTAACTAACAACTTTTTATTAATTCACAGCCGGATGGATTTAATAACGTTTAGCGTTTGCACTGTACTAATTCTGCTTGTGTTTCGCAAATACAACGAAAAAAATAGTCTACTTTACAGGATTAATAAAGCACCGGCAGGAACGGATGTCGAAAAAGAAAAAAAAAAAAAAAAGCGAAAAGACTCGTCCAACTTAATTTTTGTCCCTTTAACCTCCATGGCGCGACCTTCCCGTTCGCAAAAACCGTCCGTTTTTATTATTTTCTTCCGTGACCATAATTCTGCCACAATGCTTTTACACGCCCACACGCAGAAGGGAAAAGAAAGCCCGGTATATACACACACACACATCGGATATAGCGTTGCTTTGAAGTTGCCCAAAGTGTTCCCATAAAAGAGTTGAGCTGAGCGTTATATTGCGCAATGCCTCTTACCGGTCCCGACGCAGGAAAGCCCCTATTCCCGCGACCATGACTAATGAGAAATTTTAGCTAAACCCCGTTTTTTATATCATACCAGCCCTGGGTTTCGGATACTACTTGACTTTGTTCATTTTTCTTGTTAGCATCGCCTCTTTAAACCGTAATTTGGATTATACTCACACTCCTTCGTTACATGCAGTGTGAAACATTCAAATGGAAGAAATTTATTATTTTAATTATTGAGCACAATCTCCATTTAGATTATAAAATGACATATTGCAAAGAAAATATTTTATTCCTATGTCAATTAAAAAGTTTATTTGTACTTTATCAAAAAATGATAGTGATTTCAAATAAAAAAAAATATATATCATTAAAAATAAAATCATATTAAAAATTATTCACTATAAAGCACTAAAAACTTAATTTTTACTTTTGAGGGTCTTCTAAATTCATAAAAATCAAGTATGGTCAAAATAATGTGTTTATTCCTTTCAGTGTTCACACTGTTGGACTTCTTAATATAAAATAATTCACAGTACATACAATAAAATTTTATCAATTATTATTTTTAAAATATTTTTAAACCAAATTACTGAAAACATGTATTTTCATCAGGCGATTTTCTCTTCAATAAATCGTCTATCAATTTGTACAGATGTCCCCACGAAAAAGACTCACTTAAAGTCGTTCAGAAAAAAACATAAAACACTTCGGTCCACTCGAGCCCGAACTCCGAAAACTTTCTCCCTCTAACAAATAGCCTTTCCCGGTTTATTTGCGCACACGATTATTTATTTACCACGCTTATTTATTGCGTCCGGGGGCGGATTGTTTTGTAGGACAGAAAAAAAAACGCCCGGAGAAAATTGTTGGGACCCCTAATCGATCCGACCAATACTGATCTCATTAAGTGTTTTCGTGTTTTGTTTTTTTCGCCTGTCGATTTGAAAGTGCCCTCGATTTCCCGTTTTCGGGTCGAAAGGGAAAAAGTGGTTTTTTTGCTCCGGATCACGGTGCGCTGCTCAACCCGTTTCGCTGCGGCCCGCATTTTATTTAGACGTCGGCGAAACTGAGACTTGATTAGGGTGCCGGTTTTTAAAACTCTCGAAATTCATTAACTTTCGGCCGTGGAAAAAGTCGTGTCGGATGAACCGTTGCGAGGGAGTGAGAACGAAACAATGGCAAAAAGGTATTTTGCATTTTAATTTCTGGAACGGGACGCCTCCAAATGAATAATAAAACGACAGATATGGACAGATACTTTGCCGGGGAAATTTGAATAAAGCTCGCTCGACGGAAACGCGACCCAACCCGGCCCATCGTTTTCACTTTCTTTACTCGGATAATCGCGACTTTCATTAACCTAATTATGACCTTTTACAACCGGCAAAAACTAAAGTTAACCCCCCAGGAAACACTGCACTTGAGGGAAACCATTTCGTCTAATCCGCAAGACTTTATTTACCTTTTTTTCATGCTGATAAACATTCGGAATAAAGAGAGCAGGATAAAGTTTGGTCGAAACACACAGACGGAATACGAAAACAAATTAAACCGGAAAAATTGAAACAAATCGCGAAGCGTCGAAAAATTAATAAAGTCCCGTTCGTCGCGTTTAATTAAAACGGAAAACAAACGTTGGCGTTTCGGTTCGCCGCAAAACGGGCCGAATATTATAAATATTTAAGTGACGTTTTGGCGTCGCGAAATGAAATTTGATAAAATCGTCAAAAGTCCATTGTGTGAAACGAAAACAGACACACAATGCGATTCAAGGGCCGGAATTGTTTCCGACTTTAATATTCACGTCTGTTGTTTAATCCGGGAAATCCCGCAACATACGCACCGTGTGAAACTCAACTGAAATGTATGGAGACTACATAGTTTTCATCACAGCTGCATGGACCAACATTTGAATTGTTTAAGTCTCTTTTAAAATGTAATTAATGGTATTTCTGTTATATTTCATAAGTAAACAATAGCAGATGATTGTGCATGTAAATATACATTTCTTCCCCATAGTGCGTTACGGCAATCTGCGATCCGCCAGATGAAAAGCAATTATAATTAGCGCGAAGCGAGCGGAAATTATTATTGTTACTATTGCAAAACAAAACAATCGAGGGACAAAAGATTCAGACGTTTTTCGGGAACTGGGATAACAAATTATTCCCGTGAGCCGCATCTCTCATATTTACATTTCTTTGTCGCTTCGGAAAGTTTTTATTCGAACGGAGGGCGAAATGAAATATTAACAGGTTTCCGGCGACGTTTCGTCTTAAGTTTACGCGGAAGGTTTTAAATGAGTGTTGTAAGGGGCGAGAAAAAACCTTATTTACACATCCGACCGAAATTCCGACATTGATAAAACGTCACATATGCAGAATAAAACGTGTAATCTTTCACACGCGACAAAGCTTTTATAATTAGTCGTTGTGGCGCTTTGATTGCAGGGCGAAACAATGTGCGACCGGACTAACGAGTTTTTCCCCTTTTCAAGTCCGAATAACGTGAGATTAATCGGGACGTTCTGGTTACATTCAGTTATGACGTTTCCTTTTTGGTAACGTTATATTTATCGGACCAACGCCTGATTTATCTTCGGGTCCGTTATCTTTTTTACTGTAATTACGTGGGCCATTATGATGGGGTGGAAGTTGCTGGTGCAGACAGTTTTCCAGCCCTTATTTATCGTGTCGCGGGACTAATTGAAATTAATATGGTCGCGAAAATTCGACAGGCTCCGTGTTTGTCTTTGTCCCGTTGCAGTTTCTTAATTAGTCACTTGCGCCCGGATTGTTAAATTGTATTCACTCAAAGCAGATTTCCACTTTATTAAGGGCCCAGCAAGAAATTGCGAAATCCTGAAATTCCCGAACAAGATAATAATTTTAATTGAGTTAATACATGTCCGAGCCCAGCCGGTCTCCGGGGTTTTCATCCGTTCGGGAAACGGCTTTCAGTTCGTCTCTCGGATAAACCTGTCCGACGTCATAAACTAAACGGTTGAAAGGTGACACGATTTAATCCGATCCTTTAAACATATTCATTAGTAATTGTGGTGGATGCGCCGGTGAAAATCGATGAACAGAAAGGAAAATTCTCGCTCTCGGAGCATTTCCGGTTTCGGGCCGACGAGAGGATAGTTTAAGTGCCGCCTTTTCATCCCGCAATAGTTTAAATTAGAGCGGAAACGGCGGTCCCTTCGATCCTTGATGGTTTTGCGGCCTTTCGGGCTCCCAGACGATTGTTCGACGCCCGTTTGATTGGCCGCGCCGTCGGAATTTCAATAAGCTCCAAGTTTCGTATGTGTATGTGTGTGTGTGCGTTGAGGGTAATAATATTTGCTGAAATTTCGACAATTTTCAACGGGACCGAAGTTCCCGGTTATAGAATCGACCGTACAAAGAGATTGCCGGTAACGAGATTTACGTTCTTTCGGAAAGTGGGCCATCCGCGTTCGATTGACCGTTCCCCCGACACATCGCTAATCCCCACGCGACACATTCAATCGACTGTCCAACACAAAGCGACAACCAAATGACTTCCAGCGAATTTTTCGCCGTCAATTCATCCGTTCGCGTTGATGGACCGCATGTCCAATCGAGAACAATGCTTTTTGACGTGCAAGGGGCTTCAGGTCGTGACGCCACGTTCCCCGGACAAATGGGCGGCGACGGCGGCGGCAGCGGTTTTTCCAACGGCACCACGTCAGCAGGTCCATCGAGTGGACCGCACTTGATAAATGGACTATTACTGAAGGGGATTGGCCCCCCGAAACCGTTTATCCCAACGCCCGTAAGACCCGGAAATCAACGTTCACCCTCCGAGGAATCCTCTCTCTTTGTGCCGGTTTTGTAATCGACATTGGAGCCGCTTCAAGGGCATCAATCAATATGGAATTACATTGACGTAAAACTAGAAAAACAATTTCGAAATAGAGTTAGCGAACATATTTTGATATAGACGGTGTTTTATGTCGCACGTTCTCCGTAAAAAAAACGCGTCCCGGTGAATTATTAACACAGCCCACTCGAGGAACGAGGCTAGAAGAAAAAAAAAAGTGTCTCCGAAATCGAATTCTAAATAATTTGGTCCCGCTTCAATATTCTCGACGTCCTTTATCGCCAGTGCACGCGCGTTTTTGCGTGAGCCTCGCGCCGATCACGTACGCGCTTAACACGATAACCTTCCCATAGTTATTCAGGACGGGGAATCACTGGAGGAGTTTTTTTTCCCTCTCTCTTGATGGAATTATTCCGTCGCAAGTTCCGAGATTATAAAAAGTTGGCGGCGAAATTGTGTTACCTGCTTGTGGGGGGTGGAAGTTTGGTGCCGTGGCAATTAGTGGATATGGTTCGAGTTGATCCAGTTGGGGGGATTCGGGTGTTATCCCGGATGGTCGCGTCTTCCCGCAAACATTTATCGAAAGAACCGACGGGCCGTAAAGGCGATAAGTCCGGGTCGGCACCCTCCAAAGTCTCACGTCTCCGCCCTCCCCCCAGCCGAGTGCTCAGAACCGTATTATGACCAATTTAAATTTATAATTGCGCGCGGCTACAATAAAATAGTGACGGAACAAACTTTCGGGCGAGATAATGCCCGGCTACTTGTGTTTCATTAAAACTTTTCAAGTGTCTGCTCAAAAACGAGTCGTATTTTTACCGAGCAAATGTTGACTTTCGCGTTAATAGCGGAAGTTACACGGATAAGGATGTAATTGTGGAAACGCGCCTCGTTTACGCCCATCCCCCGGCATCCGCCCTCGTTTACTTTTAAAACAATATTAATTACAAAATCGAAAATAAACCCCCTAGTATTTCGGTGTATCGCCGGACGAACTTGAGGTTATTTCCCGGGGTTTGCCTGCCTGCCAATTTGGCCCCATTGTGTCGAAACGAATCGAATTCCCGAACGAACGGCAAAAGCCCGATCTCCCTCGCATTGTGATGGAAATTCCTTGCGATTCTTCCTTTTTGTCCGACGCCAAACTTTCGACTTTTAATATTTGCGCGTGTAAATTTCTACTGATACAAATCGGCGGGTAAAACTGTACGATTTTCCTTGTCACACGCAAAAAGAAAAAAAATAAAACACGTTATTAAGGGAAGGCGAGCTTTTTTGTGCAGCCACGGCCAGAAAATTCGCAATTCATTTCGACGCCATGGAATAAAAAGTGCCAATGGGATCGATTGGTTTTCGGCAAGAAATACCGACGTAATTGCTTTAATTAAACCTGGTGTTAATTGTGTAGCGAGCAATTAATCACTAATAACGGACGCAGCTTCGTTCAAATGATTTTTAGACAACACGAGATTTTGTTCATGTATATATGTATATCGGTAATTTAGAATTACATGATTCTTTACATAAAATATTTATTTGCTCTTCTTCATATATGTTTAATATCTTTTAATATTATTTAGTAAAAATATTTTTGGGAATGGCCGAATCAACATTTTATTTATTTTTTTTTTTATTAAAACAATTTTTTGAGTATTTCTTTAAATGCAATGAAAGTGCATATTATTCTATATACATCTAATTCTCTTATTACACGATAGATACGTTCCCAAAAAATTCGTGTAAAAAGAGTATTAGGTGTAAACAATATTAAAAAAATTGTTACAGTTTACTTGAGAATTTATTTCGTGTTTACACATTTTTATTCACTCTATTACATATTACTATTACATTCATTTATTATAACAAATAAATTATACTTTGGAAAAAAGAAAATAATATCTGAATTTCGTTATTTTTATTGAAAATTGTGTCAAAACAAAACAATTCGTGCAAAAAGAAAATTATTTGTAAACTGGAGACTAAAATGTACTAATAATGATTAACTATGGGGGCTATCAATTAAGATTAGAGAAAAAAGCAGAATAAAAATTATTTTGACAATTTTACAGTACCATTTTGTGTATTTTGTATTTTATTTTGGTATTGTAAAAAGTTGTAACAGAATCACAATTTAAATTTGTCGTCGTATGTTAACTATGTACGAAAACAAAAGTTTTTCCATGAGATAGTTATGAACTAACAATAAATAATTGTCCTCCATTAAAGTTAAATTTGTCTGATGGCAATCGGGGATGCTAGATAATAAATATCCATTAAACTTAAGTTAAATTGATATTCGTTTTCCTCTAAAGTATATATTTAATTTATATCAACTTAATTTGGCTATTAAATTCATGAAATTGTTATGTGTTAAAATGTTGAAAAGTATTTGCAAAGAGAACATCGCATAGTATTTTCAATTTTTTTACTTGCAATTTTAGATTCTGCACCAGGAAATAATTTCTTATATCAAATTTTAATAACAATAAATAAATAATGCAAAAAAAAAACTTCGAAAGAAATAGTAATCTAGAACTTACTTTCGAGTCCTAATTTATTGTCCTCAATCTACAGTTAAGCATTACCGATGTAATTTGTAGACACCTAGTATATTTAATAATAATAATGCAACATTTCCAGTAATATCAACATTACTATTGATACTTCCAATTTGGAACTTATTGATAGTATCCAACCACCAGTCACTAAATGTTATTCGGCCAATTATTTTTAATACAAGGATTCATTCATTCAGACCGGATATTTTAAACAACATAAAGTTATTAGAAAACGAAAGTAATTTCAGTAGCTTTCCTTATCAAAATCAATGTCCTGTATAATTTCTATTTTATCTTTACCAAAATGTTTCTTTAAAAATTTTTCTGGCAATTAATTTATTTTTTAAGGAGAAAACTTCTTATACTTTGAAAGCGGTGAATGTTCTAACGCATAAATTATACATAATTCAATATTTATTATTAAAAATTAATTAGACTAATAATTATTGAACACTTCCATAATGTTCATTCTTTTTTTTTGATTAATTAAAACAAGGAAGTATTAAACTATTTATTTCTTGTAATAGTTTTAGTAAAATCGGTAGAGTTGACAATATTAATATTAATGGAAAATTAAATCAAATATCCGGTGACCGGAAACCCGGAGTTGGATGCACGACATCTCTATTCATGTACCGATAAACTGTTATAGTACAGATAATATTATTAGTTGTTTTATATTTACCCACTCATTAGTCAAGAACTATCGATTACTAACCTGCAACAAAAAATAAACAACAAATTAAAAACAATGGATGAGTTTCCGGAACATAAACACACTTTGAAATGGACACGACGAACATAAAACCGTCGTCGCGTCGGCAGCGCGAAACGCCCATTGCAGGTGATAAAAGTTATCGCTAAATAGGAATTTCCGCAGTTAACAACCGATAATATAATCGGAAATAAAACGTCGACACTGTTTCGCAATTTTATGCCTTTCGAACGTTTCGCACGAAAAACACGTCGAAACGTTTTTTTCTTATTTTTAAAGCGATAATTCGTCCCGCATAAAATTGCATTCCTATGTCAAAAGTAAGTTTTGCATATCGACTTCCGGTCCCGCAGGAGGAACAACAAACGGACCCGACATTCGTATCGGACGAGATTAATTTAAAATGGCAGCAACGGTAATTAAGTTTGCGAAATCCGATTTGGAAAAATCGCACCGACCTGGTCGGCGGGGAAGGGAAACAGGTGAATGAACGGATTGAATTAAAATAGACGCGCGGTTTTTGAAATATTCCCTCCAGGTATATTTAGACGGACACGAAACGGCAAGAAGCAACCGCACAAGCGAACGCAATGACGTGTCCAATTATCCGGTTTGTAAGTAAGCGAATCGAAACGGGGTAAAATTAGAACCAAACTATCCGACTCTTTGTCCGTTATATTTATCCGGGTTTAATTGAAATTAAACGGGCGCACCATCAACAACAAGACGCCATATCTCTTTTGTGAAACGGCACAAAGGACCGAAAGGACCGAAAGGGCAGGACGTGTGCTTCATGGAAATTCGTTCCTTCGTTCGTTTTTTTCCTCTTTTTCTTCGTTCTTTTTATTAATCCCTTCTTATGAGACCAAAGATGGCGCAAAACGATAAGAAAGGATCTCCGGCCCATTTCGGGAATTGCCTTCCGGGATAAATTTCAATGTCGTTTAATTGAGGATAATCGAACTTTTCGGTGGCTTAATTGGGTCGAATCAAACCGTAATTTTTGCTTGCGTTTAATTCGATTACGACCACTTGTGGGCGTATTTTTTTATTGAATTTTCACACAGAAAAGTATACACGATGATAAAACGTCGGAATCAATTACTGAAATATCAAAGAATACAAATGGACGAAAAAAAAAACACAAACACACATCGACAGGCGAAGAATATAAAAAGAAGAGAAGTAGGATTGTGCGATAGCGTTTGATGGTCCACAAGCGCGTGTTTCTAATTTAAAAATCCTTTCCGGCTCAAACAAATTCAGTATAAAAAGGCCCTCCACCCATATATTCTTTCTCGCCTCGCCTCCAAATCCACTTTCTTTTTCCGATCTAGCACCCCCCGTTTTATACATTTTTTTCTTTGCCAAAGAGCCAGATGCAAGCTATTGCAATTGTGTGTGTTTTTGGGGATCGTGAACTACTACATTTTATTACGTTTATGACGAATGACGAAAAAATTCATTCGAATATTCGATAGCATTGTGTTACGGGCCGAATCATTGTTTTTTGGCTAGACTGGAAGAATTCTTGATAATCTGAAAAGTATTTTAACTCTGTGATTGACCGTAAACAATTTCCGAATGGATTTCTTTTTAACAAGTTTATGCGATTTATTTTTAGACTTGGTCCCTGTTTTCCAAATGCATTGTTTTGATTCGTACTAATGGTACATTCGTTACTGTCGACGAAACATCTTAAATTGTACGAGAGAAAAAACGATTTTAAAACTAGATATATACCACGATTAATGAAGGATTTATATCGGTAAACAAATATAACGGTACAACGTAAAAATTCTCTAATACAGATAAATAAACTGTTAGTTTTCTGTGAGCGACGTTAATGTACAATTTTATAATTACCAAAAGAAATAAATGTGCAAATAAAATGTGACAAGAATTCAGAAAACATTCCAAAGAATTAAGACTATAAAAAAGCTAAACAAAAATTAATAGTCGTATATTTTAGTTTGTTGACCATCAAAGTTCTATAAATAATATTTCTGTTTTTGGTAGCAAAGTTTAGGGATTTGTTGGTTCATTATCGAGCTCAGATCCGTAAATAACCATTATTGTAGTTGTTCTCCGAGAAACAACGAGTGTGCGAACGTTGCACAACATTGTGATAAACCGCGTCTTATTGTTAGTGGAGCAGTCTTCCCCCGCCAGACACGAAAATTTAATTAATAATTAGCCACTTACGCTCTAATCCGATAAGAGGAACTCCCGGGGGTGGTTGTGGAGCCATTGTCTGCACAGACGCACATACATACAGGAAAAGTTGTGGGGCGGCCGCCCCCGAGGCCGCCGTTGCGGTTTTGTCGTCGAATTAGCTGCGAATAAGCGCATAGACAAATCGGGAAATTAAATCGCATCTGGTCCACGGGTTTTGGACTTAGTTACATGCAGCGACCGCACTAACAGACCCCCCGGATTATCAAGAAACCCCACGGAGTCCCGAACAACAATGGACTCGATCAAAGTTTTCGCTTGCTACTATGTTCAAACGTTTTACAGCGATTTTTGTTGCTGCTGATACAAAAGATTTATTTGAACTTGTGGAAATTGTATTTATTTCAGTTTAAAAATATGAGAATATGGTTTTAAAACCATGAAAGTGTATTATTTTGATGAAATGAGCGGTATTTTTCTTAAGGATTCCTATTGAACTAAATGTTTTTAATTCGTGATATTTCAATTGTTGTTGTTTTATTGCTCCAAATACTTGTCATAACTCGTGGAAGTTGTATTTATTTCAATTTATGGGTACTAGAGTCTATTTTTAAAACCAAGAAAAAATAAATATTGTATAATACTTTAGTTTAGTGAGAAGTGCTTTGTTAAGGACTTTCATGAAGTTAAATGTTTTCATTTGTCATATTTCAACTGGTGTTCAATCTCATCAATTTCAAATTAATGAAGTTTTACTACGATTTTTATTGCTGCAAACAAAAAAGATTTATCTGAACTCTTGGAAGTTGTTTTATTTCAGTTTACGAGTACGGGAGTCTGTTTTTAAAACCAAGGAAGTATGAGAGTAATTCTTTAGTGTAGCGAGAAGTGTTTTTGTGTTGTATTAAATGTTTTAATTTGTGATGTTTCGTTTGGTATTGAGTCTCCAGTCACTTCAGAGTTAACGATTTTAAAATGTTCTTCAGCGATTTTTATTGCTGCAAATACAAGAGATTTATTAGAACTCGTGTAAGTTGTATATATTTCAGTTTACGACTGGAAGAATCTGCTTTTAAGACCATGAAAAAATAAATATTGTCTAGTATTTTACCACTTGCATTGTATTAAATGTACTGATTAAATAATGTTAAGGAGTTAATCATTAACTTGAAAATGACTGGTCCATAACAAAAACAATTCTCAGGTTTGGATATTTCAAACAAATTTTCGTCTAATATCACAAAAAGTTGCATTATTAATTAGTGAAAATAATACCCCATTATTAGGAATACAAAAATAACAATAGAACAGTGAAAATGTATAACTTATCGGTTAAATGACGCGAATAGTGTTTTCGAATCGGTTTCGGTAACGGCGATAACCCTCGCAATAGAGTTATCAATTAATTGGATACTGCAACTAATTGTTTATTCATCGACACAGCTCAGAAAATTAACACTTTGTCCATTGTCTCGCTGAACCCATAAAACATTCTATTGACGTCGCCGAACAATAATAATTATTCAATTATGATTGCTGGCGTCTGTCTGTGAGTATGGTTTTTATTTTGTCACGAATCGATCATAATTACAGTCGATTTTTATTGTCACTGTCAGTTGTTTTCCTGGATATACAGAACAAGTTAAATAATTACAATAAAACAAGGAAAACGTTTACCAAAACATCAACTTACCACAAATGCATCTAATGAATTTTAATGTAGAATAAAGTATTTTTAAAAAGGTTTCACAATTTCATAAAATTCGCTGTGATATTTAATTCAAAGCTGTGTTGTGTTGTGTTAAAGTTCCGGCGAGTTCAAACAGGAAGAGAACCGCACCTTTATTAAACAACGGAGCAAAGTCTCGCAAATAATAACTTTGAACGTTGTGCTCACACATCTCGCAGTTTGTTTAGGTGTAGTTTGGTCAGATGGATTTCCACGTAAGAATATGAATAATGAATGAACAATGCTTTTGCTGCAACCACCCTTTGTACTCGCACCAACTCCCCAATCAGTTCCAGGCAGAAAAATAAAAAGTCCCTTTGTAGTGTTTCACGATACTCGGAGCGATCGCGCCGATAAATATTAATGCCGGCTGTATCCATCCCGCATGAATATTTTATTTCCACCTTTCCCCGAAAATTCGTCCGATTTATTTGTAAGTCTTTCCGCCCTTCCGCCCCGGCTCCATTACAATCCCTGCGGGACGCTTTATTTAGATTATCCCCCGGCCCGGTTTCGCGGCCCATAAATTATTCATTCGCGTCACAAGAAAAACACCGAACTTCACGTTTGACATGTCCCGCGGTCAATCAATCGCGGTCAGTTCGGGCGCGAACGAAAATCGCAGTCCCCGTTCCCGAAGGGCACATTTAAAATTCTATAAATCACAACGGGCCAACCCAATTTCAAAAACGACGCCTCCGGCAGTGTGGTAGAGAAAACGTTTGTTTAGGTTAATTTAGGTTTTTGTTCTGGAAAAACTCCGAACGAGTTTTGATGCAGTGTTGAACGATCTAATTTAATGCTGGTAAATGTATAATTAACAGGTTCGAGATCGCGCGAAATTGAAAGATGCCTTTTTATTATTGGAATGGGCGGCCAATTTGCCGGCCGATTTGTTTTAACGTACACCTCTCTCTGTGCGTGTTAAATTGCCCGATTGCAAACAGTCCAAAACGCCGCAATTTGTCGTCTAATTTAAAACACAAAGTTCATTAAATTGTTTACCAGTCTCTGTTACCGGATAATAAATTCCGCTAACCAACTTTTAATGTGCCGCATCATTGCATAAAAGAATATTCAACGTAGAGCGTTGCGAGTCACGGTTTTCTTGTGATATTTTCCAAGAGGTAATAGAATGGACGTGTCCTTTAATCATGACAGTCGTCTCAAAGGACGGCAAATAACGGAAACGGTGCGCCGTCGAGATGATAATCTCGAGACGTGAAAAATTGCCCCGGTGAATAAAACGGACGGGACGAAACTATAATAGAGATCGTTTTTCGTATGCAATTCCGGGCCGGTCATAATCTGACCTTTTCCCTCCTCCACCCTCAACCCCCGACCGGTAAATGGGGGAGAAGTGAGTCGTCTTTACCCGAGAGGAATAAAGTTTTTGCCCCGACGATACGGTAATCCGATCTGGTCAGCATTTAGAGACCATAAAGCCGACCCGTCCACTCAATATTGTATCGTTCCCCCTGCAGAAGCTACGTGCACAGGTAACAGACAGCAGGAGCAGGAGGCAGAGGTGGAGGGCAGTAAAGCGATTTCGGCGGTGTTTTAACGCCGATGTGATTTAATTGGGTTTTCCATTATGCTTCTTAATGGCGTTCTTTGAGTGGAATTAATTTATTTAAGGGCTTACCGCCGCCCCTCGTTCGAACTCGAACTATCCCCAAAACAGCAGCGTCGACTTTAGACGTGTGTAAAAACTGCATCGTGCGACGTAAATATCTTTGTTTTACATTGGTACCCGTCACGCGGTCATTACTCATAGCGAAACTACCCCCATAAACAGTCACCCTCAATGAAACGCAGCTGTTTACTCACTGCAAATAGTGGATAACGATCCGACGACTTAAGCAACTAACACGGCCCAAAACTGATCGTACGTGTGTGCGTAAGCGTGTTTATTTTTGGTAGGTGTCAGGATCGTTTGAATAACGTGCATCTCCGTTTTTTTCCCATTCACTCCCGCAATTAAAAGTTTCGAATGAGTCGCGGCGCTGTTAACGAGCTTTTATCGTGTAAACACACGTAAATTTTCTGTACTAATTGAGACGCACACTTACCAGTGTTCACTTGAAAGGGTTTTTTGTTGGGGAAACGGGAAAAGACGGTTTAATTACTTGGATCATCTTCCTATTTGTGTTTTGTGACGGTTTACATGGATGAAATGACAGAACTATAAGTTTCCGTTTAAAGGGAAATGCTTTAAAGATGTCGAAACATTAAAAAATATCTCCCTCAACGGCTATTTTAAATAATTTATTCCATACAGTGATCAAAAATGGGTGAACAAAGAAACTTCTTTCCGAGACAAGTGGTTAATACCATATTCCATTTTCTGGTATCCTTTATAACTCTGGTAAATGTTTAGATGTATTAGTGCCACTCATGGATGTTCTTTAAGCAAAACTAACATCCTGTTATTTATGATACCACATTTTTACAGTTCATAAACTAGAAGTTATTACAGTTGTCGTTTGTTGTCGTAAAAAACGAAACAACAAAATAATTTTTATAATAATCTATTATAAAAATGTAACAAATTTTAGAATTAACATTAATTAAAATAAAATTAGTACACCTTTTACTATCACCCAGTCAGAATGTGGAGTAGGATATTCTCACCAACTTCGGAAAATATTTTTTGTTTGTGTTATTTTTTGATTGCTCTATATAACATTTGAAAAAAAATCACTAAAAACCAGACATGTCCCCATACAAAAATGTTAAAAAATATATCTTTTTAAAATGGTAATTGAAATAAAAATATTTTTTAATATTTGTATTGTATTGTGCACATTTGTTTTGATAATACCCCCTTAGAAAACATGTTTTCATTTTTTCACAAAACAATGTTACGTTGACATGTCTTGTTTTGAATGAAGGCTCCGTGTTTGTTCAGTATCAAACTTGTTAGAGAATAAGCTAATTAATACTAGCTGTGATTACTTTGATATGCTTTAAAAGATTTCCGACAGTAGTTTAAACATTTGAAACACACATACATCTTGCCACCGCTCCATTTCGAACAATAACTCACGAACTCCGTTCCGAAACAGTTGCAAATCCGGGAATAGGAATTGTCGTCGTTGGTTTTGATAAGGCGTGGACCGCCTTATTATGTGCGGCGAACATTAAATGTGCATTAACTTCAACAATGCACAAGTTGCCTACTTGAGACGTTCCTAATGCGCTCTCGTGACATTTTTCTCCTGGATGATGATAATTGGGGTGGAATTTATGCATAATTGGGATTAATTTGTTGCGCGTGCAGCTAATTTAATTCCGAGTTAAATGAAGAAAAAGCTGTGTGAGTATAAAATTGTGCAACGTAGATAAAGTCATTTCTTAGCGCAGTTATTCACGCTTACGCCTCTTTTAATATAAATTCGCACACACACACACACACACACACACACAGGGCAATAAAAGCATCACTTTTCCCCCACAAGTGAAACTTTTCAATTTCGTCTGATAGTCGCTTATTGGCGTCGATAAGTTCTCCCCAACATCCAACATGCATCATCTCTCTCGCCAGTGCCAGAAAAAGGAACGGGATAATGATGAGAGAAGCGAAAACGGTCGACACATCGATACAGTGATTGTAGCATGTATCATTTTGAAACAATGGCTCACGCACGCACAACACACGAGAGTCCGGCCCTTGTGCATGATGGCGGACCACTTTACGTTCGGGATCGCAAACACGATATATTGCGCTAAGCTGTTGGCTGTGATGAATCAATTATTCGATCCCCTGAAACCCCCCCCAGAATACAATTAACGCACCCCTGATAAAAGTAAATCCTTGTCCGATCGAAACGGGACAACATATGCGGGTTCCGAATCGGCGAATTGCCGAGTAAAACACGAAAATATAGAGTAGTTTTCATTGCATGTTTACACGTCATAAAAAATCATTGTACGCTCTCCCTCGATTTAATAGAGCATCATAGAAAAACATGCAGCAGCGGCGGTGGCGGCGGCGGCAGCATCAGCAGCAGCAGCACAGTGTGTGTAAACATTCAATTTACATCCCTCTTGGCGCGAGCCGGAAAATGTGAAGATCTCGTTGATGCCTCCCAATAAATAAAACCTCGGCCAATTACAATTTTTATTTCCGCCGGTCTCGGTTTACGACGACGGCACGACAATCTCGAGTGCTCTCGTGTTTTCGGAGTGCGCTAGCTGAGATGATACACAACAGTGTGTAAACACACTCGCAGTCGACGACACACACAAAAAGAAGAAAAAAACGGGGGGGAAAAATAAAATTCAAATTGAAATTCTCCCGAGGAACAAATTCCGAAATTGAATGCGCTCGTTGCTCTTTATTAACCCGACAATATGAGAGAAGTGCTCGCACACACACACACACATACACACACACACACACACGAGAATCTCGGGGTGGTTTTTTATTGCGCGAGCAAACTTTCCCAACGTAACCGGATTTAATATGCGTTCCGCGTTATTTTTGCCCCCCGTAATAAGACGGATTATGGGGCCGCACAAGTTAAACTCCGCTCCGGAAACTATTCGCGCCCGATTAAAACCCGGCTACGTATCCAAAGTTTGCGAGTAGTTGCACCGAGAGAGAAGTTATTTCGCGGGGAATTGTGTTTGCATACATTTGATAATTCTGTACGCTCCTTCTTCACTTGCAGTGCATCCATCCACTGATACGAAATTATTCTAAGATGACACGAAACATCATTACAACTTTTTAAATATGTAGTTTAAATACAACAGGGTATTAGGTTTATAATAATTTAGGGGGACATTGGAATTTTTTATTTTAAAATAGTTCAACGCGTATTTTGAATAATTCCAATAATTAATTACATTTTAAATATAAAAAAATTTACTACATAGTTTAAATATATAAGATACTAGATTAATTTTAATATATGAAAATTTATTAATAAATAACTAAATAAATTTTCTAAATATGCTAAATATTTATTTAATTTTAGAAAATTTATATTTAGCATTGTTTATTGTGTTAAACAAATTCCGTTAACTAAGTACAATTTAAAACAGAAAAACAACTTTTTTAATAAAAAGAAATATGTACAAATAATTATTATATATATAAAATTTATTTTAATTTAAGAAAATAAAATACAAAAATTATTAATTTAAAGCTAACAACTAAATATAATTTGAAACAAAAAAAAACTTTTTAAATGTGTAATTTAAATATACAAATTTAAATACACTAATTTTAATTTAAGAAAATATGTACAAATCATAATTTAAAAATGTTTAAGCAGTATTGCGAACAATTTGCAATAATTAAACACAATTAAAAAAGCAATTTTAACTAGCTTGTTTCACTTTTATTTAAAAAGTTGCACATTTTTAATTCAGTAAAGTGTTTCGGAAGTATTTTAATCAATGTCCAACAACAAACAACAACAATAACAAAAAGAACATATAACATTTTTAAAAATTTATGTACTTTAAATATACAGAACTAAATACAATTTAAAACAAAAAATTGTTTCTTATATTTTTTTTTAATCTAGATTAGGCAAAACAGACCGTATTCGTCTTATACCGGAGCGGATTTTTTTTTTCAACACAAAAAAGGGTCTAGATCGATTGCTTACAGTCTGTCAACTTTTAATTTGTGAATTTAGGAAAATACCCCACGTCGAATTCTGATAATTTTTGACGCTCGAACGACCCAGTTTTCTTTTTTAATTTCAAAACGAGTCAAAGGCAAACATTAATAGTGTTAAATGGACACGTCGAATTTAATTAATAATTTGTGTATTGGATCGTTTATAAAGCTAAATTCTGTAATTAATTCTGCTGTGTATAAACGAACAGTTGATAACTTGACGTTGTAATCACTTTATTAAACATCTAAATATAGATTTTACTTTAAAAACCAATAAAGTATTTTTAATTTAAAAAATGTATACTTTGATTTAACGTAATAAGTAATTTTGACAATGATTGCTTAATTAAAATCTATATTCGAACACATAAATTTTAGTGTCGGTTAAAAAAAACACGGCGCTCAAACTTAATCTTCCGCTAATATCACGGAATTTATAACGCCATTAAGATTCTCAAAATATCCCTACGTAATCCTCATACCTCAAATGGCCCAATTAATTTCGGCACGTTGTCAAATACCAATGTAAAATAAAACAAAAACAAACAACTTACTTCAGTCATAACTTGTTAACATGACACATGTAATAAGAACAGCTCCCTTTGACACACGATCCTCAAAACGGTGAATCTCCCCGTGTGATTCCCTGAAAACCATTTATTCCCCGTTCACACGCAATCGATATGTGTTGTGTGTGTGTCTCGCGAACAAAACAAGACAGATTTTAATGATGCGACGCGAAAAAGGACGTCTCGAAACCGCCCAGCGACACAAAGCGAAAACGTGTCGTGCGTTTTGGAAGTGAGGATAAAAAAAGCGGGCACGATTAGAGATGAAGGAAATGCCGGAGAGAAAAGGTTTTAATATTATGACGAGCTGTTGGATTTAATAACAGGGATTTGTTTTGCCGGTGTCGCGGGCGCAAAACGTACAACCGAAACTTATTGTTTGCGTGTTACGTTTTATTTAAATTTATGTTTTGAAAACGTCCTTTACTTTGTTTTTGTTTATCGTTTTCGGTCGGCGGTACGAAGCCTTTCAACGAAATCAATTTTATTTCGAAGGTTTACGGCGTAAAATGTTTACTTTTTGAGCTGGTAAATTGATTAAGCGCGAGTTTTACGTTAATTGTTCTTCCCACCGGAGGCAAAGTCGTGACGAGCTTAACCCGACTACGACATCCGCGACAATTAAAACGCGCAAAACACCACCCGCCTCTTAATTCCGCGAGTGTGTTTGCGGGGAATATGTGGGTCAAAGTTGGCGGCGGATCTTACGTTTCAATTAAGCATTAAGATCCCGTCGGGGGACGTGTATCGCGTTACATCCATTAAAGACGAAAGTGGTATTAAAGTCAAACGAATAATAATTTTAACATAATGTACGACGGAAGTGAAATTAAAAAAGAAAAAATGGGCTGTACGTGTGCACCGAACATAATGAAATAACGTCCGTCTGACTAATTCACGATAATTCGGTCGGCCATTTCGCATATAAATAACGGGGGAGGGTGGTCCGGTCCAGAGATGGTTAAATATGCGGCCAGGTTCCTAATCTGGGATTCCGGCAGCGAATCCCGCACACACACACACACACAGACACATACACACACATAGAGACACACACACGCTCACAACGGGCAGACAGACATATATGCAAATCGGCGCCGCCGACCGGAATCCCGGGAACGGAGCGCCGTAAAAAGCCGGCTCCGGATGTGATCCGAATAAACCGGACCGACGTGAACGTGCCGAACTTTCGATAACTTATTAACAACTGTGTGATAACCGCGAAGAATCGAAAATGTTGTCCAGATATTATTCGGAGGGTATTCGAAACTGAATTTATTAGTTCCATAATTCACAGGGCCGTGGAAAAAGTTTTCGGAAGGATACCGTCTAAAGAAAAGTGCAAATCGATGTGTGCGCCTTTTTACGATTGAAACGTGAACGAGTTTCGCCGTTTTACAAGGCGCTGCATTGCGAAAGCTTTCAGCGTCTTTTTACCGAGTTGCAGTTCGACATCTTTAATTGTGTTTAGGGCATAAACCCACTTTGAAAAAACACAAGATTCGACTTAAACTCGCCCATCGGTTGATTAAACTGCCGCACCAACAGAAATTTGAATTCACACCCTCCCCTTGATATGGATCAAATGACCTCACATTTCATTAGAAATAAAATGCAACGGATGCATGTGAGTCATGGAACTGCAATTCGCCCTGGCGGGATACCTGGATTTAAATTAGGGGCATGAGTAATTTTTCGTGGGGGCAGAGTTGTTCCGATTCCGAGAAATCGCGTGTGTTGAATTTAATAATGGCCGTTCGATTTCTGATTGAGAGATAAAGGGAACCGAAAATTATCCGTTCGTCAGGTAGAAACCCGAGCGAATTCCAATTGGCGTTTTTTTTTTGCAGAAAAGTTTTTTATTTCATTTATTTGGCAGGAAACAATTTAAAAAAGTTAAAACACATTTAACTTGTTAATTGTCGATTTTTTCGTAAAATAATGCACCGCGATCGTCGTCACAGATAAAACCCAATTAAGAGTGTCACGGCCGACAGCAAAACTACACCTGGCCGATTATAATAACTAAACAAGCATTATTACAAACGCGACGCTCAATATTTTAATGAGGGACCACCGAGGTTGGCCGTCAGCCATTCTATGTTAATTCCGCGCTGTCTTTATTAATTACGAGGCGCCGCTTGCAGCCAGACATTGTCTTTTTGCACCACCGCTAAATACCGCAATTTAAACACCATTGGACTTTTGGAAAAAATAAACTAAGTCGACTGCGATGCTTTATGCAAATGTTCCATAGGAACCGGTGGAAAACAACAAGTTTGATAAATCTGCGACGTCGAAACTTTTGCCGCACGATTCAACTTTCTAAGGCGATGGAAAAGGTGTGTGTGCAGAAGGAAGTGTCAGCACCGCTTTTATTATCTGTTTGATATGCATTGGTTTTCTATCGGTTCCATTTGGGATGTTTTATTGAGCGGCTGAAGCGGTTTTTTTTTTTCGGGGCCTGAAGACTGAGCAAACCGTTGAAATTGAAACCTTTATAACGCTGTAATTAACGAAAAGTTCGTTACGATCAAATCACCGATATAAATTGATGATTTAAAATCTGGTCCCGCAAAAGCCGAAATAATGTTTTATTAAAATTGATGGAATTGATAAATTCCCATTCTCGTCCGGTATTTTCGTAATGCATCATTGTCATGGATTGGAATATAATTTTATTTTGTCGCGGTTCGCCGGCCGAATAATTTCATAATTAATCAGGATGTGTGTTTCGCCAATACATTGTACGTGTGTGTATATAAAATCCTAATTCCATTTACATTTAACAACCTGGATTAGTATGTATTGTGTGATCAAAAATTATTGACCGAAAAAAAAAAAACTATTTTCCCTGGTAAACGTTGTTATTATCATCCATTTTCTGTCATCGTTTAAAATCTTAATGGGCATTCTTTGAGGAAAGCTAATGGAAAACAAAGTCGTTACAAATGTTGTTTGTTTTCATTCCCTTTTTCTATTTAAAAACAGTTTATCTCCATCAATAGTTTCCCAAATCCGTAAAAACGACTTGAAAATATTTAAATGTATTAAAATATTGCTATTTAAATTAATTCCGTTTTATTTTAATTGCTTACAGTTTCGACCTCAGGTTGATAATAATAATATATCGAAGAACATTTAAAATATAAATATTTTAATATTGGTAATCACTTCTTTAACAAAAACACATAAAAGGAAAATGATAGGGATTTGTAATACTACATATACAAGAGAAGAATTACAAATTTACACTACTAGAAGCATATGATTGACATACACCGAAAAAGTCTCAAATATAAAAGTTTTAATTTACAAGCAGTAAAGAAAACTCGAAATAAGATATATACATTCAATTCAATCAACGAAACCGCAAGTTGAATATTTAATAGTTGAGATAGAAAATTATATAAATTTGGTAAATTAATTTAAATAATGTCTTTAAAAAAACAATGAATTTCATCGTCTAATATCCATCAGAACTGTTAAAGTCATAAGGATCTTCTTCACAAAATGAGGAAAGTTTCATGGTTTTTTAAGTACTACAGTTATTTGCGGAGGTTTTCTGGCTAATTTTTCCTTTTCATTATTATTTTTGTTAGATGATCTGTAATTAATTGTGTTCCTTTTAATTGTTAATAGTTTTTCCTGATGTTTTTAACTTGGCTGGGCATAATTGTTGAAACGAAATTTTTATAAGAATTTCAGAAGCTTTCACTGCTTAACTTCCTTAACTAATGTTGATTCTAACATGTTATAAAATAATGAGATATGGGTGGATAATAGGTAATATTAGGGGGCGTTAATATAATAAGGAAAACACATATTGTAGAAAACAAAAGCGTTCATTAATAGGCAGATAGACTATAGATTTACATAACTACACATAATAATACACAAAATATTAACGACTGATTAAGACTATTATTTGTGCCAAGCAACTGCAAGCACAAAATTTGACACGATATTAGCGGTAAAGAGAAGAACAATGCATGTCGGCAAACAGATAGTGAGTTTAAAGGGTGTAACGGTGATTTTGAGCTGTTCCTATTTCCTAAATACAATTTTCGTTAGTTAGGTTTTATTACTCGACAAGCTTCATAACCTACATAGACCTTAAATCGCTAATTATTAATTATTAAAGTGTGAGGGTTTAATTTAAAATAAACAAATTATAGCATATTTGTTAACAATAAATTAACAGGTACCACTGCTAAAATTGATAATAGTTCTGGAGGTAATGGAGGAGGACCGTCACGGTCAGATATTCTTGATCGCACAATATACGATATGTATATGATACGTTTATCTTGTCCCGTTCTTTATACGGGACAGATCCGAAGTGGCGTCTTGATAATCCCGCCTCATCGCACTAAAACTATGCAGTATACTCTCGTAGGCCCTTATCTCCCGAGCAGAGTCCCCGTTATTACGTTTCAAAGGAACTGCTCGATTCCAGCGAAACTATCGATAATTTCGTCGACAGAAGTTATGCAAATTTCAGTTGCGCCGTCTTTTGTTGGCGGTAACGCGATTTGTACGTTATTTTCCAAGGCGGCCTTCAGTTCGTAACTTCGCGAAATGCGGTTTGCGGAATTTTATCCGGAGTCGCCGGCGCGTGAGTTATCCCGGTTTCGGCTAACGAGATTTTCCGGGACGAACTTTCGAGAGATATCCAGTTTAAACCCCCGATTGATTTTACCAAAAACCAACTCCCTATTTTCAATCTCCACCTAGTTTTATAACCATTGTGGTCGACATAATTGACTGCAGTCCTTAATCTCTCTGTTCGGATAAAAATAAAATTGTCGCGACGAAAAAACGACCACACGTTCCTTAATCCGTTGTTTATCACGCCGTATAATTGCGTGCGAGCGGGCAACAAAGACGTCCTGCTCGCGCGCCCCACCTAACTCCAATCGAACAACAAAAGCCGCGAGAGATAAGCGGATGTCGCGCGACCACCGATGTCGAGATTAAACGTCAGGTGTCCACAATCCCACGCAAAAAAATCCACATTTATTTTTTTTTTCAAAAACTACATTGTACTTATAACATACAGGCATAGATACAAGTTGTCGTGCCTAATTAAATAACAAACACAAACGCGGCCGGAAATAAATCAGGGCGAAAGTGGGTGTTATTGTCGTGGACGCGGCGAAGCTTTTTGGGCCTTTTGTAGAGCGAGCTTCGGTCCTGCAACCGGACGGTTAAATCATCACGTGTATGTGTGCGCGCTGTAATCTTTTGTCGGGTGGCGAAAAAAAAAGTGCACGCGCGAGGACCGACGTTGACGCCACGATAAAAATGATAAATCTAACAAGCCCCAGACTATTGTTCTACGCGCGTTTCGTTTTTGTGGCGGATGCGCGAGGTTATTTATCGTTTTCATTTGTTTCGGACGATGTGATGCTAAAATTGCAAATGTTGATTAAAAGATACGACTGATATGAAACTATCTGATGTTTGTCACATGTGTGCAATCGATATTGTTATTTATATTGTGATTTTTACTTCTTTACTTTGGATGATAATAATCGAGTTTTGCAAATAAATATATATTTTTTTTCTGAAACATATATTATTTAAAGTTATTGTTGAAGTACAGGTTTGATTCACTAACACACAGAATATAAGTAACTCAGAAATTTTAAAAGCGATGAATAGATCTTCCCATATCACTAGATCTAGTATCTATGTAGTTAATCTGTAATTTCAAGAAAAATAAAAGGGGTGAAAAATGAATGTACACAGTTTCTATTAATTCTTTTTTTAAAACCCAAACCTACAACAGGTACCTGGGTCAATGATGATACACGTCATTTTTCTATTTTTCCTCCTCTGAATCATGCGAAAATCACATTAACACTTTCAAATTTAGCAAGTTGTACGTCTTGCATGAACTGCTGCCCCTAGAGGACTCATAAGTTAATAGATTCCTCAGTTTGGCCCGGAATATTCTAACAGGGAGAATGGTTTAGTTGTATTACAAGTCGGTATAATTTTCTGAAACGCCCAAACTTATCTTTTCTCGCAGCAACCCTACCATTAGAACGTCAACCAATTCGAGTCCAGCAAATCTCGGACAATTCAGCGATGATCAGGGTGAACGAATCCACAAAGAAATAATAAGGAAAGTGATATCAGAATGTTAATAAATCGCTGCCGATCACTTTAACGTGAAACTCAACTTAAAAATAAAACAGATGTGCAATTAGAGATGTAAGAAAACATTTTTCTGAAAAAAAAAAAAAAAAATACGCGAATAAAAAGACAATTTTCTGTTTTCTTGTTCTTCATAAAAAAAATAGAAAATAATAGAAGAAATTTCTTAACCGTGCATCTAACTTGCAAAAATACAAGTAGTCTGTTTGAAATGGAAGATAATTATAAAACGAAATAGACATAAGTTGTGATTTATGTAGTCATATATCCTTTCTTTATTTTAATGTTTTGAATAAATATTTTATTATTAATCACAGTTTATTTATGTCATGAGCACTCGTCAGTTAGCAAACCGGTAAAAATAAAATTATAATTTCATGTACAAGGCAACTACTACTCATTTAAATGGAAAATCAATAGTGTTTGTTATGGAAACTAAAAATATTTTTAATTGTAATTTATTATAAAAATAATGCTATAGAACAATCCCAATACAAAGTGATCGATAAAAGCTAAATAACCAAATTTTAATAAATGATTGTTAATCGAAATTAAATTTACTTTAAAAATTACAGTGCCCATTTCTTTGAACACATAATAAAATTTGAATTCTAACTTAACTTAGTTGTAGATTCGATTTCTTTCCAAAACACTAAACAAATTTAAAATCGGTTATTTTTAACAAACCACTTTAAATTTGGGCACAATTTGAAATGTGGTCTTAGGTGGTACCCGACTAAACCTGTAACCTACCGTGGCTCACTCGAAAAGTACCAAATCTCCGTAGCACCACGTAAAAATTGTGCTCGAAAATATTTGTCACCGTTTTATTAATTTGATGGCGACATGTTCGACTCGACCTTTTATTATACGTTTTCATTTAGCCATTTGTCATTCGCGGTGCAGAAATAAACGCATCTGAGAGCCCATAAATAACGGAATCACATGAAAACGTCAAATAAATCGTTGTTCTTGCCTCAGTTAAGAAGTCCATCATCATTCAATGTTGCTTGAATCGCCACGAACCCGGGACGATTGTAACTTTTTGATAAATCGTCCGGAGACCGTTCCCGAGGAGTTTACGTTTATATAAAACCGGATCAAATTTCCAACAAACGAAAACCCAAAGAGCGGTGTCGTGTCGCCTCCGGCCTCGACCGCTTTGTGATTTCATCTGTCCTGACCAAAAAAAAAAAAAATAAAACACGATCCGAACCGACGACAGGTGAAATATCAAACGGACGCGGATCCAATTTTGCAAGTGGCCGCGTTTCTAGACACGCCGAATTGCATCGTTTTAAAGCGCAACAACAAAAATAAAAATACGAGTGGAATTTATGGAATAAATCGTTCCGGCACGATGTGTGCAGTTCAATTATGTTTTGTCGTCGTAAAATTTGCATAGTTTTAATTGATGTTCGGTGTAATTGATCGCGCGGACGCTAATTTTTATTTATATCCGAGCGTTGCACGACCCGCGCGAATAATCGCCTTTTAATTGTCGCAAGCCTTTTTTCCAACACGACAAATCAATCACCAAATCCCAAAAATAATTCGGTGATTAAATATAATTTAAAAGTGCACTTCTTGGATTGAAAAACGCCCTGGCTAAATGTCACGACACAATTAATCTGCACCGTGAAAAGTCATAAGAGGGTGTGACTGAGTCTGAGACGAAACAAACAATAACACTGACGGTTGTAAGAAAAATGAAGTGAGTTTAGGTTCCACTTTATCACAATATTAAAGTTTAAAAGTGTGTATTGTTCTTTGTCGCACAAAAAACTGGTTAATGTCACGACATAATTAATCCACACCGTGAAATGGCATGAGGGGGTGTGACTGGAGTCTGAGGAGTCGTTAGTCTCGAGTAAACAATGTAACAATAAGTTTCGGGAACTTCGACGTACTATTCTATTCAATGGGGTAATAAAAAGCACATTCACTTTAGAGAATAGGTAAGCCATAGCAGTTAATAAATTTCTGACGTCGTACAGTACAAATCACACAGTTTAAACCCATCATAAACTGGAAAAGTTACAGGGAAAATGGCCAGGGAGCCCATTCCATTGGTGTTTATCTAAAAAAGAATTTAATTCCGAAACTTTCGCCCCGCATCGATTTCCACGTTCCATATTGGAAAATTCGCCGCACCAGAAGAATTTAATTCTTTACCGGTTTCGACCCCGGCATTTATCGACGGATCGGACAACTTTTTCCGTGCCCGGAACAAGTTTAAATTATTCCCTTTGTGCGCGAGCCTCCAAACGTAACTTTCAATTATCCTTAATAACTGGCACGGGCTTTTTCAACTGTTACCGTTCGAATTACGCGAAACAGTTCTTTGTGACCGAAAAGTAATTCCCATCTTGACAGGTCATTTGCGCCATTTTAATTGTACTAAAATATAATAAAACATTGTTCCAATAGAAATAAAACGGTCCGCAATAAAATTTCGCCGTCGACTATCGGAAAACACTTCATCAAAATGCCTGTTTTCCTGTGGCGCAAATTCCACACGAGCGCTTATTAAAAACAAAATCGCGCCTTTGAAGCTGACTTTTATGCGCGAGACAAATATGCCTTTTGCGGGACCGAATATGCATCGTTATTGCATCGCAAATGCGATATTAAAGGCGCCCTTGTGCATTTATCATCCGCAACTATTCCATTATGACTGGAGAAATGTTTCAAATTGTTATTGAATCTGTTAATTTGTGTTTCTGAACACTGACAAATGCTTCACGTTTATATTATTGTTATTATTAATGATATTTTCCTATTTCAATCTGTTTGTTCTATTGTATCTGTCGCCGTTTAATTATGGAAACTCGGAAACATGTTTTCGTATATTTCGAGTGGAGTTGTTAGCGCAGTCTGGGTCATTGTGGAGACTTAAAATATGCCGTCAGTTTGGCATCCATTCATCTCCCAACGGGACTTGGAGGATCTTTTTTGTCGCGACCGGATCGACTTCACTTTCTCAATTTTCGCGTCTTTGTACCGTAATTTATCGCTCTTCCGCCGCGACGACGTCATTAATTATTTTTCCGTTCATGTTCCTGATACTCGGATAAGATGGTCCAAAAAAGAAAAAAACGTGATAAATCGTCAGCTGAATGGTTTTTCTTCGGGTCACTTCTGATAATTATATACGTCGAGTGATTTCCACGTTGAAAAATGGTCAACGGTATCGTTATCGAATGTTTCGCTGTTGGAAAAAAATGTAAACGTTCGATATTCGGTAATTGAGGCCCATCGGAGATAAAAAGGCAATTAATAAGAAAAAAAAAACCAGTTGTGTGGCAAGTTTAAATACGCCCGAGGAAACAATAATCGTAATTAATGGCGAATTCACATGTCCAAATGGAATAATGTGTAATTGCCCTGTTAATGGGATCAGATAAAAATGTTCTTCACACACACTTCTTAAACCAATTTATCTCGGCTAAAGGAATAACAAAAAGCCAATTAAATTACCACACCTGGACACAAGATTTATTTATCAACATAATCTATCGTGCGACTTTTAGAGGAAATATAATTTTCGTTATTGACAACTGCATTCGAATTCTATATAAATAGAAAGTAATTTTAATTTGAAAAAAAAAAACCCGGACTTAAAATTCAATACATTCTTAGTTCCAACGGAATGAATCACATATTCCATTCAAATCCACAAGGTTAAAAGATCAAGTGCATTTCGAAGTATAACCGAACGAACAAACAAAAAATCCAATATAAATTATAATTTGGTATCGTTGAAAAAAAATTCTATAACGTACAATATCACCATTACAACCATCCGCTTTAATTGCGCATATTTTTCCCGATGGCCGGATATTGAAATTGGACCCGGTTTTCGAATTTGCATAAATTTATTTAAACTTAAAATCGGATGGATCGCCGATATTGTTTTACTGTCGCATTTATTATACATTCGGTGTTGATTTAGCAATTTTCAATTCTCGTAATTGATTACACCATTAAAATATGCCCGATGCGAAAATCGCAATTTGTCCCGGAATCGTTTTAATATTTTCCACCCCAATTGCGATGCTGTTTTTGTTTCGCGATACGCGAATTCCATGCGCACTTCTGGAGCCTGGTATTTGATCAATTCCGGCTTCTTAATCCGTGAATTCGATGAGCATCTGTTCCGAGAACATTATTTTTACCTTCAATTATCATTTATTAAACGTTTCCGTGCCGATTCGATTTCGACCAAATAAGAAAAAACTTGATAACAAATATTCGCCCATTCCTGAACCATTCGGATGAAAGATTACGACTCTCTCGCTCCGTACATTAGATAAGTGCTGCAATATGCGAAATGGGGCGCACACACATACAGCCCCCATAAATTCCCGGAATGAAAAACTCCGAACGTCTCGCGTCGCATCGCTTTCAATCGGATCAAATGTGTTTCCCATTGTGCTTCCCGTTGAAATCTTCGTGTTGCCACGACGACCAACGGGCCCGAGGATACGAAACCACGTGGGGTTTGGAAACACGCTTGCCGGGATTGTCTTTCGGTGTCTCCCAGTTCAAGTGGTTTTTTCGGAGTCCAATTCAGACAAAAACTGGTAATTAATTCGTTATTATCGGGATGCAGGGACGCGTTAACCAATCCGGAGTCCGTATCTGTGGACAGTAAATCACGGATCGGCCGGATGTGCATTGTGCATCCGTGCATGGATGTGGGTGGGTTGGGTTCACGCATTCGGGTCACTGACGTGTTCATTTTTCAGACAATCGAAGCAGGTGATGGAATAATTATGATACGAACATTAACATAAATTGATAAAAGAGTGAAAAAGATACTGTTTAGCGAATTAATCAACCCCTCTCGGTCATTCCCATCCTGCAAAGCCAATACCGAAACCCCCTACCATTTCCTTTTTCTTCTGTCTCTTTATTTACATTATTTCTATTATTTATAACCTCATTCAACCTCCTTTCACCCATTTTTTTTTTCTTCTTCAATATCTCATTTTCTATATTATGTTTCCCGTATATTTTCTGTCCTTTTCAAATCGCTACTTCATCTTTTCTATGAGTACTTTGCTTTTATTCTTTGTTGTTGTTGATTTTATACTTTGACATACATTCCGTACATTTCTGTCCCTCCTATTACTAGTAAGTATCCTGCTTCCTTCCCATTCGGCGAAGCTTCTGAGAAAAAACTTTATGGGGGTAAATTATTTTTGCTCCTTTTCCTTTGTCTCTTTATTTACATATATTTCGTCTACATCCTCATTCAATCTCTTTTCACCCATCGTTTTTTCTTCTAAACCTCATCAACTACCATTTTTCAATATATTCTATATCTAGAACGTCCTCTCCCGATCAATATCTTCCTACTATTACTATATTTCTTCGGCTAAAGACTCTTCTTACCTATACCGATTGGCAAGCCTTTGATCCTACTAAGTTTTGAAAGAAACATCATGCATGTCAGAGACAGGTAAAAGATTTCTACTACGAAATTTGCAGACTTTTACTCACTTTGTCGTCGCATGATGTCTCTCTCAAAATTAAGTCGGATCAAACGGTTTTCGATTGGTATATGTACTTGTACTTGTTGACATATATTCCATATAAATTCAATATCTCTTATTCCATGGATGGAGTTTTGTGTGACCAATTCTATTTCAACTCGAGACCATATTGAAAGGAAAGAATCAATTGGTCGCTTCCTATTCAGCTGGATTTTAATGTCGGAAAAGCAAAAAAAAAAAAATAAAATAGTGGCGTATGCATCGACCAATCTTGACTTTTACCGTTCCTAATTTATTCCGGCGGATCTTTTGTCAATTCTCTCTCGTTCGGGATTGGGATGCGTTTTCCCTGCAACCGCGTTCATTATGCCCCGCGGACGACTACGGAATCGATTGGAGTCGGAGGAATTTGCCGGGGATTGGACGTGATTGCTGAGGAGGGGGCTTAATCATCAAATCTTGTAAAACTTCGGTCCATACTCTCCGGGCAAAAATTGGGAAACTTCCCGGACTTAAATCAATAGGGAAATTATTTCTAATGGGATCTCAATTATGGGGATTGTCTTTGTAATTGTATTTGATCTTCCGATCGGACTAAAAGAATCCAATCCTGACGAAATTAAATTTGTTTTTACAACTTCGGTCTTATTAATTATTGATCGCCAAGTTCGTTTTAAAAGTTACACGTGCGAAGAAACGAGCCCAAAATTTCTAGACAATTAATAATAATCGTGAATAAGGGGAACCGAGTGCGTTTCACATGTCGGAGGGCGTGAAATTGAAAAACTGCCATTTAAGGAAACAATACGCTGCGAAGAACAATACCGGAATGTTTGAACTGGATGATTGATGCGCCTCGTAAGAGAGATCCACGACGCTAATAGACTTCCTCACGCGACGACGTCGATTAAGGCCCCCTACGTTTTTACCCCCACGAATTCATGCGGTTGTCTGTTTCTTAATTTTCTCGCATCACTTTCAATTCTTCCTACTATCAATCACACGTTTTGTTACACGATACTGAATATATATTTATAAGTGTGTGTATGTATGTATGTGTGTGTGTGTGTGTTCAAGTTTAATAAAACAATTCTCGATTAATGTTGAAAGTTTTTGCACCGCAGTTTGTGTAACTTAATTTCAGTTGCGGAGTAACTTTAGTGTAACACTGAGTTCCTTAAGCTCTTGGTACGTTGAAGGAGATTGTTCCCCCTTTGAACAACTCGCCTATTAACTCTCATCCGATCGAAATTTCGAATTCACGAATGCAAATGGCTCGCGGCGCACTCGCCTTTTCCCATTATTTTAAGTCCGACAAACTAATCCAATAACGCTCGGCGCGACTAGTTAATTTTAATTTGACAAACTCGCTCTTAAAATTCATACACTTTTACCCGAGTCGTGTATAAATCTGGAACGGCACTAAATAATAATAATAATAATAAAATGCTGGGAACGATCGGCGAAATTACATATGCGGAAGACGCGAATAAAGTTTAATGTACCGTACGTCGAATCCGTATGTTACGTTTGAATTACATGCACGGAACGCGCAAACAACCGGATCTGTTTGTGACGATGTTTTGATGCGACGCACAAATAATAAATGCGCTGGAAAACGATAATCCTCACTTTCAACTCGAATCGACTCAACAACTGTTTGGTTACAGAGTGTGTGTCTGAAAAATCTGTACAACACTCTACCACTTATTGCTGCGATCAAAATTAGATGATTTAACCATACATGCCTATATAAAAATGTGTTTGAAATGAAAATAAAATTTTAATATAAAATATTCCAACGATGTGACTGATATTTGGGATTCGAAATTTTATCGGAGTAACGCGTTTCCACATATATTTTTTACGAATTACAAAGTTCATATTTCTTTAGCCAAAACATTTCAGATATTTTTTGTATCTTGTTCACTTTTGCTTTTAGTGATATGTTTCATATTTGGGATACATTTTTTGACAAATATGATATAATATGGAGGTATTTAACAATTGAACATCCACACACAAAAAAAGCTCATATTTTTTTAACCACTCGACCTAAAACTTCTTTGATTTTTGTTTGATTTTATCTGTCACAGTTTAGCCAAGAAAATAATTTATAATTTATGAGTACTTTTGGATTCCAAAGGAGCTTTGTTTCGGTCGTTCTACATATCTTTTTCAATGAAATTTTATTTAAATAAAAAGGATTGCTTCTAGAGAAATGGATCAAATTTGAAATATGAATCTATTTTCTGACATTTAATTCATAGTTGCTTAACATATAACAGCTCATAGTTAAACTAGAAAAACTAATCTTGATTTATATATTTATAGTAATATGTTGTGGAATGCTGTGCAGACTTTTCGGGGACACCTAGAAGATTTGCTTGACTGAATACATAGAAAGTTTGTTGGCGTTTATCTGCAATTCAAAACTGCAATTTAGAAAAAGAAGATTTTTAAGCGCATTCCATTTTATTTGGGAGCGGTACCAGAACGGTACCGTTAATCGTACTTACGTGATTTGCTTACATTTATATGATAGCATAAAATTACCTGTAACAATAAAACACAAGGTTCGACATTCAGAATTGGCGAAAAAAGAGCGGTTGTTTCGCGCCGAAACGAGAGACCATTTGACATTTTCGCCTCGTTTCCGCACCGCTCTAAATCATTGATATGCAAACGTGCCGCTCTCCATTGTTTGTTGCATTCGCGAAGAACGTCGTTCAAAAAAAAAAAAAAAAATAAAGAGAAACAATCTGAATGACGTTTTCTATTGTCGCAGTCGCGATTCCATTTGTAACGCGAAAAATGCGACAATACAAAAAACAGGCCGTGACCTCGTAAAACCGCGCGAGAGGAGATGATTTTTTTTCGTCCGGTTTCTCGCGAATGATGATTGTTATCTCTGCGTTTTGTTGCTAGTGTGTTGCTGAGAACTGGATTTTAATTAGCGTTTCTAAACAGCGACAGATGATGAAGTTGTGAAAGAGTCACGTTCGAGTTTAAGCGATTCGGTGATGTTTTTGATGAATTCACTGCCACCAGTAAGAAAGAACCGAATTAATAAATCACCCGGCATCTATTAAAAAGTCCTCAAACTAAAATTTAAACTTCATTATCGGGCGTTCAATCAATTACTGACCAAAACGTTGAATAGTTAATGCTCAATTCAACGCGAATAAACTTGAACGGCTCTTTTGTTGGTTTGATTAGTTTGTGAACGTTGCACGGTTTAATTTTAACAAGCGTTGTTATGTCTAATGGATTTTTTATACAGTAATATGTTGCCAGATCGTTTTGATGTGACATGCAATCTGCATCTCAAGGACCACCAAAATACTGGCGGTTAGTAACAGTGCAGTAAAAAATATCTAAATGTCAAATGTTGCCGATTAGCTAATATTAGAAATTTCAAAGAACACAGACAGTTTCGAGAATTTGCATAAAAGATGAGAAGAATGTGATTCAGCAACTTTTATCCGAAAGGCAAATTGTTCCAACCTCGATTGTGATAAAAGTGTTTATTCTTCCGTTCTGATACCACCGATAAGTCCAGGTAAACATTTTGTGGGGAAGTTATAAAACTGCATCTTATATAAATTTGATAAACAAACTTCCTCATGCAGCAGTTAACAGCTGCAGCAACCGTTGGCCATAAACATCCTTGAGAATTTTTCATTCACAGTACCTAAGTGATACAGTTCAAGTATGCAAATATAAAAACCCCGTATTCAAACCGGTAGTTTTTCTTTATTCGTTAGATATCGGCCATAATCGAATTGTCGACATTTTATTTATTCTCAGGTCTCATCATGTTTTATTTACGAGAGGAACCTCCGTGGAAATCCGATCGCGAAAACCTAATTAATGAAGTCGATCCGGCGTTTTGCGCTTTTCAAAATCTGGAGAACTACTCAAAGAAGGAGACGGGGTATAAGTTGTGTTCTGTTCGGCATAATGGTCGGGATTAAGATTTATTAAATAAGTTTTATGGCCCGGCTTTTTTTATTTCTTTGTCAGGGCGAAAAGTGGGATTTTAAATGGCGGTTTGGTTGCTGTCCTTTGTCGGATTATTTCCCAATCTCAGACCGTTTGTTTCAACTTTTATTTCCCTTTTACGTTTAAAACAAATCGTAATGATCAATGAAATTTATAAAATTGCAGTTTATTTTGTTTATTTTAACCGAATTCTCGCACACAAAACAAACAAAACAATCGAAAATTGACCGAAAATCCAAACAAAACAACGCTAAACCATTGTTCGCTCGTGATGGATGCGTTGGATCATTTTGAGTGATAACTGCATGTGCGTTATAACTGCACAACTGCGGAGAACAACGCAGCGATAGAGACGAGGCAAATTAATCCAATCAAATGGACCAGATGGCACAGTGACTTGTACACGGAACAAACAAACCTGTTGTACAAAACCGTGTTTGAGTGCGTAAACAAAATATAAAAGGGGGCTGTAAAAGTGCCATAAAAATGATTGCCACGACGTAAAAAAAAACGGTTAATGATAAATTTTCCCAAGACAAGATAAAAAACGGGACGTTGTTCATTAATTTGAACAAGTGAGACCCGAACCGATATGGTAATTCGCTCCTAATTATACATAATTAATTTTCATTTGCATGTAAATCCCGCCCGGCGGATTCATGAATTAAATATGGGCCGACTTGCCAAAACGATCGGTCCACACATTGTGGAAATTAGGAACTAATCCCCGGGACAAAGGAGCGTATATTGGATATGATTATTTGTAAATATGGTCCGGCCGATTGTTTTCCCACAGGAAAATCGACACGTGATTTTTCGCGACCGCGTTTATTTTATGGAAACGAGCGAAAACAATCGGCCACCAATTAATGTTTCAAATTGGGAATTACATTTAATATTTTGTAATTGTTTTTCCGAAAAATTGCCAGTTGTGTACCATTGATTTGTTAATATACATAAACCAGCTATATTTTATACGACACAAAAATATGTTGAATGCGGTGGTAGGTATTTGTTGTTATGAATGAGATGAAATTATTCAAGATCGAATCTAAATTACATTTTGTGAGAGATGTAAAGTGAGATCCGAAATATAAAATAAAAAAACTAAACGGTCATGTTTTTATTAGAGTCTTTATACAAAAGAAGGTCTGATAATAATCGTCATGGTATTTAACATATATCTGTAATAAACCCGAAACATTCTTTTTCCATCTGGAATAAAATAACCATATTTCCTGCAAACGAGACATCTACATATTATGATTACATTTGGAAGACACAGGGTTTTATGTACCAATAAAACGAGCAATTCCTTATTGTGAAATCAGAACGAAAACTCCTACACCCAAAACTCTTCTTGTATGTAACTGTGCATCCCAAAAATAAACGGACATTCAATACTCAAAAAAAGCGTGTAACCAAAAACCGTACGCACATACAAAGTAACATTTTACGATTCAATTAGACTTTGTCTTGAATTTATAGATCCACGCGTTGCCGTAAATTCGACACGTGTCAAAAAGTTGCCGTTTTTACCTACCGCAGATTCGTGACAGTAACTTACAGTGTTGCTCCTTTTGGCGCAGTGATTCAAGCCGACGAGACGTGGCAAACGGAATGTTAAATAAAAGAAAAGTAAGTGGATGCTTAACATAAAAGGGACCAGGACGCCGGTCCTCGGAGGCTGCGATTGTCCGCTGAAAGATTAAAAGGTTAAGAAACGGGGTGGGGGAAATAAGGAATAAGAAATATTAGCGGGGCGCAAAATAAAGAAAAAAAAGAGAGAGAACAACGGAACCGTCTTGGAGAACATGCGGACTTGTAAATAGTAAATGATCTCCTCTTTACGGCATTATGTTAATTCCGATGCTAGATACGGAATTATAAATGGAATGTATATTTTATGTGGTGCCGTTTCCTCCCGGCCCTTTTTTACTACTCGGTAATGCATCGCTCGGTGTTAGTTTTCAACAATTTTTCATCGCATAAAGCAGCGAAAACGCATCCGAGTGAAAACGCTGCAGCAATTCCTGACTGACTGTAATGAAATGTTTTACAAGTGCGCCACTACGTTACGTGTTACGACTTTTCACATTGTGAAACTCGTACGAGCGCAGCTATTACACAACTAACACAGCAATCCATTTAATAACCACTTCTCAATAAACAAATAATCGTCGAGTTAAAATTTATTAATTAATTGCCAGTTTTCAACATTGGATATACGAACGAACGCATATTTATTCCGGCTAATTAACGAGTCGCTGTTAGACGAAAATTAACTGCCGGCCTGACTAATTATACAGGCCGTGCAATAAATCCCCCCGCAAGAAACACGAAATACCAATTTCCCCACACGCGGAGACGAACTGCACTTGTTCCGGACAAATATTTATTGTTCGATTGTCGGACCCGGCATAACGTTTGCGGTTTGCAAAATAAAAATATTGGAAAAAAAAGCACGTTAAATATCCGCGGGACGTGAAAAATATTTCAGCGTGTTTCCCGTCGCAAAAATATCCGAGTCGCTTTGTTTGTAACGCGTATGAATTAAATAGTTGTATGAGGCAACAACGACCATTTTTATGGGTTTTCAATTTAATATGTTTTTGTTTAAATTTTAGGCCGTTTTGTTTGCTTTTTTATGCCGGCTCGCTATATAAATAATGTGTTGATTGTATTTCATTTTTCAATCACACCACAATTTCAAATTGATTTCGATGATGCGTATTTAGTAACCGGAGTGCTACGAACAGTCGCAATGGCGGCATCAAAATAGTGCGACTAAAATGTGCAGATAAAATGGGATAAAAATTGAGGAGTACACTGGGACCTAAATCAAGTCTAGACGCACTTGAATCGATAATGGTTGCCGCATAAAATAAACTGGACCGGTAATAATGGCTTGGCCCGTAAACTTTATCGTCGATACGGAATTTCGGGCACTCGAAAGAGAAAAGCACATGTGCCAAAGGCAAAGAGTTTCGGGACCACCGCGACGCCTCGTCCCGCAATCAATGGGTTCCATTCAAACGAACGGATTAGGAACGTGGATTGTATAAAGGCGCTGTTGTAATAGCCGTTTCTGGATAGATATCGATGCCAGTTTATTATTTTAGGACGTCGGTTTAATAAATAACGATTGTTTATTGCATGAGGACGATAAGTGTTTTGTAAACACGACTAGAGACCACCCTCCGTGTCATTTATTGTACTGTCGTGTGCCATAATCTATCCAAGACATATTTTTCGAGATTACTTTTTCAACAAACGCAAGTTTGTCCATTTACTGTTAGAAAATCGTTAACTTTCTAATCTTCTCAGTGCCGGATACTCCCGTGTTCAATTTTAGGTCGGCCGCGCGCATGACGTCACGCGTAGAGTAACTTGCATTACGGAGATATGAATTTTATACGAATATTCTCAGAAATGTGTTTATTTTCATAGTTTACAAAAAAATCTAATATAAAAAATGCTTGTTATGCCATATTTTATAAATTAAAGATAAAAAAATTTAGCGTAACTGTGCTATAAGATGCATTACTGTTGCCGTAAAAAAATTTTTACTTAAAAGTTTATTACAATAAAGTTTATTAAAGTTTATAAGGATAACCAACCATGGTTTTAAATATAAATTTTTATTAATACATTTTGACAGGTAAACATAGAACAAAAAACATAAAAACCTAACACTTGAATCTACGAAACAATTTTTTTCCATTTTCTTTTGCCGATTGATTTGTCTCTTAAAGCCCTGTTGAGTTCCTTAATTCTGAAGAACATTCTAGTTCTAAAAAAAAGCTGTTTTGCTTGTATAGGACAATCAATTTTACTACTTTTCATTAAAAGATCATGGATAAAATTTTGTTTTTCGGTTACTATGAGTTCACCATTAACTTCGAGAAACACTTTGTTTAATTCTTCAACTTGAGACATAAAACTTAACGACGGTTTTGATAAACCACCCTCAGTGAGGTGATCAATCCATGACCATGATTGACTTGGACTTTGTAAGGTGGAATCTTTTAGCTTGTAACAAACAAACCCTGCCAAATTTTGTAAAGCGTCATTTTCACTAAAAACCCGTTTAATTGCAGCAAGTTGTTTTTTAAGTTGTTCATTTTCAAGTGCGAGGTCATCTAAGTTTTTCCATGTTTCGTTTGTTTGAACACTAAAATTTTTAATACATAAGCAAATGATATGATAAATGATTTATAGAAAAACCATTACCCTTTTCCAAAGTAATATTTGATTCCACTACCATATTATTATCTAAATTTTCCTCCACCTTACAATCATTACTAACTACAGGCTGAGCTGCCCTTTCCCCAACCCTGTTAAGCAAAAAGATAAGCTAGTCTCATACAATCAAATCAACACACCACCACAATTTGATATTTCAAAAACTTACGTGTTTTCAGCCTCAAGCATGTTCTTTATAAAACGTGCTGTTTCTCTTTTTTTGTACGCAACTTTTCTTCTTTTTCCAGCTCCAGAAGTTGAAGGTGATTGTACAACTGATTGGGGTAAATTTTGCGTAGGAACAGCATCATCTTTCAGTGCGCGAAAATTTTTAGGAGTGTAACCCAGAAGGATATGTTTTAAGATAACTTTGTAATCAGTTTCACAGAAATGTTTGGAACACATTACAGCGTTTTTTGTGTTTACTTTGTCTTTTCTCTTTGTGAGATGTAACCACGTTTTGCATAGATTATTGTCTTTAGGAAATCTAAAAAATCTAACGTTTCCGATAGGACTACGTTTAGACTGGTTGTCAGAATTACATCCTACAACAGCACACCGCATTTTTATCACTTTAATACACAAATTTAATCCAGAAATTATGTAAAAAACAATACACACAGAAACAAAACGCCGAAAAGAATACCGTACATATGTTAAATAAGTATATGTATGATAGATTAGCGACTGTTAATCTGTCTTTTTAGTTTGATTAAAACACTAAATTCACAATAATACGCTTTATTACAACAAACGTACTTTAACCCTCTACATCTAAAGCTTGACTGCCTGGTTCTTTTTTAAGAACTGCCCCGATTATTAAATGTAAACAAATACTTCAGATTTGTTTATAAAACAAAACTAGTCTAAATAGATGTGAGCACGTCGCATTGGTCCATCGGTGAAGGTGAAGACGTAAGCTAATATGTATATTCAACTATTTACTTTTAATAATGCTTATTGAAACAAAATTGCCAAAGGGCATAGTAATTCGCAGATTATAGGTCAAAATCATATTGTTCAGTTCAAAACCTACTCTACGCGTGACGTATTCGCGCTAAAGTAAGCACCGCCCACCATGCGCAATATCCTACCTTATATTCAGTGTATCATGTAATCTTCTAATCCAATTTCTAATATATATTTTTATATCAAATCATTTAAATATTAAAGGCTGTAAATATTGTTAAATTATCTTCTTAATTTTATTTTTACATTTCCTAAAAATATGTGTGAAATGTTGAGTATTTGCTTAAATTATTTACAAAGCTTATGTATTTTTTTTTTTTTTTTTTTGTTAAAATAATACAATATTTAATTATTACTTTTGAGAAGACTATAAAAATTGTTAATTTTCTAACAAAAATCTATTTTTATATTTCTTGAACATGTGTGAAATTTTACGAATTTATATGAATATTTGCTAAAATTATTTACAGAATTTATGTAATTTTTACTAGCTTATTATGTATACAATATTTTTTTTATTAAATACAGTTGAACGATAACTCGATTGAAATTGGTTTGCAATATTTTGTACTTATTAACTCGATTTTGTCTTAATTGATCGTACACAATTTTGGTGCAAATAAATGTAACTCCATTCGGGCACTTCATTTATATGCATTTATTAAAATATAGCTAAATATGAAGACACTGAAAAACAAAATAAAATAATAATGTCACAATGTCAATTTTATAAAAGAGCCATATTGGTCTCTCTAACAGTTAATGTAAAGGTATAAAATAAAATATAGAGATACATAAAAAATTCTTTCAGTTGATGCAAAGTTTATCGACTTTCTTTCAGCCAAATTGAAGTTACAGAGTTTTTTTCTTTTTCAATATTAAACATATTACCAGAATTTTATTTTAAGGGATAGAGCAAAAAAAAAAATGTGAAACAATATGGCAAATATTTTCAAGGTAAATAATCAAATATCTTATATGCACCTTTAATTGGTAAATTTAGAAAAAGTTTGAATAAGTCGATTTTTATTAATCTTCGAGTTATCGAAGTTTGACTGTAATATTATAATAAATGAAAAATCCAATTATTTTTATGAACTTTATAAAAACCTAACCTAAACATTTTTTAAAATAATGTGTGAAATTTTTACAAATTTATATGAAGTTTAGTTTAAATAATTTACTAGATTTATGAAATGAAAATTTTTTAATAGTGTATTATTTTTTGCTAATAAATTAAAAATTATGAAAAATTCAAAAAAAAAAACATGGTTTATTATAAAATATCTGCGTAAATTGGAACATTAAAAAAGAGTGAAATTGCACAAATTTACATTAATTTTTTAAATAGCAGCATAATGTTTAAAAAGTATGCGTTTCAAACATAATATTTGAAATTTTTGTAAAATTTTCATCGATACATTTCTAGTTGATACCATATACATCACCAACGAATGTTAAAAATGTACACAGAAAACGAACCCGGAAGAAAAATCTGCGACGCATTGGTTGCATTTAACACTCGGCGTACTTGATCTCTTGCAGCATCGTTTCATTAAAAATCAATCAGAGATACGGGGAACCATCTGCATGGATGCTGTGCTGTAATAAGATCGTTTGTATGCCGCCACTGCGAATTTCTGCAGTGGATAAACAGTTCGCCAGTTTAGCGACGACGTTTCGCAAAATTTACCGGGCGTTTGCCGGCCGCAACTTTAATCACGGTTTTAATTAGTGATTTGGTACGATTAATCGGTTGTGTTTGTGTGTGTGTGTGTGTGTGTGTGTGTGTGTGTGTGTGTGTGTGAATTCAGTTACCCCAAATTGTATTTTTTTTATAAGAACCGAGGAGTGAAATTAGAATATCTTATTCTATATCCGGAACGTGCGCCTTCAACGTTCATTATCCGCCGTATCCGAAATTAATTTCTCAAGCTTTATTTACATTTAAGACGTAAAATTTAATAACAGTCTTAGCGTGTTATTTCAATATAATTAAACCGCTATCTTCCGGAACCAAATGCAAGAAAAGACGCTGGCAATAATAACATCGCTAATTACTGCCCAGTTTTTTCCGTTCCCACGAAAAACTCACCCCCGTGGGGAGGGGGGTCGAAAAACAAAAGACGGACAGAACTTTCGTGACTCGATTAATCAAGAGCCGGACTCCGGAGAGTGGATTGTTTGTCGTCCGGACGGACGAGAAAAAAAACAGGGACGATTCCGGTTCGTTAGGCGGTGATTGGGTTACGTGTCGCATGGAAGACCGGACACTTTGAGCACGTCATTAGCCTAATAGTTCATCCCCCACACCGCCATCCAAAAAGAAGCGTCTTCGATGAATCGACAATCATTGTGTTCACTTGAGAGCTCGACCCATACTTCGGCATCGGCATAGTGGTCGATGGCTCATAAACTGTTCCATGAACCATTTATAGTTGACTCTTTTACTTTGTAGTATTTTTAACAAACATGTTTAAAATCGATGCGTTGATATTTCTCTTTTACAAAAATCCTTTGAACCATAAATAAATAATGAAGAATGTGCTATTTGATGTTTTGTAATTATACCGTGTAATTTACATATTTACCTTATTTGCAATTTATTTTTATTTTAATATATTCGTTTTATGCTTATATTGTATAATTTATAATATTTTGTTTACGTTTAAATCATTAGTATACTATATAAATTAGATACAATTATAAACTATATTCGATTTAAGTTTCGTTTTTTTTAACTTATAAAATCATCGCATCGGCATAGGCATCGACAATCGGTTAATAGTTAAGTTAAAACATCAGCGACGGCATCGGCCGATCAGAGAAATTTTGTCAAATTTGGAGAGCCCTAGTTCATATCTAGCATTAATTCATCCAACATGGAAATTGCTCTCGGGGAAAACAGTGGAAATAAGAGGCTGTTTCTGGCTCCATAATGTCCCTTTGTCAGTCGGCGATAAAACGCGAACAAATTGTGACATTCCCTTCCCTTTAAAGACCCGCTCCTTAACTAAAAGATTACTTCCTCTTTACGCCGATCGACTTTTTTGTTTTCCTCGTCTCCCGTTCACTTCCTTATCTCGTTCCCTCTTAATTTAACGAGATCTGTTCCCGAACTAATCGAATCACACTTCGAAACCCGGATTTAAATAGTGTCGTTTTCCGCGTGACGCCCGATCTTTTGTTGTTACCTGTCGGTTTTGGTGTTCCGGCCTTGAAAGTGCGCAGGTGTGCCGCAAGAACACCTGGTGCGGTTGGAGCAGTTGAACGTTTTCGAGTGCCCGAATTTATTATCGGGTTGTTTATGCAAAAACCGAGTCGGGCGATCGACGTCAACGCGTTTAATCAATTTTAACATGATGGCGTGTGTTTAATTAACAGAGATACACCGTTATCGCAGAGTAAACAAGATACGCATGCAGTCATGGGGGAGGAGGGAATCTTTTGAAAATGTGAAGATGTGAAAATTCGTTTCAGCTAACGGGACAAAAATTGTAATAATTTGAAATCCGTAAACAATAAGAGATTTTTACGTGATCGGTTTACAAAGCGACCGATCTTGGGCTTGGTATTCAAATATTGACGCTGTTTTATTGTCTCGAGCGTTTTCAAGAAAAAAAAAACGAATTATAAAAATATCCACGGAACCTTGAAATATTAAGTAAATCGAAGATGAACGACCTTCTTTTATTTTACCAAGCAATTCTGAGCAAACAAAATAAAAACTAGAATGAATACATACATACATAAACACAAAGTATGTATATAATTATATTGTCTTATAAACTGAAAGTGCACTTAACTAAGACAAATAACTATGTGCCTATTCGATTACCACTGCAGTTAATAAAGACAGTAATGTTACAAGCGAAATCAATTAAATTAATGCACACGGTAATGTAACATGTCCTTGTAGACTACATAACAGTTCAACAGTAAATCATTCTGAACGGCAATTTACTGTTTTATATGTAATTTTAGTTCTACCGTCATTTTTAATACCTAGAATTGGCTAACATTGTAAAAAGCAACCTTGTTTTGTAACATATTCGCGACGCTTTCGAACAAACGACGTTACGTAAAACGAAAATGCATGCACGTACTTGTCTGCTCGTCGCTCGTAGCGTAAAACTTTCAAGCCACTTTCTTCTTCGCACTCCGCAACTTTTACAAAACTTGCCACTCGTGGATTTTCTATTGTGTCGCAAACAATTAAAACGGTTTCCACCGGATCAAAGACCTCAATCATCTCATGAAGTATTAATAATCCCCCCCAAAAGCCGACGCAATCGACAGAGAAAAAAAAAGAACAACAAAAATTGAAACTGTTATCGCGACCGATTTTAATTTAAACCCTCGCCGCCGTTCGGTAACGTGAAAAAAAAACCGATGCAATATGCGACGCTCCGGGTTTTATTCCGGCGAAAGAGAAATCGCGGCGATTTTAATAAATACGATAATTGCCGGGAAAAAAGGGACAACAAAAAGAATTGAAACGGTCGCGCCGTTTGTTTTGTCAAGTCGGGAATTGAGGGATAACTTGGCAAATTGACGGTCAACGTTTTCCTTGCAGGATTGAATTTCCTGTTGTGTGACTCAATTATTTACCGCGCGCTCGCGATATTTTCCCGTTTAAGGGAACGGTGGGATGTCGGGGGATTATCCTTTAGTATCCATTGTTCCGTTTTTATTGCATCTCGCCGTAAACCTTTGATTTTTACCCCACGATTCCCTCAAGGCAAATGTCGGAACTCGGTCCCGGTTTCCGACTGGATCGATCCGGAGACAAATGTTATGAATCCGATACGATGGCAAAACATTCTAGTGTGGGACACTTGGTGCTTTTAAACATTTATGTGGGCAATAAACAAACATGAATTCCAGGAGTTTGGTTCGGTTTAGTACGGCACATCGATCAGCTGGTACTAATGAGTGTCATAAACCACCGGGTGTCAGAAAAAGGCCCGGTTGACCATCAAAAATCCTTCTGGGTATGGTTGGCAAGAGGCGGGGCGAGTATTTACACCGCAGGCAATAAATATATCCCAAACAATGTTTTGTCAGACCTAAAACAACTTCCTTAATAGGGTGCACATTAACTTCTCCTTTTAGTGCATCATCTGTTGCAGATAAATCAGGATTACAACTGTCAGCAACGTTGTACAACTTCCCTCTACTATATCTTAATAATTTTTACTATTAGTGTCCCCAAAAACAAAAGCCGTTGCTCTTTACCTTATCTGTAGATAAGCGGGGAATATTTTACGAGATACAGCATCCTATCTAATCTCGAGTTCGACACCTCAGACAATAATCATACCGCAAAACCAATAAAAATTAATTATCGCCAGGCAGATAAGGAAGAATATGTTGTCGGGTAAATAATTGCGCGGCCAGGAAAATTTACGAGCCCCCGCGAAATTAAATTTCCATATTATGAGAGATTTATAATGGATGGCGGGGCGGATATTGCGAAATAATGCCGGGGAGCAAATTCCTCCTTTGCAACACGTCAGAAACATATTAACCGGTTTGATGTGACTCGCGAAATTTTTCTCCTGGGGCCAAAAGATTAATAATATCGGTGTATTAATTGTCGTGGAAAAAGGGCAAGATCTACGACCGTTAAAAGTTGCAGCCAGGTAATTTGTGCGGCTGCGAATACCACTAACTTCTAATTATACATGAAGTTTTCATTTCTGTAATCACCTTAATGGGTCACTAAAATTATTAACGGCGTCTTTTGTCTGATTAATAGTTGCGGTTCAATTAAAAAGAGAAACAAAAATAAAAAGTGTTTTGTCGCAGCTTGGATTTTATCATTTTTAACGTACAAAACCGTTTCGTGCACCACGCCTTTATGTATTTATGATTTTTGACGAGATCTACAATCATACAAGTGTTCCGAGTGCGAAACACAAATGTCCTAGACTAAAGACACACCTTGTAATTTTTGCCAAGTGAATAAAGCACAAGACGTGGTGTTTCTAACTGACTCCAGTCGCGAAAATAAATCTCGCTTCTTGTCGCCGGTCTTCGAGGTCAGTGTGTTTGTTCTTTTTGCAGCACGTACGATTATTACATTGTTTCTCCGGTTTTTATCAACGACGAAAAAAAAATCCGCGACATTTGCTTTAACTGCGATAACCTTTGGATATGACGGAACGTTAAGCTTTTACGAGCCAGCATATGCATGTTATTTTTTATCCGAAAAATGTTATTTGATAGCGTGTAATTAGTGGACGTCAACTTTCTTATGATATCCGACCCTAATTAGCCTTAATTACGTCTGAGTACACTCGTAAATTGTCTAGTTTGAAAAAATTAAAATAAAATACACCAGTCTGGTCTCCCCCTCGAAAATTTAATAAAAAAACTCTTCACCCTCTTCCTAAATTCGATCGAGAGCCTTTTATCCGGCATATTCTTGCGGTTTTCTATTAATCATTAGTGAGGATTGTCTTTTCTCGTTCTCCCCCCGGAGAAATTTATTCACCCGAAATTTGAAACTAACTCAGATTATAGTGTTTGAAGCCACTCCCGCAATTTTTTCCATTGGCATTTTCGGCGTGTGTCACTTCGAATTTGCAATTTAAATTGTGGCCCCGATGCATTTTATGATAATTAATTGTGCTTCTGCGTTTCGATACTCGTTTGGGTCTCATTCTTTTCTAACGAGGCGCATTTGTATGAAAATGCACGGCGATAGGGGAACATTAAGGACTGATGGAATATTTAGCCCGTGTAAACGATGACGTTCATCAGGATAACGCTTTATTAAATCAGCAGCGAAACATCTCCGTTTTTCTGAGTTATACCGATGGCAAATTGCTACCGTAAAAAATTGCACGCGATTCAAGTTATGAACGTATCAAGGTCGAAAGTTAATGCGATATTTTCGTTACGGAATTTAAGGAAGAACTCTTCACCAGTTAACAAGAGACGTACACGTCTGATAGAGTAGTATTGTTGTCGGTAGTGTTCATCCCCCCATACGACAACACTTGCAGTTCCCAATTCCGCGTAAAAACAGACTTAAACCTGCCGTGTGTTCGTTCCCCCTTGCCGGTGATAAACCCCTTCAAGTTTTCCACCCTTCCGCAGACGCGGAAAGCCTCGGGTCATGTCTGCGTTTTCCCCGTTATACGTATGTAATCCACATGTTATGTATGTGCGTGAATTAATGTTTGGTTGACGGTTGACAGTTATTGCCAGATTTAACCGGTCCCCCGTTTTAACTCGATACGTCGACGCAGCGTGTTCTCTTCGGGCACGAGATAATAACGCTAATTAATTTTCGACTAATTACAGTTTTGAGACGGCCCCGATGGAAAAAGTCCACATTCGAGACGGAATCAAAGGACAACGCGGCGCGTGTAATATGAAGTCGCAGCACACAAATTGGGTCGGTCCGTCCCCTAATTAGCGTCCGGGTTTATCGAGTTAAAGCGTCGATTTGTCCTTTGCGGCTCCGTTGTTTGTCCGGACGAAATCTCCACGAAATTGCCCAAAGGAAACGCCGATTAATAATTAAATTTATGGCGGGATTCGTCGCGTGACTGATGAAACATTGTTCCCTTCGCCTGGGCACATTTATTTCCACCGGTCCAAACCTAAGGATCAACGGTGGAACTCCCCGAGGTCAAAGCGTATTACTCTCAAAACGTGTGGATTGTTTTATTCGATCTAAAACGTAGCGGTGAAAATGGATTATACGAAACGAAAATCGAATGAATAGAAAACGTCTCCGTTAACTTTCTAAATGGAAGGCAGTTTGCGGGATCAACAGGAGGAATTAGCGAGTCGATAAGCCAATTAACCGCGTCTCTTTCCCGTCAAAATTATTTACTTATGGTAATGCGAGACCGGAGCGAGTTGCCGGTGTTTGCACGCGTGGATCGCGCGACTGCCACGGAACAATCGCGCCGTCGAAATGGCCGAAGTGAATTGGGTTTATTGTCGGCGGAGTGGAGTTGCGAACAACAATGCCGGGGGATTAAGACCGAACAAAATGGACCCGATGGTTGCGTTAATTCCTTGTAAAATCATTACGCAGTCCCGAAGTCCTCGTCTTTATTAAATCGCGTGCATCAATTTCCCGTCGTCCACGACCTCTAATTGAGCAGTCTGCACATTATCGCACTACCACGTTCACGGATGCCCCTTCCAAGCATTCGGTTTTACGACGGGGCTGTTCCATTTGCCCACGCAACCGAATGGTCCAAGGAAATTTACAAGGGTTTCCGAAGGTGTTCCTTATTAAACTTTTTATGTGCTTTATTGCCCAATAAAACTAACCTCTTATTTAAATTATGGTCATAATATGGAAAAAGTGCATTTCTTAGAGTCACACACATTGTATACAAATATTAAAGGAGTTATTAAGATGTTATCCCATCGACTGCGCCAGTTTCAAGTCGAATAATCTGCCGCACAAATCTGTAATGTATTCTGAATGTACGATGAACTTGATTGCACTTTGTAAGATTAATATAATTTATCTAAACAGTAGGTATTGTGTAAGTGGCCCGTAAAAGCTCGTCGTAAAGACCTAAAACAAGCGCCGTTACCGTCCAATAGTGCAACAAAGTGTATAAAGATATGTCATTAACGGTTTTACGATGGCACACAGCCACACCGTCACTTTGTAGCCGACACAAGAATTCCTCATTGTAAAATATGATTCGATCCCGATTCAAAAGCCACAAAGGCCGGATTTAATGGAAAAACGTATTGGTTCCGACGAAGGGCCCTCCAAAAAGAACGAGTGCAAGCTGAGGAAAAAATGTTTGGAGCGCATCGATCTATTGTGAAGCGAAAGCCGTGTCGGTAATTCTAGTGATGTTTGCACACCTCCGGTTAACTTGCGCCGTGATGGAAGACAAACACGTGATTAACTCTCGGGCCATTTTTAATATCCACACATTCCGGAGTTAAGCGTGGCGGACGATTTAATAAACCGTATTTTCGAAAGTTTCAAGTCGAAACGTTCTAGTGGGTTTTGTGTACACTCTCGAGGCTTATTGAAATTGATGCTCCTGAAGGAGTTTCCTTTTCGTTCGTTGTTTCTTTTCCGGTCTTGTAGATCGACGAGAGGACGCGAACTTTCCTCATGCCTTATCTCGCTTGTTTAATTCAGCCGTACCGTCCAAACGAACGAGATATGATTGTTAACCCGGGTGGATTTAATGGAACGGACAAAATACCGCCTCGTAAAACTGAAACTTCATTAAATTAATACACCCTCCCCGTTGCAGCCGTGAAACTGGCGTCCGTGTTAACGAGATTATGAGCGATATTTTTTTTTGCCGAAATAAGATTTGCCAGCTTCCCGTCCCGTCTTATCACGCCGTCTGTCGTTCCGATCTTTAATCCCCGGATTAGGATTGGTACGCGTAGGACTTTGTATAATTAATTTCGGGCAAAAATTAAGAGCACTCCGCTAAATTGCTCCGAAAGCCCTAATTTCGGATTCCTGGAAATGTTGCCTCCAAAACGATCCTTAATTAACACTGGATATTAATGTATAAAATTCAGTCAGAAAATAAACAAAAACCGGTCGACATTTTCCATCTCCATGAGAGAACACAAAGCCGAAAAGTTATTTCATTTTGGGAATTGGGGGACACCGGTTATTTTTTCGCGCGTCAAACTTTCCTAATAGATCAAACATTACGACTTTTGAATTTACACCTACGGTCCCGCAGGAGTCGCGCGCGATAAATCGACGCCGGAGTCAACAAATTTCCTTTTTTCTGGGGGAGGATTACGAGCCGCTGCCGGGCGTTATTTAAGCGATTATCCCCACGGAGGTCCTTAAAATATGAGCGACCCGTAAAACTGCCATAAAGGATGGCCGTTCAAAAAAAAAACTTGGCCCGTAAACCAAAAATGAACCGCGGTGCGTGGCGGCGACGTAAAAATATTACTGCATTACCTGCAACTGGCGATAGCTTCGTCACAACACACCATCGTGATTTCCACTGGAAAAACAAAAACAACAAACGTTTATGTTATGCAGTCAAAACTAAGGATTCAAACCGCTGCCAATAAGTCACGTCACCGATTGTTTTTTTAATAAAATCGGCTTACTGCCCTGTTTCTTCCCTGTTTTCTGTGTATTCAACCTAAGCAAACAATTGTACAAATAAAATCAGTCTACATTGCAAGAGTTTCAATATTTCTTGTCCAGAATATATTTGAAATAAATTTCTTTTAATTCCAATGTACGTCAAAATATACTAATATACTTACTCCTAATTAAAGTAAAACTGTTTCAAAAGGAAAACTCAATCAATAATATTTAAGCCATTAGAATATTGACTCGCATTGTGTTTCGTAAATTTCAAGTGAATGGATGAATACAAAATGTGAGGCTCTGAAACGTTGATAGAATGAGAAAAAGGTCCGAGAAATCGCCACTCTGCAAAATTTTAATACGATAAGATTCGTCTTTGAGCACAGAGAACGGGCTCGCATCTCAACAAGATCCGACTGGATAGTTTAAAGGGTTTTATCGCGATATCCGAAATGAGTTACTTCCCCTTTTTTCTTCTTCGAGTCCAATAGAACAAGCTGGAACGCACAATAATTCCGTCAGTCGACAACTTTCCGCAGTCATCGACAGTTATTACGGCATTTTTTCTCGTTGTAAACCCAATGTCGTCGTAAACCGAAAGTCAGCTGTTGGTGGGCCAATAAAAACTCCTTGTGCAGCTGAGAAATTTCTCTTTTCTTGTAGATTGTCGGTGACAGTCGAGCGCCGCCCCGAAAACCGGGGGCACCCCTGTAATTTATCGTGTACTGGGGGTCCTTACAAAAGAAATGCCACCATTGTGTGGTGTAGAGTTACGCAGAAGACGATTTTTTCCGCACCGTAACACAAATGCGAAATATTGTTCATGGTTCGGAATCGATTATCGACTAAATTGTGTCACTAATGTTATAATTGAAAAAAACAGTGAGATTAACTTTTGCCATTATATTCCATGATTTTAATTAGTTTCCATCTGGCTGGGACTTGAACAAATATTTGATCTGAAACGGTTTTATCATATAGATTTGAAAGTCGAGTAGTTTGATTCGTCCTGGGACAACCTCAATATGAATACGGACAAAAATTACATTCCCAGTTGAACGAAATACAATTGGACTGGAGTTCCGAAAAACGGTACGGTTCGTTTTTATGATGGGACATTCCCAGAGGTATTGACATCAATCGGTGTGATAAAATTATTGAATTTTAAAAAGCCAGGTAGAAAACTAGCCGACAATGAATGAGTTTCCAGGAATCGGAATACTTGTAACCAATATCGTTGTGCAATGTTTGCTAATTGTTGATAGTGTCTTGCAGAGTGTCTTCGACAAACAAAAGTCGTGCTTACGTGTTTGTCTCTGGAGTGAAACGTAGTTATCAGACAATAAAACCGTGATAGTGTTTGTTAAACAATGCAATATAGATAAGGATGTAGTTCATCGCTGAAATTTATTTATATTATTATTTATTATTTATGAGGCGCCTTTTGTATGTTTCTTAGAACGCGAGTCGAGCATTATTTCACTTTGCTGTGACACATACATAAATAATTCAACGAATCAATCCATCAAAACGCGAAGATTAATTGATTTGTGAGGATAAAAGGGCACGAGAAATTAAAATGTTATTCTTTCACCTGCACGAACAAAGAAATGAAAAAACCCCGTTTAATAAATCTGTCCGTCAATGTCCAAATTCAATTTTACGAAAGTCATCACAAACTTTCTGCCACAAACAAAACACTAAATAAATTTTAATAACATTAAAACGCATCTGTTCGATTTGCAACTTTTTTTTATATCGTTATTAACATGCGAATAAGTTTTAAAAGCACAACGGTTATTAATATCGGTTCGGTACGTTGAACAGACCGTATTATGTTTCATTTCCGTCGCCGTGCATTATCCTGTCGGTTGCCATGCTGATTTAAAAAAAAGTTTTTCGAAAATTAACACGCGGGTAGAATTGTTCCAGAAAAACTGGTTCTAGGTGCGATCACCTCTGATGTCATACGCCATTATCATTTTAAAACAGGTCTCGATTCGCGTTGTTTTTCGGTTAGGTCAAAATTAGGAACTTTTGTGTCATTAACGTTGTTGTTTTAATGAATTCATTATTATAATAGTAATAGTAATTATTTGTGCTTATCAAAAATGTTTTTCTACCTATCATTATTTGGCATTATTGTGTGATGTGTGATTAATCAAAATTTCGTGTAACTGAATGTTTGTTTTAGATAAAAGATTCTTCTAATTCAAATTCATCATTCTCAAAACAATATTTAATATCTAAGATTTGTAAACTTATACCACTCTTTCGTTCAATTCAAATGAAATTATATGCTATCATTTTTTAAAACTAAATACTCCAATTAATTAATTACTAAATTAATTATCGAAATATGTAAAATTTAAACTAGAAATTTACTAATTACAAAGAAAAAAAATTTACTAAAATTTTATCGGATAGAATTTTAAAAGCAAGGTGTTCTATTCGAAACTTGATCGATCCAATCTGTTGCTGAAGTTTTTTCATCTAAAAATATGCGTTTTCAAATGAACATTTGTTAATTTATTCATTTGAATAATAAATCATTATAAATATGTAATTGTTGTTTAGTACAATAATAATAAAATCCTATAATGAAATTTTCACTAAAATTCTATTTCAATAATGAATAATATTAAACAAAATACTTTTCATCCGAATAGAACAAATGGTTTTTAAATTGTTCTTAGCTAATGTATTAATCGAAATATGCCTAACAACATAGTACATACATATTAGGCATTATTAGGTGAGATTAATTAATTTTATCTAACCGAATGTTTGTTTTAGATAAGAGATTCGGCTAATTCAAATTTATCGTTCTCTAAATAATTTAAAAATAATAAACTAATTAAAATACATATAATGAAAACCAAAAAAATCCAGATATTCCACCCTTTTATACAATTCAATTGCAATTATGTCCCAAATATATTCTATCAATTAACAAATTTTGTGGCCTGATTTATTAATTAATAGAATTATACCAAATTCAATCGACTAGACACGAACGTAAAATTCACCAGCCATTAAAAACAGGAAAAAAAATACTAAAAATTCATCGAACAACCAAAAACAATTTAAAAGCAATGTTTTCTATTCGAGACTAGATCGAAATTGTTGAAGCTTTTTCGTCATTAAAATTCCACAAAGGTCTCTAAATATGTGTTTCGAAATGAACATTTATTATTTATTCATTTGTATCATAAATTATTATAAGGATGTAATTGTTGTTTCCTGCAATAGTAATATAATAAAATTTGAACAATTTTTAACTAAAATGTTAGTGTTAACATCTCACAAATTAGTCGGTGAAAAATTTTTACACAATATAATATGTATTATATCAAAATTTGTGTTTTATTTTAGAAAAGAGATTCGGCTAATTCAAATTTATCGTTCTCTAAACAATTTAATAATAGTAAAATAATTAAAACATATACAATGAAACATAAGAAAGTCGAGATTATCCATTTCAAATGCATCAAATATTTGTAATTAACTAATAAGTTTTGCAACCTTATTTATTAATTAATTGAAACATATTAAATTCAAACAACGAGATACGAACGCAACATTAATCAATCACTAAAAAGAAAAACAGAAAAGATACTATAATATAGTATAATATAATAAAATTTGGTCAGGTTTTCACAAAAATCCAGCGTTGAAATCTCACAAATCGGTCAGGGGAAACATGTTATGAAATAACGAAAATGGATTTTATCCATTTTCATATAAATACTTGTTACTACAAGGTAAGTTTAATTACCAAATGTATCATTTAACAATTATTTTAGTGGTAATTTCTGGTGTGAATTCTAGTTATGTCAGACAGCACAAATTTTTTGTTCGTGTTCAAAATTGAGCATCTCGATACCTTTGTAATTTTAAAGAAACACATATTACCATTAAAGAAGTGAAGTAATTTACGCCACTCAGGGATACAGAATTTTCGACATAATAGAGAGCAAATTTAAAACGCGTTATTCCCAGTTATTTTTTTGTGTAGGAATAACACACGCAACATTAGCCACGAATAAAAATCAACAAGGCATTATTTATCGAAGTGTTCGAAACTCGCCAATTTCGTTTTTAACTCGTTCGAATACCAGTTCTATTCACACACATAATTATGTGTTGTTGTTGTTACATACATATCGTTAAAATTATCGAATTGGGACGTGCACCGTATTTCGTTGGACTCGTTGCCAAGAACTGGTTACGAACTAGAATTTGCATAAAGAATGATAAACTCGCAACATAAGTCCGATAAAATGTTTCGTTCGTATGACAAGACGAAACCGTTCCCATCGGGCGTAATATATATATTTTTTTCCGTGTAGACAAGAATCTGATGCCGCAGATAAACCGATATCCTTTTCGTTCTCATCTAGCACGGCATCAAGATTAGAGTGAAACGTTTCTGCTGTCCGGAGTGGCATATTTTAAAAACATCCGTACATTGCCCAATTGACATTGGTCGTTCATATTTTGACGTGAGAAAACGCCGATGAATTGGAAGCAGGAAAGGGACGCACCAAATTAGTATGGCGTTTTTAGATCGGAGATTCCGTTCGGATTGTGCATCGACTGATGTTTGTTGGGCATTGACGTTTTGAATTATTCCGTTCGCTTATCCGTTCATCTCGTTGAAATGCCTTCCTTAATGGATTTTAATATGTATCTTCTTTTTTACAGTTTATGATTCTGTATTGTTATTTGCGAACATACAATCAGGTGATAAATTAAAAATTGTTTATTTTAATGATGACGTACTTTGATCAATCAATTGTTTGCCAGATAATTGATTTTTTTTGCGACAAATACCAGAGCATAATTTTATTTGTCTAGTGATAAAGTAGATCAGCAATAAATTTAATAAATGGATGTTTAAAAAAAAACATAATTTTATAATTTATAAAAAATATTTTCGAAACAGTTTTATGTATAATTTGTTTTGATGTAGGTCATGAACTATTAAGTAACTGGCTATTTTTTCAAGAGATTACGAAAACTAGTAATTAAACCTAAATACATAATGGTCGTTATTTAGTAAATTAACTTACAGATTATCACTATGCAAATCGCAAAGATTTATGTGTGTTGAAATAAATTATAATTTTTTCTTTTGACGCACAGTAGTACGAATTCTAATAAACCATAAAAACGATATAACAATAACTGTAATTTAATAACAAAACACAAAGAGTAATAAAAACAAATGTATAAAGTTCATAGTATGGTTATCGCAATTTTTTTTGTAATAGTAATTAATCATGTTTTTCATTTGTTAATTTAGTTTGTGCACTTAACGCAAAGATCAAGGTCCGATTTATTTATGTGACTTATTATCGAGCAGTCGTGACATATTGGCAATGGAATTATTCAACTTGTCCAATTGTATAATTGTCATTTATTTATTTACCTTTTTGCCATCTCTAAACTTGACAGATCCTTCAATAATAGAATTGTTATCAACCATGTTAATCACCAATTTGATCAGTCATTAAAAAAAAAATCGCACGTCACATCACATTTTACCAAACCCCCGAACCAAAAAAAAAAATTTGAACGTGAATTAAAGTCACAGTCGCGGAATGAGCGAGAAAATAAATCCACCACCGGTATTGTGGTGAGAGTACGCGGACGCGCGATCTGTAGAGGGAACACTGCGGAACGCACGCTGATGCAAACTGAACGGCAATCGCAACGCCACTGAACACGAAATTCGGTGCGCGACGCGCGTTTCGAAACGGAGATGGTGGTGGAAAGGCGCTGCGGCAACCAATTTCTTCCGGGCCGATATTTTATCCACGGTGTATACGGTGCAAATGTTTAATTAATATTAAACTTCCAATGTTTCAATAATTATTACACACAATAATAAAACTTTAAATGCAACCCTTAAAAATTTATTTTCATGTATAAAATTATATTGAAATTAATTAATATAACAAATGTTGACATGCAACAAATGAATATATCAAATTAAAAAATTAAATTAACAAGATTATAACGCATAAATTATACCAAAAAATTAATTAATATTAAATTTTATTCTTATTTTTTATTTTGACAATATTTATAAATTTATTATTTATATATGACTTTAAAGTTTCTCAGACAAATGTAGGAAAAAAACTATTTAGAATTAAATTCTCAGTAGATATCCATTTCAAAATAATACAGCTTCAATGTCACATCCTTCCTATATAATTATAAAAATAATAAATTCAGTAAATAACAGGGTAAGAATAAAAACAGAATATAACGAATAAATTATACCATAAAAATAATTAATATTAAATTTTATTGTTATTTTTTATTTTAACATTGACAATAATATTTGTAAATTTATTATTTATATATAACATTTTAAAGTTTCTCAGACACACGTAGAAAAAAAACATTTTAGAATTAAATTCTCAGTAGCAATCCATTTCAGAATAATACAACTTCAATATCGCATCCTTCCAATATAATTATAAAACTAATAAATTCAGTAAATAACAGGGTAAGAATAAAAACAGAATATAACAAATAAATTATACCAAGAAAATAATTAATATTAAATTTTATTGCTATTATTTATTTTAACATTGACAATAATATTTGTAAATTTATTATCTATATATAACATTTTAAAGATTCTCAGACACATGAAGGAAAAAACAGACACATGAAGGAAAAACATAATACAGCTTCAATGTCACATCCTTCCAATATAATTAAAAAACTAATAAATTCAGTAAATAACAGGGTAAGAATAAAAACAGATTATAACGAATAAATTATACTAAGAAAATAATTAATATTAAATTTTATTGTTATTTTTTATTTTAACATTGACAATATTCGTAAATTTATTATTTATATATAACATTCTAAAGATTCTCAGACACATGTAGGAAAAAACATTTTAGAATTAAATTCTCAGTAGAAATCCATTTCAGAATAATACAACTTCAATGTCGCATCCTTCTAATATAATTATAAAACTAATAAATTCAGTAAATAACAGGGTGGGAAGAAAATAATTAAAATTAAATTTTATTGTTATTTTTTATTTTAACATTGACAATAATATTTGTAAATTTATTATCTTTATAAAACATTTTAAAGATTCTCAGACACATGTAAGAAAAAAACATTTTAGAATTAAATTCTTAGTAGAAATCCATTTCAAAATAATACAGCTTCAATGTCGCATCCTTCCAATTTAATTATAAAACTAATAAATTCAGTAAATAACAGGGTAAGAATAAAAACAGATTACAACGAATAAATTATACCAAGGAAATAATTAATATTAAATTTTGTTGTTATTTTTTATTTTAACATTGACAATAATATTTGTAAATTTATTATCTATATATAACATTTTAAAGATTCTCAGACACATGTAGGAAAAAACTTTGTAGAATTAAATTCTCAGGAGAAATCCATTTCAAAATAACACCACTTCAATGTCGCATCCTTCCTATGTAATTATAAAAATAATAAATTCAATAAATTAACAGGGTAAGAATAAAAACAGGTTATCATCATTAAACTTTCAACATTTAAATAATTAATTAATAATAAAATATTAAAATTATGGGTTAACTAGGTTAACTAAAAATTAGTCTGATGTATAAAACTACTTTACATACTAATATATATTACGAATATAGACAAGCGACAAATCAATTTTCTAAATAGCAATGAATTAAATATAAGACTATAACGAAAATTATTTCAAGAAAATAATTAATTTTAAATTATAAAACTCATTTTACAGAATAGAACATTTAAATAACTAATTATTAAAATTTTAAAAATTATTCTGATGTATAAAATTACTTTAAATACTAATAGGTATTGCGAATATCGATAAGCACCAAATAAAATTTCTAAATAACAATTAATCAAACACAAGACTATAACAAAAATTATTCCAAGGAATTATTTAATATTAAATTATAAAACTCATTTTAACATTGACAATAGTATTTGAAAATTTCTATTCAATGTACAGGAAACAAATTTGTTTAGACTAAAATTCATAGTAATAATCGAATTCGTACCATCACAGTTGTTAAGTCTTATAATAATATAATGTTTTAATGTTAATATAAATATTTTCTTTATAACTAGAAAATCAGTGCAACTTAACATAAAAAATACTATTTTTCTTAGACCAATGTATGTCCCCATTTTTTCCACAGTGTACACAGTGCAAAAATAAAAATAGTCCATCATTAAATTTTGAACATTTAAATTATTAGTTAATAATAAAATAAAGAATTTAAACTTTTAATTTATTTCTATATATAAAAATTACACTAAATATTAATGCAGCAAAAGCGGACACTGACGAACCCACCAGGCTGTTTAGTTATTAGATATGTCCGCTTAAAGGATAGTATAAATAATAAAACTGAAAAATATTATAAAAATATAAATAAATAAAAATGTTTCTTTATACCGCACACCATAATGTAATTAGTTTTATTTAAACATCATACTTTATTTATGTTTATTATATTTTTATTAACTTACACAGAATTTAAAATACTTGTTTGACGGGATTTAATAATTTTTGTTTAATTACGAAAGATAAAGTTTTAAATAATAAGTCGATTTATTAAAAAAAAATCAAATAAAAGTCCAACAGAAAACAAGATAAAAAATGTTAAAGTTTGTAACAAACCTTGTTTTTGTACTTTTTTATGCAGTGTTTGCTTCTTAATATTTTCAACTCAAATAATTTTTATCTGGTGTTTTATTATTTCAACCGAAGTATACCGTACGGAACTTTGAACAGCTTTTGTAGAGTAAGGTTTGTTACAAACTTTAACATTTTTTATCTCGTTTTTTGTTGAACTTTTATTAGAATTTTTTTTAATAAATCGACTTATTATTTAGAAGTGCATATTTGGATAAAAAATTTCAGATAAATTATGAAACACCCTGTATATATTATATTAAACAATTTTCACTGTTTCTAAAGAGATGTACTTAAATAATTCTTATATTAGCAAAAAAAAACTCAATCACTAAACGTTACCGATCGATACCCCAAAAATATTTTCAAACATATTTTTTTAAATAATAATGAAAAATTTTGCGGAAGCACCAGTAAAAATTATATATGACCAATATGTCGATAACATCAACAGTATTATCAACAGAACCCAATCACTAATACATACATATACGCATTTGTTTTGGTTGATTATTAGAGCTTCGAGTTTGTTTAGGGCAGATATTTTTAAAATGTGAGATTGAAGTAGTCCCGTGTTCGAATTCAAAGGCGTCCTCTTATGGGAAAATATTTTTCATACTAAAACCGAAATTCGGTATTAAATTGGTGAAATTGTATTACTACTGTCAACAAATATTAAATAAATTTATTAAATAAATATTAATAAAATAGAAGACTAAATGAATAAGTTATTCCATTGAAATAATTAATATTAATATTTAACGCTTTCTTTAATATTGACAACAGTATTTGAAAAGTTCTTATCTACCTGTAATTAGGAATGTCGACAAATAAAATAATAATCTATTCAAACTGCCTAATTTACATATTACTGATTGATAATTTCACAGTAATCTAAAATTGAATTCTGTCAGTTCCTGCAATTAAAGCATCATTAAGTGAGGCTCACGGTTTTTTGACTGACTTTTCATCGATTCACTTAATTTTTTGTACCAGGGAAGGAAAATTAGCCTTGGGCCGTTTAAAATCAGAACGATTAAATCAATTAAAAGTGATAAATCATTGCGCGCCGAACAGTAGAATATGAATTGAATAGATAACAATCTTCGAACATAATGACCATCTATCTATTCATTAGAGCCCCGTTTTAAAAAGCAATTGAGTTATGGGTAGTACACAACGCGTTTCACTAAATATAAAACGTAAAACAATATAACAATAAATCGTATCGAGTGGACCTATCAAACAATGCGCCCCGCAAAAAAAAAACAACAACCCGAACACACACAAAAGTGCTCCGATTCGTTCTCTAATTTCCAATTCAATGAATAATTTCCTGACTTATTTGACCCCGGCAGGCCGTGAAACAAAAAGTTTTTTTTTTTGAATAATAAAGCCATTGTTTTAAACGGGTCTCGTGCAACGGCGTTTATGTATATCGGGGAGCATTACAAGGTGTTATGGGTGGAAAAAACGACGGCCGCCTTTATTAGACGTTTGGATAACGTTTGGGCGCGGGACGCCGATCTAAATGAAAATTGCCAAGTAAAAAATTCCAAGCGCCGCCGCCACTTCGAATAAAACTTGATGGGAACTCCTCGGGGCTGTTTTTATCGGCATAATTTCAAGCAATTGGGTAATAACCAAACTCTATAATTTTTGTCCTAATAAATATCAAAGGTTTGGATTTATTTATGTCTTACATAAAAATAATAAAACGCGAAACGTTCATCCCCAGTCAACGTTTTATGTTCCCATAAGTTTCGGGGAGTCCCCAACACATGTTCTGAGACGCGTTAAAAAAAAGCGCCGCCCCGAAAGGTCCTAAAACCTAAAAACGGGTCGCTGAAATGCACGGGTTGTCCCCGGTTAAGCGGGGCCGGCGACAGATTTACGCTCGGCCCGGTGAAAAGAAACTATTAGTCCTGCATCCGAAGCCGATGATCGATGTACTCGGGAGAGAGAGCCGCACGAGAAAAAATCCCAAACACCGCGCGAAGCGTCCCAGATAAGCAGGAATTAAATTTATAGGTTTCGCGTCTCCGGGTGTTAAAAGTCGCTTCCACCCGGTGGGAAATTAGGGACTAGACGGCGAGATAAACGCGACGCTGGAAAATCGCTCTCTCAACGCTCCGTCAAAGGAAGAACTTTTTATTGTGTTTTTCCTGCAGACGCATCCACACATGCACACAGATTACCCTGCAAACGTTGTTATCAATTTCATCCAGTGCAGGGTAATAACGGATAAGCCGTCCTTTGACGCCGCTGAAATATGTTACACACGGAATACACAAACGCTTATCGCAATATCGATCTCGATGCCGAAACATACTTGTACTTATACTTGTTCAGCTGAAATTGTACAACCTTAAACAAAAACCACTCCGAAATGTTTGCATCAAAAGTAAAACGTTCCATTTTGCGAATCTAATTTCTGCCTCGCTATTTTTCTGTATATCAGTTTCCGCCTTTGTACTACATATGCTGCAAAAAAACTGTCTACTCACGTCCTTTATGGAGTTACATTACCTGAAACAAAGAGCAATCATGAATCTTTTTCTTTAAAAGTAAAAAACAAAACTAGGAACTACATCTATATATTAACACTTTCGCATTTATGGTGATCCATCTAGTTTCGAGGCGGCTTTTTTATCAATCCCTCGCGGGTTTCGGAACGGCCTTTGCCGCTTCCGATGGCTTTTCGTTCGCCCCGTGTTTTTTTATAGTGATATATTTAAATTACCTGCCATTATCGTATTTCATACTTTTATCTGTGCCCGCTTTTACGTCATAGAACAAAGGAGGAATGTCGGAGATTATCGATTTTTTAATAAAGATATGCAAACATTACGCGGAAAACATAGATCGAGTTTTCGAATTATTCGGGCGTATTTCGTTCCGTTCGGTGTTTTAAAACTGGTCGAAAAAAAAAAAAAATGCGTCATTTATTTAATTAATTCGGCCGGTGCACCTTAAGCACGGAGTGCGTCGCGGCACTCGACGCCTCATTATTTTTGACGTTCCTAATTGATTTATGGAGCGCAGGAAAAACGCGTCCGGAAGGGTTGATAATTAAAAATAATGTCCGCAATAATCGTTCGTAACAAACGGACGTCCAGCCATCCCTTTTCCCGATTATAAATTATCATTTTGATGACAACGTCTGTGTTCGCTGTAACTTCGCCGATATTAAATTATCGAGTGCTTCCGCACAGTGTGCAAATATAATTCCGTATATCGTCGATCAATCAATCTTCGTGGAGAGCAAACATGTTTTCCTTGGCGGGCACGCAACTTGTCAATTTGTAGCGTCCTCGAGACGACAGAAAAAAAGACACACCCGTCCACTATTTATTCATATCGCCCTCGTTAGCCGACGGGACCGACGAGCGACGCTGATTGTGACAATGTGACACAATGAAAAGGCGTAAGACGCAGGTGGCCCGGCGCTAATTGCACAGCAATCTGGATCCGAACATGTTTCAACGTCAGCGGAATCGCAAAGTTCCTTGCGAGTGTGTGTCTTTGTGCCCGCAGTCGTTATTTTTGACGAGGGACCCGCAATTAATTGTCGGACAAGAAATCCGCCCAGCCACCCCGCAAATCGATATTATTAACTTTTGACGGATGATCGGGCAAAATAACATCGACGTCGAATTAATTTGCTCAATTTAACCGGAAAAAATTGGATTAACCGTCGAACTTTGGTGCTGGACACGGAATGAAATAACGCGAATTTAAACGACCGCTTTGATCCGGAAGCCGGATGCAAATTTCGCGTCCGAAACACAATTAGGGGGGGCCCTTTGAGACATCAACCAGACCCGCCGAAAACCGTTGGCCAGGTGCCGAACACCAGCGCCCAATTAACTTCCGCCCGTTCGGGGAAACCCTCACGCGTTACATTCCGTATTTACTTCCGTATTATTTATTTAAACTATTCAGGTTTTCGGTGTTTATAGAAATCATTCGATGCGTCATAAATAAATAAATTGCACAAACATTTTTACATCAGAACAATTTGTATGATTGGCCCGTTAAGGATTCAATTGTAAAATCGCGGGGGTCGTTTCAACATCGATTTATTCACAGATTTCAATTTTGTCGCGCCGGACAAAAGAACCGTGAAAGTTCGGGGTGTTCATTGTCGATTCGTTCTGCCGAAATTACTCGCGATAATTACGGAGGGGGCAAGCGGGGGGAACGGAACGAAAGGATTCTCAAAACCGGGGGAGGAATTAATAATGCATTCGGCTGTTTTATTAAAAAGAAAAAATTCGCACAGAAACGAAACGGAGCAATGTTAATTATGCAGTTTTGTTATTAGCGGCGTCCGTTTCAGATTGTTTCGGATAACGACAAAAGATGGCAATTAAATCTTGTTGTTTAATGGGGAAATTAAAATTTATTGTGTTGGATTGTTCGCGCAGGGGGAGAGTTTTTTGAAACAGTTTTTGTTCTTCAATACTTGTAAAAAAATTTAGTCGTTATTTTTATTAAACACGAGGACGAGCTTAATAATACTATTGTTATTTCAAGCATATTCTAGCTAATTGGACTATTATAAATAAATTACGCGACCTGTTTGTTCTCTTGTTAAAAATGTGTTTAATCACTATAAATTACTCTTGTTTTTACAGTTTTAAACAAAGATTCAATTCTCAAAACTGTAATAACAGACTCCAATAGTTTTAAAAGTGTACAATTATATTTTTGATTCATTTTATCTTGTTGAGTTTTCAGTCTTATTAATAATGTATCAATAACAATTAATTTCAATTATTAAATAACTTTTTTAATTTATCCTATAAACTTTCAGACATATTTATAAATTTTATTATTAATCTTAATCTTACATTAAAATTAATTACTTTTAATTTCTTATTTGAATACTTAAAATAATATGTATTATAAAAATTTTGATTCTAAATTGTATCTTATTCTTATTGTATGTTATTCTTATTGTGTCTTATACAATTTTAAATTTATTTATCTCACTAATAGAATGATTAATGACAACTAACTAGTATTATTTTTAAATTCTTAAATTATACAGAGTGTTTCCAAAGTAAGGTGAAATGTTTAAGAGGACAATTCTTGGAATCAGCAAATTTGAACTTTTCCCAGGTGCTCCATGGGAATCAAACTTTGATTGAAAATGATGCAGCAGTAGATTATTAAATATCAAATTTGCCCGGAAGTGAATAATTTTATATTAAATTAACTCAAGAATCGCCTGTTCACTATTTTATCTTTCTTTTGGCACATATTTTTCTTATTTTTGTAAAAAATAAAAGCACCTTCCTATATGCACTTCCTTAATTAATTTATATTATAACCGTTAAATCTATGTGCAATTTGGACTGCAAGAATTGATTATTAAAACAAAATTATAATGACACAGTCAACTACACTTCCATCACTACATAATGGCTTTTATTTGGAAAATTTTTTCATAAAAATTTCTATTCTTAAATCAAAACTATAAGAAATGTATACAATTATAATTTTAATTTATCGTTTTTTGTAGATTTTCAAATTTATTTATAAATCTAAATTATGATTAGTTACAACCAAGTACTTATAGTTTTGCAGTTCATTTCTTGAACAAAATTGCAATGGAAATAAAATTGTGATTAATTAATTTAACTCATTAGTAATTTTAAAATCATAATTTTAATTCTTATAAAGTTTCTGATTTATTTATAATAGTAATTTAATTAATCATAGTCAACTACTGTTATTTTTAGAATTTTATAAGATGATATACGATATATTTGTCAGTAGATACACGAAGACATCATTCTTAAACAAACTTACAATAAAAGTCGACAAACTCCAATTAATCGTAACTTTGTTTCAGGTAATTGTAATATTAATTTATCTTGTCTTAAAATCTATTTAATCATAAGAAATACTCGTATTTTTACGGCTCTGAAGAATGATTTCAATTCTTAAAATAAAAGTGTAGTTATTAATCTTACTTATCTTAAAGAGTATATTGACAAATGTGGCGATATCTTTTCAAGCGAATCGCAATTGAATATTGTTCCGTCAAAAATCAGCTTAAAAGCATTCACACACAGAAAACAGGATACGAACGATAAAAGTAATCGCGACCGCATATTTCAACGCCCGAAACGACGGAAAACGCCAAGAAAACACCGTGTGGCAGTAGCAGTAACAAATCGACAACAGGGAACGGCCGAACAATAGACGAACACAACGCCCAAAGGCGACGACAACTCCACAACCGTACATGTATTTTTATTGTCGCCCGATACATTTTAATAATTAGAATCGATTCATTGAAAATTCATTCCGTCGTTAGTGCAGTAAGTTATTAATTTCCCTTTCCTCTGTCCCGGTGGATGAGTCCTCAAAGGTAATTAATACCATCTCGCGTTTAATCAAGCCGATGAACAGACGGAGAACAAACATCGGACGTGTAGTTTGCATATTGGGCATACTATCTAATTGGCGATCATACTTCCCACCTGCTGTCAGGTTTTAACCCCAAATTAGCCGACATAGGCCTGCGAAACGCCAGGTCCCGGTCGGCGACTGCAATTTGCATAGACTCCCGCATATATTCCTGATTTACCGGGGAAACTCCCCGGCATGAACCCGAGAAAACTACCAGCACAAAGGATGCCGGGACACTGGCAAATTGGAGAACAGGAAGTTGTGCAACAAAAACGGACGGGCGGGTTGGCTTATTTAAAATTGCGGTAGTTGTGCGATTAAATTTCAACGAAATAGAGGCGAAATTGGTTTCGGACGAGCCAAAGGGAGATGTGTATTAATGAAAATTCGCGTCCCCTCCCAGTGCCCCCCGAGTCGTTCAGAGCCATTAAACGATCCTAGCCCGGCATGAGAAAAAATGTTTTAAATATACATATATCGGTTCTCGCCCATGTTTGTCCCCTGCTGATACTGATACCACTTGTCATCATCGAAATTTAAAGTGAAACCGATACCGGATCGGGATTTATCGTCGTCGTGCACAACACAACCTTTTCGAAGGCCTTAATAAAATTATATGCGTCCCCGAACGACCCACCCCCGGATTGATCGAAATGCCGGGGTGCACATTATTTCCACTCAGCGTCCTCGACTTATTTCCTAAGTTGGGAATGAGGGAGCCTACGCGCGGGCTTAATGGACCCAAACTTTCGACATTAAATCGAAATTTGCCGATGACACACATACAGCGGCGGGGGAGGCGCACCCTTTGTTCCCGTTTATTTTACAATTATGCACATAATTAACGGGGGAGTCCAGTTTTTGTGTCCCTCATTAAATTTATGGTGCACAAGGAACGATTGTTTCGTTTCATTGACAACGTTTGTAAAACAGTGCGGGTCGTGTCGGACGGTTTTTAGTGGTCGAAATACACTTGCAGACGTGTAATAAACTAGAAAAAACTTTGGAGCATTGTTCCATTAGTCGCGTTTAGCTCTCGTATCTGCTACAAAGTTGGCGGACGAGTAAAAAAATTAATAAATCACTTTTGCAAAGTCATACTTTATATTTTTAAAGTAGGAGGCAATTACGGTCGCAAACCCTGAAACTTTTCCCTTTTCAAAACCGCCCCGTTTGGCCTCTTTCGTGATTTTTTCGCGCGCGTACTTTTCATCCCCCCAACTTTTCTATTAGTTTTTAGAGTTTTCACTCGACTTTTAATTATGCCTCCGAAACTTGTTTAATTTATAGGGTTAATTTATTACTTGCTAATTAATTAATTTAAAACCGTCTTCTATTGATGTAGATCTTCTTTCTCCGTGTAGTTTTAGTGTGTATAATTTAAATGTTATGTTCCACAGTTGTTCGAAACGAGAAAATAACGTGTCACAGTGAAATTTTCGCCTCCCCCTGTTTCGAGGGTTCTGGCATCAACATAATAATAAATTTCCATCGCAATAAACAGAGTGATTAGAGTCTGTGTGCAAGTGCTCGCAATCAATAACTGCATGACTTCGGGGGGCATTAAATGCAGAAACAACATAAAACCGACATCTGTTTGTCGCGCAAAACGCCACCCCCCTCGAGGCCTTTCATCGCCCCCAGGTCCGTTTTACCAAATAATAAACGAAGAATTCCGCGACAATAACAATAACAATCGTCGAACGCGAATTAATGCAAAACTATAAATTACAAAGTTCGTTGATTAACTGTTTATGCGGATCGTTTGCCGCGTTGAAACGTCGCCGTTGTGACAGTTGGCATTAATGTTCAATTAGAGCTCGGCAATTCACTTTTCCGCGTGTGTTAGGGGGGGTTGTCGGGACCCTTTCCTAACTCTAATTTACATGTGCCCGTTTTTTTAATTATTTCCGTATTTATGTTACACAATGCAGGCAAGATCGTGGAATTTCGGCAGGCCCGTCAATACATTCACCCCCTCGAAAAGTTTCCCATTATCGTGGCATTAAAAATTCAGCTGCGTTTGCATTGATTTATCCGATGCGGTCAGCACATCACATGAATTCAAACAACATCAGACGGAAAGTGCGTGTCGACGATGAATGATTAATTCGGCCCATTCCTTGTCTTGCGGGCTTGGCCTCTCGAAGCGGCGGTTTTTTTATTAAATCTGATGGTAGGTAAATGATTTATGAGAAATTTTCGTTGCAGTCCAGACCAGAATGGGGAAAAGTTTATATTAAAAACACATTTCGGGTCGCCCCTTGCGTTTTTATTTTTTTGAAAAGACCTCAGATGCACACGCAGACATTTCAATGGTTCCTAAGAAAACTGGGGGGCGAGTTTATTAGAAATGCCAATAATCCTAAAAGGAATCCATTAATAACGTCCAGAATTTAATCGAATTCATTTCTTTGCTCCTGTTTTCACTCGTTAATAAAACTGTGATTGCAATAATTAAATCGGCCAAAAAGCCCCCCGTAATAGATTCAATGTTCAGAGGCAGAACACATAAAAACGTCCATCGGATAGGTAGAATTTTCGATCACGCATCCGCTTGACATAAATCGCCTCTCCGAATTGTCCCCGAATAATAATAAAAAAAATGGCGCGCACAGAAAAATTAGCGACCGAACAAAACGGGTCAGCTGCGAAATCTGTGCGCGTGCACTGTTCGCTTTTATGGCTTTAGGAAATTGCGAAGGGGCCGGTTTTTCGTGACAATAACGTATAATTCATCCCCCGGTGGGGATCATCGAACGTCGGCGCGTTCAACAGCCGCGTAATGATAAAAACGGCCCGACGGTAAGGTAATGTGTCATCGATGCGATAAGCCATGTCGGAAAAGTCATATTTTAGTTTGGGTTGTTTGCGCGATAATAGTTAATGGGGTACACGATTATCGCCCGGGTTGACAAGATCACGGAACACGGAACTGTTCTGTTTGTTTGTCACTCAATTAACACCGTGATTTTATATCTGTAGTACGGTTTTCTGATAGGTTGACTCTATTTTTTTTCTTGGGACTCCAGAAGAAGAATCCTTCGTATTCGAAAAAAATTTTTTCAACAAATCACAAAATTCTTATTTAAAATAAAATGGTTATGAGGATTATTTTGACTTTATTCAGATTTAATTATGTACAAGATTATGCCGATAGGTGAAATCTTTCATACTACTCCTGAAACATGACATACAGATTCCAGGAAACCATCATCAATAAAGTTACAAAAATATGAATGAATGAAAAAATACTATGCAAAGTATGTAAAATGTATATACAATGTACATAATTCCCTTCACATCTTTTTTGTATGTCCAGACCTACGACAGGCTACTGGGCCGGCGGTGATACACACCATTGTCCTGTTTCTCCGCCTTGGGGTCATAACAAACAACATTTATAATGACGCCATTATAGTGCATTTCAGCATTACTGAACAATATGACAACCTTATTCCCAATGAAAATGTAGAAATCAACCTATTTGATGTACCTGGACCAATCCAAAATGTTCTTAAATCAAATCATTTATTGAAAAAAATCGTATCTATCTAATCTTTTTCTTATTTTCGTTAAACCAATCCCCATCTGTTAAGATGTTAATCTTTTCATATACATACATACATATATACATAAAACAGCAATAGTCTGTCATCATTGGCACGTCCCAAAAGCTTCGCAATCTCATTATTTATGTCTTGGTGAAATCTTTGATTTTTGAAGTGAAAACTTCTTTAGTCGTGTTGGGCACTTTTTGGTAGAAGAAAATCTTATCTTAGACACTTTTTGGATGGGTGAAATCTCGTGCGTTCGCATCACCGACATGCTTATACCAGTATATCTGCAGCTATAGAGCTGATTTAGTGGAAAGTTCAATGTGTATATACATGTGCATTGTTGAAATCTTTTTTAGAAGAAAATGAAATAAGTGAAAGTACAAAAAGTCTAAGTATTGTTGAAATTAATGATGACAATGATGCAAACAATTAAAATAATGTTAAAAGACAAGTACATTGAAATTTAAGTAAATACAAATACTATCCATAAATAATATAATTGTATATTAACTGTTATTTCAATTGAATTGTATTTTTGATGTAATTGAGGCATTTATATTTTCTGAAAAACTTATTAACAATGCTTTTAATTATAGATAAACTGCGTGCAAAATTAATTGTTATTGTACTATAAAGTAATGATTTGTAAATAATTGAAAAATTTCACTTCAATTTTACTTTTTATTAATTTCAAAAAGTACTTACTATTGATTATAGCGAGGAGTAATTTTATTTTTCAGTTGAACTGAATGAGGAAATAACAGATTTACCAGCAAATTTGTATACTAACTTTTTCTTCTTTCTATTATAACTTTTTTGATTTTTCAGCTGAAGTTGCTCTATTACGACAAGGAATGTTAAATAAACTATCTAAATACTAATATGTGAAACTTCCAATATCAGAATTACTTGTACTGAAAAAAATACTCACAGAAATAGCTGAAAATGGTCAAAAATTGGATGAAATTTGATCTTTAATTAGCTCTAACTGATCTGATCTTTATCTTCCATCTGAGCTTTAGTTTAAATAATATCGTAAATTATAAGCATCATGATATAGGTGACTTGTCCAAATCAGAAAAAAGTATGTATTCTTCTTCAGTGCACCCAAATTAAAAAAAATTATGTGTAAATTTTTATATTTATATTCTAGACTACAGTATAATAATGTATATTTATTATAATATTATTTTTTTTCATAAAAGTTAACTTTTATTGAATGGATACTTTAGCATCCCTCCTGAGGTAAGAAAATATTATTAAACAAACAATCTGTTACATTATCTTTCTTGTCACAAATTAATAAAAAAATTAACTAAAGTAATAGGAATTACTCTCAGTAAATTTAAATATATATATTCAATAAACAACAGTCTTTTAATTAGAAAAAATATGAGAATCTTTTAAGTACACTTATTAAGTTTATTATCCTCTAAAACATCGGATATGACAAGATCAAGATCTAAACGAGGACAAAGGACGTTTGCAACAAAATCACAGTCTGATTTTTCGAATACTCAACACTTTTTTGTCGTCACGGCCAGAAAGAGCTCTATTCTATACGGTGCATTCAATTAGTAGAAATCGTAATGAAAATTTGGCATTTAATTTAAAAATTGTTGTTGATCCGGAAGCGCATATTGGAAAATTGGACAGGTGTTATTCGCGACCGCACACAATGCGCCTGGTGCACGGGCGTGGACTTTTAATCGCGGCCCCAACTTAATTTCCGTTTCGGTTTGTCCCGTAGGAATCGACTAATTAAATTCGACGGTTGAAAAGTTTGTTTTTGTGCACAAAGATCGGCTTTCAACGTACGCTTAATCGAAGTGGAGTGGGAGCGGAGTTTCATCGATAGTTTTCATAAAGGAGTTCGAGTGCTCTTAGATAAATTCCTTAATCTGGCGGAAGTTTGAAAAGGGATCAGTGTGAGTGATCTGGTATAATCCCGGGGCCATTTAAATATGTTTCTCGCCCGGATTCGTTCGAGTGGTGTTAAGAAGTTAACCCCGGGACCTCTTTTGTGGAAGTCGACAAAAGAAAAAGTCCGACACATGTATCGATATCGCCGCCGCCGCCGCCGACGCCACCACCGCCGAAAACCGAAGGGGGAAAAGAAGGATCTGGAAGCGGGCCGACCGTTCCCTCTTAATCCCGGCTCTGCGGCTTTATTAAATTCATGGTGTCAAGGAGGGAGATCCGCAAATCTGGAAATACATCTGTCTGGTTTAGTTTGATTATAACGCCACTGTGACAGGACATTTTTATACAGTCGGGACGGGAAATTGCTTATTGATTTTATCGTCCGTCCGAACGCTTTTCTGACGCTGATGTCTTTGTAAATGCGTAATAACATAAAAAATAAATCAATTACTGTTGTCGTTGGAGAGAAACGTAACACGTTCACACTTGTATTCGACCAATAAAATTGTTTGAATTGTGAGATATACTTTGTAAACGAATATCGTCGTCGTTAAATTACAACTGCGAGTTGAAGAGCGTCGAAAACCGAAAAACGAGACATCAAACCGCATTTTCGCTTTCCGAACGTATTAACAACGATTTAATTAGAAAAACCGCAGGATGGAGGCTGGAAAATTTTCTAAAATAACGCGACAAAAGCACTCGTCGTTGTCTCTGCCGATGCGGCACAATTATTTCGGATTTCGGTCTCAAGAACGGTCGGAGCTTTTCAAATTCGTATTCATTAGCGTCGACGACGGGACGGGAAAATACATATTCAAGAGGATAATGGAATACCAACACGGCTAATGGCACTTGGAGAACGTACGAAATACGCGAAATTGGTGGAGGAAAAAAAAATGCAACGTTTTCGTGTTTGACAATAAACGGTCGAGGGGGGTAAGATGGCGGAATGAGGGTTCGGTGGATGTTCGTCAAAAGCAGGATATTAAATTTAATATCTGATTAAACCGGCAACTATTTCGGCGGAAGGGTACAAATTCGACCGACGGATGAAACCCCCCGTTGCCAAGTTATAAAACATTTTTATCAAACATAACTACGAGCGATAAATTCCCGAACTGTTAATTGAAGAATGCTGTTCTAATTTCGAGAAAAGCTCGTTGAAAAGTTTTAATTAAGTGGTAATGAAAAAACTTTTTCCGAATGCTACAATGTGGCGACTACTCGAGTTAATTAATATCCGCATATTTATTCGTGCCTTTTATGGGTTCGGGCCGGATTGAAAAAAAATTTTAAACGACGCATTACAGCGGTAATTGTATGCAAATGGCTCTCCGATTCGAACACTAATTTCAGTGCCATCAGTGCACGGGTACGCGTTTGCCGTTTCGCATCGAATAATTGAAATTTTTAATCGAACGCACGTACGAACTTGTTTATAATTAATTTATTTCACTTGATGGAATTAAAATTAAATTTAACGTCATAAATACGCATTGTGTGTCCGCGTCCCGAATAAATTGCTTTCCTGGACTCGTTAAATATTTTCAATGGTCCCCGACATAAATTATCAATTAGCCCGTACAGATAACGTTGATAAAAAAAACATTAATTGGACCGACATCAAAGACGGGCGGCGAATTATTAAAACTGCACTGGAATCTAATAGATATGCGTGCACGGGTCCTGTGGGCCGTATCCCCCTAAAATCTGCCCCCGGGCCGTCGAGATGTGACTCACTACTTTAAAGGAAAAATTAACTGGATGATGCTGCTACATTATTTTCTCGTTTTAGACGCTGCCAGGGCTCGCAGCGTCTCTTTGATGGTCCTTGTGGGGGTATTTCATTGTCGGAAAATGGATAATTTGTTAGGAAATTGTCTTTTGGCCACAATAAAAATTAAAATTCGAATAATTTCATTATTCTTCTTTAAAATTGTTCCACGTCCTATTTATTTGTTCGTTTTTAAAATAGTTCGAGTCCGTGACTCGTATTTCTTATTTAAGTCTCCACTATAAATAAAATACTAATGTGGATTAATAAATTCATATAAAACTAACAGTTTATAATGGATAGAAAGCCATAAACCAATTAAAAAATACAGTTTTATGAATGTTTACGTCGTTGTCGTCGCGACGCGTCGCCCGAAGGCAGTAAATACGAATAAATTCGAAACAGGAACATAGTGGAGGCGGCAAATACGCGGAAAATTGAATTTTATTGTCAGTTTATCCGGGAAAACTGGCACCTGAGTCGCGAACTGATCAATTGGCCGTCGCTTATTCGCATTTCTTGGCGCAATTCGCGTCCGGGCCCCCCTCGTGCTGATGTTTAAGGCACAAACTGCCAAAGCAAACCCCAAAGCCTTGAGGCTTTAAATATTACACGACGTTTAAACTTGACTTGGAGGCCGTGCCACTCAGCAGCACTAATTAAATTCAAAGTTAAATTTACATACACGCTCCCCGTTTCTTTATTGTGAGAATCAATCGGGAAACTTTATAGAAAACTAACTTCCCAAACGAGCCTTAATGCATTTAATATTCAACTTTCCAAAGGAAAAACTCCCACTCGAAACTTTCGTTTTGCGGATAACAAGGAAATTAATTTAATCTGCGGCTCGCTCACGCGAGAGGCTCGGATGAAGACCTTGCGGTACACCGATCGATAAGTTTGGTGAAATGTATGTAATAAATTGCGGTTGACAAATTTGTACGACCATAATATATTAATGCGGGTAATTGAACAAAGCACTGTAGAAAATATACACATACACGCGATATTTTAAATTAAAATTATGCATGTCGCAATTGCCCAACTATCCTATTATTGAATAGCACAAACAATAATATTAATTATCTATAATTAACAATATGCTATGCAAATTTTAGACCATCATTAACTGAAACGCGATTTATCGGGCAACGATTAGATTTTTAGTCGAATATTAAAAGTGCATCGTAATGATCTCGATAGTGCATTAGTGGCGCATGGACGAGCTAATGGACATCAAACCCCTGGTGGGAGGAACGACTTTTGGTTCCGAATCCAAATGGAGGAAATGCGTCACGTTTACTAAGGGGCAGCTCACCCCATACTTTTATGTACTGGGTTGGAAACAATGTGGCCGAAATTAAACATAAATGATGATCTTATGTGTTACACTTGAATATCCACCTACAACATACAAACAGAAACAACAATACGAATGTCACGGTAACAAAAACGTTCAGACACACACAACAGAACAACATAAGTAACATAGTTAAACCATTAAACCATAGTGTTTTCTAATTTCACAAGCCAATAATAACGGTGATTTGCATAAATTGCGGATGGCTCCTAGACATTCTTCCCGTCGTTCTAAGAATAATTCCCGTTCGGAATTTAAATTGTTCCCGATTTTTCATTACGAATAAGCGGTGATTTATTCGTTTAATTAACGGCCCGGAGGTTATTTTTAAACGGAAAGAATATCACATGTAAGTTATAGATAGTGCTACGTGTACCCCACGTGTCCTCAAGACATCTGTCAGCCGAAAAATAATTTATTACGCTGGTGACAGACCATTACGAGGACCTGAACCGTACCATAATTTACATTTGAGAGCAACCACTGTCGTGTATCAATCAACCATTAGTAATTACCAATTATTACAAATGGAACAAGTGGAAAATGATTATTTCGGTGATTCAAGTAAATGAATCGGCGCTCCGTTAATTCTCGTCGGGGGCACAATGGGCAAAAGATAAAAAGCAATCGGCTTTTGATTTTTATCGTTGTCCCTTTGTCGTACACATGAAAGTGTGCGTCTCCGTGTTCGCTCCATCGTCCATATTTTTCCGTGAGCGGATGCGAGATTCGGAGCCACCGGCCCAGAAACATTTAACGGGCCAACTTTTTGGATATTCACTAATGGCACAGTCAAAATAAATCATGTGGCACGACCGACGAGGAAAAAACGAGGATGATAAATTTTCAGACGGTTCCCTCTCTATACTTTTCGTGGATTAAAAGTTCGTCTTGTTACAGGCTCCTATCAGATTATTGTTGTGTCACATCAAATATCCTTTATTGGCCAGCCGACCGAACTCCCAACGAAATATTGTCTTCGATAAGCCGGACGCTTCCCCTTTTTTTATCTAGACGTATCAATTACTCAATAATATTCTATTATATTACGAAGATAAAGATCGAAGTTTGTTTCGACGAAAAATAACAGTGTCATACATTTTATGTAGCAATGATTAGAAAATCAATTAATCCGAGCCGTTGAGAGGTTTTACGTCTGTTTTTCTGGCCTGGTTTTCCACAATGATTTATCAGTTCGGCACCGGTTTAAGGAACAGTCCGGACCATTACTCCGTCGCGTCGTTACGATGATTAAAATGTGTTTCTTGCCGGCTGAAAATCCAAAACCGTCGAGCAACAATGTCTGTTACTGTTCGGTTTAAATGAAATTAAATGGGATTTTCGAATCGAGATTGCGAAACGTTCGCGGAATTAAACGCGTCAGACGCGTTTCTTCTTCGTTTTTTTTTTTTTAATTCTCAACTCGGGAGGCAGGTGCATTAGTTAATGGAGTCGAAAATCGATATTGTCCTGATTAACTTATTCGGAGATAAACGGGACACTAATTACCCTCCAAGATTTTCCGATAAGGCGAACTCGTACCGGCCGTTCATAAATCATTCGATTAATATTTAGGCCCGGTAATTGCCTTAATCACCGTCGAAAATTGATTGTGAAAGGCCACGAATCTGTAAAAATTCACATGTTCAAACAGACAACAATAATACCGGGGTCCGTTTCAATTTGTCCTGTTGTTTTATCGTTCCCGTCATTTGTCTCCCGGTCCGAAAGTGACGCGATGCTGGGGGAGTTTGTCGTTCCCGTGTTTGGTGCAATCGCATTACCTCGAGCGACAGATGTGTGGTTAGTCCGAGCGGCTTTATCAAATGACGTTAGATCAGTTACTTTGACACCCAAACTCCAATCTTCTGGGGACATTAAAAGGTCGAAAACTCATCGTAAAATCCTCAGACCCGAAGACAAAAATTAACGCTCCAGACACCGTTTAACATATCGCGAACAAACGGTGACTGATTGCACGCTAAACTTTTACAATTAATCGCCCCAAAAAGTTCACAATTTCAGTTGTGCCATTGGCCCATTGAAAGGGTGGATGGTGCGTTTTACGATTGGGTTAATTAATCAAGGCGTCCGGAAAATTAACAGCGCGAGCGCCCCGGGGCGTTCACGGTGATTTTATCGAATCTATCGACGGGGAAACCGTTTGTAAATGATTAATTGGGTATACGTGCCGCTTTTACTTACTTTTGCCCCGATGAATGTTTTATAAGACGGGTTTCGACCCAAAAACTACCGCCGTGTTAAAAACAATTTGTAGTCGGGGAAAAAAACGGTTGATTTCTTGGTTGATTTATATTAATTGTACGTGATGGAATCGAATAGATAATTCACTGGTAAAATTCATATTCATATTCGACACTGTGGATGAAAAACGCTAGGTAATTTCCTATCCCCGGGTTCCGATTCAGGCGACAATAACGCGCCGACGAATTGGTTCGTTAAGGCCAATAAAAAGACGCTCCCGCAGAAATTGAATGGCCGTCGGAGAGAAAAAATTGATGATTTATTTTTATACATGGCCCCCGTAATCGGCTACGTTTTACGATCGCGTATCGACTACTGATATATGGCAGGACATCAAAGGATGAAGTTTACGTTCGCTGATGGGGCGGTTTTAATGATTTTATTTTATTAGTGTTGATTTTTACGTAAGGGTCTGTTTGTTTTTCGTTTCGACTCCATTACCTTTATGACTTGGATCGTACGCGAAAACTAATTGGAATTGAAAATGGGTGTAAATACTGAAAATTAAATACGAAAAAAATGCCCATATGTTCCACGGCTAACATTAATTGATTTATCAAAGTCGTAAAGAATTTTACGGCCGCCGGGGATGCTGTCGGTCGACTCGAAGGGGGTGTTTAAGACAACTTTTATTGCCGTGAATAATATCTATTTTTGTGCGATTTTATCGCTTTTCTATTTGCAGCTTGGTCATCAAAAAAAAAAAAAAAATCGGGACCGTAAAAATCAGAAGTTAACGAAGATTTAAGGAACCAACGTCGCGTTTCATACGTTCGTTTTGTCTACAGACTGAGATAGATTGGTTAAAGTATAATATTGAGCCATTTATCGAAGATATTAGTACTCAGGAAATTAAATAAAATTCATATGATATAATTTTGACTAAATAATTGCCAATTTTCAAATCAAGTAAATTAGTCTCATAATAAAAATTAATAAGTCTTTTACTTTTTGACATTTTAAAACATTATATTTTACAACTCATCTTTCTAACACTAAAGATATGTTATTTTTTATCTCGTTTCCTGTTGGACTTTTATTACAATTTTTTTGATAAATCACCCAGTATAAATCTCTATTTGAAAAATTATAATGTACAAACCAAAATTTCGGCTCAGTAATAATATACTAGATATAATTTATTTATATACAGTATGATACACTTGAAAGCCTTATACAATTTGTAATTTTGGCCCGATTTTAAGAAACTTTTTTCAGTTGTAGTATTTTCAAGTATGAAAATATGTATTTACAAAATGTCACGTTTTTGGATCCCAAAATCAAAACTTACAGGGTAGTTTTTAGGCATGATAATTGGGAAATTCGAATTAGTAAAGTTATAAGAGTATTAGTATAAGTAGATTATAATTATTATAGAATTATTAGTTAAAAATTCATATATTGTTAAAAAATTAAATAATTTATGCTGTATTTCAAAAACTACTTGATTAAAAAATAAATTCATAAGAAGAATATAATTTTTAATTTTTCCACAGAATTAGAAATATGCATAATTTTTTATAAAATTTGAAATATATTCATGTCAGGGGATGTTTTATCCAGGGTGTGGTTATATTTGTTAAAAAAAAATTGCTGTGGAAAATTTGCTTATAAGATTTCTTCAATTTTCGTGCCTAAAACATTACATTATGATTTTGGATCAAAAAACGAAACATTTTGTGTACAGAGTGTGTCATAACTTATCTGAATTTTTTTAACTAGATATACACTTCCAAATAAGTCGATTTTTCAACAGAAAACGAGATAAAAAATGTTAATGTGCAGTTTTACTTCATAATATGTTCAATTATTGTAACCCAAACAATTTTTATAGTATACCGTACGTACAAAATATCGAAATATCGATATCGGTGAATTGCGTGAACGAATCACAAAGGCTGCCTATAATCTGCGTCGCCGGGACAGCAGCAAGGAGGAACGTTGGAACTAGTGCGACGAAATTAGATAAAACGGGCCCAAGTTTGCTTGCAGGTCAATGGAGAAAACAGCTTTTGTAGAGTAAGGTTTGTTACAAACTTTAACATTTTGTATCTCGTTTTCTGTTGGACTTTTATTAGAATTTTTTTTAAGAAATAGACTTACTATTTAGAAATGCATATCTGGTTAAAAAATTTCGGATAAGTTATGAAACACCATGACTTACGATTGAAAAATGTTTGTTAAAACAAAACAAATTTTATATGGGACGCGCTGTTGAAACAATATTTTTTATTTCTCTGAATTATATTTTTGTTTCTAAAATATTAATGCTTGGTGGTAAAAATATTAAAATATCTAGGAAAATTAAGATGTATTAATTTAAATATAATAATTTAAACATTTTTTTACTTTTTTGTTCAACATTGGTATGGTCATATTATGAATGTGTTTTTAATAGTAAACAATGGTGACCATTGAGGTGTAGAAATAAAAGTATTATTGGTAAACGTGCTACTTCGGGGCTTAATATCACTTACTTTTCAGATTTTTTTTTCTTTCTAATATATTAATTAAAGATATATTTAAGAGATTTAATTATTTATCCTGAGAACATTAACCATATATTTAATTATTATACGGTGTCGTATCTCTTAAAATAAAACGTAACATTAAAAAAAAAAAATAAAACTCTATAACTTAAATTTGGCTGAACAGAAGTCGATAGATTTAGCATCAAAAGAAAGCGTATTCTTTGATCTATCGTGGATATTTCATACTTTTTACATCAGAGGTTAGAGAGAGAGACTATTATGACTACTCTATAAAATTGATAGATTTTGTGATGTTATTTTTTTGTTTTCCATTTTATTTCTTTGAAAAAAAATTTTATTCGAAATTATTATCAAATGCAGTGCAGTCAAACCGTCGTTAAAATCCTCATAACTATTAACAACGGAATTAAAGATTTCCTTCAAAAATTCAACTTCATTGACTAATATTGTCGAATTATTAAGACATTCTGGTTAATGAAGATCGAATTATCAAGTAAAATTTGCATGAAATTCTCACTCTTGAAGCTATTACAAGCCAATTTCATTTGAGTTATTTAACACCGAATTATTAATTTTTATATGTGTACAGATTTTGCGTCTATTCAGGGGAAATTTACTAACAATAAGTGTTTCAAGTCGCAGATGGTTATGCGAAAGTACATTTGCCAATTAGATTCGATAAAACCGTTGTTTATAAACTCGTGTGGTGAATTCTGTATCGGACTTTCGTTTTTGCGGCGTACAAATCCGGTTGTCACGTAAATCTCGAACTAAATATCACCGTGGCGATAATATCGGTGAACGCGGACGTACCAAAAGGTAAATATCGTGAACATTGAAACGGTTTTGCCGAACGATTATGGCGGAATTTATTGGCTTATGTGCGGCGCACATTTGCGTACTGTACTCGGTCAGTTAACACATGTATCGCCGATCGACGTCCTGATTTATTCAGACACGCCGCATTATTATTATTAGGGGTTGCGGCCCGCTATCAATTACCTACGCTCCGCCGTGCTTTAATTTTTGATGTCACCCGCAAATACGGTTCCGTAACCGTCCGTATATAAATTTTTGACCTGTATAAATCGTAACGTAATGCTAAATCTATACACACAACAATTAACGAACGAAACTACCAGATCGTCATTTTGCATGTGCAGCGGAATAATTAAACTGTTTCTTGTCGGATTTACGATGGTTAACAGTGGCTGGATATTTGTCGTAATAACTGCCTCCCTCCGTTCTGTGTGTTCGCATTATCATCCCTTTTAACGGACTGATTATCTGGAACTGCAAACATTTGCACTACGCCAAAATTCAGACGGGGATCAGCAAGTTAATCGAGTCAGTTTTAACGTCGATGTTTATTAAAAATAGGTTGGAGTGCGCGGTCAAAGTGCAAAATTTATTAGGCAGCTTCTGGACGTGACGGTTTTATTAACGTCGGATGCAAATGAGGCACTCCTAGCAAAAACCGCAAACTGATCCGTCATTTATTTTCTGCACGAGTTTGGTTCGGAATCAATGCAATCAAACCCAATTATACTCATTTCTGGTTCATAATTAAATCAGTTACGTTAAAATAATTCTACAACAACAAAAAAAAAATGGGGATGGTGTTTTAAGTAACGTGGATATTTCACGGGAGCATATTTATTTAACAGTGCAAATGATAAAAGGGTACAAAAAGGACAAAACGCTACAATTATCTCTGTGGAAGCGGGCACACACGGCGAATTAATTAGCGTTTAAAAAATAAATTAGTGTCGGAACGTTTTTGCGGCCTGGCCCGGTTAATGAGATAATTTTTCGTATATTTTCTCTCTTGAAACTTGCAAAAATACGTATCTTGAAGGGGCGTTTAAAAACGGAATTTTTACGGAGCCCATCAAACTGTTTTATGAGGACCAAGTCGTGCACTTTATTAATTCACATTTGTGAAATAGACTCGTTAAATCGCGGGACATAAATAACGCTTTTGTGTGCGTCACCGGCAGACAGTTCCATCTGTTTTATGAGTGTGCAGTAAAAAAATCGAGATAAAAATGTAATTAGTGGGCCCGTCAATACGGAACACTGGAAAAAATCTTTAGAACGCGAATAAATGAAGGAGCGTTTCGGGTGCATCGGGCACAAAAGATGAACGAATGTAAAACGACCAGACGAAGCAATTGAGTAAACAAGAAATCGAAAAAAAAAAATCGACAAAGAAGAAATACGAGATGGGTCACAGAAAATTAGGCGATCTCTCAAAGATTACCAGGCAAAACAACATATCGGATTTCAAACGATGTAAAAACCAGTTCAAAGGAACCTGAACACATTGCACTGTGTGTGTATGTGTGTGCAAAATTTAAATTGAAATCAAAATATGTAAATACGACACGCGTAATAAATAAGTTCCATTTGCATCGCAAATGCAGATTTTGCAAAATTCAGGCAATAAAATAATTGGAAACATGGGTGTTTGTTTGACGGCCCGCGGCGAAGAATTTACATTCCTTGCCATCGAATCGAAAAAGCCACGTCTGAAAAATTAAACTCCCATCCTTTGATTACAGCCGTAATGAGGACTTTTTGGTGTTTGTTCAAAAACAAAGGTCGGATGAAATTATATCCGAGTTAATTTAAATTTAAATTGAATTTGAATTATGAATCGTCGCAGTCGCGGAATTAAAACACTAAAAAATAATTATCTAGTTTCGAACGGAGACATTTCCAGTTTATGAGTATCCATATCTGACGTTGAATAAGCAACTTATAAAACTTTTAGAGTCAATAAAGACACGGGCGCATTTCACTCGACTTCTTCCTCATCTCCTCCAAGATAAACACGAACGAACTGAAGTAACCGGTAACTGAATTAATTAAACTGCCGCAAACTTATTTCATTTTTCTTTTTTTTTTTTTGGCCCTCCCACTTGTTTTTTCTTCATACGCAATTTCCCTGACCGATGGCTCAATTTTCTCCTGCCATAAATCCGGACGGACACCTGAAAAATAAAACGTAAGCCCGTTTTAAGTCCGTCCCGAAAACCAGACTGACAGGGATTGTTGAGTGGCGGACGCCGGAGAAAATTGCAAACCGGTGCTACGTGCACGGCTTCCCCGGAAAGTGGCAGTCGCAGACGCTGGACGGTTTCGTGTCGCGCACAAGAACCACCCGCTTGTCCGCACTGATTTATTTTGCCAGATCCGTTGTCGGGATTTCGGGACGAAAGCCCTGTCCGTGTTCAAGTTTCAATTGGCCACTTTGTCGGGCGAAAAAAAAAAAAAAATAAAACTGGACTGTTTTTCCAGAGTTGCAGTTGTAGTAATGGAAATGTGCCAGTCTCAAATCAAGTTGTTACGTGGCAGAGAGAAAAATCTAATAATGACTTCAAGATTATTCAGAATACATACAAGTAGCAGTTAATTACTTTGATTTACACATAAATGAAACTTTCCCAAGACCAAAACGGACAAAAAAAACCATTAGTAAACAAGTGATTTGTGGTAGTGTGGTGGTGTTCCGTGTGCAGATCAATTTGTATGCGTACCGTAGAAACTTGTACGTCGGAGGCAACAACATCGCATCGCGCTGATCCTAATCTAATTAGTTATTGACGGAAAGTTTTTCGGTCCAAAACTGTTTTATTATCGGCTCACGGATCTCATTAGCAGTGATCACTCGGCCGACGGTGGACTAAAGAACGGCTTAATTAAGGAAGAAGTGTCGAAACGGTACACGAACGGAATACTGGTACGATTTGCGCTTTTTTTACGGTCGCAAGTTAATTAAGTAAGTGTGTCGGAGGCACAATGCGGCCGTAATTTATTTTCTTCCAGTCTATTTTGCTATTTTAATGTCGATTGCGGCGGTAACGATTCAGGATTTACTGGCGGAAAATCGCCGTAATGGAATTGCGCCTCTCTCCCACCTTGAAATGTTAATTGTGTTCGCGGATTTTGTTGTCGCACGATAAAATCTCGAGTTCGGGCCCGGATAAATCATTGAATGCATCCAGGAACTCGTTATGTAGGAACGATAAGACGAAATCGTCGCCCGGAGTCCGTCACGTCCGACGATCGTCGTCGCCAATAAATAAAGAGATAAATCCGGAGGAAAAGCGCAAAATAACTATAGCTTTTAGCTTAATAGGACTAATGATCACTGTGTGTCTTCTCTCGGCTTATCTGTCTGGATTCGATGCCCCGCAGTACCGGTAATTGTCTTTCTCTCGCTGGTCGCCGGTCCATTGTCAGATTAACTCTAATTGCTCCGAATACACACTAGAAACGCCAAATCAAAATGGTGCCGTGCCTTTAAATGTATTTTTTAATTCGGCGTTCATATTTCACGGATTTGGCGCGGCGCTTTCGAGTGGCGCACGCGGTAATGGATTTAGCCAGAAAGGCATTTGCATTCGCAATAATGTTATTGCCTTCATTTACATACAGGACAATTATTTATGGTCCAGTGCCGGTTGTGGATTTTCTCTGTCCCGAGGCGGAACACCGACGCTGCACACTTCGTTCCCGGTGTAACGTTCAAAAACAGTCCAAATCTCTCAAGACAATAATGACACTAGTTTACACGAGAAAACGCCTCACGTCTAAATGAACTTGTCTACGGGCTGGAGAAAAAACGTGTCTCAATTTTTAAAGACGTGAATTAAGGGATAAATAATTGCATTATTGTATTTTTTACTGTAGCAAAACCAACTTTAATGGGGAGGAGTATGACCCAAAATACGAACAAAACCATTAGTTAACATAGGATTGGGAGATACTGAGATTAAAAATAAAACAAAAGGCAGTGAAAAAATACGTAATGCGTCAGAAAGAATTAATCCTCGGTATCTCCAAAACCATGCAGGCCTATGTTCATTAAAGCCATTCTTCATATTTTAGGCCATACTACATCCCCTTTATGCGACACTCTTTTAATACCATGTATGGTGACCCGCAGAATTCGAAAGTTTGAATGTTTTTTTTAGAGTCCCTTTTATAAATATTCGTAACTTTTCTAGCTTTAAAATGACTGAAAACAGATTAGATATGTATAAAAAAGATTTTATTTAATTTTATTTTAATTATTACTGATAATGTGATAGTCATTTATAAATGTTCAATAGTTAGGGATATTGAAAAAAGTATGTAAAAATTTCGTTATCATTGACTTTTTTATTATACCTTTTATAATTTTTCATTAAGTTCTTGTGATTTTCTTTTCTTTTTGATAAAAATATACACAACTTAATATAATAACATAAATCAGTAATTATTATTTTTCGTCCCTTCTACATCGAAGGTTATTCAATTTTTCTTGGGGTATGTCAGCGAAATTTTAGCACTAAGCTCTGAAAGATTCGAAAACCACCTCAACGAGTTCAAGCACAATCCCTGAGCGTTGAAGATGAGCATTATCGTCCACAAAAACGAAGACCTCGCCAATAGCAGCTTGAAAATTTGGTAGAATACATTAATTAATAATGTTCCTTGCGTATGTCGGACTGATTGTCGTGCCTTGACATATGTACGACCATTATAACAATTTTTTCCCATACAATAATGTCTAAAATTCTTGAGTCTTGGAACAACTTTTCTGGACCAGAAGCAAATTAGACGATTATCATTGTACAGCCTAATTCTGTTTTAATTGCGAGGAAAGCTCTCTAGGACCCCTACTGGCATTCTATCACAAATATCAGTCTTCATGTTGGGTAGTTTTCTTTAGTCCACCACATCTTGATCTTTCCGAAGCAGAGTCACATTGATAAAATCAAATACACTTTGAGGGAGAAATAACACTTTGTGCAACATGGAGTCTACCTGCGATTTTGACCTGATTGACTTCATATTCCAACATTCCAATTGCTCTCTCATCTGGAGTTAATTTACGTCTAGACACAACTATCCGAACAAATTTTCACAAATATCTGTGGAAACACTACTGTAATCAGTTATAAACTAAATGCACATTGTATTGTGTTAACTTGTTTGGAAACATATAAAGTTTTTTTCTTTTTCGTGTTGTTTTCATATAAATTAATAAAATATATTGCTATATATTCATTTGATTAAAGTGGATACATTTTAAATGATAAAAGTTTAATATTCGTTAAATTTGAACATGAGTATATTTAGTAAATAATAAAAAGAATACAAGAATAATGAAATAAAAAATTTTGAGAGCCGTAATTCACGAGAACAAACATCGAGAGTATCTTTATCGATTGTACAATTATTAAAGTATAATTCTTTTTTTTATGAATTTGTATTTCAGTTCACAGAAGAAGAAAAAAAATAGAACAACGCCGATATATCAGCCTGAAGTTTTCTAATTTTGCTGATGGCGAGGCCGATGATGAAATTATTGGACTATCAGCTCTGCTACTAATGCTGATATCGATGAATTAATTGGTCGAGCCCTAATAAACTTTTTATAATTATATGTGTTACTGTGTCTACGAGTTTAGAATATATGTTACATATATATTATAGTAAATATTAAGAAATGACAAGATTTTTTTGTTTGTTTTCTGTTATTCTTAATGCTTAAAAGTTGAAACATATGAGAAGACGATGAAATAATTTTCCTTTTACATTCAATTATTGATAGTTACCGACATTGGATTTGCATAAATATTATTTTTGAACAATATTTCGAACCATTAACATTTAAGACTTTTACTCCAGAAAAACTGTTTTTCGTATATATGGCATCAGAAATTTCTCAAAATGTAAAACCAATGCAATTTTGGTATAGGTACAAAAAATATTCATATAATTCGTTTGTGTTTTTGTGTGTTTTTTTTTTTGAAATAACGATGAAATCGAAAATCAGTTGAATATCCAGACACAGCAAAACAATCGGTGGAAAAAACACGAAAAGCGTTATTAATTGGCGCGGCCCATTAAGGCCGCCCCACTCGCTCCCTGTTTCTCTTTCGTCTGGCGGAAAAATGTGCCGCGTCCTAATGAGTCTTATTTACCGGAAGTGGCTGCGCTCGAAGCTCGACGACCGTGTATTTCCACGCCGCCATGAAACTGCGGCATTCCCGAAAAATCATGCCTGTCGACACGTGTGTGTGTGCACACGTCTCGGTGTTGTTCCGCAAAATCAATCAAAATTTCAGTGCGTAATTACGTACTTTAATTTTAGCCAATTAGAATTTCTCACATCTCACACCTTTATTTTTATTCGAATCTCTCTCTCTTTCTTTTATATATAATCTACCAAGATAATAATATTTATTAAACATATTATAAATATGTATATCTTTAAAATTAATTAAATGAAAATTAATTAATTAATTAATTATTTTTATTATACATAAGATCCTACTTATTTTCCCACATTTAGTGTAAACATATTCTGTGGATTTGGTGTATTTGCTCGAACGGCTATTTCATGCAGCAATGTGATATTTGCTCTTGTGGGAAATTCAATCATATGATTGTTGTTGAATGTAGCCGAGAGGCAACAATATGCATTTAATATATTATTACAATTTAAATATAAAATAGAAAAGTGCTAAATTAATGTATTTGTTTTTAAAAATTGGTGCTTCAATTTGTAATACAGTGAGGTGTAAAATGTCTCTCACTGATAACTTTTAAATGAAACATAATTTCAATATCGAATAAAAAATGTGGAAAATGTTGTCAATCTGATTCCAAACGTATTTTTATTCTCTATTCAATGCTATTCTGCTGGCTCTGAGTGATTCACTTAATGTGTGAAAGACCATTCAGTATTTATTACTAAAAATTCAATCTTCCTTCAGAAAATATGTATTACAAGCCAATATTTAGACAAGAGAAGATAGGTTTAGTATTTCGTTTATTTGTGAAGTTGTGCTTATAATCAGATGGGGGTAAGTAAAAATTTAAATATTTTAATTAATTTTAAAAATAGGAAATGAATATTTTATATACAAACATATACTAAAAACCAATTAATATTAGAAAATAAGGTACTTTATTGTGAAAATAAATTTCAATAAATTAACAATTTATTTCATATTTATATTTAATATATTTCATAAAAATATTAAGATTTTTATTGTTCATTTATATGTTCTTTATATTAAATACTATTAAATAATTTTGATAACCCACATATTAATATCCATTATTCTCCGGATACAAATTTTCCTAAAAATCAGAAACATGTGACTCTTAAGACGAAACAAAATTTCTTTTGGAACGACACCGTCTGGGGTTTCCGATTCCAGGATTAATTCGCCTCAAATATTTGTTTAAGGTCTGTCTTCTTGCGATGAACGCGTCGTTTGTTACATTGCAAATGATATAAGCAAGTTATTTTTAAACCTGACGCCGTTTTTTTTTCTTGTGGCTTTTCGACGTTAATTTGTCGCCCGATCTATTTTCGGTCAGTCGGCCGACAAATGACTACGATTTTAATGAGCCGATCGATGACAATGTTTTTTCTTTGGGCGTTAATACTTTCACATTTCGACGCTCTTTTCCTCTCTTCCCATTTTTTTCCTAGGAACGTGACTTGTTCATTCGGAAATATTATACGAAATAATGAAATATTAATTGAAAAAATTTCTTATAAATATAATTATCAGATACAATATATTATTCTGATATATTTATTAAAATTTTAACATAACACAATGGCGGGTTCGGGTGTCGGAATATCTGCTGACGTCTTCGGTGCTCCTTCCACCTCTTACTAGTATTGTTCCGTGTGATTAAAATGATCAAATGTTAATACTTTATATTTACCAGAGTTACCTTTGTGAAAAAATCAATCAATTAATTAGTTAACTTACCAAAGATTGATTCATTACACGGTGCGTCATTCGAAGTGAATAATTTGAATTCCCTTTATTAAATAGATTTAAAAATATTTTCAATATATTTTATTTTGACCAATAATATTATTTGAATATTTGCAACTCTAGGCATTACATATTTAATAAATATTTCCAGTAAACGCATTTTATATTATTCAAATATTAAAAGTGGAATTAAAATTAAAATTTTTGAATTAGGATCCAAATATAGTTATTAAATTAAAATATTACAATTGAAATTGTAATTAGAATTAAAACTAAAATTACATAAGATTGTGTATTATTAGAATATTAAAATTAGAATTAAATATTAAAATTGAAATTGGAATTGAAATTTGGATTGGATCTTAAATAATTAAAACATCAAAATCACAAATAAAATAAATTATACTGCACGTCTTTTAAAGTGAATAATTTGAATTTTCTAGATTAAATAGATCTAAAAATATTTTCAATATGTTGTAAAGTCAGTATTTTAAGGTTATTTTATTTTTTATATATTTAACAGACATAAAAATAAACATTTCTTTTCTTGAAAAATGTTTATTTCTAAAAAGAGCATTTTGTGGATTTGTACACATTTTATTTGGTTCATTCTTAATTTATTTGTTGCTTAGCTCTATAAAAGGTCTGGAAGATTCTTCTGAAGATCTTGCCGCTATAATAAAAAATTTTCGAATATGGCAATCTGATTCAACAAGTAGCCTAAATATATAATATCTCACAAAATGTAATAAGTCGCGAAATCGTGGTTGACAACGAAGACCGTTTTCTGATTATTTATGCTAGACGAAATCGCACATTCTCCACATCCAGGTTTCGTCTGTTAAATAACATCGGGCTGCTTGTAGACCATGGGCCAACGATAAGCTCCTATACACTACAGTCGAATTTTTCGTTCGTATTGTTTCTTCACAGTTGAGTCTAGGTTTAGACAGTAAATCTAGGACGTGAATGTGGAGAGAGATGTTATGAGCAATCCATAACTCCAACTGTTGCTTTTGTGGTGGTTCTGTAACAGTGTAGATGGATTTTTTTTAAAATACGTATGGAGATGCTCATATTAAATCGAGAAACTATGAATGCTCAACAATATCACTTACTCGGATGCACCGGCTCCTGCGTTCACTAGACTTGAAGTCTTGGACTGTCTTAAAAAATTTACACACGAAATCACCCGTCTTAAAATTAGGAGAAGCTTGCTAATGCTATGGGTCAAAAATTTATTTGTTCATTATTTTTATGTATGCCAAGAAGGTTGGAATATGTTAAAGCAATTATGGAACCGACCAAGTACTGATTGGGAAAATGTTGCGTTAATATTTTGTTATTTTTTTAAATTTTAATTAATTTTATTTTATTAATTTTCTCAAGGAATTTTGTGATATTAGTTTCATTATTAGTATAAAAGTTCTGTTGTTACAATTTTGTTTATTTTATGTAGGAGATTACATTATATATTAAAACTTATTATGATAATACATTTGTTACAATCTAATGCCATTGGTACCTAGAAATCGATCGATTTCAGCGATAACTAGTTGTGTTGTAAAAGAGGATAATTTTTTTACATATAAATTTATTTAAATATGTAACAATTTAATTGTGAATAAATTATGTATATCTTCGTAAATATAGCTTAAATTTAACTGTAATAAGAGGTTAAAAAATCATTTTCATTAGATCTTATATTTGACTTTTATAGAAGTTAAAATAATATAATTTTTGCTATCTGAGATATAAATAAAATAGTTTAATAAATGTAACAAATTTAAATTAAAAAAAAAATAAAGTATACTTACATAATATATGGTTTCGTAGCAAAATTACAATTCATTTTGTAAAAATTTAACATTTTTTTAATAACCCTTTTCATACCATTCATAACGCTTACACAATATTCTTGTTGGTGTCAAATGTAGTATTTTATTTACATCTAGATAATATACAGCTTTTATAACTTTTATTTTGTATCTCAGCCGTACCAAATAAGTACAGAAGCAACAGAAGTTTAGTCTACATTTTCGAGTTAGTTGTCTATTTTTCTAAAATTTATTATATTTAAAAGCTATTTCAATTGCTTCAAAATCCAAAGGCAATATGTATGTTAGGTAAAGATCCTTCAACTAAGCAAATAAGAAGTACCGTTTATGTCTTAATTAATTGAATGCCAGAGTCAATTTCCGTAATTTCATCTTTGCGAAGTTACATTGACAGACATTGGAAATAATTAGGGCGTAACACGCGCGCCAGGTCCGCGGGACGATGTTAAATAACAGGGCGATACATGTTGTGGCTGTGTGTAGGGCGCAATTTCAATAATCGAGGCCCGCATAATCAGCCGCATAAACTAGTCTCCATTACCATATAATCCCCCGCCATTAATTAGTAAACTGTGCCTATCTCTGACGCGCTCTCTCCCTGCGTTCCCGTTATCTTTATCCCGTGTGTCGTCCCGGCGACCCCGGTTCCCGTCGCCGGCATCCTTATCAATCGAACCTGCATCTCCTGTGTTTCGGTTTAAAAAAAAGATCGGTCGATTTGCATTCAACGAGTAATTTCGGACGGTTCTGGTGTCATTAGTTGATGTACGCACGCCTGGGAACGGAAATCGTGATGAATTAAGAACTTGTACGGACAATTAGTAGGAATTAATACGTTCTCGGCATATTAATGACGATTAATTTCAATGCATGTTATTCATTTCGAAAACGATACGAAACAGCCCCTCGAAAATGGATTTTAGAAAGTGGTACATATGCCTCGGTAGCGCAGTAGGCAGCGCGTAAGTCTCATAATCTTAAGGTCGTGAGTTCGATCCTCACCCGGGGCAGAAATCTTTTGCAAATGTTCATAAACTTCAAGCACCATCTTTTATTTATATCCCGTTGGAAATGATAAAGCATATTTTTGGTCAACGTCAAAATGAAATGAACATGTTTAATAATCGTTCCGTCCTGTCAGACAATACATTAATATTTGTGATTTCCATTTATGTATTTTAAATGCAGTGATACTGAATTAATCAGTTTTTGTTTGCATAATTTAATTAAATTTCGGAATAATACGAAGTCAACAACTTAATTTATGACACAGCTGACAAATTTATATTAGGCGCGACGTTTCCATTACATATTATCTAACTCTCAACTATTCGGTATCAGACACATTTTCTTTAATCGCAACCCCCATGAAAACTAAAATAATAACATTACACTTAAAAATAGGGAGAACGCGATTATGTTAATTGACGAGCCCGGGAGAGATGTACAAAGCAAACCGAATTGTTGCGTATAATCCCATCTGCGAGAATCATGCGTGGACGTTAATTTTTTGAACGCACATTCCTCATAATCCCCGCGCTTTAGGGGGCGACCCGTGTAATTCCCCCCGGATACGTTGCGTCCCCCGAAACAGATGGAGGATCCTGTTATGGGATTCAATTATTCAAAATGCCATTATTTAGTCATTTCTAGATTACCAGTTGTTCTCTATTATTGCGCCGTAAAATCATCCGTTGCCGAGAACAATTTTATTAACACTCGTTTCAATAGAAATTCCGGGAGTAAAATTGCATTCGCGTAGGTATTGTGTTTAACAAATAGAACATTAGCGTTCTGGTCGTAAAACGCGGCGATAAAAAATGTACGATTTTATCTGCACGCCACGAGATGACAAAGGGGATGACTGCGTCCGGAATGCTCATAAAACTCTTGCTTATTCAAGATATTAAATATGCAAACTGTTCACGATGGACGAGAATCCATATTTAAAACTGTTCAATGAAGTTTAATTCAATTTTGAGCTTGGAGCTTGTTAATTTTTAATCTTGCTAAAAGGATGGAAAACAATGGAGATCGAGAAGAAATTTGTTTGTTTGGAGTTGTGCTAGATTTAATTAGTAAATAAAATTACTTCTTCATGCACAATCTCATTAACATCAAATGAATTATTCACACTACTCACAAACCTGCCAATTTGCACACTTTTCAAGTGTCGGAGGGTGAAATTCGATATTCCTGGTAGAATATGTCCTTTATCTTTTGGGGGTGTTAGTTCCCATGAGGGTTACGTGATAATTAATTAAAAAAATGAAGTCGTCTCGACGAACTGGCACATAACGAAGCCCTATATTGTTATTTATCACATTTAGATTGGTTACAAATGACCGCAATAACTACTAAACCCTTTAACACGATTTCTCGGTTAATCCATGTGGGTCATTTTTTACTATACATGTCTTCATCAATATGCCATAATGTATTTATGTCAATAATAAAGTTACATAAGTTTATTATGTTTCTAGTTTACTAAGAATTCCACTAAGTCATAATCGATAAACAGAAATATGAATTACAAAGATGAACGAGAAGATTTAATTAAAAATATATATAAAACGTACGTAAGTCGATGTCATAACTGAGGGTCTGTTAAAATTCAATTAATATTTAGTCCGACCGAAACGTGATATATTACATTTTAAACATTCTGACGTGCTTCTGTAACCGGAGACGTGAATGTGGCTTATTAACCCAAGTCGCCCTTATTTTTTTACAACGTGGATACAATTAACATCATCCCTCTTTAATGATTTATCTAACCCGTATCTGATTACAACCTGCTGCTTAAAATAGGATGTGTTTTAGCTGGAAAAGGCTTTGTATGATTTCGGCATTATACCATGCATGAAGATGCCGAGAATAAATAATTGTTGTGCTCCAAGATGGATTTCTGTGAATAATTTACGCGCCAATTTGCGAAAACGTGCTCGGCTCAAAGCTTATGATCTATGAATATTTGAACCGTTTCGAAATGCTTGCCGAAATTATTACCGTTATTATTTTGAAGTAATTGATGGGTTAATAAAACAAATCGTAAAATTTTTAACAGGTAATTAATATAAAATTAGTCATTACTGTTGCGATTTATTGTTCGGATCGTCGTTAATTATAAATAACCCAATTTGTCCGGACGGCATTGCAAAAATATTTTTCCAATGTTATTTAACATAACGAATTCGTTCATTAAACTATTGCGATTTTAATTACGGTAGACTGTTTCAAGGGGATAACGAGGTTTTCATTAAATCACCAATTTCAATGGAAAAAAATAATTACTGTATTGGTTAAGGATCAGGACGTTATGCTCATTTTATCATTTTGTACTATTTGTTTAGTTTAATTTACGAAAATGTTTGTTAATGATATGTTTTCAACTAACCATTTCATTTTGATAAGTTTGTAAAATTATAATTTTTTATTTATTTTATTATTATATGTTATATTATTATGAAAATACAGTGAAATTGTAAAATGTTGCTCCCTGATGAATATTATAAGCACAATCAACAATTCAGAAATAACCAAGACACCAAAACTGTATTCTGGTGTCTAAATAATAACTTGTAATATTTATTTTTTGTAGAAATATCGATTTAATAACAAACACTGAGTTGTTTTGGTAATTTATTTAACAAATTATTATAAATAGTTTGGTTTTAAATAGGGTGGATTCATAACTTCTAAATAAATCGATTTCTTAAAAAAAATTCTAATAAAAGTCCAACAGAGAATGAGATAAAAAAACTTAAAGCAGATAAAAATTATTTGGGTTGCAATAATTGAAAAATTAAAAATACATAAAAAAGTTGTTGAATAAGGTTTGTTACAAATTGTACTATTTTTTGTCTCGTTTTCTGTTGGACTTTTATTACAATGTATATTATATTATTAATCGCTCACTACTCACCCTGTAATTACTCTCCCGATTTAAACTAGTAAAATAACATTATATAAAGATAAATCACAAGAACACCCTTCGCATTAAGAAAAATTTTTGCTAGACCCCACAGAGTATTGGACAGTTTGGCACATATCTACTATATAACAATATTTGTTAGATTGACAACATTTTACATGGGTTTAATTACAGTTTCATATATTGATCACTATATAATAAGTCTAATTTTTGTAATTACTACGAATATTTAAATTTGAAATTTTTTAATAAAATTAAATTATGAAACATAGCCTTATTTAAATCTCTTATACTAGATTATATGTAGCGACATCTATGTTATATAATAAAAGCAAAATTTCTCTGTGCTTAAACTTATATGTAGTGTTGCCATCTAGTTTCTAAACTTGAAGTTGTTAGTGTTCAGATAGTAGAACACTGCGAAAATTTAAGCATTCAAATGACTGGTGGCGCCCTCTGTGGTTCAATAGATAAACTTTGAGAAGCGACGCTCTTTTTAAATAGCATCTACATACAACCGTTTGACAATTCCAAACTAGATGGCGCTCAAGCATCCAACCCCCCATTGAATTCAAATGAAAAATTCAGCGGGGTCTGTGAACTGTCCTTACACACGCGTGTGTAAAATCGAATCTACTCTGAATATTGACGTGTCCGTCGCAGATAATTGATAATTATTTATTACTGATTTTTGTGGCGTGCGCCACGGAAACATTCCGAAACATATGCACAACAAACAACCGACGTGTGGCTTCGGGGGATTGTAAATTTCCACATCGGAACTGTGGAAAAAAATAACTCGCAAACTCAATATCAACACCTGTAAATCAAGCATAAATCGCGCGTTCGTGCACGCCAATTTTAAACTGCCGAGGAATTCTAACTCTCATACGAAATATGTATAATTCCCGAGCCGCCGTAAATCACATGGAAAATGCAGTTCCAGGCAAATTGCAACCAGGTATTTAGCGCCGCGCGAGATTTATTTCCTACTTCACGAATTGTATTTAAGATAAAAAAAAAATAGAAATTCACAAAACACGGGAACGCGCACTTCTTTTAATTATAGCCCGAATCCTGACGTGTGACGTACGTACAACGTAATTGATAATTGAAATCAACTGGGGGAGCAACACACAAAGCTTTATTTAGTTCACTCGCTTTTCTAAGCGGTCGAGAGAGAATCTTTGAATGCCACTTGAAATAATAAAGGGATCCGCGTAGTCGACTGCTTTAGTATCTCATAATGAACTTTACGCCAGAATTCGACAGCTTGTAGCACAAACTGTAGCACACCAAATAAAACGGGGTCCGAAACAGTATATTAACCGGCAATGATCTAAATCATAGTGTTTTACGACGATCGTAAAAACGCTCTTGAACCCTTTCCGCTAATAAAAGTAAATGAATTTTTATTGATAAAACGCCGGATTGTTCTCATCTGGCCCCCGTATTGATTTTAGCCGCTCGTCGATTGCGCTTTTTTCCCTTTTTTTCCGATTAATGAGTGACCGAGGCTCATTCCGAGGGAAATTTAGGTCCTAGGCGGCGCAGGAGAAAGAGACCATCAGTAAAAACTTATTTATTTCACGACGGGAATAATTAAAAATATATAATTGACGGCACAATTTCCAGAAGCGAACTTTTTACGACCCTTCTTTTATTGGTGCGAAAGAATTTCACAATCATTCTTGCAATGTAAAAACATTTATGGGCCAATTCATGAATTTAATTATGAAAAAATAATTAAAAAAAATAACATTTATGTGTTCTTTATGAATGAATATTAAAGCAGATTGAAAGAGTTTATCCTGAGACTCCGCATAATCCTTTAGTTGTTCCAACATTGAATTTATGAAAGCTCCGCGCATTTAATTAAGCCTTTACGACCGAAATATGTAAACCAAAACTAAAAAGCAACGCAACCTAAACCATTTTACGACATTATCTTTTGCGTTTATTATTTCGGCCGTCCATTGTTCTTCGGAGGGACATATAATTTATTAGAAGCTATAATTTCGTCGGCATCGTGCAACATTATGAATTTTCGCAAATCGTGTCTATAGTATGGGATTACAACAATTTATCTTTTGATTTAAACATTTACATTGTTTGCATCGTTACGAAACCGGCGGGAATCTAATAATAAAATTGCGGCGACGTTAATTAAGGAACGTTTGGAAAACGTAAATTAATATAGCACTCCGTAAAAAAGATTAAATTCGGACGCTGGAATTCGATTCGAGAGAAACGTAACTCGTTTAGCACAAACTATCTCGAACACAATCGCTGCAAATTTTATACAACCGGGAAAAATATTACTCGATTTGATAAATGGTAAAGGATAATTGAAACAATAATTTATTACAAAAGGCGCCAAAGATTAAATAAAAATTTATTATACAAAGTGGCGTAGGATACTCCAGTTTCTACAAAACGTAGTGTTCATTTTTAAAAAATGGAGAATGCGCCGGATAAAATAATATTTTTATCAGAAATCATTTCATAGTTTATGAATCTTCAATTGTCACTATTGTTTGTGATTATGTCGATTACCTGAAAAAAGAAGGAATATGAGAGTAACTAAATAAATCTTTATTGTTTTGTTTTCTTTAATTTCTTTCCCATCCGTCACGTACAGGTATTAGCAAAGTTCTATTCTGCATATAAAATATCAGTCAAGGGAGAATATGTTCTACAAAACAACATTTATTAAAATAGACAATGTGGCAGACAAAATAATAATATTATAGAGGAAATTTGTTGATTTATTTGTTTACAAACTTCCAGTCGTGAGTATTGAATTTGATTGTATTCATTATCCAATAGAAAAAGAAATATAAAATTACATAAATAATTTTTTTAACAGGATTTGCTGTGTATTAAAAATTAAGTTATTTGTTATAAGTACTTACATTTGTTACTATGGATTTTAATTGTTGTTCTTACCTGAAAAAAAGAAAGAATAAAGAATGTGGCAAACAAAATATTATTTTTATAGGGAATTGTTTGATTTGTTAGTTTATAAATTTCCACTCATGAGTATTGAATCTAATTATATTCATTATCTGAAAAAATCAGAAATACGAAACTATGTAAATAAATCTGTTTGCCTCTTGAATTGCTGATAAGTTAATCAATCAGAATTTGTTATCCACTAAAGCTTACGCTATATGACATAAGTATTTATATTTGTTAATATTGATTTGAATTGTTTTTTTTTCTTAATTTATTTTTAAATCCATCACGTACAGTTATTAGTATCATTCTTATTTTTCTGCAAATAAAAACGTATATCTGTCATTAAACATTTTCACAATTCATAAAACACTGAGGTATCACGAAAGTAACCGTAACTAATCAATCAGGACTTGTTGTGTGACAAAGGATACAACAGAATAAAACGTAGCATTTATTTTTTAAAAATGGAGAATGTGTTCTAGAAAACACCATTTAATAAAATAGAGAATGTGACACACGAAATAATAATATTTTTATAGTAAATTGATGGGTTCCATTTGTGAGTATTGAATTTGATAGTATTCATTACCTAAAAAAATATAAAACAAGGTAAATAAATCCTTTTTGTCTCTTGAATTTTTGATCACCTAATCAATCAAGATTTATTGTATATCAGAGACTACGTTATGAGCCATCATGTCTTCATTTGTTAATACTAATTTTGATTGTATTTCTGACATGAAAGTAAAAACGGAATATGTAAGTAAATAAATTTTAACTTTGCATTGTTGATTAGCTAATCAATTAGGATTTTTTGTGTGGCGAATAATAAATACTTTACTCCATAAAACAGATGCACAATTTACTTTAAAAAATGGAGAATGCGTTAGTTCTATAAAATAGAATTTACGTTTAAAAAGTAGAATATGGGCCAAATGAAATATTAATTTTTATAAGAAAGCTTCTGCTCCGTCAATTGCTAATATTGATTCTGACAATAATAAGGAATATGATGAGATAAATAAATAAATTTTCCTCTTGGAATGTTGATCAGCATCAGCTAATCAATCAGGATTTGTTCGTTTGTTGCAAGTGACCCACATCGACGCTGGTCTTTTTCACCGACAACATTATCCCTCCCGCGGGACCCTGTCTCGCCTCACCCCATCAATCCGCCCCCGCAGCCGAGTGTATCGCAAACGACAGCGGTCGACGTTTGTCTCGCAATCGGAGCAATCAATTCCACCGGCATCCGTCATTAGAGAACCCGATCTCCTAGTTCTCTGTTCTCTGATCCCCGATGTGTGTCTGTGTGCGTGTGCTGATCGCTGAGTGCATTTCGATGTTCGGGTCCGCGCGCGGGAACGGGAACCGGCCGCCTCCTCAACCCCCGCCGCCCATAATTCATCTTTATTACGCCGCCGCCGTTAGTTTTCATTTGACTGCGGATGAATATGGAAATGGGCACGGGTGGCGGCTTTGGCTCCGGTCCACCGCCGCATCCTGTTCTTCTGCACCACGCAAACTTTCATCGGAATAATTACTAAAAATCTTTACGATTTAAACTGTTTATTGCAAACACTCGTCATATCGAGAAATTCTAATTATTATGGGTCGCACAAAATGCGGTTAGGAAGTTCGAATTGTCGCCGGGTTGTGTGCAAACTAGTTCTCTCGCCACGGCAACTCATCAATACCCGTCCTGGAATACCTTCCCTCGTGGGGTGACATCTTGCACCCTCCAGAAATGCACCCGGTCCGGATTGTTCCGGGACACAATGACGGAAATGCGATATCGGGTTCGATTTAAATACTGGCGTTGGGAAAAGTGTGGTTTTTGTACGTCGCGGGGGAGGTTGTACTTTTGACGGATGCGGTGGCGGTTATTGAAAGGCGGGCTCTACCCCCATTGTCGGTTTATCAGAAAACCGGCTTGTCAAACACCGACGCCTATTATTAACTTGATTTTGCCCCAATCTGAAGGGTGCGAATAAATATGTCTATTATATGTAAAAATTGTTTTCTCCGACGCGTCGGCGAGAATCTAATTTAGTTGAATTTTACTCGAGATGTGATAGTTTGGATGGTACGCTACTGTTGGGCAACGGTTAAAGTGGTGTGAGCACATTGTATGCATCTGAACGCGTAATCGACTAATTAATAGGGCATATAAATCACCGCTTATTGCTCAATCCAATACAGGAGTCACACTGCTTGAGGGGTGTTTGCGAGGGGGTCGAATGGGATGTGCAACGGTAGTTTTGTGTATCGGAATCTGGCTTCTTTGTATGTTATTAATAGCCTTTGTACAGGTAAAGCGAATACAACAACTGTAAACGGGGTAAGAGTGCAAATATTGGTGCGGGAATTGGATTGGGATTTGCTAACCATCAGTTTTCATAAGCCGAAACAATATCCCCCCAACTATGTCAATCACGATTGTTAATCAACAAAGTAGCAAATAATCACTATTCATAAACCTAAATGCCTGAATGGAAAGGCAAACACACAGTCGGGTCCACTCGAGTGAATGCCCCGCTGTGTTCCCAACTACAATGTTACTGCTACTGCTGCTAGTAGAGAAGTAGGGGTGGAGGTGTTCGTCCCCTTTGCATATTATTACTGCCATTATTGGATTCTGGAAACGTTCCTGCACCCCCGCAATCCAACTTGTATCGTTTGTCACCTACGACGACGACGACGACGACGACGACTCGAATTAAAAGTGTGCGGAATTAGCGATTTTTTTCAAATTAAATTCGAATTCGCGGCGAGATGATGTCATCAATTATACCCGTCATGCCGTGCAATTCGTATTCGGCTCTCTTTTATTAAAAACGTTGAATTATTGGACCTGGTCGGTGTATATTGAAAAACGAAGCCGCCGACCACCCGCGGCGCCTACATTAATATTAAAAGCAAATTGCCAATCATAATTTGTCTATCTATGTGATGAGTTTGTTTAATCAACTTCGATTTATATTGTGGTATTCGATCAATATCATTGTAATATTGTCTATGGCAAAGATTTATAAAAATAATCATCTCTATACATAAGCATTTAGTATACATCAAATTATGTAAAAGGTTCTATACATTCATCCTACAACACTTTTCTACTAATGATTTTGAACCTCTAATAATTCTAAATGATATCATACACCTGCATCACTCAAAGGAATTTCCCGAATTACTTGGATCCAAATATTACTATATCCTGATACCAATATTGCCTAACAATTTATAAAAGCTTAACTCTTTTTGATTCTTTTTTAATAGCCAATATTATCCAATAGAAATAGTTTCTCAATAACTAGATTTGTTCGAAATTTTGCACCCAAAAATTAGTACAGTAGAAAAATCACTGACAGCAAAATAGCCATCGTCTGTGCTTGTGCTATTTTCAAAACAACAACACGTGTTAATTTTTGTGCGTACAGGATGAAATTTATAAAAACTATATTTTTGTTTCTTTAGAGTATAAAGAAACAAAAATATAGTTTTTATAAATTCCATCCTTCAGTAATCTTTCTACGCTGCCGGAAAAAGTACAGAAACAAGTACGTCACTAACTTTGTAACTGAACTCTAAACTTTTCTCAAAGGAATCTTCCGAATTACTTGCATCCAGATTAAACGAAAAGTATACACTTTATTCAGATACCAACATTACATAATTATTCCAGTGGCCTTTCTAATTGGAACTAGGAAAAAAAGAAATTGTAATAATGTGATATAATAAATATCACAAAAATTAGTTAAGAATTCATTTTTCAACTCATATTGTAAACAAAATATATTTGTAATAGCTTGAATCTTGAACTATAAAAAAGACTTATTTAGGAATATATTTTTTCATAAATACTTAATGTTATATTTTTCTTATGATGATATAAGACAATTGTTGAAACATTTGTGGGGATTCAACAATCCTCAATGTTTAATTAATTGATCTAGAAATGTATAAGAGTAGAAGGAACATCAATAATTTCCAACACCAATGTATTTTTTTTAGCTTATGGATTAAGTTATATATATACAGTTGTTAAATAATAAGTATTATTGTGTTGAAGCTGGTCAGTCCATAGAAAACTAGATAGTAAGTTACTTAAGAATAAATAATATTTGGCAACGTTCTTTAGAGACGTATGTTTACGTAAGGGGGGACTTTTAGGATTTTCTCATGTTATTTGATGTGTTTTTTATGAATCCCGGAAATTGCCTGGATGAAAAAAATTGCATTTATTTCGTTTAACGATTTAGTAAATAATTTGATTGCTTTTAAAATTTGATAATATAATTGCAATAAAATGGAATGTTTATTTTTATTGGTTTGTTTAAGAAAATTTGAATTTAATAGCTAAGGTTATTTAAGACCGATCTCGTAAAACTGTCAACAGTTATCTATAAAACTATTATCTTCGGTTCCGCAAGATGAAAGGAATTATTTAAAAGGAGGAAAAAGCAAATTGCCATTTTATGTGACTTGCATAAAAGTTTAAGTGCAAATTTTCCAATATAAAATTGTCTGTTATGTTCTACATTGTAGAAGTGTTGATCTAAACAACATTCTGGTGTGTATGAACATATTTTATAGTTTATTTATCATAAAACAATAAAGTAACGCTTTAAAAATGTTGATCTATCAAAGTTTTATTGATTTATTTCACTTGTTACATTCGGAATATGTTATAAAAATACTGACAAAACGATTCAATTTTCTACCACACTACGAAGGTCACTCAATATTGTATTAAACAATCCTCTAGTATATTAAACGAGAAAACATCTAAAAAGACCATTTTGGGGCCTGGTCCCCCGATTAGAAAGATGATTTACCGTCGTCCACACAGAATATAAACCGATTCTGTTCCATTCCATTTGCCTCCCATCGGCCTTTTTATGACGCACCAAGCGGGAATTTTGGCGCCCGCCATTCCCCTCCGCCCCAAAAATAAAACAATGATTGCAAATCAACGTGTTCCCGATCCGGATTACGGCCCCGACGAGACGCAATTCACCGGGGGTGGGCCACTTTAAAATAAATCCGAGTGCAACTCGCGCAGTTTCATTGTCGGGGGTGCGGCCGAATTAAAAATAGTTAAGCAATAAAATTGGTCACGTTGTACGGTGCAGAAGAGTCACTAGGAAAAAATGTAAATACGGATTTCGGACTGGGACCCTTTTTCGAGACGCGGGGGTAGGTTGACTTAAAAATAAATCCGGGGAAATGGATAAACGTGCGTAATTTCCTGCGGAGGCATTTCATCAGCGCGTTGCAACGGGGTGCATACGGTGCATTTGTGGGGGTGTAAGTGAATCAAAAACGCTAAAGGGATGTAACCGGGATAAGCGGGGATGTGACGTGATCGATATTAAAACACGGGGGTGTTTGAGTTTGTGGTGTTGGGGCCAATAAGTTTAATTGGAACGGTGGAAATAATTTTACTATAGGCGGCACCCGATGGATTTATACTTTCGCGGACTGCGAAAGTCACAACTAATTTAGAAACCTATTAGTAGCAGGTGGATGGTTCCGGTTTTAATTGAAATTGAACGTAGTGTAAGGAAGTTCGGAGCGAACACTGATTAATCTTGCAGTTTGGCCGAATTTCCCTGTTTACAATGACAAATATTGACCTCAATATTACTCGACTCGTCTCAGGAAACGTGGAGCGGTGGAAAGCGAAAGCGATTGTGGCTACCACATTGAAATTAATTTTTCAGCTGTGCCTATTATCGTCTAATCACTCGATTCGAGACTTTTACGATCCGACTGAAAGAAACCGGGTCGCGCCCATTTCCCTGATTAAAAACGATCCGAGGCAATTTTTTTCGCACACCTGTCGGCTCGTTTTCAAAATTGATAGTTTATCGCGCGGCCCGAATCAATTTCGGCAACGCCGAAATGAAAATAAGTGTCCGACATTAAGGGGCCCGAAACCGGAGGCCCGGTCTGAAATATCGGGCCAATTTCGCATCTGAATTGCCCGCTGCGGTTTTAAATTAGGCCGCATTTACCAAAACCCCCGGTATTCATTGGATTTTTCGCCGGGAATATCTTACTGCCGAAACTGAAAAGTCGAACCAATTAAGTTTTAAGGAAGGAGCGAAAGTGATTGAAACTTCCTGAATCAAACGGTTCTCCTTGTAACATTCAAATAGCACATATAAAGTTCAATTAAAAAACTTTTAAAATTTATGTATTTAAAATTATAAATGAAAATGGAACTGGACGAATAAATTAAGTATAAATCTAGTATTATTATATTATATATTCCAGTCTACCAAAAAATAAGATAATTTGTGCTATTTTTAATAATTCATAATAAATATAAATTGATAAGAATATGATTTTTATTTTTTTCACACAACTATGAATATGTATAATTTTTTATGAAATTTGGTATATACCCATTTCAGGGAGAGTTTAATCCAGTGGTGTAGTTGGATTTGCTATAAAAAATTTGCTAATGTAATTTTTCAATTTTCATGTCCAAATAATTAGGTTTTGGTTTTGTGCCAAAAAATGTGACATTTCATCTTTAAATACATATTTTCATGCTGCACAATTGAAAAAAAAAGAAGAAATTAGTATTGAAATTGGAATTGGAACTGAAATTGAAATTCGTATTGGAATTCGAATCGGAACTAAATTGGAATTAAAGTTAAATTATTATCACTATATTTTGTTTAGGAAAGCAGTAAAAATGTAACAAAATATTTTGAATTAAGATAAGATAAGAAGAACAGATCGGTGAAATTATAAAAATAAAATTATCAATCAAATGAAACTATCAATCAATCGTTGGTGGGAGAAGTGGTGGCATGCGCGTGAGCTGCGTGTGAGCTGCACTTGGTACTGGACAGTACTTGGACATTGCAACATTATTTTATTTTTCTAAAATAAAAGTAGCCTAAGTTACTCCTTATTACATCAGCTACCTGCAATAAAAGTCCTGTCAAAATCAGTTCAGCCATTTCAGAGATTAGCCGGAACAAACAGACAGACAGACAGAGAAATAAAAATTGTAAAAAATGTTATTTTGGTGTATGTACCGTATTTATATTCATATGCATGTAGTAAAAAACGATTATTTCAATATTACAAACAGACACACAGACAATTTTATTTATATGTATAGATATATTAAAAATAGACCTATTATTAAAATATTTAAATTAAGATTTAAACATAGAATATATTAAATTAAAATTTTAACTGCCGTTAGTCGTTGTCTTCAATTGAATTGTAATTAAATTAAAACTGAACTTGATATTATATTAACTATTATGTTATTAATATATTAAAAGTGATTCACATAAGATTGAGTATTAATAATATAAAAACTGAATTAAATATTAAAATTGGAATTGGAATTGAGATTTGGATTGGATCTTAAATTATTAAAATATCAAAGTCATAAATAAAATAAATTACATTGCACACCTTTTAAAGTGGATAATTTAAATTTTCTAGATTAATTAAATCTAAAAATACTTTTGATTTTGATCAGTAATATTATTTAAAAATTTACAGCTCTAGACGGTCGGTCAGTATCTTAAATTTGTTTTACTTTTTATATATTTAATAGATATAAAAATAAACATTTCATTTCTTGTAAAATTTTTATTCTCAAGAAGTGCATTTTGTGGAATTTTGTATTCTTTTCCTAAGGAATTGAGTGACTTAAAAGTTCTGTTATTGCTGCAATTTTATTTTATTTCTGCAGGAAATGACATTGTTTATTAAAATTTATTTTAGCTATATAATGCAATTGATATTCTGATTTTTGAAATATCATAATTCAAATTATCCATCCCAAAAGATGTGTATTACAACTAAAAATAATTTTGAGTTTAAAATATAAATATTGAAATTGATATTAAGTTTAATATTCTATTATTGAAATATGAAAAGTAGATATAAATCTAAATCTAAATCTCTAAATATAAATTTATTATATGAAAATATTGAAATTAGAACTAGAATAACAGATTTCTAGTGAAGTTTAGAATTAAAAAATTAAAATAAAGTTTAAAACTGGTTCTATTGTTTTGAACTACAATCTAGCTAGTGAAATAAAATCATTAAAAAAAAATAATATGTTTTTAATGTAACACATTTTTTTAAATGAAAATGCTACAATTAACGTAAAAGCGTAGATCGATAAATAATGAAATATAAATAGCGAGCGAAATTGATTTTGCCGTAATTAGAATCCAAGGTATTATTTTTTCCCTTTTTTACGATTTTCCGTTTTTATGGATCTCACTTTCTTGGCGGGGGATTACATTTAGGGAATTAAGTAATTACTAGGTGGAGGATTTTGGATTAATACTCCTCGAGGACTCTCTTTTGCTCGCCCCCACGTTAAAGGCATCCCCATTAAATATGAATGCGAAAATGACTTGAGCACATTTACTCAACTATTATAAAATTGTTTAAAAACATTTTTATTTGGCGGCATTTAAAAAAAAAAGAAATAAAATGGCAAATCCAATGGAAATCAATGAACGCCAGCGTCCAATAAATACAAACATCAGCAACATACATCATGGGAATTGGCCTTTTAATTTTTATATATCACACGCCCTATCAATAATTAAATCGGTGCGTTATTTATAAAGCATGAATTTATACGTTTTTGCGTTCGCCGTTAAATATTGAGTGCCGGTCATATTGTGTTTGTAATTGCAATTCTGGAGTGAACAATCGGGACACAGTGACCCGTTCAGTTTTTTTCAATTAGAACAGTGGCTGCATAATTCAGCTGCTGCTCATGCACCGACCGGCCGTCTATAAACATTTTTAGGAAGCGCGCAACTTCTGGCAAATATTGGTCCAACTGATTGGATCCGGCTGCGTCACTGCAAACACGTCTGAATTATTTACGAAACACACCGTTTTGTTTCATGGGCGCACGGTTCGGAAATTCGTCCGATTTCAAGACATTAGCATACATACACTGGTTACACATCCCCTTTTTGCATTGGAGGATCTCCAGTCTGGGGGATTTACATGCATTAACACGGGCGCACAAATCCAGAAACCGGTGGGGAGGTGGGGGGAAATTTTCGGTCGAAAAGTTCGGACGCGCGGGGATTAACAATGCTAATAGATGGGGACTGGTCAAATAGAGAAGAGATGCAAAATCTCGGAAAGGGTTTTGTTCAATATGTGATTTGATTAAGGGACACTTTGCATTGGTTCAAGCGTCACCTCAACTGAGGCCGATTTTTACACATTGATTAGGAATATGGCTATCATCAGTAATACTGAAGTGATTACAAACACAGTATTTTATGACTCGGAGGGAGAGAAGCGGAAGAATGACATTTATCATTGTCAGTCCTGAAATCTGATGGCAGTGTTGGCTTTAAAAAAAGAATTGAAGGAGGTTTTGTACATGATCTTCCTCAAGAAAGCTTCAGGGTAAACCAAATATACTGAGTGTACATTACCACGTCTAATAGTAGTAGATTCAATGGATATATCAACTAAACTAGACCCATATTATTCTAGTACGTGGTAAAAGATATGCATAACAATATTCCCCAACCATAAAAATAAAATGTGGTAGATATGGAAAATTTGAAAAAGCATTTTGTTTAATATGTGATTTGAATTGCTTTGCTTTGGTTCAGGCGAAATATTAAGTCAGCTGATTTTTACAGCTTCATTAGGAATTCTTCAGTAATTCTAAGTGATTTCAAATACAGTCTGCTGTAATCTGGAGGTTGAGAAGTGGGACGTTAGCTTGTAGCATAGTTGGCCCAAGAACCTGGGCTGTTCGGTGTCGGTTTTCTTTACACTTTGTGACCTTAAACTGACTTATTGCTCAAGCATCTCCTCGTTTCTATGCATTGGATTGTTGAATAGTGTTATTCCTGTGAATTATTGTTGATCGTCACTCAGTTTTAATAGTGAAAGAAAACTGAGAAAATAAGTATCAAATCAAACAACATAATTGTTTTTTAAGATATAATTTGTAATATAACTTGGATAATATGCAAGTTTAAAATGTTTTTCTATTAAGACTGGTACATAACGAACCCAAAGTGCTATTTTATTGGTAAGACACCCCGATACAAAATGTCATGTTAATTTAGTTGTTTACGAGTTAGTTAATTAAAATAAAAAGGCATTGGAAAGTCATGAAATACTTGTTGAGACTTACGCCAATCTTGCATTAACTGATAAGTGGCGATTTCAATGTTGTTGACAAAGAATGCGACAAACGACCAAAGAAGTTTGAAGATGACGAATTACAAGCATTATTGGGCGAAAACGAACAACTCCATTAATGACAGAGCAGTTGAATGCTACTCGACAAGCTATTTTCGAAGATTCGATAAGTTAGAAAATTCCACACGAACTGAGCGAAAAACTGTGTACGAAATGTTACTTTTACGCCGAAAAGAAAGGGTTTCTTGCTTCGGTTTGCAACTAGCGATGATTTATTCGAAAATATCAAACGCAAAAAGTCATGGGTAACCTGAGGAGACCCATTAACATTGAGTGCAAGACCGGATTGGTTTAGGAAGAGGAAGATGCTGTGTGTGTGGTGGAATCAGAAAGGAATACTCTACTACATCCGCTCCCGACAACAAATGTTCAATTTGATCCGTGCATTGATCCAAAAATGACAAGAATGGGTTCAATAACACGGCAAAGTTATTCTGCAGCATAATCTCCTTTCTGCACATTCTGCCAAAGTGGTCAAAGAAACGGTTTCTTCGCTTGACTATGTACATCCGTGCCACTCGCCGTATTCACCAGACGTGATCCCTTCTGATTACGACCCCTTCTCATCGATGGGACACTCTGAACAATACTTCAAAACTTTCGAGGTTATACGAAAATGGCACGATGCTCTTGTTGAATTTGTTGTTGATGTTTGAAATAGTACCCATAATGTGCCCGATAGATGAGCAAAATGTGTAGAAAGTGAACGCCAACAAATCTTTTGTCATTGTTCTTAATAATTGTGTACTTTTCATATGTTTATTCCTCTATTGATGATGTTTTTACTGAATCTGTATGTCATTATTCAGGAGTAGCGTGAAATGTTGTACCCATTGGTGTCGATACATGAGTAGCACAACTAATCTTATTCATCCTCGAGGTAACCTAAAGATTTTTCAGAATAAACTCGATATACCGACAATGCATTATGAGGTTGCGTGATGGTAGGTAGGTTTAGTGAGTAGGATCAAACCAGTCTCACATTACTATGGTATGTAGTAATTGGGAATGATCAGACAGAGAAGAGATGTAAAATCACGGAAAGGATTTTGTTCAATATGTGATTTGATTAAGGGATATGCGATTTTGCATTGGTTCCTTTTCAGGTTTCGTTCGTGCAAACGGGCGGGATCATTAGTCAGTTGTCGCGAGTCCACTGACACCGACATATGGGGTTTCGTTTTGTTGTCGGTGTAATCATGTTGCTTAATTTGATTTACAATTGCAGACACGTCTGAATCGGTGCTGTCGGAGGCCCGGGGCACACGCTCTGTCGTTTTATCCAGGCCGACGTTTGTGCAAAAGGCGGGCGGACACTAGAGTCAATGGGCGAGCAGAACACAACGCCAAAGACATAAATTATGACGGGGTGCATTGTCAATTCGGACATTTGCATCCGTGAGAGATCGTGAAAATCAATTGCGCTTCCACTCGACCGGGCCGCGACCGAACCGAAACACAAGAACGACATGCACCGAATAAATTGTCGCGTTCGGATGAAAAAAAAATTTGTCGAAACCGAACCTAATTCGAATCGAATAAACTCCCTGCATCGTAAATTCAAAGCCAATTCGGAGGCTCCCGGTTTTTAGATGGATGGTTTCGATTATGCGGAGCAAATTCGGCATCCCGAATCACCTATGCAGCTACCGACAAAAAAAAACTGCGAGCGGACACGGTTATGATGCCGGCGCACAGTGCATACAAATCGGCCTAACTGCGAGAAAAGTCGAGTTTTGCGATAATTTTCCTATAAATTTTCTCGGAAACGTCGTCCCGTGTATGCATACAAAGGGTGGCGATATTAGGACAATGTGTCAAGGAGAATTGTCTTGGGGGAACTTTTTTAAATTGTACTACTTGAAACACACATGAAAACTAAATTTCCTGAACCACATGTTACATATTATTTTGCTCACAAACAAAAAAGGATTAGCCTAAAGTATTGTTTCTTACACTGGTTTACAACTTTTTCTTTTATTTTTACTCATTTACACAGAGTGTTTTGGAAATGCCGGATAAGATCTCAGCAACAGAGTTCTAGACAATAGTACTGTCTAGAAGTTGAAAATCTTTAAAAAATATATTTCTCTCGTAAAAGCTATTAAAAATAGTAGCTTGAAAAAATAAAAATTCATGGTTTTAAAAATCTATTTGAAGTTTTATTATAATTAGTTCGAAAATAATGAATAATAATAATGATGAATTGAAACTGTTAAAAAACATTTTTCAAAGTGTGATTAATTATTTGCATAGGCAATGTTTAAAATTAACTGATAACAGGCATATTCGTTAGACGTGTCTATAAAAAATAAAAAAATGTGGAAGAAGAAAATGGAAACAAAAATTATATATTTACTGTGTTATCAACATATATTTATGTTTAGTCATATTACTCAATGTTTTCTTTATTATGTTAATAATTTATTGTTTATTTGCTTTTATAGTTTTCAATTTTGTAATATAAAATAGTTAATAAATATATTTAATTCAATTTATATAAAATTTTATTTAAAAAATTAGCATTTATTCCAAAATTAATACACACGGTTTAGTTACTGATTAAATAATTTTTTAGGGTTATACCAAAATTATTTGAAATCACGTCATTTTAGTCATTTTGACTTAAATTCTAATTCAGGTGTTAACAGGAGTTAAAGTTTTGTAACAAATCTAATAAGATGTTCTCAAACATACACTTATAAATTGGCCTCTAAAATGTTTATTTATATACATTGAACTTTTTCGTTGAATTTCAACATAAAATATTATAATCTACTTCGCTATGGAGAGCTTATCCTCCATTTAATACCCTATAAGTGATTTTCATTAATGATTTTGCATAAATAATACTCCAGTGCTAATGGCATATTTCGTTAGAAATACGTTTGTTTGAAGACAATTATTTGAGTTATAGCAGAAGAAAATTCAAATTTCTCGCAATATTTGAGGGCCAACATCAAATAATAACAATATTCTATATTTTGAACCTTCGTAAGCTTGTTCATTTAAAGCCACATCAAATCTATATCGGATAAAAGATAGAAATGTTATAACAGAAAAAATAAAATTCTACAATTTAAATTATTAGTATTACTCATTTAAGTGTGCTAAATTCAATTTAAATTACAGGAAATTTAGATCTATGTGCACTCTTGAATAGAAAAACGGGAAATGCGGTGGAATACAACAACCATTTCCAAAATACCCTGTCCTGTAGAAATTTAAAAATATACATATTTGTAGACATATATAGATTTTCTCTTTTTCTTGTCCCATCTAACATAGGTATAAGTGGTAATTAAAAACCTGATCATGAAAGAAAAGCTAACCCAACTTGTTTAAAAAATACCATAAACTCCATTAAATATTTTATACTCTTTGGCAGACATTGGGGTGTATAATTTATTGTAATCAGGTAATGTATTTTTAATGCGCCTCTAATGGTCAATGAATTAAATAAATAAAAAGATACTATTTGAAAAACAAATTTCTGAGGTTAATAGAAATTAAAATAAAATGTGTTTTCGATAGATCTCAAATGGTTACATTGTATGACAACAAATGAAAGATTCCGTCATGACATGAATAAGATGTCGAGGTTTCAGGTAAGAGCAAATAATGATAGACCATTCCCGGTTTCTTATAATTTAAGATGTGACAGATAAAAAAGGTAAAAGTTTAAATTGAAGCTCTTTACACAGTTCAAATGAATAAAATATATAAAGAAACTGCTTTTCTTCTTATTATCATGATATACATATATATTTTTTTTCATGATCTTGATCTGTTGGGACATGGAATGTTTGTAATTGATTCATCAATTCTGACACAGTATGTGTACTTTACACCATTCTAGACATTTAAATCATAACACATCGTTCAATAAGTCCCGAGACTAACCCAGAAGTGGTACTAGTAGTACCAAACTGGTCACATTTCCCTAAAGTACGAACCTTTACATGAAACGTGTAAAAATTTCACGTCGATCGGACCACAAACAGCAGAATTATCGAGGTTAGAGTAAAGTCACTTTGTAATTTGTTTGAAAAATGGAAAAAAGTGAGTTTTGCATGTTGATAAAACATTGTTTTTTAATGGGTAAAAACACCGTAGAATCCCAGCAATGGCTTGAAAAACATTACCCGGACTACTCTCCATCCAAACCAACGACTTGTTGGTGGTATGCTGAGTTTAAACGTGGTCGTACGGATACAAACAATGCGGAACGTTGGGGTAGGCCATTGGAAGCTGTTACAACGGAAAATGTGAGTGAAATGTTAAAAATCATAATGAAAAATCGCAAAGTGAAGGTCCGTGAAATGACACAGATATCATCTGGAAGCGTATTTACAATCCTTCATGAAAAATTGAGCATGAAAAAGGTTTTTTCCAAGTGGGTGCCGCGACTGCTTTCAGTGAAACAAAACAGCAAGCCACAAGTCCATGAAAACTAAGGCAAAATTGAACGAGTTGGGCTTTGATTTGCATCCCCACCCCCGTATTGGCTAGATTTAGCCCCCAGCGACTACTGGCTATTTGCTGATCTCAAAAAAATTCTCCAGGGAAAAAAATTTGGCATAAATGAGGAGGTCATTGCCGAAACTGAATCCTATTTTGAATCATAGGATAAATCCTTTTATAAACATGGTATAAAAACGTTGGAACGATTGTATCACTCTAAAAGAAGAATATATTGATGAATAAAAATGATTTTTGAAAAAAAATGTTGTTTTCGTTGTTAGTCTCGGGACTTATTGAACGATGTGTTATATTGTTTTTTCCTAAGTTAAGTAAAATCAAAAATAGAAACACATAAATATATCTAGGCCAACGAAATGAAAAAAGTCAATATGTTTTTAATATTTAACGAGCCCAAATTATCCTAAAAATTATAAGAGAAAACGTGTATATTTCCGAAATTTGTAAACCAATGTTATTAAACGTTTTATACGTCAAGAATTCCTAAACAATTACAGTAATATTTACTAATGTTTGTCGTTCGTGCATTGGATAATATATTTGTAATTCAATTTCGCCGCCATCACGCAGCAGACAATTTAGCCATATTTATTTTTATTGCTCTCCACTTTCCCTTAATCGTCTCTATTATCTGTCCGTCTGTGTATGATTCATGTGTTGCCCCCGTGCAATACATATCAATATTCTGGAAATATGTTTTCATGAACGACCGTAATGGAGAGGCTGTTATCGTTATTACTGCGACATCGATATTTATTAAGGACAATGTCCCCACCGAAAAATTCATTTAACTTCACACCCTAGTATTGTACACATTCCCAAATTATAATTAAACACACGATCCTTTATAATTACCGAATAATCGCCGTATAATCTCAATAAATTTTAAACCAATTACATGCGATATTTTAACGTTAAATTTTATTTTAATTCACTTTTTAAAGTCGACATGTACCACTCAATAGGTACAATGATTGATTATCCAATACATGCACACACACATACACACACACAGAGTTTTCCCAAGTGATATTTAATTAATCCAACCGTAATTATGTTAAATGAGCAATATTTAATTCGAAAAAAGCTTTGAACGGAAAAACAGCCGGACCGAATCCCATCAGTATAATTAGCGGGTGCGTTTCAAAAATGGTGTTTGCAGCCGCGTTACGGAAGTTTTTGTTTGTGGAAGTTTCGCAGTTTTTTTTTTTTGCAGTTTTTCGGGGGAGTTCACGGCCGGTGGTCGCGCGTCTCGCGAATGCATCAAAAAGGGGTCTTTTGATGGATTTGTTTTGTTCATTTCGTTTTTTTATTATTATTATTTAAAGCGGCAGCCTGCAATTCCGAACCGAATTTTACTTTGAATACATGTGCCAGTTTACGTATTTGAATAATAAAAGTTTAATGATTTATTTAAACGACAATACAGTGTTGTTCTTAACATCCGGCCTGTCAAAAAGTCGATAAATAACTTGATTAAGTGCCGCGCATTATTTACGCGGCCGAACAAAAGCGTGTTTTCCCATTTACGAACAAACATCCAAACGAAATATTTAATTACGCCCGAGTATATAATTAATATCGTTGATTTATCATTTTAAACTGGACGTTAATAGATAGATATATTTCATAGCCGAACAATACCGATCAAACAACAATAATATGGGAACGGGGGTCGGCGTGATTTTCGCCTCGCCCAGACGTACAAATTATTAAAAAGGCGCTCCTACTGCGAGAACGGCACCTGCTGCAGGAATGTACACGGCTACGCCAGATGCACCGACCGATTATCATAAGCCCGATATATTCGCAAAACTTTCCGGAATTTAATACCCGACGATTGTATATAATTGAATATTTTATTTCGGTGAGAGTTCCGACGAGAACAAATACGGCGAAGTTGCCGGTTTCGGCGCACGGGCACCGGGGAAATTGCAGCCGCCCAATTAAAAAGCAGATTAACGGTCCCGACGGACGTCCGCACCCGATGATCCCGGTTTATTTGACTAATTCGATTTGCGGACATCGACACCGTGCCGTCCCTTTGGCGCGTCGCGACGTCGCACGTGAATTTCGCCATTCGAAATGCACGATAAAAATTCCGTTTCGGCCGAATCGTAAATCCATCCCGATCGGGAACCGGGCGCCAAGTTCTAACGTCGAGCGTGTCGCCGGCAATTCGCAACAAACTCCAATTTGTCAGACACCTCTAAAGTCTAAACGAGTTATGTTAACAAGTCGGTGTATCGTTTCCCGTGAAGTGGAGTACACGGCTCGTAAACGTCTTACGGTGGATTATAAGGGGGTGTTTAAACGAGAAACTACGGCCCGAAACAAAGCGCACAGCTCGCGTCGGATGGCGCTTTTTTTATTTTGTTTTCGTTGCCAGTCGCGGGATATTTCACGTCGGTTATTATGAGTTAGGGCGCATTGCCTATCGTTACGCTTCTCGTGCATAAATCGCGATTACGGACCAAAAATTTATAACGGGACGCGCGTGCAGACGAATTTATTGTTTAACGATGCTCGAAGAAGTTGCGGCGGTTCGGCGTTCAGACGGGTCGGGCCGGGTCGTCTTTGCGTTGCTGCGCTAGGTAATTAAAAATTATAATAAAAAACATATTTAAAGTTTACAATTATTGCATTATCGCGGGGCGTTCGCGTGTTCAGCAACCGTTTGGCGCGAGTGGCAGATTGGAAAAGTTTTTCCCCGACGAGATATATATTCGTCACTAAGAACCCGCCACAATTTATAAAGAGATTACCGCCGCTGCTAAACCGACTTTGCTTTATTAACTTGTAACAATATTTTAAATTGAGTTTGGGAAGTGCAATAACGGGGACTCGAACAGGAATTTTACATTTCGACGGGGAAAATAAAGGAAAAAATTGGGGAAATGTACAACTGTTGGTTTTACTTTAACTAGATTTATTTAGAGGGGTTGAATTATCACTCTTATCGAACATATGAATCGGGAAAGTTTTTTTTCTACAGAGGATTATTAACTCATGTAGGTTTTTATACTTTTTACTTTTATATATCAAATTTTAGAAATTCTCAGTTTTATTCATTTTTTTTTTTTAAATTGTTAAATCTAAATATTTACAGAAATATGTAAATGTAAATTTTCTTTTAAATTTTTTAATTTTTTTTCAAAATTTTCCCCAGAATTGCTAAATTTTAGAACATTAAAAATTGTGAAATTTTAGTAGAAAAACGTTTCATTTTACAGATCCTGTACCAAATTTGTCAAATTCTGTTACTATTCCGCTTAAAATTTTTTATTTTATTTATCTGAATTGAAAAAATATTTTTGAAAACATATAAATTTTAACAAAAAACGTGAATGAAATATATATATATAAATACATATACATATATAAATTTTAATATAAAAACGTTTCATTTTATAGATTTTATACTAAATTTTTCAAATTCTGTAAATATTTACTTAAAAAATTTTATTTTATTTAAGTTAATTGAATGAATATTTTTGAAAACATATAAGAATTTTAACAAAAAATGTGAATGAAAATGTGATATTAAATAGATCTGTTAATTTTTATTAGAAAAACATTTCATTTTTGTCTTAAATTTATCAAAAAATGAGAACTGATATCTAAAAACTATGAAATTTTAGATGGTTACATAAAAAAATACTAAATTTCAGTTGACTTTTATGGAAAAGTAGATTTTTTTCAAATTGTCAAATTATCTGAATTTCTGCTTAAAAACTGAGAAATTTTAGTCTATTTGTTCCCATATATATATATATATATATATATTTATAATTTGTGTACTAAAATTGTCAAACTTTTAAAACTGATATCTAAAAATTATAAAATCTTGTAAAATGATACACAAATGAAAATTAACTATTTTGTTATAACCAATTCATTTTTGTCTTAAAATTTGCAAATTTTAGGAATCTTTATGATTTTTGTCCAAAAATGATAAAATTTTAGTTTCATTTTTCACAAAAAGTGTTTTTTGTAGACTCTCAAAATTGTCAATTATTCTAAATATTTGTTTAAAAATTTGAAATTTTAGTTAAATTTTACATAAAAACATCTATTTTATTTAGATTAATTATCAAATTTTTATAATTAGTATTAGATGATGATTAGAACATGTAAAAATATGCACATACTCGTATAAAGAATTATGTTCTATTCTGTTAAATTAAATAAAACATTATAGTTTTATACTTAACACACACACTGCAGTCAATATTTGTAGAATTTGTAGATTTTCATCCTAAAAAGGTCAAAAATTCTGAATTTGTACTTAAAAATGATGAAATTTTAATTTTTTTCTCAAAAGGAATATTGTTTTCTAAAATTTTTCCCTCTAAGATAGCCAAATTTACAGTAATGAGAAAAAAATGTTTGAAACTTTAGATTAAATCTAAAAATTGTGATTTCTTAGATAAATTGAATCAAAAGCAAAAATATACGCAAATAAAAAATAATTGTAAATAAAATATTATAGATATCAATCACAAAATTGTGAAATATTCAAAATTTTACATTTTTTTTATAGTCACAGCAAAATTGTTCACAAAAAATATCTGATTTTGTAAATTTCTATCCTAAAATACATAAATTTTCAGGATTGTTATCTAATATAATTGTGAAATCTCAGCTTGCCTATACATAAATTAAAAATTATCTGATCCGTTAAATAAATCGTTACCACTATACCATCAATTTAAGGTTTCGTCATTAAATCGAGCTTGGTTTCATTTTCCAATCACGTCCGTTAATAGAATTTTTAGTTCCTTGCACCAAACACTTGTCGTTCATCTGTGTTTTTTTTTGTTTTCCCGATAATCCGCCAAAGTTCAGGCCCTGGATAATTTATATTTTTCCATTAGTGCATTAACCGGCCAATATCCCAAAGACTTTATGTGACCAACAATAAAGTTCGTCCGCCTCTAAACAACCTATTAAGCGTAAAAATTCATCTTGTTGCCGATTCTCACCTTTAACGTCACATGATTTTTTTCAAGTCCTCATTTAATAAACGGGGGAACACATATGTTAGGGTGTTAATTGCTGAAGTTTTTATGGTTATTTGGAACTGGAGAAATAATTCATGTGTAATTGTGCGAAGGGTATTTGAGACAGTAAAGGGCCGTGTAATAAATATTTCATTCCCGAAGCGGACGTAAGAGGAAAAAGATGTTCGGAAGGCAAAGGCGAAAATCACGCATGTAGATAAAAAGGTAATGTATTTTGCGGATGATTTATATTAATGCGTGCGTGAAATAAGACCAACGTCTAAAGGAAATGATAAATCACTGGGAAAATCGCATTTTTATTTAATAATTTAGTTTCCAACGAGAATTTTCGGCATAATGTTCCAGAAAATATCCAAGATGTTGCGCCTCTAATTTCCATTCGAAAGAAGACCTTTACCTACACACGATTTCAATTGTTGACACGAACCACGTCCTGAAAAGCTGGAGCTCTTCCCCAGAACAAAGCGAAATTTAATCGGCAAAAAATTATCACGTAACGTATGCAACCGGCCAAGATAAACATCGCGCCCAAAAGAATATGCTGGTAATTAAAAAGTTTTCGCGCGGCGGTTTTCCTGCCCGTTTTTTTCACAGCGCAAAAATAAAATCCGGGCTCGTCACGTGGGAATACTCGTTTAGCCCGGGACCCGCATGAGTTAGTTACAAACTGCGGAAATGAAGGAGCTAATCGTGCTCCTTCAAACTTTCACCTTTTTTCCTCGGACCGGCGACACACGACCTTTCCACCCCCTACTCCACTCTGCTCCCTTAATGGACACGTGCGACGTTTCCACCACTTTGGACTGGATGGACCGGATTTATTTATTGCTTAAGAACAAAATAGTTTGAAAACGATAACTCCGTAATCTTGTCAAGTCAAAATTCATTTGTCAGGGGGTGCACACCCTTTTAGCGCACGTGTCCCTTCCACACAGATGTTTTGCTAATTAGACAGTGACTGGCAACGTCATTTTTCAGTCTCTGCGGAGACTGATTTGCATACGTCTCTAAAAACTGTTTTGTTCTCGTGTTGCCGTCTAAAAAAAATACTTCTTGCAGGGTGTCAATCACACCCGCACTTTGTGTTCATATGTCGGTATAATTGTGTGTGTGTGTGTGTGTGTACATTGTGCATTATGCATGGCGTTGAATTATGCAGGGTCGGTTTACGTGGAAGGCAATTATGAAATTATGTCTTGCGGTTGTGGATCTACTATACGATTGTTATCAGGTTAATTTCTATAATAATCTATGAATTGTATACTACTGAACATTACGTGTTTAATTCTTTATAGAGGTTTAATTGCTATTATTAAATATCTAAACGGGATTTTAATTATATTAATTTACAGGTTGAAAAAATTAATGTATTTTTTTTGCAAAAATATAATTTTTGTATGCTGAAAAATATTTATAAAAGTTTATTGTCATTTAAAGTGTAACTGAGTTTAGGAAACAGTAAATTTTATGAATCGTTTTCTAATTGGAAAATTGTTAAATTTAATCTAAAATGAATTATTGACTTGAAACTTTCACAACGTTTTCCCATAATTGCTTTGTATTTATCGAATCATTTCATAAATAAACTAATACACGTTGCAGTAATTACAATACAATAAAGTTTCCAGACAATTTACGAATTAACTGCGTTAATACCCAAGCAAAATTCGGTTGAATTAAATCGAATAAGTACACTTAAAAGGCAGGCACTTCTTCAGTTTAATCTAACAATATAAATACATCACTCGTGGCATACACTCCAAGTAAAATTTATGGATGAAGGTGAAAATTATGCGAATTTCCCAAATTCCTCCAGTTATTTATGATCGTCGAATTAGCTGCGTCGCCAAATAATTCTTTATGCAGTTATAATAACCCCATGGCGGCTTAATGGCCGCGAAACTTTATGTATGGGCCAAGTTTGAAAACTGCAATTACTTCACATTCTTCCCGGTCGGAGTAGATGGAAATAATCCCTCGTAAGACAGCGAGACAACTCCACTCGAAGCGTCGTTAGCGCACTTTAATGTCCCGAAGAAAGACCCCGGTGTTTTGGTTAAATGCCGAAATAAACCAGAGGCTCGTTCCACTAATGCATATGATAAATACGCGCGTCTGGAATTTCGGGACGAAAATCAAACGGTTTCAATTAAGATCTACATGAATAACAGTGGTTAACAAATTTTTTTTAGAAACATAGAAATTACATAATCTTAGAGTGAATTGGATGTTATGAGCATGAAAAACAAACTTATTTTTTTCTGATTTTGGTCATTCGTCTAGATATTTATATTTTTGGATTCATGATGTTACTTAATCTAGCATCTAGAGTAATCGGTAATCACTCTTGATTGAGATAAATTATATTCCATTATAAAGGTAATTGAATTAAGTATTCAACAGTACCTAATTCATTTCGACTGATCGTCAAATAGCTGAGTTACTGAAATTTCAAATTCCTTGCAATTACAGTGATTGATTATTTTAAATAATTTTCATTATTTAATGAAAGTTTCACCTTTTAAATCAATACACAAAGTCAGACAAAAAGTAAAAATGTTGTACTCGGAAGAATAGAAGGGTTGCATTTAAATTTACTAATAAATCTATTTAGGTTTCATACATTTGAATTGTGTAAAGAACTTCTTGTATGAACTTTTATGTATTTTTCAGTCACGTCTTGGTAGAACCACCCACTTTTATCACTGCCTTGAACGTCTAGATTTTCTAGGAAGAAATCCAATTGACTAAAGAGAAAATCCAACTAAATGTTTATATTTTAATCTGAAAATCTAAATTGAATAATTTTGGTAAAATATGTGTTGAACATTACTACATTACTAATTCCGTCATCTACGTCTGTGTCATAATTTTGAATGTAACTGATTTTCTCAAAACATATATAACTACCTGAGATACTTCTAACATTTATGAAAATCATTGTTTATTTTAGTAACTTATTTTTTAAATAGAATAGAATTTCAGGAAATTTCTATCAATAATTTTTCATTGGTTCATCAGACTAAACTTGAAAGATCGTATTCTATTACATTCTTTACATCTTTACACTGTACATTATATTTTTTCGACATACAAATAAACAATTTCTTGCAAAATTTTTATTAAAAAAAAAACACATTTTTGTGAATTTGAATACAGTAACTTATTTTTTAAATAGAATAGAATTTCAAGAAATTTCTATTAATAATTTTTCATTGGTTCATCAGACTAAACTTGAAAGATCGTAATCTATTACATTTCTTACATCTTTACACTGTACATTATATTTTTTCGACATACAAATAAACAATTTCTTGCAAAATTTTTATAAAAAAACGCATTTTTGTGAATTTGAACACATTTTATTCATTCATTCTTAATTTATTTGTTATTTAGCCCCGTGAGATGTCTCAAACAAGTCTTGAAAGATTTTGCCCCAATAATTGCTATTTTGAAACAATCCGAGTCAATAATAAGTAGCCTAAAATGTCGCGTTTGGAATTATTATCGACAAATTAGTAATGTCAATATACGACATGGTGGTGGTCGACAACGAGCTGAGACCAGGTGACTGCTTAGTGCAGACGTTAGGATCGATGTATGTCCCGCAAAAGTTGCATGAAGTTGGTTTTGAAGCTAGAAGACGTTTTCAATATTCTCTATTAAACAAGGAACATCGGGTAGCCTGAAGAGCATGGGCCAACGATCACCGCTTAGGGACTGCAGTCAAATGGCATAATAGTTTGTTCACGACTTGGTTATTCAACCAGTTTCCTCAAGAATTTGGACCAGATTTCAACAGATTTACACTCGGAACCATCATCTTAAAATTTGCAGGAGCTTATCAAGAATTTATTGGTTCCCTAATATTGAGTCGGCCAAGAAGGGTGGAAGTTGTTCAGAGAGCAAGGATGTTCGACCAAATACTGATCGGAAGAATGTATCGTTTTTCTGTTTCGTTTTAATTCAATTATTTGTTTCATTAAATTCCCAAGGTGATATTAGTTTTAGTACTGGTTTAAAAGTTCCGTTATTGATGTAATTTTGTTTATTTATGTGGGATATTACATTATTTATTATAACTTTATTATTATGTTTAACTCTCTAGTGATTATATCTTTCTTGAATCGGTATATAATGATTCAGGAGTAGTGTCAAACATTTCACTCATTGGCGTCCTACGTGTGTTGTATCACTAATCTTATTCATCCTCTAGAAAACCTAAAGTTTTTGCAGGGTAAGTTGGTAAGCATTAGGCTAGTTCATCATTACTATGGTACGTGGTATGCGTAAAAGAATTATCTAATTAAAAATATTAGCAAATATAATTATTGACTTTTTCTTTTTAATACCATAACATTTTCTTTTTTATAAGGTCTTGATTTACTATTTCAAATACCTGAAGTTGATGATAATCATCAAAAATTGTTTGACATTTGAAATTTCATAGTTACAGAGCTATTTTTCATCAGATGAAAATGAATTGAGACCTACTGTTGGATGGATACGTAATTTAACCACATTCCCAACAAAATCGGGATTACCGTTCACATTGGATGCTAGTTTCAGTAAAATTACAAAACACAGATATACTGTTATATAAGTGAATGACCCAAATGGAAAAAAAATGAATATGGTTTTCGTGTTCAGTGTCCAAATTAGGCCAAATGAAGTAAAAAAGTTATGTTTTCGCTAAAAATAAATATAATGCAATGCGTATGTGTATATTATATACATTAAGTAAATGTTTAGACAATATTATAATTCGTATGATAAATTAATCAGTTTATTTTTAGAACGGTGGCATTAATCACGGCCGGACAATTATTTATGCTCAGTCCCGAAGAGGCGGTTTAAATCGAACAGACAATGGGAGCTAATTTATTACAATTACAAAAGGCAACATTTTACTTGCGAGCCTGATTAAGCGTCGGTCTAATTGCGGTTCCAAACACATCCGTATCGATCCGTGCCCGCTAATTTCACTGTTGCGAAAACGAAACCGGCCGTCCGCAATTTTCTATTTGTTTTCGCATAATTAGCGAAAATAAAATCCGAGACGGCTGCGTTCGGCATCGATGACAAATCCCGCCGTCTGGCCGGACGCGGATTTACGACGTTCACGCCGTCGTATATTAACCATTACACCTTTATTGCAATCACGCCGCTCCCCGCGGTAATAAATAACAAGAAACTCGACCGAAAAATAAACGATCGATTAAAAAAAAAGAAAGATACGAACGCGAGTCGCTGATTAAAAACGTACAAGTTGGCAACGCGAGCACTTTATTGAATATTTCATGAATTTATGTGCACTTGGGAGACGACTTCATTTTTTATTTACGAGTTGCATGTGAATGTTTCAAAATTGCTAAATTATTGCGTCGGCCGTGCATAATTGGAGCACAGATTAAAAGGAGCAGAGAACCGAAATGACGACATGATTAGGTGTTAAATGAAAGTCCAGATCCAGTATTTTTTTTTTTTTTTTTCGTGTGTTGATAGTGAATGGCTTTGACGTCGAGGGTGAAAATTGGGCGAGCTGTTAATTGCCGCGCGTAATTTACAGTAAAACAGTATTTTTTAACGTTTAACGCCGATCCGTTTTCGCCCCCTCACCACGTCGATGGGTGAAGTGTGACTTTTTCGAGCAGACAATGCGGGGAGTTAAAAGCTGTTTTAATTGTCGACACTTCATTAACCCGAACGGCGATAAAACATTTTAACAATTAGCGATTTTTGCAGAGTCACGCGAATTGTTGCATCGTCGTGCGGGGATCAGACCTTCCTCAAGTTTTCTCCGTCTTATTTACAGACCAATTAATTCGGGATTCCCCCGACGAACCGGATTAAATCCTTTTAAACAACGGAGGGAATGATTATGCGTAATATGAACAGTCCCGCCAGTAGACAATAAAAGGATTTTATTGTCCCGCATTAATCAGGGCGGAATTCCTCGAGACATTCATAAAGTCGCCCTCCGACAGAAAACTTCACAGATTACTTTCGACCATGAAGAACTATTATTTTAATTAAGTATAGAAAACTGCCGACTGTTTCCCCTCGAGCTTAAATTAATTTTCGGATTGCAGATGGGACGGACAAGCTGCCGATTTAATTTGGCCCGCAATCAGGAAACAACCACTGCATCTTCGCTCCGAAATATTTCCAACTTTCCAACTCAAAAACCATCCCGAACTCAATTCCGACCCCCTACAAAATAACCGTCTACGTCCACATGCAGAAAGAAAGATCAATTAGAGCGACTGTTAACATTTTTCCATGCTAAAGAACCAACCCCTCCGTTGGGCGCGATTTAATTCCGTGCTCGCAGTACTGACCGCACCGCACCGCTCTCTGGAGATGTCGTTCGTTACAACGCGATGCACAAGACGAAGAGGGACGGCCAGAAATTAAATTATTCTGATTCGTTAACGTGAATTGTGCACCCTCTCCGTTTGGAATCATTTTTTTGCGGGTGCAACAGTCAGCTTTACCTAGTAATTGTTTTAGTGTTTTTAAGTTTCGGTAATATGAACGGGCCCCAAATTAATTGCAGTATGCAAATTATATTAAAGTGTGCCCCCGGGGGGTCGGAACTAATTAGTTCCATCGTTTTGGATTTTATTTCATAAACAAGGCCTCGGGTAATGAAAAATCTGCAACGGCTCAAGAAGCTGCAGCTGTCTAAATATTAAAGGTTTCGAGCGAATTTTCAATTGTAATTAATTAAACGAATGGAGGAAATTGTTATCACTTACCAACTGTGCAAAAGGAATTTTTCGAATTATGTTTACATACCTGAAAAATATAAAAAAGACAATTTTATTTCCTTGAAACATAAAGATTACTTAATTAATTTCAAAGTTTTAAGTTTTCATGAAAAAAGAACAAGTGGTTAATCTCTTATCTCGAGATTAATTTAATTTAATGGAGGCAAAGCGAAAATATAATTTAATTAGTGTAATAGTTCCACAATTTCTGCTGTGATTTAGGAAACGTCTTAACGAAATCTTAAGAATATAATCGCCATAATAGTTCAGTCAAATAAGGATTGTATAAACTTTATTTTTCTATTGTGGTTTTGCGTATGTGAGTCAAAATATCCAATGCTAAAGTTTTCACAATCTCGTTTCCTTTGCTCTAAATATCTTTTGGAGTTGTTAGAAAACTTTTATAACATAAATTGAAATTGACAATTCTCAATTCATAAAATCAATGAGACTCAATCAAGTAGTGCAGGCATCCTCCATCTATAATTGCAACAAACTTAATAGCATATCAGTCGTCTATTTTCCAGATCTAAACTTTAGTGTTTAACACCGGGATTCCCATGAATCAACATTGTACAATGAAACTGGCGAAACTACAATAACATCAGTACCTTCAGCACCAGAAAAACTGCTAAATACAATATTTTACAACTGCAAGAAAGGCTGTGTGTCGTTTGTGTTGTGGATGTGGAAAAGTAAGATTACATTGCTACCTTAAGCTTCATAATAACCAGATGATGATAATGAATTGAACTGAGCAATTAGAAGAAGAAGACAACAGTGAACAAGAATATCAGACTTCATGCTTGTTTTAATTATGAAAATGAAAAAATTTCTTTTATTTAAATTTGAATTTTCACAGTTTTGCATTAAAGTTATGATAAATAAAAACGTTATTAAAAAATTTAAATTATTTTTAGTCAGTATATTTAAAGGAGTGTATAATAATTTTATTTATTAGGTTTATTAAAAATATATTTTTAGTGGTTTGAAGATTATACTATACTATGGGGGTTTAATTTATGGTTGAATCGGTTCTTTTTTTCCTTTTTAGGTTTATGAAATGTTCTTCGTAATATTATTGGAAACTTAATAGTGTAAGTTAGTGTCATTAATGAATAGTAAAAAAATATTCTCTTTATTTTAGTAAACATACAACATATAAATTGTTAGATTGCATGTACAAGGCGTTAATAAATCAAGAAAACGTGCAAATACTAATCAGAGAGAAGTATTATTATTTACTATTTTAAATGAAATTGATTAAATCAAAGTTGCATTTAATTTAAAATTAAGCCTAAATTTATCAATAATTTCTGTACAACTCTGAAGAAATAATTAAAATATTTTGTTATCAAATATGGTATTTGTTTCTTAAAAATAATTTTGTCTAATAACATTTTTATAATTTTTTCATTTATTAATCCTGAACATTTAATATTTTAAATTAACACCTTTTTATGATAATCTTTTTTTGTTATGCACATTTTTAATCAGTTTGTTTTTTTTATAACCACATCGATTGGCGACTAAATAATATTCTTATGCTGTATTTTAAACTGATTTATAGAAATAAAAACCTTTGCTAAATTGATAAACAAGAATACGATTTTCATGTTTCCGTTGGATTTTAATTACAATTTTGATAAATCAATTTCTTATGTAACAAGGAGTAGTCGAATAAGTTGTGAAACATCCTGTATATGAATAATTTGAGTTAAACTCAAGTAACACTTTTCGAAGAGAGAACTTTTTGACGAATCTAATAATATCAATTTATATGCGATTGAATTAAAAATAAATCACACTTTAAATTATTACTAAGCAAAATACTGGATAATAATTCATTTATTGTTGTCAAGTGTTCCACGAACCACACAAGAGCCTGTTAAAAAAGGTTTGCTATTTGAAAAAAATAGTTATACTTGAAAGAGTGATTATGACAACATATTCTTTTTCGTCAGTGGTCTAGATGAAAGTATTATTATACAGCATATAGGGATTGATTATCAAAATTATGGAGAAGCGTTGCCCGCCTTTACTTCACTTTGCCACTAAGTGGCCCTTGCCTGCCAAAAGGTTGCCGACCCCTGTTATGTGTCAAATTAATCACTGAATCTTTGCGATTCTAATTTTCTAACATTACCTAATGTTCTTAAATTAGTTTGCGTCCGATCACGGCCACCTAGATGCAATATTAAAACTGACTCTAAAAAAATAGGCGAAATATTTTTTAAATGTACACTGTCTTATTGAGAATTGTCTTAGAAATTCAAAAATGCATATATATATATCTCTCTCCATTTACCTATTTACCTATACCAGATCTCATTTTGATATACCGAGTGTCCTAAAAGTTATGCCTTGCCTAATGGATTCGTTGACGCCCGGTATGGTGGGTATTTTAAATAATAAATCACTAAAAAATCCGGTAGGTTTTGACCATTCGAGGAAATTCTATGTCAACCCTATTTATCAAGATTCTACAGATGACCTAGCGTTATTATTCATACAACTAAGCGCTTTCCACTCTCGGCGATTTATCTCAAAACCGGTTAATTGAATAAAATATTGCCCGAGACGTAATTTATAGAAAATTTTATGCTCTACAACTTTTGTAATAATTTCAAATGTCATTTAAAGGAAGGAAACGAAATACTTACAAGACCGGATTTTGCGACATCACTCCAGTAAAAGATGAATAATTATTCCAATCACAATACCAACAAACCAGAGCGAGACGCATAAATCCAATAAGGAGAGGGGTCGCCCAAAAAGACTCAGGAAAACGTATAAACAAATCACAGACAGCTGCCAACCGTCGACACTGGAGTGAATTTGTATTATGTATAGAAATTAATAAATAAATATAACATAACCTAACAAAAAAGTGTTTTATTTACAAACCCTGATGAAATCAGAGTTACGCTCTCACAACAGTCTCCAGGAAGTTCTTCAGACTCACAGTCTCCAGACTCTGGAATTTATCCCATACATTCATACTATTTAATATTTAATAAAGAAAAGGACAAGCAAATGAAAGAAGTTTAATTTTACTCAACGATACGACGAAGATAAACACTGCAGAATTTAAAACAAGAAGTTGTACAGAATTGGTAACAGAAAATATACAACATTGGTGACAGAAGATTTTGGTAGCAGAAGGTAAATAACAATTTTGGTGGCAGTGGAAACTGAAATCCATATCTATTTGATAATTACAAAGGCAACAGAAAATTCGGTTGAAGGAGTGCGAAGACGCATCAGCAATAAGAAACAACTAGAACATCTAAAGGAGCGAGGAGACGCAGTGGATATCCTCAGAGAAGACACTTCTTCGAACCATCAACATCAATATTGGAATATTGGATTAAGCCAACGAATAAGCAAAAACCAAGACGATAAGTTTGATGATATATATGTTCTTTGTGTTCTCGAATATTGACGCTGTGTTGATTATTGTTGTCATTATAAATTTTTGAGAGACTACAAATAACTATATTCACATAAATATTTAATAAATATATAATTTAATTAATAAATATTAAGATATAAATTAAAAAAAGGAAAATTCCAGGAAAAGAAACCACATTACTATTTTCGATGGGTACGGAGATTCAAATTCTTTTCAGTTTTTTTTATGTTGTGACGCAATGGTATCGTAAAAGAATCAGAAAAAGAAAGAAAATTTTTGTAACCAAATTAAAAGTTAAAGCACAAGAGGTAACGCAATATAAAGAATTTAATAATTGGGATGAAATAAAAGACTTTTTACTAGAACAATTTGCTACTAAATAACCTCCTGTACACTTTTTAACGCAATTAATGAATATACGACAAACTTAAAAAAAAAGTATTAAGGAATATAGCGATAGAAGTCTTTATAATCAATCTTTATAATAATCAAAAAACTTCTTTTATCAATTGTGATGCAAGGGACGCAAACACTTTAATTCATAATTTAGAGCCGATATTATAATAATAAACAATTTCAGAAAAGATTATTACATAAGAAAATTTAAATTAGGATTATAGTTGAAAATACATCGGACTTAAACAGAGCTATTACACTCGAATCGAAATGAAACTCAAGTAAAAGGATAGAAGACCTCGAAATCTAAATTTTTACAAGCAACTAATAATCAATATAATAATGTTTGGTAGCAGGAGGTATATAACAAAGATATCGCTTACACAAGATTCTGTGAAACATTTAAGATTTATACAAGTTTGGAGCTTATCAGTTTTCATTCCACGGTGTACATTATTTTTCGTTTTATATAACGGGACTAATAACAAATCACCTTTATTCAAGAAAATGTGCAGTCTTATTTATAAAAAAAAACTACGAAGGTCTTATTGCGGAGGGCGGCGTTTCGGTTTCTGGAGCCGAAATCGAATTAAAATCAATCGAAACCGGCCGGACGAAGAAAATTCCGAGAATGGAAATTTGATGGATCAATTTCACATTTCATTAACCCGGTTTGATTACGCCCGAACCGAGGAAGAAGGAAGGGGTGGTCCACGGACCGGATTCCGGATTCCTCGAACATCTGTGCGCGCCGCCGCGTTCAATTGACCGTAATTGGATCGTCTTAATCCCGTCTTAAAAGCAACTTTATCCGTTTACGTTTCTTAGGAATTCCGTTCGGTGCGTCTCCCACTTTGAACCGATGCGAACGGTTAATGCAATTGCGATCGGCACGCGCGCAAACATCGCCGGAAATTGTTTCGGCAATTTGTCCCCGGTTAATTAATCGGGAATTCGTCGGGAATTATTAATATTAAGGCCGCGGGACTATCAGATATTCGCGGTGCGACGCGAAAATTCATAAAGGCATCGCGACGATAGGCGTCACGTAGCCACCGTAAAGCGCATCCCGAAAATTTACATGACAAAAAGCGCATTCGCCGGTAATAAGAAAACCGTTGAAAGTAACTAGAAATATGACTTTATTACCGCATGAATAATACAAGCCGGTACGTTAAGTTGTTCGTTACGTGAGACGATTCGTTCGACGAAGAAAAAAAAATTAAGGCATCTTACAAAAGGCGAACATATTCCGGGAACGTGGCGATATTTAGATGGCGGAACTACTGTGCTTTTATCATTTTTCCCTTCCCAACGTTTGCCGCTGATAATTCTAACAGAGTTACAAATATATTTATGAATATTATTTTAACCATATTTTCTTTGTTTGTGTTTAATTACAATATAATTAAATGATTTGTGCATGCAGAGATTTTAATTAAAAAAATCTACACACAGTTTTTTAAAAGTTTTTTTTGGGTTTAATTGGGTTTTTTGAATGTATGTTATATGTGTTCTTTGTACCACTGTTGAAAAAAGAACTATTAATTAAATAAATAATGTCATTGAAAAATTTTAATTTTAATAAACATACTGCGTGTAAAATGCTATAAGGTATTATTATTTATTACTTTTTTGTTTTTTAGATTTATTATTATTTTTTTAATGTAGCACGTATTTAATAGAAGTAAATTTTTTACAAAATGTAATTTTTTTAATAAAATTGATAATAAGATTTGTTCTTCTGTAATATCTGTGTAAGAAAAATTAATAAATCAGAATTTCTTGGCATATTTGGTGCTTAGGTTTTAACTAAATTGAAACTAACTTTGTTTTGTAAAAAGATAATAATACCAGTTTCACACCTTGAGCATTTATTCTAACATTTTTAATGAGAAAGAAATTTTTTTATAAAGAAAAACTTCTTGTGGTAAAATTGATGATAAAAATGTTTATCCTCTTTGAAATTAGATCCGTGGACACACTGTACCATGTCTTTGTTCATAACCAATTATAATTTGCATTGTATTTTGACATTTTTTTCTTTATATAAATTAATATAACAAAACTTAAATAATAAATTAGAGCTGTAAACAAATTTAAGGTAGACTAGAACTAGAAACTGGATGTATATACAATATGAAAAATTTTGATTTACTATATTAAAATTGGGATTAGAAATGTTTTCATAGTAGCAGAAACCTGGCCATAAATCTTAGGCGAATTAGTGAGTACTACCGTTGGTATAAAATTAAGAACTTTTCGGATATACATAATTACCTTCTTTAAAAGAAATCAGTAATCATCTTCATTATACACTACACTCTTGATGAAGGAGTCGTTATCTCCAAGAAGAACTTATTCTAGATACTATCATTATAATCATGAGTAGTAGTAATATAGTGTGCATCAAAATATATCACAATATCACAAAAAATTATTATTTTATTTTCCTAAAAGATTAGTTAGGATTAGTTGAATATGTAGTTTAAACATATTTGACTTGTCTCGTTCATCAGAGATTGACTAGTAAGTACTAAAAATCTAAATATGATATTTTTGAGAAAAGTTTTTTTTTTAAATATTCATGTTAATGCTGTAACTTTCCTTGGAACTGTTTAAAAAACAGCGATAAGATGTTTTCACAATAAAAAACTAATGACCTTATGCATAAGATTAGGAGGCCCTTTTACTGGACCGTTATAAAAATTACTTAATAAAATTTCCTTTTTGCACACTATTTAGTATATGAATCAATCATTTGAAAACACATTGTTGCGACTTTGGAATAGAGGGTGTAAAAATAAACATTATTGTGTTAATGCCCCATGTAAAACTAAATAAATTAAATGTGTCTGTCATTTCAAGCAGTCCTAATTGGTATACATTATATTAAAGTAAATATGAGAAATAAAAAAGTACAATAATTCAACACAACAAACATTTTTATAAGAATGTCTTTTGACATTGAAAAAGACATTTTGATTTAGTTAGCCAAGTCTCGATTATGTAATCCAGAATGCAATCAATCATGTTAACGTGAAATGCCTTAAGTTGTGTTGTTCGTGGAATAAATTATTTAGTTATTACAAGTTGAAATAATAAAAAAGCTATAAAAGTTGATTATAAAAACTTTTGTATTAAATAACCATTGATAAGATAATTTTCCCAAGTAAATAAATACCAAATATTATTATACATTTACATTTTAGACGATTATTGTTGTTTTTTCATTGATGTTGTGATAAAATCCACTGAATAATGAATGCATTTTCATAATTAGATATTAATGAATCAAAATAGCCATTATCTTGGCACACATATGTTAAACAAGGAACGCCCTGATGAATTCATTTAATTGAATCATTTTATAACACAAACTTCAGTAGTAAAATAGAAACTTTATTGAAAGTCGTAAAAATCGAAATTGTTATTATAAAAACTATCCGCTGAAACTAAAGACGGGAAAGCATTGAACATAGTCTAAGTAACAGTAAATCAATGCGAATTTCAATTAAACCGGGGAATGCCCGGTGATCAAAATTTCCCGGATTCCATTCGTATAATCCACGTGTTGTAATTGCTTTCCTCATTGCCATCGATAGTAACTATCATAAAAAAAAATATTCCATGTCCTCGAAGAAGATTTTCCTCAAGACAAGGTTAATGGAGCAAAATATCGTGCGGCGTTTGTCGTGATCCTAAACGACATTTTCTTTGCGCCTAATTTACCACAAATGAAAACACACGGCCACTAGGATAAAGAACGATAAACATTCGAGGAGGATTTAATGAACGGCCTGATTAAAATCGTCACTGCGTGCGTACGTTACGGACACGAATTTATACGCGACCTGCGTTATATTGCCAATTATATTGTGACATCTGTTACGCTTGTCTAGTGGACAATAACACTGTGTGTAATTGTTATTTAAATTAATTATTCATATGGCTCTTATGAGCTGGCGTATTATTGTGTATAATGTTTACTGTGGGACGTTAAACGCTCCGGGGTTATTAACATGGGCTAATAACAAAAAGGGGAGAGAGAAGAACATTTCGTCTTTACAGACATGATAAAACCACTTTTTATGTTCCCGCATTGATTTCACTCGAGTTTGCGTTAGCTACTTAGTTAACATTAATCCAGTATCATTATCCTCGTAAAAGGAGACTGTTATTTGTCCAAGTTTATGTTTAAACTCGACGAATTTATGTTTCCCTATGATAATTTATTGCGCTAAAAATAAATGTCATAAAGTAGTAATATTTGGTTTTTATTTAATCTATTGATGCATCAGTTTCACATTAACTTGATTGATTACTGTCTGTGTTTACAATAGTTGTTATATTATTTAATACAAATATCGATGTGATCTTTGAAATATTTACGATGTCATTTAGTTAAGTAAAATTATACATGTATGTTGCACAAATAGAAATGGTTTATTAGTACTGCAAAATACAGAGTGCTTCTCAATGTACTATATAAACGAAATTGTTAATTGAAGTATTGTACATTTAGTGTAAAAAACTTTATATTTGAGATCGTTCCATCCAATACCTTAACAGCCCCTTCGAAAGTTGGTAACTGCCCAAAACTCGATCCGGTTAATTTATAGTAATCGACCTCTATAAGCCGGGTTGCTCTCGTGTCCGAAACAAATCGAAAAACTTTCCCCCCTCGATCCCGAATCGATAATTAACAATCGCACATCCACCAACAGAAAGCAATAAGTGGCCGTGGGGCTGAACACATTCGCTCTCCTGCAGACACAAAAGCGACGCGGAGGAGAGTTGATTCGGTGTGACGAGAGGACGGGACTCTCGCACCTGACAGCTCAATTTCCCGGTTCCCGGATGGAGAGCCGGCCACTCCGACAGATGAGACGTCGCAGACGCCATGCATTCTTCATGGACGTCCGGCAAGTTACAATCTCCACTTGTGCCGGAGATAATGAGCACAATTGGCCGAGAGTGTGTCTTTGACAATATTCCATGTGATAATGTTATTAACAAATAATGATGCTGTGAACGACTTAACATAAGGTTTTTTTTTGATTTAATGAAAACTGTTTTAAGTGAGATAGTGAACATACAATAAATAATTCGAAAGCTGTTCCGAGAAACCCAAATATAAGGAAAATTCCCTTTTTAAATTTTACTGCATACCGAGTCGTACATCGGACAATTTCCACCCCGACTTTTATCTAAAAGGTCACGATTCAGACACACATCCGCACATTTCCTCCATCCCCGAGACAAACAATGTCTCCGTACTCTCCCAAGTCCCATAAACTCGACAGGGTACATTCGGCCATAAAGATATGGCCATAACCCATTGTATATCACATTACACGTATAATTCAAGCCGTTCCAGACGTGCATTACTGTTCCAGCGCGCTGTTTTCAACAGGACCGGCTCCGAAAACCAGCAAAGAATCAGTAATTGGGCGGAACATCGATGAAATTAGCCGGCCGATATGGAAACGATTACGGGGTGTCGCTTTTGTTTGTTCGGGCTATTGCGATTAGCATTTATATTAAATTTTGCGAGCCAAATTCGACCACTATGATCCTGGTTCAAACTACTTTGATAAATAATCAGACACAACCAGATGGCATGTTTAAAACATAACGATTAAAACAGTCGAGCAAATATAACGAAAGTCTTCCAGAAGGATTAAGGACGAGTAATGTTATTCGTAACGAAATTTCATTCTTTTCTAGTAATAAATTGTTTAATCCAACTGTATTCTGATTCAACACTTTCACTAACAAACACCAGTTATCATTATCATTTATATTTGTAAAATAACTCATCACCTTTACAGTAGTGGTTAAGAAACTATCAATTTATTCCATAAAGTACTCTTTGTATCAGTCGGTCAGTCAGCTGCGCATTATCGGTACTCAGTTCGTTTCTATAGGATGGAAGAATAAATGAAGGATGGTCAAATTCATTGCAATTTTTCAGCCATTTTTGTTATAGTTCCAATATCTCAAGTTTCATACCTTTAATCGAATTCAGAAAATTAAAAAGAAGAATAAACCGTGTAAACATTAATTATTTTTTATCCGTCGGATCTTCGCGTACATAGAACAGCAATAGTTTATTTCCGTCATATCTTGGTGAAATTTTTTATTTATTCATGGCTTTCAATGTCTTGATTCTACGGGACAATGAATGAAAAAATAATGTATCTAAATTACATGAATCCAATAAACCAAAATTTCATATTTTTCTATAAATAGCTGTTAATAAATAAATTAAATTAGTATGGAAAGGACCATATAAGTAACAAACAAAAATTAAGAGCAATTGGGATGATATAGTGTCTGGAGAGAACCTAGAAACAAAGCAGGATGAGCTTCATTGATGTTTTGGGAGGAAATTAATACTGGCGGAAAAACCGAGCTCTTTTTAGTGGAAACCATTTTAAATGCAGTTTGACATTGTAACAACATAGTTTTACCAATTTAATCAATGTGCACCCAAATTCCATTTTCCAGCAGGATAAACCTAGGCCAGATACTGCGAAGATCGTTTTAGCTGCGTTCGAAGATAATGAAATAAGCGTTTTACCTTGGTTAGTAAATTCCAATAAAAAAGTATGAGATGCTATGAAAGGAAAAATCTTGTATTGCAAAGTCATTATGGAGACGAGAAGCAGATAATTTTGGCGGTACAGGAGGTGTGGCGAAATATGGATCAAAACCTACCCGATAGGCTGATACTGAGTATGCCAAATCGATGTATTGCGGTCGTAAACAATCGAGGTGATCTGTCTAGATATTAGTTTCTAATAATAAAAAAAAAAAATAAATATGGTTAATTATTAAAAATAACATAATAATTAATATTTGGATATTTGATGGGTGGTATTATTTTAATTTTTTAAGGGGTTGTAAAATCATTTTACAATATATTTTTTTATTTAATTAGTAAAAAATACTTGTTTTAATTAATAATTATTTAATTACTAATTTTAATTAATATTTTCACATTAGTTTTTTTTGGTGTTATTGCAATAATTTTAAATTATTTAAAACTTTATTTAACAGGCAAAAATTTTTATTACATCATACAAACAAATTTAATTATTCTAATTCCTACATTTTAATAAAAAGTTCTATATATAATATCTTATATATTTTAGGCTTATATGTTTTAGGCTTTTGTCAAAAGTACTCTGGTTTGATAACAGACTCCTTATAATTATAAAGAACTTATTTTTATTCAATTCCAATAATTTCTTTATGATGTGTGACTATTTCTGTTAACTATGTTAATTGAAATAAAGTTAATTATCTTTGTGAGTTTTCGAAACGTAAACGAAAACAAAATTTTGTATTTTTATTATATTTTAAATTATTATTCCTTTTATATAAATAAATAGGATAGGAATATATGAAAGATGCTCAGAAACTAATTAGTAACACAATAGTTAAAATAATTGGGTTACGTTGTGAACTTTACATATGACAAAAAAGTCTTTTTTATAAATCATGATGTTCATAGTCATTACAGTGCCCACCACAAATAAATTTTCTTTTTGGTATATTATAACAATATAATGTATGCTGCTATTGTTTTGTTTGTATATTTGACAAAAATATAAAAAAGTAAGGTAATAAAAATTAAAAACTTTTATAGAAATATTTTTTAAAATATAATCACAACAATACAATGAAATGTGGTATATTTTTATAGACAAAAATAGTAAAATTCAAATTATATGACGGAAAAGAAAATAATTTTGTTTTGTTTTACTATAGAATTAATTACTTTTCTTGATTTTTCAGATATACTGTCATCAATATTTCACTAAGAATATTATCACTGTTAATTAATTAAAATTGAAAACCAAGCAATATTTTTAGAAATTATTCTTATTCTTATTTAAGATATACATTATAATTATTATATCACAACATTCTTCAAGTATAGCTGTGCCATACTTATTAAAGTAGTAAATAAATCAATCAATTATACAGGGTGATGTAGAACAATGCATAGCACCACGCAATAGAGGGCCAAAAAATAATAAAAAAGTTTCTATATGTATCCGATCGCTTTTATTTTCAGGTTACACATTTTTCAAGTTTTTTTTTTAATAGGCTTTTATTAAATGTTTAATTAAACAACATTTAAAAAAAGACAGACTGTGAGGCTTTAGAGGATGTACCATTAATTATTGTTGGCTGATCGTGAGGACCTTATACTATGACTAGCTCATAGTCTCGATCTTAATTCTGTCGATTTTTCATTTTGGGGGTTTATCAAAAATGAAGTTTACGCCGTAGAAATAAATAGTGAAGAGAAATTATGGGGTGTGCTGATTTATAAATTATTTAAAAATAAAAAACTTCAACATCCTGTGACTTGATAACAAAAAGCGATCGACATAAAAATATAGGAAATTTTTTTATTATATTTTGGTATTCAACCGCGTGGTGACGTGCATTGTATGTTAGTTTGTTCTATGTCACTCTCTATATCTTAAGTTTGTCTTCCTCTTCAACATATGAGGACATATATATTTATATATAAAATTCTTTTCTGATTTTCTGTATTTGTTCCCGCAATATTCTATTACGCCACCTGAACTTGTCGTACATTCTCAATTACAATAGTTGATAATCCTTCTCTGTACTCTTGTTTAATTAAAATCATAAATGGAAAAACACAATATACGGTTATCTAGATAAATGACCCAAATGAAAAAAGGGAGTACGATTTTCGTGTTCAGCACATCCAAATTACCGCAAAAAAATTTAAAGGGAAAATTCAGTGAATTTTTTTTTTTTTTAAATTGAATACAACATTATAAAGTGCATCACAACAAAAATAAGGTGCACACTACAACAAGAGATTAAAATGTCACATGAGCGATAAAGGGATTACCGAGAATCGTTTCCATATTTCCCAGTCCGTTCGATTTGGCGAAATACAAATGGTCCATCCTTTAATAGAGTGATAAGCCAGAATCGTTGCGATTTTTCAGGCGGCGATAATCTTTTAAATTTGCGCCGGACTAATTGATGCGGTGGCTCGATTGATGGCGTCGTTTTGTCTTGTTCAGAATGAAAAAAAACCGATATCGAATTAATCTTATCGCGACCGCGGGCAAAAACATTAATAATCGAAAACAAACATCAATGGACGAAACGATTTTTCCTATAGAGCATAGAGCATAAACGCAACAAATTACTTATTGAATTTTGTGTTGACACAAACATAAATCGCGCTCTTGTTCGCTGTAAATTATTTTTGGGGCGGGGCGGCAGCTTCTTCCACCACTTATACAGGGCTCCATTATCAGTCTCGCGCTCGGATTATTTTCAGCGATTCTAAGAGGATTCAAACTGCGATACCCTGTCTTATTTTCACACAAGAGGGAACTAATGAAATACCTCCACAATCGCCCGATAGCGTGACAACTACTTCTCTCATCTGGGAAGCGGAAAAAAGCGGGATCAACACAAAAATGCTTTCATTACTTTCGAAATTGTACGTCTCTTAGAAAAAGTTATGAAACCGTGCATAATATGACGTCGATAAGATTTATAAATCACAACATAAATTGAATTCCGCCGTAACCGATACCTTGTACTCTTTTGTCAATTTCAATGAGGCTTTTATGATGTACGATATTTATTTATACGGCACAGCCATAAATCTATCTCGTCGTGGTTCGCAGATCGATTGGCGGACTCATCCACAAACATTTGTTTTGTTACTGAAAACACCGTAATAATAAATGTTCCTCGCGTGGAAGCGGTTCCCTCGACCGGAAATTGACTGCAGGAACTGAACGAGGGCGGATCCTTATGCACTTTTCGCGCTCGAAATTAAGTTTGGCTATTAAACTGTTGGAGAACGAAGGCATTTAGTGGAGAGCCTCCTAAACAACAAACTTGTGCCGCTGTGCCGGTGTTGGCGTAATTAAGGGCGAGTTTGTCGCTTAACGAACACTTCCCGAGCAGTCCGGGTCAAGATATGGGACAAATAAGACAACGGACCCGCCACATCAAAGAGGACAACCGAATGCACGAGCAACGTCGCCAGTTATTTGGTCAGTGTTGATGTTACAAATGGAAAATCTGTGTGGTTACAGATTATTATCTATTATGTATACAAGTTGGGCCAATTTATTTATTAATGCCCCTCCACCTTGTTCGAACCCAATTACATTTACACAAGGCGCCCCTTGTTATATTATTTAAGCAGCGTATTCTGCATTTATTACCCCATTTTGGGTAATCTACATAATACCGATGGGTATATTTGATCTTTTGCATAATACACTCTGCCTAACTGGCTCTTCTTTATCACACCAGATAATATTACCAATGAAACAGATACAAATTTACGAGGCCTGTTTACATCATTACGAGACGGTTTTACTTCTTGATTTGTCGCGTTTGATTAATATTAAACGAGGTACGATGTAATTTTGATTGTTGGCAAAGAATTCCGTGGACGGAGACAAAGAAGCAACCGTAACGAACCGAACCGAAATGAACGAGATGAAAGTCTTGGTTTCTGCCACGTACACACCGGATATCAACGCAATAACATTAAAATTTTGAAATATTACCGACGAGAAAATACATTTATTATTTCCATGATCATTATTAATGATCATTACGTCGTGGTTGTTAGCTTTCTCAATTTGGAGGATTATGTCTTGCAGAGTGTTCATTTTGTATACACCCAGCTAGTTAATATGTATTAAGTGAGCGTAATTATAAGTTCAGTAGCCGGTCGCTTCCCGTCGTAAAACTTTTATTGGCCAGTAAACCGGTAAACCGGCAGCTCCGTGCCATCCGGCAAATACCACCATAGGCAATTAAAAACGGCGAACGATTCATTTTTTCGGCAAACTTTCATCATGCAAATCCTCGGGACATTCGGCCAATAAACAGTCGCATTAGTTTCGCCCCGACGGCGAATCCATAACGCACAATTAGATCCAGACAACGGGACCCGTTGACATCCCATTATGATTTATTCCACAATTAAAACCAGATATTGCCGCCCCCGCAGCCAGTTTCCGGTTCCGGCGGCCGAAAACTGCAATTGGCGATAAAATGCACACGTCTACGTTACACAGACCCCTCCGTAATAAGAAAATGAATCAACACCCTCTTGTGTTTGTTCGAATGGCAAGAAATAGAGCGATGTCGTGTAGGTGAATGGATGGCGACAGAATTGCAGATCGTTTGCATCGAGCGACGCCTTTTCATTTTTACTGATGCATCAACCGTGTAAAGTCGAGATGATCGGATGTGGTGCATAAGTTGGTGATTTATGATCCCCGACGTCAGATTAGGTCGGTCTCGTCGGTCTCTGTGCGCGATGCCTGCGGAACACCACTTTGGGGATTTTGCTGTTGTTCGGCAGAAAAAAAATTAGATGAATGGCCACTGAAGTTTTGGGGGAGATTGATATTGTAAAAAGGATGGTTTATACATTATTTATAACGATATTTTAAACTTTTTTGATACTATAACTTATTTATAATCAGTAATGGCAATATACCGGCTAAATAAAATGTTGGGTGTTTACCCGAATACTTATTAGAATGTTCATTGTCACAAACACCTATTGATATCGTTAGCAATTTTTGAAATATTTACGGAAACTTACACTATTTTTGAAAAACTCCTTTTTTATGTTTTAACAATCGGTAAAGACTTTATGTGTAATATAAGATATTTTTCTCAAAAAATATAAGCAACTTCTTTATTTCAAATGAATGTTGTAGTTGGCAGATAATTCATTTTATTTGTGCATTTAATAATTGCATTATAAACATTTATATATTAACAGACTTAAGTAAAATTCTAATTACTAATTTTCAAACAAATTAACACTGTAACGTTTATAAAATTTTAGCCAAATACTATTTTTGCTTGAAATATGCCTTTATTTCACTTTACCACTAAGTGGTTCATGCTTGCCAATAGATTGCCGACTTAGTGTACACAGTTAGGAAACAAACTTTTAAGGATTATAACATGAGCTAAAATATGAAGAAAAAAATACTTGACAAGTTTCGAAGATCGGGGATAATATATTTCTATTGCATTAGTCTTGTTTATTCACAAAAATTTGTTTTTATTTACAAAAATTTAGAACTAGATATAGACGATCGTGAGAAATCTAACTGTCTATTGACTTTGAATTAACATTATTAGTAGACAACTGTTACCTGAGTGAATGCTTTCTCTTTTTTTAATTTACTTCGTTAATGTGAAGGATGATGTTAAGTAGGATACGATATTGTTAAATTTTTGCCAATAAAAACAAAAGATTATAAAAAAGTACAGTTATGCAATAGAAAAAATAATTTTAAGAGGAAAAATAAAAATTCAGTTTGCGGCAATTAGATTTAAAAAAAATAATTCTCGACACCTCAATAAATTTTTCTCTTTTCGGTGTGGAAATATTCGAAATCAAAATCAACCGATTAGGATACCCTATATTACTTAAATAAGTCAATAACTAATTATTATAAGATATTAAACAGATAATAAATTAATAAGAAGATAATAAATTAATAAGAAGATATTTTTTGTAAGTTTATAATATTTATTTATTAATGTAAAAAATCTAAGAAAATAAGTATGTACAAGAAATATTTAGAATGACCATTTATTATTGTCCTATTTTACATTAAAAAAAGTTTTATATTTATTAGATTTATTTTAAATATTTTAAGTTAGAGACATCTCAATCTGGGACAGAAGGAAATAGAGAAATCTTAGAGAAAACGGAAATACATTATTTAACCAATACCATTAATAGGTGTGTTGCAGTTTAGGTAAATACAGGATATTTAACTTTTACTACTGTACTGACCTTACCTGTAACAATTGTGTTAAATTTCCTATCTGAAATGCTTCAAATGATAAACAGAGTATTAACAGAAAATAAAACACTTATCCTCAATAAAACAGGGTTTAAACTTCTGACAGAAGTGGAAAAGTGGCATGGTTGTTTTTTCGTTACGAAATTAAATTTGCGAGACGCAGCACGGCAGACAATTTGATTTCAGTAAATTTCTAATAATATTTGGCAGAAATGTTTGATGTTGAGTTAAGTAGAGCCTTCGGTAAACATCTGTTAAGATAAGTTCTCGCAGCCCTCCGGCCATATCACTCCAATAACTCCTCAGAAACGTTCCGGACGACGACAGGGGTTTAGTAATAATAAATTATTGCAATTGGGTGCAGGTAAAATACAAGGCGAGATGAATTTTCAAATGAGACGAAAAAGTGCAATATTTCAACTCATTCCGCTCATTTGCCTCCCGTTCCCGAGGGTAATGTTTCATACGTCTCTACGAATAGAAAAAAGACGGATCTGTTTTATAAATAATAAGCAACAAGTTCGAGGTGGTGATCCATCAAAAACTGGCGCAACACTTCCATTAAAAAATCTGAAAATTTTACAGTGGACTCCCCCAGTGGTTAATTAGGCCCGAAACTGAAAGTGACATCTTCATAAGTGACCGGAGTATTTAGCATGCGGCCCGGAAGGTTTTTGGGGCCACTCGTTTGTCATCATTTGTCTTCCGCAGTTGCTTAGCAGATTTACAAGAATTTCATTTGGGCCGACATTAACACGACCCCCCAGAAATTCCTGAACCCATCGGCTCTATTCTCTTGCGTCTTGATGAATCACATGTATGCGTTTAAATTTCCTCGGAACACACGATATGTAACGTAAATGGAGCGAGCAGCCCGTATCGTTTTCACGGTGAAAAACGAGCGATTTTTTGTTCTTTGACTGTCATAAAATTCACCGGGACGGCTGCCAAATCCTCGCGCGAACACACATACGCCAAGCGCTCAATCTGATCTTGCGGTGAAATATTTTTACTGTTTTTAAATTACGGATGAAATATTTACTGGCGAATTATCGATTCGCGGCAACAGGAACACACTGCTCCGCATAAATCCGATACTTTATTAGGAAAAAATGTAAATATTTACCGCAGAATGTGTAGATAAATCACTAAACTTAATTGCTTTTTATTTCAACTTTCTAAATCTGAATAATTCTCGTCAAATTATCGATTGCGAGAGCAACAGGATCGTCGCCTAACATAAATAATGCGTTCGCTATGGAAAAAAAGTAAATATTTACGGAGCAAAATGTTGCCAAATCACTGGGAAATTAAAATGATTACGTCGCGAACGCGAAATGGAGTGTTATTCCTTGCTTTTGTGGCCGTCCGTCAAATTACTGTCGACTAATTCATTTTTCATAATCAAAAGGGGTCCGTCCGAGCCGGGCCATAATTAATACACTTTTTGTTAATGCGGCTCTTGTTTAATAAACCATTAATGCTGGAAAAAACGGACTGCCAGAGGAAAGCCCCCCCGGTTTCTAAATGATGTTAATATACGTTATTAAAATCATCATTATCTGAGATATTTCGGCCGTCACGCATTTTCATTTCGGCTAAATTTCTCACCGAATGCACAGATTTTAGTGAACCGATTCTGTTTTTAAATCTTTTTTCGTCGAGAGACATTAACACTGTTTAACGGGTTTGTATTTCTTTTAAAGTACAACATAAATTCCTTATATATTACACGACCAGGACATTTTTATGACCACGCGAAATTTCCGTTCGTTCGAATCCGGTCTTTTCATTGAATTGTGATTTTTTGTTTGTGGTGTAACACAGTAATTTATCAAAAAGTCCAGAAAAGTGGGCCGAACGAACAAAAGTCGTCGTAATACACACTTTATATATCGAATTTGTCGGTTGCCGTGTCATTTTTCCATAAATATTTAAGGCGGCCCCGCCTCACGAAACTTGTAACACAATTTCCCGGCAAACTTTTTAAAAAGTGTTCGTGCTTCTCTATTTTATATTGGAAATTTCGGCTAATGGATTTATAACATCTATAATTTCGTATTTCAATGCCTCGACGGGTGGCCGAATAATAATAGGGAAGCAAAAAAAAAAAAAAAGTACCAAGAACTTTCGTAAGGAAAGTTTAAAATCATCCCTCATCAATAAATCATCTTAACCGTTGGACGTTTTAAGACGTCTGGGAAATTCCTGGCAATTAAATAAGTTTTAGTGCCACGAATGTTGTGCCGGCTCTTCTTGCGGTTTATTTTTTATCGATCGCAAAAATATGAAAGGCAACGTCAGAAATCAAATGCATCCAGATTCCTGATACAAAGTTTTCTCTTCGCGAGCACACAAATTCAATGATTTCCTTGTTATGTGTGTGTGTGTGTGTGTGTCTTTAACTAAACCACAAGTAAGCCTAAAGCAAGAGTTTCTCCTTTCATTAGATCACTTACAACATCTCATCATTTCAATTAATCCAACGCCAGAAGCAATTACTGAATGAAAACGACATCAGAGACCAAATAACGTGTGAGATTTCACCTAATTACAGTTCCGCGAGTGCAAAATCTGAATCCCGCTCCCGACGGATCTCGCCGGATTTATTAGTTGACGCGCGAACACGCCTCAAGTGAAACGATCGTACAAGAATCGCGCTTTCGACGTTTTTTTTTCCTTCTTCTCCATCGCCAACACCGAACAACGAGAATGTGCTAAGAATGCGAACGGGCAACAAAAGGGAATCGGCAGATCGACAGCAGCGACTTTGGGAATTTGTTTGAAAGGTAAAGACTCGAAGGCTCGACAGCACGCCTTTTATCCCCCTAATAACTAAAAGCAACAATTGCGGATGGCCCGGAAACGGGAACGAGAACGGGCTTCCAAACAAATTGACTTTGGTATTAGTTGGAAACAACCCAGACACTGCACTGTACTGTCCGTAGCGTCTGCATCTGGGCGCATTAACATGTCGGCGCGCCGCCCAAAAACAAACGGGACGGATCCGCCGGCAAATGCAATTATACATACAATTTCATATACGGAATTACCTCGTGTCTGTGTGTGTGTGTGTGCGGTGTATGCAGGATCCGCAGGGCGAAACGCTGACTGTAAGAATGGGGGGTAATTGAATACGGAGGATTTGTTGTTGGAAACGAGGAGAACAATATTTAGAGGCGATTTTTGCAGGTTTATTCGTACATTGAAACGGTGCATTAAGAGATTACCTACTCGGGAATGGGCGCAAGAATGAGAATGTTACTTCTTGCAACGCAAGAACTGTTTCAATTTTATCAGAGGTTATGGCCAATTGTTCAAATGAACTTCGGTGCTGTAGGAGTTTAGAGTTTGTAATTTAATTGTACAACACAAAAACCAGTCAGGTCCGTCATTATCTCTTTTAATAGACGGAAACACAATCATAAAAACTCGGTTAAACTGGCGACCGAAAAATTGTTGTAAATGAGGGAAATGGTGATTATTTATAGATTTTTATGTTTTCTAGTCGCGTATCGACGCGCACAAATATTTTTCTGGCTGTCAGTATTCGAAACACAAATAACCCCAGTGACAAGCAATTTACGCAAAAAGCCCGGACAGTGACATCACCGGCAATAAAGCGATTATTTCGAAAAGTGCATATTCCAGTGTCCAATTGAATTGGCTAAATAGCACTCCTTGATTACGGGTGGTGCTTTCACGTATGAACTGTCCTGTTTATTGGCCTATCAAATAACCGTTTCATGCTGTGCCTCTGTTATTTTGTTACTTTTTTTTTCGTCGAAACTCGTTAGTGGAAATTAATGACCGCTTTTAATTCGGACAATGCGAAAATCCTCGGCACGATAAAAAAATAACCGAGTGAAGGGTGACCCATATCGGCACCTGTGCACGGCATAAATAATTTGCCAACTTTGGACTTGGTTTAAAAGCGTGCGCGACCCCAAAAATAAATTTAATATATAAGAAAAACCGGTGACATCCGGTCGAATGGAGGAAGCGTCCAGACCTTTCTGGACCATATGCTTTATGCCACTTCTCGAGTCGTCCTTTGGTCCGAGGGTCGGCAGGAAACTATAAACAGCCGTCCGCCGTATATTTATGCAAAGTGTCCACTCCGTTGGCCCGTTTCACCCCGGCATTATATTGGAGCTGTCACGAGTGGACGATAACGTCACTTTTAAGGCCTCGCCAGGATGGACACTGTGAATGCTGCCTGGTCGGCGGTTTGACTTATTTAAACCAATTTATATGTGGACATTCGGATGGGTAAACAGTTATCCGGGATTCTGCTGAGAGAATTATAATCACGTCTAAAAGTGATCTCTAAAAAACTATCAATTATCTTTTCATATGACGTCAGATAATTTCATAAATAAAAGTAAAGGAAATTTAATAAAATGTAGATATATGTATTTTTGACATAAACTTCTTCCAATTGGTGTGTGTTTACACAGTTTTGCGGTGTGCATAATTGTATCTGCCTTATACGTAATATTGTTACACAATTGAGAAACGAGAAAAAAATAGTATTGAATAAAATATTCCAGTTTTTGTTCTTACATATTTCGATGTAAAGAGGCCGCTTATTATTATGCATGAAGTTCTTGATACACCCGTAAAATCTGCTATGAAATTTTTAAAAATTCCTGTTACATAAAATAAGTTTACAAGAATTTATGCATAGATGCAACATAGTATTTTTTTAATATGCAGTGAAGTCCCTCCACAAATAACAGTTTACACCAATAATGTTTAGACATGTGAGTATTGAATTTCAAGTCTCACTCGTGGCCTATTGACAGGTGGAAGCAGAATTTTTTAAGCAAATAAAAATTTAATTTAAATAGTACGTTTATTTTAGTCAAAAGAGAAAACTCATCTGAAATAAATCGTTCATAACTCTGTAACTACTCACTCTAAATTTAACCAGGAAAATATTAATAGTACCTACGTACTGTGTAACACATATTTAATTAGATTGACAATTTTTTGCATAGTTTTTATTCGAGGTCGATATCTTGTTCCAGTTCAACAGTTATCAGAGGAGACTTTTTACGACTTCATTTTAAAGAAAATTTCAATCATTACATTTTTCAATGCTCTTGATTCTTTTTCTGTAAATATTAAGTCTTCCAAGAAATATAAATTAAGCATCATCCTAAGAAGATGATGCTTATTATGTGTTATTATTATTATTATATTTAACCCTTTGAATACGACTTTTGTCCAGTAAATATTTATATTTCTATATAATTGAACTAAATGTGCTGTAAATAAGTAAAGAGACATGTTTACATAATTTCAGATTTTTAGAAAATATAGTTTTTGAAAAAATGCCTTGGAACACATATGTCCTTGCAGTAGTAATTATAGGATGAATATATCCCAGCAGTAAATAATCAGACCTCAAATTTAGGTATTCAAGAGTAGAAAATATTTATTTTTATTGAAACTGTTACATTATGTATGGTATGGTGTAAAACTATCAATACATAAAGCTACTTGACATTTTTGGTAAATGATTTTAGTCCTTTTTTAATCTTCCTGGACTGGCATCTTATGCATCTGTTTCGGTCGCCTTTTTCAACTGGATGATCTCCAACATTTGCTAAAACTTTGACATTCTTTGAAACCCTGCCCTGTCTTCTGAACCTTTTGTACAAAGATTCTGATCGTCCTAGACTAATCAACTCTACATCTACTTCGAAATCGATAACTCGAAATTTTTTTGCGAGTGAGTTCTTGATACAAAATATACGAATTATGAACACAGGTTATTAACAACCTAAAAATACTTTCTTCCACCATTTCCCACTTCTATCTAAATCGTATAAAGTAATCATTTGATCTGCATGATCTACGCCCTCATATATTTATTGTAGAAAATCATAGCTTCAGGGAACAAAACCAAATTTAATAAAAGTTGTGCATCATCTCATAAATAATCAGAAGGTTTATTTTATAATTTTAGTATTTGCTAAGTCTATGTTGGTTATTTAATATAACTTTCTTTTTTCTAATGATTCTACACCTTTTTTATAAATTTTGGGTAAAAATATAATTTTAATTTAATATGAATGAATTTGTCACTTTAAGTTTAAATTCCCTTTAGACAGACTGACATTCTGAAAGCAATTTTGAAACTTAAAGTTACTTTAACTTTAGTCTTCTTAAAATATGAAATCGGCCAATAATTACTGAGTTTCCTCCTCGTCAAACAAGAAATTTTAAATAAAATTACCTATAATATAAAATTGAGTAGAAATAAAGTGTAGACGGATATGAATAAACGGCGGAAAATTGCTATAAACTATTAGGTTATTGGTGACACGTGGGAATGGATGAAATAATAAAAGTTGTTGTCCCGGGACGCGGGGATAAAAATTCAGCGCGCAGCTCTCGAACATGTCAATATTCGTCCCCGCGGCCCGCCGTTTATTTTTGTTTAAAATTTAATAAGCCCGCCGTCAGGCGTCAGGTCGTCGCCGAGACGCCGGTGGCAAAACAATCTCGCCCCGGGGCGGCAGAAACGGCGGGGCCGTAACGCGATTTACTTCTGTTTTGCCGGGGCTTATCTTGACACTATATTATTTCGTTTGAGCGAGGCGCATCGGACATTTAGATGGAGGCCCGGTCCGAAAACAACTCCTGTCACATTACGAAAGTCGGATACACGACGCAATTTCGCCGCGAATTATCTCCCGCCCGTATCCGAGGAAATCAACGTCACGCCGCGCAAATAATCCTCGTCTCCTTTCCCATTTTTCCACTGCCAGATGATTGTTCACGCGTACAATCTCACGCGACACTGGCTGCAAACAAGGCTTAATAATGCGATGACAACTCGCACCGGAATCGATAATTAAAACCAAACACGAATCCGCGACGACTATTGTAATCGTGTGCAAACATTACGGGGCCCCGAAAACTTGGGATTCGTCGATCTTGCGGAAAATGAAAAGAATAATTCGGTTTTCGACTCACCCTCACCCGTAGGGGGGACTATTAATTCTTGCCCTTGTGTTTTTTTTTTTTTTGGTGTGCAAGTACGAATGTGGCCGTTTACCAGAACAAATCTGTGATAAATGTTATGCGAGGGACGGACGACGATTTACGTTTATGGTCTTTGTTTGACGCAGTTAAATATTCTATTTCATACTCAAGTGCTTCCCGGGGATTGTTGGATTTTTAATAAAATTCCACGAATTACTGCTCTCCATGTCGCGGCCCCTTTATTGTTATTACTTTGTCGCTACGTAGATTCGGGTCTTTATGGGACAACAAATCTCGAAATAACATAATTGAACGAGAATCGTAGATATTCCTGTCGTATATCAATTTATGAATCTCATTTTTACCTACTATAAATTAGAATTACATATACAGGGTGTCCTAGGCTCAGTTCAGACAGAAAATAATATGAGAATTTCCTATAGATTTGTTTCTAAAATATATAGCTCCTTAAGCACAATGCCAAAAATTGTTTTTTTAAATAACATTTAAAGCACCGAGTATAATAATATAAAAATATATTAAGTACTGTAAAAGTTACAAAAAATATCACTATTGCAATATAAGAGAAAGATATTAGGAAATCTGAGAAAAGATCAGACTGAATTTTGGGGTCCTCTTCGAAATTAAATTATTCACCAAGTAAAAAATGACAATGACAAAAATAACTAAAAACCACATGGGGAAATATCTGAAGAGGTAGAACGCCGTTTCTATTAGCTAAAAAAGCTCGTTTTTCAAAAATCTTATCCATTTAGGAGCTGTAGACAATTGCATTTCTCGTTTTTCCTTTTTTGTATGTAGTCAATATGGAGAATTTCCAGTCTAGTCCACAGATAATCACAAAATCTTTCCTGGGTTAAGATTATTGTACCATCAGGTTTACCAGACTTAACCCATTGACAATTTTGTTATTCACGTTTATTTTATATGGAATCCAATCCAAGTTTGTCCAACTTTGTTATGAAATCATTGCATAAACATTCTTTCTAATGATCGTAATTTAAAATTGGTGTATTTCCGGTTAACATTAACACAATAATGTTTAGATAATAAAAATAAACCTGTATTAAACACGAATAAACTAAAAACAATACTTTTTCTTGGACATTGATAAAATGAGCTATTTCAAAGAAACTTTTTTGACAGTAAAAACCTATTTTATGCAACATAACATACAATAATAATGACATGTAAAGTTTTTAATGGTTTAAATAATTTTCAGTTCAATCTTCTACTAATATGGATTTCTAACTAGAATAATTATAGAATTAAAGTTTGGAATACAATATTATTTCTTACATTGTCCCTAAAATATCATCTTAAATATTAATTAATATATTTTTGTCAAAATTGATTCATTTCGAACAAAACTAACTCTTTTAATTTCAGGTTCTCTGATAATCAATACTGATCAACTGATAAATTATTTGTTCCCTTGCAATTCGAGTGTAAAATCAGCTCACAGTAAACAAACTATATGTAAATTATTAATAGTACCATTTCAAGCAAACTTAACCAAAAAGTATTATTAGATAATACATTCTTTATAGATAAGTCATTCTAGAAAAAACAAGGAGAACGTTTTATTTAAATAATAAGTTATGTAATTTTAATTATTTCAAAAATAATAGTACCAATGGCGTTACATTACCATAGATACATAAGTTTTAATAAATAATGTAATCTGCATAAATTAAACAAAACCAAATTGGAAAAAAAAACAGAATATTATCTGTTACATTTTTTCAATCAGTACGTCGGTCTCCCTTGCTCTTCGAACAGGTTCTACCCCCCTTGGCCTACTCAAAATTAGTAAAGGAATAAATTTTTGATCCCATAGCTCGCCATTTTTCTCCAAAAGCATTAGCTCCAAATTTTGATTTCGAATGTAAAATTATCTTTGAAGATAGTCCCATACATGTTCAGTTGAATTACAGTCTGGTGAACATGGAGACAACTGCATCTGAGTAATGTGTAACACCAAATTTATGTCTTCCCAGGTTGAGCAAATGGAATAAGAGTAGGTTGAATAACCAAGTCGTGATATCGTCGAACCGTCTAAAGAAGTTCCACTCCAAACTGTTACAGAACCATCTCCAAAAGCAATGCTTAGCGTCATGTTTTGACTATGATCTCTCACTACGTTTACTCGTATCCAAACACTACTATCAGAGTGATATAATATGTATCCAGTCTCATCTGTGAATAAATAATTACGCCATGTTCCGTGGGTGACTCGATGTTGTTATGTGTCGAAAACGTTTTCTGACTCTAAGATCAGTTTCATGCAACCTTCTTTTGATAGTAGACAGACTTATCATACAATGATTCCAACATCTGCTGGAAAATTAGATGTAGATAATGTTCGACTTCATTTAGAAGTAATAATCAAAAAACGGTTCTTCAAATCCACAAAATGTATTTTTTAAAAATAAAAATTTTATGGCATGTTGTTTATTTTTATTTTAAATTAAATTCATAGAAATTAAAATAAATGTAATATATTGATCGTCCACTGCCGCAAATATAATAATATTATCGGTCAAAATAAAATATATTGAATATATTTTTTGCTTAACTCTGTAACAAAGCAAAAAACAAAAGTAGTGAGTAGATAAATAAATTTCCTTTCAAATGAGTATCACATTCTCTTAGAAAAATAGTCGATATGATATTGAACAATTTGGTACACGTCAATATTAGTGCAAAGTTTAGTTAGCCTGACATCATTTTCCAAGGTTTTTTTCGATATCAATATCTTATTCCATTCAAAAGTTGCCAGGAATAACTTTTTACGACCTTACTGTATATTCAAAAATTAAAGCTTCTATTTATCAAGTTAAATTATTACTTTTATACAAATACTTTTTGAAATAATAATAATAATAATAATAATAAATCAATATTTTAATAAAATAAATATTTTATCTGTGCACATTCATAGTAGTACAGATAATAAATTCAATTCGTTTTGTCTGATCTGATAATTTTTCATAGTGAATAATGATGCCCCGACTTATAAAGCTTAGGAATCCAATTCCCAGCACATTTAAACAAATCCCTCGGATATTCACTTAAAAAACCCAAGTTATGATTGATCGTAGTTAAAATTTATCATATATTAATTACCGGAATGAATCTCCCTCAAACAATTTTGCTTTTGGCGCGGCTCTTATTGTATAATTTCGGAAAGGGTTCGTTTTTTGCCTCCCAGTCCTCGTAACTATCTCATAAATATCCGCGATAATTACAGACGGTCGGTAAATTGCTCTTCTTCTCTGTGTGTGTATGCACGGCTCGGTCATTTTGCAATAATTCACAACGACTGTGAAATTGTAATTATGAGCCAGCGTTTCTGACGTCTCTTTTTGATCTCCATTCTCCACCACAGGCACGTGTACCGACTCCAAATCTTCCAGAACTCCTACTCCGCCCGTTACATCGAGTCAGCGTGCGGGGGACATTGGTTTTTTCGGCTGCGCCACCGCTGAAATAATAATCTTAACGGGCATCTTAATATCGGGATGGCGTGTTCGGGTGCAATTAACGCATTCCTGGCGTATTGTTCTGCACTTACGCGTATTAACGTTGTTCTCGGTTCTTCCTGGTCTATTGTTGCACGCGCGTACCCACAATGGAATTACTTTTCCAATGTTAATGGGTATTTAAATCCTTGCAAGTGTTCCTAAACAAGTCTTTCATTAAGGCTATATTTGTAATTGTTGTTGTTTGAGGATGATGAATGACGGTGGTAGGTGGATTATTCAACGAACCACTGTGCGTGCGACCGAAAAAAGGTCCGGAAACTGAGTTTTAAAAAGTCGTTAGTGTATATGTATTTATTTTTTTTTAAGGCCGTGTAAATTCTGCGTAAGTGTAAATTACGGGCGCGCCGTAATGAGGTTTTCGAGGACGAGGGCGATTTATTATCGCGGTCGTTTTCACTTTCGTTGCTTGTTTTTAATTTGGTCCGTGATTAAGTTGGGCTTATCGTGAATTATTGTTATTAAAATTTTCGGCATAAGTAAGTGTTTGTAATGCAGCATTATTACGGGAGGATTAGGGATGCCCCGATGAGATGGGACAAGAAAAATTGGGTTAATGAGGGCACAATTGAGAAAAGAAAAGTATTCCCCTGCTTTAGTAGACAAAAAAAAATATTCATTATCCTTCATTATTAGTATATAAAATAAAATTTAGATTGTTCCAATCGCCGCCTTAAGTTTCCATTTGCATGGCATTAAAGTGAATCGGCCGAGACAATCCAAGATACATTTCGAGACGTCAAACTTGGCACGTATTAATCCCCGGACGTAATCTTGAGAGGACTTACCCCGTGTAACGTCGGGACGATGAGGGTGAGGACCTACGGTTCTCATTAAACAACCCCAAGGGGTTGAATTTCCGCCTTGGAAATCGCCCTTGAAAAATGCACCGAAATTCCGATAGTTTGTGATTTTGCACCCCGTTTCGCCTTTATTGAGATTCTTGTCGAGGAAATGCTCAAGTGGGTGGATTCATGAGCACAATTACGGGATAATTAATTGGAATGATGGAAACGAGTTCGTGGCTGTGACATTACTGAACCACATTTGTAAATTAACACAGCCAATCATCGGCAATTATTACTACACAGTTCCATCTCGTGACTACTCCAATTTTCTATGAAGATAATAAAAATTCACAAACGACGGTTGAATTATATTATTGAATTACGTAGAATTGAAATTTAAGCAAGAGCAAGAAAATTACAGAACAGCACGACAAACGTTTGTCGTAAGGTTCTAATGGACGCAGGAAAGGGAATTGATTCATGGAATCGGGAATTCGAAAGCCACAGACGTCGAGGGATTATCCCTATCAAATATTTAAATCTTTGTGTTGGGGAAAATAATACCGATCACACGACAGGGTTATTTTATCAATAAAACAGCTAAAATCGTGTTTCCTTTTGACCTTCACTTTCTACACCACACTACAAGACAAAAATCAATACAGTACATACTTTGCGTTTTATTCCATAACAGATAACACCACTCGGAATTTGGGCAACGATTTAGATAAAACACTGACGAACGACGCAATTCTCAGCCCTCCCCATTCGACGGAAAGACAGTGCGAAAATATGTTAAGATGGAAAAAAGGAGGCACGAACTTCCTTTTCATTAATCCTTTTCAATATCTGAAGTGCGTGGCGTCAATGGGGGTCACGTGTCTCGGATATCGTGTGCCCTGTTTAAAATGAATGAATCCTGTCAAAGAGAGGAATGGATGCTGGCAACGGACCGGGCGTAGACGGACGAGTACCTCACGCAAAATCGCACACGCATTCTTATAGGGACGGACGTATTAATAAAAGATTTGTCGTGGCACGATTGCCGCGACATCCGTTGTGTTTTAATAACAGGACTAGCTGGATTTTGACGGTCAAAGGATTAATGATGCTTTCATGTAAACCAGCCACCATTATGGCAAAACGTTGTCGGAGACGAACGCTAATAGTTTTATAAATCGGGGTTGGAGGCGGAAATAGGCCTTCGAATATGAGAATCGGGCACTGATTACCCCTGTGACGTATAATAACCATTAGAACTCTTCATTAGGGGCAGGCGGAACGAGGCAATTTGCGGTTTGAATGCCGTGTCGCAGGTTGTGGACTCGCCATTCCGAACGGAGTGTTTAATATCGTTTTTAGTGTCGGGGGGATTTTACACGATTATACACGTCGATTTATTTCTCCGTTTCAAATATTATTTCGCACTAAATGCGCCCATTAATCAGAGATGATCAATGTCGATCGACCTTTCGCAAACAATGATTTAAAACGTTTCAAAGTGTTTCACTGAATAAGAAAAGACGTCTTTAATTGAGTGTATTGGTATATTTCTGGTTGAATTGCGCGCAACAAGTTGTGTGTGTTTGCACAAAAGCTTCGCAAAAAGCACCTTTTTATTCCCGGTATCGGCGGGAAATTGGCCGTACGTGACAACGATTTCAATAACGTTTGCGTATCAAAATCCCGTCGCCGTCACACTTTCCCCGATTCTCCCGCTGAGCGTCCATTAACCTTTCCTCGTAATTGGATCGTTTGTTAGCGACCAGGTGAGATTTGTTACTGTGTCATCCGCCCCCGTCCTCCAGTCTTTCGTATGCTGGAAGTTTTTAGAGATGCCGGTCAGGAGCGACACGAGTTCGTTTTAAAATCAATAGGGCGTTTTATTGGAAGTTATGGATGCCGTAAGTCTGTCATGGTGGGATACAAGCGAATTCTGAACAAATATTTTTCAAAGGGGATGGATTGTTTGTCGCCTCGCTTCAACTTCGACGATCTCATTCCTGTTATGGGTTTGTTATTCTTATACAGCGCATATCCATAACAAAAGAATCTATCACTCGACGATGACCAGAGACGTCAAATATTGACGCTTTCCGCCGATCGACGGGCGAAATTGAAAGCCAAAGGAAATTTATTTACCGTCATAATATTTGTCGACATCATACAACTAATAGGTCTTAATAGAAAAATTCGCTTAACCTCATCGCAAAAGGAGTTTCCGCAAATACACTCTACACCGTTTCATTATTATCTTCCCTCGCCTCCCATTCTCCGAAACTTCCCGCCACGTTTCCTAGAGCCTCCCAAATTATGCATATCGTTTTCATGTTGAATATTAAATTATTTACTCCCTGCCGAAACGTATTTAAATACCCGTCTTACATCAAATACGGCCGTAACATTAAAATGTCTTGGGTGCTCCTCTTTCTACCTTAATTGAAAATATTAAATCAAGCAAACGACTAATTCATCGGTAGAAACAAAAATATGGCTGAGTCGTCGGTTGTGAAGTGGCCATTGAGTATAAGCAGGGAATACATTAATTTTTTTTTTTAACCGTGGGGCTTAAATTATTTAAACGTAGCCTTTTTCAGGAACGTTGCGCCCTCCGGGATGCTTTCCTCCAAAATTATTACCTCCAGAGATGAGGCCGGCATAAATATTTATCAGGTAGTCTGACTTTGTCCCGTTTCTGCGTTCGGGATCTTAAAATGTAATCGCTTTGTGCGATGATCAGGTTTTAATGGTTTGGTCTTTTATGCACACAACTTTTATGAGATTAGAAAAACTGAAATAACAATTTACCATAGAAGCATTTTTCAGAATTTACTATTGTCTAGTCTAAAACACGTTTTCCACTTTTGATGTTGTAGAACAATTTACTTTATCCTAAGCTCAGTTTATATCAATTTAAGTAATATACATAACATTAAGGCAACAGAAGGAAGAAAACATCGCAGACAATTCTTTACGGAGGGCAATATTGCAGTGTTAGTTCCCCACAAAAGAGGATCAATTCAGTTTAAGTGTGGGAGCAATGTGTCTTGTGCCAGATAACATCATTATATCCTTTCTACGCCAAACACAACAGCGGAAAATCTATCTTTGCGTTGTCTGACCACTTATCACCCGTCCCTTATAATGCACCGATGGTATTATTATTAAAAACGGCCAGACAAATCTGGATGTAATTTCAGAAAATAAACGACCAAACGATAGTGACAGTTGCGGTGATGAATCACCTGGAATGTACGTTTATTATCGACCAGGGAACATCGGGAAACGGAATGGCAAAAAGAGTTGCCGAGTGATCAATCGGCAACAATTCTACGATTCGGGTTATAGATTCAAATGAAGGGAGAAAGGAAAATCGGAGAATTAATAATAACATGATCAGTGGGTTTTAATCAACCCGCCGTCAATATCGAAATTGGCCGGAAAATGCCCTAATTAAACGCGGACCCGCACACTGGGATCATAATTCGTATCACCGTTTAATTTTCAGTGTCGTATTTTAGTTGGAATTTAAGACGAAACTCAGACGCATAACGTTCAAGTAGACCACCGTGCGCCCGGGGGAATTAAGCCTCATTATGGCTGGATACTCATTATCCGTCCGAGCTTCGGCTAACGAACTGCAAAACTTTCCGCGAAAAACCGTACTTTCGCGATTTCCCATGTGAACGAACGTCCGCCCGTCTGTTACTCTCGACGGCCAATTTTTACTCCAAACACTCTTCTTATCCTATCAGTCCAAAACAATGACTTTTTTTACGTCACACACAAACTAAAAGATTCCTTACCATTGGATATTTTTTTTTTTTAGTGTGACAACCGATAATTGCGAAGATTTAAAAAGCTACACCAATTAAACGCCCCAAAAACAAAAGGAACAAGTCCGCAAATGGCCCGAGGACCGAGAACGGAAGCCGAAGCGAAACAACTCGACAATTTCTTTTATTGAAACATAACGCGCCCGAAGTGTGTTTCGGAACGGTGAAAGGAATGTTTTCGTTACAATTACGACCGTTATATTCAATTGCCGGCGTTGAATTTCAAGCTTGAATTAAACTTTACACTTGAAAAAAAACGGAATTAAATCGCACGGGAAATTGCCCTGAGTAGGTAAAACGTCTCGGCGCAAATTACCGCGTTTAATAAAGACGACGCGAGTGTCCGGATAAAATATTCATCCGGGGGACTGAGAGCGATTTTTGACTTCGGTAGGTAAGGGATGGCAATTAACTGTGTCGTTAAAAGGGTTATACAGATTTGTCCCCCAAGAATCACATAAACTGGGGTGGTACATTCGAATGGGGCATTTATATTGAAAATAATTAAAATGAATCGCGTTATTTTCGCTCCGAATCATCTTGACTGTCCCCCTATCTTTATTTAAATTTATGTCTTTACTATTTAAGGGTATGTATCTATTTTTCAGTGTCTTATAAGCGAATATGCCCTCTGGAGCATGGTCTTGAATTTAAATTCCTGCTAACCAATGGTGACGTCAATTTGCGCAAATCGGAGAGTACTCGGCACAGACTATTTAAAACTTATTTAAATATGTATTACTGTAACGAAAATGTTAAAATTTGGTATTATGTTGTATAATAATGATATCTAAAGAGGTGGTACGTCCCTTCGCTAATACGACTGCTCTCTTGAATTTAATCTGTTCAACTGTTAAGACATCTAGAAGAGTAGCAATTGTTACTGGCCATTTTTGTATTTATTATATTTTCTTGTAAAATCCAAATTTGCACCTTTATTATACTGCCTGCAAAAAAAAGCAACACCTAGATATAATTGATTTATTCAAATTTTTTTATAAAAATATTGACCCATTACAAAATAATAATTGATTAAAAAATTTAAACAAAAATCTTAAAGCATCAAGTATCACAAGCAAATAATGGGTCGGACCCCGTCTTTGATTAAAACACTCGTTGACGCGTCGTAGCATCGATCTAATGATATTATCGACATTTTCTTGTGTCATCTCATCCCACGTGAAGTGAATCTGACTTAGTCATTAAGAGTCTGTGGAAGGCGCTGTAAATTTGTTAAGCGTTGCCCCATCATATCCCACACATGTTCGATTGGGGAAAGGTCTGGAGGTCGGGGTGACCAAGGCAGTAAATTCACGTGGGAGGCTTTTAGTAAGTATAATGTATCTCTGGTAATATGTGGACGGGCATTATCTTACTGAAAAATTAATCCGAGATCTCTCCTTATGTAGAGAAGAAAATAAGGTTCCAAAACGTCATCCACATATCGCTGGGACGTCATATTGCTCTATACCATTAAACCCATAGTGATTTGAACTTTCCTCTCCATACCAAAGCGAGGATCACGTTTTTCTTCACATCGCCGTCTTACTAACTATGAGCATCGTGCATGCCCAAGTAAAAGCATAATGCATCACTAAATATTGTACAATGTGATTCTATTCCTCATCCTACTGTTGACGTAGGCGCCCGTGGTTTGCTGTTAGAGATAAGACTAAAAAAGGACAATAACTCCGTAGGTCAAAAGATCTTATACGGAGGTAAACAGTATATTTTTGGTCGTCATTTTGAGTTCCCACTTTATCCTAATATGTGTTATATTTTATATCATTATCATTAATACATATTCTTGTTTAAGAAACTTTGTGATCTCAAGCATAAATTTCTGGAGACCTGGGTGGGAGCAAGCATTTCAGAAATTCAATTTTTATTAGATCATACGCATTTGTATTAACCTATTTATAACTGTTCATAACGTGAGACTAGTTTTGGAACCGATTATCAAGAACAATAACTAAATTAATTTTAATTTATTATATTATGTTATTATTAAGACATATATTAGCAATCAAATTACTTACTTACTTCAATAATTTGAAACATGTTTCGAAAAAAACAAGTTATAAAGCCTACTATCGAAATATAAGCATATCATCGCAGGAATTGTCTTTAAAACATTTAATTGGAAAAACCCTTGCTAAAATATACTTCCATTTAGAATTTAGGAAAAAGTAAATTATAAGAGTTTCCGACTATATTCTAATGAGTGATAATTGATGCGGACGGGGAATGCCGTTCGATCATAAAACAGGTATCATCGGAAAGAAAAAAACCTCAAAGAGTTTACCTAAGGCAGGAGAAATTCGACTTATCGAAGTTTGAGGCAAATATTTAGTTCGAGTTATCAAGTTATTCGAGTAACCGAAGTTCGATTTATCAAGCAAAAATTACACATAATTTTCACGCTGGTCGTCATTGCCAAGCAAAATTATCAAAAATTCGAATTTTCGACTGTATTTTGAATATATACGATGATTATACTAGAGATAAGTTTCATCAACCATAGAACTTTTAAACTAGTATCACCAAATTCCTTTAGAAATTAATAAAAAAAAATTAATTAAATTAAAAAAAAAACAGAATATTAACTGCTACATTTTTCCAATCAGCACTTGGTTGGTCCCTCTCGCTCTGCCAACAGCTTCCATCCTCCTTGGTATACTCAAAATTTGTGAACGAATAAATTCTCGTATTTTAATACTGGTGGTTTCAAATGTAATTTCGTCTTTGAAGAAGGAACAGAGTGCAAGAAATGATGAATGTGGGGACCATGTCAAACTCTTGAGGAAACAGAATAATTGGTTGAGTAACCATGTCAAAGATATTTTTTGCTCTTGATATCTTGGCTACTTGTTGTTGATTCAGATTGCCATGTTCCAAAATTATGACGACAAATTCTTCTAATAAAGTCTTTTTTGAGGCATTATACAGTGCTAAGCAAAAGATAAACTGAGAATAGCTCGAATAAAATGTATTTTACTTTTTTAATTTTTTTTAAAAAAATATTTATTTAACGTTCGAAAATTCGAATTATTGACTTCAAAAAACGCACACAGTAAATTACATGTTAGTTTTATTTGTGATTATTATTATTATTTTTGTCCTCTTGTTTTATATAACTCACTCATAATTGGATTACTACATTATTTCTAACCATTTTTAATGTCATTATTATTTTTTATACAACTTGATTTTCTAAATATTTAAGAGTTCACGTGGTCATTTCTTTAGTCCTTTTGTTGGTTTTTACCTATCCCGTTAGAACACTTTTTGGGAAATTTTGAGAATGGATGAGGTGTGAATTTCAGCGTGAAACTCCACTTTTAAAATAAAAAAGGCCATTGATCAAGTGATTGTGTTCCATTAGTATGCATCGTAGTGGTAGAAAAAGGCCGTCATCGGACGTCCATGAAAAATGCACGTAATGGATTAAAAAAGGGCCGGTCCGAAACGTGTCCGGTCGCCCTTCTTCCGAGAATGTTCACAACAACATCTGATGTAGTTGTCGTGTGTCTGGAAATAATTTATCAAAAAATATCGTCTGGAAAAGAGCGGCATCGACACGCCCCACATGAATTATCGGTATCGAATGCGGTCTGCGGATGAAACAGGTGTTTTATTAAACTGTCGAACACGCACGGTTCAAGATAATTGTAAAACTATATGTGACCATTAATACATTTATATCATACGAATGTTAAACATAGTTGTAACAAGAGGAGATTATTACGATATTAGAATACCGGAATAGTTAACGTTTGGAGTCATTAAAACTGCATTCGAACAAGTTGCCAATTTTCAGAGGTGTTAACCCCATAAACGTTAGTCCAATTCCCGAATGGATGTCGTTAAAGTTAACCAGTATAGTTTTAACACACTCCACAGAGACAATGACAAAAAATATTTTATCCATGTATAATTTCGTTCTGAGAACCAGAAAATCGTTAAAATAACCAAGATAAATTTCAGCTGGGTAACAGTATAGTTAGGAATTGATAACGCGCCTAGATTGATGCACAACAAGCCGTTATCGTGAGTGGCAAGCTCCTGCAGGAGCCGCTCAATGGCACATAAAATGTAAACACCGTCTTATGAATATTTTATGTCGCTGCCGTCTGGAATCCGGCCCATTAAATCTGCAACGTCTCGAAAACCGATAACCGACGTTTCGAAATTCGAAATTCGACAAAAGCCGTCGTCCCAACACAAATACACCGGTTATACTAGATAGATAATGAGTGCAAAGTCTATTATCTTTGAAAACAATTCGTGAGGCGCGACGACTCAAAATTCTCTCTCTCACTTTCTGTGCGTGTGTGTGTGTATTCCTCGAGCCAAATTGAGAAGATGGTGCTCGACTTAAGACACTGTAGGCTTTGTTTCCACTAATTTCGTCTCGATAATTTATACGGAGACTGTTTCATTGTCTGTTCGGGGTGTTTGAATCCACTCCCTCCCTCTTGCTAACGAAACAATTTGAATGCTAAGCACTTTCCACTGCTATATACAATTATTAAAGTCTTAACCTTTTAAAATAATTATATGACATCATTTGTCCGTTTTACCTTGTTAAAAAAATACGCAAGCTTAGAAGTGTCCATCATTTCCCGGCATAAATAAGATAACCTGAGAAAAATGGTGTTCCAACGCTGACATCCATAAAATTGAGCCATTTTCCTCGGCCAACGCGATAGATTTTTAGGTCCAGACGCAGCATCGTTATATTGATGCAGTTTCGCTGACGGTGCATTAAAATCCCTCCCGAAATCTCATCAGAGAATTTACTTGATTTCATTGAAAAATGCCGAGACGGCCGAAGAACGTTAAAGCCGGTTTGATCCGCGTTTTATTGTCCGGACGATCAGCGCGAACGACCAAACTTTCGAATTCGTATTTATTAATGCAATAACTTATTGCTGTTCGGGGTTTCCATTTTCTCGTGAAATTGTTTGTGTGCGGCTCCATTGTTGGGATTGCGGGGTCTTTCAAAACACTTTAGGGCTAGATTTATCTTATTTATTAGTATAGTCTTTCATTTTAGCTTCATCATTCTTTAATAATAACAGAAAAAAATTGTTTCCAAAAATTAGTCTTATGTAAATATTCAAAAATTTTGTATTTTTTTTACAATTTTTACATGTCTTACTATCGAGCTTCATTTAATTATATACCCATAACTAACGGGTTATATGATCGAGATTCAAGTGATCAAATTTACAATTTTTCTTAAACCTATTATTTTCCCAGGGTACCTTTGGCTGCCTTTCGTCCTCTGAAAAAAGTTTTAGTCATATATGTTTCCGATAGTGTTTTAGTGTAATGCCCTTGATCGATGGAAATCCGACACTGCCTTCAAATTGTTCTGAATGTTTACTGAATCTTTAAAAGATTCCCTCCCTCCTTCAATCCAATTAGATAAAAAATTAGATTTAGATCATTATTTTGTATAAATTTTATTTCAACATTTAATGTTTAATAAATTTTAATTTTTTTCTAAAAATATTATTTATCCAACCATTTTAGTGAAAAAAATTAAAAACAAGTGTATCCCCGAGTGACTGGTTTCGATATATTTATGTTTAAAATATTCGATTGGGTATTTTAAAATTGTACATTGTTGCAATATTTCCATTAGTTCGGAATTCAAATAACAAACAAGCCAGTGATGTTGTCATTTAGGTTTGTCAGAAAATTAAGTTTATAGAAAACAGATATTGCAACGACGTATTATTTTAAAATTCCAAATTGAATATTTTAAACACGAAAAACGTCTGAGAAAAGGTCAATCGAAGTAATAATTATAATGACATATAATATTCCTATTAAAAATTAAGATGTACCAAGGTGTAAGAAAGTTTTACAGGTTTAAACTACATACGAAATGCTCTATTTAATCCACAACTAAATAATGATGAAAATCTAATTTAAGTAAAAAACCTGTTTTCTCCAAAGAGATTTGAGTGTGGTAATTGATTAATTCGTAATATCAAGAAAATTTGTAAATAACAAAAATAAAGCAAAAAAAAATATTCCTTTATTTTCATTCATTCTGAACATAAATCAAATCCATATGTCCGATTGCTTAGAAACCGACGTAGAATTAACAATAGATTGTATTTTCCCTCTGAATAGATGAATAATTCAATATAAGCGAAAAGCTAATCTCCTATAGCTGTTTGCTGGAACATTTGCCTCGATAAATAGCTGCGAGTCGTGTTCTCGATTCGGTTTTTCCAATCGCATGGCCCGGATTCGTGCTTTTGAACGCCCGGCCAATATTGTTCGGGATTTGCATTCGACGGAATAAAAACTCGGTCACTTATACGCACACGATGTGGAGAACGGGAAATGACCCAATATATTTTCATCGTGAGATCATTGTTGAGTTTACGGATCGTCCTAGCCAGTTTTTATTGAGTCGTTTTTTGTCCATTTGTGAATGGATGGTGTTATTTCTAAAGTTACAGTAGTTTTACAGGCGCATCTTTAATGCATTATGCAAATGGACGAGAAACTTTGCGTATTACTCGGAACAGATTATAATAAAAGTCTGGGCTTAAGGCGCGAGTCGTGTGCACACAAACTGTATGATTTAGTGTGTCAACTTGATGGCCATTAAGTTTTTCCTGGTATTACTAGACCGCCGTCATTTATCAAAGTCCCCTATAGTCATAATTGATGAGCATAACTACACTGTATTGACCGATCCGATAAAACGTTCAGCTCGGCTTTAAAATTAAATTCGGTTCAAGTTTTATTATTATTTTTTTTTACAAGGCGGCTTACGACAAGTGAACTTTTCGCATTTTCTCGATTGGCGGTGTCGTTGTAATGTATTCCGGAAAGTTGGATGGAAATCGTGGACCCCGGATTATGCTTATCCGACGCGAGAATCGTCCTGCTGTGTGTGAATCTTAACGAAAACACTTTTTACGCCGCCTTCGCAGTTTAAAACTTCATACAAGGCTTTTTATTCACACTCGTAACTTGTTAATTAAAAACAGATTTTAATCGATTATTCGATTGATAATACTCGCATATTACGCTGGTCCAATTTTATTAAAATTTGATATATTACCTCGTCCATGAAATTAGATTTTAAAGATTGTCTGAATTTTTGTGCTACAATTTTTTTTCCAATTTTTGTCTGTTAAATTCGAAGTATACAAACAATTTTGAGTATTCCCTTCATTTTTGTTGTCTTTAAACTTTCAACATTCATTAGTACAAGGAGTGAAAATTGTAGTTTAGATGAGCCGGAGTTGAAGTACTATTTGCAATTGTTGGAGAGCATGACGTGAAGAAAGTCGTGAACGACGTGCGAGAGTTACAGGATAATACCCAGTCTTCGAAATCACTTTATAGTCACTTGTGCTATTATCAAACAGTGGTTTATAAAATAAAGAAGTTGTGGAAAGTTTGCACTTTTTTTCACATCGTCATCAAAGATTAGAGTGTTGTGGAAAACGACAGCGTTGGGATGTTGAATGGAATGAGGTTGTTTTCAGTTCCGATTTTGTTTGGCAATGATGATGATGTTTGAGTACCGTGGGAAGGGACCAAATCCACTATTTTATCAATATTTGTCATATTACCTGGTCCATGAAATTAGATTTTGAAGATTGTTTGAAGTTTTGTGCTATAATTTTCTTTTCCAATTTTTTTGTCTTACATTCGAAGTATACAAACAATACTGAATATCTCTTTCATTTTTATTATCTTTAAACTTTCAACATTCGTTAGTAGAAAGAGCGCAAATTTTAGTTTAGAAGAGCCGAAGTTGAAGTACTATTTGCGATTGTTGGAGAGCATGACATGAAGAATGTCGTAAATGTCGCGCGAGAGTTACAGGATGACACCCAGTCTATGAGATCACTTTATGGTCACTTGTGCTATTACCAAACAGTGATTTATAAAATCAAAAAAATGTTGAAAGTTTGCACTTTCTTTCACATCGTCATCAAAGAATAGAGTGTTTTGGAAAACGACAGCGTTGGGATGTTGAATGGAATGAGGTTGTCTTCAGTTTCGATTTTGTTTGGCAATGCGTGATGTTTGGGTACCGTGGGAAGGGACCAAATTCACAATTTTATCAAAATTTGTCGTATTACCTCGTCCATGAGATTAGATTTTGAAGATTGTTTGAAGTTTTGTGTTACAATTTTCTTTTCCAATTTTTGTGTGTTATATTCGAAGTATACAAACAATGTTGAGTATCCTTTTCATTTTTGTTGTCTTTAAACTTTCAACATTCGTTAGTACAAGGAGTGCAAATTTTAGTTTAGATGAGCCGGAGTTGAAGTACTATTTGTAATTGTCGGAGAGCATGAGGTGAAGAAAGTCGTAAACGACGTGCGAGAGTAACAGGATGACACACAGTTTACGAGATCACTTTATGGTCACTTGTGCTATTACCAAACAGTGGTTTATAAAATAAAGAAGCTGTTGAAAGTTTGCATTTTCTTTCATATCGTTATCAAAGATTAGAGTATTGTGGAAAATGACAGCGTTGGGATGTTGAATGGAATGAGGTTATTTTTAGTTCCGATTTTGTTTGGCAATGCGTGTTTGGATACCGTGGGAAGGGACCAAATTCACATTTTCTTACATCCAACCACTGGAGTTATGGTTTGGTGATCATTCATCTTTAGTTTTCAATTAGATGTAATTTTTAACTGGAAATTATGGAATCCATTTGGTGCCTTACCTTAGGACCCTTCAAAATCAAATTTTTCAACATGTTTTCATAGCCAGCAAGATCTCTTATTTATCACGGATTGAACTCAAGTGCCATTGCAGACAGAAAATTTCTAAATTCTGCAATCTCTCCTATAAATTTGGCAAAACTTCAGTATTGGAATAACATACTTCAGAAAAAATTTACCGTCTTGGCATTGATGTGAGTGTTTAAATTATTGTGGATATTTAAGTCATCATTAATTTTTTAAAATTATACTTTAATCATTTACTACTCTCATTTACTATGTGACTGAGTACATTATGTTACTTCCTAAAGCCGGAGGGATGAAAAGTCCTTTTCCACCCTTGCGTATGAATTGTCGTAAATCCATTTTTGAGAATTAAGTATATTTTAGAGACAATTAAAGTGCTTTGTGAATTATTTACAGCAAATTTACTTAATTGGAAAATTCAAGTCGAATATAACGTAAGATTGCAATATAAAGTTTTCCTCAGTGGATTTTCCATCGGATATATAGGCACAATTTGAAAGTTTATCTAGCATTACGTGTACCTTAAATCACAAAGCCGGAGGAATTCAATAAGCCATATGAAAAGTACGTGACTGCACGTCTAAACCGAGATCGACGGTTACGGTCGAATATTTTATTCGCCGTATCCGAATTTATTGTGTTTGCTCGCCAGAAAAGACAAAAAATCCATATCGAATATTAAAATGCCCTCGCATAAACACGGAGTGTTTGTCTTTTGGCGGAATTTGCTAGATGATCTGTCCGCGGTGACTAATTTGCGGGATGAACTCACCTGCAGCCGGCGACAGTTTGGTGATGACTCCCCAGCGCTGCTTCCACTGAAACAACGACGGAAATGGATTAGTGGGATGAACCATAAACACGGGGGACGGTTTGTTTTGCAATTTTTCCTCCTGGTGGGTATCATTTATCTTGGGTTAATTGAAAATGCCGAGGCTAAACCGCAACGTTTTGTTTGTTTTAGTGGCCATTATTAAGTTTCAAATTGTCGCCTCTTTATTCGTGTCATGTTATCATTAATAATGTTTATTATAACCTGTACAAAATATCAGTATTGTTTAAGCAATTTGAATCTGTCCATTTATTTAAAGGGACAACTTTATTAGAATAGGATCGTATTAATAATTTATGATTTCCATTACCCAATAATAAATTGCATTCGATAAAAACTTTTCAGTGTTCCTGCCCAATCAATGATAAAAAGCTTAAAAAAACTAACATCTACTTATTCGTAAACATTATCATTGCAACACAGTCCAAATGCGTGTGCAAAAAGGGACCGAAGATAAGCGTTCCTGTCGTGGGTTATCGATTGGCAGTCTCTAATCCTTTATTCCTAGTCCCTAGACAAGACTCCCTTAATGTCGACGGTAAGTAGATTTCACGCTACAATCACTAAGGAGATACAGATAAACTTATTTCCTCAACAAAGTGTTTCAATAAAAACATCTCGGATTAAGTGGAAAGTTTTAATGATATGCTAAGTCGATTGCCAATGGGGTCACAAACTGAATATGCATCGGGAAAAATGTGTTAAATTAATTTCTCGGCCCCCCACCCTCGAAAACGAAGATTAGGATTCGCAATTACCCTTTTCCAAACAATAGGTTGTTTTTGCCACGGCAGATGGAAATGTATTCGGCGACATTTAGAGCGTTCTCAAAAGGGCGGCACTCGTCTACGCGAAAACGTCAAGAGAAAACAATGCGTCGTGGAAATCAGTGCGTAGGATCCAGGGACGTACCGTGCAAAAAACGCATCGTACGAATTTATTGCCGGTTCGTGTTACATGTGTCGTGCTGAAACGGTTTTCAGCTAGGGGATGTAGCATCTCGAGTGACTGGTCCTTCAGTCATTGTCGCGCGGTAATCACGTAGACCCCGGGACTTCATAATTTACTTCGGGCCACTTAGGTGAGTGCCTTCCGTGTACCAGTGGCGTCTCACGAACGCATTTGTGTGGTATAATGACGAATATTAAACGTCCCACAAGTAAATTTTCCACGGTGACGTTTACAGGAACTTCAGTCTTAATAATACACAATAAGACAACTTATTTTTATCAGTGTCCAATATTCGGATCTTACTCACAATCCCCCGTAAAAGCGAAATTCGAATGGTGTTGCTTTAAGACAACACAACACCTCTAGATGTGGAGGATATCCCCCATTCCTGACGCAGGAGATCCATAATCTTGTCGTCTTATACGGGCTTAACTTGAAAAAACTGTCCGTATAAAAACAAGTCACCCCAACCTTAGTTTTGCCGCCCCCAAGGCTTGAATTATTGTGCGATAATCCCCCCGATAATCGCGTCACCCTGATACAAAACCCCAATTCTTATGTAGAAGACATTTGTCACCGTTAATCTCGCAAGGAAAGCAGTACTTATTCGTTTAATTGTTTCTTTTGTAGAAAAAAAAAACTGACACACGAGAAGAAACAGTTGCAATCTAATTCCGGTAGAACAAGTTTAAGACCGGGGGATGATATCAGGACATAAATCCGGCGGGTATGGAAGTGACTGCGATCATAAAGTCGGCTACTAATCGCCGCCGACAAACAATGCGGCCTCGTGTTTTGCGACGTTAATTCTGTCACAGCGCACCAGATAAACTGGCTCGGTGCGTCACCAAAAACACGATAAACTCCCGCGATTAACTCACGAAATTAAACAAACATACAACTCATCCAATCTGCATTGTGTGTCTCAAGTTTTATTCAACGTTAATTTGGTTATTGTTCGTTCGACGTTTAACATAAGCACCGGCACCAGAAGAAACGTTGACTGTTGTTATCAGGATGGAAATATTTTTGCGAGAACATTTCAAAGATGTAAAATGGTCGTTTTGTCGTCGGTGGTGGATGTGAGGTGAATTTTTTAAGTAACAAAAGCAATAATTCGTGCGCCCCTTACATTTGCGAGACGCAAGAACGAGATTCCGCGATCCATTAACTGGGAATGATGCGTGGGCCGATATTCCTTATGTACAAGGAAGCGGAATTCTGGGGGTGTAAGAGAATAGCATCGCCAGAAGGGCGATAAATTCCTTTTTGCACGACGCCGGCGGGATGTTCTGAACTTGAATTGTGAGGCCGGCCAGACATCGTGTTGTGCATGTCTGAACTCCAACCGTGCCACGTTTCAAAACACTGGAACCGAGTGCCGTTTCTTTTTTGTGATTGTGCATTTTGGAGTCCCGGGAGAGTCTCGAATTTTGCGTATGACTTCGGTTATGATAATGTGTTATGGTAATGTAAAGTTTGTGCGAAATTCCGGGTGTCATTGTGTGTGGCACCGCGCTCCAATCGATTTCGGGATTCATAAGTAATGCGGCAACGTCTGCTCATCTCGCATCTCCCACAACATCATTTATCCTTTTTAAAAAACTGGAATAATTGCGGCACAAGACAGTGACAGAACTTTCCCAACATTTAACACTTTTGTTTTTAACACGTCTCTATACAGTAAGTGTGTTCTCAGGGAAAGTTTTCCAAATAAATTTTATTGTGTATTAAAGTTCTGCCGAGTCTATTTTAAGTCGTTTGAGGTATACGGGATTTAATAAACGCGAAACGTTTTGCACACATTGTAAACGAAGCTTTGTGTGCTCACATTATCCTGCCATTATCGCGGTTTAATTACCGTTCTCCGGAATTATGTAAACTTCTTCCGGATTCCTTTATATCTATATACCTACTTTGTGACAGTTTTAAAAGGGAATTTTCGAATCAAAGAACCTCGTTTAAAATGATTTAATTCAATAAAAATGTCTATGCAATGAAATTCGATTTGAATTATTAAATGTTAATTAACGGTTTAATTTGTTCATGTTTTGACAATGTGTTAATGAGGATGATTACAATTTGATTAAAATATTATTATTTATAATCTGGTTAGGCAAATTTCACACAAGAATTAAACTACTAAATAAATCCCCATTGAAAATTTCTAATAAATAAAAATTATACAATTATTTCATCTAATATTCAATTTTATATTTTATTGTAACAGTGATGCTGAAAAATTTTGTAATAAATCCTAATTTAGATTATTTAGTTTAAAATTAGATGTAAGATCATATCATCATTCATAATGAATGTAAAAACCCTTAATGAAATATGTAGCAGTAATTAAACATCAATTATCATCATCACGTGTTCTTGAGAAACCAGTTATCATCAACACACTCCTGACAAATCACTTATCAATATACACATTATTGTGAAACCAATTATCATCATCACATACTCTTAAGAAACCAATAAAATTATCGTGCACTCTTTAGAAACTAGTTATCATCGTCCTCCATTTTTGAAAAAACAATCGTTATTATCTCTATTACTCTATTGTGAAGCAAGTTATTGTCATCAAGCACTCTTGAGAAACCAGTGAACATCATCATCATATACTCTCTAAAAGCTGTTATCACCATCAAACACTCTTTGGAAATTAATTATAAGTCTTGAGAAACAACTTATCATCAGTTTATAACTCATCGTAAACTGATACAGTCGTAAGAAACGAGTTATCATGTATTCTTGAGGAACCATCATCTTTATGAACTCTTGGCAAACCTGTCGACATTATCACACACTCATGTTCTATTAAAAAATCAGTTATCATTATCACACAATCTTGAAAAATCATTTATTATTATTATTATACATTCTTGAAAATTGAACCATTTTCATAGCACACTAATTTAACATCAAATTGCATACCTAATCCCCATATCAAGAATTTATCAAGTGAAGAAATATTTTAATTAAGCAACTCAAAATGTAAGTGCTTCGCAATTAAATTTGATGAGACTAGAACAAGTTTTTTAATTTAAAACATGCATTTATAAGAGTGGAAAACGCCTTTCGTTTAATTCTCAGTAAAACACGATACATATTTTGTTTGGATGATGGAGGTAATTATCTAAAAGCCCACACCTTTCAGCTCGCTTCATGCATCTCAGACGTTTCGCCGGCTCCGAATTGCATCGTTAAAAAAGGAAATGCGAAAGAGCGGGGCCGAGCCGGAAAGCGGGCTACTTAGCAGTTATTCTTTCTATTCGGGGATGCATCCGGGGCTGAACCCGGCCAGTCCATAGGTGAATTTAGGGGCTTATAATTTACCGAAATCGCTATTCCGGACCAGGAGGCCCGGGCACTCGGAATAAATCGCAACGCCGCCCCTAAAACCCCGAACCACCGTTACTTATACAGATGAGATTTCGTAAATGAATACACGGGATTATTTTGGCTTTATTATGGAGGTATGCACTTGAGCCTGGGTAAATTGCAGCGTTCGATGGGAAGTAAAATTGCAATCAGACTGGGCAAACAATCGCGGGGGTGAAAGGGAAGACAATTAAGGACCTCATAAAGTCATTATTTAATTTTCGTCTAGACAAAGTGCAAAACGGGAAATCGTTAGGTCTGGCAGAAGACCTTGTTCGCAGAGTATCCGCAGCGATTACTTATTTATCCACGTTAAACTTTTTCCTGAGAGGGAGTCATAGACAGCTGCATGCGCGGCTCCGAAAACTTTAAATAAAGTTACGCGGACCGAGAGCATTTAAAATCGCAAAAGTCGTCATTATGATAATGCCATTCTGCGACGGAATTGGATTAAGCCGTGACGGGGTACACAGTTTATCTTTTTCGAGAGTCTTGCCCTCCGCGAATTCGTTAAACCATAACCGGCGGATTTAATGCGCCAATTAAAAGTTTCTGACAAAGCCCAACTGGAAATTCCACTCTATTTTGCTTTCTCTTTCTCTTTCCTTTACATCTATTCAATAATTAAAAGATGACACATGAATACTGGAAAAATGTTTAATTCAACGACACTATAAAGGCACACCACAAAAAATTTGTTCATTTAAAATTATATTAGCCTTCCTGTTATTTTTATTATAAAACGATATATATGTATATTAAATTTGAAATATTTAAAACTGTGTATAAAAATACGATCATAAAACTTTCGATATTTCGACAAAACGGAAAAATAACAAATTTCCCACACAAATCGGATTTAATCACCTCCAGCACTGTAACTCGCACCACCAACAAAAATTAATTCAAAGCTACAATCCGAAATAAATCACGGCAAAAACAAAAACCGTTTTATTCATATTACCGCGTTTGAAAAAAAAAAACAACCACACAAACGGGTAAACTCCCGATTGTGTGTATGTAAGGCATAATAAACCCTCCGATAATTATTTGTGCTATGAAAAACTGTTCAATTCGTCGACCCTTCCCGCAACAACTTTAACTTTCGAGTACTTATTATCGATAACCTCGCACTCGAAACTAATAATGTGAGGCAAAGTTTTATTGGTCTTTCCCCGCTTCCACTCTCATTTAATTAAACCGAATTTCTCCAAAAAAAAAAAACTTTCAAGATTTCAATTAAAATATTTCCCTGCCTTGATTGGCCATCCTCACGTGGATTCAAATCTGTGATTAAGTCCCAATTGTGTCTCGTTTTAATTAACTTCACCGTTCGAATAATTTAATTAAAAAGAATCGCAATTAAAAATATGTCCGGTTTCGGGTATCGTCTAGTCTCGTTTTAATTATCTCTGTAAATACCGCAGTGAATGTTATTTTTTATGCACTTCTAGATTAGCCAATTATTAAAGCAATTTGGACCGTTTAACTTTTCTCGACACGACACCGTTCTAAATAATCGTTAGCAGGAACGGAAGTTCGCAGTTAGAGGCGAACTTGAGTTTATTTATTTGTCGCCATTAAAGTTCTTCTAGTTTTCAATCCGGCGGATCGTCGAAATTACTCACATTTAGGGAAAATAGGTCCAATTTAACGAGACTTGGCAAAAAGTACACTTCTTGTTTCTATTAAAATTTTTATAAAGCATAAAGGCTTTAAGACGCCATACCGGGACGGTATATTGCACTCGGGTGCGCAAAAGTGTTTCATAGTACATTCAGGTCGCCAAAAAGACCCAAGTTATTACCATTTTTACTGCCGATTCACTCCCGCATTTTATTACCCCATATTTCAGCTATCGGACATTCGCCAACTCAACGAATAAAATAAATACAAATAGAAAACAACTGGGATTTTATACAGGGCGAGGTGAGGATAACTATTGATCCCCCCAATTCTATCCGTTCGGACTTCGGGCGTAGGGACACAGTTTAAAATAATACCTACGCAATATCGGGGAAATGGGAAACCGCCCGCAAACATTATAACGAGGCATTCAATGGAGGATCTTCCACGAGGATAAGCGCGTCGGGGGTCGTTGAATTGGTGCTCGATGACTTTTCTTTTCGACCTAACGAAGTGGACGAGGGTCTAATGAGATGGGCCCATCCGAATTCCTCGTGTGTTCACTGCCATTTTTACTTTGTTTTGATTGACATATTGTATCTGTGTGTAACGGAGATTTCCATTAAACAGTTTTCATTGCAATTTCGAGTTTCGGTTCAGTTTTGTAACGTTTCCGGTTTGGAATTTGCTTCTTATATTGTTTCTTCCTCTAAAATTAGAGTGGCAATTCTTGGTAGTCAAACAAGGAGTAAAATTGACACACACATCTGCTATATAGAGTTTGAAGATGTGGGAGTTGGTGGTAGAGCGGAGGGCAATTAAAACTAAGTCAATAATAATCACGAGCTCATTAGGAGTTGGCTTTCGGAAACAAGTGCGATTAAACACACAAACTTGCGAGCGTCGCGGATTCGGCGCCTTCGGCCGCACAAACCGCCACAGCCGTTTCGGACGGTGTTAATGCCGATCCTGGGTCGATCGTCGATGCCGTTAAGGTTAAGGGGTTGAACTCGAGACCGCTAATCGCTCACGGTCCGATTTTCAGCAGTTGCTCTGTGAATTTTCGATTGAGTATCTATTGCGGGGGAGGGAGGTGTTTGAATGTGGACGATTTTAAATTGACGGGGCTCAATTGTAAATGGAGTCGATAATCCGGCCGTGAGTCCGATGTTTATGGACAGATGCGCCCGACACAAAAGGAAATCCACTGGAACACGGATTCGCAATCAGGACGATAATTTTGACAATGCACACTCAATTGTATCATGCACTATATTAAATTTCTAGACGACTATTCGATTACATTTGTTTATAAATACTACTTTTTGTGCACAATGAAAATTGCAATCTTTTATGTGTTTAGTTTCAGTTCAGTAAGTGGATGGATGCAACATTTCCAAAGTAAAACTTGTGTGTTACTTCAGTAAATTCCTCGTGGCTCGTTTGTGTGCAATTACCCTGATTTGTGTACTTGACCGGATCGATGGGGCTTTTTAAAATATTACCGCGCCACATCAAAGCCGCAATTTTAAAGAACCCGACAGATTGTTCCATATCCTAAAGCGTGCCATTATGCCCGGGATAATGTCTCGTGATGTATCGTTGTTTTCGATATTCCTCCCCGGTTTTCGAATTGCCCGAGGGGAGAAAACTCGGTTTCCAATTCTCTCAATGTGTGTTTCTTATTAGAAGGAAATCTGGACCGGAGGTAAATATCGGTTTATAACGGTTTTCGGTCGCCCAATGGTCTTTTCATGCAGTCATCCGCACCCTGTACGTAGTTTTAGGTTTCGTAAAACGGTACGTCGCCCGAATATGCAATAAAGTCTGTTTATGGCGTTGCATGGGGAGCCCAAAATTGAGGGCACAATTATCACGGCCAAATTTTCGGTTCTTTATGTCTTCATTTCACAGTCATTTTTGTTCGTCGAAAAAAACGACCAGTCTTAAGTGGACGACTGATTAAAACTGGTAGACAATCGTGGTATTTTAGTTGGTAGTTTGTAATTAAAAACAACCGACGCATCCTTTTAAAATAATCATTTCTGCAGCGGGAAACTTTTTATACTGGCACGTTCTCCATATTGTTTAGCCCGCTTTTGTTGGAAGTAGTTTTTCTCTCCATAATCAATTGAATTTTTAACGAGATCCTGGTGAATATTCAGAGGCTTCTGGTCTACGTCGAATGCACGAATTATTCACGGTAATAACATAAGGTATTAGCGTATCTCTCGTATTAATGTTGCATTACAGTAATTGGTGTATAAATTGGGGATTTTAATGGATCGTGTCACGGAACGTCGAAAAAAATCGATTTATCCGTTTCTAGAGAAAGTCAAAGCGACCTTAATGATCGCTTAATATTTTATTAACATGCAAATATGATTGAAACAGAACAGAATACGGGAAATATAAAAAAAAAGTGCGAGGCAGTCACAGACAAATGACATTAAACAAATTTCTTTCGGATTTTAATTGTGTTAGGAAGTTTCCGTCTTAAATTATTCATCGAAGAATCGCGGAACCGTGGAAATTACTTTTTTATTAGCGCGCATCCAGGATCGTTAACTTCACGTTTGTAAAACATTAACTGCCGGAATGAAAATTCGAATGGCCATAATTTTGAAGTCTGTTCTATGCTTGTTTTTTTTACATCGGCCATTGTTAAAAGTCGCTTTTCGTCAATTGAATGGCACGACATTTAACTTCATTATAAATTAATTGTTTGCCTTCCCCACTAGAGGGCGGAAACCTAATTAATTTCCTTCCTTATTTCATTAATTTTCGAACTTCGAAGGCGGAAAAAATGCTCCAACGTGTCAGCCATACAAAACACAGCGAAAACAATGGAGCCCATTCAAAACCCGCCTTTATACCTCCAAACACTCCAATACAATTTAACTAAAAAACAACCGGGCAATTGTACTGAATTTCTTTTTACTTTGCACATTAAAAAGTCGGAATGACGATTTGTACTATTCACATTATTATTTATTTATTTCCTCTCCCTTTTTTTTCTTCGGCCAATCAAAATGTCACAACAAAAAAACGGTAATAAATCCAGACAGTCGTCTGTCCATCCACATTTGCGTTCGCATCCCGATTTTCCATTGTGTGTGCGTTTAATTTTCCATCTTTCAACCCGAGACTTCGGGTATCGGATCCCGGTGCCGTCACGACGCCAAACTCGAAATAATAAATCGCACGCTCCATTATTGTCCTCATCCATTGTTTCGACTCTCTGTGTTTATATTTCTGACTGCGTGCGGGTTGATTTCATTTCGGCTGATGAATAAATTAGCGGTGGGATTTAAGGCGGATTGATTGTAGCATAAGACGCTGACATGACGAATGATTTGTTGTCGGCACCGATGGCAATTAAGGGAATTAATTCGTTTTAATTAGTTTCGAGATGTACACAAACTAAATTAGATGTGTATTTAATTTTTAAACAAATTTACTTAAATTTTCTCCTCGAAGGTGTTATTTTGGCAAGGGTAATTTTCAGGGGGGGACGAAAAGTTGGGCCATTAACGGGGACCCAGCGCGCCACATTTGTCAGTGCCAGTTCGCGGGCCGAAAACGTATTGCGGTCGCAAAAGGGCAACAGATATTCGGAGCGCGACGCAACCAAACAGGTGCACGACTTTCGAATATTCGCCCCCCTCGAGTTATTTATTACTGGATAATTGACGTTTTATATGTGCTACGGTCATGTCGGTACAACGTAACAATATTTCAAATCATCCCCGTGACACGGTCGGTAATTAATGGCAACTTTCAGATATATTTACAGGCCGGTGTTTTTATTATCGGCTGTCACGCATTTTTCGGCTGTGCACCTACAATAAAATTCGAAATTTAAAGGAACATGTTTTGTGCGTGTTCAGATTAGAAGTTAATTTACAAAGCGACGTGTCTTTCGTTCGGGCTTTGTTTCCAATTTGTTTTTGACAGCGTTTGTAATGCGGCCTGAAAGGTGCGTGGTCTCGATAAAAGTTCATTTCGGCGGTTTAAATTAAGATCGTATCTCGTTCACGTCGACCACATTTTTCTACGTTTTATGTTTTAATTTCGCCGAATCCGACATTGTGCGAATGTTCATGATACAATACGATAAATTACCGGGTTGTATCGAAAAAAAAAATGACACCGGACCAGAATGGGAGAAACACGCCACAAACGTATCTGGAAAATGATCTTGATACAATTTCCTTCTGTGCATAGTCATTAGCTTCAAACTCTGTGTATAAAACCGGCAGTCCAAGTCATTTACATACTTATTATGTATGCATTAAAAACTACTCCCGAGGAAAAGTGCAAAGAAAATAAACAAGGAGGGCAAAGTTGAAAAAAACCGCGGGAGCATTTTAATTCGAAAGTAATAATCGTCGTCGCATTTTCATGCATCCGATCGCACCACTCAACTCTCCAGACTCTGTCTTCTCTGCTTTAACGACTTTCGATGTACGAAATGAATTTTTAACCGACCATAATTTGAATTTATCAGAGATATTGCACGGGAACGCGATGCCCACGTTCCTAACCTAAGCTCCCCGAAAGATTTATTGGCGGAGACTTTGCTTTGCAAATCAACTGGATAATAGTTCTGTGAAACTAATTTTTCCACCATTCATAAATCACTCTTAATAAAAAGAGTAAAAAAAAAAACGATTTTTAATTCGACTAAAGTCGAACTACGATTACTCGGAGATTTGATAACTCAAACGAAATTGGTTGGTAATTGCGTCAAGAGTGAGAATTAAATGTAATTTTTACTTCATAAACTCGAACATCAAATATAATGGGGGTATTTTGGAGTGGATATTTTGAATTATTTCGAAAATAAAAATACCAAGGCATTATATTATATTGCAGAAAATATCAACAAATTCCTTAAGACATTAATAAAACAAAATTTTATGGCTCTATCCTCTTTGGCATGTTCAAAATTAGTAAAAATATTAATTCTTGATCAATAACTCGCCATTCTTCTCTAAGAGCATTATCTAGTTCATTACGCCAACGCATATTGCAAATGGAATAATAATTGCTAGAATAATCAAGTGGTGATGTCGTTGAATATTCATAGTTACTCGGTTTACTATAAGCTCCATACTTCTAAAGAAATTCCCACTCTTACAGAACCATCTCCAAAGTAACAATTGAAACCGTGTTTTTTGAGTGAGCTCATGGTACCCCTCATTACATCCAAATGTACAAACAAGTACGTGATTCGGCTGTACTCTGGGCGGTGATTGATGGCCCATGTTCTGTTGCGCAACCCGGTGCTCCCTGTTCAACAGAGGGTGTCGAAAAAATCTTATGGCTCTAAAACCAACTTCATTCAACGTTCTTCTGATGGTTCAGACTTACCAACGTTTGCACGAAGTCTGGATGTAAAGAATGTGTCTAGCAGAAAAAGGTCCTGTTGCTTTCTGGTCGTACCAAAACGTATATTAACATATCCAGTTTACTGATTATGATTCCAAGCACAATTTACTACATTCTGTGAGGCATTATACATTGGACATTAGTTGTTGACTCAGATTCTTCCAAAATTCCAGTTATAAATGTAAAATATTTAGAAGAAAAGAAAATTTTACAAGAAATGAAATGGATTTTTTATCTATTAAATAATAGATAAAAAGTATAGTAAATTAAATATAGTGACCGTCTAAAGATACAAATATTCAAATAATATTTACTGGTTAAAATAAAATATTGAAAATAGTTTAATATCTACTGCATCTATCTGAGTTCAGGTACTACATTTACGTGGTAATTTGGAATAAGTTATATTGTAAGGTTGGCCAAGCTCTTTGATAGTCCGAGCCATTTTTCAAAATTTAAAATGTGTCGTGAGCCGCAGTATTTAAAAGGTATGCGAAAAGGTATTTGTTTATTTACAGAAATTATATTTATTGAAAATATAAATAAAAGTATAAAATATGTGTATTGAATTTAAATATTAAAAATTACAAATTATTATCTCTTGATAATTCTGAATGAAAAGGAAATTGGGGTACATTTATCGAGAGCCACAAATAATCTTTCAAAGAGCCGCATGTGGCTCGCGAGCCACAGTTTGGCCACCTCTGTTATATCGTAAAATTAACATCACAAAATTCGTTAATCTTATAGAATGGGGATATTAGTATTTCTAACAGCTGATATTAAAAAGCAAAACGTATATAAAATAGAAAACAAATTTCTATTTTAACTAAATTCAAATTGAAGTTATTATGTTTTATTTTTTTCGGTATTCAACATATTACCACCAATTTATTTTAAGATATTCGCAAGAATGTCATAATAAAAATATGGTAAATGTTCTCATGATAAATAATTAATGTCTTTTAATTCGTAAATTAAATTATTATTAGACCACTTATCACCAGAAACATAAAAATATGTTCTACACATTGATAATGCTTGAAACCTGAGTGTATTTTATTTTTTACAAGTAGAAAGTCCCATCGATTGGTCTGTTTATTCCCCCCGCCAATATAGCAAAAAAACAGCTTCTAGAATTCAAGATAGATTTAATTCGGTATGCAGATTATCGAAATTTGTCCCATGTGCGACACAGACTGTTGCAATTTCCAAGAAATAATTCATTTAGACGCGCATCTCGGAGAGAAAAAGAATCTGCTGCGTGTGTTGCTCGGTAGCAGCACGCGCTCCACATTCTCCGACTTCCGGCGCATTTGCATATAAATATCCGCAGCAGGAAATTTACATTTGTATTGAGTACATAACTCTTACGTGTCCTTTTATTTTTTCTTCTTATGGAAGCGTGGTGGATTTTCCAAAGCACAAATACATTATGATTTCGGTGTATTAGGGGCGGATAGTTTTTTGGAAGAAAGTGGAAACACCATTTGTGGACGCGGTTCTTTGTTGTTTTCTAATCGTGTTTTCCGCAAAACCATTACCAATTATTTTTTTTACCACAATCGCCTTAGAGCGTAAAGCTTTGAAGTATTCCCAACATCCACTCGAGGATCCGTGCAGGAAAAACGCCTCTTATGAAAGTCCTTTCACTCTCCGTTGTGTCGAGAAAAGTGCGTTTCCTTTCCTCTAATAGTTCACCTTTATATTCTATTTTACCATTCCCATCTACGTGACAAACAGAATAAAGTGTCCGTTTTGTTTTAATCAAGTTTAGGAAATTAATTTTATTTACGAATGCAACGATCCCGTTCCGGGGTCTCATTAAAACTACGACGAAATTGCTTTTTGATCACGAATCTGATAACAATTTAAATGTTTCGAAATCTGACAACGACCCAATTAAAAACACAGAATGAAAAACTATGACTCACTTTTTTGTTGTCGCGAAACTTGAGCCATCCACAGATGACGGTTTGGTCGGGCGTTCCTGGGACTTCGGTGAAGAGCACTTCGTCCTCGCCGTCGGAGTCGGTGAGGATGTCGGCGTGTCGGCTGCCGATACTTCTTGCCGGCGAGCTGCAGCAGGACTCGGTCAGCCTTCTGGCCACCATCGGTGAGTTGTATGCACTCTCCGACATGTTCGTCAACGTGTGTCCTTCGTTGTTTTCGGCTGAACACAATCGGCTTCTGCAACAAAAAAACAAAGCCGGGTTGATTTATTTTGCGGTTTGGCAACTTTGAGACGGCACTAATTCTTATTTATGCCACGCGACGAGAGACGTGGAGAGAAGGAAACGGGGCAACGCGGAATAAATTCAAATTTAAAAAGTTTCACCGCACGCTTTGTATTTGAAAAAAGACGGGCGGTTTGGGTTTTTGTGTTGTTCCCAATTTTTTTTTTCCTCCGTTTTTGACACGGCAAAGCCGATGACCGACCTCCGAGCACAATAACTCCGGGGAAAAAGTTATTATTGGAAACTTCTGGTTCGAAAGTTGGCTTGGGAAGTTGTCCGAATCTTGACGGCGCTCGCGGATCAGCATTAAGCGGCGACGGTTTTCCAGTGCTGTGGGAATTGCAAACAACAACACCGGGAAATTTCATATTCTCAAACGACTTGCTTGCCTTTTTTTGGTGCCATGGATATTTTTAGAATGTTAAACGTATATTTTTTTTTGCACTGATTCACGAAGTAATAAATTTCGTGCGGTGATTGGCCGGCTGTAAAGCTTTAATAAACCAACATAATCCGATAAAAATAATGCGCCGCCACATGTCCACTTTTTCCTTGCACTTTATGCTAATAACAGGTTTGAAGAGGGTGCGCTTTCTTACAGACCTGGGGATATTTACATTAGGGCATTGAATTATACCCAGAATTAATAACATTCGGCTTACCCTGTAGCTGTTTTTTTTTTTGCGGTTGTGTTACACTTGATTAAAACCCACTTACCCTCCCTTTAGGGTAAATAAAAAGCGTAAATATATAGCTTTCGAGTTGCACAGTCAATGAATTATTTATTTAGTGTTTGCTGTAAGGAAATGAATGTTTGGTCAAACATAATTATTTCGTTTATTTCGTTCATACGGTCGAATTAAAAGAGCAATTAGTTCGCGTTCTGCAAATTGTTATTTATTTGTTGGTGAAAACACAGGGATTTTCCATAAAAATATGACCATGTCGTGTTTAATAGAAGCTTGGCATGTCGACTTAAGCTTTACAGAATGTTGCCGAGATAAGGAACTACATAATTTAATTTTCATACAACGCTCCGGGATATGATTTTTTTAAATCGCCGTGCTGAAAGTCTGCCGGTTTTTATGTACTGTAACGCGGTCGTTTAGATAATGGTTATTTTTTGCCATAGCGAAATATGCACTAAAGTTATTTGATTTCGAACCGAGATTACAGTCGTAAACTTTCCAAGTTTTTTGTGGTGTTCATTGTGTTCCGCAAAAAAGGTTGCATAAAACATTAAGCTTTATTATCCGGCTAACCTATCATTGAATTTTACTTACGACATAAACAATTTAAAATCAGTTTAGATACAATTGCATTAAACCATTTGAATCGTATTTACTTGCTTATAATTTATTGTCTCGCATGCGAAATAATTTTGTTTGTAAATATGGCTCGAAGCGAATCCTGAATTAATCATTCATTCGTCTTGGCAAATACAGTTATTTCCCCTGTTCCTGCATAATGAATGACTTTTTGTTTATTTCCATCCGTTTCGCATCTCTCAATTATTGAGGACTCCGCGACATAAAACATTAATCTGCCGCAATTTCAATTTCCTCGATAACATTTTCGGGTCATAATTAATCTCTTGGCTCGTTAACAAAATATGCTGCGGTCCGAAAAGTTGCTAATTGGATCAGAACAAGGATAATTAAATACTGAGACGAAACCACATGTGTTTTCGTTTTTCATTCTACTCCAAACTAGGTCAGATTTTTCCCATTCAAACATAAAATGATACCTAACAGCCGTGGTAGACCGTCCGTAGATTATTAATGGAGGTAAATATAAATGAAGCTTAATTGAAAGTTTAATTTACATTTCACTTACTTGACTGACACGACAGAGTTTTATTTAATACTGGCCCGGGGTTAATTAAAACATGCATTATTCAATGGGTTACGGTATTACGGCATTACAACTTTAATACGGAAAATGTGCGTGAACCTCGAAAAGAAAATGACAAGAAGCGATACAAAATCCTGGTGGGTGGCAACATTGTGGTGGTTAATTCTCTGTCAGGTATGCAAATTTGGTCCGGCTGCGTTCTTAATTTGATATTTTTACGATATGTGTTTTGGCTCGGTGTGCTTTTAATTTTGAGTCGCGTCCTCCAATAACAAAGAAAGGAGTGGGACCGTTGCGGACGTTTAATATTCGAGCACATGCGGTCTGAACTTGACAACGTTTTTAATCTCTTAAAAATAAAATATTCCCCGGCTTCCGTGTGGAATTAATGCGGCAAGATGCAAATTCAGCGGTGGCGATTTTTGTTTAAAGTATAAAGTTGTGTATAAATATGGAAAGACGGTGAACGATTGCGTTAAAATTTTAATTAATTTATTCGGCGTGCTGGCTCGATTTTCGGCGGCGACAATTAAAATAATTGAGGGATTTACACATTTTATTCGTGCTGTAAGAGAAAAGTGTCTCGGTGCCTTTGAATTTTGTTAATTGTTACGTTCTCCTTTATAAATATTCAGACGTTTGTACAGCGAAATTTATTCCGTTCGTAAGGAATTTCCGCCACACATGAACATTTTTCTATTTACGACTTTCGCAATTGAGTTTTAGCTTTTATGATAATTGCGATTTTAATTGAAATTGATTTAATTTACGAACAACATTAAAGGAAAACGTACACACAACTGGAAAATTGCGTTTACAGCAAAAATGAATTAAACTAACTAAAAGCAAAATTCATTAAGAATAAAAATTTTAGTACATTTAGTATGGCCCATTTCAGACGGAAACACCACTATAACTTCTTATATATAACTCTATTTTAAAGAATAATGTTTCAAAATTTAAACGTTAAAAAGCTCTATGCATACCATAAAAATTGTTTTCTACATTACCTGGCAAAGGCTTATTATAAAATTTTTTATATACAAAGAATAAGAAATATGGAATATGTTCATTATAAAAATAATTTTTAATTCTGCTAGTTTTACAAATGTGCATAAAAAATACCACCATCATTTTTTTTAAATTTGTTTTTTATTATGTATCTTTTGAGAGTGTCGTATATGTCCATCCTAAATGAGATAGATTGTATAAGAAACATATAAACTTGCGCATCCGCCATAATTTGATATATAATTTTAAAATAATTGCGAACATTAATTAAAAATATATGTATGACATTATGGATATTAATACATTAAAAAAACAATTAAACGGAAACCTTTTTAATTTTGTCTTACATTTTTTTGTAAATGAATTCCAAAAATAGATGCTAATTTGTTATATAAGCATTCTATGAATAAATTTTTTAGGTAATTAATATTTTATTACTATTCAAAATTATTTTAGCTAATAAAGAATATTAAGAATAAAATATTAAATAAACAAATTAATTACAATTAAGTCTTTTTATTTATACCATTATTTTAGACCACTGATTTAAATTTAGAAATGGAAGGATATTTTTAAACAATTTACATATACATCAACTTTGCGAAGAAAAATCACTAATTTTTTTTGGCTAACCGACGTAAAAAATTTTATTATTGTACAAGTAAAAAACAAATAAACTTGTGCATTCACCATAATTTACAAGTTTATTCACTTAACTAATTTTCATTTATAAATGAATTTATGTGATATTATAAATATAACACTTTTTTATAAAATTATAAACAAACAATATATAATAAATAATAAAAATTATTTTAGTTTAGAAACAATAAGCAATTAATATTTTTAAAACAGGCAAAAACATGAATTTATTTTACCTCATTTTTTAGACAATTGATGCTCTACTCTAGAACTAATTTTCAAGTAAAAAAACTTGATTAAATATTATGACAAAAATAGCGAAGAAAACTCACTGCTATTTCCTTCTTTCTGGCTGCAAACCGGCTCAAAAATGTACGTCACTGCACTCAAAAAAATTCTACATAACACACAGAACACACATAAAAAAGATACCGTCCGATATTCAAATGGATCCTTCTATCTTCCCCTCGACTTATCTCATTCCTTTGATATGCTGAGTTACTTTGATGATATGTGTCCAGCAACTTTGCCACTATCAACCGCGATCGTACTTATTCCTAACACCAACTATCTAAGAACTATTCACGAGATACATAAAAAACTAGCCTAATTTAACGTTGATTTTTAATTATTGAACGATATGGAAGTGTAAAAAATATGCGATATTTTACGCGTGTCTTACGACTCGCTGCGTCGGTACGCGGGCGTGCGAACGTCGCTCGGTCGGCGTCCAGACGCTGAATGAGCGTCGCGACGTCGGACGCGGCGAATGGAGGGTCGACGCGCGCGGTTCCCGAAACCGGAATGCACTTTTCACGCCACAAAAATTATCTTAAATCCATGGCAAATGCGAACATTTATTTTAACACAACGTAACAATTTAATCTTGTTTTAAAAATTTCAATCAAGCAAAGTTTCAATGTTAATTAAAAGTAACGTTCCTGTAAGCAGTTTTAAATACATAAAATCGGTGTGAAAGGATGAAGTTTGTGGAGTCTTTGCGTGGAAAATGGATGAAATGCACCCCTTTTAGGGTCGTTAATCGAGGATTTAAACACGTCATATTTCATATTCTTTATCGTGGAACGTTACAAGTTTGGACATCTTCTCGGCCTCAAGCGCGATTAAAAGTTTTAAAAACGGTTATTTTAATGGCGAGGCAATTTATGTTCGGCAAGAATTTTACAATTAAGACCGGTGACGATTATGGCGAAACTAGTTTAATTAAGTTAATAGAAAAATCAGATTTGGGCAACGGATTGAAAGAAAATGAACTTGTAGATACGTTGTTAGTTTGACGTACACGCAAAGTTATGACGCGAACAGGAAATGTTTGCCGACTCCACTTTTCCTCATACAATTTAAATCAGATGCGGTTTTAATAATTGCCAACTAGCGGTAATTGCACGAGAAATCCCACCGATTTTTTAATGTTCCGTGACAAAATGAAATAATTCTTCGTTTAAAGCCGCAAGTCCAAACTAAACTGAAAAACCGAAATTACAAGCTCGTTACAAAAGAAATAAATTCTTAATAGTCTTCCCATCATAAACCGCCTCGAGCGGCGACTTTTATTTTTAATAAATCCTTTAGATGTGCGGGCATTTTTATAAATTCTCTAAACTACGTCTAGCCTCTATAAAATATCGACTGCGGCTGAATTAAATATCGTTTGAGGCATCAAACCGGCCATTTAGTTTCTGAAAACACAATGCGTAAGCGTATTTTAAACATTTATGTGCATGCATTTTTAAACAGCCATTCCACTCGATTGCCCCGTCTCTGACACAACTCCCTTTTATTCCTCCTGTTACATTAAAAATATATCTCATCAAGACGTGAACTAAAGATCATTCTGTTAACTTTTGCACTCTAATTTTGGACAATCAAGTTTTACAGCTTGTCATCAATCGAATATACACAAACTATGCCAAATAGTAGGTAAAGCGAAAATACCAAATACTGATTTAAAATAAATTGAAATAAATTTTTGATCATAATTAATGAATAACAATATAATGATTAAATTATAATTGAATTTAACACACATTTGACAGGAACATACACTGAACTAATTATTGTCAGAATTATAAAAAATATTTTGTTTTCTCTTTATTATCACACCGCATTAAGTATATTTATTCAATTAGGTTTGATGGTTTTTTTTAACCCAAAAATAGTTGTTTGTTCTAATAAATCAGAGAGGATTGGAGTGTATGTAAGTATTTATTATTTAAAATAATAAAAAATGTTAGTGAATATTGGGATTATTAATGAATATTATCATCAAATACTTCCTGGCTAAAATATATCAAAATTTATAGTTGAAATTAAATACAAAGAGTACAACTTATTATTATTTACTAAATATATATCTATAGGATCAGTGTTCGTAAAATAGTTCAATCAAATTCTCAAAGATTTCTTGTTCGTTTTCTGTGATAATTAATGCATGAAAGTTAGAAAATATAAAAAAGGACGAAATAATAGTTTTACCATTTTTACGTTAAATTTGTCATTATCAAATTATGCTATAATGTCGTACAATGATTTAAAGTATTGATTTCCACTATAATACCACTTAAAAGTGACGCGTTCATAACTTATTTTTAAAACCGAAGCTACCATTTTCGAACTATTATGTAATTCAAATTTAAGATACTGAAAATGAAGAACGAAGGATTAAGAAAAAATTAAGGGAATGTTTCATCAGCATCAGGGTTATCCGCGGCCACAATTTGACGAATTGTATCAACCCCATAATTCCTGTGCTAACTTTATTTCTCCTAAATATATATTTGTTGATTTTATAGTATGATATAAAGTTGTTTAATATTTATATTTTGTACTTTATTTCATATTTCTTGAATTTCTAAAAATGTCTAATTTTATAATAAAATTTAGCATTATTACTTATTCTTAGGATTAATATTGTAAAAGCAGGCTACTAAATAAATAACAGTAAGATTTGCTACATTTTTGAATAATAATATACACACATACGATTTAAAATTCAATAATTATAATTTGAATCAGTCCTATATAAATAATTTATAGATACATATATAGTAACATATATTAGTAATTTATAAATTATTTATAACCCAAAATAACTTTTGATCAACATTTAAATTTAAATAAATTATGGGTAAATAAATATTAATGTCTTAGTCTAATGTAAATATATTTGAACCCATTTATAATAAATTTTTAAAAAATTTTAGGCAAATTACATCAAATTTTAGGGAAAAAATTATTTACATTCTATCTAAATTACAAAAATTACATATTTTACTTCAAATCTAGTAAAAAGTAGTGAATTTAGTCAAGATAATAATAACTTGGTAATTGAGTTTTCTTAAGTTTTATTTGATTTGACAATGTTGTTTTTAACGGTTAAACAAAAGATTTGCATCGTAGCGCGGTTAATTTGAATATCTTTGACTGTTGCCTCGTCTGATTGAACATGTAGATAAGGTTAAATTAAATTTCGCCCTCAACAAAAGGGGTAGTAGGTAGAGGGTGGTCAATATCGAAATGCGACGTGTGCAAAAGGCGAACAATTCGAGACACGGTGTACGTGGCCAATTTTCTAAAACGGCTCAATTGATATCTGTCCGGCGAATCGTTGGACGATCCGGCATTTCTTTACGTCCGTTTTAATCCGTGACGACGCCTCGGGGTGCCGCATGGAACTGAGTCTTATCGGGAATTAATCCTTTGTCCCGCTTTCTTATACGGCATTTATATTCTCTTGGTTCCATAAACTGAATTGTTGTGTGTAATTGTACAAAATATTCCACGATACGACCATATACATTTATCAATCACGTTTGACATTTAGTCACAGTTCACACACTTTTATTATTATCGTTAAAAAAATATTGACATGGTGTAATCCGAATCAAGTATTACGTAGTACACAGAATGTTTCCACACAATCAGTTGAATCGTACCAATATCGAATCTCCCTCGGTTTTAATGACAAATGCTTCGGTCCGCGACATGAATATTGAGCACACTCGAAATAGTAATACAGAGTATTAATTATTAGAATTCCGGTGATTCCCCGACTTGAATCGATGTCGACGATTTTGTTGCCTGTTTTAAAGTCAACACTTGTCTTTATTCCAGTTCCATTCTATGGACTATTAAAACATTAATTCTTAATTAAACGGTGTCGTTTTGTTGATATAAACACAACAGTAACTAATATCGATAAATATTTATTGTACCATTAGCATTTCAGGGAGGATTAACATCAGGTATTAATATATGCATATTCAGTTGGTAAGGAACCGCTAATTAGGACCCAGTTAACACATTTACCGACCGAAGAGGGTTGGGTTTAAGTAGACACACTTGATATTCACAGGCAGCAATAACATCGATTTTCATAAACGGGCCAAATTGTATTTGCTCGAGAAAATTAACGTTTCAAGAGGGTAACCTAACTTAATCAAGCCAATTTCGACTTTTTGTATAATCAACCTTTTAAGATTTTTACGATTTAATCTCCGCATTTATTAAAATGTAATATACAATTGAACTTCGATACCTCTCCAAGAAAAATGATAACCTTATAATAATATAAATAAACAACACTATACATATGTAGTTGTAGAAAAGAATATTTTAATGCAAAACAAAATGTATATACTAAAATGGGCCAAAAGAATAGAAGACTATTTTTTTTAACTTCCGACACTGAAAAATTGGTTCCTAGACACCTTTAAAAAATGTTGTCCAATTAATTTTAATAGAAATTTCCTCATCTGAATTCTCCATTTTTTCTTCAGTCCCATGTGGTAAAATCCATATCTCGTTATTACTTGATCATACAAAAATTTCTATTTACATTTCTTATGGTAAACTGAACTTTCTACAGAAAAGGTATTTTAAAACTTTTTCATAACCGTTTAGAAAATATTGAAGGGCAAAGTTTGAAGAATTTAATAAAAATTTCTTCTCGTAGATAAGTAAATATTATAAAATGCCTAAAATATATATTCGGAGGAAATTAAAAGCCCTACAAAAAAGATCTTCAGTTCAATTACTCTAACCATTTAGAAGATATTCGTATTAGAATCCCAGAATTAGCTTTTTAATAAATATTTTAAGTTATAAATTTCGAAAATATTCATAAAAATTTGAATTTATTTTGATAGAATAACGGTTTCCATGTTATGTCTTATTTTTTGTTTTGGAATATCCTATTTAATTGTTTAACAATATTTACTTTTCATAATTTTGCTCTTATCACAATTTCAGTATCGTGATTTAATATTTTTCAACGGGTTTATTTAAAATGTAACTCAATTTTTTTTCTATAAAATTTATATTTCAGTATTTTTTGTCTGGGGAATTTGAGAATTTAGTGTCACATGTTCATAGTTCTGCTTTTCATAAGCCCCTGAACTTGCATATAACTATAACAACATAACAACATAATATATTTACTTTTTTCTTTTCTGTTGACATATTTAAAGAATTTCTTAAATAGGAAACTTTATTTTTTCTGAAAGAGATAATGAATTATCTCAAGATTCATGACTTAAATGGATAAATTTAAAATATTTATTAAAAAACAATTAAAATAAGTATATAGATATATTTAAATTTAGAAATAAAACCGAAATTTTTGTTAAACGGTAAGAGTTATAAAAAAATTGTAAGATACCTTTTTTCTAAAGCGTTCAGTTTCCTGCAAAAAATGTAAATAGACATTGTTTGTGTGATGAAATAATGACAAGATATGGATTTTGACGTATGGGACTGGAGAAAAAATGGAAAACTTAGATGAGGAGGACCTTTCTATTAAAATTAAGAGATAATCTTTGTAGAGCATTTTTTAAAGGTGTCTAGGAACTACTGTTGGCAGTTAAAAAAATAGTCGAGTTTTTTGGCCCACCCTAGTATATAATATATATATATATATATATATATATATATATATATATATATATATATATATATATATATATATATTAATAACAAAGTTCAATTATACAAATTCTTAATAAACGAAAACTAAAATTGCACAAAAATATACTGTTACCCTTAATTCATTATACAAAATAAACTTTTATTTAAATATTGAATTTTAGTAGTCTTAACATAAAACTCCTATTTTGTTCTAGTATTCTGTATATTTTGCTCTTCTACATAAATATGATGGGATAATCTGATTTTAAATTTTGTAAATTATTTCGATTCTTTGAGACTACCTTAAGAATAATTCTTTATTTAATATTCATAAAGCTTAACATACAACTTATATTTTTTACTGAAGTATACCATATTTATTGTCCTTCAATATTTCCCTCATGTATTTCTTTTATAGTTTATGAAATTGGTTTAATTCATCCAATTAAACAAAAGTGAAACACAATAAGAACTAATGGTTATCTTATAAATTAATATTCTCGTATTTAAATATAAATTATAAGCCATTCACCCAAATAAATAAATCTTTTCAGAAATTGTTTTTAAAACATAATTAACATATAATTAAAACTTAAGTTATCTATCATTCACAGTACAGTTCACCAAGGCTAATCTTGTTCAACTTCGACAATAAATATTATAAACTGCTAATTTAATTTTATTACTTTCTATATCACTAAACCATTCATCACATACCACTTTAATTATTTTCAATTACATTATTTTTGTCGCAATATTTTATTAGCTGGTATTTTATCACCGTTTTCAAAATTTTTTTCAATTATACACACAGTATTTTTTATAGGTCTATAGCCATTACATAACGAAGAATTAAGAACGTTTTCTAGTATTGTGGAAATACACCATTTACTAAAGACATATTTACAATATATAAAATACAAAATTACGTACTTCAAATACATCTTTCACGATATTTGTTTTTATCGTAAGTTCAGAATTTGTAACAACAATCATATCTATATTAAAAACAACAGTTTTTAATATAGATATGATATTTTTTTATTCTGGCATTGTAGACAAATCAAATGTATCAAACTCCGCATTAAAATATAACGTCTGTCTATGCTTCGATCTATACTATTTTGTATTTGTTTAATTCTCTCAATAAAATATACATTATATTAGACTGTTGCAAAAATGATCTTGATTTTTATATTATTTACTTTTATGTATGATTTGTAAATATTTTTTTTATTAAATATAGTCATGCTATATATTGCTAATTTATTTAGGACTTTCAAAATGACGTGGACAAAAAGCAAATTCACACGATTTTCTTGTTTTAATTCAAACTAAGCCGAAAAGCTGCATTTGGTCACTAATGAATGTATGGCACAATGGTGGTCAAAGATCATGGTGATTGTTCGGTGATCCGCACCCGATCTTATCGACCACAGCTTCCTGAATCGCGAAGAAACACGCAGTACTGTCAACAAATCGAAGAAATGCACCAAAAGCACCGACATATCCGCATTGGTGAATTTAATTTCATTAAATTTGATGAAATTATTTATATGAATATTTTAGTAAGTAGTAGATTTTTAATTCAACGAGCCAAAGTTGAGCACCTTATTCTTTAATGTACTTTTAAAATACATTATTTATTTGTCCTAATCATTCCTGGCATAATATTTCATAATAATATGATATTCTTCTTTCTTAGTAAAAATAACTTTTTTATATCTAATATATCTTTCTGTAATAGTTTCATTCATCCATTTATTTATTATCGACATATATAGAAGAGACACTCACAATTTTTATTGAACACATTCTATTTAGATTAACAACACTTTTTACTATATTACCACATAAAATATCTACATATATTCGTTATTGATTTGTTCCAATCTTCATCCAGTAATCTCATTTGAAATATTTGCTTCTTTTATATCCACCACTTTTTTATTATATCTTCTTACCGTAACTCTATAAAATGATGATAAATAACATGTTAAACAACACCGAAAGAGATAAAATTTCAGTATGGCTTAACAGAAATCGATATACAAGATTATCACTTAAATGGTTAATTTTTTAACCAGATGTGCACATCTAAATAATTTCTTAAAAAAATTCTAATAAAAGTTCAACAGAAAACGAAATAAAATTGTTAAAGTTAAATTTACTCTACAACTTTTTATGCAGTGTTCACTTCTTAATATTTTCAATTATTGTAACCCAAACAATTTTTGTCTGGTTTTTTGTTGTTTCAACCGAAATATACCACACGGAAGTACAAAGTCCCGTCTCCGGGAACAGCAGCAAGGAGGAACGTTGGAACTAGTGCGACGAAATTGGATAAAACGGGCCCAGACCCAGCTTGCAGATCAATGAAAAGAATTGAGTAAGGTTTGTTACAAACTTTAACATTTTTTATCTCGTTTTCTTTTAAAGAAATTATTTAGAAGTGTATATCTGGCTAAAAATTTTCGGATAAGTTATGTAACACCCTGTATATATATGTATATGCAATGTATAGTTTTCAAAATATATGGAACCAAACGGTTGACAAACTAATTCGCTAAAAAAATTCAAATTTTGTTCTAATTATCGTGTAAAATTTACACATAGTATTATCCCTTGAATTATTGAAGACTAATTTAATACAATTTATTAGAAAATTATATTTATTTTAGTTATATATTTTATTACTCAGTACATAGAAAATGAATAATTTGTAATTCAAATAAAAAACATAAAACCAACAACTTTTCGTAAAGAGGTATTTAAAAAAAGTCCTACAAAAGGGAATAAATCGTAGTCGTAAAAAATGTGACAATTTCATTTGGACCACGGTTTTTCTCGTTCCTTTTGCTTATCTACGAGTATCGCAATTATCCGTTCCAGGATCGCTATTAGAGCACAAAGGCCAATCAATAGACGCATTATCAATCACCTCCGCCTCGACGTGCACCAAATTAAGAAACCGACTGCGAAAATTGCACTGAAAAACAACCGACAAATATAATTCCATGCACATGGAATTTGTGCCGGACCGAAATATCCGAAATTCGATTTGTGTCGAGTCGACGTAAATAAAATACAACACAATAATTCACTTTCGGTGTTCAACATATGAACGATACAATTAAATGTTATATGTGTATCACTTTGTTGTCCGAACTCGGACATAATTCACTTTTCTGCATAACTGTAATTCGATTTCCTCGGAAATAATAATTATTTATTACACTTCTCTCGCCTGAAATTCATTCTATTGGCACGTGTGGATAAAGTCTGTGATAGTGATTCGATAATTTTGTTTGAAAATAATTAAATAGCTGGATCCGAAAAAAATATCAGTTATGGAAATTAAAGAGTCGCTCAGAAAAAAATGGGATGAATGAGAAATTGGCGTTTTCACCGGCGGCTCTTGTTCCGGTTCCGTGTGTCATTAATAATAATTAGTAATCGACGTTATCGCACCCCCATCACTCAGTTAATGTGTATAGAATTGTTAATTGGATTATCTGTAATTTCGAATTGATTAAACTTATGAGTTTAGAGACTAGTTCTTGGGCATTAATCAATTTAGGCTTGCTTACAAATACATATTTTGATTGATAATGAATTTGTTTTGCGTTTGATTCGGGTTAAGCGATTTACTGGCCCACAACCACAAACACGCAAAATAATTTATCAGTCGATAAAACTTTTTGAAATATCGTCGTAATATGGTATATTAAAATTTACGTGGACGAAGAACACCTGTCCGTTCATTAAATTTAAATAATGAATGAATTGTTAAACTGAATGGAAATTGTAGTGTCAGAATAAATTTAACTAAAAACTAGTGATTAATAATTCAGCACTTAATTCCGACTCGAATTCAGTGCGCTTTAGTTTTATATGTAACATTTTACATTAATCTGAAGAATTTCATAAACAAACACAATTCGTCGAACTTGATTCATTTCCCGACGCAACTGGATTCTATTTGTGGTAAAGTAGTTGGCATTGAAATTTAATTTGTTCAAGATCGACAACATAATCTTTGTTATACTACAAACACATTAGTCCGCACACTCCAGAAAACCTACGGGGTTATCAAAAGAAGCAGCGAAGCGCCGAATAAATTAGTCGTCAACAAACAGCAAGATCATGAAAACATTGTGTCTTCTCTTGCTTCTCGGTGTTTTTAAGTATATTCTGTGCCTTTCAATCGGATAACAACTTAAATTTTCGATTTGTTTATGCAGATCGTACAATTGTCAGGGAAGAAAATTTCCAGAGTATTTTAAATTTGGGGCGGCCACATCTGCGTATCAAGTGGAAGGAGCATGGAACGAAGATGGGAAAGGAGAGAACATATGGGATAGACTGACTCATACGAGAAAAGAACACATAAAAAATGGTGACAACGGTGACATCGCTTGTGATTCTTATCACAAATACAAGGAGGATGTACAACTACTCAAGCAACTGGGTGTTGACTTTTACAGATTTTCTTTATCTTGGTCCAGAATTCTACCCTCAGGTTTTATTGATACAATCAATTGGAAGGGAGTGGAATATTATCAAAATTTGATAGATGAACTTTTGGATAATGGCATCGAACCGATGGCATGTTTTAGTTTCTCACAAAATAATCAATGGTGTTAATTAGTAAGTGGTTTTAGGTAACCATTTACCATTGGGATTTGCCGCAACCTCTCCAAGATATTGGTGGTTGGCCCAATCCTCTTTTGGAGGAATATTTCGTCGACTATGCAAGATTATGTTTTAAACTATTTGGGAAAAAGGTAAGGCTCTGGACAACCTTTAACGAGCCAAGATTAATCTGCGCCCATTCTTACGGCAGCCCGGTTATGGCGCCGGCAATCAACAGTTCTGGAATTGGCGACTATTTGTGTGGTCACACAGTTCTTAAAGCTCACGCAAGGGCTTATCATTTGTATTATGAGGAATTCGCACAAGAACAACAAGGTTTATCTTTATGAATATGAAAAATTAAAAAATATGCAATTTTATTTTTATAGGCAAGGTATCAATAGTCCTTGACTTCCAATGGATTGTACCACTGACAAACTCAACACACGATGAAACAGTGGCCGAAATAACTAGACATTTTTTGGTACAATTTTAGAAACTCCAATAGTCGTAAAAATTATATGTTTATCTTTTAGTTTGGTTGGTTTGCAAACCCAATCTACAATGGTGACTATCCCAAATACATGATAGACCTGATTGGTGAAAAAAGCAAAAGACAAGGCTTCCCCAAATCCAGATTACCAGTTTTTACAGAAAAAGAAATAAAATATATTAAAGGAACGTCTGACTTTCTGGGGATGAACAGTTATACAACGTTTTTGGCGACACCCACGAAGGATGATTCGTTTGAAGCGAGAGGTTGGGCTGAAGACATCAACGTCACTTTCTCTCACCATCCAGAATGGGAACACACCGCCCAACCACTATTCAAAGTAAATTATACTCTTGAAAATAATTTGAAAATAAATTGTATTTGTTATAATATAGATTGTTCCTTGGGGCACGAGAGGTATCTTGAACTGGATCAAGAACACTTACAACAATCCCGAGATCATAATCACAGAAAACGGATGCGCTGACAACGGAACAACCCTAATCGATGACACAAGAATCAAATTCTTCAAAGTAGTGATAAGAAAATGCAAAATTATATACTTATTCATTGCATTTCCAAATATATTTTAGGGAAACCTAGAAGCAGTTTTGGACGCAATCTACGAAGATAAGGTCCACGTCACTGGATACACCGCTTGGAGTTTGTTGGATAATTTTGAATGGGTCGACGGATATGGGTACCACAATTATTTATATTCATTTAATATTTTATCACCTAATATTTTTTTAGAATAAGATTCGGACTTTATCACGTAGACTTTGAAAGCCCGAACAGAACAAGGACGCCAAAAAAATCGGTGGAATATTACCGGAAAGTGTCACAAACACATTGCCTAACAGATCAGTGTGATTAAGAACAGCATATTACATTTGTTTATTAATTTATCTGCAAATATGGGTATTAAAAGCGTTTGTTTCGATTTTTTACATAAACATTTCAGCGTGGTAATTAAAAATGCAAATACAGTATATTTATAATAAAATGTGGTGACAAAAATAGCATGTCAATTATATTATTATTTTTTTTTTTTTTTGTTTTATATATTTTTTTCTATACTACTTAAATTCTAATAAAAATTGACATATAATAATAATTTAATTTATTAATTAATTATATTTATTAAAATGTTTATATTGTGCGTTAAAACTAGTGAAAAATAAACATTTAATTTTCAAATGTTTTAATACTTGTATAATTAATAATTAGTATAAAACATAATAATAACATACCTAAAACACACATATATTAATTATAATTAATCACATTCGCTTTTTAGAATCTATATTAAGTTGCTTATTGTTTCGTTGTAGCGAAGGTAATGAACGTAGCATAAATTATGATTTTTCGGGACGGTCAAATTATATTTGTGGAAGGGGAAAAGATATGTGACAAGCGACATTGAATTGAAAGTGGTAATGCAATTCTGTTACCGATAGTACATACAATAAATATTTAGTAGTTGAACAGAATTATCTAATATGCCTAACAATTTTAAATTACCATAAATAAACTAACACTTGCAGATACATTTCTCTTGCGACTAGAGAAAATAGATATTCGTATCTTTTGTTTCTGTGTCTAGACGCTTTGGAAAAAAAAAGATAACAAAATATTTTGACCTGAACAATTATTTTGTGACGATAATAATTTTGATTAATATTTTGGATTGACGTAAACAATATTTACGATTTCTGATAAGCTACCAATTTCCCTATATAAACGACCACATTTTTCATATTTTATATATACAATAATATTTCTTAAAATGATGTCATTGTATACTTTTTTATCTTCTTTCCTGCTCATTGGGTAAAAAACATTTTTATAAACAATGAAGAGTAAGAAAATTAAAATATTTTAGCTCCGTATTTTCATCACAATTTCCAAAGGACTTTTTATTTGGTGCCGGTACATCGTCGTACCAAACAGAAGGAGCTAAAGAGGGAATCAAAGGAGAAAACATATGGGATAAATACGAACACTCAAACAACAATTTAACAGTAGACGGATCAAACGCTGATCTTGCATGCGATTCATATCACAAATATAATGACGATATTGCTGTTGCGAAGGAAATCGGTCTGAACTATTTTCGACTCTCAATTTCCTGGTCAAGGATATTCCTCAACGGTTTTTATAATAAATCAGAGAATTATTCAGAAAATGACGGAATTAAGTATTATCGAAAACTTCTCCGAGGACTTAAATCAGCAGGAATCGAACCAATGGTAACATTATACCATTGGGACTTACCACAAAGTCTACAGGATTTAGGTGGTTGGACAAATCCACTGATTGTAGGGTGGTACTCGGATTATGCCACAGTGTGCTTTAAAATGTTAGGAGATTTAATAAAAATGTGGAGTACGTTCAATGAACCCTATCAAGTTTGTCATGCTGGTTATAGTACTACAGGCAAGGCACCAGGAATTTTATCTCCTGGAATTGGGGAGTATTTATGTACTCATTATTTACTTTTATCGCACGCTGAAGCTGTGCAAATTTACAGAGATGACTTTCAAAAAAAACAAAATGGTAATAAACATATCGATTTTAATTAACACTAATATTGAAATCTTTTAAAATTTAAGGTATAATATCGATCGTCATGGATATTGCCTGGTCCGAACCTTTTGATCCAAATTCAGATTCTGATAAGGATGCAGCTCAAAGGTTCAAAGAATTTTATGTAAGTACTGAAATATATATTCTACAATATTCTTATAATTATTTTAGTATGGTTGGTACGCAAACCCGGTAGTTTATGGTGATTATCCAAAAGTAATGAAGGATTACATTGGCGAAAAAAGCAAAACACAAGGATTTAAAAAATCGCGGCTGCCTGAGTTCACACTCGCCGAAAAAATAAAGCTGCGTGGCTCCTTCGACTTCTTGGGCGTCAATCATTACACATGTGTTTTGGCTGAAAACGTAAATCTCACAGATGTGAGTTTATATGGTGACATGAACGTCAAAATAAGTTTTGATCCCAAGTGGAATAGGACATTGATGGCAGACTTTGTAAATGAACCATGGTCTCTAAATAAAACTCTGGTTTGGATTATGAAGACTTACAAAAATCCCGTTATGTATGTTACTGAAAATGGTATAGCAGATGATGGTAAATTGGATGATGTTGAACGGGAGAATTATTTAAAGGTCTTAAGAATATTTATAAAAATCTAGATAAAATAGATCAAAACTTTTAGGGTTACATACGTGCCACAATGGACGCCATATCTCTTGGAGCTAAAGTGAAAGGTTACACATATTGGAGTCTTTTGGACAATTGGGAATGGCTCAATGGATACACGTAAAATAATTAATTATAATTAATATCAATTAATTTAACTGCTTGTTTTAGAATGCATTTTGGGTTGGTACAAGTTGATCGCAGCAATTCAAATTTGACCAGAACCATTAAAAGATCTGGATATTATTATAAAAAGATTATTAATAATAGGTCATTAGATTTCTAGACTTATGTTTTAAGTGTATAATATATTTACAAATAAAATAGTTAAAAAATCATATTATACTTTAAGTGTGATGTTTATAATTCGTAAGATTGTAAAGTACTTTTACAATTGTCCACGAATTGTTAAGTGTTATTAACAATGAGCAAATGGCATGAAGTAATTATGTATGATTATGCAGACAAATAATTAGAATTATTATTCTACATTTAGGTCGTAAAATTATATTGTAAAACATTATTAACTCTAATTACCCACAAGTATATATATATGCAGATATAGAAATGATAAATTGCGGTAGTTGTCATTAGTTTTGCAAATAATCCTGGCCATTTTTAAATAAATAATATGTGGTACAGAAGTTTAGCAATACTCTTGCTGGTATTCAGGTAAGTTTAATAACACATTAAAACAGAGTCTATTAAAATTTTGAAAAAGGTCTTCGTCAGCGATATTAGATATTCCAGAGGACTTCGAAATAGGTTTTGCCACAGCGGCATACCAAATTGAAGGCGCTTGGAACGAAGATGGCAAAGGGGAAAATATTTGGGATAGAATTCTGCACACTAAAAACGCGACCGTGGATGGATCCAATGCTGACATAGCCTGTGACTCATACCACAAATACAAAGAAGACGTCGCTCTTTTAAAGGAAATGGGAGCCGACTTCTACAGATTTTCCATATCATGGTCAAGAATCTTGCCTAGCGGTTTCCTGAACACTTCTGTCAATTATCGCGAAACTCCAGGAGTGAAATACTACAGAAATCTTTTGCTAGAATTACAATCTTCAGGAATTAAACCTATGGTTACCTTGTACCATTGGGATTTGCCTCAAAGTCTGCAGGATTTAGGTGGCTGGACCAACCCAATGATTGTAGACTGGTACTCGGATTACGTCAGGGTGTGTTTTGAAATGTTTGGAGATTTGGTGAAAATGTGGAGTACTTTCAATGAACCCATGCAAACCTGTCAAGGTGGTTATGGAAGTACTGCTATGGCTCCCCAAATTGTATCACCTGGAATTGGAGAGTACCTTTGTGCGCACCATCTATTATTATCTCACAGCGCTGCTTATCATATATACAAAAAAGAATTTAAAAAACAGAATGGTAAGATTTCTATCGTGACAGATTTCAACTGGTTCATACCTTTGAATTCGACATCTAAGTCTGACCAAGAAGCTGCAGAAAGAGCTCGTATGTTCTTTGTAAGTTAATTATTAATTCGTTATTATGTTTTATTAAAAGTTTTTATTAACAGTATGGTTGGTACATCCACCCAATAGTCTATGGTGACTATCCTGAGGTAATGATCCAACTTATAGGGGAAAAAAGCACATTGCAAGGATTCAAACAGTCACGACTGCCTGTTTTTACCGAAGAAGAAAAGGACAAACTTAAAGGATCGTACGATTTTTTGGGGCTCAATCAATACGGATGTTTTTATACGACATCCGTAAACCGAACTGGTGTCAGTTTTCAACTCGATATGAATATTGCGATCTCTTCAAATGCTTCTTGGGAAACTACAGCTGTGCCGTATTTTGTGGTAATATTGAAACAAAAACTAATAATTGTATGTTTCATATTAATCCTTCGCATTATCAACAGGTCACACCGTGGGCTTTGAAGGATACGTTAATATGGGTTAAAGAAAACTTTAAAAATCCCGAAATATATATCACAGAAAATGGTATGGGAGATGCAGATGGTTCTCAAGATGACATGCAAAGATTAAACTATTATAAGGTATACAAATTTATAATAATCAGGTATACATATAACTATAAATATAATATTTCAGGGATACATTGGGGCAGTTCTAGATGCGAGAGCTGAAGGTGTAAAATTGAAAGGTTACACAGCCTGGAGCCTTTTGGACAATTTTGAATGGATGAATGGATACACGTAATGATATATTTTTTAAAATGTGTATTTTTGTTAGTATCAGTTTTTTCAGGAAACACTTTGGAGTGGTGCAGGTAGATTTTAATAGTCCAAATAGAACAAGAACTATAAAGAAATCGGGAAAATACTTTAAGTCGATTATAAAAACGAGAAAACTCAGTTCAACTTTAGACAATGATGATTAAAATATAATAAATGATTTACAATAAATAGTGTAAATAGTATTATTTACACCTTGGTAACTAAAACTATTTTATATCTATATATATTTATATAAATATTTAATTGTTCTCCAACAATGAATTAAATTTATTAGTTTAGATAAAAGTTAATTGTATAAATTTAAACAATGAAATTTATGTTGATTATTTCTTATCAAATATATATTTGAATAAATAGTTTGAACTTACAATTATTATGCTTAATTAGACACGTGCAACTGAGTATCTCGGAATATGTCGATATTCCGGATTCGAACTAATGTTAAACAAATGTGAGAAATTATTACATCTTTTCCGATGTCGAAAAAAAATAATAATGAGTTGAGACCTCCTTCTGAAGAATTTCATCTCATGTTACCTGGAGCTGATGACGAAGTTCTCCTTGAGAATCTCCTCAAATAAGTGGAACTCAGGCTACATGCGGCCGTGTATTGTCTTGTTAAAACAATGGATTGTGAAGGGTCCTAGGGAAGGGCAAAACAAGTGTCTTAACAACGTCTTGGATATAGCGTTGGGCAGTGATGTTGCCTATCATAAAGATTAATTGGAATGTAGTACCATAAGTTGCCCACACCATAACTCACACTGTGATACACTGTGATCTCATCCTTGGCTAGCCATCGTGCATACTACTTAGACTACTGTTGTCTATTCCAGATTCCAGTATAACCGTTCTCTGCACCAAAGCAGTCGGTTATGTCGATGTTGGGGGTTAAGAGGTAAGACAAACAAACAGCCCAAAACTTCTTATGTGCCTAACGTTGGTTCGCATCCCAATAAGTCTTATAGATGAGAAACGGTTTCATAAAGGCAAACATTTTAGGCGACGATTTCCACTGTGTACTCTTTCTGTTCGATGCAACCATAGAACCATGTCTGACAACAACGTTCCACGGTATCAAAACTCCTATTTTCGTAACAATTTTTCTTAATGGGAATCTGACTTCTCTTAAACTCAATATTGGTCCACTATGAAAATCGCTCAGTTCATGAAAATTTGTGTTTCTTCTTATTCTAGACATTATAAACAGATAAAATCTATAAGACATTTAAGCTTCCTGCAGGCAAAAATGTCCTTTTTTGCATATAAAAACGTGATGCTATGCATTGTAATTTCTTCTATGTCACCTTGTATAATAAATCCTTTAAAATATATTATCGTTAATGGGAATTATAAAGAATCAAACGGGTCCATGGTTAATTTTAAAAATTTATCAACCTTTTTTAATTAAAGGTTAAGATCTAAAAAAATCTTAATCTTAAATCCATCATATTAGGTTAGCAAATTTTACCAAACACATTAAAAGTTATTGAAGTTCCCTTAAAAAACATCTAATGTATGAGAGACTCTCATAAATAACCAAATTTTGAACTTGCTCCTTAAACTATTAATAACAAAAAATGTGATAAAATATTAACTAATAAAATTTATTTAATTAACATAACAATAGTATCATCTAGTTAATAATTTCAAAAAAGTCGTTCCACATTACGGGTACGATAACTCTATCCAGTATACGTTTTTGTTACGATATATCAAAAAATATAATGCCTAATTAAAGCTACTTTGTGGTGTTCGTTGGTAACGAAAACGATAAAAACGTAAATTTGATGTATAAAAGCCAACGTTTCATATTTATTTTACAAATACACTTCCCAACATGAATTTGTTACTATTGTTTTTGTGTTCAGTGCTATTCACCTACAGGTAAAATTATTATTACAATACTATACGCAATTTAACAGTGATTATTAAATTAAGAGACGTTAAATGTTTGGATAAAGTCCCAGATGATTTTTTGTTTGGCCTTGCGACGTCCGCATATCAAGTCGAGGGGGCATGGAATGAGTGTGGCAAAGGGGTGAGCATCTGGGACACCTTAACCCACACCAAAAATGTCACATACAATGGTGACACTGGAGATATTGCCTGTGATTCTTACAACCAATACAAAACGGATGTGAAGATGCTAAAAGAGGTGGGTGCGCAAGTTTATAGATTCTCAATTGCCTGGACGCGAATCCTTCCATACGGTTTCGCCAACAAAACTAACAAAGAAGGCATTAAATATTATCAGAACCTAATAGATGAGCTATTAGAGAATGGGATTGAACCAATGGTGACCCTGTACCATTGGGACTTGCCTCAAACACTACAAGACATCGGAGGTTGGCCTAATCCTCTTATGGAAGACTATTTTGCAGACTACGCCAGGATTTGTTTCGAACACTTTGGAGATAAGGTCAAACTTTGGACGACCTTTAACGAACCTATGCAGATTTGTTATAGAAGTTATGGCTCCTCATCGTTTCATTTGGCTCCTGATATATCATCACCGGGAATAGCTGATTATTTATGCGCCCATACCTTAATCAAAGCTCATGCTAAAGTTTACCATCTATATAAAAAGGAATTTCGTAAACAAAAAGGTAAAATTTCTATAGTTCTGGATTTCACATGGGCCGTACCAAAAACTAACTCGCATGAAGATCAAGAAGCTGCAGACAGATACAAGAAATTTTATTTAGGGTGGTATTTAAATCCCATAGTATACGGCGATTACCCCAAAGTTATGATTGAATATATCGATCGCAAAAGTAAAGAACAAAACTTTCCTCAATCGCGGCTTCCAAAGTTCACTGCAGCCGAAAAAATACAAAACCGACGTACTTACGATTACATTGGCATTAATATTTATATTACGGTACTGGCCGCTAATAAAAAACAAAGCCAAATCAATTTTGAAATGGACATGGACGTGGAGACTAGTGTGAGCAATGATTGGAAGACTCCTACACCTGATTCAATATTCACAGTAAGTTATATTTTAATTTAAAAATTTCCGTTTAACTATATTTGTTTAGATTACTCCTTGGGCTGCAAGAGCATGTCTCAAATGGGTTAAAGATGAATACAATAATCCAGAAATTGTAGTAACCGAAAATGGTATATTTGACATTAACGGTACAATGGACGATGACTTCCGAAAGGAATACATACAGGTATTTTCAAAAGTAAATGAATAAAACTATGAATTGTAATGAAATAAATATTTTAGTCTTATGTTGGATCCATTTTGGATGCCAAGGAAATGGATAAAGTCAATGTTGTTGGATACATTTATTGGAGTTTAATGGATAACTTTGAATGGAACAATGGATACCGGTAAGATTATTTCTTGTAAAAATTACATTAATATATTTTTTTTATTATTGTTATAGTGATAAATTTGGACTTTACCATGTCGATTTCAACAGTGCGAATAGAACAAGAACGCCGAAAAAGTCAGCAAAGTATTTTAAGCACATAACATCCACAAGGTGTCTTGCCGATAGATGTTAGCATATCCTATTAGTTAATAATATATTCAAATATATGTATAATTTATCGTAGTTAGTATAATAAGTAACTAAAATGTAAATTAGTAGTGATATTGAGTAAAATTTACTTAACGTTATAGGTTTTTATTATAAACAAAGGTTATTAACACTAAGATCTTGTTTTGTCCATGCACAAGCCCGATAGTATCATGCAAGAAGAAACAGAGGAGGACAAAACAAACACCGAATTCGCTTAATTACGCCTCGAAAGTGAATCATAATTATTCGACGGTCGGCCGTCGCGACGTTCTGGCCACCTCCAGCCTGCAAATCATCAATTACCGTCTGATCTCGAATAAGACGGAGTTTAATCAAACCTGTAAAACGTCTTAATCAGGGCAACAATTATTTGTGCGGTTATCTCATTCATTTCACTTCCGGTCGATTTAAAAGCGCAGGAATTTTAGTTTTTCGCACGACGCGGCGGGACGTCTGGCCTGCCGCAGGATTTACAGGAGTTGTCTGCACCACACACACATGCACTGCGGTCGCGGTGTCTGCCTAATGAAGCCTGAAAAATTTCCCCTTTTTTACTGTCGGAATTTATGGTCGCGACGTCCGAAAAATTCTCGAAATATACTCCCGGGCTACCGAACCAAAATGTTTCCGCAGGAATCGTTCTATTTACAACTATAGAACAACACACAATATGGTAATAGAGTGAGTTTGTTGGATGATTAGATAAATTTTTGGGCGACTTCCGACAATGTTGATGTTGATTAAACTTATTAGCGTCGAACTTGGGAGGATAATCCGAAGTAAAACATTTGAGGGGGATTAAGCGCGACAGAAATGTTTGTGAAAGGACTCTAGTGCCAGACAAATGCCGTTTGGACATAACCGGTCGTAGAAATCCTTTAAATCAACACGTGGCTTATTTCCCTAAAGGTCCAAAAAGTGGACCAATATTAACATAGAGAGTGCAACCAACGTCTTTGGATCGATAGTTCGGTTATAAACGTTGCAGTCATTAATAAAACATGTTTATGCAAATGGCTTGTCCCCGATCTTATTGTGGCCGTCGGCGTGGAAGATATGAATGATTTTGGCACAGCACCCGAGAGACAAAGACACGCCAGTTTACGCGCACTACAAAGGTATTTAATAAGAGATGTTTCGGGGTGCGTATGTTTTGCCGCCTTCACAGCGAAACGCGATAATGGCAAGAGATTAGAGTTGTGTATTAAGCGGTGAATAATGGTAGTTGGGTGTTCAGCCAAAAATTAACTTATGAATAATGGGTCGACACACAATGCTCCCTTATCGATTCTTTCTTGTTCACAAACTCACAAACTCACCTACCTACACGCCAATCGAATAAAATTATAAATTTTAATGCGCGCCGCTGGATGTGTAATTCGTTCCTTCGGACGATCCACCCCTGCACCAACTGCTCGTTACGGAGATTTAGTGGCGGCCGAAAACGGGGGACACTCCATTTTCGACGGGACGAGGCCAGGACCAATGCTGACAGTGACTTAATAACTGGGAGTTCAGGGTTAAACTCCACCATTCGGCGGTCCGGTTGCCATAAAATAAATTGGATAGTGTAAACACATACTCATGGATTTCAAGATTGGCTTAGAACGTAAAAAGTTAATGAATATAAACAATAAAATTTACAAAAAGTTTAAGGCGAACATAAACCAAATGCGATTAACATTTGGGAGGATTCGAAACAAAAATGTTCTGCAGGAATGGTTATAAAAATACAGATTTTAATTTAACTCAGTTTTACTCATTTTTCAGTTCACAAGTTACATTTAATTAAAAAAATAACTTGTTTTTCACATATCCTTTAAAAATACGTAGGTTACAATTTAAATATCCATTTTTAAATAATAAACAGTATAAAACAAATTAGTTTATTTGTGTATTATTGTAATAACAAATGTCTCAAAAATAAACGATAAACAGCCAATCGACTAAACACGTCAGATAAGATTACAGGGGTAAATAGGAATTGAATTAGTGGAACCTGTCATGTGTCCATAGGAATTTTCGAAGAAAAAAGGAAAAGCGCAAAAACAAAGATAAATTATGTGTTTACACTTGGCAATGCGTTTTGGTCTTATTTTCATCGTTTTTCATCCCCCCGGCTCATTTGTCACATACGCAGATGCATTCCCCTCGATTGGCTGGTTAAATATTTAACGCGAGAATGGTGCTGTAAATTTCTTTTCTTATGAATATTTATCAATAATTCTGTCTACATTTTTTCCCTATCTAGTTCTCAGATAAATAATAATAGAAACACCATCAGTTAGTTATCATATAAAGTTCTCATGGAGTGGATCATTAATATTTTGAACCGCTGTTGTTGTTGCCATTGTCGTTTGCAACGCAGTAAGTCATTTTACACCACTAAGATCTTTTAAAACCCATTGAAAATCATTTTAGATGAAATAAATATTAAAAACAATGTATCAGTTGATGATCCAGGAAATACAATGTATACTGACATAAACAGTGTACCAATATCACTAGAGGATAATTTTCACAAGCAACAACATTTCGTTATTCCAATTTATGATTCACGGCAAGTGTCTTATACAAATAATCCAGTCGAAGAGGAGAATTTTTATGAAGAAATCAACTTAAGTTTGACACACCTCCAAAATTTTGATAAAAAAACTCAAATTAGGAAAAAACCAATGCCTCTACCACCGGAAACTCAGTGCAGTGGACTGAATATAGAAGAAGATAGTGAAACAAACTATGAAAACACAAATCACACCAAAAATGAGGCGCGTTTATACCAGAATATGAAGAAAAATGAAGATAACGCAATCAGAAAGAAACCCATACCCTTACCAAGAATATCTTATTCATTAGATGAAATTAATATCGAAACGTATAACAAAGTAATGATGAATGGCGATGTAGAAGAAGAAAGTATTGAAATGAACGAAGAAGAAATTTACAATATTTTTCCTAATTCAACAAAGAATACGTTAGAAAAAGAATTATCAACACCAGTAGCAGCAAAACGAAAAATTGATTTTAAGAAACCTGGCCAAGAAGTCGAGCTCAGAGGAACTGGTAGTTTGAGAACTAAAACATTGAAAAATGAGCAAAGAAACCTTTCAAAATCGATTGAAAACATTGAAATGTTGAACAAAGCAAAACTAGTAAATTATATAAGAAGATTAAGTGTGAAAGATTTGATCGAGTCTTACGAAAGTCTCGACGGCATAGAACAAGAAAGAGTACGAGAGGAATTCCAAGAAGCAAAATTGGAAAGACTGAAGGAGGAATGTCTGAAGGCGTTGAGTTCGATTTTTCACATCCAGAGTATGAACAATACCTCTATTATAGATAAAAATAAGGACGACAATGAGAAAGAATACAGAAAAAGTTTTATCAATTATTTAAAATATTAATTAATATAGAAATTGTTTTAATATAATATGAATTTTTTATTTGAAAAATGGTGGACAAATAATGGTTACTTGATTAATAATTAATTAATTTAGTTAATTTTTTTTATAAATCTGATAAGATTACAAACATAGTTAAAAACTTAAATATAGATAAGATTAATTTTAGTTATTAAACTATTTGTTGCAATAGTGAATGTGAAAACAATAAATATGGTTTGGAATGTCTTTCGTGCCCTACGAGACGTATACAAATTTGTAACTTGTCAATCAAATGAAGAAAACAGACGAAATACTACCATAAGTAAGAAAATTATAAATAATATTTATCATTGCAGGCATTAACGCATTATTCTAGCAAATTATTATGAACCCGATCCTATAAAAAACATTCAAAAACTAGACACGCAACCGACAAGACATAATAATATAATTACAAATCAAAACAAACATACCTCAGTTAATCTACAAAAAGAAACTAAAATAAATGACACAGAACGTAATAAAATAATTAAACTTTAAATAATAAATAACTGTATTGCACCTTTTTCAGCAAACTGTAATGAATTTGACTATAAAAATAAAATATTAAGCACAAATCAGAACCAATTCAACAAAAACTGCTCAGAAGTGGAACAGGAAGCACATAAGATAAAAGGTAAATTTATTTTTTAATCAATTAATATTGAAAGATGTATCCGGTTCAGTTAACAATAAATTTTTAGGACCAATTTACGAGGAAATAAATTGTAATTCGCAATCCGTCCATAATCATGACTCATCGAATGAAATAAATTCATTGGGACTAGGGACTGTTCATAAACAGCCTTCGCTTGGAGAAAAAGTTATACATCCTCTTCCTAAACATAAGAATTTAAAAGAAAAAGATGTAAGACCTGATCGATCTCATAACTTGTCCGAGGAAAAAGGTTTATCAGTAGAAAATAGACGTCCTGCTACTCAAACTCCAAAAGAAGAAGGACTATGTTCTGTTCCCAAGCTTCATTCGTTAGAAGAGAAGGGTTTGCAACCTGCTTCCAATCCAAAGCTAACAAAAGAAAAAAAATTACGTCCTGTTCCTCAGTTATCAATAGAAACATGTTTACGTCTTAATCCTAAACCATCAAATCAGGAAAACCTACATCCTGTTTCCAAAAATTATTTACCACAAGAGAAGGGTTTGCCACCTGTACCCGGTCCAAAGCCAACAAAAGAAAAAAGTTTACGTCTTGTTCCTACACCGCAGTCGCCAGCCGAATCTGGTTTACGTTCGTTTCTTCAATCCAAAAAAGATGATTTTCATTCTATTCCTAAAACTCATATATCAGAAGAGAAGGGTTTGCGAATTGTCCCTCAGTCACCTCAGCTGTCAGTAGAAACTGGTTTACAACCATCAACAAAGGAAGATTTACTTACTCTTTCTAAAACTCATTTACTAGAAAAAAATGGTTTGGGATCGGTATCCGACACGACAGGAACAAAAGGAAAAGGTTTACGTCCTGTTCCTCAACCACGAACAGGGCAAGGTTTACGTTCTCTTCCAAAAACTCATTTATTAGAAGAAAATGGTTTAGGGCCTGCTTCCGGTACGACAGAAACAAAAGGAAAAGGTTTGCGTCCAGTCCCTCAACCATCAACAGGGGAAGATTTACGTCCTCTTTCTAAAACTCATTTATCAGAAGAAAATGGTTTAGAATCTGTCTCCGGCACGACAGAAACAAAAGAAAAAGGTTTGCGTCCTGTTCCCCAAACACCAACAGGGGAAGGCCTACGCCCTCTTTCTCAAACTTTATTAGAAGAAAATTGTTTAGGGCCTGCCTCCGAAACGACAGAATCAAAAGGAAAATGTTTGCGTCCTGTTCCTCAAACACCAACAGTGGAAGATTTACGTCCTCTTTCTAAAACTCATTTTTCAAAAGAAAACAGTTTAGGACCTGTATTCATCAAGACAGAAACAAAAGGAAAAGGTTTGCGTCCTGTTCCCCAAACACCAACAGGAGAAAGTTTACGCCCTCTTTCTCAAACTTTATTAGAAAAAAATGATTTAGGGCCTGCCTCCGGAACGACAGAAACAAAAGGAAAAGGTATGCGTCTTGTTCCTCAAACACCAACAGGGGAAGGTTTACGTCCTCTTTCTAAAACTCATTTTTCAAAAGAAAACAATTTAGGACCTGTATTCGTCAAGACAGAAACAAAAAGAAAAGGTTTACGTCCTGTCCCACAACCACCAACAGGGGAAGGTTTACGTCCTCTTCCAAAAACTCATTTATTAGAAGAAAATGGTTTGGGGCCTGCTTCCGGTACGACAGAATCAAAAGGAAAAGGTTTGCGTCTTGTTCCTCAAACACCAACAGGGGAAGGTTTAAGTCATCTTTCTAAAACTCATTTATCAAAAGAGAATGGTTTAGAATCTGTCTCCAGCCCGACAGAAACTAAAGAAAAAGATTTACGACCTGTTCCTCAACTATCCACAGGGAAAAGTTTACGTTCTCTTTTTAAAACTTATTTATCAGAAGAAAATGGTTTAGAACCTGCCTCCGACCCGACAGAACCAAAAGAAAGAGGTTTACGTCCTGTTCCACAAACACCAACAGGGGAAGGTTTACGTCCACCTTCTAAAATTCATTCATCAGAAGAAAAAACTTTAGGACCAGCGTCCGACCCGACAAAAACAAAGGAAAAAAGTTTACTTCTTGTTCCCCAATCACCAACAGGGGAAGATTTACGCCCTCTTTCTAAGACTCATTTATCAGTAGAGAATGCTTTGCGACCTACCCGAAGTGCTACACAAACAAATGGAAAAGGTTTACGTCCTATACCTATTCCGGAAGAATCGGTAAAAACTAGTTTACGTAATGTTCCACAACTATTAACAGAAGAAGGATTACGTTCTTTTTCTAAAACACACATATCAGAACAGAATGGCTTACGACCTATCAGCGGTCCGACACAAACAATGATGTTATGTCCTGCTTCTAAAACTAATTTGTCGGAAGAAAATTATTTGCGACATGTCAGCAATCCGACACAAACAAATCAGAAAAACTTGCGTCCCGTTCCTATTGTTTCAATAGAAACTGGCTTAGGTCCTGTTCATCAGCCATCAACAGATGAAGGCTTATGTCCTGTTTTTAAGCCTCAATTCTCAGAAGAGAATGGTTTGCAAGTTAAAACTGGACAACATTCTACACATAATTTCAATTCATCAGGAGAGATAGGTCTGCGACCTGTTCGTGTTCTTCCGGAATCAACAGAGATGATAGGTTTGAAATCTGCTGTTCTTGTTCCTTCAGCAGAAGAGACAAATTTGTCATCGGTGGAGATAAGTCTGCAACCTGTGTAATACATTATTTTTTATATTTAAGTAGCACGCGTTAATTATTATTTTTAATCTCTCTTCGGAGTTAGTATATTTTTGAACTTTATAATAAATCTATAAACAATGAAAACAAGATGCAGATTAATATCAAAGCTTTATAGTTTCTATAGAGATAAATATTTAATTAGTAATGTTTTTATTTTGATTGATAGCTTATCATATCAATAAATTAATAGTTAAAATTGTATGGTATTTTAGTTTTTCATAACTTACATTGCAGTGAGTACGTTTCTAAAGCTAATTTATCATAATGCCTTGCTGCCTCTTTTCAATATGCCGTTCTAAAAAGAACAACGACAATTTTCCTACAAAACGTAAGTAAAAGTAGAATAAACCAAGCAGATATAATATTGTATACTTTCTTTTGCAGAAATGAGGACACCACCAAATACAGTAAATATACAACCTCCAAAAAACTATAATGTGATAAACACAACAAGTGTACAACCAGCCAACGCGAGTACATCAAGAAATGTTATTGAAGAAACTAGTGTGATGCCTGCTTAATCCGAATGAAAAATATAATTGTATCTTATCCAATTCAATATATTAATGTATAATTCGTAAATAACAGATTTTAAATTTGAAAATTTTTATGTCGGTAAAATTTATTAAGTAGTTAGTTTATCAATACAGATAATTTTTATTTAATCTTTGTGCTTTATCTTTATTATGTTACTTAAACAATGAAGTATTTCAGAAATAAAAATACTTCGTAACTTACATATTATTGACTACTACATATTAATAATAAAAGAAAATAAGAAAAATAGCTTGTGTAAGTACATACAACATTTCAATATATCTCAAAATACATTTAACGACCGCACAGAATATAAAGTGTTAATGTAGTTGGAAAGAAGTGAGGGCTTCCATTTCCTTAAATCCCAGGGACTTTTCAATGTCTCATGAAGAAATATTGTGACACGAACCGTTTGCCATGCACCGCCATCCGTCCACGATAGATCATAATAAGCGCGGAAATCAACCCGACTTACGTCTCCACGATTTAAAATTTATTGAAATTGCGCGTGTTTCCACCCCGAATATTCCGAGTGTCACAACATTTTAACTATGCCGATTGCGGCCGAGCCCAAGGATCAAAAGCACCTCCCGCATTCCAGTTGGATCAAAGGACTCAGGTATTCGTCTGTCCGGTCGCCCAAAGAAACTTCTCTCCTCCAAAAACGATTAGAATATTTTTGCAACGATTACGCACAGCTCAGTCATTTCCTGGTGATTTGAATATGGTGACGTGGCCCAGACGTCGATGTCTTTGTTTCTGGCCACTGCATAAATCATGGGCATTACATTTTAATATCCCACCCCCTCGAGGGTGCATTTCGACGTTGCCTGTGTGTTAATCTTCGAAAAACGCAGTTAACGGACCACGTGATTTATGATGTATTAAAATCTCCCTGCGCAAAAACGTCAATCAGAATAGAAGGTTGAGGAGCGCACAGTGTGATACGAGTATTAATCACTGGTCTTGTCAAGAACAAATCTACATTGTTTATATCAACATTTTCGGATGCCACAACTGATTGATATATTTAACTGAATAACACAATTAACTAACTGCAATGCAACGACGAGCATTTACATTAGTATATAGAAGATATATTTTTTCCATCGTTTATCTATTTGTGCGTCTTTTTAGAAAATAAAAAGTGGGAAAAAGAGTCTGGTATTGTGATCGCAAATAATTTACATCGAGAATGAGTGCAGACATTGTTTACATTGCTTTACATTGCGAGTGGGGTTGGTTTTCGACGTACAAAGGCCGCATCTAAATAATTAAGAAAAATAAGTCGCTAATTTCCAGGAATTTTCTTTTTACTTTGCGCTGTCAGCGAGTAATTAGCGTTTCGATTAAGAACGAGTTGTTTTCACTTATTACAATTTTAAATAAAGGACCATGTTTAACAAATTAAGTCACTATGATTGAAAGTACAGATAGAGATACAAGAAGGATTTGCCAATTATCCCACACAATGAGGTGGAAAATAGGGACTATTCGCTCGAATCTTTTTAAGGTGAAATAATTGATGAGTGTCTAGAGTGAAAAAAAGTACCATCAACTTTAAACTAGTATTTTACTTCGGATCACATAAAAAATCCTTGTCACTTTTACTACCACAATTCCAACTGACTAAATGTGTACTTCTGATATTTATTTTAACTTTTCTTTTAATAGGGTTATTGTGTTGTTACAGATCGATTTATCGCCTAGTTAATTACTGTCAGATAATCCGACTCGTATAAATCATTCTTTTGTGTATCTTTACTGACGATATTTTGATGTGGGAGAAGTGTGAAGTTGCATTGCATACACAAACCATTGTGAGCCAATGTATGAGTTATATCACTAATTTTATTCATCATAGAGATAGCCTCAGATTTTTGCAGAATAAATCCGGTAAACCGGCAATACATTATGAGATCACATGATTAATAAGTCCCCCAAACTAGTCCCACATTACTGTGGTACGCGGTACCAGATATGCATAACAGCATTTCCTCACTACCAACATAAAAAAGTCAGTTTATCTTTAAACAGTGGCGGCTCGTGAGGTTTGAGTCTGGTGTCAAACACAAACTGGAAATACACATTTATTTAATAAAAAATCTATCACGTCAAGGGCATTTCTTATGTTAATAATTTTTTTCGTGTTATTACTGGTTGACGCCATCTCATTGGCTAGAGGCACGCCTCAGCTCCTCTACCATTGAAACAATAGCCCGACCATAAAGCGCATGCGCGAATGTTGGAACCAAATAGATCAAGATTTACTTATGAAACGAATTAGTGCGGAGAGGCACATATATTTTAAAGAAATGAAATGAATAATTTAATATTATCATTATATTAATAAAATTATTTCACCTACCTCATATGTGTGGCCGCTACAAAACACGGATTTCTTTTCAAATAGAAAAGTAAAGAGCTGAAAAGTTGAAAAACAACAATTACCAATCGATTTATCACCTAGTCAATATTATGTTAATTGTATTAATAAAATAAATCCCCTGAAAATTGGATTGGTAGAATTCAAGTATTTATTAACCAACCAACCAAAAACAAATCGATATTATTCGGCCTGCAGTTATTTACCTCGTAACTGACATACACACCGAAGTATACATGTGTATAGGTGGGCTTATGTTAATTTTGGCAAAGTTAAACAAGTGTAGCCCTCGGGGCCAGCGATAACGCAAGCCGAAAGGAGTTTTCGGGGGCGGAAACAGCTGTTCCTGCACATTTAAACACGTTGACGACTGCGACTGATAACGCGGATATAGGAAAAGTGCACACCCAAATCTGCCTCGGAATAATCCCGTCTCATTTTCAAAAGGGGCCACATTTTAATTAGTTTAACTCTCTTAAAGTGTGTACGGAACACAAATAGTTTTCTCAGTTATTAAATACGATTAAGGGGCACAATTTTATTGCGAGCAGGAAATTAAAAGCGTTAAAAGTGTCGTAATAGCGGTAAAACGCACCTGGAACGTTGCGGAACTTGACCGCAAAAATTCGGCCGCAGGCTCCACAAATTTACGACCGTATAAATTTGAATTGATGAGTTTTCATTGCACAACGTACGATTCATTTGTCTGTCCATGAATGAATATATGACCGTCATTTTTTGCTGTTACCGTGATTGAAAATGTTACTCGTTCGTTACGTTGAAAAAAATTCAAATTTTGTGTGCAACTTGTGAGCTCGTTGTCTTGTTAATTTATGGGTTCTGCGTTCCGGAAATGGGACTCGTAGCGGGCGACTCTTATTCATAAGTCAAGGGTAATAATCACCCTTTTCGGGTCGCCTTTCCCCCAGCAATAAATACGGTCCCGTTCCTCCTCACCTGATATTTTCTTGCGTTTTTATCTCCTGCAATGCCGGACACGTTTTATTAAATCCTTGACAAATTGATGGCAATTAACACTTGTTAGACCGTAATACTTTAATAAAAGGGTTGTTTCATGCTCTTTGCGCAAGTCCGGTCCTGACAAAACGGACACTTCTCACACAAATTCATATTTGTTCCCGCCTTAAAGCAAATTATCAAATTATAATCGAAGTGCGTGCTTGATCTCAATAAAGAGGTAAAAGACGCAGCTGTTTCCCCAAACTTTTAGGCAGGAGGGCGAGGAAAATTGTGCGGTCAAATTTATCGGTCGTATATCCCGAAATTACGGATGCAATATTAAACGAGTGGCCGGAGAAAAATGCGGCGACAAAACCGAAGCGAATCGATGCGAAACTTAATTTAGACAGCAGACAAACCAAACCTCGATAGATTACAGACTCGTCGAAAGAGTGGAAATGCATTATTCACCGACAAACACTCACACTCTTCCTCCCACATTTGCAGCCCAATTCCTGCAGGGCTTTATTAACTTCCTTTTCCCACCGTGTGTGTGAATATTCGACGGTGAAAAAATAACTTTGTTGCATCAAAGACACGAACACCACGAGCATTCCCGGTTGACCGGCGGGACGTATGAGGGGTGAGTTGTTGTTTAAAATTCATGAAAATGCGCGTAATGCACTTTATGGCATATTTTATGGGGCCTCGTTTCGTGTGTTTACATGGAACGACGTGTTCCTGACAAGTTCCGACGTTCTTCAGCGTTTGCTGCTGCGTAAAATCGATCTTAACACGCTTCGTATAACACTTTTCTTTTGGTCTTGAAGCCAGATAATCCTGTGAATGTTATACATTTTTTATGAGGGACAGATCGGTTGAACGCAATCCAAACAAGCGCATTTTAATGAAAAACATGCACGCCACTGATACATGACCACCCCTGTCTCTTCACACACCCCCGGGACCATGATACAAAAGGGAGATAAAGGACGATGCGATTGTTTTAAATACAGAAACCTATTTGTTATGTTGCAATTAAGTTTATCGCCGAAAATTTGTACTTTCTCCCCCACTGTTTCATACCATGTACACAAAAAACGCATTAGCCACTTTTTTATCTACACCTAATGTACCAGAAGAACCCCCAACCTTTTGGCACCAGCAATACCTTAATTTTGGAGTTTTTATTAGAAACCAGACTCTCCTTTTCCTCGATTTTATTTATTTTTTTTTTTCAGGAAGAATGAGGAAATACTTTATACAAATTCAATTTGGCAAATTGAAGTAAATTCGGAAAGCTAAACAGCGTAAATAAACAATGTGCGGGTTTTGCAAAAGGTATAATTTATGTTCGGCGGTGATTTCGCGAAATAAAACTGTAATAAAACATTTTCGAGTATTTCCTATTGGAATAAAACGCGAATCGGCATGTCGATTTTGGGCAGGCACAATAACGGCTGTCATTAATTCCTCCCATCCAATTATACCAGCGCTGATTTATGCACAGATTAAAAAGCATTAATAAAGCTCAATTTCACAAATACATTTCATCAATTATGTTTTATTTTCAAAACTATTTAAAATATTTATGTATGTATTGTAGGCTGGTGATTTGTTAAAAAAAAGGCTCTGTTTGTGAAATATCGACACGTATATTCAATATTCACAATATCTCTTTTCTCTAATTCAATATCATTTCAATTTTAATAAAATAAACAATTGGTTCCTGTTGCCTTTCAGAAGAAAAGTACATGCAAGTGTCGGGTAATTGTTTATAGGGGTTCATGTTATAAAACACTTGCAGCGTTGTAATCACGTACAAAGTCCCTCTGCATGCCGCAATCCCATTGTTCGTATGCGGCTTTATCGATCACCGCCCCGCGATTTTTTACTTCCGATAAATGCGACGAGGTCCAAAACTATTTTGAATCCCCCCGAAAGAACGAATCATCTATAGGTAATTTACAACAATGCTAATCTTGTCCACAATGGAACAGTAATGATGGCACTCGTTTTCTTACATCGGTTTTTGTGCGACACGCGTATGTCGAATGTGTCTTTTATTATCGTTAGTGGTCTTTTGTTCCTTTTTCCGGCACAAGCAGAATTTGGGGGGGAAATTATAACGATTGTTTTTAATTAAAACCCTCGCATCGTTTAGCTTCGATAAGATATTTTCGAAAAAGTGGGGTTGGAACCTTATCTCGTTAATTAAATGATCGTTGCAGATGCACCGTTTTAAATGCTTGTGGAATATGTATGTAAATAAGTCGACGGGGCAATTATAAAATTAAAAGCGTTCAAAATTTATGAGGTATGACTTGTAATATAGGGAGAGAGGCGATTTTCAACGATAATGGCTTGACAGAGTCGACTCGAGAAATAGAAATGTTTCGTGTTTCACTATTTAGTAATTATTTTTCGACTTACTCCAATTGTCATTATTGGTTACACAAAAGTTATGTGTTTGAAGGCACGACGCAACAAATTTAGACATGTCATAATAAATCTTTACATCCCCATCACCGAACTATAGCTTGACTTCATGTGTAAACACAGTGAAGTACCGAATCGTGTCCACCATAAATAAATTCCCTCCAAGAAGTCGGAGCATTCCCAGTTCCATCCCGGTCGTTTCGAATCCACCCCAAGAGAAGTGGATGGTCAGTTGTCCGCCCTCGTTCAATTCTCACCCCACATTCATCATTCCTGCCTTCTACAGCGGTCACTTTGTGTGTGCGGCTGTTCCATTAGGCGCGGCCTGATTAATACTTGCTCCGTACAAGTGTAAAAGTGGATTAGATAATTGCCGTCGCTAATGTTATTTCGCGGTATTGTCGGGGATTAATCATTGGTACAGTAGTGCGTGCCCTTAGCAAAAATTAATGGACATTGTTAATCCGTCAAATTGTTATCTCGTTTTACATATGTACTGAAACGACTGATTTGGATTTTATTAGTCAGTTCTTTTGGTTTTGATTGTTCAATATTGTAATATATGTCTAGATACCTAAATTAACAACAAAAAATATCACTAAGGACAATTGAGAAGCAAGAAGATTTGAAATTACATTTTCACAAAATTTTTTAACTATTCAAAGTAAATAAATTTTCAAAGTGTCATTTAAATTATTTAATTGAAAACATTTTATCTAATTAACTAATATTATTAATTTATACTCAATGCTATAAATCTGACTTGCTGAAATTGTTTCAGAATGAGTAAATTGATTCAATATTTTAAACATTACATTAGTTGACAGAAACATCTTTGAATGGTATATGGATTACAGTTTCACATAATATTGAGAAAGCAAGAAACCGACACTCGCGATAGTCCAATTGAACTTTTTTACAGAAGATGGCACCGCAACAACGATGTGGTTTGATACAAAGACTATATACACATTGATACTTGTACTTTGGGTTGCATATTTATATTAATTTAAATATTCTTATTGTAAACAATCGTTTAATAAATAATTTATTACTTTTTTATTTATAATGTAATAGTAATACTATGATGACAATTTTATAACATTTGTTTGAAAATCATTTTTTCAACTTTAAGTATATAAATACAATTTTTCTTTAATAATGTATACTACATTATATCTAATAAACATATGTTCTATATCAATTTTTCACTGTTATGGCAGAAATATATCATTATAAAATGTGTGAAAATCATTACACTTTTTTATATTCAGTGATGTCACTGAAAAATATAAATCTTACAACAGTCGTGTGAAATTGTGTGAAATTCCACTGCATATTTTAGATAACCTTGTTCAAAACATTTTATTAATGAAATATTATAAACATAATATAATTTTAAAAATTCACAATTATTAAATGAAATAACAAAGCTATTTTAAACATTTATTAACAAAATAATCTCCTGTAATGTCTATTTAAATAATCAATAAATATATGCTTAACTGGTTCCATAATCCTGCAACATTCACTCTTAATATATGACAATTTATGATCATGCTCATTTATGCTCAGTAATGGTTGTTCATTGAAACCACTTACATCATCGAACAACTCAAAAAAGAAGTCCTCATTAAAATTTTGTGATGCATTAGCCTCCTCCCACAATTTTAAAGCATTTAAAAGGTTTTGTCTTCTGGAATCTGTCAGAAATCTTTTAAAAATATTCCTGCATTGCTCGTCTCCTACTAAATTTTCGATTCTGTCATTGAAGCGTTCGATTTGTTGACTAGTAAAACGGATTTGTTCTGCCATTTAAGTGTAAACACAAACCTACAAACTATAAATATTAATTATACATACATTTTATTTGTTTTGTTTGTACCAATTTCTTGATAATACATCAGAGTGTTCTAACCTGCCACCTGAGATAACCTTCAAATTTATGTAGTTTTCGTGGTTGAAAGATTTCTCACGCTCTTTTCTAACAAAGAGAATACATTACGGCGGCAGCATACGATGTTTACACGTTTTAATCAACTCTTTACTTTGCTAAAATTAGACCCAATGATTAATACATTTCAACACAACCATAAAATTCAGTGAGAAATATGAGATCGATTTTTAGTGTTTATTCATTTGAAATTTTTGGAACTCTTATTTCTTCGCTGGAATCACGTAACACCCGTGACCTAGGCGTTTTGTGACGTGACCTTTGTTTTCAGTTGGGATTTTTAATATATAACCATAACTGAATAATTATAACCTATACCATTATCAGCAAAACGTCATCAAACTAATGGATTAAAAGATGATAGAAGTAAACAAACAACTTGCAAGAGCTCCAGTTACAAAACTGCTATCAAAAAACGAGATAAAAAATTATAATCGGCCAGCAAAATTACACATTTAAATCGTCCTTGAGACTGACTCTAAAATCACAGACCGATTGTACGTTTCATAGACTTGGGACTTTAACCGGTTTAAAAAATCTCTTACTTGTCTTCGCCAGCTCCTTCTTCGATCAGTGCTCGATATCGATCAGAAATGGCTTCACGCACCTTGGCTAAAGTTTTATTATCACAAGTGAACAATACTATTGCTAGAAATGCCGCTGTTCAACAAGTTCGTTTCATGTCAGCTGGTAAGAATTTAGGTTATATGAAGTGTAAATTTTATTTCATGTTAATGCAAACACAATTGATGTGTATAAATTTATAAAATTGACTTTTGAATAATATTTATTTATGTCATATTTAGTTTTTTAGTTGCGCATTAGTTTCTGCGCAATACAAGTTTATATAATTTTCAGCCCCTTCTTACGAGTACATAAAGGTATCAAAAGCAGGCGCCCAAAACAATGTAGCAGTAATAACGCTGAACAGACCCAAAGCCTTGAACGCACTATGCAACGGATTAATGCTGGAAGTGGGTAATGCCCTCAACTCTTTGGAGAATGATGATTCAGTTGGTGCCATCATCATAACCGGTAGCGAGAAAGCGTTCGCCGCTGGAGCAGACATTAAAGAAATGCAAAACAACACCTACTCTCAATGTATGTCCGGCAACTTTTTGGCACATTGGAACCGCGTCGCTGAGAGCGTTAAACCCATCTTGGCTGCTGTCAACGGATACGCTGTAAGTATCAGAACTACTTGCATAATCGCAGCTAATGAATTTTATTGCAGTTGGGCGGTGGTTGCGAACTGGCGATGATGTGCGATATAATCTACGCGGGAGAGAATGCCAAATTCGGCCAGCCCGAAATCCTCCTCGGCACGATTCCCGGAGCAGGCGGCACCCAAAGATTGCCACGCTTCGTAGGCAAATCCAAAGCGATGGAAATGGTATTAACTGGCAATCAAATTCCAGCCGCTGAAGCGGAAAAGATGGGTCTGGTCGCCAGAGTGTTCCCCGTCGACAAACTTTTGGAAGAGACAATCAAAATCGGCGAGAAGATCGCCAAGAATTCGCAACTGATCAATGCCATGGCCAAGGAATCTGTTAATGTTGCGTACGAGACTACTTTAAAGGAAGGTTTGCATTTCGAAAAGAGAATGTTCCATGGCACGTTCGCCACAGAAGACCGCAAAGAGGGCATGACTGCTTTTGTTGAGAAGCGAGCCGCCAGCTTCAAGAACCAATAATGTTCTAAAACGGTTGTTATTATGTTGTCATGTTACTTTTAATAAAATTTATACTTGTTTAGTATAGTTTTTATTATATTAACAACATTAACTAAGACTACATTTTAAATCTACTTTTAACAGCTATAACACAATGTAATAAAAATCACGCCCAAGGTTTGGTTAATCCATACTCGATGTTGCGTTTGTTCATCTTCAACAAATCTTCCATCTCGTCAACATTTTCAGGCAATCCAACATGTTCATGCAAAAATTTCATTATTATGCAATTGTTGATTATTAACGCTTCTTCCGGATCTAGTTTTCGCATGAACCAATTCAACCACGAACCAATCAGTAGTACCGTGTCCGTTTGGAATTCGTGAGTTGTGTGTCTGAAACAAAACAATTAGAAAATGTCACGATATTGCTTAAGCTGAATTACAAAATTGTGCACATTTGTGTGTCGTTCTTCCCTATAAATTTCTCCATTACTTTTACATTGCTTTTTAAATGGAATGTTTGCGTGTTAATGAATTGTAGTGGTTGTTTTATTTTTAAATGCAAGTCTTCATCTTTTATGCAGAACATCCAAGGATCCAAAAGGACTCCACATCTAAAAATTATATAATAAGGTACAGAAGAATTATAAAAACTCAATTGTTACTTGAATTCTGGTCTTCTAGATAGCGTTAGAAGCGCGGTTGCTCCTCCAAAAGAATGACCCATCATTGTAATATTATCCAAGTCCAGTTTACCTTCAAAATCTGCCAGTTTAAACAACATGCCAGTGTTTGTAGGCAAGTCATCAAGAATATTATAAGGTATTTCACCCTTGTTGAGATTCACTAACAGATCCAAAACCTTAGAACATTCTTCAGACCTAAATAACAGAAAATTGCATGATTATATTACTTTTAAGTGTAATAAATTACCGATAGTGGACTTGTTCGTTTCTCCTCCTGTAATGATCTTTTCCTAGAGGAATGTTAAGGTGATCAATAATTGCCCTATTATCATTTCTCACATCTTCCTTGCTTTTATAATAATACGTATTACCAGCAGAATTATCCCTGTGTTCCACAGAAACAACAAGGAAACCTCTGGAAGCTAATTCGCAAAAAGTATTGGTGTAAAAGTTTCTATGGGCGCCCAAACCATGCGACATTATGACGCACTTTAGTTTCTGTTCAGTTTTCGCCTTGGCCCCATAAATAGCGGGTAGCAAATTAATGTCGCACCACCAGAAAACCAAACGGATCAAAAATGGGAATATCATGAGTACTTTAGCTAAACCCTTCAAATAACTGGAATCTGGTATCCAAGTTGTCCATGCATTGTAATTAAAAAGGATCGAGCTGTCGTCTTGCTACAATTTCAAGTATTACAAGTGAATGGGCTTGGTTAATGAAGTTAAGTGGAACAATAAACAATGCGAAAACTTTCTCCACTTAAACAAAGAAACTAAATAGAATAAATTACCGTATCCAAGGGTATATCAGTAGGGTAATACATTCTCATAAACAGCCCTTCTTTTAAATATCCCACCATTACGTCCGAACATCCCGGCAAGTACGGTCCTGTAACCGACAAACCAATCAACTCTCGAGAAACTAACGGCGCGAAATCTTCTGATTGTCATTGACCACACAACACAAAACTGGACGTAGATAAAGAACAATAACAAATGTTGTTGTGTTTGGCATGTTAAAAAGTCTGTTGACACTTAAAAAAAATTGTGGGGTAGTCAGCTCGTTTACCTCGAAAAAAGGGTAAGTGTTTGGGTTTCCTTCGCGTTAATCCCATCTTGAAGTGGTTCGAGGTTATGTGATTGAGTTGCACTTGCACACTGAACAATTAACGATGCGAATACGCGAATTTAGGTCATTTGCGCGACTCTCTCTCGAACCGTCCAATTGGAGATGTCCAAAATCGCATCCTCCACTTTCTAAACTAACCGGAGTGCGATTGTGTTCGACTTTTTTCTACCACGATTCAATTCAAAATGGGTATTAATTACTACCGCATCAGCGAATATTTACAGGTCGTTGAAAACAATAGGACCATTACTCAAGGGGTCATTTGTTGTTTTTTGCTAACGTCTTGATTAATTTGTCCATTGTTCAAGTTATTTTTAACGTGAACTTACATTGTATGAGATATTAATAATCGTTTCCTTCTACGCATAAATATGTATTATCCAGACCTAGTAACAAAAAATTCAAATTTATCTCATCAAATATTTATTGCAGAATTCAAAATATATTAATGGATTTGGTTGGGAACACGAATAAAGCCACAAAACGGGCCCCAGAAGCGGTTTTTTACAATTCGCCAAAGAAGGTGAATTTCAATGGCATTACTCCATTGAAAAATTTCAAAGATGTAGAAACGCCAGCTGATCGTCCGTTTAGGGTGTCAATTGAAGGGAATATTGGAGCTGGTAAATCCACACTAATAAAATATTTTGAGAATATGCCTGGCATAGAAACTTATCCTGTATGTGGCCATATGTTTTTTTATTTTCGTTTTGTATCCATATTGTTTTTATAGGAGCCAATTGAATGGTGGAGAGATTTAGATGGTTATAATTTGCTTGATTTGTTATATAAAGACATTCATGAGTGGTTAAGGGTTTTTCAAAGTTATGTAATGTTGACAAGGTTGAAAATACAATCTGCCAAGCCAAAAAGTTCAAGCACAACTGTACAAATGTTTGAAAGGTCTGTGCAGAATAACCGGTACTGTTTTTTGGTGCAAGCCTATGAAAATGGTTATTTAAGTAGTGCTGATTATGAAGTTTTGGATCAATGGTTCAGGTGGATCAGAAGTAATGTGGACATTAAACTTGATTTGATTGGTAAAAAGTTAATAAAATATATTTAATCATTTTTTTATTGTTTTCTATAGTCTATTTACAGAGTAGTCCTGAGGTTGTTTATGAAAGAGTGAAGAAAAGGGCAAGACCAGAGGAAAATACAATAACTTTGGAATATTTGACTCAACTGCATGAGAGTCATGAAAGATGGTTGATGAGCAATAATGAGAGATTTAATACAGTACCTGTTCTTGTTTTGGATGCTGACAAAACCAGAGATGAGATTTTAGCACAGTACAAAGAAAATGAAAGTAAAATTATGGGTAAATGTTTATTAGAATATTCATAACAATTAGTTTTAAATTGTTTCTTTATAGGCCATGAATCTAGAGGAACAATAAAAGTAAATCCAGAGGATAAAACCAAAGTAAAAAAAACTTTGGAATTATAAATAAACCAAAATTGATATTTAACTCAAAATGTATAAAACATATTAAATTTATACAATTTATTATTATTAAGGAGATTTGTACATTTTGTAAAGATAATAAAAATTAATTAACACACTTCCACACTTCTAACTATTAATTTTACCAAATATAACATTTATAAAAAATATATTCAACCCACTGCTAACTCTGCTGGCAAGCTCTTACTGCCATTAACTGTAACAATAAATATAAAGGTGCAAACACCTCAGAATAGTCCAAATCCACCCTCCCCAACAACTTTTTGCACAGTAAAAATTTGAACAAAAATGTCATTAGTAAAAAAGTACCAGACCAGGCCATTTTCAGCAAAGAACATTTAACTGTTGCCTCTAAAAGGCTTCTAATAAATATAATAATACAGAAATAAGTGTTCAGTGCGTCACCAGCAAATAATGGTGAAAATATTAACCACCAATCATTGTTGGCCATTTCAATTGTTGGGTCAAATTTAAAAGCTAGCAATAAAGTAAATATCAACAGAGATATAAGATTTATCCATATTTCAAAGACCGTAAGGCCGAGCCATCGAACTAGCTCTTCGAGCATGAAAAACATCGCTTATTCTCGTTCCGTTTCCAGTAGATCTTTTCGATAAAGACGGATTCTTAGTGCTGAATTGTTGCGTCTTTGAATCTCGTAATCTGCGTCGTCGGCAGCCGGTTCTAAATCATCTAAAATTACTTTTATTTATTACTAGAATCTTAAGTAAAGTTAATGACATACCAATGAGTTCAGTGGTTAATGTATTGGTGTGGATGTTGTAGTTTGTGTAAGAATCACATAGTCGAAGAGCCAATATTATACTTCGTTGAATGGCAGCTCCTAAACAGTAAATTATTATTTCAGGGGTGTCCTTGTTAATTAGTTTAACGCACTTCTCTTCAATTGCCTAAAAATAACACTTTAAGTTTGAATGTTCAGAGAGTAGCATAAATTACCTTAAAGTGTGTTTTTGTGCTCACATAAATAACTGATTCGTCTCTTTCGGGTTTCGGGGGGTTTCTTTTCCGAAATGTGTGATCTTTGCTCGGGTTTCTGTTTTGCTTTTTGACTTCAGAATTCTTGCTATTGTCCGACATAATCAAACTAAACAAACTACACAAGGCAATTTTTTAATAACCAACACATGGACCGCAAAATTCCACATTTATAAGAACTTACAAATACAGGAATGTATACAACATCTTCGATAGTTCGAATGTACCAATCCAATAGTTTAAACGTATCCAGTTTTCATTTAAAGTTAAATCCATTTCAATATTATTTAGATCATAAATTTAATAATAAATAAACGAAGTGGTTTATGTATTAAAGAAGAAGGTTTAAAATATCGAATATTCTTGACACGTCATTTACATTTCTGTTGACGTGTTGCAGGTTAGGAATATGTCAAATGTGTTTACATTTCATCATGTTTTATTGAAAAAATCATAATGTCTTGGCTAGTGGATTCTTCTCTAACGTTTTTCCAGAAATTCTGGATGAATGTACTGAAATGCGGCCCTATTCCAAGGCATATCGCCTTCATTATGGATGGAAATCGACGTTTTGCGACGAAAACTCACGTACAAAAATCAGAGGGTCACTCCAAAGGCTTTGAGAAGTTGGCAGAGTGTTTGCAATGGTGTTTGGAATTAGGGGTTAAAGAAGTAACAGTTTATGCATTCAGTATAGAAAATTTTAAGAGAAGCAAAGAAGAGGTTGATACATTAATGAAACTGGCAAGGGAGAAATTCAAAGTGTTGTTTGAGGAGAAAGAGAAATTGATGAAAAATGATGTTTGTATTAGAGTTATAGGAAATTTGGATCTGCTTCCAGATGATATTAAAAAAAGTATTGCAAAATCCATGCTTTTGACCAAAGATAACCAGAAATCAATTCTGAATGTTGGTTTTGCTTACACTTCCACAGATGAAATTTGCCACAGCATAAAAACGGTCGTTGAAGGCGTCAAATCCAACCACATATTGATTGAAGACATCAATGAAGATCTACTTTCACAATGCATGTATACAAACCTAAGTCCAAATCCTGATATTCTAATTAGAACTTCTGGTGAAGTAAGATTAAGTGATTTTCTACTATGGCAATGTTCCAATTCACAGTTGTACTTTGCTGAAGTATTATGGCCTGAGTTCAACGTCTGGGATTTGATGGCTTGTGTTTTCAAATATCAGAGAGATTGTGGGTTCAAAAACAAGCACAAGAAGGAAATTAATTGCAACAGCGACAGGGTTCAAAGATTTGTTGATCATGTCAACAATAAGAGAATCGCCCAACTGGAAGTTTATGCTCAGGCATGATTCATATGTTACTATAATTTGAATAAATTAATTTCATTGTTTAATCGTGTTTTATTTCTGTATATAAAATTATAATTTAATATACATTAATTTGTATATAAAATATATGTTGATTTGTCTCTTTCTTAGAAAAAATAAAATCACAAAATAAGAAAAGTGAAACCAATTTATTTGAAAAATTAAATTTTTAACATAAATTATCTGGATGAACTTAATAGTTTAATACAGCAGGGATTTAGTACAAAAATGAGATATTATTTAAAGACCACAGTGTCCAGCATTGCTCCTAAACATTGAACAATGTTATTTGTCATTAGCACATCAACTTTCTCCTCCAGGTGCCTCTTGGGATCTTGTTTGCCAACATTCTTAATTGCCAATTGTTCTGGTGTCATTTTCTCCTCTTCTTCCAATGCCTTATTGTAATTCTTTGCCAATTCTAACATCTCCTGTACCGTTTTTTCATTCACACTGCAATTTTCAGAATAATCAGCCAATGTCAGTCCATCCATCCAGGATTTTTTGTGTAAGTTAAGAAGCATTTTCTGCTCTAATTCGTTTTTCCTGTAGTTTATACTAATTGAGTAATAATGCCTGTTCAGACCATGGATTAAAGCCTGAACTGAAGGTTTTTGTAAGTGACCCAAGTTTGAGGTTGTTTGCCTCGGTTCTTGTCCGAGAACCATCATGTTGGGATTTATCAGTCTGGAAAACAAAATAATTAGCTATCAAAAAACAAAGCAGTGTTTTATTCATATACCTGAATGCATCAATTACAACTTTGCCTTTAACAGACTGAATGGGATCAACAACAACAGCGACAGCCCTTTCAGACAATGCCTCAAAGGACTGTTGTGTATTAATATCAACGCCGGAAAGCCAGCAGCCAAAACCTGGATGGGAATGGTACCAGCCAACCACCATCTCTGGCCTGCCAGTTTGTCTCAACATATCCAACATTTTTGCCTGGAACACTGGATCCACAGCTTCTACACTAACACCTGTGCCGGTTTGCGGCATCGCGAATACATCGATGACCCTAACAGTGTAATCGTCAACGAATTCTCCTGAAAATCCAACCAGATTTTTAGTGCAAGTCATAAGATAACCTATAAAATTGTACCTAACATAAGACCCATAACTTCCATGGGTACACCGGCACGGCCGTGTTTTAACATTTTCAGAAGAGCAAGGGATGAAATGTAGACCTGTTCAGCGGTGTCCACAACAGGGGCGTCGTTCGGAGGAGGCGCTTGACTCAAACCGGGCATTCCGCCGCCTAATCTCAACAAACGGTCCATGTTCTACTGTAAACTAAACAACTGCAATTGTTGCAACGAGAAAACGGATGGATGAAACGACTCACTAAGTTTATGTGTACAGTTTGATTAAAATTTAGAGCTTTGTTGTCTGTATATTGACTGTCAAAAAATTGAAACTGCAACTCATGACGTTAGATGTCAAAGATGTTGAACTTTCCAATCATAAATTGGACAAATGTATGACGTCATAGAAATTCGCTTGCATATAAAACGATTTAATTCACAAATTAGTTGATTTTTTATCAAATGCGAATATTAATTACGCTATGTTTTATTAGAAATAGTTTCATTTAAGTAAAAAAATTGTGAATGTTGAGAAAAATGGGTCCGTAAGTGACGTCAAGATTAACCAATATTCTGAATTTGCAAGAGAATATCTGTCGTGGTAGTGTGTTTGAAGCAGCAACGATGTCGGTTTTGCCGGATAAATATTCCAAAGGACCACACGGTTTAGGTACCAAAAATTCATATTACCTGATCCAAAGTGCTTTACTTTGTTTATAACATAAGTTTAATAAATAAATCAAAGTATACTTGTCCGTTTGTTTTTAACCTTTTGTCATTGTCATGTAATTTATGGCGGGACATTTAAATTCCAGGCGATCCAGATGACTTGTCGTTAAGAAAAGTCGAAAGGGAAGTGATGATTCCGAAGAAAATGCGCGAAATCGCGAAGGCGGAAAAGTGCTTCAAAGAAGTGGAACAGTTTACGGAGTGCTGCAAAAACAATAACATCCTTATGGTCGTGAAATGTCGAAAAGAAAACAGTGCATTGAAAGATTGCCTTGCCAGTTGGTACGAAAACGAGGAGTTCAAGGAGAGATGCAAGAAATTGTATCTGGAGGAAAGGAGTGAATATAGAAGGACGGGCATTACAAAGAAAGAAAAAAACACAAGACTGCCTTCTGCTATGTAATTTTTCCCTGAGTGGATGTAATTTAATTTAATTAATTGTATAAATAAATTGTTATGTAGTTTCTGCTTGTCTTTCTTGCGTGGAAAGCCATCGTTTTGTCGTTATTTCGTTTATCAAATAATGGTGCAGATTGTTGTGGTGTATTTGTGCGTCCGATGGTACGATTATTTGACAAATTAGTAATTGCTGTAATTTTAAAAATACAAGTTAAATGTTTGCTGTTTCTTATAAGAGGATAAGTTGATATTAAAATATACCTTTCCAGTTGTTTCACAAAGTCTATTAAGTCCTAAAATTTTTGAGTAGTCCATAGATCGGCGGAAATTCGTTTCTTTTCTTTGCAAATTCTCATCCAGTATGTCCAAAATTACCACAAAGGAAGCGTGATAGGCGTGTGGACCTTCTTTGTACAACACTAAAATTTCAAATTATAAACATAATTATAATAATGTGTATGTGAAAACCTACAAAAATCGCCTCCGAATTTGATTCCAGGTTTGACTACCCAATTTTTAGATCTATAATAGAAATATGCGATATAATTTTCTTGAAAAAGCGCATCGTGTTTAGAAAACAAATTCCAAACTTCATCCTCATTTAAAACTTTGTCTTCATAATAAATGTCTAAACATCTTATGGCACTGCAAAGAAAAAACGATTCCTCCAAACCCAACCAAAGTTTTTCCGTAATTCCAGATCGATCAACTTCATATCTAGGTTTAACTTCTTTCAAGTACTCATCAATTTCTGTTTCTATATCACTGTCAGGGACAACTAAAACTTTTCTCATAAATTTATTTTCTGTAATTTTTCCCCAGTCTTTTCTTCGTTGATATTGTCTTTCTCTTAAAATTTCCACCTTATCCTGTAAAAACGTAGGAAAACTGCGGGAAAAATTGGCCTTCCCAAAACATCCCATTGACGCTAATTTTCTGACATTCTCATCCTCCTCAACCACCACGCAAAAATCTCTATAAACTGCCTTAAACTTATAAATGCCTTCCCCATTCAAAATAATCGGCAGAGGAAACTCTTTAACAATACATTTTTTCTTCGGTTTCGGTTCCTGCAGTACATCCATATTTCAAATCCTGCGGGCGAATAGCAGATTGTCCAACATAAACTGTTTATTTATCCTCGTTTGGCTCACGTGATTCGTACAAATGATAAACGGTTTTAAGTTGGCCGGCCTACGTCAATAATCACAAGACTTGTCAGCTGTCTGTCGTTCTCGGGAGGTCCGTGCGAATACTGATTTTGTGCGTATTTAACGAGGATTTTGTGAAAAACCGGCGAAAATGTCGAACGCGAATGGCACCAGTGCCGATCCTAAGATCAAGGATTTAATCACCTCGATCGACGATGATAAAATTGGTGAGTTACGTTTTTGCCGTTGTCGGTCCAATTTTTTTTTCTCTCAGCGATTTTGACGTTTTTCCGAGATGATTTTAGTTGTATTTGGGCACTATTTGTGTACGTTATGAACGGAAACACATTTAGTAAAAATAGGCGTTGTTTACACTCACGTGATAATTCACAACTATTCGGAAATGTCAGCGGTCGTCAAAATTTGACATATTTTCAAGATTCCTCTCAAAATTCCAACCAAATTTGTTCCTTAAACCCAAAATGAACATTTCAGATATGCTGGCAGCGACCAGCGTGTTGCAACAAAGGGCTACAGACATCAGGAACCAGAAGGTCAATTGGCAATCATATTTTCAGTAAGTGTCCTATTCTATTTTTAAATTCAACCAAACATAACATGCTTTACCAGGTCCCAGATGATTTCCCAGGAAGATTTTAACTTCATTGTGGCCTTTGACACCCCTGATAGCAGCCAGAGGGAGGAATTATTGAACAACAACCCCGATCAATGTGCTCAGACCTTCCTCAACCTCCTTGGCCATGTCTCCAAGGATCAAACTTTGCAATACATCCTTGTGCTTATGGATGATATGCTTCAGGTAATAATGCTCTTATGTATGCAATGCAATAAACTAACTATAAAACTTTTAGGAGGATAGAACAAGGGTGGAATTCTTCCACAATTATGCTAACAGGAAAAAGGAGTCAGTTTGGGGACCGTTTTTGAATTTGTTGAATCGTCAAGACGGTTTCATAACGAACATGACCTCCAGAATCATCGCAAAAATCGCCTGTTGGTCACAAACACCAATGGAAAGGTCAGACTTGCACTTTTATCTGACCTGGCTGAAGGATCAGCTCAAGACTCAAGTGAGATTCATTCCTTAATTCTGCGCATGTTTAATTCATTTGGGGTTTTTTTGAAAGGGCACAGTAGGGGTTTTTTTAGCACCAGTTAACACAAATTGTGCTTTTTTACATTGGTTTTTTATGCCATTATAGTTAGTACTGGCTTGGCTATTAGATGAGATTATTTTTTAGTTCTATTAATACGTTTCCGTTTCTAATTCACTTTTACTAATATCTATTCATGTCGTAGTTAATTTCTAAGCTTGTTTCCTGTATTTTTTTGGCCCTAGTGGTTTTTTTGGAATAATGTGAATTTTGAAAGATGTGCGTTTGGTTATCAGTTTAATTGTCCCTTCCGTTTTTACCTTTTCAACAAAAATTAAAAACGGAAGGGATCGAATTCAATTTGTTGTTTGAATGGTTGGTGGTGTGTGCACAGGAATTGAAAAATAAGATGGCCTACGCGGCTCAGTTGCCGCCCAAAGTGTCCGAGAATAAGCGCGGATGCGCCGACATCGTTCGCGGCACCAACTCGATCCTGTTCGGGATGTCGTTGGCGGACGCGACCCGCGTCGCCCAAGAGGTAAATCCAGGCGGGACGCAGCGATAACTCAACCAGAATTGTTTTTTTTGTTGTTGGTGTTTATGTTTAACCGCCTTCAAAAACAAAAAGACGATGAAATCGATTAGAAACAACATCGATTGCGATGCGAGCCTGTGTAATTACTAACAAACCAAGTTCGGTGACTTCTAACTTCAGTGTTTTTTTTTTGTTATTGTTGCTGTTGAAATAATACTCCCTATAGATTAAATATTTTTTGGTGGTTGGTCTCAACATTTTTTTAATTTTTGAGCTTCCGCGCGATAGTTTTACGAATATACGAAAGGTTGTGTCGCACACTTTTTAGTATGGCACGATGGCGAACGCGATCCTTCAGGCGGAACTGCTGAGGAGTCCCGACCAGCCCAAAGAGCATTACCACGAGGTTAATTTCAGCCTCGACGAGAAATCGTCAACGCAAGAGATTTCGGTATAAAAACAACACAATAGACTTATTTTATTTTTCATCTTTTTTAATATCCATCTAATTAGATAATGTAGATAAGTAGATTATAGTGTCATCATTTACGTAAGAGACGCGGAAGTAATTTAAGGTAAATGCAACAGTTCTCCCCAAAAACGAGCATGGTTTATGTTGGTTTGCATGACACTTTGCATGTTGATTATTGTAGATTGTTGTCGATGGGGAAAATCCAAATCTTATTCATTTTTAAGGTTTGAATTTTTGCCTTGTAGTGTTGATCAGGGTTTAGTAAGTTATTGGGAACAGTAAAGAAATTGGGGATCAGTAGAAATGTTGCAGTGGTGGATTTAACACGTTTACTGCCACTAACAACCATTAACGAACACAAAATTAATAATATAGAGGCAGTCAACGTGTTGGTTACATTTTTGAACAAAATCATACAATTTAACCCATTCAAAATTTTAAACGTTAATTCATGGGAATAAATCCTGATTTTACTTTTACTTCATCGAAAACAAGCAAACCAATACTAATAGTTAATTATGGTTTAGAACAACGAGTTTATCCAATCGGTGGCGCGTTGCCTGCAAATGATGCTGCGCATCGATGACTACCGTTTCGCTTTCGTGTCGGTGGACGGCATCTCCACACTCCTGTCCGTGTTGTCCGGAAGAGTGAACTTCCAGGTGCAATACCAGTTAATCTTCTGTCTCTGGGTGCTGACCTTCAATCCTCTGCTTGCCGAGAAGATGAACAAATTCAACGTCATACCAATCCTTGCCGACATCCTAAGCGATTCCGTCAAGGAGAAGGTTACTAGGATCATCCTGGCCGTATTTAGAAACCTCATCGAAAAACCGGACGACTTGCAAGTTGCCAAGGAGCATTGCATCGCCATGGTACAATGCAAAGTAATCACGAACAAACAACAACTGTAAATTATAGTACTAACTGTGTTTTTTATTGAAGGTTCTGAAACAACTGGCGATTTTGGAACAGCGCAAGTTCGACGACGAGGATCTGATCGGCGACGTGGAATTCCTTACTGAGAAGCTGCAGAGCTCCGTCCAGGACTTGAGTTCGTTCGACGAGTACGCTACGGAAGTAAAGTCGGGACGTTTGGAGTGGTCACCCGTGCACAAGAGCAAATTTTGGAGAGAGAATGCGCAACGCCTGAACGAAAAGAATTACGAACTATTACGCATCCTGATCCACCTGTTGGAGACCAGCAAAGATCCCCTGGTGCTCAGTGTAGCCAGCTTCGACATTGGCGAGTACGTGCGCCATTATCCGCGTGGCAAACAGTGAGTAATTTAAAATCAGTATTATATAAAAATACTAATCGTTTTTTGAACAGTGTTATCGAGCAATTAGGTGGCAAACAATTGGTTATGCAACTTTTGGCCCATGAAGATCCGAATGTGCGTTACGAGGCACTTTTGGCAGTACAGAAATTGATGGTACACAATTGGGAGTATCTGGGCAGACAGTTGGAAAAGGAGCAGACCGATAAGAACCCACCTAAAGGTGGCGCCACCGTTGCTGGCAAAGCGTAATTCTTAATTCGCACAGTTGCTGCTGCTGAAGTATTATGATTTTATGATATACCACTAGTTTTTATTATTAAAGCAATGAATGTTTTTACTCTTATTCATTGTATGCAATATATTGCATCTTGCAGTGTATATACAAGTTTTAGATGATGTATAGTTGTTAACATTCCCATGGTTAGGTTTATTATCTGTCTTCACGTACTAAATAATCATTTTGTTTTTTTTTTGTGTAAATATATAAATGTACCATTGTTACTCTTATGACTTTAGAAGATAATAAAATATTAAATATGTTAAAATTTTGTTTTATTTCTAAATATAGTATTATTTATTATTTTTGATCCCCATATAGTTTATTTTATTATTAAGATATATGCAAAATTGATATTTTAATTTATTTCCATAAACGGAGTTATCTGTTATATTTTGATCGACCCCAGTATTTATTTCATTATGTTTATAAAGTTTATAATTAATAGTTACGTACATTGAAATTTTATTTATTTTCAAGATTCAGTGTTTTTTTGTTATATTTTACTTTTCCTATTATTCATTTTAAGATATAATTAATATTAAACATTTTGAAATTTTGATATATTTCCAGATATAAGGTTTTTCATTACCACCAAATCGCAAGTCACATCTGGTTTGTTAGCAAACAATATGTTACATACTAATATTAATTGTTGATAAAAATGGCTTAACATTTGAAAAATTGCAAATGTTTTCTGTTTATGTATAAAACCCTTGTATACCCAATAAAATTTAAAATTTAAAATTGAAAATTTAAAAATTAAAATTTAAAATTTAAAATCTTCACTACCCTTTGAAAATAAAATACATGTACATGGCAGCAAAATAATTTATTCATTACACTTCTTCCTATTAGCCTATCAAATTTATCGTAATAGTAAATCCGCGGTTTCTTTATTCTGTATTCGTTAAATTATTCAAATTGAAATTTAATTCTTTAACAACAAACATTTTGTCATAGTGATTTAAACTGGAAATACATTTTAAAAAATCCATCTCGTCAACAGCATTTCTTATATCAATGAATTGTTTACTGTTAATACTGGTTGACGACATGTATTGTTAAAAACCTTTCAACAACTGAATTCAGACACACATAATCAAGTATATTTTAAACTGAATTGGCAATGTTGGGGAACTCCGTTTGTGTCGGTATTTAGTTAGAGGCGCGCCTCAGCTACCCTACCATTGAAACAATAACCCGTAAAGCGCCTGCGCAAAAGTTGGAAACAAATATAAATATTCAAAATATACTCATGAAACCAATGGATGTGAAGAGACACATTTAAAAATGCCTCTGGGAAACTTGCTCGCAAAATATTCATCGAAATTTAATATAATATTGTTATCGTTTGTTTAATTATTAGTTTTATAACATACTACCATTCTACCTTTGTTTATATATTAAGCTATATTCTATTTTAAAGAATAAACATATAAAAAATATGTTTTACGTCATGTTAGTAAAATTATCTGAGTAGCCGTCACTGTTGTAAACTTTTTGGGTGGGGTAAAAAAATTGTCTATTTTTTTTTAACTTCCGACACTGAAAAATTGGTTCCTAGACACCTTTAAAAAATGCTTTCTAAAGATGAGCTCGTAATTTTAACAAGAAGGTTCTTCTCATCTCAGATAAATGGATAAATTTAAAATATTTATTAAAAAACTATTAAAATCAATACGTATTGCGATTTTTGTAGAACATTTAATCTATTTAATTGAAGAGTCGTTACTAATAGGAGGCATAATCGAAGAACCTCATATATGGGTAGAAAAGAAAAAAACATATATGCAGGGTGTATGTGGTTGAGCTAAACTCAGAAGGCGAAAGGCAAGAGAAGGTGCCAGCACCCTGTCGACTGTGTTCCAAAAACAAAACTAATCAGGGATACACAGAAAATTTTCCTAGGAAGGATTGGAATTATAATTGAATCTGTTAGCTTCCCACAGTCACCGGCTTGTGAAGTGGTACAGTGTCTCAGGACCACGACAAGGTGGATGCATCCTGAATATTGAATATTATTTAGTGTCTCATCTTTTGTACCTGCAGACGCAGCAACATGGTGGCACTAGATTTTTAAGTATAATTTAGAAAAGTTTGGAAACATATTGTATTTATAACTTTTTATTTATCTTTTATTATACAGAATTAAAAAATAATCAATGACACTGTACATATGCACTGTGGGTTGCATAAGAATGCAATGCACAGAATATACTGGATTAGCATACACAGTCAAATAATGTTCTACTTGTTGCATAATAATGACAATAATGTACAATATTTAAGTATCATGCAATATATATTATCCACTTTTATCATTCCAGTCTAATGTTACAAACGAAAATAGAAACTAAACATTAAATCCTGACTAACGCGGCGATAAATTATGAAACGGCAGAGTTAAAATAGAAAATTAAAACGGTGTGTTATTTTTAGATTGTTTCCAACCGACAGTTGTGACATCGAATGTAATTAAATAATTTTATCATTCCCCTCGTAGACTATAAATAAAGCGGCGCCGTTTTTTCGTGGATTAGAAATATAAACCTGCATAAACCATGTTAAAATTTACTATTGCTAGAAAAGTAAAAGTTGTAAATTCTGAAAGTCAACAGAACCGTATTTGAACAAATTGCTCCGTATAAAATAATAATAATTACATATTTTACATAGTACATTACCAACAGAAATAGAAAAACACCTGTTAATTTTATACATTTCAGTTGTCGTGTTAAGTTGGCAGTAACAAATAAGTTTTGCGGCTCGATCATTGTCAAATTGTGACAGTTTTAAAAAAAACAGAATATCAACAATAACAATCACAATAAAACACATTTCATGAATAAAAGTGCCCTTAATAAAAACGAATAGCTTGGCGTAATTCTAGAAACGAGCTAAATAAACACTAAACGGGAGTGGAAAACACCTCGCACACAGAAGGAATATTTGATCGTTGCATTCGCGGCGTGTCTACGACCTTAACGCGCTGGCGAATGCACTGCCAGTCGGGCTAGCGTTTAGTGCGGACGTTGTGAAGAAGTGCATACGAAGATCACCACTGCCTCAAGGTAATTTTTTTGCGTTAGCAACAGTTGGTTTGGTGAGGTTAGGTTCATTCCGTTTGGCACCACATTTTTATCGCGTTGTTAATACATATTAGTGTTCACATGAGCCACCGAACAGACGGTTTTCGGGTGGTTTTGCACAGAGCAAAGCGCCTTAACATTATAAATTGTGGAATTTTTGCGACGCTTTCGTTCCACTTATCAGGTTCACTATTATTCATTGTTTCACGCGTTATTTTATTACTGAGTGCATAAAAATGCTATTAGTAACGCTCTAATAATCATCTTATTGTTATCAGTATTTGTCAAAAATTCAATCTAAATCCACAGTTTAGTTTATGAATTCAAATGTCAACAGCCAACACAACCGAAACAAAGGTAAACTTGTTATGCAGTTGTCAAATAATAAGAAAACCGACCATCTCGACTTATTCATTTGTTTGTAAAATATTGTACAATGGAAAAGTAAATATAAATTATTTTTAACGGTCAATAAATTTGTCTTTCATAATGAACCGACTGCAAACAATTTTAACTGGAGATATTCAATTTCCATTCGAACAATAAGCCAATTTTAAACTATTAATTTACATGACAATGGTAAGTTATCGCTTCGTTCTAAACCTGAATATCGCATTCCCAGACATTCTAGTTTAGATTTTCAAATGAACCGTTCTCTTGATTGCTTTCACCGATTCTAATTTAAAAACAGAATTTCCATTAGCGGGAACAACCGAAAAAAAAACCCGAACCGTAATTGTCACGTTAATCGTCTATTAACCAAAGTCAAGAACCGCATCGTCGAATTTCGCAACGGAAAATTTTGCGCAGAAAAAGTTCGCTGACCGGTCACAAACACAATACAAATCTTTATTTATTTTCAGATGTTGCGAGTCGAAAGCAACACCAACTTGGAAGGCTTCACCGAATTCGAAGAGGACATCTTATTCGACGACGATGATCCGGATTTCGATCACACAACTCCTATTCACAACGTGCCAATTTTATTCAGAAGTGAGTCAAATTAGATGATTGAACCGTCACAATTAAAAGCGTATAAACTGAACGTCTTTAATTAACTGCTAACTGTTTGCGTGGTAATTGACTGTTACAATAATGGCTTTGTGATTTAATTGGGTGTCAGAATTCCTGGTGCTTATTATTTACAGTTAAATCTGCCACAAAAAAAATAAACGGCAGTGATAAATGTGGCATCGTGGCTAGCGACGTTCCCATTTCGCCGTTCTAAAAGTGCAAGGCGCCCGGTTGCAACACGCTGATTGCAGAATTGCAGAGAGACAAAACGATCTCCGGACACACTTTCGTCGTTGATCGATACGCGAATTCTGCAACACAAACACACGGTTATCTCGCATCGGTTCAATTGGGTCACGCCGTACATAAACACCGTCTCCGATCGATTTTATTTATAGGTTTCGAGATGCGAGATGTTTTTTTTTTTGAGGCAGGAAATGCTCCCGGCTCTCAGCCGCCGACGGAATTCCAACTGCAATCGTACATTGGTTGAATATACTTTAATAAGACACAGAAAAGAACATGTCAATCAGTAAAACCGTAACCGTGCAAATGGCTGGTGTACAAAACGTCCTTGCCTAAGTCGTACTTCTCCATCCGGTCGATGATCTGTCTGGCCTTGTACGCGTACCGCTTCTCCGTCTTGCCGTTGGTGCCCAGATTCATCGCCATCGTCAGATAATATTGAGCCCTATAGTACATCTTCATCTTGATGCACACGCTGCCTAAATAAAAAAGATTTGGCACGAAGCAGCGAGGTTGCAGCTCTTCGGCCCTCTGCAGATATTCGTAGGCTTCGCGGAAGCTGGCCTGCGACGGTTCGGCGTACAGATGTCTGGCGATGAACCGTTGGAAGCGGGACATATTGCACAGTTCGTAGGTCATCTTCCCCAGCATGTAGTACACGCAGAAATCATTGGGGTTCAGTTGTGCGCTCTTGAGCAGATGCTTCTTTATGATCGGATATGATTTGATTCTGTATTCGAGGCCTTCCAAGCCTTTCGCCTCGTTCATGATGATCGCCATCCATTTGTGAACGCTGGCGTTGTCTTCACCTGAAAACCGGCACTTCCTAGATCAAGATTATGCCAGTTAAATGAACTGACCTGTGGTTATGCTGCTCTCCAGGACGTCTCTAGCTTCGAGAATCATGTTCCTACGGACGCTGTCGCTGAAGTTCTCCTGCTCGAGTAAGAAGAATATGCTCCTGGCAACGCGCCATTTCACCTCGACATTGTTTTGATACTTGAGCCGGTTGAGCAACTCGTACACCTCCACGTATTTGCCCTCCTCGAACAGTTTATCTGCCAACGATATAACATCTTTTTGGTTGTTGAAAAGCCAATAGCGCAAATAGGGCTGTTCTTGCGGCTTCTCGAGGAACGGGTTCAGGTGCTTGAGGTTACCAAAGAAGGCCAAAAAGCACAAGTACTTGACCTTGGGGAACGCTTCCACGATGAAGCATACTCGCAGAATGTAGAAGAGGGTGACTTTTAATTTTGACATGGCGACCATGTCATTTTTCTGGCCATTGTTGAGGTTTTGTTCTTTTTGCAATAAAATTTTGTGTCTTTAATTTGGACGTAAGTTCCCGCCACCAACGGACATATGTAATTATGATTGCGCCGTATCGGTTTTGCAATGACTACGTATTATACAGTCATTACGGTACATATTTCCATAATAATGTTCATTATTTGGTAATTAATTTTGTGTTCGCTTGGCAACAGTAGATAAACGTAGTTAGACAAAAAGCGCATTATACAAAATTAATTTTTTATGTAATGGCGATACTTACTTGTAATTATAATTTAAGCGAAACAATTTTTTTAGTGCTGAAGCTTTGTAAAAAGCGTCTAGTACGTCATCTATAAATATTTATTAACCTTGCTAAATCATTGACAAGAATAGAACACGTCATAAGTAATAACAAAAGTATATATTTATCGGAATCCATTTAATTGCAGACGAGAAAAACGTGCTGATCGGCGAGGCTCGGATCACACTATCCACTTCCAACGGTGAGTTGCACATCAGATGATAGTAATAATCTTTATTTACATATTTACTTAACTGGAAAAAGTATTCAACTTACTTATTGCAAACAATAATATAGAAAATAGTGTTAAGAACTTTATAATTGATTAAAAGAATATTAACAGATATACATACAAGATAGGTGGTTAAATACAATCACATTGCAAAAAAACATTGGCCGAAGATTTCCTTGATGAAATCAAGCGATATAAATAAGCCAAAAACTCCGATATAGCATAAGGTAGTCAAGATCAATTAAGGAGATCAAACTTGATGCAATCAAGTATCCGACCAAAAAAGAAATAAGATAAAACAATAACAACAACATGCTGCGACTTGGAAAAACTGACCATCCTCAATAACATTTCGACTACATCGTCCTTGGATGCGAAGCAATGTTGGTTTTCGGTTTGCTTGTTGCACAACCGTTTCGGAAACGATTATGCAAGTCGATTTTCACCCGTGGCAATGGAAAACTGTTTGTCTATTTTTACGAGCGCAAATTAATTCTAAAATTGTCCGGCAGGTATTAATGAAGTTAAATTTAAACCATTGTCTGGAGTTTATTAATTAATTTCATTGACGTCAACAGAGAGTTTTCGCTGCTTAATAATGCAAAGGGTGGCGTTTTCCACGTGGTGAATCCGAGGCGATCGATTCCCACAACCCACGTAGGAATATCCCGGGGGAAATTAGGGGGAAACCTACACTTAACCCATTTTTTGTCTCTTTTTCCCTCTCGTTCTTTTGATGTAATTATTATGGTAATTTTTTTTTTACAACTTGTTAAAGATATAGAAATGCAGGAAGTCAGCCTCGCCTTTTGTGTGAGTGTGTGCAAATGTGCATTTTTTCCAGCAACCTAACAATCAATCGAACATGTACATGTTTCGTAATCCGTGCCGGAAACAAAGACATTCAGTAATTCGCACGCCCAACAAAACGCCAACGCCAAACAACGCCCAGACGGTTTTTTTTCCCATTTTTGTACCGGTTATAGTTCTAATATTCGAACATGAGAGAGGGTCGTGTAAGTTCAAGGCTCCGGATTGATTTTCGAAGCTGTGTGACGTCAGTCGTCCCGGAATACGGGCAGGGCGCACCAGTTTACGTCTTGCGACGTCTACGGCGGGATTAATCCGCGTTTTGAGATTGCGTAAGTGCGTATTTATTCGTTGTTTTTGATCGTGCAATTTTGGTTGCATACGTGCTGATTAAATTTTAATTGTGACCGGGATTTGTTGCAGATTTACGACGAGTGTTCAGATAATACAATGCTAAGCCTGAACATGTGAACGGCATTATAAAATTGTCATGTGTTCTAAGTATGCGACTTAAAATGACGATGATTATTTTTTATTATCCATTATAGAAATTCCATGGATTTTTATTTGAATTGCCATACCATTACCTACGTTTATTTGTTATGAGTGGAATTAATTATGATTTAATGTTGAAAACATTCATTTATGATTGTGTTATTCTTGATTTTTTATTTATTATTTAAAGTCTAATACATAAATGGTTCTTAATGATTTGTATAATATTTTTACACTTTTCAATATTCAATAAAAATTTCAAATATATTTTTAAATAATGTTATACATTTTCTAGAATATTGGAAAAATTATTATTATATTATATATGTTATATGTTTATTTTTTATTGAAAAATTTTATATAAATTACAATATTTTTTTTGATAATTTTATAAAGTGTAGTACATATATTTTAACAGGTTAAAAACTAATAAATAATGTTTAATGTGTTTTAGCTTTTTTTCTATTTTTAAAATTTATATTTAACATTTTCAAATCCTTTTGTACATTATTAAGAAATTTAGTTTTTTATAATATTTTATCTTGTATAAACTATAATATATATTAAAAAATAAATTGTATAATTTTTAACACTTTCAGTATATTATTTATTACTATAGTTTTCAAAAATTGTCACAACTTTTTTATGATTTCTAAAAGCTTCAATTATTCTTTATTTTTTATTTATTGTCTAAAGACTAATGAATAATCTTTTATTTTTACAATTTTTAAAACTTATAAATGAGTTTACGTCTTGATGGAGTTTCAAAGATATTTCAAAATAGTTTTCCTTGTATAGACAATATGTGTATTTTTTATATTGAAAAATAACACTTAATTCTGCAGAATGTATAATTTTTTCTCCTTTTAATAATGTTTATAATGTCTAATATATATATTTTAATATGCTGGAACTATTTTTTATTTTAGTTATTACTTGAAGACTCATAAATAAGTTTCCCATTTTTTAAATCTTTAAAGAAACTTTATAAATATTTTCAAAATATCTTTTGTTTAATCAATTTGTGCATTTTTTATATTGAAAATTTTTGTATAAATGTTGTGTATGTTTTTTATCGTATATTGCCGTTTTCCAAATTTTATCAAAAATTTTTTAACATTTTTACAAGTTTTACCATATTTTTGCAATTTTCAACATTTATGAATGAATAAGTTTTTCAATAATTTTTTATATTTTTAAGAAATTATAACTTTTCAAAATATTTTCTCTTGTATAAACAATATTTTAAATTTTTTATTAAAAAAATTTTTATAAATTTTAATGATTTTTATTATACCATTGCAGTTTTCTTTATGATTCCGTTATTCTTTATTAGTAGTTACAACTTAAGAACTATTAAATAATGTTTAATGTTTTTACCATATTTTTGCAATTTTCAACGTTAATGAATAAGTTTTTCAATAATCTTTTACATCTTTAAGAAATATATAAATTATTAAATATTTTCTCTTGTACGAACAATATTTTTAAACCTTTTTATTAAAAAAAATTGTATAAATTTTAATGATTTTTATCATACCATTGCAGATTTCAGAATTTATCAAAAATTTTTCATTTTTTGATAATGTTTATAGTATCTATTATCAACATATAACTTCTTTAAAAATTTTTTAATTCTTTCACCAAGTTCTTTAAAATTTATGAATTGTTGTAATCTATTTCCTTTTTTTTTTGTTTGTATAATTTTAGAATTTCTTTTATGTATTATTTTTTATATTAAGAAATTTAAGTTTTTTATTATTGATATATTTTGAATTAGAATGATAAGAATTTGAAGAGAATTTTTATTTAATAACTTTTTTTAATTTACAATGTATTTTCTTTGTTTTAAGTATTTTTATCATATTTTATATAAACCTTTTTTTGCAAAATCAAGTTTCCCAATAATATTTTACATTATTTATAATTATTTAACATAATTAAACAAAATATTTACAACACGCATTCCAACCGAAACACTTTCACGAATCCCGTCAATTTCGGCACAGTTACAAATAAATTCTCGCATTTGGTCGCACGTTACCGTGAAATAATTTTCGTAATCTAAATTGCAATTTAATTTCTAGAAAACGCTAATTGTGTAAAATTAAAGTCTAATAATCATTTACATATGTTACCTTGTTTTGCATTTCGTCTATCGCATTAAAAATGCATTTTTTTATTTGTTTGTTTAACTTTCCATCAGACATATTAAAGCGTCTGTCATCGCATTATTTATTGACGCGATACGTTTCTAAATATAGTGAACGTTTAGATAGTGCTTTTAGGTGATGGGGCACGCCGAATCAACGAACCTTCCGCGTGACAGCGTCGATTAAACAATTGTCGAAATTAATAAATCACCATAGTCGCAAAAAAGGAAGTCGCCCAAGGACGGTTCGCAACGCGTAAAACTATAGGGGCGTAAACGGTGTCACGTGCGGCGTCGGGACGTCGGTTGCAGCCGTCGTCTGGTCGACGCCGAAAACCGGGTCAATCGATTCACGCCGTGCACCGTGATAATTGCGCACGATCCTCTCAATTTTTCTCTCTCGATCCCGATCACAAGATATTTTACACGAAAACCCGACATTAAATCGGCATGATGTAATATTGAAAGCCTATTTCTGATCGAAACGAAATAATAAAAAAAAAAACACTTTGACCTCGCACGCTTCTGGATGATCAGCAAGCGCGGTGCACGCGTGTAACTGTCGTCATTACACAAGTTTTTCCCTCACAAATACGTACGAAAACGTCGATAAATACTATCGTTTCGTTTCACGATAAAATAGTTAACTAATACGAATAATGTATGTATTTCTGTCTGGCACGTGAAAACAATTACAGCTCGTTTTTCCGCAGATTAAGAATTACTTACTAACTGCAAACAGACAGATATTCATTCTCAGGGAAACGTGATAATTTGTTTATCGCGTTATAACATAGTTGTTTTGTTTACACAATTGATAAGTGACAACCGTTGCAACGAAAACGTTACCAAACGAAATTGATGTGTAAAGAGAACATTGTTGTAACACCTGTGGGAATCCCCGACGGTTTTTGCTATGATTTTCTATATAAAAATCGTTTCCAATAAAATGATACCAGTTTATGCGGTTTGCAATTGATTCTGCGAAATTGTGAGAGCATACATAACTCTCGAAATCGGCGCCTGCCCGATAAAACGTGTTATCTCGGCTACTCCCTCTCCGCATTTCATCTGGCCTCTTTGATTTAGTTGTAATAGTAACAACACGGTTGCACACAAGATTATCGTATGCGTCAGCTGATCGCGAAAACCAGATCCGGCGCCTCCGAAATCGCCCTCTCTCTTTTACTCGGTCACGAAATCCGTACGTGGACGATGATTCATCTCACCATTCACCGTTTTTCCACGCACTCGCTTCGAAATGATTCACGGAATTTGAAAGATGTGTTAGATGATTCCTTAAGGATTCATTTTTGCTGTTGAATCATTGCGTCCATATTATCGTCCGTATCCAAAAACATTGATTAAATGTTTATTTATGATTTGTTTCTCTTGCGATTATTTTCTATTTATATAATTTTGTTCTTTGCTGTGTCACTTAAAATATTCGTTTAATTTGGGAACGATTATTTACTTGTGTTTCTTCATAACATTATTATCTATTTGTTGATGCAGGCAATAGTGTTGCAGTGTTTTAGACACTGATGTAAAGTATAAAAATATTTCTTTAGCATGAAAATCAACTGTGGAGCCTTACTTATGATGCTTCATAATACTTCTCTGCCTCTGTTCTTTATTAATACGAATTTTTATTTAGTGTGATGATCAACTGCGAGAATTGAGGTTTTTGAACTCTATATTGGTTTCCATTTCCAGTAAAAGATTAATAATATGTTGAAATTAAATTTGTTCCATTTACAGTAAAAGATGTTGAAATTAAATTTGTTCCTTGTTCTTTGTTCTGTTATTTATAGTTGGAACCGTATAAATTTGATTTGCGAAAGAGTATTTATTTACTCATGATGCTTCATTGTATTTTTTTATCTCGCTATTTGCCTGTTAATGCATGTATAAAAATTATATTAATTTTGTTGTGAATGATGATGATCAAGTGTAAGAATTGAAGTTTTTTTTGAGAAGGAATTCATTAGCATTCATTTCCAGTGAAAATTGATAAAATTTGTTTTATTTTGTTCTTTATTGAGTCAATTAAGATCATTATATAAATTTAATTTGCGAAAGAAGGTTAACTCATCACACTGTTTTTGTCACTTTTTCAATAGGGTCAATAGGGTTTGAATTTTTATTTAGGATGATGATCAACTGTAGGAATTGAAGTTTATGAACTTTTTATTGGTTTCTATTTCCAGTAAAAGATTGTTAAAATGTTGTCTTTACAATTTGTTCCTTTTAACATTATTTTATATTTAGTTCTATGTTGTATCATTTATAGTTGGAATCGTATAAAGTTGATTTGGGTAATAGTATTTACACATGATGTTTCATTTCATTTTTTTCTGTCACCGTCCATCCATATTTCGGATGGCGATGAAATGTAGGAATTGATTTTTTTTTCGAAGAGGATTTCATTTCCAAGGAAAACATTGATAATTTATTTTTAGTTCTTTGTTGAGTCATTTAAAGTTAGAATTGTATAAATTTTATTTGTGAAAGAAGGTTTACTCATGATGCTTTTGTGACACATCTCTCTCTTAATGCTTTTTCAATTTCTTGTTGATTACCATTCCCACCAAAAGATTGATAAGTTTACTCATGATGCTTCATAACACTCTTTGCTGTCAGTTTATCTTGTTACTGCTTATAGAGTTTGAAAAACTGATGTCTGAAAGTATATTAATTTTATTATGAATCATATCATTTGTGTTTAGGATGATGACTGTGGGAACTGAGGTTTTTCCTCGAAGGAGTTCATTGGCACCTCTTTACAATTATTTCTCTTGCCAATATTTTGCATTTATTTTATTTTGTTCCCGATTATGTAATTTAAAATTGTAACTAGCATAGATTTGATTTGGGAACAAATATTTACGCATGTTAAATTAAGTTTGAGACATTAATCCTAATATATGAAAATTTTATTATCCATATTTAATAAACCAATAAAATATTAATAAAATATATATTTACAATTTATCTCACTTGTCATTATCTATTTAATTTTGCTGTTTGCAGTGTCATTTAAATGTATGTATATGTGTTTAGATTTTTATTCGGCAGTAACAATTTACTTGTGTTGCTTTATTTCGTCAGTTTCTGTTACTTTTTGTCTGTTGATGCATGCAAAAATGGAGCTCGAAACACTGAAGTATGAAAGTATATAAGTTGATTATTTAACAGTTTTGTCGCTGTCCTTTTGCATAACGGATCGTGTACCAATTAAAATTGTGCAACGACGAAAACGTTAATAAAACTTGAACCAAAAATCGTAATTCGGAACAAGGATTCCCGCATGTGTGTGACTCAACCGTAAAAACGAAGAGATTACAAACGTCCACTTAAAAACAAACATAAATAAGTTATAAACATTGAAATGCAAGACATGAGAATTTTTGGCAAAGGTCACATTAAAGGAAATCGATTGTTTCCTTCCTGTCTTCCGAAATCAAAACAAAGACCACGAATGCGAAACGTGTCGTCTATGAAGGTGACTGTTGTAACTTTCTTTTGCTAGAAAGCTGTTAGATCTTCAATTTTGTTAATTATCGTATTTTTTACATTTAAACAACGGTATTATGTGATTCGCCGAATGGAAAAACGATGGAAAATTTTCCAGTGTTGTTGTTTAGTAATTAGCACACAAAAAATTCGATTCGTTAAATTCACGAGATAACGATAGTTTAAACAATTTATTTGCGGTAAGGAAACTTTACCGCCGGCCTTGAACCACCTCGTCCGTTTAATATTTATATTAATTTTCCAAACACAAACAAGGCTACGGGGTGAAACATTACGAAACAATTTTTGACCGATCATTTGAAATGAGGCCGTTGCCATTGGAAAAATGGGAGAGAAAAAAAAAACGGTTGATCGAACTTTAGACAAAGGAGAGACGAGTGAGACCTGTTTCGGTTATGTTGAACCCGACAGGGACCGACATTCCATGCAAATACGCAGGGGTGGATTAAATTAAGTTTAAAACTAAAATTGTTGCCGATTTAAAATGGTAAGTCGATTCACACATCGAACGCACACACAACGGCTAATTACCAATTAGGTCGATTAACATGTCGACGAGCGAAGGTTCCAGAAAACTTGACATGTTTAATTTTTAATTATTCATGTATTTTATTGATTACTACGGGATTTCACACCGTTTTATTTTATCCCCGACCTTCCTCATAAAAATGTTTCGCATTCGTTTTTGGAAATTCGGGTTTTTTTATGTTCAAGGATGAATTTTGCGGAGTTATTTATGCTAAGAAAAAATACGGCAATCTTCCTGGTGAAACTTTTTGCGATTTGTACTTACACCAAGGTCGATAATTATGTAATAGTAAATTGAAAAAACTAGGAAGTGATAGGTTTAAAACTGCGTTTTATCGATTGTGTGGAAATTTTAATTTGTATAAGTATATTGTTTGGAATTTCGTTTATCTTGATCAACGATTTGACTGATTTCTCAGAAATTACTTTTATTTTATGTCTAAAGTGTTTTAAGAATGATAATTGATATTTATTTGTTTAAGATTCAATTTTTTGTTCAAGTACTTTAAATCTTTCATTAATCTTTCGTGAAACTGATGTGTTTTATTATTTTGCAGATATAGACTATTTATTATATATTTTTACCATTTTTAAGGATTTTTCCAAATTTGTCAATATTTACCAGTTTTTTCTTTCATTAGCAACTCCAAAATGTTTCATAACATTTTTAATGCATTAAGAATTAATCAAATTTTGATTTTTCATATTTAGAATATGCAAAGGTTGTCCTAAATTTGTTGTCGTTGGCTGTTACTAGTATTGAAAAACAGACCTAATTATCAAGAGGTCATTTTTTTTAAATAGTTGATAGCCGCGAACAGCATTTAAATGTCTCTGATCTTGTTTGAAATATTACGAAAAAGTATAATTTTTTTGTTTATTTTTTTTTTTCAACGTACTAAACATGTTCTATATACATTTTTTACATGATACAAGTTGCTTACCCTAAACTAAACTTGTCACTGTGTCAGATAGATATCAATATTTAAAATGTAAAACAGTTCGCATATTTTTTGAGATATCCATCTCGTACGCATTATTTACACACACTCCAGTACATTTTCAAGTTACAAAAAACCTCATAAAATTCTTCAGAATAGACTCGTTTAATTGGCGAATAACATTGTTTATCGGTCGTCTTCACCGTGCTGTGTCATGAACGAAGATGCTCTTGGAAGACCTATTGTACAAAGAAGACATCTCAATCGAGATGAAGTTGTTAGGGCCTTTGCACTTCTGCAAGAAGGTCGATCCCAGAGGTACGTGGCAAACTTGCTCCAAACAAGCCAGCCGGTTATTCACATTGTGGAATCGGTGCAGAGACTTCATGAAACCAATTTACATTCAAGACGTGCGGCTGCTGTTCCTGAATTAGCTAAAGCACACAGGAGAATGAAAAGAAACTTTGCTAATGAACATATTAACTAGAACATGTACCAAAGGAGTCAGGTTCTCTTTACAGATGAATGCTGGTTTTGTTTAAGATCAATTGATGCACGACGAGGAGGACAATATTTGAATACAACTGTGGGTGTAGGGAGAGCTTTGGGAGGAGGATCTGTAATGGAAGGGGCGGTATAATCTCAAACCGACATATATGTCCTTCGCGTCTTGGCGAACGGTCCCTAACGGCCAGGCGATACGTTGACGATATTCTGCAACCTATCGTGTTACTTTTCATGAATCAGTATGGGCCAAATTTTACTTTACAACAAGATAATACAAGACCATACACTGCTAGAGTTGTTCTAATTTAATAATTTGGTGGTTATGTAGTGGCCAGCGAATAGGTTCTATATGAATCCGATAGAACATGTTTGGGACATTCTAGGGCGACGCATAAGAAACCGCAAATAACCTTCAAGAATTATCTCAATTGCTTCAGAGAGAATGGAACAATATACCTCAAGACTTGATCCGCCAGTTGATGCCATTAATTCCTCAACGTTGCCCCGAACTTCAAAGTAGAAGAAGACATACTCACTATTAAATATAGGGATATCTTTAATTTTTCGACATTTTATGATGTTACATTAAATTGAATATTAACGCATATTTTCATTTTTGTTACGCCCTTCTCTATTATGATTAAATTCTATAAAATTTATTATTCAGTTGTTTTTATACGGGTATTAGCTATAAATGATCAAAATTACATTTCGATATATTCATTAAATAAAAAATTACAAACACTTCTTTAAGTGATATCTATTTCATTGTGACTAGTTTATCACCTTAAAATTTTAAGGTAAAATGTCCAAGTGGATCCTTACTCTACAAAAGCGTTCATAGTTTTCTCCATTGACATGCAAGCAAACTTGGGCCCCCGTCTTATCCAATTTCGTCGCACTAGTTCCAACGTTCCTCCTTGCTGCTATTCCCGGAGACGCAGATTATAGACAGCCGTTGTGGTGATCCGTTCACGCAATTCACCGATATTTTGTACTTCCATTTGGTATACTTCGGTTGAAACAATAAAAAACCATATCAAAATTGTTTGGGTTACAATAATTGAAAATATTAAGCAATAAACACTGCATAAAAAAGTTGTAAAATAAGATTTGTTACAAACTTTGACATTTTTTATCTCGTTTTCTGTTGGACTTTTATTAGTGCTTATCTAGTGATAGCCAGAGAAATGATACAATACTATTTAATAATATAAGTTTAATTAGAAAATGCACATCTGGAATTAAATTCTTTCTACAATTATTCATTTTGTACCTAAATATAAAAAACTCTACTTAAATTAAATCTTAATCAACATAAGCAACAAAAACGATCGATGGAAATTAATAACCACAATTCATCTAAATTTTATGATTTTTGGTGTTTTAATTGAGGCTTCATTGGTTTTAGATCCGGACTTTACACTGGTCAATCGAGAACTTCAACATGATTATCTGTTAATCAATTTTGAAGGACTTTGGACGCACACTTTATTATTATTATTATTATTAGCACGCATAAAAATATATGTAATTGGTAAATTATCGTTACATATCTCATGATATCTCTATATTATTAATTATTTTCAGTAAGAAAAGTAAACATCAAACCATAACGTTTACACTCGACCGTGTTTCAAAAAAAAATTGTATAGTGTATTAAGGGCTCAAATTTTTATTTTGAGGACGACGAACGTATTGTTTACTATCTGATCCTGTTTTCTTGAACCTGGACTCATCACTCCAAAGTACTCTGTGCCAAATTCTGGAGGGTAATTAATATATTTTTGTGCTTTAGTTTTCGAATATTCTTTTTTGATAGTCCACGACGTCGACGATTGCTCTACTAGACACATTGATATTCATGATCATTCAATTAATTAGTCCCACATAACTAAATATTGAAATTTGTTTTATATACTCCATGGACAAAATTTGAATTAACTTTTCCGAAACTTATCCGAAATTTTTTAACCAGATGTGCACTTCTAAATAATAAGTCGAAACAAGATAAAAAATGTTAAGTTAAGTTTGTAACAAACCTTATTCTACAACTTTTTGTAATGCAGTGTTTATTTCTTAATATTTCCAATTATTGTAACTCAAACAAATTTTATCTTTTTTGTTGTATACCGTACGAAACTACAAAATATCGAAATATCGGTGAATTGCTGCCTATAATCTGCGTCTCCGGTAAAAGCAGCAATGAGGAATGTTGGAACTAGTGCGACGAAATTGGATAAGACGGGCTTGCAGGTCGATGAAGAAAACTTTGAACAGCTTTTATAGAGTAAGGTTTGTTACAATCTTTAACATTTTTATCTCGTTTTCTGTTGGAATTTTAAAAACATAAATAAAATAAGTTATCAGTTGTGTATGCCTTTATTATTTGACTATATTAAATAGTTTGAAATTTATTTTCTTAGCTAAAAGTAATTTAATATATCACAAATTATATATTTTTGGATTTTTTAGAGTTTTAGAGTTAATATTTTTCGACGTAAGTAGCTTATATTAAGTAGAAAAATGTAAGAAGAAAGATTCTATTGTAAAAAATATAAACGAAAAGTAAATATTTGTGAAATGGTTATTGATGTGAAAATGATGTTTGTGGCGATAAACTTAAGTTTTCCTCTACCTGTTGTGGAAATATTCCTACCCCCCTAAGACAACCAATTTGTGGCATCCTGTAGTTGGGAAAATCCCGAACATCCAACTTCGTTATTTATGTTTTGCTCTCAACATTTTATCAGTTTAGAGAATTGTGCAATTTCCACATGTTACAGAATGAAAAATTTCCAATCAGTTAACGAAACGACGTTATAAATAACAACAACAACAATAATAAATGATGTTCACCAGAAATGTACATTCTTAATCTTTAATAACATAATATCCAACATAAAAATTGAAATCAACGCAACAACGGAATTGATAATCGAATTTAATAACGCGTTACGTCGCAATTTCGTCTAGACACTGTTTATTTACCAACATCACATATATATTGACACGGGATGACAAAAGAGTAATAACGAAAATTTTGCGATAATTACAATAGTTGCGCTTTAAATCCATCAATAACAAATTAACACTTCATTTCTGGTGTTTGGACTCGCGTCTATTAATAAAACCGATAAACCGATCTGTTGTTCAATCATTGAAAATACGAGGAATTCACGTGAACATCGCAATTCTAACACATGATTTTTTTCAAGAACATCTACGGAAAGTCCGCGGGTTCATGCAATATTTATATTATATTTTACAAATACTTTCCAACCTTTGTGGTTAGTCGAAAAAATGCATGGGAAAAAATGAGTTTTCGTTTTGGCACAGTTCCAGTTCCTTGTCCCGACGATTTCTTCGACTTTTAGTTGCATCTGTGCTTTAAATTTAGACTTCTTGCGTCTGGGTTTGTAAATTTACGGTCCGAAGTATAAATAAACTGAGTGAAAGACTTTTCGTTCCAGTTACAGATTGTAATTATAGAAAAGTTCTAAGAAATTTGTTAATATTCCATGTGGTTTTTGTTACATGACAAGTTTGTTAAGTGGTTATTATTTTTAAGAAGTCATACAATCAAAATATGATTTATGTTTCTTGAAATTGGGTTATTGAAGTTGAAAATTAATTACAATTAATTAATAAAAGATGTGTTAAAGGTATTAAATGTCTTTTCATGTTATTTAATGCCACATTAAATTGTGTTGTGTTTCCTAAAACCGAATGGTTCTAAAAGACAATAAAATGCAATTAATTACTTCGGCGAATCAAACTCAAAAATAAAATACAAAGAATATATGAATAAAAAATATTGTGTTGTGGGTTTTTGAAATCACTTAATAACGATAATAAAATGATATTCTCAGAAATTGATCATTCATCGAAACCTTAAATAAATATTAATGAAATATTTTTGTATTTAATAAGTCGGACGCCAGATTAACAGAATTTCCAGCAATTCCAGGTAACGCCATTAAATAAAAACAATCAACATATAATTTACGTCATTTGCATAACTAACAACTACAAACGATTACTTTAAAACTCTAATAATGCTTTTGACGTCCGCGATTTTGTACAACTAGTAAATATTTGTACGCGCAGAAAAAAAATCTCATCATTGAACATTCACGTGAACTTTGGTACATTTGCGCGTTAATATTATTATGATTATTTTTTTTTATTTGATTGCAAACAAATCAAATGTTTACTAAACAGTTGACCATTAGATACGTGATTGCATCGCAAATATTTTAAGTTTTCGCGGGATTAATTAACCGAGTTGCGGATTATGCGAACGAACCACAAACACAGGTTGTGAAAGGTCGAGATTTGCTTTATGCAAATTGTTAGATAAGCTTTTTGATTAATCATTTAGCTCTTCAAACTACTTATATCGATTAGTGCCACATTATCGCCGATAAGGTATTGCAAAAAAATTAATTTGTTTTTGGAAATTACTTAACTTGTTAAATATTTGTTGAGATATAAGAAATCCTCCATTCGAATATTTTCATTCCTTATACAATAGAAATTCCAATTCTAAATTCCAGAATACTAAAATAATTTAATCATAAAATATTACGTAGTATTAAAAAAAAATTTAATGGTATATTTAGTTGCCAAACGTTAATATCGCCAAAAATTTAATCACATATTAGGGTGTAAATTTTACAATAGAGAAAAGATGGACATTTTAAACCGTTACATGATTACAAACTATAGTAATTCGGTAATTGTGAGTAATCGAATATGAAAAAAAGTCTTCCTTTACATACTTTCTAACTTTCAAGTATTAAGAGTCACAAAAAACAGATGAAACCTTTATTTAATTATATGGAGGGCTCTTACCGACATTTACGAGACGACAGGCTTGTATCCTATACAGAAGGATAAATGATAAATATACTCATTTATCTGAAACAGTGTTTTTTATACTTCTTTTTGTACATTTTCCTTATTTTGAGCTGTAACTGAAATTAAATCAAACAAAATCTTAAATTTTAAACCCTCCCCATATAAATTCCGACTCGGTAAATAACATAAAACGTTAAATGTTAGTAACCCTGCAGTTCTTATGTTTGTTTAATGAGAAGAAAATCTTGGTTGTCATTTAAGGCTTGTGGTTTTCTCGTAAATGGGAGAGTTAAAAAGCATGTGTTTACTAATTTCAACACTACTTGATATAGGTGTTAGAAGAACAGAAAATTACATTTCTAACACTCCCATACTTTCCTCCTAATTTAAGAACTGAAAAATATGTACAAGATGGACATAATTTCTATGGAAATATCAGGAGCATTGTAATGAAGGCATGCTAAGTGATTATTGCTGTACAGTTATACAAGAAACTGTAGGATGTATTAAAAAATTAGTACCCACTTTGCAGTTCTAACGTAACCCATGTTATTTGGGTTATTTTGTTCTATATAATTTATGTTAAAAATAAAAACCATTAAAATGTAAAGAAGGACGAAATTGTACACTTACAATACACTTTTTCAGACTATATTTATAGAATACGTGGTACTAGATATATGTCTATGGGCACAAGATGTTGGTAAAAGAAGTACCAATCGGAGTCTCGATTTATTAATACTTTAAAATTAGAAAATAGTAGAAAGAGTATAAAAGACAACTACATTTTTATATTTAATTTTTCATAGTTACCAAACGACTATAATTCAAGTTATACAATGATTTTAAAATGTTCATTTATGTTTCTTCTATCATTAAAAAATAAAAATTGAGAAATGATGATATAAAAATACTGTTTTTACAAACTGCACTTGGAGTAAATAATATTTTTTAGGATGTATTTTAAAAACTTTAGCATTTTCGAATTCTGTTTCAGAGAATGCGTATGAAAGATCTCAAAATCTGTAAACTAGTGTTATCAATTGTTTGATTTAAATTTCATTTATTTAGGAAATTATTTCATTGTAATTAAATATAATAAACAAGGAATGTGAATGATCTAGATTTGCGTTATGCAAATATTCGTCAGATAAAGTTTTTGTTTAATCATTTTGCTCTTCAAATAGTTTGTATCACTTAAAACGTCACAATATCTCCGATATGGCTTTGCGAAAAATGCTTTACAATAGTAAATTTAATATTTAATTTGAATACTTCAAATTTGTTGTACTATTACTTTGTTTATGTAAGTATTATATTTATTATATTTGTTCAGATATAAAAAATCTTCCATTAAAATATTTTTTGACATTCCTTAAACAGTGTAAAGTCCAGTTTAATGAAACACGGTTAAAAAATTTTAAAATACTGAAATAATCGAATTAAAAATTTTTAATTAACAATTGTTTGATTAAAATTTAATTTGTTTAGGAATCTATTTTAGCATGTTTAAACTGAAGATTTTATTTATCATCTGTTTTAAAAATAAGTTATTACTTACAAGTTTGGTGTAACTAAAAATTGGGTTTTTACCAGGCAGTTACAAAAATATCTTTTAGAATATGTATTTTAATCAAATTTGCTGATTCAGTTGTTTAAAACATGCTGAGTTGAATGATGAAAATCTCATGTTTCCACAATAAGATTGGAAACAAAACACTTCATCAACAAAAGAAAAAAAAACAATACACGATACACGATAGATTATAATATATCGAATCGTGACAAAATCCACAACAAATTGCATTTAAAAATATGTCGTTTCTCGACTATGTCTATCTATAATATTACCAATTACACATGTAGACTTTAATTTGGCTAACTAACTAATAAACAACAACAAAATTATCCTGTTAGATTCAGTGTGTCATTACTGGCCTTCAACCTTGTTGTTTATTACAAAAAGTGCAATGAAAACATGCACTTTCAACTCAAAAAAATACACATGAAATACTCCGAACTAATGTTTTGCTGTTTTCAACTATTTTTTTACTTTTGCCGCTTATGTTAGCAAAATCGTTGCCGGCACAAAAACGAGAGAAAAAAGGAAAAAGAAAAGGAAAAATTAGAGAGTGTGTTTTTGTCGTTGGTCAGTTCAGCAGTTGGTTCAAAGTACGGGCCTGCGTCGTGGTCGGCGCCGCGCGCGCCTCCGCCACTCCGACACCGCCCCGTCGGGCCCCCCAGTTTATAATCCCTCGTCGGCCCCGCTTTCGAGCCAGTCGATCGGCGAAACTGCACGTAATCGCAATCGCTCGCGCCCACGTACCAAGTGCCCCCGACTCTTTGAACAATTTCAAAAGTGACCCTTCCAAATAATTTCATTTGTGGATTACCCGCTTTAATTTAAACGTAAGTGTTTGTGTATGTGTGTGTGTGCGACACGTGCTATGCGGATTTAAATCACGCTGTTCGCATGTCAGAGTTCATGCAGAAATCAAATGATCTTTTTGAGTTTTGCGACAATTGGGCAGAGGAGAGATTTTGAGTGTTGTTTTTGTTTCAGTGTCGTCTGCGATGTCCCTCGCCAGTGTTCATCCCGTCGAACTCCATTCAAGTCACAGGTCAGTTTCCCAAAAAAAAATAACTCATTTGTTTCGTTGATTTTTTGACCATTGTAAAATTTTGCCGTCGTGTGTCGGTTTCGCGTCCCACTTTCTCTCCCCTCATCATCGCAATAATCGTCACGACGATTTTAACGGTGCTTTCGGGTTTTCCGTATGCGGTTCATGGAATCCCAAACCATCGGTTGGTTTACCTTCACCTTCTGGTTATGTAAAGTCGGTTTTATGTAACTAACCGCATCGGCTGTGCCATAAACTGTTTTTCCATTTTCGAATGATTGTCCTTTGTTATTGTTTTGATTTGTATTAATAATCATAATTCTAGGTAAATTACAATTTTTTATCATGTTGTTGTGATAAAACATCTGTGTGATGTTACCATATCTTTATGGTTTAATTGATGGGGGATTAACCGTTATTAACAGTTAAAATTAAATCTGGACAGTTGAGCGGATATTATTAAATTATTATTTAATTTACCTTGTTGTAGTGTGAAACTTTCTAAACAAAAAATAGCATATTATTTTTATTATTTTGTACCCTTGAAAAAATAATTGCAATTACAATGTCTGTTCCAAAAATATAAATACAAACAGCCAAAACTTGTGATATTTTCGTTCACTTTCCGCATGCCTCATTATTCCCTGCCAAACCACTTAGCAATTACCCCCCAAGGATACACTTCCCTCATTTTATCGCAATTGCAACAAAAAATAATTATACTAATAATAATAAAAATAATAAAGCATATTTAATTTGTTAAACCATTTAATCGCGATCATTCGAAATTCTGACGCAAATGCGTGGCCCGATAACGTCCGTCTAATACCCGCGGAATATTCAAGATGCTTATCGTCTCGATAAATATTCAATGCGGCATTTCAATCGAATTTCAGTTCGTTGCACACGCTGAGCCACAGCCTCGACGACATCACGAACCTGAGCTGGAGCCCTCAGATCCACAGCGACCACGTGCTGACCATCGAGGAGCTGCGCCTGCAGATGTCGAGCTGCTTCACGTGCGGCGTGTCCTGGACGGACAAGCACGTCAGTCTTGACTGTTCCGAGTGTGGCGGCTATGCGGTCGAACGGCCCTGCCTGGCCTGCGACGGTTCCTGCGGATCTATGTGGAAGCGGGACTACAATCAGGTAGAATTGATAAGACGATGCACACGCCGTGCCGGTTTGCTGACTGGTTGTTTTTATTCCAGAGCCACGCTAGCGGCAAAGCCCATTGGATCGGCGATTGTGCGAAAGTCTATCAGGCCACCCAGGCGTCGAAAGAGAAGGCCGCCCTGATCGCCCAGGAACTGAGTACAAGACTGGAGAAGCTGAGTGCCAACTCATGACGGCATTTCACCTTGTAAAACGATAGTTTTATGATTAGGTTTAGGTTCTATCCTAGTACAGGGACTAAAAGAATATTTATTTACGCATGTTAGGTTCTAATGATTTCCACGTTTTTTTTTTCTTTTTTCGTATTGTATTAATTAAGGATTAAGAATTTGTTTTACATTAAAACAGCCCCCACTCCCAGAACTTTGGTTTCCGTCATGCGTTCAAACGTCTTGCCTAAGAGTAAATCGTAATCTCTGTTCGGAATTCAGCAAACAATTGGATTTGTGAATGTGATATATTAAAAAAAATTGCTGCTACTTATTGTCTAATTACGTAATTTTAGTATAACGTGAGACAGATTATTTATATTGTACGACTAGAATTTTTAGGCAAATGTACTTTTATAAATGAATGTCGCAGTTCTTTTGATATTAGGAAAAACTATCCAGTTTTTTTTATTTTATAATGACTGACTTAAATTGTGTTGTAAATTTATTAAATAAAATTTAAATGAATCACCGCATTTTATTTCAACCCAAAATAGTTTATGTAAACAGGTTAGTCTGATGATCTATTTTAGCATATAGAAATGTGACATCACATGGTTATTAGCGTCTTGTGATTTCCACGTCAATTAAAACGTCATTAATTTTGGCAGTCATTGTAAAAACCGTAGGTCAATACACCAAATATAACGTACGTTTCTAGAAGTCACAATAAAGTTAGACGTTCGATTTTTATTTTTATCTTCTTTGCATTGTTTGTAATTTTAGATTTAGCAATGATTACCACATTCGTTTAAAATTAGAATTCGAAGAATAGAACGAGAACAGCAATAAATTTTTATATTCCGCTCATTATTGAATACAATGTATAATTTTGAAAATTAAACGATTTTATAATTAACTAGATGACAATTTTGAGGAGAGATAGTTCCTTTTTAGATTGTCTCTATACGATATAAAATACAGAACAGTTAAGAAATAATAACATAAATTATTATTATTTTTTATTTGCTTAATTCAAAGTTCTTTATCCAATCTTAAATTTGTCGTTGAAGTTTTTTCACTTGAAATGACTTCGTAATAAATTTTATTAATGTTAGTAGTAAAATAGGCAAAGACCTCAGAAAAGTGCACCAAACTGCTGACGTCATCGTTGCTCATCCATACAATATCTTGATGTAAAATTTACAGGATGTGAAGAATTATCACAAGGGATAATAAAAATATGTACTTGAAGTATTGAATTTTGCTGCCAAAACTATTTTGATTCAAGTTCATAAGTAGTATTAGTATTATAAAATATTTATATAGGTAAGTATACCAACAAAAAACGTACCGCTAGGCACACTAAATCTTCAACCGCTTAAATAAGGGTGTCATCATTAAAATTTTTTCAAATGGGAATGAGGATCAAATGATACTTCATTAAAAAGGGCTTTAAATTCTCTTTAAATTGTTGCTTAATTTTTGAAACTTTGTCCACTCGTTTATAAAATTATACAGCTTTAAAAAGATACGTTTGAGGTAAAATCCAAAAATCAACTTAATTTTATTTAAAAACTTGTATTAGTTAAGGAAATGTTCAAATTGTTGCTGTACATTCCGGAGCACTTGGGGTGTCACTCTTGCAACATGCGTTAGTGCCTCCAATTGTGGTGATTCATTAAATCAGTCACTCGTTCGAAAAATAATAAATTTTTAGATTTTTCGGCAAATTTATTGTTGATATTTCAAAGCCCTATATATGTCTAAACGAGCGGATCAATTGTCAAAAGCTATGCAATAATGTATAGGCCTTTTTAATGAGCTATCATTTGACACCTATTCCCAATTTATCTTATTTTGCCACCCAGCTATTTTAACTGGTGGGCTAAAAAGTAACCACCTTGACCACCGATGGGATTCGTGGACTACCTCGAAAAAAGAAAAACCATCAACAGCGAGTATTACTGCGCATTATTGGAGCGATTGAAGTCCGAAATTGCTGCGAAACGGCCACACATGAAGCGAAAAAAAAAATTGTTTTTGCAAGACAATGCGCCGGCACACAAGAGCATCGATTTAAGGCTCCAATTGCTTCCCCATCCACCTTATTCGTCAGATTTAACTCCATCGGACTATTATCTCTTCCCAAACCTCAAAATATGGCTCGTCAAGCTCGAGGATGAGTATTTTGCAGACCTACCGGAAAATTAATTTTTTAATTTTCTGGCAGGTTCAAAAAGTTGAAAAATCGCTGGAATAAGTGTATCGATCTGAAAGAACGCCCTCGAAGGCAACTATATTGAATAATAAAATCAAATTCTATCAAAAAAAAGATTTTTTCTATGCTAGCCTACAACCTTTTCAGCCCACCTGTTATTATTGGTGTGAATAAAATAAATGTTTAAAGCTTACCTCGATGTGGACTTCTGTACCATGTAACTTGCTAGTTCAATGAATCAATTTTTGGTCTGTTATATGATTGATATAGTACAAATCCTTTTACCATTTTCACAAACTTGGCAAATGTACCAACTTCATTTAATCACACAGAACAATAATAATAACCAGCGGAATTAGCACTGATCAGCACCCTAGTTGCCTGTTAAAATTTAAAATCTTCGAAATTACCCAGTGTGCTGAAAAGAAACACTAAAGATGTTCTGTTGAAAAACAATCAAATAAAATATGAAATCGCCATTATAATTATTATTTATAACTTATTGTTAAAAAATATATATTCTCCATGGAGTTAAAAATCAAACTATTTGACATTTGACAATTTTTTACAAAAATTTTTTACATTTTGCTACTAAACTACTGCTACTTTAAAACAAACCGACAAGATGTCTAAACCTCAAGCCAGCACTACAATAACACTGCCCCAAATGGTAGACTTGGCTTTGAATTCGCCAGAGGTAACCATCAATAAAAAATCACGTTAAAAAAATTTTGAGTTATTTTTGTAGGTGGGAATCGTAAATTTCACGGTCCTGCATTCGCTGCTGCACGTAATTGTCCAACAATTAAATTTGACCGATTGCAGCGTCGAATTCAGAGGAAGCGACGCCGAAAGACTACAAACTTACATCCAATCAGCCAAACCGGGCCCTATAATTACACTCACGGAGTACATAATGGGCCCGGAAGGGCCACAAGAAAAAGTCAAAAAACCTAAAGGAACTAAAGGTAATTTTCCTTTTCCACAAACAACAATGAAAATGTGATTATTTTTAGAGGAGAAAGGAACCCACGATGAGAAGGAAAGCGAAAAAGCTGATCATGAAGTGCAGACTCTGGTAGTAGTAGAGCAATCCAAAGGAGAACACGGGTCGTCTCCGCCCAATTTTCCGGTCGCGATCACTCAAGAACACTATCAACAAATGCAAACGGATATTGCCGATCTGCACAAGAGGGTAAATGAACTGTCTGAACTACCCAAATCTCTTGGCCTCATTACTACCAAACGGTATAAACAGAACAGAACTGTTTTCCTTACAATAATAATGTTTGTTACTTCAGTACTTCAGCGGACGAAATTCAAACTCAAGCGCAAGAAGTGTTCCAATTCATGACGATTAATAAAAGATTAGACGCGGCAGATCAGGCTATTATCAAACTAGGTACCATGATTGAGGATCTAGCCAAAGAGTCACCCAGAGGAACCAGTAATACTTGTTTACGATTGTTGATAAAAACAGTACTGCAATCTATAAATTTTCTAGTGATGCCTTCGACGTTCTCTAAAATGTCCACGCCGCGAAAGTCTCAAGCACAATTAAGCGTAAAACCTGACGCTACAGTCTCAAACGTCAGCGTATATCAATTTGTTGATTTTCCCACTTATGATGCGGAGATGGCGGAAATGGAATTGCGTCTGGCTAATATTGAGAGTGCTTTTGGTACTATTCAAACAAACATTTGATAATTTTATATATAAATTAAAATAATAATTTGTTAGTAAGCGTCCATAGAAAAGATCAGGATGTGATGAAAAACAGCATGGTGGAACCAATATCTTTAGTTGTGGATGAAAGAATGAAATTGGCATCGTCAGGAAAAGCCGTTCCGGCTGGTTCCAAAGTTACACCACACGCATTTATGATGAAGCCAGTTCCTCCTTTAATGGTTGGTCCAAACGGACAGATACTGTACATGAATCAAGTAAGCGCATTGATTTTCAAAATCATAGTATAAAACCGTTTTAAACTATAGGATATAACAAAGCAACCTACGTCAGCATCATCTCCAACAGGTGAAGGAGGAAAATCAGCGAAAGTTCCAAGCAAAAAATCCGCTCCTCAAGTAAACGAAATGCCTTCAGTAATACGTTCTTCTGTTACCGACCTGCCTCCACCGGTTGATCTGATGGGGTAGTCATAATATCAATGAACTACAAAAGAAGTTAATTTAATTCCTTTACAGAATCGATTTAGCCAACATGCAAATGGAAGAAGCACTCAGAATCGTTCAAACAGAACTGCAGCGAGTGAGAAAGTTCTGTGGCCACGATTTCCTCCAGACCATTAAAGAATTGAACGCCCTCAAATCTGCTGCGGAAGACGTTGCAGCGCCGCCTGAAATGAAGTTCGTGCAGATGAAGATGGATTTGTCCAGAATGAGTGAGCAAATCAGCAGTTTGGACACCATGTACAACAATCAGATTGCAGAACTGAACGAGAAATTCAATCATTTGAGAGAGGTTGTGTTTTCTGGCGGTGCAATGTGAGAAGTTGTTGTTGTGGTAAAATTTAGCTCATGTTTTTTTTATTGTATAGGGCAAGTGCAACGAACGAACACTTGGAAGTGGAGACATTTAACAGGATTACTAGCTTACAAGACGAGATGCGGCGAGTGCACGATACTTTGGAGAAACTGTGGGAGGAACGCGACCAACGACAAAACCTACTCGATGTGTGTTTTATTCCACTAAAAGTTTCAATCAATTTAATTTCGTACTTGTAGATGATACAAGAGAACATAGAAGTCCTGAAAAATGTGAAAGCGGACAAAGAGGAAATGGACGAAGCTTTAGCGAACAAAGCTGACGCCTGTTTAGTCCACAGAAAGGTTTCTTTCGATCTCTTCGACGAGACGCGTGAAATGATAATGAAACAAATCGAAGATTTGGTCAACTCGCTAGAAGCGCTTGTGAGAATAATTCATGCATACCTTCACATCTCGTAACTAAAAATTGTTGTAGCGAGACACAATGACTAATAATATGGCAGATCTATCCGAAGAAATATCCAAAAAGGCGGAAATATCAGATATGGAAAATTTGGAGGGTTTGATGGAGCAAAATTTCCATGCTTTAGAATCGAAAATTCAAGCTTTAGCTAAGATGAAGGACATTTCAGAGGCGGCTGGAACCAAATCTAAATTCCTGCGTAACGTCAACTGTATATCTTGTGATAATAAAGCACTGATGAGAAAAGAGGTAGATGCAAGCTTCTGGCCCAAAAAAACAACTAAACCGCCCGGCAAATCCATGGGCCCGTATCTAGCATACGAGCTGGACCAACTGCGTAAGCAACAGAAGTGCGTGGATACGAAAAGCAAGAAGTTTCTGGAACAATCGCTTGTCACCGGAAGATCTGACAAAACTGACGAGCTCTGCAATAGATATTGCGGTGGTAGCCATACAGTTACGACTCCCATGCAGAGAGTTACAAGACCCGGACACTTTTTGGAACAGTGGGGTCCAGAAATATCACCAGTTGTGGATGAAGTTATTCGTGGAACTGATGGAAAGGTGAGAAGAATTGTGTATAGTGGGAGAGTATATTTAATTGTTTGGATTAGATGTACCGTGGCCGTGATGATGACAAACTTAAGAAACTTCTAGTCAAGACTAAAGAAAATGTTGGTGAGAAGAAGGACGACGCACAAGAAGGTGAACGAAAGGAGAATACTAGACTTAGTATGTTAAACCACTTCTAATATTAATAGTAATTAATAATAACTTTGTTATAATTTTAAAGTGAATGCTGTCTTGGAGGATACCAAGAGTAAGTATATAGTCGAAACAATTTTATATTTGCGAATAATCGGATTTGGTGTTTAGAAAAGTCGCATACATCATTGTCATCTGTAACTAAAGGAAAACGTCCTAGTTCAGAAAAAGTGGAAACAAGTACGTTCAAGTTAATATTTACTTATCCACATCGATTAATTACGCTGCTTTATTTGATTTCAGAGAAAGCACCTTCAGTTCATTCCAAACAATCTGAGACAAAGTAAGTGCATAATTTCAAATGATACATTTAAATCAATAAATCTTACTAAAGGGTGGAAGAAGTGATGACTCCAGTAACTGAAGAAGCACCTATTACTGAAGACGAGACTGAAATGATTACACCAGAAGAATTACCTCCAATGGACTTCCTACCAGAAGAAGAAGTCGAAGAAGGAGGCTAAATAATTATTATACTTGTATTATATTCAATAGAGATTCATATAACAATTAAATTTGATTATGTCTCCCAGTAAAATTAGTGACATTGACATAAACATGTCAAGCAGAAAGATAAGTCTTTCTTTATAATTCGTTTTACATTCAGTGTGTTAACATTTAAAAAAATGGCCAAAAGTACAATCGTTAATTTGCCCCAAATGGTGGACTTGGCATTAAATTCACCAGAGGTAAAAGTAGAATAAACCGTTCAATTTTCTTAAAACTTTTCCTTTCAGATTGGTGTTGTGAATTTTACAGTTTTACACGCCCTTCTCCATGTAATGGTTCAACAGTTGTCTCTTTCCGATTTGAACGTAGAGTTTCGAGGAAACGATAGCGAACGTCTACAGACTTACATGGAAAATGCTAAACCCGGTCCAATAATTACATTAACCGAATATGTAATAGACAAAGAGGGCAAAGAGAAGATGCCAGCAACTGATGAAGACAGAAGTGAGAAAACTGACAAGGGTAGTACGTCCAAAATGTTATCAATAAAATGTCTCACAAAATAAAATTTTGCAGAGGTGGTAATTATTGGGCATGCGGAAAGAGTAGACACGTCAGCCTTGAAAAGAGATGTCGAGGAGTTGAAGACAAAATATGAGATACTGTTGGATCTTCCTAATAATGAGGAATTAATCAGAGAAATCAGGAAGTCGCAAACTGAATCAGGAACACTACCAGGACTGCTTCAAGGAATGGTGAACAAGGCCAAATTGGAGTCGTTGGAGGAGATGGTGAAAAATTTGACTGCAGTTGTTGAATTTGTTGGTAGAGATTCTTCAGCTGCCGATGTTTTAGCCGCAGCACCAGTGAAACAGTATGAACTTATGGAAGTGGTCGACAGGCTTGAAGATATTGAAACAGCATTAAAAAACGAAAATATCATGAGAAGACCTTCAAGAAAAATAAAACCTGATTCTGACTTAGACAAGAGAAGGTCAATTAAGAGGTTGTCACAAGATGATGATGACATGGAGGATGAGGGGTAATAACAATTTTATATTTTTCAGATAATTTATAAAAACAATTAAATTTTTAGTGAGTTGCCGAGGAAAAGAAGAGATTATAGAGACGACGACTTTGACGATGAAAGACCTCCTGCAAAAAGAAAATCTACGAAAGACATGAAACATAAATCGTCAGTACTTTTGAAAAAGTCTAAAGTAATAATCTCACTTTATAACTATTACATTTATTGCTAACAAGTTCAGATTTATTTAGCGTTCTAGTACGAAAAATGTGAAGGGTATATCTAAGAAGGATTCTTCAGATGAGTCATTAACTCCCGATGAAGGTGGCGCGAAAGAAGGAACTACAAAGAGTAAGACCGTAAAGCATAAAGATGTTGACACTGAAAGAGTAGGTGAGGATGAAGAACAAACCCCTAGTCAGGCAAAAGCTAAAAAAGTTCAAAAACAGGAAGCAGGAAAAGACGATAGTGATGAAGACGTCGATACTCGCGCAGAAGAACGCAAACAAAAAAAGGCAAAAAGAGATTCAGTGAAAATAAAAGAAGTTGATATCGATGAAGATATTAAAAGAAAACAAAGAAGAGAACAAACGAAATCAACGGACAGTTATGATGATACAGAAGCTCCACTAGTAGATGAACGTAAAAAGAAAACGTCAATAAAAGATCGACATAAAATAAGAGAAATTGACCAAGATGAAGATATCGATACACCAGTAGATAGCAAACAAAGAAAAAAAGAAGGGACGAAGGTACGAAAAGTCGAAAGTGATGAAGATGTCGATAGTATATCACAAGATAGCAAACAAAGAACATCAAAACAAGATGAAACAAGGGCAAAGAGGGTGGATGATGAAGTTGTGGATCGAAAACCAGGAAACATCAAACAAAAATCAAAAAAAGATCAAGTGAAATCAAGAGAAGACGACAGTGATGAATACATTGATAAAGCAGAAGCAGATGGCAAACAAAAAACACCTAGAGATCAAAGGAAGAAGGAAGAAGATGAAGAAGATATTGATGAAGCACGATCCGAAGATCGTAAACGAAGACCATTAAAAAAGGTTTATAGTGATGAAGATGAAAGTTCTGCTGAATCTGGTAAATCGAGGCACCCAAGAGGAAAACACAAACCTACAAGAGAATCTGATCACGAAGAGGAGGAAATCCTTGAAGATACCGAAGTGGTCTACAAAAAGAAAAAAGCGAAACGTGTTAGTGTTGGAGAAATATATTCTGATGAGGAAGTACATGAAAAAAGACAACAAAAACCAAAATCCCCAAGGGAGCAAACAGGAAGAGATAGTGAAGATTATGAAACTCCTCAAAGAACACCTATTCTATCAAAAAAACGCGATGGTGAAGAAGTTCAAACACAAAAAGGAGTTTCCGAATGGGAGTATGAAAGAATTGATGAAGTTCCGTCACCAAGATGGAAAGAGAAAACAACAAGCAGAAAAGCATCGGATGGTGGAATCAGAAAAGGTTCAAGTCAGGTTGAACAATTCTCAAGTACATTAGTCGAATCACCTCGTGAACGCGATAAGCGAAAATCCCCACGCGGTCAGACGAAGGAAGAATTCAAGGACCAAATGCGTGATGGAAGGGAAAAGACACTGAAGGAAAGAGAGAAACAACGCTGGTCTGATACAAGTCCAAGACGGACGTTTATAGAGGACGGCAACACATACATCAAACATAAACGTCCGACGTCATCAACAATTACGGATGATGAAGAACCAGAAGAGGATCATCACATTGGTCGTCCAGCATTGACTGGTTCAAAACTGGCAAATATGAAAGTAGCCGAAGCTCTCCAAATGATACAGGAAGACATGGTAAACATCTACCAATTTGTTGATCAACGTTTCGAAATCTTTGGCCACAGTATTAACAAATTAAAGTTCACGATTAGGGGTAGGTATGTTAAAATTCCAGATACCAATTATATAATTGTAGTTTTTAGCTGTCCAGTGTCCTTTGAACTGTAAAATGGAGGAGTATGAAATTGCTTTGAACGAACATCAGGTAACACTGAACCAGTTATCACAGAAAGTAACATTTCTAGTAGATAATATGTAAGTATTTACAAATAGTTAAACAATTTATAATATTGTATACAAAAGGGGGAAAGATGATGAAATGATGGATCGCCTCATTCTGCTTGAAGAAGACTTTCTTGATTTGCAACATAAAAACGTTACGTTGTGGGAGGAGAGGAAGCTGAGGAAGGCTATAACGGACAATCTACAATATACTGTGGAACATATGAAAAACACGAAGGCGGACAAGGAAGATGTTGAAGACGCCCTGCTTGATAAAGTGGACAAATGCATGCTGGAACCGCTTGTCACCCAGGCACAATTAAAGGACGTACAAGACAATTTTGTCGGTAACGTGCAGGACAGCTTCAATCAGTTGAAAAACCAAGTGATGAATTGGTCTTTGGAGTTGGCCCAACTCGAGGCTGCAATATCGAAGAAACTGGACGCTGACGAAATGGAGGCTCTGAAAGAACACACAAACACACGACTGAAGTCACTGCATGACAAAATCACTAAGATGTCGGTAATGAAAGATACAACAGAAGCTGCAGGAGCCAAATCGAAATTCATCAGGAACATTACTTGTTTGTCATGTGATAAGGAAGTAATGATGAGAAAGGAGCCCGATAGTGTTTCATATCCGAAACCGGCTGCCCTTCCTGGCGGGAGAAGTATGGGCGCCTATTTGGCCTATGAATTGGATTATTTGAGAAAGCACCAGAAATGGTTTCAAAATTACATATCGGTTACGTTTTTTGAGTATTAAATGTTACTATTGTAGCGCAAAGAAAACTAAAAACTTGATTGCTGTCGAACAAGCCATATTGGGTGGAAAAGTGGAGAAACCGGAGTAAGTTTGTGATTTAAATGTATGTAAGATTTTCTTAGAATATTTTCTTAGAACGGATCACATTTGTAATCGTTACTGTGGAGGAAGTTTCACTACCACAACACCGGAACAAAGGGTAGCGAGAGTTGGACACTTTTTAAATCAATGGGATCCGGACAATTTTCCTGTTACTGATAGTGGAGTTAGAGGGACAGATGGCAAAGTAATTTTTACTACTATTGTAGATGTTGTATTAGTAATATTTTTTTGTTAGGTTTACAAAGGACGAGCAAAAGAAACTACTAAAAAGGATGTAGACAAAAATGCTGAAATTGACTCAAAGGGTTTGTAGATACGTTCTTTTGATTGAACTGTAATTGTATTTTTTTTTTTCAGAAAAATTGCCAAAAAAATAATTATTACATGATGACGAAAAAAATAAAAGTTAAATTTATATATATTTTTTAATAAAGTTTAGTCACGAACGCAAAACTTATTTATATTCTCTGTAGTTTATAAATAAAATTACATCATAACATAAAATATATATTTATAAAATCAACAAAATGTTAACCTACACAAATAAAATAATACTCTGTCTTGTACATAAGACAGACATCATTACCTCTATCAAAAATTATCTTATAAATAATCATAATTATAAGAAATAGTACAGTACGATAAACTTAAATATAACCCTCGATTATACAGTTTATTTCAATCATTCGTATCTTCGTCCAACCGACGACATCATTATATAAAAAGATTCAAGCAAGGCATTCACGCCAAACCATCTTAAAACTGTACTATCCCTATTTTAATCCAACGGCCTTGGACACTTGCTCGTACAAGGTCCAAGCCATGGCGGCCATCAAAGTACGTCGCAGCATCCTTGGCACCATTCCCTTAAAATACCCCTGCATCCCGTATTTTCCATGAACGTAAACCGCAACTGACCACAAGCCATTGAACTTGTTTGGATATAGTTGCATCTTCGTTTTGAGAACGTCTGCCGGTTGCGTAACAACTGACGCAAGAATTCCCGCTGTCACTCCGCATGTAAAATGAACAGGAGATGCATAACCAGAGTTTAAAATTTCTGTAATAAATTAAATAATGTTAGATTTTTGTAACTTCAGGGTTGATAATGAGGATTACCTTCTGGTACTAATTGTTTAGTTTGGGAGTAGAACATGAGATAAAGCCCGGAAAATGGGGCGTCCCTGAACAAAGTAGGAACCAAGCCACAAGTCATGCCCCTGAAACCTTCAGTCTTGTAGATTTCTTTTAGAGCTGACAACACTCCATTGTATCCATATACACCACTTTCAAATCTGTAACAAAATCACGTTAATTTTTAATCACCAATTAAGCCAACAAAACTCTTTCTTACCTAGTCTTAACAACAGTAACGGGAATTAAAGCAGCACCGCTCATGCAACGAGCAACCATCCCTATCGCAATGTTCTCAAGTGGCGTGGGGGTTTTGCCCGTAAAATACGTGGTTTTAATATAATCCACCGAACAAAAATAGAGACCGACGCCGGGCACACACCTCGTAATCGAAGGGGTCATTCCTTTCCACAGACCGCGGATCTGCTCCTGTTGCAGGATGTTCGCGAAAACGCTGACCATCGAAACGGTTCCGGTACGTCCACTGTTACGAGAAAATAACGTGTTATCTAACTTTCGGGTTTATCAGCTTAAACTTACTTTATGATGGCGTGAGTCGGGTTTTGCAGGCGTGTCTTGACCAAGTCCAGGGGTTGGAATAAAACTGTCGAGAAAGTGCCAGAGAATGAGCCTGCTAAGAAGGCCTTGATTACAGGATACTGAAAAAATACGGCAATTAATTAATTGGTAATTATAAAGCAATCAATAAGAAAGAGGCTGATGAGACTTACATTGGCAATGATGTCCATCATTAAGTACTATAATCAGTCTCAACAGTTACAAAAAATTACAGCCTTTTTTTTGAAGAAAATTGTACCAATCTCAGTACTTAATTTAGAGGCAGGTATCGGAGTAATCGGAATAGTAGATGGGATTGGCTCTGAATTTCGAAATAATGCTCATTCTTTCCTTTTGCAAAAACGAATACATTTATAGGACTTTTCACAACGTAGAACACAATAAAACAGTTCGAAAGACACGTAAAAAAAACTAGCTCCGTTTTCGCACACGAGAGAAAACAAACGCGTGGACACTTTTAACGTTCACGTTGAAGCTTGAACACTGCCAGAGGCTAAGACTCAATTATCTATAATGACCAGACACATGCTGTTTATATAGCAACCGTTCGGTCGTTAAGATAACTTCTTAGAGATAATCCGAGACCCCCAATTAAACAAATTTCGTGCTATCGCAACTTTATATTTATTTTTTACTTACATCTTTCAATATGACCTGTTTTTCGTTCGGTTCTGTTTGTGAGACCCCCTCGGGTGATTCGGCCTCGTAATTTTCCATCTCATGTTACTATTCGCCCTTTATTTCTGATTACATGACACGCAAAACATGTTTGTTTACATAATGTATTTTTATTATTAGATTTTGCGCAACATAACCTATAATACCGAACAGGTGATATTGTAAGAAGGGTTGCGTTTAAAATTAAAATACGTCCCTGTATATCTAAATTATATATTATTACAAATAGGAATAAAATAAATGAAATTATTATGTCATTTATGGGAAATTAAATGAACATTTTATTGATGTACTGTTCATTTATTTTTGAGTACATAAAGCGTAGCCTGTTGAAATTGGAAATATCATACAACTTTCATTTATACTTCAATATTGAATAGCGATCCAAAAGATACATAATAATGTATTATATATTCAATTTTAATATTTTTTATTCCTAAAAAATGAGAAAATTTATTCAGCTATTTATGAAAAATTAAATAGTTTGTGGCAAATTAAAATATTTTTTCAAATAATATAAATTATAGCAAATATATATATATATATATATATATATATATATATATATATATATAAATTTAATAATTTAATATTTGTTTAATATGTATCAATTTTAAATGGAACAGACTGAATGAATGCATTCGAAATTTTATCTTTTATTATAGATTAAAGTATTTCCTTTTTAAATGAGACATACTATAAATAATTTTATTTACATTAAATACATTTACATTTCCAAATTTATAGAAATATTTGTTAAAATTTAATTACCAAATATTAAATACATAGAAAGAGAGAAATTATATATATATATATATATATATATATATATATATATATATATATATATATATATATATATAAGATTTTACCTACCATATTATAAAATTATTAAAATTATAATTACGTCCGTTTATTTCTCTTACCGAATTTTAAAAATCACGATAAATATAAAAAAAATTTCGTCTCATACACAAAGTAACAGGCAAATTCTGTTACGTAATAATTTCCAAAGAGCAATTTATCAAAAATATGTCCCAATTCCGAAAATATATTTCATTTCTCGTCTACCAATAAACTCCGAATTTTTCGGATAGAAAAACGACCGATTAGATTATTTAATTATGTCTCCATGCGAGTATTTGCTCGTGCGATAGCTATGTCAAGTGTCAATGCGATAACATGCCACAGGGGGTCCCGCAATCTCTGGAAGGTCAAAGTTCCCGAAAACGATTGTTTTCGTGTGAGCGGACAATACAAATATTTTTTCGCCCGTGTTATCATCCAGACCTTGCACTCGTCGAGTGGGAAAAATTTTACACCACAACCCCCCAAGGCTGTTCCAATAATAAACTCAACAAGAACAATCTTAAGATAATTAAATAAGATGTTTTCAACAGTATCGTACTTGAGATTGTTCATATTTTATTCAATGAATTATAGTTACCTCAGTTCTGAAATCCATGGCGATTAATCCACACAAAATCGTTAACACACGGAGCACACGAAATGCAAAGTTGAAAGCTAGGAAAACTTGTAGCGAATAATTAAATTAGTCGGCCGCTTGTGTAAAAGTACTTCTTATCAGTTGGAGGATTTCTTGTTCGAAAACATATTGGCAAATGCCTCGCAGGGGGTATGTCATAAGGTCACGCCAGACTGTTGCCATAGAACAACAATTATTGTGATGTCACGATCTTTGATAACAGATGTGCATGAGAAGCTCTTCAAAGGTCTTGTTTTCGAGATCTACAATCTTTTCGGATCAAGAAAAGAAAAATACTTGGGGTTATTGGGTTAATTTTTTTATTCAGGTACATTAAATTACTAAAAACAATTTGTTAACATTTGTGATAACGGAGAAGCATGAGAAGCTCTCTAATGGTCTTGTTTTCGAGACCTATAATCTTCTCGGATCATGAGTAAATTTTTTTCAGGTACATTAAAAGTGAAGGAAATATAATCTAAATAAAGACTTGTATTAATACAATTGTTATCACAATTAGACAAATAAAGACTGACGCAAGCAAAGAAATAGCTTGTTTTCGAAGATTTGCGAAATTCTCTTGTTGCTCGTGGCATTGATGTCAACTAAATCATCGCATGATTGTGTATAAAAAATTTCAAACGCACAACACTATTTTTAACATTTTAATCAAAACATAACTAAAATTCAATGCAACTGAATTTTTACCAATTAAGTATGGGTCACAAACGGCAAGGATAATTGTAATCAAAGATTCCAAGAATGTTTATTATTAATTCCATTTTCAAATTTATTATTAAAAAAAAAGTGTATCAATGTAGGCTTTTGAAAAACTATTATCGGCTTTGTTTTCTATAATCATGGCACACTTTTATCAGGTAATTACAAAGTCTAATAGTTGCATGTCTGTTGCATGTCTGGCGCATTTCCTGATCGTTTGTTTCGGGAGAATTCAATACATTTTTATGATTTGCTCTTCATAAACGGCTGCGAGGATGAGAAGAGAAAGCAGCTTTCATAGCTTTGGTAACTATTAACCAAAAACGACACAGACTAACCTTAAATAGCGCTAAAATGTTGTTAACTTTTACTTTCTTTTCAGAGGACGGAAAAAGTGTTTACAAACCAACTCATAATTATAACACTAGGTTAACAGGTATTGTTAATAGTTTTCTCTTTAATCAAAATGAAAAACATTGCAACATGTAATTTAATGTGACAGACGTCAAATTATTTCTCCTTGACAATGCGTTAAAAATTTTCAGCGAAGCTCGCGGTCCTGGGTACAACCGGTCACGAGACAGTCGACTCTACGGACAATCTCACGCCTTCTCCATCTCCAATATTACAATTCGAAAACCCAAGTTTCACATCTTCCCCACCGTCGCCTTTATTTCGTAAACGTGAGGGCAGCGAAAGTTCGTGCGACAGCCGAGAATTATTACACAATCCATACAAATATGACATGAGCTCGTTGCCGGATATGCCGAACATGGGGTGGCAGGACCGTTCCTTTTGTCCTGGGCACAGAACGTCATCCCACAGGTTCGGAGCGCTAAGCCGACCATTCGATATCTGGTCAAAATATGCCCGGCATATCATCGCCAGTAGTAAGATCTAAAGTAAATGTTGCTGTTTATAAGTATGGTTCGTTGATATTTTAGCGTTTCTTGCCTTTATTATTTTACCAGTGGTGAACAGCGTGTTCATGAGCTATTTTACTATGAAGGCTGATTTGGAAAAACTGAAGGCTGATAATCAGATATTGCGCGACAAGATAAACAATCTAGAGATCAGCATTAATTTCATTAAACGTAATCATGAGCAAAATCTTAAACGTAACAATAAGTCTGGCGAATTTACAGATGGAACGCACAATGTTAGAGACATGGTGAAGGATGAGATGAGAAGACTGGCGTCCGACCAAACAGGTCGTACAGATTATGCGCTAGAATCCACAGGTCTCTTACTTCGATCTTTTCTACAGACTTGAAACGTTAAATTTTCAGGCGGGTCGATTGTCAGTCTATTGCCAGGGACCGAGAATTATAACAGACCTAAAAATTTGTTTGGGCTATCACTTTGCGAAGGACAAAACGGTCCGAGAGCTATAATTCAAGTATTAAAATGTTTTTATAAATGAATTTTAGCCCCTTCTTTTTATTCGTAGATAGGAACTGCGCCAGGTCAATGTTGGGCTTTCAAAGGGGGAAGTGGAGGTGTAATAATTAAATTGGTGGGACATGTAAACATAGACACTATAAGTCTCGAGCATATTCCCAAATTTATGTCGCCAACCGGGGAAATATCAACAGCACCGAAAGACTTTGTAGTTAGCGTAAGCTTACTGAATTTTTTTTAATTAATTTTATGTAATAATTTGTACCTGATTAGGCTTTGAGAAGTGTAGAGGATGGACAAGGTTCATATTTGGGACAATTCATGTACGATATTAACGGGCCATCGATACAGAATTTCAAAGTGGCAAATTCTTTTCCAGTTGAATATTTGTTGTTCAAGGTGTTATCTAACCAAGGAAGCCCCGAGTTCACTTGCGTTTACAGGTAATGTTAAATTAGTGGCATATGAAAATGTTTATTGTATAAATTACTAGTGTATAGCAATTATAATTAATGTGTAGGTGAGATTGTAGTTTTTAAGATCTATCAATGTCAAGTTTGTATTTCCGTGATGGTTTATTAATGCATTGATAGTTTTATCTTGAGCACGAATAAATTAAGTGATGGATGCAGGGGTCACTGATTACCCTTCAATGTTGACTTGCAAAATATATAAAATTTATTAATTTTTTTTGCATACATTTCAATTTTATTTATTTATAGACTGTTAATGATAAAAAGATGTGCGCAGTTTTGTTTAATTTTTCACTTATGAGGGTCAATTAAATTTATGTTTTGAATTAGTTTTTTTTTAACTGTAAACACAGTTAATTACATACTAACAAAGTTTTTTTAGGTTACGCGTTCATGGTAAATTAGCAACCCCAAGCATTAACTAAAATATTTTATTTAATATGTGATTATACATTTATTATTGTAATATTGTACATGATTTATTGAAATAAAAACGTATTAACCTAAAACTGTGGACGGACTTAATTCATTTATGAACATAACGAAATGACTAGAGTATTAACTTTAACATATTTTTCCACATTGTTTTTAAAATTATCAAAGACGTAAATCGAACAATATTACAAATTGGAAATTATCCAAATCTAACACTGGACGAAACTTGACCTCTTACATAACATTCTACAGTAACAGTGAGAAAATATCAACATCAGCTTGGTAATAAATATATTGCTTCTTTATAAATAACTATCAGTTACGGTGTGAGTACTATCGATTAACATATTGTCATACATTGGTCTATTTCTGCTTCAGCAAATTATTCACTCTGACATTCAATTTTTGCTCGAAATCGAACCCATAGTACTGATTAATCAGTTGCAAATGCTTTCTGCCCTCTTCCCTCGTCTGCAATTAAAAAAAAATCACACATAAAGGAGAACAAAAATGAAACAACTCACTTCCGGATCTTTCATGAGTATGACCGCATATTCGTAGTGCGCAAAAGCAGAAATATGAGCGTCGGGTGCGTCCGGTTGCATATCCATCCTACACTCCAGACATTTTTCAAACGATGTTACGGCACCTTCATGTTCCTCTTTTATCGAGTGACACGACCCCGCTATCAATAATGAAAGCCCCTTCATCGGTTCTTCTGTTTTGTCGCCCACCTTTACCGTTTTGCAATCTACAACAAAAATTCTTACAGATTTATTTTAAATTGAGGTTTGTCAGGTACCATTTATGATTGCGTCAATTGATTCGGATGAACAGCTAGCCAGAGCGTTCCACAAGTAAAGCATTTCGTAGATGAAAAGTCGCCAATAGACCTGATTGATGCTGGCAAGAGTGATCTCCTGTAAGGGACAGTACGTCGCACGTTTCAACAAAAATTCAAACAGCTGATTGTTTTTGTGAACTTTCTTGATGCATTCTACAAAAATCAAAGTTATTTAAATCATGATATTTATCACAACACACCTTTTAATTCGGATAAAATAGGCATATCAGCACCAGGTTCCAGACTCGCACCAGTACACAGAACGGTAATATAACAGTAAAAAGGTTTGGACCATCTGGATGTTTGTTTCATGTACATAAACACGGGTGTAGCTTGAGTAAAATCCAAACGTATTAAATGACACCAACCAACTTCATGTGAAGCTAACAACTTCATTTCTCTTTGTTGTGTTACATTTACCGCCTCTTGGAAACTGAATAACGCTTCATTTATCTCACCCTGCAAACAAAACGATTTCACTTTCAATCCAGAATAGTTTTACAAACAGTACATTGACTCTGTGTGCTCGCCCCCGGAAGAACAGAAAGAAACAAGACCGCCCATACTTCTCTTCGGACTCGGCGATCAATTGCCGAGCTGCAGCAGCTCCCGCTTGTACATTTGTGCCGTCCATGCTATAAAACGGTCGTACTATCGTATGGTACCACAATAATGATAACCTGAAACTTTATCGTGATGCTTCAAATTTTAACCTGTAGTTTAACGTTAATTACGTAGCCAGTGGTGCTCTCATGTCTTGTCCGGTGCGTGCGAATTTTAAACACGTTAGTCCAGCGTTCCTGTCCGAGTTGAAACCCAGGAAGTTGGTCAGTTTTAGGACGGAGGGTGGGAGTAGGGAACAGCCAAGCTGAAGGAGTCCGTAGCCGAAAGACACCGCCGTCATTAACCGTGTAATCGTCTCCTTGTCCATATCCGTCTTTCTTAAAACACCAAATTCTGTTATATTCGAGTGGCGTTTGAGGCGTAACTTTTTACAACTCATTTATACTTACACTTCGTTCGATCCGAAGAGTGTGAGCGATTTGAGATAGGTGAAAGTTACGGAGGATTTAATCGAGTTGTAGCGGTTCCAGAAGCCGTCCCTTTCGTTCTTACTCAGATTACTATTGAAAGACACGGACTTTTTCATGGACGATTGGTATGTTTGAGCTGTTGAATCGGAGGACGGCTTCCGGATTTTATCGTTTAGAATCGCGGATTTCGAGTGAGGGATGTACCCGTTGCATTGGGAGGTGGTCGCGGAAGTTTTGCTGACGCAAGGAGATTCCAAGACGTTTTCTAGGTCATCCGGTATGGGCATTTCGTCCAGGGAATCTGAAAAAACTGCACACACATTCTTTATAGCACCACAGTCAACTTCCACACAACCAACCTGGTAAATTTAACGGTCCGATTTCTTGTTCGTACACGTCTTTGATTTGATTGTAAATCTTTTGGTAGATCTTCCAGGCAGTCCTCAAGGCCCAACCACCCTTGAACATGCCTAAAACGTCGATCATTCACCACAATCAAAAAGCTGGAAAAATTAACACCACCCACCATATGCATCCTTACCGGAAAGATCATTTTGCAAGAAGATTAAAATGCCAAGCAGGACGTTAGAATCTGCCAATATGATTTGATTTTCCCAGTAAGCACTCAGGGATTGGGATTGTGAATTCTGGGCGTAGCCGAATACTCTGGACACGTTTTTCAGCCAGCTAGTGTTGTTAGTGCAGCGTTTTTCCATGTCTTTTAGCACGTTGTTCGCCAGTACTAGTTTTTCGTCCTCGAAACTCATCAGTGCATCCTGTAATTGATTCCTAGACTAGTCTTTTGTTGTTTATACGAAGAAATATTACATATTGATAAGAATGCATAATATAATAAACTTTAATGCAAGTCGAATAGAAAAATTTTGAATAGGATCGGCAACCCAGATTACAGTTTAGTAGCATACGCAGTTATCTAACATAACAAATTTTGGTACAAAACGTCAAAACAATGACATTTTAATGTTTCCAGCATTACTGACCATAAACACGAGATAACAGTATCCGCATCTCATGACAATACTGTCCGGAAACTGGAGGAACAAATTTTCGGCCCGTTGGGCGTCGTTGTTTATCAACAGATTAACTCCTTCGGCCGCCAATTTCCATTCCTCCACACCCCTGGGAGTAGAACTCCCCGAACTTGACGATGCCATATTAAAGAGTTTTGGTGTGGATATTTTTCACGCGCGTCTCATTTTTCCCTTGTTAATCCCCGCAACCAGTTATGCGGGCATTGCGTCTCACTGGAATTTCGCGTTTTACACGACCGAACTTGTGTTGACAGCGTGTCAAACACATTTTCCGAACACGCTTTAATATCGATTTTATACGCCCCTAGTTGTAATGATCAACATTCTTAAAGAAATTTCACTGTTCACTGAATAAAACTCCTATTGATTATAGTTAAAATATTCGTTTATGACTGGTAGGAAACTTAATAAGGGGAGAAATGTCATAGAAACATAAATATTTATATAAATAAATAGACTTTTGAGATTCCCGCTGATTTGTACGCATCTGTGCCAACTCAACGCAAGCTGTCATGTTGACATCTGTTTGAAAATAGGTTAGGATAACTTGAAAATGGATTAATTTAAATAAAAGGTTCGTGATAATGTTATCACGACGTTTACACACCGATCGACAGTTCCGTGAATCAATTGTGCAGCCGTGTTAATCAACCACATCAAATAGATGAATACATGGAACCTAATAGTCTGCGGATGAGCCTACTAGATGAAGAAGAAATGGTTTCGACGAGAGATTGGCGCAGAGCACTTAGATCTCAGCCCGCATATCGGGTGGTAAATAAAACAATACGTGGCCAAACCACTTTTATATCAATTGTTGGTGTTACCGGTTTGTTAATACTCATTTACTTTTATATGAGAAAGGGTGGCACACCATTAAGATCTAGTAGCTACAACTACACCTACCCTTTAACCAGACCAATCAAAACTAGCTCACTGCATACTTTTAAAATAGGTACAACTAGGATTTAATTTATAGAAATTTGTGCACTAACATATTTCATTCTTTTCCAGGTATCATAGCAGATTTGGACACAAATTCTAAAAGTGAGACAGAAAAGAATACGTGGTTTTCCTATTTAAAAACTGGCTACCTCGCATACAATCCCCACACTCACAGGGTGACAATAACATGGGACAAAACAGATCCAATTAGATTAACAAATAATTATGCATTGAAAGGCAGAGGCATGGAATTATCTGAACTGGTTGTTTTCGATGGTAAACTATTAACTTTTGATGATAGAACAGGACTTGTCTATGAAATTGTCAACAATAAAGTCCTGCCTTGGGTACTTTTAATGGATGGTGATGGAAAGTAAGTGTGTTACCCATGTGTTGAAATTAAATATGACATAAAACGTTAATTCACAGAAACGCAAAGGGATTTAAGTCGGAATGGGCGACGGTAAAGAAAGAGATCCTTTACGTCGGATCCATGGGAAAAGAATGGACAACACCGAGCGGCGATTTCGAGAACGCCAATCCCCAGTACATCAAGACAGTAACAACTAAAGGCCAAGTACTCTTTCCCCATTTATTTAATTCATTTTCAAAAATAATCTGTTATGCTCTTTATAGGTCTCTCACATAAACTGGGAGGAAGGTTATAAAAGGATCCGCAGTGTGCTGGGCATCTCGTGGCCAGGCTACATGATTCATGAGAGCGCCGTCTGGTCCCCTGTGCATGAACGCTGGTACTTTTTGCCGCGCAGATGCAGCAATGAGCGCTACAACGAGTCGCTGGACGAGAAACGAGGCTGTTCCGTTTTGATTTCCACCGACGAGGACCTGTATGACGTGCAACAAGTGCCACTGTACACGGAGAGCGCGGCAAAGGGTTTCTCCAGTTTTAAATTCGTGCCGACTTCTAGTGATCATGTGATAGTAGCTTTAAGAACGGTCGAACTGAACGGCAAAACCGGCACGTACATAACTGCTTTCACTGTGAAGGGTGAACTGTTAATGGAGGATTCGTACGTGTCGGATGATAAGTATGAGGGTCTCGAGTTCATTTAGCATTCCCGAAATTTGATTTTAGGTGTAATTAATTTAAATTTTTGTAATATAATTGTATATTTGTACAAGTATTTATAAAAAAAATAATATATTAGAACGGACCGTATCAATACCAATTATCTGTAAATAAACGATTTAAATATTGTTGTTTCTTTAAAATGATCATACATTCATAGTGTGTTACTATTATAAATATTACTATATGTCAGAGTATACTACATTATTTATTTTGTGACTGTACTATCATCATGTTCGTTTACTGTTACAGCACTCGCTTCAGTGATATTTCCTGAATTTGAAATGAAATTCAGATTACAAAGTGTGAATTTCAGACAATCTGAAAAATGTTCTTTTTTGACAATCTCTGATATATCAATATATATTATGTGAAAACACATTAAAAATGGACTACCGAAACTTATTTAATATATTTTTTTCAAAATTTTCATTTATTAAATTTTTCAAAAATAAATATTTAATATTCGAAAAAAGTGTTTTACTTTACGTTTAGAACTTTGAGTCAGTGTACTGTTAAAAAAATTGAAAGATTTTACTTAAATATCATATATTCAGTAATTCTCAAGCCTGCTACGATCGTGGAATGTTCACAATTATTTATTTATTTATTTTATATTTATTATTTTTTTTTTTTTTTCATATTTTGAATATGTTTTATGAATCGATTTATGTTAGGTACGTTATTTAAGCGTTTCGCTAATAGCAATGTTACGAAAAAAATTCGTCGTTAATTCGAATATTTTCCAAAAATTAAAATTAATTAAATATATTTTTAATATTTATATTAAATAAGTCATGTATTTAAAACATGCACATCCATGCAGAACAATTTTTTAAATAATTTAGAATGTAGTTAACAATTGTACGTCGAACAATATTGCTTATAGCAACACTGTAAATAACTTGATATTGTAGATAATGAAATAAATCTTTAGTTTTACTACATTTAAAAATTATTATTTGTTAATAAATAATTACATTTGTTTATAAATATGATCGCCAAAAGAACAATTTAAAAAAGAAATTGGTATACAAATCAAATAACTTAATTTTTCATTATTGTAACAAACCCAAGATATGGATATGGAATATCCCTCATATGTAAGGTATGAAAATGTTATGATTATGTTTAGCATTTCATTGCATTTTAGGTATTCTCTGTAGCGCACGTCGAAAGAAAGAAATCTTTTACTTTTAAACCTATTTTTAAACTAAGTTGAAGCTGATCGTGAATGTTTTCCAATTTTATAAATTAAAACAGGTTCAAAAAGGGAAAATATATATAAAATATTTATAGGTTATAGGTAAAAAGCTTATATAAATGTTTTTTTAAACTGATGTAAACAATATTAAAAGTGCAAAAAACTAGAATCATAAAATAAAAATTTTCCATCTGTCAGTTTTAATATGGAATGTCCCAAACACCCTGTATATCAAATAAAACTCTTTAATTAGGTAATATATTTGATACAAAACGTGTAGTTTTAACAATTTTTTAGTAAAGAACTATATAATATAAATTGTAATTTTTTATTTGATAATACAGTTATTCGATTATATGAGAATTCGGTTATTTGACTGATAGGTTAGTTAGTTACAGGTAGATCTAAGGCAGGCATGAGCCTCGTTATTTGGCTTTGTCCGTTTTGACGTTTCTCGAGAGAAAATGGCTGTGTTAGCAGCTGCCCAACTGCTCGATGAGCTAATGGGGCGCAATAGGAACGTTGCCCCCAATGAACAAATGCACGAGCTCAACTGGGAGGATCCGGAAGTATGAAATAACATAGTCACATATACAGAACGTAATGTAATTGTTAAATATTGTATTTTTCAGTACTGTAAATACTTCATGGTGAAATTCTGTCCGCACGATCTGTTCGTTAATACTAGAGCTGATCTGGGAGCTTGCAGCAAAGTGCATGATGAGGAGGTTCGTAAGTTGTTCCAGCAGGCATCGAGCAGGAATCATCGAAAGCTGCAATATCAGGAGGATTTCTTACGGTTCTGTATTTCTATGATGAATGATGTTGAAAGAAAAATTGTCAAAGGTAAATATCAGGGTGATATTTCATATTAGGTCTATTAATTTAATTTGGTTAGGTAAACAACGGTTGGCATTGAGTGGAAAGTCAGATATACCATCGATCTCGCCAGCACAAAGCCAAAAGAACGAAGAACAGATCAAAATATTGAACGACCGTATCAATGGTCTTGAAATGGAGGCAGAACAGGCGGGAACGGACGGCAATGTTGAACAAGCACAAGGCCTGATGAAACTTTGTGACCAATTGAAAGATGAACGCGACAACCTCAAGCGACAGATTGAGAATGGACAGTGGAACGCGACTGCCGAGCTTGCCGCTGCGCAGGAAAAACAGATGGAGGTGTGCGAGGTGTGTGGGGCGTTTCTCATAGTAGGTGATGCGCAGCAGCGCATTGATGACCATCTAATGGGGAAGCAGCACATGGGTTTCGCTCGATTGAAGACTGCCGTTGACGAGGTAACGGCCGTGGTCAAGCAAGCGAAAGAAGACAAAGGAGGCGGCAGGACTGGCGGTCTCGGTTCGGACGAGGCACGGATGCGCGACAGAGAACGAGAAAAGGAGAGGGAAAGAGATAGGGAGCGAAGGCGAGATCGTGGACGATCAGAGCGGAAGTATGTTACTGATATTGACTAACAAAACTGAACAAACACATTTCAACTGTAACATAAATATTGTAATTTATTTTCAGATCAAAAGAGCGTGAACGGGAGAAGGAGCGTGAGCGCGACAGGAGAGAAAAAGAAAGGTACGAACGAAGGGAAAGGGACTCGCACAGGGATCGATCAAGGGAAAGGAGAGACAGGGAAAGAGACAGGGAGTGCCACAGGGATCGCAGACATCGCTCTGATCGCGAATCCAGTATGTACAACAAACAACATTACGAAACTCTATAAAAACATTATAGCTATATTTACTGTTTTCAGGCAGAAGACACCACCATCATCGTTAATTGTAATAAAAATAGCGCCGGTCCCGCATTTTTGACCAGTAAGCTCTCACCCCCCGCAGGTAGGTGGCTCTCTGGTTTGGCCAGTTTCGGTTTTTTTTTCTAAATCGTTTCAGGTTCACTGCAGGTTAGTGACATAAACAAACCTATTTTCATATAAGTAATGACAGGGTACACTGTACAGTTTTTTTATTTAACATTTTGCCGACTCGACTTGCTTTTAAAGTAACACACACTGCCTCCAAAGAAAATCATTTGCGCTATCGCACATAAATGATTTACTTTTTAGATTAGACACATTTAACTGATTGTGAAAGAAAAAATTTAATGAAAATTACAAAAATAGTGGTATATACTAACAGATACACTAGAGTTTTAAAATAAAAAAAATCGTGGTATATTTAATAGTTTTAGTTGCCGCGATTTTAACATACATAGTTACACATTTTGGGTATTTGGTCAGCTTTTTCACAAAAACAAGATTCTCTTGGGGATTGTTTTGAAGATGTCGATACACTACACTTTTAAAATACAAGAAATCGTGGCAGATTTATTTGCCGCAATTTCAAAAGTGAACACACACAGTTACACATTTTGGGTAGTTGGACAGCTTTTTCACGAAAACAAGATTCTCAGGGGGATTGTTTTGAAGATGTCGATGATATTCCCATATTTTGTTAACTTTTCAGCCTGTGATCTGTGCTCGCTCACACACAAACACAAGTGGCAGTCGCCAGTTTGCCAATATTTATGTTTACTTGCCCAACAAATATGTGCACGAGGTATTTATGACAAAAATCTCTCTGTCTTATCTCAGGAATCCAATTGAAATTGTGTATATGTTTAATTTTGTTGCGTGGCCGGCGATTTACTTTATTTTTTGTTTTGTTATCGTGATCAAGCAAAGTGAAACGTGTTTCAAGCACAATTTAGTTGTGGTGTTTTGGCTTTTTTTCCTGTGCGCCGGCCACTTTGCATTTATAGTTAATTTGTACGAAATGCGAAACATTAACAGAGCGAAAAACAGGTATGACCCACTGAAATCGCCGTGTCACATTTTATCTGCATTTGAATTGAGGTATTTATTCCTTGCAAACTTTCTGAAGGAGCCTTTTGAAAAAATACTTTATCGAATTAACTAGTAAAACAGTTTCAAAATGATAAGTTTTCGAAAGACTCGCTTCTAATAAACCTTTCATCTAATAATAATAAATCCATGAGAACCGCGTGTAGACCGTGAGTGACTGACACCAACGTCTGGATCTTTGCAGTTGGCCAACCGTTATTGAACAGCACACACTCACAGGTGAGAGAACAAAGTCGTGAAAAAATTTACGAAAGTGGGACGGCGGCGCTGTCCGAAGCCCTCGGATCCAGGATGACACTAATTCGCGCACTCCGGTTACAGTTTAAGAAGCAAAAAGGTGACTAGTTGAATTTTTCGTTTCCATGTCCTAACAATTGTCAAAATTAAGGTTCTAGGCTTGGACTTTAAGAATTGCTTGGAGGGGAAACCTAAAATTTGACTTTTATTATTATTGATTTGTATAGTATATAGCGTATAAAGTTAGGTGTACGTAATTTTTTAGTTGTTCACTAAAATTTGTATGAAAATAAATTATTCATAGTATTTGGTGTTTTATTTAAACATTCTTAATTTTAAATTTTCATTGAACTATGTCTAAATTCTTTTAAATTAATAAGCTTTATTTAAAGAACATAAAATGATCATGAATAACCAGACGTCTCCACTCGTTCTTTAAACAAGATTTATATAATGGAACGAACTACATTGTAATTATAAGTTCTGTAATTTTTCTCCTAAAGGGTAAAAGAAACAAGTGCAATATTTTATTTAGAGAGTATTTTCATTTGAACTTTTTGACTAGAATTTTATAATAAAATTTATTCAAAGATTATTAAGACAGAATTGTTGGTAATATTTTATTCCTGTCATGTTCATTTTGTATAATAAATGAGTTGACAATTTCAAATGTCAATAATACAGATGTCAACAAGTATGTGTTTATAAATACTCCTCTCATCCATTCAATCTTGGTAATGTCAAGAACTGTTTCTCCAGGTAAAAACCATTAACATATATCCTATTAATGCCACATTTGTACTGTAAAGTATTGTTTATATTCCCCAATTATTTCTACATATTTCATCGTCATTTCTTTCTCATTCTCAGCTCGTGTAACAAGAATGCCTTTAAATTGCCGTCCGTGATCTTCTCGTTGATTTCCTTTATGGCCTGTTCTCCCCCATCCTTGTAATACTCAATTAGTTCCTCTGCATAGTCTAGCCAAACGCAATTAGGGCACCCGGACATGCAACAAGTCGTAGGCGGTTCAGGTGGAGAGTTTTTGTTCTTACGTTTGATCTCTTCTTCTTTAACAATAGGTCTGTTTTTATCCTGCTCTTTTGGTCGTTCACCTTTGCACATCAAACGAATTATGCCACGGCGTGTTTTTGCTGTAACATTAATCGATTAATCATAGTTGAACTATGTGAAAGTTGCCCCGTAGGTTTACCCTTGCGTAATATGGATAACATTTAATTAAGGAAAGCCTGCAGGAATTAGCAAATACTACCAACGACATGGATGTCAAAGTCCGCCGCATTTCACCTACCGACCATTCGAACTACATATTCAAGAGACAAATTTTCTGCCGCCTGTTAACCGTTTGAAGTGGTCCAGATGTTGAATCGCATCTGCCTCACGTCTCCCCGCGACAGAGCGACAACAAAAAAAAATCACTCAAGTGCTTTCCTTGCGTTCCCGAAATAAATCGGCTTTGAAGACTGGTTTCTTCAGATTCGTGTCGGTGGTAGGTGCAAATGCACGCGCAACTTTCAACAAACAATGTTCAAAGCACTGTTGCCTTGGAAACACAGGCACAACAAAACAAAGGTTATGGCCGCTGAAACACCAATGGAACAGGGTACGTTTGAATATTGCACCATTTTAATCCGTGCGAAAATTACGGGAAGAGTTTTTACGTGTGTGAGTTTATTCCTGCTGTGTTGCGTCAGTGTTGCTTCCTGCCGGAGGCCGGATTCGTGATGGTGTCTTGCATATGGTACACCCACAGGTTTCGCGGTGTTTCCGATGTGTTTTGGGGCACGCGATAAAATTAGACGGGCTATTAATAATGCCCGTTTCCCGTGTCTTGTCGCGCGCCCCGGAAACCGGCGCGTTACACAAATAAAACCGTCCGAGAAAGAGATCTTGATACATCGATAATGCCGATGGATACGGACTAGAACCAGTTCTACTGAATTGGATTCGTCCCACTAATTTCTTAAAAGATCAATGTAAACATTAGTTTTTATTTATATAAAATATGCGCGCAGATTTTAGTGTTTTGCGCGACGAGCGCTCGTGATGGTTATCCTATTAATTGGTCAAACAAATATATTAGTATGTCTAGAGGTAAATATCAATATATTGTTTAAACAAATTAATTCTTATGTAAACTGACCTTGTAAATCTTTTAAGTGGTCAGTGAATATTAATGCACTTGCTGATCCGCGTAACGCGCTTCATTCTTATTACTATAATTGTTATTTATGCTCAGGATACTTAGTGATTTTATTGCTCTGGTGTATTATTCGATCGGGGAAATTGGTACGTTTTATTATTTGTTGTTAAATTAACGTAAAATTTACCCCAAATCCATTTTTTGTCTTGCATGCTAATTTTCTGTAGGTGTGATGTCATTTGAAGATTATACATTGCTCATATGCGGCTAACAAGTGGGTGTTTATTGTTTTCAACTATGTTGATATTTCTCAGATTTTGCAAGTAAATTGTTTTAATCTAACAAACACGGTTTTTTTCAAATGATTTTTATCTATAATTCATTTATCTAATTAATTATTAATAATTGTTTTAAAATATTAAGTGGTAATTATTAATTAAAGCACTTAATATTAATTATCATTATATTGCAAACAAAATTAAAGTGTGATTGAAAAATGATCAGAATAATTATAGTTACATGTAATACATGGTTTAGTTATTATATGTAGTCTATTACAGTTGTTGACACACTTTGTAAATATTATACACAAATATATTCTAATTCAGTAAACAAATCTTATCACTTTTTTGAAGGTATATGTTCCTTTATTCATTGTTAAAACAGCACATTATAGCTTACAATAATTTTGCAAATATTTCAGAGGTAATAAGCCAACAAGAATGCCTGGTGCCATGCCAGACGTGCGGCCGCACATTCCTCCCGGTTCCGTTGCGGAAACACGAGCGTGTCTGCCAGAAGAACGCGACTCGTAAACGTAAACCCTTTAATTCGTTACGTCAGCGCATCGAGGGCACCGATCTAGCTGTCTTCCACATGAATCAAGTAACTTTTTATATAATTTCTTAATCGGTTCAATTGTTAATTTATACGTTTAATTGAGGTGCTTAAGCCGTCGTTGTGTCAGCCACCGCCGCCTGAACGGCCAGAACCGAAATCCAAGCCGAGCCGTTGGAAGGAGAAGCACCAGGAGCTGGTGAATGCGATCAGAGCGGCGAGGGGAGCGCCAGTCGACACTCCGACCAAGAAGACTTCGTCGATGCTCGGCGTGGGGAATGAACGATGTCCGTCGTGTGACCGGCAGTTTGGGCCAAAAGCGTTTGATCGGCATGTCGAGTGGTGCAAGGAGCATAAAGCGAGGCTGCAAAGAACGCCAGTCAGCAATCAGTTGGCGAAGGAGCGGCTTGAGGCGCGCACCAAATACAGAGTACCACCGCTCAGCAAATCCAAACGGACAGTCAGGGAGAAGTACAGCAATGTTACACCGGGTAAACATCAAACTGAACAATTTGTTACATAATAACTGTTGAAGTCGTTTAATTAGATAAAGAAGTGTTGGCCTCGCCGACGAATGTTAAGAGTTACTCGACGACCAACTTGCAGCGGACCCAAAGCTTGAGAAAACCAAATTCGATCACCAACATCAGGAAGAAACCCGAGCCGAAGCTCAAGCTTGAATTGTCATCCATCACTTCCGATAAAAACTCCCCGTATACGGCGTCGCCCACCCCGAAAATTATGTCGGAGTCGGTGAGAAGGTTGGTATAGTCACACCACGAGGTTGTAGGGAGAAAGGAATGTGTCAGGGACAGGAATGTTAACAGTTTGACGGATCATGCTTTTGTGTTCCGTTCTCCCCGCAATTTCTCGGTGGATTCAGTAAATTACCTCATGATTCCTAACCTCCCCTGTCGTTTCCTTTGTCCCTAGAACCCCCCGCCAAAAGAAATACAACTTTTATACACCCAAAATTAATTCGGAAGACGTGAACAACGAAATTCTCGATATAACGGTATCGCAATTGTGTTTGGGTGGGTCGAACAAAAAAATGGTAACATGGAAAGACTCGTTTCCGAACGCATTTAAACCAAAGAATAATATAATTCAGTATAGACAGAGAAGGACGCTCAGTCCTTTAAAAACTTTACCGGTAATAGAAGACGTAAAATTTTTTAATGAAAAACAGTCACCTAAGAAAATTTATTCCGAAAAGCAACCGGATGCAAAAGATAACTTTCAAAAGCAACAACCCGTTATTAAAATGCAATCGGATAAACAGGATGTAAAAATGTTTTCTCATAAGTTACTACCCGAAATGAAAATTGTCGCGGAAAAACATCCAGTTAAGAAAAAGATTTCAACTAAGCATCCAAAAAAAATTGAAGCCAGCAATTTACAATTGGATTTGGGGGATGATAAAACCAAGAAATTGGATCAGAGAGCGAAAATTTTAGTCGGGAGGTACAAGCAAAGGAATGCGGTCAACAAAATCGAAGTCGACGATTTACTTGAACCAATAGCGGATAAAAGTCCGTTTAAAAATGATCAAGAAAAAATTGAGTCGATAGTTTTTAAAATGCAAAATCATAAAAATAAAACCGAACTGAACCGTCAAGAGAATATTGAGGAAGTTAAACCGACATTTCCAGAAAAAAATCAAAATAAAATTATTACGTTTGCAGAAAGTAGTGCGTTAACTAACAAACAAGATACATTAGATACAATAACGACAGTAAATCCGAAAATATCCGACGCAACATTTGTGGAAACGCAATTTCCAAAACCAATCAAGATCGATGTTATAGAAAACAAGGTGATAAAAAGAAACGCTGACCGGATAGCGCGTTTGCATAAAATCCTGGACGAGAAAACAAAACATGAGTTTCACAAGAGACGATCGAAAATAGCTAGATTCGTGCAGGAAATTCCGCCAGCTCCGGTCGCCTCCCCAGACACTCCGCGATTCCTCAACACGTCCGAGTCCTCCGGTCAAGTATCTCGCGTAGACATCACCATTTCGGGTGATTTGAAAGTGAAACCCCAGTCGTCCGCTTCATTTTGCGGCTCGTTGTCTCCTAGGACGCTCATGAACGAGGCGGCCGAGGTACCCATAACCGCTTTCAAAGGAGGCGGACCATCGGACTACGATACGATGACGAGGCAGGATAAGAAATTGTATGGTAAGCTACTAAAAATGTGCGACAAGTCGAAATATGAAGAGAACACGCAGTCAGATATCACCATAACCGATTACAGCGACAACTCATGCGACAGCTTGTTGCAAACATTCGCCAAGATGAAAATGGACGCGGAGGCGAAAATGGGACCGAAAATTCCAGAGGAGGGGGAGGAGGAGGAGGAGGAGGAGGAAGAAGATGAAGATGCCGATAAAGACAAAAATTTTGAGTTAAACAGTGTCGCCCGTATAGACTCTGATATGGACAGTCAGCGGCACAACTCGCTCTCAAACTGGTTTAAATCTCTAACGAATCTTGAGGACGATTTCGAGGAGATACACGATATGAAATCGCCGCACGTCGACGACAAAACAGAAACGAGACAAGATAGCGGGAGACCACGATTAATACGTTTTAGATCACAATCTAGTCCGATATGGAGTTCCATAACGTTAATCAGATGGAACTCCGACTCCGATTTGTTTCGAAAGAACACTTCGCATTCAAGGTTGTCGACCCAATCGGATTATGACATGCACACACGCAGTTCCTCCACCCTCAAAGCCAACGACACGAAGAGCTTGGTGTCGCTGTTCCAAAACGAAGAAACATTCGAGACGGAAAGTTTGCAATCTTGCAACAGTTCCAAAGACATAGCGAACGACACTAACTCATGCATTAGCAAATCGCACAGTTCCGTCACGACCATACAGCACAGTAAATCGCTACCTGTTTATCTAAACACCGAAGTTTACAAGAAATCGGAGTGTTCCACCACCGAACAGTCCCGGGTCAGTTCCGACAAATTAAAACTGGTGTCGTCCGAAGAGCCGATGATGCGGAACCTAAGCAGTACTATGGACGAGGTGGAGGAAGTGGAGGAGCTGGATGAAGAGGAAGTTTATGTAGATGAGGAGGAGGCGTATATTGACGAAGAAGAGATTGAGGTGGTAGAAACGGAAACTGATTTTGGGAAACCGTTCGAGGAATGTGAGGAGGAATACATGGTGCCGAAGAAGCGGCGGAAGCTCAATCCGAATGATGAAAGCTTTAAAGATATTTTTGCGTCCTTGAAACATTTAGCGGAGAAAGAAATGGATATAAAGAAAGCTGTAGAAGTGGTTGAGGACCTTCAGCCATCTGTGGCAATGAGTAACGAAGGTGTGACCTGTTATATGGTTGAAGAATTTGGTGATGGACCAACAATAGAGGCCAGAAGAGAAGTCGAAAGGTTAGCGAACAAATCGCCTATTCGAGAACCGTGGAACATTCGCAGCACAAGTGCTCCACTTCCAAGGGTTAAACACACAATACCCGGTATTCCGGCGTATGATGCCACCGATTTATGTAATGACTCGTCCTCAAATGCCTCGACGATATCGCCCCGTCTCCTTGAAACACTCGCCGAGGTTCTCGACAAGAACCTGGAAGTGGATGCTAACCAACAGACTGTCGTTATAACCGTTGCTCAATGTCGCAAACTTGTCGAAATGGACAAGAAGAAGCTACTTTCTGTGGTGGAAAAACAATACGGAGAGAAAAAGGAGGCGGAAAAATTATTATCGGGTAGATCTACGAAGGAAGAAAGCAAGAAAGACGTTGTTAACAATGATATAAGCGCGTGTTTCAAGGATTATAAAACAGATGAGAAGAGGTAACAGGTTAAAGTCAATGTGTTAGTTTCAATTATTAAGTGTTTAAATTTGTACTCCCCGACAACACTTCACCTTGTACACAAAACCGACCACTCAATTAGTCAGAAATCGAGCGACTGAAAGGCACACACACTCATTTAAGACAGTCAATCGAATTTCGCATATTAATCGACCGAATGTCCCCCAAAAACGGTATCAATGTTAACAATCGTGCGGCGCGTTTTAAACGCGCGAGCCACCACCATATATGGAAGTCGGTCGCGTAGGCTAATCCACAATAAAAACTTGCACTCGTACCCTTGACTCGTGGCGATTTTAGACGCGGCCAGTAAAAAAATAATACACGTATGTTGCCGGCATTGCTGCCCGCTTTTTCAGTCTAGTCCCGTTGGCGGCGTAACTATGACCGAAATCCTGTGAGTGTCTGCGTTGGTCTCATCCTGTATTGTCACATCTCTTGTTGTTGCGTTATGAAAGGTGGTTGTTTGTGTTCTAGCACCGCATCATCCGAGGCTTACGACCCGTTCGAATCGGCCCAACGCCAATTCCTGGAACTGCTCGAGGGCGACGAACCGATGCGCCCTTTCAAACCGACTCTGGAACCGATCCAGCATAAACGGCCCAAGGCCCGTTCCGCGGACAATAGTAAACGTACGTCGGTCATCGAACCGCCGTGCAGCTTCCAGGACTCGCTTGAGTCCGTAAACGATGACTTCGAATTACTAGAGAACCTGATGAATCAGGACGACTTACAGGGTTTTTTTTCACACGGCAAAAACAACAACGAGGACAGTATGTCGTTAGGCGACTTCTTGAACGGTAGGAAGTATAGCGATGACATGTCTTCCATTGATCCTAGTTTGATCAACGAGAACGACAACCTGTCCATTCCCGATCACCTCAAGGTCGACGATCTATCACCCACCAACACCAATGACACGGACATCACCATACGCAACGAGGACACCGTCAATAACCTAAACAACAACAAATCAAAACACACAACACCGTCAAAAACGTTAAAGACCGTAAAACCGGTGATTAAAAGATCCGTTTCGCTGATCAATCGTAACGAGTCCCAGCGCGAAAAGATTAAAGTGTCGAGCGCTGGCGGCATTAAATCGGGCTTGTCGTGCGGGCAACGGTTGTCGCCCAATGCGAAAATAAATAGTAAATCTAATTGCAGTGTGTATATGAGCGGTGGTGATGGTAAGAAAAAAGGTTTGCCCACCCTCAAGAAAACTACGTTCGAAGCTTCGCCGAAACCATCGCTGAAAACTAAGGCGGACGTCGATCACTACTTTAATGAGAAGGCGCGAATGAATTCTGAGAAAGAGGTAAATACATAGTACTACAAGAGAAAATATCGAAAATACTTTTCAAGTGACCCTAAGGTAGATTATCTATGTGTCTAGTCGAATACAACCTAAAGTTATGTTTTAAATTGTTGTAACACTCCAAAAATTTAAAATTTTCAAGTTATCAGAAAAAAGGGTTAATGTTGTACTGGAGTTTCAAAAGAAATTTAATTTTAATAAAATGGAAGTTGGAAATTCATGTATAAAAATTGATAAAAAAAACAATAAGATTTTCTAATTTATTCAGTTATTTCTTTTTTTTTTTTTTTTTTTGAAATCCTGCGATAACAATGTGATAACTTCAGCTTTTATTCAATAAAAGATATATAAAAAATGTATCTGTACCGAAAAACGCAAAGAAATTTAAAGTTAAAATCCGTTAAAAAATGGCCAAGTTACTTACGATGTGACCTAAAAACAGGTTTTGGGGATGTTACAATAAATCTATAACTTATCATGGGTCACCAGAAAGGTAAAAAAATCACTGTAGCCTTGTGAAATTAGTGAACAAATATTGTATATAGGCAGCAAAAATGGAGGAGCAATTGACTGCGGGCAACTTATTTTCGGTGGACGACGAGATGTTCGAGGAATTCATGAAGTACGAGGCGGAGTACAGGAGAGAGAAGGAACAGCAGAAGAACAATACCAAGAAAGTGAAACCAAAGGTGGTGGACAACTTTGGAATATTAACGGGCAGTGAGGATGAGCAAACTTTCCCTCAAATCAACAACAACGTGCCCAACGATTCAGCGTACGGGAGGTAACAGTTTTAATCTGATTAAATATTATCAGTGGAAAAAAAATATTGTTTGTGATAGTTTACAGAGGAAGACTCCGAAGCAGGGCAACAAGACGCCGAAACTGTCACCATTGGAGCAGCACCGCGCAGACAGTTGCAGCTCGAGCGGCTCGGAGCAGAGTGCGAATTCACCGGCACCTCTTCCGGCGGTTAATGGGAGGATGTCGACGGAACCGTCGCCAGTACAACGCCTCTCCAAGTTTTGTCACGAGTGCGGCAACAGGTATCCGGTGACGACGGCCAAATTCTGCGTCGAGTGTGGCGTCAAGAGGCTCGTGCTGTGAAGAAGAGCTACTGTGCACAATTTTTTCAACCACTTGTCCGCGTTTACATTTTATTTATACAGTTTTTTGTGAAATCTGCTCTTTACGACAAAACACACACATTTTACTGCATAATGTATTAAACAAATTAACTAATGTAAGATATGTACTTAAAAAGTATTTTATTAACAGGATTTTTTGTTGTAAGGTCTAGTGCAATTTTTACGCCCGAAACCAAAGCGCATTTTGTGTTATTTTATTTGTTTTTTTTGTATTTCGTACTTATTTTATACATTGGAATTTTAATATATAAAAACTGGGGAATGTCTGGTACCTTTTCTTATTGAATATTGTATTTAATTTATTGCATTTAGTTGTTACCATTCCAGGATTTTTACTTAGTAAAGTTTTTAGAAACGTTTTAACGACATTGCTGATTAACAAGACTGAACCATGTTTTTAGTTTGTTATTAACTTTTTAATTAAACAATATATAAATTAAATAAAGAGTTTTATTATACCTCTTTAATGATTATTTTATTAAATATATATTTTATTTTTATTCGGACAAAAACTGAACAGAAGAATAAAAATTTTAGTTGTTACCAAGGAAAACATAATATTGTATTATATAACATATATAATGATATAACTACAATGAAGTAGACACAATTTAACTGTTTATTTGACCTGCAAGGCGCAAGGTGAAGGCAATTCACAAAAATTGATATAAATTCCTAGAAAACACGAGATGCTTACGTCTGCGCTTTAAATTCTTAGTAAGAACTTTTTTGTTGTGTAACTACTGCAACTCCAATAACCCAGTGCCCGTGAATCAACCAATTTATTAAAGACATTGACCCTGACCACATAATAAAATGAACAATTACCGTTGCACATGTTAACCGCTAATTACGCTAAAAATTTTTTCCATAGACGAACGAACGTGTTTATTCACTGACTTCAAAAAAAGGCGATAATGTTTTCGCAACAGTTTAATCAGCCAATTAATCGTCGCGACTTTGGACTGGAGGATTCCCGCGCGTCGCAATTCAAAATCGATGTCATGTGGTCTGTCTGGTATGCCGCACGGCGCCCTTCCACAACTAATGACAGACTGAACGTTTGGTTGACACAAAAACAACCCGGATACGTTACGCCACTTCAAAATCTGACAGCATGAGTGCCATCCTTAAACTCAACTCGGCGCTCACCAGACACATATTGAAAAATGTCGCACAGGTAAATTAAATCACCTTCGCATGTGTTAACCTAAAAAAAAAATATCTGTTACATAACGACATTTTGCACGCTCAATTGCATAATTGGCTTTTTAGACTAGCGTGAACCCGGCGGCCTCCCGTACCCTGCACGTCCAGGTGGACAGGAAGAACGCGAAGGTGTCGGATAATGTGTCAAAAGTGTACCCCATTGTCGATCACACGTACGACGCCGTGGTCGTCGGTGCTGGAGGCGCGGGACTGCGCGCCGCTTTCGGCCTTGTCGCCGAGGGCTTTAAGACTGCCGTCATCACCAAACTGTTTCCTACCAGATCTCATACCGTCGCTGCCCAGGGAGGCATCAATGCTGCACTTGGTATGGCAATGACAACTTCATTGTTACCTTCCTTATGTTGCATTTGTATTGTATTTTAGGTAACATGGAGGATGACCAGTGGCAGTGGCACATGTACGACACTGTCAAAGGTTCTGATTGGTTAGGTGATCAAGATGCTATTCATTATATGACTAGAGAGGCCCCAAAAGCTGTTATTGAACTAGAAAATTATGGTATGCCCTTTTCTAGAACTCCTGAGGGTAAAATCTATCAGAGAGCTTTTGGTGGACAGTCTTTAAAGTTTGGCAAAGGAGGACAGGCGCATAGATGTTGTTGTGTGGCCGACAGAACTGGACATAGTCTTTTACACACTCTTTATGGACAATCTTTAAGGTTTTCATAAGTTAATATATATAAATCTGTTGGAGACTGACTAAAAAATGTTTGCAGATATGACTGTAATTATTTTGTGGAATATTTTGCGTTGGATTTAATTATGGAGGGTGGTGAATGTAAAGGTGTTATTGCTCTTTGTCTAGAGGATGGAACTTTGCACAGATTCAAGGCTAAAAATACTGTAAGTGTTGCTTATTTTGTTACGAAACAATTGTGCATAAAAACAAGAACATTATTAGTGATAAAGTTCTATTTGTTTATTTTTTCAACATGATTCTTAGAATGCTTAAATTTTTCTGTGAATAGGATTTTAGTATGTTGATAAAGTGAGATATTTGGAACATATGTTTCATAACAACTGATAAATACGCAAATTGTTTTTTATTCGCGTGCCTAATTAAATGCTCAATTATAATCACTAAGCAGATTGTTAAAAATATTCATTATGGACTAAAAATTTTACATTTCGCCGTTTCCTTATCTTGCTCTGGGTATACTTTAAAATTTATCATTTTAATCATCATTTTAACATAGCTATTTTTATTTATAATAAAAAATACATCATTTATATTATATATAATTAAATATTAATCAGATATTTTAAAATTAGACTGATTAATGCATTTACATAGTATTTTATATATTAAATTAGTTATAAATATATTTTAAAATTAATTAATTTACACTGATTTAAATCATAATATATAATAATAATTAAAATTAAGTAATTAACAGAGATTTTAGAATTATAGACCAGGGGTGGCCAAGCTGCTTGATAGTCCGAGCCATTTTTCAAAATTTGAAATGTTTCGCGAGACGCAATTAAATACGTATTTAAAAGGTATGCAAAAAAAGTATTAAAAAATTTGTTTATAGAAATTATATTTATTGAAAACATATAAATAAAAGTACAAAATATGTGTATTGAATTTAAATATTAAAAATTAAACACGTTTATTTTACTTCTCTTGATAATTCTGGAATGAAAAGTGAACTCGGGTACATTTATCTAGAGCCACAAATAACCCTTCAAAGAGCCGCAGTTTATTAGTACGACTTACCGAATCTTGAAAGATTAAATTCTACTCCATTCGTTTCGATCAGATGAAAAATAATTGAATTATGTTTAATGAAAATTTACGTTCATACATTTTTAAGGATATTTTGTCGTTTTTGTATTTTATTACGGTTTTCCAAAAAATATTTCGAATATTCTAACGTTAATCATTAGTTTATTCAAATTACAAACATTGGAAATTTAAAAATGTTACGAATCCTTTTAAAGAGCTTCGCCATTTATGTTTTTTGGCCTTCGAAATTCTTTGTTTTTAATTAAACTACTTTTTTAATATTGGTATTGAATAATCAAATTAATTGAAAGGGGTTAAGGCTTTCTTGACCATTGTTTGAGTGGCTATGTAGATAATTGGATAATAATGAATATTTAAAAATAGTAAATATTAGAAATTTGAGATTTGACTTGTCGGTTTTCATACAACTGAATTGTATATTTACAACCTATGTAATTTGGAATAATCTTTTCTCTTTTCAAAATGCATTAATTATTTTCTATTGAAATTTTTTAATGTTAAATGTCATTAAAAATATATTTTTCATCGTTCTAATATTTATTTCAAATATATTCAATACTGGAAGACTTTTATATCAATTTCTTAACAACACTCAAATCTATCCGAAAATTTGACACTTTACAGCAAAATCCATCATTAAAATGATATGAATGGATAAGGATAAGGATGCATAAAATACCACACTACTCATTTACACAATCAACACAATAGAAATATCCGTGAAATTTAATGAAAAATGGCAGGCCGGTCTTGTTCTCATCTAAAGCATACAACTGTGACTATTACTTTACGTATTTAGTTATAGATCTCAGATCTCGGTAATTTATCATATATAGCGTAAATTGGGAAAAGGTGTATTTATAACTTTCTTTTCAATAAATGGATCTTGGCATTATATTTACCATGATGTGGTATATGGATTATGTAATAAAGATATTTATAGGTTTTGGCGACTGGTGGCTACGGCAGAGCGTACTTCTCGTGTACCTCGGCCCATACTTGCACCGGTGATGGTACCGCGATGGTGGCAAGGGCGGGCCTGCCCTGCCAAGATTTAGAGTTTGTGCAATTCCACCCTACCGGCATTTATGGTGCCGGCTGTCTTATCACCGAGGGCTGTCGTGGCGAAGGAGGCTACCTCATCAATTCCCAGGGCGAACGGTAATCCAAAATACATCTTTCGTTACCCATGCATTATTGTTTATAATGTAACTTGTTGTAGTTTCATGGAGAGATACGCACCGGTGGCGAAAGACTTGGCTTCGAGAGACGTCGTGTCAAGGAGTATGACTATCGAAATACGGGAGGGTCGCGGTTGCGGTCCCGAAAAAGACCACGTGTACCTGCAGTTGCACCATTTGCCGGCCGAACAGCTGCACCAACGTCTGCCTGGAATCTCGGAAACGGCGATGATCTTTGCTGGCGTGGACGTTACTCGTGAACCCATTCCCGTCTTGCCGACCGTCCACTACAACATGGGCGGCGTTCCAACCAATTATAAAGGACAAGTGCTTACGACTGAAAACGACAAGGACAAGGTGGTGAAGGGATTGTACGCTTGCGGCGAGGCCGCTTCCTCCTCCGTGCACGGAGCCAACAGGTTGGGCGCTAACTCTCTGCTCGATTTGGTTGTGTTTGGTAGAGCATGCGCTCTTACTATTGCTGAGGAGAACAAGCCAGGCGAGAAGATCGGCGATATCTCGCCGGTATGAGATGTATTTTCTTACTTTTGGTATCTTTTAATAATAATTTGTTATTACAGAATGCAGGAGAGGCGACTGTCGCCAACTTGGACTGGTGCCGCTATGCCAAAGGTCAAATTTCAACTGCAGATTTACGTCTCAAAATGCAAAAGACGATGCAAACGCACGCTGCTGTGTTCCGTACCGAGGAAACGCTCAAAGAAGGAGTCAATCTGATGAGCGGCTTGTACAAGGACTTGGAGAACGTTAAAGTCTCGGATAGTGGCATGATCTGGAACTCCGATTTGGTAGAGACCTTGGAATTGCAGAACTTGATGATCAACGCGTGCATGACTATCGTAGGCGCCGAGAACAGAAAGGAGTCGAGAGGGGCGCACGCCAGGGAGGATTACAAGGTCAGGATCGACGAGTACGACTACAGCAAGCCAATCGAAGGACAACAGAAGAAACCCATGAACGAACATTGGAGAAAACATACTTTGACAACGATCGAACCGGATACTGGCAAAGTCAATATCAGATATAGGGCGGTTATCGACGAGACGTTGGACTCGAAGGAATGCACCACCGTGCCTCCGGCTATCCGGTCTTATTAAGCGAACGAGGTTGTTTACATGGTTACCAGGATTTTTTACGCGAATTGTTCGGCCGTCTTTAGGCGAGGTGGTAAATGAAAGTATTTTTTTCATCTGTAGAATAGAATGTAACTTATTCGTCATGTATTTCAAGTTGAGTATTTTTTTTTTAGTTTTAAAATGTTATTTTCGGAACTGATGGTTTTGAATAAAATTATTTACTGTATTATGGTGTTTCATTTAGTTACAAAAATGAAGATTTCTTATAAAATTTGAAAATTGTAAAAATAAACATTCCTATTACTTTAAAAAATATAAAAACGACATATCTTATAGAATTTGATAAAATATAGGTATAGATTTGAAAATGAATCAAGAGTTACGATTTTTACACAATTTTAAGTTTGTAAAACTAAAAATTTCCTTTGAAATTGAAAATTATAAAAAATAAAATTTAATTATCTTATAAGATTGAATGAATGAATATAATGATGAATATATATTTCTTATAAGACTACCTTGAAAAATTCTCAAAAATTTATAACATTGAAAAATTATGTGCAGTGTGTGGTAAGCTAAAGGTCAAAGATCTGTTTTGACAGTATAAATAAGTAACTACTAATCTTTAGTAGATAAAAATGAACAGGAATATATTAAAGTTGCCTCAGGTTATTAATAATAAATAGTAAATTATGGTCTGTAATTATTTATATTTTTAGGCACTTTTCACAGTGAAAAGATTTAATTCTTCAGTTTTAACTAAAGTACAAATAAACGATGGTGTCAAAGAAATCACAATGTGTCATCAAAAAACAAGGTAAGTAGATAATATATTCAATAGTTATATTAATAATTCTCTTCCTTTAGAAATTCTCTATCGCTATCCATGATGCAAAACCTCCTGGAAAACATTTCCTCAGAAAATGATAATAAAATGCTTAGAGCGATAATTATTACTGCAGAAGGACCAATTTTCTCTGCTGGTCACAATTTGAAAGAACTGGTAAGTGACTTACAGATGTCACTGAAAAATAAAGCATACCATACACTTTTCTGATCCGTATTTAAAAAGAAAGATTTACAGCCAAAATATAGGTGTCTCACATTTCATTAGAATACTTCGAGTGTGTTGAACACGAAAAACATCTATTTTTTTTTGTATTTAGACAATATACATTGGACATCAATAGGAAGGTTACGCATCTATTTGTTCAAATTAAAAATAGTTGTCAATTTTTTAATATTTTCGTTATTTAAATTAATTTTTTCAATAACAAATAATTTTAAAACCCCAAGTTTTACATTTTTTAATCTAATAGTTTAATTAATTACAAACATTAGTTGGAAAGAAAATAATTAATATACATATTTGGTAAATTTCTACAGTACGAAAAGAGTTTGGCCCATCTGAATCCTGAAAGAGACATCATATACAATAGAGACAGTAAGTCTCCCACTATGGAGCAGACTTCTACTGTCTCTGTCATGCTTGATGTCTCTCTCTAAATTTAGACGGGTCTAACACTTTTCCTACTGTATAATATTCATTCATTTGAATTGTGTACATTAATAAACAGTGACGAAATATTCTCTATAATTTGAAAAACATTGAATAGATACATAAAAATTTTCTTTAGACCTGAACCTGAAATTGTAATGTTAATGAATTTTGTAAATGTTTGTGTGAGGCATTCCAGAAAGTTTTTCATTTTTTTGTGAAATTTTTGTCCCAATTACGTCCAAAATATTAACATATTGCATATATTAACATATACCGTGATAATCAGGAATTATCGGGCCCCGATTTGTAAATTGTGTATTCAATTTACTTTTTATAGTTTTGTATTGTAACATATTAAGGAGTTGCCTTGCTGATAGTTATCTGAAAAAAAGTGGTCGTAAAAATAATAAAAACTGAAGCTTTCAAAACTGGCTACGCTTAACCTTAGCTATTGAAAAGAAAAATAAAACAAAAAATATAGTTAAAAATCAGTTGATAATTGGTTGTGTTATCCATGCGACTAGTATGAAGAGAGTCGTTTTGAGAAAAACATGAGATAGTTATCTCTGTTCTGGATCTCCTCTATATATTCAGTGGTCTTCATCTTTTCCAATTTCAAGTCTCTTACGCGATTGATTTAGGTATTCGATATATTATATTCTAAAACCTATACATTAGCAAGGGACTGAGAGATGATAGTCTAGGTAGAACAAAAATGAAACTAAAATGATTGTATTTTTAAAGTTATACACTTCACTAAATTAATTTTGTTAATTCTAAGCCAAAAATGTTTAATTTTAGTTTTCAAATTTAAATTAAAGTACGTTTTCTTCTCAGCTTTGATAGTGAAACAACTAAATGAAGTGATCCATTAAGACTTAGATATAGACTAAGATAAGATATCAATGATGGGTTTAGCAAATTCTGGTAGACTATTGCTGATTTTCTATACAAGAGAAATTGAATGTTAGAAACCTTAAAAATTCAAGTTAAAGCTCCTTACACAGTTCAAATAGATTTAACAGTAAATTTAAATACTAGTCATTACTACCTAATCATCAATTAAAACTGTGAATATTCGAATTAATTGAAATCCTATTTGAATGACAAAAATGATTCATAAATAAAATATATACAAAATGTACAGAATTTGAAATTTTATTTACGAGTAATGATGGACGTGCAAATTAATCATCTTTCTAACGAAATATAATTTATCTCGATCTGGATTGTCGTTCACTCTGAATCTTAATGTAAGTAAAACAAAGATGTTTAATTACTAGTACTATAGTACAAATACACTCTTATCAAGTTGAATGGCTCAAATGCACAAAAATAGACACGTCTTTCGTGATCGATACACCCAAATTATCCTAAAAAATGTAAGATATATTCTGTATATATATTGATTTTAGTCTGAAGAATCAGGAAAATTGCAACAATTAAAAGTTTTCCATCTGGCGTCGCAACTGATGTATAGCATTATTGATTCTCCTTTACCAATTATTGCTAAAATTGACGGTTTAGCTGCTGCAGCTGGTTGCCAACTTGTCGCACAATGTGATATAGCAATTTGCACTGATAGAAGTACGTTTTCAACTCCAGGGTAATGTAATAGTTTAAAACATCGAATAAAACATAAAATGTAAAATTTTTAGGGCCAACTTTGGAATTTTTTGCTCAACTCCTGGTGTCGCACTAGCCAGAAATGTTCAAAAGAAAACTGCCCTAAAAATGCTTTTAACGGGCTCAACAATAAACAGTGTTGAAGCTAAATCTTCAGGTTTGGTGACGACTGTTTGCAAGCCTGAGGATTTGGATGAAGAAGTTTGCAACATTACAAACGCGATAAAAGCTAAAAGTAGATCTGTTGTTGAATTGGGCAAAAAATTTTTTTATGATCAGATCAATTTTGATATTAAAAAGGCATACGAGATTGGCGGCATAAAAATGGTACAAAACTTACAAATGTTGGACGGAAAGGAAGGTATTAAGAGTTTTATTGAAAAACGAAAACCTCAATGGACTCACAATTAAATAAACATTAATTGTAAACAGTTGTTTTATTTTTTAACATGGGTAATAATTCAAGGGAAACAAAAAACTTGTCTAAAAATCATTAAATTTATTAGTCATCACAGAATACAAATACAATAAATTGCTCGCATCTGAATTTCGCTCATTTAAAACAAACATCATTTGAACAGGTCTGTTATATAAATTCGTAAAATTTATGAAAATCGAAAAAATGCAATATAACGAAATTCAATAATAGATAATTAAAATTTATGCAATAAGAGTTATTTGTTATTCAGTAAATATTGCATTCCTTAGTAAATAAAAAAAAATGTCCATTTATTTAGAATTCAAGTATTACTTTTTACCCAATGCCTTTTGGGTCTGGGCAGTTTTTTGTTTGGCTGCATCTTCTCTCACTGCAAAAGAAACAATTTAATGACTATCCATATTACATTAATCACTCACATTTCTGTTCCATCTCCCTTTGCTTTCTGGCTTCTTCCCTTTGTTGTCTAATAATGGCTAACCTAGCTAAATCAGCCCTTGCTTGTTCTGTTTTACCCTCAGCATGGAGTTTCTGATAGTGAGCCTGTGCCCTCTGTTTCTCGATCTCCTCTCTTTCCCTTCTGCTAAGTTGTGGCTTTGCCTCTAAATCACTGGTATTCAAGGCAGTTATCTTCTTTGTCTTCTTCTGCACTCTGTTAGGGTTCTCAATTTCAATTAAATTGGACACACCCTTTGCTTTGGACTGAAACAATTCATAAGTGATATTGTTAATACAAACAGAGGTATATTACTTCTTCTTCACTGCTTTCTTCTTCTGAGTCACTGCCAGACTCCTCACTGATTTTCTTATCCCCCTTAGCTTCCTCCTCGGAATCGCTGCTTGATTCACCGCCGTGCTGTTGTCTCCATTTCTTTTTCTGTTCATCTCTGCGACGCTCCTCTTCAAGCTCTTCAGGGTTGGTGAAACGGCGGTTTCTCCCTTTATGATTGGTGAACTTTCCTAGAAAAATTAACCCATTTTGTAATAAAATCTTTATAAGAAAATGGTTTTTGAAGTTTTTTAAGGACAAAAAACTGTCAATTGAAAATCCAACTACATTGAAACAAGAAGCATGGACTTAACCACAATTGGATTTTGTAATTGCATGTTTATTCTTACCTCTGGGCATTTTTGTGTAGTGGTCTTTAATTTACGAAGAGTGAAGATTTTTCTTAACAAATTAACGTTTGACGGAGTCGCAATTAAAAAAAACGTCGATTTGACAGTCAAATTTTTCCGTGTTAAAAATCTGACTGTCGAATTTATTTGAAACAGCGGGAAATTTAAATTCCATTACTAAATTTGACTTGAGAATTAATTTATTGCTAATATCAAGTTAAATAAATTTGATCAGATAAGAATAACTTAATTTTATTATTAAATATCTAATTTTTAAGAATAATTATGGTAGCAGCTACCTTTACAATGTAGTGTAAAATGGGTTGTATACCAATTTTGGTCGTTGAAAAGATTAATTGCTTACCACAATAAAATTCGTGTTATTAATGGAATATTAGAATTGCGGTTAAATTTACTTAATTACTCAATTACCATCTTTACAGTGTAGTGTTAACTGGGTTGTATACCAATTATATTGTTAGATTGTTTATTATGTTATTTTATATTATAAATATATAAATATTTATTTGAGACAACTGGCGCATCAAGATAATATTTCAGATTATTCAAACAAAATATTTACATAAGAAATTTCTATAATTATTTAGTTACAATGATTGAAATTAATTAAACAACATTTTTAAATGAAATCATTTTTATTTATTGTCTACAAGTAGGGGACTTCATTAAAAAATATAACAAATCACATATAGCCAAATAGTCCCCAAGCACTTATCGGGGAGGTAGAACGATTTACTTGATTTTTCCCGATGAAATTCCTGCAATAATTAAATTTTTATTTCATTTTCATTATTTAATTATTAAAACCCACTTCTGCTCCCCGTTAACTTTATTGTCATAGTTCCTCTTCAAATTATGCACAGAATACTTATTGTACATCCCCCATACGCTGTTCATATACTTCTCGTTGTACTTCTCAGGACTCGCATCTGCAACAGCTTCAAAACCAAACATCGAACATCTTATTATATCGTAGCACCTTACATTTTATCATTTCCTCATTCTTGCGTACTTTTCTAGCAGCAAACGCTCCTTGTGGCACGGCTGACATGATCGGAACACTTGGATGTGCAATCAGTTGTAAATACGAGACTACAAATCAAGTCTTTGTTTTGACGCAAATATGTTTTTTTTTTTTTAATTTCCGAATAACTTACGTAAACAAATAATGGCCAGTCTTGGTTGTTTGGACGGATTTATGACAGGAACAATCATGCAGCTAATCTTACGGACAGGGTAAAGAAATGTTTATCACAGTGCGACTTAGTAACGATAGTAACATTGAACAGACTGTCACGTATTGTTATACAACGCGGTTTAGCAGGTCAATGGTTATCAAAAAGAGTATAAAAATATTATTATTCTGACGAAAGTTTATATTTTTTACATTTGATAAGAAGAAGAAGACTTTTGATTAATATAAATGATGGATAAATTTTCATTGGAAAGTTTAACACCTCGCATCGTCCAGAGCGATGGCTGTGGCATTAAAGAAATGGATGAGGATTATTTCCACTGCTCTTTGATTGCAAGTAATAGTCATATCTTTTTCAAAAAACAACAAAAAGTAAATTTTGAATTTAAGACGAGTGGAAAGTTCACATTGAAGACAAATGTGAATGGGCCGATTGGAAGAATCACTACTGCAGGATAGGGAAGTTTGCCAAACTTACCCTTACCGATTATGAAGAAGAAGGAGTTTTAAGTGACAGGATTGTTGCTTGTTGCCTTTCATACCCCGATTATTCTCCTGAGTTTAGACAATTTGCTTTGAGCAAATGTGACCTTTCTAATTTACAGGTTTTACTCCTTATGTTAATTTTCTTGTAATTTGATTGTAATCTTGACAGATTCTCGTGGATATAGATATTATAAAGTATCATCATTATTTGCAATATTTAGATATCTCCAATAACAAAATAGAGGATTTATCACCATTGAGCCAGTTGCCGTTTTTGATGTACTTGGACGCTTCCCACAATCATATAACAAAGTTATTGAACTTCAAGCCGCCCTTTAATTTAACCTACGCCAATTTTTCCTTCAATAATATTACTATAATACCTGATTTGTCCCAATTTTGGTCGTTGAAAATATTAATTGTTAACCACAATAAAATTCGTGTCATTAACGGAGTATCAGAGCTGAGGTTAAATTTATTTAATTACTCAATTATTTATGTCTTTTAAACCACTTCGTTTTAGATATCTGAGAATACTAGACTTATCCTTTAACAAAATTTCTAGAATCAGCAATGTAGAAAATATGAGACTAAGCGAGTTACACCTCCAACACAACGAAATAAATAGTTTCGAAACATTAGACAACTGGAATTTGAAAACGTTGAAGTTCATCCGCGTAATAAACGTTGCACGCAACAGATTAACAACTTTAGAATTCATCGCCCGTGTCGAGAACATAGAAGTACTGAACGCGTCCAATAACAAAATTGAACGACTGCTTGAACTCTCCCATTTAGACAATCTTAGATATCTCGTTAAACTAAACCTGGATGGCAATCCAATCGCGCGCAGTAAACATTACTTCAGCCTCTGCGTACATTACCTCCCACGCTTGCATATTTTGGACGGAGAAGAGCTGACGGCCCAGGCAAAGGAGGCGGCTACAACTACAATGAATAGAGAACTGCATGTTAGTATTAAAAGAGCGAATCTGTTGATACTCCAGAACCTGAACCTGACCGATATTATGCCTTTGTCTCAACCCGGCGACACCTTCATAAGATCTATTTTGGTTTTGGTCGGTCTACCAGGCTCTGGTATCAAGAAATTGATCAGAGAGATGTGCAAAAAGTGTAGACATTTGGTGAAGGGCGTGTGCTACACTACCAGGAAAAGATGCAAGGACGATGAGGAGGGCTTTGATTATTACTTTATCAGTAACGAGGAGTTCACGGAAAAGTTAAGCAGGGGCGAGTTCTTGACTGTTGCCAAAATGCCTGGCGGTCGATATTACGGAACTCGTACGTTTTTTTACCATTAATTATTGAGATTATGTTAAGTTTTTTGCAGCTAGAAGCGAATTGACCAAAGGCGCGGATAAAGTTTTGCTGTTTTATATGAGTTTTGAAGCTGCTTTGATGTTAAAAGTTAGAGGTTATAGCCCAAAAATAATATTTTGCATGCCTAAATCAGAAGATACTCATCTGGCGTGGCTGAAACAGAAATACTACTATTACTATGACGAGTAACTAATATACAAATACTTTAATGGAAATTTCTGACATTATATTTCAAGGACTGATCAAGACGTTCATATAATTTACAGTCCGGAATCTGTGGAAGAGGCGTTGCGCAATTATAAGGAAATGGAACGTGTGAATTGTGCTAAAGAAATTTATGGATTTCTTCAGGATATAATCAACGAAGTCGCTAAGGATGATGATGGATCATGCGGAGCTGATTGGGATTCTAATGATTTTTTCGATTGGTAAAATTTGATTTTGTGGATATTTCTTCCAGTAACAATGAGTTGCAGGTGTCCAAGTTTCAAAGTTATATCTTCATCAAGGTTTAATTTGGGAAAAACTACCAGGTAAACTATATAATTATGAGAAGAAATAGTAGTAAGTACATATTTGGTGTGTTTTAGCATGTTTGTTCTTGATAATCTAAGCAGCAGTAACTTTAGATTAATTTCGAGGTATGTTGCAAATTAAAAAATTAAACTGACTGCATTAGTTATATTCCAGTTCTACAGAAAACTTGAACAGATCTCATACAGTAACAATTCAAGAAAATACTCCTGAACCAAGAGCAGTAATAACATTATTTTGTTAATTTATATAAATTTAACTAATTGCTTGTATTAATTTTAGGAAAGATCTGCTTCTAAAACTGGTACAAATATTCTTTTATTTTACAGTCTTCATTTCCATAAATCATTTTCTCAGGTGTTACTTCTTCTAGTCGAGCTCATTTGCAAAGTGCAAGCGTATACGTTGATGCGAGAAAGAGCGTTCTACTGAGTGTTCTCAGTGACTACTTCTATGTTTCGTTTGAAGGTTTATTGAAAATTTTCATAATTAATTAGTTATATATGTATATTTTTTTTCAAGGTAATAAACCGATAAAGGACAATATCACGATGAAAATGTGTCATGCATTAAAAACAAAAGCAATGCTGTTCTTTAATAATGTGCTGAAGGAACGACAAAGACTTTTAGACTTTCACTGTTCTCACGTCGGCATTTTTCAAGAGATGGTACTGTTTCTAGTGATGAGCAAAATTGTACTGTACTCGAGTACATTTTGTATTGAATAATTTTCTGTTTAATTTTTGATTGTTTCTTACATTGTATATAGTCACTTTTATCATATATATTAGGGGATTTACAAAAAAGTAAGTCCATTTAAGTACTTTTAGGAATTGAATGATATCCAGTACGAAATATAGGATATTTCAAATATGGTTCGTATGATTTGATATACCCGAGTACAGTATATATAATGTTTAAGAATCGAGTAGAACTCTAGTTTGATTAGTAAACATTTTTCACAGATTATAATATATTATAAAGTATACTTTATATACAGGTTTTTTCCGATGATATACCAAATGCAATAAAGACTTTGACTAACTTTCTGAAGAGAGTGATTGAGTACCATCCTCGCCAAGTTTTAAGTTTTGATAATGATCAAACACATGAAAATTTTATTAAAGCTAGATTTCAAAACGTGGGTAGAGAAATTGAACAGTAATTATTTATATACATATATTTGTAAAAAATCCTATTATTCTCTTTGTTTTAGCCATTTGTCAACTGACGAGAAGCAAACATACAAGAAGGAGACTATTCTTTACAAAGGGAATCATTCACAAAAATGTTTGATGAAACAAGATTTGTTAAACAATCAGTAATATTATTGTATATTTATATAGAATTTATTGTATATTTGGCGAAAGGTTAAATAAATAACTAGGAACTTGTTAACATGTTTATTAGAGTATTTTACAATCTATCACACAATTCTTAACGTTTTTTGTCCATTTCAAGACTCCAGTGCATACAACAAATATACAATGCAGCGAAAAAATACTCTTCATATCAAATATAAAAGTCGACTTGAATATTTGTTACAAATACTTGTGTCGATACGTTATTTACATATTTTTTTATTGCACTGTATAATATATACTTTCTATACACATATATATACATATATATTCAATAAAAATTATATACACATATAAAATTTGCTAACACAATACATTTGTACTAAAATAATAATTTGCGTAAATAAAAATTCCCGTTTATATGAACACATAAAATTCTATGATATGGTTTTCTAAGACATTTTGGGGCCAGTTTTGTTTATAAGCCATAATTATTTAATACGCTATTTCACCAGGGAATCTCACAACAACCCACGATAATTTATATTTCCATGTCGAGCGATGTTGTAAGTTCCATTTGTATTTAAATATATTTGTTCATCTAACATTTATAATAAATAGACATTTTATATTTGGTATTATAATTATGTTTTAAAAGTTTTGGTGTTCGATTCATCTTAAGTCTAACAACAAAATGAGCAAAACCGGACGATAAACAGCTTTAGGTACTGCTATGGACGACAAAGATCTACAGGGGAATCTAGAGAGCTTTTTTGATTTTAAAGTTTTTTTGAAAACAGCAACGCTATCTATAAAACACGTACACCACAACGACTTGAATGCCCCTGTAAAAACGCGAACGATTTCTGACGCATTTCCACGTAATTGACTTTCGTTGCTATCGAACATTACCATCAGAAATCATCCGGCAGAAAACAACATATGAATGGTCCTGATTTTCCTTGTTTTAAATTAATTAAATCACAGTATTAAATATTGTAAACAACCTTTAGAATCCCAGTAGGACAGTAAAAGTCATCTAAAGGAATTGCCACACTATTTACACACACACAACTAACATAATTAGGCAAAAATTCATTAGGATATTCATAAGACGAAACGATCAAATACTAGCACCATTTCCATTTGACTAAGAATTCATTAATTTAAATCAGTTCTTCGCGCCCTCATATGATCGCGCTGTGTTTGCTGCTGTGCTCCAGAGCCGCCAGCACATCCTGCTTCTGTCTAACGTATAACCTCCCTTTCTTCCACGGATTTTGCAACTGTAACGGTTTAAAATCATCTCTCAGACAACGCTCTCTTGCCCCAATCACAGCGACCAGACAAAAATTCTTCAATTTATCCGCCGAGTAGATCGGCCCATCTTTTTGCTTCAATACCACCGCCATGTTCAGCTGCTTCACCACCAAATCGACCACTTCTCTTGCAGTGGTCCTGGGTGTAACGTGAAGTTTTAAACTTGTCCCGCTTGCCAATCCCGTCTCATAGGCCGCGTATACTTGTATGATCCCGCTCGGTTGTTCTTTTGATGTCCCTTGCGGCACCTTGAACATACCTTCTTCCGGATGTTCCTTCTTGATCACGTCTGAAGGTTTCAAGTACGTGGATCCTGGAACAACAACAAGAAATGTTAATATCTAAAATGTTGGTTTAAGGGTTGGTCTTACCACTCACGTCGATGTCGGACACAGTTTTAATGTTGGTGAGACTTTTAGACAGACTATGTTCTAAATTACTCTGAAACAGGTCAGGTTCCACGTTTAGGTGTCGCGGCCTGCGCGTCTCGGACTTGGTGCTAATATCCAGATTTTGCTTTACGTTGGTCATGCTTCTTGAAGGTGCGATCTTCGGCCTGTGTTTCCGGTGTGGAGTGCTCGAACCCATCGGCACCGGATTCGAATCCGAGTCGGAACTTAAACTGTGCAAACTGTCTGAAGTGTTTGTCGTGTTAATTGTGTTCACACTGACCAAGCTGCCTCCATACATCGGTCTGACACTCAATAAAGGGCTGGAAGCGGCGGAAACACTACTGACTGTACTGGATCTGACCCTGTGATTGCTGGAGGAGGTGGGGATGGAGAAAAGCATATCTTCGCTCCTGCTCGGCACCATGTGCGAGGTGAAGTAGTCGCTGTTGTAACTGTCACTATTCTTTCTTGACTCGGAGTCACTGCAAGCGCTCAAGTACTGCGACGAAGCTTCGTTCGTGCTCAAATGTTGTTCACTTTTGCTAAACTCCGAGTTAATTAACCCGTTCGATTGGTTTATAGTGTTGCTACTGCCTGGTCCCGGCCAAGAACCGCGACCCGGCGTGCTTTTCACCACCTTCGAGTCTCGCGGAGGTATTTGTAACAGGCTGCGCTTAGGACTCGTGCACACTCCCACTTCTTTCTCAAGGATGTATCTCATCAGTATTCCTGAAGATATCCGGTCTCTGGCGAAGGTTATAGCCTCCATCAGCCATCTCACACTTTTCCAAATCGTGTTGAGTTTTGTTTGCAAATCTTGTAGTTTTGATAAGCGTTCTTTGGCGATCGCCAACTCGCTGTTGGAAAAAGCTTCCCGGTGCATGTGACTCGCACTCGCTGCATCCAATTCCAACAAACAGCTCAGCTTAGAGTACTTTCTGATAATACTGTTCTGATAAGTGTTCAAGTGGATCATCTCGAATACTTGAATCGGTAAACTTAACAGGTCTCCCCTTTGAAGTAGTATCTCTCTTTGACCTGGTACAGAGCAGGAAAACTCGGCGGAAGGGCAGATTATAATGAAGCTAACCTCATCGGTGAGATCGATGACTTCAGTGTCGTAAAGACGATGCGTGTTTGCTTCTTCGTTGCTCACGTCCATGTAGTTGAAGAGACGTTTAGCTGCTGATGTTACCAATTCTAGAAAAGTTCGTTGCAGTTCTGTTGCATTATCCACAACATCTGGAAGGTGTTGCTGCTTTAGATACTCCCATTCCTCACTGTAAAAATAAAGGCATATTATATCTATGTTTTATATTTTGAGGAGGGGTTCTAACTTACGCGGAAACGTGCGGATTATCCCTGATTTTGCAGTGAGGCAACATATTTGGTGATTTGGTGGAGACTACTACTTGGATCATGTCGACTGAACTTTGCATCTTTAGATAAGCTAAATACAAGCCTTTTGTCAGCTTCAAACTTGATACCTGATGATAATTGATCTGCTCTTGTATAGAAGCCATTAAAATCTCACTGACATTGTGATCATCACTCAATACCGTCTTCTTGAACACCTTATTCATCGGCAACCACCGCGAATTCAACACGGACACGGACTTCGGACTTTTAACGTAGTTGACCGTGCTTAAGACAACAGTACCCTGCGAATCTCTTAATGGCTTATAATGCAATTGCCCGAGGTCTTGGAGACAAAGTGACGATTGCATTTGGAGGGCGGCCGTTAGTAGTTTGGTCCGGAAGTGGATAGCAGACGAGGAATGTTTCTCCATGTCTGTCCGGAGGGATTTGGTGTCGTCCCAGGTGCATGCCACCTTCATTAACCAGTGCAAGTCTGAATGGATGCAACTGGGGAACGTTTCGTCGATCTCTATCACAGGCAAAAAGTCTTCGTTCGTCACCAGGACCTTGTCCTCGTGGTACAGGATGCACGCCAAGTATATACCTCTGTAAAACAATAATAATTTAAGTATAAAAATTGATTAATTGTGGTACATTATACCTTCTTAAATTTTTTTGGAACTTGCTGGCTGCAGTGAATAATTGTTTGATGGTAGTTTTTTTTCTTTGCGTCCTTCGGGCAGGTCCGGCGATTTCTAGAATCTCGCTGCCGGGTCTGGCCCTTCTCACTTCTTCGGTCAGTTGTTCCAACTGTCTGAACCTGTTGCCGAACCTCGACTCCCTCCCGTCCAGTTCCCGCCAACTTGAAGGTACGACCGAGGAAGGTGTGGAAGAGAGATATGTGCCGAAACCTTTGAGGTTGCCACAGGCCGCTCGGAAAAAATACCTCCTTCCGTGTGTCAGTTCTATGTTGCAAACGGGATTCGACATGTCCATTATTTCTGTTTCGCCCGTAATTATTGAAAAGTCTGCCCTTGTTGACCATTGTACTGTGAATTATCATATATTTTTTATGATCGCTTGTAACTTATTATTATTTGACGTCTTTACCTTTGAATTTTGTAGCGATGGGTGAGTCCAACTGGTTGGGTTCTTGTAATCTGATCGCAACTGAGTTATGCGATGTAACATCAATGGCTACCAAGCCTGGAGGGTCAGGTGGCCTCGCTTGTGCGAAACCTAAAACCAACCTTTTAAGGGTTTTGGCCCTTCTACCCCACGCTATGGCTTGTTTCTCGGTGTCGCCTCCCGCACAGCCCGTCATGGTCGAAGCCGGATACGCATTACCGATAATACTGGAGAACGATGCTCGAGTGTTTAAGGGTGCACCGAGCGGCTCTTCCAATAGTCCCCCAAGTTCTTGCAGTCTCATTTCCGCCTCTCCCAACAGTTGTTTCAGATGATTTCCAATCTTGTCACTGTTCGAAACTGCAACAAAACGTTGGCTTTATGATCGACCACATGGAAAGTTTACTAGGTGTGCCTTTAAAGTTGTTACGATCCATTGGTAAACTTTTCAACTACACCTTGTGTTCGGAATTATCGACTTACTTGTCGACCACATGTGTGTGCAGTTTTTATTTTGTTTTGGTTTTGTGTTTTTGTTGAGTAATTCGTTGCAGTAAAGTTCGTAGTAATTACATCTGATTATTTATCACTGAGTTTTGGAAAGTTGGTGGTAAAAATATGAATATCTTTTTAACTTGATAATAAACGTCATTATTAGATTTTGTGGTCAGCGAAGTTGTAAAAATGATGTTGTGGTATAATTAGGGGGTAAGTAAAAATTTAATTACGTCGACTGTTAAAAACCATATTTAGTTTTGATTACCAAATTTACGTAAACAAGTTTCCTACTAAGTAAATAGATAAAACAAGGCAGATTATTGTTTATAAACTTGTCACGTTAACAGAGAATAGATTTATCAAAGCGCCCATTTATTTTCCAATTAATTGAGGTAACACCCGAGATAATCTTGCTTCTAGCAAAATTCTCGCAAATCTAACCATCGCAAATATTTGTTTTGGAAAATTTATGTATAAAATATACGAAGATCATTTTTTTATTTCAAGTATCGTTTACTAACTTAATTATCTCGACAAGAATGCCTCAATTAAAACTTCTCAACAAATATAAATCCGTAAAAGAAACTTGTAATTATAGTTCATTACTACAAAACTAAATTAATTTTCCCCCTCAAAACAATATCAGATATCCAATTATATTTCCAGAAAACCAAAGAAAAACCATGTCTGTACACACTCATTAACCGGCAATAAATGAATGAAAACACAATGACATAATTGATGCCATTTTCTCGCACACAATGGCTCATTGTACTCATTCATCCGTACGAGACAATGGACGAAGGCGAGAGCCGACTTTCATTATCGCACACACGCTAGCAAATCGTTTTTTAATTGTGTCCGTGTTTCTCACAGTTTCCAGCATCCATTGTACCTTTCCAGGTGAAAATTTTTAATTGAATCTTACATTTGTTACCCTCGGTGGCTCCGAAACTGATTAACATTTTGACCAGTGGCCGGTTGTTGCTCAGAACTGCCACGTCCAGCGGTGACAGACCGTCGTTGTTTAAACTGAAACAAAAATTACAACTTGTTAATTTTATCTCGGTTAAAAGTGTCTGTTTTTGTTAATATTTATGGCAAGTTTAAGTTAATTTAAAATTTGGGAGTTCCCTTTTTGCTAATTCGATTAACTAGGGATATGAAAAATCTGGGGTGGAGTTTATATTCACTTATCGGCTCGGCATCCGGTTCATAATTTATTAGGGTGCCTCGATAAATCTGACGGAAAAAGGTGCGAGAAAACGGAATCCGTGACCGGATCGATGGTACCAAATGCGCCTTTTGTTTCACACGTGCGCCACCCACGCTCCTTTTGCAATTAGTCAATTTCTATTCTAATTAAGGGTTTGTTGTACCGTGTGTTTTCATTTAGTGGTAGCGTTTTTTTCTTTGTTGAGATTGATTGCGTAAACAGGCGTTTTGTTTGATGTTGATTTAGTCGTTGGACGTGGCGAAAGGGAAATTTGTCAATATTTAACTGGAGGATGTATGCAAACAGGAAACATTGACGGTTTTTTGATATAATGTCAACAGTGTTTATTGAGCCGTTATCTTCTGACCTTGTATAATAGAGAAGTTGGTTTATCTGAAATTTTATCTCATCCTAAGATGATTCACTACGTATTCTGGTATTTTTTATTTACAAATGTAATAAATATACTTATAAATTATTATTTATGTTAAAATTTGTGATTCATTTCTATTGCAAATGAAACAAGAGAGAAATATTCAATGTGATAATAAAGTAATTTCGTTATCAAAAATTGTAAGCATTATATTTAAAATTTATTTCTGGATTTTAATTTAAATGAAATCTTTGACGTTGAATTTTGAGATTACATCTTTGGAAACATTCGGAGGGATTATCCAGTTATAAATAATCCAGCTTTTTACATCACAAGAGCGATTTACATCAACCCCGTGAAAATCTGTCCGTAATTGCGACATTGTTTCGACCAAACGGGCGACAATTTCCGACAAACCGACCGGAAAATTGCCCGAGTGTTTTCCACTTGAAAACAGAAAATAACTCTCGTTTCCTTCCGGCAAATTTCAATACAGCAAAACACGGTAACAAATAAACACTTCGCATTAATGATGGAAAGTAAAAGTATAATTAATAAATATTGTTTGTTTTAATTGTAATGGTACTTTGTTACACTTGTTATCGCAAAACCGCAAATTTTTATATTAAAATATAAATGCATACCGTGATTAAAACCACGGTAATAACGTCATCGCATGATCCCGTGATTGCGTTAGTCGCGTCCGTGATTAAAATCAGAATCTCCCTAATAACATCAGCGGTTGTTATTGGCCGCGTTCTCCTTAATTAATCCAGGGTAATTGTGGCCGCAACCCTCCTGGAGAAACCGGGAATCAGTCGAGACTTGGAGGTGTCAATTATGAAATTCCTGCTGCGCAAGAAGAATGAGGAGAGACGTAATGAAGTTGAGACACTTGTGTTTTATTAAAGTTGCACAATCGGGAATTTGTAACAAGAAACGGTAACTGTAATAAAACGACCGGGCTTTTTTCGAATGGGGATTTACCTGTTAACGTCCACGTCGGTGCTCTCTAATATTGTCCTGGCCTTCTCCAAGTGGCCATGCTCGACGGCGGCGAACAAGGCTGTAACAAAAAGGGGTCGTGAACGCAATTTATTAACGGAAACTTCAATTTGAGACCAAACGTACACAATTTTACATTTTTGTTCCTGCTTTCCAATTCAAATTTGTTTTCGCAGGGAGAAAATTGTTACTGAAAGTTTTATTAACCATGTTATAAATTGTTTTATTTTAAGAAGTTCTTTCAGGTAGTACAAATAAAGCAAATTTGTTTGTAATTATTAAATTAAAGATAGTTTCAAAAAGTTTTAGTGAGTAAAGCGAAAGTATGGTTTTGAAACGTTTTAAAAATTATATTGTAATTTTTTTTAATATTAAGGTTCAGTTATTGCTGGAATAATAAAAGTTTGCCCAAGGTAGAATTTAGGGATGTGTTAACATCAGACACATTAGACACCAGATGAAATATTTTTTCCTGAAAACAAACTTATAAAACACAAAATAATAGAAATTAATAGGTAACACCAAAGAGTTTAGAATACGAGAAATTTGCCAAGGTAGAATGTAGGGGTGTGTTAACATATCGGACACGTTAGGCACCAGATGAAACATGTTTTCCAGAAAACAAACTCATATAACACACAAAATAATAGAAATTAGTAGATAACACCAAAAAATTTAGAATACGAGAAGATTATTGTTGTTAATAAGGATGGGGATAAACAATCATTAGGTGCTATCTAAGAAAGAACAAGATCAAGTGCTGACTTTGTACCATCTTCGAAATCTAAATCCTGTGTAAATGATTGTAAAGAAAATTCACACCAATAGTAATAGTGTATAGTGCAGTAACCATCACCAGAAGTTTCCTTACTAATTTGATTTAACAAAAAAATATTCAACCACCTCAATTTATCTCACTTTATAGAAGTATATATCTATATAGTATATATATCATCTGATTTTACTTTCCTCTCAAATTCTGGTACATCCCCAACTGAAACCGTTTATATTTAAATCGATGAATTTATTAATTATTAACATAATTGTTTTGTTCTTCTAAAAATTCAAGTAAACTATTTTTTCTTTGTAATAACTAATTATTGTATGAAATAATGTTTAAAAAAAGTTTTATTGAGTAAATTGTTAACATGATTTTAAGAAGTTTTAAAGAAGTATATTGTAATTAGTTTCTAATACTAAATTTTGCTGAGCAAAATTAAAAACAAAGGACATGTGCCTTTAAATGGTTAAATTGAGCTTGTAAAATTAAAAAAATTTGTAATAATAAGTAATATAAATCATTTAAATTTAATTTAAAGGCTTGTTCTTTTAAATATTGTATGAAAGATGGTTTAATCAGTTTTATTGGAAAGATTGTTAGCTTGGTTTTAACAAGTTTTTAAGATGTCTTGTAAGTAGTTTTTAACTTAGATTTATTGGCCAAGTTTTCTAAAATAAACTACATTTTAAAGTAAACTTTGTGTCAAAATAAGTTTAAAAAATTAAAAATCCTTTTCATGGTAATAAATAGATATTATTTAAATTTAAAGCCATACATTTGTTAAAAATTGTTTCAAAAATGTTAACAGAAGTTTTAAAGAAGACAGTAGTGACTACTTTTTAATACTAAATTTTATTTACTACTTTTAAACACTTAATTTAAGTTAAAAAAAAACCCTTCTAATAAAGTCCCAAACTTGTTAAATTTTTTTTTAATAATTCAAAAAGTACAAGTAAATTTGTAATTATTAACTGTTGAGAGAAAAAATAAAATATGATGTTATATGAAGTGAATTGAGAAATTTTAATAGTAACTAGTGCCCTAGTTTTAAAAATTAAATAAAACTTTAAAGCTTTAAATCGTCAAATTAAGTTTTAAAATTTCACAACCCTACTAATAATAAGTAATAGAAACCACTTAAATTTAAAGCCGTAAAACTTTACTAAACCCCCTTTACATCCGTCTATAATAAAAAACGTTCTGCGGTGGAAACATGATGTCGCCGAACAACTTGCTTAAGAAAAAAAAAAAAAAAAAATAAATGATCGCCCCGATTTTCCCAAACCATTTCTTTTTCTTTGTCCCAGACGCAAGATTTTTTTCTTCGTTTCGCATTCGTAATAACGCGCCCGGTCCCAGAAAGCGAAACTGTGTCGCCGGATAAATTCTGTCCCGCCTAAAGATTTATCGATTCGACTTTTTCTCCGGTCCCCGCCTTTTGACGTTCCGGACACAGTAAACTTTAAACAAATACAACGGACGTTTGTTGTTTATGCCCGGGAACGTTTCTTTGACTCGTAAACCGAACGCAGTAAAACCTTTTATGGATTTTCCACCCGTTCACCCTCCCGAACTTTTAAGCGCCCATCTACATACCGCCCCCGCTCGAATTTAATTGCGAAATTCTCTCGCCGGGGGGCCCGGACGTTTCCCACCCTGAATGTGTGTTTAATATCTTCACGTCTGTTTTGCTTCTATGATTTACCATCTTAATTTGAAGATGTTGCAGTTTAATAAACACATACCCGAACTCCTGAATTACTGCAATTAATCACTAATTAGTTATGTTTATGCATTCAACCCTTGTGATTAAACAATGGTTAATTAGAATGATTAGTTGAACAGTTTCCGGTTGTGGTGGAGGATTATCTTACCGTGCAAATGTATGTTGACCCTCGCGAGCCGTTCGAGTCTCTGTTGCATTAGCTTCGCCTCCTTCTTGGTCGGTTTATGGCCCGGGGGCGGTAGACCCCTTGTGAGGGGCACGCTCGCCACCTCCATCGTTTCGATGTCGCCCGCTAAAGTGGGCAGTTCTAACGGAGAGGGAAAAAAACGAAAATAAATAAAAAATAATGGTAAAATAAAATAATAAATTTGGGATGATTATGGTGAAACGGTCATCAATCATGTAGTGTCTCCAGTTTGGTGGAGATCATAGTTTTTGATTGATTGTTGTCGCCGTTTAAGGGATGGGAAAATGTGTACAATAATGACAAAATTAAAATAAAATAAGAATTAATAAAAAAAACACAGTAAGTGTTCAGTTAATTAATAATCTATTAATTATTTGTATGTATTATTTATTTTGACATTTTTATATTTTAACTTTAAATCATTTTATAATTATACAAGCAGTAAAAATAGTACAACACTTTTTCAATATCAAATTCTCATTCATAAAGAATTTGACATTATTATAATTCAATAAAGTAATAATTTAAAAGTTTAACGAAAGTTTTATGATATTTTTAAAATTGCATTATTTCGAATCCAACACATATTGTTTCTGCAATTTGGTAAACAAAAGTTTCAATTTATTATTTTAATACTTTCGCATGATCTTGTTTATTTATTTTTTCATACACTTATTTTAAGATTGTTACATTGTAAGTGGACGGTTTGCTATTGAATTACTTCGATTACTCCATATTTTGTTTATGCAATTTGCTAATTATAAAAAGCAATTCACATCCACTCCTGATTGGACGTATCCAATAAGGTTGTATTTAAGCTTTGAAAATGTACACGATTACAATTGAAATAACATAGAACCGGAGCGTTTAAAATTCCAATTAAAAGAGATTAAAACCCATTCATTCCGCTCCTTTAACATTAAAATCTAATTAATAATTAGCCGCCCACAGTTTCAATCGGATGTAAAAATCAAAGCTTGTAATTATAAGGATTTGTTCGAACGAAAATATCCCACATGTAAAATTGTTTGTGGGCAAATTACCTTGAATGAAACAACGCCAGTAGAATTGAAAGTAAACGGACGGTTTGTAAAGAGCGTTCCTGATCAAACTCCCAATTTCCTGCACCATTTTCACCACCACGAACGCGAATCACTTTGATGCAACGTATTAAAAGCAACAAAACGTGGATGAATGAGAGTGAATCACCTCCAATTCCAATTTTACTAGGAAAAGAAAACGAATGGATTAACAATGTTGCGAAAGGTGTGTAATTATGTGGTGTATTGAACGAGGCTTAATAGTTTTTTTTGTTCATTGTTTAGATGTAAGATATGTACTTTCGCTTCATTAATTGAAACTGTTGTGTCATGAGGGGTGGGGGAGTACAGAAAAGCATTTAATATAATTTTAATGTTAGAAACTTAATACAATTTCACGCCTTTTAAATAAGACGTAAATTAATTGAAAAATGTGGACAAACAAAAGTAACCCGATTCGTATTTACCTTGTAGCAGATAGTTCAAGTAAACCGTGAAGTAGGAGGCTGACTTGAACAGTACGTCAGTTAAAAAACGCCACATATTTCACCAAGAACTTATCGAACACGACATCTAAATTTTTGAGTGATTCGCAGGCGAAAATATTGTCAATCGATCTCACACTAGAAACCTACACACATTGACAAAATGGACTAGTTTTGGCTCGCAAGGTCGGTTATTTACTTCTCAGTTCCACTGACAAATCTTCGACATCGCATAAACTCAAGGATCGGCCACGATAAATATTCAAAAGTGTTTCGAAATCGTTCATCGGCTAATTGAAGAACGCCAATCGTGTTCGGGGGACAGTTTCAACTGATCAACTGGAATTATTTCAGCGGGAATCCCCGGGGATGTTGCCCGACAATTTGCATATGAACCGACCCCGAATGTAATTTATATTGTAATAACCAACCCCGGTTACAAACCCTGATAACAAACAATTGCTTGTTCTAGGAATGTTTATTTGTGCTCTAAGCAATTTAATAAACACAAACGAAGTTAAATTGCACAACAGTAAAGGACAAAGAAAAAATCCTCATTTACCTTTAAACAGCAACAAAGTTAATAATGTGCCTGGTAATTTTACTGTCGCTAATTACAAAATAAAACTATTAACAGTAATTAAAACGGACAACAGTTATTGTAATGTACAATTACATACGATACAGTAAGTGAATTGGGCTTGATTTTATATAATTTAAAAATAATTGCAACAATTGCTTGTCTGGATGCATACAGACTAAATTTAATGCGTGTAAGCGAATGGGAAACGATTTTAGTTAAGGCGTTGCTTATAAAACGAATTGAAGTCAATTTAAAACGGAAGTCGATTTAAAAACTCCATAATTGCATAATGATGCCTTAAATTTGATTAATTGTTGACACAGTTTCAGATCGTTTTGGTTGAAAACCTTGAGTTTTGTTGTCACAGGATTTTTTTGCAATTAACATTCTCCATTTAACTCAAATATTTCATGAATGAGGTTTTAAGTTAATTGAAAATTCTTGAAACAGAATTATTGTATTTAAACTTTCCTTATGAAACCCACAATTTCATTATCTAATTTGTCCATTTATACGAAGTTGAACAAGTTTTAATCTATTTAATTCTCCAGTTTATTTCAGTCTTGAATATTTAATACGTCCGCTTTTATTTATTTACAAATTTTCCCACAATTAAAAACTTTCACAACAATAAACCTATCGTCTAAACAAGCTGAGTTCCAAAAACCTGAGTTATTAAAAACGGTTTGTTTGTGTCTGTACAAGAATGTCGTACAACAATAAACAGTTTCCAAACTAAAAACTCAATTACAATACACTACGTTGTGGCAAAAAAAGCTACCAGCAATTTAATGGATTAAATTGTTTCTGTCGAATCTTTAATTAAAACACCGATTAAAATTTGTCCAAGGATGAACACAGTACAGTTCTACTGTTGCAAAATAATGTAACGGTTTAAAATTGTTGCAAAAGTCCGTTTCTAAAGACAATTAGACCGCAACTCGAGGAAATTGAATACGTGAACACTTCAAAACTCAAAAACACTTATCATGGTTTAATTAGTTGATGTGAATTTGGCTAAATATTAGATTACTTTTGAGTAAAGTGTCAAAACATTGTCTGCAACAGTTCTACAAATCAAACAGTGTTGTATTGACCCAGATAAGATAAACTTCTCAGCAGTACTTCTAATCTTCAATTGTACTTCTAGGAAATTGCAACAAAATTCCCTTAAATGTCATTACCCTTCCGTTCCAAATTATAAAAAAATCCTTCGCATCCGCTGTTTAAGCGATACGTACCGGTGGTCGAGGAATAAATCGCAGAATTCCTCTCTTGTTTGCGCTTCGTCGTCATCGACAATCTCAGGGAGGTTCTCTGGAAGCCGCCATGCCTGTAGTCGAAGTCCACGGCATGGAAGTTCTGTCTGAGGTTGACGGGTTCGCAGTTCTCTTTCAGCGGGATTTGCAGAAGCTGCGCCGCTTTTGGGGCTATCGTCGACGGCGGTGTTGTCGTGTGAAAATCCGCCAATTTTTTCTTTTGTTTTGCATGGGCTTTGTGCTTGGGCATCGGGGTCTTGAGGATTGTCTCCACCGTTTGGTGGGTGCATGTTTCTCTGATGTAATAAGAGGACTTCAGGTCGCGGTACTCCACCAAACTTCCCATCGATGGGGTCTTCTCCATGACGTTGTTGTTGCTTTTGCCGATCAGCAGTTTCGTGCCAATCGACCTTAGGGATGCTCTAACCGATTTGGAACGTTTCAGGCTAACCGCTTTCCGTCTTTCGCTCACGAACTCATCCATTTTTCTTTCGTCCTTTTTGAACGTCACTTTACCCATCACATTCACGCTTCACTTATTGCACATCCGTTTGTTTTTCAAATTTTTATAAAAGCGGGAACGCGCGACCGTTTGATGGTTACGCGCACGTTTCACTGGAATCCGGATTCAAATGTGAACAGCTGCTCATGATTTGAATCAAAAGTGGGGACGCCGAGGGTATGGGGTACGATCTCAACGATCGGATGTCTTCGTGTGACTTCGCGGTGGTACTTTCACGTTGTCGTTGTGAAAAAAACGTGGAACTGATGATGCACGGGTGGGATTTCTGGGGCTAGAGGTAGAAGTGACGGAGTGACGTCCGGTGGTAACAGGTAGATGATCTTTTGTGTTTTTGGGAATCCATAGGTTTTATTGTAGGGTCTATAAACCCGTGGCTGTGACGCATACTAATTGATAATGGACAAAAGTTTTTACAATTTTGTCTCCGTCGACTGGCTGGTGCTATTGATAAAATCCTTAAAATATGGATATCCTTATATATATATATATATTAAATATATATTTATTTGTATATGTATACATACAAATTCCTTTTCTTTGAAAGATAAAGTATTTAATCTGTAGTTTAATTGTTATTTACTTATTTTACTTTCCTTTTTCTTATCGATTATCTTAGTTTAATAAATAAATTCTCGCATCGATACTAAAATTTTAAATGCGTTGAACACATAGATAAAATAACACAATCTAAAAATATTAACCCTGTCGATAAAATTGTGTAATGTTAAAAGCCAAATTCCCCCTAAAACCGTTTTATTATTTACATGTGTATTGGCCACCATTTCGTCCTAAATTACTTGGGAAAATGCGGGTCCAGAAATAATTTTAAGTCCCCCCGTTTTGTTTCACTTTAACTCCAATTTAATGCGACCCTTGTTATTGTCCCTTTTATTCACGAAACCACCGTTTTAATTTAATACCCAAAGTCATTTTCTCCATCAGTACGATATTCGATATAGGTTTGACGTGCGTTGTATTTTTGGACTTGTTTTCAAAACATCTTTCACATATATTCTCAAAACAAATCAATTTTTCCTTGCTTCTACGGTGATCAACTCGTATTTGTTTAAACATTGTAATCTAGGCTGCATAACTCACTAAATACAACAATTATTAAAGGTTCTTTAACCAGCTAAATACAACTGTTAATGAATGTTCTTCGTTCCTTTCTTCCTGTTATTCCTTAATATAAACGTTTTCTTTTTTCTGTTCATTTTAAAAATTCTAATTATTTCTAGCAATATTATTATTTAGTAGTGTCCAAAAATATTAGATAAAGTGAAAAAAAAAAAAGAAAAAAAATGTGATACATTTTTAAATAAATATACATTACAGTTTTATATAATTTTAGAAAACCCACGTAAAATTAACTAACCAATTTTTATAAAAACAATAGTCATCTACTCACTGTCAGATTTAGAGAAACAAAACTTCTGTTTCCATTATCTTGTGAATGGGAAGTGCAATTTCCTGTGACAAGATAAAAAGGGGTTGGAAGATTCAAATTTGCGTCAACAGAGCCACACTGGTATGCATAAATCCGTACACAAAACGTGATTAATACGGCAGCATCCATCCATATTAGCGAATGCAGTAGTGAAATATGTCTGTGACATATTGCGGTTAATTATTGATAAATGCGTGGTAGGATTTGGCCAAGGGTTCTTGTTGCAGTGACGCAATAATCCCTTTGACTTGTTTATATTTTTATACACACACACCTCTTTGATCGTGTATGTTGTCTGTTCTTTTTAACACAAACCACACATGGATCAAGAGATTTACGGAGTGCAATATTCACCCGGTTTTGTTTTAGTACGGCGCCCCGGGGTTTGCGACAAATTGATATTGATGTTGGTTGTCTGTAGTGAAAAATGCGTTAATGCCATTTCGCCAACACAACAACCATATATTTAAATTTGTACGTGTTCGTTTTTCTTAATCCTTTTTATAAAAGATTTCTCTGGTTAATCACTGTCAAGTTTTAAGGGTTCATTAACTCAACTTACTAGTCTTTCCAGTACTTCTTCGACCTCTGAAAAGTCACTAATTCAATTTTCGAAGGCGTTACACACGTGTCCACATGCAAAGTTACTCGACATTGAAACTGTTGGCAACTTCGAAACTTGGACTCGTAACACATATCCAATTATGATTAGTCAAACTTCCTGACATACTTCCTTTTAAATGGTGGTGCAACGCGTGTTTAAAATTAATTAATTCTTATCGTGCGTCAAAATCTGATTTTGGTCAGTGTTAAAATTTTAAAATGTCCAGAACTTGAGTATTACAGGATAACTTACACTGTAAACAAGTAGTTTAACACTCTAAAAGAGTAACTTATATAAACAAAACAATCGTGCAACAAACGCGGTTTTTGTTTTAATTTCATCGTTTTGCAGCAAATTAAATGATAACACCTTTTACGCACAACAAAATAACAATGTTTATTTAATTGCATATCATTATTTTAACATTATTTAACTTTAACATCCTGTTTAACTTGCAATTTCTTTAATGTCCCCTATTTTATACAAATAAATAAAAAATACCATCATCGAACTCACCGAATTTCTTCTTCAGTTTGTCGCCTTTTAGTTTCCGCAGTCGAAAAACAAAGAAAGTGAAGCCGAAGCGGTCTTCACTTAAGCGCGCACAAAAGCGATAACCACACAACTTAACCTCACCATTCCACAACAACCATCAGATCCAAAACCCTCGCATTTATCGAAACTGTACATGGTACCGTACTGTCACAAGGAAATTGGAAACAGGAAAGAAAATAGCAAGAGAAAAACGGTGACCCGAGACCCGCTAAAAACTGAAACGGACTCTCGACGGACGGTTTCAGGTAGTACGGGCAAGACGTGACCGGTGTCTTGTCCTTGTCTTTCCAAACGGTCGGTTTCATAGTACTGCTTTGTTTAAAGCACCCAACACTCGAGTCGGAGTTAACGGAACAAGTGTAAGTCCATTGGCGTAGACTTTGCGGGGGTACGATGTGTGTCAGGTGGTACGACCGTTGAAACGCCTCAGAGATTCACAATTATCTTAAGTTCCTGTTTATATTTCATTGTTTGTTCTTAGAAATATATAATATTATATATATTTTGTTTAACTATATTTTCATAGATTGTAGTGTAGGATCTATTGTAAAAATACTTTGGTAACATGGTATTAAATTAAATTAGTATATAAAAAATTATTTTAAACTTATTAAATGGAAAAACATATTAACAATAAAATTAACATTTTAAAATAAACAATATCAACTAATTAATTAATTACAGTTAAATTAATTTACCTAATTTTGAAAACGATACAGTATCATGTTAAACTAAAGGTTTCCCCCTCAAAAACAACACTGAGTGACTTCTCACCTTTCACCGATGAAAATTAAGCTGGTTTTCACCCGAGTTGATGGTCCCACAGCGAAGTGGACTCCATAAACTCTCCAGCTCTCTTTTTTTTTACAGTCCCCCGTAAAGTTTACGGGCACGTCTGGGAGTTGCCGGAACTTATCATTCCTTAGATAAACTTTCGGAAGAGTAATTCAAGATTTATAACTATTATAGTTATAGCATTTTTATAAACAAGTAAGGGTAATTTTTATTCTTGTTTGTTTTAATATGTGGTATAAGATGTGTATCTATAAATTCTTAATGAATTCCATATTTTTTTCGAAAGAACTTGTAATGCTTTAAATGTATTCAGTTTTTGTTGATGCTAGAAAAACTCGTTTATTGCATATGAGGGTTGAAATCCCCGAGCCATTAAACGTGCACAAACTAACACGTGAACATTAAGCATTAATATTAGACCGTCATCAACAATTCCTTCGAGATTCTCGTGCATGAATTTAAGTGGTTCTAAACGTTGCATAAACAACCCCCAAAAGAATTATTGCTATTGACGCCTTACCGTTGACTCCACGTTGTCCTTTCATTCTCCTGCCCACTGAGGGTGAAACGAGAGCCATAGGCCGATCCGGTCTCAAAGAAGGTCTTTTCTCTGGACAAACGATCTCTTGCGTTTCGCAGCTTTCGGCCCACACAGCTTCAACCATTGAGTCGATGCTGGACGACCTGGGAAGCCGGCTGCTTATAGTGCCCCTTCTAACAAAAAAAAGTAGTTTTTGTAATAAAACGATGGGTGAAACGCCCAGTGGGTGGTTTTGGGGTTAATGTCCACGGTTCGTGTCATCGAACGTTTCCAGTGTCTGGATGTAATGGGTTCGTGTTTTTCAGGTTACGGTCAATGTCGTCGCTGTTTTAGTTCCCCTGTGAGTTTTCACGAGCTTTTATTTTGTTAATTGAAAAATTTTCTCAGTACTATTAAAATGGGTGAGTATAAACTTTAATTAATACCTGATTTGTAATATAAATTAATTTTTCATTCAAACCCTAGATCGGATTTATTATCCTTTCATATTTGGGATAATGGACTGTTTGTTCACAGAAAACTGGGGGTGGAAGTTTAGTCTTGTTAATGTTTCACGTTATTAATTGCGGAGCAGCGTGTTTCACTTTTATGAATGGGGAACTTCTCAACTGACTTGGAGACTAATTCTAAACTTTCGAGGATTATTACGCTTATCCTCACTGTAAAACTTTTTAAATTGTATAATTTTTTCATGTGACCATTAAATTTTTAAATTATTAGATATCGCCAACTTGAATCAGAGTTAAATTGAACTAGTTTCGTCAGATGGCAGCACTAAGTTCCCCTTTTAAGACGCAACCAACAACGCACGAAATACATTTCCGCATGTCGAATTGAATTAACTCTGTTTCTCTTTCCATTTTCATCCAACTAATGTGTTTTATCGATTGTTCGAACCCACCTTTCCCAACTCAACCTTCTGGTCACGTTCTGATCGTCCGTAGTATTTTTAGAGCCGCCCTGACTTAACAGCCTGCTAATCTTGTAAAGTGCTGTGTTGCTGGTTCCAGGACTCGAGATTCTTAAAGCCCTGGCTGCCACCACGTGCGGTGCGGGCACTCTAAAATTAAAAACTCTACAATCCTATCTTCAATGAGCCCGAAAACGTACCTAAGCAGTAGAGTGCCATCGGATCCTCGTTCCGGACCATAATTTCCACTTCCGCATAACCTACTGACCGCCGACTTCCGTCTCATGTCCAAGGCAACGGTATCATCGCGACTGAATGACATTCTGGAGGTGTGGAATCTGGAATGGCTACTGGTTTGCGGTTCAACGTTGTAATTGCCCAATTGAGCTTGGATTATGTTCACGCCTGGAACTACAATTGCCGGCAAGGTTCTTGATCGTAAAAGGGGTGGTGGTTTCCTGGCGTTGCGGCCTGTACTTTCTAAACCCGCGCAAGAGGTTCGTTGGTCTGTTCTGGACATCGCCAATTGCGCACTGAAAACAATATAATCATTTTGAGTTTCATTCTTATAGTTTGAAGTGTAACGTTTATATCATTTTATTAAATAAAACAACAACATTATTTCTAAACTGTTTATTTATTTAACATTGATTCTACAAGTTTGAGCTTCTTAATAGCTTGTTCTTTCTCCAAAATAATGTCAGGATACAAAATGGTGTTGATACCATCTAATTTCTCCAAAAATTTCATCAGTTTCTCTTCAATCTTTTGAATTTCTTCTCCATTTAATTCTTTAATTTCTTGTTCAATTGTATTCAAACATTTACATATTGTTTGTATTTCAAATTTGGCTTTTGCGATTGGATTGTTTTTAGTTTCATCCGGTTCTTCCACTTTTGATTTAAGTTTAGTTATTAGTTTTCGAGTTTGCTTGATCAAATTTACTCTTTCAGTATTGTTTATGTCTGTTTGGAACAGTTTTAGTTGTATTATTATTGATTTTAGTTTTTCCGCTAACTTATCATAATTTGAATCATGTTTTGATCCAACAAAAGATTCAACGTCTTTGTTTAACATACTCAATAATTTTGGTGTAGACTCCAAAATTGTTTCTTCATCATCTGAATAATCACCTTTTTGTAATTCAAACAGTTGGTTAATTATATTATTTATTAATATAGTTTCTTGGTAAACATTTTTAGGAAATTCAAGTTTTTGAATATTTTCTTTTATGCTATTTGCATTACAGTTGCCTACATGAGTTAATAAATCACTTAACAAATTCAAATTTGCATCTAAAATTGTTTTTCTATTATTCAAATTGGTCAAATCTTGTAAATTTTCAATTATTAGATTAATACAACCATGTAAACAGGAACAATTCTTTCTCATTAAAATTTTTACTAATTGCATTTTATTATTTATTCTATTTATGGCAGAATTTTTTGTTTCATAATTAAATTTTGTGATTTTGTCACTCTTTTTAAATATTTTATTTTTATTGTCGTTTGTGGCGTTTAGCAATTTACAAATATTTTGACGTACACTAAAATCTGTTATTTTACTCATTAATTTGACTTGTTCATAGTAAAAATTGTCGCTATCCACAAGTTTAAATAATTTTTGTAAAGATGTTTGATAAGTCTCTTCTAAAAATAACAATATTAACATTTATAAATACATTTAATAAATTGTTTTTACCTGAGTTCATTTTATCCCACCTACTTGCACTCAATCATTACATATAACTGTGTTCAAATATTCGATAAGAAAGATAAATGAAATTTATCTCAATTAATATTATTTTAAATTGGTTAAATAAAATAACATATTAAAATATGTTATTTTTTTATTTTATCATATTAAATATAACATAAATTTGTTGATTTCGTCGATCAGTTGCCTTTTTCGTACATTCATATAAAGATTTTTAATCGTATCAATCTTGTCCACACACACTGTTATCGTTTAGAAATTGGTCGTTTCATTTAAACTTATTATAATCTTCTTTGTGGGAATTTCTAGTTTCTCTTCAACTTTTCTATTATTTTTTCTTTGGTTGTTGATTGCTCAATTGTTGAAGTAAATGTCGTAGTTCACTAATATAGTTTGTTCTTTGTTGAATTTTTTAATTGGATGATTATTTATCGTTCATCAATATTAACAAACTATTTCATTGACAAATTTATTGATTTATTCAATTCTAAAATAAAATAAAAGTAAAATGAAAAGTGTAATTGATACGTTCTATTGAATATTTTTTTAAGAACATATCAGTTTCATATAATTTAAGTAATGATTCATTGGTTAAAATTAGTTTTTTATTTTTCTTTTTTAAATCATTAAGTAAAATACAAATTTTTTCACGTAACCTTAAATTTTTAATGTTACTCATTAACTTTACTTGATCATAATAACAATTGTCGCTACCAAAAAGTCGGTATAATTTGGTGACATATAGGGTAAATTTTATGTAAAAAAATCTGTATTTATTTTATTTGGAGAAAATATGGCATAAGTACTAAACACACATATAGATAGAATATATATAATATATAATTTTAATGCTTTGAATCCAAGATATCAAAAATTTTGTCAAGCTCTTTTACAACTTGTTTCCTTTGATTTCTCAAGGCAGAATATTTAAAAATGTCAATATTGTCCATCTCTTGATATAATTCTATTAAACGATGCTCCAAATTTTCTGATTCTTTTTGGTTGTTCCCACCAAAATTCTCAATTACAAGTTTCAATTGGGTTGCCTTTTTATTTATATTTTGAAGTTTCTTTATTATTACGTCTTCTGATTTTTCTTCATTTGCTTTCATTATTAACTGTTCCAACAACTGCCTTAAATTAGCAACATAATTATCGATAACATTTGAATTTATCGATTTATTATTTTTCAATTGTATAATGGCACTTCTTATACTGTTGTCGATATAAGTGAACTGCGGATCATTTCTAAATCCATCGAACTCCTTAATTTGACTTTTGAATGAGTTAATTTGTTTATCTATCATTTTCATCTCTAAAACATAAAGTAGTTAAAATTTGATTAATATTATTAAGAAAAATTAAAGAAGTACCTTGTGTTTTTTCATGTTTTCGTTCCTCGTTCAAATTAATCTTTTCATTATTAGATTGATTTTCTGTCATATTAATATTAAAATTAATTTCACGATAAATATCCGGTAAAACTTGTACAGCTTTCTCTTTGCCAAACTCCTTTATCATTTCCAAAATTTGATTAGTTTGTTTGATTTTCTTAATTACTCTTTTCTTTTGCTGTTTCAAATTAGGATATTCAACGGAATCGATTTTATCCACTTCCGTGAGCAACTGCATTAGACTAGTACTTAGATACAGATACTCTTTTTCATCAGTTCCCGAAAACTCGTTAACTTCTTTTTGTAACGTAGTTGTCATATTTTCTATAGTATATAGTTTCTTGTACAGCTTTTTGATGACGCCATTTTCGGATTCATCTTTCAAATTGTCCGCTTTATTATTTAATTCAATTAGTAACTGTCTTAGTTCTTTAATATAATTGTCAAAGTAGAGGTTTGGTTTTGTTTCGTTTTCATTTTTCAATTGAACGATCGCATTTCTTATACCGTCGTCAATTCTAACGAACTCTGGGTCTTGTTTCTCTCCTTCAAATTTTTGAATGCGTTCTTTGAACCCATTTATCATTTCAATAATGTTTTGTTCTAAAAAAATAATGATTAACCTAGACAATGATTTTGTAAAACAATTCAATTACCAATTGCGTCTTGCTTTAGTTTTTGTTTCTTCTCCAATGTCATACAAGTATCATCTGTTGGGGGAAAAGGAGGTGAATCTGAAGGTCTCGACAGTTTTCTTTCATCACCTCGTAATTGAGATTTTCTTTGCAACTTAATGTTATCTTTCTTTGGATTAGAACAAGTTGTGAGAGGTGGAGGTGGACGAGCAGGAGGTTTCTTTTTGTTTATAGCTGGTTTACTATTTTGAATCGTTTTTGGCTCTGAAATATACATGAAATTAACCATAATAGTTATTGTTAATGATAGATACAATTACGTTTAGGATTTCCTGGTCTATTTGTTTTCGTTAATGCACGAGCAATTTGCTCACCTGTGAAAATACGAATGTTCTTACATTGGATTTTGTAAATGATATTTACAAATACCTGAAGAGTTTCCTGTATATGTACTTCTTCTAACACTCACATTACTTTTCGGCGGTAAGAAACAATCGAACCACCCCATGGTTAACGTTAATAAAACAAATTAAATTGAAAGCATAATCAGACATTATCAGATAGTTTCAAGATAAATAAATCTTTATCAGTAATTTATTAATAAAATCTAATTTCAATATGTTTTCGATACTTAACTATAAACTATTTTATCAAATTAAACAATGAAACCTAGTTATTAATAGTATAATTATTTCGATACAATGGACACAATTTATGACACATGACGTACTTTAAAAATGTCAGTGTGCCATAAATCGGACTCTAACGAAACTAGCGGCAAAATCTTCAAAGAGATTGAATCAATACGAAAGGATGTCGAGGAAATTGAAAGGCAAATCAATAATTTAGAAATTTGTGAGTTAAAATCGAAGCAAAAGAAACTTGAGGAGTTGCTGATACAAAAGACCTTGGCTTTGGATAGAACTGAGACGAATGGCGATCATAGAATCAGGGAGCGTAGACGCAGTGCAATATTGTACATACAGAGATGTCTGAGCTTAATGGATTCAAGACTGTCATAATTTATTTGTAAAGGAGAAAATAAATCAATTTCAAATTACTGGTGAAATTTGTTGTTGTATTACTTCTTGAGTTTTTTGGATTCAAGTATTTTTGAAGCTGTTTGATTATTTTCATAACTTGCTTTTTGTGTGGTCTTAATTCAGGATACTTATTTGGGTGTTTAGACTGTAGTCAAAGAAAATATACTTTTTTATTAATGCTACGTCAACATTTAATTTTGTCGTTTCATTTTATATATATATTATTTTTTGAGCATTTTATTAATTAAATCATCTCTAGTCAATTGTGATTTATTTTTTATAATTTAAATTATTCAAAATGTCTCTTATCTGTTGTATGTAATTGACATTAAATCTGTAATTAGTAAATATGTTATTTTCTTCATATCGAAATTTAAAAGTTTAAATCCCCGTTTTCTTTTTTCTTGTCCTCTAAAATGTTATTTTCTATTTCACAAGACTAACCGTTATTTTCGTCCACATTTTCCTCATTATTTATTTGTTGACTTGATAGGTCATTATTTCTACTTGAAATTTACTAACGTACTGAAATTTACTAAGTCAATCTAATTTCAATATGAATAATTACCCTTTTCTTATTTCCTCATCTTCTATTATTATTTTTATTTATTTTCCTTGTAGTTTTTCATCTAATCATCTTTTAGAGGTTTTTTTACAAAGATTTTGGACTCCTCTCATTCTTTCCTCGTTAGTCTCGAATGTGTATTTCTCTTTAAGTAGTTTTTGATATTTTTTTCTTATTTCACTATTCTATTACTAATATACATCTTCTCAGAGATTTCTTCAGTTTTGTTATATATTTTTTGTTCTTCCACTACTAGTTTCCTCCTAATTCTATAAGTTTTTCAAATTTCTTGTAGGATGTAGTTTTTTTAGTAATTGCTCCTTCTTTAATATTTTATTGAATATTTTCATACTTACAAATTGAATTATTCAAATTGCTTTCATTGATTTCCTGTCCATTGTGCACAACTGCAACTTTTAACAAGATGTTAAAATATGTTAAATATATATAGTGAAAATAGTTTTTCAATACATATTACTTATTTCGACAAGTGGTTTCAATTTGTATGCTTTATTTTGTTTTCATATGTTGGTTATCACTCCTTTTTCACTAGTAGTCCGTTTGCAACAATTTAAACATTAGACATGAACTAAGCAAATAAAAGAATTACTATTATATATTTTTATATTATTTTTTTTAGAAAATCCTTTCTTAATTTTGTAAATACATCAATTATATAGATCGTAATTGAAATGACCAACTATAGTTTTACAGCTCAATTAGTTTTTTTAATTACCTACAATGGTAAGAATTAGTTCTGGAAAATCATTGAAATTTGTGTTTGTGTCAAAATCCTTGCCACCATCAAAATACAATAAATACTCTATATGATTTTGCTGATTTTGAAATTGTTCCCTATATCAGCAAGGTTATTCAAATAGATAACCGTAGCAATATAGATAAAAATACTTTGTATACAGTCAAAAATCGTAGGTTATGTTAACTGGGCGGTGATATAATGGACATAAGCAAATTGGTAAAATCCGGTTACCAAAACTTGGTACAGTGCACCAACGAGCTGGAATCAGCAGTCCGTTCATCTCTAGAAAATATCTACGAAAGAATCAAGCAGGGCAATTATGACGTGGAAAAAGCCAAAGATCAGCATTACAAAGAAATCCTGCAAAGTATATCAACCATCAAACTCCAACTGGACAACATCAAAGACCACAACAAAAGGCTAATCTACTTGAACTCGGTAAAATGTCTGGATGAAAAAGAGAAAGCGAGGTACAGTTACGTACAGGATCGCGTTAGGAATATATCTCGTAGTGAACAAAATCTGAGTAAAATTCACCTGAAGGAGCAGCGGAAAACGATACTCGGTTCGAGCAGGTACTTGAACGTATGGGAGGAGATTTTGGATAACAGCGAAACGAATTCCTTAACCGTGAAGCAAAGGAACAAGGAGAACGCGAGGAAGAAGAATAAATTTGTTTCAACCACCTTTGAACCATTCCTGGAAGATCAAAGTAAAACTTCTTCTGACACATCAAGCGACGAGCACGACTACGATGAAATTTACGAAGAAGATGAAATATATGAAGAAGAAGATGATAAGAGAATAAGTTTGATCAAAAACGAAGACGCAATTTCCGCCCAAGTGGATTTGTATGTTAGCAGGGAACAGCTTAACGAAACTACGGATGACAAACCAAAAATTGTCGGATATATTGTATGAACGACTGTTTGAAGGTTTTCCGGTTTGTTTAATTGTTGTTGTTGTTGCAGATTAAAGGTGGCAGTGCTGCAGAGGAATCGTGATTTTTTTAAAATATCACTCAGACTGATGCTAAAATAAATAGTCGTAAATCGTTTGTAGTTTTGTGTATATAAGGTTGCCAACATTAAATTGCCGAAATGCCCTAGATAAGATAAGATGAACGCACCTGTGTTATCTTATTCATTCACATCTGTGATAACCCAGTAAAAGTCAGTAATAAGCCATGCATTAATATTAATTATTTATTAAACATATAAGAACTGTTTTAAAGTGATTTAAATAGTAAGTGATCATTAAAAATGTAAGTACAACCTTAGTATACATTTTAAATCATTTTAGAAGTGCTGAGAAAAAAATCAGGCATGGGTGTTGTCATAGATAACGATTTATTATTGTTTTAGTAATTAATATGGGAAACACAACATCAAAAAATAACTTAGATCGAAGAAATACTGTTTTAAGGCGAAGTCAGACTAAAAAGAACCAAGACATTCTGAAAAAACTGGAGAAGCTACAAAATGACATAACAAAGTTCAAGGGCACGGAATCGGATGAATCCTACGAGAGACTCAAACTAAGATTAGACAATATCAGAAAAGAACACCAGAAATTAGGTCAACAAATACGTCCTGAACTGAAGAGGAACTTCAAAGCGGAAGAGGAAAAATTAAAATCTACAGAAGAATATCTCGTTAATAAACTACAGTCTAACAAAGAGAAACATGAAGCGAAATCGAAGAAAACAGAGAATAAAACAGAGGATGAAGCACAAAGTCAGGTGAACTCAATACTCTCCGAAGAGCACAAAGATGAAGAACAAGAATTGGAACAAACCACAGACAAGAGAAAAACAGTGGAGTTGACCAGTGTTCGTGTGGAACCAATTGAACCCACGAATGAAGAACCTACGTCTCCAACAATTCAAGAAAAGCGCAAGTCTATCTTTAAAATGGGAATACCGGTCATGAACTTGACACCAGAACTACTAAAAAAACAATTGGAGAAGCGCAAATCGAAGGTCAGCTTTTCGGACAACTCACTGGAGAACAAGAATAGTAACATTGAAGAACAACTGGACAATATCATCGAAAAGATGCGCAACATCGAGCTGAACATTAACAAATTCGAGGATAGGAAGGGTAGTTTGGCCTATAATCGAGTTCTGGAAGACCTGATGATCTGCCAGACGGATCTTAAGCAACTGGAGATCAATCCCGATGTCAACACTAAGTGGAGGGATGCTATGAGATATTTTGATAGTCTGAGGTCTTTTTTGGATGAAAGGGCCGTTGAAAATGTCCGCAATTCGAATTACTATTACAACAATAGAGCCAGCCAATATAAGAGCACTGAACAATTAGCTGATGCCATTAGTCATATGTCAGAGGGGACGCTAGTTTAAATTTACCAATTAGTTAAGTTTTATTAGCTTCCGTTTAATTTTGTTTGAGCTTTTATTTATATTTTTTCTATAAGTTTGTACTGTCATTAATTTGATTATAAGTATTTTTTGATGTTAATAAGTATTTACTAATTTCAAATTTAAAATCATATACATTATTGGACTTATTTATAATTATACTAATCGCGTTTGAATCTTATTCTTTTATTAAATAAGTGATTGGTTTGGAATGTTATATACTACTGCAGTTATTAAATTGTATTTAAATTTAATTAACGGTAAATTATTAATGTTAAGTATTTTAAATAAAACGTTTTTTACTCTATTTGTTTGAATTATTTAATGTAAAAAATTTGATATTGTATTATCGATATAATTTATAAGGAATTTAATACCAATTTAAACAGTAATAAGGAAAAGTTTGTTGATTAACTATAATATGTATTTTGATGTTTTTGTTATTGTAAGTTAATAATTTAATATATTTACAGTTAAATAACATTTGTATTTATTAATCATTTGATAAAAGCATATAAAATTTCAAAGGTTTTCTAATTAACTTTTAATAAAAATAAATGAAATGTAAATTTAGTCAATTTGAGCCTAAAAAATTAATATATTATTTATCATAATTCTGATAAAACAATTATTTCCGAACCAAATCAAACAAAAACATGAGATAAGAAACACCAAGCGCAAACGTTCTTCGAACGGCGGAACAGTTGTCTATTACATGTTTGTAAACAAATTTAGAAAAACAGCAATCAACGCATCGCTGTTTGTATTTGTCTTAACGAACTTAAATAAACCGAAGCGACATTATATATTATTTTTTTTAAAACTAGGCCACGAGAATTAACAAACGCTCGCTATTGAATCATACTTATTTATCTTATCAGTTTATCTCAGTCCGTCGTTTCGACATATAATTTTTAGTAACAAGGTGTACAATGCCGTGATGTGGTGAAATTTCCATTGTGCGTTTAACAAAAAATCTAACTGGTAAGACACTTTTCTAGTCACAATGAATTAACCTTAATTGAACTGCGTTCCATGTGTTGTGACGTCGTTATCACTTATCTGTTATTGCCTTGCTTCAATATGTTCATATTTTCCAGCAATGGGCAACAATAATTCCACCCAGAAGTTACAGTTGCTCGAGCAAAAGGCTACGTCAATTTATGAAAGCTTCAACCTTTCTAACGGCCAGATACGAAAGGAGGACTGTCTGGAGCTCCTCAAAAAAGTATCGCAGGACGCCGTAAAGCTTAAGGGTGCGAAACGTAGCGCTGTCGACGCCCTCCTGAGCCTCATAGATGACTACCGACGTAATATCATATCAACGCAACAAAATGAACGCAGAGTGTCCACCTTCACCGACAGTAGCAGTTTTGTAGCCCTGCCTTTGAACAGTCGCAAAAGTCGAGTTTCTAAAAACCTCGAGTTGATCTCCAAAAGGATGCTGACGACCCAACAACCCACCATGAAAGAGATTCAGAACAAAATCCCTAGTCTCAAGCAAGAGATCCAAACCGCCATCAACAACAACAACGCCAGGTCGCTCAGAACTTTAGAAAGAACAATCAAGCTTCTCTCAACTGATCTACAAATGATACAAGTTACCCCTATGACCCAAATACAAGAAACCCACGAAGATATTCAGAAACAGCTCACAACTGCTTATGCTCAAGTGACGAAAGCGTTGAAGGAGTTGTCCAGAATTCCCGAGCACGACCAGAAGAGTTCCATCAGATCCGCTACCAAAAAGGAATTAGAAACAATGGAGAAAAACGTGGACGAACAGAACATACTTCTAGAAACCGCCCTTAAAACCGATAACTCTCTCCTACTCAAACATGTGTTTGGAAAGATTGAAGAGTTCAGTCAGCAGTTGGCGGCATTAGATGATCATCCGAAGAAGAAACGTTTGCTAGATAAAATTGAGAATATGAGGATAAAAACAAACGACAGATTGGAACGTTATACAATTGCGAATCGTTTGTCCGAACATGAAAAAGATTTCAACACGATAAAAAAGAAGAAACACGATGAAGAAGCAAAAAAACTTATGGAGAATCTTCGTAGACACATCGAAGACATTCCAGATAAAACCGAGGACACGATCAAACGTAAAAAACGACTTTTGAAAGAAGTCAACGACTACATTGTTCAACTAAGCAACGAATTAGACGCGGAAGTAAAACTAAGAAAGTCTGACACGATGCAATCCATGGAAGATTTATTAAAGACGTGGAATGACAACAAGGAGGCAATGAAGAATGCAAGTAGCGTAGATGAAGCTAAACACTTATTTCAAACATTGAACCAGTTCGAAAGTGCGATAAGAGAAGTAAAGCAGTCAATTGAGTCAAAATTTAATATTAGAGAAGCCAGGAGAAGCTCCGTTCGCAGCTACACCAGTTCCACACTTGTAAAAGCTAAAGCTAAAATTTATAATATTCCAGTTGATGATGTTAAAGAACCTATGAACGTTGCTGTGCAACTACAAGCTGATAAAAAAGTAGAGGTGTTGAATGAGATCAGAAATATTCAAGCGAAATTCAATTTCTTAAGAGATAAAATTAGTAAGGAACCCTCCAACGAAGCGTATAAAATAAAACTACAAAGTTATTATGACAGATTGGAAGACTTTGTAAATTGGCCGAACGAAAACGTGTCAGAAAAAGCAAAAAGCTTGAGGGAAGAAATGTACGTGCAACTCTCGAACTTCAAACGCCATTCAGAGAACCGTAAAAGCGCTTTGTTGAGAATATCTGTTGAAGCTTCATTGGAAAAACTCATGGATATACAATCATGTGTCGTATCCATAGAATACGAGTTACCTAAAAACATGGATAATCTTCCCATATTAAGAGAGTTTAAGGAAACTTTATTGTTCCAAAAAGGCAAGCTGGAGAAGGTAAAAGTTAATCCTCATTACGATATGATTCGTCAGTCTAAAGAAACAGTTTTGGATAAAATTAACTGTTGCTTGGAAACAATAGAACGAAGACTCAGTTGCGAAACAGTTAAGAATGAAGAAGCTCAGGCTCAAGGTGAAGCTTTGAGAACCGAACTGACAAAGCTTAAAGAGCAAATTAGAAGATTCACAGGTGGACACAAAAATGTACTCTATAACACAATAGAAAAGAAGATGAACAAGCTTTTAGTGGATGCAAATGAATGTTTCAGCGATGAAGAATCGAGAAAAGAAGTAGTCTCAGACATCGAAAAACACTTGAAAATCTTGGAACAACGATCGACTAAACCACAGTCATTTAGGCAAAGTCTTAATTCAGAATCGCTCCTGAAGCTGGATAAGAAGAGGGAAAAGATTGAAGCCCAATTATTAGCAATTAATGAAAGTTTAAGCGGAATTAAAAATGAGATTAGGATCGAGACACCTGATTCTTTAAATGCGAGGCTAAACTTACTTAAGATGGAGCTGGAGCAGCTATTCTTGAAGGTTGAAGACAATCACAAGCAAAAGGTGGTGGAACTCTTGGAAGACATTGAAGGTTGCATCAATTTTGTTTCTAAACGACAGACTACAGAGTCTGCCGAGTATCAAAATATTGACGAGATGATTGCTGCCAAAGTACAGAAACCGAAGAAGAGCCCAGGTGAAGTTACACTGAATCAAATCCAGAAAAATGTATTAAAAGCGAAAGAACAGATTGAAGTGTTTATAGGAGATTATGATGAATACCAGAAATTGGATGATAAACTCTTAAATATAAACGTAGATTTGAGACAGTTAAAGTTTAGTGATGACAAACTAAATACCCAGAAAAAAGAATTGGTAAAAACTTTGGACGATTGTACGAAAATATTAGATAGAAGATGGGAACAAATAGAAGAACTTTGTAAAATTGAAGAAGACATTCAAAAACTACGTGAGAAAAAACCTGATTTAAGTGATGAAAAAATGGTTGAAGGATTAGACCAAGCTTTGACCTCTATGCAAATAAGACTGACTAAAATCGATGTGGATAAAGTGTTAAGGGATCGAAAACATGCCAGTTTTGAGTTTTTGAAAAACTACCTCCAAGCTATTAGAACTCCAGAAACAGAAGTTTGATTGATATTTTAAAATTTTCAAAGATTAAATGTATTTATTTTTTGTAAGTTAGATAGTTTTTTATTTGCATTAAAATAAATTATATATTAGATAAGAAAAAATGTGTCTTTTTTTTTTAATTTTCTCTATATTCAAGGTAATATTCTGATAAATTTCCACGAAACTGATTAACAACAAAATGTTGTGTTTTTAAAATTGAGATTACTTGATAGATTTTTTATATTATCTTATCAATATAATTGTTTCATGTATCATAATAGCCATTAATAATAATCGTTAGTGAGTGTAAAAGTGTTCTAAAATATCAAGTAAGTAATTAAATTTAAATATATAATTAAACAAAACATGTATTTTTAGAAATGGGACAATTAACATCTAAATCATTAATGATTAAAGCTAACCAAGATGATGATTTATTGGCTATACAAAATAAGGCTAGGCTTATATGGAAAGAATACAAACGTTCACATGGAAAAATGGATAAACCATCCATTATTAAATATTTAACAGATTCAGAGGAAAAGGTGACTGAAATATTAAACACTTCCTCTAACCCAATAGCGGTAGATGTTAAAAAATACATAGCAAAAATTAAAATACAATTGTACCTTTTTGACATCGATAATAAGTTGAAGCTATCTGTGCCAGCAATTGAAAGAAACTACGAAACATTGTCTAAAGAAGTTACAGCTGCTGTGAATGACAATGACATGTTAACTGTGTCTACGATAAAAATCGTTTGTTTGGAAATACTTCAATTTTTATGTAATTCAAAAGTCAGAAAAGACACAAAACTTGTTGAGGAACAATTTAAGATGCTTATTAATAGACTAAGTCTTCCCCAAAATTTGAAAAATATACAAAAAAGGATGTGCGATCTAGAATCAACTGTAAATGAGTCTATACAAAATAATAACATAAAATCTTTAAAAACAATACAGAAGATGACGAAACATTTGTATCAAGAACTGCACAAGTTATCAGTAAAACAGGATACGAAACTTTATGACGAATTTCAATTGGCAGAAGGAATATTTTTAAGTTACCAAGACACACTTGAACAAGGATTGAAATCTGTTATTTTTGCAGAACTTCAAAAAATTCAGGATATGTCTGAACTATTAGAGAAACGTATAGATGAAGCAAAAGGGAACGAAATGATATCTTGTGAATTGAGAAGAAATGTGGAAAATTTAGAAAAGGGTTTAAAGAAAATTGACACCACAATTTCTAGCAGTTTGAAGAATAGACAAGAAAAAATTGAAAATATCTTAAAAGTTCTGAGAAATAAAATAGACAACAAAGATAATACAAGTTTGTTTGAGTTTGAGTTTGACCTAAACGAAAGTCGCGCAGAGGCTAAACAGGAAGCAAAAAATGTCAATGTGGAAGGAGCACAAACTAGTGTACATATATTTAACGGAATTGTCACAACAAACAATGATTCGATAATAGAAGAGGAAACAAAATTGAAATTTGAAAATTTAAAAAGAAAAATTTGTTCAATTGGTGCACAAATATCACAAAACACATTAGACAAGGGAAGTAAACACCAACTGCAAGAAATCCATGATCAACTCTCAGATTACTTAAAATGGTCCGATGAGAAAGTTATTGCGAACGCTCGCAACCTAAGGGCGGAGGTTCGAGAATTGTTAACCAAAGATTGCGACATCGGCAATCTGAAAACCACGAAAGAAAAAATAAAAAACGCAGAACATGCAGCTCTGAACATTGAACAACAACTGGAAGACAAACACAGTTCACTTGAACTTCGAATGTATAAAGAAGAGTTGGAAGGAGTCAGAACTGAGTTGTACAAAATTGGAAACTATTTGCAAGATGAAGAGATTGTTAAAGCCAAAGGTGTTGCTTTGGAAAAGGTTAATGAATGTTTAAAAATGGTCAATGATCAAATCTTCGCAATTGAAGGAGTGCCGGATGAGTTAGTAGAAATAGAGAAAAATGTGAATCAGTGTCAAAACACCATTATTAAAAAGATTGACGATATTAGTATTTTGATGAAATGCAAAGATGATTTAAGAGTTTACGAGTATAAATTGTCAAAAATTAATGTTTTGAATAAAAAACATAATATTAAATCAGTAAAGGACAAAATTAGACAAAACATAAAAAGGTTAATAAATATAGTTGACTCGAAACTGGAAACAGTCAATGAACAAAAAATTATTATGGCATTGACTATAATTAAAGACAAAATTGTGACAGAAGTAATTAAAGATACTCATGCCAGAATCTACGAACGTGAATTAAAAAGATATAGGAAAGATATAGGTGATGGCTCATTAACTGTTATTGAAGCTATTGAGGATTGTTCGAGAAACCTTGAAGAAAACCAAAGAATAACGAAAATGGAAAAAGAAATTCATCATCTTATTGAAAATAATGGTGCCTCAAATCAACTTATAGTTTATAAAAACCAATTAACAGATTTGAAAGTTTTAAGTAAGTTTAGCGAAAATAGGCGAAATTCACTTATAAAAATATTAACTAGCGAATTAGAAGCTCGTGAAACTAAAACTACCATAAAAATTAACAAAGAAGATGTGGATGTGGTTGCAAAAAGACAACTCGAAAAACTCAATTCGGATTTAAATGAACTGAAACCTACAGTTGAAAATTTTGCTAACGTACAAACGAGCCAAGAGTTCGACGATTTGTTCGAAAAAATCCTGCTCATAAACTACGAAGTGACAAAAAACAACAAGACCAGCAATAAGCTCAGCAAAAAATTATTGGAAGAGACGGAAAAATATTCAGCTTTATTGAAAAAAAGGATGTGGCAGTATGAAACTTTGGTCGATATCGAGAACAAAGTAGAAAAGTTGAAAGAAAAACATTTGGAAGATTTGGAAGATAGGAACGAGGTTGAGGATTTGGTGGACGATTTGGAATTATTGTTAGGGAAGCTAGAAAAACTAGAAGTAATCCCTTGTCTGGAGGAACGAAAAAAGAAAACCATTCAAATTATCAACAAATACATTGAGCAGCTCAATGATGTTGAAGACAGTTTCGGTACAGAAGTTTAAGAACGTTTTTTTGTGATTTTAATAAAATAATTATTAGAACTTGCATTTTATTTAAGGTTTTGAACAAAATAATAGTAGAAGCCGTTGAAAAATTGTATATTTCAGTTTATACAAAACTACATAGGTATGTACATATAAAACAGTTTTATAACATTGTAAAAAAGCGGTAAAAAATGCTCCAGTAACATTTAGTACTTGTTTCTTTTTGTGTGTTCATAGAACTCTTCATCGTCGGTGGGTTGTTTGTATGGGGCGGGAAAAATCACTTCAGGTTCGTACAATACTCGACTCTGATTCTCTACATCGGTTACGGTTATAGTTGGCAACATTTGTATTAGTTTCTCTGTCAGATTCACCTTAGCATTCCTCAAAACGATTTTTTTACCGTTCAACCAGACTACCATGTCGCCCGGATTTACATCCGAGTCGCTGTCCTCCTCTTGTTGGGCGGCACGCCTCAGTCGTGGAAACGGACATCCCATCACTAAAAACGGTTGTTTATTTAACTTTAAAAATACCATTATAAGAATATTTAATTTTGTTTCGTTGTTAAAAACGAGGCAGGTTTAGCATTTATTACGATAGATGGTAGCACATTGCTAATAAAAGTGATATGCAACCATGCTTCACTCGATTTCTTACTGTTTCATTTAATTTATTTAAGGTTGTAAAAACACCACATACTAAACAGTGAAACAAATCTCACAATCTGGACTGTTTATGTATAGGATCGTAAAGATTGACCCTCGTAATCTGGTTAGCCAGACAAACATAAACACTTGGAATTTATCTCCGGGTTATTTTTAAATCAGTCCAGTCCAGTTCGCACTTAACCTGCACACAATGGTCCGCACACTCGTTTCAAACAGCCCCGTACAACAAAACAACCCCGAATCAAACGTTAAACAATACATATATAAATAAAATTCTCACCCGTGTCCAGAAAAATCGCCACGCGAACGTCCAGCCAATGAACCGCGCGCTGATGCAATAATTAAAGATCTATTTTAAATTTATATAAACAATTTGAGAGGCATTTAAAATATTGCAGTCGAGCATCAGCGTTTGACAGAGTGATTACTTGTTTTTTTCTAACGCGCTTCTTTGCGATCGAGAAAAACTGTTTGTTTATTGTGTACAGGAGGTATAAAATTTAAAAAAAAAAAACTTTGATTATGTATAATGTTATTAATTAATTATTAATACTTACCTTGTCATAATAATATTAGATATATATTTTCGAACATTATTTTATAATCAATAAGAGATTGATTAATTAAACTCACAATCATAAAATATCTACAGTTCAAAAGCCATTGCAACGCGTGACTAAAATGTTTTAAAGTGTGCAAAATTGTTTACAAATTAACAAATTGATAACCAAACCAATTTTTGTTTGGCATATTTTCTAATATGTATTTTAATAATTATTTTAAACTATCACTTAATAAATTCGGTGCTACAAATTAAATTAATATCGTTTAATTCGTTTGGAAACATTGTATCGCGGGCAAAATTTAATTGAAGTTCGTCCCTCATAAAAATTTATGGCGGCTCCAGAAAATTGGTTCTCATCTTATATTGCTTCAGTTAATTAATAATTTAGAAATACCGCGTATTAAAAGCGGGGGACAGTAAGCCATTATCTACGATAAAGGATTTTTAAGTAATAGTAGATAAGTTTGTTCGTTCTAGAGATTATTCGTTATCAACTCGGCTTCTAACTTGTAATGGTCACGTAAACCTAATTAACCGGGAACTTCTTCAGGCGTCGATTCCACACAAATAGGTCACAACAAAATCGATAATGTTACGACAGAAAATTACTTAAGCATCTTATTGTACCCCAAAAAACACATAAATATATATATTTCGGGGGCAATAATTCTTGAACGCTTTGTGTTGTCTTATCGAATTGTTTTATTTGTTCCCAGGGCGAATCGAACTGTCGACAATAATTGAATCACATGCAACGGTATCTAAACACATGACAATCTGATATACGTTATCTATGTTGTTACACAATGCAAAATTATTGTTTGTTTACACGCCATGCCAGCTCAAATGTAAGTACAGCTATAATATTAATTGCTAATAATTAATTAATTAATTATACAGCACATCAGAGATGCAAAATGAATTAAAGCAAATCGAAAATGAGGTCGACAACTTTCAGGAGACGAAAAAAGATCACAGATATCAAATATTGAATTATCAACTGCACGAACTGTGGAACAAGGCGAGAGAAGCGACTGACAGCGAATCCAAGAAGATTTTCATCAAAGATGTCAAATCTGTTCTTAATACGCTGGACCTGAAAGTCATCGAAAACGAAAAAATAGAACGGGATCGTTACTACATTTACTAAAAATGTTGTGTTACTTTTTAAGGTATTAAATTGTTGTAATCGTTACAGCGTATTTAATTTTTCTTCGTTGATGAAGGTAATTAACAAATGAGGCTTATCTTACATTTCGTTTTCAATTAGTTCTTCAAACAGCCAGTGCACGGAAAGCTAAAATAGGTCCGTTAGACCACTTAGTAATTCCCTAATTCAATCACCCGACATCTAAATATAGACGCACTAGATTAAAGTCGATTATATTCCATCGAACATTACGAAATGTGTGCATTAATTTTATTATGTGCGCGTCAAAGGGCGACTTTGTTTAAATTGGGGCGAGTTATTTTAGTTGCATTATGATAGGCAATTTATTCAATTTAATGACCGGGTTTGACGAGTTTAATTTATAGTGACAAACGGCCAGGCCGTAAAACATTGCAGATAAGCCTTTATGCAAATCGACCTAGTTTGTATTCATGTAAAATGTCACACGATCATCGGCCAAACAAAAATCTGATTAACCTTCACGCTCGTTTTTTTTATTCATCTCAAGTCGATCACCAATTAATTTCAGTGCCAAATTAATCAACTAAATTGACTAAATTACAATAAAACAAATTTTCACTGTTGTACAAGAGTTTAATAAAATTAATTTATTTATCTGGAAACCGTTGACTTTAAAAAAAAAAAGGGAAACTTTCACGGTTGTTCATTAATGCCGTACAAAGATTAAAAGCAAAATCGTTCATAGTCTGGCGAACAATTACGCGTCCGATTGTGACTAACGGAATCCGTAGAAAAATGCTATTTAATTTCAATTCAGACCAAGGAAAAAATCAATATTCTATTTTCAAGAAAATGGACAAATTGTCCATTTTATCTAATTTACTGGGATGACTTCCCAGTTCGAAATCCTGGATTGTGGATCCATCATCAACATTCCGTCGATGCGGTTCTCGGGTGCTCCTTTATTAAATTCTGCGCCGCCCTTAATTATTAATCAGAATGGTAAAACAGTCCATTTGCAATTCTCTAATTTAACCCTCCCAACTCAAATATAAAGATTTACGCAATCTCTGCAGGCTGAAATCTAATTAATTCGCAGTGGAATAACTATGGTTAATTAATTATTATTACAACTACTCGAACTTATCATAAAATGTAATATAATATTAAGACAGGTTAAAACAGTTGAGGTATAATTTTGGTAGTAAAATTAAAAGCGTGAATAGATAAGTATCAGTTTCAGGAAGTTGAGGCGCCTCATACCTAATTCACACAGTCTGTATAATTAATTAACTACACTGACATCACATATTCAATCATAATTAAAAGATGAAAAGCACACAAATTAGTTCAAAGGAACTATTGCAAAACTATATAGCTAGATTTCAATTAAAAGTTGAAGTTCAGAATTCCTCGTACATGATGTTATTAAAACTCTGCGTGGGTGAATATTCAATAAAATATTCCTGAAATGATCCCACTGAAAAAACGCCATAACAAGTTAAAACCATTAGGATGATTGCAATTTTACCGATGTAATTTTTGTTATTGTCCATTCGTGTTTTTACATTACACTTCGGTAAACTGTGCAATTTTTCCAGCAATTACGGTTGTATTGAATAACCATTCGTGCAGTCCTGCGTCCAATTTCCTGCTGGGAAACGTCGCAATTCGAACCGATTCGGGATTTTCAACGTTAAGGATTAAAATTGCTAATTATCTCGTGAAAAGAAAAACACGGATTTTCTTTCAGAGTTTATTTCATGACCGGTCGGATTTTATATTAAAGCACTCGGTTTAAGGGAGCCTTTTTCGTACTCACTTACCGGCCCGCAAAAGCTTGTTTAAAAGACATTCTCCCGGCTCAAGACCCAATTCTTATAGATCCATACACGTTTTTTTTATATATATATAAGGACGAATTTGTCACACGAAACTTTCTCGGTCGGTTTTGGGAATCTCGACAATGGAAAAATTGCCTTTGTCATTTTTTTCTCGAAAAGTTGAAAGGCCTTGAAAGGGTGCGGTTTTAATAAATCAATTTGGCTTGTTTACATTACTACTATTATGTAATAATTTTCATTAAGTTTCTTATAAATTTATTGTTTTAGGGAATGTTTAATACGCTGCGCATTCACCATTTTTTTTAAAATGTTCACAGTCCTGCAATATGCTCCTTTAAGTAAATATATGATTAATGATTTAAACATGCTGAATCCAGATTTACTTCCCATATTTTTCTATCACGTATATATTTTTTTTACATTTTTTTAATCGCTCAAATTACATACTTTATTTAGTTTGATCATATTTGAAGGTATCCTTCAATTTCTTTTGCACATGCAACACACATGAAGGGAAATTATGGAAATATGAAGTTGTTATTAGAAAAAAATCGATATTCACAGTATACATGGAATGTGTGCGGATCTAAAAGTTGTAGCAATGACTACAAGGAGAGTATACCACTACACGCACTACGAAAGAAAAAATAGATAAGAAGAGCATGTTTGATGCCTGAAGTTTAGAATTTAAAAGAAGAACTTTTAGTTCAAAGTGAATTTTTTTTTTACCACCACTCCATTAAATCTTATGAATATTTCGAAACCAAATTTACTCTATTCAACGACGCGAAATTGCTAAGAAGGAATCTTTGTGGGTTTCCAAATACGAGCGCTTATAAAGGATCCACATTTTATAAGCATGTTAAATGAAAGTGAAAAGAGCATGGACCACTTTCGTTAAAATGCATCACAATTTTCTTGGAAACAAAACAAGGGAAAACTACCAGGAAATCATCCAAGAACTATTATGCAATATGTCCATTAAAATTCACTTTTAACACTCACACTTAGATTTCTTCCCTGCAAATCTTGGAGCAGAATGCTTACCGATTTTTGTTAGGCGATTCGTCGCGAAACTCTAATAGAAAATGTGAAAAAGAAGAAAACTACAAAGTGAAATACTATTAACAACTAGTAAATAAATTATTTAATGATTTTTGATGTTTTATAACAGATAATCATATTTTATTGAAAAATTACATTAAAAAAAATCATACGTGGTTTGTAATTGAAGTGAAAACTTCTTTAGCCGCGTTGGGCACTTTCTGGTAGGGGAAAATCTTTTGGGTTGGCGTCATCGACATGCTCATGACTGGCGCACGCGCAGTATGCTGTGCGCCTTAGACACTTTTTTGGTGGGTGAAATCTTGTGCGTTCGCGTCACCGACATGCTTATACCAGTATATCTACACCTGACGTATTGCTACACCTGACGTATAGTGCTGAGTATATCTTATAAGTGAAATTGAATGGATTTAGTGAAAAGTTCAATGTGTATATACTGTGCATTGTTGAAATAGTGTTTTTGTTTGATTATTATTTGAATGGCCATGTCCAATGATCAAAAATATAAAACGACAATCGATGCCGTTTTTATGCGATACTTAGATAAATTTTCAAATTCAACATTTTCACTTCTTACATTAGGTACCATAAGCCTATTGTACCTTTTTTAGAACAAAATGAAGTAAAAGAAAATACAAAAAGTCTAAATATAGTTGAAATTAATGATGACAATGATGCAAACAATTAAAATAATGTTAATAATCAAGTACATTGAAATTTAAGTAAATACAAATACTATCCACAAATAATATGATTGTATATTAATTGTTATTTTAATTGAATTGTATTTATATTTTGTCATGATCTTGTACAGCTCGTAATATATTTCAATAATAAAAAATCACATAAACATGCATATAATTGTTGCTCCGAGTGTCAATAGATATGAAAACCAGATTGATGTTGATAATTTTAATTCAAACATTATAAAATTTCAATACTAAAAGTTCTAAGTTTTTACTTCTATCGGCAGTCTCTATAATTTTAATTTTTTTATATATTATTTTTCTATTAAGAAATATCTAATTCTTGATAAATTATGCATAAAATCAAAAGGAAGGAAGAAAAAAAAATTGCAGACCACTGTTTTCTTTTCTTAAATTCTTAAATTTTGGTAAATATATGTTAATAAAAGAGACCCCGTTATAAAAGGTTCTCGCAACTTTATTTTACATATTTTTTACATTTCGTAAAAATTTTTCTTTATATGCAACACTTTCACATTTTATAGACATTGCTATTTTTATCTACTATGATTGATGTCACAGTTTTCAGAGAATTTTCACATTTCTCGAGGGGCTTTAAATTTTGATGCTTTATTATTATTATTATTATTATTATTATTATTATTATTAGAATTAGTATTACATTTTTAATGACTTGAAAATATGATTTTTGAATTGTGACATTTTGTTATTTTCAGTCATTTTTTCAAAATTTTCAGATTTTGTAACGAAATTTCATTTTCGGGATAAAAATCTAGGTTTTGAAAGCTAAATTTGTAAAAAAAAAACATATTTAATTTCTTTTTTACGAATTTATTTCTTCCCATTTTTAGTATCACCCTTTTAATAACAGTCATTCAGTTCGTATTCGGCTCAGCGTCTTTTTCAATCACAATTTGATTAATTCATAAGTAGAGTAAGAAGTGTAAGGTCATTGAGTTTTAAGTATACTGAAAGAAACCAAAAGCTGCAGTATGCATCCAAGGTAAATCACTTTTTAATTGCATGTTGGGGGTTGACGACTCACATTAGTTTTACCGTTGACATCTAGACAAAAAAAAAAAAAAATAAATAAAAAGCCTTTCCGCCTTTGATATTCATACATACCTTGCAGGATATATTAATTTAATCGGCTTTAACTTATACATTTACGAAACTAGTGCATTTACCATATATAAAAACAATTTAAAACTCTACCTTTAAACAACTTTAAAAGGTAAAACTTGCTCTTCAATACTATGCACTATTTTTTAATTAATAAACAATCGTTTAAAAGAGTAAATTGAAATGGTAAATTAAAAATACTAAGCACCGTAATATTTTCTAATTAAGCCCAGTTTTCAGAGTGTTTGTTTTTTTTTTTTTGAATGTGTCACGATAAATTCTCATTAAATATAAATGGATTAATTTTGTCATTGTAGCAGGTCTGTAATGAAAAATAACTGTTTGAAATCGGTCGAGGCCGAACATACGGTTGTCTCAGTGCGCGACATATTTTCCACTTATCCGCAATTTTCAATTAAGTTTTGTTTTATGGAAGCCTTGGCCTTTCACGATCACTTTGTTTATTAAAACAAACGCACAAACAACACAATCCTGTTCCGTAACAGGTAATTGAATTTGGTCCGGATTGATTTCCCGGCGAAATAATGCAGCTTTGTTTTAGTTTTGTTGAATGAGATATATTGTGAAGATTTCAGGATGGAAGAACTTCCCCTGTTGCCTGTTGGGAAATCTACATTCTCAAAACCTAGTCTCGGCGGAGCAAAAAGATGAATCGTGGAGTTTAAACTATTTTTTTCCACGTATATTTCCACTTCGGTTTATATAATCAGATATTGTCGGACCCTACTCCAAAATTCCGTCGGAGAGGACGATAAACGTTTTGTCAAATTAATCGTTCCCGAGTGGAATAACAAAAGGCATAACTCCCAACTCTCCATTGTTGTGCAATCGACATTTGCATAGCAACCCTCTAAAATCGAAACTAACGCGAAAATTCCGAATTAACGTTTTATCTTTTATCTCGAGTAAATCTGTTGCGAGACGCGAATAATTAATTAAAGAACGTCGTTTAATTAGATCTTCCGCTAATTAATCTCGCCCCTAAACGAGAACGGCAACAAAAACCACTCAAAGAAAAGGATTTTATGAGGAAAAAACGTAAATTTCAATCGGTGTAAACGTGAACGGAAAGTTAATTTCGCAAAGCCCTTAAATTTCTTTAAATTCAGAAATGTGAATATCGCGATTGCAAAGTGCACTAGCTTGGAAGCGTGTGATTCGACGTCGGTAATTAACTCGACGTGCGACATTGTCGCTTCCGGTCCGTTAATTTTGGATAGTACGCGTGACAATCGGCCGCATATGCACAATCTGATGTGTGGCGGATAACGCCGCATGCGGACGATACGCCGCATGTTCCGGATTATGCGCCAGAACGCTGGGGAAACAATTTGCCCCCTGCAGGCTCTCTAAGGAGGATAAGTTCGATGAATTTTCAAAGGAAGCTTTGTGACGGCGCATTCGCCATTTTAATGACAGTTTAAACGTATTGATGATTAGTACGATTAGTTGAAGACCCGAAATATGAGGTTTTAATCAATTCATTGGGTGGTTCACGCGCCATTTTTTTGAAATTGTAGAAGACTAAAATATATTTAACATATATATTCATGAAAAATACTACTGTAATAATTTACTGCTTATTTCATTGCATCTAATAATTGAAATTCAAAGAATTGGAATATAAAAATATACAGTTGAATTGGAAAATATTTATTTAAAAAAATTAAAATTGACAGTTATAGAGACTGTCGATAGAAGTAAAAAACTTGGATAAAGTTTGAATTAAAATTATCAACATCAATCTGGTATTCACATCTATTGACACTCCGAGCAACAATTATATGCATGTTTATGTGGTTTTTTATTATTCAAATATATTACGAGCTGTACAAGATAATGACACAATATAAATACAATTCAGTTGAAATAACAATTAATACATAATCATATTATTTATGGATAGTATTTGTATATACTTAAATTTCAATGTACTTAGTGTTTTTAACACTATTTTAATTGTTTGTATCATTGTTATCATTAATTTCAACAATACTTAGACTTTTTGTACTTTCAATTATTTCATTTTGCAGTAAAAAAGATACAATAGGCTTATGGTAACTAAAGTACGAAATGAAAATGTTTGGTTCAAATTTATCTAAGTATCGTGTAAAAACGGCATCGATTGTCGTTTTATATTTTGTAGTACTGAGTTTTCGATCATTGGACATGGCCATTCAAATAATAATCAAACAAAAACACTATTTCAACAATGCACAGTATATACACATTGAACTTTTCACTAAATCTATTCAACTGTACAGCTACAGATATTCTGGTATAAGCATGTCGGTGACGCGAACGCACGAGATTTCACCCATCCAAAAAGTGTCTAAGGTGCACAGAACACTGCGCGTGCGCCAATCGTGAGCATTTCGGTGACGCGAACCTATAAGATTTTCCCCTACCAAAAAGTGTCCAACGCGGCAAAAGAAGTTTTCACTTAAAAAAATTTGCAGTATTTAATATTTTTAAATATGTTAATGAAATGGCAATACGTAATAAAATAAACTTAATAATCAATGAATTGGTACATAGAAACAAGTTAATATGCGCATTCGCCATTTTTTTATAAAAATGGGAGATGGTTTATTTTAAAATATTAAAATGAAATATTTCTATTTCTAAATTTGTTGACTTTTATTAGAATTTTTTTAATAAATCAACTTATTTATAAGTGCATATCTGATTAAAAAGTTTCGGATAATTTATGAACTCTTTATATAATATATAGAAATTTAAGTGAAATTGCGCATTCGCCATTTTTATGAATTTTTTAAATATTATGGTATCAAGTTTTAAGCCTAGAATAAACATATTTATAAAAAATATAATAATGAAATAATACATTTACAATTTTAAATCTGTTAGTCATTCCATACAATGAAATAAATTCAATAACTGTATCATTCATAGAATTAGAATATAGATGAAACTCTCGGAATAAATAGGTGCATCGGATCGATAGGATTTTAAAAATTCATCGGGGTGAGTGACACGACTCGAGATTGATTTCCCCGTGCCCGATCCAACTTTAATGGCGCAAGAATGAAATTGGCCTTTTTGTTTGCGTTGCCATTTTCCAACGAATAAATCGATGGATGTTTAATGCTTCGATCGCATAAATATGCTAATTTTATTGGTCAGGCGATTAACTCGAAGATGTCACGGACAAGGGTGGTTTTTTCACATGAATGTTGCACGTTAAAAATGAACGTGTGAACGTATCACTGTCCAGATTTGAGCGCAATCGATTTTTTCATTAGCCAGTGTAAACTCATTGAATATTAATGGAGATAAAGTCATTGTTTGGAAAATGGGGTAAATCCATAAATGTGCTTTATTTATTAACGTTCAGTTTCTTATATTCTACTGAGACTTTGAAAACAGAAATAATAATATATGTGAATTTTTATTAATTTTCTAAAACAATCGTAAACTACAATTTAATACCTTTTATTCCAGTAACTTTTAAATCCATATATTTAAATATTCCCATGATCGTTTCAAATAAAATTTAATATCGTACACGTTAATAAAACCAACGAAAATTCCATAAAAATCGCAACGAACAAATTCGTAAGGAAATGGAATCCGATGCGCATACAAAAGAATGAGTCTACGTAAAATCCGGACTTTTCTCACGAGAAACGGCCCAGTTTTCCGAGAAGTTTTATTCGATCTTGAGGGCAAAGTTTTTGCCAGACATATTTTTAATTAAGTTCGGAAAAAGGCAAAAACCGAATTTAATTACGCGATTGTCTGACTGCAGAACGTATTGTTTTGTTATTTCGACATTGATAAGGAGTTCGGATCGATCGGACGGTAAAGTGTCGCTGTTAATTTTTTAAAAACGACAGTCGAGATGATAATAACTGTCGATAGGCCGCATTGAACGCGTTCCAACCACTCAAATTTTATTTTTGGAACGGAAATTGCGTTTTCTTTCAATATTTCTAAATGCTAAAACAAAGCCTGTTCAAAAAATGTAAATAAATTTCATATAAAACTGTTCATAACTGTTTGTTCTGTTAGACATTTGATCGGTTTATATTTTCAGTCTACCTTCAATTAGTTTCTTATATTAAATTTAAATTAATTTTCTTTCGATAAATTAAATTGAAGTACTTATTATTTTCTAAAATAATTTAATTCTGAATTATGAATTATTCTATTTGAAAATAGTCTCCTTTTAAGTAGACTGAATATTTAGTCTTCACTTGTACTAAAATAATTTAATTTTAAATTATCAACTATTCTACTTGAAACATATTCTGTTTATATTGTTCAGTCCCCTTTGAAGTAATCTCTTATTTACATCATAAAATACTTCAGTTACAGCCCAGATTAAAGCTGAATTAATAATTTTTCGAAAAGGAAAACTGAAGTTCTTGTTATTCGTCCAAAAATAATTTTATTGAAACTTACCTATTAACAATATGGTTTAATATTTATTTTGTTTAAAGTCTTCAGTTTTTTCTATGTTTTTTAATTACAACATAAAATACTTCTATTATAGTTTTTATTACAGTTATAACAATTCTTTACCAGTTCAAAAATAATGCAATTTGTTTATTTAATCAGTTTCTTATCGAAATTATAGAATATTTTAGTTATAGTTATTCTAAAATATTATAATTTTAATTGTTCTATTTGAATCTTTTCTATTTACCATACAGTTCCCTGTCTTCCTTCAATTAGTCCCTTATTTAAATGATAAAATACGTCAATTACATTTTAAATCAAAGATAAATTAATGCTCTTGAAAATTGAAACTGAATTTCTAAAATAATTTAATTCTAAATTATCATTCTATATGTAAATCGTTGTTATATTTTTCTATCTTCAAGTCTCTAAATTATAAAATACTAATACAGTTTTAGTTTAGATTAGAACTAAGAGGATGTTCATTCAAAATATGAAATAGAATTTGTCGTAACTTTACTTGCTATAGATTAATCTCATTTTAACTTACTAGTTTAGTAATTCTAATTAGTTTAATTTAAATTATATAACATACGAAAATGAAAAACAATTCACTTTTAAAAACATGAAGCATTTCTTGTAAAATAATTTTATTCCAAATTATAACTACCCTATTTGCAAATTGTTCTGTTTATTCGACATTAATAAGGAGTTTGGATCGATCAGTCGCAGAAGTATCGCCCTTAATTTTTTAAAAACGACCGACGAGATCATAATGACTGACGATAGACTGAATTGAACGTGTTCCAACCACTCAGTTTTTATTTTCGGAACGGAGATTCCAAGGAAATTGCGTTTTCTTTCATGGTTTCGCTTCAGGTTTTTCAACTTCACCAAATTCTTTGCATAATTTTACATCAAACATGAGTTTATAAGAAAAATAATTAACATTACTCAAGTAAATTATCAAAGAAAATATGTGGAAAATGAAGCTTCCATCTAGGGATTTTATATATATAAAAAAAAACTTGTGGATTGTGTTCGATTTTATCACAATTACACTTTTCCACACAACGTGAAAACTTTTTTGTGTCCCAGGCGAGACAATTTTATGTGCCAAATTATCAGTAACAAAAAAAACGGCATAAAAGTAGAATTTCAACACTAAAAACATTATAGTGAACAAAAAATCCGCCCCCAATCGATTCTGAAAAAACTTTATAATCAATTGTAATTTGGAATCAAACAATCATCTTACACCAATTAATAAAAAGGCACAAAAGCAGATTTTATGTCCGAAACGAAATCGTACAATTCGGAAAGGGACAAAGAAGAACGTCGAATAAATTGGAGCGTAATCCACTGCAAATAAATGCCCGTTCAATAGGAAATAGACCAGTCGAAATTCGACCGTAATTACCCTTAACTTTTTTCTTTTTCCTTCGTCACCGTCAACCCCAAAATGTATCGGTGTTTCGTTAAAATAAATTAGACTTTTAAAACGATTTTTATTTTGTTATTGATTGGTGTCAATAAATAAAATTCAATAAAAATAGTTTTAATAAATAAATTTAACGAATAATTTATTTCTTTCAGTTTATTTATAGTAAAATTCACAATTTTTGATAAGTCAGTAATACTGGGAATAATAAATATATTAAGACTAAAACTACCTAAAAAAGTAAAATTTAAGTGAGAACATAAATAACTTCTCAAGATATTTTCCCCATTGTGAACCAGCAAAATTTACATTAAACCGAAATTTTTCTTGATAAAAAAACCACAGGAAAAAGAAATACAGAAGCATCATCGCATAAAACATTCGTTTATCTCCGCCTTTCGCTTCCGTTCGCTTTTAATCACATCGCAAATAAACCGGCCTATTCGCACACTGAAAAATATAACAAACTGATTTATACCCCTCCCCCCACATTCCGAAAACAATGGACATTATCTCGAACAGAATTGTGAACGTTCAATTAATTAATCGCGCATGAATTTTTCGGCTGTGTTGATTTTATTGGGGCGGAATTTATTGAAATAACCCACCAATATAGATCTAGATACTTAATATACATAGTTGTGTAGGTATCTATTTATACAGAAATCAATATCGCCGAAACCCTTTCGTGATCAGTTAGTTATTGGGGCCAGACTATTGAAAACAAATAAAGTTGACGTCAAGATCGAAGGGCATGAATTAATTAATTTGTAAATATTTATGACTCAAACCCTGTTTTTTTATTGTTCGTATGCGAGACAGGTTGAAATTAACTATTTAATTATTCACGTTACTACTTTACAAAATGAAACTTGAAAAGCCCATTTTCGTTAAATAACAAACAAGTAATACTATTTGTGAATTGTTCTGTTTTTGCATGTTACTTCTCCTTCGACTAGTCTTCCAATTAAATAGTAAAACAATTAATGTACACGAATATCTTTATATCTAATTCGAACAAAATGTTTACCACAATCGATAAATCTTGAAATTGTGAATTTCTGAATTAGAACTTGTCTTTTACCATCAAATACATCATCAAAATTGAAACCAGTTAGTCAAGATACTGGAAAAAATAGCATAACATTTTATTAATGGACAGTATTGATGAGATAACCAGAGTGTGCAATATCGTTATTAAAATTAAGGCAATTTTCTAAAATAAATCTGTATTGATCAATATTTTCAAAGGAAAAAAGTGGAAACAACCTCTAATCAAATTTTAAACTTGGAAAGTTACCAAAAATACACAATGTGACTCCCTCAATGATTTCCATCAGTTAGATTACGATATTGTTACGTTGGAATTTCTTTTATATAAAGATATTGTCGAGCTGTGCAGATCTGATTCCGAATCTGCTAATTTCGCCAATATTGATAACAACGACAATATAATGGAAGATATTTTATTTGTAAATTCATTAATTAATTTGTTTTGTTTAATTTACACTTTTTGTAATTTATTTAATAATTGAACTTTTTTCATTAACAGTCATGGTTCGAGTTATTTAAGTTAGAGTGTATATTTTTCATAACCAATTTTGCAGTAGAATTATTTTGATGATTCATTATTATAAGGCATTCCTGTGCTGAAGTTTTTATTTTAAAATGAGACTATGAACACAAATTCATGTGATCCCTGAGAATAAAATAAAGTTGAAAATATTTGTATTTCAAAATAAATAATTTAACTCCATTAAATATAGTTCAAATTAAAGCAACATACTTACCTTGACTCGTTTTAAAATAATGTCATCTCGTATTATCACTTTTTCAGCCTGTAAATTCTGTTTACACTTTTTGGTCTTAAATAAATAATAAATAGTTTCTTATTTACATTGTAAATAAATTATATGCGGTTCGAATTAAATCTATATGTATGCTTTCTAGAAAAATAAAATTGACTTGTTTGTAGCTTTCCTCATTCTAAAGTTATTTCATTTGAACTTATCAACTATCCTATTCACAAATTGTTTTGTTTACATTACATTTATAGAGTAAAATAAACCATGCTCTTTAAAAAATGATTATGAATTCCATGTAATTTTACTTCTTCTAAAGTGTTTTTTAAATTATCATTATCAATTATTCTACTTGAAAATTATTATGTCCACACTGTTAAGTCTGCTTTTTACTAATATATTATTTAAATCATAAAATATATTACTTCTATTAAGATTAAAATTAAAACAGAAGCATTATTTATAATTCCAATCCTGTTTTTGAACTGTGTACGAGTCAAGTTGAAATTAACTACTTATTTATTTATATTAGAACTACACAGAAAAATCCAATTTTATTAAAAAATAAACACGTAAACATTTATATGAAAGACGAGGATTAAATTTGATCTGCTTTATGGAAATTGTTTCGTTTCTACGACGAATCCCAGTTTGATTTACTCCCAGACATCAGTGTGCAAATCCTCAAATCCTCGACGGCACAGTTTATTACCAACGACATTACGCATGGTAATTCACCGGTTTATACATGTTTCTTTTCTGTGCTAATAAAACAAAACTCGGCTGTCTTTTACCATTTTGTTTTTTAAAAATATGTTTTTTTAATAACGAACTGATTTTTCTTTTCACTCCGATAAACAAAACAAGAGCTTGTTTACATTTCATCGCAATTTTGCGTTGTACATATAAAACAAACACCGATATTAATAACACCGTATCGATTCCGGACCCGGATTTAATTAATTGAATTGCCGGAGATTAATAATTATCGAATCCCGAAGTCGTTTGGCCGGACATACTTGAAATTTCGCCATGCGTTTGTGTGCCCGAATGCTTTTGTCAATTATCCTATCATTTAATCCACAAATTAACAAAGGCATTTTCATGAATGTGCATCTTCTGTTATTTATTCATCTACGTTAATGGGAAAAATGTCGGGCGACTGAAAAATTTACGGTTCCTTCATTCATATTCGATACCGAACTTGCAATCATGAGTATGTTATTTTTTTGTGGGTCAAGTGTCATCAGTTGGGTCGAAACGTAAGTTTTCCCTCGCGACTCATAAATAATTCAGCGGTTGGATAAGCGAGCGTGGCTCTTTACCTGTTCGTGTTCAATAAAGTGTTTTTTTTTTAGTAAAAATACATTTTAGACGATACCAGACTGATAAATTTTATTAATTTATGAGGGTCAATAAAAAATGCCATTTGTATTATTGATGCGTTAATAAAAGAACAATTAAAGTACAAAGATGAGTCATCAAATACGCCTACGTCAATATTTTTAAAGCATAAACCATGTATAATAAAAAAGTAAAGTTACGTCACATATAAGGATATATAATACATATATACATATATATATATATATATATATATATACAAGGATAAGCCTTCTCCCACACCTACCTTCTCTCCCTTTCCTTCCGTTGCAGTTTTTTCTTCTTGAACGCCTTCTTGACACGCAGCAGCAGAAACGCCGCTCGGTCTATCGTCAATGCCGAATACTGTTTCTTCTCCTCCATCGCACTCACATACAAAAAGCCACCTGAAAATATAAAATAATTTTTGTGTGGGCACCATTAAAGTAATTCGATTGAAGTTGCACTAATGGGTGGTGAAATTTAAAATTGGAATAATAAAGGGGTGAAACATGAGAATAATTTAAAAGCTTTCGGCCATTATATCGTCGGCGCACGATTTTCGCTCTGGCATCATTACAACGAATCGCTCCATTCCGAAACCCGATGAGAATTAAACGTTCACTCATTACTGAATGTTCCACGAATCGATAATGAATGAATAATTTTTGTTTACGGCAAAATTCGACGATTAGTAAGCTTTTTAGCGGTTGATCGATTGGCGACACGAAAAACGTTTTTGGTTTCGTTGTACGATTACTAATTAACAAGTCATTAGTTACACGATTGTTCCAGTCATGTTCTGACTTTGTTTTAATTCAAAGTAGAATCAAATATTAGTTAATAGACTTGTGAACTTAAAGATTTCTTTGATTCTACTTATAAAAGAAAATTTCAAGTCTTTGTTCAAAGATTACCTTAAATAAAACACGAAAAACTTACTTAGTTTCAGTGCAAATTAAAAGTAAAATATTGACATCAAAATTGAATTAAATTTATTGTCACAATATTACAATTTTAAGATATTTTATTTAAAAATGGTTCTGTAAAATTTTCAACCTCTCTTGAACTGATTACAACTTCTTCTTCGCTCTAAACTATTTTCATACTATATAGAATTAATTATTTTAATTTTTCAATATTATTTAAATTAATTCCTCAATTACACCATAACAGTATTAAATTATAGTTCAAATTACTATAAAACGTTGATTTTTTCAAATATTATTTGAATTTACAGCTTATCAACTAAATCATATTGTAGATTTTTTCTTTCAACCAGTATGGCTTTTAAAGCTAAAACAATACTCTTTTGAAAAATGAAACTGAAATTCCAATTTTACTCTTTGTGGAGTAATTTCAAACACAATCGTCATTTTTTTTTTTCTTTTTTTTTTAATTAACTCCACAATTGTATCGTAAAACAAGTAAATTATAATTTAAAAAATGGAGCTTTATTGTAACATTACAATTTATCAACTATTTTATTCATCATTCGTTGTATATACTTTTTCAATATTCTTTCAACTATTCTCTTAAATAGTAAATTAATTAATGTATATATAAATTAAAGTTAAATCAAAGCTCTTTCGGAAAATGAAACTGAATTGATTGATATTTTTGTCGTTCTAAAATAATTTTATTCTAAATTATCATTGTTTCTATTTTTTAGTATTTTTCTTTAAATTCAACAATTGTTTCGTAAAGCAATTAAATTACAGTTTAAATTAATAATTCAAAAAATGTAATGTTATTGCATTACAATTTTTCAATTATTTTATAAGAATTTTGTAATAAATCGTCTAAATTAAAATTGAACTTGAAGATAAAAAACAACAATTTTTGGAAAAATCAATAAACATCAATTTTCTTGTTAGTTAGTTGGATTTATTGTAACATTACAATTTATCTACTCCTCTATTTGCAAATAGTTATGTATACTTCTCAACTATTCTCTCAATTAAATATACAATCATTTAAAATGACATTAAAACAGAAGATAAAACAATGCTCTTTCGAAAATCAGTGTACCATCAATTTTTATATTGCTTGTTCTGTTTACTATATATATACAGAGTGTTTCGCAACTTATCCGACAAATTTTAACCACTTACTCACTGTTGCATAAGTATTTGATTTATCATTTTTTTTTTTTTAATGTATATATATACAAGGCGTATCACAACTTATCCGAAATATTTTCATACTCACTGTTACATAAGAAGTTCATTTAAAAAAATATGATAAATAGCCTACTTATAGAACAGTGAGTATGTGGTTAAAATTTGTTGCGAAAAACCTGTATAGAAGGTTAAAAAGAACGGTGGATTCGGCGGGCCAAAACTTACTTTCAAATCAATGAGAACAATTTTGAACAGCTTTTATAAATGGATTAAATTATATTTTATCAGTTGCTCTATTACATTTTTTTTTAAATGGATAAGTTGTAAAACACCTTATATAACTATATACAGAACTCTGTTAACTAGTCCTTTAATTATATCATAAACCAATTACAGTTCAAATTAAACCTAAAACGATGCTCTTTCGAAAAATGAAATTGAAATGACTGTAAAACTACTCGTTCTAAAGTAATTTCATTCTAAATCATCAATTATTCAATTTACAATTGTTCCATCTGTATTTTTCAGTCTACCTTTCAATTGTCCTTTATTATATCGTAAATCAAACTAAATTATTGTTCAAATTAAATCTGAAACTAATGTTTTTTTAAAAAATGAAACGAATGTGATTATAGTGTTACTCGTTCCAAAATAAGTTCATTCTAAATCATTAATTTTCTGTCTGTATATCGTATATATATATATATATATATATATATATATATATATATATATATATATATATATATATATATTTCAACCGCGTTTAGCTTTGAATTTACAAATATCTTCACTTACACTTGTAAAAGTATATTTTATACACTTTCTAACTCTACATCAAGTTTCCAGTTGAACTTAATATAGAAATTTCCAAGAAATTCCACTCTAAAACCTTGACAGCTTGAACGACTCTCCTCTGCACCCTTTTAAATAAAACTCGTACAGAATAACAGCGATTAAAATCAGTCGACAAGAAGGTTCTATCGTGATTTCTTGGAGTTGTAAACTTCTGGGGCGTCACAACAAGTTTTGTCACGTCGAAAGAAACGTTCCCGGAGGGAGACAAACGAACTGAAAGCGTTTCGCGCCCCCAAAACTTCGCGACACGCAACTCATAAACTAATTATTTTGCATTATTCTTTTTCCGTTACGTTCGGCCGAATCAAATTATTCGAGTTTTTGTGCTTTTGCGGGAACGCGCGTTGAATATACATATTATTTTTTAACATGTGACCGCGCATAGTTTTAAAGTATAAGGACCGAAGGAGTGTGGGATTAAGGCACGTCGTTATCCTGCCAAACTTCCCTCATTAATATCCGGTCGGAGTGTCTGGAGCAGCTCGTTTCAAGGACCTATAGCGAGACATGTTACGTACACCGAAAACGTTTCAATGTTCAAGCCGGAATTAACATGTTTGAGTCAACGATACCCATTAAAATTTTAATAATCCATTTTTGGAAACTTCCACGGATTGTTTTGAACTATAACAGGCTTTTAAGCATAAAACGCTGACACGAAATCAAATAATTTCGGAGCGAATTACAAACGTGAGACCGGAGGTGAAATATGCAAATTTCACTGCTTTACTACCGCAGTGAAAAGCACTTTTTTCTGCGAATTTTGAATGAATAAATGTTTAATAAACACAAGGCATCTGTGTATTTAAATTTTATTCGCCGCAATATTTTACATATAGCACTGATTAAAAAAGCTCGTTTCGGTTTCGGAGAATGAAAATTTGAATAGTCGTGTTTCCGTGATGGGAATAAGGAAAAAACGGTCCGTTATCTCTTGTTCAAGTTTCTTCGACTGATTTGCCGTTTGTCTTTTGTATTTCCACTCCGGTTGATTTGATTGAATCCTCTGTGTCAAAGTACAAAAAAGAACCCTAATCATATTCGAGTCGCTCGGAAACGTTTTAGTTGCGGTTCTATTGGATTTACGTTTTTCAACCCTTAGAACAATTCAAACTTCTAAATCGACGTTTCATAACAACTCCAACTTGAATATTGGCTGCATTCGACTTAATGAAAAAGTGGGACAATTTTAAAGCAATCACCAAGCAATTCGATCAATTAAAACACCATCTAGAACGCGACACAATTCCGATGTAATGTATCTTGTATGCAATCAAGTAATTATCGTCCAGCCCGGCAATTTTCAAACTGGTGAAAAGTCTAGTTGACACAGCAAACAACTTCACTTGATTAATTTAATTATCGCTTCCTCATAAATAATTCAATCAATTTAATATAGCTCCGGTCTGGCGACGTTTAATAATAGAAGTGTTTTCATGGATACACGTACCCAGTTTTCTCATGCCGAGAAAACTCGCCGCGAATCTTTAATGGGTTACTCAAAAAATTGCCATTTTTGATTAATCTGCACCACGAATATTTGATATATTAAGTTCAAACTAAAAACACTGCGTCATGAAATGAATTGTATCTATCTATTTCTTCACCTTTAAATCATTGATCAAATGTACAAAGTTAATTGGAACATATACTATAAACTCTAAGGGTTAAAATATAGAGAACGCATACATGTATAGCAAAATGAACCTATCCCAACTAACATTTGACTATTTAGATATATTACTACTAAATGAAAGTTAACAACTCCAGTAAATAAATACGTTCACCGTTATCACAATCAATAATTTTTTTTGTGACATACAGAGAAGGATTTTAAAACATAATTCCAATTTCACGCGCGAAGCAATAACAATATATACCAATGGCTCGAAAACACCGAGATATGTTATCTCTAGACAGGAAAAATAATGTTCTTGGCATTTACAAGACGGTTCCAGTATATTTATTGCAGATGTATATACTATATGACAAGCCCTTCGATACTGTGCATATCATAAAAATTCTAATTTTCCGATCTGTTCGACTCATTCAGCTTCAATCAGGCTATTGAAAATAAATTTACGTTTGATCTATATATAATGATGTAAAAGTCAAAATATAATAAATATCAACATACTTATATAAAAAACCATGAGCTATTTGAGAATTACTTATTCATGGTTTCTAACGTTCTTCGAGACGTATTTAAACTGAGAATTTTAATTATTTAAAAAAATATTTTTATTTATATTTTACGTAATTTCCTGTTTTTGAATTCAGACTTTCTCTCCGAAAATTTTATTTTTAATTGGCAACACTTCTTTTAACCACACAATTTAAATTGGTGATGCGTACTTTAAAGAAACAAATACTCATTTAAAGAATAAATTTCGAGTATTGAATGCAAATCGATTCAAAAATAGTTCTTATGAGGTGAGTCTATAAATAGTAGTTATAAATTACAGATGCATTTTTTCTAAATAATTACAATCAAAATAGCCTCAAGACCTTATTGTTTGTCGCATATTTTTGATTCACCCTGTACTAATAATTAAATATTACATTATTAAAATAAAAATGAATTGAATTTGTCACAACTTCACTCGTTCTAAAATAACTTTCTTATTGTAATTTTTCAATTTGCCTGTTTGCAATCGTTTCGTTTATTCTTTTTAGTATTCCTTCAACTAATCATAATCCAATTAAAGTGTAAAGTTATTATCTCTCCTTTCTTCTTCTGTTTATATTTTGATTCCTTTAACTTATCTCCTATTTAAATAAAAAAATAATTCAATTATATTTCAAATTAAAGCTAAAAATGAAAGTAATATTCTTATTACATTTTTAAATAATTTATCATTATTATTTATTTATTATTAGTATTAATTCTTTTCCATTTCCTCCTTCACATAAATAGTAAAAAACTTAAGTAATAGTACAAATTTGTGATAATAGTCTTTTAATAAAATAAGTCGAATTTTATGTAGCTTTAATCCTTCTAAAGTAATTTCATCCAAAATCATAAACTCTTCTATCTGCAAAGAGTTTTGTTTGTTCTCCACAGTTTTCGTTTAGCTCCATTAAAAACATGAAACACTTAAATTATAATTAAAACTAAAACTAAGACTAAAACGACGTTCTTTCCTGTAAGTTTGCTCATTATAAAATCACATTAATTATGTTATTCGTTTGTCACTCCTTAGCTATTCATTATGTACTTGAAACGTGGTTTAAAATTAAAGTCCTTTCTGATTTTTGCGAGCGAAAGACCTTTCTCGTTCTGTTCCTGATTACGCGAGAACGTAATTCGAATTCGTAACGTCTGCAAAGCAAAGAAACCCAATATAAAATGCAAAACACGGTTCCACCGTTAAATTATTCATCGCATTTGATACGAGTGAGACCTCGTCAATCGTCCGCGCGAAATTAACCGCGGAATTCACGAATTATAGAAAATCGGTCGCATTGAATGCATTGAATCGTGGACGCGGATAGTAATGGGAGACGGGTGTCTTCGGGATTTCGGAACCGTTCGAACATCATGTTACGTACGCTCCGCTTAATTTGAAATTCAAAGGAGGATCCGGCCTATAAATTAGAATAAGTGTATGTCTAAGTGAATTGCGAGCCACACACACGATTGTCCAAATGATGGTTTTAGATGGAAATTCCTTTAGAAAACGGGATTAGCTCATATGAGATGGACAAATGGCAAAATGAGTTTATTTTAGATTAGAGTAGAAGGGTGGAATTACTTTAGGGCAAGTGCAACCAATTTTATTTTATTCTGAGAGTAGCATTCATTTTAATTGTAATTTTTACTAAATTTCTTCAGTCAAAAAAGTTATAACAAGTATTAACTTCAATTAATTAACGTTCTACAAAAAAAGAAAGATGATGTAATATGGAATAATTTTACTTAAATATAAAATAAAAAGTTTAATTTCAGTTTTATAAATGAATTTTTCTTGTTTTTAATTTTTAGTTAGTAATTAAACATTTTAGCGGAAAAAGTCTATATAGATATACAGAAGACTAAGACTAAAATTTGAATCGACCATTCCAGGAATTAGACACGTACGAAATGAACTGCCATCCGGATTCGTGGAATGATGTCGAGATTTGTTTTAACTGCTACGATTTGCCTTAAGGACTCATTCTATTTTCCGGAAAACTGCTCATCAAACAATCCCAACAAATCTTACATCCGTCCCGTTTTCACAAAAAAAAAATCAACCGAGTCATTTGTGATTTTTAACACATTCCCCTGAAAAGAGACGTTTTTTATCCAAAGTTACGTTTATGCTTATTGATCAGTTCGAATTTCATCGCAACCCAACTTGCTTTTCATTCTAAAGTGTATCAAAAACAAGAAATACCCACCACAACAAACTTCAAACAGATCCTCCACTCACAAAACCGAAAAATTCAACGAACAAATCGAATAACCGTACGCGTCTGGAAGCGCGTCGCGAGATCCTGTGCCGGTTTGCGTCACGTCCCGTGCGACGTGAGAGCGTCGCAGCGACTGGATCGCATAGTGTCGACGAGGTCCTCCTGCTGACGCATCGATCCTGGCACGCTGGGACGGGTGGCGCAGGATGCTCCTCGAAGACGTCGTCGAAAATTCAATTTGCATCTTATTCTTCTGTTTTACCTCTATGTTTGCGGCTAGAAATGTGCATTTTTTTGTTTATATTTGAACTTCATTTAATTTTTGAGTAGTTAAAATAAATTAGTTGAAGATATATATGATTTAAACGACAAATTATGTTCGTTTTAGCTTTAATTTAAACTAAAAGAGTTTTATCATTTAATGGTAAAAGTATTGAAAAGTATAAATAGAACAGTTGCTTATTTAGAATAAACTTTAGAACACCTTATCGTTAATTTGAACAATAATTTTAATGTGGTAATTATTATTTAATGGGTAGAAGAGTTAGGAAAATTTTAAAGTATAAATAAAACAGTTCGAAATAGTAGAGTTGATGGTTAGAATGTAATTACTGTAGAACGACTTCAGTTTCATTTTTCGAATGAATATTTAAATATTTTACAACAAAAAAATAATGGTTTCATCTTTCTTTAACTTAGGGAATTGAATAAAAAATACCAAAAATTCTTACTCAAAAATATTTATTATTCGACAAAACTACATAAACTGAATTAGTGTCCGTGAACTTGGTCGTAAGTCTTGTGGTAGATCTTGGCTTCGTAGAAGTAAGCGTTGGGCAAGTCATACCACATTTTCTCAAAGTGGATGAACCTGTCGAACGGATATCCCAAAGGATACTTGTCGAAGTAGAAAGCACCACTTCCTACATGTGGGTAATAGTACTCTCCCATGGGTTGATGTTCACCATGATATTCTTCATAGGGGTAGACAAAGACGAAGAACTCAAATGGCATACCGTAGTCCTTGCCCATTGGCAACATAAATCTAGAACCAAAACAATTAATTTTGAATGTTTTTTATAAGACTACCAAAAATTACCTCTTGGGGAAGTTGTAGAACTGTTGGTTGCCGTAGATTTTGTATTCGCCTTGTCCCTTGTATGCTTCTTCTACTTGTTTGTACAACTTGTAGAATGATTCCCTGTCAGGTCCGTAGAAGTGGTTGCTGTCAGAGTTGCGTTTGATGACATTTTCTCCAGCCACCAAATCGTAAGTGAAGTAGTCGAACAGAACGAAGTTGAAGACGTTCTGAGAGATGTTGATGTAGCGTCCATATTCGTCATACTTAGGACCCAAGAAGATCTTCACTACAGCTTTGCTTTGTTTCTCAGATTTGACAGTAACTTCGTAGTTGAATGGTTTGTGGTTCAATCGCTCTTGCTTGGCGTACACGTGGAAGTTGTCCTTGTGGAATTCTTCTTCGTTGAAGTAAGTGGCAGCGCTGATGTCGGCAGTAAAGTAATCGAAGTAGGTAATGAGACGATCGAATTTAACATTTGTGACTTCAACACCTGGGTAGTTCAATTGTTCATAGGTGTAGTAGGGGAGGTGGGAGATGTATCTGAAGTAGTAGTAGATAATCTTCTTGTACAATTGGTAGAAGGCAGGGTCACGTAGGGATGTTTCGAAATGTTCCAAAGCGGAAGGAGCCAAATGGTGAGAGTCCAAGGGTTGGAAGGCATAACCCAACAAGTGACGAGCAAATTGGTTGATAGAACCGTAGTATTGAGGGTGTGGTGATTGAGGGTTGCCTTGGATCAAGTTGCCGAGGATATTGAAACCTTCTTCAGAGTACAAGTCTACCTTTTCACCTTGTTTCTATTTATACATAAAATGTGTGTTATTAAAATGTATTATTAGAAACTTACTAGTACTTACGTTAAAGGCGTAACCGAAATCAATAGCTTCGTGGATGCGTTGCTCGTATTCTGTGGCGTAGGTGTAACTGTAACCGTATTTAGACTTGAAGGTCCAGGATTCTCCGTAGTTGTAGAAGTACTCGTACAAATGAGCGAACTTCGGTCTGGATGGGAATTCAAGTCCATTGTGGTAGGTCAAAGACGGTGTGTAGTAAGTTTCGAATGGTACTTGCCAACTGAAGTAAGGGATTTCACCGAAATCGTTGGACAAACGTTCCAAGTAGTACCTAGCCAAAAATTGTTGGTAGAAGAAGTAGTACAATTGTCCTTGTTTGTCATTGGCGAAACCATATTCTTTAGCATCCAAAAAGAATGGGTAATACAAATTGAAGTAGTAGTAGTAAGTGTTCAAGCCTACATCTTCGTAGAAGTAAGACATAGATTGTTCAGGATGAACATTCAAATAATCTCCAGTGTAGTTAGCCCAGATGTAATATCCATCTTTGTGTTCGTGGTTCTCATTGAAGACTTGTTTGTAGTACTGAGCCTTGTGAATAACTTCGCTGTTGAAGAAGTAGTAGGGGTAAACTTCGTAGATTGGAGGAATAACAATACCATAAGTATCAGGTCTGTGTACAATCGCAACAGAGAAAGTGTAAACAAACAACCCTTCGTTAAGGTAGTGCCTGGCCCAAACAGCGAAGTTGTAGAAGGTCTGATAGTCTTTGGCGTAGTAGAAGATGTCGAAAAGGACCTTAGCTTGGAGTTGGTGTTCGTAGTTGAAGATGGAGAAAATCTCGCCCTTGGGCAAGAATTCTTGGTAATGGTAGTAGTCGTAGAATTTCTGCCAAACCTCTGGCTTAGTAAAGTGAGTCTTGTATGTCTGGAAGTCGAATTTTTCAGCGAATTCAACGTGCTCCTTATAGAAACTGGGCTGGTTCACATACTTGTAAAGCTCAAAAATTTCCTTTTGCTTCTTTAGAAAATCTTTAGAAGCTATGTACAAAAAAAATCATTTAAAACAATAGTAAAAAAAGAAATTATTTTTATGACTTACCAACTTTGTATTTGGGCTCTTCAACAGGAACAGCGATGGCCAAAGCGCAAAGGCCGAAAACCAGACAAGCCAGAGAGATCTTCATGTTTGCTACTGCCACAAACAGCCAGGTCTGAATTTCAGTGATGATGGCTCACCTATTTATTCGAATGGATGTCTGACCCATTCGTGACCTCCGATGATAATGGCAAGTGGTAACAACGGTCTGCGTATCGTCTCATTCCTTTATCGCGGATTCTTCTCGATGCAGAACGCATTAAAAAATTTTGTTACTCAATTTGCGGTAATTAGCTTTGATAAGATGCATCAAATTTGTATATCCAAAAAACAATATTGTAAGTATAATACAAGCAAAGAAACAAACAAAATATATATAATATTTGTTAGAACTGAAGTTTGACTTAACAACTAAAAATTATAAAGAGCTATTAATATTTGATCTAAATCAAGTTTTTAAATTAATTTCAGAACATATTTTAATGTTAACCTTAGGTTTATAATTTTAACAATTATGTAATATTCAGCTTGGTCGATTTGAAAGCGGGATACCCTCATAAAATTTGTATTTTTTGTTCTATTTTAAAAAACACTTTTTTTCAATACAGAGCATGAAAATCTGTACTTATAAAAAAATGTCAAGCCTAAAAACAAAATTTACTAAGTACTTTTTTAAACATGAAAATTGAAGAAATCATTTTTATTGCAAATCTAATTATACCACTGTATTAAGTACCTCCTGGAAATGGTATATACGAAAATTTATAAAAAGTTGTGCATATTCATAATTTTGTTGAAAAATCATATTCATCTTATTTTTTAGTCAAGTAGACATTATCAAAAACTCGTTTATTTTTCAATAAAATTAGAATTTTATAGTAATTACACTATAATAACGATAATCGACTAAATCCACTAAAATTTGAATATTAGGAATTTTAGTATAAGTATACTTATAATATGTATATTATTCCTATATTGTTGAAAAATGAAATAATTTGTGATATTTTTGACAATATATATATTATATAGTACACTTGATAAAATATAAATTTATAAGAAAAATATGATTTTTAATTTTTTCATAGAATATGTAGTACCCATTTAGGGGGGCGCTTAATCCAGTGGTATATATTTGCTATTGAAAATTTTCTAGCATGCCCAATTTTCATATCTAATAAATTCTTCAGGACGTTTTGATTTATTGTCAAAAAACGTGATATTTTCTCCATAACAACATATATATTTTTTCAAATTATGTGGTCAAATATTATGGAAAATTTAATAGGCAAATGTGCTGAATTCTGATTCTTATAAAAAATTATATAATTATATAATAATATTATAATTATATAATTATATAAAAATATAAGTTTTTCAACACTATTACTTTTATTAGAAATATACTATTCTTATTATTATATTAAATTGTTTTGTAAGATATTTTAATTTAATTTCTTTAAGTTTAGTATCAAAAGTAAAATAAAATATATTATATACCGAATGTCGACTATCCCATGGCAAGGCATAACTTCTAGGATTCTCGATATATCAAAGTGAGATCTGGCATAGATAAACGATATGAAGAAATGAGAGTTTTCGCATATCTTTCACTTTTCGGTCATTTCCGGTTTCAGCGAAATTGATTCCGTTTTCGAATTTTTAAACGAAATACCCTCTATATTTCTACATTTTTGGATTTCTGAGACAATTCTTCAGGCTGTGACATTAAAAAAGAACTACGGGCTCATACTAAACTAAGGACGTCAGGTGATATCAGAAAATTACTTTCGCAAAGATTCAGTGATTAGTTTGAGGGATTGGAATCAGATAAGCCTGATCGAGAATTTACTCAGAAATCCAAACATGTAAAAATTCGAAAACGGAACCATGTCCGGTTTCACTAAAAAGCGGAAATTCTCTCTTCATACCGAAATATGAATTAAAATGTTCGTGTAAATCAATTTAAAAAATATGTTTTAAAAAGATGACGCTAAAAGTGATTTGATGTTAAAAATTATAGAATCTTTAAAACCAAATTTTAAATAAAAAGTTTTTTATAAATTATAATGTATATTATGTAATAGTTATTTTTAAAGTACAATAAAAAATATTGATATTAATATTTTTATAATATACGATTATTAGAGTGTTTATCATTTAGATAAGTGAAAAAGTTAAATAGATGTCAAAAAAACTATTATTATAGGCTTAGTAACATAAGTTATTATCTTTCTGATATTTTTGTCGTTACCACAACTGAAGTTTATTAAGTAATTAAATCTAATTATAATTAATCTGTTTACTAGAGCATATTAAAAGAGATCTTACAGTACGCTAATGATTGTTTATATTATTTTGTAAATCTATTACGAAATATGCATTTGCAAAAAACAAGGATTCAAACAATTAATCATGTTTTTTATTTTTATATTCGTACAAGCATTCATGTTAGAGATAAATGCGTGCTGATAACACTTACGAAAAAAAGCTACTGAAAATGAAAATCAAATGACCAATTATGAAGTTGAAAATGTTGTAGTGTTGAATCAAAATTAAACTTTTTGACGATTTTTAACATTTTCCCCCTTTTATTGAAATTGTTGAAATTAAATCTACCTCTAAATATATATAATTAAAGTGTATTATATCTTTCTAACTCATTTTTTGTATATTATTGCCGTCATCTGTTTCTTCAAATGTAATCTCCTATCATGTATATCGTGACAGCGTCGCTTCTTGAAATACTGGACAATGTCAAAACTATAAAGGGTGTTTCATTACTTATCCGAAATCTTTTAACTAAATATGCAGTTCTAAATAGTAGGTCGATATCTTAAAAAAATCTAATAAAAAAGTCCAACAGAAAACGAGATAAAAAATGTCAAAGTTTGTAATAAAACCTTACTTTTGTACTTATGCAGTGTTTATTTCTTAATATTTTCAATTATTGTAACCCAAACAATTTTTATGTGGTTTCTTGTTGTTTCAACCAAAGTATACCGTACGGAAGTACAAAATATCGAAATATCGATGAATTGCGTGAACGGATCAGAACGGCTGCCTATAATCTGCGTCTCCGGGAACAGCAGCAAGGAGGAACGTTGGAACTAGTGCGACGAAATTGGATAAGACGGGCTCAAATTTGCTTGCAGGTCAATGGAGAAAACTTTGAACAGCTTTTGTAGAATAAGGTTTGTTACAAACTTTAACATTTTTTTATCTCGTTTTCTGTTGGACTTTTATTAGATTTTTTTAAGAAATCGACTTTTATTTAAAAGTGCGTATCTGGTTAAAAAAATTCGGATAAATTATTAAACACCCTGTATAAACGAAAGTGGTAGAATATTCGTTTATCTTTAATTTGAATGCTTGCTTTGTCAAATCGGTCAGTTATATCTCGAGTTATACTCAAAAATGTCGAAGCACTTCTGAAAATTTAAAATAAAAAATTCAAACATTCATTTTACAAATAGTCTACAATAAAAAATGTTAAATGTGATTTTCCAGTTCGGTAAGTCAAAATTTATTGAAAAATCTTAGTGGGATAGGAAAACTATTTAATTATGCTGATAAACTACCTATTATGTATTTGTTTGAACAATATGACATTTCATTTTCCAAATATTTGTTATTAATTTTTATGTTAATTAATTATAATATATGATTAATTTCATGCATTAAAGTAATTTGCGAATCTAACAGTACTCAGTTATTGTCAATGATTTAACTTTGTAACTTCAAATTCAAATTCTATGCAATTTATGACAATTTTTAACCCCTTCCATTATTTAAACAATTCTTTCCAGCAACAAATAATTTTAATATGCTTTAAACGCTAATTTATTTAATTCAGTTGAACTGTGTAAATTAATGAAAATGCCCTGTAATCTTAATAGCACAGATTCACTTAAAAACAAATTATATATACCGCATAACGTAACAAATTTAAAAAATATGGTTACTTCGCTACTGACTATTACATTACTAGAAAAATTTGAAACAATTTTTATGCATGAATACGAGTAGCAATGTATCATTTAATCCTCAGTCATTTTAACAGAGGTTCATACCAACATACGATTTCTATGTAAAAGAATTAAGATCAATTTTCTATTCAGTTTTCCAGATTTTTCTATAAAAAACTAGCCACTGAAAGCGATAAACAAGGTGTAAGGTTCCGCCAAGGCAACCACACCTGGTTGAAGATTCCATCGATAAAAAATGTAAAAGTTTAAGTGGACGCTTTTTCCGCAAGCTTTAGTTGTGAACTTAAATACTAGGTTTATCTTCTTTCTATCGTAACATTTCTATTTTGTATATGCCCTTGTTATCCCACTTAGTAATTGATTATGCGATTTAAATAGAAACTTGGAATATTCCATTTTATTTGTTGCTGGAAAATATTCCTAAAATAACGGAAATAGACAAAAACCGAATAAAACTCAACTGACTGTCTTTCGATCAAAACGAATTGAATATCTTTGGAAGCGTAATTTTATCATTTTCCAAACAAAATAATTAATCTCTATTGGGCTTGTCATTCATTGTGGTCGCAAGGTAAACTAAATTATAAATGAAAAAAATACTTTTTATATATATTAGATCAAATGAAAAAACAATAAAAATGTTTTTCGTGTTTAACATATCCGGATTACAATACAAAAATGTAAGAGAAAATTTCTGTATTTCTATAATTTAAATTTATAAAGCAGTGTTGTTTATATTTTTCGAGTTTTAAAATTTGAAACGTTATTTGCTTTATATGTAACTTCACATTTTAACTTTTTAAATATTAATGTTGTGTAAAGAACATTAATGATCTATTATACTCTTTATATAGAACTGTAAATACTGTACTATCGATCTTCCTGAAAGTTAATGTAATACAATAAAAAGAGAAATATTGCTTCAACTCTTTATTTATTTATCAAATAAATAACAATGTATTATTATATCATAAATCAATTAATGATAGTTAGCGGATTGGGTTTGATGGACAGGTGTGTGATAAATTGGTGCTTCATAGAAGTATCCGTTGGGCATATCGTACCACAACTTCTCAAACTCGATAAATCTGTTAAATGGATAACCAAACGGATAGTTGTCTTCAATATAGCTACCACTTCCGACTTTCGGGTAGTAGTATTGGCCTTCGTGCTCGTGGTGTCCCTTGAACTCTTCAAATGGATAAACGTAGACGAAGAACTGGTAGTGCATTCCATATTCTTTGCCCATTGGCAGCATATATCTTTGAGGGAAGTAGAAGTACTGTTGGTATCCATCGAGATGGAATTCACCCTGTCCATTGTAGGCTCCCATTACAGTCTTGTAGAGTTCATGGTAAGAGGTGCGGTCTGGGCCGAAGAATGGAGTCTCGTGACAGTTGCGAGTGATTTTGTTGTCACCGGCTTTCAGATCATAAGTGAAGTAATCGAACTCCACGAAGTTGTAGTGATTTTGACTGATGTTGATGAAGCGACCGTATTCATCGTATTTGGGTCCAAGAAAGATTTTAACCGCAGCCTTGACTGGTTTATCAGACTTGACATGGATGTAGTAATTGAACGGCTTGTGGTTGAGGCGGTATTGACGGGCATACACTTTGAATTTGTGGTTGACATATTCTTCTGGAGTTACGTAGACGCCGTTGCTGATGTCTGAGTCGAAGGTGTCAAAGTAGGTGACCAGACGGTCGAATTTAACATCAGTAACTTCGACTCCGGGGAAATACAGTTCGGTTTTGGTGTAAGGCTTGACATGGGACATGTATCTGAAGTAGTAGTAGACGATCTTCTTGTACAATTGGTAAAAGGCGGGGTCGCGCATGGAAGTTTCGAAATGTTCCAAGGCAGATGGAGCCAAGTGGTAATGATCTAAGGGTTGGAAGGAATAACCCAACAGATGACGAGCAAATACTTGTAAAGCTCCGTAGTATTGAGGATGAGGAGAGTCCGGATTACCTTGGATTAAATTACCAAGTACGTTGATGCCACCTTCTTTGTATAAATCGAATTTCTCTCCCGATTTCTGCAATTATAATTATTTAAAAACCATTTTCCTAAAAATAAATAAAGTTAATACTCACGTCGTAGTAGTAACCGAAATCGATAGCTTCGTGGATGCGTTTTTCATATTCAGTAGAGTATGTGTAACTGTATCCATACTTTGACTTCATTGTCCATGATTGACCGTAGTTGTAAAAGTATTCGTACAAATTAGCGAACTTGGGTCTGGACGGGAATGCGAGTCCATTATGATAGTGCATAGATGGATAGTAGTAAGTTTCGAAAGGAACTTCCCAATTGAAGTAAGGAATTTCTCCAAAATCGTTGGACAAACGTTCCAAATAATAACGAGCCAGTATTTGTTGGTAGAAGTACAAATAGAGTTCACCACGTTTGTCATTAACAAAATTGTATTCTTGTGCGGACATCCAGTAGGGATAGTACAAGTTGAAGTAGTAATAAAAGTTGTTGATGCCTACATCTTCCAAATAATAGGACATAGATTGCTCGGGGTGAAGATTCAAATAGTCTCCAGAGTAGTTGGCCCAAATGGTATGGTAACCGTCTTGTTGTTCGCCATGGTATATTTGCTTGTAGTACTGAGCCTTTTCGATAACTTCGCTTCCGAAGAAATAGTACGGATAAATCTCATAGATTGGAGGAATGACAATACCATAAGTATCAGGACGATGAACGATGGCCACCGAAACGGTGTACAAGAACATGCCTTCGTTAATGTATTGACGAGCCCAAACGGCAAAATTGTAGAAGGTTTCGAAATCTTTGGCATAGTAAAACATGTCAAATAAAACTTTGACTTGTTCCACATGGTGATAGTTGAAGACCGAGAAGATTTCTCCTCTGGGAAGGAATGCATCGTAGTGATAGTACTGCCAGAATTTCTTAAAGTATTCTGGTTTCTGTAAAAATATTAATGTTAGTTATACATATATTAGTAGAGAATTGCAAAGAACACATACAGTAAAGTGATTCTCGTAGTTTTTCCAGTCCCATTTCTCGAGGATGCTCAAATGCTCTTTGTAATAAGTTGGTTGGTTTATATAAGAGAATAATGTGAGAACGTCCTTTTGACGTTCCAAAAATTCCTTATTAGCTGCAACCGTCGACCAAATAATTACATATCACTTACAAGAAAAATTTAGATATAACTTACCAACTTTATATGGGTGCTTGGAAACTGCAAGGGCAGCAAGGCACAAAAAGATGAATCCCACTGAGATCTTCATGTTTGCTGTACCTCAACAAACAGTCAAGTCTGCCGATGGATGCAGTTGTGACCGTTTTTATACCAATAAGTGACCCCAGGTTTTGACCCGGGAGATAAAGCCTGTTGCATGGCCTAACGGCAGGGTTTGTATTTCATTACATGTTTCGAAATATTTTCGAAATGATTAACTAGGTGAAATTTTACTAGATTATATTTATTACATAATTGCGAAAACAATTGTTTAAGAATTTATTTTTTTATTTTCAATGTAAGGAGTTTTTTGTATATCTCAAGTAATTTGAAATATCGTATACACTTATATACAAATTTAAATATACATCTTAAACAAATAATTACAACAATCTCCTTTACAGAAGTTTTATGCCAAATGAAACACTGCAAAAATTTTTGAGGTCCTGAATAATAAAACAGAAACAATAGGAAATATATACAAGTGACAGGCTCGTCACAGTCGAAAGTTATAATGAAATAACTACTAAAAATACGAATATAAATTTATTTTAACATATTATTTCTTATATAGAAAACAGTGTTGTGATAGGTAAGTTCAGATTGTTAGATAATTACTTTTTTTTCATACTTTAATTATTCACATCTAAAGAGAAATAAGTAATTTGTTTTCAAAAAATTGTTTTAAACCCAAACATGATTATATGAACTCATTGTTCATTAATTGAACCCTATGAGTCATTTACGGACTTTCAGATTCAAGAATAAATATAAGTACTTTAAGAGAACAATCAACTATTCTTGTTATATTAAAAATGTATAATACTCTGTTTTTGCCAAGGGTCCAGTATTACAAGCACCAAGTTTTATGATAAATTAAAATGTTCTATATGTGAATATATAGTTATACTGGAGACTTTTGAAATATGTATTTGATATTTCTGACATAAATGTTCAAAAGAATAATAGTTTGATATAAAATATCCATAATTTTAACAAACATTTTTATATTTTGTATGTTATGTTTAAGAGTAAGAATAAATTTAAACTTTCAATTAGACTAAATAAACTTTATTTTAATTTTAAAAGTATATAATCATCATAAACCATTTACTTAAATTAATTCCACGAGATTTTTCATAACCTGATAAATAATTTTATCTAATTTCTACCAATTATTTGAATGTAATATTTACGATTAATATATGTTTTAATTAAAAATTTATGATAATTAAATTAGTTATATTTTAATGTTAAAAACTTTAATTGAAGAAAGATGTAATGTATTATTTAATATTAAAATGATAAGCAAATATATGATAAAAATGTACGATGCGCAGCATGCAAATAATTTAATTTTAGATGGAGACAAAAACAACATTTTATCAATTCAATACAACTTCAACAGCACTAACCGTTCCTTCTTCTAATTTATTTTAAATTAATTTGAGTATGATTCCTATCTTATTATACATTGATGTGAAGTATTTTTGATTGTGTTGTGAGAAAAATGTCCTCAATCTTATTAGATATTTTGAGAATTCGTAAGAAGTGAAAATAAATTGTTGTTTTAAGTAAATCATAATAAAAATGTATAACCGCATATACAGAGGTTGATACAGATCATAGGTAAATTATCTCTTTATATTTAAATATTAATAAACTAGATTAATTATTAAAATCCACTACAGAGTGAAAAAGTCTAATTTAATTTTTAAAAAAATATAACAAAAATTGGCAGTCATCAAATGTACAAAAAATATTCAAAAAAATGGAGTACCACTATCATCTCAGAAGTCAGTTGTAAACAAGTATCAAATATGTATATTTGCTTAATAAATGTATTAAATCTCAATAAAAATTAATTATTTCATTAAATTACATTTAAATAGGTGTCAATAATTGTTTTGCATTTTAAAAACACATATTTAGGTTGATGTAATTTTTAAAAGGTATATTTACTTTATGTATTTAGCAGTTTGATCAGGTGGGAACTTTTAGAACCCTTAATTTTTGTATAATTCTCGACAAGATGCGAATATAGTTTCAAAGACTTAAAGGGTAATTTTTTAAAAAATAATTTGGTTATGACGGCTTCATGCCGCATCCCTTTTAGTCAAAAGGGCAGGTCTGAAAGTATATTTTTAGTTAAAGGTTAAATAGTTCTACATGGATATTGTAAAAAAATCTTTTTCTTATATATTCACGAGTGCAAAAGTCGCTCCGACGCTCTGCCGGGGGCCACGACATGCTGCGAGTCCATGCAACGGGCCGTTACTAACTTGCAAGTAATTGTTTTTCTACAAATTATCACTTTAATAAATAAATTGTTGGGTCAAAGATATAATTAAAAAAAACATTATAAATTATATTATTTATTTGAGAATTATTGAAAATAAACATTCTTTCAAAAAAGTGTGAAAAAGATCTTAACTAGTAGGTTGGAATATTTAATTAATATTTTTCTTTATATTGGTCAATAAAACACTACCGCATTGACCAATTCTTTTGGATTTCCTAACAAGAACTCTACAGTGCTACGTTAAAACTATGGATAATAAAAAAAATAAATGGTACAAAACAAATAAGTATTTTCCAATCCAGAATTTGTTTACGCATTTTGAAAGGAAAGCTCTAAAAAGTCAGTATATTAAATTTATTTTAATTTTTATATAGTTAATAGATATAAAAATAAACAACATTTCATTTGTTGTAAATTTTTTATTTCCATTTTGTGGATTGGAATTCATTTTATTTGGTTCATTCTTAAAGAGATTTTGACAATTGCAATTTCGGAACATGGCAATCTGAGTCAATAAGTAGCCGAAATGTATAATGTTGCACAATCTGTAACAATCGTGTCACTTGAAATAATATACCATACGCTGGTGGTCGATAATGAGATACATTCAAAAGAAGGAAAACGGTCTTGTTTTCTGATTTCTGATTCTGTACAGACGTTTAAATTACAGTAAGTCTGTCTACCATAAGAAGAAAGTTACGTGAACTGGTCTTAGAGCCAGGCGGTTGTCCACAGAGCAGGGGCTAGTGATCACCGCATATAGACTGCAGTCTAATGGCGTAATGATTTGTTCACAGATGATTCTAAGTACACGTTATATCACTCGGACATGACGTGAAACTGGTGAAAGATATCATGAGCAAAACATGGCTCCCACTGTTTCTTTTGTAGGTAGCCCCGTAACAGTCTTAGCTGGAATTTTTTTAGAGACACGCACAAAGATTGGAGTACTATGGATCTTCTTCTTTGACGAATTTTGAGGGTAGAGACGAGGTAAAGTAAGAGAGACCCATTAAATTCTAATTGGAGAAATGTAGACTTCAATATTCTGTTTCTTATATTTAGTAATTTTGTTACTGGTTTAAAACGTCTGTTTGCAATTTTATTTAATTTTTGCCGATATATATATTTTGCATTTTGCAGGTATATATATATATTAATAATATAGTTTTTGCAGTATAATACCTCTGGTATTCTGATGTTTGTAATAATTCAAATTATCCACTTTTTATCCAAATTATTCAAAGACTCCCATGTGATTTACCGAGGCACGATATTTACAATATATAATTTCAAGAGAGCTTTTTACACAAGCTCTGTAGACCGAACTATTTGCAGTTTACCTAAAAATCCCCACAGAACTACTTTTTCGATTAAAAATGATGCTGCATCAAGTCGTCACGTTAAACTTATTTTTTTTATTTACCCACATGAGCCTTAGAATTATATTCGCATTCTGACGCTTAAAAAAGATTTATTTAAAAATTCATATAAATTATGCTATAAAAGATCGAAATCTCTTTTTCTTAATGTTATATGCTTACTTGTGTTCAAAATACATTAGTTTCATTAAAATTGTATAGTATTTTGATTCTCTGTTTTTTTTTTTTTTCAATTAACCGAGGTCGGAGATGTCTAACTCAGATAATCGAAATTCTACTGTATAATTCAAAATGTTACCCGAATTAATTCATTGTTTATTATTAAAACAATAAAAATTGTTTAAACTCTTATATTTATTAAATAAAAAAATAACATTAGTACATCATCACTCAATGATGAACAGTGGATTGGATTTGATGGACAGGAGTGTGGTAAATAGGTGCCTCATAGAAATAACCGTTAGGCATGTCGTACCACAACTTCTCATACTCAATAAATCTGTTGAATGGATAACCAAACGGATAGTTGTCTTCCATATAGCTACCACTTCCGACTCTCGGGTAGTAGTATTCGCCTTCGTGCTCGTGGTGTCCCTTGTACTCTTCGAATGGATAAACATACACGAAGAACTGGTAGTGCATTCCGTATTCTTTGCCCATTGGAAGCATGTATCTCTTCGGGAAGTAGAAATACTGTTGGTATCCATCGAGGTGGAATTCACCTTGTCCGTTGTAGGCACCCATTACAGTCTTGTAGAGTTCGTGATATGAAGTGCGGTCTGGGCCGTAGAAAGGATTTTCGTGGGAACTGCGAGTGATCTGGTTGTCGCCAGCCTTCAAGTCATAGGTGAAGTAATCGAACTCCACGAAGTTGTAGTGATTTTGACTGATGTTGATGAAGCGACCGTATTCATCGTATTTAGGTCCAAGAAAGATTTTGACCGCAGCTTTCACTGGCTTATCAGACTTGACATGGATGTAGTAATTGAACGGCTTGTGGTTGAGACGGTATTGACGGGCATACACTTTGAATTTGTGGTTGACGTATTCTTCTGGAGTTACGTAGACGCCGTTGCTGATGTCTGAGTCGAAGGTGTCAAAGTAGGTGACCAGACGGTCGAATTTAACATCAGTAACTTCGACTCCGGGGAAATACAGTTCGGTTTTGGTGTAAGGCTTGACGTGGGACATGTATCTGAAGTAGTAGTAGACGATCTTTTTGTACAATTGGTAAAAGGCGGGGTCGCGCATGGAAGTTTCGAAATGTTCCAAGGCAGATGGAGCCAAGTGGTAATGATCTAAGGGTTGGAAGGAATAACCCAACAGATGACGAGCAAATACTTGTAAAGCTCCGTAGTATTGAGGATGAGGAGAGTCCGGATTACCTTGGATTAAATTACCAAGTACGTTGATGCCACCTTCTTTGTATAAATCGAATTTCTCTCCCGATTTCTGCAATTATAATTATTTAAAAACCATTTTCCTAAAAATAAATAAAGTTAATACTCACGTCGTAGTAGTAACCGAAATCAATAGCTTCGTGGATGCGTTTTTCATATTCAGTAGAGTATGTGTAACTGTATCCATACTTTGACTTCATTGTCCATGATTGACCGTAGTTGTAAAAGTATTCGTACAAATTAGCGAACTTGGGTCTGGACGGGAATGCGAGTCCATTATGATAGTGCATAGATGGATAGTAGTAAGTTTCGAAAGGAACTTCCCAATTGAAGTAAGGAATTTCTCCAAAATCGTTGGACAAACGTTCCAAATAATAACGAGCCAGAATTTGTTGGTAGAAGTACAAGTAGAGTTCACCACGTTTGTCATTAACAAAATTGTATTCTTGTGCGGACATCCAGTAGGGATAGTACAAGTTGAAGTAGTAATAAAAGTTGTTGATGCCTACATCTTCCAAATAATAGGACATAGATTGCTCGGGGTGAAGATTCAAATAGTCTCCAGAGTAGTTGGCCCAAATGGTATGGTAACCGTCTTGTTGTTCGCCATGGTATATTTGCTTGTAGTACTGAGCCTTTTCGATAACTTCGCTTCCGAAGAAATAGTACGGATAAATCTCATAGATTGGAGGAATGACAATACCATAAGTATCAGGACGATGAACGATGGCCACCGAAACGGTGTACAAGAACATGCCTTCGTTAATGTATTGACGAGCCCAAACGGCAAAATTGTAGAAGGTTTCGAAATCTTTGGCATAGTAAAACATGTCAAATAAAACTTTGACTTGTTCCACATGGTGATAGTTGAAGACCGAAAAGATTTCTCCTCTGGGAAGGAATGCATCGTAGTGATAGTACTGCCAGAATTTCTTAAAGTATTCTGGTTTCTGTAAAAATATTAATGTTAGTTATACATATATTAGTAGAGAATTGCAAAGAACACATACAGTAAAGTGATTCTCGTAGTTTTTCCAGTCCCATTTCTCGAGGATGCTCAAATGCTCTTTGTAATAAGTTGGTTGGTTTATGTAAGAGAATAATGTGAGAACGTCCTTTTGACGTTCCAAAAATTCCTTATTAGCTGCAACCGTCGACCAAATAATTACATATCACTTATAATAAAAATTTAGATCCAACTTACCAACTTTGTATGGGTGCTTGGAAACTGCAAGGGCAGCAAGGCACAAAAAGATGAATCCCACTGAGATCTTCATGTTTGCTGTACCTCAACAAACAGTCAAGTCTGCCGATGGATGCAGTTGTGACCGTTTTTATACCAATAAGTGACCCCAGGTTTTGACCCGGGAGATAAAGCCTGTTGCATGGCCTAACGGCAGGGTTTGTATTTCATTACATGTTTCGAAATGTTTTCGAAATGATTAACTAGGTGAAATTTTACTAGATTATATTTATTACATAATTGCGAAAACAATTGTTTAAGAATTTATTTTTTTATTTTCAATGTAAGGAGTTTTTTGTATATCTCAAGTAATTTGAAATATCGTATACACTTATATACAAATTTAAATATACATCTTAAACAAATAATTACAACAATCTCCTTTACAGAAGTTTTATGCCAAATGAAACACTGCAAAAATTTTTGAGGTCCTGAATAATAAAACAGAAACAATAGGAAATATATACAAGTGACAGGCTCGTCACAGTCGAAAGTTATAATGAAATAACTACTAAAAATACGAATATAAATTTATTTTAACATATTATTTCTTATATAGAAAACAGTGTTGTGATAGGTAAGTTCAGATTGTTAGATAATTACTTTTTTTTCATACTTTAATTATTCACATCTAAAGAGAAATAAGTAATTTGTTTTCAAAAAATTGTTTTAAACCCAAACATGATTATATGAACTCATTGTTCATTAATTGAACCCTATGAGTCATTTACGGACTTTCAGATTCAAGAATAAATATAAGTACTTTAAGAGAACAGTCAACTATCCTTGTTATATTAAAAATGTATAATACTCTGTTTTTGCCAAGGGTCCAGTATTACAAGCACCAAGTTTTATGATAAATTAAAATGTTCTATATGTGAATATATAGTTATACTGGAGACTTTTGAAATATGTATTTGATATTTCTGACATAAATGTTCAAAAGAATAATAGTTTGATATAAAATATCCATAATTTTAACAAACATTTTTATATTTTGTATGTTATGTTTAAGAGTAAGAATAAATTTAAACTTTCAATTAGACTAAATAAACTTTACTTTAATTTTAAAAGTATATAATCATCATAAACCATTTACTTAAATTAACTCCACGAGATTTTTCATAACCTGATAAATAATTTTATCTAATTTCTACCAATTATTTGAATGTAATATTTACGATTAATATATGTTTTAATTAAAAATTTATGATAATTAAATTAGTTATATTTTAATGTTAAAAAACTTTAATTGAAGAAAGATGTAATGTATTATTTAATATTAAAATGATAAGCAAATATATGATAAAAATGTACGATGCGCAGCATGCAAATAATTTAATTTTAGATGGAGACAAAAACAACATTTTATCAATTCAATACAACTTCAACAGCACTAACCGTTCCTTCTTCTAATTTATTTTAAATTAATTTGAGTATGATTCCTATCTTATTATACATTGATGTGAAGTATTTTTGATTGTGTTGTGAGAAAAATGTCCTCAATCTTATTAGATATTTTGAGAATTCGTAAGAAGTGAAAATAAATTGTTGTTTTAAGTAAATCATAATAAAAATGTATAACCGCATATACAGAGGTTGATACAGATCATAGGTAAATTATCTCTTTATATTTAAATATTAATAAACTAGATTAATTATTAAAATCCACTACAGAGTGAAAAAGTCTAATTTAATTTTTAAAAAAATATAACAAAAATTGGCAGTCATCAAATGTACAAAAAATATTCAAAAAAATGGAGTACCACTATCATCTCAGAAGTCAGTTGTAAACAAGTATCAAATATGTATATTTGCTTAATAAATGTATTAAATCTCAATAAAAATTAATTATTTCATTAAATTACATTTAAATAGGTGTCAATAATTGTTTTGCATTTTAAAAACACATATTTAGGTTGATGTAATTTTTAAAAGGTATATTTACTTTATGTATTTAGCAGTTTGATTAGGTGGGAACTTTTAGAACCCTTAATTTTTGTATAATTCTCGACAAGATGCGAATATAGTTTCAAAGACTTAAAGGGTAATTTTTTAAAAAATAATTTGGTTATGACGGCTTCATGCCGCATCCCTTTTAGTCAAAAGGGCAGGTCTGAAAGTATATTTTTAGTTAAAGGTTAAATAGTTCTACATGGATATTGCAAAAAAATCTTTTTCTTATATATTCACGAGTGCAAAAGTCGCTCCGACGCTCTGCCGGGGGCCACGACATGCTGCGAGTCCATGCAACGGGCCGTTACTAACTTGCAAGTAATTGTTTTTCTACAAATTATCACTTTAATAAATAAATTGTTGGGTCAAAGATATAATTAAAAAAAAACATTATAAATTATATTATTTATTTGAGAATTATTGAAAATAAACATTCTTTCAAAAAAGTGTGAAAAAGATCTTAACTAGTAGGTTGGAATATTTAATAAATATTTTTCTTTATATTGGTCAATAAAACACTACCGCATTGACCAATTCTTTTGGATTCCCTAACAAGAACTCTACAGTGCTACGTTAAAACTATGGATAATAAAAAAAATAAATGGTACAAAACAAATAAGTATTTTCCAATCCAGAATTTGTTTACGCATTTTGAAAGGAAAGCTCTAAAAAGTCAGTATATTAAATTTATTTTAATTTTTATATAGTTAATAGATATAAAAATAAACAACATTTCATTTGTTGTAAATTTTTTATTTCCATTTTGTGGATTGGAATTCATTTTATTTGGTTCATTCTTAATAAGATTTTGACAATTGCAATTTCGGAACATGGCAATCTGAGTCAATAAGTAGCTGAAATGTATAATGTTGCACAATGTGTAACAGTCGTGTCACTTGAAATAATATACCATACGCTGGTGGTCGATAATGAGATACATTCAAAAGAAGGAAAACGGTCTTGTTTTCTGATTTCTGATTCTGTACAGACGTTTAAATTACAGTAAGTCTGTGTACCATAAGAAGAAAGTTACGTGAACTGGTCTTAGAGCCAGGCGGTTGTCCACAGAGCAGGGGCTAGTGATCACCGCATATAGACTGCAGTCTAATGGCGTAATGATTTGTTCACAGATGATTCTAAGTACACGTTATATCACTCGGACATGACGTGAAACTGGTGAAAGATATCATGAGCAAAACATGGCTCCCACTGTTTCTTTTGTAGGTAGCCCCGTAACAGTCTTAGCTGGAATTTTTTTAGAGACACGCACAAAGATTGGAGTACTATGGATCTTCTTCTTTGACTAATTTTGAGGGTAGAGACGAGGTAAAGTAAGAGAGACCCATTAAATTCTAATTGGAGAAATGTAGACTTCAATATTCTGTTTCTTATATTTAGTAATTTTGTTACTGGTTTAAAACATCTGTTTGCAATTTTATTTAATTTTTGCCGATATATATATTTTGCATTTTGCAGGTATATATATATTAATAATATAGTTTTTGCAGTATAATACCTCTGGTATTCTGATGTTTGTAATAATTCAAATTATCCACTTTTTATCCAAATTATTCAAAGACTCCCATGTGATTTACCGAGGCACGATATTTACAATATATAATTTCAAGAGAGCTTTTTACACAAGCTCTGTAGACCGAACTATTTGCAGTTTACCTAAAAATCCCCACAGAACTACTTTTTCGATTAAAAATGATGCTGCATCAAGTCGTCACGTTAAACTTATTTTTTTTATTTACCCACATGAGCCTTAGAATTATATTCGCATTCTGACGCTTAAAAAAGATTTATTTAAAAATTCATATAAATTATGCTATAAAAGATCGAAATCTCTTTTTCTTAATGTTATATGCTTACTTGTGTTCAAAATACATTAGTTTCATTAAAATTGTATAGTATTTTGATTCTCTGTTTTTTTTTTTCAATTAACCGAGGTCGGAGATGTCTAACTCAGATAATCGAAATTCTACTGTATAATTCAAAATGTTACCCGAATTAATTCATTGTTTATTATTAAAACAATAAAAATTGTTTAAACTCTTATATTTATTAAATAAAAAAATAACATTAGTACATCATCACTCAATGATGAACAGTGGATTGGATTTGATGGACAGGAGTGTGGTAAATAGGTGCCTCATAGAAATAACCGTTAGGCATGTCGTACCACAACTTCTCATACTCAATAAATCTGTTGAATGGATAACCAAACGGATAGTTGTCTTCCATATAGCTACCACTTCCGACTCTCGGGTAGTAGTATTCGCCTTCGTGCTCGTGGTGTCCCTTGTACTCTTCGAATGGATAAACATACACGAAGAACTGGTAGTGCATTCCGTATTCTTTGCCCATTGGAAGCATGTATCTCTTCGGGAAGTAGAAATACTGTTGGTATCCATCGAGGTGGAATTCACCTTGTCCGTTGTAGGCACCCATTACAGTCTTGTAGAGTTCGTGATATGAAGTGCGGTCTGGGCCGTAGAAAGGATTTTCGTGGGAACTGCGAGTGATCTGGTTGTCGCCAGCCTTCAAGTCATAGGTGAAGTAATCGAACTCCACGAAGTTGTAGTGATTTTGACTGATGTTGATGAAGCGACCGTATTCATCGTATTTAGGTCCAAGGAAGATTTTGACCGCAGCTTTCACTGGCTTATCAGACTTGACATGGATGTAGTAATTGAACGGCTTGTGGTTGAGACGGTATTGACGGGCATACACTTTGAATTTGTGGTTGACGTATTCTTCTGGAGTTACGTAGACGCCGTTGCTGATGTCTGAGTCGAAGGTGTCAAAGTAGGTGACCAGACGGTCGAATTTAACATCAGTAACTTCGACTCCGGGGAAATACAGTTCGGTTTTGGTGTAAGGCTTGACGTGGGACATGTATCTGAAGTAGTAGTAGACGATCTTTTTGTACAATTGGTAAAAGGCGGGGTCGCGCATGGAAGTTTCGAAATGTTCCAAGGCAGATGGAGCCAAGTGGTAATGATCTAAGGGTTGGAAGGAATAACCCAACAGATGACGAGCAAATACTTGTAAAGCTCCGTAGTATTGAGGATGAGGAGAGTCTGGATTACCTTGGATTAAATTACCAAGTACGTTGATGCCACCTTCTTTGTATAAATCGAATTTCTCTCCCGATTTCTGCAATTATAATTATTTAAAAACCATTTTCCTAAAAATAAATAAGTTAAAGTTAATACTCACGTCGTAGTAGTAACCAAAATCGATAGCTTCGTGGATGCGTTTTTCATATTCAGTAGAGTATGTGTAACTGTATCCATACTTTGACTTCATTGTCCATGATTGACCGTAGTTGTAAAAGTATTCGTACAAATTAGCGAACTTGGGTCTGGACGGAAAGGCGAGTCCATTATGATAGTGCATAGATGGATAGTAGTAAGTTTCGAAAGGAACTTCCCAATTGAAGTAAGGAATTTCTCCAAAATCGTTGGACAAACGTTCCAAATAATAACGAGCCAGAATTTGTTGGTAGAAGTACAAATAGAGTTCACCACGTTTGTCATTAACAAAATTGTATTCTTGTGCGGACATCCAGTAGGGATAATACAAGTTGAAGTAGTAATAGAAGTTGTTGATGCCTACATCTTCCAAATAATAAGACATAGATTGTTCGGGGTGAAGATTCAAATAGTGTCCAGAGTAGTTGGCCCAAATGGTGTGATAACCGTCATGTTGTTCGCCATGGTATATTTGCTTGTAGTACTGAGCCTTTTCGATAACTTCGCTTCCGAAGAAATAGTACGGATAAATCTCATAGATTGGAGGAATGACAATACCATAAGTATCAGGACGATGAACAATGGCCACCGACACGGTGTACAAGAACATGCCTTCGTTAATGTATTGACGAGCCCAAACGGCAAAATTGTAGAAGGTTTCGAAATCTTTGGCATAGTAAAACATGTCAAATAAAACTTTGACTTGTTCCACATGGTGATAGTTGAAGACCGAGAAGATTTCTCCTCTGGGAAGGAATGCATCGTAGTGATAGTACTGCCAGAATTTCTTAAAGTATTCTGGTTTCTGTAAAAATATTAATGTTAGTTATACATATATTAGTAGAGAATTGCAAAGAACACATACAGTAAAGTGATTCTCGTAGTTTTTCCAGTCCCATTTCTCGAGGATGCTCAAATGCTCTTTGTAATAAGTTGGTTGGTTTATGTAAGAGAATAATGTGAGAACGTCCTTTTGACGTTCCAAAAATTCCTTATTAGCTGCAACCGTCGACCAAATAATTACATATCACTTACAAGAAAAATTTAGATATAACTTACCAACTTTATATGGGTGCTTGGAAACTGCAAGGGCAGCAAGGCACAAGAAGACGAATCCCACTGAGATCTTCATGTTTGCTGTACCTCAACAAACAGTCAAGTCTGCCGATGGACACAGTTGTGGCAGTTCTTATACTAACGAGTGACCCCAGGTTTTGACCTGGTAGATAAAGCTTGTTGCACCGCGGAATGACAGGGTTTGTTTTTCAATGCGTGTTTCGAAATACTTTCGAAGTGGAATGAATGAGGTGACTTCTACAAGATTATATTTATTGCATAATTCCAATTTAAATTGAAAACAATTCGTTTATTTTTTATACATTTTTATATTTTAATATTTAATTATTATATTGCCGAAATTAACTGTATTAATGCATTAATTTTTTAACATGAAAATTTGTTTTATAAAAATAAAGTAATTCAATCTATATAAAAATAAAATATTTTTTCTGTATAAAAATTATATGTAACTTATACATTTAGTTCTTATTGAGAAATAATATCGAATATTTTTCATACAAATTATACTACTTGAACCTGTACACGTCTTAAATAAATAATTACAATATCCTGTTTTATTAAGTGCAATTATCGTATACTTTTATAAATAAAGATTAATGAACTAATTCAGGAAAGATTTTTTATTAAAATCATATTTAATAAAATAAATATTCTATTATGCAAATATTAAATATTACGGTACAAAATGAAAATTTGTTTTATGCCATATAAAATAATATAACATTCGGTAAATGTTTTTAATGAAAGTAATATTTCTGTAGATTCATTATTCATTCATCTTGTAAAACAGATTTTAATTTTGCCTTAAGATGCGTTCTTCATATTCTCATAAAGTAGGTTTTCTAAATTCATAGTTTGACTTGTTCAAGTCCGTGATTAGCCGTAGTTATAAAAGTATTCGATGAAGTTAGTATGCTTGGGCCTGGACATTAGAACGAGTCTATTATGGAAACACATAAATGTATATAATTCGAAAGAAATTTTTCCAAAATTGCCCGACAAAAATTCCAAATAATACGAACTGCTTATAGTTAGAAGCAAAGATTACGGATTAATAAATATTTCCTAAATCAGTATTATTACTACAAAAACAAATAAAAATACTGTTAAATAATATTTTTCTAGTATGCCTTTGAATTTTGTAATTCTTTTGGGTCTTTCAAAATTAAAGATCTAATTATGGGTAGTTATTTTCTTTTGTAAATTGTGACTTTTTATAAAAACTATGTAAAAATATGGATTATTTTCTTTTTTATTTACAATTATAATCAAACAATTATATAGGAAAACTTGGAACAGGTTGAATTCTCACTAAACAAAATTTTACATTAAACGGACATGACGTGTCATAATTTACAGACAATTTTCGGTTAACAGGATGCTATTGAAGTTTTATTATATTAATAAATTTAATAATTCTGAACTTCATAGCATTCAAGATAAACGTAAAATGATTACATTCATTTACGATATAAATATAATGCAAATATCAGTAGGGCCTTACCAAAACATTACATTAAATTCCATACCAGATAGTTTAACAAATTATCATGTTTGTAGTCACCGATTATTGTTCACGACATTTTCGAAGGTCATTCTTATCATTGCATCGTCAAATAAGTTAAATATAGATGAAGTAACTGTGGTTTTAGAAGCCAACACCTATTGAAGACAATGAGATACTCTCAGCGACAGGAAGTAACATGGAAATAAATCAATTATATTTTTGTCCCAAAAAACTGTTGACAAAATGAGATATGATTATGCAAATGGTAATTGAATATGGTACTTACTTTTTTGTTAAAAATTAATTTTATTAACTATATTTTCCGAAAAGACAAAGAATAACAAAGATAATTTATTGACGGGAAAAATAAATTGGGGAGTTACATAGACCTAGAATTTTATTAGTTATTATTTAGAAAGCACTTTCTAAAAGTAACTTAGATTAATTCATCGAATGAAAAACAAAAGAAAAACTTCCAAATTAGCAACAAGCATTCAATAAAAATGAAAAAGATATTTTGTGAGTAAATCGAAAATTATTTTTAACTATAGTATAAATAAAATGATGTTGGCCTAAAATATATAATATTAATCATTCTTCACAAGCTACAAAAATAAAGAAATACAATGTTAGATATATATTTTTTAAATTAGCGTTATCTTTAATTAAGATTAAACAAAAATTTCCAAAAATATAAAATACTCATTATATGAATTGGATTAAATCTTTTGACCTTCCACAATTAACCCTTTGATGCCGATACCTATGTTTTGCGACTTATAGTTTTTTTTGAGTACTGGGTGGAGCTTGGAGAGAGTTGGTCGCAAAGGATTTTAAACAATACGTTCTTTTTTCATAATTTTTTTTAGTATGGTCGCATATTGCTTAATATATTTAACTCGATATATCTAAAAGTATTTTAGAAAAGATATTATTTAAAAATCAGTAACAAGGTTATGATAAATAAGTTTCTGAATGATTTCTACTTAATTAACCAATCAATAATAATTTAAGTTATGCAACTTGTCTAATGGAGATGAATTATGTTTTTATTTTATATAATATACACCTATATTATAAATTGTTTAGTTTTGTTCGCATTGTTGATAAATCCATCACATTTGCACTTCTTAGATAAATTTTATTTAAATTTACATTACTATGTAGGTAGTGGTTCGAAATTTTAATATTCTTGTAATTTTACATGGTAAAATGATAGAACGTTTGAGAATATTGCAGTTGTGTAAATTTCAAGCACGTAAATAGTTTAAATTTACCTGCTTTTACTTTGCAAAAATAATTTTACTCATTCTCATCCAACCATAATAACTAAAAACCTATTATATAAATTTGCAAAATGTTTCTCTAAACACTATAAATGAAAATTTTGGAGTACAATTAAGACTAATCTTAATAATAAATAATATTTAACACGAAGGTTGCAATCAACAGTTCATGAATGAAGCTTACTTATACAATACACAATTATAAATACTAAATAAGACAAAATAAATTATTTCCCCACTCATACATATTTATCAATTATACGGAAAAATGTCCGGTCCCATTTAACAAAGATAACGAGGACCTACAAATTAATGAGAAGGACACAGATAAAATATTGATATTATCCATTTTGCTTGGGATATGAGTAAAGTAAACAATATTATTGGAAAATGTCGAAAGTTCGGCCCACCGTCACGCGCCAATTGATATAGTATCGCAGTGCTGTCCCCTCTGGGTCTGTATCCTACTTATGTCCTTTGTACACATTCCATACTGTATTTCTTTTAGAATTTCTCCAGTAAAACTGTAACCGACTGAGCGTGTTCAAACTTTATTGCAAAAGATCTTAAATAGTAGAGTTGAATGATTTGATTAGTAAAGATAGTCAGCTGATAGCACCGTTCGCTTAAATGCAGTGCGGTGAGCCTCTTAACCTTTACCACTGATTCCATTCTGCCCCTCTTCCTCAACGTCTCCAGTAAAACTATAATGAACTGAGTAGAGCTGTAAGTATTATTATTATGTATTATTAAACAATAAAACAATAAAAATTGCTCAAATTCTTATATTTATTACATAAAAAACAACATATTAATACATCATAAATCAATGATGAACAGTTGATTGAATTTGATGGACGGAACTGTGGTAAATTGGAGCTTCATAGAAGTAGCCATTAGGCATGTCGTACCACAACTTCTCAAACTCGATAAATCTGTTAAACGGATAACCAAATGGATAGTTGTCTTCCATATAGCTACCACTTCCGACTCTCGGATAGTAGTATTGGCCTTCGTGCTCGTGGTGTCCCTTGTACTCTTCGAATGGATAAACATAGACGAAGAATTGGTAGTGCATTCCGTATTCTTTGCCCATTGGGAGCATGTATCTCTTCGGGAAGTAGAAGTACTGTTGGTATCCATCGAGGTGGAATTCACTTTGTCCGTTGTAGGCACCCATTACAGTCTTGTAGAGTTCGTGATAGGAAGTGCGGTCTGGGCCGTAGAAAGGATTTTCGTGGGAACTGCGAGTGATTTGGTTGTCGCCCGCCTTCAAGTCATAGGTGAAGTAATCGAACTCTACGAAGTTGTAGTGATTTTGACTGATGTTGATGAAGCGACCGTATTCATCGTATTTGGGTCCAAGGAAGATTTTGACCGCAGCCTTGACTGGTTTATCAGACTTGACATGGATGTAGTAATTGAACGGCTTGTGGTTGAGGCGGTATTGACGGGCATACACTTTGAATTTGTGGTTGACGTATTCTTCTGGAGTTACGTAGACGCCGTTGCTGATGTCTGAGTCGAAGGTGTCAAAGTAGGTGACCAGACGGTCGAATTTAACATCAGTAACTTCGACTCCGGGGAAATACAGTTCGGTTTTGGTGTAAGGCTTGACGTGGGACATGTATCTGAAGTAGTAGTAGACGATCTTCTTGTACAATTGGTAAAAGGCGGGGTCGCGCATGGAAGTTTCGAAATGTTCCAAGGCAGATGGAGCCAAGTGGTAATGATCTAAAGGTTGGAAGGAATAACCCAACAGATGACGAGCAAATACTTGTAAAGCTCCGTAGTATTGAGGATGAGGAGAGTCCGGATTACCTTGGATTAAATTACCAAGTACGTTGATGCCACCTTCTTTGTATAAGTCGAATTTCTCTCCCGATTTCTGCAATTATAATTATTTAAAAACCATTTTCCTAAAAATAAATAAGTTAAAGTTAATACTCACGTCGTAGTAGTAACCGAAATCGATAGCTTCGTGGATGCGTTTTTCATATTCAGTAGAGTATGTGTAACTGTATCCATACTTTGACTTCATTGTCCATGATTGGCCGTAGTTGTAGAAGTATTCGTACAAATTAGCGAACTTGGGTCTGGATGGGAATGCGAGTCCATTATGATAGTGCATAGATGGATAGTAGTAAGTTTCGAAAGGAACTTCCCAATTGAAGTAAGGAATTTCTCCAAAATCGTTGGACAAACGTTCCAAATAATAACGAGCCAGAATTTGTTGGTAGAAGTACAAATAGAGTTCACCACGTTTGTCATTAACAAAATTGTATTCTTGTGCGGACATCCAGTAGGGATAGTACAAGTTGAAGTAGTAATAAAAGTTGTTGATGCCTACATCTTCCAAATAATAGGACATAGATTGCTCGGGGTGAAGATTCAAATAGTCTCCAGAGTAGTTGGCCCAAATGGTGTGGTAACCGTCTTGTTGTTCGCCATGGTATATTTGCTTGTAGTACTGAGCCTTTTCGATAACTTCGCTTCCGAAGAAATAGTACGGATAAATCTCATAGATTGGAGGAATGACAATACCATAAGTATCAGGACGATGAACGATGGCCACCGAAACGGTGTACAAGAACATGCCTTCGTTAATGTATTGACGAGCCCAAACGGCAAAATTGTAGAAGGTTTCGAAATCTTTGGCATAGTAAAACATGTCAAATAAAACTTTGACTTGTTCCACATGGTGATAGTTGAAGACCGAGAAGATTTCTCCTCTGGGAAGGAATGCATCGTAATGGTAGTACTGCCAGAATTTCTTAAAGTATTCTGGTTTCTGTAAAAATATTAGTGTTAGTTATACATATGTTAGTAGAAAATTACAAAGAATACTTACAGTAAAATGATTTTCGTAGTTTTTCCAGTCCCATTTCTCGAGGATGCTCAAGTGCTCTTTGTAATAAGTCGGCTGATTTATATAAGAGAATAATGTGAGAACATCCTTTTGACGTTCCAAAAATTCCTTATTAGCTGCAACCGTCGACCAAATAATTACATATCACTTATAATAGAAATTTAGATATAACTTACCAACTTTGTATGGGTGTTTGGAAACTGCAAGGGCAGCAAGGCACAAGAAGATGAATCCCACAAAGATCTTCATGTTTGCTGTATCTCAACAAACAGTCAAGTCTGCCGATGGACACAGTTGTGGCAGTTCTTATACTAACGAGTGACCCCAGGTTTTGACCTTAAAGATAAAGCCTAGTGCACCGCGGAGTGACAGGGTTTGTTTTTCAATACGTGTTTCGAAATATTTTTCGAAGTGGAAAGAATGAGGTGACTTTTGATGAAATTCTACAAAATTATATTTGTAACATAATTTCATTGTTTAAATTGAAAACAAATTGTTTATTTAAAAACATTTTTAAATATATGTCCTTATGTGTATGTATATATAATAATCTTTCAATAAATACTTTTTTACCAATAAACGTATAAATTATTTTCATAGTTCTTCAGTTAATTTTTTTTCTTATGTATTTCATTATTATAATAAAGTAGAAATTATAAAAATTTAGTCATAAAACAAACACATTGTTTTATATAAGCCACTTGTCATTTATGTATTCCTCATGTAGTTTGATTGTCTTACACACATTATACAAATTCAGATACCTGTCCTATATAAGTAATTACAGTAAGTACGATTGTAATAAATTATTTTTTATAAATATTAATTAAATAATTCATTTTTATTTGACCCATATTTAATAATATAAATGATGTTCTTTGAATATATTAAATATTAAACTGTAAAATGAAAGTAATAATTCAAAGTTGTTGGAAAGTAGAAGTTTTATTTAATGTTTGAGGTTGTTTGTAATAAAATAGGGAAACACGAGCATTATAAAATGGATTTTAATTTTATAAATCTGCTTCCAAGAAATTGCATTGGAATAAAGTTTTACAAGGCACCTCTTTTATTACGATGTATAAACCATTAAAATTGTAGAATTTTAAATTAATAAATATATAACAACATACATACAAATAAATTTTGATCAATATGCTATAATTACTGATATAAGATACATCAATTGTATAAAACACTTTTTTTTCGATAAAAAATACTATCAAATTATATTTTGGAGAAAGCCTTTCAAATTGTACTTATACTTCTTTTACAAATTATCACCATTTATGAAAATTATGTCAAAATTTGGATTTTCTACTTTTTTATAAAGAATTGCAATAAAGCAACGTTATAAAAAAGATTGAAGCAGATGGAATTCTCATTAAACATACATCATACATAAAAAGGATATTGGTGTAAGTTTGTTATATTAATAATTCCAATTATTCTGAAATTTTTAACATTCAAGAAAAACGCACAATTGTTACATTCAATTACGATGTATATTTAATGCAAATATCAGCAGAGTGTCGCTGGAGCATTAAATTAAATTCCAGGCCAGATATCCCACTATCATGTTTGTACTCACCGTGCATTGCTCACGACATTTTCGGAGGTCATTCTTATCGTTGCAGCGTTAAGTAAATTAAATACAAATGAATCAACTTTTATTTTAAGAAGCCAACATTCATTGAAGACAACGAAATTCTCAAATTATTAAACCTGAAGTAATTATTTTATTAAGAATGGTATTGGATCTATGCAAGAGTACTTCAGCAATATTAAATATGCATTGTTATTTAAATTTTTCAACATCTTCATTTTGTATAAAAACTTGGTATGCTTTTGATCAAACTTAGATGTATCAAGAAAAGAATATCATTTATATACAGAATATGCAAAATAATTGTTCACGAATTAAAGTAGGTGCCAATTGAAATAAATAATAGAGATATTCACAACAAAAATGAGACAATTCTACCAGAGTATTTTTTGTATAACTTTAATAGATACAGATTTTTTAATACATGAATTTTTTGAAAATTTAAAAACTTAAAAAAGCTGCGAAATTTTCACAGGTTGTTGTCAATAGCACATAGATCATTCCTAAGAAAAAAAATAATTTTGATAAAATTGACTCTTCCTATGTTTTAAATTTCCAGTCTTCAATTAGAAATGGTATTTGCTTCATTGTTAAAATTACAGTGATTTAAAATAAATATTTAATTTAAGCACACAAATATAGTAAGAAAGACTAAATATTCCATTTTCAGAAAGAGAAAAAGCTTATTAACTTATATACTTATTATACTTTATTAACAGGCTGCACAAATTGAGAATACATAAAAAATAAAAACAACATTTTATTGAAGTGAAAACTTCTTTAACCGCGTTTGGCACTTTTTTGTAGGGAAATATATTTTGGATTCGCGTCACCGACATGCTCGTTCATCAATTGTTCAAAGTTTGTTTAGCCACCAGGGAATCGTGTTGATAGTGACGTACGCGCAGTGTGCTGGGCGCCTTAGACACTTCCCCAGGATGGATCCACCTTGTCGTGGTCCTGGGGCTCAGTACCGCTCCACAAGCCAGTAGTAGTGGGGAGCTAACGGATCCAACACCTGCAAGTCCAAACCATTCCCAGGAAGATCTTCGGATCTTCCTCAGATTGGACTTGTTCTTCCGAACCCAGTTGACAGGGGGCTGGCACCTTTGTCAGTCCCACGTCTTCTAGTTCAGCATACCACGTATATGCAAATATACGTTCCTTTCCCCCATGTATGATTTATCATACATGGTAAACACTTTGGCCATGATCTTCGGATCGGTGCCCGGAGAGGGGTTTTTAAACTTTCCCCTCTTTGTCCCCCAAACAAAAAAAAAAGTCTTTTGGATGGATAAAATCTCGTGTATTCGCATCACCGTCATGCTTATAGCAGTATATCTATAGCTATACAGCTGACGTATAGTGCTTGTACACCTTATAAGTGAAATTGAATGAATTTAGTGAAAAGTTCACAGGCCATGTCCAGTGATCGAAAACTCAGTATTACAAAGTATAAAATGACATCAATTCCGTTTTTACGCGATACTTAGATGAATCAAACATTTTTATTTCTTAATTTAGTTACCATATGCCTATTGTATCTTTTTTAGAACAAAATGAAATAATTGAAACTACAAAAAGTCTAAATATTGTTGAAATTAATGATGACAATGATGCAAACAATTAAAATAATGTTAAAAATCATGTACATTGAAATTTAAGTAAATACAAATGCTATCCATAAATAATAAGATTGTATATTTATTGTTATTTCAATAGAATTGTATTTATATTTTGTCATGATCTTTTACAGCCCGTAATATATTTAAATAATAAAAAACCATATAAACATGCATAAAATTGTTGCTCGGAGTATAAATAGATGTAAATATCAGATTGATGTTGATAAATTTAATTCAAACATAATGAAATTTCAAATTTTAATACTAAAAGTTTTCACTTCTGTCAATATTTTTGTCGCGTAAATTTTTCAAATCACAGAAACACCTTTTATAATAAATATCTTCACTACCCTTTTTAAAATAAAAGACATGTCCATCAAAATATGTTATTCATTACTGTATTTCCTGTTAGCTAATCAAATTTATCGTACAAATATATATTAAATCCGCATTTTTTTGTATCGTATTTGTTGAAGTATTCAAATTAGCAATTGGACGGTTTAATTCTTCACCAACTAACATTTGTTCATAACAATTTAAACTGGAAACACATTTATTTAATAAAAAATTCACCACGTCAACGACATTTATTATGTTAATAAATTCTTTCATGATATTATTGGTTGACGCCATATCGCAATAAAAAAGATGTAATATTAAAAACCTTTCAACAACTGAATCCACTAGAGAAACATATGATCAAGTAATTTTAAAAACTGAAGAATTGGCTAGTTGGAACCAAATAAAAATATTTAAGATTTACTTATAAAATAAATTGGCGCGAAAGTGTATATTTAAAAGTGTCTGTTGACACTTTACGCACCAAATATTCAATGAAATTTAATTTTTAATTTATGTTTTTATATAATATTAACGTGATGTCAATAATTTTTTTTTTCTTTGTAAGACCCAGTGTATAAATGTATAGAATATATAGTACAATATACGTATATACAGTGGTAGGCAAAGAAATAGGATACATACTATTTATTGTTAATTGGGAATTGGGAAATACCTATCACTAATTAAATTCTATCAAAATATTTTATCTTTTATTTGAAATAATTACACTATAATTAGTTATTTTGACCTTAAATCAAAATAATTTCATAAAAAATATCACACATTTAAGAAATATATATTTATTAAATAATTTGTACATAACTAAAAAAGCTAATATTTTGTTGGGTTCTATTTGTTCGTTATAAAAACCTATAAATGGCGAGTCATAGATTCAACGAGATATTTGCAACGGTCGATTGAAATTAAATTCAATTATTTTTTATAAATTCAATGTTTTCTTGGTATTTTAACCAAGACTTCATATTCCATAAATTTTGAATTAGATTTACATCTGCATGCAAAATAATAGCAGTGACATTTGTTTGAATAAAAAACGTTTACTTTACTTACAAGAAATATAGTTGTTCCTTAACAAATATATATAAATATTGCAAATATCATAAGAATATATTTTAATAAATATTTTATCATAAAACAAAGAAACTATAATAAATAAATAGAAAAATATATTAACGACACTTTATTTGTTGGTCCAAAAAATAGCAGTCTCATAATAACTATAAATATTAAATAAAATGAATAGATAAATATTGAAAAATTAGATAACAAAACAGTATAATATAATTAATATTTTGTTGCAAAACGTTTATTTTGTATAACGTCAGCACAACGCGCATTGAGTCAATCAATTTTTGACAACGTTCTTTTGGAATTGGTAACCGTGTTCTCTCGACTATATTCCACAGTAGATCTTTATTTGTTGTTTTTTCGACATATACTGCCTTTTTAATGTCCGTCCAGAGAATACTATTTTGTTTTTACGACTGGTATGCTTTTTCTTCATATCTTTAAGGTATCTCAAACAAGCGTGTACTTGGTTTTTGTCACAATTTGTTATATTTAGTAATTTATACTAAACTATTTTTCGGGAGTATATTAATGTTTTAGCGATGTTAGCAATATTTAAACATTGATGTTTCACGTTAATTATTATTTCAATCTTCTCTGAAAGACCTACTAAATGTGAATTATTCAATAAAATAATATATATTTTCTTAATATGTAACAAAATACGCAAATATAGAATACTGAAACATATTTTTTATACTGACTGGACGATGATATGTCTCAAATGTCAAAATGTTTGTATTTCGATTATCTATTTGTGTTATCCAATTATCCGGAGAAAAGTCCGGTCCAATCCAACACGGATAATCGAGGTACTACTACGCAAACGGCCGTACTACATACATAGAACTTATCTTTATTTATATTTTATATGTATACGTGTATTAAAATAAAAATTTTGATTATCCATGTTTTCAATTATCCGGAGAACAGTCCGGTCCCATCTAACCTGGATAATCAAGGTTCTACTGAATAATACAAAAGACACAAACGGCCAATATTATATACCATACAGTAGAACATATTCATATTCTAGACGTTTATAAATAAAATTTTAATACTTTTTATATGTAGATGTGTTAAAATAATAAAGTATTTCGATTATCCGTGTTTTACAATTATCCGAAAAAGAGTCCGGTCCCATTTAACCCAGATAATCGAGTTTCCACTTCATAATAAAAAAAGCGCAAACTGACATTAACGCGTACACAATAATTTTTTATTATAGATAATTATAAATAATACTTTATTGATTTTAACAGATTATCACAGTTTTACTAAGGATATGAGATGAGGGAAATAGAATGATATAAGTGGAAATGGTCCGTAAAGGAGTAAGCCGCTTTTCACCGATTGTTTTATCGGGATGCACGGGTCTGTACTCCACTCCTAACTTTTCTATTCATTTCATACTGTCTTTCTTTTAAAATATCCCCAATAAAATTCTGTACATATATGTATATGTACAAGTTTTACTAGAGACTTTTGAAAAGAGGGACAGAATGAGATGAATAGGAAAAGTCAGGAGGGCCGACTGCCATCGTTTACTATTTTGCGATTCGGTGACCGTAATCCTATTTTTAATAATTCCATTCTGTCCCTCTTCTTCAACGTCTCCAGTAAAACTGTAATGATGTGAATAGAACTGTAAGGATTATTATTATTATATATTATTAAACAATAAAACAATAAAAATTGCTTAAACTCTTACATTTATTAAATAAAAAACATATTAATACATCATAAATCAATGATGAACAGTTGATTGGATTTGATGGACGGAGCTGTGGTAAATTGGAGCTTCATAGAAGTAGCCGTTAGGCATATCGTACCACAACTTCTCAAACTGGATAAACCTGTTAAATGGATAACCAAACGGATAGTTGTCTACCATGTAGCTACCACTTCCGACTCTTGGGTAGTGGTATTGGCCTTCGTGCTCATGATGTCCCTTGTACTCTTCGAATGGATAAACGTAGACGAAGAACTGGTAGTGCATTCCATATTCTTTGCCCATTGGCAGCATGTATCTCTGTGGGAAGTAGAAGTACTGTTGGTATCCGTCAAGATGGAATTCACCCTGTCCATTGTAAGCTCCCATTACAGTCTTGTAGAGTTCGTGGTAGGAAGTGCGGTCTGGACCGTAGAAAGGACTTTCATGGGAGTTGCGAGTGATTTGGTTGTCGCCAGCCTTCAAGTCATAGGTGAAGTAATCGAACTCTACGAAGTTGTAGTGATTTTGACTGATGTTAATGAAACGGCCATACTCATCGTATTTGGGTCCAAGGAAGATTTTGACTGCAGCCTTGACTGGTTTATCAGACTTAACGTGAATATAATAGTTGAATGGCTTGTGGTTGAGACGGTATTGACGGGCGTATACTTTGAAGTTGTGATTGACGTACTCCTCTGGGGTTACGTAAACGCCGTTACTAATGTCAGAGTCGAAGGTGTCGAAGTAGGTGACGAGACGGTCGAATTTAACATCAGTGACTTCGACTCCAGGGAAATACAGTTCGGACTTGGTGTAAGGCTTGACATGGGACATATATCTGAAGTAGTAGTAGACGATCTTCTTGTACAGTTGGTAGAAAGCGGGATCGCGCATGGAAGTTTCGAAGTGTTCCAAAGCAGATGGAGCCAAATGGTTGTGGTCTAAAGGTTGGAAGGAATAACCCAACAAATGACGAGCAAATACTTGCAAAGCTCCATAATAGTGTGGGTGAGGAGAGTCGGGATTACCTTGGATCAAGTTACCAAGGACGTTAATGCCGCCTTCTTTGTATAAGTCGAATTTCTCACCAGATTTCTGTAATTACAATAAATTTAAAACCGTTTTCCTAAAAAATAAGTAAAATTAATACTCACGTCATAGTAGTAACCGAAATCAATGGCTTCGTGGATGCGTTTTTCATACTCAGTTGACAAGGTGTAGCTGTATCCGTACTTTGACTTGAAGGTCCATGTTTGGCCATAGTTATAGAAATATTCGTACAATTTTGCGAATTTAGGTCTGGACGGGAATGCAAGTCCGTTGTGGTAATGCAAAGAAGGATAATAGTAAGTTTCAAATGGTACTTCCCAGTTAAAGTAAGGAATTTCACCAAAGTCGTTGGACAAACGTTCCAAGTAATAACGAGCCAGAATTTGTTGGTAGAAGTACAAGTAGAGTTCACCACGTTTGTCGTTAACAAAATTGTATTCTTGTGCGGACATCCAGTAGGGATAGTACAAGTTGAAATAGTAATAGAAGTTGTTGATGCCTATATCTTCCAAATAATAGGACATAGATTGCTCGGGGTGAAGATTCAAATAGTGTCCAGAGTAGTTGGCCCAAATAGTGTGGTAGCCGCCTTGTTGTTCGCCATGGTATATTTGCTTGTAGTACTGAGCCTTTTCGATAACTTCGCTATCGAAGAAGTAGTACGGATAAATCTCATAGATTGGAGGAATGACAATACCATAAGTGTCAGGACGGTGAACGATGGCCACCGAAAAGGTGTACAAAAACATGCCTTCGTTAATGTGTTGACGAGCCCAAACAGCAAAATTGTAGAAGGTTTCAAAATCTTTGGCATAGTAAAACATGTCAAATAAAACTTTGACTTGTTCTACATGGTAATAGTTGAAAGCCGAGAAAATCTCTCCTCTGGGAAGGAATGCATCGTAGTGATAGTACTGCCAGAATTTCTTAAAGTATTCTGTAAAAATATTAATCAATCATATGTTAGTAGAGAATTATAAAGAGTACTTACTGTAAAGTGATTTTCGTAATTTTTCCAGTCCCATTTCTCGAGGATGCTCAAGTGCTCTTTGTAATAAGTTGGCTGGTTTATATAAGAGAATAATGTGAGAACATTCTTTTGACGTTCCAAAAATTCCTTATTAGCTGCAAGCGTAGACCAAATAATTACACATCACTTATAATAAAAATTGGAATATAACTTACCAACTTTGTATGGGTGCTTGGAAACTGCAAGGACAGCAAGGCACAAGAGGATGAATCCCACAGAGATCTTCATGTTTGCTGTATCTCAACAAACAGTCAAGTCTGCCGATGGATGCAGTTGTGGCCGTTCTTATACTAACGAGTGACCCTATCACAGGTTTTGACCCCGGAGATAAAGCCTGTTACACCGCGGAACCGCAGGGTTTGTTTTTCAATATGTATTTCATAATGTTTACGAATGATTGAAGTGGGGCGAGTAAGGTGACTTTGGGTGAAATTCTAGAAGATCCTTTTTATTGCATAATTTAACGCTTTTTAATTTGAAAAACAAACGGTTTGTACAAACAATATGAGAAATATCAATATATATTAAATGTATTATTTTAAATTATTTGGTTATTTTTATCGACTAAATTATATTAAATATATCTCTTTTATACAGATAGGTCAGATTAGTTTTATACATTATAATATGTAATCTGCTTGCATCTAAATACACAAATTTGAAAAAAGATCATAAAAGCAAAATACTACGTATACTTTAAGTTGTTCGACATCTCATACAAACACATTTATATTTAAACAAGGTTTAATTAAAAAAGATGTACTAAATTGATTATTCCATCATTTACGAAACGTAAAGTTCTATTAGTCAAATACTGATTTATATGCGCCTATATGTGTAAGAGTATTTTATAGAATATTTTAACAATAATAGAATAGTGTTACACTTTGGTTATATCTTATATTAGTTAATTATTTTTAATTTTTTTTTAAACAACTTCTAAATATTTTTACTAAATATTACCGTAAATTTTTACATTTTTCATATTTCAGCATTAGTAGATATGAATTACTCATAAAGAATCTATTATTTGCTAAATTTTGTTTTCACTCATTTATGTTTATTGACTGATTAAATATTTTAAAAATATATTCGTACTGATTAGTCACAGTTTAGATAAATACTTAAATTAGTATACAATTACATCAAACTTTTGTTTGTCTAAAAAAATAAATAAAATTTATACATGCTTAAAAACCATTATCACTTCAATTTAAAACATCCAATGTATAAAATAATCTTTTGTTTTTTGGCGACATTGAGAAACAATATTGAAGGCAGAAGAAAATTAATAAATCTCGCTAATTAAACTAGATAGACTAAAGCTAAACATAAGTTTGTTGACCCAAGATAGTTAGGACTGTAAAAAATTGTCAACATCTCAAACCGGCTATGAGTTACTCAAAAGCTTGTTTACCCAAACTCTCGGCATTCGCAAATTTCTCCCTCGTGTTTGTTTTCGTACAGGTAAACATCTTATATTACTTTGCAAGGTTGAAAACTGTACGGAAAATTATACGAGTATTCGAAAATATATTTCATAGAAGTGGATTTTAATTTAATAATACAATATAATAAAAGTGCATTAAACTTTCAAATATCTGAAAGCGGCTGGTAACCATTTGATTTTAAATAAATGAGTATTACTCATGTTCCCCTAATATTTACGTTGCAAATTCAGTTCACCCATGTTTGAGTTTTAAAGTTTCTCTAAATAATGAAATAATGGTAAACTGTCGGGGGTAAATTGGTATTTAAATTACCGTCGAACATTTTACCCTTCAATTTTCAATTTAAAATGTTTCAAACAATTACGTAACCTAATTTAAGGGACCGTGGATTTTATTAACAAACATAATTGTTAATTTATTACGTTAAATTGGTACTAGTAGCTTTCCAAATTGTTCCGTTGTTTGTTGTAACAATTGTATGATTAATTGTATGCGATTGACATATACATAATTTATGGACAGGAAACATTCCTTAATGGTTTGAATATATTCCAAGACAAATATGACAATTATCTTTATTTAACCAGCAAACAGTTAATTATTGGATTAAGAATAAACAAAAGTACAAAACATTTTTTATTATTAATGCTAATTATTGTGCAAAAAAAATCATTTCACAATAATCCCCGATAACCCAAACATTTTTTTGTCGATAAACATACGTCCAAGTTCAATGTCTATTCATTTAAGGATATGTTATAATATTAAAACACATCATAAATTTAAATCGATTTATTTAATGGGATTTAATTAATAATACATCAGAATAACAGACTAATTCAAACAACCTTATATCTAGCCTTATTAAAGGTATGATGACCAGCCGTCTGCAATTTAAGCAACTCCTCCTTGATTAGCCGAGTAATCTCAGACTTCGCCTTCGAAACCGCAATGTCCGACGTACTTTCAATCGCCAAGTATAATTTTCTCTCGCCCTCGGGCGGCGCCTTACCCGTAGGAACATATGTACCTCTCACTGTTATCCCCGCTTCCGAATATTCCGAAATTTGAGCGAGGGCTTCCTAAAATATTTAACACCAAAATAAATGTAACGAGTTTGTGAATATTTTGTTCCTGTGTGCAACAAACTGAAAATTAATAATAATAAAACACATTCCGTCGGAAATGCAACCCCAAGTTGAGAACTGGGGAACAGTAAACATATATTCAAAAAGTAATCTCTCTAGTGGCCGCAACGAAAATTTAATTCCTCAAAACTTCGCAACAACCCCAAATTCCTGCGGCCCGCAAACTTTCCCCGGTTTATCTTTTCCTGACCCGGACTAACGTGTACATCTGGAACGCACGTAACGCTCGCAAATTAAAAAAACTTGCGCAATATTTTAATTGCCGTAAGACGAGTTGATAACGTTAATTAAAAGAAAAGAACGCCTAGCAATAAGATAAAACTCACGCACAACAACAAAAACAATACTTTATCTTATACATGTATAATTATCGTGTAACGAATTTTTCCATAAATAACTAAAGCATTTTTATTGGATCAAGGCAATATTTTATACTTAAAATTAAAAAAATAATAAAAAATAAATTGAAAAAATCCTACTTTTTCGATGTTGTATGTTGCTCCTGAAATATCCAAATTTGAAAGCACATCTTTTGAACAATATGCACACGAAACACCATAACATAAAAAACGAGATCACACAAATATTCAACAAACAACATGAAGCAATCCAACAAGGTTGCACAACACACAAACCATAAAATCAATAGGATTAAACTAGTGTACGAAGGTAATTTTAAGGGTTGTTACGCGTTTAAATCACGGCGAGACACTGAGAATTGGCGGATTGTTTTTTCAATCCGAAAACTCGAATGATGCAACTTCTTAAGGGTTTGCTTTAGAAAACTGGCTTATTGCTTTTTTTCCATTATTGCATCATGCAATCAAATTACAACTGTGATCTTTTTATGAATTATAAATGTCTAATTTTCAGTTGTTGCGCACAAACCCATAAATTACAAACCTTTGAGGTAACTCTCCAGCGAGCCTGCTGGGGAAAATCGTTTATCTCCAGTTCCTCCTCATATTTCCTGAACGTTTGCTCAGAATCGTCGTCTAAACGGTCTTCATCATCTTTTGGCTGATAGTTGAGCTTTGTGTTCAGCTTGGCGGCCAGCTGTTCGGCCACCGTTTTGGCCGTAATCGGTGGCTGGCTACCGCTGCCCTTCAGTATAGATTCCGCCGCCTGTTGCGTAGCGAACTTCGTATCCAACGACGAGTTTTTAGTTAGATTGATCTTGGATGCGAGCCGTTTGGCTAGCTCTAACTTGTCAACAGCCGTATTACTATTACCCATAGCAGCCGGATTGATAATTCCTACAACATGATAACGTTACAATGGATTGGATGGATTAAAATAAATTAAATGTTAGATGTTTACCGAGTGGTGCTTTGATTTCTTTCACAGTTCGCTTGGTTGCAAACATGCTTTCAATCTGCTGATCGATATCGTGCTCCAAATCCTCGTCGTCAGAATCTGCGAGACCAAGGGCTGCCTTTTGGAACTTCTTCCTTTCATTCACTGCAGCTGCTTCGTTCTCGTCGAATTTGAAACCTTTTCCGCTAAAACCACCACCTGTATGCACCTAAGATTAATAAAAGATTAATGTTTCAACTTCAGAAAAATTATAACAAACGCACCTTTTTGCCTTCAGCCTCTTGTTTCTGCTTGTAACTTTCCCACAGGGAACGTAATGCATCAGGAACGGGTACAGTGGCCAATTCAAACGCTCTAATAATATCCCCTGCGTATCTTGCCTGTTCAGGCGTTATAAAAGTGTAAGCAAAACCTTTATTGCCCGCTCGTCCAGTTCTTCCGCAACGATGCACGTAATCCTCATAGTGGTTGGGACAATCATAGTTAACAACTAGGATAAGTTGTTTAACGTCTAAACCTCTGGCCGCAACAGAAGTGGCGATCAACAGTTTAACTTTTCCGCTCTTAAAATCAATAATCGTGGAATCACGATCGAATTGATCGATACCGCCGTGCAATGACATACAATTATATGCAGCCTTCATTAATTCCTTTAACAAAATGTCGGCGTTCTCTTGCTTGTCAACAAACACGATGATACTCCCATGCTCTTGATACAATCCCAACAATTCCAGTAACTTCAAAAATTTCTGATCCTCTTCTAAAATCACGACGTTCTGTTCTACTTCTTTGCAAACGACAGATCTACCACCGACCTGCACTTCGACAGGCCGTTGTAGTATCCGGCGTGCCAACGCTTCCATTTGACGAGGAAATGTGGCGCTAAACATGACTGTTTGACGGTCAGGCCGCACGTTGTCGATGATCCTCATAACTTGAGGCTCAAAACCCATATCGAACATCCGATCTGCCTCGTCCAAAACTATATAGCTAACACGACGTAGATTAGTTACCTTGCCGCTATTCGCGGCCAGCATGTCTATCATCCTTCCCGGTGTACATACTATAATTTCCGCTCCTGAAATTAATATGAAAATTAAATTTGGTGGAATTATATCTCAAAGACGCAATCTTACCTCGTTTCAATTCGGCTATCTGTTCCGAAATACCAGTGCCGCCGTATACACATACAGCATGCAATCCTAAACTTTTGGTGAACTTTTTGATGTCCTTGCCAATTTGCATGCACAATTCTCTGGTCGGCGTCATGATGACGGCGATCGGGCCGTCTGTCTCATCCAATGGCGGTTGGTCCAGTATGTGCCTAAACATCGGTAACAGAAACGCCAACGTTTTACCGCTGCCCGTTTTCGCAATACCAATCAGATCTCTACCTGACATAATGGCTGGTATGCCCTGGGCCTGGATTGGCGTAGGTTTATCGAAACCAAGTCGTTTCAATATGTTGAGTTCCTTAGTCGAGACGCCACACTGCGCCCACGTTTTTATCGGTTTTGGGCAGCCTTTACCTGTAAAAATAACAACAGAAATGATAATCTAAACAATAATTTTATTATAAATATCTTACCTTTAACTCTAATTCCTTCCATTTCCTCCTTGTAAGCTTCAACCTCTTCGTGCGTCATTTTAGCAATTTCCGGTACCTCAACATAAAAATTCTTTCTGAATGGTATGTACACTATATTATTATGATCAATTTTGGCCAAATCTTTCTTTTGTTTATTAGCTATGCTTGCTGCAGTATCCTTTAAATCCTCCTGCTCCTCTTCAGAGGAATACTCCAATCCATCCTGGTTCTGTTCAATCAGTTCACCCTTATTCTTTGTCACTTTTGATTTGGCTACGCCCGTGACGATAACCAGAGAACTCTTATTGTCCGACTGTGACTTTTTTAAATCAAATTTGTTGATTTTTCTCACCTCCTCTTGCACTCCTTTCATATATTCATCTAGAGGATCCACATCTTCTTCCTCCATTTCCTCATCTTTCACCTCCTCTTTTACTTCCTTCTCCTCTTCCTCTTTCACTTCTTCCTTTTCATCCTTACACAATTCTGGTTGACAAGCCTGCTCTGGATTAGTTTTTGAATCAGCCTTATCCTCATCCTCTGAGTCATCCTCTAGAGACCACTTTTTAACAGCCCCTTGTGGTATAGTTAAATTTTGCACTAGAGTTCCTTTTTGTGCCTCTTTTTTTGTAGCCTCTTGCTCCTTTTTCTTCCTTTCAGCCCGCCACCTTTCTATTCTCTCTCTCCTCTTTTGCATCTCTAGCTCCAATTTTTTTTGTTCCTCCTCTTTATCCAGATTATTGGGATCAAACGACAATGCTGCATCCTCCACTTTTTTCTCATTTGATTTTGATCTGGTCCTTGATTTGTCTCTCCTCCTTGATTTGCCTGTGCCCCCTCTTCTTTCGCCACTAAAACATGTAAAATAAAAAAATATTTCGAGCTAGCTACAATAGACCTCTTACCGTCTATCACGCTCTCTGCTGTGAGAACGTCGTTCGCGTCGTTCCCTGGATCTGCTTCGTCGTTCCTTCGATCTGCTTCTGCTTCTGCGCCGGTTTTCTCTCGATCTGCTCCTGCGATATCTGCTCACTTTCGTTCTGTCTTTGCTCCTGGATCTTGTCCGTTTGCGTCTTCGTTCAGGGCTCCTGCTTCGATCGCGTCTAAAACATGGCAGTTTTCATTATGTACCATCCAAATTTATAGGTTTCTTATGTACTTTTTAGTTTGTTAATGTGCTAGTACAAAGTACTTACCCACTGCGCACCATTTTTTACACAGATTTTAAGTAATGTTTTGAGAAAACGTTTGAAAATATTTAAACGGAAACACAGACATAACCTATATAATCGACATTTATTCAGTCATACCAAACACCGTTTAAACACACTGATACCAACTATCTAGGAGAGGATTTAAAATGTGTTTTCATGTATTAAATCATTTTGTAATGTTATTTATCAACTAATTCCAATTCAGTTGGTTTTGGAAAAAGATTCATTTCAATTTAAAAAAAAAACAATAACAATAACTAAGTGTACTTCAATTACTTATAGGCAACCCGCCTAGCACTTTATCAAAAATAGTTTCTTGTAATAATTTATAAGTTTAACATTTTTTATTTTTAAATAAATAAAATAGAATTATTTTCATCCATAAGATTTCATTCAATACATTTATTTTCATTAAATACACAATATATATGTGTACATTATCTTTTTTACAATAACAATTTTATTAATAAAATAAATGTACAGTCTACAAATATTTTATTGATTTTTAATCAACAAAATTAAAACTCATCAAGTACAAAAAGATAAATATTAAACAAATAAGTTAACAAATCACAGTTTATAATCTAGTCCACATGTTCATGGTCCTGTTCATGTTCAGCATGCGCTTCAGATTCCCTCCAATATTTCTTTGCAGTTTCAACAATCCAGCTCCAAGTATCCGTCATTGTAAAGTAATAGCCAGCGCATAAATACAAAAAGATCCAGGACAAAACCAAAAAGGTATCAGACTCCTTTGAAGGAACACTATAAACAGGTCCCCCAAAATCAGCAGATGATACAAAAGTCTTTTTGGCAATGGCCTGAATACCAGTGCTTCTTGTTATGAATTTAGAAAACAAGTCCAAGGAATATTTAGAGTCATTATACTTGGCAGCAGCTCTTCCATTATGGAACAGGAGCAAAGAAGGAACACCAACAATGCCATTTTGAGTGTTGAATAGGTGGTACATCATGGCATTAATGGCGACCATTTTAATATCAGGAAATGCTCTGGGCAAGGCATTGTAATGGGGGGCAGCCATGCTAGAAAACGGACAGTGTTTAGAATAGAACAAGACCAAAATACAATTTCCAGGTTTGTCTTTGTGAGTTACATTCTGATCTGGCAACAATAATTTAATCAACTCCGTGTCATTTACTAATTGGACCTCTTGGCTCCCCAAATTTGGAAGACATTTGACGTATTTTTGTGTCGAGTTGGTTTCATCATTTGAATCGCTTGTTATATTTACGCTGGTCGTGTTCGAGGTGAATAATGAACTAACGCCATTGCTGATGTAGCTGAACAGTTCTGGTTTTTTGGACTTTTCGGTCAGTGATTGTTTTTCGATTGTTTCTGGCTCGGGCAATGCATTGTTGACTTCCTCGGTATTTATTACGGTTAAAATAACTGAAAGTTTACATAATTTAACATATTATTCAATATATTCGACCTATAATTTACTTACAGATGAGGCCGATCGCGGAGACCTTCAATAACATGTTTTGCATGCAAAACAAAATTTAATGTGTTGCCAAATTTTTGATGAGATTTGACAACTGTCAAACCAATTTCAATACACAGATAAAGTAGAATTCCACTTTACCTACACTCTAAATTTATTATACAGGACCGTACTCGTTATTAATAAAATTCAAATTTGGTTTCATTAACTTTATTTTACATCTTAAACTTTTAGTTCTGCAGGCATTTCCTCTCCATTTAACCCCTTCAAAATATTTTCAACTGTTAAAATCGCCATTTGATTTCTAGTATCAATGGATGCGCTTCCAATATGTGGTAAAATTACACAATTTTTCAATTTGAAAAGAGGACTGTCCAAGGGTAAAGGTTCTGGAGTCATTACATCCAAACCAGCCGCCCATATCGTTTTATTTTCCAACGCCCTAATAAGTGCCGGTTGATCCACAGTTCCGCCTCTGCTTGAATTTATAAAAACCGCAGTACTCTTCATTTTATTAAATGCCTCGTCGTTGAACATATTACTAGTTTCAGGCGTCAATGCGCATGTTACAATTACGAAGTCGCTCTCCCGTAGCAGCTCATCAAAGGAGACTTTGACCGCGTTGATCGCTTTGGCTCCAGGCTTTTCCGACCGATTGTAATACAAAAATTTCTTAACGCCGAACGGCTGCAAACGCTTGCCGACTTCTAAGCCAATTCTTCCCAGTCCAACAATTCCGACCGTGGAATTCTCGAGACTCGGTCCGCACATCCAAAACGGCGACCAAGCTTGCCAACCACCGTTTCTCGCCTCCTCGCTCGATTCCAATAATCTCCTGCTTGTCGCCAGCAACAACGCAACAGTTAATTCGGCAGTCGCACTGGACAAAATGTCTGGCGTGTAGCCTACCTTGATGTGCCGCTTTTTCAATTCGGTCAAATCTAAATGATCGTATCCTGCTGACATTGTAGCCACGACCTTCAAGTTTGGACCGGCTGAATCCAAAACCTGCGCGTCGATTTTGTCGGTCAGCATACAAAAGAGGCCGTTCTTGTCCTTAACATTTTTTATTAACGTGTCTCTGGGTACTGGGCCCGGCCCTGTCCACAAATTTACTTCACAGCTGTTTGAATTAACAGGTTAGAAATAAAGAATGTTAATGTATGATTATTAACTTACTATTTGGACAAAAGATCCAGGGCTTCTCTGTTAATTTCTCTGGTTACGTACACTGAGGGTTTACTCATTTTTGAATACTGTCGGTACCGATTTATAGTATTGTTGATGATCAGCTGGCGGTGTAAGTAGTTAACGCGATTGACATTTGTAATTTGCAAGAATCTTGTAATAACTGTACACATTGCCACGCTCTTAAATTATGCAATAAATTGTGTTGTTCGTAGGTCAATATTTATCAGACGAAGTTATTAATAAAATTTTAGGTTCATTCAAACTGAAATATTCTTTATGGGGGAAATTCAGGAGAAGAAGATTGTCTTGTTACATTTACAGAAATATTTATTTTTGTGTTTTATTTACCTATCACTTACATAACTTTATCATATTGAGCGAAATTCAAATAATTATTAAGTGGTTTAAAACCAATAAATTTATCAATAAAAACTTTAACATTCGCATAATTGTTTCATTTTTATATACTATACAATTTTATAAATTGATGAAATCCAATTTTTGTTTTATTTACTTTATATTTATAAAATATTAGTATATTCAATATCAAGAAGATTATCAAAACTATTTTTAAATGCAATTCTCTTATTTCTATTAACAATAGTAATTATTTTTACTTACTTTTATTTATGTATAATCAACGATTTAACTCAATTTTTTTCAAATACTAATAAAAATTCATATGTAAATTACCATATTTATTTTTCTGTTTATTAGTAAAAAGTATCTATATTATATTTGTTTATTTTATGTGGCATATGTGGCAGATCGAAATTCAAATAATTATTAAATTTATTTAAACTTAATAATAATCTCCTTACATTTACAAGTAAAACCTTCTCAAATTTACTAAATATCTAGGTTTGAAGTTAAATCAAATCAAACAAAACAAATTAATTTACATACTTGGTCCATTTATGTCAATTTACTAAACACATGAGTTACCTTCACAAGGTATAATACAAAAAAATTGATAATACTGTTAACAACCATAATAAATAACAAATAATTATTGAGCGAGCGCTTTAGCAGCCTTCACGGTGTTATGCATTAACATAGCGACAGTCATAGGCCCAACCCCGCCAGGAACTGGAGTAATATGACCAGCCACTTGACTGACCCCATCAAAATCAACATCTCCAACTAGCTTGTTTTTACCATCAGGAGTTTGGATTCTCGTTATTCCTACGTCAATGACGCAAGCACCAGGTTTAACAAACTCAGGTTTGATTAAGTTAACCACGCCTGTGGCAGAAATAATAATATCAGCACGTTTGGCGAAAAAGTGCAACTCTTCAGGTGGGGTATGTCTGTGGCATAGAGTCACGGTGGATTCGAAACCTGGCAGTGCGTTGCGTTCGTCCGAATGCAACATTAATGCGATCGGAAGACCCACGTTCTTCGACCTGCCACAGATCACAACGTTTTTACCGAATGTTTCGATGTTCGATCTGAAATAACATTACAGTCAGCTAGAGAAATCGATCACAGTGAAAAAACTAGCATCACCTCTTAATTAGCTCGACGACTGCTAAAGCAGTGGCGGGAACAAGCGTATCCATGTTTAAAGTCAGCTTCCCAATGTTTGAGACGTGAAACCCGTCCACGTCTTTCCTAGGATCAACGGCATTGCAAACGTTCCTCTCGGAAACGCCTTCAGGAACGGGCAATTGCACCAGAATCCCATCGACGGAATTATCCTCGTTCAACTCAACAATCCTCTTAATTATTTCTGACTCGGTTACGGTGGAAGAGAGACGCTCAGTTCGGCTGGTAATTCCCACGTTTTGGGCCGCCAGCATTTTGTTCTTGACGTATTTTTCACTGGCGGGGTCGTTGCCGACCAAAATTGCGACGAGACATGGGGCCCTTTTACCATTCGACATCCACTCGTCTACGTCTCTGCGCAGCTCCTTCTGAATGTCCTGGGCTATTTTCTTGCCATCGATGATCTGAGTATTTGCCCTATAAAAATATGAAAATATTCATGAACTGATAAAAATTTAAACGTAGAAAAATAGAGAAAATACCTCCAACGCATTCTGGATGTATGATAATATACAACAGAAGATAAGAAACGTGAATGCGAGACTTGTACTGATGGTTTGGGTAGGACAGTCTAGTCTTATATAGTTGGAAAGATGAAGAGATGTCGTAATTAGTATTGTTAAAAACATGATAAGGGATAATGGGACGTCAGAAATTACCGCATTGCATCATTTAGCATTTTATGGAAAATATGTTATTTCATATGAGGTATTACAAAATAATGCTTTTACATCAGAATTGGATATATCTAAAAAATAACTAGATATTTTATTTATTTTAAAATGTCTATAAATATTTTTCAGACTTTGTGCATATTTATCTTTTTTATTAACTATAGAAACAACATTAAAATAAATTAGCAACAAGAAATACTATTATTGTCTTTATTGTTAGTAACAAAAAAACTTTTCCACTTTTAGGACTAAACATTTTATTGCAGTCTGATGCAACAATAGTCATTTTCTTTGAGAAGAAAATAAGAAACTAGATGAAATGACCTCAAATTATTGTTTTACTAAATTTTTATATAATCATTAAAATTTTGCTCACACTTTTCAATTTTATCATAAACGTGCGACCTTTAACACAAAAGTCTACACAGACTGTCTACAAAAATACTTTATATTAAAACAATAAATAAATTTGAAATTATCTTTGAAGAACATCTTCCCAAAGATTTTACCTGAAAGGGTGCCTGGTGATAATAGAAGTTCTGCCGACTTGCCGTATAATTGACACAAACATTTTTAACAATTTCTGAACGAACAATGGATTAACACGTCGTTTAACATTTCATTTTTTATTATATGAATCAGGTTTTATCAGTTTAAATATTTTTAGAACGACGTCTTTCATAGGTTATGTTTGGTTGTCATAATTAAGTTCCAGGTAAGATCATAAAAATGTAAAAAGTCTTATCGGACATTTCTGTAACTATTACTAATGTTAATTATGTATATAAATAATCAATAGGAATTTAATTCATCACTAGACATTACAGTTATCTTATCAATTAAATTAATTAAACTCCATTGGGGGCATATTTTAAAAATATCTACAACCGCATGACAACCAATCTACGTCATTATTCCAAAATTGTTATTAATTGCTTAATCAATAATTATTAAATTTATCTGAGAATTTCACAACTGAAGTTTGCACACTTACATTACAGTCTCTAAAAAATGCGACCACGTGCTTCTAAAACCACACCTGAACTGAAATCAGGACAATAGGTGTTTTACATGGAAAATTAAATATGTTTTGATGTATCTAGAGATGAAAATAATAAATAAAAAAATATTTTTCATTTAAACAGTTTAGTTGAAATAAGTACGAAATGAAAAAAATAATATGACAACGTTTATTAAAGAATAATTTAAATAAAAAAATAAAACAAGATAATTGAAACTAATAAGCTGCAATGATAGTTGCCTACCCACAAATAAAGTTTACATTGAAATAGACGATGCAGCATTTATTATCGATATCTCAGCAGAATTTTCAAAATGTTGAAACGACAAAACGTCGTTTCTATAAATTTTTATAAAGCGACAATTAAATGCGATTTCGTTGAGCGAATAACACGAATTTACACGCACGGTTTGTTATTAACGCGCGATCTTAATTGTTGCAGTTAATTAAGAGCGAAAAGAAAGCGATGTTAACTCTAATTGTTGCATTGTAAAAGTCGACGGCTGATATTAATTAACAGGAACCGAAATATGAATTTGTTTCGAGTTTATTATTTTTCTTTTTTTTTCTCTCTATTTATAATTTCGTTCGGAAATAATAAAAATATAAACAATAGTTCCTTTGAAGTCATACAAGTAATTTCATTTGCCAGTGAACCGGTAAAGATTAAGGACAAATGCAGCGGGTTCACGCACATAACTGTACCTACGGGTTCTGAGAAGGCACGAATTTACAGCAGTAACCCAATGAACGTTTTGCAGAAATGCATTATAAAAATTCCTGCTGTCTACCGCAATGTCGGGTTTCGTAGAAAATCCCAGTTTTTACGTATTTCGTGGCAGGAATAAATTTCAAACTGTTAAAATTAAACACTAAATATCAACAAATCGAATTATTTATTTGTTTGTTCCATTATGAAATAACGTAGTAAACCAACAAGGGTACAAAACTGTTTAAAAACGGTTCATTAAGATTGTCTTATCTCAGGAACGTTAAAGATTGAACTTTAAAGAGCGTAAGTTTGACAACGTCGTAAAATAAGGCCTAGTGCTTGAGTTCTTCGTTTCGAATGGAATGGTTGGAAGTAGTCGACAGACGACCGCGAAAGTGTGCAGAGCAGGAGCACGTGACGCGCGCTTTCCTGCTAGTGTGCTTTTCGAAAACTCGCACATGTGTGAATCACACGCGCATCTGCGTTAAAGTGTGTGTGTGAATAATAATAATAGTTTTGTTCACCTTTTTATTTAGTTGTCCCACAACTCTTTAAAAGTAAGTTTTGATTGTTTATATTATTTTGTTGTCAGGGACTGCCACTTACTTTTTTCGAATTGATTTCAATTTTTTTTAATCCGAACAACAAAACAGAAAAGTAAACAAAGCATGTTTGTCTAAAACTGGAAGCATTGATAATATTTACTGGTTAATTAACTGAAGCAATTTAAACTGCAAACAGTGCACGATAAAAGATAAATGCATGTTTAGTCGACCGGTCATAAATCGGGTGTGCTTAATGGAATTTTTAAACACACCCTCGTGTCTAGTCCATTATTATTCTAAACGCGTCTGGTTGATAAACATCGCCGTTTATAAATGAACCAAAGGCGCACTTTTCATTTATCCGCACTGTTTATAAACAATTTGAGAATGATAAAATGTTTTATTGCATATTAATCATGTGGTTAAATAATTACTAATTGGACAGATACGATAAAATTTTATTATTATTTGTTTATAAACAACTGTTTAAGGCGTAAAATATTATTTAATAATTTTTATAGGTTGCAGTCGTTCCATTAAGATGTAACTAATCATTAATTTCACACTTTAGAGGTAGATTGTTGCCTACGCCAATGAATCTTATCCAGAATTCCAAGAACAAACCAGACGCATACAAGACGTGATTAGAATAACATTTTGAGCCACATGGCTCAACTTTAATAGTCTCCTACCGAGTTAAAACATGGAAGCGTTCAAGAGATAAAGAAAGGAAGTGGTAACTTCGATAACAGTCCCATGTGAAACGATCGCGGATTTCTATGAGCAACCTTCGCGCTTCCTAAAAATTCCGCATCGGTTACGAATCGCCGAAAGAAAACAAAGCGGAAACGTCGTAACTCGTGTAAAAATTACCTAATGGATGAGCTCTTGCCCGTGAAATTACGACAAATGCATTATTTATGGCCGACTTTCTTTCGATGCTAACGCGAAAATCGAGTAAAAGTTTTTTTTTCGGATTGATATTTTGGCACAATTTTTTTTATGTAACAGAATCATCGGGACCGTGAACGAAATTGTTTATGATTATGTTAATTGGCTTGTTTTTAATGTCTTGGTTCGGTTAAAGAATAAGCAGGTTTTATTTTATTCCTCGTAAAATGATAAACGGCAACCATAACATAACTGTGTTAATAATGTGCCACAGTTAAATAAATTTAAATGAATGACATGACAACACATGACAAACGCAGATTAGCTAAAATGAATGTGGGACATTGATAAAAAATATTTCTGTGTATTCGGATCAACGATAAGGCTCGAAAAATTATAAATGTGTATATATCTAAAACCGCACAAATACCCCGTAAGCCGTTAACAGATATTAGTTTTGTCTTGTTGACGTGAAACCGTTGCAGTGCGAGAAAAAGAAATGCCGTTTTTTTACGGAGAAAAACGCTGAAACCTAACAGTAGTCAATACAAACAAAATCGAACCATTATTGTAGCAACTAACAGTAACATTATCCGTCGACAATGGTGCAGTTTCTTTGTGCGCTCAACGATTTTCGACGCTTCGTTCGTGTGATTTTTCAACGAACAACAATGCCCGAGAAAATTTATTGAAACGATATGGGATTCCCGTAATTGGAAGACACGCACACAATATACAATGAACATTGTACAGGGCTACTTATTATATTTTGACCACCCTATTATTTGTTTTATTATGTGAGATATAAAAAATAAAAATACATACAGAGGGGTCCCCCTTGAATTGAATTGATTGAATTTCGAGACGGGACAAGATGTACAAAAAATATTTTAATTTAAATATTTTGTTTTAATCATAAAAGATAAGTTGCGCATAAAATGAACCGCTAGTAACTTCGTACTCACCCAATTTAACCAAAATATCATTAAATAGATAATAAAAATATAAATTACAAAATCACTGTTTCCAAATGTATGGCAAAATTTAGTTAGATTGAAAATATTTTACATGGTTCTTATTCTATGCCGATATATTGTTCTTTCAAATGTTATTGGGGGGTCTTTTTATGACCTATTTTTCTTAATGGAACTCCTTGTATATTATGACATTTTTGGAGATACTCTTTTTTCCCTGATTATATCTATATGTTATATGTATAGAAATTAAATTTTAAATGTTCAATCTTACATACTTATCTGGATAGTCCCTGCTTAATTTAGTTATTCAAAATTTTTTGAGCTCGTAGTATATTTTAAAAAATTAAAAGATCTTAAAAACTGAAAAAGTATGCGTAACATTATATAATTATAATCAGAGAAAAAAGTGGATTTTTTATGATTTTGTCATGAAAATTCAAAAATATTGTTACAAAATTTATTTATTTATCTTGTTGCAATATTTAATACAAAATAAATAATAGAGAAATTAAAATATATATCCAATCACTCTGTAACCAACGTGTATGTTTGAAGGTACATACATCCACAGTTAAAAAATGTAAGCAAAAAATGTCGTTGAATCATTGTGCATCCGTACAATAGAAAGTACCGTTCGGTACCCGTTTATCACGCGACCATTTCTTCTCGAAAGGCGAAATATCGGAGCATCTCAAGATCCATTATGGTCCATGGTCAATAACGAAGACATATGGACGGCGGACGTTCAATAATTATAATTAAATGGACGCGAGACGCGCCAGCTGGAATTCCATATTCTCACTGTTCGGTTTTTTTTTATTTTTTGGTTTTAGAGTAAATTTAATAACGGTTCTTCACAAACGCATAACATGTTAGTTAAATTTAATTTATTGATTTCCTTAAGGCCTTTAACAGGATAAATCATTCTGTTATTTCACCTCTGGAGTGCCTCAAGGTACTGATGATTTTAAAATATATCTTCATTTTGAAATTGTAAAAGGTCACTCTTAAAAAATTGAAGATTGATGTAGAAGCAATATTGAAATCATTGAATATAGGCAAATGCAAAGTAGTATTATTTTCCAGAAATCCACTCATGATTAATTATGAACATTTGTTCTCAAATGTTACGGCACGTTGATAATATTAAAGACCTAGACGTAATCTTCAATTGTAAGCTCACATTCAACAATAAATTCAGACTATAAAATTTGTCTTCGTAATACGCAATACCCACAACTTCAATATCGAGGTTACACTTAAAAGTTTATTTTTTAGTCTTACTGTATTGCAATACAGAAGTAACACCTATAAAAACCGTCTAGAAAAAGTCCATCGTAAATTTCTATATATTCTTTATTACAGGATATGCGAGATTTAACCAGAAAAGAGTTAACGTTCAGTTTATCTGCTAAACAGTCTCTAGAATTGCGCACATTGATACTTGTTATTAAGTTTGACTCATGAAATCTGCACTATTTTTTAGTTATTTCTGTGCCTCATTTGGGTTCTAGATATGTGCACATTTTATTTGCCAATAACCAGATCTGAATCAACCTTTTTTTTAATCTTTCCGGTGTACATAGGTCTAATAACTTTAATTACATATTCAGTGTAGGTGCTCTACATTAATACTCCTTGAAAACAATAGGGAAGGCTAGTAATTGTAAAAATTTGCTTATTAAATTATATTAAATCATTCTTTGAAATTGACATTCATTCGTTGCACGGTTCTATTTTTAATATTGTGACGGCGTGAAACGCGACCCAACCTTTCAAGTTCACACAAATTAAATTTAATATTTCCTTCTCTCATACACGGGAATTTTAAAGATCGTTTCCTTTATGAATTTTAATTAATTCGTACCGTACAGTTTCACCAAAAAAAAAATGGACGGTTTGCAATTAAAAGTTAACAATTTTCTCTTGTAATTTACCAAATTAAACACAAACACGACAAAAGCAACAGAAGTAGTTTTGAAGGAAATTTCTAGTTTAACAGTCGCGTCGCAGACGAAAAAGTGTATCGCAAAACATAAGGACTACTTTAAACTGGCACACAACGAAACAGGTAGCGGATAATATGGCACCGATTCGTATTGATACGTTCAGATTTTCCTTGGTTCGCGATTATTTTACAAAGAAATGACTTTTTAAGGAAGCAACCTTTAAAAAACTGTACAAATGACGTCAGTACAACCTTCAATTAAACTGGGATGAAAGAGATCTTTTGTGTCGCTTCCTATTGTTTCGGTGTAAGGTTGAGAATGTGGAACGCGTCATTCGATTTCGCAATGTTTAACGTGTTCCGTTCAATTAGGCCTCGAATTCAACCGTTGCGTTTGTAATTTTTAACATTTTTCGTATTTGGGTCGGAAAAAATTACTAGTGTGACTTGATGAAAATGCGCAAGAAATCCATCTGGGTCACAAATAACTGTATATCAAATTTTAGTCGTCAGTTGCAGATTGCCATAGGCCATAAATTTCAATAACGATCCGTCTGTGTACCGAAGAGACCTCGTGGTTCTGGAAAGACGTCACCATACAAACAAATACATCACACCTTCCCCTTTTCAAACGTTGAACAGTCCTTGACACCTGAATCGCACTTGTTGTCTAATCCGGAATGGTTCAAAGTCTTGATGCAGATTTGTCGCGCACTAAAACGCAATGTCCTCGTACTGAGAATGGGAAACACGAGAATAATAGTTCGATTTGCTAATTACTTCCTTTTTGCATCGACTTAATTGTAAAACTAACACTCGACGACAATTTCGATTAATATGTAGATTTTCGCTCGCACTATTAAACATAATTTTTAAGCCGCTTTCAAATCCTACTCGGTTCATAATTAGTCATTTTTTTCTGCCGCTAATTTCCTATACTTGGACACAATATCGGCGGCTGCGAGTGAAAGCTCAATTAATCAAAAGTTTAGATGCATGAATTCACCAACGCGATCCACCACTTAATTCGTTTTTCTAGAAAAAAGTGTGATAGCATTAATATAGACAATTACAAACGGAAATATATATTTATATTACGTTATATACTATGTGGCTCATTATACCAGGAAACACCACGTAACTATATTCTAATTAATAGTAGTCCAAAAGACAGATAATAATCTATTGACCTATTATTCACTATAGTTGGGTTACAAATAAAAAAATTACAGGGATTTTTGCTTTTCGATTGGTCACAAAGTATATTTCATAAAAAAATTAAAAAATGTCTTTCATTTCCTAAATTATGTTAGATTATAGAGTCTCGTTTATAAATACGATATTTTACTGTTAATAAATCCTAAAAGTTTCGTAAATATTTTTCCATAAATGTCCTCCAATTTTTTCAATATTCTTTCATTTTCTTCGTGTATAAGTTTAAAAAAGATTATAATTATAAGGTTACAATCGCTCATATGTAGAGCAACTTTAGAAATTTACATTTGTCTTCATAAAAGTGTACTTTTAAATATCCATATTATTGTCAGTTATACAGTATGTTTGATAAAAACAATACAGCAATATAATTGTTTATTAGTGGGTTTAGTTAAGTATTTATTAATATTTGAATAATATTCAACGGCCAAAAGTAGAGAAACTTTAAAATAAAACAACCTTATATACATTTAGCCTTCTTTTATTTAGTATCTAGTAGCATGTCCGTTAATTTTAATAACTTCTAAACACCTTCTCTCATTGATTTTGGAAGCTTTCCAATATAATCGTTCGAAATTTCTTTTGAGTGATTTTGAACTTCTTCGTAGCGTTCTTTCATACTTGTCAGTCTTTTTGCATCAATCGCGATCAATTTCTTCTCAAAGGTCTTCCATTGGATTGAGATCTGGGTTTTGTACTGGCCAAGGTATGACACGTACTCTTTGAGAAGCGAACCATTATTTAACTAACTCAGACGTAGGTTTCGGATCGTTGTCGTGCTGGAAGGTTTTAAAAAGTGATGTTACGGCAAATGGAAGCATATGATTCCATGCTTCACAGTGGGTTTAGTGTACTTCGGATTAAACTTTTCATTAATTGGTTCTCTCACCTATGAAATGCCATTAGATTTGAATAATTGAAGTCGACTTTTATTGGGAAAAAAAATTGTTTTCCATTCCAAGGGTTTCTTTGTTGGTTTTTTACCATAGAGACAATTCTTTTTAGTCTTCGTTTTATGGTACCCAACAACATACTGAGTTCGTTTATTTTTTGATTTATGCGGGATCAGCTGATAAAAGTGTCGCGAACAACAAGCGTTTTTGTTTTCCTCCCCTCAGCTCTGTTAGTCTTCGTCCTCTAAATGACCGATTTGTTTAATTTTAAGTCAACTGCAATTTTACTCTGTTTTTCGCCATTTCGGAACTTTTCTACAATTTGTTATTTAATTTGTATCGTTAACTGGACACTTCTAGTCTAGTCTAGCTAAAATTAAATTATAAAATCATTTGTATTGAATATAGTGTTTAGTTGCTTTACTTATGAACCCTGTCCGAAATAAAATGTTGTATAAAAATTATGTAAATAAAGGTATCCGTATATAAATTGAGGTGCGAAATGTTTAGACACTTATTAATAATAAAATTAATTTAAATTAAAAAGAATTGTTCTTTTAATAAAATGATTATGTTTTTTAATTTCCTAGTTTGTCATATCTATTGAAGAAACATTAATTTTTCAAAAACCACATTTATTTATGTCAAAAATTTACCAAATAAAATGGTGATTTTTTAAATTGTTAATTTGGAATTTTGAAAAACATATGTGTACATTTATGCTCCATATATTTTTTTCTCTTAATTTTTTAATTGTAACCTTAATTTACGAAATGTATAAACTGTTATACATTCTTTTACTAAACGTGCCGAATACGACAAACAACTATTTTTTTAATTTAAATCTTGACTGAAGGGATGGACAACTCCAATTTCGATTTGTATTGATCCAATGAAAATTAGCTTGCAGGAGTTGAAATTTTAACTTTCATTCACTTCTCACATTTTAATCTTATTATTATTATTATTTTGTAATTTTATTTGTTATGTTCATTAAAAATGAAGCAGGTTTATAGCAATATATTTTTTAAAAAATCATATTTCGTTTCCAATTGACTACAATTTTGAGAGTCTTAATAGGGTAGCAAAATACATATAAATTTCAACGAATCAAAGGGAGTTGGGTAACACATAAACTACACAACAACACATAAAAAACTATAGATATTCATTGACTTAACCCAAAAAGGTTTAGATTATCGGATCAGTTTTTCCTTGTTAAAAAATATGGTCAATTTTTCAGAATTCCTTCTTTTTTGTTTCATATTCCTTGAATTAATTAAAAAATCATAAAGCATGTAATAAAATTAAATGATGACATAAATTTGAGTAGAAAAGATTCGACAATAACCTAGATTACAGAATTACAATTCCGCATTATGTAAGTTCGAAGACGTTTTATTATTTTTATCTGCGGTTTGTTGTCAAACGATATTATTTAATATCGATACAGTTTATTGTTCGTTCTGATCCATGAAAGTGGAAAATGCTGCTTACGAAATATTAGCAATCGATATTTTGTCATTTTTGCCTACCTCGAATTTCATTTTGTTTAAACCGCGTCAAGTTGGAACAAATGTTTTGAAACAGCATTAAAATTTTACGATGCAAAAAAGTGGATATGTTAAAATGTTTATTTAAAATAAACATATAAATTTGAAGAAATTCCCACGCTTTAATAACACTTTCGGCAGTGTCTTGGTACAAAATAGCTCATCGCAGGAAATAGAAAAGCATTTCGTACAATTAAACCGGTGTTTAGATGTAAGATTAGTCCAATTTCATTATTAATAATAAAATGTTCGTCCACGGCTGACTTACTTTTCCTACTAACGAAATTAATTAACTAAACACTTTCATTTTTCGTGCTCGAGTTTTTCGACCGGCCCGAAAATGTTTATTCTCACAGCTCCAACCTTTGAACTTTGTTGTGATACCGATAAATCAACAATTTCACTTTTGTGTTTCCATTTTTGCGCAACCAAATAAACAAAAATATTGTGGGTTTCGTGTAAATTTCCTCGGAAGTGATCGATGCACTTGGTTGAACTTTCTAAAGCCGAAATTACTATGTACGGTGTCAACCAAGTGCATACTCTAATCGCATGTTATAATATAAATACTTGGAAAGTATAATTTGATCGAATCAACCCAGTTTTATGGAAACGCATAGAAAAAAAACAAAGGTTGTGTTAGATAATTGTTTGTTTGCTTTTCTATTTTGACCTTTAAGACTGTTAAGGGAGAACGGTTATGTTGCGCAATAATAAAATCTGCGAGGTGTTGTAACAATGTAAATTCTTCGAATATGCAAAATTGTGTTAAACCCGCTACTTTCGCACTTTATATGATAACATGGGTTATGCAAGTGTTAATAAATAATTCACACATTCAAATTGTACATAAAAAAGAAAGCAAAATTAATTATTTCATTGTGATTGATGTAAATAATAAGTCATTAGTCGAAATTGCGGAGACATTACAATAAACACGCATAGTTTTGAAGTTACATGGAATGTTATTTAAATCGATGTTTGAATTATTCATAATTATGTGCTTTGAAAATTGTTAATACAGATTTTATGCGACCATTGATAACGTATTCATGGATTTTAAACATTCCTAGGTAATTACAATAGGAATTTTATAAATTGTTGTGAATCATAAACAAATTGAATTCTGTTAATCACGTTCAATTGTGACGCAAAATTATTTTAGGATACGCTTTTAAAAATTCTTTTATTAACTCCAGTTTTCGGGCAAATTTTAAAAAACTGTTGAAAAAAGTTGATACTAAATTATATTTTTAAAATTTTCATGTTTTTTGATCAAGTTTTTCATGAATTTCGTCTACTTAAATTCCTTGCTAATATGTCAAAAAATCTCTTTGGATAAATCCAAAGAGCATTTCTTTATAAATTTATTCCATTTATGAATTTTATTTTTTCTAATTTCTGAAAAATTTTTTTTCTTATTTTTTATCAAGTTTATTGATAAGTCTTGTTTATGTTAAAAAATTCAAAGTTTCAGGTGTTTTAATTAAGTTTTTTCAACAATTTATAAACTTATATATATATGATTTTTAAGTTATTTTAGATAATGAATATTCTTTGTAAATTATTAGTGTCAATTATTATAATAATTATGACAAAGTTCTTCGAGTATTGGTCATGTGTTCTGAAAGTTTTACTCTTTTTTATAAATGTTAGTTTACGTCATCATCTTCACCGATGGACCGATGCGACGGACTCACATCTATTTAGACTATTTTGTTTTGTAAACAAATCTGAAGGATTTGTTTACACTTAAGAATCGGGACAGTTTTTAAGAAAGAACCAAACAGTTAAGCTTTAGATGTCGAGGGTTAATGTACGTTTGTTGTAATAAAGCGTATTATTGTGAATGTGTTTTAATCAAACTAAAACGACAGAATAACACTCGCTAATCTATCATAAATTTAGCCAATTATTGAGTATTTTTTTCTCTCAGATTTGTCAGACAATCTCTTTAAGTTAGTAAACATTGTTTGAAAATAGATTTTTTTTTTTAATTTTTGTCAATTTATGAATTTTGTTTTTATTCTTTCCAGATTCCTGACAAATTGTCTTTCGTATTTTCGTATTAAGTTACACTAAATTATTTTAGTCTGTATTAAAAAATTAAAAAGTTTATTTTAATAAGTTTTTTTCGGGAAATAAGTTTAAATTTATTTTACTAATGTAATGTCTGTAGTTTTTTGTAATTTAAATAAAAATTTAATTTTGAAAATATTTTCTTCAATTTTCTAGTATATTTATCAAAATTATCTTTCTAATTTTTCATTAAATTATATTAAATATTAAATTAGTGAGCTTTATTTAGTGAGTTTATGAACTTTGACTTTTATTCTTTCCAAATTTCTGGCAAATTGTCTTTTTTATTTTCATATTAACTTACATTAAATTAGTGAAAATTATTTGTAAATATGGAAATTTTAGGGTGTACTAAAAAGATCTAAAAGATTCATGTGCTTAAATCAAGTTTGTTTGTATTTTAGTACAGGCAGTACATATATTTTTTTTATTTTCTCTAGTTTTCTCAAAAATTTATGAAAAAGGCCTGGCTATATATAAATAAATATTTATAAGTTATTACGTAGTAAATATAGGTATAAATTAATAAAATTTTACGGGTTTTAGTCGAGCATTTTGTAAATTTATTCAGTTTTCTCGTATATTAATTAAAACTATTTCTTTAATTTCATATTAAATAATATTAGATAAACGAATATTGTTTGTAAATAAGGAAATTTTTTTGGTATAAATTAATAAACTTTAAAATTTTACGGGTTTTAGTCAAGATTTTTATAAATTTATTAAGTTTTCTCGTATATTAATAAAAAATATTTATTTAATTTCATATTAAATAATATTAGATAAACGAATATTGTTTGTAAATAAGGAAATTTTTTAGTATAAATTAATAAACTCTAAAATTTTACGGGTTTTAGTCAAGATTTTTGTAAATTTATTCAGTTTTCTCGTATATTAATAAAAAATATTTCTTTAATTTCATATTAAATAATATTAGATAAACGAATATTGTTTGTAAATAAGGAATTTTTTATATAAATTAATAAACTCTAAAATTTTACGGGTTTTAGTCAAGATTTTTGTAAATTTATTCGGTTTTTTCGTATATTAATAAAAAATATTTCTTTAATTTCATATTAAATAATATGTTTGTAAATAAGGAACTTTTTCGGGTCAATGAATATTTTAAATGTTTTACGATTTTTTATAAATTTTGCCAAATAAAATTCTTTTATTTTTCCCAGATATTGAATTATATTAATTTGTTGCATTGTCTGTAAATATGGAATTTTTAGTATATATTCCATAAATTAATATAGTAAGTTTATCTACCGGTTATTTTCTTTAATTTTCATGTAAAGTCTAAAAGTTTTGCGAGTATTGGTCAAGTTTTTTATAAATTTTTCATTTTCTTAAAATTCTGTCATTCTTTCAAGACATAAATTTTTCTCAAATAAGTTTTTTTCGAAAATTTAATCAATTTTTTAAAAAATTGTCCTCTATTTTTTTCCTGATAAATTTACAATAACATTTCAAATTTTATTGAGAACAACTGTGCAGAAACAGTCTCATTTCAGATCGTCATCACCGAAGTGACGAAGGCCAATTCCAGACGACAATTAAAATTAATTGGTCCGCCCAGTTTATAAATAAATCGCGGTTAATTCCGCGTGTAATTGCCGACTGCAGACACACTTAAAAATAGCGGGACCAACATCTAGTCGCCATTTGTGCCGATCCGTTACCTTATCCCAATCGATTTTCGATAATCAACAACCGCTTGTTTTGCTCGCCGTGTAACTTTCACTGAAACCTTGACACTTGTCTATTAATTACATAATGTTAATTTATTGGTAACCTTCTGCATAAAAAGCCAAAACGGCGCGAACGGGTCGCTGATTAAAAAGAGAAAAGATCTCCCTTTTCAGAGTCACTGAAAAAAAATGCACACCCGATCAAGGTAAATTCTGTTCGTTACAAAGACTTTAAAAGGTCATCGATACAAATATTTACTTTCACGGATACAAGAACCGGCCATTGTTTATGGTACTGGTTCGCCAAAGCGATTTCTTCGGCAAACGTTCAAAATTATACGTTTAATCGCGGTTAATGTGCTGTTTTTCATTTAATCAGTTACTGATTAGTGGTATTAAGTTATTTTATTTGTTCGGGATGCGTTTCAACCGTGCATCCTCTTAAAGTAGCTCGATAAATCGTTTCTTTGCCGTTTCTCGTTAGATTGTAATTGTGGTTGGAGTTTTTTTCATCTGGCTTGAGACTTTTGTGCAAATCCGAGCACGTATTTGTTGGTCAGTGAACCTGCAATAAAAAACCTGTGCAGATTTATATGCTAATCTCATTTTACAGATCGCACATACTAATTTTCTTACAATAAACTGTTGTTAAAGATCGAAGTTTGTTTGAGAATACATTTTTTAACAAAAGTACTATTGTAACAACGGATTTATGAATCACTTGAAACGTGTGGGTCAGAACCTAGGTGCATAAACATCCCGCAAGTGCAGACGGTCTCATGTCACGTCTATCTAAATATAATATCGGTAAAATTAAACTAGTGTGACTCATCAAATCCACCCTAAAACTATCTTTGTATAAACGAGGGTCGAAATGCAATCGATAACTTTTCTTTTTTAATAGTGCTAAACGTTGCCAATTAACGTGCCAGACAAATATTTATCCATCTTATAATTGTTGTTGAGACTTTTTCTTTTTACATTCGTAGTTTGCTTAACCAGTTTTTGAATCTCGTTCGTAGTCGAACATCTGCTTTCCCTCATACACGCTTATCAGTATTACTCACTTGTTTTTTAAGACACATTTTAGTCGCATCTAAAATATCAACTACGTCAAATTCAACAAGATAACCAAGATAAGAAAATCATAAACAGTAATAAACTTTCAGCCATGGTAGAAAAACGTCGTTTTGAAAATGAAAATTAACTCACATCATTATGTTTCGTTTCAGGCAATGTTGGAGCAAATCCTACGCGACATGTACATAGATCCGGAACTTCTGGAGCTGCTGGACGAGCAACAGAAGCAGACGCTCTACTGTAAAATGCGCGAGGAGCAAGTACGCAGATGGAAAGTGTGGAATGAAAAACTCGGCGACCAACCTCTCCAAACGAAAACTAACAAGAAAAAGAAAAGTGTCAGCTTCCTGAAGGGTTCAGACGGAGAGCCGTGGGTCTGGGTGATGGGGGAGCACGAAAACGACAAAACAATCGAGGAGATTTTAAAGGAAGAGGCGCTGGAAAAAGCCAGGAAGCTAGCGGAAAAAGAAACGGAGGAGTTAAGGAAGTTGGCTATGACTGAATGTAAGGAAGAATACATGTCGCCCAAAATCGAAGATCTGGAAGAGGAGATTTATTGTTCAATAGATGAACTACGCAATCAGATCAACAACAAACCTGCCTTGAATAACTACAGCTTGAACCACTACCAGAACAAGAATAACCGGCACAACTTTGTGGACACCAGAGAAGTGCTGCAAGAGATCTCGCAGAAACCTCAAAAGGTTTCATCCCGAGTTGCGTTGTGGGAGAAGAAAGTCACGGAAGCTCGCACCAGCGAGATTCTCAAATCCATCGAGAAGAAGAACGAAAGACTCGCGAAGGAGGCAGAGGAAGCTGCCAAGAATAACGAAGAAGTTTGGCAGGAACAAGGTAATCTAAGGCTGGTAGTTTAGGTAATAGATTCCACTACTCGTTTGTTTTCTTAGTTTTTTGTTTATCCTGTATTTTCTGCGACTTTTTAAATGTTGGCACGGGATATAAGGAATCCTTATTTATTATTCTATCGGGGTTCTTGTATTTTCTGTGATAAAAAGATTCCGAAATATTGACACAGTATACAAGAAGGTATTGAAGAAGTTTTATTAAAATCTGTCGTGTTGTTTCCACGTGATGTACATACATACATATTTATTATATGTATGCACTTTTGTTATAGAGAGGAAAGCAAAGGAGGCAGAACAGCAAATTAGAGAGATCGCTAGAAGAGCCAGGGAGGAACACAGATTGTCGACATTAGACCTGGACGCTTCCTACAGTATTATAAACTCGGGACTTCCTCCAGGAAAGCAAGCAGTCATAGACTGGTACAGAAAGAGTGAGAGGGGCAGATTGGCCGGGTTGGACGCGCACAATAATTTCCAGCCTTGGTTCCACGGTAAGTCGATGGAAAAAATGTAATTTTAAACACGCGATTCAAGGAGATGAAAAACTGCAACCGGAGACCGTTCAAGTGAGGAATGCGATTTGTTTCTGCGGTTTGCCGAATAAAGCGAGACAGTTTCAAGGCTGGCGGTTCATTGAATTAATGCGACGCATAAAATGCTGTTTAATTTTATCAATTAGTGGTTCTTAAATGGTTACTTCCTACGCGTTTTTTTTTACTAGTAGAACAGACCTATAATTTACATTTGCTTTTAGGTTTGATAACGAGAGGAGATGCGGAAAAACTTCTTTTGGATCAACCACATGGTACGTTTTTGGTACGTTTGTCGGAAAAAGTTTGGGGCTACGCCTTGTCGTACCGGTCGAAGGAGAAATGCAAACACTATTTGGTGAACGCTGCTCAGAAGTACAAATTCGTGAACAGCACTTTGGATTATAACAAGCTCGGTAAGAAATATGAGTCGAGAAATTCCACAAGACGAACGTCATCCAAACAATGTGTCGAACATCTGATTCGAACTTTGTCTGCTCGCATAAACAAATAACAAAGAAAAAAAAACACGAACAAAGCACAATTAACATAAAAATTCCTTTATGCAGACACATGCAATTATTTTAATTCATGCAACATATCTCGGTTTGTTAATTAATTGTCTGTACCACAAGTAGTTGCACAATAGCTTAAAGAAAGTCTTTCCTGGATTCCACCGGAAGATCGTGTTATCATTATACGGTTTCAGTGTAAACAAACACTTCCTCGATACGTTCAATAATCCACCTAATAGTTTAGAACATTTTCAGTGATTTTATATAACAATTTACTCATGTTCTATGTTTGGTATTAACTATTTTCTTATTATATCTTTTTCAGAGGATCTCATTAGCTATCACTACCAACAACCGTTGACCGGTGGAGAAAACCTCCTCCGCCCCTGTCCAAGACTAACGGACGCCGCCCTAAAAGAACTGGTTTGAAGCTATTCGCGAAAGCTTCGAGATACTGTGATTGCCTGGCATTTCTCATTCGACAAGTCTACACATGCTGATCATACGATATTCTATTTAGTTTAAGTTCGAGGAAGATATAATTAATCGCTTTGTAATCTATATTTTTCTCAGTTTTTCATTTAGTCATTATTTCCAACGAAATGTCTTAAGTGATTTTTAATTTTAGGTTTTATTTGTGGTAACACTATTTTTTATATATGAATGATAATCGACTTTGATTTAGATTTATTAATAATATTTAACTTTGTTACAATATTATAAGCGTGAATGTTTTAATTATTGTATGCTTAAGTTTTTTTTTAAGTTCGATAATACAATAAATAAACTTTTTCCGTTGTTTTATATTTCCCCAAGTATAATTAAGTTGATAAGAATTCATTAACCTCATTTAAATGACTTCGGACTTCCTCAATTCACTTTTATCTTTTTAAACCATGCCATCACACTTTTTAAAAAATACACAAAAAAGTCTGGCAAAAGATAATGATTTTATTCAAAAATTTCTGTACAAATATACACAGTATAATAACTATAAATAAACAATAAAAGAGTTCACAGTAAAATCAATTATTACGTAATAAACCTATAATTTAATTTTCACAGGCAAAGATATATCCAAAACAACCCTTTTCCTTTTAGCTCTTTTGTACCTATACTCCTAAAATCCAAAAGAAACAATTAAAATTAAATTAAACCGTTGAATGTTTTTAAAGGTGATTTCTGTATAGTTGGTGTGATGATTCTCTGCAACAAACGCAACATGTTCACCATTCACATTCTTAAAACATTCTCTTTAGTACCTACCGGTGTAACCTCAGTAGGTTGTCCATCCTCGACTCCCTGCAGACTTTTTTTTCTGGGCTTGCCCGGACTTCCGGATGCTACAAAGGTTTTAAATCAACCAGAAAAATTGCAATACAATAAATCTTACCTCCTGGCAAATTGGGCAATACAAAATCGTCCGATTTAGGCTTCACCTCCTTTTTTTTCTTCAAGGTGAAGCTGTTAAGCCACAGAGGTGCGTCGTCGAACATGTTCTCAATGACAGCGGGTCGTTCCATCTTTTTCAAAAACTGCGACTTGCTTAACAACGGCACCTGGGTCGTAAGTCTGTTTTGTAATATACTTGGCGACTTTTTCGGGGGGTCTTTACTGAAGCTGATATTACTGATGCTCGGGTGCAAGATACTATGCGTCGATTGTGATTTGTGGCATTCGTTCACAGAAAAATGCAGGGATTGAAACTCTGGAGGGCTACTTCTTAACAAAGGGCTTGGTGTTAGTTCTTTTTGTGCTGACAGAGATCTGGTTTCTTCTTTGGTTTGTGAAAACTTCGCCAAACTTTCCAACGATTTTTCAAGCATCTGCATTTCGGCTGTGTTGTTTCCTATCAAACAATAATAATTAAAGAAATATTAAAATTCAAGGTTCGTAATGTACCGTTCTGTTGCTGTTTTCCAGATTTTTCTTTATTCGGAGGTGGAATAGAAGTCTGTTTCATCAGTGGAGGTTTTTGGGTTAAATTCAACCGTTGACTACTTTTAGATAAACTAATCAAGTTTTTTTCGTTGTCGTTACTTAATGTGTCACAGGACAATTTTCTCTTCATACTACCTTCATGTAAAGTAAACCTCCACCTTTGGTCATTGTTGGAAAACCTTCTAGGCTTGATTTCGTCTTTTTTGTCTGTCGACATCAAAATTTCCGTCTTGAACTTCCTCAGCAACGGAGAGTTGAACTCAGCATTAACTTTTTCCCTTATTGCCGGCAAGAAGCGCTGAGGAAAACGATCGTGCGTGAAATAAGAATGTTTAAGTATATCCTCAGCTGTCAACCGTTGATTCGGGTCCATTTTCACGCAACCGCTTAAAAAATCTATTGCTTGCAACGACCACAACGGAAATGCTTTGTACAAGCAGTTGTCACTAGTGGGCGCTTTGATCATTGGCTTCAGCTGCGTGTTTTTCAGCATCAGCTGCTGGTGGCGCACACACGGTTTACCCAGCATCTTCACGATCAGAAACAATTGATCGATGTCACTTTCGCCCGGAAATAATGGGTCGCCCGTCACCATTTCGGCGAACAAACAACCAATCGCCCAGATATCGACAGGAGCCCCATAATTCGGGTCTCCGACCAACAATTCGGGAGCCCTGTACCATCTGGTCGCCACGTATTCGGTACAGACTTCCGAATTGCTGACGTGTCTGGCGAAACCGAAATCGCACAGTTTGACCACTCCTAAAGATGATACTAGAACATTTTCAGGTTTCACATCTCTATGTATGATCTAAAACAGATTTATTAGAACCAGTTGATTTTTTAAAGAGGTTCTTGGTTACGTGGTTGCTATGACAGTAGCTTATTGCCCTAGCGACTTGAAAGATCCTTTCACGACTTCTTTCATCACCCAGACCTCCTTGTATTTTGTCCAATTCGTCCAGAACGGTGCCTTCAAGATACTCGAAAACCAAGTAGAAGCGTTTTTTGTACCTAAATACCTCTATCATTGTTACCAAATTTTCATGTTTCAGTCTCTACAAAAAAATATATACATATGTATTTCATGAGTTGTAAAGAATTGATGGTTTACTTTCAACATGCGAATTTCCCTTAAAGCCATTTTCCTTATGGTGGCATCTTCTTCAGTTTCAAGGAACTTTTTTACAGCGACAATTTGATCCGTTTCTCGGTGTCTGCATTTCAACACCACACCGTAGGAACCCTCCCCGACCACTGATATTTGCTCATACTTCTCCATTTTAATAAAATTGTTCCATCTGTAAACAATTTCAAAATAAGATATTCAAAATAGAATATTTAGACTTTAGAGTTATGGATTTCGTTCTAATTTTAATCAAATCATTCCATCTGAAAACAATTAGAGAAGAAATGTACAGAATATTTAGACTAAGGAGTTATGGATTTTGTCATGGAAATTTAATGTCATTCGGTCCCTTCTCTGAAAATATAATCGCAATCGATAACCAATGAAGCCTGGAGTTTTTAAAGCATGTATCGAAATAGAATATTTAATTAAATTCGGCACTTTAAATGTTCAATCAATATTTTAGCAACAAGAAAATAATCATTCCAGAAAAGGCAACATACTGGATAATATACTGGATTTAAATTAAAACATCGATAAACATATTCAGCAAAAGGTCGAGAGAGATTTATAACCATTTCGTGCACGAAAACTCCCTCTTCTAATCGATATCCAGATTTATAACAAATCCTTTCAACTAAAACTTATCAAAAAAGGATAAAGAACCAGTGTCCAAGCATAGAAAACTCGTCCTTGAATAGTATGGTTAAATGTCAAAGGACACACTCGTATAAAACAGTCGAAGCTGCAAACTTTACGTAGTTGGAATTGTTGGTTTGCGCCTATTTCGTGCACGCGATTCTTCTGTGCGATCAATTGTTTATCCTACCGCTTATCAGCTCTTAACCTAATTATTGTAATTTTTAATTAGTGTCTGTCTGGAAAATTGTCATGGTTAATTCTTGTCCCAATTACACTTCCATCTCTGTGTCCTTATGTTGTTAATTCGTCTTTGTTAATTTCTGTAAATGTTTACAAAAAACTATGAAATAAAACAAATTACAAAAGTCCTCGTAAACTTACAAAACAGAAATAGAGTGACATATCAAAATTTAAACTTAATAACCACAAAACACTAACAAAAAACATACTTATGTTTAAGAATTTGTTTTAACTCGATAAACTTCTAGATAAACCGAACACGACGAAGGTTTAAACAGCGACTGACTGTTTCCTGGACGAAGGGGTCGCCAACCCCGCAAGCTTGACCACTGCGGACTGGCTAAACACGCGATGGTTTTTTATGTTTCTGCGGGGGCAATTGATTCAAGAGGGTGGCACAACGTCTCCAATCGATTTAATCGATTTCTGGTTAATTACCGGCTATTTAATGGATGTATAATCGACTAGAATGACAACAAACGATTATTAGTTCTTTAAAACGTAAAAATTTAAAATACGGTGGGCGAATGTTCATATTTCGATTAAATTCTTTCTACTGCACAGAATGTTCCATGACATTACAACGTAATTATAATAATAGAGTCGTTTTAGGGGAAGGATCGATCGGACGAGAACAAAATAACGTACGTTTTCGCATCGATTTACCAATGTCGTTTTTAGAATTTATTTAAGTTAATAAGAAAGCACATTTTGTATTGAAGGTTTATATATTGTTATCTCAAAATGTGTTTACAAACAAGGAAAGTTTTCGTATGTATTTTTAAATAATGTACTATGTGTTTTATATATAAATAAAATACATAAAGATTGTAAAATATGAAAACATCGAAAAGTTATAAAGAAACTTTCAAAACTTGTAATAATGAATGTTAAAAGTGAAGTGAGTATAAACGATTGGTTTAACGAAATGTAAGAAATAAAAAAATGAAATCAAATAAGTTTTGTTCATTTTTAAGACATTTTGACTATTGGGAAAAAAATAATTTGATAATTTTGTTTTAGTGTCTGTTAATAACTTTCCTTTAACAATAATAAACTTTTGCCTGTCACACTTACCATAAACATGAAAACATAAAGAGGGGAGCCCGCATTTTAAATAACAGATACAGTTACAGATAGAAATTAGAAAATAAAATAAATCGACGTATCGATTAAATAATTGGTCGAATATAATTTCCGTGAAGATTAATTCACAATAAAAACAATAGTTTATCGATGAATATCGCGTTTCAGCGTTTCAGGAAATGTCTGATAAGCGACAAGACGACTTATTGTTTTTAATTTCGAAATGGCGAGTCAGCGAATATGTTATCTTTATCAGTTGATTACTCGTGCCTTGCACGTGTATGTTTTTCACTGTCGCATAAATACGAAAATTTAATCTACTCACCCCAAACTTTACATCATGACAACAAAACGACGAAAGGAACCACAAAACATACATCAATAATTACATGCACGATTGAACGCGGCTTTGTTTCATGGCGGAAAACTGGAACAAATCGAAAACGAACAAATCGACCGAACGACGGAAAACCAACTGAAAGTTTGTGAGGAAAACACAAGTTAGGCGCGTTTCCACAGGTGAAAATTTATGCGCAGAATCGTCAAAATTTATTTGTACGCACCTTATTTTAATATAAATGTCTAAATTATATCAAATTCATATTTGTTATTAAAAAAATTTGAGTAAACAATTTTGTTAGTTTTCAGAATAATCTACAAAGTTATAAAACATTTTAATAACTTTCGTACATAATTAAATCAGTTTGGAGCAATTAAAAATTTATAATATACTTTACTAGTATACACCTTTATCAGTTGTACATATTTTTAAGCAATATTCTTACTCAAAAAATATTAATGAAACTTTTAACTTAAATAAATTAAGCAATTTTATGCTCTCTGAATAAGACTACACAATTTTCATGATTCGCAACAATTTAAATTGTAACTAACCATTTTCACACACACTTACAAAACTCGCGTGCAACTTCCACAATTCCAACTTCATCAACACGTATTTAAACAATTAGCGTTTGAAAAAACCATGAAAAGTTGAATGACGTCAATACGTTCCAATTTTCTTGATTAAATTTTCGATCGATTTCCATTTTATGACGACACAAATGACGTTAATTCTGTATAATTAATTAGGAGGGGTGTATTTAATTTGCTACGGTATAGGTTAGGGTTAAGTTATTTATAGACCCATTCATTAATAACAAATTAATGCAAATTGATGTTTTAGATATCTGTTTAATTTTTCAATGAATTGTGTTTTGCACATAAAAACTTACCTATGTTTTGTCGAAATAAATAAGAATTTTTCACGATTAATGTGTACAAAATAAAGTTATTAAAAACTGTAAAATTATTGCAAAATTGTCACTATGACGTTCAAGTTCAATTGGTTATTTTAATGTCAAAAATATTTTTTTCGGCCATCAACTTTCTTTTGATAATTAAGAGTAGAAGAGTAAAAATACGTAAATAAATACTTAAATTCCAATTCTAAATTATTGAAACGATATTTATAATTAAAGAGACAAGATAAGCAAATAAACATCAACCCTCAAGAAAACAACCTGGAAAAAATCACCCATCACCCCAATTCGATTCCAACAAAAACAATGCGGCGACACGGAAGAGAGTCCCAGCATCCAAAGCCGCCTTGAGAGGGGATAAAAGTGGGGACTGACTTATTTTAAGCACGATCCCCACCACGCCCATCCCGGCCGAACGTCCAGATTATCCAGAGTGCGTGACTGCTTTTTGTGAGCGAAACATGCGCGGGTGCGAGGATGTGTGAGTGACACACGCGAGTTACAATTTTATTTTTTTACATCAGTTATTTTTCTGTGACTAGTCCCTTCGGATCTTGATTAGGTGAGAGGGTTGAATTGGTAGTTCGGTCGCGGGTTTTGGGGGAAACTGTTTACGGCAAAGCTAATTTTAGATATGAGATCTGCTGACTTTTCACCTCAGTTTTTTCTGTTGTAAAAACTATTGGAACAAATTTTTATATCGGCAGTTTAATTGTTTTTTCAGTTGTTGTTGTATAAATAAATGAAATAAGTCAAGGACAATGTGAAAAACAATTTAGTTTCAGCATCTTTTAAAATTACGAAGATGATAAAATATGTAGTCATATATGATTTAATTGTAACTTAATTTAAGATTAAAAATAATAATTTATTTATTTGTTATTACTCACATTCTCGGTCAATAATTAATAAACAAGGTTAGTAAACATTTTTAACGACAATTTTAAAATGTTACGAAAAAATATTATATACTTTAAAAAATAGATTCTTGAAAATATCTTAATTTCAAATATAAATATTAAACTAAAATTTACTAAAACACAGTGAGTCACGGTTTGTTTACAAAACCGAATCTCAAGCATTTGAATTGATCCCTTTGAACGTTTCAAAAACTGAACGATAAAACAGTGTAAAAGATTCAGTGAATACCAGTTGAACAGACATTCGTGTAGAATCTATTTTAAAATATTTTTCTACCAGCTGTTTGATTAAATTTAATTCGCGGTACGAGCGGAAAAGCGCAATAACGCTACTTTTGCCAAATTCATTGTTATTTTTCCCCCGTCTCCTACACCGAATCAGTTTGTCCATAGTTTCATCATCTGTTTGCTTTGTTTTCAGCTTAACCCTTTGTATTATTGCTAAATCTAACATGCAGGAGATTTTCATTGACATACCGCAACGAACTTCTTACATGACCGAAAGGTGATGGAAAAACTTCCACATTTTTTTTACCACTAACCCGAACGATCCTAGAGAGTTTCAGTTTCAGAGTTTGTCGAAATATTTTCCGAACTGTTCCAAGTGACTCAATCGCTTCAGATCTGTTTAATCACTTTAGTGTGCCGCATTTAATTATAGATGGGTCGTTAAAAAACGCTTACGCGTTTGTGCACTTCGTATTTTCATTGCAAAAAATTAACGCATTGTTCAAAATTCTTCCTAAAACTATTTAAACATTTTGAAAACCGTTAAAATAATTGCGGAACTCTTTTTTTAACTTTTTAAACGATTTAAACTTCTTAATGTAATTTTAACTTTCTTAACGCCTTTATTAACGATTTAAAAGAAATATTAAAGAATATATTTATGATACAAAATTATGAAGTTTCATAAATTCTTGTTGGAACAATTTTAATTATTTTAACTGATTTAGCGGTAAATCACTAAATAGTTTTTAAACTGTTTAAATATATTCTAACATTTTTAAACAGTTTTACAATTTAAAACCTTTCAATACAATCTATTTAACCGTAGCACAAATTATTTATAATAAATTGATAACTGAAACTGTCTGGTACATTATAATAAAAAAGTTTTACTGAAGAGAAAAAGTTTCAGGTGCTGGTGTGAAAAAATGTCGCCGACAGCAACTCTAATTTCTCAACCAACAAGCTTGTCAGCTCTCCACGGTTCACGGAACCGTCAGCAACAGGATTACAACAGTTCGAGTTCCGGAAGTTCTTTGCTGACATCTTTCTTTCCACCAACCACGAACTGGTACCAGTACGAGGGTTCCGATCAATACCAAGTAAGATAAAAAACAGTCGGCAATCTGTTCATCCAATCACAACTGTGGATTTTTCTGTTATTGCTAGCATAAGTTGCTGTCGCCGAATTGGACGCCCTTCAACAATGCCACGTACTCGTACAACCTGTATAATGGTTATTCGAGCAACTTCAGCGATCCCATTCAGGACATTAACGACCAGTTGGCGGATTTGGCGTTGGATAGGAGGCCAATAAAAAGGCCGCCGCCCAGTTACTTATGCCATTTGTGTTTCCAGAAGGGCCATTACATCAAAGACTGTCCACAAGTGAGTTATTTTGTCTTTAGTTACAAAGTAAGAAATGTGTCGATGTTTCAATTTGAAGATGATTTTGTTAATTGTTAACAGAAGTTGATTAAACAAAATAATTTCGGATGAATTTGTGAAGTTTTGGAACTATAAAAATAATTTATAAAATTTTATCTTACGTTTAACAATTTTTGTTAAATTAATACTCAAGTTTATTAAACATTCATATCATGAATAAATAAATGAAATATCACACTTGTGATTTATTTAAGACGAAGTTACTAATTAAGTAAAATATAAAATATATTATTTTAAATAAATATTTAAATATTTATTTATTTATTTATTTATTTATTTGTTTATTTATTTATTTAGTAATATAAATTAGTGACACTTTCGAACGTCATTTTTAAAGCGTGACGGTTTTTTTTTTTGTTAAACATTAAACTGGATGAAATGTTGGAGGTATTATTAGATATTCTGTCTCTTATAATATTCAGTTTAACTTTGATGATGATTTTGGTGAGTAGGGTAAAAAAAGAAGTATATACACAAAAAACAAAGTAAACTAATATAAACTCAAATAATGATTCTAGAAACGTCACTGTCCAAGAAAGTTGGCGATAATTTTAGCTGTATCGTTAGCGTTTCTATTGGTGATCAGCATGTCTGAATTGAAGTACTACATTAATCTGCGGAGGAAGAATAAGATAAAATATATTTACGTATAGATGAAGTGTAACTGATTAACATCTATTAAATTTTATTTTTCCCTCCGTATATTTATCTGGTTTTACATTCTTATAATTACACAAACGTATCCTATTCAAATACGCCGAACACGTGGTGGAAGACAAAAGCCCCTTTGAAGTTACATAACGCGTTGGGGTCAATCAGCAATTGAACAAATTAAAAGCGTTTGCCCGCACAATAATAATCTGTCGTCGCGTGGAATTCCACACGATAAATTATTGTTTTGGTATCGTGTGAGCACGTACGATCCATTTTTCGACGACTGAAGGATGTTTATGTGTGTATGATTTATTGTATGTTTATTATTCGTCGAAAACTGCTGAACGATTTGGTCGGATATATATTTTTTTCCTCTCGTTCTCATGATCGCGCATATGCCCAGGTACTGTTTTAATATAAACTTATCTGGCCGGTTTTTATTAAAATATCGGGTCGGTGCCAGTGAAAAGACACTAGCCAAAAAATCTATCGAAATAGACCGCAGGTCCGAGTGTTGTTTTCACAACACTCTTAATTACCGTCCACAATTAGCTATTTTTAAATTTACTGTTGGAGTTACCTGTCCGGGGAGTTTATGTGATTCATCCACAGATGTCTCTGTATTGGTTAAAACTAATAAAATGTATTCATAGAGGGCGCGCACTCTATGTCACTCACGCTGCACCAGTTACAGGAGATAACTTGCGACATTTAGCAATTTTTTTTGTCTTCAGTAGGGTCTTAACTGATCCACTGTGGCGGATGATGATATTTGGATATGATCATCTGATTAAATCCACTGCTGTTGAATGATTTCGCAACCATTCAGAGCAAGCTTTCTGACGCCCATAGACCGTTTTTTTAAATTAATTTTAACATTTTTGATATTAGCATCCTCCAATTTTACCAATCTTTAATTCAAGTTGATCGGTCATTAATATCATTAGTATAAATCAATAATATATATTTTAAGAATGTATCTCAAGTTTTTGAAATATTTGAGAATATATTATTTATCTATTATCTTTTTTGTATAAATATAAGATCATTTTATTTTAACTGTTACTAATCTAAACAAATATTAAGTGAAATAAATTATTTAGTATTATTATACAGGTAGAACTTCGATAATTCGAAGCAAAAATTGGTAATGGCGTCCAGGGTGAAAATTATGTGTAATTTTTACTTGATTGATTAATTACTCACTTGAACTAAATAATCGGCGTAATAAGTGGAATTTTTGGGGAAGCCCCCTATTTAAAAAAGTATTACTATAATAGGGAAATGCTTAACAAAAAAGATGTTTTTTTTTTTTTTGTTGGAACAGAGAGGGGAAAATGTAAAAACCCCTCTTCGGGTACCGATCCGGAGATCATAACCAAAATGCTTCTCATATGCGATTACTCACATATGGGGAAAACGGCGTAAATTTACATATACGGGTTTACTGGCCAGTCCCCTGTCAACTGGGTTCGGAAGAACAAGTCCAATCTGAGGAAGATCCGAGATCTTCCTGGGTATGGATTGGACTGGCCGTTAGATCCGTTGGCTTCCCACCACCACTGGCTTGTGGAGCGGTACTGAGCCCCAGGACCACGACAAGGTGGATCCATCCTGGTGAAAAAAGATGGTATTCCGGCAAATACAGTGTCCACCATTCGCTTTTTTTGGAAATTAAATGTAAAAAAATAAAAAAAAATCATTTTATCAAACACAAATAACTGACTTTTTAATAATATAATAATAGTAATAGTAATACTGATTGTATATATATTTATATACATATTTTATAACTTTCAAAATGATATTATTGATTAGTAATATATACTATTAGTAATAACTTTGCGTAAATTTGCAATATGTAAAAAGAAATATTTTTTGAGGGTATATCAAAAACAAAAATAAGTATTCAAAATAAAAATGTATCCTAAAAATTAAATAAAATAAATAAATGTATAAATAAAAAAACTAAAACCAATTAGATAAGATGTTCAAAAACGTCTCCATAGGCAGTGGTACAATACCCCAACTTGTAATAAAATTCTTCTAATTCTTACGTACTTACGTTTGCTAGAGTATTAGGAGTAATATTCTCCAGTCTCTTAATTCGGTCTGTTTTCAAATATTTCTGCAAATTGACGAATTCAATAACTGGAACTGCCACGTTGAAATTTGGAATTTTTCTTGCAGCGTATACATTTTTATTATTGAAAATGAGCTTATTTAAAGAAAACCTACCTCTGTTCTTAACACACTGCTCGTCTGCGGAGACGAACCGCTTACTAAACGCAACAAAATCATATGATCTCCAGTCAGTTCGGCCGGCCCACATAATTGCATGTATATCTTCCTTTTTTGTTTACTGAAGGGTATTGATGTTCCGTTTCAATACGCGAGTAGACGGGTCTATCATTTTCGAATCGGTATACTTACAAAATAAGTACACATTTATAATTTTCTATGTAGGTATATTTTTTTAATAAATGAGTGTCTTGATAACTCGACTTTTTGTGTCAAATCATGGTTGGAGATATCGAAGTTCGACTGTATTTATTCTTTTGGAGTGAAAAATTTTTAATACAGCACATTATTTAAAATGAATTAAGTTAAATAAATAAACAATTTCCAATAAAGTTAATAATCATTGTTTCCTTCATAGACATGCATGCATAAGTGCTAGTTGGCATAATATCGATGAAAATGTCAAGCTTGGTTTTCAAAATTACATCCCAGAGAGATGAACGTCATTGGTCCACCACAATGTGGTTCTTCCCCTCTTTTTCAACAAAATTTCATACTGTTGCTGTTCGAGCTGTGGAGGTGTGTTATTATCCATCTTTTCTCCAGAACCAGTAGTGACGTGTGTGTTCCCTTCAGAATACTTCCACCTTCAAATAGGACATGTGGTTCAGGCGTTTCTAACCCGTCCAGGATTCTCAAACTTATGTTTCTCGCTAAAAAAATCAAATTTTTGTTTCGTTAGAGAAAATCATGTTATTTTAGTTAAGAGCAACCACTTCATGAGCTCATTGCAATCTTAAAATTTTGTGTAGATAGATGTTTGAAAACACAGCCGAACGCAATGGGACGTGGTAAAAACATATTATTCAGACTGCTGTTTCGAAGATTTTGTGTAAATACTGAACTCAAAGTGGAAAATCGACTCAAGCCAGGACGTCCACGAAAAACCACTGCCATGATGCATAAAGTTATAAAAAGGCTCTCCCTCAAAGATCCTCGCAAAGCATCAAGAGAAATCGCGAACAGTGAAAAATTAATACGGGACTAGATGGCCCAGTTGCAGTTATAAAACCACTGCTATCAAAGAAAAACAAAGCGTCCTGTCTGGTATTTGTCATGAACTCAACTATCATTTGAAGTGACGAAAGTAACATTGATTTATTTAAGTCTGCTGGTAGAACATTTGTGGGACGGCCTGTAGGGCAACGATACCATTTCAAATACTAAATTCCTACGGTTAAACATGGTAGCAGAGGCATTATGGTTTGGGGATGATTTTCTCGATCCAAAGTTGGACCTTCGATTCAACTGGAGGGTAAAATGGGTCGTTTTTAATAAAGGGACATACTGGAAAACAGTATGTTTCATTTGCCGAGGAAGAAATGCCATTTCGTTGGATATTTCAACAAGACAACGATCTGAAGCACACATCTTAGAATGGTTTCTAATGAAAAATTTAAAACTGGCCATCCTCAGGAAACAAGAACTTGCATACAGGAAGAGTGACAACAAATTCCTGTAGACACATTGCAGAGACTGTTAGATTATATGCTTAAAAATGCCAAGAAGTGGTAAAAGCTAAAAGTTATGAATATTAATATACATTCCATACTTTTTTCCTGTCAATATAATGATTATTGTGATGAATTGCAGTAAATTAGATTTGTTCAGATTTGCAACAGAGTAGGGAAAACATTAAGTAACATTTGACACGAGTAAATAAATATTCCATATTTTTTTTCAAGTATTCCAAACTTTTAGACATGAATCGTTAACATCAAAATCGATAAATAACAGAAACTCATCTAAATTAACTAACATCTAAAATTACTATTAAAAATAAATGAAATTTTTTATTAATTTACTAATATTTTTATAATAATACAACATTTTCCTTGATTTAAATAATTTTTGTTACAATGAATATTAATGATATTGCTCTATCCATACTGAAATCTCTTATTCGATAACTTCTCATTTTTAAAAAGGCAGAAAAATACTTTTCTGTACCTACAACAAGTGTCTATATGTGTATATAGATAGCATATATAAAACAAATCTTAATAGACTGATGACAAACAATGAGGAAAAATCAATATTTTCACATATATATTATTTATTAATTTAATTATTGACTTCAGAGTTGGTGTTTTAAATTTTACTCTTATTATAATTATTTACTTTTTTATTTAATTGCTATAATTATCTTAAAAGTCGGATTTGTTAGAAAATTTAAAAAAAAAATACCTAATAAAACTGTTTAATTTTTAATACTTGTTCAAATTTAAAACTGACTAAACATAACAATATGTGTGTTATTCTTAGTACTGGTTGTTGATGTAAAACGTTTGTATCAATGTTTTCGCTATAAATTCTGTAATTAAACTGAATTAATTTTTAAGGCTCGTCCAAAGGGAGAGGGAAAAACCCCATATCAGGGCAGGAAACGGTGTTTCGGCGAGTACAAATGTCCAAAGTGCAAGAGGAAATGGATGTCGGGAAATTCGTGGGCAAACATGGGACAGGAATGCATCAAATGTCACATAAACGTTTTCCCCCACAAACAAGTAATTTCACCATACGTTTAAAAGTAATATCATTAATTAATTATTTTTTATTTGTCAGCGTCCTTTGGAGAAACCAGACGGACTGGACGTTTCGGATCAATCGAAGGTCCATCCTCAGCATCTTTGTCAGAAATGCAAGGAACTGGGTTACTATTGTAGAAGAGAACAGTGAAAGAAAACGAATTTACCTCATTAAATTGATTTTTTTATTATTATTTTTCTATTTTATTACTTTTATATTATTTTTATACGTTATTTTTTTTTTCGTTTCGAGTTTATGTACTTAATATTATTATTTTTTTATGTTATCGTTTAGGTTCGCTATTAAATTTGATACTTATTTTCGTGGATTCGAAGACCAAAGTATTTGGTGCTAAAATTGCCAAATTTTTTACAACAGAATCATTTTTATTGATTCTTAAATTGTATGCAATTGGCAGCTGTTGTATTTGTTAAGATATTGTTGAATATGTTTATGTTCGTTTTTATATTCCTCAATTTTACATATTTGTATAAATTTGGTCAGAAATATTGTCAATATATGTATATATTCAGAGTAATTTGTAATTCTAAAGTATGGTCAAAATGAAACAACAAGATTACTTAATTATTTTTGATAAACAACTTAAAATAAAAACATAATTTTGTCCATAATTTAGAAGAAATGTTATCAGAGTAAATATTTTAGCTGTTTATACCTATTGTATATTTAATCTACATACGAAAGGTAATGAATAAAATGCGCTTTTAATTAAACATGAAGTTTTATTTAGTTGAACAGTATCGTCGCTCATAATTTGTTTCACTATATTACAACAGAACTTAAATAACCTGGTTCAAGGCAATACAAAACAAACCCACAGTTTTCCCAAACGAAAATAAACATTACACAATTCAAAATCGGCATTTAAATCACCGACTCAGCGTTTCGATTGGTCCATCCAAGGTTACCGAAAACAGATCCCTGTAATTGAAGTATGTTAGAGACATGTCTGTCGAGACGGGCAATTTTTTTCCAGCTGCAAACGGTTATTTTTGAAGTGACACACCGAAATTAGAACGTCAAATTGTGAAACGTGCCCGATACAACCGAGAAACAATGCAGTATGTAATATTTTCGGATGACACATAACCTCACGTTTTCCGTGTTTCACACACCTTGTGTTTTAAATTGTAGAAATTGTTATTAATGGAGTAATTTTCAGGTTTATTAGGCGCTCGATTTCCCTTGTGGTCGGTGTGACCGTCTTCACCGTTTCGGGGTATTTGCTCTACATGCTTTTTAAACAGGACGATGACGACGAATACGACGGTGTCACAGTGTCGAAGAATTCCTATCGACAAACTGTGGAACTGCGAATTCCGAAAGATGCAGTGGGAGTAGTGATTGGTCGCAACGGCCAAAATATCAAAAGCATCCAAGAAAGTTCGAACACCTACATCAATTTTAAGGACAGGGATGAAAAGACAAAAATTTGCATGATCAAAGGTACACGCGAGTGCTGCATTGTTGCGGAAAATCTCATCAAAGATTTGATCAAAAACGAGCCGGTTATCGAATGCGAAGATGTGTGGGTGCCTATTAAAAGCGTCGGTAAAATTATCGGTCGGTGCGGTGAGAAGATCAATGAAATACGCGTCATGTCTGGTGCTAAATTGATCATACAAGATGATGACAAAGAGAAAACTACTAAGAGGATTTCCATTAAAGGTACTAAGGAGCAGATTGTTGTGGCCAAGTCTCTAGTTGATGAAATTGTTGATCAATGTTTGGAAATGCAAGCAAAAATGGACTCAATTTTGGCTAAAAGAGAACCAAGAGGACCATTGAAAAATGGCACAAACATTCAGAATGAAGCACCAAAAAAAGAGAAATTACCTGAAAGTGGTAAGATTTTTTTTGGGTGAGGTTTATGTAGGATTTTAGATTTGTTTATTACCTTAAAAGTACTACAGAAATATAATTCATCATTAGATTTGTGATATTTTAGGTGTTTTTTAATATTCAGGTCAACCGAATACCCAGTTTGAAGTTTATGTGTCAGCAGTGGTGACTCCATCCAAGTTTTGGGTACAAATCGTCGGTCCAAAAGCTTCTGAACTGGACATGCTCGTCGAAGAAATGACCGAATACTACAACAAAGAAGACAATCGTAATTTGCACGTGCTCGATAGCGTAAAAGTAGGCGATTTGGTTGCAGGAATTTTCCAATACGATAATAAATGGTACAGAGCTGAAGTAATAAGTGTCAATGAGACGGAAAATTCTGCTGATTTATATTATGTTGATTATGGAGATCAGGACACTGTTAACATTAGCAAAGTGTACGAATTGAGGACAGACTTTTTGAGCCTCAATTTTCAAGCAATTCAGTGTCACCTGGCCAAAGTTCGTAAGTATAAATTAAACATTATATACATGTAATTAAAATTGACAGGGAATTGTTTCTAGTGCCAGTTGGCGATGACTGGACAACAGAAGCGATAGACAAGTTTGAGGAGCTCTCGCACACCGCCCAGTGGAAGAAATTGTCGGCTAAAGTGAGCGGCTACACAAATCCGACGCAGTCGCGGTCCAAAAGGAGTGGTTCGCCGGTACCGTGCATTGATCTGGTGGACGTAAGCGAAGAAAAGGACATTAACGTGGCTGAGGAGTTGGTGAGAAGCGGCCTCGCCATCGCCAAACCAGAGGATCTGCAGCAGGTCACGAAAGAGGCACGGTTTCGTACCAACAGATTCGAATTAAGTCCACCCAGGACGAAATAGCAACTGCAGCATTAAAGAGAATGTACAATGATGTCCGCACGAGTTCACAGGTTTCTATCATGTTGTGAACGGTGCGTTTTTGGTGCCGTGTTGCGTAATTATACATAATTGCAATTTGCTGACGACTGCTATAATTTATAACAATGTTGTAAATGACTTGTTTACATCATTTTTATTTTTTGTTGTTTTGTGATATTTTACGAATGGGCCATTTAATTTCAATAAAGATTAATTACGAATTAATGTTACTTACTGTTTTTTTTTTCAATTATTTTTCTACTATTAATATGATTGTAATTCTAGTTCATGATCCAATTTAAACTAAAAAAAGTTTTGTTGGGTTTTTTAAGTTCTTTTGACGACTATTTGAGAATATTTTGAAATTTTTCTTTATAACTTACATTGATTTAATTCTAGCTAGATATTGAGAAATAAAACTAAATTTCATAAAATTAAATAATATTTAAATATTAATAACTAATAAACCTTATTAATATTCCAGAGTTGTGTTGGACATTCGTAGTTTCTTAAAACATTCGTTTACTCGCAGTATTTCAGATATCCCATAACCATTTCTAGTTGATCACAAATACACAAAAATTAAAAAATAATTTCTTCCATCAAACGTCCGAGTTGATAATGCTGAGTAATATCAAGGAATTGTAAAAAAACCAAATTTATTACAAGAGACCCGCATTTTTCTTACTGTTAATTACGTATATTATTTTTTAAATATTTTTTTAGTGTGCAATAATTTCAGATAAACTTTATTTAACCCTTAGATTTGCAGTATTCCTACTGTACATAAATTGTATTTAAATCTTACCCACTGGTGTGCAAATGGCCACGTAAAACATGTCGTGTGTCCACCCGTGAACACGCGGGCCCGTAATGTGCGTAGTGACCCACCGGAGGTCCATGCGGTCTTCAGCGTGTTAACACGTATATAAATATTTGAAATAAATAATAAATCATTTGACTATAAAAAAATATATTTCAAACACATTTGGTATATCTTTCTGATTCACCTTTTAATCTTTTTTAATACACTTAATCGTAATAGTAATGATGGTACCTTTACTACATCGGGAGACAATGTATGTATATTACATTTATATGTTGGTTAGTTTAAAAATATTAACCTATTAAGATATCATTCTATCGTTTATTATGTTGTTTTCACTTAGGTCCTAACCTTAGTACAACTTTAACCAACTCTTTAACACTTTGGTCCCTCTTACGTGATGAATTCTTCCTACAGACATATATTATTATATATTCTTTTATATAATTGATAATTTTATCTATTGTGCAATTAATTATTTATTACGACCGCAATTTATTCTGGTCGCCCAATAAAAGTAAAATTAGACATAAATGAATATAATTTTAGTGTTCAACACACTCCAGTTAATCTAACCCCATATAATGTACAAAAAAGTTTTTATACAGTTTTTAGTTTAACATTAATAAATGAATTAATGCTTCGAAATGTTTTAAAAGGGCGCCATTTTAACTGACAGTTGTACCGCTTGCGACGTTGCCCCCATCACAAATCTATATCTATATTAGAGAACCTTTCTTAAATATTGTTGAATTTTAATCATATAAAAATTATTATTCATTACTGAAGTTTAAAAAATGATACGATTATAGTGTTTTATTAGATTGTCCTAGGTGGTGTATGCATAAAAATGTTAAAACTAAAAATAAAATTAAGTGGTGGGGGTGCATTCGGCAACGTGTGTCCGGCATTTGGCGGGACGGCATCACAGTTGTCGCCGCTTTTATCAAATTCATCCTGTTTTTAAGTGAGTCTTGTGTTTTGCAGCAACCATGGGGGATAAAGGAGATGCTGGTAAGAATTAACAACTTGTTTACAAACAAACAAACGTGAATAACAGTGTACTATCAACTGAAACGCATCTAGCATTTTTGTGTGGTTATAATAATGGAGAGCCGTAATCTAAACTGTTATCTGTGCATTGCTAAAGGGACTGTGTTTTCGCAGAAGCATTCGACGATGCGGTGGAGGAGCGCGTTATAAACGAAGAATACAAAATATGGAAGAAGAACACCCCATTCTTGTACGACTTGGTCATGACCCATGCACTTGAATGGCCCTCCTTGACCGCCCAGTGGCTGCCGGATGTAACGCGTCCCGACGGTAAGGACCACTCGATCCACCGCCTCATCCTCGGTACACACACCTCGGACGAACAAAACCACCTGCTGATTGCTAGCGTTCAGCTACCGAACGAGGACGCCCAGTTCGATGCAAGCCACTATGACAATGAGAAAGGTGAGTTTGGGGGCTTTGGGTCTGTATCAGGGAAGATAGAGATCGAGATCAAAATAAACCACGAAGGTGAGGTGAACAGGGCGCGGTACATGCCGCAGAACCCCTGTGTGATTGCCACCAAAACTCCGTCAAGTGACGTGCTGGTATTCGACTACACGAAACATCCGAGCAAGCCTGATCCGAACGGCGAATGCTTTCCTGATCTGCGTCTGCGCGGTCACCAGAAAGAAGGTTACGGATTGTCATGGAACCCGAACTTGAACGGATACCTCTTGTCCGCCAGCGACGATCACACGATCTGTTTATGGGATATAAACGCCACACCAAAGGATAACAGAATTATCGACGCCAAGACCATATTCACCGGCCACACAGCCGTTGTGGAAGACGTGGCGTGGCACTTGTTGCACGAGAGCCTCTTCGGTTCGGTCGCCGACGATCAGAAACTTATGATATGGGACACGCGTTGCAACAACACAAGCAAACCGTCGCACACTGTCGATGCACACACCGCCGAAGTTAACTGTCTTAGCTTTAATCCCTACTCGGAGTTTATCCTGGCAACAGGTAGCGCAGACAAAACGGTGGCATTGTGGGACTTGCGAAACCTGAAGTTAAAACTGCACAGCTTCGAATCGCATAAGGATGAGATCTTCCAGGTGCAGTGGTCACCACATAACGAAACGATTCTCGCCTCGTCTGGCACAGATAGGAGGTTACACGTTTGGGATTTAAGTAAGATTGGTGAGGAACAGAGTCCAGAGGATGCTGAGGACGGCCCACCGGAACTTTTGTTCATTCACGGAGGACACACCGCCAAAATTTCTGGTAAGGATCTATTCGAAATTTTTGTGTTCATATCAACTACAAGCTATCTTTTGTTAATTCAGTTAATTCACAGTTTTCCACACAAATTTATATATTTTTTCTACACAGATTTCAGTTGGAACCCGAACGAGCCGTGGGTGATTTGCTCCGTATCTGAAGATAACATAATGCAAGTGTGGCAAATGGCCGAGAACATTTACAACGATGAAGAGCCAGAACAGCAGGCCAGCGATATTGAAACGGCGGCAAGTTAAATAATGTCCCCACGATCACGTTTCACATTTATTTTGTAATTATATAATTTATTTAGTCGCTTTGTCCAAATCCAATGTCTGAATTTGTTTAATTGTATATGTGATTTCCTTTTAATTAGAATGTAGTTTTTATACCTCGTTTGTTCGTTACAATGAGGCATAAAATATTTTGCAGAGGATGTTGTTAAATTAATTCTCCTGTAATAACTGAAGTATTTAATCCTTGTTTGTTTTGTACAATGATGAATATTTTACTATATTCTTGGAATAATAAGTTTTTTAATGAATATTTTATATTATTTCATCCCCACACCCCAATAAAAAGTCGGAAAATATTGAACATTTTTATTATTTAAACATGTAACGTATATTAACGACACAAGAGTTGTAAATTTTATTTATCACCAGTAAAATGTTTCTTCAATCCTTGCCAACATTTGTAGTAATCGGGATCCAATTTTTCGCAAGTTTTAGCGCCCCATTTAGTCACGGCTAGTCCTAAACAACTCTCGAACATAAACGCCTGAAATCACGATAAAAAAAAATGCAATTAAAACAAAAAAAAAATAAGTGAATAAACCTACTTGAGTATTATCAGCAATTCTGGAAGGTTTCAAAACCTCTTTACTAGCATATTCGAAGCAATTAACGTCTGGACCATGCGGTGTCATGATGCTGTGAAGTGTAGCACCTCCAGGCAAAAACGCTCCTTTCTTCGCCTCGTACTCTCCGAATATCAATCCCATAAATTCAGACATACAATTTCTATGATAATAGGGTGGTCGAAAAGTGTGTTCCTGTACAGACCAACGCGGTGGAAAGATCACAAAATCTGCGATCGCTGTTCCAGATTTATCTGATTGACAGGTTAAAACTGTGAAAATCGACGGATCCTAAACCAAAATCTCGAATAACAAAACAGAATTTATACAAAATAACATTCATACATACACAGTGATCGAAAGATACTGAGTTAATGACCATAAATTTGGACAGATCGTATTTGTAAGGCACATAATTCCCGTGCCAAGCAACAACGTCAAACGGACTGTGGTCCATGTCACAAACAAACATTTTACCTTGGTACTTGACTACCACTTCATAGTTTTGATCTTTGTCTTCGTACCAAGCAACAGGCGTAAGAAAATCTCTCGGATTTGCCAATCCATTCGCTCCGATCGGCCCCAAATCCGGTAAAGTAAAATGTCTCCCGTACACCTCCAAAATATACCCTCTCGAAGGTTCATTTACGTCAATTCTAAACCTCATGCCTTGTTGAATGACCACGATCTCGTTCGGTTTGACTGTAAGTTTGCCGAATTCAGTGGTGATCAAAAGTTCACCCATTTGTGGGACTATCAAGAAATCACCGTCCGAATTAGAAATGGCCCGATTTTCCATGGAGGAATTGCACGAGTAGATGTGAATTGCCAGTCCTAGTTTTGTGCGGGGATCCCCCGAGCCGCAAACCGTGTAAAGACCATCCACGAAGTCTGTTTTGGTTGTTGGTAAGTCGAAAGGATTCCATCTCATCTAAATTTAATATATTAAGAAAAATTGTGCTGTAATGCAATTAATTATGCATTCAAATATTTCCAATTATTTAAATTAAATGTTCTAGTGATGGTTTAAGAGGTGTGTTGACACACCACTTTGGTTAAACCAATAGGAAATGTTGTAAACAATGCATATTCATGAGTGTCTACACGAACTGTAAGATTTTCTATCAAAATTACCTGATTGGGGTCGGGTTCTTCTTCATCCCAATCGTTGGTAACACAATTCTTGGACGAGAACTTCCTGAAAGGTTTATGAGCAACCGAAGGGCGGATACGATAGAGCCAACTGCGTTTGTTTTCGTTTCGAGGAGCCGTGAACGCAGAACCGGATAATTGCTCGGCATATAAACCGTAAGGACAGATTTGTGGAGAGTTCTGATCCTTTGGCAATGAATCCGGACATCTTGGATCTTCGGATTGAAACTCCGAACCAAACCCACGTAAGTACTGCAGTTATAGTAAATTATTTTTAATAATTTGTATTATATCGTAATTACCTTTAATTCTGCCATTTTAACCACTTGATGTTATAAAATTTGGATTGATACTGATCAGGTTTTCTGCCGTTCAGCAAAAGATATAGCGATATGTTAATTATTAATAACTTGTTTGTCTTGTTGCATAAATTTCTCTTTAATGAATTATCAGAGATTGTTTTGCTTTTATGTAAATTCCTAATCGGATTCGAGATTTTTCTGTTACAAACAAACATGATAATTCTAATAAAAATATATTTCTGATAGTTAAAGGGAAGAAAAATCGATTAATTGAAACACAAACATTGTTAGAAATTATTTTTTTATTCAATGAAGAACCGAAACAACAGTCTTAAACAAATAAATTGGTTTACAAGAGATTGCATGTCTTAAAATCAAAAGTTAGCGGGTATTCTTTTACAGTTTTACATTACTTACATAGCAACATCCTAAAAATGATTATTACAATTAGACATACAATGGACAAGAAAATTGGGGAGTGGGAACGGACTGCGGGTCCAAAAAGGGGGGGACATAAACCAAAATTATATACCGGGTGTTTTTCACGAAATATACAATTTTTAAGTCTAGTAAAACGAACACCCTGTACACAAATAGCGAAGAGACTAACACATGTTTCTTTTTATATTTCAAGATGTTTTTGTACATATGTAGTAATAAATATTTTTTACAAACGTCCCGTTAGCGATTTTCGCTTGTAAACATGAAAGTTTTACCCGGCCTATTTACAAACGGAATGCGACGGGATGTGAATCGCGTGCGTCCTCAAGAAACGGAAACGTTAATTTCGGATTTGAAAAAAATGCCTTTAATATATTGAACATTGAGTATATAACTATTACATGCATATACCTACAAGTTTTTATATGTATATATCCACGAGGACCGACGTTCCGGCGAATAAGCGACCGGAGCGGCGATTCCGTGACTTAAAATTTATTATTTATTTTTTTTTTTGGTCGCCATTTATCTGCAAACCGTCGTGGTACCTCGATTGAACGCGCGCCAACGGGCTGTCGGGCGGCGCGTCTCCGGATACTGCTACATTTAAGAAGTTAACAAATACGGTATATCATATCTAAGCGGATTTTTTGTGTGTTTATGATATTGCGATTGACATACATGTTTTTTATGGTTGTTACAAATTACAAGAAGTAGTCGGGTGTTCGGCGCGTCACGTGTGGCTCTCCGCGTCTCGGTGCCGGATCGAATTGCAAGCTGAAAAATAAAAAGAAAAAGCGAAATTAAATCACAATTCAAGTGTATATGGCGCTACAATATGAAATTCCTGGCCAAAATTCAGAGAGAATTCTCAGAGAAATATTTAGAGAAGTGATGGCAGAGTCCGAGATGTTTCAGTCGATTGTTTCGATTGTTCTCGATTGTATTTGACGGTTTTCTCTTAAAATCGAGTCAATCGCCCGAGTCAACAGTCAGGCTCGATTGTGTTGAACCATCACGATGGTTCGTTGCATCGTATTCAATTAATCAAAAAACATTTCAATTCAGTCATGTTATGGGTTGATGGTTGATTCGATTGTTAATTTGGATCAATTGCGATTTATTCGATTCAATTCAAAACACCTCGGAATCGTCAATTAGACTACTGACTAATTTCTAAATAAAACATATTTACATAGAATTTTTAGCTAAAATATAATCATTTAAAGAAAGAAAATGTAATGAACCGTTGACTTTTGCCCAGGAATTTTGGGCAATTTTAAAAACAAAACAATACTCACAATGAATACTTGAGCGCGTCGTCCAGCTCCATGATGGCCGCCTGGTTTCCGCACCTGTAGCAGTAATTGGGGGCGCTGAATATCGTCACAACATTGCGATCGTGACACCAATTGTAACCCTCCATGACCAGTTGGTGAGCGCGCGACACCAACGTCAGCCCGTTCGAATGGTTGAATGTTTCTGATATGTCCTGCCCGAAGGTGTAACCGGCGCCACGGGGCGATATGCCCCAACCGCCACGGTCGTCGGGATCGGACCAGAGCAGGTCGCACATGGGACCTTCGTGTGGAACCTAAAAATAATTTACAAATAACATTTGAACGGAATTATTTTTTATTCAACTTATATTTTATTAAATACAGGGTTTTACTACCACATATTGAGTAAAAAATCTTAATACCAAAATGTTCAAACGTATTAATGACATGATCTACATGTTTCATACTTTTTTAATTTTCTATATCAATTTTTGAAGTTCGAAAGTAATGTTATCAAAGTTTTTAGTCAAAGACCACAATGTCAAATAAATTTGGTGTATACCAATGAAATTTTAGAGATAATATAAAATACAAATCTTGAAAAAAATATTTCAATAGTAACTGAAATACGTCTATTAATTTTGCCTTTATTGCTCAAATTCATACCGTTTTAACAATTTCATATAAATTGTTTATTAAACTTAAATAAGAACTAAATTTTTCGTTTTGCCTGCTCTTCATTTAAATATACAGATTGCTGTATATGCATGCAAAACAGGACTGTCGATAGAGGAATCCCATGGAAGGGACTGACTCATCACATTGGTCTATTGAGTAATATTTAAATAGTAATTATCTATTGTTTTTCGAGTTAATTATTTTCCAATAATTAAATTATTAATTAATATTACTGTTTTCTATTGCGACTGCATTTTTTAAATTAAATTTATTATTTTTTAGAGTATGTAGTAATTAAATCCAACCAGAGTCAAATACAAAGAACTGGGATGTAAATAATTCTTGTGACATATCAACGATATTGCCACATTGATAATTGGTCATTGTGTAAAAGACATTTTAACAAATTCAAATATCTTCATTACCCCGAACTAATTAAAATAGAATTTTAAACAAACATTTAAATTCATAAATACCAAATAAAATTTTCAATTTTTTTCAAGGCCAACAAGATTTATTTCTGCATTTCGGTATTAGGATTTTCGGCTTAAGATAGCACTGCCTATGTTGCACATAATGTATGAAAATTATCTAAATGCTTATTATTTTACATCAGTCATACCTAATATAAAATATGTTTACTTTAATAATATTCTTTATACATAAATAGACTTTAATAAAAAACAAACAGATTTTCAACTATTAATAATACTTTGTTGATTAAATCAAATCAGCATAAAGTTCATTTGATTTCAATTATGTCGCAATTTATAACAAAATTTATTTGAAAACATTGATGCACTGGATGGAAGTATAGAAAAACGTTTTTTCTCAATATAATTCATAGCTTATGTTAATAAATATATATTACGTATATTTATTAATCAAATGAGTGTATTTTTTACAGAATAGGAAAGATCTGTAAATATATTCGTTTATGCATTATTAAATTTAAGACTGTGACATGAAGTAAACATTTAAAATGATATAATACAAGTTTAAAAAGCGTTTTATTTTCCTTAGGCATAAACAAAAGTATGTTTATCTTATGACTCTCATAAATATCTAAACAAAACTTCAACATCCACTATTAATGAACTCATTATCTAAATAATAATCTAGATAACGTGATTATTGTTTTGACTTATCACTTCTAGCTCTTTTATAAATTGATTATTAATTATGAAAATAAAATTGAAAAGAAATTAAAAAAAAAAAAAACATTAACAAGAGAGTTTTAAATTTAACTGAAATAATAAATCAAATAAGAAAACTAAAAAATTGTTCATTTAATAATAAATAACCAAAACAAAATGCGATAAAATAACAGAAGTGTGCTAAATAAACAAAAATGTTTAAAATAATACTCATTATTCGTGTTGTCCTCAAATATAAATTTTGTTTACTTTTCTTTGAAAAATTTAGTGCTGTTAAAAAACAAATAGGACTTTCAACTCTGAACTTGGAAAACGTTAATAACAAGTATAAAAAAATGATTAAATATAAAAACGAGATCACGAATATAAAAGTGACTTAGATGTCTGTTGACACTGAAATGGGTTATATATTGATTAAAACATTAAATAAGCAATGTTTACACAATTTAATTCATTGCATTTTGAGTTTTTAATAAAAAATATAATTATGCATTTATTTAATAAAATAAGTTTATTAAAAAAATTGTGGAATATTTTTAATTTGAAACATAGTAATAGAAGATAAAAAATAGTTTACTATGAAATTATGAAGAATAATTATTCCACAATTTTAATTAGATAAAAAGTATATTTATATAAAATAAAAATTATTCTGTTTGACAAATAATTGAGATCAATATTTTTGCAGTAATATTCACAATATTATTTCTCGTATATATAATGGTACCAATAAGGTATGTTTTATTAAATACCGACTTTTTAAGTGCAATTGGCCGTTTTACGTTAAAAACGCCGGTAATGAATTAATTGAAAGAAGTGAACTGCAAAATTATCAATTATGTACAATCACAAATTAACGAGTATACAAAAACGGTTTCGGATTCGGGAAAAAAGTCGACGACACTAACCTCTTGCAAACGATCCAAGGCCCTGATGTGATCCAGCGTGTCGATGCTGGGACTCAAACCACCGTGCAAACAGAAAATTTGACTGTCGACGAGCGCGGTCAGCGGCAAGTAATCGAAAAGATCGGTGAAGAATTTCCAAACGTTCGCATTGCCGTATTTTCTCAGACACTCATCATAGAAACCATAAACTTGTGTGATCTGTCTGGACTCGTGATTGCCTCTCAGTATTGTTATTCTCTCCTTGTAGCGGACCTTGAGGGCGACCAGCAGGGTGACCGTTTCAACCGAGTAGTAGCCGCGGTCCACATAATCGCCCATGAACAAGTAGTTTGTGTCGGGGCTGCGGCCCCCTATTCTGAACAGCTCCATTAAATCGTGGAACTGACCGTGCACGTCGCCGCACACCGTCACCGGGCATTTCACCTCCTGCACGTTCGACTCCTTCGCGAGGATCTCCTTTGCCTGTAAACCGGGAAAAGCAACGTAATTAGGGCAGGGCCACACGTTTACCACGACCGATTCATTATTGATTGTGCCTGTATTACCTTATCACATAACGTTTTGACTTGGTTCTCTGATAGTTGTTTGCAGTCGTTTAGTTGTTCAATCCACTGGTCGAGTTCTTTGCACGACGCCTTCTCGTCCATTGTAACCGGTCGCCTCTTTCCAACACAAAAACAAATAAGTTAATTTATAAATAGACACTGATTCCGATTCGACGTCAGACTCATTCAAACTACATGTATTTAAGCGTTATCATTTGATACTTTTTTTCAACAACACAACATAGCAAAATGGCGGTGCTATCTCTTTGCCTATAGTGGCGCTATCTGGGTGAGTGATGTGTCGAACGAGTCGCGCCAAATTCGAAAATACACCGGGGTGTATTCGGGAATTTACCTTTTCCGGACGACCGGAGCCGCCGCTGCCCTCATTAATCGACTGATAACATTGAATTTGTCGCGGCATTGTCGCGCACGTCGTCATTTACCGATTTTTCTATTCGCAGCTGGTCGACAAATGGAAAACGTACCTCAGTAATTTTGATTCACATTTGAACGAACCTTGACATGTTGTCAATAATTTAACAACTAGATTTTTTCTAAGAAGATATCTAAACACTGCTTTTCGAAATTCAGTTTCCGCGGGCATTTTTTTATATTTCTTTGGTGACGTACTTAATAGATTAACCGGTTACGTCAAAGTGTGATTCATGTTTTTTAAACGTTTCTCGATAGTTGCGCACTAATGTAAAATGTCTCATCGTCATGATCATGAGTAATTGCTAATTACTATTGTAATTACTTTACAAATTAAAATTATCTACGATAAATATTATGATGAATAGAGGGAAGAAATATGTTTATTTTTTATTTTTCATTGTGTTAGATTTCTTTTAACTTTTAAACGTAGTTGCTGCTATATTTTAATAATAAAAAATAGTTATACAAACAAGTTAACTTAACAGTAGTTCCATCTATCAATTCATTTCTTAACTTCTAATTACAATATTCTATAAAATACTACGATCTTTAAGGTAGTTTCATCTACTAACTTTCTTTTCGATTACAATATCTATATTCTTTTTTGTTTTTATATACTGAATTAGTAAATAAACATTATCTGTGTAAATTTTCTTTTATTGATTACAATTTTTGGCAATATTGTAGAATCCTCTTCTATAAGGAATATTTTAGCGCATGCGTCAATTTGATTTGAAATCATTCGTTTAGGAGACTTTATGCACCATAGTTGTCGGATTTCAGTTTTAATAAAATATATAGAGAAAAATGTTATTAAAAAATCTATATGTAATTTATTTTGTTTTTCATGTATATCATTGCCATTTAGGTGATTGAATTCTAGATAAGATAAAATTTGGCTAATTTTACTTTATTAATTAATTTTTTATTTACTCTATATTTCATTGATAGTTTAATATCTAATTAAAATTTCATTATTAAATAAATTTAGAAAATATTTAATAATTAGGTAAATTTATAAAAGGGAATAATTTTTATAAAAATAATACATTAATATAACATTAATAAAAAAATATATTAATATATTTTATAATAAAAAACACAACACAATTAAAACAAAAACAAATCTATTTCAGTGGATGTTCCTCCCTTATACAATTTAAAATGCTTGTTGCTACTTTTATATTTATTTCTCCATATAAATAAATAACTAAATAAAATTTATCAATAAATGGGAAATAAGTTAAAATAAAATAAATTAAGATTGTACAATCTTGTACTTACCAAAAAATAATGGTAATAATAAAAATGTAATGTTTTAGAAATACAGCTCACAAATAATCTATAAATTAAAATAACTATCAATAAATTAAAAATGATTTTACCAAAGAAATAAAAATATAATGTTTTAAAAAGGAAAATAATCTGTAAAGTAAAATGAGAAGAATAAGAATAATACATTGTTTTTAGAAACACCACCGAAATATAACCTGTAATGTAAAATATTTTAATTAATGAGCAGTAATCATCAAATTAGAAGAAAGAATATACACACCAAAAAAAAAAAATTAATCTGCAAGGTTACTAATTTTTATTTCATTGGTAGATTTTATATATATCAATATACAAAACACTGGATGGGAATTCCCCTACGGTTGGTACATGGTTATATTTATAACTGGTGCACGTCATTACTACTTATCGTTTGTCAGTAGATATTCAATTGAGCTGTATTCTGATCAGTGAACATACTATTGGTGCGACAAAACATTTGTTACAGACAACGGTGACTAACAAAGTAACAATCCTGTTTTTATTTTCTGCTGTTAATTTACTTGGGTTTTAGATGGAAAACAAGGTGATCAGACTAGTGAATATTTCCGAAAATTACGATATGGACGCTTTGAAAGACTTACTCGAGCCTTATTCCCAAACTGTTTATGTTAGAACCGATAAGTACTATGGCGCATATGCATATGCGATTCTAAAACCTGAATTTGAAGTGAATGTTGTCGGAAATATAATTCGTTCGAATGACGGCAATATTTGTGTGGATGAAATTGCTAATAACCGGAATTATAAGGAAGTTGGGGTTGAACATAAAGAGCTGGCCCACAGACGTCGCAATTTATTATTTAGGTTAAAATGTAATTAATAATAATATTGTTAAATTTCAAATAAACAACTCGATCTTAGAATAAGTACAAGTAACTTGTCAGTGAAATATAATTAGTGAAAGATTTATATACCATTCATTACTCACATATTTGTTAGCTTGTATATTCGACCATAGAGATCGTTAGAACGTGGGAATTCTAATCTACTGCAATATTGTATTCCATAAAAATAATACTAGGGTTTAAAGATTTGGATATCGAATATTTGGAAAAACTACTAACTAATTTTTATACACATATACGAACTGATAAACTCATAATTATATGCGTATATAATACTTAAGCTTCATCGGTAAGAAAGTTACTTCTATTATACAAAATATTAAATCATTCACTAGCGACATTTTCGCATCCAGTGTTTATCAGAATAAAAAATGTTGATTATAGAATAAGCGTTATCTGTAATAGCAAGTGTTGCCATTCAGCAAACCGACTTTCTGTGAACTGGTTATTTTCGTTAGACACGTTCGACACCTTTGGACTCGGCACGGTTCGGTTTCTGAATCGGAACGCAACTGTCGTGGACCCGTGCTGTGGTGCTACTGGTGCTACACACCACATAAACTTGGGAATATGAAACTCAGTGCGAATCCCCAACATTGTTGTTGATGTATAATTTGAAATTACTATATAAATATATAAATCGCAAAATTCACAGTTGTTGATATTTTTGTTATTAAAAATACTTTTATAATGTAACCTTTCTATTAATGGAACTTATTTTCAAACTCTGAATGAATTATTTGAATTGTTTTTAATAAAAATTTTGTTTTAAGAAACTAATATCCATAAAATTATGATAAGAAATGAAAAAATTGAATGGAAAGAAATATATTCTAAAACAAAAGATACTACATAACTGTTATTGTATCAAAATAAACTCAAATTTTTAAGAACATTCTCAAAATTTATGACTTTAATAGATAAATTTAAAATATTTATTAAAAAACTATTAAAATCAGTACACATCGGGATTCGATTGAGAATATCTTCTAAATGGTTAGAGTTATCAATTAACCAACCACAGGACACCTGTTTTGTAGAGTGTTTAATTTTCTACGAAAAATATCTTGGGCATTTTACAATATTTACTTATTTAGGAATTATAAAATTTAGAAATAATCCTCCGATATTTTCTAAAAGGTAAGAGCTATGAAAAAATTGTAAGATACCTTTTTTGAAGAAAAGAGAGAAAAAAAAAATTTCAAGTAAATTGTTGTTTTATTGCGATTTGTAATCTTAATACTAGTAAAGTGCACCACCAGTTCAATAACCCATCAGCCGCCACTGCTACCTTTGTATACTGATAAATTAAAAAATAAATAAATACTTGTTTCTGCATTTCGTGCGTCATCAGATAGGACACAATTCAAAATTGCAATTCTATACAACTCTGAAAATCCTATGACAAGCTTTACAATTAATTAATTAATTTTGGTTAGTGGAGCAGCTTGTCGCTGCATTTACGACGACAAGTTTTTCACTTGAAAACATTTATTAATTTTATTCTTTCAAACGTAACAACATCGTTGCTGAGTAAATGCAGCACTATACTAAGTTGCAATTTATCAGCATATAAATTTAGTTTTATGAGAACATAATAACATAATACAATAAATGACATAAGATTACACTTTTATTACAATAAATGTACATATTTATACAAAAATTTATTTAAGCTAAAAGAGAACATCTGATTAGATTACCTAAAAGACATAAGAAACACTTTTACGACACACAAGATGTAAAACTTTTATTAATCGCTAAATATAAATTTGTAATTCAGTGGAAAAGGGATAAATAGGGGATAGAAAATAACAAATTTTATTTTATGTATGTAAGCTGAAAGAGAATATCCGATTAGATTACCTAAGGGACATGAGAAACAAACGTTTTATGACACAAGATGTATAACTTATATTAATTAACATAAATGTGTAATTCAGTGGAAAAGGAATAATTATATGGACAGAAAATTGAATAAAGTTTTATTTATGTAAGCTGAAAGAGAATATCTGATTAGAGGAGCTAAAGGACATAAAAAACAGACATTTTATGTCACTTAAGATGTAAATTTTATTAATTAATCAAAATAAATCCTTTATTTATAAATAAGTACATTTGGATATTGGACAAGTGAATACAAATTAATTAACATAATAACATAATACAATAAATGACATAAGATTACACATTTATTACAATAAATGTACATATTTATACAAAAATATCAACTTTATAACATATAATAAATACGAAATTAATCAATCATTTTAATTTTTTGGTAGTAAAACAAAATTTACTTTTTTTTATTTAAGCTGAAAGAGAACATCTGATTAGATTACCGAAAAGACATAGAAACACTTTTACGATACCCAAGATGTAAAACTTTTATTAATTGCTAAATATAAATTTGTAATTCAGTGGAAAAAGGATAAATAGGGGATAGAAAATAACAAATTTTATTTTATGTATGTAAGCTGAAAGAGAATATCTGATTAGATTACCTAAAAGATATAAGAAACAAACGTTTTATGACACAAGATGTATAATTTATATTAATTAACATAAATATGTAATTCAATGGAAAGGGAATAATTATATGGACAGAAAATTGAATAAAGTTTAATTTATGTAAGCTGAAAGAAAATATCTGATTAGATGAGCTAAAAGACATAAAAAATAAACATTTTATGACACTTAGGATGTAAAATTTTATTAATTAATCAAAATAAATCTGTAATTTAGTAAAAAAGGAATAAATAGGAGAATAGAAAATAAAATAAAGTTTTCTTTATTTATGTAAGCTGAAAGAGAATAAGATGATCTAAAGGACATAAAAAATAAACATTTTATGACATTAAGATGTAAAATTTTTATTAATTAATCAAAATAAATCTGTAATTCAGTGGAAATGGAATAAATAGGGGGGGGGGATAGGAAATAAAGCAAAGTTTTCATTATTTATGTAAGCTGAAAGAGAATGGCGGAGTCCCAAAGTGCACATAAAACAATAAAAGCTTTACTTTCCTTTTGGGAAAGTAATAAATAAAATGTAATGGAGCAAACAACAATTTGTTCTACCTTCCGCAAATATTTAGTAAAATAATTGTTGGACGCAATGATAAGCCGACAGCAAAGTTGAAACGACGAAAAAAGAACCAGAAATAACATGTTTAAAAACTTACTTTGCGTTGCCAGTTGCCCAGTTAACTAGTCTCGTTCTGGACCTACCTAAAAATAATCAAAAACGTTCAATTAATATTGTTTAATTAGTAATTCAATTATTATTTGTTACCTTTAATGCCCTTTCCCTGTTACCTTATCGTCTCTCCAATGGTTCGTTGGGTCATCACAATTCAAGATTTGTCCATCAAAGTCACCAAAATAGTCCACGTTGGAGAAAACACTACATCACTCTTATCCTTAGCACTTTTATCCGTCGACTCAATGAGAAAATAAACAAAAATCTTCTCTAAATGTTTTAGTTAAAGAAAGAACACTTTGATTTGTATTTGTTGCTTAAGTATCTTTTAAAGGTAAAGTTTTAATACTTTCATGGACTTTAAACTCTACTTATGTTATTTACTGTTCTTTACATAACACCAAATGTTTCTGTTTCAACAATCACTGTATAACATCATCAAAGTTCATTTCATGATTACTGCGTTAAACGTACAGATAATCAGTGCACCCCTCGATTTCAAGCTCAACCACTGCTGCCGCCAGGCTGCCTAATTAGAGCTTATCGGTACTGTGACCAAGACTCCGGGTCAGGACTTTAAACCAATAGGGGACCGAAAATCGCGCCCGATTTTACTTATCCAAGTAAAATATAAATACTTTCAATAATTTACAGGCGACCGACTATCTCTTTCTCTCGACTTTACTTATTCAAGTAAAGTATCAATACTTTAGACAATTTGTAGATGAACGTAAATCTCTTTCTCCCAACTTTACTTATCCTACTAAAATATCAACCCTTTCCAAAAAATTACTTCTGAATACTTTTATAAATATTTATCAATGTAAATAATTTGTATGATTTTTCTTATTCAAACAGGTCCATTTCATGGTTACTGCGTTAAACGTACAGATAATCAGTGCACCCCTCGATTTCAAGCCCAACCACTGCTGCCGCCAGGCTGCCTAATTAGAGCTTATCGGTACTGTGACCAAGACTCCGGGTCAGGACTTCAAACCAACAGGGGACCGAAAATCTCGCGCCCGATCTTACTTATTCAAGTAAAATATAAATACTTTCAATAACTAACAAGTGACCGACTATATCTTTCTCCCGACTTTACTTATTCAAGTAAAGTATCAGTACTTTAGACAATTTGTAGGTGACCAGAAAATCTCTACCTCCCAACTTTACTTATCCTACTAAAATATCAACCCTTTCCAAAAAATTATTTCTGAATACTTTTATAAATATTTGTCATTGTAAATAATTTGTATGACTTTTTTATCTAAATAAATTCATTTTATGGTTACTGCGTTAAACGTACAGATAATCAGTGCACCCCTCGATTCCAAGCCCAACCACTGCTGCCGCCAGGCTGCCTAATTAGAGCTTATCGGTACTGTGACCAAGACTCCGGGTCAGGACTTCAAACCAATAGGGGACCGAAAATCTCGCGCCCGATCTTACTCATTCAAGTAAAATATAAATACTTTCAATAACTAACAAGTGACCGACTATATCTTTATCCCGACTTTACTTATTCAAGTAAATACTTTAGACAATTTGTAGGTGACCGAAAATCTCTTTCTCCCAACTTTACTTATCCTAGTAAAATATCAACCCTTTCCAAAAAATTACTTCTGAAAACTTTTATAAATATTTGTCAATGTAAATAATTTGTATGACTTTTTTTATCTGAATAAATTCATTTCATGGTTACTGCGTTAAACGTACAGATAATCAGTGCACCCCTCGATTTCAAGCTCAACCACTGCTGCCGCCAGGCTGCCTAATTAGAGCTTATCGGTACTGTGACCAAGACTCCGGGTCAGGACTTCAAACCAATAGGGGACCGAAAATCTCGCGCCCGATCTTACTTATCCAAGTAAAATATAAATACTTTCAATAACTAACAGATGACCGACTATATCCTTCTCCCGACTTTACTTATTCAAGTAAAGTATCAGTACTTTCGACCATTTGTAAGTGACCGAAAATCTCTTTCTTCCAACTTTACTTATCCTAGTAAAATATCAACCCTTTCCAAAAAATTACTTCTGAAAACTTTTATAAATATTTGTCAATGTAAATAATTTGTATGACTTTTCTTATTCAAACAAGTTCATTTCATGGTTACTGCGTTAAACGTACAGATAATCAGTGCACCCCTCGATTTCAAGCCCAACCACTGCTGCCGCCAGGCTGCCTAATTAGAGCTTATCGGTACTGTGACCAAGACTCCGGGTCAGGACTTCAAACCAATAGGGGACTGAAAATCTCGCGCCCGATCTTACTTATCCAAGTAAAATATAAATACTTTCAATAACTAACAAGTGACCGACTATATCTTTCTCCCGACTCTACTTATTCAAGTAAAGTATCAATACTTTAGACAATTTGTAGGTGACCGAAAATCTCTACCTCCCAACTTTACTTATCCTACTAAAATATCAACCCTTTCCAAAAAATTATTTCTGAATACTTTTATAAATATTTGTCAATGTAAATAATTTGTATGACTTTTTTATCTAAATAAATTCATTTTATGGTTACTGCGTTAAACGTACAGATAATCAGTGCACCCCTCGATTTCAAGCCCAACCACTGCTGCCGCCAGGCTGCCTAATTAGAGCTTATCGGTACTGTGACCAAGACTCCGGGTCAGAACTTCAAACCAACAGGGGACCGAAAATCTCGCGCCCGATCTTACTTATTCAAGTAAAATATAAATACTTTCAATAACTAACAAGTGACCGACTATATCTTTCTCCCGACTTTACTTATTCAAGTAAAGTATCAGTACTTTAGACAATTTGTAGGTGACCGAAAATCTCTTTCTCCCAACTTTACTTATCCTAGTAAAATATCAACCCTTTCCAAAAAATTACTTCTGAAAACTTTTATAAATATTTGTCAATGTAAATAATTTGTATGACTTTTTTTATCTGAATAAATTCATTTCATGGTTACTGCGTTAAACGTACAGATAATCAGTGCACCCCTCGATTTCAAGCTCAACCACTGCTGCCGCCAGGCTGCCTAATTAGAGCTTATCGGTACTGTGACCAAGACTCCGGGTCAGGACTTCAAACCAATAGGGGACCGAAAATCTCGCGCCCGATCTTACTTATCCAAGTAAAATATAAATACTTTCAATAACTAACAAGTGACCGACTATATCTTTATCCCGACTTTACTTATTCAAGTAAATACTTTAGACAATTTGTAGGTGACCGAAAATCTCTTTCTCCCAACTTTACTTATCCTAGTAAAATATCAACCCTTTCCAAAAAATTACTTCTGAAAACTTTTATAAATATTTGTCAATGTAAATAATTTGTATGACTTTTTTTATCTGAATAAATTCATTTCATGGTTACTGCGTTAAACGTACAGATAATCAGTGCACCCCTCGATTTCAAGTCCAACCACTGCTGCCGCCAGGCTGCCTAATTAGAGCTTATCGGTACTGTGACCAAGACTCCGGGTCAGGACTTCAAACCAACAGGGGACCGAAAATCTCGCGCCCGATCTTACTTATCCAAGTAAAATATAAATACTTTCAATAACTAACAGATGACCGACTATATCTTTCTCCCGACTTTACTTATTCAAGTAAAGTATCAGTACTTTCGACCATTTGTAAGTGACCGAAAATCTCTTTCTTCCAACTTTACTTATCCTAGTAAAATATCAACCCTTTCCAAAAAATTACTTCTGAAAACTTTTATAAATATTTGTCAATGTAAATAATTTGTATGACTTTTCTTATTCAAACAAGTTCATTTCATGGTTACTGCGTTAAACGTACAGATAATCGGTGCACCCCTCGATTTCAAGCCCAACCACTGCTGCCGCCAGGCTGCCTAATTAGAGCTTAACGGTACTGTGACCAAGACTCCGGGTCAGGACTTCAAACCAACAGGGGACCGAAAATCTCGCGCCCGATCTTACTTATTCAAGTAAGATATAAGTATTTTCAATAACTTACAGGTGAGCGAGTATCTCTTTCTCCCGACTTTACTTATTCAAGTGAAGTATTGATACTTTCGACAATTTGTAGGCGACCGAAAATCTTTTTCTCCCAACTTTACATATCCAAGTAAAACCCTTTCCAAAAAATTACTTCTAAAAGTTTTTATTAATATTTGTCACTGTAAATAATTCGTATGACTTTTCTTATTCAAGTAAAGTATTAAATTTATTCAAAAATGTTCTACAGAGTTATTTTATTTAGTATTAAATATTTTCGAAAATGTATATTTAAATACTTTTATTTATTCTATTAATGACAAAAAAAATCTTCTTTCAATAGTTAAAACAATGAGAGTCGATTATTTATTTATATTTCTAATAATTTTGGTATGTCCTGTAATAATAAAAATATACCATAAGCCAGGTACCCAGGAAGGAATTTCTAATGGTGGAAACTGATTTAAAATATAGATGTTAATACAAGTAATTTGCGTAAAAATCAAAATTTACTAATAAAATGTTTAAATATTAAACCGAAACTTTACTTGTTAACTTGAATTCATAATAAATGCATTATTAAATATAAATCGGATTTTTTATTGTGGGATAAAGACGTATTTTTAAAAATATTTAATCAAAACTTTCAATTGATTATACAATTAAAACATATTTCCAAAAATTGTTGTTGATGTTTTTCGATCATAAAAAAGTAATTCTTGGTATGTCACACCATGAATGTCGGTCTTCAATAGCGATTACACAATCTGTGTTCAAGTATTTTATTCATTTTAAAATCAGTTATTTTTCAATTATTTTAATTGAATTAATGTAAATTATTTAAATCAGTTTCGATCAATAAAAATCAAAAAGTTGATCAAATTGTTCTCAATTTTTTTTAATTTTTGTTTAATTAAACTGATTTTTAATACTAACATTAAAAAATATTCAATTAAAAATCAAAAGTATTTAATTTACTATTAAAATATTTGAATATTAAACAGAAACTTTAAATTAATTCATACTAATTATTGTACTTGAATGTCATTGCGTAACTGTACTGAAATATTGTTTAAACAACTTGACAAAATTGACTCGCATTTTAATAAAATTTAAATAAACGTCAAACAATTACCAAAACCCTTCAACACTGGTTTCAATTTAAACAAAAAAATTAAAAAATCCCTTAAACAATTGATTCAAAATAAAAAATCCTACCTTTTAACCCCGTAGCATGTCCAGTAAGGCACTAATTAATCGCACGAGTGACTGCACTACCCCGAACCGCACCACCGAATTAATTGGGGTGGATGGCAGCGCGGACCACCGCCCCCGACCGTCCGACAGACCGGTCGATACGTGGATCGATAACAGAATGACCGTAATTTAATGACGCTGTCCAATAACTAGTCACCCCATGCTTGTGATTGGTCAACGTTGAGGTTTATGTAATTCCTTCAAGAAACGGAATTTTTTCGTTAAAACATCTGATTTTATACACTCTTAATAAACATTTTATAATAATTGTTTTAATATTGTTAGCCCATTTTACCTATTTAATGATAATAACCAAAAAATCTGAAGTACTAATCGACAAATTTTAAATAAATTTATGAGGAAATATTGAAAATAGTTATGTTTACTTTGCCAAGATGAATATGCCTTTAATGTAGAAGAATAATGATCCAAAACCCAGAGCTCAAATGGTGAAGCAGAGGTTTGTAATAAATATAATATAAAAAAAAGTTTTCGTTTAATATTTAAATTAAACACAATATATGTCAAAATATCTTTGAAATAAATTCAATCAAATAAATAGGTATTTAATAAGTCCGTAAATAATTTGAAAAAGTATTTCTAATATAAAAGGAAGTTTATTTTTTCTCTTTTAGTTTTTATTAACCTGAACTAATTATATAATATATTTTTACAGTTTGTTTAACCATAAATAAATATTTATTGCTTATTATATTATCATCATTGTTTATTTTATAATTGTACTTATATTATTAATTTCATATAATTATAATAAAACAAAAATATTCTATATTCACACCGACTCCAAAATTTTATTCAAATATTATGCAGGTAAATATAAAATTATAAAAAACTAATATTAAAAACTGCATGCGGATCCACGGGAGTCGCATTTCGATTCGGAAACCGATACGTGCCGAACGTAGTGAGCGAAAACGAGTACTCCAAAATGTGGTCTTAGACCAGAGAAAGTTTGTTTGTTGAGTGGCCACACTGTCTTAGACCCGAGAAAGTCGTTTTGCTGAATGGCCACACTGTCGTGTGTTAGTAATACTAACACATGACCATCACACATTGCGATTCCATTCCTCCCACTGTTGTTCCATACACCAGTCACTATGTTAGCGCCTATGGCTTGCTGGTAGAAGTAAGTCCAAGGGCGATAAATCTCCAGATCGAATACCAAGTGGCCTTCATCGGCAAATAATTCATCAGCAATCATTTGCGATGAACTCATCCTGTCCCTTAGGACCAATAATCTAAGACGTCTGTCTTGTGGTTCTGTGGTAGCTCTGGGTCTTCCGGAACCACTTGCTCTGCCTCTTCTGGTCTCTTAACTCCATGATTGGCAACATCGTATTACAATACTTACATGTCTGTTCAAACTAAATTTCTGCTTAATCCAGGCCCACTATTCCATCTCTATCAAACTCTCTTAATTGGCCAAAATTATTCTTTCTTCGTACTCTAGGCACCTTAAACATTTAGTACAAATTAGTAAATAAAACAAATTGTGACAAAAACTAAGTACACGCTTGTTTGAGATACCTTAAAGATATGAAGAATAAAAGACAATTGACTTCAAATTTTATGAAAATATCTGAATGTGTTCTGGGTGTGGTGTTTTTTTACAGTTACATCTGTATATGGTGAAACCACCATATTTTAAATCATTTTTCACAATTCTTCCGTTTCATTTGTAGCACTGGGCTACTAATGAAAAAATTATTATTTTTTCTTTCTTGGTTAAGAACAAACTTTTCCACATTAAATTTTCTCTTTGGACTCAACTGTAAGTAAATAATTTTAATATACTTAAGGGTATATTTTTCGTATATTTTTTTAACCATATATAATAAATTAGAGAAAATAATAAAATATATGCTTTATTAATATACTACATATACATATTATTCAACAATTTTTCAAATAAAATATTTTAAAATATAAAATTCAATGAACGTTTCACAAATATCAACTTGTTAAAATGGCATGTCCGTTAAAATTTCGATAGATACAACAAAATAAAATAGTAAAAAATATAAATTCTTTTAGTTAAATCAAAACACGGGTCATGAACCTCATTTCTCGTTATCGTCTTCATCCGAACACACAAAACTTCCGCCACCGGGTCAAACCAAACTGGACGCCCCCAAACACTCGCCCCCGTCGATTTGCCCCGACAAACTGGGCGAGTTACCCTTCGAACTTCCGTATACTTTGGTCGAATAGCCCGAATCGTTGTTCGTGTCTCTGTCCGCGTTGTCGTGATGGTTGCCGCCGTCCAACTGTTCTTTCGTGCTATCCAACACTCTCAGCTTGGCCAGGCGGGCATTCACGCTGTGATCGAAGTACTTGGGCGGCTGCGGCATCTCCTGCTCGTAATACTGCAGTCTGTACGTCTCGTTGTACCGGATGTTCGACTCCTGGATCTTGACGATCGGTTCGATATACCGCGTGTTCGAGTCGATGAGGGTGGGACTGTAGACGGCGGTGCGGGTGCGGGCGGTAGCCTCTGCCGGGATGTTTTCGTAATTGGGAGTCGGAACGAGGTTCGAGTCGCCCATCGGACCTTGGTGATGATGGAGGCGGAGCGGTTGGTCTTCGTCGTCGCTACTCTCGCTGTTGTTGCCGTTCGGGTAGGTTTGCTGCTGCTGGATTCTGGCCACCAGTTCCTTGACGCTTGGCCGCGTTTCACCTTCGGCGGGGTCCAGTTCATCCATGCTCCTACAAGAAATTAATTAATAGTCGTGCACTTATGCAGAATATTTAATAAGATATATTAATCAAATTTGTTTTAATAATCAATCTGACAACGTTTTTTCTGTTAATTATCTCATGGAAAATATTAAGTCATTTTACACTTTATTGCCACATTTGATAACAACAAAATTCCATTAAACCTTAATAATCCATTTCTCAATGACATATTCAAATTTCTACTAATAAATAACTGAATATTAAACAGATTTTGAATGGCAAAAAAACACATTCATTATAAACTCAAACCATAAATGTTGATATTGTGTGTAATTTACGACTTGAATTTATACATTTGTAAAATAATTTATGCGAATTCCGTTTTAGAATTGAAATATATACGAATGTAGGCAGGATTTTTTTAGACTACTTACGCACGAATCAATGAACTTAACCCACCCACAATTTTTTTGTCATATTTTAAAATAATATCGTACCTCGTCGTCTGCAGCGGGGCCCTCTCCATCTTGTCGAGCATCTCAAGACTCCTCGACCTGGGCAACGCGTCCTCCACCTCCCTATGAACAACCACCCGTTCCGATCTCCTGCCGTGCACACCCCTTGTCAACTTCTGCTCCAGGCCCGCCACCCTTTGTCCGAGCCGCACTTGGGCGCGTTGCAGCTCCCGCTTGTCCCTCTCCAATCTCGCTTCGAGGTGGCGGAATAGTGGGGCGCAGTAGCAGGTGTAGCCGACGCCAACCGGACCTTTACAAATGTTACCGGCCAAGTCGAGGTAATATTGTTCGCCCCGTTTTAAGGGCTCCTGGGGCAGGGAGTCGAGCCGGGGCGACGGGAAGGCTTCTGGGTCCGGGTAATAGTGGCAGCCGTAAGGGGAGAAGTGCCGCGGTTTTGAGCTGGCGTCCGTCGTATCTGTGCAACAATAAAAATTAAAAATAATTTTAAATTGACGCTATTCATAAAACGTATGTATATTTAACAATCTGAGTCTGTAAACAAAAAAAAAAATATCTGTACACAAAAAACCTTTCACCGTCATCAAATTTAGATTAATATCTTTCGATTCCATCCAACAACAGCATCTATTAACGCCTGTCCGCGCGCTATTTCTAGAAAATTTGCCGCTTTTTGTTTAGAGGACCGCTATTATTATTTTAATACGCCAGATAATAGGTTTTATTTTTAGTAGGCATTGTCGTAAACTCATTTCATCTGCATTTGATGCCCATTTATCATCACGCAAAACAAAATATTATTAATATATACGTTTTGACAATAGCGACGAAGACATTTGACTTTTGTCGGACACAAATGTTACTTAAAATTATCATTATTTACTTATTATAAATATATAAGGACTTCGATAACAACAAACGAAATTGATTGGCAATAACATCAAGAGTATGAACTATGAGTAACTTTAGTTGATAACTCAAGTGTCTTGATAATTTGAACAAAACAATTAACGCTAAATTCGATTATTCAAATTTCTGGAGGGAATCCCTAATTTTGTTCGATTTATTTTGTTGGTTACTTGTGCTAAACAGCATTTAAGTGATATTTTATAATAGCAGTAGTCAATAGATATAAAATATGATAGGTAAATCAAATTTTTGCTTTTGATTTTGAGTGATTACCACCACTTTACCACATTTTAAGAGAGAGATATGACAAGAACATTGTAATAAAAATATGATAAATATACTAAAAATAATCAAATGTAATATAAATTAGAAAATCTGATGTGTTAGCGGTGTTGTACCCTTTAATGCCAACTTTAAAGATTTAAAAATATTTTACACATTTTTTTCTCTTCTTCCACTTAATAATAACACACATATCCGATTAGTTTCGATCTCAAATTTTACCTGCGCCCAATTTGGCATCGAACCGCACTCTGCTCTTGCTCCTCTTCTTCGCCTTCGCCATACGTCTCTCCTTCTTCGCCACGCACTCGTCCAGAATCCCGAGTATCTCTCGCAACTCCTTGCGCATCGCGATGTCCCTCGCCGTCTCCATTTGCTTGTTGCGCACGCTCTTGTCGCAGCCCGCCTCCAACAGTATCCTCGTCAGCTTCCGTCGCCCCATGGCGGCCGCAATATGCAGGGCGGTGTCCCCGTTTTTGTTCTGTTCGCTGACGCGACACTGCGCCGAAATAAGGATACGCGTGACGCCCGCGTGACCGTAGCGGGCGGCCGTGTGGAGGGCGGTGTCCCCGTAGTTGTTCTGGAGGTCGGGGTCGCAACCGGCCAACAGCAATTCACGACAGCATTGGTTGTGACCGTTCTGACAGCATAGATGGAGGGCGGTGAAGCCACCAGCATTGACGGTCGTCAGTTTGGCGCCGGCGGCAGCCAGTACGCGCACCGAACGACTGTAGCCCTTCCAGGAGGCTTCGTGCAGTGCACTGTTGCCGTGCTGAAATAATAACGACTCATGAATTTTAGTAATAACAATATAGCAACATAGAATTTAGACAATTGCTTAAACATGCAAGAAATGAGGATATAAACGATACGTATTATTAGTTTTTTTTTCTACGTAACTCGAAACTGGTTTGACTGACGTCATAGGTGCCCATGCACTTTTTCGAACATATAGTAACACCACTTGTAGGTTTGAGGGAGTTTTGATTATGTTTGAGACAAAAGAACTGAATAATACCTAGATGTAAAATAATACATTTAGTGCATAAAAAAAAAAATGATGTGTTCCACAGAATGCGAAGTTAAGAGAAAATAATGCAAATTATAAAAAATGATAATAAAAGAAAACTTCAACAAGTTTTAAATATTGCTCTGAAAACAATTTTGAGGTAAGTTGATATGAGTAATATAAGTTATTTAAATATTTGTATTATATTCATTTTTTAATTTTAATTTGTTACACTTTTTAAACTATATTGTATTTATATAGGAAGCATTATTTTGTAGTCAACACTATTACTCACTTACGTGATTTCAGAGAAATTTAATCCGTTTAACTTGATTTTTCGAGTTCAAAGTACATAAAGGTCAAACTGAAAAAACAAACCTATAATGCTAAGTAAATTGAGTGCATGGTACACAAAAAAGGCAGGATGATCGGTCATGTTTTTGAACTATAGCTTTTGGAAATGGATAATTATTTTTTGGTTAAAACTGAAAAGTTTTATTTATTAACGATAATTGTCGTGTACAATCACAAAATAAATCCAATTTTCCTCCAAATTTGACATCTGGATTTCAACCTTTTGATCACGGCATAATAAATAGGTTTAAATTTTATTACCGACGCCGAATCTAATACAATTTTAAACAGTTTCGAGACTGTTCTTTCATTTTCTGAATTAATTTTCTATACTTTGTTAATATTGTTGCCACCGTCTGGAATGAAGCTAAACTATAAACTTTAATTATTTTACAAAAGCCGGTTTCGAGATTAATAATAATAATTTTTATGAAGCAAGATGATGAAATCATATTTACTCAATTAAAGCAAATTTGAGCATTTGTTTGAGCTAACCTCATAAGCTGAAAAGTCACTCTATTAATGATTGGACGTGGAATATAAAAAATGCGACATCAGTGGATGATTTTGTAAATTTCAATGTGGACCTCATTATCAGAAAACTTCCAACAAATAATAAAATTATTTAATAAAACCGAACTTGAGGAAAAATCTAATGAATGTGATATAGAAAAAAAATCTAAGGCAGATCTTCCAGAAAGGATATTTTATAAGCTTTTGAAATCATTCGATTAGGTTAGCTATAAACGATAGGATTACATTCACTTGCTTAAAGAAAGAAATTAGTTAAGTTAGTTAAGCAAAAAAACAACACCAAAATCTAAATAACGATTATTTAAAAATATATATATATATATTTTCTGTTGTATATTTGTGTATGTATCAGCTTCAAAATGGCGTTACCACCTAGTACACAAAAAATTCTATACAATCCGTTATCTCGAGCTTCGTTCAGTATCCAAAAAAAATGTGCTCAGCAAACAGGTATCGGTAAAAAAATACACTTTTTTGTGACTTTGAATATAGTAGCAATGACATTTTTATTCTCTTTTATAAAAATTTTGTTAATTTAACAAGTAAAATGTATAATTTGGATTTATTTTTTGTTAAAATATGTATTTGAATATTTTAGAAACAAAACAAAATAACACAATTAATTCTAATTGAAAAATTGATCCACAATTTTGAGTTTTAATACGGATACATTGATCAACAAAAGTAAAATTTTATTTTTAATTCCTACAATATTTCTAATAATATTGTTTTTGGATATTATTTTAATTCTACTAAGTTCATTAAATTTGGGGTTAATTTATGCGGTAGTACATCAAACAATTTGTTGTTTCATTTGTAGATATATATTATTACGCATGTTCAAACCGGAGGCGAAACTAGATCTTAGAGTAGTAATGCCATTTTGAAATTGTATATAATTGTAAATGTATATTTTAAAATCTAAGTTTTTATTTTTGAAGTGAAAACTTCCTTAGCCGCATTGGGCACTTTTTGAATAGGTGAAATCTCGTGCGTTCATGTCACCGACATGCTTATAGCAGTATACCTGTAGCTATACAGCTGACGTATAGTGCTGTGTATATCTTATAAATAAAATTGAATGGATTTAGTGAAAAGTTCATTGTGTATATACTGTGCATTGCTGAAATAATGTTAAAAATCAAATACATTGAAATATAAATAAATAAAAATGCTATCCATAAATAATATGATTGTATATTAATTGTTATTTCAATTGAATTGTATTTATATTTTGACATAATCTTGTACAGTATGATATATATTTGAATAATAAAAAACCATATAAACATGCATATAATTGTTGCTCGGAGTGTCAATAGATGTGAAAACCAGATTGATGTTGATAATTTTAATTCAAATATTATGAAATTTCAAATTTTAATACTAAAAGTTCTAAGTTTTCACTTCTATCGACAGTCTCTATAACTGCCAATTTTTATTTTTTTTTTAATTTTAGATAATTAACAATTTTTAAAATATGTCTTCATATTTTATTGACTCGAAGTAAGTTAGCGGTCTCTTGAAATTTGGATTACGGAAGTTAAAAGTTAAATATAAGATCAGATTTTAAGAATTATTACTTCATATCTTTATTTATTTGAACTCTCATTTTATAATTATAAGCAATTGTAAGCAGTTTATATAATTATTACACAATTAATAGTGTTGCGAAGTTTATCAATTTTAAAATAATATTGAGATAAAATTCAATGCCTACATAAAAATAAAAGTTTATTTCACGATCTTGATACATGTGTATTTTAAGGTGAACAGAAAAAAAATAAATGAATTTTTAATCAACAGAAGTACGATGCACCAAACTCGTCTCGCAAAATATCGAGTGCTATTTAGTCTGTTCGGTTAAAAAAATTAACACCTTCCTTAACAAACAAGTAAATTACTTCTTGAAAAACATACTATTCTTACACATTTATATTAAACCGATTAATGCCATTAATTCTGAGAACAAAACTGATCTAAATATAACGATGTCGTGTAATCAGTACAAGGAAAAACTGATGCAAATCGTGCTTTTGAATCTTGAGCCAAATGCGATCGTTAAATTATGACATTAAAAACAAAATGGTGCAATTAGAACTAAAAACAGTTTGTTTAATTTATTGTAACAGTATTTCAATTATGATTGTATAAATTTCTGCAATTTCCCGAATTTATTAATCCGTACGTCACACGTTTTCCACATTTAAACTGTTATTTACTATTTTCAGTTTCTGAAAATGTTGCAATAAATATTTAAGTTTCAATGTTCAATTTTAATAATTCAGCGATTTGTTTGACCAATTGTTTCGTCATTAGGTGAATGCGACGCATAAAACTAGAATAAATCTATGGATCTGGATGTTGATAACGCCAGTTTCCTGCTTACAATAATTACAATATAATTAATCAATTTCCTCCGACACAATTACAAATATCCTCGATCCGATGAAATCGATCCTACATGGGAACGAGTTGAAAAACCAGTCTAGAATGGTGTTGATGTTACATTTAATTGTTGATCTCTGATTATGATTAGTTACATGCACCTTGATTTACGCGGCTCGATTATTAGATCAGATGGTGAAAGAGGTTTATTCAAACTTGTTGGTAATTTGTTATAGAAGTGCATACAAAATTGTCTATCAAGTTTTATAACTATCTTAATTATGTGTAAAATTGTTTGGATAGTTTGAAACTGTTTTCGAATAGGATACATAAATATCAAAACTTCTCGGTACTTATGAAGCATTATAGGTATTTTATCGAAGTATCATAATTGTCTTAATTTTATACAAAACTGTTTCCGAATTTTAGAACTTTATACATTATACGGAGTAATTCATAAATTTTTACATTCTCTAAAGTATATTATACTTATCTAAATTATAAACAGAAGTTGCAATACTTCGTAGATTATATGTGCCATAATTTTGTAAAATTGTTTGTGAAGTTTTATAATTGTCTTAATTTGTTTATACAGAACAGTTTACAACTTTTTTCTAAACTGTATCAATCATATCTATCTATCTAAATTGTGAGCAGATCTACTTTCAAAGTTTCGAAGTATTAGTGACTTAATTTTGTATACACCTGTTTGTGAAGCCTTATTACTGCTTGCGAAGTTTCATAACTACCTTACGAATATCTTCATTTTATTATATTTTTCAAATGTTTTACGAACTTTCATAATCATCTATATTATACAGAATTACATTGTACAATTACTGATTAAAATTAAGTTAGTTGCTAACTTTCAAATCATTATTTAAAATTAAGACATTTGTGAAAATCTTCTGATGCTTCTATAAAGACACAAATTAAACGCAAGAAATGTTACTCACCAAAGCGTCCTGGCGGTCAACATCGGCGCCTTTCGCCAGCAACAGTCTCAGCACTTCTTCGTGACCGTCGGCCGCCGCCCTTTGTAGCGGCGTGCAGCCAGCGCCGTCCGCCCCGTCGACCTCCCGTGGCGCCGCCACCCCCAACAACAGGCGGAGGACGGCCGTGTGACCGGCGCTTGCGGCCAAATGCAGGGCGGAACGACCCGCCTCGTCTCGCGAGAAGCGGACGCATCGCGCGCCCGCCAAGAGGCGCGAGCAGGCGGGCACATCGCCAGCCGACGCCGCCGCACGCAGCGCCGCCGCCGTCGACGGCCCGCCGGTGCCGATGCCGCTCATGACCGGCCATTAGACATACTAGCTGAAAAAAAAAAATAGAAAAATTATTACTGAAGTCAAGTCGATTTCGGCTGGCAGATCGTCAATAGACCTTTCTTATATCTTATATATGCAAGACGGAGATTTGAAATGAATTCGAGTGCATGCAACAACTGTCTGATATTATATTTTGCCAAGGCTTCCAGTAGTTATGTAGTTAGGAAACCAGTCACTCAACCCTGCGAAATACTTTTTGAACAAGTTCAAATCTGACCAAGCTATCCAGAACAAGCGTGGAGAACTCACCAGTGAATCCTACTAACATATACCTTTAGCACGATTACTATCACTAGCGATTTCGGATGATACATCATCCAGTTATGGAAAGGAATGTACAGTAGTGCTCATTATTAGAGCAACTTCTTAAAATGTTAATTATTATAGTCATAACTAATTTATTAATGTTGTTTTATACTCTATTTTATAAACTAATATTTTATTATTTGTAGATTGCATAGGCCAATGTAAAACATGATGGTTGGACCTTTAACAAATCCGTCACAATTTTGGATTCGTGTTTGGGATTGTTATATGTTCTGTAAACGAATTGGTCCATATGCCTTCTATACGAAGAAGGAGGCCAATGCCGGAAGTATTCCCATAACATAATTTAATCACCACCCTGTTTCATTTTGGGTACAACAAACGTTTGTTGTAGTCTCGTCCCTGTAGGACATCTAACATAAGTTTCTTAAGTCTCTTTTTAAATTAAATTAAATATTCATAACTAGTAACTACCCATCGCGACTGTTCTGTGATTCATTTGACGTGATTATAAGCAAATCGAATTCTTGTCTTTACAGGTCAGTAGCTAAATAAACCCCCATCCACTTACCTTCTTCCTACAGTTCTCAAGCTAAATTTAAGGAAGTTCTACTTCCTTCAGGTTGACTTTAATTTGAGTTGACGATAAGAATAGATTTTTTTTGACATTCGAATTACCCATTTACCGACTTTTTCAATTTTTCAACTTTCTAATGATTTATTAATATTATTAATACAGAAAATGACTGACATAATTAACTGTAAATTGTTAGAAATCTCTATTTGATTCTCTCGGACTTGGTACGGCTGAATTTTAATTTTTCATACATTTGATACTGTTTGTCTACGACCCAATTTTAGTAAGTAAAAGACTTCCGGTAAATAATCGACTGATTCGTTACTGATCATTGAAATACAATAAGGCAAAAACTTACTACAAAAAACAATAAACAACACTAGAGTCAAATTGAAGTAGTATACCTCATATTTTTAATATATTTTAATACTTTTCTATAATTATGGCCACTAATGTGCGTGCCAGCTTCTCCTGCGATTGGACATCCGCTGCGGCTACAAATCTGATTCGGTAGATTTAGACATTTCACTGCCCATGTCGAAAACGAAACAGAAAATGTAAAATTGTGGATGCATCGGAGTTAGAGAGGACCGCTAGAGAAAAAAAAGCGACGTGAATGCACTTTCGATTTACCTTTCGAATATATTTATAAACGAAGGTTTCTTAAACCAACATTTTTTCTACATTTGTAGAAGACCCAGTGATGTCAGTTATTTGTGAGCAAGCCTGAAGTTTGAACCTACCATAGTAAAATGTTTTTTAGAAACATATCGACAAATAAGGTATTCCAAATGTGGAATAATAATATATCCCTATACTCAATCCATTTGACAACACCACAATTTTGTGTGTGAAGTACTTTTCTTCAGCCTAGGCAAAAAATTTTCAAGAATATAATAATATGAAAATCTTCTATATTAAAGAGGGGTAAATTTAAATTAAAAAGAAACCACGAGTACTTCTACCAAATCCGAGACTAAATGCTTATACGGAGTTACGTTGGGCGATGATGATGAGAGAATGTACAAAAAACTGTGTACAGTATACAAAAGTAATTTTGTACAATATCATAAAATTTTTAAATAAAACCCTATATAAAAATAAAATTATTTTATCTACCCTAAAGATATCACAGTGCATATTAATAATTTCTTTTTATTTTAAATAAAAACAGATTATATTCATAGATACAGATACCATTATACATTAACTTGATACAGAGGGAATCTAAAGTTAAAACAACAGTAAACGTAAATTTGGTCCATGCTGCCCAAAAACGATACTCGGATTTTACTAGATTTTTGATTTCTTCCTCAATTGCTTTTTCAACAGGCATTTTTTTTGTGCTGTCAGCCTCGTTTCCGTCACTTCTTCGGAAATAACCTGGGTGCAACTTATTTTAAACACAAGTAAATATGTTTAAATTAAAATTATATTTTTTTTAAACAAATAATAAACATAAAACCTCTTGTCATCCAAAATTAGATCATTGGTATAAATTATATTAATTTATTAGTAGACCGAGGCGCGCGCATCCAGGAAATATTGGAAAGGTCTGTAAAATGAAAATATTATATCTTATCCGTTCTCATTTACAATATATTTATTTAACTACATCTCGAATATCAATATTAGCCGTCAAAAAAATTTATTAATTTTGCGAATTGAGAATAACCAATAAATTCTTGCCTATCACGGTGCTTGGTTTATATGGGTACCCGTTTCATCATCGTTCAATTAAATTTCATTCTCAAAATGGTGGCCTTCGATTTCAAGACTTAATAATTCGCATTCCACATTTGAACTGTCATTATACAGAAAAGTGTGGACGTCCGATTTTTTCAACAGAACACTTTTAGTCACAAAATTCAAATCTGTAAATAAAGGTTGAATAAAAAAATTCTAAATAGCCTCCTATCCCGTATAAGAAAAATAATTAAATTTTGATTATGGGTATTTTGTGTGCTTCTTCAAAGAAAGTTCAAGTTGAAATCGCCCTGTGTCGATATTATTAATTTCATTATTCCAACTGAATTTTTCTGGTGTTCTTTATTCGAATTATCAGAGTTTTAATTTTACGAATTAAAACATCTGCGTTTCGGAATTAATGTCCAGAACCGCGGAAATAATAACAAACCTCAATTGAAATGCCAAAAATTCGAAAGATAATAGATTTGGCATCGGACTCTGAATAATTTCATAATTGTTTTTTCGCTATTTTTAGTGATGGTGCGTCAGGTATTTGTTTTAGAGGTTTATCTGTCCTTTGACAATCGTTTAAATCACGATCTCAGGTGAAAAATGATGATTTCATCTCCCGGGCCAAAGATTAAGACACAAACGTATATGAAACAATAAAACATCAATTTTAAAACGGAGACAAAAGGTTGATTGTGGCCAAATGCGTGTGTTTTCGTTGATTTATTGCATGGTTGTTTATTTATTTTAATGTCGTCACCTCGGAGAATAATTGGTCAAATATCAAAGTTGTCCGAAATAGAATCTTAATAACGATGTTATACTTATAAATAACGCGTGATTAGATGCATTGTTATTAACTTTTGAATTTGACACAGTTACAAATTAAAATTGTGAGTTGTTAACGTTTGAATTATGGTTTTGGCTCGACGAAACGTCTCATTTGTATGGCGTTGACATTTTTAATGTAATTCACAGAAATTCCTTCAGTATTTTGGTCCTAATTATATGAGAAAATAAGATTTATATTGTTTTTGAATGCATTATAAAGCGGCTTGTTATATAGTTTAAATGTTTGTGTATTAATCAAAAACATATGTAACATATTTCATTATAATGTTCAGTATTTATTTTAACAAAATAGTAAACATTCTAAATTGAAATTTCTTGTAGTTGAGTCAGAAAATTGTTACCTACTGCCTATAATTATAAATACATAGTGATTTACGTAAGGAAATAAAATTATGGACAGTATGTAATTAAAAAAAATCAATTTACCGATCCCTGAAACTTAATTGCCCCGAAATGTTTATGTTCTGGTATCGGACTGACTATTTAAAAATACAGTAATTAAAGCACATGCTCTAAAAATATCTTTCTATGAATAAATTTCAAAATGTGCCTATAATAATAGCTTAGTTTTTAGTAGACTGTGCATAAACAGTTATGTTGCTATAAATAATATATTAACGTTAAAATGCGACTGGAAGTATGTGTGTAACGTCGGTTTCCGTGAATCGATGATTTATCGGCCATTAAAAAAAATCCATGTTCAGAACACTCCATATATATATATATATATATATATTTGTATAAACAATATAAATAACACAAGGCAGATAATAAATGCCTTTTGAATTGGTGTGATGTTTCGGCCGTCCCATTATTCATAAAAATCAAAGAAAATCGCGAAACATTTATTACATTGTTCGCGCACGGAATTCTCAAAATAAAACCGTCCGACGGACTCTCGATTTCGTTGATTCACGCGCGCGTTTTCGTTTCTGAAATCGACCCGGTCCGTCGTCGGACCAGGTGTGCTTTTAAATGCCTAATTGCATGGACATCTCGAGTGTCATTGTGTTATTAATGGTTTTTCTCTCGTATATACTGTAATGTCTTAAAATAAAAATTGGATTTTTCTATTTCTACAGTTTTTTTATTAAAATAAAAATTAAACCCCCCCTTTTCTTTTTTTTTTTTTAAATATGCTATCGACTGTAATCCTAAGTATACAATTATTCGATAGAAGGAGAAGTATTTAAAACTGAAGGGGAGTTCGAAAAAATACAAATCCTTATTTTTAATAAGGCGGCTTTTCAATTTCTTGTATTGTTTCATTCAGGTGAACAACAGACGATGTTTTATGAGTGAGATGTCTAAACGAATCTAGAATTCTTATGGCAACTCACAACGAATTAAAACTGTTCATATTAAAGTAATAATTTCAGTAAAATTGCTGCACAATTTTCTAGGAAATTATTATTTATTATTTATTAAAATTAATTTACAGTATTGTTCGATTTAAGTAATGAGGATCAGGCAAACTACAATGATATTTTATGAACGTGGAATCGAAATCATTTTTGGCAACCCACAAGAGTTTAAAAATGTTGCTAATAATGTAGAATAATCCAATAAATTCGTAAATCCTTAAATCGTACACTGTTTCCTGTGTCAATTTACTTATCAAAACTAATTTAACACAGTCAATGTTCATTTAGAAAAATTCAATACTTTGTTTTAATATAAGCGATATGTTTCTATCTCTTACAAATTTTTCATAAAAGTAGTATGTCATCAATAAGAGGATAAAAAATATTTATAGTATTTGATAAAAATGTCACTCTTCGATTTTTTTTGCTATTGACACTAACTGTTGCTCATAATGCAGAAGAATCCAATAAAATTTACGTCGTTATACAAGAAATTGTTGAACCCTCACATCGTGAACTGTAATAATATATTTAACATAACCAATTTACACCATCAACCTTCATTCAGAAAAAAAAACAAACCTTGTTTTAATAAAAAATGCATATTTCCATTTTCTGCAATTTTGTAATCAGCAATAAGCGGATAAAAATATAATATCTGCTAAAAATTTCACTCTCTATTTTTTTATTATTAGTATACTCTTAACACCAATTGTATGTATGTATATTAACATTCGACACAAAGAAGGAAGACCAGGTGGACGACAGACGACGTTTTATGAATAAGAAATATAATAGATTTTGAATTTCTTATAGAAACCCACAAGTATTTAAAATTGGAAGAGAAAAGATACAAACAAGACCGTTTTAATAAATAATCTATTTTTCTATTTCTTGCAATCTTTTCATTCCTGCTAACAATAAATGATTGAGCAAGAAATTTAAGTGGATGAAATTTTTATAAAAATTCAAAATAAATTAAAACTCTTGCTATTAATGTAATAAATCTACTACAATCTATTTTCTTATAAAACAAACAGGTGAATCATTAAATGTTGCAGTATTTCCTAAGAAAACTTTATTATTAAAATTAATTTGCACTATTTCGACATAAAGAAAAAGGATCAGGCTAACAACAAATGATATTTTATGTGTGAGGAACCGTTCCTGAATTTGTATGGAACTCACAAAAATTTTAAAATATTAATTAATAATTCAGTAAAATGAAAGTTCTTATATAATAAATAGTGAATCCTTTAATCGTGCATTGTTTTCCGTGAATTTACATATCAAAATTAATTCAAAGTAATCAGCAATAAGTGGATAAAAAATAGTATCTACTAAAAATTACGCTCTTTGATGTTTGAAATATATTCTAGACAAAAATTGTGTGTAAATTAATTAATTAATATTCGTCACAAAATAGGAAGACCACAGACGTTTTATGAGTGAGTGAGAAATCTAATCGATTTTGAATTTCTTATGGAAATCCACAAGTATTTAAAACTGGAGGAGAAGAGATACAAACAATACTTTGCTTTAATAGATAATCTATTTTTCTATTTCTTGCAATCTTTTCATTCTTGTAAACGATAGATGATTGAGCAAAAAATTTAAATGGTTGGAATTCTTATGAAAACTCAAAATAATTTAAAACTCTTGTTGTTAATGTATTAAATCAACTAAAATCTATGTTAAAATAAGTAGACGAATCTCTAAATGTTGAAATATTTCCTAAGAAAACTTTATCGTTAAAATTAATTTACACAATTTCGATATAAAGAAATGGGGTCAGGCTAACAAGTAATATTTCATGAGCGAGAAACCGTTCTTGAATTTGTGTGACAACTCACAAAAATTTTAAAATGTTGCTATTAATACAGAATAATTCAGTAAAATGAAAGTTCTTATAGAACAAATAGTGAACCCTTTAATCGTGCACTGTTTTCCGTGAATTTACGTATCAAAATTAATTCAAAGTAATCAGCAATAAGTGTATAAAAAATAGTATCTACTAAAAATTGCGCTCTTTGATGTTTGAAATATATTCTAGACACAAATTGTGTGTATATTAATTAATATTCGTCACAAAAGAGGAAGACCACAGACGACGTTTTATGAGTGAGAAATATAATCGATTTTGAATTTCTTATGGAAATTCACAAGTATTTAAAACTGGAGGAGAAAAGATACAAACAATACTTTGCTTTAATAGATAATCTATTTTTCCATTTCTTGCAATCTTTTCATTCCTATAAACGATAGATGATTGAGCAAAAAATTTAAATGGTTGGAATTTTTATGAAAACTCAAAACAATTAAAACTCTTGCTATTAATGTAATAAATCAACTAAAATCTATGTTAAAATAAATAGTCGAATCTCTAAATGTTGCACTATTTCCTAAGAAAACTTTCTTATTAAAATTAATTTACTCTATTTCGATATAATGAAAAAGGATCAGGCTAACAAGTGATATTTCATGAGTGAGCGACCGTGTGTGACAATTCACAAAAATTTTAAAATGTTGCTATTAATACAGAATAATTTAGTAAAATGAAAGTTCTTATACAACAAATAGTGAACCCTTTAATCGTGCACTGTTTTCCGTGAATTTACGTATCAAAATTAATTCAAAGTAATCAGCAATAAGTGGATAAAAAATAGTATCTACTAAAAATTACGCTCTTTGATATTTGAAATATATTTTAGACACAAATTATATGTATATTAATTAATATTCGTCACAAAAGAGGAAGACCACAGATGACGTTTTATGAGTGAGAAATCTAATCGATTTTGAATTTCTACTGGAATCCCACAAGTATTTAAAATTTGAGGAGAAAAGATACAAGACTTTGTTGTAATAAAAACTATATTTTTCTATTTTTCGCAGTCTTTTAATGCCGGTAAACGACAGATGATTAAGTGACAGTGAGTGAATTTAAACGAATGGAATTCTTATAAAAACTCAAAATAATTTAAAACTCTTGCTATTAATGTAATAAATCCACTACATACGTTCCTATAAAATAAATAGACGAATCTCTAATGCTGCACTATTTTATAAGAAAACTTTCTTATTAGTACTAATTTGCACTATCTTGATATAAGGAACAAGAATCAGGCAAATAACAAATTATATTTTATGAGGAAGGAATCGTTTTGAAATTGTTATGACTACTCACATTAATTAATTAATTAATTAAAATTTAATGCAGAATATTCCAATACAATAAATGTTATACAACAGATGATGAACCCTTAAATCGTGCACTGTTTTGTGTAAATTTATTTATTAGAACTAATTTATATTGTCAAAGTTCATTTTTGGTAATTTATTAATTAAAAGTAATCGTATTTTTTTTAAATATACTATAGACAATACTTAACATATTTGAAAGGTTCAACACAAGGAACAAGGATTAGGCAAACCACTATCGATATTTTATGATATCAAACTGCTGATGTAATGTAATAAATTCACTAAAATCTATGCTATTACGAAATAAATCGGAAAAGTCAATGTAATATAAAAATGTACTATTTCTTGTAATTTTTTTCATTAAAAAAATTTATCAATAATAGAACAAAAAATACTATCGGAGGAAATTTTTATTTATTTGATTTTTTTAAATATGCCATCGACACTAATTGTCTAAAATTTGTAAAAATGCGGACGTATGTCGAAAAAAAAAAACCTGCATTTTTCAGTCTGTTTTAGTTCTTCAATAAATAAATGGTGTCGTTTCAGTCAGTTAACTTTCTACAGCCGTTAAGGCCTTAGACGTTTTAGCGGGTAAATGTCTGCAATTTTCATAATAAATCGATGTCGGACTACATACTATTTTAGATGGAATGCGGCGTAATTGCTATTTTACGATGGCAGGAATGAAAGAAATAATCACCGTTAAATTTTCATATACGAGGGTACGAGAGGCTTAACAGGTTCTACATGTTCACTCGCCAGATAGCAAATAGGATTTCCATGAAAAACAATCTGTGCCATTAAATCCCGATAAACAATTTCGTTTTCTTTTTATTTGTACTCCCAATAAATTTTTTCGAGGAGGTGAGAAAATCAAGCGACCGACCGTTTTCCCAAAGGAATCAATTCGGTGCTGGTGTAAAAATGCGAAAACGCGATAACGGTGCAACCCGTGAACAGTTACGGAATATCTCGCGAATGAAAAGATCAAGTTTGCGTCTGAATAGAAGCAACTAATTGTCGTAACTCACACATCGATTCACAGCAACACGTACACTCATACAACTGATTCGTTCCCGTTTTCGACGCGGGAATTTTATGTTATGGGACGCACCTCCGGAAGTCCGGACGAATTGAAGCCAATTGCGCGATTATTCATTATAATAATAGGTTAAGGTTATGTTGCGTAACAGTTTTTAGGGTTGGTGTTTTAATGAAAAAATTGGAAAACGTCAGCGAAAATTTGGGTAATTAAAAAGCGATCGGCAGTTTTGACGCCCTTGAAATTGTAAACTGCAACGGCCAGTTCCAAAAATACTCGGCGCGCGGATTATTAACGGGATATTTCCGGAGTGGCATTTATTTATCGGGGGCACGAAAAATGGAGCCGCAAAAACGTGAAAATAGCAACTTACGGTTTAATTTGTTCACGGGTTATTGTGTGCAAATTTATTCAAAATGTACTACTCTAAAACTGGACTCGTTTGTTTTTACATATCGTACTGTTAAATGATTTACTTTATTAAATTCCTACATCGGTTATGTTGATTTAAAATAGTAATAACAAATTTTTATTAATTTTATGGTCAAATGGAGTAACAGAAGTTGATTTATGTGAGCCAAGGCGACAAAAATTACGTAAAATTTTGTTTAATTTCCATAACAAAACGTTGAATCAATTAATATTTCATAAGTGGGCGATTTTGAAAAGTAACGCGCACGTGGATTGAAAATTTCTTGAACAACATGTTCCGACATATGTTTTGAAGATGACTTCTACGCTTAACAGGTTTCATATTCATTTAATTGATGTCAGAGTTAATTTACACTGTCATTGTTCGACAGAAGGAAAAGTGGATCAGGCAAACAGCAGATGATGGTTTATGAGTGAGAAATCTAAACCGTTTTGGAATTCTTTTGACAAGCCACAAGTGTTTTAACATTTAAAAATGCTGTTGTGTTAACAAGGTTTAGATAATTTTAATAAAACGTTGTTATACAGTTTTTATTAATGTGTGAATCTTAACCATTAATGATGATCGACACGAGAAAAGTCGATCAGGCGTACAATAGATGATGTTTAATGGATGAGAAATCTGAACTACTTTTGAATTATTTTGGCAAGTCGTAAAATATATTAAACAGTGGTTTTTAATGTAGAATAATGCCGTAAAACATGATGTTACACAATAATTTAGTGAATCTTGAAACCTTATCCTGTTTTCCGAGGCAATTTACTTGTAAAAATTAAGATTGTCATTATTCGACAGAAGAAAAAGTGGATCTGGGAGAGAACAGATGATATTTTATGACTGAAAATTCTAAACCTATTCGAATTATTTTCTAGACTCGCAGGAGTTATTAAAGAATTTACAAATGTTGCAGTTAATGTACAATAATCCAATAAAATATATGTTATTATCAATAAATATGTGTGTCTTTAAATTGTGCATTATTTTCTGAGACAACTTACTTATCAGAATTAATTTAGTGTTCAACACAGGGAAAGAGGTGAACAATAGAATACATAAGAAACTTATAACTTATAACTAAATGATTATGGATTGTGGAATTTTAAAATATTGTTTTTAAGGGAGAATAATCCAGTAATATTGCTACATAATAAATTAGTAAATCTTTTAATCTTGCACTGTTTTCTATACCAAATGAGATGATGATATTTTATGGGTAACAAATATAAACCATTTCAAAATTACTTTAGTAAGTCACAACACTGGATCATAGGAGGAAAGATCAAGCAAATAAAAAATTATGTTTTATGAATAAGAAATCCTTCCTGTTTTAATTTTTTTGGTAATTCCCAAGAATTATTAAAGAATTTAAAAATGTTGCTTTTAAGGGAGAACAATCCAGTAAAATTGCTACATAATAAATTAGTAAATCTTTTAATCTTGATGATATTTTATGGGTAACAAATATAAACCATTTCAAAATTACTTTAGTAAGTCACAACACTGGATCATAGAAGGAAAGATCACGCAAATAAAAAATTATGTTTTATGAATAATAAATCCTTCCCGTTTTAATTTTTTTGGTAATTCCCAAGAGTTATTAAAGAATTTAAAAATGTTGCTTTTAAGGGAGAACAATCCAGTAAAATTGATACATAATAAATTAGTAAATCTTTTAATCTTGCACTGTTTTCTGTACCAAATGAGATGATGATATTTTATGGGTAACAAATATAAACCATTTCAAAATTACTTTAGTAAGTCACAACACTGGATCATAGAAGGAAAGATCAAGTAATTAAAAAATTATGTTTTATGAATAAGAAATCCTTTCCGTTTTAATTTTTTTGGTAATTCCCAAGAGTGATTAAAGAATTTCAAAATGTTGCTTTTAAGGGAGAATAATCCAGTAAAATTGCTACATAATAAATTAGTAAATCTTTTAATCTTACACTGTTTTCTGTAGCAAATGAGATGATATTTTATGGGTAACAAATATAAATCATTTCAAAATTATTTTGGTAAGTCACAACACTAGATCATAGAAGAAAAAATCAAGCAATTAAAAAATTATGTTTTATGAGTAAGATTTCCTTCACGTTTTAATTATTTTGGTAAATCCCAAGAGTTATTAAAGAATTTAAAAATGTTACTTTTAAGGGAGAATAATTCAGTAAAAGTGATACATAATAAATTAGTAAATCTTTTAATCTTGCACTGTTTTCTATAGCAAATGAGATGATGATATTTTATGGGTAACAAATATAAACCATTTTGAAATTATAGTCATAGTTAACAGAAATAAGTTCCACTGTCAATTTTCGAAATTATCAAAAAGAATCAATCAAATAAGAGACAATATTTATTACTGAAAAAATATTGGAATTATTTTGGTAAGTAGCAGGAGTTATTAAAGAATTTAAAATTTTTGATGTAGAAGCCTGTAAAAATATGCGCGCTCAAAAAAATGTGTATATTTTGAAAAAAGGATCAGGTAAATAACAAATAATACTTTATGAGTGAGAAATCCAAACCATTTTAATTTTAGTATTATTTCGATAACTCAAAAGAATGTTAATGTAAAAAAATCGAGTAAAATTGTTTACTGTTATATAATAAATTGGTCTTTAAATCTTGCATATTTTTTGTGACAATATTCTTTTAAAAACATTGTGAAAAAGCAGTAACAAATGTTAAACGGCGGTTTTGAACTTGACGTCTCGTTCTATTTCCGCGCATGATAATACAATAAACTATGCTCGATTTCACTCCATGTTTATTGAAGTATTGATGTTGCGATCTGGTTTATTGTTTGTGTTTATTGTCCTGATAAATTACCTATAATTTGTTGTTGTTTTATTAGCAATTGCACAGTTTCTCTTTGACTCACTATTTGTCTTGTGTTTGTTAAAATTGTTCAGGAGAGAAAACACGTTTGCGAACTTCAGTTTTTAGAAACAATTCGCGCTATTATTACAATTACAATCACACACACAGTCCTTTTGTATTCCGGGGAACGGCCTCAACGCATTCTTGCGCGTTCCTAAATCATGGCGATCGTTTGAAATCGATACTATTGAGAAAAAAAAAACCCGTCAGGTTAAAAACGATGATAAATCATATGCGATTTTACGCGTAGACGAGTTATTTTAAAATTCGTGTCAGTCGTTTCTCAATGCGACAATGAACCACTTCGGTCTGAAAATTTGACGCACACGTTGTTACTAAAATGTTAAATGTTAAAACAGCAAGTAAACGAACACGATTAATCACTCATAATATTTTGAGTGGTGCGATGTAAATGGAACATAAATAAAAATATAAACGGTTTACTACGCTGTTTAATGTAATCCGGCTAGGAGAAAAAATCAAGTTAAGTGCAATATTGGCAGCTTGCTTAATTGAATGATAAAAACGTAACGTACCAGTGCAATTTTCCGATTATCGATTTTATTTTCGGCTCTCGTAAATTATTGACACGTTCCCTCAAGGTTTTCACTCTTTCTTCGTTGCGTGAGGCGGATTTCCAAAATTAAAAACAAACTGTTTATTTCCCCTTCAACGATTTATTTTGCAAACGATAATTGTAATTTTACAGATGCAACAATCTGGATGTTTTTTTTCGTTTAAACAAGTTGTAATGTAATTAACAACCGTGTTAATTATGTTAATCCCGGCTCAGATATGATAGGAATGACTTAACTACCGTTTACAGTTAATAAATAAAGCGGATCGAGGTTTGTATAAGATGTAAAATGGCCATTAAACTAGCATCAACAACATCTCAACTATGTGGAATCGGATCGCTGGTTTCCTCTTAATATTTTTTCAGCGTTGCTTCATTATTATTCAAATTGGAGCGGAGAGGATGTGTGTTTTTCTTCCCATATAATTATTAGCACACAATCGAAATTCCTCTCTGGGCCTAATTTTAAACTGTCCAGAAAGATCAATCTTAATTTTACACACTTTAATGGTAACATATCCCAATCCAATCTAACCTACTGTTCCATATTATCGATTAATATTGTATGATGGAAATTTTTACATTGACATCTGCACAACGACAAAATAAACTCAAGAATTCAATATCCGAAACGAACGGCAAGTAAAAGTGGAACACCTCGTATATCGCGTTTTAATTTTTCGTCGTTTTACCTTTTGTTAAGCTGCCCACACATAACAATGTCGGTCATAAATTATGCATGTAACATAAAACGCATTTTTACCTGAATTAATTTTATCGCTTTTCCGAACAGAAAAGTACAACGACATTTAAATGTACGAAAACCTTGCTAGCACAAACTTGACACAGTTAATTTAAAAACAGATGAACAAATTTGATGGTTGCGACGTATTAAATTAATATTTAGGATGTCCTGAGGCAAAATGTCGTTATAATGAAACAAATCGAAGACGTTATAACTAACTAATAAATTGTGTTTGGAGAAAGGCAAAAAAACTTAATGTGATTCTAGCTCAGTTTTATTATAATCGTCCCGTTCAAATAAGCAGAAATCAATTTAATTGTACAGTTAGTCAATTTGTATTTATTGCATTCTGTGATTTCATCAAAACAAATTAAACAAACAATTAATATTGTCTATTTAACGTTGTACATATGCAAATGAAATAAAACCAAAATACTTTCATACAAAGCAAAAATGAATGAAGGACCGTAACTTAAGGGCACGAATTTCGTTACACAACTATTGAAAATTCATGAAATATTTCGCACATCGTCGAATTCAGATGGGTTCCAAAGTGGAACGCGCGGGAAAAAAGTGTTACGCCGCCGAACCGTGATGGACAAAAAGGCGATTTCACAACGTCCACATCGGACAATCGATCCCCGAGCGTTGACGGATCTGCGATCGAACCGTGAACCTCAAAGAGCAACAACCACAACACGTACCTGTCCATCACATTCCGCGCATTCCTGTCTTGGTCGATTCGCCGCGTCTCTCCACCGAACACGGTCACATAATTCCCCTGCGTTAATCCTGTTGGTTCCCGAACCTGGATTGGGCACAGGCCGATGGATCGCTGGTAAACAACGCGGCACAACAATGGCACACACCGGACGACCGTGAAGAGCACAATCGCACCAGTTCCAAAGGACCTCCGGGTTCCCGAATTTAGATCCGATCCTCAATCAGCGGCACTCGAATATACGACACGAAGGGCGAGGAAGCGGATGCCAAACACAGCAATAATAAAACACAGACACAGGTAAGAATGTGGTAAAAGGTGCGTCGCGGGTCGCGCTCACGTTTGTACTGAGCGCTGGTGAGAGTGAGTGGTTCTGGTCGGATGTGGCGGCGGCGTTCTATTTTTAGTGCGACGAGGAAAAGCCCCGAACGTATGCTAAACGCGGAACGCGCTTTGTTTCGCGATTCATCACCTGCGAGACCAACCACCGATCTCTCTTCCAAATGGAACCAAAGCATCGCGATCAATCAATGATTCGAGTTTGTGGGTTCTTTTGTTTGGTACTATTATTTTGGAATTTCTAACTAATTCGCAAGATATCTGTGTCAGTTTCAAACACTGGAGGAACCAAGAGGTTTGTGTGCGCATTAATTGCTTAATATTTGGTGAAACCATCAAATGTTTTGTTGTGGGTACTTTTTATTTGTTGACTGTGATTTACTGACCAATTTACCAGGTTATGATGTGTTGTATTTGGAACTTTTTGAACCATGAAATTCATTTATTGCTAGTTTATGTATATAAAACGCAGGTGTATGTTACTAACAAATGACTCAAAATTTACATTACTACTGAAAAAGCACTACAAAAACTTATCATTAGTCATACAAAATTGGAACTGAGAATGAAAACTTTTAATTTTTTTTTTAAATAAATTTTTGATTTGAAAAAGTAAAAATTCCACTTGTTACATCACACAATCGAAATTTCAGTGCTGGGAGAATTTATGGGTCGTTAAATTGGTTGAAAATAAATCTGGATTGTTTTTTCATTTAGCTACACGTCAGATTATTGACCCCCATCGATTTTATAATCGCCATAAATTTATTCATTATCGAATTAACTTTATTTACAAACAATAAAACTTGCTCCGTAACGATCTTTTTATAGAAAAGTTTCTCTATACTCACCAAATGAACACTTTATTTTTATCTATTCTACATTCCCCAAAACCAATATGAAAACTGTTTTAATACTTAAAAACTATTTATTTATAAAAATAAAATACAAATATAACGTATTTACACAACCCGAAAATAATATAACTTATTTTCCAAAAAGACTGGTTTTATTTTTGTACTTAAACATACATGTCATATGTTAAAAAACATTAAAAACTTAATGGGCGGACACGCTGACTTGCCACACCCTGATGGTGTTGTCGGAATATCCAGCGAACAAAGTTTGTCCATCAGTGGACCAAGCCAAAGACAAACATTGAGGAGGCTCAGCCTTGCTGTTCTGAGAGACAACTTCTGGTTTCAATTCTTCAACCATTTCCTTGCTTTCCAAGTCCCAGATTTTGATTGATGGTCCGAAGGCGGCACACAACCAATACCTGAAAAATAAAAACAATTTTGTTAGTATAAATGTTCTCGATGTAAGATGGAAAATAAGGTTTTCGTGTCGGATTCAGTCCCATATCCGCTAACCTCTCACAGATGTCAAGTGGTTAAAGAGTTTTTCATCACATAAACATCCAAGAACGTTAATAAAATTTTGAGTAATAAATATTTACCTGTTGGGAGAGAAGCACAAGGCGGTGATGATATCGTTGTGGTCCAACGTGTGCAGATGTTTGCCATCATTCAAGTCCCACAACATAGCTTTGCAGTCTTTGCCACCGCTAGCGCACAAGCTACCATCAGGAGACACAGTCACTGTGTTCAGGTAGCCAGTGTGGCCGGAATGGTTGATCTTTAGTCTGCAGTTGGTCAGGTTCCATACCTTCACCATGCGGTCCCAGCCGGCCGATACAATAATCGGATTGGCGTGGTTTGGCGAGAATCTCACACATGAAACCTTTTGAAAAGACACACAATCAATAAAAACTCATAAATTAAGATAACACAATAATGAAGTGTTTTAATTCAGATTGAGGAACGCAGTTTGGCAATACACGGCGTCCACACCCAAGAACTAAATTTGATCTCCTTCCATGCAACAACCAGCCAGGTCATGAATTAAACCGTTGACGGGTGCTTTTAAGGAAGGTAAATGTATAAACATTATATAATCTTACCCAGTCAGAGTGTCCATCATCCTGGATGGTGTACTTGCACTCGGCCAAGGTGTTCCACAGTTTGATAGTCTTGTCTCTTGATCCTGAGACGATTTGACGGTTGTCAACCGAAAAAGCGACGCTCAACACATCCTAAACCACAACAAGAAATCTCTATTACAAACAAGAAGCGAAAAATTGTATTATTTATGATATATTACTAAAAATATTGTGTTTAACTAAGAAAACTGTTCTAAATCAGATTGAGGAATGTAATTTTAATATAATCGCATCCGCACCCAGAGATAGATATATTCTTCTTCCTTTTGACAACCAGTAAGGTCACAGGGAACCACAACGGGTGCTTTTTAAGGAAGGACCCAACTTACTGATACTTACTTCACAGTGCCCCACGATAGTTTAACCAAGCGCGTTCTTCTGTCGTCGCAGAAGTCGGAACAATAATAAAAACAAAAAATCTTCTAGCTGTTTTAAACCGGGGAGATTAATCTTAACAACTAACTGACAATTATGACTAAATAGTCAAACCTTTGTGTGGTCCTCGAAGCGTCTGGTGGTTTTGCCGGCGGCCAAATCCCAGAGACGGAGAGTCTTGTCCCAGGAACCGGACAGGGCGTAGTTACCATCGCTGCTCAAAACCACGTCGCTGATGAAGTGAGAGTGGCCATACAAACGTTTTTGCGGTACGCCGTATTGTGTCTCGTCACGTGTCAACTTCCACACAATCAAGGTCTTGTCTGAAATAAAAAATATGGTTATTATATAACAATTTTGTACCTTTTTAATAAAAGGGAGAAACAATACAAGAAGATGGATGCAAAATCATAAAGATTAAATCGGATTAGAAAATCAGTATATAACCTTGATGTCGTCCATTTTTGTTTTTATTTTTTTTAAACTCACCTCTGGATGAAGACAAGATCATGTCAGGGTATTTGGGATTGGTGGCAATTTGGGTGACCCAGCCATTGTGCCCCAAAAGGGTGCCTTTCAACTGCAAAGTTTCAGACATGGTTGATTCGAACTTGGAAACGATCCGTTCACGTCAAGTTCCACGATGAGAAAGAAAGCGGAAACGACTAACCCAACAACGAAAGCTCGGCCCTCTGAAAGCCGCGCTGTAAACTAAAAGCGGACATTTTAAATTTAAACTAATTGGAAATATTTATTGGTACTTTTTAACTCCTAAACATGTATAATGGTTTTATATTGTTTGCCGGTTGATTTAAATTAAATTTTTTTAATACTAAAAATAATTAGACGAAATATCTTTAAAAAACCATGCGTGTGTAAGCGCCATCTGTTTTTTAATAAGTCAACATAGAATAATAGAGAAACATGCAGATGTTAAAAGTAAGGTTATAAAACAATGTGTTCTTTTAAAAATATTTTATGGATATTCACCTAGAAAAGTATATTTTTAAGTGGGAAAATTCAATTTTAATAAAATAGACAAACTAAACTGATCATATCAGTTCACAGGTAAAACAAATGCTGCTACTATTTACATGTATTTAACACTGAAATTAATTGAAACGATATTGTTCATAGTTTTGACGAAAAAAAAAATAATGTAAATAAAAATCAGAATTTTAAAAGATAATTGTGTTTTTTAGTTTAAGCCCTCATTGAAATATCTCCAAAGTCATATATCTGAAAATTAAAATACATTGAGGCGCACATTTATATGTAAAACTGTATTTCTGTATAAGTTTATTTCTCAAGTGCACAGAAAAGATATAGAAACATTTCAAAAGGTGAAAAAAGAAATATAGATAATAGAACAATTAAAAATTCTACATTTGTTTATTTTGTTCTATAACTTAAATAAATCCAATACTAAATTTTTTCCGAATATTATGTACAGGGATGGAAAAAAGTATGGATTATTTATTTATTTAATATGTTTTCCTAATCCACTGTAAATTTGGATAAATCTAACTTACTACAAGATCGGTCTATTAATCACAATGATCATTATATTTACAGGTTTTTACTTTTTTTTTTAATTTGGAATATTTTGTTTGGAATATATATATTGTTACATATATTTATAAAAAATTAACAATAACTCAAATACTTCAACATTTTGTGGCGTAACCTTTGGCTTCCATTTCTGATAGGCATTTTTTCAGTATGGAATCTACCAGTCTCTGCGAAGTATCAACAGAAATTTGTTGACACTGCTCCTGTCTGCTTTGAAGTTCTTGATTACTTTTGTGTTCTATTGCAACGGTCCCAAAAATTTAGATCGGGGAACTGAGGCAGCCATTCAAACAGTCAAGTTTTTCATTATAATTTTAGACATGTGTTTGGGATCGTTGTCTTATTGAAATATCCAACGAAACGGGATCTCTTCCTCAGCAAATGAAAATATGATGTTTTCAAGTATGTCTCCATTTTACCCTCCACTTGAATCAATCAACTTTGGATCGAGAAAAGCGTCCTCAAAGAATAATGCTTCCGCCACCATGTTTAATCGCGGGAAATCGGTATTTAAGATGGTATCGTTGACCGTCTCACAAATGATCCAAAGAAAATAAATTTACTTTTGTAACACCTATTTTGCCTGAGTCCATGACATGTTGGCTTTGGAAATATCAGACGGGACTGTTTTTCTTTGATAGCAGTGTTTTTTTAATTGCAATTCGGCCATGTAGTCCTGCATTAATAAGGCGATTTTCCACTGTTCTGATACTAACATCTAGTTTAAATTGTGTTGAAATTTCCTCCATGATTTGTCTTGATGTTTTGCGAGGATCTTTGAGGGAGAGTCTTTTTGCATTTTTGTCTATCTTGGGAGTGGTTTTTGTGGATGTCCAATTCGTCGAATTTCAACACCACCCTGAATGCGGAATTCACACAAAATCTTTGAAACAGCAATACAAGTAATATTTAATGTTTTAGTCACGTCACGTTACGTTCAGCGACTTTCACCACTCTTTTTCTAAATTGAAGAGAAGAGTAAATAAAATAATAAAAATGGTAAGAATTTAAGTACAATTGACAGCAAATAAAATAATATTCAATACATTTTTCCAAGAAACGTATCCGATAAGACCTAAACAAAAAACGATGAACGGCATTATTTGTATACGAGAGAAAAACAGAAACTAGCGAACATTATTACAACAGATATGAAAAATCCGACATGATAAAAATCCAATTTTTAAAAATATTTCATGCTTTTTCTACCACTGTACATTCAATGAGTCAGTAAGTGGCGTATGGGTGTTCTGTTCATATGACTATAGCTATTTCAGCTCTCACTGAAATAAGCAGAACTGTGTTAAGAACTTCTTGAATACTAGATGATATTAAACCTTGCTTTTCAATATTTTATCACCGTTTTACGGCATTACAGAAAATATGATGGTGGAAACAATTACGACACGACATTGCCGATTGGAATTACTGCTCAAAGTACAATCCAGTCGGAATTTTCAAAAAATTTAAAATTAGTTGAATACAAATATAATACCGGAAAAAGTAAATTAAAATTTTTAACTTCATTACGTTTATAGATAGAGGTATATACAGAAATAACAAATGATTTTCATTTATTTTATTTAAACTGTGGCGGATGAATTGAAGGATATTTGCATTTTCAAAGCTTAGTCTACATATGTCGCCAATATGTACAATATGTCCCATTTGAAAGCAGGTTACCCTCATAAAATTGGAATATTTTGTCCGATTTTGACAAACTTTTGCACACCATGAAATATATACTTACAGTTATATTTTCACAATTGAAAAAAATTGGGGATACCCTCACTTAAAGGATTGACGATTTGGCTATACTTTATCCGTTGACAGGCAAACTTGACGTGTTTTTGGATTTGGTCGAAAGTTCTTTCCCGACTTAATAATAAGTAATATCTCGAGGTACGTTTTGGATGGGCCACCTTGAATATCTTAAATCATTACGTGGGAAAAAGCTTGTTTTATATTTGGTATCTAACATGATTGATATAGAAGCAATGCGTAAACACCACGTCGGAAAGCCTTTTTTATATAATCGAGCAATGCCATAAAATGTATGAAATAACTGAGTCCAACCTTCAGTAGGTGCCAATAAGTCTTTAAAAATTGGGATCAAAAAATACTGATCAAAATGAATATTTTTACTATTGAAATATTTTTCTGGGATTCTTAATAATGGAAATTCAGAAAATGGAAAATTAAACGTGAAAAATCATTCTTTTCATTTATTTATAATCATCGAACTACTATACTTTTTTTTGGAAAAGATTTTCACCGACTAAAAACCCCTTTTCGTAGAATCGGTTCATAATAGCCCCAACCTACAAGGACGCAGCTAAGAGAGAAGGTCTCTTACACCTGTCCGGGAAGTTCCGGGGACGGTAGTTTACCAATCTTGAAATTTCGGGATTGGGATAAGTAAACTACTACACAACACCCATAAACTACTATACCTATACAGTCTTAACTAAAAGTACTGCTTTTACCGACTAATATCCATCTGACTTAACGTATTGTAATTAACATAATTGTTACTTTTTCGTGGATATTTCAAATACTAACTTAAAAAGAAACTACCGAAAATTTTAGTCTACAATTCTTTTTCCATACAATACGTGTGAAATTTCTCAAAACTTGTAAGATAATGTATTAACTATTTCAAGTTAAATCATTTGACTTGAATTATTTTACGACATACTGGCGCCATCTAGAAGAAATTTTGCACCAAGATAAGTAATTTGTATATTACAGGTGTCTGTTATTTGTAAAAGACAATTTATTAATGGTTTGCGTTATAACATATAGAGGTGTTCTTTTCACAACAGTTTTCATAAATGAGGAATAGAATAAAAAGAACATATTCTGCATTTACAATCAAGGCTAATACATTTGTATATCAGATGGAGCTTGCATCACTGATTGGACGTTTCATCATTTAAACTACTTTTTTTATAATTTAATTTAAATTCTTCAATTAAACACTGTGTAACATTGTTATTTTTGTTCAAAAAATTGTAATCTGCAGATTATAATATAATACAAAATAAATAAAAAATTTCAAATAGGTGTCATTAAGTTATTTCTAAAAATGGTTGAAACAAGAAATGGTTTAGAATATTTGTTTAGCCATGAGTAAGGGACATGAAAAGATTTACTTACAAAACATTAATCCTGATATAGACAATGTTGAATACTGGGTGTAAAATGTTAACAAGGTAAGGAAAAGTTGAAATTGCAGAGAAACATAGGGACATCATTAAAACACCCAAAATTATATGTTTTAAAATACTAAATGTAGAAATTTTCTAATTTATTATTTAATTTATTAATATTTTTATAACATTTCAAACACAATCTTTTATATTTTTGATTTAAGTAAAATTTGAAAAATATATAATTTTTATTATAGTGGAATATCGTTTAAAATTTATAAAATATAAATTATATTAATAATATTAAATTTCAGTGGGAAGAACGAAATATTGTACTCCGGAAATCTCAAAATTACCAACGTTTCTAAAAGCTTAAGATGCTCCCGAAAAATAGTTTACAATGTTATTAATAAATATGAAACAACACATATATTTGAAAATACAACAAGAAAACGTCATAACAAAAAAAAAACAACTTCTTTTACAAATAAATTTGAAGAACAAGTAAACGAAATCCTTTCTTCTCTACTAAGCAAATAAAATTTGAATTAATTGAGTCATGTAATATGAATTTGTCTAGTAGCGCAATCAGACATTGACTGAACGAACAAAACTATTTCGTATTTCAATGAAGTAACCATACTGAAGTTTGTACGAACATATATTATGTTCTTGTTAAGAGTACTTTGCAGTGATGAATCTAAGATCAGATGGTAAACAATATCTTCGTCGTCCTTCAAATAAAAGTTTGAATCCCATATATACTAAAAAAACTTTTGAAACACGGTGAAGGAAACGTTATGGTTTGGAGTTTCTTTTCTTGGCATTGTATAGTACCATTACAGAGAATTATTGTTAACATGAGTCGTTTCATGTATAGAGATACAATGGAATCATTTGTCATGATAATGATCCAAAGCATGCGCCCAAAGTTGTTGAAAATTTGTTAAAAAATAATCATATTCTTCGTTTAGTTCGCGTATAGGTCTGTCTAGATCTAAATCCAAATGAAAATTTATGGATGGACGTTAAGTCTTGATTAAAACTCCAAAACTATCAAATTAAGATGAATTAGGGTTATTAATTGAAGTCCCGGTACTTAAATTCAAACGATTGTTGTTGATATCTATTCCTTGCGGTTTACTGGCGATTGTAACAAACCCTACCAAATATTAACAAATTTTTAAAGTTATGTATAAACTAAGTAAAAATATGTGCTATGTTTCTGACACCCCCACGTTCCTTATTTATTTTGTTTAAGATTTAATTTTAATTTAATAATATTTTAATTGTACATTTCAGGAGAAAAATAAAAAAAAAAACAAATTATGTTATACATAGTAGTATTGATTTAGATAAAATATTAATATTCACTTGAACATTAGGAATAAATTTACTGTTTTAGTTAACACTATTATTAAAATAAACAAATAAATAAATTGCTTTTGGGATTAAAAAATTTAAATTCGATTCGGAATCAATCCGCAAGACTATTTTCACAAGTGACACTAATAATTCGCATCATTATCCATTTTTTTTCGGCCGTTTCAGTTCTCGTTCGATTGTGTCTCGGATCCGATCCATTCAATTTTTTTCTCTCGGCCTTACAATAGAAACCGTGGACGGTAATTAGCACCAATTATGAACGATAGAAATTCGGGCGAGACGACAAAAAAAAATGTAAGAATCGGGACCGCAACACCTGAGACGACAATGCCGATAAGAAATTCGCACGATCCATCCTCGATTTTATGGATTAGCGGTTTCGCAAACGTCCGAAAAATTGTGACCCCCATAATTTTTATTCGGATCGCGAATCGCTTTCCTATGCACATCTTTGTCGGGCGCCGAAAACCCGAGGGCTTCCTGCCCGGAATTTAATGGGGATCATTTCGTTCGGTACCCCGCGCAAATTACATACAATAAAATAATTGAATAATTTACATACTTCATTACGGGAATTACGACGATGGGCTGACGCCTCCTTCGTGCGGACACGCGGCCTTGGACGGAAACAATTACCCGAACCCGATGCAAATTTTTTGGTGTTTTTTTAACCTTCCCCCTCTCGATACTCCGCCTCTCAATTACCGCAGGACGGATTCCAAAAATTAATACAATTTTTTTTTTAAGTTTTCACTTGACCCAGAAATGGACAAAGGCGATTTTTTTCGACAAAATCATCAGACTCCTTGATGACATGAAAAGAATCGACACGAGCCATTAATTATTGTGAATTGAGAATCTGGGATCATTGTTGAATCCGTCAACCGCTCCGATTATATGGTAATGTCTTTTGAGAAATAATTGTGACGTGAATTTGTTCTTGATAGCCACAAAAATTATAATTGCCAGTGAAAGTTGGACGTTTCGTAAATGGGCATTATTTCAAATAATTTTGGTTGATTGCGGCTAAATCTGTCAGGATTTTGATTAATTGGAATTTTTTTTATTGAAATGTGGCACGAGAAACATATTATAGATATTTATTTTAATTTCCCTGTTAAAATACGTGTACGCCTTTAATATCTCTTTTTATTTATAATTTATTACTCGAAAACGTTTCTTGCTTCAATGTTTATCGATAATTGATTACTTAAATTAATATTGTTTTATTTAAATACATTCAATTATTTTTTTTTTTTTGTTACTTTCCTATAACTACAGTTACATTTTTTGTAATCAAGGAGGATATCTTGAAAAGTAAAACAATTTTTTTAATATAAATAGTTTTATTGTGATGTTCTTATATGATTCGATTACATCTAATAAACATTAAGAAAATATAACTATTTACACGATTCAGTATACAATATAATTTAAATAAAATTCGACTAATCTAAATAAATAACATTAAATAAATAATAATATTAAACTATCTATCTATTATTGTCGTTTTTTGTTGCCTTGATGAATTTTCGAGGTGTTATTATATTGTCTGACTTGGCTACATCCAAAATAATATTTTAAAAACTATAACACTTAAAATCTAGTCATTAAATAATATTACAGACACATTTTTACATAATTTATCATAATAAATTCTAATGACTCAATTATATCCTTTTTTAAAAAAAAGCTTACTGTAAAATTAATTTAAGAACCGTCTAATTCAAATATTGAAAAACATTAATCGCAACTTCCACACCACAGTGGGAAATCCTCAACTAATTGAATTAAGGGTAGAAATTCTGCAGAGCATCGCCGTATAAAGAATTATACGAATCCCTGAGCACAAAAATATCCTCCGGCTTTCCGTTAAATACGTATTGTCCAGGCAACCTGTGAATATTCGAATCAGGAATTGGTTTTTTGGTCGGTTTCGGCGGCAGCTCCGTGGGTGCGGGGAAGGTATCCATCGCCCCCGTCCACTGGTAGATCCCGTTCGGCTTCCCGTTCGATATAAAACTGACCGGCACGTTCACGAACTGGCTCATTGGGTTTTGGGGCGGCTGCGACATGTACCCCAATCCCGGATAGTACATGTACGGCTGTGGGGGTAGTCGTATGTAATAGATCGGTGAGTTATATTGGGGACGGGGCTTGGGACGTCTTCGTCCCGGCAACGTTCTGCCCAGGTCGTTTTCTTCCAGGCCCAATATGTAATCGGAGTCGTAGTTGTTGTAGTCGACCATTTCCGGTTGGATGTAGTCGAAGAAGGGTAAGTTTTTGGCTTTCCTGTCGGACGTTTCGACCGGGGCCGAAGACGCCAATGTCAGGACGAAGAGGAGTAACAATGGCTGGTACAACTTCATCTGCAATAAAACGTCACGTTTATTAATCAAATTCAAGGTTATTAATTTGAAAAAAATTGTTAATTAGATTGTGGTCGTATTTTTATTACAAATCATGCCGGTTGTATTGTGCTACAGAAGGTGATCGATATCTTGTAATTAGATTTTAGGCGCCGTATTTTCCGTGTCGGTTTTGTTGATGGGCGTTTTCACGGGTGGTCCACGCACATCAACGTTCCGACAAATTAGAGTTTTAGCATATGTAAATTGATTAATTGGACTAGAAATTTCGATTCAAATTCCAACCAAAAACTGGTAATTCAGTGAAATTTTATAAATGAAATTGTTTACCTTTTAACTCTTTTACATATTTTAAATTTTTGCACACAACTAAAGATATTTGTAAAAGTATTTAAGTTTTTTATATACATTTAAAACATATGTGAAATATTCTTAACAATTTTAATTGAAAAAACATTTATAATTTTTCCTAAACGATTTCGTATATAATTCAGAGAACTGTGGGACTTCCCCAAGCAATTTTGTTTAAAATCCACAACAGATGTGACAATTCCTAAGCAATTTTATATAAGATTAAGGTAAAAAATTAAATTAATTAATTTTTAAATTTGCTAAGCTGTTTTGCACATAATTTAAACACTTGTGACATATTCTAAATAATTTTATATAAAAAATTAGGTACCTATAATATAATTTTGACAGTTGTGAAATTTCTAATGAGGTTTTTACGTAATTCAAACATTTGTATAAGCAATTTTGTATATGATCCAAGCAGTTGTGAAATGTTCTAAGCAATTTTGTATATATTTGAAACAATGTGAAATATTCTGAGCAGTTTTGAATAAAAGTAAGAGTTGTACAAGATCCTGTATATAATTCATACAGTCGTAAAATTTCTTAAGCAGCTTTGTATATAATTCAAACAGTTGTGAAACTTTCTAAGAAATTTTGTATAAAATTAAGACAGTGTTAAAATTTTCTGAACATGATTCAAACATTTGTATAAGCAATTTTGTATAAGATTCAAGCAGTTGTGAAATATTCTAAATAATTTTGTATATATTTGAAACAATGTGAAATATTCTGAGCAATTTTGAATAAAAGTAAAAATTGTACAAGTTCCTGTATATAATTCATACAGTCGTGAAATTTCTTAAGCTGCTTTATATATAATTCAAACAGTTGTGAAACTTTCTAAGCAATTTTACATAAAATTAAGACAGTTTTAAAATTTCCTGTATATGATTCAAACATTTGTATAAGCAATTTTGTATATGATTCAGGCAGTTGTGAAATATTCTAAGCAATATTGTATATATTTGAAACAATGTGAAATATTCTGAGCAATTTTGAATAAAAGTAAGAGTTGTACAAGTTCCTGTATGTAATTCATACAGTCGTAAAATTTCTTAAGCAGCTTTGTATATAATTCAAACAGTTGTGAAACTTTCTAAGAAATTTTGTATAAAATTAAGACAGTGTTAAAATTTTTTGTATATGATTCAAACATTTGTATAAGCAAGTTTGTATATGATTCAGGCAGTTGTGAAATATCCTAAGCAATTTTGTATATATTTAAAAAGAATGTGAAATATTCTGAACAATTTTGAATAAAAGTAAGAATTGTACAAGTTCCTGAATATAATTCATAGAGTCGTGAAATTTCTTAAGCAGCTTTATATATAATTCCAAACAAAACTTTTTAAGCAATTTTGTATAAAATTAAGACAATGTTAAAATTTCCTGTATATGATTCAGAAAGTTTTGAAATTTTGTAAGCAATTTTGCAGTAATAAAATGTTCTAAGTAGTTTAGTACACAATTAATATATTTGTGAAACTTCCTAAGCAACTTTGTTTACAATTAACTCAATTACAAGATTTCCTAAACAATTTTGCTTATAATTATGATAGTTGAGAAGTTTCCTGAACAATTTTTTATATATTATAATTAATACAATTAAGAGATTTGCTAAGCAATATTGTTTACAATTAAGACAATTGTGAGACTTTCTAAGCAATTTTGTATACAATTTATACAGTTACATTTGATTGAATTTTAGTATTATTAGTGAAATAGTAAATGGTGTCGATACGGTATAAACAAATAAAACGCCCTTATAAGGAGATGGCCTGAAAGCTCGATTTCTCGACATTAAAATCGTCGTTGGGAGTCGCAATTAATTCTTCCATCGGGAATCCGCGATTGATTTTATGCCCATGAGAAACGTCGAAACGTTTCCTCAATCGAACGGACATTAAAATCAAACCGCGAATTTACGATCGTTAGCCCGCACTTAAATTCATTTTCATTATGCCTGTAATAATCGTTTCGGATTCGATTTATGTCCTTTTACTGTTAAAATCGTAAACGCACGATTTACGAATCGCAACGGTCGTATATATTTATTTATGGATTCGCAGAGGGAAAAGAAATGGTGAACTTTCGTTGCCGGCGCGTGCCATATGGTAAACGACCGCGAGTTATGCAAATGAGGAAAACAACCGCGGCGATTAAAATATTAATAACGTACAACTAATTACGATTTTTACGGCAGAATAAGAAAAAAACTGGTAGCGATTTACGACTTTCGCAGCAGTAAAAGTGTTCGAAACCTCAACCGTCCCGAACTAGGAAATAACAACAAGAAAATGCAACCCCGTATGGGCAAATAAATTAACGAAGCAATTACCAGATGTAATTTATGCATCGTATGTGACGGTTACATTAATTAAACGAATTTGTAACGATTGTAAAATTTGCATTCACTTTAATCTGATTCGGATTAACGTTTTAATTCTTCTAATCAATGGTCCATCGGGCGCCACCGTTGCGACTAAACGCCTCATTTATTTATTAATGTTGCTTGTTTTCCTGTTTTCGTACCTTGCCGGGGATTTATTTTATATGTTAATCGCATTTTTAATTGGACCGTGAATCCTTGTTTTCAGTTATGTTTACTGTTTCAGCTTAATTATCGTTTTGGTAAAGACTGAACAAGTGTTTTAGAAACATAGAAACCATAAAAATATATGTACGTATATATTTATTCTATTATAATTTATAATAAAAAAACCCATTATAAACTAAAATTCTTTCATCTGACAAAACCTTAAAATTACCATACTAATTAAGTTGTTGGCGATGAACAAACGTTTTAGTAGCGAGAGTATGTTAAAGTGGTAATATATAAATTTTTCATCATCATAAAATCAGAAAACTGCCGCTTTCAACTAATTAGTAAACGTCCTCGAGTTGACAATAGAAATCACATAAAATGGATTATTGGACGTCAATAAGGAATTCTACGTTCTGGGTTAAGTTACCACATGGTTGCAATTAAAAAAAAAAAAAGACACACACACAAACACATTAATCGTGTTGTGTCAATACAGATGAATTTTGGAGAAATCTTTCAAACTTATTCACATTCTCAAGATGATAATCTAATTCAAACACAACAGGATGCTGATGTGGTACAGATTAATTCCACATGCAAATTGCTCTGTACTACATTTAAAACCGAGTGATTTACTCTTATACTTCTCGGTCTTGTTTGAAATCCCCCGTGACTAATCAGCTAGATTAATTCAACTTTCAACAATCCACTATATATATTTTTTACTGACCACTCCAAAGGCCAATTGGAATGAAGATCTAAAACAAACACACGTTTGTTAACTCAAGGTAATGCAAACAGCAACCTTGTGCATTATTTTGATAGGACCCACTCGATAATACAGGACAAGGAAACCGAATTAATGTTATTGATTATTGATTTTAACGGTTTCTGCACTGATCGCAAACAATGCGACTTTCATTGCCGTGAACTGGAACAACTGTAACTGTCGCAAAGTTATTGGAGTTTGGCCAATCGCAGAAGAAATGCCATCGTTCCTCGGTCCGTTTGCGTCGTATGAAAGTCGCACGTTGGTTTATCAAAGGGTGTCGCAAAATTTAACATTCATCGGTTCGAACAATGCAAACGAGAGTTCGCTTCCTCGTTTACTCAACACGGAAATTGATTACAGCAGCATTTTAATTGACACGAGCCGTAAACGTTTTATGTGCCTTCGTTTAATGGTCCCCATTGTCGTTTCGCATTTATTAGACATTGGTGTTTGGTCTTTCAGGTGACTCAAAAATGTGTCACATCCCTCTGAAAACGTATTCGATAATTTCAGTTATTCACGCACACGTTGCGCAGCGGTTGTTTGCTTATGGTCAATCAAGTTAGCACCGTAATAACTCATGCAGAGCATATGTTAGTCAAAACCTATTGACGTAAATTGCCAAAGCGATCGACGAGATCTACAGTTAATTAAATACACGTTATTGTGGACAATGAAGTCGAACTGTTATTCGATTTTTTTTTTTTTTTCATTAATTCCTGTAATTTTTGGGGTGGCTCCAAATGAAGTCGGTTACGTGGAACGCGGGTTCACTGGGTTAAACGTTTCGGTTGTTTACACCATGAAGGTCGCAATTTACGAGCGAGTTTTTGCGTTGAGTTCGATTAACTTTTAAGGATTCATCTCGGGGTCTTCTTGCACGATTCTAATTACGATTTTAATTTTTTTCAGACGGATGCCTTTTTTTTTGGTGTGGGCACCGGGTTTCGATCATTTAACGTGTCCATTCGGTGCGCAATGACATTTTCTTCACCTACACAATACACCGGTATTTGCAGTGTTCCGCGAGCGAAAAGAACAAAAAATAACAATTTGTCTTACAAATTACAGTGGTTTTTGTTTCTTTAACCGTCGACTGTTAACCGACCATTGTTCGGTCGAACGTTTTTCTTTCACATCTGCGCCCGCGGAACGGGAACACTCTGGAGAACTAGGAAGGACAAATATCAACTAGTTCGCACAAAAGAAAGCAACAATACGAGGAACTCTCATGCGTGCGTTGTGTGATTTATTCGAAAAAAATCCGTTACAACTGTTCTTATTTATTTTAGGAACGTTCATCTCTCTTCTGAAATCTTAAATAAATCCATCCGTTTTATCTGTGTTTTTTTATTTTTCCTCTCGCGTTTTTCCTCCCGTTGCAGCATGCGATCGTATCTTTCATGTTGTGTCAGTTCATATTAATATTTATTCCGATGTGGTTGTTAATCCGGCCTGGGATGCACGTTCGTGATTATTTTATTTATGGCCGATTATGCTGTCGATTCGCATTAACGAATTAGCATTGATCGTTTAATCGGGCTACTGGTTCGCAACCGCGGACGACTGTCCGATTAAATAATCGCAGCGCTATTTAATCTGACGATTTTTCAATTATTTCACTGAACTTTAAACTATTACATTTAGGAAATTCAAGGATATTTAAATATCTTTGTTAGGTGCTGTTTAAACACGTGGTACCAAGTTTTTTTGCACCGACATTTAATAAGTTTGCTAAACTTATAATTGAAACTTTTTGCACAACCAAATTTAATTTGAATTGTCTTGCACAAAGAAATGATATATAAATAAGCAACATTTTTGATTATTGTAAAATGGTAATGTTTAAATATGCAATAATGCTTAAATTTGGTACATTTATTAAACACACTAAACATTCACAGTAACTTAGACCAAATATTAATTAACATTATATAGCACATAATGGCAAGTAATGTATAGTAGACTCGTTAAAAATTAAATTTCCTGCGACGCCTCCTAAAAATATTGCGTTTGTTGAGAAAACACTAGGAATTTTTTTTTAATCAAAACATTTTGTCTAAAAATGACATTTTTATTTGAAGAACCTAAATAAATAAAAACTTAAAAACAAAATATAATAATACTCCTCATAGACGAACACGAGAAATATTAAGACATGTGCACAAATAACGAAACATTTAAAATTTTTCTTGAAGCTATTAGTTGAAATATATCACTGAAAATAGTAATAATAACGATGTTCCATTGTCAATAATTTTAAAATGTTAAAAAAAATTACAATTACATGTTTAATAAGGAATGATTTCACCAAAAAATTAATTTAGATCGTTTTGAGGCACGTGTTGTTGGGATAAAAAAAATCCTAGTGTTTTTTCATTAAAAGGAAGCTTTTTAGGGGGCGCCGCTAGCAATTTAATTTTTAACGACCAGTCTAATGTGTATTACAAATATTTCTTGACTAGATAGAGAAAAATACTTTAAAAGGTTAGATTTTTTTCAAAACGTTGATTCACACAAACCCCATTTTAACGTATCTGTAATAATTTTTTAATTTTTTTTTTCGACAAACCGTCTAAACATTTCAGCAGGAAGTTCTTAACGTAGTTATTTCCAGAGAAATATATTTTTCTAATTTCGAAATAATATGTCAAACTTTTTTATTTGGAATGGAAGTCAATTTGAGCTTGCCTTTAAATTGTCGAAAGAAATCAAGTTATCCAAAAATATATAATTTCTGATACATTTCTAAATTTCAGGATAATTAATATTATTGTTTATAAAACACTAAAAGTTTTTTCTAATTTCGAAATAATATGTCAAATTTTTTTATTTGGAATAGAAATCAATTTGAGCTTGCCTTTAAATTATCGAAAAAAATCAAGCTATCCAAAAATATATAATTTGTGATACAATACAGGGACATTTCTAAGTTTCAAGATAATTAATATTGTTGTTTATAAAACACTAAAAGTTTTTTATAATTTCGAAATAATATGTCAAACTTTTTATTTGGAATGGAAGTCATGTTGAGCTGCCTTTAAATTATCGAAAAAAATCAAGCTATCCAAAAATAAATAATTTGTCATACAATATAGCGACATTTCTAAATTTCAAGATAATTAATATTGTTGTTTATAAAACACTAAAAGTTTTTTCTAATTTCGAAATAATATGTCCAAAGTTTTTTATTTGGAATGGAAGTAATGTTGAGCTTGCCTTTAAATTATCGAATAAAATCAAGCTATCCAAACTCTCATGAAAATTGTTACATAATTACTAATATTTAAACAAATTATCAGTGGTTAAGATACGTTAATAATACTTTCCTCAAATATCGTATTAGTAATATCTCGAAATTTGCCTGAATTTCTGGATATACACTTATGGTTTTCACTTGAAATAAAAAAATTGCACATAATTTGAAATTTTAAGATATATTTTTTTGAGGTAAATATCTGATTAAATTAAACAGGAAAGTTATTACAACTTTTCGAAAGCTACCAAAATGATAATTTTCGTAGATATTTCAAAATCACTTGCAGATTAAAATTCAGTTTGCGGCAATAAACTTAAAAAAAAGAACATAAGTGAACATTTTTTCCACCAAGCTTGAAATGACCAAAAAAAAAAAAAACCAAAATGGACAATACTTTTAAATCCATCTGATAATGTTTTGCACAACTCCATTTTGAATTTAAACCGTGCCTTATTGCACCAACGTGAACATATTGTACTAGCCCAACCAAATTGAATTTAAGCAATAAAATTTATAACAAATAACAGTTGTAAAACATAGTTTTGTGTTGCAAATCAAACCGTATAATAAGCATAAATATGGGTCAGTTGTGTTAGATTTATCCGTTGCGGGTTTCGGTACATGAAAATTGTGAGGTAGACGAATGATTTTTTTCTTGATTGACGACACCGTTACGCAATTCGTTACATAACAAATGTGTGTTTTCGGTAGCTGTCTACGATTTAATCATGAAATGGTTAACTGTCGACAAATTGTTGCCGACGAAATCCGTATTACGTCCAATTATCGCACATGGGAATAAAAAAAAAATGGCGGACAGTAAACAACGGTTAGAGTGGTAAATTGATCGGAAATTCGCGAAATGATTCATGCCAATTAGCATGTTCGAACGATCGGTTCTGTTAGTCGAACAAACACTGATTACTCAATCAAAACCTGGCGTTCTAATGGTGTTTACAGTAAATTTCGAAACTGTATTGACCATTTCGCTGACAAGTGTTTCTGGTGATGAGTAAAAAAAAAACGGCGGGCCGTGCGTGTTGTTAAGTTGCTATGACAAACCGGACTTGCCGGTGTAAATTACAAATGATTATTGACAATTTTAGTTAAGTGGTCGAGCGTTTTTAGTCAGTTTTAGTGGTAAAACGACAAAAGGTACAACAAACCCATAAAACATAACCTTGTTATCGTCGCTGCAAAAACAGAAAAAGAAAAAAAAATCGACAACCACTAATGAGTGATAAGATCAAGAACCGGAGCACCTCTACCAACTCTAACAACCACCAATAAAGCCGCGTCCATCGAAAAAAAAAACAACGCTTCCGAGAATCATAAGCACAATAAAATTACGGTCGGAACGAGGCGCGATGATACAATCGTCCATAAAATTAAGCTCCGCGCTGCGGGCTCATTTCTCCCGCTGGACGCGAAATTTGTTCCCACTCCGCCTTTAATCACCCGAACCTCTGAAATTTCTGCGAAGGGCGCGCGTACGGTCATTGTGCAATGGAAAGAAAGGAGACCAATGAGGTAAAATAAATAAAAAAAAAAATGCGCCCATCCGACCCGATCTAATTGCGGTGGAGCGTTTACGTGATTGCGGCCGTTTGAGAGCGATTAAAAAACTGCCAAGATTTATGTTGGTCCGTTCGTTTTTCCATGTCTTTTTGTCTATCGTTGTTTATTAATTTTCAACTGCACGATTATATCAATTGCAATGTTGTTAACGTAATTTGTGACTTGTCGACGATTATGTATTTAAATGAACGGGAAGGAACGACGATAAATATTAATGAAGACTGTGAATACGTTTCGGTTTTTGTTTTTCTTTTCGAACGTCACGAGAAGTATTAGATTTAAAAAGGGACCGTCAACCGTAAAACTGACACGGGAAAATGGATCAAAAGTGAAAGTTTCAATAAAATAAAAATCAATAAATTCCCATTAGTTTCTTATGTGGACCAAATTGATCACGTACCGAACACTTAATAAATAACAGTGTTATTATGAGCAATAACTGAAATGGAAATGCCTAATCAATTGCTCTGGACTTTTTCGAATCGTTCAAATGAAAGTTTCGTCAAAAAACTAAACCGATCGTTAATAAATAAATAGGTTTTTTCTGCTTTCTATTAAATTATTTAGGGGTGATTGAAAAATGCGACGACATTTATAATTTATAAAAAAAAAAGTGAAAGAGAAAACAGATTCGGTTTCGGTCAAAGTGTTAATTAGATGCGAAACAACCATCAATTACAAACACCTATGTTGTACAATTATTTCGGTATTAAGGAAGTGTGTTAGTACGTATTTTCTATTTATAAACTGTTAAAAAATTGTAAAAGTAATTCGGTGAAAATGTTGTGTTATAAATATAAATTAAAACGTCGGAAAAAGTTATTTTTTCTTACAAAAGTTATACAGCAATTAAACGGATGAGTTGGTTGTTTTTAATGGTGCAATTGGTTTTATTACCATTATTTTAATTGAACACGGAACAAAAAAACTAAATATCAATTAAATTAATGGGATTATACACCTGAAAAAAACTAACAACTTTAATTGTTGGTTATTATCTTTATTAATGATACTTCTGAATTTTTTATCATATAATTATTGTTATAATAAAAGAGTAGTTTTTGGCTGTGAATAGAAAATAATGATTCTAACTGACTTTTATTATTTTATAAATTATATATACATATTTATTTTAATTAAATTATTAAAAACAAACTAATTATGTTAAATTTCTTTAATTTTTTAAATTATTTTATGGCATAAAAATGTTGTTTATAAAAAAATTCATTTTTATAAATATACACATACGCATAAAACTAATTTTAAAATTTTATTATTTTAAAAACTTACATTCCATATTATTTTATGCATTGCGAATATTATTAAAAAAAAATGAAAAACCTTAATAATAAATAAATTAATAATAAAAATAATAATTAATATTCAAATGCGAAATTGCTTTTTCATTATAAGTAAGAAATTGGTTTTTAATGAAAAAGAAATTTTCTTTCATACATAGTAATAATTTTATAATAGTAAAATTTTATTTTCTATTTTTTTAAATTATTGTTTTAATATTTAAATATATAATCAATTATAATAAAATATATTCAATATTTTTTATTTATTAACTTAAAATATTAATATAAAGAGTTTAAATTTTAATGATTAATTGATTAATGTATTTTATAAATTCCAAATAATAATAATAATACTAATAAAATATATTATTAACAATAATATTAATAAAATATAAAAATTATATTTATATGATTTTTTTTAATTTTAATTTTTAGAAATTATCTATTAAAGGAAAACCATTTTTTTGTTTTTTTTTAATGCTATTTAAGTGAAATAAATAAACTATAAGTTGTAGTAAATTTGAATTTTTCACAGTAAATAGTTAATATTGAAAATTTTGACTCAATTTATTTTTATCAAATTTTCAATATATATATATATATATATATATATATATGTATATTTTAATTATATTTATTTGGTGCTATTATTTAAATTAGAATTCAAAAAATTTAAAATTTGAGATTTAAAGATAAATCATATATATTTAAAAAATACAAAAAAATGTAATTCCCTTTAATTAAAAAATTAAAGAATTTTAATCATAATAAACTTTTTTAAAAAGTTGTTTAATTGTTTAATTAAAAAATGTTAACAAAAAAGTATAAATGTAGTTTACCAACCTCAAATAATTTCAGCCACTTCACAATAAGAACCAATCGAAAAAAAATCGTCAATTGAAAAGTCCCAAAAACTCCTGCTATCAAAACCAGGAAGTCGCCAAACAATCGTACCGATGGAACTGAGATGCAAAAAAAAACTCAAGCGCACCGACTCCTAAATATAGCGAACGAGAACGATCCTCCTAAGAAGACGCGGACGGCCTTGCGCGACCTTGCACCATTACCGCCGTCACTCGTGTGTACGCGCGCCAACAATCTCCTTCTCGGGTTCCGTCCAATTTACGGTACTCAGGGTTCCCTTGGTTCGATTACTTTTTCGTCGCGGGCCGCCTGGACACTGTGCCCGCGGATTACGCCGCCGTCCGTCTTATACGGGGCTCCCGGGTGGGGGCAACGATTGTTCGGGAAATGTTCTCTTCTGCTCACACACGCACACGACACCAAGATCATCCTCAACCAGTACCTCATTAGGCTGTTGTACTTCTTTGGGACCGCACTCTTTTGATTTTAACATTCCATTATTGCCACTGCCAAACTTTCAACTTGCTGATGCAAGTGCACTTGACAATAATTCTCGCCCCGGGGGCAGGAAACTTCGTTATTTTTCTTTACATGATCCTTTTGGTGTGGTTGCTAAGGTTGGCATAATGAAACAAACTTTCAAAATTTTCTTAGTGATATTCACCCGTCAAAACAAACTTGACATAAAGTACACGATGGAGAAACGTCTTGGTCGAATGGCGTCGGTAGCAAAACGTTTCATGTTTTCCGCGCGCAAAACCACCCTGCACATATCGCCGTTCGTTCGCAAGGAAATATCCGATTCCTACCAGATATTTTTGCTGCGCTCTCACTTGTATTTTCTGCGATTTGTCAACTTTTCCAAAATGGTGTTCGACGCCTCCAAGAAGACGATTGTCGACGTGTCACCAGAGGCGAAGGAAGAATTGACCCGGCAGATCAAACGACAGAACTTGCAGGAGGAGAAGGTGATGCTGATTGAAGGCTGTCAAACTGTCAAGAAGCAGATCGAAGAGATCGAAGTCAAGGAGCGTGCCAAAACGATTTTCGAGGTGTGCAAGAGACTACTCAGTAGAAAATGATTCGTGCGATATTCAATTTGCGTTTGTGTTTTGTAGGGTTGTGACGAAATTTCGTAAAATTGAATTAAAATTATACCCTTAGGTAGTACTAATAGAATTATAATAAGAGGTTGCTGGAAATTTTTTTTTTTCTTTGCCCAAGAAACTGTGCTAATTTGTATCAGATTGTTTGTTTAATGTTCTGGTTATTAACATTATTAATTTTGTTGCACGACATCCAGTGTTTAAGGCGGAGCCGAATTATTACACAGATGAGTAGAGTGTTTTGTATTTTTATTCATAGATGACAGCAGGTTGCGGCGCTTATTATAGGCAACCACGATATAAGGGTTGACTGAAACATGTCGCGAAAGCGAATGTGAATGCAGCCCATAACGTGCAAACGACCAGAACCAATAGATAGTATCAATTAGAGAAGAAAATCAGCAAGTACCTGGGAAAACGAGTGGCCTAGGAAGTGCGATAGTCATTACATGAATTTATTTATTAATTATGATAATGGATGGCAGGATGTTAGCGAGCCTTAATTGGGGTATAACATTATGGATGCAATTAGGGCAGAGATCAACAGAATTTATAACGTCGGACAGATAACTTCATTTATATGCCTAATTATTTTGTCTGTTTTTGCACGCTCAACCACTCGGCTCATGAATATTTTATGGACAATATTCCGATACAATTATCCGGCATTACCACGTCTTAACTCATCTTACTGCCTCTTCCTGCTGACATTGTGCTAATGCGATTTCATTTCCAATCAATTTTCCACCGCCTATCCCAATATCATTACGGCGTGGTACGTGTGTTGTGTGCATGGGACTCTACACGTAAGTCCAAGTAATTAAAATACGAGAAACACACTGATTAACAATTAGGCTACAAATGGGCTCTAAGAATTAATGCCCTCGTTATCAGAGCTATGAGGAAGATAATCGTGTCCCACGAGAATATGCTTTATTATCAACAGTTTTGTTTATAAAAATAGCCAGGAATCTCTGCGTACCGATTCGTTAGCAAAACGAATAATACTTACGATTTCTTCCATCATCGAAATTCGTAAATTAATAACTAGAACTTAATCGTGGAAAACCGTAAACAATACATGAACGGATAAGATCTCGTAACATGGGAAAAACGACGCGTAGAGGAAGCCCGAATCTTCGTGCGTCCAGGAAAGTGAAAAACGTGCCCATTAAACTAATCAACGTGCGAGGCGAGAGCTCATTGTTGTCGGCGTCGATTTTTATAATCAACGCAATTAGGACGTGGATATTGGGGTTATTATGGAAATTGAAAGCGGCCGCGGATTCACTTTTTGTTTTCGATTTTACTGTTAGGGAGATTATAGTACCGATTACAATCGTTCAATTATAGGTATTTTGTCGAACAAGTGAATTTTATGGTGAAGTGCATAAAGTGCAGGGGTTAATGCATAGAGGGTGCCGTTGTGCTTGCACTTAAAGTAGGCAACCAGTAATACTTTACTAATATAATACTTTATTCACATATAAATAAATGAATTGGAATTGTTATTAACAGTTATAAAAAGGAAAATGTGAAACCTACAATTCGTTTTGAACGTCTTATTCTCGTTTCGTTTTGAAGTAAAATCCGGTTAAATACATGTATGTTAAATCTCTAATTTTTTGTAGTTGTTGCTTTAAGATACACTATAAAAATCGTACATTGTGGCTTTTATGACCATCATCAATATTAATAATGTTCCATTTATGGCATTGTTTAAATTACTAATTTGTTGTTACTACGAGTCGGCATATTATAAATATAAGATAATAAACATATTCATGTCAACATGTTGTCAGTTGTTAAAATACCGAGAAACTGAAATTCACGCATACCCGGAAAGTGTCCCAGAACAATTTTTCTTGTTGCTGGACCGAAAAAATTTCAAATGCAAATTTTCGGCGATTTACGATTCGGTTTTACAAGTGTTATTAATCTTCCACACAACATAAAGTGCTGAATCCTCTCCTTTAACAGTTCTCCTGTGACCCAGATGGTCAATGAACATGACGTCGACATTAGTTTTTTCGTTAAACCAATTTTAAATATGACCGACGCGGATTTATTGTTTTTCTCCACGGACTCTAAATACCGGCGTTAATTTTATCGCAGTTTTCACCTTAAATTAATGTAAATTTTTATCTATTTGATGGTTATCTGAAACAGCAACTTTTACACTTGCAGTATAAAATGAATGGTCAGGAATATCTGTCTCAATGCGCGAAACCTATATTTCAGACAACGGACATAACTACACGATTGATTCTGGTCGTAAATAATGGTTGGGAATATACAAAACGGTTTGATAAAACACATGAATGGACACGCACGACTGACAATTCGTTTCTACGAGACACCGTCAAATAAAACATGGTTCTTTCCATGCCCTTAAACCACCAGGTAGGCCATCAACTAATGTCGGGAAAGTACATCTTTAAAATAAATTTTAAGAGATTTTCAACTGAACAAAAACGAAAACAAAATTTAAAGTAGAAATGTGTGTGTAGTTTTGAGTGTTGGTTCAACCTGGTACATATCCCTGATATAAATAACTGTGTTGCACTCGAAAATACTATTCTATTGATTAAAGAAAACCGCAAATTTACAACACTATCAATAACGTGTTAACCATTAACTTTCTTTTTATAATTAAATTATTTGTAGTTTGACCAACATCCAATGCAGCAATATATACCGAGTGCATTCGCATGAATTCCGTTAATCCAAAGGCACAAACAAATCGCAATAGTGTAACGACTAATTAGTGGCGAAAGAAACAAAACCAAGAGCAATTTTATGCGCCGGAGACTCCCGGTAATAAATCCACAAGTTGTGCTTAATGAGTCAGACTGTGGTAAATAAGCCTTGAATCCGAAATACAGTACTTCAACAACTAGTAGCTGTTTGACATTAGAGGTGGTAAAGTAGGCACCTATCTAATTTTACAAACTAACTTCACAGCTTCACAGCTAATTAATGTCTTTACTGTCCATTTAAAAAAAATAATCGATACTTTACAATTGGTAAATCCGATTCATTGTGTGTGATTTTTCGATTAGCATTCGAGCCTTTAGCCGGAACAAATGGAAAACGACAGATGCGGTCGCATTACGTCCGACCAAATGCATTAATACATTGCCAAGCATAATCGACATGTTTATATTGCATCGGTTTCATGGTGTTTTACTCCAGTGAACATTGTGGGAAGCCGGATTTTTCGAATGCACGACCCAAATCGAATTTTTGAAAATTGTGATTGTCATTATAATTTTTAATTGCCTCTAAAGTAACGCATGCATTATTTATGAACGCACCTGAGACAAAATAATAAGCAATACGAGTGGCACAATAGAAGGAATTTTAAGTCGATACAGTTTCGAGCAGATGTTTTAATTGGCATAACTGTATTGATATTTTATCGGATTTCACTCTCATTAATGCATTTAACGCATTCGCGTTGTTTTCTTGTAATATGGGTTTCTAGCACTAATAGTCTAATAAATGGAACCAATTAAAAAAATCTGTCGGCTGTTATTTATTAAATTAACAAAAGTAATTGCAGTGTTTTATTGGCGCGTATGAATTTCGGCGTTGTATTAGGATTTTAAGTAACTGTTGATATAACTAGGTTAATCCCATTATGGAAAACAAAATCGTGAAAACGAGATTTCAGGCCCCAAAAAATTAAACAAAAAAAAAACAGATTAGAACATATCAATCAAAATTTAACGAGAATGAACAAGTGTAAGCGTGTTGTTATTGTGAGCTTCATGGTACGTTTGGTTTAGATAAAGAACCTCGTTTGAATCTCGCCCGACGCTGAGTGCCAAAACGAAAGACAAACGAAATTCTGACCCAAAACGAACAATGAACGGAGAACGTGCAACCGAATTCCACGACTGAGTGGTGGATGAACGCGGAACCGGCGAGAAACGAAGCAAAATCCAATTTAATGTGTGTTTAGAAAACGCACTTTTGTCAAGATAGATTTGAAAGCTAGGTGATATGCTAGTTCCGTCTCACAATCGGAGAATGCAATATTAAACAAATTATAATTTTAAGAGTGTCCATCATTGTTTGACGTTAATCAATTTTTAGTGTAATGTACATAGTATACGAAAGTTATATAGCTGAAACTCATTATACACAATTGTGCCCGTAAATTATTTCAATTTTTTGGTGGCAATGAAGTGTATGTAGATGGTTGCCTATCATAAGCAAGACTTACTGATGCCATCTGTTTGTATTTCTTGCATATTATACGCCAATTCTTTAAACATTGTTCAGCTTTTCTTACTCGTTTCTTTTCAACTTGCTCCACTACAATTTCTTCGAGAGCAAGTTGCATTATAAGGGTACATTTTAGAGAGGATTTTTCATCATACGGATAATAAATTATGATTGGAAAAGTAAGTATAGATTGAGCTGTGTCATTTAATCAATTTGAAAACTGACCCACCACAAAGTATAATAAATGGTACCTTGGTATCATTGAATCTAATAACAAACCCCGTATGATCTTGTTGGTCGAACCACTAGAAAAAAGTCCGGTTGCACGAACAGATTAAATAAATGCCAGTTATCGGACGAAAACGTAATGATGGCAAACTCGAAAATCATGCGTAATGTAACCAGAAACCGTGTATTTCATAATTTACGAGCCTTATTAAACTCGCATAAGCCACAATTTTCATGTTGTTTACGTGTGTATAACGTTAATTCGCGGTTTGCTGACAATTTAAACGGACAACCCTCTGTTGTCGTTTTTTTTTTGATTATTTCGTTTTTCTTTCGTTTCATTTCGGAATGCGTTTATTTACATGCGGTTTTCGTTTTGCTGCGTTGTAACGTTTAATTTATCGCCGCAGTGGGTTTTATTAACTCCCGGCGAGTCTCCGTGCGACGTGAATTTATTTACTTGCCGCTCGGGCTCCAATAAAATCTTCACTTTATGGATTGCCATCGTCACTGCCAACTTCGACGGTAACACAATGTAAACACAAAGCAATCACGTATTGATTACACTCTTTCGTGAATAAAAAAAAACGATAAAAGGAAAAATTCATCCCAGTTTCACTTTTACCTACATCAATTATTTTTGATTATCGGCCGCAAGGAATTAGAATATCAAACTCACCTCCAATCATTGCACTAAATAGAACGTTAAATTTGGACCTAATTGATCAGGAATGCAACTGCGGAAGGTGAGAAATGTTTTTTTTTATCTTAGTGTTCGGGCCATTATTAAATAATTTCAGCCGAGCGGATATTTATCGGGCACTTCAACACCTCTGGACGTTATTAATTACGTTTTAATAAGCGTGAACGTGAAAGTCAAAGGAAACAACAAGCACGAAACATCCAATACGATTTTCATACTAAAATGTTTTATTTCTTGTTTACGATTGCTTTGTATTACTTTGCGTTAACACACTTGTGGATTATTATTAAAAAAAAACAACATTAAACTATGCTGGTAATGAAAATGCCATAGAATTGGAAAAAAAATTAGAAATGGTCAATAAACCGGAATACAGAACGTAATGGAAATTTTCTCGCACTCCCAAAACATTAAATTTAAAATTTACTAGCTAGGCTGGGTTTCAAACCCTGTATGTAATTCCAGTAACAAAATTTTATTAGTTTAATCTCATTTATTTTATAATTTTTTTTTCATTGTAAACCAGAACATTTTTTCTATTTAGGTTTCAATTATTAAAAGGTTTATTAATTAAATCAGGTTAGGTTAGGTTTAAGATAAGGTTTTACCAAGTTAAAAGCGAAAACGCAACAAAAAATGTCATCTTCATTTATTATAAACGTTAATGAACACAAAATAAAAATATTTGTTAATTAAATTAGACTGGATTAAATTAAGGTAAATTATGTTAGGCTTAAGAGAATGTTTTAGCAATTAATTATTAAAATTAAACATAGAATTTCCTTTTTGGTTATAATTTTTTTCAGCATATTAAATTAAAATATTTTTTAATTAAATTTGGTTAGATTGGATTATGACGCTTTAAGTTACTTAAAAAATTAAAGGTATAAATACGAAAACAAATATTAACATATTTTTTAATTAAATTAGATTAGATTAAATTGACACAGATGTAGCTAGGATTAAAAGAAGGTTTTGTCATTTTGTTCGTTATTAATTAATATGTTTTTTATTTTTTTATATTATTTTTTATAATATATATATATATATATATATATATATATATATATATATATATTACATTTTATGTAAATGTTTGTAAAAACGCAATTTAAAATAAATGTTAATTGAATTAGGTTAGGTTGGATTCAAAAAAAGGTTTTGCCAACTTAAAAATTAAACATACGAAAATAGAAATTAAAAACAAATATGTTTGGTACGCCAATGGGGCGCGGTTAGTGGTGGACGTCGTTGATTATTTAAAGATGATTATTAGAGCTGTTACCTTTTGCCATAGTGTAATTGTTCGTTTTTCCGATCGGCCATCCAGTGACTGCGTATTTGCGAAGGTCGCGCCTCGACCCTCAAGGACGTTCGGTCAGGTTCCATCCTCGAACATCCGTCCAGCGTCAACATCTCCACGACTTTCAGATTAGATGATTTTTTACCCTCGCGTTGAATTTGGTGAGAGGCGTAAATTGATTTGATTGCGGTCAACAATTGTGTTTTCAATTAACTAATTTAACGCACTATTGTTTTGATTGAATGGCGTTTTTAACAAAATTAAACTGAGCTTTCACGAAAGAGAACGTAACGAATGAAAAAAATAAATAAATAAAAATTGATGAAGACGTTTGCAAGGAATAAAAAAAACAAATTAAGTGTATAAATTTACGCGAATTGTCAAAAGAAACACAGTAATCAGCAAACGTAAAATTGACTCGTCTTTTTAAAGACCAATTTCGATTAGAGACGCCTAGTTTAACTCTGCAGTAAATCGTCGGTCGTTTTTTGGCGGATTGCGCGAATCTCTAATACACCAATCGATTTAATCGAATTGATGTTTTTATTAATGACGAAAAAATCAATTAGCTATTATTTGGGGCGACGAACATTTGGTATAATTGAAAAATTGCACTACGTTTGAATTAAGTGTCAAGCAAAATTAAACGGTCAATTTTTGCACCTGGACTTTCTATACGTAATTAAGTGGTCGAACTGTTTACAAACTAATTTCGGTTAATGATAAAATAAACGGTCCATTATTATATTGAAACAGAAGATCGCTAATAACTAAACACACATATCAATTGCCAATTTGTTTTGGAATGAAATTTGATTTGTTATTATGGTCGAAAGTAAATTGTTTCATTTAATCTATTTTCTTGATGGTTTTTGAACCCGATTTCACTTTTCTGCTGACTAAATATAAATATTATTATATTAACAATCATCGTAAAAAAAAATAAATTGGTAAAACTGACTTTTGCCCTAACGTAACCCACTTTAACTTAATATTACCTAACCTAATTCAACGTAATTGTTTTATAAGCAAATTAAAATTATTTATATTTTTTTTTTTTCAAAAAAATTATCAATAAATTTAATAACATATTAATGATAATTAGCATTTACTTATATAAAATGTTTAAAAACTAATTACGTATTCATGTCATTCTCTTTTTCAAAAGAAATAATTTTAAAACATTGTAAATAAAAAGATATTTTAAATGCTTTAAATTATTTTTAATAACTTAAGCTTAGCTAGTGTTACGAAACCTAATTAAACCTAAATCAACAATACTGATGTTTTTTACCAATAATAATAACAATAATAATAATAATAATAATTAATAATAATAATAATTAATAATAATAATAATAATTAATAATAATAATAATTAATAATAATAATTAATAATAATAATAATAATTAATAATAATAATAATTAATAATAATAATAATAATAATAATAATAAAAGTAAAATTAACAATAAATGTAAGAAAATATTTTAAATATCTAAACAATGTAAGTAGTGATTTTTGAAATATCTTTTGAATACACGTTTAAGATTATAATCCGGTAAAATCCTGGTACAAGCCACAGGATATTTGTTAAAGGAATCGTAAAATAAAATCTTAATGGTATACTTGATTAAGAATGTTTTATACCATTTTAGATAAAAAAGAAATGCTGCATTTTTTAAAAGAACCAGTTTAAAACAATTTAAATAAAAAGAATCTTGAACATTAAATTTTAAATATATTGAAATATTTTTCATACTTTTAAAAGTGATAACACATTTTAACTTAATTTAATTAAACTAGCTTAACATCTTACTTAACCTAATTAAATCTAAATCACAATCATCAACAAATTAAAATTATTTATGTGTTTTATTTTCTAATAAAAAATTTGAACAGTAAATAAAATATTTTAAATAATGTTAAAGACATTCTAAATATTGATTTCTTAAAATAGACACAACCTTTCACGTTTAACATTAAATCCGGTAAAATTTTGGTAGAAAGTAGCTGGACATTAGTTAAAGGAATCATAAAATTGCGTCCTCGAATGATAATTGGCCAATTTGTATATATACAATGTTATCAGCAAATTTGAATGTTAATTCAAAGAAAATCTACAAATTTAATTAAATTATCTTAAATATTGTTGTTATAAACATTCTAAATATTAATTTTGTTAATATAGATTCAATTTTTCAAAAAATTTAAATTCACATGTAAGATTACATCCAATACAATGTTTGCACATAATCTCTGTGTTTAAAGACATATTTTTATGAATAAATTTAAGAAACTATTAATGATATATTTAATTATTTTTAACATTTTATATAAATAAGAAAGATTGCGTGTTTCAAAAGAAGCATTTTTAAACTTTAAATTACAAAAATGTTTTTATTTTAAAATTTACAAAATTTATTTTCTTAGTAGCGTAATTAAATCCAAATTAAAAATTATCAACAAATTATTCATTCCATCATTTTAGATAAATAAAAAACATTAAAAATAAAAAAGATTTTTGAATATTAAATTTTAAATATTTTAAAATATTTTTTACAGTCTTAGAATTAACTAAACTAATTTTCAATCCAATTTAATTTAGCACAACTTATCTTCTTACTTAACGTAATTAAACCCAGATCAACAAATTAAAATGACTTCCACATTTTTACAATAATATTGATTAACAATAAATTTAAGAAACTATTTTAAATATTTTTAAAAATATTTTAAATATTATTTTTTAATAGATTCCAATTTTCAACAGTTTTAAATACAAGTATAAGTTTAAACTCGATAGAATTTTGTTACAAAGCTCCTGGACAATGTAATTTTAACAACAAATAAATACTTTGAATAATTTAAGAAAATATTATTGATATATTTAATTATTTTTAAAACATTTTAAATAAATAAGAAAGATTTTTAAAATATTGAAAATAAAAATAATGTTGAACATTAAATTTGAAATATTTTTACATATTTTTCATAATTTTAGTATAACCATTTTTGACCTAATTTTACTTGACATAAACTGACGTAGCTTAACTTCTTACCTAAAGTAATTAAACCTAAATCAACATATTATGTAAGTTACATGTTTTACCAAAAAAATTTTCTAAGAATAAATTTAAGAAAATATTTTAAATATTGTTAAAAATATTCTTAACATTGTTTTTTTTTTTCTAATGGAATTTTCCAGTTGGTTTTAAATACAAGTATAAGATTAAATCTGGTAAAATTTGGCACGAAACTGTTGAACAACGTAATTTTGACAACATATTAAAAACTGCTTTTTATTACGTATTATTTTTACTCAATAAATTTAAGAAAATGATAAAGATATATTGTATTGCCTTTAACCACTTTCGATAAATAAGGAAGATTTAGATTTTAAAAGAGGTAATTTTAATATATTGTAAATGAACATTTTAAAATATTTTTCATAATTTTAGAATTGAAAATTGACCTAATTTAAGCACTAGGGAAGCTTAATCTTTTAACGCAATTAAATCTATATCAATAAATTAAAATTATATACAGATTTTTATAAATATTTTTTTTAAACAATATACATCCTAAATAGAAAACTCTTCCATAGTTTCAAATCTAAGAATCTAAGATGAAATTCGGTCAAATTTTGGTACAAAGCCGCTGGACATTCGTTAAAGGAATCGTAAAATTGCATCGCCAAACAATAATTGCCCGATTTCGAAATGCACTTACACACATGCAATGCGAAAGGCGGAATTTTTTCCCAGTCGACTTTCGACGACACGATTATTAATTATCCACGCGGTCGTTGAATATCTCCCAAACAACTTTTTTTATAGCCGCCTTAATCGTCGAATTAACGTGTTTTTTTTCGCGTGTCCGAGTGGACAATGAACGTGATAATTTGGTGAAAAATGTACATTTCGTCAAAACCGCCAACGGCGCCGAGAAATGAATAATAATCATCATGAATTAGTGTCGTCCGTTGACAGTTTTACTATGCACATAGAAAAATTTATATGCCTTTGCAATTTTCGAAAGGGTGAACGTCTCTCTTGAACTCGTTCCGTTCCTGCGGCAAAAAGTTGCTCGAAACCGTACCTCTTTCCAATTTAAATTGCATTAATTTTCTAACCGACGCAATCTTGTACGTTCAATTAATCTAAGTGTTACATTGTGAATAATTCAATAACGCGGAGCGATTTCGTTCGATTTGATACGTGACAATATTGACACACTTTGTGAAAAACTACCGGAATAATTGTGAGAAACACAAAACGATTTTTTGTCTTGTGGGCTTTTCGGTGGCACCGTTATTAATCTGTTGATAACAGAAGCTACGTGGGTGAAGCAACCTTTTCCAATTAATTGGAACGTCACAGTGATTAGTTGTGATTAATTAATCGCATGTTGATTACTAACCGAACGTGTCCCACGTCAAGCACAGCGATTTACATAAAGCTACTGAACTTATTAATTTTCATTGCCCTAAAATTATACCGATACTTTAATTGAAAACAGCCGAAACGCCAACGAACAATGGTGAACTGTTTTGGAAAGTAACAACCCCACAACACGCGTAGACCAAATAAGGCTCTTACTTTCATCACTTCGTCAATGCACCGCAAATTAAATTTTAATTCGTTTTCAAACAACAAATTACATCTATCGCACCTGACACAAATCGTTTTTTTTCCTCGTCCACGTTTATCTGGTGTGTAAAGAATCGATAATTTAATAGAAAAAAACAGACCAGACTTTCATGCTAAAATTGCTTGTTTAGCTTGAGTAATTGCTGGTACACATATTCACGTGTGTATGTGTTTGGGAACGTTATTCCACCGAATTGTGTCAACGGGTTAACACCTGAAAATTGGGCGCCATTACTGGTAATTACTTGTCCAAGTACCGAAAGGAAATCTGTTTATTTTTTCGGCTGTTGATGCTATTACTAATTGGATTCCACTCGAACACCGTAACAAATTGTTTTTCTATCAAAAACATTCTCTAATTGTATATAAATAATTGTCAAAAACCCTGGAAAAGAGTTTACTGAAAAGCATTATAATCTCTTTACACACTGTGCGTCAAAAGTAACGCTTCATTTTCTAATTGGTTTATTTCTTTGTTATGAAAAGAAGTTGATTTTATCCAAAAAATATATTCAAGAACCGTAAAAATAATTAATTTTTCAAAAATTACAAAATTAAATATTTTAAAATAATAAATAAAATATAATTAGTATCTATATAAATATCTCCTCCGCTGGCATTAATTACACCGTGACAGCGATTTTGCATGCTAAGTCATTTTGACCAGTCTTAAAAAAGGTCATTTAAATTGTTTGGAGGGCTTAGAAGTTGTCTCAATCCTCTACCCACATGTGCTCAATTGTATTGATATCTGGACATCTGGAAGGCCGACCCATTGTAGCAATTTCGACTTTTTGAAGGTACTGATGCACCACTCTGATGACGTGTAGTCTGGCATTATCTTGCGTTAATATTGTAAAATCTCCATAATGTACCGTTGTGTAGTCAGCCGCCCTCTATCCTCTAGTACTCCGTACAAACGGTTACATTTATGCCATCCCAAACCATTACAGAACCTCACGATATCAATAATATTATACTGTGCGTATGTTTCAGCTGATCTTCTATATACTGGTTATCGTTTGTAGTTCGAGAAAATAACTCCTCAGAGAACAATATTCTCGCAAGATCTTCGTTATTCCACGTAATATGAGTGCAAATTCAGTATTTGCCTACGGTGCATCTTGGTGAACAAGGAACCTGTGCCTGCCCTTCTTGATCAGTATCGTCTTCTGCCTTCTTCTAATTATTGCTTGATTTATTTTATAGTTATAGCTCTCCACAAATTTAATTTGAAAAGAAATAATGGTTGCAAACCTTTGCCACAATATTCGGATACCTAGAAAACCATCTGGATCATAGTATGAACCTTTCTTCTTGTATTGTCGTAAATAAAAAAATAAATAAACCTTCTGCCTAAAGAGTAATGGATGTAGTGCAGTCAACTTCATTTATGTATATTACGATTTTGTTGTCGATTCATTTTATACGAAAATAACAAATAAAACCTGTGATATTGTGGAACTCGTAGGCAAATCACAGCAATGACATATATGATTATCTAAAAACATAGAAAAGGCTTATGATTTGCTGAAAAAAATTGTAATATGATTATATTTTCACCTGTCAATAGTATTACTATTAGGATTCCACTCGTCACCATAAAAAAATATTTTCTACCAAAAATATTAACTAATTGTATATTTGGAAAAGGGTTGCAGTATTCAAAAAAAAAATAATCTCTATATTACTGCAATTGTTGCTATTTCTAATTGGATTCAGTAGATTTAAATTTAAACAAATCGATCATTTCGAAGACGATTTCCAATTTTAACAGAAGGAATACACGGGAAGGAGTTCCGAAAATTAGTAGAAAATGCAATATGCGACAGAGCTGTGTACAGGAAAACAAAGACGCTTGTTGTTCGACACTTTTATCAGCGCATCCCGCATAAATCAAAAAATAAACGAACTCAGTGTGTTGGAGTACCATAAAATGAAGACTAAAAGGAGCTGGTCTCTATGGAAGACTATCAGGAAAGAAGCCCTTCATTTCTGCAAACTATAGAGCAGCGGAACTACTTTTTGCAAGAGAAAATGATGGGCAATGGAAAACAATATTGTTTTCAGATGAAAGTCAGCTCAATTATTCAAATCTGATGGCATTTCATAGATGAGAGGACTATTAATGAAAGGTAATAATCCTAAGTATACGAGACCCACTGTGAAGCATGGTGGAGGAGACGTTATGGTTTGGGGATGTTTGCTTCCATTTGCCGAAGGTTATATCAATTTAAGATAAACCTTCCAGCACCACAACGATCTGAAATATACGTCTAAGTTAGTTAAAGAATGGTTCGCTTCTCAAGGAGTACGTGTCATGCCTTGGCCAGCACAAAACCCAGACTTCAATCCAATGAAAAACTTTTGAGAAGAAATTTAACGGAAAATCCATGTAAAAAGACGAGACGAGAAGAATTACTCGAAAAAAAATTTGGAACGATTATATTGAAAAACTATTAAAATCAATGAAGAAAAGGTGTTTAGAAGTTATTAAAAATAATGGATATGCTACTAGGTACTAAATAAAAGAAGGCTAAGTGTACGTAAGGTTGCTCTACCTTTGTCCCTTGAATATTTTTCAAATATTAATAAATTACTAAAAAGAATTTTAATCCGTTGATCTTCGGGTATTGAGTCCATCTAGTTAGATTTAACTCGTCACTATAAAATCGGTTTAAATCAAAAATATGTTTAATTGTATATTGGTTAGACAAAAATTCGTGGAAAAGGTTGTAGTTTATTAAAATTAACTGTAATCTATTTGATATTCCACCGAATTGTGTTAGAAGGTTAACATCTGAAAATTGAGCGCCATTACTAGTAATTACTTGTCCAAGTACCGAGAAGAAATCTGTTTATTTTTTCAGCTGTTGATGCTATAACTAATTGGATGTTATTCTACATCGTAATTTATTGTTTTTCTCTCAAAAACAATGTCTAATTGTATATACATGATTGTCAAAAACCCTGAAAAAATATTATAGTTTACTGAAAAGCATTTATATTTTTAGCTGTTGTTACTAATTATATGTATCCAACTGTACTGTATCTCTGTTTGACGAAAATGCTCTAAAAAGATTGTACTTTACTTAGAGAATTTGTAATTTATTCCGTCTGATTATGTTATTACTAATTGGATTTCAATCGTCACAGTAACAAATCGTTCTTTCGATCGAAATCTTTATTTTTTTCTGCTGTAAATGATATAATTAAATGGATTCCAATTAACATTGTAACAAATTGTTTTTCTATCAGAAACATTCTGCAAAAGATTGTAGTTAACAGGATAGAATTGTAATTGTTTATTTTTTTCTAGTATGTGCGAAAGATGGCGCCATATGGTGTGGACGGAAGCTAGGCAAACAATGTTACTTGTGCAAAATTTTCGCGACGATCGAAAGTGTTTTCTTGCAGGATTCTCTTGTAAACGATTGTGGCTTTCGTTTTCGCATGGACGGCTCGGAGCAGGACATTAAGTTTGTCCCGGGGCGACGGATAATAATAAATGTGGCATGCGAAGGGCGCCACTTACGCATTAAGGCTGTGACGGGTCGCGGAAAACGAGCAAAACCGGCGCGCATATTTACGTTCGGTCGCAATAACACTAATCTCGACGGGATGACGGGGCCCGTTTCGTCTCATTACCGTCGTGACGCGGCGCGAACAACGAAAAGGCCGATCGTCTGTCCGGTTTTGGGGCCCGGAAGCGTATGTTAAATTCGCATGCATTATGTCGATGCGAAATTTAAAACTACGAATAACGATCATGTTTTGTACGCGATATCGATACGTTCCGATCAAAGCCGTTCCTAGAAATTATCCGCAACATTGTTCGGCCACTTTAAAATCTCACAGGGCGAGATAAAATCGAGTAATATAACAAAAAAAATAATCAAATCACACACATTAAATATTTTTCTTTTTGAATATTTTCAAATACACAACCGTATGTTGGTTAAAGTGTGGAGAAGCGGAACGCACCGCGAAAACCGGGTCAAAATGCTCCTTCATGTCGCGCATTTTGCGAGCGAGCTTTATAACCCGTAAATGTTTAATTTGCTTAGTAATTTACGGTCGCGTTTCACGTTTTTCCGCACAAATAAAAACTTTCCACGGGAAGAATGCGAATTTTTCCTCGGAAAGTTTATTTTATGGGTCAGACAATCAAGATGATTTTTTTTCCAGCGTCTAATTAAACTGCGTTTGTTGTGCGACAAAACGATTTATCACAATGCGGCTCTTCAACGGCTGAATTGGTTTTAATTGCCCACAGGAAGACGAACCGAATGTGTGTCATCGAATAAACATAATTACCCGACATTAATTACCACCAATCGAAATTGTTTAGCATTTGTGCTTTTTTCGACCGTTAGTCGCATTATAATTTCCCAATTAGTTACACTGCGATGGCGTTTAGTTTCGAAACTGTCCGAAAATATCTCAGGTTTCTCTTAAGTTCGCGATTCGTGATCGGACTGTTAACAGGAAGAGTAAGCGAACAATAATTACTTATTAAAAATAAAAACACAACTAATGGATTCTAATCTAAGTGTATCATCTGGAAGATGAAGACGTTCATTGTTTATTTTTATGCACTTCCGCAAAACAGGACTAATTAGCTGGTGGTATGGGAAAGGTCGGGTTCGGATGTGATACATGGCGAACCTCTCGATCTTTATCAGAGATCTGGAATAAATGTAATTAAAAACACATTAAATAATGCACAGAATCAACGCGATGTGGGAAACGACGACGTGTGTACGTGTGTACGTTTTAACGTCTCCGATTCAAAACGGTACCTCGATAAAAAAATTTATTTTCATGTACAAAGTAACGAAACAGAGTCAACATTCGATCGGATAGACTGCCCATGGTGATTGATAGGCATTAGAAATAACAGCGGGTATCGTACCAGTAATAAAGTGCCATTAAAAAAACTCAGCCACGCATTTTTAATCGGCATTAAGGAAATAATTGTATGGCATTAACCTGCTTACTTTCGATTCTAAAACGCAGCCGTAATAGTTGCCATTATCGTCGTGCCTGGACCGTATGGAAATTCGCAAATATTAAAAAAAAAACGTTGGTTGGAAATACTCTTAAATTGCATATCTTACCGTTTCGGCAATCTGACTTAAGACAACGAACTCGTGCTTATTTCTGGGTTTTTGTGAATGGGTACAATTCACACATTTCGAATTCTTGTGTTAATTATGTGTAACGTACAATATTACAGCGGTTTAAGTAGGTACTTATTGAGCCGTTAATGAAGTAAAAACAGTGATATTTAATGATTAATTATTCAAATTGGATCGTTTATAAAAAACTCCATCCTCTTGTTCTAAAATTAAATCGATAATTAAATAGTGACCAAAGAAACAGTAAATATTATGTTGATTCGACGCGATTTTTCAAAACTAGGGCGAATACTACGTATTAGAAATATCATCATTACCAATTGGTAATTACCGGTAAACATTAGCCAAAAATCCTTAAACATTTAATAAAAACTCTTTATATTTCTCGTTATTGTTCGGCCGACCTTCGAAGCAGATTATCCAGTTTCGTTTCCGCAAATTGCCATCGCTTTATTGTTCAATCGACAATTATGGCTGAAATCTAAAAAAGAATTAATTATTAATAATCTTAATTTATAATATAATCACGGACTGTTAGATGAAATACAACCAACAATTACTTTAATTGTTGTTCAACAATTCAATTGTGACTGTGGCGCCATCCTCTAATAGACATTTGAACAAAACAATTGTTAATTGCAGATCTCTGCATCATGTACCAATTGGTTTATTATAACCTACACAAATTACAGGTTCCCGTATCATTTTGTGTGGTTCGCCATTGTTTACATTCCTTTGGCCCCAATCGAAGGTTATGTTTACAGAAAAGCCCCAAAACACTAGCAAAATCATGAGTTAAAAGTACCACATTCGGTTTAGAATTCGGCCCCGCCACGAGGACGGAACTGTCGTGGTCGCCCCCCGCTAAATTACGAAGCGAAAAAACTGTAGCGTCGCTGATTAGTATGCATGGGATGTAAATACATATCGACGCGAATTCGAGATGCAGCAGTTGTAGCGTGGAGGCGATGGCGCGATGGAACTTGTGCTGACTAAAAAGATTATCGTGGCCCTGCTTATATTGGCCGCGATTTCGTTGTACGTTTCGTTTATTTTCAACTCTTGTCTGGTTGCAAGCATTGCTCGAGCACTACCCAAGGTAAAAAAGAACAAATTATAATTTATTGATAATACTATTTGTATACTTATTTAAATGATAAAGTCTATCAACGTCTAACATTCAAAAGAAATCATTAGTCAACAGTTAAATAAAATACTAAATATTTTTTTTCTCAGTTATTTTTTTATTTATTTATTTAGTTATAAAGATAAGGAGAAACAAAATATTTACTATAATAATTGACTAACAAAGTTTATTTTGTCTGGTCTAAAACGAACATGTTTAGTTTAAGTATAAAGTGTTTTAAAAATATTTCACTGACCAATTTTGATTTCAGTGCGACAATAATAGATAATGTAACGGAGTAATTTCCGACTGAAATTTTATCATTTTAACACTGTCGCAGTGAATAATAATATACATATATTATAATAATATATCTTATGTTTAATTTAAATTGAATCAGTTTGAAGGTTGAACATATTTAATGTTAATTAAGTTTTTTCTAATGCATAAATCATGTCAGAAGTTTAATTAAAACTATTTACGTTCAGCACTTGAACTAATTTCACAATATGCGACTTTTTCACCGTCCAACGTATGTTAATGACGCAATTCGAGGTTGTTGATTGTAAATTCTAGTTATCACACTTAAACTTCATGATATTTATGTATCTATTAGTTTTATCAGGTGTTCTATTACCTATAAATATACATAGACATATTACTTCTATCACGAATAAACATTTAAATTATTTTAGTGGAGAAATCATCCTGTTGTGGTCAACGAAAATCGCATCTTCAAATACGCAACGTCCGTCCGCGTGGTCTCACTCATCGAGGGAAACGAAACGGACATCTCCCCCAAATACCGATTGCTGCGCGAACAAGGCCTCCAGCCTGCCCGCCAGTTACCCTCTGCTCTGATCATAGGCGTAAAAAAAGGTGGCACACGGGCCCTTCTAGAGTTCGTGCGCATCCATCCTGATGTGCGGGCGGCGGGTAGCGAAGTACACTTCTTCGACAAGAATTACGCGAAGGGATTCCAATGGTACAGGAACCACATGCCGGCCACTCTTGAGGGGCAGCTGACGATCGAGAAAACGCCGTCGTATTTTATAACAAAAGAGGCTCCGAGGCGCGTCCAACTGATGAATCCGTCTACTAAGTTGTTGGTGGTGGTGAGGGATCCTGTTACGAGAGCTATTTCGGATTATACGCAGTCTGTTAGCAAAAAGCCGGAGATGAAGCCATTCGAACAATTGGTTTTCGTCAACGGTTCGATCGGACGTTTAATCGATACCTCTTGGGGACCCGTAAAGCTAGGCATTTACAGTAGATATTTAATCAGGTGGTTAAAATTTTTCCCTTTGTCGCAGTTCTTGTTTATCAGCGGCGAGCGATTGGTCGTCGATCCCGCAAGCGAATTGAAGCGGGTACAGGAATTCCTTGGGCTCAAACAAGTGGTTACTGAGAAGCATTTTTACTTCAACACCACCAAAGGGTTTCCTTGTTTGTTCAAGAGCGAGGGACACAGTTCACCACATTGTCTCGGCAAGACGAAAGGTCGTAGTCATCCGTTCATCGATCCAGTAGTACTGCAAAGGCTCAGGGATTTTTACAGGCCATTCAACAATAGGTTTTATCAGATGACTGGTATCAATTTCGGCTGGGCGTAAACCGTAACATATCAGGATATTTTCTATATCATACGAGCCGCAGGTCGCAAGGGACAATGATAGAATATGTCCGTAGAATTGTGTATACCAAAAACTAATATCCAAACCAAAGAAATGTACCATTTCCAAGAAAACAGCAACGTAATATCATTTTTATCAAGACGTTTTAGAACGTACCTAGCGTTACCAACTAAGACGATGTAGACTGCTTGAATTGTAGCCGTTTTTTATACATTTTTAGAACCTACATTATAGAACGTTTAATACAATTTTACAAAAACTTTTTTACATTAACGAAAGTCAATTCGAGTTTACTAAATACCTCCAATTAATAAAACAACGCAAGCTTTAAAATAAACGTACATAACGAAATGTAGGTGACATATTTGCTGAAATTTACTGGAAAAAGCTATATTTTCAGTATGATATATTCTTTAACATGTAAATATGTCCCTATAAAATCGATAATCAACTAATTAGGTAATTTGCAAAGCTAGTAAAATGTCTTATGACAACTTAATCATTAGCTTTTAAGCATATTAACAGTTTTCTTTTAAATTGAGTACAAATTTTTGTAGTTTAGTGCCAAAATTGTTTATTGTTTGTTAGTAAAGTTTGTAGTTAAACTAACATATCTTGTGTGATTTTAACAAGCTCAAGTATATTAAAACACTCCAGTTTGATATTGAATATTTATGTTAACCTTCTAGTCAATGTTTTAGTTGTTTGTTAAATTTTGTTATTGTATTTATAATAAAAGAATTTTACTCATGAATTGTTTATTAACTTAAATTAGGAATAGAAACTTTGGATATTTTATAAAAAGTTACGCTTCCATTAGAGCAAACACCAAAAATGTCTTTTTCACTTGTTCCAAATTCAACATGAAAATCCAATTTAGACCTAAAATTATAACAATTATTCTTGACTTACAATAAATGTGAAACTGTACCTGACAAACACTCTAAAATCGTATTTTAATGTAACATTTTTGGGCAAAAACACAAAATAGTCCACATCTTCATTTTCATTAAAATCTTCATAGATTTTTGGGCCATTCTTTTGCAACTTGGTGAATATTTCATTAATGACATTTGTAACCTTTTCTTCCTTTGATCTTGAATAGGGATGGGAAGTTTCTCCTTCAATTTTAAGTTTTTTATCAACTTTTTCTTCAACATCAAGTTTTCTTTTATTTGCACAATCTTCAGCTGTTAGTTTCCTTTTCAATTTTCTTTCATATACTTCTTTATTCATCACTTTATATCCTTGTAGAACAAGTTTTTTGTACACCAAATATTTGTTAAGACCACAGTTAGGTAAATTTAAAACATAGTCATACATTTCTTGAATTGTTAAGGAATTTTCATTTACTTGAATCTCAAGTTTATTCTAAAAATATAAATTTGAATTACTTTTCATCAGATTCATTAAAATATTACTGTTTCCATTAAAAATAGTGCCTCTTCTGGATACAAGTATATTCCATTTTTATCTTGAAATCCAAATGAATTAACAATATTTTTAGCAACTTTGGTAACCTTCACCAGTTTCTCTTCTTGCATCCAAACAGACTGAGCCCTCCCGCATCTGAAAATATAATACTTAAAACAAGTATTTTCAAATTTTAGTTAGATAAACCTTCTTTCAACTCTTAAATGACCCAACACGTGTTTTAAATGGTTTAAATGTTCATTTGTGTAAATTATATCACTGTTTTCTTCTGATTTTAAGAACAATTTTGTACCAGGTAACTTGATTTTAATAACAGGATTTTTGTGGTGTTCTAAGCATTTTTTGGATCTACAATAAAATTAATAATTTTAATAATAATAAATAATAGGAGTTTAAATTATTGTTTACAATTCTTCCATATTTTATAGGGTTATATTTACATTTGTCATTTTGTTGATTGTTAAAAGATGGCGATAAAATTCCATAATAGAATTGTTTTATTCTAATGAAAAAATAATAAAATATAATTTTAATATAACAACTCCAATTATCTTTAAATATATAAAGCTATAATAATTCTAAGAATTTTATTTTTCGTGTATTGGGGAAACTTGCAAAGCAGTATAATTAAGGTTGGTAAAACTGAAATTTCTTTCTCTTCTCTAACCTCACACTTTCAAATATCACATGTGCTTTGGTTGTTGGTGTAAAGAAGACATTTGATTTTGTGAAAGCATGGTGAAAATAAAAGAATTAATGACGCCCAAAACTCCAAAAGTCAAAAAGAGTTTGTCTACACCGTTGAAAACAAAGCAAAAATCTCCAAAGGCTGAAAATGTTAAAATTTCGCCGGCTAAACGTGCAAAGAATGAACATCTTGATACACCCAGACCACCAAAAATTGCACCGAACAGCGAAAACGATAAAAGTGCCAAGAAAAAATCAGATCAATTTGTTACACCCAAGCCGCCAAAGCAAGTAAAGTCTGTCCCAATTAGTGAAAATGGTAAAAGCGCGAAAAAGCAACAGAATCAGGTCGGACTTGTTACTCCTAAATCAGCAAAACAATTAAAATCTGCACCGCCTAGTGAAAATGGTAAAAGTGCGAAGAAACAGAAACAGGAAGAGTTTGTTACTCCCAAGGTACCAAAACAAGTAAAACCCATGCTGAATAGTGAAAATGGTAAAAGTGTTAAGAAGCAACAGGAAAATCAGAAATCGCCACCAAACACTGTAAAAGGCAAAGCTGTGAAAAGGCAATTGGAACAGGAAGAGTTTGTTACTCCTAAACCACCAAAACAAGTGACAAAGTCTGATGCTGTTAGTGAGAATGGTAAAAGTGCTAAAAAGAAGGTTCTTACACCCAAACAGCAAAGTCCTAAAGGTAATAGTGCTAAGAAAATTGTTAAAAAATTACCTAAGGGGACTCCAGGTAAAATCTTAAAGACACACAAAAACAAAAAACTTTCAGATTTCACAGAAAATCAGGAAACAATAACTTTGACTGGTAAAAAGGTTAAAACTGAAAAGACACTTGCAAATTTTTCAAAAATATTTAATTCTGATGTGGAGAAAAAGTACAAAATTTCAGCATCAGATGTTGAAAAAGCAATTACTAATGTAATTCATTTGGCTAAAACTAATCCTAAGTTACAGAACCAACTTTTCAATGAAAAAATCCCATTGTTCTTGCAAGTAAATTCAATTAAAATCAGCAAAGGACATGCAAAACTGTTCAGATTACCTTTAAAACATTCACTATTGACTCCAGATGATGAAATCTGTTTGATTGTCCCTGACATCAAAGGTATCAAAAATAAGGAACATGAGAAACACTTAGAACAGTATGAAGAACTATTAACCAAAAAAGGTGTCAATAACATAAAAAAAGTCATGACTTTCCACGAATTCAGGACAGAATACGAAACATTTGAACTGAGAAATCGTTTGGTTGATTTGTATGACCACTTTTTAGTTGACGGAAGAATCAGCGGCAAAGTTGTCCGCAAATGTGGCAAAATATTTTACAAGAAACGCAAAGTTCCCAACCCCATAAAGCTGCAGGTCACCAAACTGAAGGAACATGTCGAACAGAGTCTATGCAAAACTCAGTTTACTATGTCTGCACACAGTGGCAGTCACTTGGTGCAGTTTGGTCACAGTAAAATGGAAACCAAAGATCTGGTGGAGAATTTGTTTAGTCTGATTGAAGGATTAGACAAGTTGTATCCTGGTGGCTTCAAAAACATTAGGAACTTGCATGTTTTCACTCAAAGAGCGGCTTCCATCCCTATTTTCATCAATTTAGGTAAGTTTTGCTCAGAATATTTCTTATTTTACAGTTATATAATCTTTTTTATTTTTTTTTTTTTGATGCAGCAAATCAGAACAAAGTGAAAACACCAACAACCAAGAGATCTAAGACCAAGGGAGCTAAATCCGTGAAAGGTGAATTAACAACTCTCACAAATGTTGATGTTGTAGTCAGCAGAGATGGAGACGTTAAAGTCATCAAGCAGGATGGTGAAAAGGAACATCCTGATGAGTTTGGAGTTGAAGATTTGTTGAAGCTACACAAAAAGAAGAAATTTTCAAAGAGGGCTATGAAAAAATTGAGGGGTAAGAGTCACATTGTTGTTGAAAATGCTAATGGAACTGTTAAAGAAGAAAAAAAAGAAAAGAAACAGAGAGTATTGAGTGGAAGAGTGGAGAAGAAGTGGAAAAAGAATAAGGTTAAGAAGAATCTTGCTAAACTTGCACCTAAGAAGAAAGTTCAGAAAAATTGATGTTTGTTTATACTTTTATTCATAAGACAAAATAAATACATTTTATAAGTAAATTAGGAGTTTTATTTGGATTTTCTATATGAGCGTACATTATATAAATGAATAAAACAGCTTTCTTAAATTTTATTGGTTAAATGTACACTTGCATTTTTTATTATTTTAACGTTTGCTCGTTCCTCCTAAAAAGTACAAGGTTATTTATATTAAAGATATTGAAATGAGGTGATTTAAAATAAAACTATTTTTTTCTCCATATTTTTTATTAACGAAATAAAAACAAATATAAAAGTTTTTTGTAAAGTTGTGTTTTAGTGCCCGAATGAGTCTGTGCGAAAATTCGTGTGCCTCTAAAAAAATAAAGCTTTTTTTATATATACAATTTGTGTATTAAATTTGTCTGAGATCGTTTCATAAGTTTACGTGTAAAATAAATCGCATTTTGTTATATAATGAAGCGGCGTGATTCATTCATGAATCCTAATATTTAACAAGGCATGTGATATTGCGAGAATACGAAATTATTGCCTTTGTATCATCTTAAAATTACAGATATGATTCTACTCTGTTTACTGTTTCCTGAACACAAATTTTTCTGTTTGTTTTTCACTAATTGTGCTACTGTTTAAACTACTCCATCTACTGTTTTACTAAGCATTAATATAGAATTGTCTGATTCTTACATGTTGATATGCTTTGATAGCAATTTGTCGTTTTTTCTCCAGTTGGTGGCTTCAAAACAATCTCTAAAGCTTGTCCATCCACCAACCTTTTAACATCACTATCTTTTCTTAATCTAGTATTTGGCAACTTTCTAATTCTTTCAACCTGGCATTCCAAAATCTCCAACTCTTCACAGCAAATCTTCATCAAAGTGTTGTAAGTGAGTTTCCACCTGGGAATTTCCACTTCTATAAAATCTGGATCACTTGAACCCTGAACTTTCACCTTCAATACCAAATCTGTAAGAGCTAGATATATACATACTGCTAAAATATGATTGATTGTTATAAATTATATACCATCATTTTGAGCAGCAGGAAGTGTAGTGGTCTGCATGTTAGAAAAATCAGTGTGTTTACTCCTCAGCCTTCCAATATCAACCTGACCATTAATTGGAGGATTTTTTATATAATTTGGCGTGAATTTCATACCCAGTTCTTCATCCATATGATTATTAACAGGTTTATATGGAACACCTAACAAATCTAAAATGTTCTGTGAAGTGCAAACCGATGCGGGTGTTTCCCCTTTGACCGTTTGCAAAGTCTTATCAGCCCCATTTTCGAGTAAAATACGTACTATATCCTCGTGATTTCTTTTACAAGCCCAATGCAAAGCTGTCCTGAAAAATTTCATAAATACAAAAAGTTAGGTTATGCGACCGGTTTAATATTTACCAGCCGTTCACGATATTGCTCGAGTTTACGTTGATGTTCTGACTTAATAGGGCCAAAACCGCTTCCGTGTCACCCAAACAGGAGGCCTCGCGTAGTTTTTCTTCTAAAATGCTTGACATTTTATGAAAAAATCATCTGGGCGGCTTGACAGGACATTGTTGTCCAATAGACAACTGCGCGCGCTGATACGAAATTAAAAGTAAAGAATGTTAAGAATTTAAATAAAAATTGAGTTTATTTTTCCAGTTGCAGCTGTTGCACTATAATAGCAAGCTGTTTTGTATTAAAAAACAACTATCAACTATTTAAACTTGTACCTTTAAACAAAAATATTTTTGACACTGGTAAAATTATTTCCAATAATAATAATAATAATAATACTGTATAAATTTATTAAGATATACAATTAATAAATCACTCTTTATAAACTTGTATAGGTTTCTCTTCAATAATAACTTTAGTGTCTTCACACGTGAGCTTATTTAACAATCGAGACTTCTCCTCCTTCAGGACATTCATTGAAATGTTCATCTCCTCAAGTTTCTGTTTGTACTTGTCGTGAATTTCTTCTCTAGTAGCCGTAGCCATTTCCATCTTCTTCTGAGCTTGAGAAGGTAACAAATATTTGGATAAGCCCAACAATGATTTCATCTTGTAATTGGTCTTCAGCTCTATCTTCAAGTTCTTGCGTAAATCGTTTGCCTCATGAAGCAACTGGACGTTTTCGCCTACCAATCGTACTTTGTCTGAACTTAAAATGCTTGTACTTTTAATTGCCTATAAGATAAAATAATTTGATGAACTAAACTTATGGAAGGATTGCATTGAAACCTGTGGTTACTGAAACACAACGCCAATATTTTTAATTCCAGTTGAAATAAATTAGAATATTATTTACCTGTTTTTGTAGTTTCGTTGCGGTTCTCTCCAAAAATTCTCTTTGTCTCATAAACTCATTTTTGACTTCGGTATCCTCAGCTTGACTTACAGTGAAGTTAACATCTGGATTATATTTATGATACATGTCCTAAAACTCACAAATTTGTATCTACAATTATTTTAAATATATTACCATACCTTAACAGTTTTAATTAACAATGGAATATTCTGTATCAAACCACTGCAATTGTGTATATCCACTCGCATTCTCTTTAACGCATCCTGCATCTTCCTATTCTTTGCCACTTCTCTCGCACATTCATTAGTTGTGGCCGTTAGTTTCTCCCTCATATCGGAAATTCTCAAATCCAAATTCAGGATAACTTTTTGCAATTTTTCTAATTCCGCCACCATTTCACTTATTTGCTCGCTCTGTTCCATGATCGTCCGCTCTCTCGGCTCAATCTGACTCTTCAGCTCCTTTATTTTAAAGTCTAAGATGAATTTAAACTTTTCCAGCTCTTGATTTTTGCTCTTAAGTTGGAATATTCTCTTTTCCTTTTCTTCGATAGTTGAATCTCGTTCGCCTATTTCTTTTTTTAGATCTTGTATGTCGCGTTCTAGGATCATTACTTGGTTTTTGAACTTTTTCAATTCGTTTTCCAAACCTATCAAACTGTGTCTTGTGTCTTCAACTTCTTTTTGTGACGCCAGCAGTTTTTTCTTAGCCTGAGATGCTTCACCTTTCAATCTCACGTTCAAATCTCGTTCTTCCTTCAATTCTTGATTGTGTTTCGTTTTCAATTCGTAAATCTCCATGTCGGCATCATCCTCGATTTGTTGTTTAATCGTCTCGTGGTCTTTCTCCTGAGTCTCATTTAGTTCGTGTAGCTCCTCATATTGAATCTTCATATCTTTGATTTTCTGCAAAAATTCTGTAGTGATCGCATTTTCCGAATCTGTTTTGGCCTGTGCCAAATCGTCCAGTTCTTTCTTGTAGTCATTTCGTATTCTATTGAGTCGTTCTTCGAGTGCCACGTACTTATCATACTCCGCAATCAATTTCTCATTGTAGCTCGCCTCTAGTTGTTTGACGAACTGCTCGTGCTTTACTTCCATCACCGCAATTTCTTCGTGGATTTTGTTTAGGACTTTTGTGTGGCCTGACTCCATTTTCTAAAAATGAACAGTTAATTATATTGGAGTTACCCAAAATAAAAATATTTTCCCACGTCGTTTTTCTCCTTGAGATCTTCTATGGCACCACAATAAGCTGTATGGACGTCCCTGAGTTTCATAGCATGAATCGCGTCGCTCTGTCTCATCTGATAAGCATGTTCAGTCTCCAGCTCCTTTAATCTAAGTCCCAGTTCCTTTATTTTCGTTAGTTTCTCTTCTAGAATGTGTTTGGAGATAAGAATTTCCTTGGAGACTTTAAAGTCTTGGTCCATCTTAATAGATTTTCCCTCAGGACTGTTTATCTTCCAAAAACAAAGGCTGCCGTCTAAGGAAGCTGTGATCAAGAAACGGTCATCGAACGAAATGGCCATCTATTAAAAAAATCATTAGTTACCCTTGTTTGAATTTTTTGAATAGTCAAACAAATGTGAATATTAAAATTTAAATAGTAAGGCACACGTGTGGAAGATGAATGGCAAAAGACGATAATCTAATTATGGGAGAATTAAATCCTCTGGGTTGTAAATCCCAGGGTCGAGTGTTAAAAATAGGGACCGCCTGAGGCATGACTCGCGAACATTAATAATAACAATAATGATGCATGGATCAAGACCAATGTAAACACGTCGCAGTCCTTGAACCAATATGATTTATCGTTGGGTATTATGATGCCTTCCTCATCTTTTTTTGTGTAATTTATGTAATTCCAGTTAACTGTTCGACTTGTAAAACGAAACAGGTTGAATGAACACTCACGTGTGGTATTAATTCTTGATGCATCACATATTCCAAAGTTTCAGCTTTGTCCAATAATGGAATTTTGACTGAATGAATCACGCCGCCAGCAGAGGTAAAAAGCATCATTTCTAACTGCGACAGTACAACGGCGTCAATTTTCCCATGACATAGAATAACTTCACGTTGAATGTTGGACATACTTAACTCCCTCAGTCTACCATCGTGACCTAAATAAACTTATTGTACAACAAATGAAAATATTGTGAAAATGTCTCACCAACTGCATAAGCAGACTTTCCATTGGCAGTCATCGCGATCCCAGTCCAGGGATTAGATTTAATGATGTATTCGTTGACCCTGAGGGCCTTCTGCACGTCCCATTCATATGCAGAACCTTCGTTACCGCACGTGGCCAATATGTGATCGTCCACCGCCCAAGATACGTCTTGAATCTAACAGACAATATGATTTCCTCAAAATTGTAATCAAAACTCACCCTTCCGATGTGACCTTTCAACGCGTAAAGGCAAGTGAAAAAGATGCTCGAAAAAATTTGGATGACGTTGGCGTTTGCCGCTGCGAACAAATGACCCATTTTGCTGAACCTTACCAATCTACAAAACCTGACTGAAAATTCCTTCACTAACATGAAATCGTCTATCATGATATTAAAGTAGCGAAGACGGTCCGAAAAGCCGACGCAAGCGTACAATCCTTCAAATCAATGTAATTTTGTTATAATTGTACATTTTGGGTGCCGTAAAAAAACCTGTTGGATGCAACGACACGGAAAAAATGTCGTCTTCGAAGCGCTGCATCAGTTCCATCTCTTCGGTTTCGTAGTTCCATAGTCTGAGTGTTCTGTCGGTTGCACCGGACGTTAAAACGATCGACTTCCATCTGCAAACCGATATACCACCAATGGGTCCGTTGTGCAGGAGATATCCGTATTCCTGCATTGTTTCTGTTGGATCTTGTTGCCAAAGTCTAAATTTATGCACATTAGAATGAACGTTTATTGATTTTATAGTTTACTGACTTTACGCTGTAGATTTGTTGTTGGTCCGTTACTACCATAAGTCGATCCTGAGAAGGATTGGTGGAAATGCAACTTATCAAATTTTTTTGAGACCACTGTACATTTTCATCTGTATCCCTTTTAATAGTATAATCTAAAATTATATTATTATATAACATAATTTATTCAGAAAGATAATCTTCCTTGTATAATTTATAATTAAATAGAGGTAATATATTTGGTACTTATACACAGGTTTCCTAAATCCTTTGCAGACAGGTATGTGGTTTTGAGATTTAATCAGTTCAAACTAAAAGATTCTTTTGTTAAGAGAAACAAATATGAACAAGGCAGACGTTTGTAACTTGCTGGAAAGACTTGCAGAAGAAAATAAACGTCTGGAGGAGCTGTTGATAATGGCTGATGTCTCAACTCAAGAAAATATAAATTTGGTTCATTACAAAACCCTTTATATTGAAAGAAAAGAAGAAATTTATTCTATAATTAACTATATGATTGAAACATCACAGGAAAACAAGGAGTGTGTCGACTTTACCGATATGAATACATTACAGAAAAAACTGGAGGTTGATAATTCTTATATAATGGACTTTCTAAGAAACAATAAAGCAGCGGACAAAAAAATAGCCATCATCAACGCACACGAAGAGAAGTATCAAAGGAATGTAAAGGAAATTTTGGAGCGGATTTCTGATATTCTGCAAATATCAACTGGTGAAAAAAAAGGAACGATATTCATAAGCTGGGACGTTTACACAATTGCCACTCAACAACTCCTATCTAGTTATTTCCCCAAAAAGAAATAACGCTAGATCCTTGCCTGGTACAGAGTAAACGTTCCTCCTTTTAAATTTGGTCGGCGTTTCCTTTTCGAAGAAGTAAACCTTTCCGCTGTTAAATCCGAAGGCGAAACCTTTCGATAGATTCAACAACTCCCTGATCTCGTAGTTTTCCGATTCTTGAATTTCTGCGAAGTTCGGGATTGCCAAACTCGTTTGAGAACCCTGCGCTCTAAATAATTATTAATAAATATTATCTTGCATGCACTTTTTGCGTTTTATTATTGTACAACAGTTACTCACTTCGTTTTTTTCCTGATTAGCAATTTCATTTTAACAAACATGTGAATTTGAATTGTGTATTCTTTGCAACATACTTACTCTTCAATTGCTTTCATGTCAATGCTGTACTCGTCAGTAGGAAGGAAAATCGTCTTCAGTTCAGCATGTTCAAAGACGTAAATCCTTCCACTGCTAGTTCCAGCCAGCAATCTATCTTGGGACAACCAGCAACAACTTGTAAAAACCGTAATATCCGCCTTGTTCCATCCGATTTGTTTCCAGTTGTTTTCAAAAGCCATAATTCTCAACAACGAGTCACCGATAATGCAGCACAAATTGACATCGTTTGGATTGCAGGCGATCTATGAAATGTGATTAGTCAACTTACAAAATTTACGCTGATTTTAAATCATTTACTTGGTAAACGATTCCGGTGCCGTTCAAGTTGTTGGCTCTTGCGCTAGAGTAAAGTTTCCCAGTTTCCGTTTTGAAACAATACATTTGCCAGTCCGGATCGCCCGTTACGCCAATGATTAACTTTGAGTCGAAAGTGAAGGTGATCGCCACAAACGAAGTAGTGGTTATTTCTTTGTCTGTTGGTAGTTGAATACTGCGTTTCCGCTTCAAAATTAACGGGTCCCAGAGCGTTATATAAGGTAGCTTCCCCTGCGGCGCCTCCGCCAAAGCGATAAACCTCCTACGATTTAAAATTATATTTTTCAGTTTAGAAGAATTGTGAACCAGTTACTTGTTGGGACTCACGCAGATGTGCGTGAGGTTTTTGCCTCTGTCCGAGAGTCGAATGTACTTCTGCTTTTTTTCATTGATATTATGCATCGCCACAACTGCACCAACGGGATAGAGTATGTCTTCGTCAGTCACAAACTGTGCGCTTCCGGATACGTTCTGGTTGAAGCCTAGTATGAGACGGGGCTGAAGAGTCGGCAAATTCTGATCCATGTTTTAAAAATGTTGTAAAAACGTCAAAACGACTAAATGATAAAGGTTAAAATATACCAAACTGACTGAAGGTTGTTTTGTTTGATCGATGTTGTTATGCATACGTTTTCAACAGGTTGTTATATTGATTGTTGACAGTAAAACAAACAGAGTCCTTACATCACTAGCTTTATTATAAAAAAACAATTACAGATAATCTTAAATACAATAATATAAAATAATATTAAAAGCTTAATAAAGGTCAGTCGGAAATCAATGAGAACTGTATTACGGTATTGCACAAGTCTCTAAAAGTAAACTGCAAACTAAGGCAGCAGTCTGTGATAATGCGCCTTTTTGCTCTTCTCGATCACGTAAAAGGAGTGCGGTTTTCCGTTTCCGGAAAAGTACTTCATGACGTTCGATTTTTTAGGCTTGGCCGGAATATAATACGATGGTTTCTGTGGCTTCCTTTCCCTGTCGCCCTTATCCAGCACTTCATTCCAATTCTCCAGGGTGTTGGGGTTGCTGAATCTTCTCTTGTGCTTGTTGGCCATTTTCTTCATCACGGGCAAGTTCCAGTGGTAAACCTTGTCGGGTCGTCCGTTACTCTTGAACCCTACAGGTATACTTTTGCTTTGGGCGTCGATGGAGTTAACGTTGGGCAAAGCGTGGGTGTAGTAATGTGGATTCGGTGGGAGCTTGATGATGAACATGTGCGAATCGTCAGATCGGCTATGATGTCTGGATTCCACGGCCAAACGTTTCCGGTGATGACTATTGGGTCCCCGTATCTTTTGTAGGCCGAGTTTGGTGAGGAGGGCATGGTTTTTTGTGGTGGTTTTGCCTTCGGTCGTCGTCAAAACCGCGCACACTATCAAGCACGTTAACGCCAAGTATCTGCAACAAAAGGCACTTGTTTATGGGATGTAATAAAATGTTGTAATGAATGAAATTTAATTTCGCCGACGGTCAGTAAACACGAGGAAGTTGTGGTTCTCAGGAATGCATATGAAGGTATAATGGTGATTTGGGCTCGGCGGATGGAAATTAACTCGGAATATTTGTTTTTACGAGACCGTAAACTGGGTAAGTCGACTGTCTAATTATTATAAATGACCCTATTCATATATCCACTAATAACTAGCATTACAGATCATCAAATACAGTTACAAGTTTGTTGTTTACTAAATGGAATATGCAAATTCTCCTTCGTGTAGTTGCTACACCGTTAACCAATTTAGAAATAATCTTGTCCCCGTTAATATCGAAAATTCTGGCGGCGAAACGGGTTTCGATTTTGGTCGGAACACGTTCAAAATAATTGTCTGATTAATCTCAATTAGAAATTTATATAATGGAGGAAACGTCAGAATGAGCAGGACATTTCCGGGTAATTGGAGAATGTTACAGCGACAATTACCGGGAATATTGCGTTCCCGCAAAAGTCCCATCGACAATTAGATGTCGATATGTTATGGGTGGAACTGGGATGAACAGTTATCTGCACAAACCTGTTCAAGTCGTCTTCGAGTTAAGCTCTCCACACACTAAAATTGAAACGAGCATCTCATCTCACATTTATTGCCTTTATATTATTAAGAAATTTATCAGGAAGTTTATTATGTTGAGTGAAAAATTTTAAATGGTTACATTAAAGCAAGCAAGTTCAAAGCACAAGGCGATAAAATATTTGTTTGTACTAGCCATAAAAACTTTATCGACTGTTAAACACTACTTATGTTCTGTTAAGACTGTTTAATATTAAGACATTAATTCTACGTTGGTTCCCGATGGGTAATAAATCCGTGTTGACAGTTTTTTATATCTGCCAACAGCTGACTTATAAAACTAAAGAAGGATAGTTATTAATTATAGCTCAAAGGTATAAAATCAACGTCAAGATTAATTACGTTAAAAAATCGAATATCGCTTTCTCACACGATTCAATTCGCATAGGAGCGTCTGAATAAATAACCGGCGTTTAAGTCATAGGAAGTGGCCTGAAAATATACTCATTCAGAAAACAGCTCCATCACAAAACCGACAATTATGGCAGCTCGTAAATTGGGACTTTCCAACGATTCTTTCGCTTTCTGAGCGGCAGTTATTCAAATCGGATCGTTTATCTTAATTAACACAAACACTTTCAGTCACACAGCAAGAAATGTTATAGTTTTATCTAAGAACGTCGTAGTGAGTGATAAGGGACGTAATGCCATTAGAAGCAGTGTTCCTGTTTGGGAGTCTGCGAAGGAAATGACGTATATAGGAGATAACGTTCCGTCTAGATGTGTTCGCTTCGTTTTTTTATATCGTCCAGCGCCAAATCGGGAAGCGCAGCCCGCCAAATAAGCCTTGGACACAAATTGAATCGCCGCATCGCCGGACATCAAGGAAAACTTAAAGGAAATCACACACTTATGTTACTTTTAAAATACAAGCTCGTTTCCAAAGTCGAATTTTTTGTTCACATAAAATTCCATGCACTCATTAAATCTTTCATAATGGTAAGTAAGTACGCCGAACTTATTTAAATAAAATAATAGTACCATAAATTAGATAATTGTGGAAGCAGTTAATTAAAGATTAAATCATTTCGAGAATTTCCCATCGGTTCATGACAGCAACAGACGTAATCCCCCAATAAAAATCTCTCATGTCCATAAAAAGCGGGTAATTGGCATTCTAAATATGTCAATTAACTGGGTAACGTATGATACTAGATTTTTTCCGGTGCCGGATCTTCATCAGAACTAATTAATCCATTGGCTGTTATTCTGCTCTGATACGCGTCTCGAGTGGCATAAATTTCAAGATTGCCATCTACGTTTTTCGTACCTTAAAAGGATTCGCCACGTTTAATCACGGCGTCCGTGTTAATTCATTTTGACGACTTTTTATTTTTCGTTAGTTACGGTATATATATAACCTGACATTTGTGACGCAAAAAAATACCATTAGAAAAATGTCGAAAATGATGAGTTCTACATCCGTGAGGTCCAGAACCTCCCAAGGTGCGGTCTATATGAAACCAGTAAAAAAAGTGCGCACTAAAAAAGAAATCGAAGAGTTCAAGAAAGAGATAACCTTCGATGACCACATGATACCACTTGAAGTGATTGTTCAAAGGTACACCACCTTTTTTCGTTTTCGTAACGTTTCAACGCTATCTAAAACCTCTTCCATGCAGATATGCCACCGATCTTGAGTCGGGTCTTCGCAAGGCGGCGGCACAAGAATTGTTCTTCATAAACGGTCCGAATTGTCTCATAGACTCTGCCACCAGGTCCAAGTGGTTGATTTTTATTGAGCACTTATTCGGTGGTTTCAACTTGCTGCTTTGGGTTGGCGGTATAATGAGTTTCGCCGGCTACACCATCTCGTACGTTTCAGAGGGCGAGGCCGAAATAGAACATATTTACCTTGGTCTCATCCTTATATTCGTCGCCTTGTTCACCGGAATTTTCGGCTACTGGCAAGAGTCCACCAACATCAACATCATGAACAGTTTTAACAAGATGATACCCAAATACGCGACAGTTATCAGGAGCGGTGAGCGAATGATAATTCCTAGCGAAGAAGTAGTGGTTGGAGATCTGATCGAAATCAAATTCGGCGACATGGTTCCAGCTGATTTACGAATAATTGACTCGCAAGGTCTGAAAATCGACAACAGTCCGATAACTGGGGAGTCCCTTCCAGTTAACAGAGGTCCAGAGTGCACTCACAATAATCCTTTAGAAACCATGAACCTTGTCTTTTACACGACGATGGTTGTAGAAGGTACAGGCATAGGAATCTGTATAAGAACTGGCGAAAAAACCGCTATTGGAAGAATTGCAGGTTTGACTTCGGCTTTAGAAAAGGAAGCTTCTTTAATCTCTAGAGAGATACGCAGATTTGTCATAATAATCTCGACCTTCGCCTTTATAATTGCCATAATATTCTTTATTCTCTCTTTAGTAATAGGCTACGATTTCTTTAAGAGTTTCGCCTTCTTCATCGCCATACTGGTCGCCAACGTTCCTGAAGGTCTACCCGTGACCCTAACAGCTTGTTTGACTTTAACAGCCAAAGCGATGGCCAAAAAGAACTGCCTAGTAAAAAAATTGGAGTGTATAGAGACCCTGGGAGCTTGCAATGTGATTTGCTCGGACAAAACCGGCACGCTAACCCAAAATAAAATGTCGGTAGGTCATATGTATTACGATTCGCAAGAGATTAACATTTTGGACGGCTTCATGAACGTGGACAGAAATAGTAGCGCATGCAAGGCGCTTTGCCGGGTCGGTGTGTTGTGCAGTCGGGCTACTTTTCTCACTACCGACATGCACCTACCCGTCGACGACAGGAAGACTTTCGGAGATGCCAGCGAGTCCGCCATACTGAAAGCCATGGAGAAACTTTGGGGTGATGTCGAATCTCGCCGAGACGATCACCCAAAAGTATTTCTGTTTCTGTTCTGTTTATTTACTGTTTTGATAAGATATTTTACAGGTATGCGAGATTCCATTTAATTCCACCAACAAGTACCAAGTTTCGATTCACAAACTAGCAGGCTCTCAACGATTTGTCTTGGTGATGAAAGGGGCGTCTGAACAAGTGCTAGAAAGATGCACAACTATGCTGAACAAGGAGGAAGACATAGAATTGGACCCTTTTATTAGGAGCACCATAAAAAAGGCTTTAATGCGTCTAAGCCACGTGGGAGAAAGAGTCTTGGCCTTCGCCGATTTAGAGCTGCCCGACACTTTCGACGAAGAATACAAATGGAAGACGGATCAACCCAATTTTCCATTGGAAGGTTTGAGATTCGTCGGATTGATTTCTCTAATCGATCCACCCAGAGTCAACGTACCGGAGGCTGTGGAGAGGTGCAGAAGGGCTGGGATAAAGGTGGTGATGGTAACGGGTGACCATCCCATAACTGCTGCGGCGATCGCAAAGAAAGTCGGCATAATTTCTCCTAGTAACTTTACACTTCCCATTCATTACTTAAAGTCATTTCGAAATTTGCAGCCAACACAACACTTTATGACATTGCAATGGGTAGGAACATGTCGCTGTCAATGATAAAGATGGATCAGATGGCCGAGTGTGATGCTGCTGTTATTACTGGGGCCGAATTAAGAGAAATGGAACAAAATGAACTTGAGTACTATTTAAGGGAGTATCCTGAAATTGTTTTTGCTAGAACCAGTCCGCAACAGAAGTTGAAGATTGTTGAGGCTTTGCAAAAGCTTGGGAACACTGTTGCTGTTACGGGAGACGGTGTCAATGATTCACCCGCTTTGAAAAGGGCTAATATTGGTACAATTCTCATATTTGTAAATTTAGACTTTTTATATTTATTGTTTTAAGGTGTTGCGATGGGAATAACCGGTTCAGATGTGTCCAAAGAAGCGGCTGATATGATTTTGCTCGACGACAATTTCGCTTCTATTGTGACGGGAATTGAGGAAGGAAGACTGGTGTTTGATAATCTAAAGAAAAGCGTTGCCTTTGTTTTGACATCTAATATACCGGAAATAGTACCTTTTGTGCTTTTGGTGACTTTAAATATCCCGGAACCATTGAGTATCATGGCAATTCTTGTTATAGATGTGGGTTGGTATTTGTCGATCGTGTTCTTTTATTGCATGATTGAAATATGTTTTTAAGGTACGGATTTGTTTCCTGCCATCAGTTTGGCATACGAAAAGGCAGAGGCGGATATAATGAACAAACCGCCAAGAAATCCCAAAAAGGACAACTTGATCAATTGGAAATTGATCTACATTGCGTACTTCCAAATCGGTTTGATACAAGTCTGCGCCAGTATGTTGGTCTACTTCGTCATCATGGCTAATTACGGATTCTTCTTACGCGATCTGCTAGGTAAAGTATCGATTTTACAGCCGGACAGGCTGTTTTTTCTTTAATCACACACTGATGTGTTAATTACACGGTGTCGGTGAATTAATTTCATTACCTTGCAAAATATTTAGATAAGTCATGCGGGTATACGCATGTAATCGAGACGGCGTATTTATCGGGACGTGTAATTATCGGCTGGTGGCAATATATTGGAGGAGACGAGTCGAACGGACGGCAAAACAGGCAGCAAAAGACTGAGCAATAAAATTTAATGGTTATTAATTATTAAGTGGTCGTCGAAGAATTGTTATTAGTTTGTGTTGTTTGTCCGTTATTAGAAAATGGATGGTTTATCTCCCTTTGTTTATGTTTTCTTTTTCTTGTTCAAGAATCTTAATTCTTTCTTTCTTTGTTTATAGATTTATCAAGCTAACTAGGTTTCGTTGTAGGTATACGCAAACGTTGGGAATCGAAACACATCAACGACCTGAAGGACCATTACGGTCACGAGTGGACGTACGAGGCCAGACACACGTTGTCCAAGAGATGCGTTACCGGATACTTCCTCGCGTTGGTCATGACCCAAATCACCGATTTGTTGGTGTGCAAAACCAGACGTTTATCCTACTTCCAGCACAAATTCAATTTGATATTGTTCATGGCGATCGTCTTTGAAATTTCGGTGGCGATCATAGTAGTTTACGTGCCGTATTTGAATTCGGCTTTGGAATTCGAGCCCATTAAGCCCGAAGTACTTTTGCCTGCCGTGCCTTTTGCCATTTTCATCTTCGTTAACGACGAAATCCGGAAATATTTCATCAGGAAGGATCCCGAAGGATTCATGTACAGGGAAACGTACTATTGATTGTCTGTCCGCTGTTAAATTCCATCATATTAATATTACCGTTACTGGTACTAATTAAGGAAAAAATACTCATGCGCTTTTAATTAATTTTGGCGTAATTGCGCATGTTATTCAGTGAAGGAAAGAAAACAGTCATTATCATAATTGCCGGCGTTATTGTGTGGATTTAATTATACGGCCATCTCGTAGGAACTGTTAAAGATCTGGGATTGTAGGCAAGACATTAATTAGAGCCGATGATGAGCCTGTCTGTCTATGACAAAATATCACTTTATACGCGGTGCATTGTTTCGAAAAGCGCATAAATGAAATTGGACGTTTCCTGTATCCAGGCAAAAGTTTTCGTAGTGCCTGCACGTGACAACCGTTTGGATTTGATATACAGTCGGAAGTGATTTAGATGTCTCGGCATTTTTCCTCGCCATCGACCGATTTTTTAAGCGACACGTACTGCTGCTAAATCGAAACCGGATAATAACCAGGTGATTTGGAGGTTCCGGCTGGAATGCGTTGACCTGTTCTTGGTAAAAAATCCGGTAATTTGTCAAGGAATTTATTAATGATCTTTTCGGTTGGTGCAGCTGCACGAAAATCACCGAATTAAATATTACGATTTCCTTAATTTAATTTTTTCTAATTGCCTAAATGTAATTAATTATTTTTTGTTGAATGTGGCAGACAATAAAACGTTTTTATTCGACTCACTGGGTTTTATTGAAAACAATGAAACTGAAAATTACTGAAAAGTTTTCCTCATTATCTTATGTTTATTTGCAACTTTATACACTCGATCAGCATAAAAGCGACATTAATTTTGTTTTATTGCACAATAGTAAATGGATGTTTGCCATTTGTCTCCAACACAAAAAAATATTAATTAAACAACAGTTAGAGCTTCAGCATGATTCCCGTCACCAAAACAAGACATTATCTTAAACCAACGTCCAGCATAACTGTTCAATTAACGATAGCCACACACAACTATAAATCACGGATGAGAATTCGATGTACCGCTATGTTCTGAGAGGAGTGTCTAGCCGATATTTGTGGAAATCATAATCCGATGCAGATTATTGCATCGGTCAACGAATCAGGTCAAATTGCAGGCCATTTATTAGTCAGTGCCAGACATGCAAGGGTTAAATTCTTTCGGGTTTTATGATAATGGCGGCATTTTAAAACGTTATCGCCCCCAAATAATGCATCAAACGCACCCTGATTCAAACCTATGGTTAATAGTGAAAGGCATTTCGAGTATTTAGCATTGATTCCACCAGTCGGGAACTTCGAGATTATCGTGCGAAAAGGTATGTGCATGCTTTGCGGCGATTACCGTGCGGCCAACAAGAACAAAAGGTGGAATTAAAATATAATACAGAGGTGGAATTCCACGTTTAAAATAAAAGACGATATCGTAAATAAGGAGTCGAAACAGGATGGCAATAAACCTAAACTATATTTATTTGCCGCGATAAATTGCCGGTGCGTTCCAGAGAGAGAGAGGAAAAAAAAACGACCCGTTCACGTGTTTCATGTTTTTGATTTAGTGTGGGCCGGTGAAATTGCACGTGGGTGACCGGTAAGTTCCGTTTCGGAGGGAACGGATCATCAGTCAAAATTAACCGAGAGGACATAAATCCTCATTGGGGACTGCCGAGGCGTCTTTTTTTTTATTTTCGATCACCAACTGGCTATTATCATTAACTTTATTTATTTAATGTTGCTAAACGTGCAAGCCGTTATTTAAAACTTCCTCGTTTTCCACAATTTCTAGCATATTAATTTCGTAGAATGTGCCCATAATTAACGTCTCTCATATTAATTAGCCGTAAAGATTTACGAGGCGAGATAACAATTTTAAACATACCCGACACAAAACTAATTGGCGTCCCGTTTGTGATATTTTTGCACCGGAGCAATCGATCGGACCCGGCTAATCGTTGTTGCAATTCGGTGTTTGTTTTAGATATCCATCTTGAAACAAGAACTTAATTGGATTTGGCGGTACAATTACACGGGGCAGGGTGGCGTGAATTTAATCATCGATTTCGGTTTTCGGACTGGTGCAACGACACGTAATTGTCTAAAAATTAGTTCCCAGAATCGTGCAATTTCTAATAACAATGTGGATCATGTGACTGCCGGTCGTGTTTTATGAAATTGGCCGAAAAATACACCAGTCTGGTTTGACATGAGAAACTACAAAACATAATTACTTATTGTACCACAACGACATAATAAAATGTATTCATTCGAATTGTCAAACGGACAAGAAGGAAACATTGTCTGTAGGAAACTTCTCTTATGATCGGACTAATAGATTATCCGTGATGGCATCCAATACCTGAGCCCGTTTTAAATGCAAATCGTTACACAACAACCAATCAATTCGCATTATGATCGCAATAAATATAAATTAAACGAGCGAGAAACCAAACAGCTCGAAGGTGAACACATCACGTGTCGAACGCGATATTTTTCACTAGAAAATAATTTATAACTTTGTACTTCTATTTTATAGTGCCTTTGACACTTGTACGGATAATAGCTTTTGCAATCAGTGCTTCGATCTTTCCGTAATTAGCCAGGAGTTTTCTTAGAAAAGCTCGGAGGTTTTTTACATATTTTGATTGCCGTATAGCAATAAAATAAAGCTGGAACTGTACGCTTTTGGTGTGTGTAAACTGTTTGAACATGAACCAAGTAAGTCCAAGGTAATTTCAGTTCAAAGACACAAGCTATGATATACTATACTATAGTATAGTACTGTGTGAGACTCTTAGATACTTGTACGAACAGCGAGAGTTCTTTAACAGAAACATCGGGAGCCAGACCGAAGAAAAAAAAAACCGGTGGCCGAAATAAATTGGCAGATCACCGACCATTAGTCGAATAACCGCACAATTAATTTCAAATCAAACAAAAGTGTGTGTTCTAATCTACCGAACGCGACCGCAAATTGAATCGGATTTTTTATATGTATCCTTTTTAACCGCATTAATTGAATTTTTTGTTGTATTAATTTCCGACTGTTTTTTTTTTCTCTTTTCTTGTAGTGTCTGCATATCTTTCGTTGGCCGAGCACGTTTCCTCGAACAGTCCATTGTTGGCGATGCAATCTGCGCATCGAATAAATGTTTATTTAATGTTTACTTTTCACCTGACGGCCTCGGGGTGTAATAAACTTAAACGCAAATCGAGTATGTCCATTAGCATTCGTCGAGAATGAACGATTCGTATCCCATCCTCGTCTCCGGACCCACCCCACTCGTAAAACTGTTTTACGATTCCATTTCGATATCGTATTTATTAATGTGCACGTGTATTGTTGAAAAGTGGACAATGTACGATGTTGAGGTGGAAACATTTCCTGGTCGTGTAATGTAATTGTGTTCCGTGTCCGTCTGATAAAATTTTATCAATTTTTGGGGGCTCGGAACGCGTAACACAAAATATCAATTAGCCGGCATTTAATTATCCCGGTCTATTGTGCGCGAGTCCAGCTCCCAATCGATAGACTGCATGAAATAAATTACAAAGGACTACACGGCCAACAAATTGAAATTTAAATATGTTAACCGCAACTCCAATTAACATCGGAAACCAAAAACAAAAATCGGACAGAAGTGCTCCGGAAAAAATGGCATTGTTCCCCGAATATGGTTAATTTATTGTACGGCCAGCCTGTTTTGGATATAATTGTTACAAAATGCAAACTACCACAACAGCATAACTGTAACCGACGTTCTAGTTGCAGAACAGATGTGGCACAGTTCAAACGCAGCCAATTTTAATAACAAACCAAAAAATCCAAGACAATTACATACAGTCAAATTTGGGTAACTTGGACCATGACTTGCCACGAAAAAAAACTGACTTATCAAGACTTCAAACTACAAAGTAATTATCAATGGGTTGCCAAATAGTGAGAGTCTACTAATCGAATAATTTTGAAGGAAACCTGGAACATCTTTTTAAGTTTTTAAGACAGTTTCTAGAGATCCTAACACGAGTGATTTTGTGTGAAGTGAAAAATCAATTAAATCGTCCATTAAAAGTGCATTTTAGACATTTAAATATTTATCTTGGATCTGGATCTTTTGCCATATTTCTTAAACTACTCTGGTCAAACAATTACAATTTAAGACATTTGACTATTTATCTTTAAAACTATATAATTTCACCAAATGATTGAAAATTTTAATTTGGTTAAACAGAATATTATATAGTTATACCATTTCTACATCAGCCGTCAAAAGACTAACATATGATCATTTATCTTGATAACAATTATCATACAGTTGTTTAATATAATCTTGTCGTATCTCTATCATATATTATTTTTATTTTATTTAATATTCTAGATTTTATACCCTTTCTACATCAGACATTAGAGAAACTAACACAACCACTTTATAGAAGTGACAAATTTGGTGATGTTACCAATTAAAAGTGAATTTCACTATTTATCTTGAGAATATATAAGATAATTTTTTTATAATAATATTCTTTTTTTTATTATAATATTCTTACAGTGTCTCCTAAAGTGTTGGTAACATGGTAATCATTAAAAAAGATAAAACTGTATTATTTCAATTTTTGATAAACAGAAGACACTAAACTTTATCAAAGAGTTTTTTATATATATCATACATTACATTTTAGTTTTTATATATACTATACTCTTTACTCTTTATCAACCGTCACGGGGACTAATATAACCACTCTATAAAATTAACTAATTTTTTGCTGTTATTAATTAAAAATTAATTTAAGAGATGTTTTTTTTTATTTTGCAATATTTTTATTATAATCTTTTTGACATAGCGCTTAAAATAATGTGATAAAAAAGTTTTTTGTTTATGTTATGTTTATATTACATAGTATTCTAGATTTTACACCCTTTCTACATCAGCTGTTAGGGGAACTAATACGGTCACTTAGTAGAAGTGATAAATTTAGTGATATTACCGAACAAGAGTAAATTTAAGACACTTAACTATTTGTATTAAGAATATTTGTTGTAGTTTTATTATAATATTCTTGCCGTATCTCCTAAAATAAAGTGTTGATCTCATGTCAATAATTGAAAAAATAAAATTATAATTTCAATTTGAAAAACGTGGATAAACTTCATCAGTCATTAGAAAGAGTAAAATGATTACTTTATAAAATTAACAATTTTTTATTACACCAATTAAAAATGTATTTAAGACATTTAACTAATTATTTTGATAATATTTGCTATATTTTTTATTATAATGTTCTTGTCGTATCCCTTAAAATAATATGATGATAACAATTTAACAATCGAAAAAAGATAAAATTTTATAATATCAATTTAATTAAACAGAACACTATAAAGTTCATTAAAAGAAAAGGATTTTAAATCTATATAACTATTTTATACAGTATTCCAGATTTTGTAACCTTTCTAAAACAGTCGTCAGAAAGACTACCACTCTATAAATTAACATATTTTTTGATATGTATATTGATGTACATTTTTGATACAGTTGATTACTGATTTTGATAACATTTCCAATATTTTTTATTATTTTCTTCTTGTCTTAATTAAAGTCAATAAATTTCATCAAATGTAAGAAATTTTTGTCTATAAACAGTCATCATAATTCAACGATTAACAACGTAATTAGGAATTTTCTGCAAAAATTCAATAATCGAATTTAGTGCCAAATACATTGTTTTAATTAGCAAGGTATCGGAGTTATAAAGTAAAAATCATGTATAATTCTCTTGAACCGACCAATTTCATTCGAGTTAGCGACGTTCGTCTATATTAAATAATTTAATCAAAGATTTCACAACGACCTAAAAAAATGTCAGAGTGTGTCAGAACCACTCTTGCTCGAAATTCCGAGGCGGAAGAGTCCGAGCGGCGTGTTAAATTAACTGTGGACGGAACGAAAAACGACAGTGCTCGCGTTAGCGTCCCTAATTCGTCCCCTGAACTTTTTTAATTGCGGTCCAGACGTCCGATACCTCCTGTAACCGATGTAAATTCGGTTAAAGACCGTCGGAAATTTGCTGTTCGTGACTTTCTCTTGGGCCGCATTAAAAATTAATCGGACCAGTTTTCCGCCCCCTAAAAAGGAGAAGTCAACGTATCGATTCAAAACTCAATAATGCCTTATAAATGATTTACTCGTTCGCTTTTTTTTATTTCAACATACACCAGACTGTTTCCTGGGGGCAGAAGTGTACAATAAACGTCAAACAAGACGGTTCTTCCCAATAAAGTTTTCCGAATCGCATCGACAGACCGTGTTTTATCTTGGACCGCAAATTATTTCCGTGAGGTCTTATTAAATTCTGGCTGGCCATTGTGCTTTCCACGAACCGCTTTTTTTTCATTCCGTTTAATTGCGAGACATTTATTATTATTATCAGAAAACTACGTTCGCAGATAAAACCGCACAGTTCTCGCGAGACCTGAAACGTCACGGGTATTTTAGAGCGTGTGTCAAGCAGTCAAGTTCGCAAGAGTAGGTATTTCCGACCGCGAAACTGGCGAGCATGTCCGCCTTGGGCCCTTAACATTACCATAAGGTCACTCCAGGTCGATGCGGCTTACGCCAAAGACACATGCACAAAACATCACGGAAACCGTGTGACTCCGCCACCATCAACCATACATTCACAACCATGTTCATAAATAATAAATATTCTTCATCAATAACGTATTAGTTAGTTACTTAGTACACAGAATGTTCCAAATTAATTTATTTCGTCTATAGATAAAACTTGACTTACGAGTCCGGAACTCAATTTGATATCTCTGACCATTCCTGAAATATCTACCAAAAACGACATTTGTCTAAAAAGCACATGAGGAAAGCCTGCTACAGGCACTTCTTTGATGGTGTAAGATCTCAAAAAATATATCTCCTTAATAATTGAATTTGCCTTTGAAGAATCTAAAAAATATCGTGTATAATTTATGATATATTACGAAAATTCGAAATTTTGAGCTAAGATATATCTAATAGTTTTTTTTTTTGGAATTCTGATAATTTATTTCACTGACTTTACTTTTAAGTCGCAAAAACATGTGACATATTTACTTATTTTTAGACTAATTATCAATTGTATCATCACGTTTCTCAAATATAATATCTGGTTAAGATATTAAAGAACTTTTTTGAAATCTACCAAATGTCAGTTTTCGTATGTATTCCAAAAACGATCAAACACTTAAATCAGTTTGTCTCCTGCTGATCTGGGAATACGGCTCCATCAACTAATTTGATACACCCTGTACTTGTATTACAATATTCTTGTTATCATTGCTTATTTATATATCGTTTTACAGACTGCCATAATTCTATTAGATAACACTGGTCTACAAATAAAAAAAATGGCAGTAAAAAAGAAGCTATTTTCTAAGTAATTTGTGTGCGTAAAATTTACAAAAATTTACATCTAGAATTGTGCTATCGAATCTAGATCTTTTTATGCCGCATGGTGGGCACAAGGATCAGAGTAGATCCTAGAAAACAAAACATTTCAAATAAACCATTAGTTGATCCAAATAACGTCTACTTCCACCACTACATATAAAACCAAGTCTTTTCAAAAACTTAGTCAAGGCTTTAAATAAAGAAGGTGCTGTTTGTTAACAGTTTTTCTTATAATTTCGTATGCTAAAATTAAAGAAGACATATTTGTTGGGCCCCAGATTAGGAAGTTATTGAATGTTGATTATTTTTCACAATATTTATTGAAGAAAGAATCTGCAGCCTGGCAATCTTTCAAGATCATCGTAGATGGTTCCTTGAAAACAAAAAAAGTGATAACTACAGACAAATTGTTTCTGAAATTATTGTGAATTAGGTGCATGGATGTCACTCAAAATGTATTGGATATGGACTTTTTCACACAACCTGGGTGCGAAGAGCGACAAGCAAGGAGAACCACCTCATCAAGATTTCAACGGAAATTGAAAAAAATTATCAAGAATTTTGGGACAAAAGTATGCTGGGAGATTATTGCTGGACTCTAAATTCGTAAAACTGACACAGATAAACATAAACAATATTCAAACACGATTTTTTCTTAAAAACATACGAAAACAATGATATTTTATATTTCGCAAACCTGACCTGAGAAAAAACAGTAACAGATTCGAATTTAGTGCACCAAATTATCTTACCAAAATTATTTGATTGCTGTAGTCCAAAACCTTGTCTAAAAAATTATGGTTTTAAGTTTGTTCACGATTGGGCTTTGCCAGATTTTAATAAATAAGTGTTATATTTAATTTTATATTAGAAATTAATGAAGGCAAAATGAGGAAGCTTCGTCAATTACATTTCATTGTACCGATATGTTAATAAATAATTATATAAACGATGAAAATTTGTATAAAATATTATCGGTAGATAATAGGTAAAATAATAAATTATATACTATATATTAATTTTATTTAGTTAGTAATATCTTCAATATCAAATTATTTGTACAGTTAAGTAATATTAAATGTAAATTCGCCTGTGCGATTTTGTTTCGTACCAAGTTCCCATAGTATACAAAACCATTTTTAATATAATTACAGGCCTCAAGTGATTTTCGGCGATCCAACGAATATTTATTGCGACGCTGATCTGCCATTATGCAATTTAAAAGATAAATACCAAAATTATCTAGTCGAATTTACGACTATTAACTATTAACATAATAATGCAAAGTACTTTGTCCCTACTTTTCGTACAGTCGGTCAAGATTAATTTGAAGCAATTAAAATTCTCGCACCTGTTACATATTCAAGAAGTCAATCAAGTCTTTAATTCACACTCATAATCTCTTCAGAGAACAATTAACCGTATTCACGAACGTAATTAAAATAATATACGTGTATGTGGCAGAGCCGAATGCAAAAAATTAAGCCGGCAAAAGGGGACGAAAGTAGGGATGTGGGGGATCAAATATTACATCGTTAGGGGAAACACAATTATTGGTGTCTAATAGAACGTTTCCTTTCCTATTGTCCATCGGTTTATCGATTCGGTCCCGCTTCGTGTTTGTACAGATAACAAGGGAAATCGAAAGAAAATATGTCGAAGACGAAAATCGATCGGTCGCGAATGGAACGAAACGAAAGATCTGAAGGTGCCGCGAGCTGTAATAAAATTAATCTTTGAGATCAGTTGCGAATAAATCAGCATCTCGATGTGGTGATGCTAATCTCGATATTAATTTATTACCGTCGAATTACACGTTTAAAAACGATCTTAATAACGGTGCCCAGGGCTACAAATAAAAACAGTTAATCATTGTGTAGTAATTCGTATGAAAATGGACGACTTACACTTTTAAAGGGTTTTAACACCTCTCAGTAATTGAAAATAATTGAAAATTATATGTATGTCATTCAGCCAAAATCGGCATTGTAATACGATAATATAAGGAAAAATCACAGTTGTGCTAACTCTAAATGCCTCCATTTAACATTTATTCAAGTTTCGAAGAACAATTCCTCACAAAGGTTGACAAAGAGTTGTTTGTAGGTAGAAAATGAGTATTTGTCAAAGTAAAATTGTCGATATGATTCCCCCATGGGAGGAGAGCTCAAAAGGTTGCAGAAATGTTAAGAATGCACGTTGGGGGGTCTCGTGCACTTGATTTAATATCAACATGTCTGGAAACTTCATACATCAAAAACATCCACCGTAAAATATGCTCCTTTAGCTAAAAACAAACCCCGGAAGTTTTCCTCTGTGAAAACCCAAACAAAAACTGTGTTGAACTGTGAAAAAATTTCACAAATGTTTAGTAATCTACATCACATTTTTTACGAACTGTTAAGTTTAATGAATATAGCTTTGAAACCCATCAATTTTGAACTAATGTTCTGCGAAAATTAACCATATCGTTATGGCTTTTGACCTCTGAAAAGTTCAAATCCGACAACACATAACAATTAAAAGCCGAAAAAATGCTTATTGTCTCGCCACCGCCACACAAAAGAACCCGAAGTAATTAAAAAAAATACGCCCATTGTTTCGGTAAATGGGTCCCAGGAATTTTGATTGACAGGACCATCTTGAAACAACGATAAACATCTTATGAATATGCACAACTTTTATCTCCTGAAAAGACAATGTGGCATTTTAATGATGATGCTGGTGCATGACATTATTAGTAGTAAATTGTTAAAAATTTATTCGATCGATTTGAATATTTAATAGGGAAATTGACCGTGACAATTTAAAAAAAGAAACTTCTTTTTACAAAAGGCACGCAAGAAAAATAAGGTTTGTAAATTGTAGGAGGTTTTCAATTTTGTCGGAACGATTGTGCAGTTGTGTGGTCCAACATTTAAATAAACTCCGTGCAATGCGTAGGTTTTTTAATTGATGCGCGGGAATGCTGCGTTACGAATTAGATGTAAAATCATAAATTAAAACTGGCATGGCGTGTGTGAGTTTGTGAAATAGATTCTTTGATTGTGAATCTGAAATTACGAGCTTTATGGGCAAAATTCCAGATTTAATGCGCCAGTTTTCACTTTGATTTCAAATTATTTTAATAATTATGTTATATTTTCTAAATTATTTACTACATACAATAATATTTTGGTGTGATATATTTTACCTTAAAAATAATCAAATTAAAAACATGTGCGGTAAACAAATCATCATACATGAATTAATGGAAAACTTAATAAAAACTGTCATACCTTAAAGTTTTCATTGTCGCACCAAAACCGCACTGGTTTATGCACAAAAATCCATGAACACCTTAAAAATCCTGAACGTAAGCACAAAAACTACTGACCAAAATACAATCAAATAAAGTTTTCCCGCTCGCGTAAATCGTAAAGCTTGGAAAGTTCGAGGCACGTGTTGTCGGCACGGACGCCAAGTGCAGAATGTGCAGACCGAAGTCGCGTCTGCCCCACGAACCGAACGTCTAGAAACGGAGAAGAATCCGATGGACAGCATCCATGGGTTTCGGATCAAGACAGTGTGCCGGATCGGTTCATATTGCCCGAACGATTTTCAATATCACAAATTTAATGTGTCACCCCACATAAAGCAAAAATATCAATAAGATTTAAAGGTGTTAATATTTTTTTAATTGTTCACTATTTTTTAATTGTGACAAATATTATTAATTATTGCTAGAGACAAATTGTTTATGCTCCAAATTGAAATTATAATTAAATCTTTCATATTTATTAAGATTGTTTGTAGACAATTAGCGCCAACAAATCAGTTTTTGCCAAAGATGAAAGACAACAATAGAGAATAGGTTGTTTGTTTTTAATTCCCCGATATTTTTCCCGTTTGTTCCCCAGAAAATCACGTCCCCCCAAATAAATAGTCATCGAGGGCGACTTGCGAATCATTTGTGCTTTCCCACATACTTTATTCAGCTTCAATACGTCCGGATTATACTTGGGGGAACCAGGATAAATTAAACAATCATTATTGTCCACTACAGTTAATTATCAAAACGAAAATTAATTGTAATACATAAAAATAATTACATAATAAATAAAACATAATTTTTTAGTCGAAACTTTTTAATATTAGCTAAATTAATACTATCCAAACATTCCAGCTAGCCCAGATAAGGCGTTAAAGGAGCCTTTGGCACCGAACAAACTGCCCGCATCTTTCAGTGGATGGAAAAGAAAAACAAAGGACGGATAAACAATCTCCAAAATTGTGTAGAACACTCTTAAAAGAATGTGAAGATATCTGTTTGGTAACATACCGTCTGCAATCACCATAACATCTTCTATAGACTTAACATAATCACCACGAGCCGTGTCACTGGCAATTTTCGACATCGATTTCATTTGGTCGAACATGTTTCCTTAAAAAAAATTTTGCAACATCGAATTTTTAATAACTTAAATAACGACTTACTTGTTTGTATTGCTAAAGATCTGGACTCACTCCCATTAAACCACAAGGAAATTAAAAGAAAAATTGAGATAAAAGAAATAAAAGTTGACATTTTAATTATGGTAGAGGATTATTTCCAAAAAAAGAAAACTTCAAACTTAACTTGGTGCTTTTACAATTGATGGTTAAATACTACGATAAACTGCGGCAAGTAATTAATGTTTATCAGTACAAAAAGATAGTTTAGCTGTAATTGATGGCGGAATACCATTTAAAGTAGCTATTACGTTTTTAGTGTTTCTATAATTTGCACGACTGGAATATTTTTTTCTTGCTTTGTGTAATTTTTAATTGTAACATTAACAACAAAATTACATAGTCATAACGTAAATCATTTATAAGTAATAAAATAAAACTTGATAGACATGAGTGAACAGTAAAACATCTCCAATCAATTTTAGTGCTTCCTCGCCGTGTAGTTTACACAGTGTATCGGTTTCCCTGTCTATATTTATCCGGCATAATGTACCTGTTACCCTTAACAACGTAATTGATCAGACATGTGTGCCCTCGTGTGCGTGCCTACGTCGCGAACAATTCAATTCGCTTTCATCGCGATTCATCGCTTTAATTAGGCTCAATCACAGATGGCGTTTGTTATGTTAACAACTTTTAGGCAACCGCACTTGCATTACAACCGTTTTAAAGCAGCTTGTTTTTGGAAAAGATAGAAGAAATTCCCGAAGGACTCAGACGACGTTAATAGTGTTAACTCCCCGTCGATAACTCTCCTGACCCTCTTAAAGTGAAAGTCGACCCTTCGGCTGCCGGCTTTATTTTCTTTAATCATTTATGTACCACAAAAACGACAAGGGTGTTGATAACAAATCTAATTATCGTTTAATTGAATTGTAATATAATCTTGTCTTAGCGTAGTTGTGCATAATTTCAGTGCAAGTCTTAATGGCACAAAAATGATGACCACTTTGACCCGCTAACATTAATCTTGGGTCAGTTATGTAGTGGATAATTGAAAATATCCGCTAATTACGTGGCCATTAACTCCATGTCGTGGATTCGCGATGGTTCAAAGATCACGAACAACACGTTCCCTCGCGATTATCGACTACAAATAGGAAATAAATCAACTATGAGAACAATACGGGAATTGACAGATGTTACGTCGCGTCCGAAATTAAAAATAGGGGTGCAACATGTGCCGGTTGAAAAATGCAGTAATTTTTCTTCTTGTTGTTAAACGTTTTCCTGTTCAGAATGAGATCTGTAAACTTCTCTGTTGGGTTAACAGCGTTTCAAAATCAAATACCTGTTAAAATAAAACAGGCCCACAGTTGTTTTTTGGGCAAACATTTGATTAGCGTTGTGGTATTTACACAACTGGTGTTTGTTTTTCAAGAGGAATTTATGTCTTTAAGTAGTACAACACAAAGAAGCGCACACACTTCGAAACGAGTACATGCAAAATACTCGTTTGTCAAAGAAAATAAGAAATGTTTATTTCTTCAACTGAAAATTGCGATTCGCACACGCACAATTGTGTGTTTCTGCGATGTTTTTACGTTTTGTCTGTGGCATCTCCGTTTAATGAACATAAAATTTAAATAACAAAGCGCGTCTGACCTTCACGACATGCAAAACGACGACGTATTGCGCTGAAGAGAACCCAACGCGGACAAACGCAAATGATGTGCGGTTATTCCGGCCGGCGTTTTTGGCATTGTTCGTTTATTTCTTTTTTTTTTTTTTTTTTCGTTTTCAGTTTTCGGAACTCGTTTGCGCACTTCTACTGAACATTTCGGCTTCGAGAGTGGCCAGTTTTCACATCTAATTAGAACATCTTAATTGATGATCTGTGCTTGTCCGAAAACCATCCGGATTTGTCACGGTAAATTACGGGCGCTCGAGAACTGGGTCTTTTACCTTTAGTCACACTGAACCTGTTCTCTACTCTATACTTAAACTGTTAGAAAAAAGCGCGTTTAAATCTTAATCGATTCAAATTTTCGGCTACTGTTTACGTTCACATGTGTTCGTAACATAATCCCTTTCAAACAGTTCTTGTGTGGGCTCGAACCTTAATGCACTTGTAATCGAACGGGTGTTTTTTTTTCTTGGAAAATCTGAGCAATTCGTATTCCTAAACATGTGGCGGACAAATCGAAAACGTGGGAGAATCCGCAATGAACACAGACCCTCGTTTGTAACCATCAAGTGTCCTCTTGAGATTAAGCCTCACTCGAAAGGTGAACAAATCCATTAAAAAACATAAACTGCATTTCGTACTTTTACTCTCGTAGCACAATATGAAACGCAACAAAAATGAAACCAATTGTAATCTGGACAATGGTCAGACTCTATGGTTCCACAATGGCATCATTAGATTTCTCCTGCGCGTTCTTATTAATCTTCCTTTGACGAAGAACATCCGGGCACAATGGCGATTGTGAAAAACACAACCAAAATGATTGTGTAATAAGCCGAGTAAATTTGTTTATGGAAGAAAGCGAATCTCAACCTCCACAATGAAGATTGATTTCCTCAGGTATGCATTGTTCGAACCGTGTATGAAGTTAATCTGTTGACGATTAGTGTTTGATTAATCGTTCGGTGTGTTGCTTGCCGTTCAAGTTTTTAATGTACATTTAAATAGAGGCTTTTTTGTAGGAGTGGAAATGAAATTACCGAAGAACCTTTCTTGAACTACCACCACCTGACAATATTTAGGTGTCTAGAGAACACTTAAATATTTTTAAATTATTGTAATAAAACAAAAAAACTAATGACTTAGTGGCCTAGCGTTATCCTGCTGGAAAATGGAATTTGGACTCATCTTGGTTAAATAGAGTAACACAATGGGTAAAACTACGTTGTCACGATATCGAACTGCATTCAAAATAGTTTCTATTAAAAAGAGCTCGTTTCTTCCATCAATATTAGTTCCTCCCCAAAACATCATCACCTCCTCCAAAATTCATCACCTCACGGGCATGTTATAGCCGTATTTAGCTTCCTGATTCTTTCCAGAATCTTGGTGGTGCAAAAATATTGACGCATAAGAAAAGGTGAATACGATGCATCATCAGGACCCCAATTAAGATGTTGCTGTGCAATTTCCAGTGAGCAATCGGGGTACCCTTAAAGGTGGTGTCTGAAATAGACCTTTCTCTTGGACATGGTTTCTAACGGTTTGAGCTGACACAATTACATCATAGGCTCTAAGAAGTTCTTGTCTTAGCTCGGGAACTGTTTCCGGGTGTCTTCGAGTTTGCAGGAGCAAAAAGCTGTCTTGTACCGGGGTAGTTATCCAACTGCGGTCTGGATGTCTTCCTTTTATGTCATTATACTCATTGTAACATTCACATTCTGCCTATAACACTCACAGACGTGTCCATTTGACGAGCCACTTCACGTTGTCATGATCATGATCTGTCATCCCAATTGGTCTTAATTTCTGTTTGTCACTTAGATGGTGCCTTTCTATAATATTATAAAAATTTGATAAATATTGGGTACCATTTAACGGGTACCCAAAAATACGATAAATTATTAATAAAACATTATTTTTTACATTAAAAAATGTGATATATTGTTATTTATATTTATATATTTTATAATTTATAAGTTGAATTATTTTTTAATTTAATTTAATTCTATTCTTCTGGGTGTTTCCTAGACACTTGGAATGTGTATATTTCGAATCATGTGTATTAATGTATACAACTGTTTTATAATTATAGTTATTATGGTTTAATTCGTACAGTAGCATCTAATAGTTGTTCTACTTATATTTATTCTAAAAGAAATTTTACTTAATTATGGTATAATATGTTAATTAATAATTAAGAATTAAATTCATATCATTCGAAAATATTACAGTTTTTTACTATATCATATTCGTAATTAAAAGTAAAATTTATAACTTATATAAAACAAAAAAGTAATAAAATATTTCACAAAAAGCCAAAAATGTCTATTTTAATAATATATAATATAATCATTCTATAAACAACAAAAATAAATAATGGAACATTAAAATATATAATTATAAAATTATAAAATACAATTGGTATTGGTAAAGCAAACGATTCTGAATAACAACAGAACGGTGGCTGACCGTATATATAACTTTATTTATCAACGCAAGTAAAATGATGTAAATGTAAGTATACGCATCAACTTAAATCATCAAATTGTCGCAAAGGAGGTTCAGTAGGACAAAGTGTTTCACGTACTCCTATTACACTTTCAAAACACCAGCAAACCTATTTAAAGAAGCTAACTGTAGATAATGCAATTACTAATTAATGTGATATGTGGTTTATTTTTTGTCGCAAATTGAGTCGATTTCTAGAGCAATTTTACTCAATTTATAATATAATCATAAAAAATAAAAAGAATTTCATCGTTTTACTTGATACCTTTTTAAAATCAACTTGAAGATGTTGATCTCCACACATTTTCAGGAACGACTTGCTTAATGCAACACTATAAATGGACCATAAAACTTCGGTATCCAATGAATAATAAGGTGTTTATCGCTAAAAATTTATGAATAAGGCGAAAACATTCAACACGTTGCTGCATGTGAAACCTTGCATAGATCTTCATTTAATTGAAACACCAGATAAATATGCTACTCTTTGAACCCAGGTTTGCTTCTCAAACCTGGACTTAATACCCTTCAGAAGCCCAAAAGGAAAACAAAGAAACCAACAAATAATGATGAATACAAAGCACTCAACTCGGGAATTAAAAATATCGTAGCACAAAGAATCCCAAAGTAATGTTATCAATATTTCTTTTTAATGATTAATGGTGATTATAATTCGAAATTCGAAATTTGACGTACTGCAACTACAATACCATAGTATAATAATAACTAATTTTTGTAACTTCATTTATTAAATATATTGAGTAACAAACAAACAAATTAAAAAGACAGATTGATTGTTAATCTGTCTTTTTAAATTGTTTAAAACACAATATTCTCAATAATACGCTTTATTGCAACAAACGTACCTTAACCCTCGACATCAAAAGCTTAACTGGCTTGGTACTTTCTTAAAAACTGACCCGTTTATACTTTCGATGATTAAATGTAAGGATGCAATAAAATAGATAAAATAGATGAGCACGTTGCATCCGTCCATCAGTGAAGATGATGACATTTATATTAAACAAAACAACTCAAAAATGGAATTATCAATGAATGTAACGCGAAACAAAATAAAAAATCTCTCTTGAATCTTATCTGAACCAGAACTAATTTAGCAATTTAAAATCTGTATGACCCACCTAGTAATTAACACATATTCATACCTTATAATTCGCATTACAGAATGTAAACTGGATGCTTTCCATTGTTTCATATCTAATAAATAAACTAATTGGGAAATACCAACAAATTATTTAAATAAAAATGGAATAAGAATTTCGTATTATGGTGTAACTTAGAGAGGCGGAACATGTGATTAGTGACATAAAAAAAGGCGATTCGGAAAAAATACCGACGTACTTGGAGATTTGCCGTATAATAGTAACAAACTCCAATCAAACTGTAAATTTAAAGTAAGTTCCTTTAAATAAAAAAATTGTAAACACAACATATATCAATGATGTTGTGAAAGGATTCAGCTTAAAAAATTGTTTATGCCAAAGCAAAAAATGATGAGTTTTAGCAAGGTACGCGACTCGGGGGCTCCCGTACCCCGTACTTAAAGAGGTCGTTATAAGAGAATTCCTAAGTAACGTCGTAGTGCGTCTATTTAATGGAAATAATGATTATTGTAGAATTAAGATTAAGGTTCTGAGTTTGCCGCACTGCAACTTAAAACAATATAGTACTAACAAACTCCAGACAAGCTGGGAACGTGTTTACAATAAATAAAATAATTTTATTTGCACATTTAACTCTACGTATCAAATAAGTACTGCTAACAGTAGTATAATGTATAATAATGTAAATGAAACACAATCGACTTAAACCATTTACAAATCCGCCCTCACAATGAGAAATCTCGTCATAAGACAATGAGTCCTAAAGGACTTAAAATATCGCAGCACAAAAAATCACAAACAGTGTCTTTTAATGCATAATATTGATGTCTATACTTATATAGTTATTGTTAATATAGTTGCTAAATAAATAAGTAGTGCTACTACACTACTTTGAGAAATTCCGTTTCAAGACAATGAAAATCCTAAAGGAAAACAAAGAAAGTGTTGTCAAAACAAATAATGATGATTAAATACAAAGTACATAACTCGGGGATTCCCGTACTACGTACTTCAAATATCGCAGCATCAAGAATTCCAAAGTAATGTTAACAGTGTTTCTTTTAATGCATAATATTGATGAATATGCCTATAATTACAACTCAATGTCTGCCATACAGCAACTTAAAATTCCATAGTACCAAATAAATAAGTACATATAAGCAAGTAATTAAATTATTAATTTTACAAAATGGAAAACGGTTTGCTGATGGATGTAGCTCTCTCAAATCAAAATTCTTTCATTTTACCTAAACCACCAAATCTATAGAACTCCTTAGCATATACACTCATGTCCATAACCTATAATTCACTGGATTGCCTTCCATTGTTCAAATCTAATAAATAAACTAAATAGAAAATATCAAATTATTTAAATAAAAATGGAGTAAGTCTATTGTATAAAATGTAATAATTATGATGCAACTTGATGTTAGAGCAAAAACTTATTAGTGACACCAAAAAAAGCGATTCGATAAAAAAGCCGACGTACTTCGATAATAACAAAATACAGATTATACGTAAAATCGAAATTCGAGATTTGCCGTACCGCAATTTAAGAGAATATAGTACTAACAAATCCCAAGCATTTTAGGAACTTAGAACTATAGAAAGTCAGTCAATAAATTACCACATACGGATCAATTTTAAAAAATGAGATGACTGATACCAGGTAAACGACTCGGGGATTCCCATATCCCCAATATGGGAAGATCATTACAAGAGAATTTCTAAGTAACGTTTTGGCTAATCTATTTAACGGACATAATATATTATAATAAAATTATTTTAAGGCTTTGAGTTTGTTGCACTGCAACTTAAAACAATATAGTACTAACAAACTCCAGTATCAGCTGGGAACGTGTTTACAATAAATAAAATAATATTATTTGTACATTTTAACTCACTTGTCAGTACTCTTAACAATGTAAATGATTAGCCAAGAATAGACTTTACAAATCCGTCCTACATTGAGAAACCCCAAGACAATGCAAGTCTGCAAGGAAAAGTGATATTAAAACAAATAATGGTGTGTAAATACAAAGTACATAACTCGGGGATTCCCGTACTACGTTCTTAAAAACGTCGCAGCACCAAGGATCCCAAAGTAATGTCAGCAGTGCACTTTTTATTGCATAAAAAAAAGTTACAGCAACACAAGTTTGCGGTACTTAAACTTAAAAAGTAAAGCTATCACAAACAACTCAAATATTCTACTAAACTCTTTGCTAGTGGATGCAGCTCGATTATTATACTAATAATTGAGGTACAATTTGCATTATTAATACTAATGCCAAGCAAGCTATTTAGAATAATGAAATAATAATTATTTGCTCTCTGCTAACTTTATTTATTATAGTATTGCTAACCATACAGTATCATACGGTAAATGATATATTCTAGACTATACAAAATAGTAACATTTTTAGATAAATTAGAATAACATAATAATATTAATTAGAGAATACTGATGAGTCATACCAATGTACGCGACTCGGGGACCCCCGTACTACGTATCGTAAGTATCGTAGCACCAAGAATCCCCAAGTAACGTCAGTAGTATAATTTTTTACATGCAATATTGATGAATGTACTTAAGATTGGCGCTCGAGGTTTGCCGTACTACAACTTAATACAATGTTGTACTAACAAACACCAAGCAGCAATTATAAACTTCAAATTAATTAATCGAGCTATGAACAAAATCTCACAACTGAAGAGTGGTACCTGAGTACGCGGCTCGGGAATTCCCGTACTACGTGCTGTAAACAACCGTAGTACCAAGAATCCCAAAGCTACGTCAACAGTACAGTTAATTATTAATTAGTAATTAATAAATAATGAAGAATATACTTAAGATTGTGGCTCGAGGTTTGCCGTACTACAGTTCAAAACTATGTAGCACTAGCAACCCCAAGCAACAATTATAGTAGCTTGTTTACTAACAAACAACAATAGAATAAAAGATGGCCGTATTCGATTTCCCAGCCTGCGAACGTATGTACTACAATCTAAAGTATGTGGTACAAACATTTTCAGGCTACGAAAAAGGAATTTTTCGTAGTTTATGGTGATTCCAATCGACTCGTTTATAAAGCTTCCCAACGTTGTTGGTTTAAAAATGACAACAGCGAATGGAGGAGCTTTAAAGACGTGCCAAGTGCGAGATGAACCTACTTTTAATAACGGATACTATACAAATAGTACAGAAAATGGTCGCAGTCAAGTCAGTATGGCTGTGATATACTGATATTGTACTACATCCCAACCAAACTAACCAAACTGCAACCATGTATATTACAACAGTGAAAATTTTGACAAGATTATGACCCATTACTGGCCGTACTACGATTTAGAATCCGTAGTAACAGCAGTAACAAGTAATAAGCTTACCAAGTTACCAATGATTGGATTATTACTTACGGTACGGTAAATGTACCACAACAAGATTGATTTGACTGTGATACGAATCACAACATCGCACCACTAAATCAAATCAATCGAATCGTATGCACAATAATCCACCACAAATCCACAATTTGTGTTGCATTTGCTGCACAGATATGCTAGTACTATGATATCTGTTATACATAGTATTAACAGATCTGCTGAGCAACCACAACAAGTTTCTTGATTATCCTGTGTCCCCGTTGACACACCTCTGGATAACGACTCGGGAGGAGCCGTACTAAGATGGAACCACAACTTGGTACTGACTTCTCGCAAGTAGTTCACCAGGTGTTATATTGATGTAGATTATTTGTAATCTACTGTCACTACTACTTGTAAAAATTGTTGATGATTATGCCCGATTCATTGACAAAGCACATCAAACGACGATTGTTGCTTTGCACATCGTCGAAAGTTGTGCTTTAACTACAAACTCGAGCTTTGTATTTGTTTTCTTGTTTCTTGATTTGAACTGATGCAGATAAAGATTTTCGTATTGCTTATATTCATATTTTGGTCTGGTTTAGGTAAAAGTCTTAGGGTAGGGGTGGATTTTCCATTGGTTTAATGAAATTTATCATTATCATATTGGTACCTGCGCATTAAAGTATTTTGAATTAATTTTATTGTAAATGTTTTAAATGTTTATGTTTTATTAATTTTTTAATAAAATATTCCACACTTTGAATATTTTGTTTATATCCTTTGTCTATACAAATTGTTTCATTGAAAAAAAAAGAAAACAAAATCTTAACATTATAAATTGAATCTAGAATGTTGTAACTTTTTCCTAAAAGGCCTTATTTAACACTCTTAATTTTTGCTTGAATTGTTTATTTATTATCTTTTGTTAGGCATTTAACTTGTTTAAATGTATATAACTATATTATCGAAAATGATTAATAGAATAAATGGACTAAATTAATTTAGTATCAATTACTATCTACTTATTTTTGTGTGAACTTAATATATATGGAGTGGCCCATTTGAAGAAAGACATCCTCATCAAATTTGTATTTTTTAAATAAACTTTTTTTAATTGTAAAGCATAAAAATAAGTACTTATATACAAAATGTCACCACAAAACCAATTTTGTATGAATGAAAATTGAAGAAATCACCAACCAAATTTTTTTATTCATAATTAATTAATTATATTCTTTTTATGAATTAAGTAGTCTATGGAATAAACTAAAAAATAGCACAAATTATTTTATTATTCAATCTTAATAGAATATTATACTAATAAAAATATTTTTTTTTTTAAATTTGTTAATTTGGATATCAGAAGGTGTAGAAATCTGTGGCGTAGTTAAATTTCTTCATTTTCATGCCTAAAAATATCCCTGTAGGTTTTGGTTTTGGGTCATAAAATGCAACATTTTATCTATAATATTAATAATATATTATAATCTTAAAGTGATATTACAGTTTAGTGTTAGTTTTTGTCAAAGTCCTTCACAATAAAATTGTCATGATATATCATGAATTTACATAATTAAAATAAAATGTTATCATATGTTGTTGATTAACAATAAAACATATATTAATGACATATATAATTTGCAAAAAATTACACTTTAAATGTGCGAATAATTAAAATCATTCTTGTTTCTAAAGACACTTTGTATTATTATTTTGAAATGCTAATGATGTTTTTCATTATCCGACTCATATGAAGGGGTGATTATGACATTTACTTATTTCAAACTTCCTTTTTTATTATTGTATTACATTAAACTTGTTTAAATCAACAATAATAAAACTTTAATGAATAAAATCAGTAATTTAACTGTGTTAGTTTTTAACTTATTTTTTTAATAAACTCATAACTTAAAGAACATTAAGATATATTTTATTTTTATCTTCAGTCATTTACTACAAAAAATTTACGATATTTTATTTGCAAATTAAAATTTTTCACTAATATATTGATTAATAATACATTAATAAATAATTTAAAATCAAGTTTATTTTTAATCAAAAGTGGGAATATTTAAAATAACTTTTATTTTAAGAACAATTTGTATAACATTATATTGAAATGTTAATGATGTTTTGAACATTTTCATTATTCGAGTTATATGAAAAGGAGTTTACGATGTTTAGAATTATTGAAGTCTTAATCTTTTTTATTGCACCGTATAACCAAATTTGGGTATTTCATTTAATCTTTATACGACTGGAAAAACAACGTATTTCTGTGAAACCTATAATTTTGAAAAGAGGATTTAGTTTATTAGTAGCAAATGATCAAGTAAAGTACTACCTGTTAAGTAGTTCATCCACATACAGTGTGTCCGGTTTAAAATGGAAAAACCCCCCTTTTCATCTATAACTTGATTTTAATAAAGAATAACTCAAAAAATATTCAATAAAATACTTTATGCATGTCATAAAAATTGTTTTGTACGACATTAGGCAGAAGTATATTGTAATATTTTTATAGAAAAAATTTCAGAATAAAGCTGGAGTCATTTATTTTTTCATTTTTCAAAATGGGTTTATACTCATTAGAATATTGCATATCATGTCTATGACATAATTAAAAATATTCATATACATTCTCTTAATGAAGTTTTGAACCACAAGTAAAATAGCGAAAATATCTGGGTATACGAATTAGTTAAGGCCATTTTTTAAATAACCGCCCTACATTAAATGAAAACGAGTATTGTTTATCATATATTGTTGCAAACTAAAATTATTATGAATTAAATTCAAAAGACTAAAACTTGTTGTTATAATTTGTAGTAAAACTGCCGTTGAATAAATATTACTTTATAAATTTAAATTCGTTTTAGTATATCACATTAATAAAATATAATCATGTTGAAAGAGGATTTTCTATTTTGAAATGGGGTGTCTCGATTTTCTGCAAAAACTTTTATTTAAAAAATTAATATATTTGTGATATTATTATAGTGTTGTAATCTTGTTGTTTAATTAACCGTTTAAATTTGAAATAATATGAAACTTATATTGAGAGAGGTAATTTCTCTGAACAATAACAAACAAAATTATAATACTGGTTTACAAATTTCAGTTTTTGAAATATAAAAATGTTTTCTTATATTTTCCTATGATAATTTGGATTCTCTGGCCAAAATCACATTTTCATTCATTTGGGCTGTTCACCTAGAAAACGTCATACTTGTGTCTTTCGATTTATGATTTTTTTGTTAAAAATGAAAATTGTGTCTAATGGAAAGCACTTAGTTTTTATCTGAAAAAAATAGCTGAGTTACCGCCGATAGTATTTAAGATTCCATGTAATTTTTTACGATTTTCAAATATATTTATTATTTAAATAACTCTTTATCAATAAGTAATATTATTTTTAGAATAGAAGGCTAAAATGACATGAAGTTTTGCCTTTTAACTTCTATGGTTTTATCATAAAAATAACCAGCTGGAATCCGTTATCATTTGGTTGCACCAGAAGTTTTGATATTCTCTATATATTGTAAAATTCCCATTATTATACATAACTTCCAAATACCTTTTTTATGGAAAGTAACAGATGGTCAATAATATTTGGACTCATATTTCGACAGAACACTTGCAGAACCGTGACTATATCTTGGTGATTACTATACTCTTTGTGTTTAATTTTAGTGGCATATTTTTATGAATATGGTACCATATTCATAAAAATATGTATATATAAAAATATATAAAAATACCATGATATCCTCTATTCAATGGTCCCATTCCAAATCCAGAAAAACAACCTCATGACCTACCCGTCACCGTGTTTAACAGTGAGTATGGTAATACATATAAAATCCCATCACTGCTAACTAGATTAAACTTGATTTTGTCACTCCAAAACGCCCATTTCCAGTCATTTAAAGTCCTGTGTAAAAGGGACCTGGTAAACTCAATTAGTATTTAGTGGTGGTTTTTTGACTGATTTTCTCGAATAAAGACCCCCTTGTGGTTATCTATCTCTTACAGCTCTTTGAGAAACATTAATACCAATTTGTGTCTCAAATAGACCTTTTATTGTGCTGGAATTCAAGTAAGGATCTTTTGGGAATAGGATAAAATTTGTTTATCCTGAAACCTATTAACCATTAACAAATCTTGAAAATTGTTGTAAATTTACGTATTACAATCGATTTATTTAGATTCAATCGGCGAGCGATATTGATTTTTCTCTCAACGGATTAAAAGAACAATATAATCGACGATTTATATTCGGAAGATAATTTCCTTCCGAGAGGCATTATATTAACTCAGTTTAAAGTGTAAAACTAAAAGTTATTGCCAATTTTGTATGGATAGGTGACATTTAGTAAAAAGTTGCTCTACTCTTTACCACCCATATGAAAGAATATATTAATTTATTGATATAATTGGGACATTTCTTAATTTATTATCGTTATACATCAATAAGGCGAGAAAGTTTACCATTCCAAATTAAAATTTCACAAATTTAGCAGCAAACTTAGGGTATAATCTATTTGATTCATTAGATTTGTAAAATATTAAAACACATACTAATCTGAAATTTTTGTAGTTCGATGTTGTCTATTTTTTTAAATAGTCTTATAAATATAACATCTTTGAATTCTATATAAAACTCTGAGATAGATTAATTGTTTTTAATATATTTAATATTTATCAAAAAATATTCAGTTACAGTGCGAATAAAATATCTATTCCCAACAATTATAATGTTGAAAATTTCATTCTTTATAAGATTATTATATCAGAACCTTTGATATAAAAGTAAAATTTATGTCGATCGGACTTTAGCTCTGATTAAACAATAAATGAATACAAATACAGTGGTGGTCAGAAAAAATAGCACAAAATGTTAATTGAGAAATGCACTCCTCTCAGTAAATGCAACCAAACTATTTTATATCTTATTTAAACTATAAACTAAGGGTGGTCAAGCTCTTTGATAGTCCGAGCCATTTTTCAGTATTTGAAATGTGTATTGAATTTAAATATTAAAAATTAAATACATTTATTTTAATTCTCTTGATAATTCTGGAATGCAAAAGGAACTCGGGAACATTTACCGACAGCCACAAATAATCCTCGATCTTTTAAAAAAAATATCTAATAAATGTCAGAAAATGAGATAAAAAATGTTTGTAACAAACCTTACTCTACAATTTTTTTTATTCAGTGTTTACTTCTTAATATTTGCAATTATTATAACCCAAACAATTTGTATCTGTTTTTTTTTGTTGTTTCAAACGGAGTATACCGTACGGACATGCAAAATATCGGTGACACGTGAACGGATCACAACGGCCGCCTATAATCTGCGTCTCCGGGAACAGCAGCAAGGAAGAACGGTTCCAACGTTCCAACCAATGCGACGAAATTGGATAAGACGGGCCCAAGTTTGCTTGCAGGTCAATGGAGAAAACTTTGAACAGCTTTTTTATCTCGTTTTCTGTTTGACTTTTATTAGATTTTTTTTTTAAGAAATCGACGAGGTGCATGTCTGGTTAAAATATTTCGGATAAGTTATGAAACACCCTGTATACAGTAGAACTTCTATATGTCGAACTTCAATAATTCGAATATTTGATAATTCGCAGATTCACTCCAAAGTGAATGTGTAATTTTTGCGTGATAACTCGCTTGTTGGGGTTATCGAAGTTCTATCTAAGTTCTAAGTATTTATCTAATACTTTAAGCATAACTTAAAAAATATAATGCCGGCGAGGCATAGATTCAACGGGATATCGGCAATGGTCATTTGAAATTAAATTCTCTTGCTCCATAAGTTTTCACCTGGCTAGCCAATCGAGAACTTCAACATGATTATCTTTTAAAAAAATGAACAAATTAGGATGCATGCTTTTGATCAAAATACGCGTAACTTCATTACTCCAAAATTCTGGAGGAACATTAATATATATAGTCTTGGTCGAATATTTTTTTTTACTAGTGGTTTCTTTAATGAATCTTTCCTAGTTTTGTTCAATTGGCGTCTGATTGCCCTAGACACACTGATATTGTATGGATTCAATTAATTTTTTATTTGTCTGGTAGAGAAGAGATGATTTTGTTTACTGATTCTTTGTCAGTATATAAAAGAACTTTTTTTAATGTATTTTTAAATGAGTGTTTGTTAATAACATTGTAAACCATTTTTCGTCAGCATTCTAAATTTTTAACGACGTTTGCAATATTTAGATGTTAATTTTCCTTTTCTGTGGAGAGCAACGTTTCTTCTTTGTTCCAATATTCAATAAAATAATAATAAGTCCTACTAAAAATAAATTCTTATCATTATTGTTAAATAGTGCTACAAAACGTAAATATTTGCGAATGTGTGCGAATTTTTTTGACAACCTAATCAGACTAATTTGTGCGTTTAATATAATCTTCGTCGTCTTTAATTACAATTTTTTCTATTGAATTCGTTACCTCAAATATTTATTGCCACAGCATATAATAATAATAATAACTTTAAACTATTCTTTTTATATAAGACAAGAAAATTTCGATACTATAATTTAGAATGAATTTTGAATATAAATAATATTTTTACAACATAATTTTAAAATAACCTTTTTATATAACTAAATGAACAATATACTTTAGAATAAGAGCCTTTATTAGAAGTGATTGTAAATCTTTTAAATTATTGGAAAGTTTAAAACTTGTGAAAAATATTCAGATGGAGGAAAATGGACAATTTCAGGAATAGTTTCATAAAATAAAACAATTATTATGTAAAAATACTTTTGTTTCCGACAATCGCTCGTAATGTAAACAAAGATTTACAATAAAACTCGATATATTCACAACACATGTGAACGGAATACAAAAAAGACATGTTGTACTGAATAAACGTTAACATAATTAGACTATATTCATTATTTATTTGTTCTACGTCCAGGGGATCCCACCTAAACATAAGAAAACAATTAGTAAAAATTCCATATACACATACAGAGGTTTATTTACCTGGTGGGGGCCGCGTTGCAGCGCCGTACATCGGTGGCAGCTGAGCCGGATGCTGGTACGATGAGCCGGCGTGCATCGCGGACCTCGCGCCCATCGGTCTCAACGCCATCACCTGTTGATGTGCCGGTGGTCTGTGATACATTCCCGGCGGTATCTGCAACGGGTGGTGATGATGAAACTGGTTGGGCGGTGGTGGAGTTCCCTGCACTGGTATTGGCAGTCCTTGTTGAAGGAAATTCGCTGGCGACTGAGTCTGAAACGTACAAATTTACGTTTACAAAATGAAGAAATTTTATGAGCGTGTTTCAACAGTTAGTGTTATGGCTGTGTAGAAATGTAAAATGTACAAATTCTTACCCTCATTGAAGGATTCGTAATTGCCTAATTCGAATTTTGTACATTACAGTCTAACTTATATACTTACAGGACAAACGCTTGCATGCATATAACTTTTTATTTTATTAATGAGTGACAACTATTGTGGCGGGTGTGTACAAATGTGAAATCTATAATTACTTACCTTCAGTGAAAGACCCAATTGGGCAATTCGAATTCTGTACATTTTTATATATACCGTATATACCATATATACTTACAGCCCAAAAGCTTGCATGCATGTAACTTAAATAAACACTCTACAAGGAAAAGAAATGACGTCAGACAAGCAATAGAAAAAATGAAATAGTACCTGAGGCAGGGGCATAATTTTAGGCATATACTGAGGATGAATGTTGTTTATGGAGTGAGTTTTCACCCTTGGTGGAAAAATATGTGGCGGAGGTGAACCCGGTGGTGGCGGAGGCGGTGGCAGATCCTCATCCACTTGATCGTGACGTTTCGTAACTTTAACCTGAAACAAAAATAAGCAATTAGCAACAGCTGGGTACAAAATAATAAAGTATTTCACCTTTATTTTCGTCTTCTTTTTAGATTTTTTGGTCTGCTTCACCTTCTTAAAGCGCTTTTCCTTGGGAAGTTTCGTTGCGGCGAGTGGCGGCGAGGACAGTTCCTCGCCGGCGGACGGGGATGTGCCTTCACCAGGTCGCACGCCATCCGCGAAGTGGACGCTCTTGCGTGGTGTCGTGCGACGGCCGGCTTCACCTTCTTGTAACAGTATGCTCTTACCAGGCGTGGTGATTTTTTGAGGGAAAACCATAGTCGGCGGCGGCCATTGCTGCGGTTCTTCCACCAACTCTTCTTCCTCCAGTTCCTCTTGTTCTTGCTGTAAAGCTTTCTGAAACAGATAGAAATTGAAGACATGATCAAGAATACTCAAATAAAAGAACAAACCTTAATAAGATTCTCAGTCCTCAACTTGAGCTTGAGTTGCTTCTTTTTTTCTTTCTCCTTCCTTCGTTTCTCTTTTTCTTTACGCCTTCTATCCCGCTCTGCCCGTCGCATCTCCCTTTCAGCTCGCCTTTGCTTCATTACTTCATCAACGGAAGATTTGTCCGCCCCCACTTCCGTGACAACCGGCACATCCATGGTAGGTGGCACAGCGTTTGGAGGTACCACTGTCTGTGGTACAATCTGCAACATGTTGCCCACCTGCAGAATTTGCTGGTTGGAGACGGAAGGTTGGACAGATGACATTGGTATGTCTTCGGTAGGCACAATTTGGATCATATTGCCTACTTGGACCACTTTGTTAGCAGGTCTCGGTTTAACAGGAGGTGCGACCCTAACCGGAGGAGGGAGACTGTAATCAAACTGTTGATAAGGATGTTGATTGTAAGGATGATAGTTTATTGGAGGTGGTGGTGGTTGGGACTGAGGCTGTGGCTGTGGCTGTGTTTTTTGGGGTGACAGTCCGACCATTTGATGGATTCGAATGTCGAGTGGCGGCCGTTGCGGTGAATCAACGTTACGCGATATGTTGTTGCGATCAAAGAACATCGAAACAGGTGATTCGGTATAATCGTTGTCATGGTTGATTGCCGGTTGCGGCAGAAGATCGTCGCTGATTGTCGAGTCGGCGACGCTCTTCTTCAGGCCGCCCATCGGCGAGCTCTGCACGATCGGACTTTTGTGCCGTACGTGATCGTGTTTATCTTTCGGCGGCGGTTTTGGGGAACTTCTACGCCTTTTTGGCGAACTGGGTCTGTAATCACTGTCAGATTTAAACAGATTGTAATTAATTAAATATAAATTAAAACAAGTAACTTACCGATTCCTAGGGCTGGGAGTCCTACGTCGTGGAGACGATTTTCGTCTGGGTGGCGTCGGCGTACGGCGCCTTCTTCTGGGTGACGGAGTCCATCGTCTTCTCGCCGGAGATACCCTCCTTCCGTATGGGGATCTCGACCTTCTTAATGCAATGCGCCTGGGAGATTCTCTTCCTCTGCGTGAAGGAGCCGGTGAACGACTGTAACGGCGATCGTCTCTTCTGCGCGGTGATCTGCTCCTTATACGCTCCTCTTTCTTTTTCAAACTGCCTTTTTCCATCTTATTATCGATCTTTTTGTCATACGAGTGTTTGTCCGGCTTTTCCGGTTTATCTTTGATGTGCTCTATCTTTTCCTGATTTTTAACATCATGAGAATCTTTTTCAATTTTTTTCTTATTCTCTGATTTTTCTTCCACCTCCATCCTGTCCGGTTCCTCTTTCTGCGGGCTTTCTGCTCTGCGGGGCACCGTGGGTGGCGTAAGGCGTCTCCCCTCATCGGAATCCTCGTCCAAACCTAATCCGGATGTAGCCAATAGCTTCTTGCCCTGAATCGTGAAATTAAATGGCTTTTTCACTGCATCTGCCATTTCTACATCTTCGGGCGATTCGGGACGTTGGATCGTCGTCGGAACAGTCTTAACGAGTTCAACACCTTTTATAACATTATTGATCGTTTCTAATCGTGGTGAAACGATCAGAGGTAAAGGTATATTGAGAAGTGGCTTAGGCAGTTGATCTAATTTGGGGCTGGGCACTGGAACGGGTTGAGGCAGGGGAATGTCGAGATGGTCGAAAACCGATGGCAGTTCTTTAGGCAGCAAGTCGTCGATACGTATGTTTGGCACAATCTTTGGCTGTGCTGGAGTCGTCTGTTCACCTTTCATTAAATTCGGTATGTGTGATGGAGTTATGTCCGAATCGCTGGACTTTTTACGCGTTGATTTCTTGTCAGCGGGCGTAACCGCCTTCATGAACTCCTCGTATGCGTTCTCTAAGGAGTCGGCCATTCCCGTCTCGATATCGAAATCTGTCGAACTGCTTATATCGAAACCGTCTTCGTCTTTCTCCTTTTTCACTTTGCTTAAGTCCACATCGAGCACCTCATAATTGTTCTTCTTTAACTGGCGACTCTGCTTATAATGCCTGTAGATCTCCTCGTACTTCCGCTTGTCGCTCTCCGACTGCTGTTCCAAACACTTGTACTGTAATTCGAGTTGCTGTACCTTCATCTTCTCCAGTTCCAATTTCTTTCTCTCTTCGCTTAGATCGCGATTCTGTTGTTCCAAAATCTTGAGCTCATCGTCCAGCGTAATGGGAACAGGCTGCGGCGGCGTTTGATCCAATTTCTGTCCCGTCCTGCGACGGGAGAATGGTTTGATGTTGAGTGGTATCTCAAGACTCTGCACATAAGGTAATGGGGCAGGAGGAACGGTTGGTCTGTCTTCTGAAGGGTAATAACGTTCGAAAACCTCCTCGTCGCTCTCCCACGACCGGCTCGCTTCCTTTACTGGCGGAGCGACGGATGTGGCGCCCTCGTCGCTCTCCCAGTGCGAGTTGTAGCCGTCTGTGTCCGGCGTACCGGTTTTTCTCACTATAATTTTCCTTTCCGGCGTACGGCTTTCTTCTACAGGCTCGGGGGTGGGATTTTTGTTTTGCTGTTCAGTGCAGTTTTTATCGATCATCTCGCTCAAATCGTCGTCTGACTTGGGTTTATTGTTTTCAACTTCTTTTTTCTTATCCTTGTCGTCTTTGAGCTCGTGCTCCTTTTGTTTCTCTTTTTTTGATTTAATTTTTTCCACGTGGTCGATCTTTTCCATCAGATCCTCAATTATCTTTTGTCTGTCAATGTTTGCGTCCTCGAAATCATCACCTTTCACACCTTTCTTTTTCTTCTCCGTCTTTTTCTTTTTCTTATCCTTCTTGAACTTGTCTTTTATTCTGTGTTTTCTCTTCTTTTTCTTGTCCTCACCGTGTTTGCGTTTGACCTTTATTTTATCCTTCTTTTTCTCTCGCTTTTCTACCTCCTCAGATTTGTCCTGTTTCTTCTTTTTCTTAACAGCCTGTTTCCCATTGTCAGTCTTTTCCTCTCGGCTGGGTGATTCTTTGGTTTTCCGGACGTCCGGAGTTTGGGATCTGTCCAACTCGTCATCCGACAATGGTTTCATCTCGGACTTCGGTGGTGTCACAACTTCCCAATCATCTCTCAGATTTGCGAATTTTTCTGGTGGCAGTTTTATCGAATTCAAATGTTTTATGGTTGGTGTTTTCGTCGCGGACTCTCCTACGGGATCTTCTGGATCATTTACAACTTTTGATTCCTCCACAAAAGGTTTTGGTTCTTCATAAATTTCAGTTTTCTCCTCGGAAACCTTCGGCTCTTGTACAGATGTAATCAGTTCAATACCAACAATTGACTCAGGTTCTTCGACGGGAACTTTGGATCGTTCTGAAGAAATAATTGGATCGCCAGGAAGCGGAATATCTTCTGTCGGAATTAGATTTTCTTGATGGTTTGCCGCTTCTTTGAGTAATTCGTCGGTAGCCGTCTCGATGATTTCTTCCTCATCAGAATAACTCTGAAGAAAAGATAGACCAACCGAGTTTTCCAACAGTTTTCCCTCCACGTTGTCAGCTTTTCTCCACGACTTCGGATACCATTTTCTGGCCTCGACCTTCGATGCTGACGGTTGAATTCTAAAGGAAAAACACATAGTGTACAACACGCAAAAAAATAGTATATAACACATAAGAAAAATCTGTAATAAGCACAATAAAGTAATGAATAAACCTTACTTGGACTTTTCACTGAACAACTTCTCAATCAACTGCCTCCTGGAACTGGAAACTATGTTGTAAAGTTGTTTTCTACTCATGCAACTCTCCTTAACTGTGTCAAAATTAACACTGTAGTACACATGAGGTTTAGCCTTAGTTCGCCTTTAAAACACAACAGATAACATACAATATCATAAGAAATTAATAAAAATCTAACCTTATATATTTGAAGGGTATGTTGGTGGTACCCTTTTCCGACCTACTTCTCCAAGTATCTATCAGTGGCGGCGGTGTTTCTAACGTGAAGAATTTTGAGAAATCACTACTCGGTTTAGGTTTTAATTGTGCAAGCATTTTGTCTGATAAGTCTTTTTCCTTGAATTCTGTCCAGTTTTGTGGATAAGTATCTTTCTTATGGCTCCGCGACTTTCGGTCAACGGACGGCGATTCTCTGTCGTCCGTTCTCCTATAGTTTCTACTTTTGAGTTCAATCTTCCTGAATTGGTTGTCCCCATCTATTTTTTAAAATCAGTAAATAAAAAAGTCAATAAAGGTGTAATAAGGTTTTTACAATTTATATTACTTCTAGTTTGAGCATGCAAAAAACAAACACTTATGATTAATGATATGTAAATAAAGTCTGACCTGTTGATGTTAGTTTAGGCATCACAAAAACATTTTGAGGGACAGAATCCAGGTTGATTAAGTTGATTTGGTCTAAAAGTTCTTGCTTTAAGGCTGGATTTGTTGCTAATTTGATCTCTTCAATTTCTTTGATTGTACACTTTAACTTTTCATCAGGATACGGTTCTAAAATATAATTGCAAAATCACCATTATACAAATACAAGTCACAAACCTTTCTTATTCTTCTTTGTTACTTTTTCAGATTTTTCACTTTCTTCTTGCGGTTTCTTAGGTGAGTTAAGTAAAACCTTCTGGGAGGAAAAAGCCAGCAGGCGCTTCTTAGCTTGCCATATACTTTTAAATGTGGGTTTTTGGACCAAACCATTTTTTCCCTGAGGTTCTTCTTCTGGGGGTAGGGGTACTGGGTTATTTACAGAGATGGAATTTACGGCATCTACATGAGGTTGTAATGCAGAAGCTTGTGTTTCGCTATCCATTGTACACACTACTAGAAGAATGTAACCTATAAATATTGTGTGTGGATTTGATTTTTGTCTTACCTTCTAAGCACAAACTGTTGCATTATTTAGGATATTTGTAAATATGCCAACAATGTAGAGCATTCAATGAACAAATTGATCGATTTAGTGCTGCTACAGGAGAGACTTTTACTGAAATTAGTAGCGAATTTGTTCAGTTTGACTGGATCAGTGTGTTAGAAATCATACGGACGTATTTTTTTTCTACACGAGTTATCGGCCGTTTTGTGATCCGGATGTAAATTGCATCGGTTTAGCGGTCCTGAAAAATTGGGCTATGTGTTATTACAAAATTGTTATTTTGACAACACACGGGAAAAGTCAATCGATAGCTAGGGACTTTTGGCTCCGCTGCCGGTTCCCACAACCCTGAAAATATTCTGAAAAAAATACGAAAGCAGTTTTAAATAACTTTCATTTTTAACAGCAAAAAAACTTTACGAACTATTAAACAACACCACTTCAAAATGTGTTTATTTCATTAAAATTAAACGGAGACTATATTACAAAAATCTGTAATACCGCGTGTTCTACTTGAAGAAATTCCCTTTAGATGTCTCTACCATTAGCTATGTCCAATTTAAACATTAATTCATTTATAAACGAGATAAACATTTAAATTAATGTTTAAATATTTAAATATTATGATTTGCGACATTATGTAAAGTATATTAGGTAAAATTAATAAAAATCAATAAACCATAGTTTTATCAAATGAAAATTTGCCAGTTCGGCATAAATGACGTCTCCTTTGTTGTAGTGACAGCTGTCAATGAACAGACTTGAAGAAAATTGTTAAAATTATGGGAAACGTAGACACAAAATTAAATTTTCGGAAGGCTGTCGTACAGTTAACGTCCAAGTCTGAGGTACGGATAAATTTACCATAAATTCATCACACAACAACATTCTTATCCACAATAATTGTCCCCAAACATATGTGTTGACATTTTAACTTAAAAATTAATAGAGCGTCACACTTAAAACATTAACCTAAACAAGTAATTAACATTTCCAGCCAATCGATGCAAACGACGACTCCTTCTGGGAACAGTTCTGGTCAGAGAATGTCACAAATGTTCAAGACATTTTCACTCTGGTCCCCGCTGCCGAAATACGAGCGTTACGTGAAGAAGCCCCATCTAATTTGGCAACATTATGTTACAAAGCTGTTGAGAAACTAGTGAAAGCTGTTGACAGCAGTTGCAGAACTCAACATGAACAACAAACAGGTCAGAACCAAACTAATTATTGAATGTATTTGGTTAAATTGTTTTCATTTTAGTCTTAAATTGTACGAGGCTGTTGACAAGAATTTTGCCTTATATTTTTGAGGATTCTGAGTGGAAAGGATTCTTTTGGTCCTCATTGCCTGGATCAAATGAAGAAGATGAATCTATTCCTTTGGCACAGTCCTTATTGAATGCTATTTGTGTGAGTTATTAAATTATTATCATTTGAATCATTAAATTTAATTGGAGCACATTTAAATTTAATTTTGTTATGGACTAATTGGATTTTTTGTGTTTAGCATAGCCTTATTTAGACAATTATTCAATTTTTTTTAGGATTTGCTGTTTTGCCCAGATTTTACAGTTGTAGCGAGTAGAAAAAGTGGACCAGTAAGTAAAAAAATCAATATAATACAAATTATAACAATAATGTTAAACAATCGTCATTTCAGGACAAGGCAGAGGAATTGTCGGCTATCGACAGTTGTGAATACATATGGGAGGCGGGCGTGGGTTTTGCACACTCACCGCCCCGCAATCCGACTTACGACGCTCACCGTACAGAGTTACTCAAACTCCTGTTGACCTGTTTCAGCGAAACTATTTACCAGCCGCCGACCGACATCGCCGAAAACCCGAACAGATGGATTCTGCATCTGACATCGGCGGAAAATCGGCACGCGTTGCCGATGTTCACCTCCCTGTTGAACACCGTCTGCGCTTACGATCCGGTTGGATTGGGCGTACCATACAATCATTTGATTTTTAACGATTCATTGGAACCGCTGGTAGAAGCGGCCTTGCAGATTCTGATCGTTACTTTAGATCATGACACTAGCAGTTCAACTCCAAACGAGGGAGATGATGTAACATGCCTAACAAATGCTTTTTTATGATATATTAATTGCTGAGTTTTTAGACGACAGTTCCAGACAATCTCTTCATTAATTACTTGTCGCGAATACACAGAGATGAAGACTTTCAATTTATTTTAAGTGGTGTGACAAGATTATTGAATAATCCTTTAGTTCAAACGTATCTACCTAACTCTACAAAAAAGGTCTACTTCCATCAGGAGTTGCTGGTGTTTTTCTGGAAAATGTGCGACTACAACAAGGTAAAGATTTGCTCCAAAAACCTTATAAAACAGACTGTAACATTAAATTTGTAGAAATTCCTCTATTTCGTTCTAAAAAGCAGCGACGTGCTGGAAGTTCTCGTACCAATTCTGTATCATCTCAACGATTCGAGGGCAGATCAATGTAAGTACAAAACATTAATCATTAATGTACGATTAACAATCGTTTTCCAGCGAGAGTAGGATTAATGCACATTGGAGTATTCATACTATTACTGCTGAGCGGTGAAAGAAATTTAGGTGTACGATTGAATAAACCGTACACAGCAACAATTCCAATGGATATACCGGTCTTTACCGGTACGCATGCGGATTTGCTGATAATCGTATTCCATAAGATCATAACGACGGGTCACCAAAGGCTACAACCATTGTTCGACTGTTTGTTAACTATTCTAGTCAACGTTTCGCCCTATCTGAAGACTTTGTCTATGGTGACCAGTACGAAATTGTTGCATTTGTTGGAAGCGTTCAGCACACCCTGGTTTTTGTTCTCCTTACCGACAAACCACCATCTAGTCTTCTTTCTTTTGGAAATCTTCAACAATATCATCCAGTATCAGTTCGACGGCAACTCCAACTTGGTATATACTATAATTAGGAAGCGACAGGTGTTCCACGGCTTGGCAAACTTACCGAGCGATTGCGGTACAATCTCAAAATCAATGGCACGCCGATCGAAGAGCCGCTTATCCGCATCCACAAGTACCGAAAACGTATCGGAGGCGGCGATGGAGGGGTCCCATCCTGCTTTGCCCGCCGAACCTGGTACGTTGAAGGCTACCTTGCCCGACACGCCGCAGATTGCGCAGATGACAGAGCGCGAATCGGCCCATTTGGGCTTCCAGCAGCTAGAACAGTTGCCGCTGACTAACGGAATGGCCGCCGTGACGTTAAATCCTCCCGAGAAGAAGGAACAAGACAATAAGGTGGAGGTGCAGCCGAAGACGGACAAAACTAGTCCCACGACAAGTGTTGCCGAGGGGTCGTTCACAAGAAGCGTAAACACTGTAAGTTACTAATAAGTTGTGGAGAGTTTTATTAATGTGCCTTTTGCAGAGGAATAGTTTGAGGGTGAGTGCATCTACAGAGAAATTGAGTGGACAATGGGTACCGACGGCTGAATGGGTACATTCATGGAAGTCCAAGTTGCCGCTCCAGACCATCATGAGACTGCTTCAAGTATTAGTGCCTCAGGTTGAAAAGATCTGCATCGACAAGTAAATACGACTTGCCTTTATTTAATTACGACTTTAACTTGTTGTATTTTCAGGGGATTGACGGACGAAAGTGAGATTTTAAAGTTCTTGCAACACGGTACTTTAGTGGGATTGTTGCCTGTTCCACATCCGATTTTGATTAGAAAATATCAGGCGAACGCGGGTACGACGACATGGTTTAGAACATATATGTGGGGCGTCATTTATCTCAGGTTTATTTTCTATATTATTTTGTCATATAAAATTATGTAATTTTATTATTATTTTTTAGAAATGTGGATCCTCCCATTTGGTACGACACTGACGTTAAACTGTTTGAAATACAACGGGTTTAGATTTGCTAAAGAATGAAAAGACTTGTATTATATACATGGTAGTTCTAATTTTTATTTATTGTTGTTCGTTCTATTACTTATATGTGTATATTATGTAATAGTTCTGGCTTTAATTCCTACTTAATGATTGTGACGATTGAGGATTATGTTGTACAAGTGTGTGTCACAGACGTTTTAAGTGCAATATTTAAATTGTTCGTTTATTGACTGTGACACACTAGAATAGGATTAATATATAATCGGAAATGATGTAATTTAACTTATATGAGTATATTAATCCTGTTGAAAATTTAGTATAATTAATATAATATAAAGTGTCTTATATAAATGAAAATAATTTTGCAATTAATATTGGAGACTGTTACCGGCCATTTTTCGATTGCTTTTGTTTTTACCAGTTACCATTCCATTTTTAAATTTAAAATTGTGATTTTCGTTCTAAAAAAATTACTTTAGTATTTTATGGAAAAAAATTATTTATAAATTTTAACAGCATATCAAAAAAATATATATTGTGCTAATATATGTCTAATTTATATGACCAACGTGTACTACAATGAAATTATATTCAAATTATAATCAACATTTAAAACCTAATGCAGTTTGATTTATTTTTGATACCTGAACAATTAAAATACATTTACATACATAAATTTGTATATTTTATGACTAGTTCAATAAATATTATACCTGAAAAAAATATTATGTTGCGACTTTTACGCAACAATATGATGCGTTAAAACTAACAGCTAGATTTAAACTTATAATAATTTGAAAATTGTGACATATGTACAAATATACAATTCAAAAACATTCATAAATCCAAGCTATAAACTTACAAGATAAAACATGTTGTATGTACATATTTGGCAAACAGACTAGTTAATAGCTACGATTAAAATGAACGTACTAGATACTGAGAACCTTAAAAACGATAATTGATATGTTTATGAGCGAATATTGGTAAGTTTTCAGTCTAACTTAGTCCATTGTTACTAATATAATAAACCGGCCGTTTTACAAAAATAATCTAGAAGTTTTACACAGCCCGATTTGTTCTAAAATATCAAATAATGGCACTAAGATGATAAATATATCCGGTGGAATGCAACTAAAACATCTTCCTTAATACTGTTTTTAAGTTGGTGTAAAGTCCGGTGATGTATCGGTGAGTTGATGCGGCATATCCACATGAAATGAAATGCCGTACGGTCGTAAATGGTAGATTAAATATTCCAGGACGTACATCTGATTCGGACTCACATAGTGGAAGGAAACGGCGTTGTCCGAGCAACAATCCATACCCTGAAAAGTTTAATCGTTAAAGAGTTTTTGCTGTTGCTCCTGACTAATTTTTACTTTTACAATTTTGTTATGAGATGTAATGCTATGTAAATGTAAAAACCAGTTTGTTAACTGACCAAGACACATCAAATCATGGAAATTCGCATAATACACAAGCCAATAACGTTAAGTATAAAAAATTAAACGAGTATTAGGTGAATTTCACATGAAATAATATACATGCAAAAACTCTAAAAAGCAACATACCCTGCCGGTTGTGTTCTAAAATTTTTTTTTCGAAACAAAAGCAACAATTAGCGCGCGAACCGCCACCATGAAACAACAAAAAAAAATGACATGTAAACAAAGGAAGAAGAAAAACGTACAACCCCCCAAATCCCGAGGACCTCACCTCTTTGCTTTCATAATAAATGTACTGCCAATACCAAAAGCTCTTCGACACGTGACCGGGGATCAAGTGGTGCTCAGGCACGAAGGGGAAAAACCTGCCACGGCCCATCGCGTCCCTCGAATCGCCTGCCGCGACATTCACCGCCTCCAGACACTTGCCCATCTCCACGTCTTCTGCACCGCTGTTGGAGGTCGAGCAGCCGCTCGAATTGTACAATCCCACCTGGAAGGCAACAATTAATGGATCGACAATTGACGTTATGAACAAATACCTGAATGAAACGACGCAGGGCTTCTTTGCTAAGAACGTAACCAGCGCCGCCGCTCATGTAACCCTGTTTCACGTACGGTTTAAACCTGCACCCGAAATAAATCGGTTCGGTTGGCTTATGCGGCACCAACATGTACCTTAAGTTCTCTAATATCACATATCTGAAAATAATTACGTAATTACATAATACTTATTACTAATTAAATTTAACAAAAAGTGCAATAAAAATATAAATAAATATGAGGTAAACAGGATTATTTATAAACATTTTAAGAAATATTACGAACGTGGTTTTGCTTGTGTAGCAATTAAGTATATGAAACCAAACTTTAACATATTTTCAGTTATTTATGGTAATTTCATTATAAGAGACGTACGTGTCATCGTCCGCTTTTAGGAACCAATCGGCCTTGTCGTAATAGTGCTTGTAGACGTATCTAAAAGCCTCCTTCGTTTTGCCCCACAAATTGTTCCTGCCCTCCTTAACCGGAAGTGCGATGGCAGGCAACGATGGGTCTAAACAAAAAAACGCAAATCCGTTATGTCGTATACAATGTGAATACTAATCAATCACATCCTGTACCTTCTTCAGAGCTCATGAACAGAAGAATGTTACACCTTCTCCCCCAGGTCGCCTTCACATGCTTCGCCCTCTTTTCGTGATTCTTGGGCCCCGTCATGACCCAACACAACACCCTAACGCCGTCGTACAATTTGTCGGCGACGGTCGAGTCCTCCATCGCGTGAAACTCCTCGTGCTGATAAGAATGGGACCCCGGGTCTATCGTAGGTCCGGCCATGTATTCCATCTCGTAGCTCGAGTGTGGGTCTGCGAAAGGCAACATGCGGGGTGACAGGGCCACGTACGCTACCGTGAAACCGGTCACCAGGCCGACGAGAAGGGCCAGCATGAATTGCCTGTTCAATGTTGGCCTGTAATTATTAATTCATTTTATTGTCAATTATAATAATTCCGAACTTGAAATTATAAATTAAACCTTGGGAAATTGTCAACGCTTGATAATAGTATTGAAAAAGACGCGAAAACGGATGTCTTATAAAATATGCAGATTTTATCAATAATTCAATTGATTTTGTACCTAATAAACGATCCATTGTTTACAAATTATTTCATTATCTCCGTGTTAAGATATTTATAAACAGTATAAGACTTTTTCAATATGAATAATACTATTTTTCAAACGTGTGTCATATTAAATCAATTGGTTTAAATATATATTAACATATTATATATATATATATATATGTATATGTATATGTGTGTATATATATGTAAATTATAGATTGAATTAACACATTTAAAGTTTTTTACTACGTAAAAAAACAAGGCCGAAATTACAATTTTACAACTTGGTGCGCACATGTTTTATAAATTAATATTAATAAAACACAACTAGGTTATTAATAAAAATTAGTTGTACAGTTTAATGAACCCACCATAAATAAAATATATTTATAAATGAAAAATACTTTATTACATTTGACGAGTATAAATAAACTTTCTTTTAAAAATTTCAATCGTTTTCATTTTTAAATACGCGTCGTCACACTCAACATCAATATTTACTCCTCAAATGTTTGTTGTACACATTATAAAATACAGGGTAAATTAAATAAAAAAATTGTATTTACCATTTGTGCAGTCTGAGATGCCCCATGGTTTTCATTAGATTATTCCGGTTAATTCAGGAATCCGAAGAATCACCCCTCGTAATTATCATATTAAAGTGATTCGGTTAGCGGTTGTTGTGCGATGAATTGAAATCCGTACCGCGTTAATTTTTACATGTTACTGCACTAAAACGAACGACGATATAATCCAGTTGGAATAACGCTTCCCTCGAGCAAGCCGCACAAATTCATAGGTTGCACGAACCGCTTGATGTTTCGACGAACATCTGCAAAAACAAGCGACTCGACCAGCTGCCTGTCAAATACAATTCTGCCAACCCAACTTCAAATTTTGTATTTTAAATGAATTTTATTAATAGATTATAATTGTTTACTGTTTAATTATTAAGAAAGATTATATTTTGTAATTAATAAAAAAAAATATTATTTGCAATGACAGATGGCGCTGGAACTATTAAATTAAAAAAATAATTATAAAATATGCATCATTAATAAGAATATTAACAGTTAAATGTGTCCGATAAAATTGTAGCATATGCCACGATTTCTTGAAGTGAAGAAAAAACAACCACATTTTGGAGAAACTATATTTTATTTATTAAAGTTTACAAAAATAAAATAAAATGAACAAAACAAAATATAATAACAAAGAAACCTTAACACTAAATAAAACGTTGAACTAAATTGCTGTATTTTTTTAAAACATTAGAATCATTTATCTGGTTGTATTCGTAAATGTTCTTACGTTTTAGATGAATCTTTTTAAATTTTTTCACACTCTTAACTGTTTCAAATTTATTTTTATTAGTATTTGAATTAGGCGTTATAACAATATTAGAAAGTATCTTCACATTTTTTCCATTAAACTTCTCAACACAAAAATTTCTTTCAACAGGGAATTTATCTTCTAATTTGCCTCTGTACCTTTCAACCTCTTCTGGTTCACATAGTTCAGAATAATCCACAACAGAATTCTCACTTTCTAAACTTAAAGCATCATCATTTACATTGAAGACTTGCTCTTTTTTATTGTGATAGTCAAATGAATTGTTTGAGCTCTTTTCACAGTTGGGACTAACTGTATTACTGCTGTAACCACTGGAAAGGTTTTCCGAAAACCTTCTCTCAACTGGAAATTTACCTCTAGTCTTGCTCCTATATCCTTTAGTGCACCTATGTTTATGTGTAGGCAAAATTTTAATAGGAATAGATAAATTAGGTAGTTTTTCTTTAAGTTTTAAAGGTTTGGACATTTTGTTATTCAACTCATTATCTTCTTCACTTAAAATAGGACTGGCAAACTGAAGATTTTCGAAATTTTGTTTCAACTGTTGGTTGAAATTTATTTCACATTTTTCTTTTGGATCCGGTCTTAAAGTAATACTATTAAAATTTGTATCTTTTACCTGTTTATCATCATGTACATTTTTTAAAGAAACATTTTTAATATCTTTGTCTATTAAAGTATCATTTTTAATTTTTTCCTGAGTATTATCATTAATAGTGTTCTTTGATTCTAGGAATGCTTCTGAGCTTCCCAATTCATTTTTAAATTTTAAGTCATTCAATTCATTCTTGGACAACTGATCAAAATTGTTTTTGATGCTACCAGTCAAATCATTATTGATTATCGAATCAGGATCAACTGGAATGGATGAACTATCCTCTTCTACACCTATGACATTTTCAAATTCATTATCAAGAATTAATTTTTCTCTCCTTTCTGCCATTAAATCTATAATACTATCCTTTTCTAGTGCAACAACAAGTTCTCTTATTTCTGCAGGCTCATCTTTATTATATTTTGTTCTCTTTGCTGGTTTACTACTCTTAATGGAACATTTTTTGACATTTCTGCCTTGGTCTTTACCCTTTTTATTAGTTTTAGCAACTTTTGTCAGACACTTCACATTCAATGATTCTTTCATCACATTCTTCTCAGATGGAGATTTCTTTGTTAGTTTTTTAATACTTTCACGAGTGGTTCTTCCTTTTTTTTCTTGAACTAAAACTGGCTTTAACCTTTCATTTTTTTTCTTAATGTTTGCATCAACTTTTATTGGATTTTTAGTTTGAGATTCTTGTTTAGAATCGAAAGACATTTTTGGTGACATTTTGTCCTTTTCATGTTGAGTGGATTCTTCGGGATTTAAAAAGATTGTCAAACTAGAGTTTGTTGGATTGATATTCCTTGTCGACCGTCTCATCCTGTTTGATTGAGACATGCCCTTGTTTCAACATAACTGGATAACAGTTAAATTTTTGTTGGACAGAATTACCATCTACATGGTAACCGTTGCTTATACTTTCTGTTTTGGTGCTGCAAAAAGTTTGTTGACAATTAAAGTTTTCTAAACCCAACTATTAGAGAGGTCCAAAGAGCGTATCAATATTTCGTAGATATTTAATTAACGAATCGCAAATATCTTTCACATGTACAAATTTTTACATTATTCTTCATTTGAACAATTTCGAACGGTCAGAAATATCAATATAACTTGTTTGCAATACTTATCGGGCAATTTTACATGTACCAACTGAGTCTTTTTAAATACTGGCGGCGCCACAAGTGACACACGTGTTTTTCATATATAAATTTACACGGCTAGTTTATATGGTCTATCACAAACGGTGTAGAGAGAGAGAGAGAAAGAAACCTCAATTCTAGTGTTGTATGTGTGGCAAAGCGAATAAGAGAAATTTCCGTGTTATTCGTACTCATGCGCAAGTGCAAATGCTTAGATGCGCATGCGTATTTTTACAAAAGTATTATAAATTATTATGTTCTATCCTTCTTTTATGACAAATACAAATCAAGTTTACAACAGAATTAGTAAGTTATATATGTTTTTTGTGGTTATGTTCCATGTGTTTTCCGTGATTCTTTAAAAACATGTCAGAATCAGTTGAAGTTATAAAAAATGAAACAACAGATGATGATCCCTATGCTTATTTAGATAGGGGCGATTTCACATCGGAAAATTTCAAAATAGAAATAAAAAATTTACCGAAATATTATGGTATTAATGTAAATAGTACTCGGCCTGTTTATGTGCGAATTTCATACAACTTTGTTGCAGGAATTTAGGAAGTTACTGAATAATAAACTTAAATTGAACACCAACAAGATCAAAACACCCAGACGGAACAGTCCCTATGCTTTCGTATGCTTTAGGAATGATGAGGATAGGGAAAATGCAATTCAAGTAATCTCTAACTATAAATGGAAGGGCAACTCTTTACAAGCTATAGTAACACTGATAAATGATTGTGTTTTTTGTAAATAATAAACTTGTAATTTTTAGAAAGCAAAACCGATTCCAGATCCATTGGTTAAAAAGAGAAAAGAAGATGAAGGGCATGGTAACTCTAATAAAAAGGCAAAGTTTGAAGGAACACAAGAAGAAAGGCTCAAAAGTTCTACAATTCCATTTTGGAATGTAGAATATAGTGAACAAGTAAAATTATTAATTAAAACATTGATAAAATTCTTTAATTAAGAATTTTTTAGCTGAAGTACAAAGATCAAGAAATCAAACAGATACTAAAAAAACTAGGTAATGATTTGCATCATCATAATGGAGAATTGAGATCATGGCTAGATAAACAAAAGAAAAAACATGGTGGTTTACCATGCGAATTGCTTGAAATTCGTTCTGGGGAGCCAATAGATGGTTACAGAAATAAGTGCGAGTTTAGTGTTGGCACAGATGAAGAAACAAACTTGCCCACTGTAGGTTTTAAAATTGGAGCTTATGTTAATGGGGTTACTGGTGTTGGACCAGTTGACAATCTCAAACATATACCAGAATCAATGAAAATTGCTGTTAAAGTATTCCAGGAGTTTGTCAGGAAGTCTGACTTGCAGGTTTTCAATCCAGAGTTGCACACTGGACATTTCCGACAATTGGCCGCCAGGTCAGCACCTGAACAACTTATGCTTGTTGTTGGGATTCATCCACAGAATTTGTCCAAGGATAAATTAGAGCAATTCAAGAAGGGTTTGATTGAATTTTTTGCGAACGGCGACGGGAAAGTTGCCAAAGTAACATCTTTATATTACCAAGCAATTGTTAAAAAGTAAAACTTAATCCAGAATTTCAATAAACAACTTATCAATGTTCAATTTTAGACAACAGGATAAAGATTATATTCCTCCGGAACATTTATATGGCGACACGCATATTTACGAAACGATTTTAGGTTTGAAATTTCGTATTTCTCCCGAAGCGTTTTTCCAAGTAAACACCCCGGGAGCGGAAATTTTGTACAAGTCGGCAATTGAACTGGCCGCTCCGACGAAAAGCAGCACCGTACTTGACGTTTGTTGCGGTACCGGGACTATCGGATTGTGTTTTGCTGATGTAGGTTGCATAATAAAAATTAAAATTATTATTTATTTATTAATCTTTTAGAAATGTGATCAAGTTTTGGGCTTGGAAATTATACCGCAGGCGATTGTTGACGCTAAGGAAAATGCGTTGTTTAACAAAATCGAGAATACCGAATTTTATCCCGGAAAAGCTGAAGAAATTCTGGGACAAGTTTGCTATAAATCTAAAAACGATCACGTTATAGCAATTGTTGATCCACCTAGGGCGGGACTACGTAAGTCCTTAATAGGAAGAAAAACACATTTATTTAATATTTGTTTATTTTTAGAACAAAAAGCAATACAACAGTTGCGTAAAATCAAACGAATCAACAGGTTGGTTTATGTGTCGTGCAATCCATCGTTGGCGATGAAGAACTTCGTCGATCTAGGTAGACCGGAATCGAAGACGTTACACGGCGACATGTTTGTACCAGTAAAAGCGGTAGCAGTCGATATGTTTCCGCACACAAAACATTGCGAGCTTGTTATTTGTTTTGATCGCTGGGAAAATGTTTCTAAACAAGATCTGGATGCTAAGAAAACGGGTCCAACAGACGAGGCTGCTTCTGAGGAATCTATTTGTAAAGAAACATCAGTAATAAATATGTAGTATATATATATATGTATGTATATATATGTGTCTGTAGTTTTTGTTTTATTCAGTTCCTTTTTTATATTTTAACTTGAAAACAACCCCAATAACACCAATTAGAGCTACAGGAACGATAAATTTCCAGTTCATCCAAAAACAGCTACGGATTGGTGGTACACGAACTTCTAGAGGAACGGCAGTACTGAAACTAAAAATGACAAAAAACCTTATCAAAATACGGAATAAAATATTACGAAAATTCATGAATTTCTTCTAAAGTTAAAGCGTTGGGTCTTAACAGATACAAAATTTGTTGTGCAGTTCGTATTCCTGTTTCAACTGCACCATTCATCGTACTATACCATTTTACCGAAGCTTCTGCGCCGCAAAAATGAATTCTGAAATCGTATGTTTAACACAGTTTACATGAAATTTCTCTCATTGAACCTGTCGTAATCGGTATTGTGTATAACTTCAACACAATCTTTAGTTTTAACTCCCCATGTATATATTAAAGTGTCGCTGGTTTCGCTCCAGGTTTTCTCGCAGTAGTCGATGGGTTTTTTGGCAGCGCGACCAAAGACGTTTTCCAATTGCTGCAGAACGATGTTCTTATACCTATACTATATACGTTTCGTATGTATTATAAAATTAAAATTGTTATTCTATATTACGTTGTTCAGTGTGTCTCCGGCATCTTCGTAAACTTTATTGCCGAATATGTGGCCGAAAAGTGCAGCCTTCCCATCGACTGTAACATTAAAACAAGCATTGATGCAAGATTGACGATCGAAGCTGAAATAGTCCCCGCATAAACCGCGCTCCGTCCAAAAATCCTGCAATATACACATTTATATTTGTCTTAATTATATAAATTTACTGTTACTTACTTACTGTTTGGTATGTGATGATAAAATTTGTAATCGGGCCGTATTTAACATTTCGAACAGTCGCAATATGAGTTGCAGACAAAATTGGGTAAATTCTTATGCTTTGAAAGTCTTTTGGGGGCACTGCAACAATTACATATCTACTTCTAAAATATGTAATACTTTAGTACATTATTATTTTTTAATCTAATAACACACATATATTCTTTAGTTTGCGTAATAACTTTAACATATTCTTCAGTATGTACAAGTGAAATTACTTTTGTTCCTGTTTTTACGCACTTGTGACCAATTATACTGATTATTGACTCGCAAATGCTGTGACAACCACCCTTTAAACAAAATAATTGGACTTATTTTCTTTATAATTAATGAACGTATTACTTTAACGAATTCTTTTTTTGTGTTCAATAGCTGCTTGTTTATAGGTTTCACGTAACAACAGAAAAATAAATAAGTTACAAGTTGTAAATTTTCTGGCGTTATGCCTAAAAATAACAGTTAGTTTTTTTTTTATTTCAGAATACTGTAAAACGATACCAAAGTGATTAAAAATTGTTTGATGAAGTACCGCTTTAACTGCTTCATTTCTCACATGAGTTTTTATGAATGCTCCAGTTGTAACAAGATCAAACTGTTCTAAACGAACTCCTTCAATTAATTGCTGACATAAATATTCAACCTGTAAAAGTTTAAAGTTATTTTATTATACATTTTATATTTCATATTACTTTATTCGAAAACTGACGTAATTCGTATCGTTCCAATATATTCAGAAATTTGTGCAAATAATTATGTTGTTGCTGTTTATAGTATGATTTGTATTGTATCACAACTTTGCCTACTTTATTCACTGTTACTAATTGCAAATCGAGTTTATCAACGAGACTTTTCACTGATTTGTGATCGTTTTCAATCCAGCACCAACCCAAATCAAAGCTAGCCAATTCGCCATTCCTCACACGCAAATTAACGTTCTGCGTTCGACCTCCGATGTTGTCTAAAAATGAATTATTAAAATAAAAAATTCTGAATATGAATAGTGGAAAACTACCCTTCGCTTCTAAAATGAGGACGTTTAATGTGGGAACTTTTTCTAGAAGAGTATAAGCGGCTGTCGTACCAGATAAACCTCCTCCGACTATTACAACATCATAGTCTATTGTTTGGTACATTCATTTCTAATTTAACATGAACTTTTTAATGTGAATTTGTAAGTGACAAGACTTGTCAGATCGAACGATATCTTCTGTACTGGGCGAAATAGTTGAAAACAATACTTATTAACTAAGAAATATAAATGTATTTGGAATAACAGAATTGCAAGAAAAAGAATGATGATAATTAGCATGGCAACTCGTATATTAAACATTTTAATATACATATTATTTTATAATATACACATAATAAAAACATATTATTTATTGTAAACAAGTTATCCTTAAAAATCACTTTTGAAATATGTGGTATATATTTCATAAAAGGATTTAATTCAAAATTTGTCTAGTAAGAATATATGCTTTTGTAACACATCTAAAAACGATGGAGATCTTAGTTTAAGCGCACATATTAGTCTGATTTAGTTGGTCAGAGAAATAGCACATTCAAACATATTCACGTTTTGTGGCATTATTCAAAAATACTCTTAATAGTAAGAATTTAATCTCAGTAGTATTTATATTAATTTATTGAATTCAGTTGAAAGAAAAAACATTGCATTCCAGAGAAAAGGGAACTAATAATTAACATGAAAAATTAAGGTCTAAATATTGCTGACGTTGCTAAAATCTTATGTTTATGTTCCCAAAAAATGGTTTACAATATTATTAATAAATATGAAACAACATACTTAATTGAAATTCCAATAATAAAACATTCTAAAGATCCTAACTAAAACAATTCTTTTTATAGTCAAAGACATTGGAAATTTCAGTAAACATATCTTCTATTGTCTATTAGGCATATAAAAAATTAATTAATTGAGTCATACAATATCGGTGTGTCTAGCAGAGCAATCAAACGTCGACTGAATCAATAATAGTAGCAGGGATGTATTTTAATAAAGAAACCATTGGTATCAAAAAAGAATATTCGAACAAGACTAAAGTTTAACAAGTTAACACAATACGTTTGTTCTCCTGTAAATGTGGATCCCACGTACACTACAAATACATAGAAACAAGTTGGAAAGTGTTCTGATTTGGGATTCCTTTTCTTGGCTGGGTATACTACCATTACAGAAACATGGATTGTTTCATGTATAAAGATATCATGTGAATGATGTTTGTCATGATAAGCATGGGTCTAAAATTGTTTAAAATTGTTTCTTTATGGACCAGAATGAAGTCCGTTACTGTGATGTCCAGCAAATTTAGGAAGAACATTTAGAAGACGCCTCGTATGCTTATGAATAAAAGTAGAATTCTACTCAACCGACATCGTTAAATTGCGTAGGTTGTTTCAAAAGCGGCGCGCTTTCCCGTGTCGGTAATAGAGCGCGCGCCGCCCCGACACCGTAAAAATGGAGAGTGGTCGTAAAAAATAAGATCGGCTCCGCGAGACGAGACAAAATTTTTTTTTCGCCCGTCCGATGGACCAGACGCGCCGACGGCCGGTGACATGTAAATAGGACAGTGCGCGCGACCGGTCCGTCAAAACAGTTTTGTAAATAAGGTGGCGCAGTAAAAAAATAAATAACCGAAGGTGGCTGTGATAGAATTGTAATGGCAGATGATCAGTCCGAGAATAGCCTGGCGATACTGCAGTCGATGATCGATGTGTCGGCGGACAGGCTAGTCGGACTCAGGACCCAGTGCACCACCAGCTCTGAGCTCACGCAACAGGAGATCCGAACACTCGAGGTAAAGCTCCGCTCGAAAAGGGCACCTCTAACCTTAAACGTCAAACTGTCAAACTTTCATGTTTTTAAGCTGTTTCGTCTTTCATTTGTTCGTTTTGATGCTATTTTACTATTCCAAACCTACAGATGACCATTTCGAACATTTCCAATTTGATTTCAGTTGGATTTTGTTAATTATTTACGAGATATTGTGCGGAAATATTATGAATTGTTCCTCAAGGGAATTCCTTCTGGTTTTCCGTTGTGTTGGCCTGAATTTGTGCATTAAACAGTTATAAAATTATTATTCAGTCCAATGGCCAATTCTGTTTGTCCATTTGTGTCTTAAAAATTTAAACAAACAAAACAAGATGTAACAGTAAATTCCTCCAGTAAATATTAGAATTTACACAAGAATTTTGTTACCATTAGTATTGTTTTTATTAACATATTTAACTAGTTACATATTTTTGTATTAACTTACATAAGGAACAATAAAATACTGTAATGTGTGCAATTTTGTGCAAATTTGTTCAAAAAAAATTAATAAAATTTGAGAAAAACTGTATATTTATAAATAATATATTCTTTTTTGTTGGAAATTTTTATTTATTTTTATCTTATTTGACTGTTGCACACATTTAAAAATGTTTAAAATACTTTTCAATATTAACTAATTTTAATAATAGATACAGTTATTGTTTTTATTAGAATAATTGGCAATAAGGAAAACCAATGAGATGAATTTAAATTAAATATTGCACAATGCATTAAATTAGTAAATGTATGTGTAAGCACATATCACGAGAATTTTTTTAAATCTTATTTGACTCCCTGTCCATATGAAAGTTTATGACGTAAGAAACACATTTATATGTGTATTCCTATTTTTAAATAATACTTGTTTTCAAGAGCAGTATGTATTTAAAACAGAAGAATAAATCTGAATCAAATGGGAAAGAATGCACTTCAAAATTTACTTGTTTCTGAATTAGGTGTGCCTTGACTATCATTCTGACAATTGCATGTTCAGTTTACTGATTGAGCAATGTAAGGTGGTTGTATTATATTGTAAATATTTGAAAATTTGTTTTTGAAAAATAAATAAATAAAATCTTAGAACCTTTTTAAATATTTATTCATTTTAATTACTTAACAGGATAGGTTTTATCAGTTGAATTTTTAGTAAGGAAAATTCATTGGTTAAGTAAACATTTCAAAATGCATTAGATTAGTTTGTTAGCACTTTAAAAGGTGATAATTACTTAAATGAAATGATTAGTTACAACATTTTTCGTCGTTTGCAATTTAATTTATCTTAGTTTCAATTATATAATATTATTTAGAAACATTTCACAACAACGAACCTTCTGTAAGATCCTTAACATAAGTAGTGATACTTAATAGGAATTAGATTCAGGAAATATCAGGAAGTATTATAGATTATTAAACATAAACTATAAAAATCATTGAAAAAATAATTAAACATAACATAATAAATAAATAAAAGCCTCCAAAATATTTTTCAGGGTAAACTGTTGAAACTGTTTAGCGAGCAAATCGTGACGAAGTCGAAGCTGAAGAATGGCGGTGGCATCGTGGGTGTCGAGCAGCTCAAGCATGTGCCCTCCCTCACCAAGTGGCTGCAGGTGGTCGGCCTCAGTCAGGAGTCGATACGCGGTATTTGTTCGCGCATCGCCACCGTCGAGGAGCTGCAGGAGAAATCCGAACACGATCTGCGCGTCATACTCGAGGAGCACAACGCTCGCCCCGAGGAGCACAGCCGTCTATGTCGCGCGTTGCTCAACCTCAAACGATACACCGGTATAACGACTGCAATAAAATTCGGTCCGACTGTTTATATTCAATGTTTCATTTTCGCAGATGCGTTAAGGAAAGGCGGAGGTGTGGAATCGGCCGAGATGAATCTGTTTTGGGATTCGTGGGACTGCGCGAACCATCCGATACGCGGACAGTCACCGCGCACCGCCCGCACTCGATCCCGCGTCTCCGTACCTTCCGAAGAGATGCTGATGTATAACAACAACCCGCACCACCACCTCCACCACCACCACAATCATCAGGCGGGATCGGCAGGAGGTGCGCTCATACCGCCCTCATCCTCAGTGTCTAGCATCAACACGTTGAATGCGCATGTACCCGGGGGCGGGCAGCACCAGCCGCCCCTCACGCCGCCCGGCCACTGCAAGGGCAAAGGTATGCATGCACTTTGTCTCTATTCTCAATATACACACGATTGAAACTAAATAAATATTTTGTAACGATTTTAACTGATTATATTAGCGTGCTGGGTAAGTTTTACTTGTGTCTCTCTGTGAAATTCTACCCCTTTATTATGTGTGTACAAATTATAAAATAATTGTATAGATTTTGCCGCAAGGTTGACAGTATATTCCACGTCAAATTGTCTACATAAATTAAGACGGATAGTTGAAAGTTTAAATGTACTGAAAATCTTAAAAGCGGTGACAAATAAATTCTTGTACCCTTGTTTATTTTAGTATGTGTGAAACTTTTCCCTGTACAATCTTTCTAGTTGATTTTTCGCTCTATTCGATGTGTGGAACGTTGAATGATGTGTTTTTTGCATTTTGCAAATCGATGTTTTTTGATTAAATGTTAGGAGGTTTACCCTTAGTTTTTTTTTCAAATAAACATATCCACTTAATCATAAATTTTACACGGTTTTTTATATGTAGGTTCAAAATTTCGGACGACGCCACCAGCGAGACGAAAGCAAGGAGTTTTCATGGGCAACTTAGAAATGTACCCGATAACGAAGAGCAAGTCGCACGAATTCGAATTGGCACAAACCAAAACGGAAAACGGCGACATTTCAACGAAGTAAAATATCAGATTTGAATCACACAGACACTTTAAATTAACCAATGTAATTTGTAGTGGAACAGGACGACGACAAAGGCTGCCGACCGAACCGGGCCCCGACACGAATATAGACTGCATCAGTCCCGTTTTGACCAGTCCCGTTAAATCGCCGCCTTACAGCAACAGCGGCGGAACCGACAGCGACGACAACAGCATCTGTACGTTATTGAAAGTTGTGCAAACTAATCCGAACGTAATAACATTTCGTAACGTTTCAGCAATAAGTTTGGCGGTGCCGAGTTCGCCGCGGACGTTGGCCCCGCCGGCGGGCGGTCCGCGCGGCATGACGCACCACATCAATCACCGCTTCAACAAGAAGTTCGAGGTGCTGAAGACGTGCGCGTACTGCCAGAAACCGATCTACTTCGCCGCCGGCCTCAAGTGCAAGGAGTGCAAGTACACGTGCCACAAGCACTGCAAGGAACGCGTGCCCGCCTCTTGCGGCCTGCCCACCGAACTGCTCAAGGAGTTCAAGAAGCACATGACCGAGAGTGAGTGGAACCTGGTTGTGTTGTTATACGGGTTGCACGAGTCGGAGGGCGGCACTGCCACGCACGGTGGCGTCGCCGATGCTCGCGGTCGCCATGGAGGTAGGGACGGACGGGGTGGGAGATTAATCGGGCGGAGGAACTGCTTGGAGCTTTAATTTACTAATTTAACGCGATAATATTATGTTGCCAGCCTTATTAATATTTACTGGTTTGTTATATGTAAATTCCAGGATTATTTGCAGTAATTAGAAAAATAATCTACGTAATAACAATTTGATAGAAATGGTAATTTAAGATTAAAGTGCTTCATCATTCTGATGACCAGAATATCATTCAGTAAACTTACATATAGAGTGTCCCCAAATGATATTTACAACACAGTACCAAACATTCCTGGGACCATAATAAGATGATTTTATTATATCTACATTCAAAAATTGTTACGACCTTACCTGCTGTCTAATCTTTTTAAATGAATTTGTTTTAAAAAAGTGTACACTTTAACTATTCCAAATTTAAAATCAGAATCCTTTAGAAAATTATGAACATAAGGAATATGAATCAATGACCAACTTACTCTTATAAGGTTTCTAATAATAAAAAAAATATTTGAAAATTTTTTGGCACTTTTGGATATAGGTATGCATGTTTAATTCTCTTAGTTTTGTCTCACGAATATGTGGTAGTGTATTGTTCAGAATTTTCGGGACATACTGTCGAAAGGTAAGAAAACATACGTAAATAACTAATTTAATATAAAACTATTGTATGTAAAATAACATAAGCATTATTTTCTTTCATCAACAGTTGAATTAAAATCAACAATTATATAAATTTTAACATCATTTTCAGTATAACCACATCAACAACATTTTTATGCATTTAGGCATCCAAGTTATTCGTTAAGTTTATAGATAACTAAATGAGATATCATCCGGAAATGTTGATCGGAAACTTTTCTAAAATATTTCTAATGCGTTATCACTTCTGCATTAACAAGATTATAACTTTAGACTTATTGCATTTTGAATTAATTTCTTATCTCCATTAATTTTAAATATCTTTAATTTAATATTAATAATATTTGTATTATACTGTTGAAAAGTTAATTCTGGAAATACATATTAACAAAATTAATAATATTCCAAAATATACAGGCTGTTTGGTTCCTAGCTTACGTTTTTCTTACTAAATGTTAATAACTTTTTATTTCATGAGGTCAAATGGTCATTCCATCCATTTCACCCAATTCAATCCAGATCTATTTTCTATAGTAATATTTTCAGGTATATTACCAAAGAATATGAAAAAAGGCATACTATTATTACAGTTTGGTTCCAAAATTCATATTTTCAATATGTATAAATTGATCATAAAAAAAATTAAACCCATCTAAAGCACACTTGCGACATCTACATTTTTGTATTGTCTCAAAAGGATAAAATTCTAGTATGTAAATTTAATGGTCAATCAAAAAAAGTTATTGACATTTAAAATATCAAATAATGAACGGAAATACCAAAACTTTGTTTAATATGTGAGAATATCTTTAATAACTCTTGATTGGACATTCTTATTAGGTCAACATTTTTTAGAATCTCAGAAATAAATAAAGAGAAGAAAATGATTCAAAATGCAGTAGATTTAGAATCCTGTGTAAAACTGAAATAATATTTAGAGGATTACATTTAAAAACACATGTCACATCACGGTTTAACTGCATTCAAAGTTTCAAATTAATATCTCTTTTAGTTCTTGATCAACTTCTAATAATCACAATCAAAGAGTACGTTATGTGCTATTTTTAATAAAAGCACTATTCGAGCTGATCGAGTGCTTCTAGTGTTAAGGTACTCAGTTCCCAAATACCTCGTGCTTATCAAAAGCATGAAAATGATTAAACGTTTATAATATAATAATATGCATATTAATCCAGGCTTTTGTTATATGTTTTAATTTTGTTAGATATTATATCTAAATAAGTTTAATTTCAGTTGTGTTATCACCACCGACCGGCCGACAAAAATCCTTAGTCAACTCGTCAAAACGAAAACCGTCACATCCACAACCATGTAGCAATCTCCCGCCGTTTCATGTTAGTATTCACAACACATGATGATGACATTCTCTTGTTAATTATATATTCCAGAACCAGGATTCTAGTTCGAACACGTCGAGTTGTAACAGTTCGACGCCGAACAGTCCGGCGATACCACCACAAACTCTCAACACACCTCAGTCGCACCACAAATCGTCATTCAACTTTCCAGGTGCGTTTTGTTTTATTTGCGATTTGGACGAAAACTCTTTATATGATGTGAATTTTCTATGTATTAATTAAATTGTTTTAAGATGTGACGAAAAGGAGTGACGAACACGCGGAGGACGGTTGCGTCTTTACCGACGTAAATCTTGACGTCCCGAATTTAACGTTGCGCAAACCGATCCTGTCCTCAGATGATCCATCAGTCCGGACCACGTCTTCGGGCGGTTCTACCAGCACCACAGACTCGGATCGAACGCCCGCTCGTGTAGATAGTCAAGACAGTCAGGTGTCGGACACGGATACCATCACCGACGAGCATCGGTGGCCCCGACAAAATAGCGTACGTATTTTACAATTTTGATATATATGGCTCTGGCTAGAAGTACAAGGAATAATTTTCCCCCTGATTTAATGACAGTCTTCGTTTAGTAGTAAACGGAGATTTATGAAACCATTAAATTCTTGTGATTTTATTAGGGAGGTATATAGTTCTCGCAATAATTCGCAATAATTATTATTTTAAAAATACGAGAAATATTTTAATTCTTAATTAATAAAGAATTTCCAAAACAATTAACCAATCTTACAAGGGAGTCAAAACCGTTACAAAATGTTTTGTGCAAACAGAGATATACAATATTAGGTAAAATACCAGGAAAAAAATATTTAGGCCTATGATGATAGTATTTTAATTCACATTTCATTAAGAAATGGTTTATAAGTTTAATCTAACTGCTTCTTTGCCTCTAAAGTTGTTCCATCAGACGTCCACAAATATTGGAAGACTTGAAAATAGTTTTCTAAGAATTGTGTAGTCTTGTTTTCATTTAGTATAAAATCGCGGGTACTTCATAGAAGAAGATTGAGCAAATTACATGGTCTGAACTGCATAATTCATCAGAAAGGTTTATTACTTTTTAACATGTGTTTCATGTATCTGTAACATATATAAATTGCTGAGGAATATTTTCTTGAATGTGTTGTACCCAAGGTGAATAATGAAGTAGGTTCATTACACATTTGTGACACTCCTTTTAACCCAAACCTCTAGTAAGTAAAATTACAAGATAATGCCACACGTGTCAGATGTCACAAATTAGTGGAGTATCAAATGAATTTAATCTATTGAAGACCAGTGTCTGGCGTTAAATAGAAGCCTCTTTAGAAGAAGCACTGAAGTAATAAGAATTAAAATTAGTTCCACAAAATATTAATACAAAATAGAGAAAACAATTTAAAAGAATATTGTCCTATTTCAAGATATAAATAATATATGGAAAATAATATTCAATTATTATATTACTAGCAATATTAATTATTAAATATTAGTACTTTATAGCAAAGAGTGAATTAATTTCTGACAAATCTTGACTGGTATAGACTACCTCACTCTCTTTGCATCTCCCCACAATATTCGTTTATTAGGGGGCTTCTTCACAGTCCCATATTTTAATATTTCTGTCGCAGTTGCTTCATAGAACCCTCATAGAGTTAAATTTTTGTTTTTTTTTTCCTCATTAACTTACCGTTTCCTATCAGATGCAAAAATATTTGTTTTGTCGTACAGGATATTTTTCCAGTTGTGATTGTGATTTTCCTTTAAAATTAGGTACAGGAAATGTCAATCGATCTTGTGTATTTTTTTACTTACATGTCAAACTTTTATGGCTGTCCTCCTGTGCACAGTGTTGGCCATTATAACTTAGAATTTTTGAAAATATTATTTTAAAATTTTAGTAGTACACCTAGGTTTGTGCCTCTATAGGTAAATTGGACCATCACGGAGAAAACCACTCTCAGACAATCTCAGATCCTTCTCCTTGTTTAACAGTTGGCTTTTTGTATATTTTATTCAATCGTTCACCTTTCAGAATGAACAACAATACCACCATTGTTAAATAGGTTAATCTTGGATTCGTCACTCCAAACAATGCTTTTCCAGTCGATCACTGTCAACCCGATATGCTCTTGGGCAAATTTTAGTCTCACTGCGATGTTCATCTTTCGTAGAAGTGATTTCTTTGCTGGCCTACAACTCTTTAAACAGAATCTTAAGTCTTCGACGTATAGCCCTAGTAAAAATCCCAGATGGCCCAGATTGGTTCATATCAGCGGAAATTTAGCCCGATGATAAGTAATATGCGCAATTTTTTTTATCCTGATATTGAGTGTTTTTTTGCGATCTGTCTGAGATTTACCAGGTGCTAATATGCCACTGAAATAATGTTGGGCTTTAACTCCAAATGCTTTTGAAATTTCTATTTGTTTAACACCTCTCTTATAAAAATTTAATATTTTGTTACGCAACTCCAAACCAACAAATTTGCCTTTACCTATTTTAATGAGGTTATTAACACACTCAGACGTATAGATGAAGGTTTAAAACACTTAAGTTTTTTGTTCAACTAAAATATATAAATTTCATACAATTATTGGTGTGCTGTACACCGGGTAAAATACCTAATCATTATAGTATACAATATGTCTATTATATTTTAGAATATTAATAGTATTGATATTAACGTACAAATTTTCAAAATTAGAAAATTAATAAATTCCAAGTATTACGGCCAATACTGTAGATACAACTCTTCTAATCGTCTTCTTATGGTTTTAGAACTAACAGACAATGTGATAAACGGATCTTTTAGTGCCTCTCTTCCAATTCAAATATCAAGTCATCAAGTCATTTTTCGTCGTCGACTTCTGATCTTAAGGTTTATTGTTAAGTGATTTTTTTAATCTAGTAATGGCACACTCAGGACGCTTTTATCCATTTACAATAATTGCATAAGTTTCTTTTGACTTCGTAGTTGAAGAATTATGAACCTTTCTTTTGGAGTACAATGTTTTGCACGACCCATGTTTGCTCTATTAAATTAATAGGATTTTCTTATTTTGTTGTCCATAATGTGTTTCATAATCGACTATTAAGCCTATTACAATACAGTAAATAAGACCTGTACTATATTGAATTTGTTGAGGATGCATTATATAATTAATTAACATAAGTAGATATAATATTATATTATTATTGATAGATTCAGTATTTTATTTTAAACAGTTATTTTTATAAAATTGTACTCCATCCTTATTATTTCGATGATTTATTTATAGGGTAAATCGAAAATCGAGTGCAGATTATCTAGAATGCATATGTAATCTGTAGACTAATAACTAAGCATTCATTAAATTAAATACAATAGGTTCATTGTTTGAGAGAATCATTCGAGTTTGTTCTAAGAATTAATTTAGTTTGTCAATTCATTACATTAATAAAAAAAATCAATGCAGCAAAATTTTACTTTAGTGCTGTTATTATTGAATAATAAATGTTGTCTTGGTAAATGATTTATTAGCGTAATTTGGTGACACAATAATATTTAAATTTAATTTTGCCCTAAGTACACCTATTAGTTACATATCTAGGTTTACAATCACATTTCCACTTTTTGATTAACAATGACAAATGCTAAATTGAAATTATTAATCAAACTTAATTCTATAATAATATAATTATTATGTATAACAAAGTAACAAACATAGAATACAAATAATTCCAAATTAACACTCAAAAAATGATTTAATTTACCAGCAAGATTCTGATTTAGATGATTGTACCATCATAATATGCAGATTACTTGATTACTTTACTTAATTGTAATTTAACGGTAACAAAATAAATGATAAATTTTTATCTGTTATAGCTCTCAATGAGAGAATGGGACATACCTTTTCATGAGGTGGTGCTGGGCAACGAACTGGGTACGGGTCGGTTCGGCACTGTTTACCAGGGTAAATGGCACGGAGATGTTGCGGTCAAAATCCTAAACATGAACTATCTGGAAGACGAGAAAACTTTGGAACAGTTTAAAATGGAAGTGGCGACGTTCAGGAAAACACGACACGAGAATCTGATCTTGTTCATGGGGGCATGCATGAAACCGCCCAAGTTGGCGATTGTAACAAGTTTAAGCAAGGGTAACACTTTGTACACTCACATACACCTACGTAAGGATAAGTTCAACATGAACAAGACAACTCTTGTCGCCCAACAAATTTCTCAAGTATGTATAATATTCTAATTGTTTTATTGGATGTTAATTAATTTTGTTTAGGGCATGGGTTACCTACACGCCAAAGGAATTGTACACAAAGACTTGAAGAGTAAAAATATATTCCTGGAAAACGGGAAAGTTGTGATAACCGATTTCGGACTTTTCAGCGTTACCAAATTGTGTTTCGGCAATCGGTACGTACATTAAACAATAATTGTATTTTGACTACAATTTGTTTCTCCAATAGGAAATCGGATAGTTTAAATATACCACCTGGATGGTTGTGTTATTTAGCGCCGGAGATTATGAGAAGTCTGCATGCACATCAGGCACACGATGAGGAGTTGCCTTTCAGCAAAGCGTCAGACGTCTACGCCTTTGGGTAAACATTTAAACTCATAAGTTGTACGAAAAATTAATGCTAATTCCTCATTTTAGCACCGTGTGGTACGAGTTGCTGTGCGGAGAGTGGCCTTTTAAGGGACAACCGCCGGAGGCTGTGATCTGGCAGGTGGGAAAAGGGATGAAGCAACCATTGGCCAATTTGCACGCTTCACGCGACGTGAAGGTAAGTTGTGCAACGTTTACTTGAAGCATGTCACGAAATGCGTTTAAGTCCACCGTTGGAAAGACTTGTACGCATAGCGTATTTCGATGTTTTTCTCTATCTTTTTGAATGGTTGTTGTTGGATTTCATTGAATACTTTAGAATGCCACGTAAGTCTTTCTGATGGTGCGGATTATAAAACTGTGGTTTTAATCGATGGTTTTTCGAACGCAAGCGTAACGAATACGACGATACGAAAATGGTAAGTAGGGGTAAACCGTTTTGTTGTTGTGCTTCATCATCCACGCATTGTAAAGTATTCAATCCGCCGTTTTCCAGTTCGTTGTTGTTCGTTTAATGAAATAATAAAATAACATGTTCAGTTATTCGTTATTGTTGTGAATGTAGGAGATCCTGTTGGCGTGTTGGAAACACGAGCCGCAGGACCGCAAGGATTTCGTCGATTTGCAGGCGATCCTCGAGAAGTTTCCGAAGAAACGTTTGGCTCGGAGTCCGTCACATCCGATCCACCTGTCGCGGTCCGCAGAGTCGGTGTTTTGAGCGTCAGGTATCCCACATTATCGATGAACGTTTGTTCTCTCTTTCTATAACCTTCTGCATGGTACCATCACGAACCGTTTATTTTTTGCTTTGAATTTATGTTGTATTCTTTTTTCGGCGAGAGGTTTTACACATCTTTGATTTGGTGTATTTGTAGAAACGTAATCGGCACCGTTGTTGTTTTATTATTTTATTTTTGTACTATATGGGTACGGTTTGTTTTCGTTTGCTATCCAGCATTTTAGGAGGACGGTTTGATTTTGAAACTCTTCAACAAATAGTGTATTTATTTATGTGCCCATTTCATTTAATGTATATTTGTAGAACGGTATTATTTAACGAAAATTATTATTAATCATTTATTTTTTTGTTTCCATTTAGGACATCCTGATGCGGTGCTGGTCATACAGGCCGGAGGCGCGTCCCGAGTTCAGCACGTTGCTGAACGTCGTGGACAAATTGCCGAAGCGGCGATTGGCGCGCAGCCCCTCTCACCCCATACACCTGTCGCGGTCGGCGGAGTCGGTCTTCTGATGTTCTGAAATTGTTGTGATATAAAATACGAAAAGAGCTGTTTATTTCTTTTTTCGGTGGGACGAGCGTTTGGTACATATCTCTATATTATATACTATATATATTTAAAAAAAATGCTAATCGTTTTTAAGGCGATGTACCAAAAAAAAAAACAAATTAATCTTTATTCCAGTATTGCAAAGTTTTACTGTGATGTAATTTTTCGTTGAAGGACTGCGAAATCCGCCCGATACGATTTTTATAGATTGGGTTAAAATGAATTGTGTATATTCGATATAAACAGGGTTCGTTTCTGTCGCATTTCGCGGTCGTTTTCGTTATCCCTTGTACAAAATCGCAACGACTGTATTTATAAATTTTTAAACTTGGTGCTATTCTGTACATCGGGCGTAAAATATTTATTTTAAAAAACAATGAGTCACTTGTATATATTTATTGAAATTTTCTTGTCTCAATGTTTGTGATAAAACATGTTTTTTAGTGTAGAATAATGAAAAACCAATTGAATTTCTCAGTACTTGTATCCGAGGTTCGTTCTCAGTTTTCGACGTGGTTAATTTTTGTCGTTCGCAGAACGGAGAACGAAGCTCATTGGAGCAAAGCATTATTCTAAAACGTTTTACGAATGTTTTTTATCGAGTTTTACGACAATATTTATTTATTAAAAGAGGTCTGAACCGGTTCTACTAATTCGGAACGTGTTTAGATCGTCCGTTGTTCGTTTGTATGAAGCATTGTGACGGAATCCGGACTCTGGTACCGTGATAATGCTTCTTTTATGCTACAACACTATTTAATTTTAAAGAGCTCAAAATTATAAACGTTGCCAAGCTGAATAGAACGATTATATTTATTTTTTGTGTTCTATTCTTTTTGGCATTCACGTTTTGCGCTCTGCATTCAAATCACTGTAGTTTTAAATCTATTGTTGACTATTGTTTCTGCGCAAATGACTGTAAATATTATATGTATATATTATCTCTTTTTTGGACTCGAGATGTCTCAACTTGAGCCAATGTATATATGTTTAAAAAATAAACAAGCATTCCTTCACATGTTTAAATCACTCTAGTCAATTTATAATAATTTTTATTTTAAACATGAATTTGAACCACAAATAAACACGATACGACTGAGTTTGTACAATAGTTATTAGTCAGAATCTGCTTGGTTTCTACAAACGAATAGTTCCTATGGACTTAATACAATGTTATGGATTTTCCAAAACTATCAACTATTGTGCCAAACTTGTACACATTAGTTGGAGATGTTTGTTTCTCGTTGATTTTATTATTTGTCGTTCAAATCCGGTCACTTTCGATATCTTGTGGTGGCGTGTTTTAATATTCTCGTTTTTTATACTATGTTCAACGGACACGGCAATGTTACTTTTTGAAAATTGCAAGAAAATCTATTTATTGTATTTCTGCCGCCACACTATAACAGTCAATGTACATTGATAAGGGAATATGGTAAAATAAATAACATACACAAGAGTTTATTGTTTTATTTAACACAATAAATAATATAGACAAAATAAATAAAACAACGATTAAGATCAATATTTTTTTATTATTAAATATAAATAAACACTATATTTAACATTTGAATGCCTACCGAGTTGGCGAACTGCTCTTGCACCCAAAGTGAAACATATCGCTAGCCCTAAGAACAAGTAGGTGTAGCACGTGTCTGCAACTGCGCGTGCCCATTACCTTTCGGAAGCAACAAGTCCCCTATCCCTATCATTGACAGCGCGAGGAAACAAAGGTAAGTAGCGTCTAGGAAGTTGAACCACAAAGATTCGCCTAATCGTGTACAATAATTAATAATCAGAATCTGATTGGTTTCTACAAACAATTCAGCTCTATCCAACACTGATTTGGATTTTCCAAAACTATTGTCTCAAACTGTTACATATTAGTTGAAGACATCTCAAATCTTATCACTTTAGTCAATTTGTTGTGACGTCTTTTTTATAATCATTTTTATACTATACTTAATGTACAGAGAAGTAAATACAACAACAATAATAGTTAATATTTTTGTTAATAAATAAAGAGTGTCTTCAGTCTTCAACATATATTTAAAATCTATCATGTTCACAGACTGCTTACACCTAAGGGCCAACTACTGTACTCGGCTGAAACATATCTTCACATTCACCAGCCTCAAAAATAAATAATCCGGGGCATACATTTCCTACATAAAAATGCGTATATTGTTTTTAATTATGGCGATGATCGCAGCGATATTTCTGAATGTTATTGCATTTACGGTACAACAATATACTAAATCTAAATCTGACGTTAAATGAAACGATTACTGAAGTAAAAACTTCTTTAGCCGCGTTGGACACTTTTTGGTAGGGGAAAATCTTATGGGTTCGCGTCACCGACATGCTTATAGCAGTATATCTGTAGCTATACAGCTGACGTATAGTGCTGTGTGTCTCTTATAAGTAAAATTTAATGGATTTAGTGAAAAGTTCAATGTGTGTATACTGGGCATTGTTGAAATAGTGTTTTAGTTTGATTATTACTTGAATGGCCATGTTCAATGATCGAAAACTCAGTACTATAAAATATAAAACGACAATCGATGCCGTTTTTAGGCGATATTTAGATAAATTTGAATCAAACATTTTCATTTCTTATCTTAGTTGCCATAAACCTATTGTATCTTTTTTTAGAACAAAATGAAATAATTGAAAGTACAAAAAGTCTAAGTATTGTTGAAATTAATGATTACAATGATGCAAACAATTAAAATAATGTTAAATATCAAGTACATTGAAATTTAAGTAAATACAAATACTATCCATAAATAATATGATTGTATATTAATTATTATGTCAATTGAATTTTATTTATATTTTATCATGATCTTGTACAGCCCGTAAAATATTTGAATAATAAAAAACCATATAATGCCTATAGTTATTGCTCGGAGTGTCAATAGATATGAAAACCAGATTGATGTTGATAAATTTAATTAAATCATTATGAAATTTCAAATTTTAATACTAAAAGTTCTAAGTTTTCACTTCACTCTCTATAACCGCCAACTTTATTTTTTTTTATTATGAACGTTTCAATTTGGCATTTATTGAAACCACTTAATTTATATTGCCACTTATAATTTTCAAAATGTTGTTAACGTTCTTTCTCCACATACATACATAAAAATTAACAAACAAGTTGACAAAATATGTTTGTTTATTAGGTAAATAATAATGGTGCATTATAGAACTACAACATGAAAAAAAAATAAATATAATTAGGACTCAGTTTTTGTTTGTAAGATGTAAGAAGTAAACTCGATTAAACCTCAACTGTCTGGTTATGCTTACATGTTGCCCAAATTTTTTAAATCTTTTTCGTGCAATGTATCCGGCTATATACGAATTCGTCTCCTGTGTCACTATATTTTATTTCTCCTTCAAAACAAGTTTCTGTTAATACCACATGGACAAAGAAAACCAAACCTTTCTTATTAAGAATTTTCTAAATAAGAATCTGTGAAAAGTCTTTTATGCTATCGAACAAATTGTCGTATAATAATAAAAAGTCATTCATTGCAGTCATATTCATTGCTTCATCTGGAACACATCCATTCTCCACAAACAAACGAATAATTAAATTTAGCTCCCTAATTATGTAGCTTTATGCTGACATTTTATATTAAACAATAATACATACCAAACTTAACCAAGCCCCTCATTGTTGAAGACACACGATGTGAAAAGACCATTTTTATAAATGGTGTCAGTTAATTGTTTAAACATTTTGGTATTAAAATCATCATCATCCAATAAATCGGAGCCTGAATATGTCGTCAACTACTAATTTATTCTTCACATTTCTACTTCACAACGTCGTGTTCTAAGAAATATTGTTGACAATTTTCATTAAATGAGGACTGTTATATAATGGAACAATTTGTTGATTGTCTATTTCAAAATCAATGCCTTTGTTCCCTCTTTTTAAAATATGGTACTTTCTGCTGGTTTCCCCCTTAAGACTAAAGAATTTGTAATAAGTTAGTCACAAATTGTGGTTATAAATTTTAGACAGATTTGATTATGACTGTAAGTAATATTTCTAATGAGATCCGTGGCACATATACATAAAAAAATAGGAAATTTCCTGATTTCTTTTCCTGCAGATCCCTCTAGTCATAAGTACCATTGCATGGTCAGCTATCTTTTTTTCTTTCATCTCTTCACAATCAACAAAGCCATTTATTATATCAGTTCTTTTGTTTCATATTAGAACTGATTCCAGATGCAATTCATCATGCAATTATTAAGCAGTATTATCTATTTTTCCTTAATCATAAGATATACTCCTGGACCAAATTGAACTTCATCAGTGTTAGGTGGTAATCTTTTGGACTTTATTTTAAGGGGAATAGGGCAAAAAAATTGAAGCCAAATGTATAATTTTAACTAATTTTTTTTTAATAGAAGGAACATCTTTTTCTTAATTTTGTTCAATGGAACATGACGATCTGTTTAAGCTTGTGTGTACGTGACCCGTGGTCTGTATAGGCTGGACTACTTCATGTAGTTTTGGTTTCATCATGAACACGAGGAGGCGAAAACGCGTAGCTTACGCTGCTGCTTGTAGTGATATATGATGAATAATAATAAAGTAACATAAAAATAAAATTCGTATACATAAAGGATAATCTATTGTAATAATAAAGGTACATATACATATTGTAATAATATGTATATATATGTTGTAATATACATATTGTAATAGTAAAGGTACAAAGCCAAAATACACTAATTTGTTCTCCATTCGAAAGATGTGATGTGATTGGAAATGATGCAAATATAATTGGGTTGAAGTTTGTGAGGGATAATGAATACAGGACTGAACGTCGGTTTGATATTGAGAAGACCTTCCTGAAAATGATTGAATAACTTGTTATCCAGCTTGGTTTTGCATATTTCACTGCTGTTTAAGCCTATACATCATGCATGCTAAAGTTCTAAAAACTAAGTTTCCTCTGAATCACAGGTTTAGATGCGCGGCAAATCAGAAAGAGCGTGCGGCGCGACGACACTTCCAGGCGCTCATCATGATAATGGATAGCGTAAGAAAGTCAAACTAGGTAGCGTTCAGAGAATCGAACCACAATAGTTATTGGTTAGAATCTGCTTGGTTTCTATTAGAACCTTGAATAAGCTCTCGCAGGTTACTTCAAAAATGACAGTCGCAGAATTCAGTGCATGGAATTTCAAATGGTATCGCACCTGAGAGAAAGTACTGAATCTAACCTTAAATTTCAGTGTATGTCAGTTCATTTTAGTGTAAATAAAGTAACTTTTATTGGTTCTGAAAATGTTTACTTCTGTGCAAAATGCGAAGTTACGGGGAATTTTATTACACTATTTTATTCAAAAGAAATTTGCAACTGAAGCAAACAATACTCTGTCGGATACGACATACGAAGCCTGACATCGACGCTTCGAAAATAATGATTTTGAACTTGAGGATAAAGAACGTTCTGGCACAATTTAAGATAAATAATTGGAGAAGTTACTTGATCAAAAGCGATGTTAGCAAAGCTTAGAAAAACATTTCAAGTGGAAAGGTTAACTGTTTCAAAACGTCTAAAAGTGTTAAGAATGATCTAGAAGCAAAGACATTGGGTACCGTATGATTTGAAGGCTACGATTGTAGGCGTTTTCTCACGTGTGAACTACTGTTTCAACGGCAGAAAAAAAGGTTTTTATACACCGTATCGTGTCTGGCGATGAAAAATGGATATTCTATGATAATCCAAAGCGTGGAGTAAGCCCGGACATACATCAACATCGTCCCCAAACGAAATATTCATGGCTCCAAGCTTATTCTCTGCATTTGGTAGGATCTGCAGCGTGTAATTTATTATGAGCTGCTCAAACCGAATGAGACTTCAATTGATACGTTTGGCCGCTATACGAACAGAAACACGACAAAGTGGTTTTGTTACAAGACGTCGATCGGTCTCGTTTTGCAAAACCAGTGAAAACCTACCTGGAAACGCTTTCCCATCCGCTGTATTCACCTGATGTAGTCCCTTCTGGTTTTCACTCATTCCGTTCGATATCACATGGCTTAGCTGAGCAGCGATCCCATCCTTACGAAGATACTAAAGAACGGGTCTATTCTTTGAGTGAAATATATTTTTTTCTTTATATTTTAAATAAAGTTTTTATTTTTTTTTACGTTTTTTTTTGTAAATTCAACTTACTTTTAGAAATTTGCGAAATCTTTTAATTGTATTTCCGTTACACTATATAAATCAATGTACACTGATATGGGAATATGGTAAAATAAATAACATACACAAGAGTATATTATTTTATTTAACTCAATATTTAACAATATTACGAGATTTCTGCATTTTTTTATATAGCTGCATGATATCTGGGGATATAAATGAAACAACGATTAAAGTCAATAATTTTTATAATTAAATATAAATGAACAACAGCGTCCTCAACACTGACCAAGTTTAATGCCTCCAAATGCCCACCGAGTTCGCGAATTGCTTACACCTAACGCTCAACTCCTCCTGCACCAAACTAAAACACATCGCCACCACCACCAGCCCCAAGAACAAGTAAGCGCAGCACGCGAACAGCTGCAGCTGTGCGTGCACATCGCCGTTCTGAGGCAACGCGTCCCCGATCCCGATCGTGGACAGCGCGAGGAAACAGAAGTAGGTGGCGTCCAGGAAGCTCCAACCGCTCGCCGATACGAACGCCGCCGCCCCCATCGCCACGTACGAGACGAAGAAAAGCAGGACCAGACTGGCAGGCACTGTCGGTGAATGGGACGTGGATCCAGACGGCGAGCCGGACCGTCCGTTGCTTTCCTCCGAGCGGTAGATCAGCGGCACCCTCGACGGCGTGTCATGGCTGCAAGAACTGAACAATTTCGATTATTAGTTGCGACACTCGCGGACAATACTAATTAAGTTATAGTATAAATCGAATGAATATGTAAAAACACTTGCACGTGCTCGTTGTCGTCGTTATCGTCTGCGTCGTCGATGTCGCTTGATGACATGCCGATGATCAAAGAATTCTTGACTGGAGTCCCGTGATGGGAATGCGTGGGACACAATGGGGGATCGGTGAGAATCTGTCGTACCACACCCTGTCTGCACCGACCTCTTGCGTGACTTGCACGTACGGTTGCCAATAGGGCGCGTTTCGGAACCTCCTGGTGGTCCAGGAACTGAGGCGGCGGTTTGCAGTTCACGTGATTCGGCGTGTTGTGCGCTGATGCTATTTGAATTGACGCTGAATCTAATTTAACATCCAAATTATGTTAATACAAATATTATCAAAAATAATAAAAATTGTTTACAGTTTTATGTCATAAAGTAAATACTGTTATATTGGACGACCGCAAAACAGTATATGGAGAATTAAATGTGGGCATATATTTTGGTAGATCTTTACAATTAAGTAACTACTTTCTTCAGCTTTTACTAATTAGTAAAGTCAAGTATAATTCAAGAAATGTCAAATTTCTGGATATTATAATAGTCATACATTATTTGGTTAAATGAAAAGATAAATAAATAAACATTCCTATTTTTATTTTTTAGGTAAATGTAAACATCGTCATGTCTAATTTAAAATTGTAACATATATCTGAATAACAGTTGGGCTGAAAAGTTCGTAGGCTAGCATAGAAAAATCTTTATTTTTGATAGAATTTTATTTTATTATTCAATATAATTGTCTTCGAAGCGATTTTTCAACTTTTTGAATTAATTAATTGAAATTAATTTTCCGGGTTTGGGGTTTGGGAAGAGATAATGGTCCTATGGAGCTAAATCTGACGAATAAGGTGGATGGGGAAGCAACTGGAGCCTTAAATCGATGCTTTTGTGTGTCGGCGCATTGCCTTACAAAAACCCTTCATGTGAGGCAGTTTCTCAGCGATTTCGGACTTCAGTCGCTCCAATTATGCGCAGTAATACTCGCTGTTGATGCTTTTTCCTTTTTTGAGGTAGTCCACGTATGCCATGACAATCCCATCGGAGGGCCTGCCGCTACGGACTTCATCGGCAGTGGAGTTTTCGGCCACCATGAAATACACGAAAACAATATTTCACGGTGTAATCTGAAGGAGCATTAGCCCCATAATATTTATCCAACTATTCTTTTGTTTCCTTCGCCGTTTTGTCTCCCAAAAAATAATGTTTTATGAGAGAACGAAAATCATGATGCCAAACACGTAACCGAAATCAGTTGTCAAAACAAAACTAAGGGCTTTATCGCTCTGAAATTTGACATTTCGGTCTAAATATGAATGGGCTATAAAGCATCATAATCTTTTTCGCAATAGCAGCGCATTTTGGTGGTCAAGGTTACTTTTCAATCCACCTGTTAACTGAAGGGAAAGGCCACAACCTGTGGCTTTCCATAGTGAAAAAATAAAATTTTAAAAAGGCACTAAACTGCTTCATTATATGTTGTAGGTGTAAATTATACAGTGAAATCCAAATGATTGCTTCGTACTCTAATTAGATCTGTAGAAATTGAGATGATTAAAAGTTAATTTTTTTTCGGAAGTGATATTCAACAATATATTTTGCTCGGGTTCCACTGATGTTATATTGGAAATTGAGTAAACACATTAAGAGAAATTGTATTGACTAAGCTTCATTGATTAATATTGTCTAATTTTTTTTGAATGTTGTTATCAGTTTTATCAACAAGTTTTATATTGTCATCAAACAAAGGAAATCTTTATTTGATTTAAACAAAATCTATTTAGTGAGAGTTGAGGTAGTACCGTGTACCCCTAGAATGTTCCAAATTAAGTCTACTTAGATGTTTTAGACCTAAAAAGGACGTTCTGAGAACGTCTAGAATGTCATCTGTTTGGAAAAATATTTTGGTACATTTTGGGTAAGTTCTTCTTCCGTCATTGTACTTCATATGAACGGATCTATTTGGTACGTCCCGGAGACGTCTATAGGGAACGTCCCGGGGACAATCTGTTTGGCAACAGGTACGGCCCCCGGTCGTCCAGATGTAAACAGGACGTCTCTGAGATGTATTTTAACCCAGATAGACGTCGTAGACACGTACTAGGTATGTATTTGTGTTACCTGAGTAGTACTTTAATTCTAGAGATCTACCGAAACACTTGCTAAAATAATGTTTTCTGGTCTTGATAATAATCCCGTTCAAAGTTAAGGAATATGTGTGGGTTTACCTTCGTGAGATTTGCAGAAGTGTTTGGCTGTGGGGCTGGAAGGCGCTTTGTGGTAGCCCACGGTGGGGTTGAGGGTCTGCTTGTTGTGCCTGCAGCATAATTTCGAGTATCCTCGCCTGGCACCGGACGCCAGCATGCCGCCCAAAGCTGACAACAGTATGAGCATAAGCGGGACACCTATAACTGCATAAATTATCGCCACTATTTTTCCCATAGCGGTCCTCGGAGTCAGTCTCGTGTTGCCTGGAACGTAACAAATTGCCTATATAAATTACGGTTGTAAAAACGAATCGATTCGAAATTATTGTGCATAACTTCGGTACGTGATCCGATTTCTTGTCGGGGATTTGTGAAGTTTAACTGGTGTTTGAGCTTCGGACGAAAAATTATTCTGCCAGCGATGCCAAATGAAAGTCGGATGTGGGATTGAATTAAATTAAATCGGTGCACGGATTACGATTCCGGTGGAAGTATTCCATTACGAATTTATGGGTTTAACTTTAAGCTAAAGTCAACTCATTTTTCTCTATTTTCTTCCAAGCCACAAACTATTTTATAACTGGATTAGGAACATTTTTTAGGATTGAGATACTTAGTTTTGTGTCGACAAATCCGTTAACTGTTACAATTTCCATAAATTGACTTGAACTGTGACTTAACATACTGGAAATTAGATTAGCACGTCCCGCCCGATTCCCGCCAACATACGTGTTAATTCTAAACCGATTAGACTAACAAATGCGATCGGGACGTTTTTGCGGCACGCACCGAGTGTATCAAAGTCAAATAACGGGGATCCTGAGAGGAATTCCCTGTATGCAACCGCCGCGTCGTGAATACGAATTCCCGTGACGGCAGCAAAAACGCCTAATTTATCGCCGGGCCACGTGCCACCTCCGTTCGATATGGAAATGGGACCGACATTCCGCCACGGAATAATGTTTACGCCAACTAAACATCGACGGGAGATGAAGTGTCTTACCGACAGTCGTGAGAAGGGTGAGCGAGTATAGAAGCGCCCCGCCGAACGTCCAGTGGTTGGACATGCCGTTGGGGCTGGCGTCGTTTCTGCCGCTCTCCGCGACCGCTCGTTCGAAACGTTTCAGCTGCTCCGTCACCAGACGCGTCCAGTTTTTCTCGTACAGGACGTTCAGTCTTTCTGGAAAGCAAAACGTAATCTTTAACGGGGTTCAAAAATTGGTTTTATTCAAATAATAAAACAATTTCAGATTGAAAATGAACTTTTATTGGTGTATTTTGATTTTACATCATCAGTTTTGTTTGGTGTTGACCGTAGCTTCTATGAAAACGCAGAATATCTTTTTTCCAGTCACTCCATCATACATTTCAGCGTGAATTTTAAAGTACCAACCGTCGACACTAAATAATACCATCGACTTGATGTCAACTTCGCTATTTACAGACTTATAAACACCCTAAAAATAATATCTATTTGAAAGACAACAATGTAAAAGGACAATGCATCATACTTTTTTTATAGGACATGTAAATTTTGGTCTTATAGAAGAGAAAAATGGACTCCACATTTGTGATGACAACGTAAGCATTTCACAGTACTTTCTGGTGTTGTATGTGAAATACTTCTCACACGAATCCAAATTTTCTTTAGACTTACATCTTTGTATGGTAATAGACAGCTAAAATCAATAAATAATTAATTATTTTTTATTAGAGGTTCAGTACAGTTACCGTGGGATTATTAATTAAATCTCGTTTAACCGTAAGGGTGATGTTCATAATAAGTTTGCCGTTAACAACATCTAATCCAGTATAATCGAAAGTAATTAATGTGTTCTTGTTTGATCTGCACATACCATCGAACCGATCAAATTTCGGAATTTTGTTCTGAAAATCACCATTTTTAGTCAACACACAACCCCATAAAGTAGCAATTTACCCCTCCAACAATATAATCTACACAATCCACATCAAGAGCTAAAAGAATCAATAAAACAGTTCTGTACATTTTTTCAGATTAATCGATGTTTAAAGCATAATGAAACGAGTGCCGCGCGAACTAATTACACTTATTGTTGAGCTGAAATTATATTGAAATTAAATTCCAATCAACTCCGAACGAGTTATTTAATTTTAATTGCAACAATTTTTTATCTGACGCCCCCCCCCAAAAAAAAAAAACAACTTTTAATACGTCCACCGACATTAAAAAGAGTCGTTTGCACGTCTGAACAGTAATTCGGAAACGTGTTTGTGCCCGCATTTTTATCAGTTATTCCGCGATATTAAACAAAAACAATGGCCGCCTCTTTCTCTAGTTATTATCTATTTCGTTTAACTCTTTAACGGTGTCAGAGACACGGCACGGAATCGCATTGTCCCAAGTTAATTGAACGGCTTCCTGCTAGAAAAACAAGAGTTCCAGCAGCAGATTAAACTTAATCCTCGAAAACATTTACGACTCGAAGGAAATTTACAAACGTTCGCGATGTGTTTGGGCCTGCAAATTATCCAATTAGCCGACAGTTCGGACAGTTAATTGGTTTGATAGACAATGTGTAATTATAATAATCAATTTATTAATTATGGTATACATATATTAATATATTCTTTATATATATATAGAACAAAAAAACGATTATTTTTGTTAATAAAATAGAATAGAAAATTTCTATTTACAAGGAAATTGAATGTTTTACAAAAAAGATATCTTACAATTTTTTCATGACTCTTTACCGTTTAGAAGACATAGGAGGTCAAAGTTTGAAGAATTTAGCAAAAATTTCTATTTTATAACTCGGAGATAAATAAATATTATAAAATGTGCAACATATATATTTTTAGGAAATTTAACACTATACAAAGAAAGTATCTTACAATTTTTTCATAGCTCTTACCGTTTAAAAAATATTGGAGGACAAAGTTTCAAGAAATTTACAAAAACATCTTTTTTACTTCTAAATTTTATATCTCGTAGATAAATAAATATTATAATGAGAAACGTATATAGGAAATTAAACACTCAACAAAAAAGGTCTCTTGTGGTTAATCGATTACTCGAAGCAATTAGGATATATTCACATTCGAATGCCAATGCGTACTGATTTTAATAGTTTTTTAACAAATATTTTAAATTTATCCATTTAAGTCATGAATTTGGAGATACTTTATTATCTTGAAAAAAAGAAAGTTTTTTATTTAAGAAATATCATTAAATATATTAATAGAAAAGAGAAAATGTAATTATAATTATAGTTATATACAAGAAGACAACTAAGGAATTATGAAAAGAAAATATTGTCAAAAATTATCTATCAAAATAAACACAAATTTTTAGTCGATTTTTTAGCTTGGAATTGTTAATTTTAGAATAACAATTAAAAAAAAAAGAATTGTAATTAATTAAATTAATGATAGATATAAAATTGACTATAAGATATCCGTTTAAAATATAAGAATTAAAATTAAAATAATAAATATAAAATTTACTTAGAATATTAAATTTAAATTTAAAATTTTACGACTAAAATATTAGAGGTAATATTAAAATGTTAAATTTAAAATTAAAACTTTAGAATTAAAATTTGAAAAAGATTATTATTAGAATTTGAATTAACATATTAGAATTATAATTAAATATTTGAATTAAATTTAATTGTTATACTCAAAATTAAAATTTTTTAATTTTATAATTTTTTAAAAAATTAATTGAAACTAACATATTTGATATTCAATTAAATTTAAAATTAAAATTTTACAACAGATATTAAATTATTAGAAATAAAATTAACACATTAAATTTAAAATTAAAACTTTAGAATTGATATGAAAATGTTAAAAATATAATTAAAATATTATTAGAATTAGAATTAACATAGTGAATTGTAATTAAATGTTTTAATAATATTTAATTCTTACATTTAAAATTAAAATTTTGAAGTATAACATTTAATTAAAATTAACCAGTCAAATGAAAATGATTCAACAAAGAGAGAAATTAAAAATAATATATTGGAATTATTGTTAAAATAATAGATTTAAAATCTTGATTGACTCAGATATTTAATTAAAATATTAAATTTAAAATAAAAATATAATTAAAATATTATTAGAATTAGAATTAACATAGTAGAATTGTAATTAAATGTTTTAATAAAATTTAATTGTTAGGATCAAAATTAAAATTTTAAAGTATAACATTAAAATTAACGAATTAAATGAAAATGAAATAAAGAAATTAAAAATAATATATTAGAATTATAGTTAAAATATTCGAGTTAAAATTGATTCTCAAATATATAATTTAAATATTACAATTACAAATAAAATGATAAATATAAAATTGACTCAGGTATTTAAATAAAATATTAAATCTAAAATAAGAATTTTTGAATTAAAATAAAATTGTTAAAAATAGAATTAAAATATTATTAGAATCAGAATTAACATATTAAAATTATAATTAAATTTTAGAATTTCAATTAAAATATTATAATTACAATTACAATATTACAACAAAATAAAGTTAATTAATCAGATGAAAATGACGCCGCAAATAAGAAAGGAAATAAAATGTATATTAAAATTACAATTTAAATATTAGAATTAAAATTGAAATACTGTATTTATGATTAAAATGTTAGGTTTAAAATTAAATTATTAAAAATGGGATTAAAATTTAACTAATAAAATGATATTAAAATTACAATAAACTTTATGAATTTAAATTAAAATATTACAAATGGAATTAAATATTATTAGATTTATCATTAAAATATTAGAAAATGGAAATGATGCCTTAACTAAGAGTAGAATTACACAGTAATTTCAGCCGTTAATCGACAATATAAACAATAGGGGTTTTACATTGTTTAATGATCATCTGTATTCACTCCATTGTAACACCCTATATTAAATTTAGTAAGCTTATAATGAGAATCCCTGATTAAATCGCTACTATAAATATAAAATTTCGAATTTAAATGTGGCAAATCCTCTCATAAAATATTTTCGTGTTTTGCGCTCTTTTCGTTATATTTCTTGAGCCGGATTTACCGAAACATCACACAATTACCTTGGCGATTCCCATTGCGAAGGTCCGGAAAGTGTGTTTTTGACGCGTTGCCCCGGCTTTATTTTCCGCGCAATAAAACCCCTGATGCTCGACGCATGGGTTCAAAGAGGTCAAGATTTTTAATTAAATTCCATCTTTGACGATGCTGGAAATTAGCTTAGGGTCGGATATTAAATTTGAATGTTTTAATGTGTGAAATACGTATTGGAAAAGTTTATTTTGTGTAAGTTTTATTACAACATATAAAAAATATCTTACTCCTTTCCTATTCCACTTAAAAACAAAACAATTTTATGGTATGTTTGAAAAATTTCAAAGACGTTTTACCCTATAAAACGATAGATCCGGCGAATTAAATTTTAACAGGCGCCCGTTCATAAAACCGGGACTAATATTTAAAACCTCATGTTTTCCGTTGTCTCGTTGCGAAAACAATGGATCCGTAAAATCGGGAATAAAAACCGCAAAACTTTTTTCCAGCCCAAAGCAGAGTTTTAAGCCAGTTAAAAGTTTTTAACGTTTATTTTCCTACTTCGGACGTGATTTCATTTTCTGGGGGGGGGGGGGTCGTAATAAATTACCAGACAATGTTCATGGGTTTATTTGTTTTATTTTATAACGGTATTAATTACGTTTCGTGTAAATCGTTGCTTCCACCACAACGCACATGATTTTCTTTCCAGTTGCTCCGTCGAACATGTCGCCGCGCACCCTCCAAAACCAACCGTCGACCGGAAACAACAGTATCGCTTTTATGTCGAACTCGCTGTTGATTGATTTGTAAATTCCCTAAAAGAAACACATGTAAACCACCGTAAAACTATCGAAAAACCTACTTTCTTAATCGGACACTTCCATTTAGGTTCGATGGTGCCGAAAAATGGATTCCATAGATCCGAATTTGAACCGATCATCTGACAGTACTTTTTCGTGTTAAAGTTGAAGAAGTTCTCGCACGAATCCAGGTTTTCCTTCGATTTGCACCGTTGAATATTTAACGTCATCTGCAAGAACTTAAACAGTGAACAACTCCCTAATCCAAAATGTTTTCATACCGTTGGGGGCACGTTAATGTCTTGTTTGACTGTAATCGTACAGTTCATTATGAGTTTGTTTTCAACGTGTCTGATTCCATAATAATCGAAGGTAATTAAGGTGTCTTTGTTGCCCCTACACATGCCATTGAATCTGTCGAATTTCGGTACCTTGTTCTGGAAAGTTTCTTGTTAATATAAGGGTTGTATGATTGTTTTATATTACAATACTCCTCCTATCGTGTATTCGAAAGCGTCGCACCCAAAAACGAGAGTAAACCACAACAACAAAACTTTCAAATCCAACATGGTCCTAAAAATTGTTAAACCCGAATAAAACAATTGGACAAACATAATTATATATGTTCGTAACTGAACAAATAGCACAACAAAATTATATCGAAATTAAATTTAAATCAGGAAACACAAGCTGTTGCCTGAATAATTTGTTGAATATTAATTGTGTAATAATAAATAGTTGCACAGTTGATTGTTATACGGATTTGTGGTTTTTATCTGTTGATCACATGTGTAAATTTCGTATACAAACAGGAAAATTACGTTTTATTGTAGGCTTAGAATTGTGCGTGTCTGGTTTTTCCGCTTCTGGTTTTCTGGTTTATGGGAATGTTACGTTTTATGGGGTCGTTAATTCATTTTTGGCTACCGTATTCCGACTCTAACTGTTTCTAAACTCACTGCCAGAGGAGGGTATTACTTAATAAATTAATGCTTAATAGATTATTACAGGACATAATAACGCTGGATTACCAATTAAGTCCCTTATCAAAATTTATGCGTCCTTTGTAGGTTTCTGGTAGTAAAAATATTTATATATTGGAAGGGAAGTTTAAAGTGCAACGTTGCATACTAAAAATTTATTATCTCTACCTTGTAAATTTCAGCCACAGTCGGAGGAAAACATCTTGTTTCATTGACATTCAAAATTGGCGTTTCAGGAAAAAAAAGGAGAAAATATTTCTCAAAGTATCCTGTCAGTTTTAAAACCGACACAGTTTCTTCCGGCTGTCGTTGTCACTAACTGATTGATAGATTCCCGCCCCAGCCATAAAATGGTCCCGCGGCAATTCTACTGATTGGGCTTAGCACACGGATAAACTTGCCACATTCTTGATTGTTTACGAAAATGTTCCGTCCCCATAAATCCATGTAAACGAATTGGAGCGCGATATCAATAATTAAATCGCGTTTAAAAGGGTTCCGAAATAAAATCGACGGCATAAATCATGGATTAAACTCGAGCTAAGTACGATTTCAATTAAACCGCGCGCCACTTCGTAGCCGAACTTTTGCAATAAGTGGCGTGGCCGGGTAATAATACCACGAGCCGTTTAAAGAGGTCGATACCTCTTAAATGTCGTCATCAATCAGGGCTGAAATGTTGCAGGCGATTTAATGCCACTATATCCATTGACTATATATCCTCTGTTCGTCGGTTTGATGCCTTAAAATATTTTGAATTACACTTTAATGGTACCATACTTCTTCCTCAAACTCTAACGCTTATTTTTTAACTTGTTGTGCCAGTTGCCTATCTGTATGGAGACGGATGTGGCGTCACCTATTGGTTTATGTTGGCCGTAATGTCCTTTAATTACATCATTAACCGGTTCAGTAATGTTTATTCAACTGATGGAAATAATTTTTTCTGTATAAATTGAACATTAACATTCATAATGAACAAACAAATTGCAAAGTTAACATGCGTACAGAAATAGCGTAATATTTCGTTAATTATAGAACAGCAGAACAATAATTAAATTCATTGCCGTTCATATTCGAAAGTGATTTATTTCTATTATAATAACTGTCCATTTGTGCCAATTTTCGAAATAACTCGTGCAAACGTTTTAAAAATGCCAACAATTCCGTTTATGATTTGATTTATAAACTATACTCGTAACTTCCATTAATTTAACCAGTTTTGAAGTTTAAAGTTTAAACTTTTCGGATTTACTTTTAAGAATATAACTAAAATTATAAAAACTTTGCAGTTAAACCACACGATGTATCCCATTATAAAACACATTAAACAAAATCCCTATATAAAAATACATTTATTAAACTTGTTTGAACAAAATTTCTTACACCTTCACATTACATTCACTTTAATGTGAAACTGTTCATTTAGATAAAACAACAATAATACAATTTAGGTCTTCGAGGGTGATTTACACCCTAATTAAAATCGTTCAAGGAATGAAACACACGGGCGCGGATCAAAAACTAATATTCCCATTTACGTTCAAGATTTACTCGGATTGCTTGTAACTTTTAACGAATCGTACTGAATTAAAATTAGTTATGGGAAGCTGTAACCCGAGTTGTTTTGCGAGTTTTGCTTTGTTTTGAGGTGTTTTACTACATAAAACTTCCAAATGTAGATAAATGAAATATATGATGGATTTCTGTTGTAAAATGTGCAAAAATTAATTAAACTCAATAGTTTGGATGTAATTCGATGTTAATTTCTGATCGACAAGCATTTTCAGTCAAATTATTTAGAACAAAGGTGCCCGATTATGTTTCATTAAAATTCATTTATTAAATTACAACAAAAGAGCGCTTCATTAACAGATACATCACATAAATGTCGAAAATTACAAACACGCTTGTCCGATTTCTATTCTTAACATGAAGATAAACTACAAAATAAACCGCAAAGCCAACCCCTATACTCTCTTTTAATCAAAGCCCGATTTGTTTTTTTTTGGTTCCAATTAACGACTCCTGCAGATAATTCAGCAGGAGTGCATCCGCACCGATCGACATAAATGGTGGAAACCGTCGGATCGGGAAACACGACGTCGAAGCATTAATGAGATTAATAACCGCAGCCCGGGCACCCTTTCAACTATGCGGAACACCACATATGCGAATCTCGCACACACACAATGGGAGCACGTCTGAAAACGTACGGATATTTGCTTCTAGTGAAATGCTTCAAGGATGGAAACAAAGATAGAGCCACGTTATAGTGACGGCGGATTGGCAACCAGCTCCACACGTACTTCCTCTTCGGTTCGAATGCACGCTCAAACGATTCTACTTAGACAAAAGAAAATAGTATTAGTCGGATGTGTTAAAATATAGAAGATAAATCTGATTCACGATTTTTGAGGGTGGTCTGTGCGACTGTGCATCGCGCCTCGATGCATTTCCAATCAGAATCCAGATTGCATCGGATAAATATAATCGAAGACAAAGGCCGGTTGTAAATTAACACGTCCACCATTGAGTGTCCCATAAATCTCCCTCGTAACAAAAAAAAAAAAAACGACCAACAGTCCGGAAAATATTAAACATCCCGGATTGGCACCTCGATCCCCCGAATTAACGTCCGAGTAGACGAATGTAGGAATCAACTAGAACTGACACGGGACAGAGTCTCCCTCGACCCGCATCCTCCATCAAGCATCGAGAAGGGTCTTCGACTAATAGATGTGGCTTTCCGGGGGGAACGATGCACTAGTCGGACACGGTCCGAGATACTGATTGAATGCATCGCTTCTCGGTCGTTTGTTTACGCCATCCCGTTCAGGTGATTTAATGGACTTGGAATATTATCCTGTGAGTTATTTCACTACTCCAGTTTCCCATTCCATCATTAACTAATTCAAGATAATAATTTAAACAGACGTTTTGATCATTGAACCATAAATTAGCAGCTTATAGAGATGGCACCACATTATAATCACGTGCACAAACTATGAACATTACTTAACAAAAAACAGACATTTTACTATTGATCTTTCGATTAATTTTGTAAACTATTAGAAAGGATTTATTATCCGAATAACAAGTCTCTTCTTACTTTAATTAACTAAGATCCGGTGCGTAAAATTCCATCATGAACTCGTGTCGTGTACCAATTTTATCATGACACAAAACACCTTGTTACAAACTCCCGTTCGCAAAAAATCTCGTCGTGATCCGGCGCGACAATATTCCCCGTAATATGAAATTTGCGCATAAATGAAATTGGATGGCGCGAAGATAGACCAAGAGGTGGAGCGAGGGGAGATCCACATTCATGCCACGAGAGATATTCTATCACGTGATTGACTGCGATTGTGAGCCCGAAAATCCATCAAAACGCTAGAAAGGGAGAAGTACACACGTTCACCCAATCTTTTCCACCCTTATCAATCGATGGCTTCGATGTAAAAAGGGTTAATCTCATCTTTGTTTCTTATCTATACGAATCGTATTTTAATCATTTACGTACTGGCTAAGTTGATGACCTACCTGTGTAGATGTGACGTCCTGACATCTCTTTTAAAGCAAAACGTTTATTAATAATAAATGAGAAAAATTTTAAGCAAAGGTTGATTGTGGTTGTTCCTTTAAAGGAATCAACAAGTCGTGTAGAGTTTGGTAAGAAAAATGAACTTTTTGTAATGTTTTTTTTTTTGGTCGACACTCTTTCAATTTTATTAAAAACTTGGACGGCATGTTCTATTCATGTTACGGTCTTAAAAATTCATCGAACGTAAAGGAATTGTCCCGGAAAAGTTTCAGTGCCGAGTCGGATATCATGTCTTGAATCCGAACCGGTTTTTTGATTTAATGAAATAACTTTGCGTTGCACGGAAGTTGGTAACTGTAACGTGAAACTGTGCAACCACTCTTTGTTCAAATTAATTTTATATATTATGCTTTACAACGAAATAATCATTGAATGTTATTAATTTCACAAATAAATGTCTGTGTGCTGTACATAAATTGTATTTGATTGTACTTGAAAATAATATAAAACAAAAGTGGCAGCCAATTTACAGATTCTAATGCTTTATTCTCTGCCTGTCAAAACAGCCATTACTAAAAGCACGAGTCCATGAATAATTTATAACAACCCCGGTAATTTTGTATGTCTATTTTTCCCTTGGCATTTACACAAAAGTTGCAGTAATATACAATAGTTCCGACTGTATAAAATATGCACTAATTTCCGGTTCTAAGGACAAATATTGTTCCAGACAATAATAGAGTTTCGTTTCGGTTCCAAAATAAAGAAAATTAACTGGAAATTGTTCGCTCACACCGAACCAAATTTAATTAATTTGTATTTTCTCAGTTGTTAAATTGGTTCATCCAAGTAAACTTTCCCCGCAGACAATTTCAATCATATTGTCCCGTATCCAACAAAAACAACACGAATTGATTTATCCGCGTTCCAAACAATTTCATCACTTGTAAAAACAACTCTCGGGAGCAAATTAAACAACTGACCCTAGCCGAAAAAAAAACCTTAAATCGTCCTGTAATCCTTCCGTTTTTCCCGACCTCCGTCAAGGATGACAGGGGTTTCGGCCTTACCCCGCGGATTAAGCGCTAATTTCTTGCCCCCACTTGGTATTCACGATAATACATCAGTCCGAGTGCGGGGGTGTAATAAACTCCTGCAGGACAAACACGACAGGAGAATCGGTCCCTGCATATTAAATCCTATTCGTATTATTATTGTAATTGGAATTGTCCCTGAGGCATTATTGGTAATGCAATGCGATTCAATTTCTGTATTGGGTGGAGACGTTTTTGTGCTGGTCATTGTTTCCAAACAAAAACAAACTTTCAAATCCGGCGACACAATTAAATCAGAAATATTTCCACCCTTTTGTAAAGGGTTCGAGGCCTGGGGCCATGAAATCGAATTCCTGGAGTGAAAATGAATCTGTTACGACCAATTGAACGAATCCACCTTTCGTTCCTAAACACGTAGCAGGACTGGTGTGTCTTTTTGGTGGATGTTTGAAAACACCCCGCAGGACACCCTTTTCCATCTACAACCCCTTGCCGGCTTAATGGAAATCTGGCGCCTGAAACGTTTCTGAATTATTTATTTTTAAAATTGTCAATAACTGTATTTGGTGTCGAAAACAACAGTTAAACCACTCAAAGTTGATAACAAAACAACCCTTATGCAAACATTTAAACGCCGAGTATTTTGCTCCCATTAAATAAATGGCTGAGAACAAGACCGGGCTAATTAAATTTCAAACGATTTCCGTATCTATAATCAACGCAATTTATATTCAAGCGAAACGCAGATCCTTCAGGAATATGCATATCAAAGGGGAGTTTCCATTATACACCGGGAGTATTTCGAATGTAATTATAACGAATTAATCATGCAACTAAGAGAAATGTTCCGTTCACTTCTGTTGTTTTACCGTCATTCGGAGCGGCATGCATTCTTAACGTTTCGGCTTCGGGTAATCCCCGGATTTATCGCACCGCAAACGTACCTACTATTGTTGTTTGGGTAATCGTTGATTTGTGTTTGATTGGCAATCAAACTGTTAATTTGTAAACAGCCGAATTTGTGTGGTTTGCAACTTTCGGTTATTTTATAGATTAAATATACATATTTATTTATATGAAAATTTGTTCCAAGATAAATATTTCAAATTTATTAAAATTAAGTGTTAAATGTACTTTCAAAAAGCAACAGTTATTATTTTTTGTTGGATTATGAAGGATTAAGCGTTCAGGAAACTAAGATTTCTCCTTTCTAACTTGTAGGATTTACCGGGTTCTAAATGTTCCTGTCACGTAACTAATTGATTGATTATTTTCTTTCTGCGTTTTAATCCCCGTAGGTTTTATCATAATTGTCTGTGGGTTTCGATAAGTAGTTCTCATCAATTTCATTTACTACTTTTCTTTAACATCATACGTTATACTAAAATAAAGACGTGTTTGTAATGTCAAATATATAATTAAAATAAACTGTTCGGCACATGAGTTCGGGATATGGGTTACTTACGTTAACAAAAAATATCTAGGTGTTGTTTCGGGTTATAAAATCCTAAGAACTTAGCAATTTCTTGAGGTTATAAAAATTCAACAAAATTCTGACGAGTTGTTAGTTTCACATTTCAATTTATTCTCATTAACCTGAGTTGCAAGTAAAAATTTGCTTCATTACAAGTTGACGCAAGATGAAGTTAATAGAGCTGTAGAGATGCTTTAAAATGGTTCTTTTCAAATTGAAGTTGCGAGCTCTTTTAATGTTTCGAAAGGTGTTATTTTTGGGCTACGTTTAGAATTACTGGAGATGTTCTTGAACGAAGAGAGACAGATCAGCACAGAACAACAACTAAAAATTTCTTTTATGTTTTCGACAACATCGGAGTTAAGTTTAACATCGATTATAAATGAAGAGATGAAGTGTGCTCAGTATTATTCACGAGCGAGTTAATTTTAAATAGTCGTCGAATATGAATCTACGATTTGAATATTAAGAATTCGAAGAGTATATCAGATTGTTCGACTATTTGAAAGTCGTAGTTTGGGGTTTGTGCTGCAATATAATTAGGACGGAAAATAGATTTATACATTCACATACAAATGGGACATCATTGATCGAGTTAACAATTTTAATGATAATACTGGAACCTTGTTTTTGTCTTTCGATGAAAATCCTAATCTACATAAAAACTACTACCACATATTACATAGATTAGATTAGATTTTGTTTATTGTACAGTTGTAGAAGAACATAATGAATTGCATTCCCCAACGTGGCTCTTAGGAAGCTTGCTACCATTTAGGTGACAATGCTTACTAACATTATAAATGCGATGCTCCGTCTCCACTACTTCCCGTCGGCATGGAAGGTGGCGACGGTAGTGTCCTTTTTAAAACCTAACAAACCTGCCCACCTTGCTAGCAGTTACCGTCCCATTAGCCTTCTCTCTTCGCTAAGCAAGGTGGCGGAGCAGGTTATTCGGACTCGGATTGACGAATTTATGGCTGACCAGCATATCCTGCCGAACACTCAGTTTGGATTTCGTCGAGGCCATGGTACCGGTCATCAGCTTTTGCGGGTGACTGAGGATATGGCTGGAAGGCGTGGTACCATGTTGCTCCTTGATATCAAGCAGGCGTTTGACAGGATCTGGGACGCTGGTCTAATACACAAACTGACTTTGCTAAACATTCCTTCTTATCTGATCGGCACTATCCACTCTTTCCTTTCCAACCGCTTCTTTCGTTCCAGGGTTGGAAGCGAGTTCTCTTCTTCGAGAACTATTACCGCTGGTGTCCCGCAAGGCTCCAAACTATCTCCTACTCTCTTCAATCTCTATTGTAGTGACATACCATCTTGTCCTAGAGTTACTATGGCAATGTATGCCGATGACGTTGCCTTAGTTAGCTCCCACAGATGTATAGTTTATGCGGGGGTCCATATTGGGAACTTCCTGCCTATACTGCTCTGTTGGTACTCTCGATGGAGATTGGAGATAAATCCTTCTAAATCTGAAGATATCTTCCTCTCAAATCGACGAAGGCTACCACCTAAATTCCATATCAATGATCATCAAGTTGAGTGGAGTCCCTGCGCCAAGTACCTGGGTGTCATACTTGACAAGAAACTCAGTTTCTCTCCCCCAAGTCGCTTTGGTAAGGGGGAAAGCTCTAGCAGCCTTTGTTGCTTTGAAATCTTTCTTCTTTTTTAAACACCTTTCCTCTTCTCTTAAACTAGGCGTTTTTAACGCGACAGTCCGCTCACTCTTCACCTATGCTCTTCCTATATGGGGCACCGCCGCTCCTTGGCTCATTAGGTCCCTGCAAGGGACCTACATGAGGCTAGTGAGGTCGGCCCTTGGTGTCCCATACTATGTTCGTAACAGACAAGTCTGTTTAGAATACAACATTTCCTCTCTTTCGGAGCTGCGGCGCAAGCATGCCCTCAATCTCCGGAGATCTATCTTTCAACACTCTAATCCGGAGATTGCATGCTTGCATGATATCCAACCCTGTGAATCCGACAGATACAAGAGACCTTGTCTCTTGGCTGTCTAGACCTCTGCGTCTCTTTGGGACATCTTTTCTTTACTATGTAGCGATTGCTTCGTACTTCTTTATTTTTCCCTTCTTTCTATTTTCCTAAACGTTTATGGTTAACTACTCTTAGGCCATGATCTTTTGATCGATGCCCGGAGAGGGGTTTTTAGTCGGTAAAGTCCGGCATTACATCTTGTAGATTTCCCCCTCTTTGTTCCAATAAAAAAAAATGAATTGCATTAAGTTCTTCATTTAAAATTACCAGCATATTCTTCAGATTTCAGTGCTTTTAAGCAAGTGTCTAACATGCTACAAAGACGTCTTGAAAATTATGTGATATTACAATATTCAAAATTACTTCAGTAACTTTAGGAACTACTATGGAAAGAAATTGTTCAAGAATATTTTGATTGTTTAATAGCGTAGGCCGTGCAGATATCAAGCAGTTATTAATAAAAATAAATAAAACCGTTTGATCCAACTGAATTTTGAGAGAGACATCAAGCACGACAGAGACAAAAAAAGTCTTCTATTTCTAGTTCTTTTATAATTATATAAATTCATCAAAATGAAATATTTTAATAAATAAGGACAAAAGATATCTCTTTAAATATTTACAATTATAATATGGAAAAAATATTATTAATCAATAATTACTAAAATTATTAATAAATCTTTTAAACACAGAATGTCGTAAAGTGGGCGTAAAGAGTATGTCTAAGCTAAAAAAGGAATAGAGTTAATTTTCTTAAAACAGTTTTTAGTTAATATTCTGAGCATTATATATTTTTATTATATTTTGCATATACACTACGATCCATCTGAATCCTGAAACAGACATCATGTACAATAGAGACAGTAAGTCTCCCACTATGGGGCAGGCTTCTACTGTCTTTGTCATGCATGATGTCTCCCTCTAAATTCAGACGTGTCGAACGCTTTACCTTGTAGGTAGTTTTTTTCAGACAAATAATACTTTTTTTCGATTACTAAGTGTTTAATTTTGAAAATTTGAAAATTATTACCTGTTTATAAGTTACGGACATATGTTAGTACTTCCAAAGTTACTGAAGAAATTCTAGATGTGTTAAATGATTTTAAGTGTTATGTTAGAGACATGATCAAAAATTTTGAGATCTGCAAATGAGTGAATCCACGTAATTCATGGTATTCTTCAACAACTGCACCATATACTACATTAATCTAATTTATGTTACATGTGATCTACTCAGTTGAAAATTCTCATGGAGAAATAAAAATAGTCATTGTTCATTATAACTGATGATTAATGGATATTCCTCCTAAACATGTTTTAGCTTAATCTATAATTTCACAACTTCCAAATAGATGAACCGTTTGTCATGCTCTTCGATTTCTTAATATTCTTGGTCTTATTCGTACTCGTTTTCGATGGTTATCTAAAATTGAGCAAAATATGGATTAGCTCGTGAATAATACTGAGCATCGTTTGTCTCTTCAATTGCAATCCATGTTAAATTTTCAAGTTGAAGACTATACAGGGTGTTTCATAACTTATCTGAAATTATTTAACCAGTTATGCACTTCTAAATAATAAGTCGATTTCTTAATAAAAGTCCAACAGAAAACGAGATAAAAAATGTTAAACCTTACTTTTGTAGTTTTTTATTACTTCTTAATATTTTCAATTATTGTAACCCAAACAATTTTTATCTGTTTTTTTGTTGTTTCAACCGAAGTATACCATATGGAAGTACAAAATATCGGTGAATTGCGTGACCGGATCATAACGTCTGCCTATAATCTACGTCTCCGGGAACAGCAGTTGGAACTAGTACGACGAAATTGTATAAGACGGGCCCAAGTTTTCTTGCAGGTCAATGTAGAAAACTTTGAACAGCTTTTGTAGAGTAAAGTTTGTTACAAACTTTAGTCGTTTTCTGTTGGAATTTTATTAGATTTTTTTTTAAATCGACTTATTATTTAGAAGTGCATATCTGATTAAAATATTTCGGATAAGTTACCCTGTGTAGTACTCATCTTTCGGGGGATGCTTAATTCAGTGGTGTTGCTATAAAAAATTTGCTAGAGTGATTTCTTCAATATTTATGTCTAAAAAATGATACTGTAGGTATCGGTTTTGAGCCAAAAAAGTGACATAAATTACCGAATCAATAAACAATAACTTTCTTGTCTTTTATGCATGTGTTGTAGTTCTATGTTTTGTTGAATTAGCACAAACCTTCTAGTAAAGCGTAGGCTTGTAACGCTGCCTAATGCAGTCTAGTTTGTTTTTTTAGAGTAGTTCATAGTTTGTAATTGTAGAGAGTAGTCGTACTCATAATAAACTCAACCTTTGTATATTTTTACCGCCTAGAACCTTGTAATTCATACTATTATGCTTTACAATTGAAAAAAAAAAAAAAAAAAAATGATAAAAAATATAAATTTTATGAGAGTGTCTTGTTTTCACACTGTATGTTATTATGAACATAATTTTTTTCCAGTATTTTGTTTAATGGATTTTTTTTTGTTATTTACTAGAGTAATATTAACACACTATAGGCGGGTAGCAAAATAGTCCAAACTAACTTGTTGAATGACAACAAAAAATAAGAGATAATTTTTTCAGTTCCGTATGTAAACCAATAGAGTAAAATCATCTCACCCCGCTTTTAAAGTAAGTACTTTCAAAAAGGTAAAAATTACCCGGCCCGCTAACAATTAACAATTCTCGAGACGGGTATTTTTACCCGACCCGCTTATAGTGTGTTAAGTATATAATTAAAATATTAAAATAATTGTTTATAATTTATAGATAGCAACCCTAACTTACACCTGATGGTTTATATAGGAACTGGGACTCGAATTTTGTTAAAAATGGATAAGAAAAAATAAATATATATGCGGATCTGAATGTTTTTTAATAATCCTATAAATCAAACAGAATCTCTCAGAGTATTTTCTCATAATACCACAATATATACTGAAATAATGTAGAAAGGCAAATGTACCAAATTTATGCGCATTCACCATTTACAACAGTTTAAAATAGGACCAGTCTCATTCGCCATTTTTCACAAAATAACAACATTTCGTGTATTTTATATTATACAGTTCTTTTGATTGTGAACAGTAAACAACATAAACCGCAGTTGGCTGCAAACTTGATTTGCACAGCAAAGCACCAATTCCTTAAAGCACTTTCCGAGAATGTGAGTGACTTTCTGGCCGCGATAACTCAACGAAACCGAGTAACGTTCCACCTTTTCACCGCCCGATTTATGAATGCATCGGTCCGACTTGGTCTGTGTGTGCGCGGGGGCGAGTTAAAAGCGGGACGCCGAACAGAAAGCCGTAAACCAGGTTGATGGATCGCCGCGAGACTTTATGTAAAAACCCCAAAATAGGAGAAAAACGCGGTAAATTGACTCGTTCTTCGGGCATTATTTTTTTTTTTCAGCTCGCCGGCGCGGGGGTCAACGCGGAATCCGGTGGCCGACGTCGCCTCCGGGTGTTTTACGACATCGCGTTTCGATGTTATGCATACGAACGGTCTATTTGCGCTGAAAAATGGCCCCCGCAAAAATTCCACGAGTCGATATTTCCGTCGACACAATGTTCTTATCGTGATCGCGATTTTTTCCCCATTTTTTTTTTGCAGCGGGGAAATTACCATTTTAAATCCGCCACGCCGAAAACACCTGTACAAAAGTCCGTTTGATGGTTTGAGCGATGGTTTTGCGGGCGCGCGTTCCGAATTTTAAAACCACCCCTAACTTCATTATATTTCGATCAATGTCTGAGGGTTGATTTGTTCACGGATGATACATTGTTTGTGTGTTCGAAGTTCTGTTTGTTTGAACTTGATTTTTTGAAAAGGTGTTTTTAAACGATTTTCAGTGTTTGGTCGGTGGAAAAGTTGTTTTTTATTGTTTTAGGGTTGAAACTGAAAATGGAAAAGGCATTTCCGGCGCATTCGCCATTGTTTCAACTGAAATAAAAGCAATTTTACATATTAACAGAATGAAAACTTGCTTTTTAATGTTTAGTTGTTAAATTCCGAAACGAATGATTGCAAAAATTCAATTTATTGCCGGATTAAAATTCAACATTACAAGCTGCACTATAATTTTGTTAAACAATCGTGCTTTAAAATTGCATTTCTGATTTAATTTTCAATGTAATTTATTTTGCCAATCGCAAACAGCTCGTCGACTTAAATTAAATATTATACGATCAATACAGTTTGATACGTTTAATTACGTATAAGTTATGACTTAATAGTTTTAATAACGGATGTTAGGAAACGAACTCACATTTAGATACACGATATCGATAAATTCAATTCAATTACATACACTTAGCCACGCTAATCTGATAAAGCCCTGGCGAAACCTTACAAGGGGGCACGAGAACCCTTTCGGCGTTTCCGCCTCGGATTTTTGCCGCCGAAATTTAATAAATGGCCCCGTCAACACGATTACGTACGCGCGTGGCCTTATGAATTTTTAACGAGATTTTTTTCGCCGCCACATTAAACGAGGATGCGGATTTAATTATCCGGCCGTCGAGTAGTGTTGTTGGCGCACTCGACGATCCAGACTGGAGGTCAAGTAATAATGCCGGAATAACAAGGTTAGGTCCTTTAAATGGCCGCAATCCTTTCCAAGATAAGCCACTTGCTCTAATTAGTGCGACCGGTTTCTCTCCGGTCTTTCTCTCGTTATCTAATTCGGACCTTTGGACTCGGACTGTGGCCAATTGTTACGGTTCTCGGACAACGTCTTCCAACCGTATGTAAATTCACCACCGCTACAAGGTTGGGCGAAATTAAATTATCTATGTGTTTGGATAAGATGACCGTCATTTAATCGTTCACTTAATTATAATTTTGATAATATGATATGATCATGATGGTGTATGATCATACAGAATAAATGTTAACGATCTTCAAATTTGCCTTAAGTGAATTACTATAATTAATAAAAGATGAGTTTTACAAGGAACTTTAATCTATATGTTAGTTGAATTCAAATTTTGATAAAGTGATAATTAAGGTTAATTTTGGCTTGAATGGCGTTTGAAAAGGACCATTTATTTTAATAACTTATATAAACGATGATAAATTATTTTTAAATTTAATTTTCCGTTTCATTATAATTTTGATTATATGATATGATGATAATATTGAATTTATAAAAACATTGATTATTTTCAATAAATTAAAAGTTTATAATATGACAATGATGATGATGATGACATTGAATTGATTAAATTATTATAAATTTTGGTGTAGATGTCGATTGAAAACGATAATTTATATAATATGTTTTATAGGTAATACAATTTATAATTTATACAGTAAGTTTATGATGACTTTAATTTAAACGTTCATTGAGTTGCAATCTACATTGTATTGAATTGATGATAATCATAAATTTAGACGTAAGAGTCGATTGAAAACGACAATTTATTGCAGTAAGTTTTTAATTTTTATTATAGTTAATTTGATAAATAGTTGATGATAGTTATTATTGATAATAATTATTGTATGCAGTTAATAAGAAATGTTTGGATAAGATGCCAGTAATTTAATCGTCAACTTAATTATAATTTTGATAATATGATATGATGATGATGGTGTATGATCATACAGAATAAATGTTAACGATCTTCAAATTTGCCGTTAGTGAGTTACTATAGTTCATAAAAGATGAGTTTTATAAGGAACCTTAATTTATATGTTAGTTGAATTCATTCAAATTTTGATAATGTGATAATTAAAGTTAATTTTGGCTTGAATGGTGTTTGAAAAGGACAATTTATTTTAATAACTTATATAAATGATAAATTATTTTTAAATTTAAATTTTCCTTTCATTATAATTTTGATTATTTGATATGATGATGATATTGTATTGTATTTATAACAACATTTATTAAATTATTATAAATTTTGGTGTAAATGTCGATTGAAAACGATAATTTATATAATATTTTTAGGTAATACAAAATTATAATTTATACAGTTTATGATGACTTTAATTTAAACGTTCATTGTGTTGTAATCTGGATAGTATTGAATTGATGATAATCATAAATTTAGACGTAAGAACCGATTGAAAATCACAATTTATTGCAGTAAGTTTTTAATTTTTATTATAATTAATATGATAAATAGTTGATGATAGTTATGTTTGATAATAATTATGGTATGCAGTTAATAAGAAAATTAAGAGTTTAATTTAAATGTTCATTTAATTATAATTTAGACGGCACAATAGTTATGAAATTGAATTGATGATAATTATCATAAATATATTTCACAAATTTCTATAAAATTCCAATAAATTTTTATAAACGAAAAAAGATAAAACTTACAGTGTATTTAAGATCTTTAAATGTTAAATTATAATTCTGGTGATAGATGATGTTGATATTGAGTTGATGAAATTTGACAAGTTTTTATATTTCGTAATTGATTGTTATGTTATAGTATGTTTAAAATTAATTTAATTTGAATATTCTTTTAATAATAATGATAATTATCGTAAATTTTGTTCTAAGTATCTACTAAAGATGGCAATTTACTGTGTTTTAAGTTGACTTTAATTAAAGTATCACTTTGATAATATGATGTATATGATAATAATAATGAATTAATCATAATTATATAATAATAATTAATCAAATTTATATAAAATCGACAATATCTTGCAAATAGTTTTTTAGTTAATAAATGATGATTATTTCACAGTGTATTTAATATTTATAAATGTTTGTGTAATGATATTTTGATAATAATTTTGATGATAATTATTTTAGCATATGTCGTTATTATAATTATTTATATATGGTTATTATAGAACGCATTTAATGTTGTTGCACAATAATTTAAATGATCATTGAACTATAATTTTGATCATTGAATTTTATACGTGTATTAAAAGCTCTAATTTATTGCAGTAAGTTATGTTAGTTAATAAAATACCATAATCAGTTTATAGAGTGTTTTATTGTAAAACTAGAATATTAAGTAACAAATTTGTAGGTAAATAGTCATGAACGTCAATTGTAAAATGCAAAGTAAATAATTCATGTAAAATCCGTACAAAACATTTGACCTTTGATATTGGACGTTTTGGTGCCTCGGGGGACGTGAACAGCATTTAAAAGGCACATTGGAGCGTTTTTCCGTCGCAGTGGAAATCTTATTTAGCATGACAATGCACCGGTAGTAAATGCACACTCGGCCCGAGGTATATTTGCCAACCACTTTGCCAAATGTGATGCAAACGTACAATTTTCGAGGAGCGAACAGTCGGGCGTTGTAGGGTGGAAATTCGCGCGGCCGTGGATAAATAATTCATGGGGGTTGCGAGGCGCCGGAGGGTGGAAAAGACCACCGGAGGTTCAAAGTCGGCCGGACAAACACTTTACATATTCATTAGGGCTCTCGATCTTCCCCGGGAAATCTCCGCAAAACTGTGTCGATTGTTAAAATTCCGATTTCTTGTTCTTTTCGTTGTTTTTTTTGGGTGCTGTTTAAGAGAAATAAATGAGGGTCGGTTTAATGGTGGTCGAAAAGTTTCGGTGAAGTTACTTGAAAAAGTGAAATTATGAAGTTCATATTTTCATAAAGCCGACGTCGACGTAAATCCTAATACCCCGTAAATGATTATATTTACGGAAAGCAAACTTTCTTTTCCGCAGCGGGTCGGAAAAACTCGAAACATATTACTTGTGTTTATTTTAGATTTAGGTTTTCCCCGCGAGTAAATTGCACACGAGTTTTCGGGGGAGTTTTTAATCTGGAAATTTATAAACGTATAAATATGTCGTCGTATTTGTGAAAGGGATAATCTACTACTTCTTTGCAGGAATCGACCCTATATTTTATCAGGAATTTCAAGTGGCCGCCTTTCTTGAACTCGCCCAACGAAAGAGAGGGAGAAGAAAATTATTTTTTTACGTAAAATTATTACCTGAATACGTTTTGGCTCACTGTGTAATATGGAAACGGAATATTTATTTAAGCCTGTACGAAAATTTAATTTAATTCAATGTGAAATGAAATGAAACACAAAATAGAGTTAAATAAATAATAATAAATTCGCTCCATCAATGCAAAAAAATTTGAAATATTCAGTGAGTTTATTATAATATTCATTAACTTTATGGAAATTATAATGATTTCGTGTTTCAGTGCATTATTCATTTTTTTAGTATTCCCTATACGTTCACTTTTAAAGTTAGAAAACTGATTTACTGATGCTTATGTCAAATTTAACAAAATTGTTTTTTTTTTGCTTTGAATTATTTGTAATTGATTTAAGATTTGATAAAGAGCACGACAAAAAATTAATCAATATAAATTTAAAAATTAAGTGGGTCAAAAATAATGTTTTTGTAACTTCCAGACATAAAAAGGGGAATTTAAAGGTCGATATTCAATAAATAATCAGGTATCAATCAAGCATTGTTCATGTTCGTGTCCTTTGTGGGTACTAAATGATTTTAGTTGTTGGCTTCGCAAAATCGTTATATCGAGTGTCTTCATAAATCTATTATGCAGAAAATTAAACGGTAACACGGCAGGAAAATTAGTTTGAAGTGTAAAGTGATTAACCATGGAAAATATATTGCAGCACACTAAAACTGCTATTGTGCATAAAGACAAGATTAAGTAAATTTCCGAAAGCAATTAGTCGAGATAAACCTCCTCCCTTCAGTCCTGGGGGAAATCTTTCCTTTCGTGTCTCTCTAGTCCGAGATAATCATCGGAAAATGACACAGTTTGGCACTGAAAACGTAATTTTTGTGCTAATATAAATTTTTTGATAAAAACTATTTAATTTTGAAATTCTTGCTCGTAACCAGATCCTGGCAGTTTTAATAACAAACATCAACTCTGCTTTACAAAAGAAAATAAAAGTATCGTCTTCCGCATTAGCATTTTATTAGTTTTTAATATTCGAAATTTGTGCAGTTTTAGCAGCAACGAAAATTACTGAGCATTCGTCCACGATTTACCAAACAGGTTGATTGATTGATCCCAGACTCAAAGGTTTGTGACGTTTCAAACGCCACAAGTTTTATTATTATTACTTGCTATGTTTCAGGATTACTATGTTTTATTGTTGTTCCCAATTAATTGGTCAATAAATTATTACAAGATTAATGTTCGGAGTTATTTTAATTACACATAAAGAACTTTTACAGGAGACATTTTTGAGCGGAAACAATAGATTGCCGTGCAGGATTCATTTTGAAAACTTGTTATTACGTTTCGGGTCTGAAATCTATACGCTTAATCATATAATCCATAAGCCATAAATAACTGGAATTTAAATCTGGCAGAGAAACATAACCTATTCATTACTAATATGTAAATAAAGAGTAGTTTCAGGATATGTAATTTCTTCCTGCAAAGAACGTTTTATAATAAATTTTCTTTCCGTTTATCATTTAATGGATCTTTTTTTGATTGTATAAATATGCCGTAAGCAATTTTAATTATTCCTGCTGTTCATTGTTCAACTGGAAAAACAATATTTAATTTTTGATAAAATTTATGCATTTATAACCGGAAACGCGATATTTTTTTAACGCATAAAACAATTTTATTACGAAAAATATAAAATTTAATTATGTATTAATTTGAACCTGAAAATTAAATCCGTTAACTGTAAGCACCGTGAAATTCAAAATAATCAGGACAAAAGATCTTTACGGCTGTAATAAACGTTAAGACTTAACATGACACCTTTTCAACATACAACTGCATTACTCCACTCAACATTTACTTCCAGCTGTTTTACTCCCTTGCAGGAATTACACAACACGAGAAATCTCATTTTCTGAATCTTTCAAACAACTATTTCATTTCCTGTCGAGAACGTTATATTAATCCAAATTTGTTTATCCAGAGTTTTTCCTTTTAGAATCACACAATCGATAACAACGATAATGGTACTTAAGAGTGCCTCTATGTGTGAAAATAATAGCGAGATAAAACACAATATCGGTTCCATTCACTGTCCGAGATTGGAGGCTCTCGAGGCCCGTGGAAAATGTCAGCCAGGTGGAGTGTTTATGTCGACATAAAATATTTCTTGTCGGTGTGTCGACTTTTATTTCACGTTCGTCGGTTTCAGTTATTTTTGGCACACGCTCAACGACGAAACGCTGCACTCCGGGATTACACGTTATTTCTGGAGTTTTTACGCGGCGATTCACAATTAAAACAGGGGCGGCTTAATTTTTCGGAAGGGCGTCTCAATTTCATTTCGGATGTTAAAGGTAAATTGGCGGGAAACGGGAACGCAGTCATTAAGTCAATTAGAATGCTCTGGAATTCGTCCTGAAGGAATTGACGGAAAATTAATTGGTTGATCTTTTGCGGTAACTGTGTAAATTAAACCGAATTTAAAGGTTTAATAAGGGAACAATTAGCAAATTAAGATTTTAAACAATCAAGTAACGAAACGTTAAAATTTGGAACGGTTTTAAAGTTGGCGCGTGTTTAGGGGGTTTCCCCCATAAGTTTCTATTGTAATTCCGGTTCTAGCTGGGGTCGGTTAATAACCGGAGACATTCTGGTAAAATATGAGTCTATTTGTGTTCGATCTCGAGATTCAAAAACGATAATGCTAGGCTAAAAGGCCGTGAATCGAGACGGGAGGGTTTCCGCTGAATTATGAAAACACTTACCGGACCCGGGGACAAATAACTTTGTTTTAAATCCCCCCATCGGATCGAGGACGCAATTTAATATTGTGTTTTGTGTCCGAAAACCGTTTCCAGTTTGGGCTGTCGCTGACATTTATGATTTCACGTCGAAACGCGCGACGGGCGGTCCCTGCGTTTGATTATGGACCGGTTATTAAACCCCCGACGCCGCATTATTAATGAAACCAATAAATACTAGGCTCCACCCTAATGAACCGCACGAAAAATAGCCGGACCGATAAACTCGTAATAACAAGCGGGGGAAAATAAATTCGACACCTCGCCGCATCGCACATAACTTCCGGACTCTTTAATCTTTTAGCGCCTGCCCCCGACGAGTTATGGTCAGGTCGCAATAAGCTTAAGTGAACTCGTAAAACCACAAACCAGATGGCTTCCGCCATTTCAAACTTCCGCATAATCCGAAAAATACCTGACCGTTTATTTAGGTCGATAGATGGCACGTCTACTTATCCTTTAATTATAGGCAACTAGATTTACATAAGTGTTGTCAAGGAGCTTAAAATCCTTCGGGGAGGCAATTAGACTTGTTGCCTCGGCCGTTATTAAAATTAATGCAGTCGCTGTTAAGAGATTATGTCGATAAAAAGGCGTCGCACAAACTTCCCCTTACATCCGACTAAGATGTTATTCAATTAGCCACTTATGCAAATTGATTTTGAACAAATAAAATTATATTGATAACTTAAACGTCCGCTAACCCAATAAAACCACAGTTTTACTGCATGAAACATTCCCTGATGGTCTACAAGATGTTGCACGTTACCTCGCTACTGCTCCCGGCATATTAAATAGACCCTCGGAACTGACCCCTCCGTTCTTCAAAGGGGACGAAAATAAATTCATGCCCGGCATAATGTAGTGTAGAAATTGCCCAAAAATACACATTTAATAAGTTGCGTGTGTTCTTGAGCTCGTTATTTCGGACCGGCCAAGTTAACAAGTTTACATGACCGTATAATTCCGAACTAACTTTCGGCTTATACATATATGAATTTCCATCGGTTTTCCATCACGAGCATCCCGGAAACTTGTTTAATTAGTTGCTGTTATTTCGCTATAATGTTGGAACGATGAAAAACTTTAATAATTTCCAGAGAAACGATTCTTCTGTAGTCGACAGCACATTAAATAGACAATTCAGCTTACACCAAATTAAACTTGGTTGCCTACAATTATACGCCTAGTGTACCGCCATCTTTTTGTAACTGACAGCATTTTTGTATTTTATTTTCTTGTAGAACAATTTTGGAACGTAATAATCCGGGAATTGAGTTGTTCGCGTTCGACAGATGTGCAATTTAAATAAATTTCGCGTGTCACTTAACGTATCGACTCGCGGACGAAATCGGAATGTCGTGGCGCGATTTGCGGAGACGTGCGTCTAATAAATCACCCTTGCACGAATCATAGCTGTTAATTAAATCACAATATTTATTAGCCCTAGTCCGGCCATCAGTTAATGTGTCGAACAACCCGGAACTAATTCCCGTTCAATTATTATAGTTGCAATCTCGTCCGTCGTTTGGAAATTGTTGAATCGATTAGTCGCCGATTAAAATTATAAAGCCCGCAGTTTCGGTCAGTAATCCGGATAAACTCCACCATCATTGTCCGAATTACCTTTGAATTGTTGCCCCACGAAAATAATTCACTCATTACGACAATAGTCTATTACAAGAATGCAGGGTTTCGATTTTCGGGGAACGTTGGGAATTTACTTGACGCATATCCCGAGGCGAATTCGCCACGCGAAAATCCAAGGACTTTGTCCTCGAGTATGAAGCAAACGTAAAACATAACTAATTAGTCTTCGTCTAATTATTTGATTAATTGGAACGTACCCCGCGGACACAGAACCTGACTTATTACAGTTTATTTTTAAACGGACTTTTAATTAAATGATGACAAATGATTTAATTAGAGATGGCTGGTTGTGACGTTGGTTGTCTAAGTTTTACAGGTGTAACGTGCCGCCATCTATATATAGTAACAAACTAAGCAATTTGTCTTGTACATGTTTGATGAAGCTACCACACCGGATGTGAATAGTGACAAAAATCCCGCAAGGTAAATTCGAGGAAACGGAACATAAAATAAATAAACACGGAGAACGTTTTAAGGTGAATCAATCGCGGAGGATCTTTGCTTCTGGGAAATCACTTGGCCCGTATGGGCTTAATGCGGTTGGCAATAGCATAGGTGATGTCATTCACTATATCACTCATTCTGTAATATTGGTTGCCTATATGCAAACAGTAGATTGTTCTGCCATCTGACGTCGATAAAACGTATTTTTAATGAAACGGAAGCGTACAAATGATAATTCTGCATGAAATTATCATGAAAGAGACATCGTGTTTGATATTGCGGTTTTATTTTTATAGTTATTGATGCTAATTTTATTAGTTCGAATTCCCGCATGCACCGCAGGAATATTCCTAACGTAATGTTCGTTTAAGTCTGTTTTACGTACACCATTTGAATAATACATTCGATACGACAATTCGCTTGCTAATAGTCGAAGCCACGCGAAAACGGTTAAATTGTTTAGCGGTGCGACGAATAATCCAACGTGGCCCATTTTTTGTTGTCTGGGGAACAGTAAAAATTGCCGTTTAATTAAAGTTTTATCCTTGACCCTATAGTTATAAATATGTGGTGTCCCTGAAGAGATTACGTGTCAGCCGGTGTGCATTTCTGGCTATGAATATTTGATGTTTTGTGAGTGCTGTTGGTAAAACATTTTATTAATAACACAGCACTGGAAATTTCATAAAACTTTGTCGGATTCAAGACGGTAATGTTGAAGATTTTGTACATTTCCATTATCTAATCAACGTAAAGCCAAAACGGGAAAATAACCGGAAGTAATTCCAATGCAGCCGATATTTTACGGACGTATATTCTCCGACAAGTCAAATGAAAAAGTGGTGTCCGCAAGGACTTCGTTACGTTCCCAGACTTAAAATATAGCAGGTTGTTGAGGGAATCATTTTCACTTCCAACTCTAATTAAAGTAAATCGTCTGTGCAAACTTCAACCGGACACACCTAAAGGAATAATTCTTTTGAGGATTTCCAAACTTCGGTTTCCTAGATCAATACGATCACAATATGTTTCCGGGGCTTGAAACAATAATTCTAGGGGGGAAGTTGGCACTTTTCCAGGTACAAACGACGGATGTACGAGAAAAAATCACACACTCGCATGTTTTTTTTTTTTATATCCGAGCTGGTTTGAATTGTGTATTTGCCTTTTTTCGCTGGCGTGTTCACATATTTATGAGGGGGAAAGACAAATATTTATGAATCCGGGAAACTGTTTGAGGATTTAGGTCGCTTGCTTGCCTTAAGAATTTCGTTAATATGTTAAAACTGATTATATTTGTGATCTGCGAAAACAGCGATTGAAACGCCATTGTATGGTTGAGGGTGGCATCTTTAAAGGGTAGGATATAATCGGTAATTTCCCCCCGAAACTTCCCGCCATCTATTTAACATCGAAGGGTTAGTTTGGATGACCGCATACAAGTTGCCAAGTTGGTAATTACTAATTGTTAAAGTTTGTACCCCATCGAGATATCCAGGCCAAGTTTCGCACATTCGTACGGAAGATCCCATTGTTTTCGTGCAAACAAAATTAAAAAACTCCCCGTCGAATTTAATGTCAATTGTTCGTCAAATTAAAAACACTTCACTCCCTCCGATAAAGGAATTCATTAGGTCCTTTCAGAATTTAGTCGAAAAAAAAAAAAAAAATAAAATAAAAACAAAGAGATTTAATCTCTACACCGTTTTTGCCCGCGACGGGAAAAAAGTTGGCGAGCATCGATGAAAACTTCGACGGCAAATTCAATGGGAACGGATCGAGATAAAATTTGACTCCGGCTCCTAAATAGGAAGTAAAAGTTTCAATCTGTTTATACGCGGAGGGGATCGCAAAGTGTTAATTTCGAGTCCTTGAGATTCAAAATAGTTCCATTTCGAACGGAATTGTTCTCCGTTACCTAAAAGTTTGTCATCTTGTTTGGAGGGTTCTTTCTGTTCGACAATTTCAAACACGTTTCTCTTTTAAACACTTAATTGTAGGGAAAAATGACTGAAATTATGTTCGAAAGTGCAAACCTGTTAAAAAACGAAAGGGTACATAATTTAGTAATAAAGCAATCAGCGCGCGTCACTTTATTAAGGCGACCTTTTCGTCCTCTCCTTTAATCCTTTTTTTTTTCTTAACGACTTTGCGATAATGGAATTTTGAGTGCAACAAGCGTCAAATTTTATGCATTTAATGCGTGCGTTTCATCAATCAACCGTGAGATCTTTGCATAAGTAAAAATCGGCTGATTAATGGACAAAAGGCTCAACATCCATAAATCCTTGTGTTGTAACAGAAAAAAAACACAGGGATGAAAACCCCGCAGGATTCGTTCCCGCCCCATTTGTGTAGTCCCGTGAATGGAACAGTTAAGTGTACTACGTAACGTTGCGTGTCATGGCGCTAAAATGGCTTTTTAATTTTTGATTACAATGTTTATGTGCACGCCTATACAGCACACACACACATACACAGACAAGTATGATATGATTAATCTGATTGTAATGAATGCGGGTTTGATGGAAAAAATGTGCAGTTACGTTTGGCAATAAAACGATTTAGTGGGAATGCTATTGTGGGAAATTACTGGGACTTTTCAAGCACTTAACTTTGAGGGCTGTTCAGAGGCGATGATGAAGATCAGATCGATGGAGAACAATGGTTTGATAATTTATTTTGGATCAAGGTTATCGGTCCAAATTCTCAAGGTTTAGGTCAGTGCAAAAATTATGACCCAATCTATTCCAAAATATAATCCTTTTTACGGTCGCCAAAAAATGGATCGATATGTCATCTGACACAAGATGAACCGTGAGTTTTCTCTCTCAATGTTGGAAAAATTGAAAGAATCTGTTGGAGTGATTGATCGAATGAATATATGTATATGAAAGGAACTGGCAAACGCATTACACGGCGCTAATAAAGCGAATTCACGATTGTGAAATATTCAATGGGGGCTGCGGTTTTAAAAATTGAATTTTAAGCCACTCGATATGTTCCGAGGGGATGAACACGATCGAAAATTAAAATTCTATCCTTTTGTGCTTTTAGAATCACATAGCACTTTTTCACCCGCACGTTAGATTTACTGTTCGAAATAATAAAACTACACAGCTAAACATTTTGGATTTGTCGTTTAATGGTGGATAAAAGTCATAAAGTTCGAATGTTTACGAGTGCTCTAGAGAGATTGTGTCAGGGAAATTGCATCTGTAAAGTTGGCATAACCGTGCAATTAGATCCGTGGGTGAAAAAGGAGGAATGGGCATTATCGTTGTTCGAGTTTAATCGTTTATCGATCTGTTCTCGAACTCCATCAAATCACTAATAGTTTATTAAAAGACTTAATATAATCATTATAAAATACCTAAATGCGACGGTTAGTTAAACAGTAAATTGTGTCTAATTTTTAATAATTATTAATGAGATACTTTGCTGTGAACAACGATGAAATCAATCGAACATTAATTAGTCAATTTATGCAAACTGATTCGATTTACTCTCTCTCAAACAGATTTGTCGCGCCTCAATACCTAGGATAATTATTATTTACTAAAGAGAATATGGAGAAACAGAAGGAAACTATAGAATAAGTATTGTTTTTTAATTATATATCTTGAATAACACAGGCATTGTATAATTTTCAAAAATACCCTCACAGTTTGTCTCACAGCTCTAGTTCTTGAGATAATGATAGGGATAAGACATGTAAGACAAGCAATTTTATGCTTAAAATTAAAATTTAATTAAACAGATATAGCTATAATTGTCAGTAATTTTTCCAATCTTATCTTATGTTAAGCTAGTTGTGAGTGTATTATTATTTTGTGTAGATTTTTAGTAGCTGTGTAAGGCAACATTTTTGTTATCTATGAAGTGTATACATTTTTAAAGTAGAAAATCTATTTCTGTTTTTTTGAAAAGAGTTTATCTGGCATTCTTCAGCATTTACACTGCGCGTATTTTGAATTACACAATTTGAATTTCTTAAATTAAATAGATTTAAATATATTGAATGACTTAATTCACTTTTTATATAATTAATACACATAAAAATAAACAATATTCCATTATATGTAAAACTTTTATTTTCAAAAAACACAATTGCGGATTTGAACACATTTGATACGGTTCATTCTTAATTTATTTGTTGTAGAGCATTGTAAAATATCACAAAGAAGACTTTGTTCTAAAGATTTTGTCGACCACCACAATGGTCGACAACGAGCTACGACCAGAAGAGAAGACTGTTTTCTAATTATTTCTGCTTGATGAAGTAGCACATTTCTTACATTCATGATATTACAGCCAGAAGACATATTAGACACTGTCCGTTGGGTTAGGTATAGAATATGGGCCAACAATTCCTGCAGCATAATAATGAGCAAAAGGTAGGTTCTTTAAAGACACGTACAAACTTGTTCGTATTAAACTGAAAAACTATGAATGTGCACCATGCTTATTCAACCAATTATTATTCCATTTGTTTATTTCGTTTTTGTAAACGAAATTCCCAAACCCACCATACGAAACTTACTTGGCGTTGCAAAATTAGTGTCCCCGTTCACCAAATTGAAAACCAATTGAATTTGTTCAAAGATAAATTTACATTCGAAACCATCAGCCTCAAAATTTGGAGCCTCTAATGCCCTTAGAGAAAAATGGGGTGTTGTGGATGAAGCATTTACACGCTCACTAATTGTGAGTAAGCCAAGGAGAGTGGATGCTGTTTATAGAGCAAGGGGGGATGAAAAAATATAATGGTTAATAATTTGTCTTTTTCTAATTTTAATTAATTTTATATTATTAATTTTCCCAAAAATGTCCTCATGGTGATGGTCAATAAGAAGCTACGACCAAAAGACGTCGAAATTACTTTGTACGATTTGAAGAAAGTTGCATGAAATTGTTTTTACAGTCAGAAGATGTTTTTGAAACCTTCCCTTAAACAGGGAGCATCGGTTTGCCCTCAGAGCGTGCACCGCCTATGGAGTGGAGACTAATGATGCAATTGGTTGTTCACAGATGAGTCTAGGTACACATTATATCACTGGGATAGTCGTATGTGGACATATAATGACATATATTATGAGCAAAACATAGGTCAAACTGTTGCTTTTGGAGATGATACTGTAACAGTTTTGAGATGGAATTTGTTTAGATATACACACTAAGTTGCTCATATTAAACAGATAATCTATGAATTACTATAACATTTGCTCAAAATATCCCGAGTAATTACGTGGTGAAATTAGTTTTAAATACAGGTTTAAAGGTTCTATTGTTGATGCAATTTTATTCGATTTACTCAGGAAATTGCATTGTTGATTGAAACTTATTTTGATAATATATTTGTTACAATATAATTGCATTGGTGTGTTGATTTTTTATATTAATCAAAATTAGGAAAATATATGTTGAACATTTGTGACGGTAGAAATTAAGTGTTTAAATGTTGATGTACCAATAATTTAGACTGAATGACGAAATGATCACAATGACTGCTATTTTTGTATTGTAATTATTTAGGGAATTAATAGGAACAATGAAAACAAATGGACACATCCTATTCTAGATTCGGCAATAAGACCTGTAGCGCATCTTCAAGAAACATCCATTCCATATTTCTACAGAAGGAAACTACGGTAATTTTGCGAATTACTTGAATTAAACGAACATATTCTACTTTTTGAGTAACGACAGTGAATAGAAACGTTAGAAGCACATGAATTAGAAAATAGAACGAAAAATGTGGCCTCATCCCAATAACTAGATCTGCAAGATGAAATGAAATGTCTACTTTGGATTCTGCATCAAAAAAATATCCGGAAACAATTGAAAAATTATTGACCCCATATTATTATTATAAATTATTGGCCTGTGTAATCTTGATTCAAATTTCTGACGATACAATGATACAGAATTCAGCCAATCTTCAAGTTTATTATATCCAATACATCATCTTGAAAAGACAAAATTTATTAGCGACCCAAATCAGAAAGTGGCCGTTAATAATTCGGATAAACTTTTAGTGTATCGTCGGAACTGATGAAATGGATTATCGCAATCAAAAAAAATGGCAAAAGCAAAAAGCTGGTCGCATATTCAAAGTAAACGGCGGAAGACAAACGTCGGATAATGGGATGCTTATACTCGACGGATCGTCTTATCTTGTTCCCGCATCCGATATATTACACGGCCCAGTTTCGGCTATTAGAAGATAAAAAACCTACCCCGCGTCATATCGACCCTAAAGGATTATAATCGTAAAAATTCAATTCGGACTGATGTAAACATTTAAAGAAAGTTCCACTTTTTATTTCTAGCAATCGCAAATGGACCGTATTGTGTAGCAGTAACGCTTTAAGTAGAGGCGACAAGTGCATGAAAGCGTGCCTTTAAAGTTTATGGGTGCATTGCACATGATCAGATCAAGTGTTTTCGTATAATACGAGCGATTTTCAATTTGTGGTCGGCCCGCTTCCGGTTTTATTTCTGTTAACGTTTATGGCCAATATTGTGATTCGATTTTTGTCCAGTTATCTGATCACAACTCATCAATAAAACAAACAGCAGTCCCCTGAAATATGGTTGAATAATCAAACAGAATTTTGAATTATGTGTATACTATTCTTTCTGTTCTGCAGAATAGTGACAACATTAATTTTAAATTCGATAAAATGATGAAATTCGGATGGGTATTTATATAAAAGCGTATGTGTATAATTTACTGTGAAGGTTCATTCTTCAATATAAAGTTTATGAGTGTATTTCATATAAACAGATTAAGAATGTTCTTATAATTTTCTATTTGGTGTTTGTCCGTTGCAAATTTGAAATGAAATATGATTGGTTAATCAAATCTCAAAAAAGCCAATGATTAATAAAGAAGAAGTAATAAAAAATAATAAATATTATTCCACAGTTTTTGAGTGCATTGCATATCAAGTGTTCAATAAAATATCAACAAAACATGAAAATATGGTTGGTTAATCCACATGATTTTGAATTATGCCCATATTTTTCTTTCTTATCTATGAAACCGTGCCAATTTTAATATAACGATAAAAAGTTTCGAAGAAACCAATATAAAATTTTATATCCAAAATAAATTATAGAGATTTAATAAAGATAAAAATAATAAGAAAGATATTAATATTTTTCCACATAAAGTTCATGAGTGCATTGTATACGAACAGATCAAGTGTTTTCTTATAAAACGGTCGATTTTCAATTTGTGGTACGTCCGTTTCAAGTTTTATTCTTAACGTTCAGTGTCAATATTGTGTTTCGATTTTAGTCTCGTTATCTGATCACAACTTATTAATAAAACAAGCAACAATATATTGAAATATGCCTAGATAACCAAACAGACTTAGAATTTTCGTGTTCTGAGAAACAAAAACAAACAATATAACGAAAAAGTTAATATAAATATTAGTTAAACTTGTTAAATAAATATAATAAACAATATAAAAATATATAATTATAACACACGTTTTCTTTTAATAAAAGTATTCAATTTGTCGTCGACGTATTTTGTGTTTTATTCTTGTTAACTTGTACGGTCAATGTTGTGTTTCGATTTGTACCTAATTATCTAATCACAATATCCGGAAACATGATTGATTAGTCTAATAAGTCTTGAATTTTTCATACATTGTTCTTTTTGTTCATAGAAACAGAGCCAATATTAATTTTTAAATTCGACATAACAACAGAGTTTCAAAAATATATTTAAATTTTTAAATGTATTATGGAGATTTGATAGAGATAAAACTAATATCCCGACCAAAAACTGTATGGTGATACGAATTGTCTTTTGATTTCATCACAACTCATCAATAAAATAAACAACAAAATAGGTTTTTAAATTATGTATATGTTAGATCTGGGGAACAGTGTGAACATCAAACTTATAAATATATTGCAGATATTTAGGAGTAGGAACGATAAAAATAATAAAAATACAAAATAAATTTAAATTAATAAACATTAATAATAAATATTTATTGTTCAGAATAAAGTTTTTGTATGCATTGAATGTACACATCAACTGATTCTTTCAGACGTTTGTGGTCCAGTGCCAAATTTAGTTTTAAAAGTAGTAGTTTTAAAGTTAGTATTTATTTTTCAATTTTTTTATTTTTGCTAAAGTGTAAACTTAATAGTTACGTTTTATGGTTTTATTTGTCTGGTTATCTGGTCACAATTCATCAGTAAAACAGACTTTAGAATTATGTATATTTTATTCTTTGTAATCTGAACAACAGCGCAAATAATACAGATATTTAATAAAGGAAAAAATAACAAAAAATGCAAATAAATAAATATAAATATTATTCATTATTACACATATACAGTTTTTAATAATGCTATGTAATATATTGACAAGAAACGACGTCGACGTTTTTTCTCTTCTCACTAGCAGTGAGTCCATAGAATGTTCTTGCAGCAATAGATCGTGAGCGGTGTTACGAGCAGGGTATACATTGTCCTTACGAAAGCTCAAGTACTTAAGGTATCGTCGTTGATTCCAGTCTAATTTGATGACAAGTGTAAATGGGATTCCAGACAATACTGAAATATTCCAATTTGCTTCGTACTAGTGCAGAAAACAAATTCTGTAATGGAATGCATATAGAGATATGCAGTTTCTTAAGACAAATCATAAGATCTTGGAATCTGATGTAGAAAGCATTTCTTTACATTTAGCTGGAGGTTGTTACTCTGACACCATGCCACCAACATCACTTTCTAGAGTAAAGGCTTGTGCAATACTGTCGACTTAATAATATAGCTTCAGATTATCAGCATAAAAATAAACACAACAAGTCATTGATAAATAAAAAGAATAATAGGGGTCCCAAGTTACACCCCTGCGGTACGCCAGAGGATGCAGTGTAAGTGTGAGATCTACATCCGTTGTAATTGACGTAACAATACGTATTAGTTTTCAGGGATAAATTGAAAATAATTTTTAATGGTTTCAATGACCAACTTGTCGATACTATTTAATATGTCACACTCATTCACTTCATTAAGCTGAACACATTGATGATTAGAAAACGTTGATTTAGCGCGACGATTAGATTGATCCACGATATCTTGAGGACTAATATAAGCAACGCTATCTTCCCTCATTACTGTAGGTATTCTAGTAATGTTGTTTGTTTTTGATGAACGAAATTCCAGAAAGACTTGGGATCAGTGGCAATTGCAGCATTAGACCGACAAAGATAATGCTAGTATGACTCTTCAATCATAAACTTTACAATCTTTCATATTTTGCTTAATTCTTCATAAAAAACATCGTCGGCATGTACGTTCTGTGATATTAATTTTTCAATCGCACATGGTCTTTAATTTGTGCAGAGCTAGATATGCTGTTATAAGTCGGTACGGATGCATCAAGTATACCATAAGGCATCTTTGACATCTTCAAAATTGGTAGGATAAAACCAATCACTTGCAAGAAAATCATTATATAGGGATAAATAGTTGGCCTTTCTAAAACTATAGTGGTTGTTGTTGTTAAAGGGTTAGGACTGATTTTTAATTTGTGGTCAGTTTGTTTCGCATTTTATTTTTGCTAACCTATATGGTCAATGTTTCGATTTATGCCTCATTATCTCTTCAAAACTCACCAATAAAACGATCATCAATTACCGGAAATATATATTATAAACTTGATATATCAATAGAAAGTTTCGAAGAAGTTGGTATTAAAACTTACATCTAAAATATATAGTACACATTTACTAAAGATAAAAGTTATAAAAAAACATTAATCATTTTACCAAAAGTTAGTTTAACACGGTCGATTTCCAATTTGTGGCCAATCCGTCTTAAACGAAACAAAATATGTTTTTGAATTATGTATATATTGTTTACCGAGATCTAAAAAACAATAAAAATATTACACTTGTAAAATTTATTACAAACAGTTGATATAAGATAAAAATAATAAAAAATCTATTATCAACATGCTATATAAAATTTATGAGTGTAAAACATAAGAACAAATCACGTGTTTTCATATAATAAGGTCGATCTTCAATTTGTGGTCAACTTGTTTTGCATTTTATTTTTGCTAGCCTCTATAGTCAATATCTTTCGATTTATGTCTTATTGTCTCTTCACAACTCATCAATATAGAACAATCATCAATCTGCAGAAATATATAATATAAATTGTATATACGGAGAGATAATTTAAAAGAAGTCGGTGTTAAAACTTACATCAAAAATATATTGTATAAATTTACTAAAGATAAAAATGACAAAGAAAATATTATTCATCTTACCAAAAGTTAATAAAATATGAGTGTATTTCTTACGAACAAGTCAAGTGCTTTCTTATAATGCGGCTTATTTTCAAGTTGTGGTCGGTTCGTTTCAAATTTTATTCTTTATAACGTTTATGGTCACCATTGTGATTGGATTTGTGTCATCTTATCTGCTCACAATTTATCAATAAAACAAACAATGATATGAGGAACAACAAAAATATTACACTTATAGAATATATTACAGACAATACAATAAAGATAAAGATAATAAAAGAATGTTATTCATCATGTTTCATAAAGTTTATGAGTACAACGCATAAGAACCACGTGTTTTCATATAATATGGTCGATTTTCAATTTGTGGTCGATCTGTTTCGCCTTTTATTTTTGTTAACCTGTACACACAATGATATGTTTCGATATGCGTTTTTCGTCGCTTCATAACTCATCAATAAAACAATCATTAATCTCCAAAAATATAAAATATAAATCTTATGAACAAGTGAAGTGTTTTCTTATAATACGATTGATTTTCAATTTGTGGTCGGTCCATTTCAAATTTTATTCTTCTCGCTTACAGTCAATATTGCGTTTCCATTGGTGTCTCGTTATCAGGTCACAATTTATCAATAAAACAAACAACAATCTCCTGAAATATGCTTGGCAGGTATAACAGGATTTTAAATTATGTGAATATTATTATTTCTGTTTTGAGAAACAGTGCCAATATTAGTTTTTAAACTCGATACAACGAGAGATAGTTTAAAGAAAGTCAGTATAAATATTTAACTCATGTTATCTGATCACAGTTCAAGAACAAAACAGAATTTTCAATTATATGCAAATAGTTATTTGATATCTGCGAAATAGCAAAATATTAAAGATATAAAATTTATTACAGGTATGAATAATGAAAAGAATTATAAAAAACAAACAACGGAAAAGAATGTGTGTTCTTCTTTGTAATTTCAGAATCACTACGAGTATAAAATTCATAAAAAATATTAAATAATATATGATCATACGATATAAAATTTACTAATACAATAAATACATAAGAACAGATCAAGTGTTAATATCTAATACTAACAATTATCAATTTGTAGTCAGCTCGTTTTGAATTTTATTCTTGCTAAAGTTTACAGTCAATATTGTGATTCGATTTGAGTTTTGTCATTGATTACAACTCATTAACAAAACAGGCTTTTAAATTATGCGTGAATTGTTCTTTCTGATCTGAGAAACAGTTTAAATATCAAACTAATAAAAAATATATTATCGATCATGCAGCATAAAATTTATTAGTGCAATGCATACGAATAGATCTGTGTTTTTGGTTGTTATTGCTGATTATCAATTTGTAGTCAGTTCGTTTCCAATTTTATTCTCGTCTCTATTATATTCTATAGTCTCGTTATCAGAACACAACTCTTCAATAAAACAAAGAATAAAACAGACTTTTGAGTTATGTGTGTGTTTGTGATGTTTGTGATCTGAGAAACAGTATAAATATTAGTCTTATAAAAATTTAATGCAGTTACTTAATAAAAATAATAAAAAATATATTTATTATTGATCGTGCCACATAAAGTTTATGAGTGCAATTCATAAGAAAAGGTCGAGTATTTTAGTATAACACTACCAATTTTCAAGTTGTAGTCAGCCCGTTCAGAGTTTTATTCTTGCTAACGTTTACGGTCAATATTGTGATTCGATTAGAGTTTCGTTATCTGATTACAACTCATCAATAAAACAAACAACAAAACAGACTTTTGTATTATGTGTTCTGTTTATACTATTCTTTGTAATCAGTATAAACTATAAAGATAAAAAATAATAAAAAACATATTGTTCATTGAAAGTTTATAAGTGTATGTGAAGAAATCAAGTATTTTTTTATAGTAAAGCCGATTTACAATTTGTCAGTTAGTTTCGAGTTTTATTTTTGCTAACGTGTACGGTCAATATTATGTTTCGATTTGTGTCTCGTTATCTGATCACAACTCATCAATAAAACAAACAACAATCCCCGGAAATATAGTTTGATAATCAAACAGGATTTTGAATTATGTGCATATTGTTCTTGATATTTCGAGAAACAGGTACAATATTAACATTTAATCTCGATATAATGATGTATAATTTCAAAAAAAAGTCAGTAGAAATAATTTATATGGTACACATTTAATAAAGATAAAGATAATAAAAAGAATTATTATTCATTATTCCATGCAAAACAATTCCAGGTTCCTTTTATTAGATTCTAAAGAATAAAACGACGTAAAACTTTGACAAATTACTTGTCAGCAAACGAGATAAAAATGCAGAAACTAATCCACTGCACCATATTCTTATATCACTTGAATATGAATAAAACATCCCCCGGTGTACATTTCGCCGGTGTCAAACGTACAAACACCTAATAAAATTTAATTTTTCGTCTCGCTCCCGATTATCCAAACTGTTATTGTTCCGAGAGAGATAGACAGAGAAGTGACACTCAGTTATTGATCGAGATCTTAGCCGGTGATTGATGTCGCTTACAAAAGCCACAATTAACACTATCCGAAACGCAACTGGCGACAAACCGTATGAATTAAGAACGAACCGTCACGTAATTAATCAGTTACGCATCCGATCGATCAGACAAAACAATTTCCCCCGCGGTGCGACGATATATCTTATCGAACTTATGGAAATCAATATAACGCATCGGGAGGAAGATTGATGGTGCAGTAATTACAACTAATGTTGCACAGCTATCACAATACATCAGCCAGTTTAAAATTTATTGTCGCGTTAATCGATTGCTCGACGAGTGACGGACGCACACACACGACAGATTATAATAAATTCGCCGACAACATTTTCTTCTCCAACCCTGGTGTGCTTTCGCATCGCATTATTTAGAATTATGTGCCGTAAACTGAGCGGGTTTAATCTACATTTGTCAAAATTTCGCGTTTAATTGCGAAATGCAGAAACAACGTGGTAAATAATGCAGCTCCTACAACTCCCCCATACCCCTTCAGTTTTTGTCACAACTAAATTTGTGCGGAGCCTCGTTCATGTTGATTGTGCGCACAATTTTAAATTTGCCGTCCACCTAATTTGTGATTAATTAGTCGGCTTGTCTTTTGTCGGAAGCACTAATGAATGAACACGCTAATATGCAATAATTGGCGGGCGACATGTTGATCGTGGCCGCGTTGTATTTTCGGAAAGCGAACCCCTTTCCATGGATTTCACGGCGCTACGATCGCGCCCAAAGTGTCGAAATTAATTATCTCCGGGACCTTTTTCTTTTGCCTGCCACGTTTAATTTTCCTGTCCGTTATTTAATTATTCGGACGTTCGCGCTACGCCAAATAGTCTTTTGATGAGACTGATGAGAGAGATAATTATGATCAACGAAATTGGCGCATCCGCCAAAAATTAACATCTGGAGAAGTTGGCAATTTAATATCTATTGATAACCATAATAAATGAAATTAAGTTTTCTGTTGTTTCCAGTCGATACGGAGCAAAAATATCAATCAAATTTTACTTTCTAAAATTCTCTTTGTTGTACTGACTGATTTTTGTCTTTACTGTTTTGAAAATTATTTTCTGTTAATTGATACTGACTCTAATTCTCCTCCCATCAATAATAATCACTGTTTCAGAGCTTATTTAATTAAATGCTAAATAATATAAAATTATTTTATATTTATTACGTATTTCACCGTTTTCGAGAAGCAGGACAAAGAAGAAAATGGTATTTAAATAATTTTGAAATCCTCTATACTGAGTTGAGCTGCTGAGTATTATTTAATTTTATATTTATTAATATAAGAAAAACAAAATTTCAAAATTCATAACTGAACACGAATGTAGAAATTAAAAAATCGTACTAATTCTAATTCTTGTCTTATTCATAAAAATCCTTGTTTTAAAGTTTATTTAATAGTCTATTGATTGATTTGATTTGTGTTATTATATATGAGTTTCACTGTTTTCAAGATACAGAACAAACCACCAAATTGACATTTAAATAGAGAGCTAAAATGGTTTACTGTTCTCAATATATAGGACAATATATAAAATAATACTTAATTAAAATGTTAAAATTATCTAAATTGAGTTTAGACGTTTAATTAGAGTGTTAAAATATTCTAGGTTTAATTAAAAAATTCATATTGTCTCTAGTTCTTGTCTTATTAATGAAAACCACTATTTTAAAACTTATTTAGTTGTTGATTGATATAATAATATAAAAATAAAAATTGTGTCTATCGCTGTATTCGAGATATAGCTATTGTCTGTATTTCCTTTGCTAAATTTGGAACTTTTATTTGTAAAAATGATATTTAAATAAATTATAAAGTAATTTATGTTAAGTTAAAAAATGTCTAGTTATTGCATTATAAAAAGTATGTATTATTTTAAAATTGTCTATTGTTTAATATAAAACATCAAGTAAATGTGTTTCACTGTTTCAGAGATACGGGAAAAATAGCAAAATTAACATTTAAATAAATAGTTAAATTCCTCTACCTTTAAAAATTTACATCCACTTTAATACATGACTCCAAACAAAAATTGATGGAGTGATATTTAAAGTTTTAAATCATCTAAGTTGAGTTTAAGATTAGATAGTTTACCTTTTTATGAGATACAGCATAAAACACGAAAGTATTTAATTAAAGTGCTAAAATAGTCTAGGTTGATTTAAAACTTTTGTACTGATTTCAATTCTTGTCCTATCAATAAAAAATATTTTAAAGTCTTATTAATAAAAATGACTATTTTACCATTTGTTTATTTGTTGATTGATGTGAAAGTGATCGGTAAATGTTCTTTCTATCTCCTTTTTCTAAATGTGAGACTCGATGTTGAGTTAAAAAATGTTTAATTATCTTCTTATAAACGAGAGGCGGGAAAACTATGAAATGTTTCACTGATTTCGACATATAGGACAACACACGAAATGATATTTAAAGAAAAAGTTTATATTGTCTAAGTTGAGTTTAATATTACATGTTTCGTCATTTACACAAAACAACATACAGCACAAAACACGACAGTTAACATCTACACTGACTTTGAATTCATACTGACTCTAATTCTTGTGTTAAAAATAAAAATCACTGTTTTAAAACTTATTTTATTTGTTGATTAATATAAAAAAAAATTCTATTGCTGTTTTCGATATATTTTATTTGTAAATATAAAATATTCACTGTTTCAAAGCTTTTTTAATTTTCTGACGCAAAAAAACGAAATTAAATAAATATCTTCTCGATATACTGGGTGTCAATGACTCCATTAAATAAGGCGTAACTTCTAGGACACTCGGTATATCATGAGATGGTATGGAGAGAGAAAAGTTTTCCTATATTTTTCAATATTCACTCACTTCCGATTTCATCGGAAATTGTTCCATTTTCGATTTTTTAAATGAAATACCCCGTATATTTTTATTAATTAGACAGATAAGAATAAGATAAGTTATTAAAATCATATTTTTAAGTGTAATTATTTATTTTCAAAATGGCAATTCTTTTTTGATAGGCACTTTTCGAAAAGGGGACTTTTAGGCGAATCTATCAATACCAATTTATTTGCATTTGGATTAAAAATCACCTCAAAAATTAAATTATTACTAAGCGAAATACTGGATAATAATTCATTTACTTGGTTATCATTCTTGACAAAAGTAAATGAATTAGTATCCATTATTTGAAAAAAAAAAATAGACTACAAAATGGGATTTTAACAACTTATATTATTTCCTATCTATCAAACTAATCACAGCGATTGTAATTTTTTATCATCACCTGACATCCTACGTCCGATTACGACCATCTGATGCAGAATTATCTTAGATATGCAGACTGTAAAAATATACAGGATATTCCATTTAAAAATTCTAAAATGGAACAATTTACTGTGAAACCGGAAGTGACTGAAAAGTGAAAAATATACGAAAACTCTCCACTTTCCCTACCATTTATCTATATCAGATCTCATTTTGGTATACCAAATGTCCTAGAAGTTATGACACCCGGTATAAGACAACATGAGAAATATTATTTAAATAAGAGATTAAAATTATGTGTTTAAAATTAAAACGGTTTGTAATTTTTAACTAAAGCACAAAGCTCGAAAACAACATTTTATTAGAGTATTAAAATATTCTAGGCTGAAATAAAAAAATTCGTACTAATTTTAATTTTTGTGTCATCAATAAAAATGATTCTGTTTGGCTGTTGATTGAAATGAAAAGATCATAATTATGTATTTCACTTTCTAGATATAGGACAAAATACGAAATGAATTAAAATTGAGTTTAAAATTACATATTTTGTCATTTCGGAGATACATCACAAAATGTAAAACTGAAATTTAAATGTGCGAAGTCCTCCCAGTTTAGTTTAAAAATTAGTGCAGTCTATAATTCTTTTCCTGTCAAATTAAACACACTTTTGAAAGTTAAGTTTTAAAGCTGAAAGTGATAAGTAAATAAAATGTTAAGGTTCTTTAACATATGTATGTATGATGAATTTAAAATTTTTAACTTTAATTCTTGTCATATTAATCATAATTATACACTATCTTAAAGCTTTCCTAATTTACCAAGAATTAATAATAAAAAAACATAATTAATAGAGTGCTTTATATTGAGTTCATAGTATACTTTGTTTAAATCTCGTTCTTGCAAGAAAAATATATATTTCTGAAAAGTTTATTTTATAAATGATCGTTTCTATCGTAAAAAACTTTCACAGTTCTTATCTTTGAAAAAACTTTCTAAGAGTTAATATAGCATTGTTTACACAATTTCCAATGACAAATAACAGTTCTTATCTTTGAAAGAAACTCCTCTCCATCATCCAAGTTCCGTCCATACGAAGTCGTCCTCATATCGGTCAAATATTATATTACCGGCTGTTTGTTCAGAACTCACTAATGGACTCGGGGTCAGTCAAAATGGTCGACCCGCAAAGCACACAGCCGAAATAAATTGGTCAGTCCATCAAACACAAGTACACCACTCGACCCCCAATTAATTTTATTAAACCACCTCCCAAAACAATTAACATTGTTCACAAGACAAAGTAAAGAGTTTCCGGTCATTTTTTATGCGATTGTGACATAAACAAGTCCGGCACGTAATTTGGTACTGTTTAGAGATGTTTACGAGGGAAATGCGACAGTGATAATCATCACGGTCGAATAACCGGGTTTTATAACTTCTCGACAATTGAGCGCATCGTATGATACAGTGTAGTTTACGGGCGTTATCTTTGGCACGTGTGGCGGCCACTTAATCGCGAAGGCACGTTTTATGTAAGGCAGTTTTGCACTGTTTATTGTGCCAGTAAATCAGGGATGTGTGCATGGAATTATCGCCCACCCATTTTCCTCCCCCGGGGTTATCGATTCCCTACGTTTCCAATTGATTGGCCGATAAAAAAAAAATACAATTTTAAAACCGTCGACTCGGCGACTTTCTAAACGCCGACGCTTAATTAAAATTTTATTCGATCCCTCCAACCGGAATAATCCACCCTAAATGCGAAATTATGTATTTTTTACCCTTGAAGCGATCCGTAAGATCCGAACAAATATGGGCTTTGTTAACGCCGTTCGATTCGGCATGCCGAACAAGTTGTTTGTCGTGGCTGAGGGGAATACCCGGCGGCGAACGCGGACTGGAGCACACAACATTGTTATAAGCCTGAGCGATCTTGATGAGAACACCGTTGCGATCATTGTGATGGCTGCGGTCTTGGCGATAGACGAATTCAAAGGAATTTTGCTTACCTTTAGTCTATTAATACCATTAGTACTCTTCAGTAGTGGTGAATTGAATTAAACTGAACTTTGGTCCATTGGAATTTACACCAGTCTCTCAAGGAGAAGGTGTTATAGCTCCGAAAATAAATTTGTCTTGGATTGGTGGATTTGACCACATTTATTAATTAATATTAATAATAGATTAAAACATTGCAAAAATAAATATTACGTTAATGTACAACATAAGCTTTTATGCTTAATTACAGATTAGAACAAAATTTACAATATTTGATGAAAATGATAATAAAAAATATTGATTTATATAATTATATTCGTGCCAGCATCAATTCTTACGAATATAATACATAAGTCTGGTGCATATAGTAATTGTAAAACTCGTAATAAAGTAAAAATTTAATATGCAACTTACTTTTTAAACGTTGGTGACCAATTACAGGATACTTCTAACAAAATCATGTAGTGCACACACATCTTGTGTTTTTGCAGTATTTACTGACCTTCCCCCAATAATACCCATCAAAAGTGTTTGTGTTTCAATCAAACTTTAAATTTAAGATATATTTGTAGACAACACACTTATTAAAATGAAACTTCATGCAAAATTAATTTACTTACATATATACATTCTCATGTAGTAAATTTCAAGTTTTAAAGTTCCGCCAAATGATTTCCATATTACTAACATTTCTTCAAAAATTTAATAGAAAAATTTGAAAAAAAAAAACAGAACTTTATCCAAAAATAATAAGCACTAACATAGTACACAATAGATGTGCAACTATCCTTTTCCACAAAAATATTTTGATTATTTTGTATGTATTATGACATTTTGCATGTATATTTGCAGACATGATATAACATATATACAATACGAAAAGAGTTAGATCCATCTGAATCCTGAAAGAAACTATATATATATATATATATATATATATATATACACATACACATTTATACATTGGTCTGTAAAAGCGGTATTTTTATGGAAATTTGCTCTATTTATTTTAATTATAGAGGAAACATCGATGATATTTTAAATCATTGTATGATATTATAACTATTATAATTCGATGACAGTGAACAATTGAATGTAAAAATTGATTTATTACATATTTTCTAACATTCAAGCATTAAGAATCACAGAAACCAACAAAAAATTTTCACGAGTTGTTCTTTTATAGAATTCATAACATACTCTACTTGATAAATACACAAATTGAACCGAAAAAGTATATACTACTTTTCGAAGATTTTGTGATATAACTGAAATCAAATCATATAACAATTTCTTGTTTCTTATATACAGATTTTATATACAATTTTATATACAATTTAAAATATCTTTGTACAAAATAATATTAGTATCAGTATCTTAATGTACTAAAAAAATGCGTATGTATTTATTTTTTTCTACTTCTTTGGCGTCCTAGATGGTTATAACTCCATAGATATATAAACAACTGATTAACTTTCCAATTGACCTGATCCTTTATTTCCATTGTAATTAAATTTTGGTGATGTCCCCCTTATTCAACATTTTCAAGTTCTAAATTAGCAGGAAATGAATCTAGATGAACGAGCAGGAATAGCTTTAAAAGCACAAAATTTTTCAAACTTTCAAATAATTATCAACTAACTTTCTTGTTTATGAAAATCATGAGCAATCTTAAATCACAACCAAGATAATATGTTGTTGTCATTTCATTTCTGCAAAAAAATTCATCTTCTTATATCAACCTATGAATTTGAGAGTCTTTAAATAAACGTCCTTTAATACTTTAGAATGGCATTTTCGAAAAAGGTCTTAAGATATTGAAATACTACTGAATAATCTAATGTTTTCAATTTTTTATTAGCCTCAGAATTATATGGAGGGAGTTTATTTAATGAATTCGATAAGAGCTGATTTAGCAATATACGAATTTATTTGGAACTCTATTATTGGCCAAATTGGACATATATAATATTCTGATCTTCTTATCTTGAGATAGTAATCTCAATGACAAAATAAGAAGGAGAATTTGGTGAACCTGCCTTGTAAACCGTAGTTATTGCATGAAAATGAGAAACTGACATGTAAAAAAGAACAAATTTTCGTTTGATTTGGCTTCAGTTACTCACAAAATAAGGAAAATATACAAAAAACAGCATAAAGTAATGTTCCAGTAAAATATAACCGAAGACGTACTATATGCATGCATATCTGTAGGTTCAAAATGTACATGACAGTTAAAATAGCTTTGTGTACAATCTAGCTAAGAAGCACTGATTTTAATTTGTGGATGTAATTGGTACCTTAGGGTCTTGGCACAAAATGTTTGATCACTTCACTTATTCTTAAAGTTCTTTATTATTACATTATTTACATATTATTTTAAAAGGTTAAAAAATATAATAAAAGGTTAATAAAATATTATTGTTATGGTATTATACGAGTCCTGTCTCAGTAAAGTTGGCCTAACTAATAAAAACAGTTTTTTTGAAGAAATTTAGCATGTTATAGAAAAATTCAGTATACTTTTCGATTACATTGGAAACGTTTATTTGCTTTTGGCCTATTAAATTATATTTTTAAGTAACGAAGAAAGAAAAATGTTAAGAAATGCCTAATATTGTTTATAAATGAATGAAAATTAAATTAAAAATTACCACTGCTGAAAATGTTTAAAAAATACACTAATAGTATGAAATAAATTGATAAATTTCATGTTTTGAATGGTTGGGCCAACTTTACTGAGACAGATCTCGTATAATGGTTTAAAATATTTATCAATCTTTTTTCAGTAATTAAAAAAAGGTTAAATACTATAAAAAATGCAAATTTTATAGATATATGTATCATGTATTACATAAATCACAAATTATCAAAATGATTTTTTAGCTGTATTTCTAAAACCGAGGATAACTTAATAAAATATTTTCGAATTCTGCGGTAAAATTTTACTAAAGAAATGTTTATCTTTACGTAATGCGTGTTTTCGTGAAAACGAGTGTGGTTGGAAAGTTTGACAATTTTATTATGTTGCTTGTACTTGTTATGAACATGGATAAAGATAAAATGTATACTGAGCAATAAAAAGTAAATTATGTCTAATAATATATTAATTAAAAGAAGCTTGATAATCATTGAATAATAAAAACAACCCCCGACTTTAGGTCTGTTACAACATCAAAGGGTTGCGGTCCGAGCAATTCCGCCGCACGTAAACAACCGCTTTTGTGTCCCAGCGTGACGTCTTTGCCGGAACATTTTCCGGAGTCCGACCATGGGAGAATCGTCGGGATAAGCAAATGTTTTGCTCAAGGATGAGAACACACTTTATTAAACACGTTATTAAACATCAAAGAAATGACTTGTAACGTCAACAACAACAAAAAAATTTAATAATATAAAATAGTTTGAGTCGATCGAGTTTCGTATGTGCGTCATTCCTCGCAAGGATTCATTAATTAAACCTAGAAAATCTGTGCTGGGGCCCTCATTCATAACAAATTACACTCGGAGCGCTCTAATCCGGTAACGGTGCTCCGTTAATTCCCCCGCGGGCGGCGCAACGTCAACGGCACATGGCGTTTCGAAACGCTTCGGGAAAAAGCGGCCCCGCGAAAATGAAACTACACGCGTGCCGAATAATAAAGTCGGAATTTCATCTTGCGTACGACCCTCCAGACAGACTTTAAACGGCGACTTATCCGTCCAGGACGTTCTAATAGACGCCGCCACCCGGATTAATGAATACGCCTGTTCGGATGGTCCGGATTAGGACCGTTTCATAATTTGGAATTATTGCGATCGGGACCACCTTTCGTGAATTACGGGGGGCGCTGAATTATTGTTGTGGGATGTGGAGACATAAGGGAAACTGGGCTAAAACTTTTGACATTCGCCTAGTCCCAGTTTAAGAGACAAAAGTAAACCGTGACGCGTTAATCCGGAAACCTTGAACTGTTCCAGTGGAAAACAACGTTAATTAAAAACGCGACAATTAATAAAAGCGTCCTTGCAAACAAAGACATCCTCACGGACACAAAGACCGTTGCACCGAATCGATCGTGTAAAAAAAAAGGAAAACGAAAAAGGAGAGGGATTTTTTTCTCCCCCATTGAAGGGATGGTTTTTAAAAGTCCAGTCAATTAGGCCAAGTTTGCGCAGTTATTAAATATTTAAGGTTCAGGTAATGATGAGCATGACGGAAATTTGTATTTCGCTCTGGCACATGTAGCGAGTGAAAACGAAATTAAATTGTTTGAGCTCGTTTCGGGGATAATTTCCTCTTGTACCTATTTGTCAAATTAACAATTTTGACGATCAAAAAAAAGTGTGTTGATTAAAAGTTGAGGCACGTTCGCCATCCACTTATTAGATCACGTGCCGGCCAAAATTTATTAGGCTCGCCTTTATCCTGCAGCAACCATTTTTCCTAATCATCTTATCACTTTCATTCAATCATAATTCCATGATGGTGATTTACAGTGGAAGAACCAACCGGTTGTAAAGCTTGCATCGATTTATACAATATATTATGTATTCTAACTTACTTTTTGGCGAAATTTCGAAAACGTGAGCTACCTTAAATGTGGTTATGAGATATTGAAATGCAGGATTGTTAAAATCTAAAGTTTTCAATGTTTTATTAGGTCTAGAATATGGACAGCATTTATTTACTACTTAATTTTGGTAAGAGCTGATTTATGAATTTTTTTATTGGCGATGTTGTACGTATATAATATTCTGTTCTTCTTACCTTGAGATAATAATCCCTATGACAAAGAAATAAGGAAAATTTGGTAAACCTATCTTGTAAGTCGTAATTATTACATGATATGTAAAGCAATGAGAAATTCACGTGTAAAAAATTAAGTTTTCATCTAATTTAGAGCACAAAATAAGGGAAATGTACGAACAGCAGATGCTATTTCAGTAAAATGTTAGGATATATCCTTTGCGAGGTATTAGATGAGCATTGAACCGGTTTTAATTTGTCTTGTTAATGCTTTAAAATTAAAGAATTATGGAAAACAAGGAGAAAAAATTACTTTCTTTCATATTTGATTACTTATAATTACCAAACTACTATACTTATTACATGATAGTTTAAAGAATTAATCAATAATTTAAAAAAATATATACATTATAATATCATAAAAATATCGTTTTCAAAGGTCAATATTTGTATTACGTATTCAAATTTTCAAAAATATAAGTTATTAGCCATATTTTTAAAAGAGAAGCTAACTTAAAAAATATAAAATTTTACTATACGAAAGTTCACCTCCGACTCATTCGTGTGGTGGAAAACTTTGAAAACTTTATTATGTAACTTGAACTCGTTATTACTACATTTCAAGAATAATGATAATATTTATTCTAAACAATATGGTAATAAGGCTGTTCTCCGTCTACTTATTAGATGATATGCTGGCCTTGATGATTTATAGTAGAAAGCTCAACAGGGTCTAAAGTTTCGATCCATTTCTACAAATATGTGCTTATATATTCTAACTTTCAAAAATATTATTTTTTAGTGAAACTTCGAAAACGCGAGCTATCTTAAGAAAACATTTTTGAATTTTAGTCTTTAAACTAAAGCTCTTTTATGATTCAGAAAATATCATAAGATATCGAAATGCAGGACCACTAAAATCTGAAGTTTTCAGTGTTTTATTAGGTCTATAATTTTATGGACACGATTTATTTTCTACTTAAATCGATAACACCTGATTTATGAATTAAGTTCCAACTTATCTTGAGATAGTAATGACAAAGAAATAAGGAGAATTTGGTAAACCTAACAGGTGGGCTGAAAAGTAACCACCTAGACCACCAAAATGCGCTGCTATCTCGAAAAAGATTATGAAAGATTATGAAGCCTAATAGCCTAATATTTAGGCCAACATGACAAATTTCAGTGCGATACAGCCCTTAGTTTTGTTTTGACAGCTGATTTCGGTTACGTGTTTGGCATCATGGTTTTCGCTCTATCATAAAACATTATTTTTTGAGAGACAAAACGGCGAAGGAAATAAAAGAAAAGTTGTATAAATATTATGGAGCTAATGCTCCTTCAGATTACATCGTGAAATATTGGTTTCGAGAGTTTCATGGTGGCCGAAAATTCCACTGCCGATGAAGTCCGTAGCGGCAGGCCCTCCGATGGGATTGTCGTGGCATACTCTTCGTGGACTACCTCGAAACAGGAAAAACCATCAAAACCGAGTATTACTGCGCATTATTGGAGCGATAGAAATCCGAAATCGCTGCGAAACGGCCTCGCATGAAGCAAAAAAAATTTTTGTTTTTGCAGGACAATGCGCCGGCACACAAAGCATCGATTTAAGGCTATAATTGTTTACCCATCCTTCTTATTCGTCAGATTCAGCTCCATCGGACTATTATCTCTTCCCTAAACCTTAAAAGATGACTCATCAGTAAAAAATTCAGTTCTCGAAGGAGTATTTTGCAAACTTCCCGGAAAATTAATTTTTTAATTTTCGGACAGGATCAAAAAGTTGAAAAATCGCTGGAATTAGTGTATCGATCTGAAAGGACGTCCTCGCAGGCTATATTGAATAATAAAATCGAATTCCATCAAAAAAAAAGAAGATTTTTTCTATGCAAGCCTACGAACTTTTCAGCTCAACTGTTACCTTGTAAGTCGTAAGTATCACATGCAAATTTAAAAGAAAATGAGAAATTCATATATAAAAAATAAAGTTTTTATTTAATTTAGTTTCAGTTATAGCACAAAATACTATTTCACTAAAATGGTCATATATATATTCTATATCGTTTTCGTTTTCACAGTTCACAGTTTTCAAAAATATAAGTTTTTAGCCATATTTTTAAAACGGAAGCTAACTTAAAAAAGTAAAATTTTACTATAGAGAAATTCATCTCCAGATCATTCGTATCGTGAAAATTTGAAAAACTTTGTTATGTTATTTGAATTTGTTATTAATACTTTTAATAATAATGATAATGATCGCCATCTACTTATTACATCATGTGCTGGTCAAAATGTATTAGGCTCAGCTTCATTCTGCAGCAGCCAATTTTCCTAATTATCTTATCACTTTCATTCAATCATAATTCCATGACGGTGATTTACAGTGGAAAAACAAACAGGGTGTAAAGCTTGCATCGATTTATACAAATATTTACCGGGCAATATATTTACAAATAACTATTTTGTGTTGACAGATCCAAAATGGGTAATTTTATATAAATGGGCCCGATATTTTAGTGCTGAAATACTTTCAATTTGTTTCATTTTACGTTTCGCTTGCTGATCGATTGCCTAACAAATTAAAATAAAAAGCACTTTGTGTGCGCAACTATAATTTTCAACAGCCAGTTTATTTTTAATTTTATTTAATAATCGCTAGTACATCATCAGAAAAAAATGGAAACGGCACGCAATTTCAAGACAAGGTTCTCATTACCATTCCAGAGCAATTTTTCCGTAGGAAACACCCGAAAGCTAATCGTACATCATCCACTTGAACATTATTAAAAACCCTAACGATCCCCCGGCGCCCGGCTTAATCACAATAAAAAAAAACCTTCAAACGCTTCGTTTAATATGTAAAATTATTTTCCATCCGAATTCGAAATTCTCCTACTGAATTTTTTCCGTCGCAACATAAATAGAAAAAAACCTGGCGCGCGCGAATTCCTTCGTGTGTATCCGGACATTCCTGATTCCATCCTGGAAACAATAAAAACACACGTGCAATAAATAAATTCAAAATTCCGCACCGCACAAACACGTAATCTTAATTGAAACCCTTTTGCGGAAATAAATTAAGGGCGTGCACGCATTTCGGGACTTATTTACGAGGGTCGTCAAAAAAAAAAAAAATTCTCGCCTAATTGCGACTTAGGGTTTCGGGTTCGATTCCGGGTAATTTATTGAATAACTGAACGGGGATGCGTGGAATTTGTCGGGTTCATTTTTTTTTCCTTTGCCCCTTTCGATTACATACATATATGCCCTTTCCGACCTGACACGTGCGATTTAATTGAATTAAAATTAAAAAAAATAAGATAACACTTAATCGCACACCTATCAATAACCGGATGCGTTGCACAAACATTATTCCGAACGGTTTAATCAAGAAACATCCAATTAAACGACTATTGTGCCGTTCGGACCGCAAAACAGCTGCACGCCTGTTTTCCGACCAAACAAACGACTTTTCCGGGGGATGAGAAACGCGGCCTCTTTTCGCAGTTGCACAAATAGTTCATGTGTTTGTCGAGCGTTCAATTAATGCAACTGTTCATGTACAAATGTAATTAGATAACTGTTCAACCTCTTGTTCCCGAAAAAGAGAAAAAAAAACCAAATTAACGGCAACCGTCAATTAGTTGGAGCTTAAAAAAAACCAGTCGTTTGATTGGGACATTTCATTTTCTCGCAACGTGCCATTGACAGGTTTGCGGGAGGGGAAAACCGTCGGGATTATCCCAATAACACCAACTGCCTGTCAGATCGGCTTTTACGAAGTGAAAACAAGTTTAAAACAAAGACAATTATTATCGCGTTTTAAAATTAAAAAGTGTACAGTTGTAACCGAGTGAAAAATCGACTCGTTTTTCACGATAGTGTTAATTTATCGTCCGGTTAATTATATACACAAACCTCTTAATTATACGCGACTAAATGAACTTCGATGTTAACTCTGCCCCGCATTTTTTTTTAATGTGGGCGCCTTATTCGGACATAAAAAGCGAGAAAGATCGCACGATAGACACGCGAACTGTTTCACTGTTTTTGTAACGGGAGAAAAAACGAAATTACAATATGAAAATGCGGCTGTTAATATTTACACACAATTTGTTGAAGCTTATCGTATCGGCTTGGTTATGTATCCATTGTTTCTGAACATGTTGGAAATTTTTCTTACGGCCCAGAAACGGGTGATAAGCAAATGAGGGTTTTTTTATTACATTTAAATGTGGCGAAAGTCCAATTAATGTCAGTACTCAATTATATTCTGGAAATGCTTTATTTTTTATAAAATAATTCATAAATCTTGGAGTAGGTAAAATAAGTTTCTAACTTAACTTTAGCCGACGAGTAACAATAGAGTTTTGCAGTGGTTTTAGGTCTTAAATCACATTTCATATTGTTGTAACACTCTCCAAAATAAACTGGCGTTAAAGTTAAATATATGCCTCAAAATTTAATAAATATTGATACAATGAAATTGTAAAAACATATTAATAGAAAAAGCATGTTATAAATAATAAATAAAATACAGACGAATTGATTATTTCACATTTCAATTTAATCTCAAATTGCAAGTAACATATTGCGTGTTTAAAAATATACTTTGTTGTGAATTGATTCAAGATGGAGCTAATAGAGTTGTAAGGATGCTTCTAAACTGTTTTCTTTAGACTGAAGTTGTGAGCACTTTGAATGCTTCGAAAAATGTTATTGCTAGGTTTGCACCTACGTTTACAAATACGGGAATTTTATATTACCTGTATTTTATCTAGATATCAATACTATCGAGTATATGTGGAACATGTTACAGAGATATCTTGAAAGTCAAGTATCTCTTCTTATAATTATTCAGCAACTTCGGGAACAACTTACAACTCAACAAATTATGGGAAGAAATTTTTCAAAAACATTTTTAGAACAATATGGCAGATGTCACATAATAATTATTATATATGTAGGATATATAATCTATAATAAGTATATCCGCATAATTTATTTATTTATTTTTTTTTCAATTATTTATTTCCAATTATACCAGGTGTGGTGTAGATAGTATGGAATGGGGAGAGTTTTAGCATATTTTTCACTTTTCAGTCACTTCCAGTTTTATCGGAATTAGCTCCGTTTTCGAATTTTTAAATGGAATACCATGTATATTTCTGCATTTTTGGATTTCTGAGGCAATTCTCGATCAAATTGTAGCATTAAAAAAAATCTATGCCTACTTGATTTTTTAGAGCCATTTATTATCCAATATTTCGCTTGGTAACAATTTGATTTATGAGGTTATTTTTAATCCAATTCCAGATAAATTGGTATTGTTAGTTCACCAAAAAGTCCTCTTTTCGAAAAGTACTTGTAAAAAAGGGTTGCCATTTGAAAAAAAAAAATATATATATATAGTTAAATCAGAAAATGTGATGTTAACAATTTATCTTATTTTTATCTGTCAAACTAATCATTGAATCTTTGTTGTAGTTTGGGTCCGATCATGGCCACCTAGATGCAATATCTATACATATAAATAAAATTGGAGTGTCTGTTTGTAATATTGAAATAACCGTTTTTTCTACATGCATATGAATATAAATACAGTACATACACCAAAATAACATTTTTTACAATTTTTGTCTCTCTGTCTGTCTATCTGTTTGTTCCGGCTAATCTTTGAAATGGCTGGACCGATTTTGACGGACTTTAATTGGCAGGTAGCTGATGTAATAAGGAGTAACTTAGGCTATTTTTATTTTAGAAAAATTCTTTTATTTTAGAAAAATAGAGTAATGTTGCAATGTCCAAGTACTGTCCAGTACCACGCGCAACTCGCGCACATGCCACCACTGGGCCGTCACGTTGGGCGCCTCCCACGACTTCTCCCACCAACGATTGATTGAGGTTATTTTATTTAGTTAGTAACACAGATAGTTGTTTTTTTCTAATATTTAGTTATGCCTAAAAGAAAATCAAATCTCTCTAAAAACATGAGAAAGACCAAAAGCCAAAGATTGCGACGTGAAAATGAATCTGAACAAAATAGGGAAAGTCGTCTTACGAATTGTAGATTACGGATGTCCATGTCTAGGTCGAACGAGAGTAGTTCTGAGAGGGATGAACGATTACAATTAGATACAACGCGTCATTCATTGTTAAGGGCTCAAGAATCTTTGGAATCTCGAGACCACATATTTAACACGCTATGGGACGAAGTCGCGAGTACACCTAGTTAAGAAATAAAAATTAAGTAGGAGTATTTTTTTTAATATCATGATCGAGAATTGTCAGAATTTCACTTAAAAGTTATGAATTTTCTAATGGATTTGTTGACATGCGGTACATGTTAACATGAATTTCAAAATTTACATTTTTCTCAGTTTGGTCACCAGTTTTCGTACATTTTCCAAATTTCAAAAACAGTGCACAGAAATTTCGAAGGTAAATTTAATTTCTACTTAAATTACAGTTTATGATCACACCATAGGTATTTCAGCCTTCAACAAATGTGCAGTATTGAAATTATTTTATTATTTCGACATCCTTACTACGACATATGTTACTTACTTTTAAAAACTTTTCTATTTCTTCTAGTTTTTCATCTCTCTCGGTACCAACTCTATCATGCGAACGGTAACCAATCTACGCCCAGCAAATTTTTGATTATTCAGTGATGAACAAGGTTGCACGATTTCACTAATAAATATTAAACATAGAAAAGTGTTTTGAATGGAAAAATAATATCAGATTACTAGCGTATTAGTGTTTACTTACTCTCCACAGATGAAATGGAATAAGTATTTCTGTAAGTCGTAGTGTATAATGTGGTTCTTAACATAACATGTACTCGAAGATTGATAACATTCCAATAAAACTATTAATGCATGAAAAAATGATGTTATCTTTAGGTAGCAACATAATTTACAAGTTTTTAATACTTTGAGTATTTGATTAAAACCAAATATTGTATATTATAAAAAATACAGTACTATACCAATGTTACTAACTTATACTCTTAATACTATAATATTCTAATATTGAAAAGTAAAATATGTGCTATTTTTGACAATTTATTCAACAGATTATTTAATTAAAAAAATATTCATTAAAAGAAAATGACTTTTAATTTTTCCACATAATTATGAATATGCATATTTTTTATGAAATTTGATGTATACCCATTAATGAAGGTGATTAATCTAGTGATATATTTGTATAAAATGTTTTTTAGCATTATTTAATCAATTTTTGTGCTTAAAGATAACCCTGTAGGTTTTGGTTTTGGGCCCAAAAATGTGACACTTTCTAAGTACATAAGTAGATATTTTCATGCTTTATAATTGAGTTTGTTAAAATCAGACAAAAAATATAAATTTTTTGAGCGTATCCTGCTTTCAAATGGGCCACACTGTGTAAATAAAATTAAAAATTAGAAAATCACAAAATTAAATAAATTAATTGTAATATATTATTATTATTATTATTTTAAAAAATTCAAAAATCTTTTGGAACATCATATTTATAATCAGTTTAGTAAAAATATTTGAAAAATAGTACTTGTACAAATTTGGTAAAATTCATATTTTCTGTTTTCAAAACCGATTAAATTTAAAATCGAATAAAAAAATACCGTTATTTTGTATAGTGATTCAAAAACATTGTTTTTAACATTAACTGAAAATTTTTAGAGGTGTTACAATTTGAAAAATGTTTTTATGCTGTACCCGACTAAACTATAACCTACAAAAGATCGCTTGAAAACTACATTCCACACAGCACAGCGCAAATCCAACACAAAACAAATCAAATCTGTTATTAATTACCATTTTAATTAAATTCCTAGTGACACTGAATCGATAACTAAGATTCTTTATGGCACGAAAACCACACAAAGTTGAAGTTATGTGTGGGAGGTCGGCCGTTGTAAGGGCGACGGATTCCAGTCGCTTGGGTGCAGTTAGGGCGACGGGGGCGTCGTATTTCAAACCGGATAATGCATTATTTAACCATTGTAAATTGTTTGTTGCTGTTAGAATGTCCGTCTCCCTCGGCGGTTCGAAAATAAAATCCAGGTTAAATATTTGTCGGAATGATGGGATGAAAAAGGTGCGTTTAATTATATTAACGTTTATCACATATGCAGGCCATTTTTCCGCATTATCGCGCCCGAATTGCCCATTCCCACATTCACTACATTGCAGCTAATATTTCTTCCATTGCGTGTTCGCAAAGATAATTCTGCGTTGAATTTATTAACTTACACGCTTCGAATTCCGTCCCGGATAAACTATAAACAAGATTATCCATATAATCGACGTGAAAGGAACAAATTACATTACAAATTAATCGTACGTTCCGCACCGGCAGTTTAAACAATTAAATCTGATCTGGAATTAAAGATGCCGCGAGGCTCGTTCAATTTATAAGGGTGCAATTGTTCGGAGGACTTGGAACTTATGCAAATTCGAGAAGGTGGTTGTTACACACAAGACGGAATTTACATGTGTTTTGCATACGTGCGACTAAAATTGCCGGATCGAAACATTTAACGAATCACTTAATATTGACGTATTAGTCTTTAATTTGTAACGATCACATTAGATGGTTGGCAAGGGTTAACAAAGAAATAATAATAATCAAAGAAATAGGTACTCTACGTTTCACATAATTAGGAACTGTTGTGAAAAAATATAAATAATAAAGATTAATAAGTAACAAATAAATCGAAAATACCAATTCTGAATGCATATAATTAAGAGGGACCAAATGATAATCCCAAAGAAAATTGACAACTATATTATTATATTTTCATAGTTATATTGTAATATGTCATTTATTATTGTACTGATCAAGAATATGCTATTAATAACCCTTTTAAGTCAATATGTACAGAGTTGTTATAGAAGAAAAGACAAATCAATTCTCCTGGTTATTCTAGCCTCAAGCATCTGAACGTAACTTTTCTTTTCACAACATTACTACTTTTTCCTCTCTCTTAATGTGGCTCAGTTTACTTTTGTATTCCAGTTTTATAAATGTATATATAAAAGTAATAATTTTTTAAATAAATTAATAAAGTGAAACAAAACAATTTAGACCATCAAATTAACAAAATTAATGTCATTGGGGACATGAATTAAGGACAACGTGTTAATTAAATACTGTTGATAATAAGATGATCATATATCAATTAAGAATAATAATAATAATGATACAAATATTATAATATCTTTCGCGTCTTTTGAAGTAGATAATTTGAATTTCCTGCATCAGATAGATTTAAAATTATTAATAGTTTGACTTCTAATGTTATTTTTATATTTCCAGGTCTAGGTGGTCAACGTTTTAAATTTATTTTATTTATTATACAAGGTGTCCCAGAATATATGGACAATCCCCCGGATTCAGATAGAACACATAAAAATAATAATACAAGTTCTTATAAATTTTTTTTCTTACGGACTTCTTTACGGATATATGGGCCCATAATGGACCTCCGGAAATCCTCGAGTACTTGACCTAAATCCATCAGATTTTTTTTGTGAGGTTATTTAAAAAAATTAGTCTATGCCAATCCAATAGACAAAATAATTCAATAAAAATCATATTGTACAAAAACATATTTTTTTTTGTTGATAATTCATTTTATCGATGTCGATCAATATTATTTCTGTGCGTTTATTATACAGGGTGTAACAAAAAATAGCATTAATGTGTTAGAACTAGTCCGTCCCTGACAAACTAAATAAGTCTAATATAATTTAAATTACATTTACATTTTAAGGAGACTTACCTGATTACCATCATGTTGAAAGTACTTCAAAAGTTAAAAAGAAACTATTTCTGGGGCTGCCCATTATGGGGTTATGTAAAGAAAGCCGTATGAATAAAAAATATAGAGACTTGTCCTATTATTTTTATGTGTTTTATGTGAATCTGTTGTGTGTTGTCCACATATTCCGGGGCAACTGCATATTTAATAAACATAAAAATAAATAAATTCTATTTCTTGTAAATTTTTTATTTCCAAAAATAGTATTTTATTTATTTAAATATATTTTATTAGGTTCATTCTTAATTTATCTATCTACTCAAAGATGATTTTGCTGCTTTTATCGCAATTTTGGAGCATGGTAATCTAAGCCATCAACAAGTAGCCCAAATTTATAATGCCCTCATGGTAATGGTCGATATCAAGCTACGACCAGAAGCAGTGACCTTTTTTTGATTATTTGTGCCAGACGAAATCGCAGGTTCTCTACTTCTAGGCTTCATGCAGACGTTGGAATTACTTTAAGTTAAGTAAGATCAAAGGAATGTTGCATGAAACTGGTCTTAGAGTCAGAATACGTTTTTGATGCCCTGTCTTAAACAGGGAGAATCAGTTTTACCGCAAGGCGTGTTTGTTCACAGATGAATCTAGGTAAACATGTTGATTTTGGAGGTGATCTGTATCAGTTTTGGGGTGGAATTTCTTTAGATATATACATGAAGTTGCTCATATAAAACCGATAAACTGTAAATTATTATTCTATATGTTCAAAATGTCAAAAGGAATTTAGTGGTATCAGGTTTAAAAGTTGTATTGATTAAAAAAAGTATTGTTGATACAATTTTGTTTAATTTATGCAGGAGATTGCATTGTTTATTAATTTGATAATATATTTGATTTATAAAATAATTTAAATTATTCAGTTCAAATGATGCGCAGTGGTCATTGTTCCGTTCGTCCATAAAGTCAATCCTCTGACAAAAATTATCAAAATAACAGCACACCATATTAACAAGATTTAACAAGATTCGAAATACTTAAATTTTATAAAAAAACTAGATATTTACCATTTAGAATTACAATAGAAATTTATAAACAAAAAAATATAAAACTGAACATATCAGAAAGTACTATTCATCTAGATGTCTTAATAGTTAGTTGAATAGAATTGCTGAAATTAAAATCCAAGAGAGCTATTTGTACCAGCGAAGGGTTGTATCATCCCTTTCGTTGCCAACATGGACAAAAGGGTGAAACAATGACAATTAAGAAGAGTGATATTACATTAATTTGACTCGAATCCCTAGACATTACAGAATAATAAACTTTAATATATAATAACAATATTCATAGTCTTTAACAAAATTCTTATCTTAATAGTAATAAGACTGGTTGATTCTGTCAATTTAACGTCTTCATCAGTTAGTAGGTATTTACATTCAAAACTGGACTATTACACATTAGAATTGGGGGAACAGACGTACAACGTAATTTGCAGTAATAATTAACGAATGTAATTAATTTTTCGGGCGTGTAATGCGCGTGGTCACCTGAGATGATGCCAATTTGAGCCTGTCTGTAATTACAGTTAAGGGATGAAGCCGCACAATCGCAGTCCGTGTGGCAGGCCAAACCGCCTCCGTTCCCTCGTACGTTTGTGGATGATAAAAGGTGTCCAGTTACCTATGTACACAGACCCAAGGATCGAACCCTGTTTTCCTGTAATTCCCCATGCGAACCGCCCTTTGTCACTAATTTACCAACACCATTTAAAAACGTATTAATCGAAAACATTTTTCAATTGACATAAATTCCGATACAATAGCACGGGGAAAAAAAACGTGGGCTAATTTGCATGGAGCAGGATAATGCGGCCCGGATGAAATGGACCGGAATGGCGGTTCTTGCGATGTTGTTCCACGGTTCGGCCCGGGCTTTTTTTTTCAATGTAACAATGCCCTGTAAATTACCACCGAACATTGTGTTTGAACAAGCAAAAAAATTGGCTCGATTCGCGACCAATTTCTGTAAATACTGCGGAAACCGAATGCCCTTTTGTTAATTAAATTATACCGTCTGGATTTTTCAATTAATTATCTAAAACGCCGGACGTAAAAAAGTTTGGAAGACACACGTAAATTTGTTCGAATTATCTACAAAATCGCGAATCCAATTTTAATGAGCGTCGTTAAAAAATTTTTACAGGAACGGTCCGATAAAATTCTTACTGCCGGTTTTTATGTGTGAACCTGCGTCGTTTATGCGGCCGTAATCCCTCAAAAATATTTTGATTTAATGAATGTAATAAGTCCCGTAATGAAATTACTTTGTTTTCGGGCAAACTGAGAGGTTTTTTGCAGGTATCGTTGCACTAAAACTCTAATTACTGTTTTTTACGAGTCTATTTTACATCTTTCTACAACGGATTTTACCCACGTTTTGAAATGTCCAATAAACCGGCAATCTTTTAATCACGTGACCATTTCGGCCAATTATAACGCAACATTTTGATGACGCGGTAGTTCATTATTCAGTCCGTCTACAATTAAAACACTCTCCATGACGTTGTCGTTCATTGTTCCGTCCGTCCATAAAGTCAGTCCTCCGTTCATATTTCTCTTTAAGTACGTTCTATCGCATACCATACGGAACTGAGTGGAGTCAGTTTGGTCTTGTGGCGGTCGTTCGGGTTTGGGCGTTGTGGCCGAAGAGCAGAAGAATTTAGGAAATTATACCCCCTCTGTAGATGGGTTGGCTGTGGTTCGGTTGGGGTACTGGAGTTATCTTCAGTCCCTGGCAGGGCTGCGGCTGACCACTCTGCAGAGGGCTCAAATCCCCCTCCTCTGTGTGTTTGTTGGTATGAGTGATGCTTACCCTGGATCCTGTTGTTTGGATACAGGAGTCGTGTGATGCTAGTGTACCCACGGCGGCGGTGCACGAGATGATACACGAATGTTGTGTTGTAATCTTGGTTTTAAAAAGGTTTCTACCTGTAAAACCGTATCCCTGTTTGCAGAGAGGGCGCGTAGGTGGTTATAGGTTTGGTGGGTAGGCCCTTATGGCCAGCCTCACACTACTCAGCACTCGGTGTTGAGTGTACGTAAAAGCACACCTTAAAAAAAAATCGCATACCATAGTAATGTTGGTTTAATCTAATGGTCCACTCCGTTGTTGAAGACGGACCCATATTTATTCAATTTGATTGCGGTCTGGTGAATGCAGGGGTCACTGCATCCGAATCTCACTAATTGAATAGCCAAGTCGTAATATTGTCGAGTATTCATAGTTTCTAAGATTAATATAAGCAACTCCGTTCGTGTCTCTAAAGAAAATCCGGTACACACTGCCTTCTGGATCTAAGAAGAGCTTTATAAAACCTTCTTCTGATGGTCCATATGACTATTGGAATCATAATTCCAATGTACGAAGATTGGATATGCGATTTTGTCTAGCAGAAATAATCAGAAAATGGCCCTGGTCGTAGCTCGTTGTTGACCCTCACTATGTCGTATATTGGCTTTACCACTTTGCCGATAAACAAAGATAAGATTCTAAACGCAACTTGTGGCATCTTACGATAATATACAACATATAAGTTAAGAATGTACCAAATCAAATCTGTTCAAATCCACAAAATGCTTTTTTAAAAATAAAAATTTTATAAGAAATGGAATTATGGTTATTTTTATGTCAATTAAAAATATTTAAAGTAAAATAAATTTAATATATTGACTGTCTAGAGCTGCAAATATTCAATAATATGAATGAATAATTAATATAGGGATAGACATATGAATGAATAAAAAAATAAACAGTGTTGTATGGACTGGGCCGATGATAATAAGCCATTCCCCCGCTTCTCCTTTCGGGTCATAAGAAGAACATTTTCAACTCAAGTTTAGCAAGTTAAATCTTGCACGTATATCCCCAAAGAGAGGAACCATAATTTAGGTAACTCCACGGTATGGCCTGAACGATTCTCAACTAAACAGGGAGGGTAGAGAAGCTGTTTCTACATAGAGACGGTTGTAATTTCCTGATAACGTTCTTCGCCTTAGCTCTTACATACTCCATTTGCTGATGCCAAACAAGAGTCAAGGATAACACCAAGACATTTGGCTTGATTGGACTATTCAGTGTCAGTCAAAACTTCATCAGGAATACTCAACCTACGTTTCTGGAAGATTACTGCTTGGCACTTATCTGGGTTAATTTTCATCTTTCTCTTGATGCACCGATCCAAATACACGTTAAGACTAGATTGCAGTTCATTACTCCGTCCGTCCTCAATTAAGGGACTTTTGATGACGTTGTCGTTCATTGTCCCGTCCGTCCATAAATTCAGTTCGCCGTCCATAAATCCGAATGTAATAACGCCGGTGAGATTTAGGCGAGTCACGCACGACTTTTTCGGGATTTCCCTGACGAAAACTCCATCCCTGATTTCAATCTAAAGAGTGGCGGAGGTTGAGTAATGAACTCGTCGAAAAGGTACGTCGTCCGGGGTGTTATTAACCGCGCGTGTGAGTTATGGTTTTATCAAAAAAGGGGATTTTATCAGGTTGATCAGTAAACACGGCTCGGTCGCTAAAACTGTTTGTTTAGGCCGGTTTTATTTTCTCCGACAATTGTTTGTAATTCATTTGAATGTATGGTATAGAACGTAATTGAAAATCCCCGAGTCTATTAACGTCGCTTTTCTTTTCATCCGCATAAATAAAAAAAATAACCGGGGCGTATTTCCCAGGCGACGGCTCACTTATTCTCCTTTATAATTGACTATGGGCAATATCTTCATGGAATCGAATATCACAATGGTCACACGCGAATAGAAATCAGTAACGAGGCAAGATTCAATATTGCAATGACTCCCAACGGGGTTGTATCGAATGCCTTCTTGTCTGCGCGATATTGTTTTAATGCGATTAACGCCCTGCAAGTGTCACTACGTCGATGTTATAAATATATTACACGAGTTTTATTTCATTCAGCACGTCCTGTTCCACTATTCTCTATTGTTTTATTTCCATGTTATTGTTTTATAAGCAGTTTTAAGTCGGACGGATAAAATGAAAGGCTGCGTCACATGTTTAGAGCACAATGATCGGTTTACTTTGAATTTCTCAGTTCAGTTCTTTATTCCGTCCGACTTATAATACATATAAAGCTGGGAATGGTTGCGACTTAATATAACATCTTAACATCCATCTTTAGTGGAGTTTCGGGGTGGTTTGTAATGTACTTTATCTTTTATCAGAGTACTTGGCCCGTGAAGCACCACGATTAGGGTTGATTTACGTCCGTGCAATATTTAAAATAAACAGCGCCCGCACCGTAATTAACTCTAATGACACGAAGTTTCGCGAGATATGGGCGCGAATAATTAAATATTAAAGGCGAACTTTGAAAGTTTTTAGTTTCGATCGAACCCCGTTATTTTTGTGTTTAAATTGCCCAGATAATAGACACGTTCAATTTAGGTTGTGAGGTAAACAATTGTCCGGGAGTAAATTATGTTTGCTCTTGCGAAATTAATGTTTGCGAATTAATATTAATTTAGCCTGTTTTTTTTTTCGGCTCGTTTAAATTTTACAATCATTTGCAAATTAATTTGGGGTTTGTTGTAATTTAAATTAAAAACAATTCGTGTAAAAATATACTACTGGTTTTAATGAGCAACTTGAATATATAAAAAAACGTGGATAATATGCAAAACAATTTTAATCACTTTCTTGATATTAATGCACGTTTAACTTTTGCATGAGCGAGTTTAACTCAGATATACGCGTTCATAAGTTAATAATTCAAAGTCATTCGTCTTACCTACGACAAGCCTCATTTAAGTAATGAACTTTTGTAATATATCTTCGTTAAAGTTACCGCCCCCTCGTAACTTTTAGAAGCAAATCACTAATTAATACGATTTTTGGAATGAACTCGTCTTTATTGGTGCATATTTCCGAATAATCTTCGTCGCATGAACGTTTCGAAACGTACGATTTCAATGGAGCAGGATTTCCAATTATCAGGCTGGAACGGATTTAACTTTTCAGGCGCGGCGATCGAATAGTTTCACTTCGGGATAATTAATATAATTTGGTTTTAGTTTTAGTTTTAAAGCCATTTCGAGTGCTTTTAGTCCCCGGTTCGTTCCCGGCGTTGTTTTGTACGAACGGGTCAAGAATGTTTTCTGAGGAAATTCAATTTTACGAAGGAGCGGGGCATTAGCTTAAGTGGAGAGTAATCTAATTCATCCGAATTTAAATTTTCGACGGGGGTTTGTTAAAATTACAGTTTTTGCACGGTTCCACATTGATTTCGGTGTAAATTGCTACATTGTTTGGGCGCAGCCATGTTAACTTGCAAGTGCCACTACCGTTAAACGTTTCCGTTTTCTCTAAGCGCTCGGGGGGGCTTCAAAGCCTCGACCGGAAGACGTCACTTTCGTTCCAGCCGCGAAAGAAACGGGCCCCGACAAAGATAAAAGCCCCGGCCATCACTGACGGGGATTTAAAACGCGAAAGTTTCTCCCACTCGCCAATAAATTACGGTGCATGACTCCATGGTAAAGTTTTATGCGGGGTATTAGCGTTCCGAATTACTGTAGTTTTGTCGGTTGCAAGTTTACCGGCGATAAACCGGCAATTGAATAGACAATTCAATTTTCTAGTAGAAAGTTTTATGGATTCCATAAAAGCGCTTTTGAGTTTGTTGCTTTTTACTTCGGTGCGTTCTTTGCTCGGTTTAATTTGACGATTATCCAGCGGTTTGTTTCAAAATCGTGATTTGTAACTCACTCGAAACTGCAATCAGTCGATTTGTTGCTTGCTTTGCAATCTTAATAACTTTAAGGTAGACCGAACTGAAAACTGAACGACTGTCTGCCTGTAATTGCTTAAACTTCAAAGTAGATATTTCCGGAAACGAGTACTATGTACCATTTTTAAACCCATTAACGGATTCAGAATGTGTCCCACCCATGGATATTTGATTAATAAACAATATCTTTAACTGTTTCAATACTTCTAAAATTAATGCATTGTGCGTTTTTGTGGACAATTTTAATTATTTCAGAAATCAGAAAAAACAACTATATAATTAATATTACAACATTTCACAAAGTTTTAATAAACAATATAATCTCCTGCATAACAAACAACAAAATTGCGTCAACAACAGGACTTTTAAACTAATATCGGCAAATATCCAGGAAAATTAACAAAACAAATTTAAATAAAATAAAAAGGAATATTAATTGCTACATTTTTCCATTTATATCAGTATTTGGTGGGTCTCCATTTCTTTACGAACAGCTTCCACCCTTCTTGGTATACTCAAAATTAGTAAACGAATAAATTCTTGATCCATCGCCATTCTTCTCTAAGTGCATTAGTACAAGCTCATCAAAATTTTGACGCTGGTGGTTTCCAGTGTAAATTTGTCTTTGAAGACGGTCCCATACTTGTTCAATTGGATTGCAGACTGGTGAACACAGGACCTCAGTTCAAATCCACAAAATACATTTTTTGAAAATCATAAATTTGTTAGGACTGAAGTGTTGTTTATTTGTATGTCTATTAATATATAAAGAGTAAAATAAATTTAAAATACTGACCATCTGAAGGAACAAAAAATCAAATAGTATTACTAATCAAAATAAGATATATTGAATATATTTTTAAATCTATTTAAAATACCAAACTCTAATTATTCACATCAATCAATCAATTAATTGTTTGACATTTTATAAGTTAAATCATGGAATTTAAAATATTTATAAAATAGCACGGCATGCACAACGTTAATTCATTTTCTCTGATATAAATATAATATTGTTCATAATATTTATTGTTTTATAAAACAATTTTCAGTTTTAAAAATTTTATTTCAATTTATTTTTATATTTCTCCGTAAATTCAGATTGTTGGAAATATCTGTTTTTGATTTTAGTATTTAAATTATTCAAAAGAAAATCATTTAAATATATATTATGAAATTGCGCCGTATAAATTAACGATATGTCTGAAAGTTAAATAAATATTAATATAAATAATAAGTTAACATTTCAAATTAATTCCATGTAACTCGGGATTACAAGTGACTCGTTGTTTTTGTAAAAATATGTCTCATTGTGACTTATCCTAAGATGGAGCTAGTAGGGATGCTCCAAAATGATTCCTTTCAGAACGAAGTTGCGAGGTCTGTCAGTGTCTCGAAAGTTATTTCGAGCTTTCGCCTAGATTTAAGAATACAGGAAATATATCTGGACGTTGAAGAGCAGTCCAGAATTATCACAGCATCAGATAACCGATATATTACTTTAATCACTACGTGGGTACTATTTCAAAGACTTTATAATGCCATTGGTACACAGTGAAGTGTAATATTTTATTGGAGTATTGGGGATGTAGTTGTCCCAAAGTTAAGGATTCACCACGTAAAAAAATTTGTCTGCAGTTAACAGACTATTCAACAACACTTACATACTTTAACGAATTCATATGTTTTTCAAATGTTGTTGAATATTATCTGTTCCCATTTTAACATTGAAGTGAAATATTAGCATTCCTCACGGAGCATGATGAATAGACGAATGGTGATCAGTACAATTCACGGACAAGATCAGATTTTACTATTTTCAAATAACTCAAGTATGAATAAGAGCAAGGATATTAGAAATAGAAGAACATGTCAAAGGGTTCGTTTGTTTGGACTGGAATCTGTTTTGGAGAAAAAATAGACCTATTCATTTGTCAGAGTTGTAAGAGCTGATCTACAGGTGGAACATCATTGATCAAGCTACTAGCTAGCTTTTGTTTCTATTGACTGCTGTTTCTTGCTATTGTTTTTGTTATTAATTTTTAGAAATAGTTTTTAATTTCTACTTATTTACCTCGTTTGTTGTAATAAAAATATATGAATAAAAAATATTGAAATTATGTTTTCTTTCAATTAATATTCTAACATTATGAAATATGCGGCCAGATCCGTCCATTAACCAACGAAACTGAGCATCAAAAATATTTGGCCAACAAGCCAAGGTACCAGCGACATTCCCATTTCAATTGCAATCAACACGTGGTCACAACAATGTAAAATTATTGGTACGACACACAGTCATTCGAGATTCAAAAAGGAGTGTTCCTTTGTTTTACAAAGCCCCAAAGACAAATACAAAAAGATGTTGGGGGGACGAGACACGTGGCAGGGAATATAAATCCTTAAAGGCGGGACCTGTTGAGCCTCCGCGCCGTATTTACCTTCAAACAGACCGGGCCCATCTAAGGCCCATTAGAGCAGACCCCCGGAGAATATTCAGCGGTTTATCTCTCACCTTGCCTCTTTTTTTTTTACGCCTCAGTTTCGTTCGCATCGATTTATTCATGACGACGCCTGGTATTGGATACGTGTGGTTCGGAAACTAATTAGGCACTTTGACGTGCATGTTTAAGTTTTCGTTGCGAACATTTAGCGGTGCAATTAGCGTTGGCATCAATCACGGGTACAAATCAATTAAAGAACACGGTTCGGGATTTCCCGAACTTTAAATTGGCTCCGATGTACCGGAACGTTTATCTCTGGTTTATTTTTGTGCGCCCGATCCACTTTCAACGTTCGCAGATAATTTAATCGATGCAAACTGTGAACGTCGTTGCTTCTGTCTTCTTTACCGTATTATAGACGGAGTAAAAATAGTGAGTTGTTATCATGAATTGGGTCGGTTCCCAGGTGAATACAAAATGCATTACGGCCCCTAAAAGAATCCGGACGGGCCTAACCCAATTGGATGGTACAAACGGAACGGAAGATAATGTCGGCGGGCGTAATTTCTTTGGAAGTTCCTAAACACACGCGCGGGACGATTTGATTAATGTCTTTTTCTAACATAATTCACGGCTGTAAGTGAGAGTGTTTTTTCTCTCCTGCTTCCGTTTTTCTTTTGTTGCTAAAAAAGGAACGAGTGACGAACTGGAACGGACAGCGAAAGGTTGTTTTTCTGGTTACCATTTTTGTTCGTTTGTGGTTAATTATTGATGCGGTTTCTTTTTACGTTCGCTCTTAATTGGTAAATTGAATGAGATTCCCGGGCGCTTCGGATAAATTTACTTCGATGAATCCATTTATATTTATAAACCAATTGCAGTTATACGATTTTCTTTTATGGGGGGTGGAAACGTCGAGTATTGATTTTGTTGCTTGTTTCTTAGACATCCAATTCGTTATTAATAAGCTTAAAGGTTAAAAGAAAACAGATTTACTTTTCAATGTGAAACTGTCGGCGGTTCAGAAGTCGAACGGAAAAATCAACGGAAACATCAACATGAGGATTGGCCCGTTTCAGACATATGGCGGGAATAACAGGAATTTATTGGTTAAACCAATTTATAACATATAAATATTATATGAGGGATTTAATAATGCGCATTATGAATAATTAACAAGTCAGTGACATAAGTTAGGTGACAATGCCTCGATGAATAATCTATATTTGCATCTCGTGTAAACTGTCGGACAATTAGTTTGTTTGCGGATGCACCGAATGCGAAACTAAATATGTAATGTCGGTGGCAGTTGGCCGAACAGGGCATAATTTAATACGATAGCGGATATAAAAACAAACCCCATTCATCATTGTAGATCTTCTAATTAGCAGTCGGCGGGAGTTTTCGTTCCCCGATGAACGGCTCACTTTTGTTTCGAACCCGTTAACCATTTATAAAGCGAACTTCCGGTTATGATTAATTGCTCGCACGGTTCGTCCAAGACGTGCGTCGCTAATTGTGAAACGACGTTTCTGGAAACGCCGCATGGAACGGAATGTGTGTATGTTTTGATTGAATGTTAACACTCGAGATGGTTAATGTAGTTGTTGCGACGATTGATTAGCAAATAATGCGCCGGAATTTATTGTCTCTTCGGGATGTGTTCGTGACGTTTGTAAGGAATATTCCCGGTTTCAACTTCGCACCGACACAATATCCAGAGCTTGACAAAACAATCCGCCATGTTTGTCTGTTTGTTTTCCTAACACGCTGTTTGCCCGGGAACGTTTTAAGACTTTTAAGTACTTTAAAGAAACCGTAAAGTTCCAAAGAGACATTTTATTTATCTGGATTGTTGTCAAAAGGGGGACGAATCGATGGAATCGCGATCCGTCCCGTAAAAGTATCAGATGCGCCCGACAACATAGTTACGATTATTACCATCATACGGGAACGAGCCGCCTTTGAAGGCCCGGAGAGAAAAAAGGGACGCAACTCCATGAAAACTCGGCAATATTGTCTTGTTACTGCTAAACAAAAGGTTCGAAAACACCTCACTTTCAGTAATGCACCATTTATTTACGGATTTACGCGCGTATCCCTTTTCCGCCCGCGCCGACGACGCCGCCGTCGCACCCCGGGACCCGCTTTTTGTTTTTATATTCTCCGCTCTCGCGTTTCCGTTTCCGGCCCGTTTAATTAAGACGCGCTCCTGTTTTTCAAACGGCCGGATTTGCACGAATCCACGGATTAGGATGTGTCGATTTCTATTCAGGTTCGGCCTTGTTCAGTTAACAACCTTGGACGGATGTTGTTTGGGAAGTCGGACGGAAAACTGGACGCACACTTATTTGGGATTGGACGAGGGCGGATGTATTAAATGAATGTGATTGGTTGATCAAAAGAAATTTGTAGCTAAGAAGGCGCAATTTACGATTGTCTTCGCTTTACGATCGGAAGCTTGTGCGTCCATTGGAATGACACATTTTACAGTTATCGTAAAACAGTTTTTCCTTTGAGATTTGCGGCAAATATTGTCGAATTGTGTTTTGGATTTACGACGGCGATTTGAATAAAGCGCGTCATGAATATTTTAAGTTTATGATTCGTATTCAATCAAAGTCTTTGTTTCGGCACATTACTTTTGATTTCGTCGTTGACAAATTGTAAAGTAGCGCGATAAAAACGTTTAGAACGGTGTCACATTAATGGGGGGTGAATCCGGCGTGAAAGGGGGTAGTTTTAAACGTTGCCAATTAGTCTAATTGAATTGTTACTGCAGGATGTGGCGTTATTGTAGGCCATCACGCCAACCTACACTTTTCACACGTATTGAAACACCCCTCAATTAACCTGTGTCTAGTGAAAGACGATATTTGTTTGGCCCGATAATTATTTCACTGTTGGGAATATTAAAAAGAAAAAGTGTTAAATGGGATCGCATCATTTTGTAAATTGCATCGATCGGATTGAAGTGTTTGTCCTCTGAATCCTTTAAGTTAATGACTTGGCACTTTAAAAATTGGGTGACGTTTCAGTGCTTTAATGAATCCACTCGCTCATTATCCGGGTTTCGTGCAGACGATCGATAATCGATGGGACCTAATTAGGTTTTCGCATTTTTTTTTTCTGAAAGGGACGCTTATAAAATTGAACAGGGAGAAAATGGGACGACCCTTTCGTATGATGTATGAAAATTGAAAACCCGAAACGGCCCAGTAAAATTACAAGAAGGAAAAAACTGTTGACTCGGTACGAATAAATAACGCTCAAGGATAATATAAATGTTTCAGACGGGCCGGATATGAAACCAGGATGTGGTACATCATTTTTCACATCCGTGTTTCGTTAAACCGGGTCTTTTTCCGTCATTTTAAAAATATCGGCCGGCGGGATTAGCGGTTGTCAAACCGTAATCGTGGCGGTCCACGTCCGTCCCCGTTATCCAGGAAAACACTTCTATTTTCCGGCTTTTCAATAATTCAGCGCTTTAAATTTAATTTATAGCGTTTCGCGCGAAACAAAGGGATTTTTTTTACTTTAATTTATCGGATTCCGGACGAGATTTCCTCGGCTAACAAGTTTAAATTGATATATAAGAGGCTGATAAGGTTAGAGATAAATCCGGATGGGGAAAAAACTAACTGACAATGGATTAATTTTATCGGAGAGTTTCGATTTTTTAGGCAAATGCAAACTGAAACCCAATTAAATCGGACGACAGCGAATTTAACAACTGGATACATTTATCTTATTTAAAACGGTCTTAGATTTCGAAAATATTATATGTTTTTTTAACTAGCATTGTTTCTTAAAATTAACATTTATGTTATACAAATCAAATCAAGTATCTTATTAGCAATTTTAAATAATAAATAAATTATAAAAATTTCAATTTAAAATACACTTTTGAAGTGGATAATTTGAATTTACTTTAAAAATACTTATTGGAATCATTTTGAAGTAAACCAACAGGTCTACCAGTTTTAGCTTAAGATATTTCACAATGAGACATATTTTATTGAAATTAAATTGAGATCTGAAAAATTCAATTGCATTTTATTATGTTTTTATAATTGTAAAGAATATCTAAGTTACTATTTGTATCAATATTTATTCAATCTTCAGCACATAATTAAATTACGCAGCACTGTTTAATAATATATATACTTAAATGTTTTTGTTTTGAATAATTGAAATATTAGAAAATTTTTTCAACTAATCGTAGATAATCATTCGTATTAATTTTAACGAGGGGGTAGGAACTACAACGTATTTAAAAAAAAAAATCCAATTTAATTAGATTATAATTGTAAAATTATAATAAAACTTTGTAAGCTCTCAAATAATTTATTAAAATATTTAAATTTATAAACAATAATATATTTATATAAATGAAAACAAATTAACATTATGGAGCCGTGTTATCGCATAAATTAAATTCAATGAGTTAACTTATAAATTGTCAAACAATTAATTGATTGTAGGCTGCGCGTCTTTTGAAATGGATAATTTGAATTCCATATATTAAATATATTTAAAAATATTTTCAATATGTTTTTGTTTGACTAGTAATATTATTTGAATCTTTGTAGATCTGGGTTACTATATTAAATCTATTTTACTTTTTATATTTTTAACAGACATAAAAATAAACAAAATTCCTTTTCTTGTAAAATTTTTTATTTCCACAAAACAGTTAGTAAATTTCAAAAAATTTTATTCGGTTCATTCTTAATTTATTATTGTTGTTTAACACCGAAAAATACGTCAAAGTAGACTTTCTTCTGAAGGTGTTACCGCTGTCAATGCAAGTCATATCACACCGTGTGAAACTTATCAATTTTGCTCTGCAAAATCGTGACGTTATTCGGATACAGTGGTCCACACGTTCGCAATCCAAAGTTAAACTTGAAATCACAAACGTCAAGATTTGAATTTTATTTCGAACACTTTTATTACTTTTTATCAAATTGGATTAAAAACCAGTAAAAAATAAAGATAAATTGGCATGTATAAAGTGTTTATTTGATTTAATTTCAGTTACCACACAATATGTTTTTTATTAAAATATTAATATTAATTTAAATTATTAATTATTAAGTGCTTAAACATTTCGTACCACCCTTTATTTACGGATATCTTCATTTAGATAGTTTTTCAAGTAGGGTTCATAAATAAAGCAAATACACCGTACAATTGATTTTATTTATCATTTATAATTTATTTTTTTCCATAAAACTAAAAATGCCTAGAGGTGTTCGTTTATTAATACAAATTAAGCAACAAATTGAAAAAAAGTTCCGGAATGGTGAAAAGAGTAAAATTGCAGTCGATTTAAATTTAAACAAATCATTTCGAGGACGATTTCCAATTTTAAGAGAAGGAATACACTTAAAGAAGTTCCTAAAAGTAGTAGAAAACTCAAGACTAACATAATTGTCGTCAGTGTGTCGGTGAGTACCATAAAACGAAGACAACTTCTTTTAGTCTTCGTTTTATGGTCTCTACGGTAGAAGATCTCTTTTCCATGTGGACTGGCCAGATGGGCAATGGAGAACAATTTTGTTTTCCCATGAAAGTCGATTCCAATTATTCAAATCTGACGGTGTTTCATGGGTGAGAAGATCAATTAATGAAATGTATAATGCCAAGTACACTAGACCCACAGTGAAGCGTGGTGGAGGAGCCGTTATGGTTTGGGAATGTTTTTCTGAGTTTGAAGAATCATATGCTTCCATTTTCCGAAGATAACATGAGTTTAAGGTGGACCTTCCTGCAGGATAACGATCCGAAACACACGTCTAAGTTAGTTAAAGAATAGTTCGCTTCCCAAAGAGATTTTTTAATGTCTTATACACAAAGGAAAATGCATACAAAAAAACTGTTAAGTGCGAATGAACTCTACGAAGAAGTGGAGTCTAATGAAATTGAAAAGCTACAGATTATTAAAAATAATGGATGTGCTACTAGATACTAAATAAAGGCTAAATGTATGTAAGGTTGTTTTATTTTACAGTTGCTCTTCTTTAGACCTTTAAATTTATTTAAGTATTATTAAATATCTAACTACACTCACTAATAAACAATTATATTGCCGTATTGTTGTTATCAAACATACTGCATAACTGACAAGAAAATGAATATTTAAACGTACACTTTTATCAAGACAAATGAAAATTTCTAAAGTTGCAATAAATAGATTATAACTATACATACATTACAATAGTTACATTAGATAGACACCCCTGTATTTAAAAGAAACAAATCCATTTCCTAATTTATTAATTTCTCTTAGCACTAGTACAATTAAATAACGTCTTCTAAGTACAAATCTTCGTTCTAGAACATCAAGAAAAGTTCCACTATTTCAGAAAAGTCATAATGGATCAACATGTTTAAGTAAAAATTTGGGAGGATATTGAAATACATTATACTGAAGAAGAAATACCTCTGCGTTGGGTTATGCAGGACAACGACACAAAGCATACCAGTCGTGAAACAAAATAGCACTTCCTGGACGGACATTAAAAAGGCAGTATGTGCCGAAAAACCAACAAATAAAGATCTATGTTACTGCGGAATATAGTCGAGTCAATTCCAAAAGAACGTTGTCAAAAATTAATCGACTCAATGCCGCGTCGGTGTGCTGACATTATATAAAATAAAGGTTTTGGAACAAAATATTATTTATATTATACTGTTCTGTTATCTAATTTTTCAATATTTATATTTTCATTTTATTTGATATTTACCTATAGTTATTATATTTTTTTGGACCAATCAATAAAACTGGAAGACCCAAAAAAACCAATAGGTTTCATGATTTTATCCTAACAAAAAAAAGATCATTTCCTGGGACCCAGCAAAATAAAAGGGGTACTTAAGACACATCTTGGAATTAACATTTCTTCAGGAACCGTAAGAGACAGATTACTACAAGGGAGTCTTCATGCGAGAAGACCAGCCAAAAAAACACTACTATCAGAGAAGAACAGGAGAACGAGACATAAGTTTGCCAGGTCCCATTTACATTGGAAATGATTGGAAACGAGTGATCTGGAGTGATTAATCCAAGTTTAATTTGGTCATAAAAGGCTTAATACAAAGTATACCATATCCACTGCTAAAATTGGCAGCGGGTCAGTAATGGTATGGGGCTGCTTTTCGGGATGGGTTATCTCCATTGAATAAAGGGTATTGTTTTATGTAACAAACATTAATTTCAACAAGATAATGACCCGAAGCACAATATTTGAAGCAATGGTATTTAAGGGTAAAAATTAATGTTATGAATTGAACATCTCAATCTCAAGTAAAGAAAGTAAAGATTTTGATGTTTTCTGCGATTAATGCCTGTCTGAAAGATGAAAAAATAAAATAATAAATAATAATAAATTCCAAAAAAACATGTGCCACCATGTACTCCAATTTTTAAAATTATTATTATTTTGATGTTTTAAAAATGGGATGTAACTAAAGACATTTACATGTTTGAACAACGTAAAATTATGGTATAAGTAAATTAGTGTCACGGGCCTTTTGATTTTTTTTTAATCAACCCTCACAATAGAAATGATTTTACTCGACCCTCGAACTCATTCCTCGATTAACCACGGAAAGCAATTATTCACTTGTAAACCGCACGACGATTCGGCACAAAAGACCGTCCAGCCAAATAAAGAGCTTGATTACGTGTGTGCCGCAAAAAAACCACAGCCACCACCTTGATAAATAATGCAGGAACGTCGGACGTTATTTATTTATTTACTTTTCGCCGCAGTAAATAAGGGATGAGTCCAGCGGACCGCTTTTGCAGGATTACCGACGAATTGCCCTTTTTTTCTGGCGGGACACGCCGGAGATTATGACAGTTATTGCCCTCGGCATTACCTTTATTACTTGTTGTCAACGCCCCGCACAGTTTTATGACTTTTTGCTTAAAACACGGCGTAAAGAACGATTCGATTAATCGTTAACTCAAGAACAAATCAGACGTGATCAATCAAAAGCCGTCTGTGGTGGATTTATTAAATGTCAGTTCGCGCATGATTTTCGCCCAGCAACCCGAATCGAAAATTATTTATTTATTGATCGGTTCCGCACAAAACAAAACTCGGTGGACGAATTAAATTTGATCCGGATAATTGGAACAAGATATGAAAGATTAAAAGGCCAATGAAACGATTAAAATTGAGGCAATAAATAACTGATAAAAATTAATCCAATTGGAACGTTACATGCGAATTCGGACGTTCATTAAAATATATTGCAAACTTAATAACGGTAAAAACATTTTCGTTCATTTTTCCACGCGTCTTTCAATCCGAACAAAAACCTGCCACGACAAGAAATACAAAAACTGCATTTTCCCCATTTAGATAAAAGCTAAGCCATCGGTTAATGCGTCATAACATAAATTACCGAAAGCATTAACAAGAAGACAGTTCTCCATATGGGATATTTGTCAGCGTTTTTCTCTTGAATTATTATTTGTTGTAAGAACATAGATCCAGTGTACCTTCGGACTATCGTACTGTCACGGTGACAAAACGGCGTCGCAGGTAACCCTCGTCTTTCAAAACTCAACCCCCAACCCCAACCGACATATATCTTTGCTCGTACGACATGACAAATTACTGTTTCCCGAATTGCAAAGTGAATATTCCATTTTCTCTGTTCCAATCATTATTATTATGTTTGGTTTTACGTGGATTATTTTAATTAACGCAAGTCTTAACTGCGAACGTGATAAAAGAATCCGGACGAAGCTTTCAAACAATTTCGAGCGGATCTTAAATGGAAACTGCATCTGGAAACACACAGTTTGCATATTAAACAAGGTCTGTTGTAAACGTTGAAACGGACCACTTTAACTTTTCGTTCGGCTTTATCAAAAATTAATTCCTGCCGCCTTCAAACTCTAGTTAATTAGGTTAACTGTCTGGTGTTTCAGTTGTGGCAAAAATCACGGGGGTTGCATTTTCAAATTAATTAAATGAATTTTATATAATATTGAAAAGTTCGATCATAAAACGTATTAAAATGATTTAGTATTCGGTTGTAGTACATAAATTTAAGCATCGAGGAGAAGGGAACTTTTAATTTAACCCTGTTTCATTTACAATTTTCGAGCTCGCGAAATTAATTAAGAAAATAAGTTCATGGACAATTTCCGGGTGGGGGTAGGGGGATGAAGTCATAAAAGTGTCCGAACTTCTTGCATTCATGCAACAATTTATCAAGTTGTTTAAGCACAGTCCTCGCATAAATTCCAGGCGTCGCTTATGTCATAATCACGCAATTAATTTCGGTCTGAATGTAACGCAAAATAAATACGTTGAATCGGATTATCGGATTTTATTGTGACACGAGTCAATAAAAGGGACGTTTTCCGAGGCATAACACTAAAAAACAATCGCCCTCATCCGGGTTTTATCACTTCTGATATCCAGTTAATGATATAAGCAACTTTGTTTCAGCCTTTACTACCTGTAAACTTTTGTTGGCGATAAAGTCGTTATGACTGTAAGGCGAATTAAGGAAACCGCGTTAAATAAATAATGTGTTGAGTGCATCTAAATCCCTTTAAATATTATGCTACATTTTTCAAATGTAACGTTTATAGCTGTTTTTTCGGACACTTGTTTTGTTCTATTGTTTGAATACGAATAAAAGAAATATTCTGTTCCGAGCACATGAATTTTAAATTTAATTAGCATTGTTAATTTAATAATTTAATTACTTTGTTAAAATCTAGTTCAAACGTTTATTAACGCTGACAACTATAAAAGAATTTTGATCTATCTAACTGTCAGTTATGAAATAAACAGTGAAATGGCTTAAACAGTAAATCAATAAGAAGTATTTATTTCTAAACTTAATTAAATACTACGTACTCTGACAAATACAATAATACAATGAAAGAGTTTAATTATCCTAATACTCTATTATTATCGTCCTCAAACACAACTTTAGACATGCACGAAGTAAGACGTTTTTCAATTACAATTAATAAGCACGTTTTCCCACTGATTATTTAATTTAATTACCTTAACTAACTATTTAGTTTGATGAATTATCTGACGCTTATGCTTGAATTTATTTGCGTACACGCAAACTACCCACCGATTAAAAATCATCGTAAATTCATCATAATAAACGGCTTTTAAATGTTGCAAATTTGTTGTGCTTTGTTTGAAAATAACACTTTTGCCTCATCATACGAAAATTTGATCGTATCATTTTCACTAATAAAAAAAAAAACGATTGGTGTTTAATGCTCGATGTGATTTAATGTAATTTCTTTTCTGTTGTTCAGGGTTTTATTGGTAATTTTTTCGCCAGTTATGAATGTCAGTTACATATTTCGCATCGGAAAATCATATTGGCTTGGAATAAATTCGCTTTGGTGGTTTATAAGAGAATGTTATTTACTGGTTTAGTCAAACGTTAACATACAGTAAGATCGTAAAAAGTTCCCCCTCCTGATAACTTTTGATTGGAACAATATATTGAACTCGAATAAAAACCCAATGTTGTCAATCTAATCTAAAATTTTACCATAAAGTTGACACTTGAAAAACTGTCTAATTCAATATCGGCACTATTAACTATTTTTTATGGTAATGGTTTTATGATTAAAATTAGTATTTAAATTAGTTGAAATTAGCATTGTTCTGTTGCTGATTCTTGAAGATGGACGGATTTTAAACAGATTCGGATATAAAGTTTCCATTAAATTTTAATACAGAAATATTATCACTATGATATTTTTTCTTTCCTTAAGACATATTTAGTGTTTTAAAAATTTCTTTCTAATTCTGTGCGTCTCTTAATTTGGAAATTTCAATTTCCTAGTATAAAATAATAAAATGATCTGTAGTGACAGTCAGTATATTTAATAGTATTTGTATTTATTAAATATACTGACCGTCACTACTGGTCATTTTATTTATTTATACTAGGAAATTGAAATTTACAAGAGACGCACAGAATTAGAAAGAAATTTTAAAAACACTGAATGTGTCTTATGGAAAGAAAAAAATATCATATCATCAATTTCTTGTAAATTTTTTTATTTCCAAAAAACAGTTCGTAGATTTCAATGATAGATAGAGATGGTGTAAATATGGTGAAAGATATCAAGATAACAGTGTGGGGGTGTGATAGACACGCACAGGGTTGCTCATATTAAATGGAAAAACTATGTATGTTCACGACGTCATTCAACCAATTATTATTCAATTTGCTCAAGAATTTAGATCAGAGTTAGTTTTTGTTAATAATAATGTCTGACCTCACTAAGTAAAACTTAGTCACTAATCCACAGAGCGGAAGCTGTTCGTAGAGTAAGGAGGGATCTACCACGTAATAATTGGAAAAATGTAGCGGTTAATATTCTTTTTTTTTTAATTTTAATTTGATTTTATTAATTTCTCAAGGAACTTTTGTTTAATTTATTTGTATTCTGATTTTTTAAATATCAGGATAACGGTTATTAAACACCCGTTCTGTTTCATCAAGATTGTGACCAAATTCTGCATAAATAAAAATTGTTTGAATTTTTTTCCAATGAACGAATTGGAACCATTTCCAAAATTATAACTAAACTCGGTTGTAAATGAGGTACTAAAAGTATCATGATAACAAATACGGAATAGTCCTTTTTGGATGTTTAAATGGATCTCTCATAACTTGTAACTGCTCATGTCCGTATGGTACTGAGCAATTTGGCACATGTTAACTTTGTGAAAAAATTTTGTTTTATTGATAACTTTTTATTTCGATTTGAAAGTTATCAAGAATGAGATTTAAATAACATTCGACTGGATTATGAGTTAATTTGGTTTATCAAAAGATTGTATGAATAAATTTAAAATTTGATAATATAAGATAGAAATTACAGGAGATTTTGCAGTGCATAGCTATGTAACTACGTCGAATAATTTTTCGGGCTTTCAATAAAATACAAATATTATTTTGAAATTTGATAAAATATTCATACAAATGCAATATATCAATTTTATAATATTGTTTGGTTATTAATAAAAATTATTTAGTTACAATTAAATGGAATATGTTGTAAATATTAATTTAATTTATTTTTGTTTAAATGATTATTTGAATTGGAAATGCATTTTCCTGAGGAAAATCGCATTTCAAACTCGAAGTTGTTGTAATTAATTCCACCGTTAAATCCAGACAAATATTTGTATGAAGTTGCATCAAAACTTTGTCGTATGTGTGTATATTTGTGTATAAATAATTCAATTTATGCAAAAAATTCTTGTCAAACATTTCGTATATTTCCCAGGAATTTACAGTGATACGCTTATTTTATTTGAGTCGCAAAACTCCAACAACAAACACTGAGGCTTCACCTACAAACAAGCACCATCAACAGCAATATTTAATTTTAACTTCGCTTCGAAAACGGAGTTGAAATCAGTGATTCCGAACTTCGGCAAATGTGCATACAAATCTAAAATACACAATTATGGTAATTTAACATAAACGTTTTGTCAGACAATCAAAATCGAGACTGAACCTTTGAAATAGTCCAAAACGAAGGTGTTTTTGTAAGTCGGTTTCGGTAGTTTTGCAAGTTGGAAAAGTAAATAGCCGTCGTGTTTGTGCCCGTGCGAAACTCCTTAACGAAATCAGGAGTCGAAGAAAACGAACTTCCCTAGTTTGTAGTCATTGTAATACAATTCCAAGTTCCACAACTAAACAATACATCCGCACCGCACGTAATTGTTCCCTTGACTTTTTGCGACATGCGGGAAGTTACCGGCGGCACAAGATCCATCCGGTATCGATCACGTGCGGATACCGCGTTAAGCGAAGCAATTGATTTTGTCATTTCCCCCCTGAAATATGGACTGTCACGGCTAAAGACAGGCACTAACGTGTGCCGGGTCGTTTAACGTTTAAAAATACATTTTATCGGTTCACTACGTTTACGTAAGGCCAAGATTAAATTCCGCAATCACGACACGGACCCAACAAAGTACACAATTTATATCCCTACAATTATATCGCCCTGCCCGAAACTCGGGCTCTACCTGCTGCGAATTCAGAGCCGCACGTCGAACTTTCAACTTTATTAATTTACATCGCGGTATAAATTGCAAAGTTGGCCCCGGTCATGTTTAGTTAGTAAAGTGGTATTAATTGAAAGGCAACGTACGGTTTCCTTTACGTTTTAAATTCATTGCTTAACTGAAAGCTAATTTCTTCATTTTTCGCCTCATTCTCTTGATTATTTTCTTGTTTATTTATTATCCGTTATTGTAGAAAAACTTTTACAAAGACATCTTGCTCTATTAAAATCTAATATTACAGTTGAATTTCGTTTACAACTATGCTAGTTCTTTGTAGGGAAAACCGCAATGTTTGTTATTTGAGTTTACGACTGGAATAAAATAAGCTCGGCACAGCAGAATCCGGGAAAACGTACGAAAAGTCGGAGTCTGTTCATTTATTTATATATGTTTAACAAGGGTTTTTACTGCAAATAGATTTATTCATAACTTTGCACATGAAAACGACAAAGTTACTTTACAAAAATTTATCAAAACTCGATGACGAGACTAATAAAAACTTCCGAGCTCGAAATGTGATTTCCATGAATTATTATTCATTCCGTTGGATTTTTTGTCAGAAACATTTAAATAGTTGGGAAAATAATAAAATATACTTCCAACAACAATATTTTATATTTGTAATAGGGCAATTATTAAAAAATTGCCAGAAGAATCTAATTTAAATATTAATTTAAATAAAAATAAATGAAATCAATGTTTACAACACGTTCTGTTTAATTTTAACCAAATACTTTTTATTAATGACTGTAAACAATAATAATAATAAAATTAATATATTGCATTTGTATGAATATTTACTGAAGTACAAAATAATATTTGCATTTTACTGAAAGCATGCGCCATTATTCCACTTTATGAAGAGATATAAACCTATGCACAGCAAAATCTCGTGTAATTCCTATACGAATAGCAGTTAATATTCTTATCTAATATTACCAGAGCCTGAATTTATTCCTACAATCTTTTGATAAAACAAATTTACTCTTAATGCAACCAAATATTCTTTTATTTATATGTTAACATTTCACGAAACTAATAAAAACATTCTCTTATAAACCACCACGCTGATTTTATTCCAACCCAATATGATTTTCCGATACGGAACGTGTAACTGACATTCACAACTGACGAAAATATTACCGATGAAACACTGAAAAAACGGAACACAAAAAAACAACGTTCCCATTAAATCATATCGAGCATTTAACTCCAATCGGGTTTTTTATTAGTGAAACTGATGCGATCAAGTTTTCGTATGATCAAGCGAAAGTTGCATAATAAACAGTGTTGTTTTATTTTCAACAATGCTCAAACAGTTGCAACGTTTAAGCGTAGTTTAATACGATGGATTTACGATGATTTTTTATCGGTCGTGAATTTGCCTGTGCATTAATAAATCGAAACATAAATGTCAGCCAATTCATCAAAATAAATATTTAATTGGACTAATTAAAATGAATCAAGGACGAAATAAGCTTATTAATTGCAGTTGTAAACGTCTGAGGACGAGAATAATAGAGTATTAACAATTAAGTAAATTCTATTGTTGGTCTATATATTTACTGCTTATTTTACCAATTTACAGATATTGAGATATTTCATTGTTTGAAACCAAATAATCTAGAGCAAAATTTACATATAATTCGATAATGTTAATACTTAGTACCTATTTTTAAAATATCATAATAGCGGTAGAAGTGGTATTTTTTATGGAAATTCGATCTAAACATAAACGTACATTTGAAACCATTGTACAATATTTTTTAATTTTCAAGCATTAAGAATCACAGAAAACAAACAATATACTACATTCATATCATAATAATTTTCTCTATTGAGACAACCTTCACCAGAAATTGTATTTTTAATATGCACAACGAACACGTTTGGACTAAAAAAAATTAATAATAATAAGTTTAAGTAATAGGTTTTTTTTCATACATAATTATTAAAATTAATTAAAAATGTCTTATAATACTTGATTTTCTATTGTATGAACATGATTTTAACTTCTTGTTCAAACATTAAAATTATTTTTTCTTTTAAATTGTGAAATTAATATGAAATGAAATTAATATTGCAAAAAATAAAATTACATTATAGAAAATTACAGTGAATTATGTGTATTTGAGAATAATACATATCAAATTTAAACACAATTGGGCCAAAGGAAATAAAAAAACAAATTCTGAAATTTAATTTGAAGGACTTGTGTTTACTTAACGAAAAATTTTAGAAAAAAAGTATTTAGATTTTCTTTTTTTTTTTGAACATATTCTACGTGCTCTCAAATTTTGATAACACCTTGTATATAAATACACTTATATAATCGAAAAAGTGTATTTATAATTTTACAGCTTTTTGTATATTTTGTGCTATAACTGAAATTAAATAATCAAAACAATTTCGTCATCTTTTTTACTTCTTAAATAACTAACAACCAAGATCGTGTATCATTTTAATTTAATTTTTCCACAAGTCATTCATTTATCTGTTTCAGCTTAAGAATTTGATTATTTAAACAAACGCTTATGGAAAAAGGTATGGAAAAAGGTATTGTGGTAAGATATTGAAAAACAGAGCTACTAAAATCTAAAATTCTATTTTTTATTGGCACTAGAAATACATGGAGTCGATTTAACAAGTCTCTACTTACTTCAATAAAAGCTGATTTAGCAATATTCGTGAATTTATTTCGTTTATTATTGACCAATTCAACGTTATATATTCTGATACTGATACTGATCTCAGTGACAAAAAAAGAGGAGAATGCTTCTAGTAATTATTGCGTGAAAATGTAAAAAAATGTGATATTGTTTAAAATGCATGTCTGTGTGTTCAAAAATCAAATTGTAGTAGTATTCCTAATAATTTTTATTTAATTATTAGCTCTCTTGTTCCCGAAAATTATCTCTTCCCACTGGTAAAATTTAACCTATACAGTATTTTAATATTGCTCATTGCATTGCATGAAAATTTAAACAATAATGAAAAATATATACGTATAAAAAATCTTTCTTTAGTATAAAACTGTTTCAGTAAAACGTCCGTAAGTAAAGACGGTATTTTAATTTATGATTCCTAATGCTTAAAAGTTAGATAAATATAGAAAAGAAGACCAAATCAAAATTTTTATATTCGATTAATCATAATTACCGAACTATGGTTATGGAAATATACGATGTCATTTTCGAATTTAACGTAAAAATTTACAATAGAAAAGTTAATTTCCACATTAGTATGAAATAAATAATAAAAATAATAAATTTATTTATTTTCTAACATTTTATTATTAGCTTTCGGTAGTTCATAACTCATAGACCAAAAAAAATTTAATATTGAATTGAATTTTAAATTTAATTAGGTAATTAAATTTAAAATTTATGTGTTCCGAACGGTGTATTATGTTTGTTAACAAATGTTGACTTCTATTATTCACATTCAAACAATATGGCAAAAGAACAACCTGAAAAAACAGTCTGAAAAAGCCTCTGATAAATTTTGTATAATATTTAAAAGGATTTGGATGTACTCTGAATATTATTTATGTATTTAACACTATTACCTTATTACGGATGGAAAAAATATTGACTACTGAAACAATAGAACAGAAAAAACGAACAATTCATTAAATACAACATTTAACTTCTATATTCGATTACTCATAATTACCGAACTATGGTCATGGAAATATACGATGACTTTTTCGAATTAAGCGTAAAAATTTACTATAGAAAAGTTAATTTCCACATTAGTATAAAATAAATATTACTCATTTAGTTTCTGACATTTTATTATTAGCTTCATACCTCATAGTCCAAAACATTTTTAGTATTGTCAATGTTATAAACATTTCAATTAAGTTTTAGCAAAATAATTAAAACATTAAATTAACAGACCTAATTAAATTTAAAATTTATGTGTTCCGAACTGAATATTATATTTGTTAACAAAATGTTGACTTCTTTTATTCATATTCAAACAATATGACAAAAGAACAAAAACAGTCTGAAAAAGCCCCTGACAAATTTTGTATAATGTTTAAAAGGATTTGGATGTATTCTGAATATTATTTATTTATTTAACACCATTACCTTAAAATATTGACTACTGAAACAATAGAACAGAAAAAGCGAACAATTCATTAAATGCAACATTTAACTTCAGCAGGCTTCTTTATTAATGAAATTGATTTGATCTTGTTTTGGTATGATCGAGTAAAACAAACTGTTATTTTATTTTCAACAAAACAATTGTGATAGTTAAACATTGATAAATATGATAAATTTACGAGTGATTGTGAATTTGCATTTACGTTATTTAATCTGAACATAAACGTCATATAATTCATCATAATAAATCATTAGCGGTGCTAATTAAATTGATAATCGTCAGATTTATTTAGTGTAATTGTAAACGCGGCACTTTGAGCGTGTTTAAAATTTAGAACAATAGAGGAAAGTTATAAAACATCGCCATTGTTTGTGTGGAGTTTTATTAATCGATTTCGGTTTTATGGAGTTTTAGGACAAATATAAGTTACCTATCGATTTTGCCTACAATTTATTGTCTTTATTTGTTGCGTCACAGTTGACAGGCTCATAAACTGGAACAAAATTTGGTCGTAACAGAAAAAAAAGACTTAATTAAAATTCAATTCAGTTTGATCAACGAACAAGTAATTGAACATCGCATCAAAACTCCCGACCTATTCAACGTTTACCCCGCAACAAAAGATAATTTTCGGTCGAAAACCGAAACATCGTCAGACACGCGACTTTTTAGTTATTTTTTTCCATGTCCCGCACACACAAGTCGACTTTGTGCCTTTCAGAAGCGATTTTTGCGCGTCCGTGTAAAATAATACGGACCGTAAAATAATATCCACCCTTAAAACGGTCTCCCGACGAAATTTTCCGCGTTTACTTTGTCTCAATTCTCGTGTTTCGACGCGAAATTAATTCCCCGCGTGCACCGTTTTATGTCTTTTCGAACACGCGCGGATCGATTTCCCGAGTCTGGAAGAAAATATTAATTATGCGAAGTTTCTTCGGGTGTGAAATTCCGGTGGCGAAAAGTTTTGTAATAATCGGGTCGCTTGGCGAAAAACTGACCGAAAAAGATAAGGGAAGGAAAAAAAGTCAATTCGGTCTAATACCGATTTTATAATGAACCGAACCGTCAAACTTTACTTAAAACTCCGACGAAATCGTAATTGTACAAGTTTCACCTTCGCCGTCCAATTTTATATGGCGTGCGTTTTATGGTGAGGGGGCAGTTGTTTCATTTTTTAGGGGGTTAATAAAACGGCGTGTACCTTTCGCCATCTGGCATAATTCAGGATCGTAAAACGGAGCGAATTGCCCCGGTTAATTTATATCGTGAACAGGCTTAATTGTCCGTCGCTCCCAGGAAAAATTCCATCGAAATTGTTTTATTGTTCGCATAAAAGTGAATAACAAACGCAAAATTATCGACAACAGTGTAATAAGTTGAGGCTCTGGCCCGATTTCGCCACTATACAATTGCGGTTGAATGGAGGAAAACGGCTGCGAGTCAAAGTTATCAGCAGATGCCAGGTCATATTGAATAATTCTAATCCATTTTCGTTGAATACACTGTCACATATTTCAATTATCCCCACAATTTCGAAACGTGAAACGCGAAACGACAACGGCAACGGCAACGGCAAGAAATCATTTTTCCCATTCGATTTTAATTAAACGCGTTTCTGCGGTTCCGCGGTTTTTTCTCCAAATCAAAACGCAACATGTTTTAATTAAATGCGAAACTGTACGCTGCACATATTCGCGCGGAAGTTCGCGAGGGTGTTAATGATTATCCGACTAAATCCATGTAAAGTTTACCGAGGAACTTTGCAAAACAATACGGGAGAATCGAACAAGAACATGTCTGGCGTGGTTCGATTAGTTAACGACAAATGTCTTCTCGGCTTAGGAGGTTTATAACTATTCCAAACTGTTGCGCGTCACTCGCTCTTGTTTCTACTTAATTTTATGGCGAAATTATTGTTATAAATGTCATCAAAATCTCAACGTTTATTTAAAGTAATGGTGCTGTCATTTCTACTACCTTTAGGAAATATATTTAGAGTAACATAAACATTTTTAAACAAATATTTCACATACAGTATGTTCCAGATTATGTAGGCAATTCCTTAAATTCATATATATTAAAATGGTATAAGTAGTTTCTACAATTTTGAAGTGAAAACTTCTTTAGCCGCCTTGGGCACTTTTTGGTAGGAGAAAATCTTGTGGGTTCGCGTCACCGATATGCACATGCGCACGCGCAGTGTGCTGTGCGCCTTAGATATTTTTTGGACGGATTCGCGTCACCGACATGCTTATATATATATATAGCTGACGTATAGTGCTGTGAAATTGAATGGATTTAGTGAAAAGTTCAATGTGTGTATACTGTGCATTGTTGAAATAGTGTTTTTGTTTGATTATTATTTGATGGCTATGTCCAGTGATAGAAAACTCAATACTACAAAATATAAAACGACAATCGATGCCGTTTTTACGCGATACTTAGATAAATTTGAATCAAACATTTTCATTTCTTATTTTAGTTACCTATTGCATCTTTTTTAGAACAAAATGAAATAATTGAAAGTACAAAAAATCTAAGAATTGTTGAAATTAATCATGACATTGATGCAGACAATTAAAATAATGTTAAAAATTAAGTAAATACAAATACTATCCATAAATAATATGATTGTATATTAATTATTATTTTAATTGAATTGTATTTATATTTTGTTATGATTTTGTACAGCCCGTAATATATTTGAATAATAAAAAACCATATAAACATGCATATAACTGTTGCTCGGAGTGTCAATAGATGTGAAAACCAGATTGGTGTTGACAATTTTAATTCAAACATTACGAAATTTCAAATTTTATTACCAAAAGTTCTAAGTTTTCACTTCTGTCGGGAGTCTCTATAACTGCCAATTTTAAATTTTTCTCTAAAAACAGTGAAATGAAGGAAACACGTTGTTAAAAATCGGTATTCTCTGAATAAGTTTTAAAATGTCGGGTAGAATATATATATATATATATATATGGCAATCAGGATTGCTTGAAATGCACTAAAATATACAGTCGATTTCAATAACTCGAACCATGACCCAGAAAAAAATCGACTTTTCAAGACATCGAGTTATCAAATAATGTAAAAATAAGTATGAATGTAACAGGTGGTCCTTAAAATAACAACATTGTTAAGTTTCAAGGAGATTTGATATTTAAAATATTTTATTATAATGTTTTTGAAGTAATACGTTAAAAAAAATCTAATTTCAGTTTTATTGAACAGAAGTTTATTTATAAAATTTTCATCACACGTTGTCCTTCAAAGTCTTTTCAAAAGTTTTTTAAAAATAATATTAGCTCTTTTAAATTATCACTTAAATGCAATGCCTGAACTCAGGTATTAATTAAAATTGATCGGACAGAATTAAAAATTCCTTCCAAAAATTGGTAGCAAAGATATTTGAACTATTAAGTAAAAATTACACTTAATTCTCAGTCTCATGGTCTTGACCCTTGCTAATCAATTTCATTCGAATTATCTGTATTTGATTAATACATTGAATCAAAAAAAGTTAAGAGTAGAAACTGCTCATTTTAAATCGACAGAGTACTTTTTTTAGATTATGAAATAAATTATTTATAAAAATATTGTTATACCTCTAGAAATCAAAAAGTAAAAAATTTAAAAAATTATTGTGTTAAAGTATAATTAAATAAATCAAAAATAAAACTCAATTATTCAATTGTCTGCAAGGTATATCTCTCAGTCACCCATAATTAGGATTCATTATAATAAAAAATATGCATGAATTGTACCAAGGATTGTTATTATTAAAAAGCGAATTATGTAAATTATTAAAAAATATTTTCAGTTAAATGCTTTAGGCCCATATCTCACTATAAATAGAAAAACAATTAGACTTTTGTTAATTTAATCATACATTCTGCGTGATTCCGCATATTCTCTACACCAATAACAATTTGACAATTATACAACATTTATTGTAATGATAATCATATAAAACTCTTCAACTAAGTTCACAAATTTTTGAAAATCTAAATATTGTATATATAGAACTCAAAGTAGAGATTGTCAAGGATAATAACAATTTTTACCTGTAATTAGCCATAGTTCCCTAAGACAGTCCTCGCGACTCTTCTGCACGTGGTTGACGCCATCTCCCTCGACTCCCTCTTCCAAGGTTTTGAAGAGCAACGCACCCAAAAGTGCGTAGCCCGTAACCAAAACGAGCAGGCCGGTCTTGCCGCAGAATACGGCCGTCGTACAGCGCCGATTTGGCACCATCGGCTCCTCGATCTGCAACAGCGAAAAAAAAAAAAAAATAATGTAATATTTCAGTGTTGGAAAATGCGGAGAGAGGACCATCAATCCTATTGTGTGCGGACAGTGTCGGAGGTCAAGGGGATCATTTTATCAACATCAGCGGCATTTTATCGGGGGTGTTATGACTCGTCGAAAAACGGATGATTTATAATAATGGTCTCAGTTTCAATCGTTTTAGATGTGCTGAAAGTTGCGACACGCCACAACGTAATTACAGTTGTTCCGTTTGGTTTTATTAAAAGGTGTAACTTTGTATTTGGTTTTTTTGTCGCGAAAACCATTTACTTTTGACATGTTTCCTTTCACCCAGAAACTTTTCTTGTTCTTTTTCATATGTAGGAAAAAAAGTTGAACGAAACACCTGAACGTGTGGTAGTTTCGATTGTTTACACTTGTCCCGGGGATATTGGAAGTTTGTCGCCGAGATGGTTCGAGTTATTCGGAGGAAATTGAAACTTTTCCAACAACTACAGAGAAAAACGACGCCGTTTATAACAATTTATTTGTCGGACAAAGTCCACAACTTATCTCCGCTATCGATTCGCAACAGACACTGGGAATAATAAATTAAATCAAATGCAACAAAAGCAACTCTTCAAAAAATAATTGCGGTAATAGTTCACCGTAACAGTTTAATTAAACCATAATAACCCCCTTTGTTGCTTCCCGTTTTGTTTTAAAGCACGGATTTGGAACAGATGGTGGAAATTGCAGCGACGAAAAGCTGATTTAATCCGTGCGGATAAAAAATCACGGGGCATTATTCAAAACAATTCGTCGTCGAAGACAAATTCGTCTGGCGCGCCGATCGTCCGATTTGTAACCATTACCGTCCTGGATTTTTGGGAGTTTCGCAATAAATTCTCTGGGTCGATTAAGACGTCGTTCGTTCCGAGTTTTTAAGTGGGCTACTTCGGAAGCCGCATCTGGAAACGGACGATTAAAAATTTTTTAGCGCAGGTGATTAATGGACTGTTTTAATTAATTACGGAATGATTTTGGGATTTGTTGATTCCCGAAGTGTTTAATGAACATTTCCATTTCATAAACTCTCCTTCATTATAAATTTGTGCCGAATTTTACTTTCTCAACTCATTTTTTATGTTAATTCATCTTCTGTAAAATTAAATGCTTTTTAATTATATTAATCTTCGTGTTTAATATTGATGGAATTAATTGATTCACTACAATTTTAACACAATTTACAACTTTATCTCTTAAAATAATTGAAATGGTTAAAAATAATTTTAGAATAAATAAATAAACTTCGTTTAGTTAATTTTAACTAACGTTAAACAAATTATTTAATTCCAAAAAAAATTATTTAATATATATATAAATACGAGTATTAATTTGTGTTTTTTTCACCTCCATATCTAATTATGTCCGCCACATCCATAAAAGTCCAACATCCACTCGCACAAAACAAAAATACTAAATCCGCGTGATTTTCGTACGTAGTTCTGGCGTCGCGACGCGCGTCCCTCTTCTCGTGGCGTTCGCAGAACGACTGACGTTGCCGTCCCCGCGAACCATCGGATCGGCGCCGTGAAATGAAATATCGCCCCGGGGCGCTTTTTTTACCTATACACGTACGTACGTACGTAGGGTCGAAACCCCAAATTTAACGCCGGATTGAAATTGCAACGGTGACAATTCTTTCGTTCATTGTTCACTTGAAATTTTTGTAAATTAAAAAAAAAAAAACATAATTTTGAAAAATTCATTCAGAAAATATTACGTGAATTCGGAAACCTAACTGAAAGTGTGTTATACATAAAACATAATTGCGCACGATACATAACTAATAAAGGTGTTGGTTTTCGATTTTGTACAATTAAAAATTTAAACAAAAACCAAGCTAATAAAACCGACAATATTTGTGAATCGATTTTATTATCATGCAAAATTTGTAACATGTTACATTTACAAATTGAATATTTTTATAAAAATTTCGGTTGTTCAATCTCTATGCAAATCAAGTCCATAAATTAACATGGTCGCGGGCAAAAACAATAACCAATTTTAAAAACGCTATATAATAAATGTGAATTTAACAGAATTGAAACAAAATCAGTAAATTAATTTTTATTATTTGATTTGGGCGCCACCGAAAACTCGTTGCGTTGCCATAACAACGATTATAAATAAACAACAATTTCATTTAGTTAAGCTGATGTTGAATTAATTTATTATATTATATTTATAGTTAAGTTCCTTTAGTTTTGCAACAAGTTTATTTTATTTCTAGTTAGTTAGAGAATTTGATTGTTTTGAAGAAACCCTCTGTACAAAACATCGATATTACCATGACAACCATTGTGGTGAAACGTGTGTCAACATCAACAAACATTTATTCTAGTTTTAAAACCTTGGATCTGTCATGTTTTTACAAGTCACTCAGTAACACTACCATATTAAAATATTTGCTAAAAACGTTAGATAAGAATGTCATCCATCCAAGATTTGAAACTAAAAGGAGACAAGGTAACTGCAACCATTAATTTAACGCTCTTATATAATAATCACTTTTTTTAGATTAATCTAGAGACAAGATCGTTGAGTAAATGCAGCACTGCCAGCTCAAAGTCATTATTTACCAAATGTTTTTCGCGACCAGTTTCCGCCCTTCCAATGTTCCGAGAACAAGACGACTTGTACGTGCAGCACCGCCCTTTTTCTGCCGGCGACGCCGCACGTAAGAACTACTATTTCGACGAGACTGGTGAGAAATTGCCATCTAGTACTCTGTTCGCTACCCTCATGGAGGAGAACTGGAACAATGTTCCAAAGGCAAGTTCGTCTTGTGATGAAGTCAGTTCTTTGTCCATGGAAGAAACAAAGGATGACATGCAGGCGCAACTAACGCCTGGTTTGACGACGAAGCCTCCACTACCTCCTAAAACGGAAGTCTTCCAAAAGCAATATACAGATTCCGGAAAGAAGCCGGATAACTCTGATGCCGTTGCTTCTTATATGAAGACTATTTACGCAGACCAAAGTAAAGATGTCGACAAAACGTCAGAGGAGAAGCCCTTAGGTTCGGAGTTTTCCGACTTGTCCGATTTGGACTGGTACGATGAAAAATTAAAAGAAGTCGATGTTATGAGAAAAGAAGCTGAAACTGATTTGTACTTACAAAAGTTGAAAACAGAACATTGCGACAGCAATCACACAGATACGACAAAAATCATGGACCGAACAAGAAACATTGAACGTTGGGATGATCTTCCGAATGTTTCCGAAATTGATATAGAAAAATTGTTTCAGGATGAAGTGGAGAAAAAGTTTGATAAGTTTTTCGACAAGAAAGTCAAAATTTTAAGTCCCAGAGAAGAGGAATGTTTGGAAATTAAGAAACCTGCAATTTTAAAGAAACCTGTCAAGAAAACGCCGCTACCAAAAATTCCAAAAAAATTTGAACCAAAGCCAATACAAACAAATCCGACTAAAGAAGTACCAGAACGCAAGGACGATGTAGAAACTTGGATTGAAATAAGACCTACCGATATAGAAAGTGCGTTGGAGTGCAAGAGCAAGATGAAGAAGGCCAACTTTTTGGACACATTAATACATGTTGAGGATATTGAAAAGTTTGTTGCACCAGATGCCGTAGACAGTAGTGATGATATTCCGCAACATGACTCTCATGATTCGAAATGTAGTAGTTATGATGATCTAGCAACGATTCTAGAAACGTTAGAGACTGAAGGAATAAAATCACGTAAGCTATAACTCTATATAATTAACTGTTTTAATTTGTTATATTTTTAGAAAACAAAATCGAAAGCGTGAAACAGCTGGTCAACAGTTCTCTATCATTGCCAGTTTTTCCGGAGAAACAAGAGTCGAAAAAGTTTCAGGAAAAAGTGTGCAAAGATTTTGCCGAAACCTCCAGTGCATCCGAAACTGACACAAAAGAACCAAAAGCATCAGTTCGATTTAGAGATATTGAGGAAACTATTGAAGTGCCTCCTTTGTGGCACAAAGAAGTGTTCAGACCTCCTCAACCTGATATGTGTTATCCTTCTACTTCTTACAGTTCAAACATGAGGCAAGTGATTGGTTTTAAAAAAAAATTTTAACTAAAAATGTATTATTGCAGCAATATTTTAAGTTTCCTTAATGAAGTCGACAAAAATTGCGACAATACTCTTAAAACTGCCAAAGAGAGAGTTTTAATGGCATCAAATCTAACAAAGTCGGCAATACAATTGGACACGTTGCCAAGGTAAATATGCTATACTACCATTTTTACAATAATTACCAAATTATTTGTAGATTCGATGATTTGCGAATTTTAACCAACGAAGAACTATCAAAACAAATAATTGAACTGAGCCTTAGAGTTAAAGAAAAAAGTTCGGCTATCAGTTTGCTCCAGAATGAGATGACAACTCTCAGAGAACAGATTATGAAACATAACAAAGAGGCTGATCAAAATATGAAAGAAAAACTCAAGTCTCAAAAGGAGGAATATGAGACGATCATTAAAAGACATCAAAAATTTATAGATCAGTTAATTTCTGACAAAAAAGCTCTAAGTTCACAATGCGAGAATCTAATACAAGAAATGAAAATAGTCGAAGACAGGTTCACATCAAATATGAAGGCAGCCGAGGAACGACATAGGATTGAAATCAGAAAGGTTAAGGAAATGCACATAGCTGGTGAAAAAATTCGAAGGGACAGATGGATGGACAACAAAACAAAAAAAATCAAAGAAATGACTGTTAAAAGTATTGAACCCGAGTTGCAAAGTATGGAAAAACGTCACGAACAAGAACTGGCCGACCTCAGAACGCTGCATAAGCGAGAAATTGAAGATCTAGAATTAAAAGCGGCGCGAAAGCAACAACAAGCCTGTGAGGCACTCAGAGAACAACTGATAAGCGAACGGGAGAAAATTTTGGCGGGTGAACGAGAAGCTATGAGGATCAGATATGAACAACTGGTGGAAACTGAGGAAAAAAGTTACCAGGAGCAAAGGAAACGATTGATGGCGGATCACGCAAATAGAATCGCCGAGTGCGAGGAACGAGAAGCTGCAGCCGCACACGAAAAAGAAAAGAGTATTAAACATGCACAGATGGAATACGAGGAGAAATTAGAGACTGCCTTAAGGCGACAAGCCAATGAATTAAAACTAGCCAAGGAAAATATGCAAGTCGAGCTGGAAACTTGGCAGAACAATTTTAAGAAGCAACAATGTCAAGCGTTGCAAGAAAAGGAAAACGCCATTAGAGAACAGATGAGAAAAGATAGAGATAAGGAAATCGAAAGTGTTATAGAAAGACTAACTGAGGAAGAGAGGGAGAATAAAATACAGAACGAGAAGAGTTCAGAAAACAGAATCAGGAGGTTGAAGGAAAAGTATGATAAAGAGATTAAGGATTTGGAGATAGCGGAAAAGGAGGCCAAAGAGAAATATCTTGAGACTAAATCTAAGTTGACGGTTACCGAAGAGGAAGTGCAAAACTTGAAGTCTTCCCTCAGATCTATGGAAAACCAGTTGCAAGAATCTAAAGAGGTAAATATATTTAATTTTGTTAAGTTTGAAATTAATTGTTTGTTTTAGAGTTTGGACAAACTAATCGGAGAGAAAAATCAGATAAGGGATGAAGCGAGAAAAGAAGTGATGGAAGAAATTGAGGCACTGAAGGAAAAGGTGGAATCTTTAAAGTCTTCTAGGGAAAAAGAAATGCAACAACTGTATGCTAGAATAAAAGTTTCAGTTAATAGAAAAGATGAATATTTACAGGAGCTGACGATGGATCATAAAGCTTTGCAAGAAAAATGTATTTATTTAGAAAAGATGTTAGAGGATCAAAGAAAGGAGTATTTGATCAATTAAAGAGAATATTATATTCAAGAGTGTGTACAAGTATATTTTACTATGCATTTATACAATATATTTAATATTTTTTACATGTCCATGTACTCTAATCATAAATAAACATTGATGAATAGCGAAATAGACCCTTTCATTCAGTTTGTCATGTTTTATGAACGAATCGATTTGTGGAATAGGGCCGACAACAATGCCATCGGCTTTTTTTCCTTTGTCGAACTGTTGCTTTCGATAATTATTTCGTCCCGCCTCCCGATTTGTATCGGATCTTTGTTGCCTTTCAGTTTCCTGGAGTGGCTCCTAATGACCGGTCCGGAAAACCGTGGGGGAAATCGACGAATTGCCACTTCACTCAACAATAAAACGCTGGATTCTGTTTCAGTCCCGTTTTATTTTTGTTCCTGACAGGCAAAAATGATTCCATCCGAAATTGAACTTCATTTTCTTACAAGTGTATCCCGAACTTTCGATCCATTACTGAACTATTCGAAATAGTCAATACGAAATTCTCGGTACAATTAACATGTAAAATTCCAAACGCATCGCTGATACGAGTATAAATATGGTAAACAATAACATTGACCATCAGTTTTATTACTGCGATGATGTGGAACACTGTGTTGATACTTAGCATTTTTACTGCTTTGGTTTTGTGTTATGGTCACAGAAAATCACACAATCATGCAGATAATTTAATTGTGGAGGCTCCCATGGGCAAATTTCATGGCGCGGTTTTAAAATCCAGGTTGGGCAAGGACATATTTTCGTTCAGGGGCATCAGATATGCCCAACCACCTGTTGGCGACCTTCGCTTTAAGGTAAAAATAGTTTTTTTTTTATATTTTTAATTACAGTAAAAAATGTACAGGCTCCAGTCCCTGTTACTACTTATGAAGGAGTGTACAATGCAACTGTTGATGGCGACGTTTGTCCACAACCACCATTTTCCGTACCAATGTCAGAAGACTGCCTTTTTTTAAACGTATATACCACACAGGTACATTTTCTATTAATCTCTTAAAAGATAAAACATTTAACTGAACCTCTTTAGCTTCCCAAACACGGCAACAATCCGAAGAGGCCAGTAATCATCCACCTGCATGCAGGGGGATTTTATGTAGGCACCGAAAGGAGCAACTGGGGTGGACCTCAATACTTTATGGATCGAGATGTGGTTTTAGTAACAATGAACTACAGATTAGGTTCTTTGGGATTTTTATCTACTGGTGACATGCATGCGATCGGCAATAACGGTTTAAGAGATCAAGTAGTTGCCATGAAATGGGTGCAAAGGAACATCGCAGCTTTTGGTGGTGACCCACATTCCGTAACATTGATGGGTTACAGCGCCGGTGCTTGGAGTGTTATCCTCCACATGGTTTCTCCCATGTCAAAAGGTTTGTTTCATAGAGGTGTAGCTTCTAGCGGCACACCAATCGGCATTTTTCCTTTACCAAATTCACAGCCGGAAATAGCCAAAAAACAGGCCAGAATTTTGAATTGTCCCGACGATACAACGGAAAACATAGTAAAATGTCTAAAGACGAAATCGGCTGAAGAGCTTGGAAATTCATTGCCACGCTTTTTTGAGTTTGGTTCAAATTCGATTCTCCAATGGTCTCCCGTGATTGAAGAGGATTACGGACAGGAAAGATTTTTACCTGATCATCCTATTAATTTGATCAATAAAGGTGAATTTATGGATATTCCTTTAATGGCTGGAGTTACTGAAGATGAGTTCTCAGGACAAGTGATTCGTAAGTACTGTTTAATGAATTTAGCACAATTTAATAGATTGTTTATAGAATTGCAACAAAATAAAACCATGCTAAGAGAACTAGATGAAAATTGGGAAACATTAGCACCGATTTGTTTTATTTATGAACGAGATACGAACAAATCTAAATTGGTTTCAAGAAATATCAAAGACTTCTACTTAAAAGACACAACAATTGATTCACCGAACTATATAGAATCACTTAAAAAAGTATACATTGGCAAAGAATAGACTTATTAATGTTTGACTAATTTTAGATTTTTGCTGATGCTATAGTAGGAAACAATGTGAACAGGTTGATAAAATTTATGTCACAGAAACTGTCCAACTCCATATATTATTACAAGTTTAGTTTTCAAGGAAGATACAGTCATATATATCTTCCAGAAACAACAACGCCTATCGGTAAACTAAAACTAAAGAAATAATTTGAATAATGCTAATTCTTATGTGGTTTTAGGTGTGGTTCACCATGACGATTTAATTTATACCTTTTATATTTCTCCATTGTTCCCATATTTTAATATAACAGACCCGGAATATAAAATGGTAAAACAACTCACTACATTTTTTGAGAACTTTGCTAAAACTGGGTATTCAAATATTTCAAATATTTCAATCAAATTAAAACTTATACAACCGAATTTTAGCAACCCCACTCCACAAAAATCTAAGGTATTAGATAACATAACTTGGCAACCTTTTAATGATGCTACAGAAATGTTCTTGGATATTGGAAACAGTTTGATGTTGAAAGAAAAAATGTTTAAAAAGCGTTATGATTTTTGGGAACAACTTTATCCTACAGGTCAAATTTAAATTGTGTAAACTGTATTTGTGCTTATTAAATAATTTAATAAACATTATTAAGAAGGTTATCTTTTAATATTACCTTCTTATCTGCGTTCCAAGTACCTGTTTACTAAACTGGGAAATACCACATGACGCACCAACATTCTTAACATTTCAAAATTACAATAATATTATCATTCAGCCAGTAATATTTCACAAACAATGAAGTACTCCGCTGTAATTTTGCTATGTTTGTCAACAGTTTCTTCGTTCCATCAAAATGACGATCATCCAACTGTTAGTACACCTATGGGAAAAATACGAGGTAGTGTAAAAACGACAAGACTGGGCAAAACCATTTACTCATTTAGAGGCATTAGATATGCAGAAGCACCGATCAACAAACTCAGATTCCAGGTATAAAATTAGCTTGACGTCTTCTTTTAGTGCAATCAACAGTTTTAGCCACCAAAGCCTGTAGAAAAATACTATGGTGTTTATGACGCAACGGAAGACGGACCCATGTGTCCTCAAGATGGTTTTGGAGGGCCGTATTCTGAAGATTGTCTTTTGCTTAATGTTTACACCACTAAGGTACAAAATAGTTTTTTTGAGTTTTTCTTAATTGATAAAATTATATTTTAAAGCTTCCTTCGAATGATTCAATTGTTAAAAGGCCAGTAATAATTTTCTTCCACGCCGGAGGTTGGTACAGTGGTACAGGGCGCAGCAACTGGTACGGCCCCGACTATTTTATGGATCAGAACATTGTTCTGGTAACCCTCAATTACAGATTATCAGCACTCGGTAATAAATCAATATTATCTTATCAATAATCAGTGAAATGACTAATATTATTAGGTTTCCTCTCAACCGGAGATAAACATGCACCAGGCAACAACGGCCTCAAGGACCAAGTTGTAGCCATGAAATGGGTTCAAAAAAATATTGAAAGTTTTGGTGGTGATAAAGATGCAGTTACTATTATGGGTTATAGTGCTGGTGGATGGAGCGTTACTCTTCATATGGTATCACCAATGTCTAAGGGGTTGTTCCACAAAGCTGTCGCATCTAGTGGATCTTTTATTGGTAACTGGCCGATTCCTAAACATCAGATGGGTTTGGCTAAAAGGCAAGCAAATGTATTGGGCTGTCCCGATAGTTCTTCGGAAATTATAATGGATTGTTTGAAGAATAAAACTGGACAAGAAATTGGAACGTCTTCAGATCAGTTATTTGTGAAAAGCATGATTTTTAAAAAAATAATAAATTATTTCTTTTATATTTTAGGACTTTTTGGGAAACCCAATTTTACTTTGGTCTGCTGTCATCGAAGAAGATTTTGGCCAGGAAAGATTTCTTCCAGACCACCCTGTCAATTTAGTAAAAAGTGACCAATTAAGTGACGTACCATTCATTACTGGTGTAACCAAAGATGAATTTGCTGGAAGTGCTTTATGTAAAACTATGCTACACTATTTGAAACATCTTTTATAATAACGTATTTACAGATATTACAGAGAAAGACACTTTACTCGAAATATTAGACAAACATTGGAATGAATATGCACCAATTTGTTTTATTTACGAAGGTGATACCAAAAAAGGGCAAAAATTTACAAAAGCCGTCAGAGAGTTCTATCTTCAAGACAAACCTTTAACGAATGATTCTCTTATAGGACTTGCCCAAGTATTTCTTTTTTTCCTTTTATTCAATTTGTATTTGATCATTTTGTAGCTTTTTGCAGATGGTGTAATTGGTTATAGCGTTAAAAGGATTGAAAAATTTTACTCTACGTATAAAACACAACCAACCTATGCGTATAAATTCAGTTACCCTGGAAGATTTAGCCATGTATATCTGCCAGGAACTGAGATTCCTTACGGAGTGGTCCATCACGATGACCTCATTTACCTGTTCTACATTTCTGAATTGTTTCCCTACTTTAATAGTTCTTATCCTGAATCTAAAATGGTGGAAACTTTGACTGGCATTTACGCAAGTTTTGCTTCTACTGGGTAATATCAAATACTTTCATACTTTACGAATTTAAACAATTTATTTTAGACAACCTAACTGTTCGTGGGACAAATTCGAAGTAAGCTCACAAAAGTATTTAGATATTGGGAAGACATTGGAGGTCAAAGAAAAATTGTACATAGATCGTTATAACTTATGGGAAAGGTATTTCCCCACCAATGAAATATGAACTTTAGAATCATAATAAAACAATATCTTCATTCAATTATTATTTATTAATATTTTTATTATATACATTTCACAAACACATGCAAAAACACAATCAAGTCTTTAAAATCAGTTCATATATTTAACCACTGGCCTTATTCTTGCCATATTGAGCCAAAGGGAATAATTTCTCCCATTCCGCGTATCTTTTCTCGTTCAGTTTCTCGTTTAGTACTAATTTATTGGCAATATCCATGTACTTCTGAGTTTTTGTTGTGAACGGTTCCCATTTAACGTTGTCCAACTTTTCCGTAGGTGCAGGAATAGGATTTCTAAAAAGACAATGTGAATAATTGGTTTAATTGATTAAAAATGGCACTTACCCGGTTTTGACAAAGTTTGCCCACAACGTGGTCATCTTCTGCACCATTTCAGCATCATTTGGTGTCGTGTCCTTGAAGAAGGGAAACAGTTTTTCAATGTAAAACAGATACATTAAATCATCATTGTGGACGACACCAAAAGGTTCAGTTTTGTTGCTTTGAGGCGTGTAAAAATGGCTGTTACGCCCTGCATAGTTGAATTTATAATAATACACTGATTGATTGTTCTTTTCTGAGATGAGTTTGGCTGCTCTGTTCACTGAAAAGCCAGTAATTCCGTCTGAGAAGATTTGAACTGTTGGGGCAACACTAGTCTTTTCGATGGGTTTGTCGCTAAAATAGAACGATTTGAGAGATTTACTGATAATTTTGGAGTTGTCTGTTCCTCTTTCATAAATCAAAGCAATTGGTGCAATTGTTTCAAAGTTGTTGTTTAGTTCGTTCCTTAGGGTATCATTATTTAAAACACCTGCAATAAAATCAGAACTAAAAAATTATTTCAACTTTAACTATAATAACTAAATCACGTACAGAACGCTTTACAGGCATGTTCTTCTGTGGTTACTCCAGTAAGGAATGGTACTTTGGCAAATTGGCCGTTTTGAACTAATTGAATAGGATGACCGGTGAGGAAGCGTTCTTGGCCAAATTCTCCTTCAATTACTGGTAACCATGGTGCAAAAGGTTCTTGGAAAAACTCCTAATATGCAAAATATAAAATTTACATAAAATACAATATTGCAACAACTTACTTTGAACTGAGGATAAGTATCACTGATTTCTGAATAGGTTTTGCCCCTAAGACACTTAACAATATTTGCAGAGGTATCTTCAGGACAACCTAACAATTTAGCTTGTTTCTTAGCCAAATCCATTTGATTATGAGGTACAGGCCAGTTTCCTAAACTGGAACCACTCATGGCGATTGCCTTATGGAATAAAGTTTGCGACTGCGGTGATACCAAATGTAGAGTTACCGCAACAGCACCGAAATCATAACCCATGATAGTTACACAGTTAGGATCACCTCCAAACGAAGCAATGTTGTCTCTCACCCATTTCAAAAGCAGTACTTGATCTTTAAGACCTACGTTTCCCGGTGCTTCTTTGTCTCCCGTACTCAAAAAGCCTGCATTTGTATATTTTTAATTCGTTATCCTTAATTGTTATGTAATTTTACCTAAGGTTCCGATGCGGTAGTTAAAGGTGACCAAAACGATTTCTTGGTCCAGTAAATAGTGTGGGCCGACCCAGTTACTGGCGCCACCATTAGTTTTGTAACCAGCACCGTGAATGTAAACCAGTACTGGTTGACTTGGTTTTTCTGAACCTTTTGGAATCTAAAATTATCTCGCGATTATTTACAAAACGTGTAATGCATTTTTGGTGGCTTTACCTTTGGGGAATATACATTTACAAACAGACAGTCTTCTGAAATTGGTTGATCAGTCGGTTGGGGACATAAGGGACCGTCCAAAGTAGCATTTAAAACACCGTCCCATTTCTCCACCGCAACTGGAGGCTATACCACCAATGTACAAACATATACTTTTTTATTATTTCAACAACCTTACCTGGAATCTGAGTTCGTTGACTGGTGCTTTGGCGTAACGAATACCTCTGAAAGAGTAGATTTGCTTTCCAAGCCTCGACGCAATGATGGTACCTTGAATTTGTCCTAGGGGTGTTGTTATTATAGGTTGTTCCGCATTTTTATTCGGAATGTTTCCATCGGGAAACGAAATGGCGAAACCCAAATATAAAATTAAAACTAACTGTCGCAACATACCGAAAACAATCTTAACAACAAGCGAAAAAGTTGCTAGACACAGTACCTATCTACAGAGCATGTCACTGCTCGGAATGATAATAAATCAAAGTGTAACCCGGTTATATAGTAACAAATTGTTGGGGCTAAATTGGATAATGGGGCTGATCAACGGGCGAAATTCGCTCAATTGTACAGGTTCTATGCAAAGCGGTACGGAAAGTTTTTGCTGTCATTGTTTCGTAAACAAAGTAATGCTGGAAATGAACGGTGTATCCTGTTGTTATTGTCAGCACACGATCTTCTAAATTTACTTATTAATATTAATTGAAATGAATTATGCCCTTTTAAAAGTATCCATTTCAATATAAACCTGCATTTTGGAATAAAAAGCAATTTAATTTATTTTAATTAATGTGGTTTGTCAGTGATTACTGATATTAGTTGTAAATATATTAAGCAGATTAAAAGAAATAAAATTTATTCTTTATTTATAAGTAATTTAATTTAGTAAACTTTAATTCATATTTAAAATAAATATTATGTTCATTTGCAATAACAAAATTGTGAATTTAGGTCGCATTTATTTAAAGATTCCACTAACCTACACTTTAGCAATTGAAAACGCGAATTAGGATAGGTCCAGAAAAATCTATATTTACATTTATGAATGCAATTCAAACTAAATTAGAAAATTACCATCATCTAACCAATTCATTTAGTTACATGACCGCTAATGGAATAATTTCTAACATTACAACATACGAACAACTCAAAAAAATCAACTACGATTCGTACACAATTTCATACAATTTGAAAACTTAAATACTAAGCAAATGTGAAATCGAGCGGTCTGTGATGCAACATTGTCTTGGTAGTGTTTCTATCTCTTCATCAGTAGCATTTCTGATGCTGTGAGCATTGAAAATGTTCGGCCCAATCATTACTCCAGCGCACCTATAAGAAAATTATTACTTTAACTGTTTTTAACAAATAAACTTATTTAACCGTAGCATTTGTCCTATGAAAAAGTTGTTGATGTTGATGTATGAAGTGGAAGTGTGATAAATGACTTGTAAAATAGGACTTCTGGTTTTATCTCTCATGAGCAACTTCTTTTGCGTCAAAATCGAACCGTCTTGGAGGGCGATCACTTCACCGACCACGATGAAGTAACAAAATTGATTTTGGAATATATTACGCCAGTTCATTACTCTCTCCACTGTCCCTGTGTAAACGCACACTTTTTCCCTTGAGTTGGTCTATAATTATTATGCATATCAAAACAGTTTCAAAACACTGATGTTTATTATATCAGTACTTTAAATAAAATACCTACGCCGAATGGTTGAGTTATGATTATATTATCAACTTCTTCATGTTGGGCACTTTTACTAGCTGTCACAGCTTCAGAGGTAGCAAGCTAAAAACTACTTGATAAGATAATATAAACTACCATTAGATAATTAATATACCATTTCTATGTCTGAGTTGTTATTAATATTAAGCTTATGTAAAGGAGAATTTAATTGTTCACTGGAAATTTTAAATCCAGGTTTTTGTACAAAATTTTGGTGTGAAGTGCCTTGAAGGACACTATAAATATTATTCCTGGAAACATTTAAACTGTCCACAGATGTTTTTGTATTAAACATGTTTTTCTAAAACCTTAACAATGCACTAAATTATAAGCAATAGTAATAAAACTTACTAATTCTTGGTGCAACATATAATTATAAATATATAGGCTCTCTTTATGGTTATTTTTCCAAAGCCAACTAGGATGAAATGAAATACCAACTTTAGAAAAAAAATATTTATTTATGCATAGTACAAAATTAAATAAATTCTAGTCACAAATTTTAATCGACAGTGATGCAAATAATACTAAAAAACAACATTAAAAAACAATAAATAATATTAATCTTCTTCAGTTTGTGAGTCATCAAGCATTTCCTGTAATGAAAACAATTTAATAAATAATGCAACAAAATAACAACATAAACAAACCTGTAAAATCTCCACCAAGTGTCTGGATTCATCAAGCATATTTTTACAGACTTGGTTCTCCTCTTGTAATGCTTCAATGTTTTCCTTGAGCCTTTCATTTTCGTGCAGACTGTCATTCAGGGCTTCGCCCCGTTTTTCGGCTAACCTACGCCAGTATTCCTCATTGGGCGGCTCATCAGAAGTCAGGTCCAGTTCTGAAACGGTGTAATCTTCGAATGTCTGCACCGCTTTGTGTTGGAGCGACTTCTTCTTGGCCTCGGCCTTTTCTTTCTCCCTGTAAACAGCGTATGTAAACAACGACTTACAACAAAAACCAGTAAACTTACGAAGCCAATTTTGCTTGTACGAAAGTTGTCGGCTTCACCACGTTTTCTTTGTCCTTGGTCACGTCTTTGAGCACTTTAGTTTTTCTGATGTTCCGAATTTCCTGTGTAAACAGCAAAAAATCACAAACACATAACCTTAATTATAAACAAACACAGCGTACCTGTTGAGGGTTTGAATCCACTTTTATGGCTACCTTTCTCACGTTTTCGGTCTTCATGGCCAATAATTTATCGTCGGAAACAAATGACAAAGTGGCAGCTTAAGGGTGTTTTCAATGAATGAAAAGTTACCCTCCCGCGTTTTCGAACGTTTAGTTCACATCTATCAGTACGCATGCGCGCATTTGAAAACATCACAATAGGCAACTAGCTTAACATCATCTATCTGATCTTTTTATTTAATTTTTAAATATTACATCTAATTTAATTTTTAATTGTTAATTTATATTAACATCATTTTTACTTAATACTGATGTGAATTAAATTATACACATTATGCAATATGTTTTAATTAATTAATGAAATTTGTATACATTTAGGCAATTAAGTAGGCCATGAAATTTTTAAACAAAATCTAAACGTTTTTCATTATTCATTTCACTCCATAGACGCCATTATCGCCACTTCAAAAATGGAATTAAACAGGTGAGTTTTGAAAATTAAATAATTTTAAATGCAAATTAATGATTTTAGTGCGTTTAATAATTCAACCGAGTTTAGACTGAGGCATATTGAGGAAGTTCCAGAACAGTATAGAGTTATATTCGCAGGATATCCATATTTTAATGTCGTACAATCGGAGGTTTTTGACCACATTTTAAATACAGGTAAATTACTATTAATGGCGGACAATTAGTTAATACACCTATTTTAGATAAATCGGTAATTGTTTCCGCACCGACTGGCTCCGGGAAAACGGCAATTTTCGAACTGGCCATCGTGAAACTGTTGATAGATAATGAAAATGTTACGGGTCAAGATTTTAAAATCATTTACAGTAAGGTTAATTAATTTAAAACGAAGAAAATAATTAATTTGGGAGCGTTTTAGTTTCTCCTATGAAAGCGTTGTGTGAGGAAAGACTCGCAGACTGGCATGTCAAATTCTCAAATTTCGGCCTCAGTTGTATTTCGGTTACCGGAGACAGCGACTACTTCGATTATTCGGCATTAAACAATTACAATTTGATAATAACGACGCCTGAGAAATGGGATTCGATCACCAGAAAGTGGCGAGAAAATGTAAAATTGGTTGAAGTCATCAAATTGTTTCTAATTGATGAAGTTCACCTCCTCCACGAGGATAATAGAGGATCAACTCTTGAAGTCATTGTAAGTACTTATGGGTAGAATTTTTAATCAAATAAACGAGTGCTTTTCCCTAAGGTAAGCAGAATGAAAACCATAAATAACAAGATGGAGTTAATTGATAAGATTCGATATGTCGCTGTGTCAGCAACTGTACCAAATATTGAGGACGTTGCTGAATGGATAGGAGGCAAGACCAACACTTGGCATCACAAGTAAATGTTCTTAATTGTTTTTATAGGACAAACAATAGTGTACATTTATTTAATTTTATAGAATTGCAGAAGACATGCGTCCGGTTCCGTTGAAAAAATTAATCTTCGGTTACAATTTCGATTCGCAGAACAAAACTTGGTTCAAATTTGATTTATCCTTGAACTACAAACTACATAATTTACTACTACAGTATTCCGATGGCAAACCTACTTTGGTAAAACAACTTTTAGTATATGATATATACTAATACATATAGATATGATATGTTTTTACTAGTTAAAATAACATAAACTCAGTATAGAATTGTTTCAGATTTTCTGCAGCACCAGAAAAAGCGTTGAAATGACAGCTCGTCACATAAAGCAAAACCTCACCATAAACCTAAACCCAAGTCAGAAAGAAAAACTACTACAAGCTTCCAAATTAATTCAGGACTCGAACGCAAAACAAACTTTAATCCACGGCGTCGGTTACCATCACGCCGGTTTACTGCCAGAAACAAAGCGCGCGATCGAGGACCTGTTCAGGAACTGCGATCTTCCTATTCTGGTGACCACAAGCACTTTGGCGATGGGAGTCAACTTGCCCGCCCACCTGGTGATCGTCAAGTCCACCAAATGTTACACATCCAGGGGTTACGAGGACTATCCGGAGACAGTGATCATGCAGATGATCGGACGCGCTGGTCGACCCCAATTCGACACGTCCGCCACCGCCATAATCATGACCACCGCGGACGACAAAGTAAACAACCAGTTAATTAAATTAATCGTTTATTTATTAAGCGGGTACTTAAGGCGTTATCCTCGTACGAGGGTTGCGGGTGCGGCTGCCTGGTTTTGGAATGTGATCCGAGGCACAAATCCGGACTCGCCGTCGACCGTGTACTCGACCGTCATGAGTCTTCCGTCCGGAAGGTAGACATAGTACTGGCCGGCTACACGTCCGGCTTGATCACCGGCTTCGTTTTGGCCAAAAAACGTGTTCGTCGGAGGGTTGTCCACTTTGTAATTGAAATCGTACTGGAAATCATACGATTATCGGGTTGTCTTAAGGGTTGTGGTGTGGGCTTTACTTACTGGTATTGGAACCGATTGTTCTTCGTACGGGCGGATTCTTGTCGGCAAAGTCGAGAAGGGAGTTTGAGGCGCCGGTTTCACCAGCACCGCGACTGTTAACGCGTAAATTATTAGGATTTTCGAAAGCATCTGCGAACGGAACACAAAATTAACAAACAATCTTACAAACGAAACAACACTCACCGTTTCAAGACACAAATTACAGTATAATCCAACAGTCAGGATAGTTTTCAGGCGGGTTCAGGTGGATAAACTGGCCGCGAAATAGTCGCCGAAGACGTTTTATACGGGACGGAATCGGTCGGTGGACAAGGACGCCGGTCCTCCCTCACATCGGACATTGTTTCGCCTGCATTTACATACAAATGAAGGAAATATGTGTGTCGCAATGGATTTAATCGCTTTTTTGCGTGGTTTCGTCTCTGGAATTTTTCTTTTTTTTTTTTGGGTGTTAACATGTCGTTTAGATCTAAAACATTTCCTGTTGTGGATTCTTTAAACATTACATGATAATTATAACAACAAGAACTGTATAAAACAATACAATTTTTATATGTTATGTTACTGTACACAAAGGGTGACAATTTAGATTTATTAACTACTCAAATTTAATAAAATTAATTATTAAAACTTGCAGTTGTTTTAAACGAAACAATAAATACGCATAATAGCAATTTTTCCAAACAATGAGAGATTAAAAAAATTAAAAAATGTGTTAAACATTCCCGAAAACGGCGCAACAATGCGATATACATCTCACAGTAAAAAAATTAGCATTTTTACAAAACCCAAAGAACAATCAATAGGATGCATTGGGCAACATTTTAAACATAACTTCTGTATATGGATATGTTAATTACGAATCGGCTATTATAATGACCGTCGTTGGGAATTGAATAAACTGAACGTTATCCTATGAGTTCTAACGTCTGTTACATTATGATTAATTGCGATTGTCCGATGCATTCGATAATTGCAAATGAAAAATGAGATGCGTTGCGTAACGTGTCTGAGCTCTGTCAACGTTTTCCTTTATGCTGTTCGAAAAATGAACAGACAACAAACCGTTTTATACTAATTTCCAAAGAAAAACCATAAAATACAAAAGTATTTCTTGTTTCTACTGTTCTAAACACCAAAGACACATAACTGAAACAACTATTAATCAACTCCGATTATGTCTGAAGCTGAAATCTAAAAAAAACCCTCTCAGTTAACATCATCAATAAATTTCGCGAATCTTCGTATATTTATTCAAATATCTGCCCACAAGTATCGACCACGTGGGAACACATTAAAACAAAAACGTACGCAACGCGATTGCATGCTTAAAATTTTGCAATGGATTTATGTGAATCATCTTAATATTTTTTCAGAGGCGGTTCGAAAATATGGTCGGTGGAGGCCAGAACGTTGAATCCAACTTACATAAACACCTGGACGAGCATCTGAACGCCGAAATCGTCCTGGGGACAATTAAGGACTTAGGTGTAGCCAAACATTGGTTGTCCACCACTTTTTTATACATTAGAGCGAGAAAGAATCCCAGATATTACGGCATTAACCCTGCTTTAACACTGGATGAAATCGATAAAAAATTACTCGGTATAACTTAAAATTATATAAATAACAATTTCAATATTTCTGTGTTTTGTTGTAGACATGTGCCAGATACAAATAAACAAATTGGCGCGGGCAGGAATGTTGACGCTAGATCAAAACATTACGATAACGCCGACGGATGTCGGTAAAATAATGGCGAAATACTGTGTCGCCTTTGAAACGATGAAGCTGTTCACGAGAGTGAACGGTTCGGAAGGGTTGCAGCAGATTTTGGCCCTCATCAGCAGGTCGAATGAGTTTTCGGAACTATATCTAAGAACCAACGACAAAAAATGCCTGAACATGCTGAACAAGAACAAAAATAACACGACGATACGTTTTCCTCTGAATGGGCGCATTAAAACGCTGGACATGAAAATAAACTGTATTATACAGGCGGTTTTTAGCAACCTGAACATTTGGGATCAGTCGATTTTGGCCGACTCACAGAAAATCATGAGGAATGGTGAACGAGTGATAAATTGTCAGTTCTATTTTAGTTATTGAATTATATATTAATTGCTAATTTTCAGGCTTTATTGAGTACTTGACGACAAGGCAGAAATGTTTCTCGGCACTTTTGCACGGTCACATCTTGTCGAAGTGTTTCAAAGCGAAACTCTGGGAGAATTCGCCGTTTGTGAGCAAACAACTTAACGGAATCGGATCGGTTTTCTCCAATTTGCTCGTGAACGCGGGCAAGAAGACATTCAATGACATATTACAAACAAATCCACGGGAACTTGAAATTGTAACCCATTTAATGTTTTTATAATATTTTACTCATTGCCACTTCGTAGATTTTAAAAAAGAAAAGTCCATTCGGCAGCAAAATACAAGATGAGGTCAAACACATTCCGAAATACACTATGACTTTGGAACTGCATGATAAAAAATCCATAAAATTGACAATAACCCTAATGAATCTTGATTCAATAGATGAATATGTAACAGGCAACGATCTCAGCCTTATGACTTTATTAATTGGGGATGAGGATAATAATATTCTACTTTACGAACAATACTCGTCAGTAATTTTTTGTACAATTGAATTACATAATCACAATCATATTTTTAGGCATACTTACATGATGGATCATCCAACCATAATGAAATTTGTGGAGTTAGAAAATTTGGAAGCGGATGAAATTTCAGCTTATTTCATCAGTGAGCAATGGGGTAAATATCAGTTTTACATCAGCCGACGACAAACGTACATTTGTGTTCTCTGTCTTTATATTTAGACGGTACCTAATCATCTGTACATAACGTAATGTTCTGTACTATCCATTCTTGTTATGCTATTTTTCTGTTATTACTTCCTTTTGTCTCTGTTTAAACTCAATCTATTTATACTAGTTATCTCATACAGCTACTCTGATTTCAGATAACCTCCACGCATCAAGCGATGTGAAAATTTGTTTAATGTCACTGTCCTAATGCAGTATTTTCTCTCTACGGAATGTTTTGTAATTGTAAAGTGGTTCTTCTTCCACAAAAATATATTACTCTTGTTGTATTACAGCTCTGTGAAATTCTTCACTAACAAAGACACTATCGCGACCAAAAAACTCCTAGTACATTATACCAATATTTCTTCCACTTATAGAAAACATGAGGAAAGTAAAAAAACTGATTCAGTGACTTCAAACTTATGTATACCTCAATTTACGAACATAAGTTATACACTGCTAGTGTGCAACATTTCTATACCTCTAACACTGAGACTAAAGCTGAACAAATAAATTCTAGAATAAAAGAATTTAATAAACTTAAGATCAAAGTAATGTTTATTATAAATAATAGAAATTTCAATGCTCGAGATTAACGTATCTTCAGATACAAACTGAAATCCCGTCACTGAATATGATTAGAACTATCATCTTACATGGACGTCCGACCTCAATTGGCACAATAATCTGAATACCGTTTGTGTTGTCTTTTTGTATATTTTGTTATATATTATTATAAGTTACATTTCATAATGTATGTAATTATTATTAATTATTTAAAGATGATATATTTACAGTTGGCATAGATTGCGAATATAAATTGACGCTGGAATCGAAGACGAAAAATGGCGAGAAAGTAAAGGACAAGGAGAGTCCGGCTAACAAGCAATCACTATTAAATATGTATATGAAGGTGACAAAAGACATTAATAAACCTCAAAAAGAAATAAAACGCAGCAAGTCTCCTAAAACAAATTGCAAGAAAAAAAAAGTAGAATCTAAAAGTTTGCAAAGGACTATTACAGAGGTTTTCGGTAGGACCATTGGAAATGAAAAAATAACAGATAATGATGAAAAGATAATAGTACATCAAAATATTATATTGAAAAATAGTGAGGAGAAATCAAAGATTGACGAATCATCCGACTTTTTTGATTCTAAAATTGACGACTATTTAAATAAAATTGAAGAGTTAACTGGAATGGATGAAAAGAAACCAAAATACGAAAATAACAATAACAATAATAATATAAATATCAACGATGAAGATTTATATAATTTGGATTTCTCAGACGAAGATTTTTCTTCCCCTATACCTGACACATCTGTATCTGAAAAACTTTCAACAAATACAACAGATAAAACCGTAGAGGAAAAAAATACATTAAATTTACATACGAACTCTCAATCAAAACAAAAAACCGATGCGACAAAACTTTTAATAAATTGTCCAGAGGAAAACGACAAGACGATTTTAAACATTTTACAGAAATATGGAATTTCTTATTCAAATCCTAAACAACTAACACCTAAAACTGAGGAAAAAAAAGTTTGTCCTGCGATGGATTTCGAAAATTCTCTTTACGTGAGTATTATATGAAAGCAATAAAAAAAATTAAACATATCAATAACTGATTAACTCTATGATATGGTATAACTTTTTAAAAATTTAGTTCAATGAAATATTTTAAAATTAATACTATTTATTATTAAATCTTAATTTATTTATTTGTAAGTTTATTATTGTATTTATATCGGGCGCGAAAATGGGTATTAAGTATTTATGATCAAAGTAGGCTTTGTAAACCGTATAAATTTGACACTTGTGTCAAACTTTACCATTCCTTACAAGGCCATACATGGAGTACAGTCGGGTAATAAAACACGTGTAATAACTAATCTTTCTTCTACACAACTTATAATGCAGGAGGAAAAGGAAAACCATCGTCGTCTGTGTGAATATTATCAATTCACACCATCCAAACGTTTGTCGCACAATAACGATTCAGTTTCGACTCAAAGATGCGAGAAGAAATCTCTTCCTTTGCAACCTAGGTTCGACGAGTATGGCGAGTCTGGGATCCAGCGTAACATTGCGCCGAAACTCCGACAATCCGACATAAATTTTGATGTCGAGGAAAAAGCTACCAAATCCATCTCTTGGAGATCCCCGCTTGTTTCCAACTCACAAACCAGACACAGCCCTGTAACCCAACAATCTAATTTTTCCATGTAAGTAATTTTTATTTTACATATTTTATTTAATTTTGTGTTTTGCCAGGAATCCCAAAAACGAATTGGTAAACTTACCGCCGTTAGGCGTAGGACAAAATTATCATATGACCACAGGACTGCCGCCAAAAGGTAAAAAGCCGTGCGTAAAATTCCCGTTGTGTGACAGAGAATTCACGGACGACAATTTCAACACCTCCACAAATTCTTTGAATACGACCGAGGATTTTTCGGACATATCAAACTTGTGCTCAGCCTCCTTTTTGGAACAAATAGGAATACAAAAGCAGAAACACATTCAAACTACTCCCACAAGAGTTGGAGATTATTATAAGAAAACTGTTACGCAAAATAAAGAACGTAATTTCGAAAGGAAAGACAATGTTATGAAGTACAATTCTACTTCTGAAAATTCCAATATATTGGCGAGGAGTTCCCAATATTCCAGCTACACGATTCCGTCAACAATCGGCGATTACCGCGAAGAGGGGGAACAAACTTCGAATCCTATTCCTCCTGCAACCGATTATTCAAACGAACACATGGGACCTACATTTACTTCTACTACACCTCTAACAAGAACAAACCAGAAGGAAAACAAGCCTGAAACATACGCATCTAAATATTTTCTCGATAATCGTTTTACAAACCATCAATCTAACCAACAGACGAACGTCCCACAATACCAGAAACAAGATACTACACCGACAAGAGTGGCTGGTCATTATAACCAGCAACCTGTTACAACTAGTGATCGAAACTTTGAGTGGGAAGATAATGCTGTAGGATTTAATCCTAATTATGAACTCAATCCCAACATGTCAGTGAGGGCCACTCCGCAATTTAACTATAATATTCCTTTTAAGCCGGATTATCGTCAAGTAGAGGATGAGCAGATGTCCAATTCTACCGCTTCCACAACCCATCATTATTCAGATGAAAACTATCCAGAAACTCGTACATCAAAATATTTCCTACCCAATCGCCAAGAAATACCTCAAAATATACAATACTATCCACCCAACCAACAAATGGTTCTACCCCCACAAATGCCCATAGGATATTTACCCCCAATGCCTCAGTATAATAATTATCCATACATGAATTATACCCCAACCATGCAACCTTACAGCAGCCCCATACCTTACCCAACTCCTTATAACACTTGCTTTCCTCAGTATCAAGTGCCGTTCACGTCCATGCACGAACCCAACAGACAAGAATGGATTCATCCCCAGCCTATGGTTTACCCTAATCAAGGGCACAATGTTACAAATGAGCCAAGAATGGTTTATGGCAATCAAGAACTCAATCATGTTCCAAATGATATGCAAAGTTCGTATTTTGCCCAAAGAAGGAATGAGCTTAATATGAATAATTCTAATCGTTTTTATAAGTAGTGTAATTAATTTAATAGTAATGTAATTTAATTATTAATTAATTTTATAGTAGTGTAATTTAATATTAGGGTAAATGTTTACCCTTATTATTGTCATACAATTTTGATTAAAAAGTTTAATCTTAGTTTCATGTGTATTCATTTAAATATTCCCAAATTTTATAACGCATAATAAAATAAGTGCAAATCGTATCCTCATCGAAATATTTTCAATAATTTCACTCATTTTTTGAGTCATTTGTTTTTATTTTTTGTTCCATTTATTGAATTATTAATATTTAATATTATAATAAATAAATTGTACACCCGAATAAAATAAAACTGAAATATTACAATATTAGAATTAAAATGAATTATTATAATAAACAAATTTTACACCTGAATAAAATAAAACTGAAATATTACAATATAGAATTAAATTATTAGATTTAAAATGAAACATACTTGTTTTTTTTATTTAAATATTTCCAAATACAATTTTTAGAATAAGTGTAAATCATACTGGTTTTACAAATAATAGTATATAAAAACTACATCAAAAACTCCTGAGTTAATTGTTTATTCTTAAAATTTCAATATGTAACCAAATTTGTTTTTGTTAATTTAATTTTGTCATCAGTTTCATACATTCTTAACTATTACCACGACGTCCTGTCGTTCAAAACGTCTTCATACTGATTTTAAAAATATTATATAAAAACTAAATCAAAAACTGCTGAATTAACTGTTTATTCTTAAAATTTCAACATGTAACCAAACTTGCGTTTTTAATTAATTTAATTGTCATCCGTTTCATACTTTCTTAACGATTTGCACGACGTCCTCGTCGTTCAAAACGTGTTCCAATCCGACTTTTTGTGGTTGATGTTTTACTGATGAACCCCAAACCAAAGCACTGTAATAAAACAAAATGTAATTCTTGAGAAGTTTATACAGTTTGGCTACTTACTATTTAAACTCTTTTGCAATGGATCTGTGCAATTTGTTACAGAAATCCTCTAAGCTTGTGTGTTCTGAGTGCAATACAATTGGCGAGTTGTAATCTGGAAGTTGCCCTTTAGGTTTAGTGTAACTGTAATAAAAAAAAATTATAAATACAATTATATATATATATATATATATGTTCAGTTTTGTAGGTTGACGCTTATTGGAATTATTTCTAATTCCAATTATTATTTATATAAAATACTTACATTCTAACAAGTTTCAAATACTCCCACATTTTTTCCAGAAGATCATCAAAATTCCATCGGTGATGAGCACTAATAGGCACACAATGTGGTATTTTATAAATAATATCAAGTTCTTCAATACTAATCTGATCAATTTTGTTCAAAATATAAATGCAGGGAACATAAATGCGGTTGCCTTCAATAACATCAATCAAATCATCACTGGTTGCATCATATTTTAATGTTACGTCAGCATTGTGAATCTTGTACTCAGACAAAATTGACTTAACAGTTTCCAAGTCCAATTCAGATTGTGGAACCATGCAGTTCAAATTTACTCCACCTTTATCCTTTTTCTTGAAATATATATTTGGAGGTTGCTTGTTCAACCTCAACCCAAAACCTTCCAATTCATGTTCAATGAGTTTTTTATGGTGTAGAGGTTTTAACACATCCAAACATAAAAATATCAAACTGCAAGTTCTGGCAACTGCAATTACTTGTCTACCTCTACCTTTACCATCTTTTGCACCTTCAATGATACCAGGCAAATCCAACAACTACAAATAATTTGAGACTAGTAAAATAATATGAAAATAAATATATTAACCTACTTGTATCTTTGCTCCCTTGTATTTAATGCACCCAGGCACAGTTGTAAGGGTTGTAAACTCATACGCGGCGACTTCCGAGTATACACCAGCCAAATTACTGAGAAGTGTACTTTTTCCAACAGAGGGGAAACCAACAAAACCCACTCGAGCATCTCCAGTTTTGGCCACATCGAAACCTTCTCCAGTACCACCGCCGCCCCCTTTTGGGGTGATCAGTTCACGTCTAAGTTTCGCGAGTCGCGCCTTCAGCAGTCCTAAATGTCCGGCTGTTGCTTTATTTTTTTGTGTCCGGGCCATCTACGGGAAGAGGTTAGATCCTATTTGACGAATTTTATTTTTACTTACTTCTGACTCGATGGCCGCAATCTTCTCTAATATTGTGCTCATTTTTGATCAGTTTCGAGTAATTTTTCGATAAAAACTTTGTGTAGTTTTGTTATTTTTGTTGAAAATCTGCGGCTGTCGGATTCACGTAGAAAAACACATGGGTAATCTGAGTTGACACATATGATAGCGCGAGGTTTAAAAAAAGTGATCTTGAAAAGAATTTTAATTAGAGAATAAATTTGAAACACACAAAAAATGTTCCGTTTTAGTTCTTATATAATCTTTAATCATTAATTTGTTGCTCAGTTTTTTTAATATTGGTTTAAAGTAAGAACTGTTATATTAGGCAACCAAAATACGTCACGATGTACACGTGGTACTTTGTAGTTTCTGCTATATTTGCAGAAATATTAATAAATTGTTATAGTATTATGTATTAATAGTAATTTAATTATACCTTAATGAATATAAAAATAACAATAATAATAATAGTTTATTGAGGTATCGGTAATTAAATATATATGGTATATATATATATATATATATATATATATATATATATATATATATATGTATATATATATATATATATATATCTAAATTCACAAATATTAGTAAAACAAACATGTTCAAGTGGTGAGTTTGTACTGTAGTTAGTTCTATGTCTATTAATATGGAATAACTGTTAACTTGTGGTATAAATTACAGGAACATGAAACTGTACACAGAATAGCAGTTCAGAATCACCAACCAGTCCAATCAATAATTCAAACAAAAAATCTGACCGTGTAACAATGTTCTAAGAGTCAACTTATCATGATTAAAGAGTAGTACATACATCTTCGTAAACAATGGTCCTACGAGTAATGCTTAATTCAAATGCATAAAATCTTTAAAATTTATTTTGGACTATTTCAAGTATTTTAAGAAATATTGTATAAAATGGAAACCATATAATTACAGCAATTATATTCGAAGACACTAACAGCAATTGTGCAATTAATAATATTGAGACATTTCACATTATTGAGTTCTCTTAGGTTACGTTTCATGAACCTTATAATTTTAAAAGCTTTATTTGTCGTTACAAAAATGGAATATTTTTAAAAATACAATTTTAATCTCTTGGGATTTTTTATATCGGTTTTAATAGTGTTAAACAAATTTGCTAATTTTTTTTTATCGTACGGTATACTGGTATTGCCTCTCTTCGTTTTTTATTTTGATCTTTTTATAGGGAACGTTTCTTGACTTGGGAAAAAAGTATGGAATATTAACTGTAACTGTAAAAAAAACGCAACACCCATTCAGATATTTTCATCAAATTTGGTAAACAAGTAGTTACTTATTGAAATAAGAAATGTGTAAAATTTGTCAAGTCAACTGGAAAACGTATTGTCGGTTTTTTGTTCTTCCTTCTTTAAATCTTTAAGGCATGTACTTAGTATTTGTCACAATTTGTGTTATTCAGTTGTTTATACTAAATGTTTAACATGTCTAGAGTAGGAAAAAGAAATAATTTTAGTCAATTAAGCGAATTTGATTGTGGACCTGGATGAAGCAGAAATTTCGTTTCGAGAAATAACGTGGCATTTAAACAGAAATGTGAGTATTTTAGATGTTGGCAGTCATGGAGTGAAAAGATCAGAAGAGGTAGCGCAAGAGGTTCCGGAAGAACTATAGCTACCACATAGCTATTGGTCCTAAGGGACAATGCGGGTGATTGCTCCGAATAATGTCTTTCGGCCTACGGATTTATCGCCCTTTTTTGGACTTACTTCTACCAGAAAACCGTAGACGCCAACATAGTAACTGGTGGAGGGAACGTCAATAGTGGGGTAAAGAATGGAATCACATTGTGTTTAGTGCCACGCTTTTACTTGGGTATGCACCATGATCATGTGTTAAGAAGGCGACGTGGATCCTTGCTTTGTTGTCCAGTCATATTGATTACACTATGGGTTTAATGGTGTAGGGTTTTATTATTTATGGTAGTAGGTCACCTTCAGGTTTCGTTAGTGGCAATATGACATCCCAGTGATATGTGTATGATGTGTGGCCTTATTTTCATCTCTACACAAGAAGAGGTCTGGGACTAAATTTTCAGCAAGATAATGCCCGTCCACATATTGCCAGGAATGTAACTTCCTAGAAGCCTCGAATATGAATTTTCTGCCATGGCCTTTCCCTAATCGAACATGTGTCAGATATGATGGGGCGACGCTTAAAGAATTTACAGCATCCTCCACGGAGTCTTAATGAATTAAGACGTCAGATTTAATTCGTGTAGGATCAGATACCACAATAATTTATGCTTTAATATTTTTGTTTAATTTTTAATCAATTATTATTCTGTAATTGGTTAATATTTTTCTAAAAAAAATTGGAATAAATCAATTATATCCAGACGTTGCGTTTTTTCTTTGCTCCCAATATACTTTATTTGCGGTCAGTTGTACATAAATTCTTAACATTTTCGGCCGCTTTCAACGTAGTAATATCTAAACACGTTTACTTTTCACTTCAATTCAGGAAAAGAGTAGTTGAACTTTATGAAAGTGGCCGAACGCAATGTAATGTGGCAAAAACATACTTAGAGTACTATTTCAAAGATTTTTCGTAAATTCTGCACTCAAGGTTGCGTTAAAAATCGACACAGCCCAGAATGTCCACGAAAAACCATTCCTAAGATAGACAAAATTATAAAAAGGCTCTCCCTCAAAGATCCTTGCAAAACTTCCAGATAAATCACGAAGAAAATTTCGATACAATTTAATCTAGTAACTGAACAGTGGGGATGCATTTTTCGATCCACAGTTTGACCCTTGATTCAAGTGGAATATAAAATGGATCGTTTTCAATACAGGGATATACTAGAAAACACCATGTCTCTATTTGCCGAGGAAGAGATGCCACTTTGTTGGATATTTCAACAAGACAACGATTCCAAACACATGTCTAAAATTATTAGTGAATGATTTCTAAATCCTCATGAGCAACTTTTGGGAAATATTAGAACGTCGCATCCGAACAAAAAACATCAAAAGCAAACAAGAACTTGTGCAAACAATACAGAAACATATGAGGCCGGTAAATTGTCTACCTAAAAGATGTCAAGCTGTGATAGAAGCCAAAGGCTACGCCACAAAATATTGATATATTTTAGTTATTGTAAAGCCCCTAAAATAATGATAATGTAGTCGTACTAATAATAATATATAAATGTATATATGTATATATAAATACACAACAAATAATTGACCCTTGACCACATTCTCTTATTTTTTTAACCAAAAACTAAATTATCCCTCGACATTGTGGTAGTGTGTATTTTAATGAATACATCACACAGTGGGAAGAAAGGAACGTTGCACTCCAGAGAAGAGAAAAATAATGATTATCATGAAAAATCAATGTCTAAATATTGCTGACTTTGCTAAAAATACACCCTTGACAAATGATTTATTATGTTATTATTAAATATGAAACAATACTCTCAATTGAAAATACTTTCTTCAAATAAAGAATGAATTAATTGAGTTTTACAATATCAGTGTGACTAGTGAAACAATTAGACGTCGACAAAATGAACAACATTGCAAGTATCTGTTTCAATAAAGAAATCATCATTGATATCAAAAAATAATATTGGAAAAAGATTAAAATTTGCACAAAGGATACTTTGGAGAGATGAATTCAAATTCAGTAGAATAGAAACTGATAGTAAACAAACATTCGTCATCTAAATAAAAGTCAATACCGTAGATGCATTACAAAAACTTTGAAAGATATTGGAAGTTGTTCAAAATTGGTTAAAATTTTAGATCTAAATTTAGTTGAAATATAATGTAACGACTAAAATCGATTAAAATATCAAAAACCGTCAAATTTAATTAGAATTGTGGTTATTAATAGAAGAATCGTGGAATCTAATTTCAAATAACCGTTGCTGATATTTTGTTGAATCTATATGTCGTTGTTTACAGGCAGTTATAATGAACAAAGAATATCTAACAAAGTATTATTTTTTAAAATTATGTATAAATAATTTAATAAATATATATTTTGAAATGTGTGTTATTTCTTTAATCAGTCACATTAGACATTTATTTTGCTTTAGGATTTATTTAAGTAAAAATTATTCTGATTTAATAACGAAAGAAACGTAACGATGAATTTGGCAGTAATGTTGTTAAAACCGAAAAACATCTTTTTAACAAGCAGCCCTATTGGTTAATGCAGAATCGCTACTAAGGAGATCGCAACCCACAGTAACTAGAGTACCACCATTTGTAGACTTATACTTAACATTATAACAGACTTCAGTCTCTCACGACCTTATTTTGTGTCTCTTAATAATTTTAATAGCCTTTTGTCAATTAGTTACACATGAAAATTCATATAGGAATGACAAGACATAGATGCGAGGCATACATAGGTTTACTGAACCAGAAGACGCAAGGCAGAGAAAGATACCAGCCCCCTGTCAACTGGTTCGGAAAGAACAAAATCAATCGAGGAAGATCGGAGATCTGCCTGGGAAAGGATTGGAATTGTAGTTGGATCCGTTTGCTTCGCACTGCCACTGGCTTATGGAGTGGTACTGAGCCCCAGGGCCACGGCAAGAGCCTATCTTGGGGAGGGAGTAAAACAGTAAATATATTTGATTTATTTGTGTTCAGTACTCGAAAGCGAGTTGTATTTGCGCTTCTTCACGCAGCTACGAACTCAACTTTTGCAACTGTCAGGTTCAGCAGAACTGACGACCGGAGGACAACGGCAACAAAGATTAGTGACTGATCGATGTGAAGTCGAATAGCTTCGAGAATGATTATGTGAAATTCGCTACTTTTGGAACAAGTAACAAGTCTTTCAAACTACAGGTACAATCGTTAAAACATCTTTGGAAATTAAATTACCGTATTCATTACAATCACAGTACGCCCCCAGGAGATCCTAAATACGATTTATTTAGATCCCAATGTCGTAGTCTTAAATAGGACGTCTCAAGGATGTTTCGTGAGACAAAATATAATCGGACATTCTTGATACGTCGCCGTGTTTCACATAAAGTGCTATGATGTCATTTTCTCTCTTCTTATTTATAGAAGTATAATAAATCATACAAATCGAAAATCGATCCGTATGTAACCAAGTGGAAAAACATAAATATACTGCTAATAAAAGTAGTATAAGTTAAAAATGAACATATATATATATATATATATATATATATATATATATATATATATATATATATATATATTTGAAGTGAATAATTTATCAAAAATAACAAAGGCATTAATTATATTACAACAAATATATTATAAAAATAAGATTTAATAAAAAATGAATTAATTAAACAATAAATATTAAACAAACTAATATAATAATATTGGCATTACCAGTAATTTAGATTGCCATGTTCCAAAATTGCAATTATAGTGGCAATAGCTTCAGAAGAAAGTCTTTTTTGAGGCATTTTACGATGTTAAACATCAGATAAATTAAGGATGATCCGAATAAAATGTGATCAAATACCCAAATTGCGTTTTTTGGAAATTTACGAGAAATGGAATGTTATTTATTTTTTATGTATATTAAATATATAAAAGTAAAATAAATTTAATATTGTGCCCGTCAAGAACAATATTTGTATCTCAAATAATATTACTAATTAAAGTAAAAGGTATTGAAAATATTTTTAAATCTATTTAATCTAGGAAATTCAAATTATCTATTTCAAAAGAGGTGCAGTGCAGTACATTCTTTGTATATTTAAGAATTTTGGAAAACAAAACACCGTATAATTTTTATGACTTTTTATTATTATATAGGACACAAAAAATCGTTGTAAAAAAACTATGTCTAATCTGGCCTATGTTGTTATGAATTTTAGCTATACTCAGTATAGTATTAACTTACTCGTATTTACATTAAATCAATTAAATTCTAAAAAAATATGCTAAATCACATAATTAAGCCGCAAGTGCTGGTGGCGGTAAAGTGAAAGCGATGCTGGGCTTGTTGTAAACATAACCAGTTGGTTTTGGGGGCGGTAAAGTTGGCAGCGGTACCGTGGGGGAATAACTGACGGGTTTATATGTGTAAGAAATTGTCGGAACCGGAACGTATTTCCTGGGCGGAGGTGGTGGTGGCCTAGTTGGGGTGACTACGGGCCTGAATGTGGTGGTTGTAGTACGGGGTGGCAAGTACAAGGGACCTTGTGTGCTTGGTGGCAAGTAGTCCCTTGGTGGCAAGTAAGCGTGAACGATATTTTTTGTTTCTACTGGTGGAGGAGGTGGTGGTGGTGGCCTTGTTGTTGGTCTCCTGGTTGTTGTTGTTGTTGTAGGCGGGAGGTAAGTTGGTGGTGGCGGTGGTGGAGGTGGTCTGGTTGTTGGCCTCCTTGTTGTTGTTGTTACAGGTGGGAGATAACTTGGTGGGGGTGGTGGTGGTGGTCTAGTTGTCGGTCTTCTTGTTGTTGTTGTGGGTGGTAGGTAGGTTGGTGGAGGTGGCGGGGGTGGAGGTCTGGTTGTCCTAAGAGTTGGTGGAGGTGGTGGAGGCCTAGTTGTTGGTGGTAAATATGTGGGTGGTGGTGGTGGAGGTTTTGGAGTAGTTCTCCTTGTAGTTGTTGTTGGTCTTGGTGTAGTTCTGGGTGGCAAATATGTATTTACAACTGTTCTCGTTTCCACTGGTGGTGGAGCAGGCCTTCTAGTAGTAGGTGGTGGTGGAGGTGGAGGCGTACGTCTCGTTGTGGGTGGCAAATATGTCGGTGGTGGTGGTGGTGGTGGAGGTCTTGTAGTCCTTAAAGTTGGTGGGGGTGGTGGAGGCCTGGTTGTTGGAGGTAAATATGTTGGTGGTGGTGGTGGAGGACGTGGAGTCGTCCTCCTTGTTGTCGTCGTTGGCCTTGGAGTAGTAATAGGTGGTAAGTAAGTGTTTACGACTGTTCTAGTTTCAACTGGTGGTGGTGGAGGAGTTCTTCTAGTAGTTGGTGGAGGAGGTGGGGGTGGTCTCGTGGGTGGTGGAGGTGGTCTTCTAGTTGTAGTTGGGGGTGGAAGATAAGTAGGTGGCGGTGGTGGAGGTGGTCTTGTGGGTGGTGGAGGTGGTCGCCTAGTTGTAGTTGGGGGTGGAAGATAAGTAGGTGGCGGTGGTGGTGGTGGTGGTCTTGTGGGTGGTGGAGGTGGTCTCCTAGTTGTGGTTGGGGGTGGAAGATACGTAGATGGCGGTGGTGGTGGTCTAGTTGTCCTTAGAGTTGGTGGTGGGGGTGGGGGAGTACGTCTTGTTGTAGGAGGCAAATACGTGGGTGGTGGTGGTGGCGGACGTCTGGTTGTTGGTGGTGGAGGTCTAGTAGTCCTGAGAGTTGGCGGCTAAGACAATTAGAATTTCAAATTTACATAAAAAACTTTTAAATTGTAATCGGCTTAATACTTACCCTTGTTGGCACTGTGATCACTAGAGGATTGCTTGGTACTGGGTATTGATAACCACTAAACACTGGAGCTGGAGGTGGTGGAGATGGCCTAGTTGTGGGCCTTGGAGTTGGTCTTGGGGTTGGCCTTGGAGTTGGTCTTGGAGTTTCGATCTTTATGAAATATAATCAATATTTAACAACGGACATGTACATATAAAGTGAAAGTGTACTCAAAGTGTAAAGCAAAGCATAATATTAATTGATTAGAATATTTCTTAAAGTAAACTACTTGTTATTATTATTAGTACAAGTGTTTGTGGAGTGTGTGAAGTGTAAAAGTATGTCATCCGTGTCTTGAACGGTTTCACAGTACCTTCACAATTGGAATGGTCTCGAATGGAATAATCGGCTTGGGATATGAGTATCCTTGAGTTGGTGGCGGCGGTGGTGGAGGCGGTCTCCTTGTTGTTGTTGGCGGTGGTGGTGGTGGGGGAGGTGGAATTACTTTAGGTTTTTGAAATGTAGGAAATGGAATTTGTGGTTTAGGATACGAATATCCTTGTGGTTTTGGTGCTGGTGGTGGAGGAGGTGGTGGAGGTCTCCTGGTAGTTGGTGGAGGAGGTGGTGGAGGAGGTGGAATCACCTTAGGCTTTTGAAATGTAGGAAACGGAATTGCTGGTTTTGGATACGAATATCCTTGTGGTTTTGGCGCCGGTGGTGGAGGAGGTGGTGGTGGTGGTCTCCTGGTAGTTGGTGGAGGAGGTGGTGGAGGGGGCGGAATCACCTTAGGCTTTTGAAATGTAGGAAACGGAATTGCTGGTTTAGGGTACGAATATCCTTGTGGTTTTGGTGTTGGTGGTGGAGGAGGTGGTGGTGGTGGTCTTCTGGTAGTTGGTGGAGGAGGTGGTGGAGGGGGCGGAATCACCTTAGGCTTTTGAAATGTAGGAAACGGAATTGCTGGTTTAGGGTACGAATATCCTTGTGGTTTTGGTGTTGGTGGTGGAGGAGGTGGTGGTGGTGGTCTTCTGGTAGTTGGAGGAGGTGGAGGCGGTGGAGGTGGAATTACCTTAGGCTTTTGAAATGTAGGAAATGGAATTTCTGGTTTAGGATACGAATATCCTTGAGGTTTTGGTGTTGGTGGTGGAGGAGGTGGTGGTGGTGGTCTTCTGGTAGTTGGAGGCGGTGGAGGTGGAGGAGGTGGAATTACCTTAGGCTTTTGAAATGTAGGAAACGGAATTTCTGGTTTTGGATACGAATATCCTTGTGGTTTTGGTGTTGGTGGTGGAGGAGGTGGTGGGGGTGGTCTTCTGGTAGTTGGTGGAGGTGGGGGTCTCCTAGTTGTTGATGGAGGAGGGGGTATCACCTTAGGTTTATTAAAAGTGGGAAACGGAATCGCCGGCTTAGGATAGGAATATCCTTGCGGTTTCGGCGGCGGCAACGGTGGTGGTGGTGCCGTCTGTCAGGTGAGACAGAAAATTGGATTAATGATTCTTGCATTACTATAACATGAAGCGGGCTGTGATATACACACAAAAAGCATAGAAAACTACTACTAGTACTACAACTACTTTTATTACTAGTATTCCTATTGAAAACAAAAGAGAGAAGAAACAAAGAAATATTGTTACTAATTCAAGAAGGTACCTTGACTACGACATTAGTCTCGATCGGTGGAAATGGTATGTCCGGTTTGGGATAGTAGTACTGTCTCTTCACCCTATCTACAGAAGAGGACTCATCCAGGGCCAGTGTGTTTAGCACTAAGGGTGCCAGGAAACCCAGGACAAATAGCAACTTCTAAAAAAAGAAAAACGATGAACAAGTATATTTAATATCTAATCTCATTTTTAGCAAATTGAAAGAAGTTGTACGTAACGTAACGTGAATAAAAATGAATGAATTTTGAAAACAATGAGACGCTCATAATAGATAAAAATTATTTAAATTTACATAATGATCCCATTGATTTTGCAAGAAAAAGTGGGCGAATGAGTCAATACCGATCCGGATATTGTCCTATATGGATTCTTGACAATAAAAATAGTTATAACAAGTTCCTATTCGATTGCCATTGATTCAAATAGTATTAAAACACATTCTTAGGTTATTCCTGCGTCACACCTGAACAAATTTCTCATCGATTCCTGACCTTAATTTTACATGTAAATTAGCTCCCGAATATTCATCTGTTTAGAGATGATATTAATACGTTGATTTCAAGATCAAAATTCAAGAATGCTGACATTTTACTAAATGTTTTTTTTTTTAGTTTTAATATTGATGTTCTCTCGTTTCATTAATTCAATTTAAATATAACGATATGCGTAACGAACATGATTTATTGTAATCGTTTTTCGGAAAGCAAAAGTTAATTAACTGAGTCAAATAATCACTAACAAGAATAACGTTTTAAAACTGCATTGATAAATAAATTAAATTGCAACATCACACATTTGCATTTACTGCACTATAATGCAAATAAATATAACTGTATTACTTTTATAAATATATTTTCATAGTTTGAATCACCGATGAAACAATTTTTGCATCATCGTTTCGCACCTGCTGAAAATTATAAGTTATCAATTAGACTTAAGCCTTTCTCCGCTCGTTTATAATCAATTATAAATATTTTTCTAAATTATATCACTTCAGGTTGCATCGACATTTGACCCATGCAAATTATATAACATAAGTAAATGGCAGTTTTGTAATTCTGCTCGCATCTCCGTTATTATTATACGCACATCTCGATCGAGGTCTGTTTAATATTCACCGCAATTTAAATATAAAACACATACAAATAAATTTTGATGTGTGCAATCCCTTCTGGTTTACGACGGCTTAATTAATAACGCAGTTTGTTACATTAATCGGCGTTTTTGTCCTGCTGAACGTTATTAGTAATAATTATAATAAATTTTACATTTATACGTGATGATTGCGACAGATCGATTCGGTTTAGCATAAAAAACTGGTTGGTTTAATCAAATTTGTTTTACCTTGTCTGCAAATGTCATATGTGGATTTTTGAATTGAAAATTTGTGTTATTGCGTAGCGTGTGAAATTTTTCTGTAACATCTTCTTTTCTGTCCGTGAAATGAACAAATTGAGAAATCTATTTTTGGAATTATCTATCGTATTGGGTTTCAATATTGTTACAATATTTTAAATTGGTTGCTGGAACGTCGACATGTTTTGTAACTAGTTTAGTAATTCATAATTAAAATTAATAGTTTTAAATTTATAAATAACATAACTTCTTTAATGCGCTAATTAATTATCAGATAAAAATGTATTATTAAATAAATATTTGTAAATATGTATATAATATCGTGTTGTATATTTTATTTTACTAATAGGATACTACTACAATTAAACAAAATCAAACAAACAACAAATTATAGTTACATTTTCAAAAGATGTGAACATCACAAATTATAAACATAAAAATTTGAATACACAATATCAATTATAGAATCACAATTTCTTTAATACATCAACTAATTGTAATAATTATTAATAAGATAAATTGTTTTATAAAGATTAAAATTATTTATTTTATTTTACTAACAGTGAACATAATTTCACAATAACACAAAAATTAAATTTATTAGGCAAAAATTGAATTTATTGGAAATTGTGAAATTATTTGTCATTTATTCTTAATCCAACAAGAAATATATTTTCAGGGAGTAATCAACTTATCAACAATATATTATTAAAAATAATTTTTACATAAAAATCAACAAAATAAATGTTAATTTACAGAAAGTTATGTTAAAATATTTTTTAATTTAAATTTTGATTCAAACAATAAAATATTACAAATAATTTTTGTTTATTTTAACTTCGCTAAAGAAACAACAGATATTTTCAACAAAATTGAAGTCAAATATTTTAAATTTGTTTTCAAAAAATAAAAAATTGAAAAAACAATGTTATTAATATAGCAACACAATTTCGTTAATACATAAACTAACTGTAACACATTAGTATTCTTAATTTACAAAATTTTATTTTACAAAATTAGATTACAAACAAATAAAGAAATTTTTTATTAAGATGATTTATCATGAAAAAAAAAACATTTTAATTCAGACAAAATTAGTATTTTCAGGAAATAATAACTTTCTCATAATTTATAAAATTATTTAAAACAACCGAATTATTTAAATATCTTCCAACAATGAAATATATATTGTTGAAATATTATTTTGTTTTTAACAAAATATTAAAAATTATTTTCATTATTATTAAAAGATGTTTTAAAAATAAATTTGATTTTGTCAGTTAAAAATTCGTATTCAGTGAGAGAGTTTCACTATCAAAAAATACTTAAAAATTTGAATAAACATTATTAATTATAAAATCACAATTTCTTTAATACATCAACTAACTGTAAAATTCATTATTAATAAGATTCACAATTATATAAAAACTATTTTACGAAAATTGAAATGATTAGAAATTTATTTATTGTGATTTATTATTAAAAAATATATGAATTTCCGTTCTATAAAAACTATTTCACAACACAAAAATTAAATTTAGTTTACAAAAACTAGATTTGTTACAATCAAACAAAGAAATTTATATTATTATGATTTATTATTTAAAAAAACATTTTAATTTTGACAAAATTTGTATTTTCAGGAAATAACAACTTATATATAAGTTATAATAATTTTTATTGAAATAATCCACATAAATTTTCCTTCGTAATAAAATATTTACTGCTGAAGTTTTAAATTTAATTTTGATTTTAAACATTTATTAATTTAAACTTCGATAATGAAAAAGATATTTAAAAAAAAATTGATTTTAATTTTTTTAGAAAGAAATAATTCTTAAAAAATAAAGAATAACATTTATTCATAGTTGTAAATAATTTCAATTGTATAAAAACTAAAAGGAAGGTTTGATAATTTTTTTAAAATGGAAAACCTCTATTTAATTAAATTGTGACTACATATTGAACACAATTTAAAAATCACTTTTAAAAAAGTGCCCGACACAAAAGGAAACAGCAGGATATATCATTTCCACAATAGAACAACCGCGATCACTGATATATCATCAATCGTCGTCCTTATCTCACTGGCATATCCTCCTGTTTCCCCCGTGAACGAAATGAAACCGGGCCACTTTTCACACACACCGTCTCAACATATCCTGCGCGGATCGTTTGGCGCGTGGCGTCCGCACAAGAGAAACGCACGTCCAAAATCGGGTTCGCGTTCGATTTTTGCTACCTACCATTGCTACAATGTCCTAATCTCCGACTGACACTAAAAACACTTTGTGACTGAGGCCTGACGCGATCCGGGGGCTTTTTATACGCGGTGCCTTCGAAGGTGATCCTGTTGGAGGGATCCACCTGTGCCACTCAATTAATTTTTTCTTATTTTGTGTTATATTTTTAGGATTTTTTATGGAAGTAATTTTTATAAATAGTTAAAGAATACTTTACTTTAAAATTGAGTTCGTGTGGGGTAAATGTATGTTACACCTACTTAAATTATTTAGTTTTGTTATTTTGAACATCGAATTAATTATTAAACATAGTTGTGCAATTAATAGTCAACAATTTAATAATAATCTAATAAAATCGATTACACATTTAAAAATCTAAATTAAGTAATTTGATTTATTTATATACATTATTTACGAACTAATTTATTAATTGAACTAATTTTTAGAAGATACCACTACAATATAAAATATAAACAATAAATTAAATTACTAACCAAATTGAACTCTAAATATTTGATTAACACTTTCTTTCTAATCTATCGTTGAAGTCTCCAAGTTAAATTCCTTATTACCATTATCTACTAAAAATATTCGTATTATTACAGTTTCAGACCTTAAATTTGATCTATTTTTAAAAATTTCTTACTATAATAACTGTTTACTATTTACTGATCAGTAATTTTAGAGTATTTATTTGTTTAATCAATTAAGGCAAAAATTAAAATTATGCAAATTATGTTGTTAACTTTAATTTATATTGTGGTGCATAGTTGAATAAAGTCGTAAAATGCTAAACAACTGTTCGGATGCAATTTATGCACATAAACAAACAACGAAATTTGAAATTAACAAGTTTTAATCATTAATCTTCCTATCTTTTCAGTTTACTTCTTATTTATCCATTCATATATATAATTTTCATTTTTTTATGATATAATATTAGTAGATACATATAATAATTTCGTTATGTCATCCGAATTTGTCAAGGTTTTGTCATCTCGAATATTATCGATCTCATCATCGAAGAATTGAAGCGCTTTTTTTCGTTTAAAGGTCACCTCGTGTTTCCTTGATTTCGATTTATTGCCTCAGTTTCATCTTTGTCTTGTTTGTGATTGTGTCTAAAATCTCTTTTTCAAATACATCTCATACAGGTAAATATATTAGGCAAATTTTCAATGAAACAATGTTGATAGGTGTTATTAACACGTCAATAAAAACCAGACGGTCATAAATGATTTATGGTTATTTATTTGATTATGGTCTGAAGATTTTTTTATAATGAAATTTATATTATAATTTTTGATGATATTTTTATTCGTTTTTGTGTTGCGAGAAATTTTAGGTAAATCACGCTTCAACAAAAAATGGTCAAAATTTACTTAAAATAAGGTTGAGGTCAAAATACGAGTATAATTTTATAAAGATAATTGTTTAAAATAATACATTGATATTATGATATTTTCTATTTATATTAACTCGGGTGCATAATTCGTCAATTGCGAAATTAAAAGAAAACTCATTGCTAAAGTTTTAAAAGAACAACACTTAACAAATAAACCACAAGATGTCGATGACAATAAACGAGCCATAGACTTGATAAACGCACTGGAAGAAAGACACTAAAAGATCCGTTTACCACATGTCTATAATAGAAAATCGACTGGGTCTAACATCAATACTAGATCCAATAGATACATTACCATGGCCGTCACAATCTTCAGACTTAAATTCCATAAAAATGTGTGGAAATATTTAAAAGAAAGGATTTTTAAGAAAAGGCCTAATAAACAAATATTGTAGGAAGATGTAAAGAGAGTTTGGTGCACTATATCAGTCGAGGAGAGTCAGACATTTTTGCCAAATAAATATGTAGTCAACTTTAAAAATAGAGGTCATTCAACGAAGTATTAATATTTATCAATTAATATTGACAGTAATTTTATAATTGAATATTATTTTCCGCACATTACATTATTCCCTTATTTTATTGTCCAAACCAATTGGCCGCATGAGAAATGTGACATTCGTAATAACGTTCCTTCAAACTCATTTTTTCGTTAATTTTTGATTTGATTGAAGAAGAATTCAATAATTGTATAAGTATATATTTATTTTATTATAAAGTTTAAAAATAATGTTTTAATTCAGTACCTGCGTTCTTATTATTTTACCCACAATGTTTAATAATATATAATTATGAAATGATTATATTAAAAATATGATAAACTGTATACCTTTTTTCCAACTAAATTATTAATATTTAGAGTATTAAAATTTTTGCTTTTTTCAAAATTTAATTATACAAAAAAATAAAATATTACAAAAAATTAAGAATTACGTCAAATGAAAATAATACCTATAGTTTAAATGTGCTTAAAAAATTGATAATCAATGGCAAAATTGCACTAATTTACATGAAAAAAAAAACTGCACATTTTTATTACAAAATTTTTACAGTTTAATAAAAAAATTTGTGAACCCATCTCAGTACCTTATACTGTTTTTGCGGAAGCTCAATGGAAAAAGACACACGATCTTGCGAGTCATTTAAAATTATTGTACATTTTTTCCCATAAACAAGAGAAAAACTGCCATATTATATGTACTAATGCACAAATACATTTCCTAAACTCTCTTCTAGGTTATATTCCTCATTAATTAGAAGCTGAAATGAGTTATTTGAATATATTCACCGGAATTTAATTACTGTGGTGATAAGGCTATTGGGAGGAGGACATGCCAGGTGATTATAAACAATAATTATTGACAGTTATTTTAAAAGCATATTCTTTGGGTCAAAATAAGATATTTTTACATAAACATGTGTTCTAAAATGTAAGTACCTTTTTCCAGCTACCTTTATTGAGTTGTGCTAGAACAATCAGTTATTCACACAAAGTATTTTTTCTTTAAAACATATATGAATCAAATTTTGGTCTCTTGCCCTTATATAAACTAACCGTGAAAAACCGAACTAACGTAACTTGTAGTTATAATTATTAAATCACTTTAAATACACTCGTATCATTTAATTTTTGAGCACTAGAAAATCCAAGATGATTGTTCCGAAAGTAGGATCTGATCAATTTAAATGTATGAATTGTTGGAGGTCGTCATTGGTCCTTTCTTTTTTTCACAAATTTTAACTGGTTACACCCACCTATATTTTTTTAAAACTAATACCCGACTTATTAAATAACCATCATTTAGGTAAATTTAGTTTATCCATATCGGAAGATTGATAGAGCATGTTAAATAGCTCTCCGGATTGCACCTCATAGAATTTTTTGATGAGCCTTGAGTCCACATCCTCCGTCAACACAACCTTCTATGCCAACAAGAATGGAGGTTTAATCTCATCGCCATTCTGATGTTAAAAGAGTTAAATTTCGACCAATAATACTCTCCCAAGTTCCTCAAAACTGAACTAATATTATTTTTCAAACAAGTGTCTAAAAAACGGAGACAAATGTTTAAAAAAAATGATCAATGTTATTCTCATAATTTCAAATAATGGATTTTTCTAATGCAAATTTGATCGGTTCTCTATACTTTTTGGTACAAACACTATTCCAAGATATTAATGTACCACGCAAATATAATTGATTATTGTTAATTTTTTCTGAAAATAAGAAATATACAGGTATAAACTATGAATGTATTTTTACATTAAAATGTTTTTCCTTTCTAATTGTCCTGAATGAAATGTCGATCAGAAGACGTTCCACTTCATCCAAGTCCTTGGATGGTTCTTTAATCAACTCTCAAGCATAATCCAGAGATGTTCGAGTCCGCAAGCCCAGTCAGACCATAGTACCAATTCTCACGGAAGCAAGGTAGTTGTAGACCACATGAGCAGTGTGTGTGCTCGAGCATTATTTAACACAAGTATGTCGGTATGTGCTGTTAACGAAATGGCTCTCCACGCCATAACTGCGCCTCCGCTAAATAAGGCAGTATTTAGTAAGTTATATTGGGCATTTGGCCGTCGAACCCATCTATCGCAAATGTACATGCAAGAACTAGACTCATCCGTAAAGTAAACTTGTTATCAATCAACTTCTACCGAAATGACGTGCTAACCGATGGGATTGTCATGGCATAATCTTCGTGGACTACCTCGAAAAAGAAAAAAACATCAACAGGGAGTATTACTGCGCATTATTGGAACGATTGAATTCCGAAATCGCTGCGAAACGGCCTCACATGAAGCGAAAAAAAAATTGTTTTTGCAAGACAATGCGCCGGCTTCCCCATCCATATTATTTTAGCTCCATCGGCCTATTATCTCTTCCCAAACCTCAAAAGATGATAAGATCAATAAAAAATTCAGTTCCCGGAGGAGTATTTTGCGGACCTTCCGGAAAATTATTTTTTTAATTTTCGGACAGGATTAAAAAGTTGAAAAATCGCTGGAAAAAGTGTATCAATCTGAAACGATGCCCTCGATGGCAATTATATTCAATAATAAAATCAAAAACTATCAAAAAAAAAATATATTTTTTCTATGCTAGCCTACGAACTTTTCAGCCCAACCGTTATTAACATTTTCTTCCTACTATATTATATGTGAAATTTATTAAAATCTTTGAGTTGTCATTATAGAACAACTAATAAAATAAAAATATATATTTTTTTTAATTCGAAAATTGTTTTTTTAAATAATATTATTTATTGGATTGAACAATAATATATTATAACATATTGTATCGTAAACATACGAGTCCTGTCTCAGTGAAGTTGGCACAACCAATGAAAACATGAAATTTGTGAATTTATATCATGATAAGCAAACATTTTTTTAATATGCTATTGTTCGTCTATCTACATGTTATTATTTTTTTAAATATTTTCATAAATATCATGAAGGGAAAAGTTCTGAACCATTCAAGAGTTGTGTGTTCGTCTCCAAAAAATTTGGAATAATTTTACTTCCGAAGAGTGCCAAATATTAGGTAGCACTATGATATAATTGATTTATTCCATTTTTTTTTAGAAAAATATTAACCTATTATTAATTAAATAAAAATCTTAAAGCATAAATTGTCAGAAGCTAATAATGGGTCAGACCCCTCTTTGATTAAGACACTCATTGACACATTTTCTTGTGATATCTCATCCCAGGCGAACTGAATCTGACATCTTAGTTCATTAAGTGGAAGGCGCTGTAAATTCTTTAAGCGTCGCCCTATCATATCCCACACATTTTCGATTGGGGAAAAGTCTGAAGATCTGAGTAGCCAAAGCAGTAAATTCACATGGGAGGCTTCTAGGAAGATTAATGTATTCCTGGCAATATGTGGAGGAGCATTATCTAGCTGAAAAATTAGTCCGAGATCTCTTCTTATGCAAGGAATAAAATAAAGCTCCATCCACATATCGCTGGGATGTCATATCGCCATTAATGAAAACTAAACCATGAGCAGTAACACCCCATACCATTAAACCCATAGTATTGTGAACTAAACTCTCCACAGCTAACGCACAACCATCGTGCATGCCCAAGCAAAAGCGCGATTCATCACTAAACACAATATAATTCCATTCCTCATCCCAATGTTGACGTTCCATACACCAGTCTCTACGTTAGCTCCTATGGTTTGCTGAAAGACAGATCAAATTACAATTGGTCTACCTTCATCGGCAAAAAATTCATGAGCAATTACCCCCGTTGAACTCATCCTGTCCCTTAGAGAAAATTATTTAAGATGGTAGTTTTGTGACTCTGTGGTAGCTCTGGGTCTTTCGGAACCTCTTTATCTACCTCTTCTATCCTCTTCACACCATGACTGTCAACATCGTATCACAATAATCACATTTCTGTTCAAACGCCACTCTATCAAACTCGCTTTATTGGCTAAAATCATTTCTTCTTCGTACTCTAGGCATTAAATTAGTGAATAAAACAAATTGTGACAAATACTGAATACACACTTGTTTGAGATACCTTAAAGAAAAAAAAACAAGAAACCAATATTAACAATATTAGGGATTTCTTAACATTTTTCTTTTTTTGTTAAGTAAGTAGAACTAAGTAGAAATATAATTAATCACAAAGCAAATAAATGTTAATTATTTACTAAGCACAAAAGCAAATAAATGTTTCCTATAGAATCGAAAACTTTACTGATTTTAGTAAATTTTCCTATAATATGCTAAATTTCAAAAAAACTATTTTTATTAGAATAATTTTTTTCGAATATATATTTGGATTACTAGAAAACATTACAAGCTTTTACATTGAAACAACTTAATGGTGTAACAATAAATTAAAGAGAAAAACAAACACAAAATTCCTTGCGATTATTAGTCATTGTTATAATTCGAATATTAAACCGATGTTCAGAAATCAGATTAAAAAAATTGTCACTGTTACAAAACTAAATTTCCAAATATGAATTTCGCAATTTCACACATTGTTATTTGAACAAAACTTTAGCCGGTGGTTAAAATCATCCTCGAAATTTTCGTCTGACCTCCACAACTAGTCTGAAATGGGAATTCAAACATGATTAATTAATTATCAATATATTTATATAACACGTACTTGTATAATAATTAAGTATTTACAAGTGTGTGCGATAAAATAGGATTACGAAACGTGGTAACAACTTTCGTTAGGGAAAAGGAGGAATACGCTAATCTTACGCATTACCACCGTTCCTTCTATGGATTTGTGTTAAAACGAGTGTGGGCAAGATTTTTTGAATTTTGGAGCATTTTCACCTACTAGAAAAGAATCCTTGACTTGGATCGTTGCGTTGGGCAACGTGACATTTTCTAATCTCCATAACGAACGCACAATTATTCAAAACTATTAATAATAATACGTTCTGGCCGTGAAAACACATTTCGTAGTGATATTGATGATATGAAGACGCGTCTGCGTTTATCCTTGCACCATTAAAACGTTCTGATTGATTAATTTCCGAACTGGTTGACATTATTAAAAGCGATGCACATTAACGTTTTTTCTTCATGTCTTACAAAAACAAAAAAGCCGTCCGTTTATAACTTAATGAGGGAATGTTTCGTCCAATAATTTACCGGATTCCACACAAGTTATATAATTTTGTGACATTAATCTGTATTAAAATCAAAAACGGACGCGAAAAAATGTTCGTATTACCAAAACTGGATTTGATCAAACGAGTTTTTTATTTGGTATCATCACTTTTTTTGCGGACGGTAAAAGTGAAACGGCGAGCGCGAAACCAAAAGTGTTGTGTACCGTTTTTAATTGATAAATCGGTTTACTGACATACCAATGAGATGATTTCAATGTTTACCTTGTAAGATAATTTACTTCGGTACTGATTTTAATGTGAGACATTTAAATAATTCAATTGACATATTGAATATTAAAGAAGGATGTGAGACTATGAGATGAATTCTTTCTTTGAAAGACTATTTGGGAATTACCTAAGCGAATAATAATTAATTTATTGAATAATTATTGTGTAATTAATCCCGTTTCTTTTTAGGAGTCTTAAATTAAAAACTATGAAAGACGTTATGAAATTTTATCTAGCTTCACATTTTTATAACAATAACAACATTATTATAATAGAATAACAAAAAAAGGACATTCAAAAATATATTTTCAATAATTTTAATTTTACTAGTTTCCTGATATCGTCATTAACAACAATTATATTATATATTTTTTGTTTTGAATTTTGTATTCTTGTTTTGAAAATATTTTAATTAATTAAAAGTCTTCATAGATATAATGTTGCTGTCACTAAAAACATTTTTCAATTACTATGGAATAAATTACGAATTTAAAAATAGATTTTATAACGACTCTTATTGATTCTTGTTAGAACTGATGATCATGTCAAAATATTAAGGTGTAAAACAGTGATTCGGGCATATGTAAATGGTTCATCTAATAAGAATCATCCTTGACATTTTCGTTCCGGTCATCGAATTAGAATTCGGAATTTTTCATCGTAGATATAAATCGAGTAGATTAAAGAAAATCCTATTTAAATCTTTAAAATTGATATAGTAAAACGGAAGAATATTAATATAAATATTCCAATTATTGGTCACCAAAAGTTCTCAAGAAAATAGTTCTTAAAATTAATAAAACACATTAATTCACAGACTATTAATAATAAAAACTCAAAAGGTCATTTACTCACAGTTCAAATCCGGGTCTTCGTTCTAAAACGCGACAATCGTGAAAAATTCAAAGTGGAATGTTGTTAATAATTAATTTGCATAATGGCAAGTTTATCAGATTGTTTCGGTTGTTTTACGACAAATTTAACTCGATGATTTGTTGATATCTTTAAGGTTTATAATTTTTAATAATTTCAAATTTCCACTCTCTCTTTATTATTGTATGCAACCAATTTTACAATACAAAATATTTATTGCATAAATATACCGACCCAAGGAATCAACGTAGTATTTGAAATAAAAAATCTTGGCAAATGAAATAGCAAACTGTTTTATTAATTTTGAAAAAAGTGTATAATTAATTAATGTTCGTATTTCGTCAATATGTAACACCAGTCTAGAAATTTAACTTGATATGAGTGTGCTCAAGCTGTTTTTTGGTGAAAAAATTTTAGAATTACCACAGCATAACCGAAATATTTGGTGTATACATATAATTACAACGGTACTAGGAGGCTGGTGATCTAACCACAAGACGTCAGACTCCTACCCAAGATCGTTTTTTAGGACTTTCGTCTTTAAATACGACGTTTCAGAATGTTAATATCACAGTTAAAAAACGTAAAAGTGGTTCGAATAAGTACTGAATGAATTCAACAAATCTTAGGGGAGGTAATTTACAAACCAGTGTTCCTGCTCGTGGCTCGATATTAACCGAAAATCATCACAGAGCCCGGCCTTTTGCTAGAGAGCACTTAAGTTAAGTAGAAACGAATTGGAAACTAGTTCTCTTTATGGATGAGGGGAAGGCATTTTGCTAAACGCACATATCGACTTAATTATGTTAAATAGTAGTAATCTTAATGCTAAGCGTTAAATTTTGGACTTTCTGAAATAATATGTCGTGCCATATGATCTTTATATTGACCTAATTTTTTTACTAATGCAAGATAATGCTGCATGAGCACGCTGTTCATATGGTCCAAACTTATCTTACTTTCGTTGAAATGGGTATTCTGGACAGGTCAGCCCACAGTCCAGATCTTAATCACATCGGGCATACCTGGGACACGATTGGGAGATTATTAAAAGACTATCCAAACCGTCCCAAGAATTTGGAAGAGTCCCCTTGCCGAAATTTTTAATAATTTGCTAAATTTCAAAAAAACTATTTTTATTAGTTAGTCCAACTGGGACAGGGCTCGTATATTGAATAGTTTTTTTCTATATATATATTTGGATTACTAGAAAACATTTCATGATTCTACATTAAAATAACTTAATCGTTTACAATATGCTTGTGTAACAATAAATTAAAGAAAAAAAAACAAACACAAAATTTGGATCAAAAGGAACGCTAATTTTAAGTATGCTCAGATAAAAAGTGAAGCTGTAATAGAATTCACTAAGCTATATGAAAATCTAGTTTTATTAATTTTTCCATTTTTCTTTTTTTTAACTAAATTATTTGTATGTTTTCTTCAAGATAATTCGAAATTAAACAGTATGTCCTTTATATTTCTCATTTTAAGAAAAAAATTAAAAATGATCAATTATTATTGCTGTAGTGCGTAAATTTCTTGAAGCAGTGTATATGCAACTCGAAATACACTTTTACGCTATCTTAATTTAATTACCAATAATTTAAATTAATTTGTTGTAGAGTGAATAAATTATGATAATAAATAGAGCAATATATTCTGTAAGATATATTAAAATTTATGTAAAATATTTTAATTGATGTTTAAATGTCAGGAATTAATTGAATTGTTTATGCGTTGATGATATTTCACATTAGAACTAATGGAAAACTATTAACGTTTAAGTGTATTGTTATTTAAATATTATTTATTATTAAACTTTTTTAATTAATAATAAATTATTTAATTAAATAGTTAATATTTAAACTTAAAAGTTTGTGTAATATCTAATTACATTTCACGTCACGATCTCCTTTTCAATTTTCTTGTCATAATAAATGCCCTAACAATTATTTTAAATTAATAAATGTTTTATTATCTGTAAATATTATTTTATGTTAAATTAATTAATTAATAATCCACTTTAATGTAAAATTAATTTTACCTATATATTTGTAAACAAATTTTTAACTAAAAAATTGTATTGTTCATTATTGTTTTTAATATAAATATTTAATACTATAATTTTAGCACAAAAATGCACAAACAAAAAAAAACGCAACGTAATTTTCTAAAATTTTATTAAACAAAAAGGCATAAATATCTTTATTTTCCCTCCTCGAACCGCACCTGCGGCTTGTCATAGAAATAGGGGGTGGTCGTCCTGGGTGTGGTGGTCGTATATTTATATGTGACCGTAGTGTAATTGTAGTACCTGGTGCTAACTTCCATGTACTTCCTCGGTGGCGGCATGTCCGGTCTTCTGGGCGGCGTCATAGGCCTGAACGTCGACGTGGGTTCGGCCGGCGGCAAATATGTTAAACCGTTCGTCGAGGTCCTCGGTCTTCTTGTCGTAATGTGATTGACCGGGGGAAGATATTCGAAGCGCCGTTTGCTCCTTAGCACGGACGGTGCTATTTCGACTTCCACATCTTCGGAGTCGAGTTTCACTTTGGCCGGTAAAGCGATCACCGCGGTGATGATTAGAAGGACCACAGCAACGTATTTCTGGTAAAAGAATGTGTTGGTTTTAATGGAATGACTGGAGGCGAAGTGGTAAAAGGGACGATCAAGGTGTTGTATGGTTAATTCTAGCTTACTGACTATAAATATTGGAGAAACGTGATGTACATCGGTTGTGAATGACAGAAATGCTCACTGGTAAATGTTAATACCTTGAACACAATTAAATGGAATCGTTCAAATGTTAACTAACATAAATAACACCTAATTTAATTGAACAAACAAACATCTTTAATATCTTTATCCTCTATGAAAACAAACATTTGCATTTAAATGTTGTTAAGAAACTTCTTTCTTCCTTCTCAATTATTTATTGAAAATCATTGATAAATTAATAGCAACTATTTATAATTATATCTCATGGTAAATTATAATAATGTTAGTCCTTTATCCGTACATGATGTAGAAGTAAATTTTAAAATCTAATTAATATATTATAAACAAGTTATTATTAATTTTAAAGAACAACTATAATTAAAGCTTATGAATTCGTTACTAGATATTATTTTCGTAAACGTCCAATGAACAATTTAAATTCACCAATAAATTTACCTGTCAGTTAATTAAATAATTATTATGACGCAAAGGATTCATAATTATGTTCACAACTGATAAAGTTTAGTGAACGACCTTCTGTTAAAATCATGTTTTGAATTAAAATAATACATCGCTCAATTTTTATTTATATTTTAGGCAAAGGCGTCAATCAATGTCACGTTTTTAAACCTTGATTGTTTTGAATAAAACTTACCTTTTAAATTACATAGTTAATTAGTGACTTTTATCGTATTAGTTTTTTTTACTAAAACAAGTTATTCAAAAATTTATTTGAATGAAATAATACATGACTAACTGTTTTTGAAGTTTTTAATTATCAAAATTTACTTTAAATGCATAAGAAAAAACTGGTTTGTTAACTGATGAATTCTAAAAATTTTAAATTATTTATGGGATTATTATTGTACTAGTGGTACCAAAATATTTGTCAGCTTAATTTGCATAAAGAAAAATGTTAAATTTAAGATGCAAAATTTTATTCGATAATTTTAATTGTAATCAACTGTAATTAACTCATACTCAATTAATAATTACTTTTAAGTAATATGTAATATCGCCAATATAGATTTAACTATAAACTTTTACAATTTACATAATATATTACATTGTTGTGTATTAGAAAGCAAGTTAAGTTATCGTAAAATTTAGAGATTAATTTGAACAAACTAAAAAATAGTGAATAATTTTAAGATTTTAAATAAATATAAATTTTATTTATTATTATTATTAATAATTTATAAATTAAGATTATTAATAATTAGATAAATTTTATACATAATTTTGAATTATTAATCAAAATGTATGTATAGAAAAATCTGGAAAAAATTAGATTAATTTGTGTAAATTAAAAAAAACCCAAAATTAATAAAAAATTTATTGATAATGTTATTATAAAATTTAGAGATTAATTTGAATAAACTAAAAAATAGTGAATAATTTTAAGATTTTAAATAAGTATAAATTTTATTTATTATTATTTTAAATAATTATTAATAATTAGATATATTTTATATATAATTTTGAATTATTAATCAAAAAGTATGTATAGAAAAATCTGAAAAAAATTACATATTAATTTGTACAAATTAAAAAATGAATAATTTCAATATTAATAAAAAATTTATTGATAATAATGTCAATATTATTATTATTAACTAGACATATTTTATATATAGTAGTTAAATTTTGAATTAAAAACTTTAATTTTTAAATGTAATAAAATTCTATACATTGGAAATTTTGCTAAATAAAATTAGAGATGAAAATATATAAAAATACATCTGAAATAAGGAAAATTAATTTTTCCTAAAGAATTATCACCACATCTTGAACATTAGCATCCAAACACAACACCATCACAAAACCCACAAGCATGTAGAAAAATAATTAGTAAAACGAAATGTCACGACGCGTTTCGCAAAAACAGCAAATAAAATGATAGCCGGAGGCTAAGTATGATGCACCCGCTTACTAACCATCTTCGGCTTCGCTCTCGGATCACAACAATGCGGGAATGTGATTAAACGACACCGTATTTATTAACTCCACCTCCCACAACTTTGTTCCTTCATTACGACAATCCCCAAAAAAAAGTTCACACGAACCGTTACAATTGCCGTTAATTTTATTCATTTTTTGTTAATTTCAAATTTATTTCGTGTCACATAGAATCGTTTTGTTTTGGGAAAACCCAAAAGTTATTTGCAACTAAATTGATATTATACAGTGTGGCTCATTTAAGATTAAAACACCCCTGGCAATAACATATTCGTGTCATAAAAATTGTGTTCTGTATCATGTCAAAAATTGAGAACAAAAGGCGATTAGGGTATTTTTATAACAAAAGTAAGTTTACCGTTTCATTATTTTATATTTTATAAAAACAATATTATTATTATTATTTATTTTTATTATGAAAAATTATATGAGTGATACACTGTGATACGTTTTTTGTAGCATAGGGTTTTTTATTTCATATCTGTTGAGATAATATTCATCAAAATCGAATTATAAATAAAATTACGGGGGCGTCCTTATTTCAAAAAGGCCAAATTATCGATTAAGGAGCATAACAAAATTGAATAATTATTTAAGAAAAAGTAAGAAGTGAACAAGAATATACTACTCGTATGTTATATCATTGTGATATGATTTTTATGGCATAAAATTTCTTATTACCTATGTGTTGAGATATTATTCATTAAAATCATTATAAATAAAAATACGGGGGTGTTTTCATCTCTATCGATTAAGTAAAATAACAAAATTGAATCATTATTTAGGAAATATAGCAAGTTGTATTGAGTTAATTAATTCATCTGTGCGTATATGTCAAAATATAGATTTAATTTAATTGTTATCTTGGATGTGTTATTAATGGACTGAAATTTAAATACCAGATAGTTCTCACGCTTCGTGTTTTAGTTGCATTTTTAATAAAAATGGCAATAAAATTTTTCGAGGTTAATAGTGTGATTTTATTGTTTCTAATATTAAATTTTACACTAGTTTAAATCACGTATTTTATATAAAAAATTATTAATGATCGATTAAAATTCTAATTCATTGTTTTTATACTTTCAATGTTCATGCATATTCAAAAAAAATGTTTTTCTTGACATTGCAATAAGTACTTTTCGATAAAATAAGATAAAGATTAGTCATTTTCTTATTTAATATTATATTAAAGTGGTGTTCATCAATTAAACGTATGTTAGTTATCTTCTTCAACAAATTACATATTGATTCTACGAAGGACAATACATGTAAAAATGGTGTCAATGTTATGATTTCAAAATATGACAATATTTATGTAAAGCAACCTTATCCATGAATTTATCGACATTTAAACGCATTTTAAAATTTGCACTGTCGAAATGTAAATAAGACGAAAAGTGTTTGTTACATGATTCGCATCAACACTTGACACTGGTTTCGCAACGAATTTTAAAACAAATGGACTTAGAGAATTGTAATTAAACGTGTATTACTCATTATCGTATTTTGCGTCAGTTGCTTTTACGACCGCAAGATTTCTCTATCAGTCCAGAATCGATAATTCCTCCCGCAAAGTCATAAAAGTCCCACCTATATTAACTATTTATAATATTTATAACGCAAACAGTTTTATAATTCATACTTTTTATTGAGCACTGAAATAAATATGATAATTAACCACGTTTTATTAATTGCAAGTAAAATGATAAATGAATTCGTGCCAATCCAGAGTGGTATTTAAAGGTCAATAACAATCAAAACTAAATTACTGCATTACGATTTTACAAGTGAAAAAACAATGAACAATCTGTTTTTTATCACATCCAATAAATGATTTATGAATAGGAAGGTTTTTTTTCAATGCTTATTAATTACAGATTTCATATTTCGGTGGCGGTCTACAATGATGCAATCCGAGAAAAAACAATAATAATAAATATTTATTCAATCGATTAAATTTACATAGATTTACGAATTACACCTGTACGGCGACAAGGTAGGTTACAGACCTTTTCAATTTGTATGGAATACATTAACGTTTCGGGCATAGGAAAAATGACTCATTAGAACAAAAATAAAACTAAACAATTTTATTGGATGTTTCTTAGGCACAATTTCTTTACGATAATAAAATGTTTTCAGGTGCGGCGTGTACATAAAACTAGTCAATTTACTCCAAGGTAAATAATTATTCAATTGGCATCATATGTACCTCTGGTTATAGGCAATATATAATATCTAAATTATTAGAAAAGAGTGTCTGAGACGATTAAAACGGATTATGGTTAATTTATAGTATTTATGACTAAGTCATGATTTACTGCTTTTTAGTATTTTGGAATGTGGACAATGTGCAAAAAAAAACATTTAAAACATAATAATTTACATATATATTGTCAAATATATGTAGGTAGGTATATTTAATAAATTACTATAAAAATTATTCACATTCAAACTATTTCGTTAAATTGTATTATTAAAGAATTCCTATATGGTTAGAAACTTAAAAAATAAACAATTATATCGTTTTAAAAATATATTTATATGATCAAAACTTCGTTTAACTCACAAAAAACTCTCTATTTTGACAATTTCAAATATCATTACTATTAATATTATTAAGCAAAAGGAAAACTGTTTTACTCACAATCTAATCACATACTAATCATATTTAAGATTAATAACATACAATATAATTTTTTTCAAAAAAGAAAAAAAAATTTTTTATTTTCTATATTGCAATGTCTAAGAAAAATATTTTTACCGCTTCTACTTAATTATTTACAACAGAGATAAATAGTTTTTTCTCATTTTAATTAAAGTGAATAAAGGACGCCATTAAAATCACAATTAATTAAACACCATTATGACATCAAAATAAAAATAAAAAAATATAATGTTTTCTTTTACATTTTTTATTCTTGTATAACTTAAAAATAAATATTATATAAAGTATAAGATAAATAACCAGATTATATTCTATAGATTATAATCTATATTATTATTAAAAATTTTGCAATTCGCAATCTTCTATAATTAACATAGAATATTTGTTAACAACATGTTAATGTTAATGTGCATCAATAATTATAATCTGATGCATCTGTAAATTAGCAAATATATGCAAATACTTAAATCAAACATAAATTTCAGTATGCCGAATTCAAACATAAATAAATTTTGCGCAGATACAGGATGTTATAGATTCTCTCTGGTAACAAAACCTTGACATTTCCCGGCAAAGAATTCGCAACGTTCACATTCCCCATTCAACTTAAGCATCATCCACCGGATACAATCCGTAAGCTCTTGCGTGGTATAACATGTACTCCAAAAAGTACATCTGCACAGGAGTGACGTAATGCAACGCCACTGGATAATCAGATAGACTCTCTAAACCCTATGTGGAAAATATTGTAGAAATTAATTGACTGATTGAATTTAATATTACTTGTTGTCGATAGTAGAACTGGTACTGACTGTACCACCCGGAGCCAGCGGACATACTCATTATCTCCTCCATGTACAAGCCGAAAAACCTTATCCTTCCTTGTTTATCTCTAGAATCACCCGCTTTTACACCAGATGCCTCTAAACATCTTCCTACTTCCACATCCTCATTACCCAAAACTTCATTCTTCTTACAATGTACCGGTTTCATCTCCAAACCCACCTGAGCAATATTTAATAAAATTTATTCAACTAATTATAGTAAATATACCTCAACAAATCTTTTTAAAGCTTCGCGACTCATCACATAACCAGCACCTCCACTCATATAACCTTGTTTAACAAATGACTTGTATTTACAGCCAAAATAAATAGCATCAGTTGGGTCTTTATCTCTGAGCAAATAACGCAAATTCTCCATAATTACATAAGTATCATCGTCTGCCTTCATGAACCAGTCGTATTCCGTCAAATAATTATCATACAAGTATTTCAGAGCCTCCCTGCTTTTACCCCACAAGTTTTCACGTCCTTCGGGCGTTTTCAAGCCCACAACAGGAACGACTACAATCAGATTAAAATAAAATGCTTGTTGGAGGAATGTGCAGTTGTTACAATTGTTAAAAAAGGCCACTTTGTCGCACCGTTTGGCCCAAGTACTGTTGATCACCTCCTCTTTGACAGATTTAAGTACGACAGCACAAACGATTCGAATTTGCTTACGCAAACTGTCGGCTACGGAAGAGTTATAACATTTGCTTTGCAGTTTTTCCAAATTGTGTAAACGTGGTAAGATTTGAGGTGTGTGAATTACATTACTGACGCGTTCAGGAATACCAGGCCTGTATTGATAGTAGAACACACAACTACCAATCAACAGACCTAAAGCCAAGTACCAAAATGGTCTTGAAGACAACCTGGAAACAAACTTGTTAATTAACATTAACATAATTAATTTTTCTTAAAGGAATTGTTTCCAGGTTGGCACCATAACTGCACATTCAATTAATTTACTGATACCTTCTGGTGTAAAATGCTCTGTAATATTTTTGGCCCATTGATCCGAACCCATAAACACCAACTTGTGACAACGTTTGCCCCATGTGTTCTTCACGTTCATCCCTCTATATTGCATACTATGAGGGGCGGTTAAAACCCAACAAAGTACTCTGATTTTGTGGTTCAGTTCTTCAGCTTTTGTTGTGTTGTAGGATTTACTATAGTACTCTTCCCCGTTGCGGATGTTGGAGAGGTGGTAGAGATAAGAAAATCGGCTTTGGTACTTGGGTCGGACTAAAACCGGAACGATTTTCGAGCTTATATAGTTTCCGATATAGTAGCCGCATATTATACAAACCAAGAAAGTTTTGTGATAGGCCAACCTGGAAATTTCTACTATTTACTTACACTTTTAGTAATAATTTGTCCTGGTACCTTCTGTACACGATTAAAAGGGTTTTTCTGAGTCTAGTTCTTGTTGTTTTGAACATTTTCTGACAATTTTGAAATGACAGTACTGTCAATGAGTCGGTTAATTTTATAAAAATAATACTAATAATATTTTAATAATTTAATATTTTCAGTCTTAGAACTAAAATAGTTCATAATATGTATCATCCAAGAGTACAAATATATAAAGATTAAACCATTGAACATTATATTATTTGTTTCTTTTTCTCTTTTACTCTTTGGTAGTAGATTAAAGTTTTATACATATCACTTAATTTTCATCATAATTTTCGTCACGCGGTGTTGCTCGCCTTCTTTCTTTCGTTGGGTTTGCTAATAGAATCTATACCATACGGTCTAAGATGGTAAACGAGATAATCTAAAACATACATCTGGCTAGGCTTGATGTAGTGAAAACTAATCGCATAATCTGAACAACAACTTATCCCCTAAAAATATTTAAAATAAAATCACAAGAGTAATCCTATAAAATGCTACTCACAGTGGGCTGTTCATAGAAAATAAACTTCCAATACCAAAATGCATCATCGCGTTTATGTGTGAGATGATGTTCTGGATTGAAGGCAAAAAATCTATAGCTGCCATCTTCATCTCTTGTATCTTCTGCATAGATACCTACATTTGTTAAACACTTGGCTAATTCCACATCTTCTGATCCGCTGTTTGAACTCTTGCACTTCTTTCCATTTGGTAACGCTTCCTTAATTTAAAATCATTAGAAAAAGTGTATCAGATAATCATTTCTAAACATACTTCAACAAATTTTTGGACCGATTTTTTGCTAAGTACATAGCCAGCTCCCCCGCTCATATAACCATGTTCAACATAAGGTTTAAATCTAAGCCCGAAATAGTGACCTTCGTCGGGATTATAAGGTTCAAGCAGGCGTCTCAAATTTTCCACGATCACGTATGTATCGTCGTCGGCCTTCATAAACCAATCGTATTTATCCAAATAATTATCATAGAGAAATTTAAAAGCCTCCTTAGTTTTGGCCCAAAGGTTCTCCCTTCCTTCACCCACTGGAAGCCCGACCGCCGGCAAATTGTTATCTGAAACCACCAAATTAGCAAAACCATACGAAAATGTACGATTTAATTTACCTTCTTTTGAACTCATGAATAGTAACATGTTGCACCGTTTTCCCCACGTTGCCTTCACATGTTTCGCCTTCGACTCATGATTTTTCGGGCCTGTCATCACCCAGCACAACACTTTCACTTTTTTTTCCAGCTCTTTGGCGATGGTGTTATCAATTTCGTCGTGATGCTCGCGGATGACATTCATATTCGTTTCCAGTTCGTTCTCGTCCTCCATGTCCAGATGTGAATGGGGGTCGGATACAGAGTGCCTCGATCTTGGTACTAGAATCATGTAGGCGACGAGAAAACCAATCATGAGACCAGTAAAGAGGACTGCGGCAGCATGTGGAGTTCCTCTCAGATAACTGCAAATTATTAATTAAATGCTACAAAATTATTACAAAAATAATAAGTTACTTACACCATTCTTTATCTGTGTTCACAAAACTGGATCATGATTTTAAATGAGCCCAATCTGTTATCAGTAATTAAATAAGATTATGGTGATAATAATAACTGGCTGCATTTATTGTTTTCCATGTTGTTTTTCATACCATTTTTATGAACGAACGATAAAAAATACGTGATTCTATGAAATTATGAAAGGCCTTGACTAGAGTGCTTTTTCCAAAACAATTGGAGACAATTTTGCACACGCGTTATCACCTTTTTACAGTTGTTTTAACTGATGTTTTGTTTAAAAATTAAACAAAAAATTAAATTTTGTAGAAACAATATATATATATATGTATATATATATATATATATATATATATACAATAGTGATCATTATTATACAAACTATTTAAAATGTTAAATATTGTGAATATTTTTGAACTTTTAAAATAAAATTAATTTACTAAAATTGTTTGACATGCCTATACTTCTCCAAGTTTGTTAAATTGTTGTGAAGAGTTCGTTTAAACTGAGCAAATCGAAATCGGGCATTCACATTCTTAATAGAAAGCAGGGTTTTCTTTACATGTATCTGGCTAAATAAACCCTTATCCACTAACCTTCTTCTCCCAGTTATTAAATTAAATTTTGGCAAGTTCCATCAATTTGCTTTCAAGTCTTTTGAATTCGCAATTATAATATTTCTCGTAACTACCACATGCCCAATTTCTTTATTTTTTATCAATGGAGGAAACGAATGACTTATTTACCTATCGACCTTAGCAACGTCTACTTGTTTCAATCGGTCTTGGGAAGGTTAAATTAAAATTTTTCTTACAGCGTTTGACTACAACCTATTATTAAATAATTATACTAAGCAAAAGATCGCTGGTCAGTAACTGACTGAATCGATACGGAGTATTGAAATTTTACAACGTAATTATGTGTAACCATTAATTACTGTTTCCAGCATCGAGTATATACTGATAATTTATATCCCAATATCCGATATTCGTTTATTACACAATTCTACTGATATTACTGAGATTTGATGTATTCGTATGTCAATATTCGATAATCAAAGTAGATAATGGTTTATGATTAGATAATTGAATATTTAATAATCTTACTGTGAATAAATCCATAGCCAAAAGACCTTATACGGAGTGAACAGATCGAATACCAGTTGGTCAACCTCCATCAACAAAAAATAATCTAAGGCAACAGTCTGTGGCTCTGTGATAGCCTTGAGTCTTCCGGAACCTCTTGCTTTACCTCTTCTGCCCTCTTCACTCCATGACTGTTAACATCGTATTACAATACTAGCATTTCTGTTCGAAACGAAATTTCTGCTTTATCCAGACCCACTAATCTATATTTATTAAACTCACTTCAACGTTTGGTATAAATGACCAAAATTGTGACAAAAAGTAAGTACACGCTTATTTGAGATACCTTAAAGATGTGAAGAAAAAAGAACAAAAAAACGACAATACGTTTTCCGATTTACTTCAAATTTTAATGATTTCTTATTTCAATAGGCTGTATACCAAATTTTATGAAAATATCTGAATGTGTTGCGGATGTTGCGTTTTTTTTACAGTTAGTATATTAAATAAAATTGTAACCGGTAATATTTAAAAAGTAATAGCAAAAAAAAAAACAAATGTCTATAAAACAAATATAACCATTTAAACACACACACATATAACAATTAAGTATATCAAATTAGATACGAATTGCCATTTAAAAATATCATTTTTCTACATTTAAACATCCTATTTTAGATGCAAAACAACTAAAAATGTTAAAAGATTATTGAACCTTTATGGTCAATGCAGATGAAAGTGTGCCTTACTTTACTCGGGATTCAAATAATGAATACTACTACAAAGTAAAAAGTTGCTATCATTTTGCCAACGAAAACTAAAAAGCGTTTTAAAAAGAATAAAATTAAATTGACCAGCTAGATAATGGACATACCATAACAACAATAAACAATATATAGACATTAATGCAACTCATATTTTAAACACATTTTAATAAGTTGCTATAATAATGGACACCACTCAGTGGTAATATTAATTAATATTAAATAACTCATCACAAATTGAATAACTCACTTCGTAACCATTTCAAACTTATAATCTTCTCATGATTAAAACTGCTGTTTGTTACACTTTTTAAAAACCACAATCGTTTTATTAGTAGTTTGGCATAAATGCATCTATGGAATTAGAAAAAGCCTTGGCTTGATATTTTACTAAACTAATTAAAACAAATTTGCTTACACCTTATCACCTTTTTATATGTTTTAACGGATACTTTTTTGATTAAATTAAAATAATTAAAATTAGTAATAAATGTTGTAGAAACAACATTACATAAATAAATAAACAAATAAATAAATAAATAAACTAAATAAATAAATAAATAAAATATTATTTAAATAATATGTATGAATTAAAATTTGAATAACTCACTTGTTAAGCATTTCAAACTTATAATGGTGATTAAAACAGCCATTCGTTACACTTTATAAAACACAACCGTTTTTATCGGTAGTTTGGCATAAATGAGTCTATGAATGTGACGAACTGATATAAATATTATCAAAGTTATTTCCTGTAACTTACTTAGGGTAAAATATATACGAAACAATAAATAGGTTTATATCGGTTTATTAAAAATCAGTATTTGTAAATTAATAAATTATACTATAAAATTATTGGTAAACATAATACACACTTTGAGATCTTCTCTTGTCACCGGAAGCGCTTATGGTACCACTTTTATTTGCGATAGAAGTAATGGCACAAAACCCGTTTGGTTTTTGGAATTCAATTGCGTGGCCCACTTTCCTCAAATTCGCCACCAATTTGGTCTCCTAAAACAAAAATAGTCAAGAACCAAATGACGTACACATTTCAAAATTACCTTTTCGTAGTCGTATTCCATTTGCACAGTCATCGGAAACAATTGATGATGGAGAAGGTGATCGTCAATCGCCTCCTCTAATTCCATTCCGAACCACAGATGTTTCAGGATTACCTGTGCAACAGCGGTGGTGATTTTAGTACCGCCCGCAGCTCCAGCAATCAATCTGACGCCACCGTCCTTACCCACAATCACGGTAGGACACATGGAGGACAAAGGCCGACGTCCAGGTTTAATTAAATTTGCTTCCGATGGGGGTATTCCGTAACTACTATTGATTAGGGGAGATGCGAAGTCGTCCATTTGATCGTTGAGTATGATGCCGGTTGATGGTGACATAATTCCCGAGCCGAAACTACAACAACAAATTATTAAACAACAGCTAAGGTTTATTTAATATGTTTACATAAGGTTGATGGTGGTGGTGACGGCCACGGCGTCGCCGTTGGGCGCCAGAACAGATATATGAGCAGTACCGTGGTCTTCTGTTAGTGTGGTATCAGCCCCATAGTACGTGGGATCTTGACTGGTATTTGTGATTGATATTTTGTCTCTGATTTCCATCACGTGATCAGCGGATAGCATTTGATCTACAACCTGTCGCAAAACCTTATATAATTGAATATGACTTAATAGTTTCTAAATCTTACGTGGTTTATAGATTCGGAATCACCCAATTTGGTACGTTTACCGTAAGCAAACTTGAAACTTTCAATAACCTTTTGCCAGTTTTCCCAAGAATGTATATCTTTGGTTAAGTAGTTGCTTAACAACTTCATGATGAAAGTCAACACGATTCCGGAACCAGGAATTGGGGATGTGTATAGCATTTCTCCGTCAGATAAAGTGGTTTGAATGGGTTCCTCCCAAACAGGTCTAAAAGAGAAAATATTGTATAACAACGAATGTATAATATTTCAAATCTATACTTGTAATCTTTCAAATCTTGTTCATCAATAATACCACCAATATCCTTAACAAAACCTGCCGCCAAAGAACCAGTATAAAGAACTTCACTCCCTTTCTCGGCGATTAGCTCTAAAGTTTTAGCCAGTTGCAGCCGTTTTATCCTGTCTCCCACCTTGTAAGTGTCATTAGTGGCCGGATTAATGAAAACTTTACTGCAACATATTTAAATAATCAGCGTCAATTTCAGTAAAAAAACTTTAAAATGAACCTTAAAGCATCGTTAGCCCTGAGTGTGTGCTCGTTGCTTTTCATCATTGACTCCAGATATTCAGTAACATAAATTCCATTCTTACACAAATCGATGGTCGGTTGTATTAATTCTTTCCAGGGCAACTTGCCATACTCATCGTAAACTTTCCTCAGTCCCCGCAATTCACCGGGAACAGCCACTGAAAGAGGTCCTGCAACAATAATTAGACGTACGGGTTATATGTATATGTTACAGGAAAAGTGGATTGTAAAGAAGAGTGGACTTTGTCTAGGAAGAGTAAACTCTTACTAAAAGTATCAGTAAAAGTTGACTGAAATTAAACATATCAACTTTTCCTGGGAAGAGTTAGTTAACTGTGCCTCTTGAGGTTTAGTCAGTTGAAATGTTGTTCTCGAGAGCAAAAATAAAACTGTCACTTTTTAATATAATAAATAAAAGGGTAATTGACTTTCAATCTAAACCTGATGAAGATTTCAAACTTATAAGGGTATACCAAGACCATTTGACAAAGTTTATTGTACTAAGACCAATGAAATCAAAGACGAAGTGTGTAATAACATCATTGATATTTTTACTTTCTTAGACGCTTCCTATATTTTATAGTCGGAATTTGTGAATAAAATTATTGACAGTCTGGTTAATACATGACCGAACTTTAAAATGGTGCATAACAAACTGCGTTTAAAGGTTTAAAGTTTTACAGTGCATTGCGTAGTGGGATAAAAAGATCCCAGTATGTGGCAACTGAGGATTGGCAAATTTAGAAACAGAAGAGGATCCTCAATGTGCCATTTATGAAATTCAGGAACAATAACAATAAAGAAACGAAATTGAAAGTAACAGGAGAGAAAATCCTGAAGAAAATGAACCAAATCAAAATTTATCAAGTGCTGAAGATTGAATTGGATGGTCATCTGGACAAGTCTACTGAGGCCATCAAAAAATGAAACTTTCGAAAGGAACATCAATTCGAACAGGAGATGTTCGATCTGTCATCCTTTGTGTGGTACTGGAGGTTGTCGATGATGGGTTTTATAGAATTTGAACAAGAAATGGAATTGGGAAGCAGCTTTTTTAAATACTTTAGCTAGACAGAGTCAACTTTTACTGGGGAATCTATTGTAACATATATACTAAACCTTTCTGTGCGGTTTTCGTGTCGCTGAACATCGTTTCATTTGCCAGTCTTGGCGCTGTTTCTCTCGCATTCATCACCCTCACTCCTGAAAAATTACATAATAAAGTAATTTGATGTAATTAGTTGTTTTATTGTTGTACCCTTTTGTTTGTCGTATATGGTCATGAGAAAACCGCCACCCAAGCCGCAAGCCGCGGGCATCGCGACGCCCTCGCAGAAAACTGCCGCGATTGCTGCATCCGCTGCGGAACCGCCCTTTTCCAAAATTGATCTAACAAAAAAATTTTAAAAATTTAATATGGTCAAAGGTCTACATTGTCACATAGTTTAGATTTGTAGTAAATTTAAATGACGGTAATAGATGAATGAGGTCAGTTTAATTTAATTAATTTACGAAAATCTCTGATCTGATGAATCTGATTATTAGTAGTAATAAAGTTATAAAGATAACATTATTCTTAAATCAATAATATTACAGTATGGATTTGAAAAATGAGTAAGACGTAATACCGAAATATGTAAAGGTCGATAATACATGAATGAATATCATATATGAATAAACAAATATTTTTCAAGGTAAAGAGTTGCTAGGTAGCAAGATATTGTACTTATACATTTAGTAGGAATCACGTCATCAAAAAACCAAATTATTTAAATGTTTTTAATACCAATTTCACATGGGTGATTGAAAATAAAATACGTGTCAAATTAGATTAATTGTAGATGTAGATTAATTCTTTCATATAAACTGTTACATAAGTATATATATATATATATATATATATATATATATATATATAGTGGATAGAAAAATGTTTTGTTGTATGTTCAATAATTTGTATGATACAATCAAGTTTGTAAATATGAGGTCGTTTAAACCAATATTTGTGTTGTAATAATTACAAATTTCCGACAAGCAAATTGCAAAATTAAAAAGTCTTGCGCACTGATTTGTGTTAACACATTGTAACATTATTGTTACATTCAAACAATAAAACAAATCTAATTTTGATTAGATGATTACAAAAAATTGTTCAAAGGTAAAAATCCTGTAATCCAGTCGTAAAATGATTTTTAATCTTACCCTCCGATTTGAGAACATTCATATCCATTAGTGACAACTGAACCGCGTATTTTCAAATCTTCCGATCTCAAGACAAAATAAAGGATTACGCCGAGGACAACTGCAACCAAAGCGGCACTTATGAGGGTGATGTAAATATTCCTCCTTGAAATGCGACTGAAACAAACGTCTTTATTTAATACTTTAATCTCGGTGGCTCCGTAAATTTATTAAAGTTTATCAAATTTTATTACCAGTAATTTAAAGCTATGAACAATCATAGAATCATAGAACAAAGTAGGATTTGTTATAAATATTTCGTTACCTCTGACGTAAATAGTCGCAACGTGTTTAAAATGCAACCGTTAATGTACAAAAGTTGTGCAACTTCTTGTTTAATAAAACGAAAACCATACTTTCACTTTGTGACATACAAAAACAACTTTTTCACCACCTACCTCAGTGTAATTTTCATCCTAATTGTGTATAATTTATATCACAGTATTTAATATCAATACTATTATATTATATATATGTATAATTATTTTTTAAACCATTAAAACATTTTACTATTGCGCGTTGCAATAATAATACAGTAGCGAATTTAAGTACCGGTACTATATACCTCTAAGCGCAGAGATAACCACGCGCACCGACGCGTTGAATCACAAACTGTGTAAATTGTTAAAATACCCTTCACTGTTTATTATTAATTGTTTGACAGATATGCTAGTTATTTTTATTGAGCAATAAAGCAATATTTGGAATTTTTTTATCCTTTAGCAACTGTAATCGAATGATCATAAAACGCTATTGTTCATAAATCCAAAATCAAATATTTGTTAGAATTAGTTTTATTACAAAATGACAATCAGGACCAAACTCTCCACATTATACTATTTGTAACTATAATAAACACCACAAGAAACTCTAGGATCGCAAATTGCTTCAATGCCATCTCGGTTGCTCCTCAAAACGAAAGCCGCACCAAAAGTATCCGAACTAATAAACTCCAGTTGATGACCAACTTTCTGTAACTCCGTCAATAACTCTTGATTGTACTAAAACACAAAAATCTCATTATGTGATCAAAAGAAACACGTAACTTACAGCTGGGAAACTCTCTTCCACCATTAAAGTCATGGGAAAGACCTGATGGTGCATCCTGGGTGCTTTCACAGCGTCCTCCAAACTGATGTTAAACCACAAGGCCCTCAGCAAGATCTAAAACATACCTCAACTATAATTGTTTAAGATAATGGATTTCTCTCACTAGAGTGACAATGGAGGGTGCTTTCCTGCCCCCCGCAGCACCGATCAGTAGCTTCGTCGACGTCCTGTAATCTACCATAATGGACGGAGTGATAGGAGTTAAAGGTCGTCTACCCCGTTCGATAAAATTCGCCCTGGAGTTGGGAAGACTATAAGGACTCTTATAGCAGGTTTTGGAGAAGCTTAACATAACACCGTTCAATATAATGCCTGTATTAGGAGTCGCGTAACCAGCACCGAAGCTAAAAACGATTATTATATATCCTGTTTTATAAAATAGAAAAGTGTTACGGATGGTGGAGGTTGCTAGCGAGCACTACCGCGTCTTCTTTCCAAACGACAACACACACGTAAGCGGAATACGGTTCTTCTTGCACGTCCAACTGGCTAGAGGCGTACTGGTATGGACTTTGATAAGTCATGTTGTCCAAAATATGTCTTCTGATATATCTGGCATAGGAGTGCGACGTGAGATTCTCTACAACCTAAACGAACAGTGCTTATCAAGTTTTAATATTGTTGCTAAACCTTTTGTATCAGGAAAGGGTTGTCGCCAAGCGACGGACGGGAACCAAACGCGTATTTGAACGTCTCTATAATTCTGATCCAGTTCCTAGACAACATGGGGTTTTTGGTTATAAACCCTCGAAGTACGTTAAAGATGAATGTCAACAAGATGCCGCTTTGTGGAGGTGGTGAACTGAATAGAGTCTCTCCGTTGAAAAGGGTCGCAGTAACGGGTTCTTCCCACTTGGGACTGATAAAAATAGAGAACTTGTTTGAGATTAATGTGATTTTTCTTACGAATAGTGAGCTAAATCCTCCAAATCAATAATTCCATTAATATCTTTCACGAATTGTTTAGACAAGCTTCCAGTATATAAAGCTTCAGGTCCTTCCTGAGCTATCACGCGCAACGTTTTGGCGTACAACGGAAGTTTGAGGATTTCACCTTCTTTGTACGTGGTGCCATGTCGTGGATTAATGAAAGTAGTTCTCAACATCTCGTTTTTCTTAATTGTCAAGTCATATCTCCGTAAATCTTCTGCCAGGGATTTACTAACGTTAATACCTTCTTCACAAAGAAAAATCGATGGACTTATGAGCGTCCTCCACTTCAAGAAGCCGTACCGTTTGTGAGCTGCTGCTAAACCTCTCAACTGCCCTGGCACACCTACCACCAATGGACCTAAAATACAAACAAAATGAAGATTTAACAGATATACAAAAAATGTTATACCTGACACTATGGGACTGTTAGTGAGCATGTTTTTTTTCGATTTCCTAGGTGCCGTTTCTCTAGCCTCCAAAAACTGGGCATCTACACCAAACTTATCATATGAACCCTTTTATTCATCATCAGTTTAATATCAATACCTCCTTCTCTGTGTGTGTGTATCATCATGGACAAACCTCCACCTAATCCGTTAGTGTTCTGCAAAACCACGCCGTTGCAGATAGCGGCGGCAATTGCGACGTCCACCGCCGAACCACCATCTTCCATGATTTTTCTGTGAGATAATATTTTTGAGGATGTGAATTCCATTATTTTATATTAATCATTACCCTCCGATGGCGGCACATTCAGGCGCACTAGCCACAACAGCACCTCGGGCGATTTGGATATGGGCGAAGTAGAAATATAGGAAGGATATAAAGAAAATCATAACGGCGGTGGTCAATAAATAACGACGGCCACTTGCCGCACGACATCTACAACGTTCAAATGTAAAATTCATGCAAATTTTTTTCTACTTCTATATATACGCTTAGCAGCGAGAAATTCTTGAAAACCCTTTCATTTTAACTAGTTTAACTTTAATTAACAACGGAAATAATAAATATTCACAAAAATTAAATAATTTATTGTTGTTTAAATATTTAATATTAGACAAATCATAAGTTTTTATAAAACCATATCTAGAATTATATTTTTCAGAAAACTGTATCTGTTCAAATACATAATTAATGCAAAATGATTACTTACGCGAAGCTTTTGGGGTTACACTCATTTACATAGGAGCAGTCACAGTCGCATGTTTCTCTATTATGTAGAGTTTGTTCCATGATCGCATTTACATTATCCTAATTACTTACTAAAGATTTAGTATATTATCATAGTATAATAACATTTTTACTTATACTATGGTACGACATCATAGAATTTATGACACTGTCATTTTGATGTGATTGAAAGATATTGTATCCAATAATCAACACATGTTTATATTATGTATTTACAATGTATTTTTTTTGGGATATGTTGAAGTTAATTACTTCACAGAAACTAATTCTTAATGAGGAACATTAATTAACAATAAAAATAAATAAAACACATATAATTGCCAGTAGTGTTTTTATTACGAAAGGAAAATCAAAACAGAACTACAACAATATACTAACTGTAAACATAATAGACGCTGCAAGGTATTCTAGTGTCGCATACAGCTTGAATCCCCTTAGTAGTTTTTATAATCACCAAGGCTCCACCAAAATTATTCGAACTAACAAAATCTATTTCATGTCCAACTTTTTTCAATGCTTTCAACAACTTATTATCATACTAAAACATAAGACTGCTTAAAAAGAAAATAACAATCTTATAACTTACTGAAGTAAAGTTTTCCTCTACCATCAAAGTCATGGGGAAAACCTGATGGTGCAACCTAGGAGCTTCCACAGCCTCGTGCAAAGTATTATTAAACCACAACGCCCTCAACAATACCTAAAACAGACCGTAGAAACAGTACCACATAATCTGTTATACCTTACTTGCGCGATAACAGAAAGTACTTTTTTGCCTCCGACAGCTCCAATTACCAGTTTCATTGACCGTCTGTAGTCCAAAACAATAGTAGGACTCATCGGAGTCAATGGACGTCTACCTCGTTCAATTAAATTCGCCTTTGAATATGGCATCGTGTACTGGTTCCTAGAACACGTTTTCGAAAATGATAACATCAGAGCGTTCAATACGATACCAGTGTGTGGTGCTGCGTAACCAGCTCCCCAACTGCAATGTGAAAAAATAAAAAAATGAACGGTCTTAGGACGCCGCATGTAGTTACGGGTGGTGGAGATTGCTGGCAAGAACAACCGCATCTCCTGATTTAATGACACAGACGTATGCGGAATACGGTTCCTCCAGGCTATCTAACTGGGTGGAGGCGTAATGATCGTAATTTTGAAACGTTATATTATCGTAGATGTGTTGTCTGATGTATTTGGCGTGTGAATATGAAGTTAAATTGTCTACAACCTAAAGAAAGAATGATTTTATAGTAATTTAGTGGATTTCGAACCCTTTTAACAAGGTAAGGATTGTCGCCAAGAGATGGACGGGCACCATAAGCGTACTTGAATGTCTCAACGATTCTGATCCAATTTTTAATCAATTTTGGATTTCTAGTTAAAAAACCTTGGAGTACGTTGAAGATGAACGTCAACAAGATACCACTTTGTGGTAGTCCCGCACTGTAAAAGGTCTCGCCATTTAGAAGAGTACCAGTATACGGTTCCTCCCATCTAGGACTACGAAACTACTGTAAAAAATTAGTTTAGATGATTATTACAATTCTTACAGATAATACGCCATGTCTTCCAAGTCAATAAGCCCGTTAATATCTTTTACAAATTGCTTGGACAAGCTTCCTGTGTATAAAGCTTCAGCTCCTTCTTTAGAGATTACACGCAATGTTTTGGCATACAAAGGAAGTTTTAGAATTTCGCCCTGTTTGTACGTGCTACCGTGCTCTGGGTTAATAAAGGTATTCCTCAGTACCTCATTCTTCTTTATAACAAGGTCGTACTTTTGTAAATCATCAGCCAAGACTTTGGACACATTTATGCCCTTTTCACAAAGATTAATCGTTGGTTTAATAAGGGCCTTCCACTTCAGAACGCCATACCGTTTATGAGCTTCTGCAAAACCCCTCAATTGTCCTGGCACACCAACCACCAAAGGTCCTGAAACACACATCAAGTGGGAAATTTAAGTGGGATATCAGACGTGGAATACCTGAGATTATTTCTCCTTTAGTCAGCATATTTCTTCTAGATTTCCAGGGGGCAGTTTCCCTCGCTTCCAAAAATTTGGCATCTACATTAAAATTCTTGAAACAGTTCACTAGTTTATTAATTGACTACTACACCTCCTTCTTTTTGAGTGTGTATCATCATAGATAAACCTCCTCCCAATCCGTTGTTGCCCTGCATGACGACACCATTGCAGAATGCGGCCGCTATCGCGGCGTCCACCGCCGATCCACCCTCTTCTATGATATTCCTGCAGGATAACATTTTTGGGGATAGAATTTCCGGTGTTTTATATTTATTGTTACCCTCCAATTTCGGCGCATTCGGGCACACTAGCCACAACGGCACCCCGAATGAATTGTGTACGGGCGAAGTAACAATATATATAGGATACCGCGAAAATTACAAAGGCTGCAGACAATAAATAAAATCGCCCATTTCTGATACGACATCTAAAATATAAATGGGTACAATGGTATCATATATTGGTAATAATTACTTACGTTAAACTTTGTGGGTTACACTCATTTTTAAACGTGCATTTACAGTCACATTCTGTTCTATTCTGTGTAGATTCCATATTTTATTAATTAACTAAATAATTTTGAGTCTGGCACTGTCATTTTCATGTGATGTTAAGTCATACTGAATAAATGTCACTTCTTGACAATGATTAAATATGTATTAATTAAATTATTAAAATTTATGTTTAACGTCATGTCATTTTCACTGATGTGTAATGCCAATTAAATCAAAGATGAAAATGATTGATTTTAGTAATTACTTATTTTTTAAAAGGCTAATAAAACAGTTTTAAAAAAATCATTGTTTATTACAAAAAAACGCTAAAATCATACAATATAAACTAAATATTTTTAAATTCACGATTTGTAAATCATATATTTTTAAATCAAAAATAAAAATTATCATTAAATGTTAGTACATTACAAATAAAACATTACCTTCATTAATGTAGTTTTTCTAAATTTCAATTATTTACATGTGTGTATTATAAAATTACACAAACCTTTACAAAAGAATTCTTTATTAAAAAAATTCCTTAATAAATAACAACTACACTAGTAATATACATAAAATAGTCACTTAGTGATAAACACAGTCTTCCTGAATCTGAACATTTTTTATTGCCCCTTCCTCCATTTTTCTGCAGTGGTAAATTCCGTCATCGGTTTACCTCCAATTCCACAGGTGCCAATTCCTACTCTCCCATTAACAGAATCAGGAGAGGCGAATATACTTTTGTTCTTTAAGCCACTCTTTTTACTTTTAACAGCTTTATTTGCAAAATTCAACCACTTCTTCTTCTCACACTCTCTCTCCTCTTCTAGTTCCTTAAACCTTTGCTGTTTCTTCTGCTTCTTTTTCTTTAAATATTCCTTGTTATTTAATTTAGCCTTACGCAATTTCTCTGCCTCAGTCAAGACACGTTTCTGACCTGTGAACTCCCTGAGTTCATCCAGGGTTGTCACCCCTCTGTTACCATAAGCCTCGAAAGTAACATTTACCTGTCCATCAGGATTGATGGCATCAATCCTGGCCTCGTAATATTGGCCATTCTCGCTCCATTTCGCGCTACAAATGTCCCCCACACGCCAGATCTTCTTTGCCCTGTTCTTAGCTACGAACTCTTCAACAGCCAGGAGAGATTTGGTGATTTCATCCTCCTCCTGCACCCCGACTGGTTCTGTGTACTCAGGCTGGTTTGCAGCCTCCTCTGCCTTGTTTTTGAGGTCCAGCGACAGTTCTATCACTTCTTCCAGATCGATTTTCAACTTCTGCAGCTCTTTGTTGTCAGGGTCCGTCAACAGGGCGGCCTCGACTTGTTGCAGTTGGAGTTGATAGTTTTGTAATTCATCACTCATTGTGTTAGTTTAGTGATAAACTATTTTATTTGGATTTACCTTTTCGTCGCGTTCCTTTTAGGCTTTAAAAAGATGTTTATCGACTGTTTGGCAGTCGACTGACATTCGCAAAGGTCACTGTCACCAACTTTTGCAGGGAAAACTAAAATTTACCAAGAATGTGTAATATGGGTTGCCGTATTTCTAAATATGTTTAGGGTTGAGAGGTATTCTTTGGGGTTAATTGTTATCTATCTGTTGCACACCGAAAATGTGCTCACAGTAGGCTGACTTCATATTTTAAATTCGTGATTTTATTACCTACACGATTAACAATTATTTATGACGAATATATTAAAATAATAATTAAAATATATTCTCTAAATTGCTACTTAACTTTAATTTATTTAATATTTAGCCCAGTCAAATAATATTAAACGTCGCACAAAATTATTGTAATTTTTTTTGTATATATAACCTTAAATTTTCAAATTGTGATAAAATTAAAAATAAAAAAAATTTCGATTATTTTTTTGATGAGCAAAATATACTTGCATAAGAAAAAAAACGTATAAATGCGTATTATTAGCTTATATCGAATGAGGCACGGGAAAGCGATAAAATGCGATATCTAAAATTAAATTGCAAACTATTTCGTGCATCCGACAGCCAGGTAATCGCATTTAGAATGTGACTTAAAACCCCACTTCTCAACTCGATTATGTCCATTCTAAGCGAGATGAATTTTAAATAATTGTGGCGTTTATCCAAATGTGCAATACGAAACATTCCGCGTGTCCAGAATCCTCTAGAACGAACCTGTGAATCATTGTGTTCGGTGTTTTATTCTGTCTATGGTCACATTACATTGCGTGTTTCCCTGTGTAAATTTGACAGTCGCCTGACAGGTCGTGTGATAATTAAATTTCTTCGGTTCGAACAATTAAAATTAGAATTACTTGTGTAAAATTGTATTGAAAATGTCGCACACAGTCGAATTGTACATCTACGACTTGTCCAGAGGATTTGCGTCGTCAATGTCGCAAATGTTAATCGGTGAGAAAAATCACAAGAAAAATACATGTGAAAAAAATTTAGAATTTTTAGGTAAACAAATCGACGGAATTTGGCACACCTCTGTCGTAGTTTATAATCGGGAATACTTCTTCGGATCAAGCGGAATCGAAAGCTGCAACCCTGTATGTATATGAACTAATCTCTTGTTTATGTTCAATCGACTGTTGTATATTTATAAATTGAAATTTAAAAATAGCTATTGTGCTTAGATTAGGTTACTCTTGTTAGATGGCACTAAAACATGTTTAACTAAATCCTAAATTTGGAATGGTTCTATAAATACAAATCTGAAGTGCTCTATGTCCACACCGTTTTACAATTTCAGTATCAACTAACAGTGTACTAATTTAACACCACAGTAAGTACAAACTCCCATTCAATTCATATTCCAAAAACGTGCCAGAATTTTTACAGCACCTCTCAACATAATATAATTAGAAAACCTGAATTAATTAATGGGTTTAATGGCATTTCACATTTGTAAGGCACAGTATCTTGGCTACAATTCAAAGCAATTGCAGTTCGATTTTAGCTGTGACTCAAGTATGTGGCAGAACGTTCTAGAATTTCCCCCTGTTATTTGTTTCAGGCCGGCACCGCGCTAGGGAAACCCCTTAAAATCAAAAAGTTAGGTGAAACTCAAGTACCATACAGTGTTTTCATTGAATACCTTAACGGTTTATCCACTTCCACCTATTTGTAAGTTTCTTATTTCATCATGTTCTCATTATGTGTGATCGTTACGCATATTTCAGAGCTTCCACATACAGTTTATTTACTCACAACTGCAACAACTTTAGCGAGGAAATAGCGCAATTTTTGTGCGGCTCAAGTATACCGAAATACATCCTAGATCTGCCCAACGAGGTGCTGCAAAGCAGCCTGCTAAACGTGATACCCGCGTTGGTAGCGCAGCTGGAGAAGAGCGCGCGTCCGATTGCCGAAGAACGGAACAGATCGTCCAAGGAGCCGAGTCCCGATTTCGATCAACTCAACACCCAAATCGAAGAAGCAAGGTCAGACATTTCTAATAAACGGCGGCAATGAGGGTGTTTATACGATCGGGTTTTTCGCTTTTTAACCAGCTTGAGACGTTTTTGTAAATAATTAGGCGATTCACCGATTGCTTTCGTTTGTTTTGTAGAACAGGACACGCAAGTGTTGTACTTTTAAATTTGTCGTTTGGTTTGATTTTGTACTTCAATTCGACTTGTGTATGTTTTGCTGTAGTGGGCAAATATAAATAAATTTTGAAAAATTCGAAAATGTTTTTACTTGTCTAAATTTGGTTTTATTGAATATTATTTGACGCCTTAACACAATTGTTTTTATCATTGTTAATGATATTGTTATTAATATTTTAACATCTAGTTTTGTAACCGTGTCTTGCATATAGAAATTTCGAAAAAAGGTCATGCAAATTGTCACTAACTGCTCAGTTTGTATTTGAGTATTTTCGCACCTGGACCGTTAATTTTTTTCAATGTAAGTATTGAACTTACGATCCAAATTAATCACAATTGCTGGTATTTTTCAAAATGTTTTCGTTTCACAGGTACAACTCGTTCCTGTTGGAGCAGCGGCGCAAAACCCTCAAGGAGAAACTAGCGAAAAAAGAGCGCAAACGCGAAAAAAAGCGCAAGAAACTTCTCAAGGAAGGAGGCGCCCCATCCATCGAACTAGACGTAAGGAAAACTGTTATTGTAATGTAAAATAGTTATCAAACCATTAATTATAACGTAAGGAACCAACAATGGAAACAGAAACGGTGAACGGGTCGGAAAATTTGCCCTCCGAACAGGCATTGGCTATGGAAGAGGAGGAGCGTAGAGAAGAGGAGGAGAAAAAAAAGTCCAGAGAGCCCCCGATCGTTTACAAGGATCTAATTGATGTAAGATTAGTTTTGTAACGTTTATTTAAGTGTTATATTATGTTATGTAAAACAGGTGAAGGCGGAGTTTGATTCGCTGGTGGCATTGATCGACGGAAAATTGTCCGAAGACGAGCAGAGGTCAACTGAAGAACTACAACAGTACATGATCGGTGGCGAAGGCAGTTGGGCTTTAAGCGACGGTTTTCTGGATTACCTCAGTATGTGTTATCAATTGTAAACTGCAGTAATTATAATGTTTTAATTTGTAGATCGGTTGTTAAACGACAAACAATTACCGGTGGAAGTTAGGGTGAAAGTGATTAATATTTTAGCAGTTGCCGCACTAAAGGATGACATCATTCTAGTCTTACATGGTGACAGGAAAGATCACGTCATTATGAACTATTCCTTCGACATCGACAGGCACAGTCCCGAGGAACAAATAGCCATTTCACTTTTTGTAAGTATTTTTTAAAATAATAATATTAATTAAAATTAGTATCATTATTACTGGTTGCTTCTTGTACTTTGTACTTCCCCGAACATATAATGGACCAGACAAGATACCCAAGAAATGGTTTTCACGACTTATACCTATAGAAAAACGTTTGCACCTACTTTTGAGAAAGACATTTTATATGACAGAGATAGTAAAAGTCTCCTACTACGTAACAAACATTTTACTATCTCTGTCGTGCTTTATGCCTCTCTCAAAATGCAGACGGGTCAAACGCTTTTTGATCGGTATGTGTCGTATGTAAAGTGTACCATAAGTAATGGATATCTCCTCTAGCAATAACGATACAATGGTGTTATTTTGAGTAAAACATGTTAATAGCAAAATACCGTGAAGATATTCTTTGGCTCTCATAAAGCAATATAAAATGATATTTTGAGAAAATAAACAAAGGAAAAAATTAATTTTTTATAGTATATTTGATAATGTTCATGGACCTAAAAATTTATTGAAATTAATTTTGGAATAATACATTATATAAGAAGTGATTAACTGAAAATTTAAAAATTAATGTGTCAACATCATATGATATGTAAAACGAAGAATCTAAATATATGATACTCTTTTAAATTAGTTCAAAAATGAAATAGTAATAGAAACAATTTTTGGAAAAAAAGTTAAAGATATAGTAAAAACAATAGATAATTAGTAGTTACCTATTTTGTGACTTCATTTATTAGACTGATAAAGTTATATTTTCATTTCAATTTAGATTCCCATTTTGACTGTGTTGTCTCTTATCGCAATAAATTTAAAAGTAAGAGTAAGTTAATGAGATGAAAAATATTGATCTTGAATTTTCTGTTAGAATAATGGTGATACACTCTGAAATTTTTAATAGTAGCGTTATTATAATATTTAAAAAAAATTATCATGCACGTTATTCCCTAGTCATATTACTTGATGGTTTCTTTGTTAGTATTATTTATTTTAATACAATAGATAAGTAAAAAGTTCTCTCTTCTGAATTAATTTTAATGAAACCTTCTGTATGTTATAACAATTTTATAATCACGTATACATTCGTACCTCTATTATAAAATATTAAATTTTAAATATTTAGAGAATACTTTGCAGCTTATCTTATCTGGGGATACCCAGACGCTTTCATAATGATCAAAGATCAAATTTCATTATTGGAAATAGTACTAACCAATATGGTATAATTCATATTATTATTATAGTAAATTCACAATAGGTAACAAAGTCTATTCTATGTAATAAATAATAAAAATTTCAATATTTACAGAACACAAGAAATATAATATAAAATAAATTCGAATTCATTTTTTACAAACAGGTGTTTGTAAGAAACAATTTAGATGTGGAGAAACATTTTATAAATTGACCTGTAGAGTTGTTTTTTTTTTTCTTTAAAAGAAACATTTTGTTGTCATTAGTGATATCGAGTGGCGTCGCCATTGCGACCTTATTGTATATTTTCGTGTCGTCTTTTCAGGTACACAACCTCTGTTTTGCCGATTGAAAATTCTTTGGCGATCAGTAGTGCTATCAAGTTCTTCACTATTTCTATCATACAGAATTTGTCTATTCTCTCCTTTCATGTGCGTTTGTTACCATCTACATCCTGAAATCCAAAATGGATAATATTTTTTGGAACATTTTGATCTCAATATTTACATATCGATTTAGCTATCCCCATCAACCCATAACCCACGATTATCGTTCTATAGACATATTTTAGAGCGAAGCTTTCGGACATCAGTAGTAGGTCAAATAGTTCGTGTAGTTAAGTCTCTGATAAAGGGCGTCCAACATAATGTAATGTACTTGCGTAATTCTATTAACATTCCTCTCACCATCTAGTCTGAGCTTTCGTCATGAATGTTGCAAATAATTGTCACTGATGTTTTCATTTGCAGTTTGCCAACATGTTCGAAAATCTGAGCTCATCGGAATGGTTAATGTACATTTCTGAGTGGACGTACAACAACCAGCAAACCAGTAATATTAGGGTGACAACGAAAGTAGCCGTGCACTGTTTGCTATCCGATTCGCCGGTACTGCAGGATCGCGGTGCCGCCATCATCCACAATTTGGCCTGCAAGGAGGTAAAAACGGTGGTCTGTATCTATCTGCTATATCTTATTTCGCTAAAGAATCGACTAATCTGCTTTCGCAAATTGCACCACTAACATTTGTGTCAGTTATCGACGTGGTACTCTGTTGAGATTTGTGTTTTCAGAAAATGTTCAAAAATTTTCGCATTCGCCAGTTATTACCCAAAGGCAGCTTATCAAAGGTACCGAACGTGTTGGTGTCTTCATTAATCTCATCCGTTCTCTAATTACATCATTATCATTCATCATTTATGCTAATTTTTACATTTGTGTGCTTTTTTGTCTTAACAAAAATTGTATTTGAATACATTTTATATTTTCAGGTCTTTGACGACGTGGCAGTTGAATTGACTATGTCACTTTTGGAGTACTTCAAGTCAAACCCGAACGAGGAACAATTGTATAGATGCTTAAAGGCACTGTCCAAGTTCGTTCAAATCTCAGGTCAAGAGGTGCCACAACTGATCCAAATGATCGGACCGGACCCGAGAAGTTTTAAAGGTCAAAGCGAAAGAGTGGACGCTCTTGTCGAACAAATCAGTACAAAATTACGTTAGTTGTCTTTTAAGGATAAGATTATTTATTAAAACTCTTTTTTTGTTATTTAATTTTTATTATGTATTTACAAATTTTATATATTTGAAGGTTTGTTGTTCATGTTCATGCATTTTAACCGGACGTTTTTTTATAAAATTTTATTAACTTGGTTCCTGTTTTAGGACTTAATATTGTAGATTTTTTTACATTTGTACAGGAATTTTTACCATGGCATAATAAAGAGTTATTGTTTTATAAAATTATTTCATTTACCAAAATTTCCATAATAAATACAAGTAACAATATGAAAACAATTTTAATCATCAGAAACTAAAACATTACAAACTAGTTTAGATCGGACCTCAGTTAAATTAACATCCATACTTTTTAAATAATGCCTAAATCTATTGCCTCTTTTGGTATTGGTTAACGATCTCTGATATTCGGATCGTGCAATCGTCCTTAAATTAGGTAAATAATCCACAGCTAAGGACTTCTTCTGCACTCCTCGGGGTATTGCCTCCCGTAAAATATCTTCACAGATAAAATTTTTCACCCTCCACCTACAATAAAAAAAAAAAGATAAAACAAATGTTGAGAAATATTAAACTTAACAAACCTTTTTTCTGTCGGAGTAGGTAGAGACGTGTTTAAATAATACTTTCGATCGTTGCCGTATCTTCTGAAGCTTTCGTTGATTAATGTGTGTGTTAAATCAGTTATGGTCTCAATACTATCGTTGTATTCAGTTTTACATTCATCCAGTTCTAAACTGTCTTTGACTTTGGGCATGTTGTTTTTCAGACACGGCTCGAAATCGTTGTTGAACCCAAATTTACTGTACACTTCATCTGCGTACGCTAAATTGTCGTGCAGTCTATAAAATTTGGCGACTAGTTTCAGTTCTTTTAAATCTTTATTTTTTGTACATTCAAAATTTATTTTTTCCTCCACTTTGGGAAAATTTTTAAACCGATTCAGTCTGTCATCATTGTTTTCAGGCAACGACAAAAGTGCAGGTAAATTCCACCAAACAATTCCTAAACTCAACTTATAAGGAATAAGATCGTCGCACGAATGCAGAATGTAGGAATGCACATATCGTTGCTCTTTACTAACAGTTTCTTCATCTAAATTTAAATTGGAATTGTCATCATGTACGTCAAATTCCAAACTTCGCCTGTTATCCTTTATTTTAATAACTGTCTTGTTTATCTCATGTAGCTGTCCTCCAGACTGAAGCCAAAATTGCAATTGTAACAAGGTTTTCCTCGCATCTCCACGGTTCACTTCTAAAAGCATGGATAAGGTATCTTGATCAACAAGATACCCTTCAACAAGACAAACTAGTCTCAACCAAGTGCTTAACACAAAAGAAGTCAACGGTAAGAAATTAACAGTTTCGTACAAAGCAACGTATTTTTGTGCATACACAGAATTAACGTCGGTTGTAGTCATGATAATGGGTCGTTTCGTCGCTGTAATCAATTGATTTAAGGCCGGTATAAAACCATCGTCCTGATCAAAAATCAAATCCACATCTTCGATCAAAATCAAACACATCTTCGTCTTCGCATCCTTCGGTTGCTCAGTCTGTTTCAGAAAGTTTTGCATCGAACCCGTTTGATTTTTAACCTGGTGTGACTGTGTGGCCTCATGCATATCTTGCAGCAATTTTTTACCCGTTCGTTTACTGGAAGCGTTAATTTCTAACACTTTAAAATCCAATTCCTGGCATATCGCGTAGACGGCGCTCGTTTTACCACTGCCAGGTGGCCCGCTTAGGATGAAAACGGTACCGGGTAATCTCGTACTATCTCTACTGTCGCCGTCTGTTGTTTCAAACTCTGATTCGCTCGTAGAATCGAGACGTTTCTTCTTTTTTCTCGAGATTATCTCCTTGCTAAATTGACGCCACGTTTCTAGGTAGTTTTTTAGTTTTGTAATTGCAGAACTGTTGCCCAGAATGTCTTCGGCGCATTCTGGTTTGAATTTTTCGGTCCACATTGCGTAATTCTTTGGGTCAATTGTTTTTGTTGTGTCGACAATTTCTACACTTTTTCGCTTCGATTTTGATCGTCGTTTTTTGGTTTTTTTCTCATCGGTTTGCAATGTTTTGTAACCGCTTTTCTCCAATATTTGTCTAAAGGTTTTATAAACTGGATAATTTGGATTTTGTTGTTTGATCTCATCCACATACTGCTTATATTTTGTTATTTTCTCTTCCACAGGTACTTGTATCTTTTTCTTAGTATTTTGTTTTATAATCAAGTCATTACAAACTATATTAGATTGATTTTTTAGTGGTGACAAGGTCTTGTATTGCAAATCAGGTTTAGGCAACGTCCAAAACGGTGACTCGCACTTTTGTTGCACATGTTGAATTTTCGGAAAAACATCAAAGTAGTCCATACTTTCCTGAACTCTAAAACAATAAACAAATGTCAAAAACTTCAAAATCCAATCGATCATAATCATCAGTCAAACAAGTAAGTACAACATTAATTACCTTTGCTGTTTCTCGCGTACTTTTTTCAAACTATCTGGAATCCCGCTCATCAAAAACTGTCTTCTCGCTTCCGCGACTTCCGGATCAAGTTTCGGTTTAGGTGTTGCTTTTAGAAACACTGGGGCAATTTTTGAATTCCTTTTCTTGGCATTTGTCCGCTCCTGTTCCTCATCAGAGTCAAGATTCCAGATTGTTGCTTTGCTTTTGGATCGTGGCGTCGTTGGTGCCGAATCAAGGCTTGTTTCTTCGAAATAATCGATCTTTTTGCGCGTCCTTCGAGGTCTTATACTGTCGTTTGAATCTTCATCTATTTCTAGAATGTCTTGATTCTTCGCTTTTTCAGTTAATTTCTTTTGCCTTTTGGGTCTTGCACTTGCTGATACTTCTTCAATTTTTCCTATTTCTTTTGGTTTAGATGCTTGCAATGTTTCTTTTTGTTTTCTGTTCCTTTTAGGAGTGCGAACAACTGATTCTTCTTGAGTGTTGCTTTTAATTATGGGTTCCACATCAATAAGTTTGACATCCACAATAATTTCATCCTTTAGTTTATCATTTGTTACTGTAATTTCTTCAGTCTGTTCAACCGATTCTACATCTATAATTTCCTCTTGATGCTTTTTGTTTTTCTTCCCTCTTTTAGGAGTTTCACTTGTGTCATCTTTTTGCTTTAAACTTAGCTTTGAGCTTTTTCTCTTTGACTTGGGGGTGAACATTTTTATTTTAATAATCTCCTTTTTCTCACTTTCATTTTTGTTGTCTTCATCATTAAGTACATCTGGCTTTGGGCTAACTTCTATACAATTTAGTGAATCATTTTTCTCTTCATTTAAATCCTCCTGTTTTCTTTTCTGTGTATCTTCCTCAGGTTTGTTTAATTGCAATAACTTCTTCAACCTTTTTATCCTTTTGTTCATTTGATTGTTGACAAATTGTTCCTTTTCTTCCTCCTCTCGTTTCCTTTTTAGTGCACCTTTTGAATCAGCCCAATTCTGTAATAGGTTTTTCCTCGACATTATTTTCTCCTTATTTTCTTTACTTTTTGGCGACAGCTCTTCTTTATCTTTTCCTTCTGAGTTCATGCCAATGCTTTTGGCTCGTGCCTCCATCATGAACGAAAAAGCGTCTTTTGTAACTGAAACATTCAATTCACAAGATACGATTTCACTGTCTTCAGTTGCAGGTTCATTTATGCCATTTTCAACGTTATTTTCTGTTTGTTTGTCAGTGTTTTCTGTATGTGTGTCAATGTTTTCCTTAACGGATTCATTGTAACTGTTGTTTGGTGATATTAAACTCAAGTTGTTTGATAAAAGTTCACTAATTGTTGTCACTGCTGGATCAGAAGGTTTTCTAATTTTCTTTTTTCTACCTCTTTTCTTTTTTAAAACTGCAGTTGTTTCACTTTTTTCCGATTTTTCCGCTGTTTCTATTGTACTTTCGTTCGTATTTACTTGATTGTTTACAACAATCATTTCTTGGCTTTTTGTGGGGCTTGTAAAATAATGGGTTAAATCTTTCATATTTCAAAAAGATTATTTTGTGCACTTAACACTGATCACAATTAAACTTAATCTCTACCTAATATATTCCATAAAACGAATAAAATCTCCTATCTTGCACTATTAATTGGCGCGAAATTATATTTAAAGGTTTTTAGGTTAGTTTAACTGTGGCTCAGATATCTAGAGACGAATTCTCGTTATAATTGTAGTTGTTTTAATTATTTAGTAATAGATATTGTATTTATTTATTATGTATTAATTCTAAATTAATTTAATGTATCTTTTTAAGAAACATTTTGAATTTTTTTAATTTTATAGCAAGAATAAATGAAAATATGTTACTATAGACACAAACAGTGACAGGGAATTTCATTTTTGAAAGTGCGCAATATAAAAAAATAATCTGGAAACGTCAAAACAACAAGATTGTCAAAAGTATATCATACGTTCAGTACGCAAATTTAAGCTAATATTGATGATAAATTAATTAGTTTATTGTGCATCAACAACAGTAATTATCGTTAATTGTCATTGGACAATTAAATATGTCGATTTTGTAAAACATCCAGACCTGCATACTTGGGTAAGTTTTTCCTCTGTTACTCTCTGCCAAATTGATTAAAAAATTATTGAGACTAATCGTTTATGTATATAATTATAAAATCGTTACAAATATATGAATAAATTTATCGAATATTTATAATGAAAATCGAAACGTAAATAATTAATAGTGACCTCAACACAGTCACATCCTTTTTTTTTATTTTTTCAAGGGGGGTTTATCTCTTTTATTACAATGACATGTTATGATTTGTTAATCAAAATTGTAGGTCGTGATTATTTTTAGTACCATTTTATAACTGCAGTCACTGAAAATCAATTAAAGACATATTTGCAACATAATACTGATAAAAATAATGCGAATTTAACATTGTCCGATTATATAGTAACGTCTACATATGATAATTGTAGATAATTATAATAAATAAGTTACTTATTTAAACTGAGATAATTTACAAGTATTTTTATTTGTATATTATATATGTATTTTGTTTTTTAGATGTGAATGTCAAAACTCTTTACATAGTTACAAATTTGTAGTAAAATAAAATTTTAACCATATTTCTATAACTTTATAGAGCATTTTGTGGAATAAGCAATTATAAATTCCAGTCGCCAAATAATAATGGACACAGAACAGGGTAACAACGGTGACATATGCCGCGTGTGCCGCTCTGAGGGTGTAGCCGACCGTCCCTTGTTCCATCCGTGCATCTGCACCGGCAGTATCAAGTGGATCCATCAGGAGTGCCTAATGCAGTGGATGCGCTACTCGCGCAAAGAATACTGCGAACTATGCGGCCACCGTTTCTCCTTCACACCCATCTATTCGCCGGACATGCCGCGCCGATTGCCACTGCGGGATCTTCTCGGTGGCCTCGTCAATTCGGTCGCAACTGCCGTCAAGTACTGGTTCCACTATACTTTGGTGGCGATCGCTTGGTTGGGTGTCGTGCCCCTAACCGCATGCAGAATATACAGGTACTGACAAATTTTCTGATTAAAAAATAAAGTTTAACGGATTTTATTTAAGATCACTGTTCACTGGAACTTTGGACGCAATTTTGACCCTTCCCTTTGAGATGTTATCAACTGAGAACATCGTTTCGGATATTTTTCAAGGTTGCTTCGTTGTATTGTGCACCTTGTTCGCCTTCGCTGGTCTAGTTTGGTTGCGGGAACAAATCGTGCACGGTGGCAACCCGGAGTGGTTGGCTAGGGAGAACGGGGCGGCTCCGGGACTCGGAGAAGATGGTGCTCCGCCCCGTTTATTGGATAACATACCGGAAGAAGAAGAAGCAGGCGACGCGCCCGCAAACGGCCGAGTCCCTGGTAATGGTCCTATAATATGTATAGGAGACCCCCCCCCCCTATACTTATTCATTTACACAAATTAATACATTGTATTGCAATATTTTGAAGGTGAAAACCAACGTGATGACAACGAAGAAGCGCGCGGTGACGGAGGGGCTGTCGCCAATGGGGCGGTAGACGCCGAGGGCAACGTGGTCGGAGACGACAACAACTGGATACCAATGGAGTGGGACCGGGCCGCCGAAGAAATAACATGGGAACGTTTGCTCGGCCTCGACGGCTCCCTGATGTTCCTCGAGCACGTCTTCTGGGTCATCTCGCTGAACACGCTCTTCATCTTGGTGTTCGCTTACGCGCCTTATCATTTCGGCGCGTTGACTGTCTCCCTTTTGGGCTTCAAGGAGACCGATTTGACGAGCCATTTTGACGGTTTGCTAACAACTTTGGTCGGGTACTGTACCGTCGGTTTGCTGTTCCTGCTGTTCAACCGCATTACTGGTTGGCTCGGCTTTTATAAGTAAGTTATAATGACGCATCTTATCCCATCGTATATAAAGTGGTTCAGTTATTTATTATAAGTATTCCGTTTTTTAAATACCTCCCTTAAATTTCCTAGCATATATTCCAGAACCAAAAGGATCTTGGGTCTGTGCTTCCTGGTGGTGAAGGTGTCTCTACTCTCGGTCCTTGAGATCGGCATATTGCCCTTAGTGTGTGGCTGGTGGCTCGACATTTGTTCGCTTGCCATGTTCGATGCGACTCTCAAGGACCGCGAAGCCAGCTACCGTGCGGCGCCGGGCACCTCCATCTTCATCCACTGGTTAATCGGCATGGTCTACGTCTACTATTTCGCCTCTTTCGTCCTCTTGTTGAGGGAGATCCTTCGTCCAGGTGTTCTGTGGTTCCTACGTAACTTCAACGACCCAGATTTTAGTCCAATTCAAGAGATGATTCATTTGCCCATACTGGAACACACTAGAAAACTCCTAATTTCCGCCGTAATCTTCGGTAAGTTTTCAAATGTTATTAGTTATCTTTTTTAACTTTATTAGCAATTATTTTGTATTGTGATAGGTAGTGCAGTTTTACTGATGTTGTGGCTGCCTATTCGCGTGCTTAAGTGGTTGCTCCCTAACTTCCTCCCCTACACTGTGTCTCTTAACGACGAGACTCAAATCAACGAACTGTCTTTGGAGTTGCTCCTTCTCCAAGTTATTCTTCCCGCCCTTCTAGAACAGTCTCACACCAGAGTGTGGCTCAAGGGTCTCGTTCGCAACTGGTGTCGCGCTGTGTCGTGGCTGCTCAACATCCACTCATATTTGCTCGGCGACGCAGAGGTAAAGCCAGCCGTACCAGTCGACAATGGAGCTGGGGGAGACGGCCAAAACAGAAGAAATGGAGCCAGGAGGGCCGATCAAAACTTGCCCGAACCCGCAGCCGGTTTGGGAGCCGTTCACCAAGCTTTGCACATGTTGGAACCTCCGACCGGTACTGAAAACTTCTTTGCAACTAACTTGTAGGTATATTCACATTCATGTTTCAGGATACATACCGTACGAGAAGCCGTCGTTCTTCATAGCACGCCTCTTCGGCCTGCTGATTGCCATCTGCATATCGCTGATAGTGTCCAGTCTGATTGCGCTGACGTTGCCCGTGTGGTTGGGACGCAGTGTGATGGCTCTGTGGTTGGTCGGAGCCCCTCCCCCCGGTCCACAACTGTCCGCCTCTGAGGCGCAGACCGAGGTCAAAGTGCACGAATTGTACACTGCCGCATGCGGCTTGTATCTGTGCTGGCTGAAGGCGCGCGCCATCACACTGGTGGTAGGATGGTTGCCGCAAGGCAGGGCCGCGATGATGCAGCGTTTGAAGCAATGGTGCATGCTAGGTTTGAAAACGTTTGTTGCTAGCGTCCTCCTTCTCGGCGTCATACCATTGTTGTTCGGATTGCTGTTGGAGCTGGTGGTCATTATACCGTTGCGCGTTCCCATACACCAGACGCCGATCCTGTTCATCTGGCAGGACTGGGCCTTGGGTGTGCTGTATACGAAAATAGCCTGCGCCATAACAATGATGGGACCGGATTGGTTCTTGCGGAATGCAATCGAAAGGGCGTACAGAGACGGCATCAGAGATATGAATTTAGGTTTTATTTTTAAGGAGCTGGCGGTTCCAGTCATCATCCATTTCGGCTTGGCCTTGGCTGTACCATACATTCTGGCCTATTCAATCGTACCAATCTTTGTGACCAATCTGCACCTGAGGAATCTGATTGCCAGACGTCTGTACCCGTTTTTATTGTTGGTGTTGGCCGTTTCCGTCGTGGTTTTGATGCAGGTGCGCCAGTTCAAGAAATTATACGAACACATCAAGAACGACAAGTATTTGGTTGGCCAGAGACTGGTGAACTACGACCATCGCAGGAAGGCCCAAAATTCAACATAGCCGCCGGTAGATTGTCCGACGACTTGACCGTAAGCTTGTATCAAGTTTCAAATTTTATTACTGACTTTGTCCAGGTGTAAAAATCGAACCATCACAACAGGACGTGATCCCCCTCGCTCGAACTGGTGTACTTAATTGTAATTTGGCGACGGTGTGTATCCGAATTTGTGTTAGTGTTTGAACAATTTACTTACTTGATATTCTCTCGCACATTCTAGTTTCTTTTTGTAGGATAATTTAACATTAATCTTGTGTAGTGCCGGACAATCAGTCGCTTTGGTTATGTATGGTTCGAACTTTTAATTTACTGAGGATAAATTCTATTTGCCTATAGTACTGATTGTTATCTACGGTAAGGCATCGACTTTATTGTATATAAAATAATTTATTTCAATTGTTTTTGAATAAACATATTTTAAAACAAATCGACTCTTTTATTTATTAACTACAATTTAATAATTTTTATTAATGAAAGTATGTAGTATGTTATGTAGAAAATATTGTTTATTTTTTTAAAACGTAAATGCTTCTATAATTGTTACCACGAATTACTCAGATGTTTACCATAAATTAAAACGAAATAATCAATATCCTCTCTCCTTATAACAGTGTTTATTGTAAATAAATCGTATGTAAGTACAACTTTTTATGCGATTATTCCAACGTAAAAATATTCTAAATACCAACACACGCTACAACCTTATTTTTTGCATTAATCGTGTCGACAATAAACAATAAAACTTAAATATTAATTGGAAATGATAAAACTAGTTTTGTTGTCGTAAAAATGAAAGTTCATGGATTTTAATTTATTCTTGGTAATTTTGTCTGGCGTTCATTTCACAACTTTTGTCTGCAATTTAGTTAAAAATTGTTAATTGATTATTCTGTCGAAACGTTTAGAATAATAAAACGTGTTCCATTAATCAAAATCGTTTTTTAACCGCACCAATTTAAAAGGACATTTAAAAAATGCACTGTATAATTTGACAATTTTACATAAATTCATATTTATGATACAAAAAGGAGGTATTTTATTTAAATAAATCTTAGATAAAATACCAGTTTTTACCGGTTTCGTTGCACAATATTCAAATATGAGATTCGAAAAAATTTTAATTAGAATGGGCAAAACTTGCATACAATTTTTCCTCTATATTTTTTCATAATGTTCAATGAAAATTTTGAATCCTTGAATTAAAACATCAAACGAAAGCGTAATTCACATTTCATCATCCCAATTTTCGTGACGCTAAAAGGATCCAATCATTTCCGTAAGAAAAATAAAAAATGTAAATTGATTTCATTTATTATAATAATTTATCTATATGGCTTAAAACAATGTTGTCAGTTCAACTACACCAACAAATGTTATAAAACACGTGGCCAGCGATAAATTTAAATCTATTACGTCTCATTTTACCGTATTGTTTACAATGTTTTTGTTTATGTTTATGGTTGTTTTTTAATTGACAACAACTTTGATTTTAGTGATTCATTGTTATTGGGATTAAAAATAAAGTAATTTATAATTGTGTCTATAACAGATTCGTCAACACGTCACAAATGAAACAAAATCTTTCTAATTTCTAATAAATTTATTTATTTGTCACACACTTCCCCAATACATATATAAAATCAGGGATGTAAGTAATAGATCAACAAGTAAATAATCATTAAATTTGGATAGGAGTAAGAAATTTATAAAATTATGCTCATTTTATCGAGTGGACAAGAATTGGCAACGCAGTTGTCCAAAATCGTACGGTGGGTCCATGGAGAACTGCACGTCGTCAACAGTATTTGTTATTGTTTACAGGTTCAGCCGCTCCTTTTAACCTTAATTTGTGAATGTGTAAATCACTGTCTGCTTTTTTAGCGCCACACAATGAACAATCTTCGAAGGCTCAGATTTTATATTTCTTTGCCGCTTATTTTGAAAAATATCAATTTTTCATTAAATTTTCTCTGAGATATTAGGTAGAAATAAAAAATTGTTTAAATCGCCTTTGCATATTTTAAAATAATATAAAAGAAAATATACAAAAGTCGAAATGTTAGGGATCAAAAACCGTAGTGTGCTTAATTAACAATTAACCCACGAATAAACTTGCCACCTAGTTAGTCAGTTCCTGTTAATATCAGGCACAATAAATAACATATGTAAAAGTACATGCGTTAGAACGAGTCGTTAACCACGTGCGTACCAAAAACCGAAACGAAAATATCGCGCATACAACATCGCAGTTGTTTACACGTTTAAAAATAGTGGGGCACTCGCACCCGAAACAAAAACCTGTGGGGGGACCCGAGTTTATATAATTTCAATCGTACGATTCGGTTTCAGTTTCGTTTGCGTGTTCGATCAGTTTTTTTTTATATTATTATTATTATTATTATTGTTATTATTATTTATTCGTTTCCGACGAAATTCGTCTGTGATCATGTCCGCGTCCCCGTTTGCCAGACAGGCGACCGATTCTAAAGCCATTCCCACCAGGAAAGTCTTTTTGAACGATCCCTCCGAACTACCCTCGCAGTATTCGAGCACGCCCGGCGGCACTTTATACTCCACAACGCCTGGTGGTAAGAATAATTGACACTTCTTCATATTTAAAACTATCTTGAACGGACTTTGTGTAACTGCTGCATTATTAACTAAACTAATTTAATTGGTGCGTGAGATAAAGTATCATAATTTGTAAGCTTATAAACTATATGTACAAAATTTAAACAAAGTTAGTTTAACAGATTATATTATGCATAAACCAGACTCATTGGAATAATGCGACGATAAGATAGGGCTTGTGCGCGTTTAAAATAAATATTTATTTTATTTCTTATCGCAAAAACGTTGACTAATGCGTTCTATGCTTTTTAACACGCATATCATTAGTTTAGATATGATCATTTACTAGTTGTTTATATTAAATATTTTTAACCACGACGATTATTTTTATCATTTTCACAGTTTATCGTTTCGCCCTTGGATTAATCATTTTTTTATGCTACATCTGTGTTGAAAAAAACTAAAATTCAATTAATAAACCGATAAGACAAAGAGAGCGAGATAAAAGATTTGCATTCAAATCTAAAACCAGTCGCTTGACCCATTTTCGCTTTATAAATAACCACCTGCTGTTGTAAAACGTTTAAATTTAAACTGGAGGATCACAACTTCCTCGTTCAACTCTTTGCGAAACTTGTATAGAAATAGCTTGTATGACCTTCGATTGGATTAGAATTAAGTACAAAAAACCATTGTGTTAATCATTCAGAATAGATGGTAAACATAATATGTCTGAGATGGAAAACTATCTATTATGTAACATTAATACTATTAGTCAGTGAAATTAATTTGTGGACGAGTTAATAAACAATTTATAGGTCGTCTACACGAGAAACACATCCACAAACAAACGTTGCGTAATATGTTTACCACTAACTATTTATAACATTCGATAAGGTATTAAAATTGTCGAATGTCGTGCGTTTTACTATGGATATAAAACTGAGTCGATAAAGGCACATGGAAGCAAATTTACCTTCCTATTTACTTTTTTCAAATTAATAACAAGTTGTTTCGCAACAAAAGATTGTTTTGAAATTGATTTTTTTTTTAATTTAAATAGCCCGAAAATTGGTCAGTTATATAACTGATTGTTTATGAGTGATTGGAAATTTTGAAATGGATTATTAAGACCTTAGAAAGTATTTAAAGTATTTATGTTATGTTTAATATTGTTAATGTTTAATTACAGAGCATAAGAAATAGAATTACAAAATTTATAATATAAATAAATTCGTACACGTTAATTTTCTACACAAGAAATACAAGAGATGTTAAAAGTGATCAGCCAATTTGTTACATTAAATCCAATTTGTTTTCAAATTATCGCCGGCTATTTTTGCACGATTACATATTTTGTTTATACAGCCGTTTATTTCTGAACGTTTTGCGCATTTACTGTGATCTTTTCAAATTCAAATATTTGCAAAACTCAAAACTAAAAACCTGGCGGATGTTCCTCGAGTTCATTGTACAAAACGAATTACGCAATCCAGATGCAAATTCGTCGACGACAAGCACAACAAATATTGGCTACACGTGGCTGAAATATTGGCTTGACCTTGAACACATTTTAAATTAGACGAAAGCGAGTTTTTTTTTTAATCGGCATCTGTTGATTTTATCTTAGCTAGCTAAGAACCTCTTCATTTGCAAAGTTCCTACTGTAATATATTATTTTTTTTCAGCTCATATACTGTAATTGTTGTCTTTTAAGGCCAGTTGAAGGTCTGCTTCAACCCACCGTTTATTTATATTTAACGCTAAATCATGCCAGACACATTATTTTAATATTATTAATGCAGATTGTTATACAAGGTTTGCTCGATAACCCTGTTCTTGTAAACAAATTCGCAAATGTTCATGAAATATGTTTCAGGAACAAAAATTGTGTACGAAAGGAACTTTCTGATGAACTTGAAGAACTCCCCGATCTCAAAAACGCCACCGACATACGACATTCCCGAGAACCTGCTTAGGGGAAGTCCAAACAGACCGTCACCAAGGAACGGCCTGCACATCCCGAAGAAGCAGTACACCACGCCAAAGCAAAACCATCACGACGAAGACCAATTCCAGATCGAGCTCTAGTCCCGTTTAGTACTTAGGTTACGGGAATCCACAAATTTAAAATGGGATGGAATTTTTTGGATTATGTGAATTTGACTGAGTGATTTGTGGAAGTCCTTTTAGATTTAAGATTGTGTATATTTAGGATCAATGTCGGAGCATTTTGATTTGTTTTTTTTATGTGCCTGACACACGGATTTGTATGTCGTGTTGATATTATTAAGTGTTTCTGTTTTCAAGAAACTTTTTATTTTGTTTTTAATTAAAACTAATAAACGAAAATTATAAACTATATTGGTTGTTATTTAGTACATCAACAAGAACATTGCTTTTCCGTACTGTCGCCCTCGGACAGTTTGATTTCGTGTTCGCTCTGTCCCAAATTAATATCGTCGTCCTCTGGTAAAGCCTCGCCAATTCTCTTGAATAACTGTTTTATATTGTAACCAACTTTCGCACTGGTTTCAATGAATAACGCATTTTCCTGTTCAGCCTTCACAGCACCCATTTCCCTCGGAACTTCCCTCAGATGATCTAAATCAATTTTATTGCCGACCAACACAATAATTACATCATCCCCACGTTCTCTACGTACGTCTTCGATCCATTTTGTTGTTTGGACAAACGATATCATGTTGGTCACGTCGTAAACAATGACAGCAACCGAAGAATCTCGTATGTATGACGGTATAAGTGATCTATATTAAGTTGAACGGTAAATATCGAGAAGATTTCGTAAACAACGGTTACCTAAATCTTTCTTGTCCTGCAGTGTCCCACAGTTGAAGTCTAATAGTTCTGTCTTTCAAATAAACGGTTTTAGATAGGAAATCAATGCCTATTGTGGCGTGGTAACTGGTGTCAAAATTGTCGTACATGAACTTTGTGATTAGAGAGGTTTTACCCACGCTTTGCTCTCCTAAAAATACGAGCTTAAATTTTTTTAAACATTTGGTCTGATCTCTTGTTGACACACTAATCATTTTTGATATGTTGTTGAATGAACAGTCACTGCAGAAATTCGACACACTTGATTTATTATATAGCAATTTCTACTTTATTTACTATTCTTTTTTATTTCAGTCTTTCTAAATAATTTTAATCTAGTGATTATTAGATATCAATTTTATGTGCCTTAATAGTAGATTTATATAATAGTTAATATTATTAAATATTTTACATTTTTTTATATGAATGAATATTTAAACTGCATTTGTTTTCAACAAGATTATTGCATGCTCTTGCTCTCCCCTCAGATAGTTTGATGTTTTCCCATTGTCCCAAATTAATAAGATTTGTAAACAGTAAAAATTTAATACATTTATTATGTACAATATTTTAAACTAATTCATTGCATCTTATTTACTATTCTCTTTAACTTCAATCATTTTTTCTACCTTCTCAAATTCTTTCTCTACAATCTCATCAGATTTATCAAACACTTGTTCTACTCCCAGTACTTCTGGTATGTAAAACTGGAACATGTTCTGCACACCATTTTTTAATGTGACCACAGAACTGGGACAACTTGAACATGATCCCTGCATCTTTAACTTGACAATGCCATCCTCATAGCCCATATAAATTATATCACCTCCGTCCTCTTGTACTGTTGGTCTAATCCTAGTATCTAGAAGTTCTTTTATCATCTGGACTATTTCTGAATCATCTTCATTAATTTCTAAAAGAAATTTATTTAAAAAAGTGATGTGAAAGTTAATGATGTTGACTTACGTGTGTCTGAATTTGGTGTAGCATCATTTAAAATCGGCAAACCGCTTGCGAAAAAGTCCATAATTGTGGCAAAAATCTCTGGTTTGATTATCTTCCAGTCAACTTCATCATCGCTTTTGGTAATTGTTATGAAATCGGGTCCCAAAAATACACTTTTGACGCCATCAATTCTAAACAACAGTTTGCCAAGAGGTGAACAAAATGCTGCTTGTCCATTGGGGAAATCTATGGTTTGTCCTTGTTCTAAAACTGGTACTCCAGGCAAAAATTTTAAACTGTTTGGATTTGGGGTATCTTGTGTTTGAATAAACATCATTAATTTGTTGCTGGTTGAAATTTGTCTAACTGGATTTGACAAAAGTTGAGCCGCTTTAACCGGGATACTGAAATGCAAATATTAAAATACGTGATGGTTGACTTTGTTTTTACGTTACTTTATGGTAGTTGTTGGGTTGTTTTTGGTACATTTCGATAAGTTGTAGCACAGTTTTAAAGTATTGCGCAACATTTTCACAAGAAAAATCTTAGTATAACTCAACTGTCATAACAAATGGTCTTTTAGGTTAGAATCAATTTTCATAATAAATCTAGGCAACTCAGACTACACATAATATACCGAGAAATATCACAACCACCTCCACCAACATAAGAATTTTAGTTCCCCAAGCTAGATTGTTTATTTTCATTTCCCCGTCTGGAATGCGAAGCAACTAGATCCATCAGTCATTAGCTCTCGAAGATGCCGGGTACGATTTTGGAGAACCTGAGCGGGCGCAAGCTAAACGTATTGGTGGCGATTCTATTGGTTTTTCAAGTGGCTTGTTTCCTCGTTGGATTGATCGCGCCCAGTCCGGCCAATTTCCAGAATATTTACGCGACTTTTTGCTACGACGATAATCCTGGCCTCAAAGATGAACCTGGACGGTGGTTCACCAAAGACTGTAAGAGGAAAATCACCAATCTCAAAACCGACACTGTCGGTATGAGCAGCAATAATATTGTAAGTTTTGATCATTGTGTGAGTTAGAACATTATATTTGTAATATACCTTGTTTTATGTTCTGTATTTGTAAATGTTTGTTCTCTAATTTTTTTGTGTTGCTATTTGAATTTTTATACTAATTTATCAAGGTCTTTATAGCAGAACACCAAATATTTGTAAATTTAGTTCGAAAAATATTATATTCAATCCATAGTAAAATTATTCGAATATTCGAGATACTATTTGAGTATTCGAAATGGTGAAAGTTTGAATTTTAATAATGAATTTGTTGATATGCTTATATGTTAATTCTTTTATTCAATAATATCTGAGTGGCTTAATGGCTTTAAAATTTGCGAATTTAAAACTAAAAAATATTATAATCACTCTTTTAATTAAATTGTCAAATATTTACCTTAACTTACGATGCAGTGTTTTTTAAAATTAAAAATTATATAAATAGACTTATGTGAATATTAAATACTCGAATATTGAAATTTAATTAATGGAAAGCACGAATACCTCGAATATAAAAATATTCCCAATTATATTAAAAGTTATAGTTTATTCCGTTGTTGAATTTAACTTTTTTACCCGTTTTAGTCACACCATTTTGTCTTATATTTTACTTTAAATATTTGTCTAACAATAAACCATGAAATCCTGTTTGTCACACCTAAACTAATAAAGATTCATCTCGAAAATCATCGTACCCACTCCATCACACCCAGTTTCATCATTCATTTTACCTGCGTTAAAAGACAGGTAACATTTTTTACCGCATAATACAATAAAACAATTATCCCAGGTCATGGTGTTTGAAATGCCGCACTATAACTTCGACTTCTCGCGCTGGCAACAGAAGCTGGTCGGCCTAGTGAATTTTGAACAGGAGGATGAGGCCGGTTACAAACCCGATCCGACAATCGAACTAACCCTGGAAGCAAGACTGGGATACAGCGACGAAAGCAAATCGGGCCGTACGCCATGGAGTTTGTACGCAAATTCGACCGAAATCCGCCACATGGACTGTGAAACCGACGAAAACACCGGGGCACGACACGATGGTTACAAGGTCGATTGTTCGATCGTTCCATTGTTCGAGCTGGGCAACTTATACCACGACTATTACCTGTTAAATCTACGTTTGCCTGAGAACGCGAACACCAAGCTGGGGCGCGTGCACGAGGTGCAGCTCAACATAATCTATATGAATGGCGGTTTCACCAGAGTCTGGGTGTCGCTTAAGACCGTATTCTTCCCGATAATTGTGGGCATTATCGCCTGGTTCTGGAGGCGCGTTTTCATCCTGGATCGCACGCCGGCGCTTCTGGAGTATATGCTATTCTCGCTCGGTATGACATTGGCAATTCTAGACTTTCCAATCGAATATTTCAGTTTGTATTTCGACATGCCGTATATGATGGTGTTCAGTGACATCCGGCAAGGCGTTTTTTATGCCATGCTGTTGTCTTTCTGGTTGGTTTTCGCTGGTGAGCACATGTTAATTCAGGATAACGGCGAGAAGAATTGTCTGAAAATGTACTGGAAACATTTAAGCACCATTGCGGTCGGTTGTCTGTCTCTTTTAATTTTTGATTTGTGTGAAAGAGGAGTGCAGCTGGTCAATCCGTTTTACTCCATCTGGGCCACACCGACCGGTACCCATTTCGCATTGTCGTTCGTTATACTGGCAGGAATATCGGCCAGTATGTACTTTATTTTCTTATGTTACATGATCTGGCGCGTGTTCAAGAACATCAGCATCAAACGCTCGGTGCTTCCGAGCATGTCGCAGGCCAGACGATTACACTACGAAGGTATCATTTACAGATTTAACTTCCTAATGCTCGCTACCGTGATCTGCGCCGGAGTCACCATCGTCTCGTTTATTTTGTCACAGGTGGCCGAAGGGCAGGTGAAATGGGACGACGAAATGGACATCGAACTCTCTTCGGTTATTTTTACGGGCGTTTATGGCATGTGGAATGTCTACATTTGCGCCATGCTCATGTTGTATGCACCAAGCCACAAACAGTGGCCAAGCGAGTCGTTGACGCACGACGGCGAGGAGGTGGAGTTCAGCAGGTTGCCCACCGAGTCTGTTCCGAGCGAGATTTCTTCACTTACTTCCTTTGCCACTAAAGCTAGTATTGAATAAACGCACGTGTAGCCTCTTAACCTTGTTGTTCCAGTCAGAATACTCGACTTAGTAGTTTTACTCCCTCCTAGATTTTAGGGAATTACTGTCGATTTTGTGAGACTTGCATTTTAAAATGTGATTTTATATTTGTACTTCCGCTGCGCACAGCAACAAACTCATGTTTTTCATATTTACATACTTTTACACTTGAATCTCTATATGTATTTAAGCAGTATATTTATACATCTTTATCGTGACATTAAATTTTTAACAGTATTATAATTTTTGTGATTTATGATTATAAGTATTAATTAATTTATGTAATTTTTGATATTGTATTTTATGTAATTAAAATTAAATGTATGTTCCGTGAATTCTGGTGTTTTAATTATACAAATTTAATATATTTAAACCAACAAACAGAAATGAATATGAATGAACTATATAATACTTGAACTGTACCAATTTTCGGTTTATTCGAAGCCATTTATTTATATCTATGTTCATTAAAGCTTTATATTTTAAACTGTATTCTTCATCAATTTAAATTAAAAAAGTATACTCTTTTATAAATTGATGAAGCAATTTTCCTTACATAAGTGAGGGATCATTTTTTGTAAATTGATTCTGGACTCAGTGTGGCCATTCAGTAAACCGACATTCAGTGAACTGGTTATTTTCGTAAGACACGTTCGACACCTTTGGACTCGGCACGGTTCGGTTTCTGAATCGGAACGCAACTGCAGTGGTCCCACACGTTTATATCAGCCACGAAGTAAATAAGTGTCCCTATAGCACCACATATACTTGGGTATATGAAACTCGGTGCGAGTTTTAGTTGATATATAATTGGAAATTAATATATAAATCGCGAAATTCAAATTAAAAATAATTTTATAATGTAACCTTTCTATTAATTAGACCTATTTTCAAACTCTGAATGAATTATTTGAATTGTTCTTAATAAAAATTTTGTTTTAAGAAACTAATATCCATAAAATTATGAAAAGAAATGAAAAAATTGAATGGAAGGAAATATATTCCTAACTAAAGATACGACAACTTAGAAACTGTTATTGTATCAAAATAAACTCAAATTTTTAAGAACATTTTCAAAGTTTATAATGGATAAATTTAAAATATGTATAATATTTAATAATAATATACCTTTGTATACTGATAAATTAAAAAATAAATAAATACTTGTTTCTGCATTTCGTGCGTCATCAGATAGGACACAATTCAAAATTGCAATTCTATACAACTCTGAAAATCCTATGACAAGCTTTACACAATTAAAATACAGTTTAATTTGGTTAGTGGGGTAGCTTGTCGCTGCATTTATGGCGACAAGTTTTTCATTTAGAAATATTTATAATTTTATTCTTTCAAACAACAATTTTTAAAAACTACAAAGCTCATCGTCGCTGAATAAATGCAGCACTATACTAAGTTTCAATTTATCAGCATATAAATTTAGTTTTATGAGAATAAATATAATAAATAAATAAATAAATGTATTTATTTATAACTTTATTTATAAATAAGTACATTTGGATATAGGACAAGCAAATACAAATTGATTAACATAATAATATAATACAATAAAGAACGTAAGATTACACTTTTATTACAATAAATGTACATATTTATATAAGAATATCAACTTCATAACATATAATAAATACGAAATTAATCAATCAGTTTAATTTTTTGGTAATAAAACAAAATTTATTTTTAATTATTTAAGCTGAAAAAGAACATCTAATTAGATTACCTGAAAGACATAAGAAACACATTTTACAACACACAAGATGTCAATATAAATTTGTAGTTCAGTGGAAAAGGGACAAATAGGGGATAGAAAATAATAAATTTTATTTTATGTATGTAAGCTGAAAGAGAATATTTGATTAGATTATATAAAAGACATAAGAAGCATACGTTTTATGACACAAAATGTAAAATTTATATTAATTAACATAAATATGTAATTTAATGGAAAAGGAATAATTATATGAACAGAAAATTGCATAAAGTTTTATTTATGTAAGCTGAAAGAAAATATCTGATTAGATGACCTAAAGGACATAAAAAAAAAACATTTTATGACACTTAAGATGTAAAATTTAATTAATTAATCAAAATAAATCTGTAATTTAGTGGAAAAGGAATAAATAGGAGGATACAAAATAAAATACAAGTTTTCTTTATTTATGTAAGCTGAAAAGGAATATCTGATTAGATTATCTAAAAGACATAAAAAACAAACATTTTATGACATTAAGATGTAAAAATTTATTAATTAATCAAAATAAATCTGTAATTTAGTGGAAAAAGAATAAATATTTGATTAGATTATCTGAAAGACATAAAAAACAAACATTTTATGACTCTTAAGATGTAAAATTTTATTAATTAATCAAAATAAATTTAGTGGAAAAGGAATATTTAGGAGGATACAAAATAAAATACAAGTTTTCTTTATTTATGTAAGCTGAAAAGGAATATTTGATTAGATTATCTGAAAGACATAAAAAACAAACATTTTATGACTCTTAAGATGTAAAATTTTATTAATTAATCAAAATAAATTTAGTGGAAAAGGAATATTTAGGAGGATACAAAATAAAATACAAGTTTTCTTTATTTATGTAAGCTGAAAAGGAATATTTGATTAGATTCTCTGAAAGACATAAAAACAAACATTTTATAACACTTAAGATGTAAAATTTTTTTAATTAATCAAAATAAATCTGTAAATTAGTGGAAAAGGAATAAATAGGAAATAAAACAAAGTTTTCATTATTTATGTAAGCTGAAAGAGAATGTCGGAGTACATTATCCAAAGGACACATAAAACAATAAAAGCTTTACGAAAACATTCGTTTTGGGAAAGTAATAAATAAAATGTAATGGAGCAAACTACAATTTGTTCTACCTTCCGCAAATATTTAGTAAAATAATTGATGAACACAATGATAAACCGACACCAAAGTTGAAACGACGAAATAAGAACCGGAAATAACTTACTTTGCGTTGCGAGTTGCCCAGTTAACTAGTCTCGTTCTGGACCTACCTGAAAATAATTAAAAACGTTCAGTTAATATTATTGTTTAATTGTGTAATTCAATTATTATTTGTTACCTTTAATGCCCTTTCCCTGTTGCCTTATCGTCTCTCCAATGGTTGGTTGGGTCATCACAGTTCAGGATTTGTCCATCAAAGTCACCAAAATAGTCCACGTTGGGGAAAACACCACATCACTGTTGTCCTTAGCACTTTTATCCGTCGATGAGAAAATAAACAAAAATCTTCCCTAAATGTTTTAGTTAAAGAAAGAACACTTTGATTTGTATTTGATGCGTATCTTTGAAAAACTATCAGAGTTCATTTCATTGTTACTGCGTTTCAAACCAACAGGGGACCAAAAATCTCGTGCCCGATCTTACTTATCCAAGTAAAATATAAATACTTTCAATAATTTAAGGTGACCGACTATCTCTTTCTCCCGACTTTACTTATTCAAGTAAGGTATCAATACTTTCGACAATTTGTATGCGACCGAAAATCTCTTTCTCCCAACTTTACTTATCCAAGTAAAATATCAACCCTTTCCAAAAAATTACTTCTGAATGCTTTTGTTAATATTTCTCAATGTAAATAATTTGTATGGCTTTACTTATCCAAATAAATTCATTTCATGGCTACTGCGTTAAACGTACAGATAATCAGTGCACCCCATGATCTGAAACCCAACCACTGCTGCCGCCAGGCTGCCTAATTAGAGCTTATCGGTACTGTGACCAAGACTCCGGGTCAGGATTTCAAACCAACAGGGGACCAAAAATCTCGCGCCCGATCTTACTTATCCAAGTAAAATATAAATACTTTCAATAATTTAAGGTGACCGACAATCTCTTTCTCCCGATTTTACTTATTCAAGTAAGGTATCAATACTTTCGACAATTTGTATGCGACCGAAAATCTCTTTCTCCCAACTTTACTTATCCAAGTAAAATATCAACCCTTTCCAAAAAATTACTTCTGAATGCTTTTGTTAATATTTCTCAATGTAAATAATTTGTATGGCTTTACTTATCCAAATAAGTTCATTTCATGGCTACTGCGTTAAACGTACAGATAATCAGTGCACCCCATGATCTGAAACCCAACCACTGCTGCCGCCAGGCTGCCTAATTAGAGCTTATCGGTACTGTGACCAAGACTCCGGGTCAGGATTTCAAACCAACAGGGGACCAAAAATCTCGCGCCCGATCTTACTTATCCAAGTAAAATATAAATACTTTCAATAATTTAAGGTGACCGACAATCTCTTTCTCCCGATTTTACTTATTCAAGTAAGGTATCAATACTTTCGACAATTTGTATGCGACCGAAAATCTCTTTCTCCCAACTTTACTTATCCAAGTAAAATATCAACCCTTTCCAAAAAATTACTTCTGAATGCTTTTGTTAATATTTCTCAATGTAAATAATTTGTATGGCTTTACTTATCCAAATAAGTTCATTTCATGGCTACTGCGTTAAACGTACAGATAATCAGTGCACCCCATGATCTGAAACCCAACCACTGCTGCCGCCAGGCTGCCTAATTAGAGCTTATCGGTACTGTGACCAAGACTCCGGGTCAGGATTTCAAACCAACAGGGGACCAAAAATCTCGCGCCCGATCTTACTTATCCAAGTAAAATATAAATACTTTCAATAATTTAAGGTGACCGACAATCTCTTTCTCCCGATTTTACTTATTCAAGTAAGGTATCAATACTTTCGACAATTTGTATGCGACCGAAAATCTCTTTCTCCCAACTTTACTTATCCAAGTAAAATATCAACCCTTTCCAAAAAATTACTTCTGAATGCTTTTGTTAATATTTCTCAATGTAAATAATTTGTATGGCTTTACTTATCCAAATAAGTTCATTTCATGGCTACTGCGTTAAACGTACAGATAATCAGTGCACCCCATGATCTGAAACCCAACCACTGCTGCCGCCAGGCTGCCTAATTAGAGCTTATCGGTACTGTGACCAAGACTCCGGGTCAGGATTTCAAACCAACAGGGGACCAAAAATCTCGCGCCCGATCTTACTTATCCAAGTAAAATATAAATACTTTCAATAATTTAAGGTGACCGACAATCTCTTTCTCCCGATTTTACTTATTCAAGTAAGGTATCAATACTTTCGACAATTTGTATGCGACCGAAAATCTCTTTCTCCCAACTTTACTTATCCAAGTAAAATATCAACCCTTTCCAAAAAATTACTTCTGAATGCTTTTGTTAATATTTCTCAATGTAAATAATTTGTATGGCTTTACTTATCCAAATAAGTTCATTTCATGGCTACTGCGTTAAACGTACAGGTAATCAGTGCACCCCATGATCTGAAACCCAACCACTGCTGCCGCCAGGCTGCCTAATTAGAGCTTATCGGTACTGTGACCAAGACTCCGGGTCAGGATTTCAAACCAACAGGGGACCAAAAATCTCGCGCCCGATCTTACTTATCCAAGTAAAATATAAATATTTTCAATAATTTAAGGTGACCGACAATCTCTTTCTCCCGATTTTACTTATTCAAGTAAGGTATCAATACTTTCGACAATTTGAATGCGACCGAAAATCTCTTTCTCCCAACTTTACTTATCCAAGTAAAATATCAACCCTTTCCAAAAAATTACTTCTGAATGCTTTTGTTAATATTTCTCAATGTAAATAATTTGTATGGCTTTACTTATCCAAATAAGTTCATTTCATGGCTACTGCGTTAAACATACAGATAATCAGTGCACCCCATGATCTGAAACCCAACCACTGCTGCCGCCAGGCTGCCTAATTAGAGCTTATCGGTACTGTGACCAAAACTCCGGGTCAGGATTTCAAACCAACAGGGGACCAAAAATCTCGCGCCCGATTACTTATCCAAGTAAAATATAAATACTTTCAATAATTTAAGGTGACCGATAATCTCTTTCTCCCGACTTTACTTATTCAAGTAAGGTATCAATACTTTCGACAATTTGTATGCGACCGAAAATCTCTTTCTCCCAACTTTACTTATCCAAGTAAAATATCAACCCTTTCCAAAAAATTACTTCTGAATGCTTTTATTAATATTTGTGAATGTAAATAATTTGTATGACTTCACTTATCCAAGTAAAGTATAAAATTTATTCAAAAATGTACTATAGAGATATTTTATTTAGTATTAAAGTATTAAACTTTCGAAATATATAAATATATTCAAATACTTTTATTTATTCTAGTAATGACAACAAAATGTTCTTTCAATAGTTAAAACATTGAGAATTGATTATTTATTTATATTATTAGCGACTTCTGTAATTATAAAAATATACCATTAACTAGTTACCCTGTATGCTATTCGTAGAAGGAGAGTGGGGTCGACGTACGCCATCTGTCAATGTCTGTCATCTGAGAGAAACATGGAAATTGGTTATAGAATTTCCTTAAATTGACAGTATTATTGTAGAGTTTTTAGTGTTTTCGGTTGGTGAAAACAATTTCCCCAGACTTTTCGCACGGCTTAATGACAAATTGTTTTTTTTAAATTTATGTCATTTGTATGTATGTATGTATGTACATTTTTGTTTGTATTTGTTGGTGTATATAATTTTATGAATAGTAATGTTGGTTATTTAATGCGTTATAGGGTCTACATTGTACAATTGATGGACTACGTTATGTGTTCTACGGATTACGCTTTACGATCAAAGTAACAATTCCGTTAAACGTCCTTCCGTCCTGCAGAGAGAACGTATACATTGTACGGATTACGATCAACACCAACAATTTTACACATATTCAAGTTTATGCATTGTTAGACTCGTGATTTTCAAAAACTTTGTGTGAAACACTTTTATGTGTGTTAATTAAGTGATGCTTCCTTTAATAGTTAAATCAATCAGAATCGAATATTTATATACATTTTAATGTTCGTCTCTTACAACCCTTAAAGTATTATACATCCAATTGTTTAAATGCATTGAAAATATTTAAGTTACTGTTAAATTACATTAAAAAATATAAAGAAAAAACAATTAGATGTTTATAGCAGCCAAGTTAAATACAACTCTTATACTAAGTTATAATTTACCAAAATCTAAACAACTATAAACAGACCTAAACACCTTTTGTAATTGTTTTAACTAAAGAAGGAATATTTAAGATAAGTATTTAACAACGCAAATTTTGAAGAGTATTTAATTCAATTTCCAAACAATATACTATAGTCTTGTAAAATTGTGGGCTTTCACGTAAACGGCTTACGTTTTATGCAACGATACCGACGCGTTTTATGTTAAACATATGTCTGCAATTTGCGGTTTACAAGATATATTAAGTTTCAACGAATTGCTACGTTAACCATGGTATGACTTACGTTCTACGCTATACGTTTTTGCGTTACGTTTGACGTCATACGTATCTTTGCTAATGCGTTATACGGTCCACGTTATACGATTGACGGACTACGTTATGCGTTATACGGATTACATTTTACGATCAAAGTAGCAATTTAACTCGCGAAATTTTAGAACCAAAGAATGAACATTCATGCTAATTGCGTTATACGTTCTACGATACGTCTTACAGGGACTACGTATACATTGTACGGATTACGTGTTACGATCAACACCAACAATTTTACACATATTCAAGTTTATGCATTGTTAGACTCGTGATCTTCAAAAAACTTTGTGTGAAACACTTTTATGTGTGTTTATTAAGTGATGCTTCCTTTAATAGTTAAATCAATCAGAATCGAATATTTATATACATTTTAATGTTCGTCTTTTACAACCCTTATTACTTATCCAAGTAGAGATGATTTATTCTGAAATATTGTCATTTAAAGCATGCATTTATTCTTATAAACTATTCATGCAAAGTTTTATCCACGCATTTATTTCCAATCGATTGATCCTCCACTTAATCCAAGTAGAGTTAATTTATCTTGAAATATTGTCATTTAAAGCATACATTGATACTCCACTTAATCCAAGTAGAGTTGATTTATTCTGAAATATTGTCATTTAAAGCATGCATTTATTCTTATAAACTATTCATGCAAAGTTTTATCCACGCATTTATTCTTAATTGATAGAAACTCCACTTAATCCAAGTAGAGTTGATTTATTCTGAAATATTGCCATTTAAAGCATGCATTTATTTTTATAAACTATTCATGCAAAGATTTATCCATGCATTTATTTCCAATCGATTGATCCTCCACTTAATCCAAGTAGAGTTGATTTATCTTGAAATATTGTCATTTAAAGCATACATTGATACTCCACTTAATCCAAGTAGAGTTGATTTATTCTGAAATATTGTCATTTAAAGCATGCATTTATTCTTATAAACTATTCATGCAATGTTTTATCCATACATAAATTTTTAATTTATAGAAACTCCACTTAATCCAAGTAGGCTTGATTTAATCTGAAATATTATCATTTAAAGCATGCATTTATTCTTATAAACTATTCATGCAAAGTTTTATTCACGCATTTATTCTTAATTGATAGAAACTCCACTTAATCCAAGTAGAGTTGATTTATTCTGAAATATTGTCATTTAAAGCATACATTTATTCTTATAAACTATCCATGCAACTGCACTATCGAATTAACTTGGAGGGTATGGTAACGCAGACCACCACCCCATCTCCCCAAACCGGTCGATACAGAGGTCGATAACAGACTGACTGGTGTGACTCACGAGGGCGTCTTATATAGCGGGTAATGTCGGCTAATGTCGGCTAATGTCGGCGACACATCCCTTGCATCTGATTGGTCGACGCCGAGTGTTTGTTAAGTCATGCGTATCGAGAACGTTTTCAACCGAACTGAAAATTTTCCTGTACAATATTTGAATTATAAACAAATATCACCTATTGTTTTATAATAAATAATTGTGTATATGGTATTATAATCATTATAATTAATATTAAATACTGTTAAAGTTAATTTAATTTTATAATTGATAATTTATAAACAATAAATGCATATCAATTGAAAGTAAATAATAATAAACAAAGAAAATACAACAATCCGCCAATTTAAGGAACATTTTCTAGCGCATGCGTTGGTAGAAAGATTTTTAATTCATTGCTAGTCATTAGGTTATTTGAGAGCGGTATTTTGATTTTTATTATTACCATTATTATTTGGTAAACATAATCTTAATTTATTTTTCTATATAGACAATCGTATTGTATTTATTTAATAATGTACTTTTATTCTTTTTTAACTTATTTCCAATTTTTTGATAAATATTATTTATTTATTTATTTATTTATATGGAGAAATAAATATCACAATGTGTTTTATAAGCATTTTAAATTGGATAAGTGAGCAACATCCACTGGAATAGATTTGTTTCTTTTAATTGTGTTGTTTTTTATTATAAAATATATCTTTTTGTTAATGTTATATTAATGTATTATTTTTATATATTTATTTTTTATAAAAATTATTCCCCTTTATAAATTTGCCAAATTAATTAATATTTTCTAAATTTATTTAATAATGAAATTTTAATTAGATATAGATAGATATCAAAGAAATATTCAAATATTATATAGGAAAATTTTCAATTCGGTTGAGAAAGTTCTCGATACGCATGATTTAACATAACCTCTACGTCGACCAATCAGAAGCAAGAGATGAGTCGCCGCCATTAGCCGCCATTACACGCCGCGTGAGTCACACCAGTGTGGCCATTCAGCAAACCGTACCCCTCTGAACTTGATATTTTTGTGAGACACATTCGGCACCTTTGGACTCGGCACGATTCGGTTTCTGAATCGGAACGGAACTGCTTGGACCCACATGTTTATAATACATTAGCAGTGAAGTAATTGGGATAATAAATTATTATGTGATGATTGGTCACGATTTCACTCTAAGCATATATCGTGTATTAATTACAAACTGCTTATTCAGTGAACGACTAATGATCTACACAAATGTATCATAGTCCAGAATTTTCTTTAACACGAGCTTCATCACAAATCAGAGCAATTACAATACTATATATATATATTGTAATTGCTCTTCATTGTCAAATTGCCAAATTGTAGTAAAATTCTGTTAGTATAACGATATATACTACTTTGATTATAATAAACAATCAATTTTTTTAGTAAAAATTTATTTATTTAAATTAAATGCTTAATTTTAAGCAGTAAAATAACATTTATTTAATAAAATTTTTAGTTTTCAGCAGCTAACTGTAAAAAATATCTAAAACTTTAAGGTAATTAAGGTACCTTAATATTAGGATTAAAACTAAGTCTTACATGATATTTAATTTAATAATAAAACTATCTTAGACCTAAGTAACACAACAAATGTAAAATTAAATATTTATTATAAGTTTGTACACAAATGTAGTATTCGGAATATTTATATTACAAATACATCAAACAAAGTACAAATACTGTTAAATTATTGGACAAATATGATAGTTAAGACTGCCAGAAGATACATTTGGATGTTCGATCAGTTTCGAGATACACGTATATGAACAAAATTTAATTGTTTCTTGTTTTTCAAAATATTCTCCATGAAGACTGACACAATTTTTTTTATGTGAACCAATTTTCAAAGCACTTTGCCATCTTACCCCAACATAGTACTTTCAAAACAAGTGTTTAAAAGCTTGCTAAATTAAGGACTATACGGAGAATATTCCATCAGTAAAGTAAAATATTATAAATATTATAATTTTATCTTTATGTGTTCCATTTCCACTATAATAAAAGTAAATTATTTCAAGTTATAAAATGATTCTTTATTAAAAAAGTCAAATAATTATATTTAATTATATTGTATGGTTCTAATTAATTTAAAGTTTTCGTTTAATATTTAAATTAAGTACAACATTTATTTTTAATCAACATATTTTTTTAATATTAACATTTGAAATCAGTTCAATTAAACAAACTTAATAATTCAGTAAATAATTTGAAGTTCTTCAAATATAAAAGAAAATTTCGCTTTTGGTTTTCATTAATCTGAACTAAATTGTTATTATGATTATTATTGAAAGAGTCGTGCTGTGGAATTAATAAAATCTATACCAAATTTATTCTAAAAAGTACCAATGTTGAAGATTTATCAGTAATTTTATAATTGAATATTATTTTCCACACTTTAGATATAAAATAAATGTTTGTCCTTTTTTATAGTCCTAAAACCGAATAATATGATATCTGCAATAATGTTCCTACTATATAATTATTTTTAATAGTTATATTAAATATACATTTGTATTAAATAATTTAGAATTTAATGAACAATTTGTACGGTGAACAATATTAATATTAACAAAACGGGTAGTTAATTAACACATTTGTGTTTGAAATCAAAATCATAGTATTTCTCTCAGAATTATTTTATTGTATAAGATTATTTTAATAATTATATAATATATTTTTACAATTAAATTAACCATAAATAAATATTGATTGTTTATTACATTATTATCATTGTTTATTTTATAATTGTAGTTATATTATTAATTTCATAATTATATTGAAACAAAAATGTACTATATTCACACCGACTCCAAAATTTTATTCTAATAATGCAAGGTCGTCAATTAATGCCGACCGCAAATCTTATTTAAAACGCTTTGCAGGTAAATATAAAATTGGAAAAAACTGATACTAAAAACAGCATGCGTATCCACGGCAGTCGCGTTTCGATTCGGAAACCGAACGTGATGAACGAAAACGAGCACTCCAAAATCGTCTTAGACCCGAAAAACCCGGTTTGCTGAATGGCCACACTGTCTGGACTGCTTTTATAACTAGATTGGTCAATTAACGATTTGTTATAAGAAGACGGACTAGTTTCACAAACTTGGTTACCCGATTGCATTACTCGTTGCTAATTTATCGGATTACAAATAATAACAATAACAATAACAATGATAATAACAATTTCCAACAGTTATAAACCATTTACAGAAAACATAAAAATATAATGAAATAAATATCAGTTAATATATAAAAAATAATAATTAAGAAAACTAAAATAAAATGTGAAAATTTTCAAAAATACACTTAATTATATCAGATATGGAATCTGCAAAAATATCACAGTGCTGATGGAATTTGTTGGCTGTATCCGACATCAGAAATACAGATGCCTTCTGCAAAAGATTCGTGCGGGAACGAGTGCTATAAAAAGTTATATTTCTTCTGGAGCCAGAGAAACTTAACAATAATGGTGTGGCGACACATGTATAGGGAGTTAGTTTCGCAGACGTTGCCTCATTGTCAAAGTCCCTAGGCGGATAACTAGCGTATTGTAGTTCTGTAGGCTTTTGAAACAATAGAATGAATAGAATAGATCTCGAACAGAAGTATCAGTAGATGTTGTTCGTAAAGAGCATACGGAAACACTCCAACAGACCGGATTCCTGGTATAGCGAACAACTACACATTTATCCGTGTTTAATAACAATCTATTGTTAGTACACCATGTTTGAACTGACTGTAGATCTTCTTGTAGCTTAAGACAATCGTCACTGGACCGAATATGATAATATAGTTTTACATCATCTGCGAATAATAGATGTTCACATTTTAAAGTTTCCATAATATCATTGACAAAAATAAGGAAAAGTAATGGTCCTAAAGAGCAGCCCTGAGGCACCCCAGATGTGGGAATAACAGACTCGGAGATATAATTATTATATTTTACGAATTGTTGTCTATTTAATAGATATGATGTCATGAGTAACAAGAAGTTGTTTGTAAAACCAACAATGCGAAGTTTATCCAAAAATATAAAGTGTAATATCGAATGCATTGCTAAAATCCAAAATATAATCATGTATATGTCAATTTCCATAGCAGTTCATTATATGCACTCAATGTATATAAGTTATTTAACTGCAAAAAATGCATGTTTACTTTTGATACAATTGTTATGAAGTTCAAAATAAATATTAATAAAAAACGCAATTGTCACAATGACTGTTTTATATCATTACTTTAGGTACATTCATAATATTTACAAAAAATACTAATTGCTAGTAACATATGGTGGCAGTTGTTGATATGTTGATTGTTCTCTCACTTTGGTTGGTTTGATAGCAGACTACCTATTACAATAAGTTGAAATCCTTCTAAAACAATAATTAAAAATAATGTCACAATAGGACCTCAGACTATTCAAAAACCTTTGGAGTACTCTGTCGTTTGACTCTCATTTTTCCATTCATTGTCACATCCAAACCATTTCCATCGTCTTTTATTTGTTTTTTATCTACGACGGCATCTCCCACGCTGACCCGCCTGAGGTGGTCTTAAACCTGAGGCCTGTGGCGGTCTTAAACCTGGAGCCTGTGGCGGTCTTAATCCAGAAGCTTGTGGTGGCCTTAATCCAGAAGCTTGTGGTGATCGTATCCCTGAAGCTTGTGGTGATCTTAAACCTGAAGCTTGTGGTGGCCTTAACCCTGAAGCTTGTGGTGGTCTTAAGCCTGCAGCTTGCGGCGCTCTTAAACATTGACCTTGTGGCTGTATTAAGCCTGATGCTTGAGGCGGCATTAAGCCTGACGCTTGAGGCGGTCTTAAACCTGAGGTTTGTGGCGGTCTTAAACCTGAAGCTTGTGGCGGTCTTAAACCTGAAGCTTGTGGCGGTCTTAAACCTGAAGCTTGTGGTGGTCTTAAACCTGCAGCTTGTGGAGGTCTTAAACCAGAAGCTTGTGGCGGTCTTAGGCCTGAAGCCTGAGGTGGCCTTAAACCAGAAGCCTGAGGTGGTCTTAATCCAGAAGGTCGAGGTAACATTCTTCTAGGCGCTGGGCAAACCTGTAATAAACATAGCACGTAAATATAATTCACAAAAATGATAATAGTCGAATACATCAGGATCATCATATCCAGGTGAAACCATCAAGGGTGCTTCGTCTCCTATCATTTCACCACCATCTATGCCTATAATAATTTATTTGTTATGAATTCATTATACTTAGTTTAATTTGAAATACTTACTGTCAAATATTTCTTCCCCTGGGAGTGGCTACAATCAAATTAATATTAAAAATATCAAAAATACACAGATAAATGAGATAGCTTCTACCTGGCCTGCTGAAGGAACCCAGTTAGATTGATCACTTAATCCAAGTGGATCTTCCTCAAATGCGCATTGGTCCGGCCCGCCAGGTTGTGTCTATGATCAAATAAAGTTTTATTAAAATTTAAAAACTAACATGAACTTGAAATTATATGTTACCCAGCTCGATGGAGGCTGATATTTGCTTGGAGGTGCCCAGCCGGAGACTTGTTCAACTGGCAATGGTACAGTAGGAGCAGCAACCTGTAATTAAGTATATATAGTATACTAACACTATAACTTAAGATTATTGTGATAAAAAGTATGACCTACCGGAGGTCGCCAATCAGCTGAAGGCAACCAACTTTCATCACCCATAGGACAAACCTAAAAATATATGAAATTATTATTAATTTGTTTGACCCTTAGAACTTTTAATTGTTGCTAAAATTATAGAAAATACGTTACTTCATCATCCTCAGGCAGAATTGACATATCTCCTAAACCACCAGGAGGAGCAGCTTGTGGTGACGGCGGACGTCTCTGTGGAGAACCTTGTGCTTGTACTTGTGGTGACCGTGCAGGTAGTTCGCAGACATCTTGCATTGGTGCACCAAACTACAATAGTTAAACAATAGAATAGTACAAAATTGCAACGATGAAATCTTACTGTTCCATCAAGATAAGCAGGGAAGTTTTCCAACGGACTCCTGTAAAATTTTAATTTGGTGATACATTTTAAATTATTTATTAAGATAACTTACTCTTGAATTCTACCAGCTTTAGGCCTTTGGGAACCTCGCAAAGGACGCATTTTCTTTCCGGTAAAAAGTTGCATACTTGCGCGAGATGGACGTTCGGACGGAAACTCCCTGGCCATTTCTAAAGAAAAGGTAAAAATCATTTCAAGATGTAAAGAAAGTAATTTTAAATCTTACGACTCATAAAACCAGCTTGTGGAGAACCAGGAGATTCTATAAAATAGTTATGTATTACTGTTAATATTATGATATTATGATGAGCTTAAACATACCAGGTGATCCCCGTATAGATAGGGGAAGTTGTTCCTTAAAATCTGGAGGAAGATCTGGCTTGGCAGCTAGAAGTAAAAAATGTGCAATTAAGTATTAGACAACAAAATGATAAAACTAATTCATTTACGTATATCGATCGAAATATTGACTTTAGACGGTGGTCCTTCAGCCAAAATATTAATTGTTGACTTTCCTTTCTTGGCGTCACTTTTTACAACAAGTTTTTGAGGATCACCTTCCTCGCTCATTGGCTCCATATTAAACGCAAAGCCGGATGGTGGACGAGGAGGAGTCTTGAAGCTTTTCTCCATTTCCTCTTCAGTCATAAGTCTCGGATTAAAATTGGGCTAAAATAAATTATATATTAAACCAATTTTCAATATAACTCATACAAACCTCTATTTTTTCTTGATCATAAAGTCTAGGTGGTAATAGTAATTCTGGTGGTGTTGTCAAATTTTCCGACCATCCCTCATATGGCTCTGGTGATTCTGGATATACCTCAGGCTCTCGTTCGCATACTTCTTGAGGTGTAAATTGAAAACCAGGAGGTAACTTCTCTATCATCTCTTCCTCAGTCATAATTTCTGGTCTATAGTTCACCTAAAATATATATTTATACATCACTTTTCTTAAGTCATTATTATGGAATTCTTACTTCAGGAACTTTCAGCCTTTGTGGAGTTTTCAACTCAGGTGGTGTTGCTAGATTTTCATCGAAACTCCATTTTTCTGGCGTTTTAGGAACGTTCTGTTTAAATTCTTCTTCGTATATCTTTTTGGCTTTTGGAGACAGTGTCATGTGATAACGATACGGATCATAACGCCTCGGTGAGAAACGTAACATTGAATGTGGAAAATACTGAAAAAGAAAAATAAAAATGAAGTTTTGTATACGTTCACGCCAAATCCATCACTTTTCAACACGACTCCATTGACATTCTTTGAAAATTTTTATGTTAATATAGTAATATATATATATATATATATATATATATATATATATATATATATATTACATGTATTGTACATATATATATATATATATATATATATATATATATATATATATATATATATGTACAATACTATTGTATTTTTTTCCAAATTAAGTGGAAAATATTTTTCAATAAATTAGGTATCAGATAAAATGCGTAGTTCATTATTCAATTGTCTAATTTCTATCTGGTAATCGATTTAAAGTAATGAGTTAAACGAATTTAAAAAATAGGAGGAGCATGTTATTTGACAAGGCCGATTTAGTAAATTAAAAATTTCAATGAAATGCAAAGAAGTCGCGTTAAAGATGTTCGATTTGAATGGAATGCCCAAAAAACATACATAATAATATTGTTGCTAAAATATCTTAAAACATACCCTACTAGTCCATGGTTTTTCTACCCAAGTATTAAACAAAGCGTTTTCTTCGGCTGCATCATCTAAGTACATTTGGGCATAAAATTCCTCATCTCTCTCTCTGTATTCATCATCAATCTTTTTAAGAATTCTTTGTGATACAGTCATTCCTAAACAACCAACAAAAGTTTATTTAATATTAATATAAATTGACTGGATTACCATCAACAAGCGGAAGTTTCATTCTACTTTGTTCTGTGGGACCTCCTGTAGGTTTAGGGATACCTCTGCCTCTACCTCTACCCCCAGCTCTTGGAAGTTTACATACACCGCCGGCTGCGGGAGCAGCACACGGAGCTGGACCAGGACACGGGCCCGGACTTGGGGCTCGTGACGGACCAGCTACTGGAGCAGCTGCCGGGGAGGTTGGACGACCAGGACTCGGTGCCCGGGATGGACCAGCGACTGGAGACGTGTATGGGGCAGCTACTGGCGAGGTTGGTCGACCAGGACTCGGCGCCCTGGATGGACCAGCTACTGGAGACGTATATGGGGCAGCTACTGGGGAGGTTGGACGACCTGGACTCGGGGCCGAAGATGGGCCGGCTACTGGACTCGGGGCACGTGGACTTGTTCTTAGGGCGGGTATTCCTCTGCCTCTAGTAGGGATTCCGCCTCTACCAAAGGTGGGAATACCTCTACCTCTTACTGCTGTTGGAGCTCCTATACGGCTCCCAGGAGGAGGTATTCTGCTTCCCGCAGAAGGTTGAGGTATTCCTCTAGCAGGTAGTCGACATGGCGCTGCCTCAGCCGTAGCCGCCGGTTGAGGTATTCCTCTAGTGGGTAGTCGACATGGTGCTGCTCCAGCCGTGGCGGCAGGTTGAGGTATTCCTCTAGTAGGTAGTCGACATGGTGCTGCCCCAGCCGGGGCGGAGGGTTGAGGTATTCCTCTAGTAGGTAGTTGACATGGTGCTGCTCCAGCCGTGGCGGCTGGTTGAGGTATTCCTCTAGTAGGTAGTCGACATGGTGCTGCCCCAGCCGCGGCGGCAGGTTGAGGTTCTCTAGCAGGTAATCGGCATGGTGCATCCGTAATGGCCAGCGGTGGTTTTTGTCTTAGTGCACAAGCACCACCAGGCCTCGGAATACCTCTTGTTTTCGGTGGTTGCTAAAACAAACGAACTATTTATATTCAAATTGAAAACAATATCGTGCATGCCTACTGGTGGTGGACAAGGTGGCGGTGGTGGTGGTGCTGGCGGCGATATGGTGACTTCGATTTGGGCGGGTGCTCCTTCTGTCGCCACATCGACATGTGAAGTAGTGGCGGTTGATGTAGCAGCAACCACAATGTTCTGATCTCTATAAAAGATTTTTTAATGGGAAAAGGTATTCAAAATTAAAATTACACTCTTACTGTTCGGTATCTGACGAAGCAGGTTGTGCGGAAACGGTTATCTCGCCCGGAGGACCTACGGTGGGAGTTCTTCCAATTCCAGTGAAGCCCGGAGGACGTAAACCAGATTTTCCGCGTCCTCTGCCTATTGGACAGGGTGCGGTACTTTGTGGTGGTGGCATTTGGGTTGGCGGCGATCCTGGTGTTGTTATGATAGGTGGAGCAGTACTTGACACACCAGACGCTCCCATTATTGGTAAACGAGACGTCGCCGCTGATGTTAAACCAGACGCCATCGTTGATGGTATACGAGACATCCCTGGTCTTGGCAATCGACATACCTCCCCTGCTTGTGCTATTCCACCAGGTCTTACAGCCGGTCCTTGTACCCGCGGTCGTCCTCTCACAGTTTGCGGTGTAGCTAAATGGTAAAAAATATTATTATATTACTGTCAATATTATAGTTATTACCTCCTCGTTGTGCTACTGCACTAGGGGGAGGTCTAAAGGACGGTGGCTTTTTCACAGTAGTGGGTGGTACAGCAGGACGTCTCGGTCGTTGTGGTGTTGCAGTAACCGGGGGACGCCTGGCACTTGGAGCTTTTGTTGCTGACGGTGGACCGGGACGCTTCGCGACTGGTGGACCTGGTCGTTTACAGGTAGGAGTTCGATCACGTCTGCGGCCGAAATAAGGTTTGGGAAGTCCTTTGCCTGGTTTTCCCCTGACGACACCGGCAGCTTGTGCCTAAAATTTAATTTTAAATAATTTAAACCTCAATTTCTTCAAAAAGATAATCCTTACTTGAGCGACAAAAGCAGCTATCTCACGATCTTCTTCTTCCATGGCCTTAAGCATAGCTTCGTAAGTTAGTCTGTCAGCCTCTTTTTCTAGTTTGTCTATTTCATCCAGTGCCTCTTGGTTAACTTGTGCTGGCTGTGAAAACTCCATGGGACATGAAGCGTCTTCTGCTATTGTTGCTAGACCATATTCGTCAGGCAAAGCACCTGTGTCAGGTAGAATGTCTTCATTAGGCAACTCGTATATGGGTGCTGTTTGTTGCATGGAAACAGGAATTTTTCCCATGGGGCCTTCGTCATCAGCAAAAGGGTCATAATCTAACTGCCCGGCGCCAGGATCTTGAGTGTATACATCGGCAGGTGCGTCTAAATCACATACATCTTCACCAATCAGATCGGGCGCCACGTTATCCAAGTTTCCATAAGCATCCATTTGAAATGGATCTGGTGCCATGGCACCTACATCGTCGGCAGGTTGATCTAAATCACATACATCACCCATTCCATCCAAGTTGCCATAAGCATCCATCTGCAATGGATCTTGTTGTACAGCTACAGGCATGGCACTAACATTTCCTGCCTCTTCTAATTCACACACATCATCAACTGGTTGCATAATACTCTGATCTTGCGCCATACCATATATATCTTCATCTTCTGGTTGAGGAGGCATATTTAGTGTTTCTGGACCAATCAAACCTGAGGCTCGTGCCTATAAGTAAAGTTTAAAATAATATTTGAACTTGAACCGCCAAAACTTACGCTCTCCACAAAGGCAGCTATTTCTCGATCTTCTTCTTCCATGGCTCTAAGCATAGCTAATCGGCTAGCTTCCTCATCAAGCCTATCGAGCTCATTTAGTGTTTCTTGATTGGCTTCTGCTGCTGTCATTTTTTTTCGGCACGGAAGTCTTGATCTCGCAGGAGTTGCTTTCTTTTGGGATATCCCCGATATCCCACTGCTTATGTTAGTACGCGAAGCGGCCTGCATTGTTTTCTCTTCCTCTTCTGCTGCTGCTGCTTCTGCCGCAGCTTCTGTTGCGGCCTATAATTGTTAATCGTAAGTATTTAAAACTAATAAAGAACTTTTAAGGAACTTACTCGAGCTTGTTCAACGGCCAACTGAGCAGCTTGCATTGCATTTTCCGCTGCAGCCTGTCCCTTATCCGCTGCAGTTTTACGAGGACAACCTCCCTTTTTTGCAGCTGCTCCACCTTTTTTCTTCCCCTTTTTTTTCACTTCCTCTTCTGCTGCTGCTGCGTCCGCCGCAGCTTCTGTTGCGGCCTATAATTGTTAATCGTAAGTACTTAAAACTAATGAAGGACTTTCAAGGAACTTACTCGAGCTTGATCAACGGCCAACTGAGCAGCTTGCACTGCATCATCGGCCGCAACCTCCCCCATAGCGGCTGCCTTCCTCGCGGCTATCAATTAAATGGTTAGTCATTAGTTTCGACTGTCAAACATATACATACCAGCCCGCATCGCAAATTCTTCTCTTTGCGAAGCCTTTTGCTGTTTGCGGAGTTCCTCCTCTTGGGCCTTCTGTTCAGCTTCTCTTTGCTTTTGAAGTTCTTTTTCCTTTTTCTCGCGCTTTTTAGCGTCACGCATGGCACGCTTTTTTAACTTTTCTGTGTAATCATCTTGGTACATAGGAGCACATGTATATTCCGGAGGTCCTTCTTCGATTTGTGGAAGTTGTACAGGAGGAGCAGCAGCAGATTGTCCTCCTAAAGTAATTATGTTTAGATGTGTTTATGTTTGGTTGGGAATTATTACGTTCGCCTCTTGGCTTTGAATATTTGAAAGACTTGGTTTGCTCTAATCGTTTTCGAAGGTGTGGTGGCAGTTGGAAGCCCGATGGCTGTTGCTTTTCTTGACCTTCTTCTATGTACATGGCCTCACATGTCCGTTGTACTATAACAAAATAAATATTAATTGAACTGAAGGGATTCTAATTTTACCTTTTTCTCTTTTTTCTCGAGGTACCACATCATCCACGTCTTCCATCTCTCTAGGGGCGTATTTCAAATATTGATCAGCATCTGTCCACTGCTGAAATTGATCGACACCAAAATCTTTGGCTTCGTATTTCAATTGGGAGCCCAACTGGGCTACACGTGGATTCCTACTGAAAATGGGTGGCGTGCGCTCCATGTATTGCTGACGGTACTGTGGAGGTGTTGCCCATTGGTCATCGTCTCTTGCGCCTGCAAATAATATTAAAAAATTAAAATAGATTTCATTGAATATAGTACTTCCTTACATGGAGGTTCCCATTCGTTTAATTCGGACTGAATATCTTCGAGCACATCTGATTGATATTTCCTCTTTTTCATTTTGGGAGCTAAAAATTAAACATGTGTAGTAATCGCCAATTAAATTAAATGTTAGTACTTACCCAAACTAGAATATTTTGTTGTTCCCGGACCAAAGTTTGCAGCTAAAAACTTATATTTTAAAACAAGGAATTCAAACCTCGCCACGTCTCACCTGTTCCTGGTGGCGGAGTCTGCAAGCTAGGTATCGGATTACCAGTAACATTACCTTGATAATTTGGATCTACAACACAAACACCTCTACAAATCCCCTCTTATTAAAGACAATAGGATCTTACCCACACAATATTGTCCGCCGCCCCATAAAGTGGCCTTCTTAATCGGTTCATTCTTAGCTTTAAGCTGATAGTTTTTAAAAGGACAAGTACTCATTTCCAATATTTGAGGCGTGGACGTGGTGGCAACTGGTAATATAAAGTCCTTCTCTGAGCAGTCGCAATGATTCGTCAATCTCGGTAAACTCTTGCACTGCAGACGAAGAACGTCGGTGTGGTTGCCCTCGTTTCTGGGACGTAATTCAATGGACACTGCCGTGTTACTGCTACTACTCATGAGTGATAACACTGAGAGAGATTCGCAGCTGGCACCACCACTGAGTCGAAGCTGCCTCGGCACTTGTTTGTTCACCTTCTCCATATTCAACGTCACAGGTTCCGATTGATACGTTACAGTTGTTGTTAGACTTATATCTTCAGCTAGAGTTATTGAAATGTTTTATTTGATAATGGATATTACGGTTCATTCAATCTTATTCAAATACGCCTATTTAGTATTAAAACAAATATTATTACTATTATTTAATATGTATAGAATTTTTATGTTTCAGTTAGTAACACATTATCAAATAATACTTACCATCATCAGTGTTACATTCTATAAACAAGTCGAAATATATTTAAAATTGTTTTAACTAAGAGGAAATTTATATATACCTTCACCATCATCACCTTCATCATGGTATTCAACTGTCGTGTTTTCTTCGTTCCTATTTAAAACCAAAGTTTTTTCCATCTGATGGTCGGTCTCAGCCTGTTTGCCGTAGTTCTTCTCCTTCTCCACCGAACAACTGATCTCTATTGTTTTTTTAATGTCTCGTCTGTCGAAATCCATCTTTGTAGAGGTATCCGTTCCCCTAGAGATTGCACCGGTGGGATGAGATTGTAATGTTTCTCCTTCAGAGGCCTATATAATAAAGGAAATATAAAATTGAGTGGAGGTGCATCGCTTTGCACATAGCATCGTATCAAATAAATTAAACAATTAATCTCATTGTTTAATTTTTCTGACGTGCGAGACGATGATACGATGCTATTTGGAATGCGAAGTGAAGTGCGTCGTTATATCTGTATCCCAAGACGCAGGTGAGGTAGGACTCCTTCTGTTTTACATCCGGATCACCCTTACATATTTTTTTGTAACGTCAGCCCCTATGTTCATATCTGAAAATTGTCAAAAATTACCTACTAGCAGCGTTTAGCACTTTGCCTCTTCGTTGAAGAATACAGCAGGTGATGATGAACAACCGTATGATATAGCAAAAGTTACATAATTAATTTTTGATATTAAGAACTTTGGGAGTTACTAAAAATTTTGTAAATGATTTTGAAGTTTCTGAAATGACAAATTTGAAATTATGAATTGTCCAATATTAGGCATTTTTTCATCTAGTTAACTTCGGTTGAAACAAATTTGCGATGCCGCGCAACAGCATTACGTATTTATTTATTTATTTCATTAGGGTCTAACTTAAATATAATTCGAGTAAACTTGTCACATTATTATACTGCTATTAATTATTTAATTAATTTAACTTAACGATTTGGTATAACTAGAACATAAATGTCGTATTTGCAATTTTAATCGTTTTTAATAGATTTATTAATAATAGGAAGAATAAAAACAATATTTTTATTAATAATCTTAATTTTTGTATTTTTTAACCTATCGATAAATAAATCTTCCCGACAGTAGGAAGAATTTGGTTATATACAAGTCAAATTCATATTCATTTGTATTTAACAATTTTGTTAACATTTACCTTAACAAAGATATTAACAAAACATTATTTTTAAAAGAAAAATTATATTGCGTCTATCTATTATACTACCACATTCGGTTCAGCTGAAAGTTATATTAATATTATTTATTCAAAAAGAACTTATAATAATTATTTATATTTCTTTCTTTTTTCATTTATTCATTCTTGGCATATATGCTAACAAAAACGAATCAAAAACCATTAATAGTATTTCAAAATATTTAATGATTGTGTTTCAATTTACTTTTTTCTCATTTTAAATGTGATAAAGTTTTCATACTATGTGATCCCGAATTTTATTCTCAATTGATATGTAAAGTCAGACATTTCATTGACAATTTAAGAAATTAATTAAATTGTATTTAAACTAATTTTCAATAATACAAAGTTTATTATGTTAAACACATTTCAAGTAAAGGTCTTATAGTAGCTTCGATGAAAATATACTGTGGGTAATGGAACAAATGAGTACAATGTCTTACTATAGTATAATGGAAGCAGTGAGATATAATCGGATAATTCCAAACACATTCATATTTGCTAACACAGACAGTCTACAATTTACAGACAGAGAAATATATCACAAATTGATTCTGGTATTTTATTATACACACAATATCTGATTATTTTTCCAGAGTTCAATTTTAATTTGGATTATTTCGCATTTTCTCAACGGTTGTCTATATAAATTCCATTATTTCCTATTTCAAGTCCTTGAGGACTCGCTTAATGATATATGGCAATAAAGCTTCAAAAACCTTTCACGTCCACAAATCTGTTTTTCTTTAAGTTTTAAACATATATTTAATTGTAAATTCAGTACATTTAAAGTATTTCCTTTCAAATATTTATGCTCCTGGATTTGGCTACATCAAATTTAAAATTAAAATATCAAAACAGATAAATTGTATACCTCCACCTGGATCGTTGGGACACGTCAACATACTAGAAGTTATATGTAATATAGAAAATCATACGTGGGGGCTTGTTCAATGAAACGTGTTAAGGAGGGTGGTATACCAGAGATCGCTTCAATTTATATTATATTAAACATTATTTAATATTCTGATACGTTTAACACAGAACAAGTTGCATACAAACATGCATGAAATAAGCGGACTTTACGAACCTGAAATTGAATACTAAATGTATTAGATTCTCATCAATATATACGATATATAAGGACGGAATTCGTATATTTATGGTAACTTCCTGCACAACAATTACTTTAACTGGTCAGGTTCATTCAAAATAAATACTAGCAAGTTGGGGTGACGATGTACAAGTACTTGCATACATGTCTAAGGCTCTTTTGATTATTTGATTTTTTTCACAGATGAAAGACAACGATGAAAATTATAGAGACTGTATAATTGCTAGCTCCTACTAATAAAAAATGTGACAGTGAATTTTTGACTAATAGTGGAAAGAAAGGATTAGTTACTGAATAAGATATCAGTGATTTTTCGGAACTTCTTACACGTGTACTGAGTTCTTCATGGTTCTAAGGTTACTGTATATTTGACAGTGAGACTGATATTGTTAAGTATATTTTCGACAGCAATACTCTGATGTACTCAATTAAATTGACACTTCTTTAAATAGTATATATTATACTTTAAATTTGTTATAATGTACTTTATTATTAATTATATACATTATATTAATTGAACGTTCTTGAAAAGATTTTAAGATTTAAAAGATCTTTTCCATTTTTCTTATATTTTCGGAATAAAATAAAGTGAAATTGAGTCATTATAATATATTTAATATAAATATATTCCAGGATTACGAATATGCATACATTATACAGATAAACAATAACCTGCACGACATATAAACATCAACAAAGCACATCTCCTAAAACTATAATATTAAACTTAAAAAAATATCAGTATAAGTTGCACATATTTACAAAATATAATTTTATCAGATCACATATTGGAAATTAATTTGTACTTTCAATAATAAAAACAGTTGGAATTTCAATCGCTCCAGGAGCCCGGAGTTCCAGGACTATCCAGATTACTGGACGAACTGCCGATACTCTCGCAAGCCTCCAAAAACAAATCTGGATTAACCATCTCCATAACCCTCCAAGCCAGATTCTTGCCGATCTGCACGCTGCCCTTGATCTCTTCGGACTCCTCACAGTAATGTAGGGCAGCCTTCCTCAAGTTCTCACAGCCGCATTGATCGGCGAGCAATAAAATATTGGCGACGTTGCTCGGCGTCAAACTACTGCAAAGCGTGCGATCGCACAACGCTTTCAGTCCATGTAGTTCGTATTTGACGCCTAGTGGCAGCAATCTGCAGGCAAATGTTTCAGCGTTTTCCACCTTGTCCGTGTAGATGTAGCGGATCAGTTCTTGAATCAAGGCGTGCTGGTAGTCGGCAAAATCGATTTTGTACTTAACATTCTGCAATTGAATACGTATTAGCTACACTTCATATAATATTTAAAAGAATTTACCTTATTCTTTGGATCTTGGTGGTCTTGTAACTTCCTGGCAAGTTTCACACTTCTGGTTTTAATGATCCAACTATGCACCAGTATAGGTTCGTCCTTTTCTCCACAAGTGCACTCGATTAAAGTATCCTTGGTGTTATCTGATCTGTTGTCTAATAATCTGGCCATGTCCTGCGACAAACTATGCACCTCCTCATCCGACTGTATAATCTGCAACTTGACCATAATAGCCACGTTCTTGTTGTTATCGATGTGTCTGTCCAAAATGCCAAGACTCTTGTACCCCACCGACAGCAACTCTTGCGTATTCTGCAAATTAAGGACGACGCTCGAAATGTCACAAGTCTCCCAATGTCTGATGCTGGCGTCCCAAACACCAAACTGGAACCTCACACGGGCCTGACCTGTTTCTTCTGTTTCGCATCCGGTTAAATTCAAGCACACGACCAGAGGGTTGGTGACCTTTTTGCCTTGGGGTCCTGCAAACATGGAACTCTATGAACTAGGGAAATAATGTAGGCAAAACGTGCGGAATCAGCCTTGAACGGTTGCCAGGGCTGGAGTTTTACGTGTTTCGCTCAAGTGTCGAAAGGATTGATTGCGACTTTCCATTAAGTGGAAACGTGTAAATATTTAACTTAACAGAGGAAACGTTTCGGAAATTTTTAGACTGCGTTCATTTAATATAGATATCAAGAAGTAAATTTCGAAGGAAAGAATAGTAAAGGTTAACCACATCCTACATTTTATTATGCAAAACCAAATTAATTAATTTGAAATGGCTACTTGCGAATTGTTTAAAATGATTGATGTGTTAAAAAAACCATGACCTACTCCATTTCATATTACAACATCAATTAATTATAATTGTTAATCAAGAATCAATTTAACTTTAATAAATGTACAATTTTTAACATGTTCAACAACATCATTTAGTCTTTAATAATATGTGATGTACATGTATGCATTTGTAAGTCCGTAATTATTATTAGTTTAAAATGTAACATTTTTAAAATTAGTTTGTGGATTTTATGCAACTCAGCAATAATTGATTTCTGGAAACGCTTCTAAAAATACGCAGTTACTAAACACTAATGAATTAATAAACTAAACCACACATTTCCCAAAAAAATGTAACGTGTGTCTAATATTAGTAGAGTACATCTGTTATAATCAGTGACGAAAGTGACTTAAAATAAATCGAGGGGGTGACTTTCAAATGTACCAACTGAAAAAACTGACCGACCTTTCCAAAATCTAACTGCAACGTTCCAAAACGTGGACATCCCATTGACGGAACATCGAAAAATCGGACTGTCCAACAGATCCCTTTTAGCGATCGTCTTGTTGAATTGCTTGATCGTCCAGATCTTCTTGAAGATCACCTCCGACGCGACCGGGATCTCCAGTTCCTCATGGATCGCACCCACTTCCACATCAACAGGTGGTTCCTTCTTCGCCTTCGGCTTAGGTTTCTGGGGCATCTTTATCCTGGAACACAAACACCCATGTGAACCTGACGCCCCAAAATCAAAACCGCAAACATCCTTACAAACTAGCCACCTTCTGGTGCAAATCCAACTTCACCATTTCGAGCACTCGCTACGAACGGAGTTGTACGCGGGCACGTTTCAGATTTAAATGCGGTCTCCTATCGAGCCTTTCTCAATATATACGAGCCAAACGCTTTGTTACTACGGTTAGCGGTCTTTCACGAAACCGCCGATAAATTTAGACCGATGAATTGGTTGCAGTTATTAACGTAACTAATTGTAAATGGGAGGCGGAGGCTGCGGTACCACTTTTTTTTTGTACATCCAAGGGTAATCGACTTTGGGCTAAGGTCGACTTAAAACCGATTTAAAAATAAATTAAAAATTAAGCATTCTTCTTTCAAATGAATTCTTTAAAATGTGCTAAATTAACTGTTTCAACAATAGTTTGTTTCATCTTTAATATGTGCTGCTTATGATTGTTTACTATAGTTTATGTTAGTGTTTAATAAATTTATAAACGACTATTATTTATTATTTTTTAGAACCCAGCATTGTATTGTGCACAACACAATATTTTTCATTTTAGCTATATTTGCACAGTACAATTAAATTTGTAAACTTTTCTATTTCTTTTTATTTTTATTTTAAATATTGCACATTTCATAAATATTATATTTTACCTTCACCTTTGTTTCAGTAAAAATCAAGAATTTTTTAAATAAATAGTCAAGTATGTACAAAAATCAATCATTTTGACTATACATTGTTTTATTTTCAATAAGTATTTATATGATTCCTATATCTCCTATAGTTTGTTACTATTTATTAATTTAATCTTTGGTCAAATTTTAAAAATTAAACACAAGCCCTTTCCCATTTATAAAATAATAGACTTTGCTTTCTCTTGTATATTTATATATTTAGATTTAAACAAAAATTATATATTTTTTAAAACAAATTTTGACTATAGTTTGCTTTATCTTCAATAATAATTTATTTAAATTATAGTTTATTCAAATTTTTCGCCTCCTCTTGGTTCCATTTTAAAAGTTGACTGTGTAGGATAATTCTTATTTCCTTAAATAATATACTTTGCCTTGACTTTTACTCATTCCGTCATAGAACACACATAATTAACTGATCGAATTAAGCCAATTTACTTGACAAACTATTGTAACAAAGAAACGCGTGCGAAGAAAGTTATTTTCGTTGCGATTTTTGTTTGACTTTGTACAATAAATTATCGCGAAACGTTGTACCAAGTACCGAAAAAAGCGTTTGATTAAAATATTCACACTTGATCATCATTATTCAATCACGCGGACTAATTAACAACGGACATGATTGGAAACTGTAATCTAAACAGAGTTATTTTAAAAGTTCTCCGTACATTTGCAACCGATTCCGATTTTTCGTTGGCAACGGGTCAAATTTGATTGTAGGAATTATGAATTTGTGTTGGGAAACTGACACGAGAGAATTCCTAGTAAAACACGAATCACTTTGTGTAGTCGTGTCTGGGAACTGTTCTGATTTAATCCCAATTTGAGTAATTAAATTAATTGCCGTAATTGTTAGATTGTTAGATTAAGGAATATAACTGTTACTTTGTAAAAAAAGTATTGTTTAATATCTTATTGTTAGTATAAGTGCTCAGATTAAATACTTTAATGAATAAGCAAAATTATATTAGTACAATTATTTATTATTATTATCGTCAGAAATCTAAATTTAGTTTTGTTGTCCTAGAAATCTTGAAACAGTTGCGGAAGTCAATAAGAAATGCAATTAACATTTACCTTCCTTTACCTTCAGAGATATTCATTGTCACATTTTTTTAAAATGTACATTGAACTTGAGTTATTGTATAATTCAAAATAAACAATCCAGAATTAGTAAATTCGAAAAAGTAAATGCATTTAATACGAACTATTACTATTTGATGTGATTTTGGCTAAATTTTCAAGTCGCTTACGCACAGACTTGGCCAAAACTTTTGGCACGAAATGAAAATCATGAATAAACCGGTGTGTAATATTTATAAAAATATTTGTGAAAATTATTAAAAAAAATACCATTTCATGTTGAGGCACTGGAAATCACACACGTACTGATTTCTTTCAGTACATCGCGTTAATTTATTCGGTGCAGGATTTACGGTCCCTTATCTCAATCATGTGATTACAAAAATAGATATAAAACTACAGTTAACGTAACATACTTTTGTAGACATTTGTGGTTTTAAAAACACAATCTATAAATACACTGTTGTTATTTTTTCTGTATCGATTAATTAGCTACTAATCGATTTGTTTGCATTTAAAATTGTTTTATGGCGTTGTTTTGTGGTGTATAAAAATTAAGATTGTTCACAAGTTGACGCAAATATTCGATCGCAAGTTTAAAATTAGTTTGATTATTTGTAATTCATGAGACATTATTTCCGTACTACCTTCATGCAAATTTATTATTTACAACTAAATGTTCTAATGGAGACAAATATGTGATTGAAATTAAAATTCTTGACATTGATGTTCACAAAATAGTTTTTTATTATTTTGTTTTGTTAATTTATTACGTTTGTTGTTTTGTTAATATTTTCATTGTAAATAATTAAAATTAAGAACAGCACTTTTTAATTTTTGTTTCTTAATTATTTACATTTATTGGATATTTATTGCCTGTCGAATTGTAAAAATAATATATCCACTTGTACATATATATAAATAAATATATAAATATATATTGAAGTTTTTTGTATTTATTTAATGTTGTTGTGTGTTAATTTTCTATTATTTAAGGAAAATTTAATTTTAAACGGCAATAAATTATAATTTTTAACAAAAAAAGTAATATTAGAAAACTTACTTAAAATAATAAATATAAAAATATTATAGTTTTTTGCATTTATTTAATGTTTAACAAACACATTTTGGGTCAAAATAATCAAATGTTAATATAGTGGTTGCTTTCATATTATTTAAGGAAAATTTTATTTTAAACGGCAATAAATTGTAATTTTTAACAACAAAAGTAATATTAGACAGTTTATTTAATATAATAAATATATAAATATTGTAGTGTTTTGCATTTATTTAATGTTTATCTTGGGTCAAAATATTCAAATGTTAATATGGTTGTTGATTTCGTATTATTTAAGGAAAATTTTACTTTAAACGCCAATAAATTGTAATTTTTAACAACAAAAGTAATATTAGATAATTTATTTAATTTAATAAATATATAAGTATTGTAGTTTTTTGCATTTATTTAATGTTTATTTTGGATCAAAATATTCAAATGTTAATATAGTTGTTGATTTCATATTATTTAAGGAAAATTTTAATTTAAATGGCAATAAGTTGTAATTTTAACAACAAAAGTAATATTAGATAGTTTATTTAATTTAATAAATATATATTGTAGTGTTTTGCATTTATTTAATGTTTATTTTGGGTCAAAATATTCAAATCTTAATATGGTTGTTGATTTCGTATTCTTTAAGAAAAATTTTACTTTAAACGGCAATAAATTGTAATTTTTAACAACAAAAGTAATATTAGACAGTTTATTTAATATAATAAATATATAAATATTGTAGTTTTTTGCATTTATTTAATGTTTATTTTGGGTCAAAATATTCAAATGTTAATATAGTTGTTGATTTCGTATTATTTAAGGAAAATTTTACTTTAAACGGCAATAAATTGTAATTTTTAACATCAAAAGTAATATTAGGTAGTTTATTTAATTTAATAAATATATAAATGTCGTAGCTTTTTGCATTTATTTAATGTTTATTTTGGCCTAAAATTTTCAAATGTAAATATGGTTGTTGATTGATATGGAAAATTTTACTTTAAACGACAATAAATTGTAATTTTTAAAAACAAAAGAAATATTAGATAATTTATTCTAGCGTTGTTATTAACAAATATTTGAACATTCAATTTATACAGCAGGAAAAGCGTTTGAACCGTCTGAATTTAGAGAGAGACATTATGCATGATAGAGACAGTAAAGTCTGCCCCATAGTGGGAGACTTACAATCTCTATTGTACGTGATGTCTCTTTCAGAATTCAGATGGATCCAACTCTTTTCGTACTGTATAGGAGGTCATGTAAGTAACTTACTTTTTGAAATAAAGTGTTTTTATTAGTCAAACGTTATTATTTATTTTGTGTCAAAACATAAAAATATTATTATTGTTGTTGATTCTAGTGTCAGTCTAAATATTTTATTTGTATATGAAATATAAATGTGAGGAATGTTTAGTTGAATGATTAATAATGACTTAATTATATTAATCATTTAAATATATATTTGAACTTACTTTTTGGAAGAATAAACTCTCTTATGCATTGTCAACAAACACAAGTGCACAAAACCGCTGAACAATTATAAATAAACTTTCAAACACGGTCCAAATGCTTAAATGCAAACCACATGCTAAAAATAATCTCGTTGCAGCCTCGAAATTGTGAAAATTAATGATCTAGGAAGAACGTTTTGTACTTTATGCGATTTCTGGAACGTTTCCCGATGCCGTTAACTTTATTGTTTGTGTCATAATTTACGATAATTATGAAAATGTATCTCATTTCCTTTCAGTTTTGTCGGTCCATTTTTTTATTGGCAATAAACTCGTCTATTTGTCCAATTGTTCTAATCAACCCATATGGTTTTAATTGAATTGTTTGGAAACATATTGGGATTAATCAAATTCAACTAAATCATCGTTCAGAGAGGCCTTCAATAAAAACTCTTTCGACTATTCGGGAACAAAACTAATTCCAATGTGGACTTTCGATAAGTTATCTAATAATTCTGGAAATCGTTCAATGACGTTCAATTGTCCCGTTCAATTAGCGTTTTAAGCACAAGGAAAATTCAATCAAACGCACATTTAAAAACGGCCGGTTTATTTTTACAATCGATCCAATTTTCTATTTTCTAATCTATGTCAATGTGGCAACGAATGCACGACATAAATAGACTCATCTACTTCTTTTCCATAACATTTTAGAACGCGTTTTTGATGTTGCTCAAATGGCTACAGTTACTACATCTGTGTTAAGCAGACTAAATTAATATCGCATCTCTCTGTTCACATTCGCGCGTCCTCTAAAATGTAAATTAGAATTATGATTAATTAATAATTTGCTAAACGTGTGCATTTTATATGCACACGCCACAAACAGACACTAGTTGAATTTATCGCCCCGTTTTGCGCACCACGCAAATTTCTGACCATTTAAACTACATAGTTATGTATTTGTTTTCTATGTTAAAATAAAATCATTTATTGTTAATGTATATGCTAAACTTTCCCACGATTCGTTAACAATTTGTAGGTCATAATAAACAATACAAACTTGTCAATATAACGGGAAAATCTATGTTTACTTTCAATTTCAGCAAAAGATAAACGAACCAAGGTTGCAATATCTTTAATTCAATATTTGTTTCAAATTTTTATCAACCGTTCTTTGTTGGCAACATTTAAAAGATGACGCCGACAATATTATTGTATTACCTGATCGTTAACCCCATAAAAAAATGCAAAGTTGTTTATAATCGATTAATTCTCAATAACGAACTGATTTCATCTTGACCAACATATAATCAAGGCTGCAGCACACACAAGGAAGTTGTTCTTGATTATTAAAATGAGATTGTACATATGGAAACCACAACAAACAGAAAAAAATTAATTTCCAGCTGGTTTAGTTTAAACTATGCAACATCTGGATTAAAAATACCAAAATAAAAATTGCACAATTTATTCTAGAACGCGTTAATAAAATAATGTGTAACGCGGTGTTATTTTTTAATGAGCTGTATCTTATCTTTCAGCGTGCAAAATGAATTGGCTGCATTAAAATAACTGTTATAACAAGGCAATTTCAAAACGTCCCATTTTTAAAAAACATGTAAGCGGACAAAACAACTTACCGTTTGCTCAACAGGTAATTTTCTCAGTCAGAATTAAGTCAGATTCGTGGACCAAAACGTGGATAAGTACGCGAACAAAGCACATGTGGAACTGTCGAGTTATAAATTTATACGAGTCGGGAAAGTGTTGTGCGGCGCGCCGGCTGATTCATGGGCGTAGACGGGGTCAAGTTTGATCGGGGGGAGATGGGGGAGAATGTCATTATGAATTAATCGAGGAATTTTTCGTTTTATTAAGCGTTCGAATTGGACGCCACAATTTTATCGCCACTACGATCTGTGTTAGATAAAACGCAAATTGATCAATACCTAATGGAACATCGAATAAATGTTTGAGTAATCCTTAATTGAGATAAATGGAATTTCGTATATTTTTCTAAATCATATTGTTTGAAAAATAGGTGAACCGTTTACTTATTATTATCTATGTAAATCGTACCGGTCGGTCGTGGAAAATTAATGAATGTCAAGTTGTGACACGTGTGGACCCGCGACAGAAACATTAAAATCTGTTGACAGAAATATTTTGGAGTTACTTCAAAATAAATAACTCATCTTGTTTTTATAGAAACAGTCACGGAAACTCCCAGTATTATTTTATATGTTTTGCGTTATATCGCCGTTGAATTATTATATTATTTCGAGTTATTCGAGGAATTGAGTTTAGTAAATATGCCAGAGTCCAAAGTACTCCGGTAACAAAAACAATTATCAACTTATAAAACACTAATCCTGTCGTATCTGCATATTTGTTTGAATTCCAGAAAACATACACAAATTCGAGTGTTATTTATTGGAGTTTTGTAACGCGCGGTCTATTTGCGTTGTGTCCCACAGCGCCTCGCAGTCTGTTAATCCCAAGGCCACACGTGTATGGTCCAACGATCGACAGTTTTGTTTTCGCTGATAAAAAAATATATTTTGTGCGTTAATAATTATTATCACGGGAAGCACAAGAAAAGAAAACCTTAACATAAAATAAATTTATTAATGATGATTATCACCATAATTGTTGCTAACAACAATAATAATCTCCGTAATATAATTTTCAGTGTAGGGCATTGGTAGAAAAACAACTTTATATGTGTCAACGAAATGTATTCTCAGAGTTTGTTATAATTAAAAAACAATAAAAACACACTTAACAGTCATAGTGTGATCTTTAAACAGGTCTTAATAAAATAGCCTCTAGCTTGTACAAATTATTTTTGTTTCTAAACAACGCAACTTTAATATGGGTAAAGAGCTCGACAACCAAAGTGATTTGTCGATATTGTTTAGTAGCTGGATAAAGTATGGAGACTTTATACATCGGCATGTCATCATTGTCAGTCGACAATTTTTCCTCAGACCACTCTGTACCTTCCGGCAATGTCTAAAATGTTAATTTAAATATAATTTAATAATTAAAATATATATTATACTTACACTTTTATTAATTCTCACTATGCTACCTGTATTTAAAACTAGAGCGTCGAACGACGCATTCTTAACATCGACGACGACTGCATCGGCTACAAACGCTTGCTGATGCAGCTTCTCGTAGTTTTCTATGTATTGCGCCAAATACAAATCGGAACACAAATCGCCCGCCCTTTTAGCGTTGTATTTTTTCGTGTTACACACTTTAGCTACTTCTTTAACGTGTTCCGTAGACCAATTTGGAGTCTCACAATATCCTAAATATGTTAATTTAAATTCATTTAAGTTTATTTTGTTGAAACAATGATACCTAGTGAGGCTGCCAAAAGTCGATGCACCATAATGTCAGCATAACGACGTATCGGTGAGGTAAAATGCGTGTACAACGGTACGCTCAATGCGAAATGACTGAAGTCAATCTGTTCGCTGGCGCAAAAATACCTTGCACGAGTCATGGGCTTTGAAAACAAATGGTACAATACTGCGCTCCTGTCCTTACCTAAAATTACAGAATTAAACATCGTTTTGTACGAGTTATTATTTTTTACCCGCTTCGTCGTCGGTAGTGTAAGTCTGTAACGACGACGAGATTTTGCCAGAAGATGAAATATCAACGAAAATTCCATATGTTTGTAAATTCTTTTGTAACTTAGCCATCATGGTTTGCTTGGGAGGCTCGTGGCATCTCAGAAAGGCAATGTCCGGAAACACCTGATGCACCCTTTCGGCCACCGAGATGTTTGCCAACAACATAAACTCTTCGATCAACCTGTGCGCCTCCTTATTCTCGTAAATGGCAAAACTAAGCGGTTGTCCGGTTTGCTCGTCCAACCTGAACAACAATTTGACCTGATCCAACTTCAGACAACCGTTACGGACGCGTTTCTCACGCAGTTGTACCGCGATCTTCTGCAAAACGTTTACGGCTATGCTTAGATCTTTGTAGGTATAATTGTTGTGAATACGCGGCAGTTCGTCATTTTTAAACTGCTTAGTTGGGTCTTCGATCATTTGCTGCGCATGCTCATACGACAACTGGGCGCAAGAGTTAATGACTGTGCGCGTGAATTTGGTCGTCAGTACTTCCGCGTTCGGCGTTATCTCCCAAAACACGGAGAACGAACGCTTGTCGAAGCCCGGCAGCAAGGAGCAATGCATGCACATTTCGACCGGCAACATGTGGTAGACGTTCTGAATCATGTAAATGGTTGTAGCCTTTTTCGCCACGCTTCTATCCAAATCCGTACCGTCTTTTAAATAATACGCCACGTCCGAAATGTGAACCCCTATCTCGTAGTTGCCGTTCGGGAGTTCCTTCACTGAAACCGCGTCGTCCAAATCCCTGGCAGTCGCCGGATCTATTGTAAACACGCATTCGCCTAAAAGAAATACAACAATTCAATATTGTTCAGTTGTTATTCTAAAAAAGTTATGCACCTCTCATGTCTCTGCGGGTTAACATTTCCTGCGGATCGATGACAGGATTCAAATTAACATCCTTAATTAGATGTTGAGCGTGTGGCATGGGGTCCAAACAAGCCTCGCTCAATAGAGATAATTCCTCCACCTTCAAATCTCCTTCTCGGCCTAGAACCGAGACCAGTTGTCCTATTGCCACTTTCGGCTTGCGCCAGTTCATAAGCTCGCCGAGAATCAGCACGTCTTTGAATGACTCAGGATTCTCGCGGAAGCCGGGCGGCCAATTTTTCGCATAGATACGCAAGTTCGGCATGCGTTTGTCACGAGTGAAGAGGATGGCGAATTCGGACCCATTACGTTTATTTCCTTCATTTATGAATTTCAGGTGACCCGTCGCCAAAGCTGGATTCACCTTAAATAAGTCGAAAGATTAGAAAATTTTACATTGGAATTTTGTTATTGATAGACTGATAAAAATTTGGATATTCAACCAAAAAGTTCTTAAACTCTTAAAAATTTAGAATTCATTCATTAAAAAAACTGATTGAAAAAAACTTGCGTCGTGACAACTCATTCAATCAGGAAAATCTATTTGTAGATATTTGATTTCTTTAGACATTTTCACTCTCAACTTTTGATAGCCTTGCTCAATTAATATGATTTAACTTCATTCATTTACAAATTTTTACTTCACTTTTTAATTAAAATTGGTAAAAATGTAGCTTCTATTATCTGATTTTTGGTAAATTAATTATTCTACTAATTTTCAAATTAGATTTTTTTACAATTCTTTGAAAACAAAAAATCATCTTATAAGATCTGTAGGCAAATATTCATGTTTATTTTTTATATTATTAACTATTCATTATATGTTAATTGTTTATATTTTCAATAAAGAAAACTGGTATTGAACAGTTATCAGTTTTTTTTTCAAAACAATAGTAATATTGCACAATACTTCAGATTGAGAGATACCATACATTAAACCTATTATTAACCTTGACAATCACCTCTACACAAGTTTTATGACAGTTATTTAAAACAAAAAATCAATCCCCTTTTTTATGAGGCAACTCACCAACTTTTCAACCCTAACAACTCTATATGATGGAGTGTTTGGTTTTTTCCACTCATTTTTGGGTTTTATTTCAAGAACAACTTCATCTCCATCAAGTGCTCTGTTCCTATCCACTATTGAGTTTATGTAATAGTCTGGAAGACTTGGGTCCTGATTATTAACATAGGCGTCATGAGCATTGTTAGGGTTGATCCTAATGGCACCCCTGATTAGTTCTCCAGATTCCAGACCATTGATAACTTGTTGTGGAGTGAAATGGTCCTGGAAAAATTCTGGTTCTTTTTTCTTCTCCTGTTCCAACTGCTTTTTCTTGTTCTTTTTGGTTTTCTTGTCTGGTTTAATTTTGTTTGGTGTTGAGCTAGTTGTTGGAGTATTCTGAAGAACAAGTGACGTGTGGTGACTTGTCATTGGACTTTTTACTTTCAATTTCTCAAATATTTTGACAATATAGTCAAATGATTCAAAAACACAAGGCCTTCTATCAACTATGAATGTTTTCAGTCTGATTTTATTGCATTTTGTGTTCCTCTTTCTAATGAATCTGCCATGATGGCCACTATTCACTGGTGCTATTTTAAAAACAAACTCGCTGTCAGCTGGATTAGTAATCAGCGACTGGTCATTAACATTCAAACTTTTTTTACGTTTGCGGCTGATTTTTCGTCGGTTTCTCTTCTCTGTTTTCTCCTTTGGTTCAATTTTCTTCAGGTGACTTTTTTTGGACGGTTTTACAAGATGATTAATTTGCAACGTATCTAAAGGACTCTGTGTTTTCAAAGGGCTGTCTTTCTTCTGTCCCATTTTTTTTACATTTTTCGTTCCACTTTGTGTTACTTCCATTTTATCAATATTAATACTCACAACTATACACAATTATTTATTTTTGCACAATTGATAATGTTATTGTGCAAGAATTTTTAGGTTATGTGCGCTACAGAGAATAAACAACGATAAATATTTGATTAAGTGATAAAACTGACAATGAAACTTTCACATTGTTTTATTCCTGTTAAGATCAAACCAAACCTGCAACATAAAAAACAATATTACTACCAACGTTGCTGTTTTACGTATAGTTTATTTTGTTTTTCAATGCAACTTGTTGTCAAACTAGGTTATGAAAATACTATATGTCAGTTTTTAAATTAGATAATAAAAAGTAAACTATTATATATTACAAATAATAACAAGTAGACTAATTTTTAATTTTAATATATATTGACTTATTGCTGTTACAGATTACAGAAATCTGTGATACTGTAACGCTTTATGTGAAATGCTAACCGTAAATTTTACAATTGGAGCAAGTTCCATTAAAAACAAACAAAAACCGTCACTATAACCGATTAGACGGTGACATTTTACACAATTATCCTTATTTTTCACGTGTCCATATTACTATTATTAAATATTTGCGAAAATTGAAAAAATTCTCAGTAATACTCAGAAACAAATAAAATTCAAAACGGTGCGTACCACCCACAGCTTACCGCGACTGCGCAAAACGAAGAATCCATCAGCTGTTTAACGAAAGCTCACAATATGGCAGACATTTAGTGTTTGTATACGGAACAGAAACGAAGGTCAGCTTTGTTTGGCACTAGAACAGTGATCGAAGAGCAGATTCACATCCAATAGAAGCGCCGAGTTTTTGTGTCTCCGTCGTTTTGTGTGCGTGTCTGTGTCGTTTCGTACGACATAACAAACCGAAAGACTCATGAATAACACAAATTTGTCCGAATCCAATGGATCGAGGAACTATTTCGTGAATTTTAACCAGGACGTCACGTAAGTGCAAGCAATTGATTCACTGTTGCAGTATTGTAGACGATTTGCGTAATGTTAAGTAATGAGTGTAACAAAGAATATTGACGTTTGCAGCGAGGCAATTTTTCGCATTTTAAACCTGGAAGAGAAAGGATTTTCAAGAGACGCGTTCAAAAGCCCGGATGGATTGCTTCGGTTTGTTACTGAGCGGTAGTTAGTGGGTCAATGGTATAACAGCGATTGAATTTCAATTGTCGCACCGTTTTCGATAGATTTTTTCAACCTCGCAACTGAAATCCTTGAATTTTCGTATCATGTCTCCGATGCGCTGGTTTTGTTTTTGATCATTTTTTCTCCTCTGGATTGTTTTTTACAGATTTGTTTTATCGTGGTTAAACTGGTTTTCTAATCGGACGGACAAAGACTTAACTTATCTACGATTTGTTTTTTTAACCCATTTTTAATAACATACAGTTTAGGCGAAATGTTAACTTGTTCATTACCAACTTTCTGTTTATGTTTACCACTACTTTAAAAAATTTGATGATTACGCCACAATGGCCGTCAAAACACCCACCTATTTCTAGTTTTCGTTTGTTGATAGTGGATGTTAAAAACGAAATTAACAAACTAGGCTAGATTAATGGCCTTGATAATCGAACTTTTTATTTATTAACGTCATCGGTTAGAATAGTGTAAAATTTGCTATTTTTTATCAGACTTTGTGCAATTCCACTTTGTTCTTCAGATTTAAACATTCATCACATAGAAATGTCTTTTATCATGCTTCAGAGTAAAGCAAATTCAAATTAATATTTACACGTATAAATTTGGTTGTGCAATTAACGAAATTTAAGCAGATTTCTAATTTACACTCATTGTTTCCCCATAAACACTTGTGCAATTGTAATGCGCGCAATTTTCGAATTTGTTTGCAAACAAACGTTGCACGTGTTACACGGATTGCGCGTCATTTTTCCAACAGTCAATATAAAAACAACGATTTGTTTTTGGCCGTCAAACGTACCCGATCCGCACCTCATTGTCCATGCATCATAAATCTCATGGACAAGGTGAAGTCGCCGAAATATGTGTGTGCGTGAATTGCAAAATTGTTTACATATGATCTGCGTTTTTATCTTTGGTTTTGTTTTGTTGTGCGTCGCGAAAAATCGTTTTGATATTGGGAACACAGTAAATCGTAACAATAAAAGTTTTTATTAAGTACGTTGACGTTTAATAAGACGTATTTCTCACGAATTACCAGATTAGAAACGCGCTCATTATCTCGATTGTTTACACAAAACGATACGTGTGATAAATAAAAAATTATTTCTGCACTTTAATCGATATCAGCTGTTAGTAGAGGGTGATTTCTTCAAGGGGAAAACTGACCCTCGATAACAAGCTATAAATCAATACCTCGAAACGCATATTGATTTTTCTGACCTGGGAAAAGGCCAGCTACCTGTAAGAAATAGGTTCTTACATTTTCAAATTTCCCAAGAAAAAGAAAATTGTCAGATATGCACTACTGACAAAATTGAGATTTTGTACGATAATATACAATACATATATCAAAATAATGTATAATATTAATATCAAAAAATATACAGTATAAATCAACAAAAATTCTAAAATTTTTAACAATTGAATAAAAAACAGTAAAAGTTTTGTAATTTAATTAAATTAATTGATAATAAATTTTCCTGACATAAATACTAAATTTTTAACATTTTTGAACGACAAAATTTATTAATTAAAACTCATGAACAATAAAAAACTACTGTGAAAGTGTGTAAGAGTAAAATTATAATATTTGGCTAACATTCTATTTTTAAATTTTGTGGATGGTACATGATTAAAATTAATGATAATTTAATAATCGAATCGAGTTAATTCGAATTAACATTACACATAATAAAATGAAAAATTCTCAAAAATTTAGTTTTCTTGATTGAAAATCTAATATTTAAAAATTTAGAGGTAAATGTAGAAAAAATTATAAAAAAAGTCATCGGAATTGTTTTGGACAAATTGCAAGTCGAATGTGAAAAGAAACTAAATTGTGATTTTTTGATTTGAACTGTAAATTTTTGGAAGTTGAAAAGTATTAAAAAACATGAAAGTTATCATATACATTCTAAGAAAATTAGAAATTTTGTAAAAATCAAATAAGTACAGTAGTAGTCATAAATATAGTAACTTGTTAAAGTAGGTCCTTCTTGAATTGGAAGCCAATATCTATATTCTTTCTTATTTTTTCTGTTATTGTATCTTCCATGCAGTTGGTCAGTATAATTGTATGACAAAATTAAAACAACATTTTGCTCATTGCTAAGTAGTGATTTCTGTCGGTTATCTATTGGCAAACTTTTGTTTATTGTAATTATTTTGAAATGAGTCTTGGTCAAAATGTTTGAAAAAATATCATTCAACGTTATCCAGTCAAATAGGAATTGTTCAGATTTTACGACTAAATAATTTGATTTTTTTCTTCATCTTCATAATATAAAAGACTGAAACCGATTTATGTACAGTAAATAACAATTTGCTACCATATATTAAAGAAAGGATGCCGTTAAGAAATGTATTTCAGCAGTAAAATTAGAAGCTCAAAGCGGATGTAAATATTTTGTTGGTAACTAAATTCGACGTAAAATTTATACAAATTTAAACTCTTTATAGCATTTCAAGAAGCTTGGAATTGTAACAAAGTATTAATGTTATATTAAACGTTACTCATTTATTCAATAAAATTCCTTTCAAAATTGAAGTTGCTGTATTGGTGTCTTGTTTAATTTATAATAAATACGTAACATTTTATAGAATAAAAAATATCTGTTTCTAGAATAGAGTATAAAACAATATTAGTAAATTAATATTGTTTTTAACAATTCATATAAATAAAATACACCATCAAACGTTAAATTAGGGTTACTTTGAAATTTGCATTAAAAAATAACGTTTTAATGTTTATTATTTTTTTCTTAAACATAATTTATTAACTTATGTAATAATTTGTGTTTATTTGTAATGGACACATTGTAATTTTTGAATGTTTATTTTATAAGCATTTATTTTTAAAATAAACGTTTTTGAAGGCTTTGGTAATGAGTGTTTACTCCTCTGGCATCAATAATAGTTTGCATACGATGGCGAATGCTTTATTCATTCTAAATAACAAACCTGTGTGAGATTATCGTATTCCTTCGTCAGTATTTGGTTCTGGAAGTCCTCTGGAATTCATTGGAGCTGGTACATGTCTCTGTATTTATTTTTTATCATCTCAAATATGTTCTACTGAATTTGAATCTAGACTTCGAGTAGACCAGGAAAATCGTCTGATTTGAATCTCATTAAGATATGCGGTTACTAAGCGACCAGCATTAGGTCTTCTCCGAATGGTTCACACATTAACATTTTCATTTCTTCATAGGTCGATTAGAAAGGAAACTGCCATAGCAATTTGGTTGGTTTCTTAAGGTAGTGGAGACCAAAAGCTGTAGTAGCCTTTCGTTGTTCTGAAGCATTCGTCGAAAATCGGAAAGGCTAACACCGTAGTTTTTAGTGGTTTCGTGCCCTCCATGGGATTAATAGACATTTTTAATCAAAAGATGAAAACATGAATTCTATAGAGTAGTCTACGGCAGTGTGAAGTAAATGTATAAAAACGTGCAAAAAGTTCAAAATAGTGGATATTTACGATTTGTATGCAAAGTCATTTTATTGTGTAGAATGTACATTAAAACATATAATTTTTGATTAATATTACTTTAGAATTCAAATCATCCTAAGCTGAAAAATTCTCCCAATGTGTGTCCCTAATTTCCAATAATTATGGCCATAATATTTAACGTGTTAAAAAGTTGCTATAGTAATGACCACTACTGTGTATCAATAATCCTGTGTATACATATATAATATAAATCAACAAAAAATGAAGAAAAAATCTGTGAAAATTTGTAAGGAAATGAAGTCATAAAAAATCTAACTAGACAATTTTCTTAATTGAAACTTTAATTTTAATTTCAAATTCATGTAAAATAAAAAATTTGTAATGAACAAAATGTCTTTTAATTCAAATTTTGTACTTCTAGTAATTAAAAAAAAATTATTAATTTTGAAATATGATAAGTAAAAAAAATAAATAAATAAAAAATATAATAATATAAATTTGAAAATTTAAATTTTTAGAAATTCAAAGGTGAAAATGAAAAAAAATAATATAAATCATCATTTTTGGGACACGATATAAAAAAATTACCAAGGTTAAAGGGCTAAAATAAACAAAAGTGTAATGAAATTACAAAATATCCAAAATCATGAAATATCAATTATGAAAATTTCTGAGAAAATGAAGTCAACCAATTTGACTGGAAAGTTTTCTTGTTTGAAATTCTAAAATTTTAGTTTAATGGCAAAATTAAGTATAAGTTGTGAACAAATCTTATAGGAAAAAAAAATTAAAGTAAAAAAGTATGGAAAGAAGTGGAAAATTTTGAAAAAAAAGTCCATATACTACCAATAATTTCGTAAAAAGACAAAATCAGCAAAAATTTCAACAACTTTCATTCGAGTGTGTATAAATTGTGATTTTAAGGATTAATCGTTTTTAAATATGTTCTGTTCGTTGCTTTATACCATGCTTCATTTTATGAGATTGCATTTTATAAATATATGTGTATATGAATTTAGGTCGTTGGCGGTGGGCTGCAGGAACGGCTACAGGCTGTTCTCGCTGAATAATGTCGATCAGCTCGAACAGATCTACAGCAACGGAACTGAAGATTCGTGCGTTGTCGAGCGGCTGTTCAGCAGCAGTCTTGTCGCCGTTGTGTCACTCGCGGCCCCCCGAAAACTCAAGGTTTGCCATTTTAAGAAAGGGACCGAGATCTGCAACTACTCCTATAGCAATACTATACTGGCTGTGAAACTTAACAGGTAACACATAATAACATAATGATTTTAAATCCATAATTTATCTAATACTCGTGCTTAGGGCGCGTCTGGTGGTATGTCTGGAGGAAGCCCTCTACATACACAACATTCGGGACATGAAGGTGCTGCACACGATACGCGACACGCCCCCGAATCCCTCGGGCCTCTGCGCCCTCACGATCAACAACACCGAGAACTGTTATCTGGCATATCCCGGTTCGTCGTCGATCGGCGAGGTGCAAATTTTCGATGCGAACAATCTGGTAATTATTTCCTTAAATATTCACCGTAAATATTTATTTTATTAATTGATGCATTAAATGAATTGCAGCACGCCAAGACTATGATACCGGCGCACGACAGTCCGTTGGCTGCACTCGCGTTCAGTCCGAACGGCCGTCGGATCGCGACAGCCTCCGAAAAGGGCACCGTCATCCGCGTGTTCAACGTGGCCGACGGCGCTAAGCTGTACGAGTTCCGGCGCGGCGTCAAGCGGTGCGTCGCGATCAGCTGTCTGGCGTTCAGCATGTGCGGCCAGTTCCTCGGCTGCAGCAGCAACACTGAAACGGTGCACGTGTTCAAGCTGGAGGAACCCCGGGACAGGTACGATCCTGAAAACGGTGAATCAAGGTGATGTCTCTATATATGTTTTTTATATTTTAACTTAGTCTTTGGTACCGGTTTCGATATATAATATATAATTTGTTGTTTTTTCTTTCGTTTGGCTTATTTTGTTGTTTTGCCGTTTTAGCCCGAGGCGTAGCGTGGACGAGAGTAGTTGGATGGGCTATCTGTCCAATTATCTGCCCACCCAAGTGACTGATGTTTTCAACCAGGGTAGAGCGTTCGCGACTGCGCACCTGCCCATTTCCGGTGTGCGAAACGTCATAAGCATAGTGACGTAAGTAACTTTCCACACGTCTTGCTTCAATCCATTTTTATAGAAGATTAATTGTGACACAATTTTTAGAGATAAAATTATTAAAATTCACGAAAAATCAAGTTTTCAGAATAAAAAAATCAATATTTCTTACAATATTGGAAAATTTTGTAATATTTTTTAGGTATGAAAACGTTCTATAATCATTAAAAATGAATAAATGAAAATTTAGAAAAAAATTATAAATCAAACTTCAAATTAGTTTTGTTTGTTCACATTTAACATCTAAAATTTTAACAATTTCAATTGATATAAATATTAACTTTTTAATATTATTAAGGTACAGAAATCATAAATATGATCCTACAAAATTTTAACAATCATAATTAAAGGATAATAGTATTTCTTGAAATTCTTTCAGAGGACGCAAATATCAAAAATCATTAGATATTAACAATTTTGCATGTTTGATACTTAATATTTGAAAAATTTTGTATCAAAAAGTGTCTATATTCATTAAGAAACAAATGTATATACAGTCGAACTTCGATAACTCGAACCATGATTTGCCACAAGTTATCAAGACTTCTCGAGGTCTTTCCTTTCCGTTGATACCTGTCTTATGTTCGAACGGCATTCTCTGTTTCTGGCATTCTAAGACCAATTATCGATTGACTAGAATAATGCAAGAAACTTTTACAATTTACTTGATGGTGTTTACTTGATTACATCATCCTAAATTCTAAATGGAAGTACATTTTATTAAGGGTTTTTCCAAATAAATGTCTTAAAGACAATCCCTACCATGATAATGCTGATACTAGGCTTCCCGTGAGAAAACCTATGTTTGAAAAAGTCGACAAAGCTATTCTAGAATGGTTTAATCGTAACTTTTTTGAAAATGAAAATAAAAACTTTACATGGTTAGTATTAATTGAAAGTCTATATTTATAGCATTATTAAGGTAAAAAATATTAAAATAATACCAAAAGTTTAGTTATTATCAAAACATCTAAATTATTTAACAACAATGGATAAAAATACCATCATTAAATTTTTACCTTTTTAAACTACACAAATAAGTTCTCGTAAAATTTTCAAATAACCGACAATAAGAGACAAAGTTTTCTTGATTCAGGACAAAAAATATAAAAAAATTTAAAATTGGCAGAGACTGCCGATAGAAGTGAAAATTTAATATTAAAATTTGAAATTTCATAATATTTGAATTAAGATTATCAACATTTTTTATTATTCAGATATATTATGGGCTGTACAAGATCATTACAAAATATAAATACAATTCAATAGAAATAACAATCATATTATTTATGGATAGTATTTGTATTTACTTAAATTTCAACGTACTTGATTTTTAACATTATTTTAATTGTTTGCGTCATTGTCATCATTAATTTCAACAATACTTTTTGTACTTTCAATTATTTCATTTTGTTCTAAAAAAGATACAAGAGGCTTATGGTAACTAAAGTAAAAAATGAAAATGTTTGAGTCAAATTTATCTTAGTATCGCGTAAAAACGGCATCGATTGTCGTTTTATATTTTGTAGTACTGAGTTTTCGATCATTGGACATGGCCATTCAATTAATAATCAAACTAAAACACTATTTCAATAATGCACAGTATATACACATTGAATTTTCCACTAAATCTATTCAATTTCACTTATAAGATATACACAGCGTCAGCTGTATAGCTACAGATATACAGCTATAGACATGTCGGTGACGCGAACGCACGAGATTTCACCCATCCAAAAAGTATCTAAGGCGTATAGATTACTGCGCGTGCCCAATTCATGAGCATCTCGGTGACGCGAACCCGTAAGATTTTCCCCTACCAAAAAGTGCCCAACGCGGCTAAAGTTTTCACTACAAAAATCGTGCATATATTCGTTATTCATATTGTTGTTGTTGATTGTCTGCAGAATTCAGAATCAGTTGAGACTGCTGGTGGCGACAGAGGATGGGATGCTGTTCGTATACAACATGGACAGCGCTGACGGCGGTGACCTGACGTTGTACAAGCAGCATCGCATAGACGAATTCTCCGAGTCGGACATCGATCGATCTCAACCGAGGAATATTGAAGGAGGTAAAGCCGAGACCTAAAATTTCCAAAAATATATACCACTTGGTCCGACCGGACCGTTATTTATTTACTACTATTTGTTTCTGTTTAGTTGTTTTTAAGTGTGGAGCGATGAGTTTGTTTACGCGTAGCGGCGCGTGATGAACAAGAAAAGACTTCTGCTGCCTCATCTGTGATATTTTTCTTGTTCATCGCGCACCCCGACGCGGCGAATTCTGTCCCTTTTTTATAACCGTCTAGTGACGATTCCAAAGATGTTTTTTTTTAAATTAAATATAAAACTAGTGTATTAGGTTTGTTTGAGAGTCGTCCTCAAGTCTTGCAACAATAAAAGGCATTTGAAAAAGTGAGACGATTGAATTATTTGGTCCTCTTACGATAAAACAGTGCCGACAGTATACCTTTCGTTTAAAACAGTAGATCTATCCTCTTGTAACCTTTTTTTTGTGTTGTTTTTTATAGTTTAGTACACAGTATTCCTCACCTTCAGAGAGTAACCAGTATGTAATGTGCTAGTGTTCCCGATTTTTTGAGATTTTGCATGAGTTTTAACACACATTTTTTAAGTAGTGTTTTTTTCTCCCTGTAGATTTGACGGTTGGTGCGGCGTTAACACGTTTGTTTCTGAATGAGTTATAGATTTTTGGATTCTCGAAAATGTAGAAACGGTAGAAACTAACAAAGTTTTTAATAAAAAGTTGGAAACAGTTGTTAACTGATATTATAGTATATGCAAATATCAATATTTATTAAATTTAATACAGATGTTTTATTAAACTAACAAGGTTTATTATAATACAAAATATTCATCATTTATCCTTGAAGGACAATAAACTGACAATGTATTTTAATAGAGTTAGACTGGATTTACCCAGGATATAGAGGAATACCGCTAGTGCACCGTGTTGATCTCTGCTACCTTTGCCGTTGTGACTTGCTATGTGGCATGTGCAACATTTACTACTTCTGACGTGACCCGTTGATAAATAAAAAATACCTCATTTTGATGCTAATCTTAGGTAAGAACCCGATTTCAAAATTTGCGAGAATCTAAAAAAATCGACGAACTTGTTAATGCTGTATCCGCCTGCCTTGTGCCGAGTCCAGTTTTTAAAAAAAAAATAAATACATATAGTAAAAACAAGCTCTCATCCCCGCCCCACACAAACACAAAAACCATCCTTAACCAACCAACCAACCAACACAACAAAAAGCTGTAACCACCAACCAGACCGTACCCGAAACCCATTGATTTTTTCTGTTGTTTCCCCGCAAGGCTCTGCCAATCTAGGCAGCTACGCTGGCATCGTGAAGGGCAATCCGGCCGACCAAATGTCAGGTACGGGTCAGTATAAAAACAATAATTTTACTTTAATTTTTATTACACATTCGTTTATATCCGATTCAAAATTTTTTACGGCAGCAAAACAAATCTGTTTTATGTTGCTTCGATGATATCGGTTTCAAATTTAATCGAGATCGTCGACATATCAAAATTCTTGCGTTTAAATATCACGTGGTGGCGGTTTCGGTTTGCTGCTCTGCTCTTTGCATGTTGCGCTTTTATTCAAACTAAAAGAAGACACGCTGATTTTTTTTGTGATATTTATATTTACCAATTTTGATATGGTGTTCGAAATAAACTGTTTTTTTGTCGACCAACTTTTGAGTTATTCTGTCGATTATCATTTTTATCGAAAGGGAAAATGCTGGGGACGATTAAAAACGCCACAGTCAATAATTTTTATTTTCCAATTGGTTACATGCAAGGAACAATCGTATAAACCTTAAAATCGGGCAAATTAACACAAAGGAATGTTGATTAACAATGTAACATTTCATTAAAAATAGCCATTTCACTGATAACAAAAACCAAACAACACCAACATCGATTAAATCGGTTACATAAACATTTAAACTGCGCCGAAATCACAACGTGCACTCACACACTACACACGGTTACACTGAACTTTGTCGCGTCGAATTAATTACGATTGAACGAAACGAAAAATTACCTTCAATTTAACCCGTTTAATAATTCACATTGGAGCCGCGTACGTGCACGAAGTCACACTGGAACCTTGTCCCGGTAGTGTTGATGCACTGAAACGATGCGTGCGTTTTGCACCGCGGTTGTTCGATGTTTGATAAGTGTGCGGTTTCCTAGTTTCAAAGATTTTTTGTTCTTTTCAATTCAAATGTTGTAATTGCGTAGTTGATAAACGAAGATAAAAATAGAACTGGGTTACCTTGATTTTGTCATAGAAGTGCATTATTATTACATTGGGATAAAAAAAACAGTTTGTTTCGATATTATTTATGTTTGTACTTATATTATTATAGTGACGAACAGTCGTTTGTGATTCGTATATTGTCCAGATTGTATAATAAAAATTGCTTGTTCTATGATTAACGGTTATTTTTACACACATTTTCAAATGTCTTTTCATCGAGACTTCTATCACCCGCTTTCTGTCCGAATTGCAGGAGTCGTTTTACGTTTTACAAAATGTATCCCAGGCGGAATAACACGTTCAGTTATCACCTGTTGCGTTTTCTTCCGCCTTAATTAACCTATTGTGCCGGGCCAATTATGTTTTGAAACTGTTGTTGAGGTTGTCAAAATATTGTTGGCCGAGTTTGTTTTTGCATTTTATTTTAAATCTAATCGTGTGTACGCGTTGCGTAGAATCGGACAAGATGCGAGAGATGGCGGCAGCGACTGAGTCGCCTCCGACTGGCGGCGCCTTCCAGTTCAACGATGACCAGGAGTACCCGCCGCTCACTCAAAACGCCGACTGAGGACGTCTCCCGCTGCGCGCGGACGTCGCACTCCACCGGCGCGTCCGGCACGCCTGGCTCGCCGTGCTTGTCGTCCATTTGGCCGTGCGGCTCGTCGAGGACGCCGTCCTCCATTTCGTAGGGCTCAGCGACTAATAGGTGGTGCGAGTTCTGTTTTGTCGCCGTGGCCCGTTGTCGCTTCGCCAGATTGGGGTTTGGAGCGTATGCGGAGTCGGCTTTTCATTTGTTTCGCAGTCTCTGACCTACTTGAGGCCTGTTCCTTTTTTTTGCATTTTATTGATTTGTGTTTCCGCCTTCTGCGCACGTTCTACCCAATCCGGCCTCGTTTCCATGTTGTCGTCAAATCGATGTGTCAAAATTTTTTGGTTTTTTCAAAATTTTTTTTCCTAGTTATTAGTTCTTAATTTAGACTATATAAAAAACATATAAACATATATTTTGTGATAAAATCGGATGCGCCCAACAAAACGAAAAAAAAAAAAATCATAAAAAAATTTTGAAAACCCATATCATATATGTAAGTGTTGACTGTTCACATTTTTATTTAGTTTTATGGCTACAACGCAACAGACCCAATTATATTATTGTGTTTATGTTCGTAAATAGGCTTTTTAATTCATTACGCTTGTTTTTACAAATCGATTGCGTTGCGCCTAGTTTTCGTACTTTTAAGGGCTCCATATAAGTAAGTAATTGAAAAATGTGAAAAAAATCTTAAGATATAAAAAAGGCTGAAAATTTTTATAGAGGTAATCTGGAGTATATGAAGGGTCATTTCCGGACAGACTCGGATCTGTTTTATTAGTTTAATTTTATTGTAAATATCGATTAATGTTTGTGTAGGCAATTTTTTATGATTAACGACCAGTAACGGTATGCGTTTGATGAATATTTTGTGCCGTGTTTATTTTCCCGCTTAAATCTGTGTAACTGTTATAATAAATGTTGACGAGCAAGTACACCATAATATGAATGTTTGACGTTTACGATAGTCTAGATTAACGTTTAAGCCTAATTGGTGTACTCTGTTTATTATTTTTTGTTACATTTTTTTCTGTTCTCTCTATCTCCAACCTGTGACTTCTCTTCAATCAAAATTCATTCAAATAATGTGATTACATAATTTATTAACCCTGGTTTACTGGTGAACCAAAGCCATGTTGTGCCCCTTATTTATCTTATGCCATGAGGGAGTGGCCATTGTTATCAGCAGTAAATTAATATGTGTAAATTTATTTTTGCGCACATTGTGCTTTGTATATAACTAGAGGTAAGAATGTCAAAAGTATAAAAGATCATATGTAGTGACAAGAAAGTGTCTTGATTTAGTATTGCCACATTTTGTAACGAGCTGCTATATAGATTATGTTTACAAAAATGAATGGAAGATGTTATAATATACTACTTTTATTGTACTTTGTTGTTTTATTAACCTACAGTAGGGGTTACCACCTAATTGTCCACAAAAAAAACATTACGAGTCCATAAGGATTTTTATTAAAATACTACATATGTTGAAACTAACATTAATATTAATCCCTCTACAAGCGCCAACAACTTGACGAAACCACTCCTTAAAATGCGAAATTGTATAAAATCTCATTATCAAAGACGGTTTCTTACTACTTCGATTATACGTTGTTTTACTAATCTCTTATACAAAAAAAAATAATCATTACAAATCCTGTAATTCCTTGAAAAAAAAATATAATATTGATATAAGTCAATTCTTGAAATTAGCATCGATTTTGTCCCTTCTAAAAGTGGCAATTTGTCTGATCCATTTTTCAAAATACGAAATCCTAGTATAAACTCTCGGATAAATCCCATTCGCACAGTCTGTTTCAAATGAAACGACCCCAATTACGACGTTATCTTGGAACAAAGGTCCGCCAGAGTCGAAACTACAACCCTCGCTGTCCTGCAAACTGGTCCCACAAATCATCGTCCGATCGATGTCCGCGTTCGGAAAGTACTTTTTGCAACTGTCGTACTGCAGGAGTCTCACATCGATGCTGTACAAGTCGTCCGTCGCTTCGTCGATCTGCGAGTTCCAGCCGAGCGCCAGGGCCGTGGAGTTGGCGACGTATTTGTACGTGAATCCGGCAATCGGCACCGGAATTTCGTGCGTCTCTGTGAACGGTTGTCGCACCTTCACGAGGCAAATGTTGTGCGTTACGGTTTTCGGGGTGTAATTGCCGTGCGGCACGATGTCGATTACGTCGTGCGGTATACCAAATTTCCAGCGGGCCGAATTGCTGGACACCTTAACGTTGACCAGAGGATAATCTTTGACCGATTTGCAACAATGAGCCGTCGTAATTATCCATTGTTCGCTGATAATCGTGGTGCCGCACATTAATAGGAATTTGTTGTATTTCATCACCACCAAAGCCGCCATGAATTTCGGACGCAACATTTTGGTTTGTCGGGTTAACAACGACGACAGCCTGTTGAACTCCACGTTCCCGGCCACCTCGACGGGCGCATCATCATTGCACTTCTTCATCTGCATCATGATCCCGGTTAACAGGACAAGATTCAGCGAAGAAATTATGACTAACGTCGTAACACTGACGCACGTTAAAGTGGACATTGAAATTTTAAAACGCGCTCATACCGACTGAAATAACTGAAGCTATTTGTGTTCTTTCGAAAGGGTTAAACGACCCCGGAAAACTCGCATGTGTGGAAATGCAGCACGCGATCACAATCGATGCGAATTGCATACGAGTTTAAATTCGGAAACAATTTTTTTTGCTGGTTGTGCGCATGTTCAGTTAGGCGCTAATTTATTTTCTCGCCTGTCTATTTTTATTAATGTTAGTTTGTCGAACTGTCCAACAAATTATTGGGTATTGACAAATTATCCATGTCGATTTTTTACAATTAGTGTGGATATTTTTGTTGTCATGTCTTGTCACCGTCGAGATTTGTTGAGGGTTGATTTTTTGCATGGTTTTGTCCCTTTTTTCTGTACTACCTTTAACATTCAAAGTCACACTATCAACTATTTTTAGACTCGTCCAGTAACTTAAATTTAGATTAATTAAAATATGTCATGTTATAATATTTATTTACTAGAAATAGACATTGTGTAAACAAACTTAAAATTCTGCGATAAAACAGAATTTTTTGGAAGTCAAACTGTAATATTAAAATAGATTTATTATATGTTAGATTAAGTTGTTGTTTATTTTTTAGACAGGATATACGAATTATTACGATATCATTTTCACGCTACAAGAATGGCTTACATGAAATATTTAGAACCGTCCCTTCAGTTCATTACTCAATGTAAGAATTAACAAATCTTTAAAATCAGAAAACAAATCAGTTATTTGTAGTCTGGAGGGTGACAACAACGGAAACTACTGAAGAAACTATAATAATAGGAAAATGTGAAGTGTGTCAAGCTGAAACAAGTAGACAATGTTCTTCTTGCAAATCAACTTTTTATTGTAGCGAGGAGCATCAAAAACAAGACTGGGAAAATCATAAGATAATTTGCAATATCACACCTTTCGAAGTACATTTTTTCCCTCAAAAAATCATTCAATTTTCTCATGTCCCTCATTTCAGATTGTGGAAGTATCAGAAGGTAAAAAATACTTAAAAGCCCCCAAAGATTTGGAGCCAGGCGAAGTTATTCTCATGGAAACACCTGTGGTTTTCGGTCCGAAAACTTTGAGAATATCAGAGGGGTCATTCCCATGTGTTGGATGTTGCAGGTTAGAACCTATTTACAAAGTTAACGCAAAACCAAAACAAACTTTTTAGATTAATTTCTACAACAGACTGCAGCAAATGTCCTGAATGTTCGTGGCCGATTTGCAGTTTGGAGTGTGCAGGATTAAAGGACGAGAGACTCCATGGAATGGAGTGCAAAGTTTTGAGACTGAGGCCACCTCAATTAGAAGTATCTTTTTATGATTATTACAGATTTGATATATTGATTGCTTTGAGGACTTTGTTCCTGCAAAAACTCGAGATCAATCAATGGAAGGAAGTTATGAGCTTGCAGTCGCATATGGAGAAAAGAGGCAGCGAAACTGACGTTTATAAGTAATGTATAAATATGTTTGATAAAGTACCACAAATATATAATTTTTGTTGTAGAATCGTTCAAGAAAAAGCTCAGTTTGTGGAAGACAATTACTTAGGCTTGCTCAGAGCCTACGAGCATGAAATTGGAGAAGAGATACTTCCAGCAGTACCAAGCGATTTGATACATAAAATTTATGGAATAATTCATGCGAATTCTGTGGAAATTAATATAGAAGAAGTTTCTGCTCAAGCTATTTATTCCACATCGAACTATATTGAACACAATTGTATTCCTTGCACGTCTGATCAAGTGGACGTCCAAAATCAATTCCAAATTACCTTCAGGTACTATAACCAATAAGTTTACCTCACGTTATTCGTAAATTTGTAGGGCAACTCTCCCGGTAAAAAAAGAAGAGCACATTACCTCTTCATACACGGATATTTTGTTGGGAACGCATGCGAGAAGGTTGGATTTAAGACAACGAAAATATATACAATCATGCTCTTGTGATAGATGCAAAGATCCTACGGAGATGGGATCGTTTGTCAGCGCATTGAAATGCATCGGCTCTGAAACTGATCCGTGTGGAGGGATGCAGCTGCCGTTAGATCCCATCAATGAGGAAACCGATTGGAAATGCGATAAATGTGGAATTTTGTTGCCTAACAACGAGATCATGAAGTTCGTCGAGCATCTGGGAAAAGAAGTTGAGAAGGTGATGGTTAAAGATGCTACTACATTGGAGGAAATGGAGGAGACTTTAGAAAAGCTTATGAACTTTTTGAATCCCAATCATTATTTAGTATACAGGATGAAGTTTTCTATGATCAAAATGTATGACAGGGTGGAGGTTACCGAGGAAGTTCTGCAAAAGAAGTTGAAGATGTGCGAGAATTTGATCGACATTACCAAGAGAATCGATCCTGGAAACTCTAAGTAATGTTTACCATTTCAGTTTCATTAACACACAAATTTAAAAACAATAACTTTTTAATAGGTTGACGGTGTATCTATCGGATTTGCTGAACGAACATTTCAAAACGAAAAAGTTAATGTTGCAGAGAAGTTTTAGCATGGAAAAGAAGGAGGCTGTTTGTTCTAATATTAACGAATTGTTGGCGATTTTAGAGGGGAATAAACACATACTTCAGTACAATTCTAGTGATTCGAAGCAGTCAAAAATATACTTAGAAGTTTGTGAGAATGAATCGCAGTTCAAAAATTGGTTGAGTGAAAATAATATTATTATAGAGTATCAGTAAAAATGTTCGAGTGTTGGTTGTTTGTTAATAAAGTTTGCGATGTGACACAGCCCGTTTATTTTTCACCAATTACTACGTACAGAGTGTTCTATTTACTTTAATTATCGTCATCCGTTAGCGCAGTTAAACAAACCGATTTACACATTTAATGTGCGGTGTAGTTTAATGTTAGTACCGTACGAAAATTCCGTAAAAGTACAGAAAAATCGACCATAATCCCCTGGCAAGTGTCCAACTAAGCCATGCTGGCGAAGATTTTCCTGTGTTAAAAATAATCATGTGCATTCCCCACTAAAAAGTTATTTATATTAGTCGAACATTCGCACTAGGTCCACGTCCGAGTCTCGTTCCGTCGTTCTCTCGAATTACAGCATGATAAATTAGAAACGTCCTAAAAGTAGAATTAAAGGGGCCAAGCAATTATTTAAAGGGGTAAAACGGTGAAAATGAGTGATAAGTGTGCGGTGTGTAGTGAACCGGCGGAATTGAAATGTTCCGCTTGTAAATTAGTGTCTTACTGTGGAAAAGACCACCAGAAAAAACACTGGAAAGAACACAAAAATCTGTGCCGACCTATTGAGGTAATCTGGAGTTAAATTTAAAAATTAGTCACGACATGCTATTTTTAAAAATCCATGTTTTTTCATAATTGTGACTAAAATAAACATGTCGGTCTGTGTGCACCTCAATTACAAGTTTATGTTTTTATAGATAAAAGATGATCCTGAAATCGGAAAATGCTTGATTGCTACCAGAGATTTAAAAGTGGGGGATATCATCCTCTCGGAACTTCCCCTTGTTTACGGCCCCAGACCCCACATGGTAGAAGAAGGTCCTGTTCCCTGTCCCGGTTGTTGCCGGTAGGTTTATTTTTTTTCTCCGACTCAATATTAATTGTGGGCGTCGTCTGCTGCTTTATTCATTTATTGCAATGTACTCAAGGCTGATTTCATAGCGCGTCAGAATAACTGGAGCATTAACAAATGACTAATGGTCACAAATAAAATCTGTTTAGGTTAATTATCGGGGAACAGTCGGCGAGATGTGAAGGCTGCGATTTTCCAATTTGTAATCCAGGATGCGAAGGTCTAAAAGACATGGAACGACATGGGCACGAATGTTGTGTACTTGGATTAAGGGACGTTTCCGCAATTAACGGACTGCACGAATTCTATCGTCAAGACGCACTTCTTGCCCTAAGATGCATACTGCTTCAGAAAAGACATCCGAAAAGATTCGCTCAACTTTTAGAAATGGAAAGCCACATGGATAAACGCGGAGAGGGCACCGACATTTACAGGTATAAAGAACTGTACTTTCCTTGACGATTTGTTAACCGTTTTGCATTAACAGGGACGTGGATCAACGAATCGCAGACTATCTCATCAGCAACTTTTTCGATCCGATGCGCATCCTGGAGGGGCGCACAGGAAAACAAGTCATGACGGAAGTGTCCCGTGAAGTGATCCACAAAGTGTGCGGTATCATAGACGTGAACGCCTTGGAAATCAACCAGGATGCAGAGGTTTCGGCGATTTACCCCACCGCCTATTTGATGGAGCACAGTTGTTTACCCAACACTGCTCACATCTTCGACGGTGCGGCCGGCTCTTACAAGATTACGATCAGAGCAGCTTTGCCTATTAAAAAAGGCGACCACATTACCACGATGTACACCCATGCGTTGTGGGGCACTCAAGCTAGAAGGGAGCATTTGAGGGAAACGAAGTACTTTTCGTGCAAATGCCAGAGATGTTCTGATCCCACGGAACTTGGTACCTACTTGAGTGCATTGAAATGCATGGGTATGAATCCGGATGAGCCTTGTGGAGGTATTCAATTGCCGTTGAATCCTTTGGATGATAACACCGAATGGGCTTGTGATAAGTGTGATGTTAAGTTGACCAATCAGGAAGTCTACTTTTTGGTAACGTCATTTTAAAAGTTGTATTTATTATATTTATATGTTCATTTTTAGACGAATCAAATAGGAGAAGAAGTGGATAATGTACAGTTGTCAAATCCAACTGTAAGAGAATTGGATACACTTTTGACTAAACTTTTGAACTTCCTCCACCCGAACCACTATCATGCATATTCAATTAAACATTCTTTAATTCAACTTTATGGTTATCAACAAGGTTACATGCCCAATCAAATCACAGATGATTGTCTTGTCAAAAAAGCTGTTATGTGCAGAGAATTATTAGAAATTACTAAAAAAATAGATCCAGGAAATGCCAGGTACAACTTCAAATCTTTTTCTTTTTTTGTTTACAATAATATATAAAATATTTTTCAGACTTCCTTTATACACTGGTGTGATTTTGCATGAACTTCATCTGGCCAATATGATTTTAATCAAACGAAAATGGGATTTGGGCATGAAAACAAGGGTGAAGTCGATAATCATTATGCTGAAAGAATGCAAACGTTGCTTACAAGAATGTAAAAACGTTCTGAAATTTGAACTAACCACTCCAGCAGGAGAAAAACTGAACAACATCATCGACACCTCCACTAAAGAGTTCTACAAGTTCGTCGAAAGAAACAAAATTGATTTAAACCAAGAGGTTGAAAAGTAATTTATTCTCTTTATTAAATAACAATAAAACTGCTTTGTATTTACTCACAAACATTTATTAAACATACAACATATAATATAATTAGTATCTGTGTGTTTGTGAAGATTTGGAAGAGACGCCCTCGACTGGAGGGACATCTTTAAATCTAACTTTAGAATTCTTAACCTCTCCAGTTGTTTCCTTCAACTTCCTGTGATCTAGATATTGTGCAACAACAGGATGTCGATCTCTTTCAAAATCGTCAAATTCGGACGTGATACAAAAGCAACAAGCAATCTTATAGGTGAAGTCACATATTTTCTTGCAAACGTTGATAGTTTCGTTAATGAAGGTGTAAAGCAAAGGATTAAGAGCACAGTTCAAGCAGTTCATCGATAATAATGCGTAGTTAATGTTCCAAGTTACGTGATTATGTTTCCCATTACTTTCAAATCTGCACAACTTGTACATGTATTGTGTGAAGTACGGAATCCTGCATAATAAAAAACTAAGCATCAGTGTTATAACAATCTTAAACGTCCTTATTTTCCTTTCAACTTGTACGTTTTTGTTTTTCTTTATTTCTTTAGGCTTCGGTTTGGGCTCGGCAATTGTAGTGATTTCTGTAGTCCTTGTATTTGATTCCGATTCCTCGACGGCTTTGTCTCCATGGTGACTTTGTACAGGTTTCCTGTGACGCCAAATCAAAGCAGCGATTTTGTAATAGAACCAAAGGAAGATGCAGATCAATGGACAAAAGATGAAGGTGTAAAGCAGTGTGAAGTAGACAGCCATTGAGGGTTTGACTGTGCTCACGCACATCGCAGCCTTTTCTAATATGGGACAGTTTGGATTACGAACATTGTCCGAGACGATCACTATTGGATGGTATTCGAAGTACTGGTATAGAGGATAGCAGACAACTGGAAATAATAGGTTTCAATTAAATTTTATTTTTGTAACAATTCGTCGATAACAAATTGGACTCTTTTAGTTTGTAGTTTGGGTTTCTCGATGTTTTGTACTTGAACTGTTTCTAAGCAAAACACTTTTCTGATAAGTTTTTCTGCAAATTGTAGTCCCGATATAGTTTGGTGCAAATAAGTATACAAAAATGGGTTTAGGCCACAATTGAAGACGTTTAGACAAGTTAAGGAAAAATAGAGGTTCCACAATGAATCGACATAACTGGAATCTCCGGATTCGTAAAGTTTGTAAAACAAGAACATAGTTTGATAAGGAAATCTGCAAAGTACAAAAGGAATCACCAGAAATATGACGACTTTAAACGATCTAATTTTTTTATTTTCACATTTTTCTTTCTTGGAGATGCAAGATTTAGTCGGTTGAGATATAGGTTTACGATGTCTCCAAATTAATCTAGCGATGTTATAGTAGAACCAAACGAAAACAGAGAAGAGTGGCCAGTAGATCACGCTTGAGGCAATCCCATAGTAAATTGACATTTCCCATTTTTTGAGACTCACGCACAGCGCCGAATCCCTTTGCCATAGTTCCTCCTCGTCATATAAAACAATCGGGAAGAAATCATGGAAGAAGAACATTGGAAGGGAGATAACTAAAAAGAGAAACAGAAACTGTAAGTCTGTGAACGATTCGGAAGCGAAAAGAAACAGAGATGGTGGTGGAAGAAGAAAAGAGAAGAGCTGAAAGATTATAAATACGTACCTGCACACATTATCCAAAGGATCAGACCGTAGCAAACGCACATGCTAATTGAAGGATTCCAACGTTTACTCAGGGCGTAAATTACATTTTGGTAACGGTCCAAGGCGATTATCAATACAGCAACTGAACTGGCCGTTGTTCCCGCGATTTGTGCCATAGGTATGAAGTGACACAAAAATTCCCCCAAGTTCTGTAAAAAAAAATAAAGTAAAGATGACGTCAGGTTTTGTATAGTGGAGGATGTACCCATGTATAGTACTGGCTAGAGAAGGTGTCTAAGTTGTTTACGGTGTAGATTACTGCTGTGAAAATATCTGACAGAGCTAAAGAAATGATGCAGGACTTCTGGAGAATTTTACACTTTCTGTAAAACAATAAGATTAAAAACTGATTGGATTAAAATTAACTGTTACCTCTTGAAGATGGAGTAAATGGCGCAAACATTACCGACGACAGCAAAAATACAGATCAGCAGTAGAATCCAATAGAAAGTCGTCCTGGTTTCCAAAGAGAGAATCTCCAAAGTAGACTTTCCCACGTAAGTAACATTTTTCTAAAAACTTATACTTTTAAATTCTATTCTTGTGACAAATTAAGTCATACCTCAATGATAATTGAGGAGTCATTGCAAGTAACGTTTCTGAACATTTTTTACGTTCGTGCACACGTGTCTGTAAAAGATTATTAAAATTTGCGTTCCAATAACGTTAATATAGACGAAACTTTGATAGTTCCACACGAATAATAACATTGAAACGAGCTGATATAGATGTGCCTCAATTAGGGGATTTTACCAGGTCATAAACAGATACGTACCTCATCTAGTGTTGTGATGTTCGTGAAGTTCACCGGAACGAATATCATTATACTATTTTGTGTTGGAACATAATGGATCACTTTTTTGTAACAGTAACCCTATGTCGATCTTGAGAGTAACTGATGGTTAATTGTTTTATCTAAATAATGTTTGTTGTTGGATATAGTTTTTATCATTATTATCCATGGAATAAAAGCACACCAATTTGTTCATTTATAATCATCAGTAACTGAAAAATTTCTGATAAAATTACATAATCAATTGAAACACAAATATTTGTTATTTTTTAAAATCCATTAGTAAAAGACAGTTACAGACGTGTGTCTATTTTCGCAGAATTAAAACAAAGCTTGTCTAGTATGGTAGATAACAAACAGATCATTTATTATTTAGACCATATGGGTTTGTTTGCAGTTTTTATTATAATTACAATGCGATTATTTATTTGCTTGTCTCACTAATCCATGGTTTAATCATGTTTTTAGCTGTATACTTATTACAAAACAATTAAAGTTGTTATTACAAGGGATAATCATTTTATTGCAATAACTGTACAATATTCAATAAATATACAACTTCAAGCCTATTATTAAAATTAGGTACAAATTAAAACAAAGAGTTTTATAGACACTTTTTTCTTTCAGCTCTTAAACTGTTTTAGATGTCGCCCCAAAATTTTGCTTTCCATATCTTTATGAAACTAATTTCAAGTTTCTTCGACGTACTGATGTTTCCTACAAGAAGAAAGGGTGTGCACTTGAAGTAAATCATATGAAAGACTCTTTCCCCTAGGTTTTTTCACTGTGACTTGTATTATGTAGCTTTTGTTAGGTTTTAAATGGCTGATCCTTTCTGTAACAACTTGCCTAAAAACAACAAATTTATATAAACATAAAAGCTATAGAAAATCAATCTTACTCCTTTTCATGTTTAATATCCTTGCAATATTTTAAGGCAAAATCAGCAGATTTCCTCAATCTACTCTCCAAACCACACTGATTGGGCATTTCGTAATTCTCCATCTCTCTAACTTTCCCTTCTCTAACCACCAAACAATAATGAGCAGACTTTTGACCAGGAGAAGACAACCAACCTATCGTAACACTATCGCACCTCCTGAGCGATACATACTCTTCAACAATAGGTTCGGACGGAATGTTTGGCAGGGGAATTTTCGATAAAGATTTAGTGGTTGCGTAAATCTCAACTCCTGAAGTCTTTCTTAACTCTTCTCTGTTACTCGAATAGACTTTAATATAATACCTGGCTTTGGGTTTTGGTTGTGGTATTCTCAACCGTCCGAAGCCTTCAATTCCCCGTTTGGAAGCAACAGGATTGCCTTGGAGATTAACCGTAACATTCACAGCTCCGCCACAAGGCATTATAAAGAGTTCCAACGACGATTCGGATTTGCGATTCACCTTAAATTTGAATACGGCTTTGCCGTCTAGTTTTTTAAGGTTGGCGAACGTGGCTTTTGCATCTTTCAAAGTAGTCGGTTTGGTCCTTTGGTCGAATTTCAAGGATGTACTACCTTGCGGGTAGGTTAAATTAGACTGGTGGTTAATGGCGAATACGTCGAAGTAGTAGGTCACGCCTTGATTCAGATTGGAGACTGTGTATTGAGTTTTTTTGTTCACGCATACGATTGCCGGATCTTGGTTGTCTAGAAGAAAAAACGGGGTTACTTAAAAACCGGCGCATTCACCATAATTTTACCGGTGGTTTTTGCGTCTGGTTGCCAGTTGATGATGGTTTGGCTGGCTGCTGCCGGAAGTCTCGATTGTTTCATGAAGTCTGGACCGTATCTCTCGACCTGGGCGTTACACAAAGACTTGTGGTTCTTTTTGGAGCTCACGACAAGGCAATAATCGGTACCTTGCGGATCCACCAAACTGCAACCAGCAACAAGAAGATTAATTTTATATGCAGTTTTTGCGATGAACAGTTACGTGTGGCATTCGTCTAACGTTTACCAAAATTGGTAAGACCGTAGTTTTCCGTGCAAGCGCAATAAATCACAAAAACATAGAGATAATGGACCAATTTGGATTCACCGAACGGCAATTAACACAACCGCATTTGCCATAAAGAAAACTACGTAACGCTATTTATGTGCGCACACAAAAAACAAACGCGTGATCGAATGTTTATTTTAAAATAATACCTCGTCTCCCATTTGACCGTAACCCTTTTCTTGGGTCTTTTAATCAGTTTGATTTGCATAAATTTCGATGTTTGAAGGGCCTGCGGCCCGCCTAGTTCCGTGCTCATGTAAACGTGTACGTAAGTATCCGTTTCTTTGGACACAAGTTTCAAAACGTACAATCCTTCAAGTGACGTAAAGTGTTGCGTGTCCATTCCTTCTTGCACCGTTCCCTTGTACTGTCTATCCGAGTTTGACGATGGATCTAAAAAATGATCAAAAAATGAATTGCATTTAACTGAGGATCAGGTTCGTACCAGTGTTGTTGTAGGTGACCATCCAGTTGACGGGTGAAGAACAGGTGATGACAGTCAAAGACAAATGACCGTGGTTGACGGTGGACCAATAGAAAAACCTGCAAATAGATGGAAGTAAATGCCAAGTAGTCGCACAAAGGACCGTTTCGAACAACAAATAATTACTCACTCCGTATTATATTTAGCGTTGACTTTAGTATCGGCTTAAGATGTTTCGTAATATTCCGTGGCTCGGTTTAACTGTCTGTGAGAGAAAAATGATGCGCGTACGATAAATACGGTCGGTTTTATGGGGATCTAAGAACTGAGTCTTAAATTAAATCGCCGCCAGTAACAGGTTCTTTTCGACGAAAATGTACAGATGTTACATCTAAGATAATATACAAGCGTATTGAGAAATTTACTTGTCGACATTTTGTTTTGGTCGATATATCAACTTTTGCAGTGAAAATAAAGTTTAAACACAGTGATAAATGCGTAATTTAATGGCCTTTTGTTAAATTCGGAAACGCATAGTGGGGGGATCCCCGAAAGTATTTTAATGGTTTCTTCATGATAGAACGACAAACAAAACTGGGATTGGGGAAAAATGTAATTAACTAATGCTTTACAAAGACAGGTGTGTGTTTTCTTATTTGGGCGCGACGGTTCCGAGCAATTAATAGCAAAAATCGTTTGGTAAATGTTTCGGGAATCGTTAAAATGTCACCTTTTAATAAAATACTGCATCCGCACAAAGCGACACGGCGTTTATTGAAACCGTTGTGCCAAAATGTTGAGGTCGTATCGGCGTTTTCGTTAGAAAAAAATCGCGATTTATGGTCATCCAGTAATAAATCTGTGCGCGAGATTTACGCGCGTGAGTCACGGATTGTTCAGATGTTTTTCAATTGAACCAAGCCATTTACAAATATAAATGTTTTTTGATCATTTGCGTTATTTTGAAATCCATTAAAAAATTAAACTAATAAAATATGGGTTCTCTGAAAAAGTGTGTTAGTTATGTTTGGGCTAAGGAACAGTATCACAAACATTTTTTTTTTTTTGCGGTACACCACGGTGGTGGCAAAGAAACCAACAGTTCCAAACCGACCAATTAACAGTGATTCCATTGGGCTAGGTCTAGGTTACGAACATGTGCTTCGTCTGTGTTGCGTTTTATTTGTCCGTATTGGGCGCGCGAAATATTTTTAGAAGGCGCATAACGCACGGTCGCCGCATAATCGTTCGTGATGTTTTGCCGTCGTAAACTTTTGCCGTAAATCACGCAAAGACGTTCAATTATAACGAAACTGGGTTAAGGGACCCGTGCGAACATAAACACCCCGTACAATGTTGCGAAAAAACGGCGCTAATCGAGAAATAAAGACAGACATTAACCCGGGCACTGCTTGTTTATTTAATCTGTCTGTCTGTCTGTCTTGTGCCGGTGGTTTATTGTGCGGATTGTAATTTATCGGGGCCTCCGTTATTTATCCTCTCGTAAAATGTGACGCGAAATCGTGCACTTTTATTGGTACGCGTGGGCGTTCGACATTTTTTCATCCCAGGTTTTCTGGTGCTTCCCCAAAATGAATTTTCCATCGAAATTGTTGCGTCACAGTTAATAAGTGGCTTGTCGTCGCGGCGTGTCCCCTCCAAGTTGCATGCCAGATTTTTATCGTTTCTTTTGTGTCCCAGTGAAATAAGTGCACGTTTACGAGGCCTCATACGCTAAAAATACACCGTAAATGTTAGATGCCCGATCTAATTCAGAAACTGACACCGATTTTTTCGACTGTAAACGACGACGTGCCCCAAGGTTCCGACCTGCGACCCCCGTCGTTCGATTGAGGTAATTAAGAAAATGCTGCGGCTCGAAATATTCAGTTCCCACAGAAAGGGTAGGACAAAAACTGGCCATTCGTCCTGCCGAATAGTCTCGATGCGCTCGCAATCGGAACACGTGTGTTCCTGTCAATCAATCCATCAACTGGCCAGTCCGATTAAATATTTAACAATCAGTCAGTCACTTCGGTTCTAAATCGTCCGCCATGAATAATGGACGAGGATGCATTTAAATCGCCGAGAGACGTTTTATATCTCTGTTACATTGTAGCTCAGTTTTTGTCTGTGTGCAGACCGATACATGTGCACTGACATAATACACACATGTATTATTGATTGAGAAATGTTGAGGTTTTTTCGGTGCGCCGTAAATGGGAAAATGCTATTCGAATTCGTTATTGAAATGTTAAGCCGTTGGGAAATTGCATGAGACCAACCAGACCTTATTTGTAAAACCATCGTTCGCTAATTGATTCTTTGATAATTCCGACTTATCTAATTTACGACTCTTTTTAACATATTTATATAAATAAAAAAACAGTACTTACATTTTAGGTTGTTCCTTGTATAGAAACGTAGTGATCTGCACATCGCCGGGTAGTTTGTCAGAAGGGTACAGATCGTAAAATGGGCTGGTTAATTTCTGATCCTTCGACCTGGATTTACTGCCCACTAATTGACTCAGCAGGACTATGTGCAAAAACAATAAACTGAAATGCATCTGAAAACAATAGAATAGTTGTTAAAACGGGTACATACACAACTTACTACATAAGTTAGTTAGTTATTTTTAAAGTTTTTTGCATAAAATTTCACTTAGGAAACGGTTTTGCTTGATTAGCATTTTACAAGTGTATGTATTAACTACGTCAATGCAAAGTTTGGCATGTTTTCTACGTGAATATTTCTTGTATGATCTACAAAACTGTATTTTTACATTCGTTGAATAATTTAAATGTGCACTTAAATTACAAATTTGTAATTTATTTAGTTTCAATTATTCAACGGGCCGGAACAAAATAAAAAAAAATTATTTAATAAACACTGACCTTTTGGATGTGTGTGAGTGTGTATGAAAGAGCAGCTTTCGCGCAGCTCCGTTTCAGCGGGCACTGAAAACGGATTTTCAGCGGCGTATTATTTTGGCGTGGTGCGCGATTGATATGCCACCGTGCCGTCGTCTTCGCGACTCCTTTACCGTCCCTGCCCCACCACCGAACCCTGCCGCACTCCCTCCCTCCTCCACACTCCTCTTCACTCCATCAGCCACATCAACCGGAGAAATTTCCATTTTTATTAACCACGATAACGAAAATTAGAAAACTAGACAAGAGTAACGTGTTTTTTTTTTTCTGAAAAAAAAAGAAAGAAAAAAAATGAAACACAACAGTTGTTGGAAGCAGAAATGTGATTGCGTGTGGTCCCTGAGTTTTGCCGAAATGTCCGTGATTCGTCCGAATGTTTTATTTATTAAAATCCGAGTGATGTGTCCGTGCAAAGGGCAGTAAATTATCGACCGGGCGGAAAAAAACCGATCGGCCGCAAAATTTGCGAGCCATAAATCAGTCTCGGTTAAACTTTTACGTTTGTTATTGGGTTTTGTCGCGCCGAGAATGCCGGCTATTTTTCGATTATGGGCATTTGGTGCGATATTTTTCGCACGGACCAACCCGATCACCTCTGGCTCATTGTCTTAACTGTAATGCTCAACATCATGTTGTCAGCGTCGACGTTATTTAATGATATGCGAATTGTGTCTTAACGGCCTTATATTATACCCTTTCAATGTTCTATTGCTGAAAGTTGCCAACTTGATCGACTGACCCTGCAATTATCAGATGGTCCAAACACCTTTTTTTCGACGGTAAACGCGGCCGTTTCGCACTAATCAATGCCCATGTGAATTATTTCGGTTTACTTTCTTTTTGTTTTACTTTTTCACATTTTGAACCGTTTTATCGTAAATAGGCAATAAATCCCGAACGGCCGGAACACCGCAACCACCAATCAACCATTAAAACACAAAAAAAAAATTCAATCTCACCAATTTTATTGCCCTTAATGAACCATTTTGCAAATTGTCCGGGCTCGGCGGGCCTATTAAGAAAATGCTCATCTACGACTTTGTAATATTGTAATAAAGTTTAATTCGTGAAACGAGTGAACATTGCATACGACTCAGGTCTTTGCTGGAGATGGTAGAGGATCGTTTGTTGCGTAATTTATTTAGCGGGTGGACCCATCCCAGGTGTTCATCAGTTTTAATATAATATATACCGCGATTATCCGGCCAGATTGCATCGGAAACATAAGAATATGGAGGAAACATCACAAATTCAGCGCGTCCGCTGTACGTTTAGTTACTTTATGCATAACTGTTCGCTTGCGCGATGAAGACGTTGACCCAACACCTGGAATAGGTGTATCACAATTCAGAAACGATAAATTCCGGGTTTTATACGTTAAGAGTTTGTGATTCCTGCTTTGTTTCGTTTGGTATTCTTTTTATTTATATTTGTATTTTCATTTAATTATTCAAATCTCGCGGACTAACTGAACAAAGTTTTTTATTGGATTGTGTAAAAAATCAACGGTACTGGCGTCTTGTGTGTTGGAGAGTTTTCGTGTGTGGGATCGATGTCATCAGACATATTACCTTTCGTAACAAATGTTAAGGCCCTCCATTATTTTCGGTGTGATGCATTATTTGATGTAAGATGAGACTATCTATACCAACAAAGGTCAAGCGCGCACAACGGATCTACATGCGATACAAAATATACTAAAACTATTTTTATATGAACAATTAACATTGGTTTTTAATAAAAACTTAATATCTTTATTGTTAAAGTGATCATGTAATTTTGTCTAATTATTTTATTTTTGCATGTGTCATTTTTATATTTTAAATAAACTTTATATTGAATACTTCTGTAAAATTAGCAATATTCATTAAAAAATTTAATTCATTCATTTAATTTATTCAAAGTAGTTGTTTATATAATATTCTTTAAAACTTTGAAATATTAAAATACAAAGTTTTGTCATTCTTAATCGAATTTTGTATTTTTTAATAAAGACTCAATTGTATTAATTTTAACAATTATGAAAAATATTATAGTGACGTTATAAATAAATAATAAAAACATTAATAATTATTATGTGTAATGTTAGTTGTATAATCTTACTAGTAAGCGTTTACAGGTTTCTATAATTGATATATACATGTTTCACAATATAATTCATAGATGGTGAATAATAGTTAGCTAATACATTTGTGTTTGACATTAATTACAATTTCAAATAAAACGTTGAATTTATAGTTTAAATATTGATGTGAAGAAATAACGAAGAACTAATTTTAAAAAAAAGTAAAATTGATATAACATAGGTAGTGTAAATACGTAAGTAAGTGTAAGTACTAAACTAAATTTAACACGTTCTTTATTTTTAAAATAATGATTTATTTTCTATCTTATATAAGTCCAATAGTCTACGAAAAAATACCCATTAAAATTTAATACTTATGCAGAAAAATATTCTAGTACTAAAATTCTTTCTCCCTTGCTCCAAGTGGTACAACGTATCTTTGAACCCTCAAATAGATGGATTCAAATTTTGTGAATAAAAATAATTTTAATATTTTTTTAGATTTATAATAGATAGTGCTGTACCTGAAATTTCTCCAACTGAGAATATATTATACTACACTAAGTAAGAATCAAACTTAATCGTCGAAAAATTTTATTCATTTTGCAAATTGCGAATAATTGAGAAATTCTTATCTATCAGGGTGCTTGATTTACATCCCCTCGACTCATCATCTCTCAATTAAAGTTAGTGCTCCGAATGGCGACCTTCAATTTTAATTCACTTATTTACTCGCATTCAAATAACAATTCACAACCGGGAAGAGTGTCTGCTTGAATTTCTCGGAGGAGAAATACTACATATTTTTAGATCCGAATTTGTAATAATGAAGATTTCGAATTTACAATCTACCTCATCTTGGGAAAGGAGGAGGTGTACTAACTTTACACTATTTTATTACCCCTGCGGGATAAGACAATTTTGTTTATGAGCATTTTTCTCGTAGTTTGCTTATTACTTGGAAAAGTTTTAAATTAAAAAAGTCACTCTGTATATATATATTAAAATATATAGAAGTACTATTTAATCTTACAGAGTATGGTTTTCCATATTGATTTTTTGTCCGCGTTTGGAAGTGTGAAAATACTTTGAAATACACTATCGCTCTGTACTGTAGAAATTATCATTTGTCTGTTAAAATATCCATATTTTTGTCAGTTATGCAGTATGTTTGATAACAACAATATGGCAATATAACTGTTTATTAGGGGATTTAGTTATGTATTTATTAATATCTGATATAAATTGAAGGGTCAAAAGTAGAGCAACTGTAAGTAAAACAACGTTACATACACTCAGTGTTCCTTTATTTAGTATCTAGTAATCTATCCACTATCCTTAATAACTTCTAAACTACTCTTTTTCATTGATTTTAGCAGCTTCTTCGCAGAGTTTTTTCAAATTTGACAGTCTTTTATAGGGATTTTCCGATCAATTTCATCGCAAACGTTTTCAGTTGGATTGAGGTATGGACTTTGTGCTGATCACGTTACACGTACTTCTTGAGAAGCGAACCATTCTTTAACTAACTTACACGTGTGTTTCTGATAGTTGTCGTTTTGGAAAGTCCACCTTAAACTATGTTATTTTCAGTAATTCTCTAAATTGTCACGATAAACGAAACCATCCATTATCCCGTCTATCTTAACCAACGGACTCAAACCCAGAAAAACATCTCCAGACCATAACACCTCCTCCACCATGCCTCACACTAGGTGTAGTGTACTTCGGATTATACCTTTTATATATTAGTTTTCTTACCCATCAAATGCCATCAGATTTGAATAATTGGAAAACAAAATTGTTTTCCCATCTGTCCTGTTCACATGGTCTCTTGCAAAAAGTAGTCTCGCTGCTCTTTTTTTGCAGAAATGAAGGGCTTCTTTGGTGATTTTGTTCCATAGTGACCAGCTTCTTTTAGTCTTCATTTTATGGTACTCACCGACACATTGACTTCGTTTATTTCTTGATTTATGTGCATGTGCTGATACAAGGGTCGCGAACCGCAAGCAATTTTATTTTCCTGTCCACGGCTCTGTTAGTCTTGCCTTTTCAACTACTTTTGGGAACTGTAACCATTCCGGAACTTTTTTTCTACAAATTGTTGTTCAATTTGTATCGATAAATGGACACCTCTTGACATTTTTACCTTTAAGGAACGACACAGAAATAAATTATAAAATCAACTGTATTAATTGGTTTGGGAGCTGCTCAAAATAGAAAGTTATCTAAAAACTATGCAAATAAAGATATCCGTGTATAAAGAGATGTATTAAATATTTAGACACTTAATAATTATTAAATAAATTTAATATTTAATGTATCTGTACTATATATGACTCAAGGAACTTTCTTTTTTATTCAGTTGGATTTTTTGCCATGGTATGTTGCGGTATTCACCCGCTCATGCTCTAGCAGTTCTCTTAAACCCAATTTACTGGCTTCACAGTTACCCAAATAGCATAATTAAGTCTTATTAACATCCGCGTTAAACTTTCGTACTTTCCTAGAATGTCAGTTTTTGAAATAGAAGTGGTTGATGATATTCGTGGGAAGGACGTAGTGACAAATTCAGCTTTTTAGTTCTCCGTCGTACTTCATCTTGTTTAGTGAGATTTCTCATATACCATGAAAGACTAAATAACAGCGACGCAGTTTGCGTAACAAAGTGTTGACGAAATATTTTAGATACATACTCACTTTAAATTTGTTAAGCAAGCAGTAAAGAAATATACCAGTGTGTGTTATTTCTAGTTATTAATTGGTTTATACTTATTATAATAATTAACAGTGATTTATGTTTACGTCATCCCGAATTTCATCTTTAGTCAGTAAGTATTTAACATTTTTCTTAATTACATTGAAAATATTGTTATGGGAAAATGTTAATAGCTATAACATTTACTTTTTTTAACTTACACAATTGTTGTTTTAGAAAACAAGTATTTCGAAAATGTTGACACCTGATGATTATCACAATTTTAACATGGGAAGCGATCCATCGTTTGAAGAAGATAATGACTCAAATACATTGGAGTCGTTTGAAGTAGAAGCGTCAACGTCTAAATCAAAAATCATTGAGAATTTTCATCGTATTACTATTCTGGATGGAATGTTTTTTCAAATTGTTAAAGAAACAACAAATACAAAAAAGATTGTTGCGCAAATGTTTACCTAAAAGTGTTTAATATCTGGAAAAAGATCATCGTTCAATTTTTTAACTCATTTAAAAAGAATACATGGACTTGAAACATTTAATGAATATAAAAAATGCGCAGCTCTTCAAAAAACTAAAAAAAATTGTTAGCAGCAAATTATCTGGTAATAATGAAAAAAACTTATCCAGAAATGAATTTCATCAACACATTATGAAGTTTGTAATTCATTCTATGGTTTAGCTGTGAGTGGTACATATTTGTTTCCGAATAATTTTTAAATGTTTAAATTTTTCCCAATTAAACTTACAACTAATAAATAGATGAACTTTAAGTCGAAAGTTAAATTCGGGTATGAAACAAAATATAGTTATTATATATTATATCCAGTTTATTTGTACGACGGCAGATATGTATGTCATGATGAATATAAATGATTCAACAATATTAGCTACAGTTACTGATAATGCAGTAATTTTTGTAAGGCGGGAACTTCGAGACGTCGAAGAAGATATTTCTTACAAAACATCAAATATACTTAAATCTTTACCAAAACATTAGACATTATCTTATTGAGACTGAATTTTTATACATTAATGAATTGGTATAACTATAACAACGCCTCTAACTGATTCACTTGATATCCTACAAGGAGAGAAATATTGTTATTATGGTGCAAAATTGTCGACATTATTAGCGGTAAGGGAGAAATGGCAGCAACTGAAAAGTATAAAATTCCATTATTGCGCATCAACACTGGAATCTCTAGAAGGAAGTGTGTGTACCAGATTTAAGAACAATTTTGAATTTTTAAGCTCGGACTCTATTGATGCTAGGGTTACAGCATTAAGCTATCCTAAGTTTAAGAAAATATCGTTTCAATGTATTGGTAAAAACAGTCAAAGTCTCATGAATGTTTTTAAATCAGCCATTGTAATCGCGCCACACTTAGAAGCAAGAAAACCAACAACACGTACTGTTGAAGATGATTTTTCAAAATATTTAAACAGAATGCAGCAACTAGTGCTTCAACATCAAATTATGAAGCGGAATTCCAAGTTTTAAACTTTTTAAATAGCCCTTGTGTGGACTTGAATATGCTGAACATATACCCCCATATAATAAGTGTTTTTAAAATTTAATACACCTTTACCATCTTCAGCACCAGTAGAAAGATTATTCTCGTTTGCAGCAATTATAAATACAAAAAAAGCAAACAAATTATCAGATAATAAATACGAGCAAAGTGTTGTTCTTAAAGCAAATATTAATATATTAAATTTACTGTAGGTTACTGCGTTTATAAATAAAATAAATTTGGTCAGTTTATTATAATTTTTGTATTGGTTGTTATTATGTTATATATAAATAAAAAAATGTTGGACAATTTATTATTGTTGTTTTATTATACCTATATAAATTATTCCGTTTCCGAAATATGGTTTTGGAGATTCAAAATTTGGGATAAATAATCTCGTATAAATAGTTTAGTTTTATAAAGTTTAGACTACGCTAGCAGCTGAATTTGTTAAACTTTAACAGTCATTTACTCTTATAGTCAGTCTTTTACCCTTATAGTCACTTTTTTGGTTTACCAAAAAAAAATAACATTCTCGAATCGAAATTCGATCGCTTGACAGAATAATATAAATGATTATGTGTTTTAATTTAAAAATAATAAAAATATGGATACTAATTCTGTCATGATCTGTATATATGTACATATGTCGGAAATGGGTAAGGATTTTGAGATTCCATATTGTTTATTTATAATGTCTATTTACATTTTACTCGAAACGATACAAGTAAGTAATTCTGTGTTACTAATTTACAATAATGATATCGACAAAACGAAAATGTGTCCGTGGAGCGCGACGATCAATTTCTAACTCATGATTTCTTAATTTATTTATTATTTGTCTTAATACTAATTCTCTTCTATTTGTTTTCGAGATTTATTTATTTATTATAATGTACAAAGTTATTGACCATAAACTTACTAAAAAGGTTCATTATTACAACAATCTCTAATAATATCTAAGAAACGCAATTATGCAACGCATTAAATGTCTTATTCACAAAGTCTGTCTGAAACATCCCAGAATCACTTTTCTCTGGGTCCTATCAAACACTGGTAACACGGGAACTAAAACAGCTGATAGAGCTGAGATAGCTTATCGTTTTCAATGTTTAACAACTTTACTTTAAGAAATATGGCAAGAACATTATAATAAAAATGTGGCAAATGAAAAAAATTTTTCTGATAAGTTGTCCTCCATTATTAACAAATTTTTATTCCTGTTCGATTAGTAGTTTCTGAAATACGACTGACGAGCTCTAGTATTTGGCCAAGACATTATTCTTGATATTGAAGTTCCGTTATAGTTGTAACTATTGTATGGTAAAGAAACTAAAATATTATTTTAATATCTGACACAAGAAGAGTTTGTTACATTTTTCATTGTGATAATATAAGAAATATAGTTGCAGTGGTTTGGAATGTCGAGCAATATTTAATTCTTTAATTCTTCGGGTTATATTGTACTATCCTTATTGAGGAAAAATTAGATTAAAAAATAGATTACCGTTTTATGAGAGAAACTATTAAAAATATGTTGTATTATTTTATTAAACAATAAAACTAAATAAATCAAATAGGTACAAAGAACGTTATTTCAAGCACCGCTAACTAGAAATTATTTAGAAAAAGCAATTTTTGGCAACGTATTTGAAGTTGGTTTTTAATAGAATACATTAAGGAAGAATGTTATTTTGATACATTCAGTGTACATTTAAGAAGTGAACCCATATTTATGTACACAGAACTATACTATTTCGTATTAATTTTTAATAGGAATAAATATATATTAACAATAAACAATTTTTTTTCCCGACTTCTGTTATAGTTACTGTCGATATTTATTTGTTATTCTTTAGTTCCTAGTACGGTTATTTTTAGAAAATTAATTTGATACATTATTTCTTCTATTCCTAAAATAAAATTTATTGAAAATATTATATATATATTTACTATAAGAGTAAATATGATATAAAAATTTACCTTTTCCTATTGTTTCCTACTTGCTCCAATGGGATTTACCTAAAAAAATAAAGTTTTAAGAAGGTCTATCAAATGATAACTTTTGAATTTATATATAGACCAACAAGTATTAACAAGCTTCATATTTCTTATAGCTTTTAGAGTTCTAGTTCCGAGGCCAATAGCAATAATTTTATTGTTTTCAATTAGTTGAATAGCTCCAATTGGAGTTTTTATTATCCAAATCTCATTTAAATATTCCTGTATTATGTAAATATTAAATGATATAATGCAGAAATTACCATTTAAAAAATTTTATTTGTTAAAACTATTATTTTCATAATTATCCTGATAACATTCAATAGCAGGCCATGAATGATGAAATTTGTATTTTTCGTTTCGATGAAAATTAGAATTATAGCTGATGAAAATTTAAATTTTCTAATATTGAACGAATTTCGACTACTTTCGACATTTGAGTACTATAATTCAACAAGTTTCAAATTTTCAATCGGATCGGATGAAAAAGAAAAAACGAATATTTAAATTTGTTGTTAAAAAGCCTTAACTTGACCTTTCAAGTTTTCTGTCAGTCATATTTTCTTGGGAACGAACAATTATCCGTTATCATTTACTCATTTATGAAGCTTCAATATCATTCTATTACAATCATGTTGTGGTGGAATCTTACATTCTTTATCGTTTCCAGCCCCATATTTACTGGAAATCAGATGACCAAAGAGAACATGTCATATATGAATATGGAAATCGAAATTAAATGTTGATAAAATAATTCATAAAATGAATAAAATTTAAAGGAAAGAACAAAAAAAATCAGTTTGATGTTTCTAATCCAAATAATAGAAATAATTACCATTAAACCGAAGTGCTTCAGCTCTTATTTTAAAATCAGTATCTGTTTGTGGTTTAAAATTAGAAAATCATCCTTCATTATTAATATAATAATTAATAATTAACAAAATCAGCTAAATCACATTTTGACATGGTTGGAAAAAAATGATTTTAGTTAAAAAATCCAACCCGCCGGGATATATAGACTATTTTTTGGAGTTTTATCGGACATTATAAATTGATAATCTAAGAATTTTATTGATTTATTAAAAATTTAACTTAAATTCGCCCATCTCTCTTATTGGTTTACTTTGAATTTATTTTGTAGTTGACCCTAGCCCTAATATAATATTAAATAAAATAAATATAGATAAATTTTTCAATAATCAACATTTTACTTATACTATAAATTAACTATTTAAGTTCTTAATTTAGTTTAATCTCTTTTCATGTCCAAAAGCAGCATGTTCGCCCTTCAAAGTGATGAAAACAGCAAACGAAATATTGCCTTGCTTAGTTTGCAATTCTAAAGTTCAGAAAAACAGATTTTTATTCGAGATTACCTGTATAAAGAACTGACTATCAATAATCATAACATAAAAAAATCGTTTTATACGATTCTATGTTCTAACATACGTAACAAGATACATTCTTCCATAGCTTTAAGAAGAAAAGAGGCAGTTGTTGATAGTAACTTAGTTCCATCCTTTACTGTATTAAGAAGGTTTGGGTCACCTATCACCGGCATTCCTTTGGAGGCAATTCATCATATCGATTGAGGTATAAAGAAATATCCCCAGGTCGTCATTATCTGTTTGAACGAATTAGGAATCGCTATATTCAGTGGTGTTCTCCTAGAGTTCAGATGGACAGTGGAGGTGTAAGGGTAGGGAAGCTTGTACGACTCTTGTATTATTCTGGGAAGGTAGTGGTAAGGCTGATAGACATTAAGGAAGTGTCTAAGGCATCTTGTAACTTTTGCACAATTTGTTGGAGAAAATTTCCTTCTAATGTGAAATAATGATCGCATTCCGGTCTGGTAATCCTCAATATCTCAACGATGTATAGGTATTCTAACTTAGACCGGTAGAGTACCATATATGTAGGACAATGTAGACAGATTGATTAGGTGGAAATATGGAAAGTGTCACACGATAAATCAGTTGCGATAAGCGCTATTCCAAGAATGCTAGTATACATAAATCGCAGAATGACGTCGCTGCTTTAATACAAAACATGTCACGAAGAATTGCCATTCAGGCAAGAGAAATAATCGATATTAATACATGTTTTTCCGTCTTCCATTTTCAACTCCGATTTTTCGTTTTTCAAATTTTCAGGAATATTTTAAATGTTTTTTTGCCAAATTTTTAAATTGTTTTAGAAAATTTAGTGTGTTGTTAATTTTGTGGTGGAGTGTGATTCTAGAATCTGAATTCAGATTCTCTAATACACACATGCATGTGTTTTATGTTCCTTATTTCTTATGTCATTCGCATTTTCAGGGGACATGAAATATACTGTTTTTAAAATTAATTTTGAAAACGTTCGTTTACAGAAAACTACACACAAATAATATCTTCATCATCACATCAGTATATGCAGCAAGGAAAAACGTCTTTAAAAACATCGAATTCGTCTACATGAAGTCAATACAGTAAGTCATTACATGAAGACTGTTACAATGCTGACGTTATGCGTTGTTTTATGTACGTGGGTGGTCCGATAAGTACTGAAGACTAAACTATATATTAATACATAATTTGAATATTTAAAAAAAATCTCGTAATTATTTTACCGAATGTTCATAATAAATCAAAAGACTGGAGGTGCCAATAGGTTGTTTTATACCTCCATGTCGGAAAACAATTGTATGTTTTTCAATGTAACAGTAACAGTCATTTTTACAATCGGTAAACATATCTATTATAAATATTATATACTTATCATTTGAAGACAACTAGAAAACTTAGTCAACATATAACGAAAGTTGTGATATGTACTCCGAAACAATATTATGTGTGCATCTTTTCTTTGTCCATTTCATTACCAATTTCATAGGTCGAAACAAACTCCATAATTTTTGGCAATACAGGTCTTGAAATAAAAATCTCTTTTTTTTCACGAAGCTTTATTAGTTTTATTTAACATCATCAAAAACTAAGCCTACCTATATATCAAATATCTATTTTGTATATGTACCTACAATATTTATAATACAATGTTTTTATATTTTAAGTGCTTCAGCACTTATTTGTATAACACCTCGTACATAGCAAGGAAACGGTACGAAAATGATCAAAAATATATTTCGAATTTTCGCACAGTTTTCTTGTTCGTCTATCTATATTTTGTATACTGGATTTATTTCAATTGGTATACATTTTATATTTTTCTGTTTATTCATTTTTAAATAAATATATATGGATATTGTTAATATTACCCTGTTCTTTATCTTCAAACGTAAACGAACAAGAAATGAAAAATTAAATGATCGGTACGAGGTGCCAAATTTTTTGCTTATCCTTAATAAATCTATCGGTTTTTTTACAAATTGCACCATATACAAAGATTGCAACATTTAATTTTTTTATACACAATAATGCCAGGGATTTAGTTCCTTTTTCGAAGAATTTTGAAAATTCTCATTTTTACAATTTTAATGCCCAATTTATATTTTAAAAAACACAACTGAAACAAACCATAAATTATACATATTGCACTAACGCTAGTCAAAAGTCAAAACACATTCATCAAATGAGAAAATCATGCGAGAATGTGTGTTGATTAAAACTTAAAAATGAGTATTTTTGGTACTATTTTCACTTCCATTTTAAAATTATACCCTGCATATTAACATATTTTAAATATTGTCTATATTGTGCTCGTGTAAATAAATAAAATAATAATAAAAATCGTGAGTTTATTATCTAAAATGTGCACCTAAAATTTAATAATAAGGAACTGAAATCTACATAATACTATCCGCAAAATAATAATTACAACTAATAATACTTTTGTAGGAATGTCTGTGTGTGTGTGAGTATTATTTACAACTTAATAATTAGATACCAGCACCATTTTATAATATCTGTTGATGAACGCGGCCAAAGCCACTAGATAAATTCTAGTTTAACAAAATTATAATAAAAAAAGGAACTTCAAAGCACGAATTAAATAAAAGCATAAAAAATAATACTAACGAGTGCACAACCATGTAATTAAAAAAATTTACACGTAAATAAAACTTAAAACAAGAAGAACAACAGAAAACAGTGTAATAAATACATAGAAACAGACAGATCAAAAGTGGTAACGTAAATCTCACTACCTAATCGAAGCTGTCGATCACACCAAAAATGATTATTAGGGTAATTTTCAAAAAATTTACAGGACGGCGTGGTCGACAGCCCCCCTCTATAAAACTATACCTAACAAACGTCTACTACCCAATTGATTGAGTAGCTGTTATCACATTTTTAAAATTCTATTTGTATTAATACTCGGTCCGATTTGCATGCACATTAAAAAATGTGAATGGAAATCGTGCAAAAACCTGGGGGGTACTTGTGGGTGCCTACATACGAAGGATGTGTCAGAATTTTTATCTTGTTTACTAGTAAGCAGCGTGATTTTTTTTATTTATAAAAAATTAAATTAATTATTCCTAGTGATGTGTCTTAGACTTTGTATTGTTGTTTATTGATTAAATTTTGAAACTGCAAGTCTTTTTGAACTTACGTTTACCCTGCAGGATAATAATAAACCAGGTCGAGAAGCTTGGGCGAGGAATTGTACTAAAATCGTCTGTTTGCCCACTTACGCAACTAATTTTATCCTAAGTCTACACGAAAAACAAGTTGGAAAAATATCGGACTATAAATCGTATAGTTAAACTAACAAAAGCGGTTTGGTATTTTTTTTTGTTTTTAACTTGCAGCCAAAATATACTTAAAGAGAATTTGTTTGTACAATGTTGACCGTATACCTAGTTTGACTAAATTTATTATTATTTTTTTATACAATCTGAATTCAAATCTTACACACTGTAAAATTTGCTGATAATACACCGAACCTACATTTACCTGTATTTTTTTTTTAAATTTAATTGAGAATCTTAACTGTATACATCAACACATAATTTGTACAATTTTTTAAAATTTTTATCTAAAGGCTTTTTCATCCGGTAATTTTTCTTTAATCTAGACCGCTTTTTCTCGTAATCATTTTGCCAAATATTCGTAAGAAATCAAAGAAAGGACCGGGGGGTGCAAATGGGTTGTTTTATACCCCCCGGCCGTGTCGGGAAACAATCGTTAAAAGTTTTTAAATGTAACAGTAACAGAAAATCAGTCTGTTCCAACAGTTATCATTAAATATATTCATGTAAAATCCAATCTTATAAAAAATTTATATTATCTGAGTTCACTATTAGTTTGTATGGGGGTACATATAAAAATACTGAAAAATCGGAGATCTGCCTTAGAGATCAAAAATATATTCTGTGAACATATTGTTTGCTATATATAATCTGTATACTGTACAAACTGTTTGTAAAAAATACTAATATCGCAGCAAATTGAATTAACCATGCAACAACCTCAAAAACGCGTCCGGATTAACCGGACGCCTCCAAAGGTTGCGACGCGGTTACAGGAGTAGGTCACGAACAAAAAACCTTTGTATATAGAATATTGAGTAAATATTTGGTAAAAAATCTGTATATCAGGAACTGTATAGTGATAGTAGTAAAAAATAAAACTGTAGTATTTGACCCGGCGACAAGACAACGTCATCGCTTTCCCCCCTCGATATCAGCCTATTTTGTATCGGTTTGAAATATTTATAAGAAATTAAGAAAAACATATTTTCAACACGTTCAAAGATATGCACATGTTTTTTTTATTATATCTAAGTTGTGTTACTATAAAAATATACTTATTAAGTCTTGTGAATGGAGGGGAAAGAGATGAGTTCCTCTCGACAACGGGGCGGACTTATTGTGTTTCAAGCATCAGTTGGAACCTTGGCAAATATGATATATCAGTCTTATGAGACGCAAATTCCAAGTGAAGAATGTTTAAATTTCATCCCGTTCAATAAATGCAATTAACCTATGTACACCGATTTCACTTCAGAATTTGAACGAACATTATTAATGTAATTTTCATTTTTTGTTAATCATTACACCTTGTTACGGTACCGGAAACCTATACGTAAAAAATGAGGAAGCACGATAGCTTAGTCTAATAAACATTTAAACAACAAACGCCCCACGTTCAGAAGCGGGACTCTCTCGAACAAAATCTGACAAAAATCAACAGAACTCGGTCGGCGGGACCAGCTTCATTTTCATCTTTTATACACATTTTCTATTTTTTTTTCTAGAACTAATATTGCCCCTATTTTTTTGTACACCGGACTGGGAAACACCTTACGAAAACACATATTGTTCATTTGTGTCGAAAAGATTTCAAAACGTACTTAAGTATTAGCCACATACTAACATATATGTACTGTTCAGATTAGTTACAATTATTAAACGTTTTATAAAAGGTTCGACACATCGGACATGAAAGATTCGTTAAGGTATGTCCCACATCCTGCGCGGAACCACCGTTCAAACTCGCACAAATTCACCTAAAAAACTTTTTACAAACGCTTAATTTAATTTTACTGTTCGGACATCATGCATTCAGTCCTGACCGTTTTGTTGGACCAGTTCTCGCCTGTCATCAACCAACGTCGGAGGTCTGAACATATCCTCCGGCTCATCCATATCCTTCTTACAATCTTCCTCCGATTGCTGCTGTTGGCCGAAGTGCTCTCTTGTCTTCTCGCTTTGTGGCAGCAGGTGTATCATACTGACCTTTAAAAGAAAAACAACACAAAGATAAGTCTCGATTCAGGCATAAATGAACATAAAACTTACTGGTATGGGAAATCCCGTTCCAAAATCAGGGTAGAAGTTGTGCGCGAACGGGTTGAACATGGATGGTTGGTGCTGTTGCTCTTGTTCGGTGCTCGAAGGCCTTGTGTTCTGTTGGATTTCTTCCCTCTCCGTTTTGCATGAGGTGTTGTTGTTATTGTTGCCACCGCTCATCCCCAACAGATCCATCGACGTCGGATTCGGACCTCCGATGCAGTCTTTTCTCAGCTGCTCCAGCTTCAAGCTCTTGCCGTATTTGCCGCGCACGTACATCAGCAACGAGTTGTACGGGATGCCGAATATTCTGGACGCTTGGCTAGTGGTCATTTTCTTGTTCCAGACGTGTTGGAGTGCTTCGGTCAACTCGGCGTTCGTCCAGGATCGGGGCGGGCCGCCTCTGGGTGCGCTGTGCTGTCCCTTTGGTCTTCCCACTGTTAAATAATTGATGTGTCAATTTAAAAATTGCTTAAGTCGGATAATGAAAATTTATTAATGAAGTTAATTACTAAAGAGTAAAAGAAGACATCAAGTTCACATGACCATTTCCATGACCATTAACTAGATCTGATAACGTCCCTCCGACAAAATTGTTTTATCTATTTAGTACAACCCTATATATATGACAAGTGTATCAATTATAATCAAGTGAAAGCGTACAAATGATTTGGACGTTTATCGTTGATTATTATCTGAAATTTTGGTGTTACTTACTTTTCTTTTTGGCGTAGAGTTGTGGATCGGGAGTTGTTCTCGGGTCAGTCATGTCGAATAACGGATTCCTGCAGCTATCCAAACCTGGAGGGAACAATCCCAAATGCGAATCCAGACCGAAGACTGTAAAAATTGTATGAATTAATAAACAGGTCGTGACCACGTGTAAACGTACTATTAGTTAAGATATATCGTATCGATCATGGTATAAATAGTTGATGGTTAATTATTCAAAGTGTGCTGCCTTCAAACCGATAATTACATAATCATGCAGGACTGTTAATTATATAGAGGAAAAGAATTGTATGTTCTGATAATTATCATGCATTATTTAATTTACGAATTAATATTTATCGTACGTTTCGTGTGACAAGTTATAGATCAATAACGATTTCCTGAATAGTTTAATTAAAAATTGCAAGTCCTGTCCTTGATCTTTAGCCATCAAACATAACAATCATCTCGTTATCGCTCTTTCACCTAACAATAATTGCAGCGAAAACGTCTTGCACCGCACCCAAACACAGTGACTCACCGCGAATTTTTCGCGCGTACCCGAAGATTACAATTTCCTACAACCACTTACATTTGCTGTGCGGAGGCGTCATGGTCAGCGCGGAAACGGAGGGCATGGGCGGAAACGGCAACGGCGAATGGCTGTCGATCTCCTGCTTAAGGCCCAGGCTGGGCTGCGTGGAAACCGGCGACGACTGGTACTCCTTGCTGCTCTGTGTGGTGAAGTCCATGTCCGGCGATTGGGACGGTTCCGGCGTTCTGGACTTGGCCTCTTCCTTGATCTTGTGATCGACTTCCTCCTTGGTTTGCTTCTTGATGCACAAATTCTCTGCGGTCTCCTCCGTCTGCGCGTCCTTCTGAAGGGACACCGACAAGTCTTGGGCACCGCACAGTTCGCCCGATCTTCTGCGTGGTCGGGCCTGCTTCCTGCGCGGGATCGGCGATTGGCACTCTTGCCTGGGGATCAGATTTTCAGGAAAACTGAGCCTCGACATGTGCGGTAGCTTGACAGGTGGTTCGTAACTGTTATTGGATGGTACCGGGGAGAACGGGGACGTGCGATCGCCACCCGATGTTCTAACCGTGACTCCAGGTGTTGGTAAACGTCCACTTTGAAAGTAATTCCTGTCGTAATCGTTCGGTGAAGCTGATGGTGTAGGAGTTTGATTAATAATAGAACTCTCCTTGTCCACACCGAACGGGTCCTGGTTGGCGAGACCTCTGACCTGTAGACTTTCAGCCGCTTTGATCAGGCTCTGCAATTGTTCTTGTATCACGCTAATCTCTCCCTTGTACATGAAGTCCACGATCGCCTGCACCTCCCAGCCGTTGAAATCCTTCAACACAATCACCGGATGCTTGCAAGGATTCTCCGAAAATATTCGCTGGAAGAATGGCGAACAGGCGCTCAAGACAACCTTGTGGGCCCGTACTGATGTTTCAGCACACACTAAGGTCACGTCCACCAGGGTTTCCGCCTGTAACAACGCATCGAAGGCTGCCAGGATGTGCGTCTGGTGGTTGTTCCATCGTAGGGAGTAATGGGACTGCGTCATCTTCGGTTCGATTGTATGTCGATTTGGAATCGGTTCGTTAGGTTGAAATTGTTTGATTTTTGATTGTTCGTCGCTTTTGTCAAACTTCTGTCATTATTTTTATTCTTCTTCTGAATTTTGAATTTCTGAAAAGAAAACAACATTTAGTTTTTGTCTGGTAATTAAGAATAAGTAGTAGTAAAGAATTCATACATAAATTAGCTGCACAGGCGAAAAAAGATAAGGTGAAATAGAACACGAAACCAATCCATATGTAACTTCCTATTATTCAAACATGCAAGGATATAATGGCGCTGTTAAAATTGTACGTTTTTATTGTTTACAGTGGCGCACTATTAGAAAAAAAGTATACAATACATGTACAGGGTGTAAAACTATTTTAAACTTTTACCGACGGTAACGAAAATTTAATACATACATACTTTTTTAATTATAAAGTTTAGGAAGAAACAATCGCCTTTAATGTAAGACTATATTAAAAATATGTTCAACGTATTGACGATATAAAAAATTGTTAATGAAAATATATATGAAAGATACAACGAACTAAAATGCCAAGCTACTAAAAATATAAATATTTCTTACTATTACATTACTAAATTTAATTAATTATATTAACGATGTCGACAATCGACTGTCAATAAATACATCTAAATTCTAATGAAAGGCAATAAAAATTAATAAATAATCAAAACATTAGGAACAAGGGTAAAAAACCGTCTATAAATAGAGATGGATTTATGCGACCGGCACGTCACTGAACGGCAAGACGAAGGGGGTCGGTTATAGTTTGTACAAAGTTTCCCCCTTCAGGCGGCGCGACTCACAAATCATGTAAACAATTAACCGATCAGAATTCGTATTAAATTCCAAGAAACGGGCGCATATATGTTGCCGGGTCACGCACACAATCCACACATGCCAACCTGCGTGTGCAAGATTCGAAATCGGGGGAAAACTCCTGAATTCCACATTCGTACATGCATGTGTGTATAGAGAGAAATTCCCTTGAGCGTTTGTTTTAATTTCGTCCGTATTCTTCCACCCTCTTATTAGCCGAAGAGCGGAATGACGGGACTCGGGAGGGGTGGAGGTGGATACGTGCATACGCGAAGCCGGTGCTTTATTTTCAATTTTGCACGTGGAGAAAGTGAAAACGCGGCTCAGACGGGAAATGAATGAATTTCGGGGGAAACGACGGACGAGGAATTAAGGCGAGAGTTTCGTGCGATGTTTTCACACATGTGCGGGGATGAGATAATTTCGCGCAATAATAATGTAAATATCGCCCGGGGAAAATCTGTTTTTACCAACTTTAAATGTCACTCAAACACTCTGATTTTATTTATCACAAATGTTTTTTCAAGATATTTTATTATATTAATTATTTAATCACATTAAATTCTAATTAAATCGATGTATTTATAAAATGTATTGAATAAAATAAATGGCAAGGTATATTAATGATATATTGCAAGTTAATTGTATGAATTATTGAAATAAGTTGCTGTAAATATAATATTAATAAACTTTATCGAATTTTATTGACTGCCAAGTATATTTTAATAGTAAAGTGACTGTTGCTTTAATTTTAAATTATATTTATTGATTACAATAATTTTCATTTATAAATATTTTTTTGTAATACTCTTTTTGTATCAAATTTATTTCAAACTAGTAATTATTTCATTGTCACGACATAATTGCCGTATTCTTTAATATTAAATGAAACTGAAAATGTTTGTATAAATATTTTCAACGCTTTCTATAATATAAATTGAGAAACATGTTATTTTAAATATTAATAAACTTAATTTTCACAAACAAAGATATACATTTTTTCTAACATTCTGAAAATGATTAAAGAAATATTTTCTGTACTCTTCACTATATTTACTATCTAATTTTTAAATAATTTAATTATTAGTATTATTTTCCCTATTAATTAAAAAAGAAATATAAAAATATTTTCATGTTTTTATTATTAAAATAAAATTATGCAATTAAATGTAAAGGTGGAACCTTAATAATATTTTGTGTGCCCCCATGACATAAAAAAATAAAAATATATAAACAAAGAGAGAAAAAGATAAACGTGATGATTTAAGAGGGGCAAACATTCCCTAAACGGGCAATAATAGAGTCGCGAATTTAACAATCGTGGACCGCGAGCGTCGCGCTATAGATGGCGTTAAATGTAACGTCCCGACGCCGCATTAAAAACAAACTGCGAACGATATAAACAAAACTGTCGCCAATAAAAACATTTACGAAATGTTCTGGTTATTATTATAATCGTGGTAGCGATTTATTTGGATGACATGTCACAAGTAGACGATATTAGATGTCAGTTGATATATTTAAAGTCGTAATTTAATGCATAATTGATTATTGGCATAACTTCGGGTCGGAGGTTTCGTGTGTGCCGACATAAAATATGCAAATCAGTTTTCGGGAACATTATATGTACTGCCAAAATATTAATCAAGATAAAAGTACAAGCAATTCTACTGATTTCGTTTTATTTTATACGGCTATTAAGACCGTTTATTTATATATGCGAGCCGAGGTTTCATGTCCCGCCACTTTTACGAGGGGGTTATCAAAAAATTGTTGTTAACATTGTTTTATAGCCGGGTTGCAAAACCCCTTAAAAATACACCCTCTGTCTTTTAATTTAAAATGTTGTTTATTGTTATACTTTTACTTGACAACACGTTGGACTTAAAATCAATTTATAATATAAAACGTTAAAAGAATAATTAATTTTATTGGACATTCAGTTTTCGTCTGAGAAGATTTTTATTTATACATTTAAGAGTTGAAATGACTATAAAAGTTACAGTAAACTTTTTAAAAGCGTTATTGAAGAATTCAGACCATTCTATTTAAAAGCTGCGATATAAAACTTCAATTTAGATTAATGTTTACAACAATTTACAATAATTTTCATTTTTTAATATTAAATAATTTATATTCTTATATTTATTTTTAAAAATATAAACTTAAATTAAGTTTATAACATAATTTAAAGCTTTTAACTTGCACATTTTAATGAAAATTTTGTATGAGTCGATTTTGTTCTGCAGCATAAACACAAATGAAAAAAGTATAATAATGATGAATCATTCATATTTTAATTTTAAATTTTTCTGTAAAAATTTCAAAAAATTACTTTCTTTATTATATAATATACAGTTACGATAATTTTATTATAAAATATTGTATTATTTGTTACAATTTACTTTAAATTTATTTATACTAGACTTTAAAAAAGAAAAATGCAAAATATTTATATAATTTTTTAGATTAATGTTAGTTTGACTTACAGATTTATTAAAATTTTAATTAATAGTGAATAATTTTAAAACATCTTTTGAAAGTTATATAATACATATATAATTATACTTCAAAATCTGTAGTTTGTGCCCACAATATATATTTTATACAAACAAATAACATACATATAAACAACATATACTTTTCAATTTGGAAATATTTTATACATAAAATATTAGTAATATTTTTTAAAAATATTTTGTTCGTTTCAGATATATGTTAGTCTGTGATTTTGAATATTTAATTTTTCTTTTCACATGTTAAATACGTATATTTTTATTTGTAGTTAATCTAAGGATTTATAACGGTATTAAAATAATCACGAAATATATTTGGACGATTTGGATTTTACTATTTAAAAAAGATTTTTTCCACATATTTACTTTAAAGTAATATTGAAATTACAATAAATTTGAGTGAAAGATTACTTTTTTGTATTTTTTGTGAAATTTAGTGCAATAAATATATAAAAGTTTTTCACATAAACAAACTAATATATTTTAAAATTACCATTCAACCACTTTTCTTGACTGATTAACAGATATTTAGAAATTGAAAATATATATATAAACAGTTATAAAAGTTTTTAAAATAAATTTTTACGTAGTTTTGCTGTTGAAATTTGAATTTAGAAACATAATAAAGCAATTGATTAACAAATTAGAACGGTTAAAAGGAACAGATTGCGGTAAATATTTTTTTACAGGCGTTAAATTAGTGAAACATGTTAAACATGTGGCACGGTCAAAAATGGCGAATGCGCCGGTTTTGAAAAATCATCCCTGCACATGCTATAAAAAAAGTGATTGGTACAAACTTACCGATAATTTCGCAAACAAACAAACAACATCAACATGAACATGAACATGAACAATAACAACAATGAGGAGAAGGACCCGACGTTTCTTTGCACCAACAAACACGGACATCTGGCTAAAATAAAATCGACGGTGTAAAATTTGCGAAAAACGGATGCACACACACGGTGTGCGAGGCTGGCACGTGTTCCGGATCGCCGCGCGCCGTCATTTGTTATTGCAAAGAAAACACATGTCGGGGCTGTTTTTGGAGGGTTGCGAGCGCGAAACTCGAAAACGAAATCGCTACATCGCCTGGATCGGACGGGCAACGCGGACCCGAGTGAAGGGAAAATGTGGAAAAAAATATTGAGACGGAATCCGCGCATATTCGCACTGCACACATATATACACACACATGACACACGGGGTAGGGGGCCCGGTTAGACGGTGGCGGTCGCCGGTGCCGTTGAACAAAACACACCTGTCCGAGACGGTATCAGCCTGGAGACGTCCCAAAGACGGCGGCCGACTTATGTGTCCGACTGCTTTCAAAAATATGCCGACTAGGAATGGACGCATAATTCCCGGATCCCTGTTAATGAATCCGATTAGACAAAGCCTGGCGAAAGGCGAGGACGCTTGCGCCCGGACTCCCCTCGCGTAAGAATCTCCCCCCACCGTCTTACTCTCTTACTGTTTTACCCTTAGATATAAATTAAGGGGCGGCGTGTACTTAGAATCACACACGGACTCCTACCCTCTCTCTCGGCCGGCTCGACCACTAATTACTCGAAAAGAGGACGGCGCGACTCGTGCGCGCTCCCTCCGTTTTGCATAAATGCAGTAAGAAATCATCTACGGCGCTTTGGCTTTCTTTTTAACGACGCCCTTCTTTTCACCCTTCATACACAATCTTTCTCTTCTCTTTTTCTTATTTCGCTAAACAAAACTCAACCCCTTCCCTCGCTCATTACAATTCCATCTTCTCGGCCCGTGCCTCCTCCGTGCTCACCTCCGACGATTCTCTCTACATTACGCTATACTCTGTCCAATACACTACACGTTTTACATATTCTATATTATTTTCTCTATATTCTCTGCAATTATTTCAACTTTATTTAATTAAAATTTAAATAATTTACTCTTTTACTTTCGAAATATTCAATCTCTTTAAGTAAAAGAACGCAATTTTCTCTAAATATCTGAATAAATATCTGTTTATAATTATGAAATTCAAAGAAAAATTTTATTTTTAGATGTATATAAAAGTTTGTTTATTATGCTAAATTAAAATTAAGGATAATTTAGATTTATTTACCTTGGATTGCAGCAAAATTAATTTCTTAAACTCATTTAATTATTTAAATTTATTTTATTGAAATTAGAAACTACCAAATTCGAAATATTTGTTCCAATTTTCCATTTATTTTTTTTCCGCATTTTATACCGAATTAAAATTATAATGGAAATAAAATCCTTAAACTAAAATAAATTCATTTCCTTTTAATGTTATTTAGGTTTAATTTATTAAATCTAGGCTCAAAGTAATGATTGAAATTTGTTTGTGTTTACTACTTTAGCAAAATTATATCACTGAAGAACTAAAATATAATAAATTCATATATCTTTTAAACTTTTGTTAAATTATAATTGATTCAGATTTATTTTATTTAAATTTAGAAATATCATTCTAATTTCTAATTTTTAGAAAATAATAAATAAATTTTCATTTAGAAACAATTATTCAAAATGAAAGCTTAAGAATCAATCTCATACTTATTTTTAAAACTATATTTAAGTATTTATGAAACTTGTATACAAAAATTAATAAATATTTTCGTTGTAAGTGACCTATTAAGCATAACTAATTTTCATTTAAATGATGATGAGATTTTTGAGTTCAATTTAAAATCTTTTATATAATGAAATTTAATTTATTATTTTTTCATAATTTTTCAAATAGTGTATAATTACTTTTTGATAGTAATTATATTATTTAAATTATTTAAAATTTAATTTACCTTCTATGCAATTATAGAAATATTTTTAAGAAACTTCTAAATTAAAACTAAGTATATTAAGCCTAACACTATTTGAATTTTCCTATCCAGTTAAATAATAAAACTATAGATTTAAATTGAGATTTTTTTGTTTTCTTTTTCTAAATAATAAATCTTCTTCTAAATAATAAAATTTGATCAATCAAAATCATTGGAAATACTTTGCTTAGTATAATTTCTCTATTTTACTACAAGTAAAATTATTTAAAATAAATGATATATGTAATATCATCATTTCGATAATTTTTAAAAATTATATTGAATTTTAAATATATTTATAGTTTAATGTATATTTGTATACAGAGAAAGGTTTCTAAATTAAATAATATTTGACGGTTATAAAACGTCATTTGTGTATTTTGTTTTTAATTATCGCATTCCATTTCCAATTTCAGTTCCAAATATGCAATAACGAAAGTGTGATCGAATAATTCGACATTATTCGATATTAATCACGACAACCCGTATGTCCCAAACAAACAGACATCCAAAATAAAAAAAATACCATACCGGCGTCGTAATCTGTTATCTCATTCGTCAAATCGCAACTTTCGTTTTCCCTCCGTTGTCAATGCGAGACACGGCAATAATCCTGACAGAGCAGGTAAACTGTAGACCATCCGCCGAATTTCCACAATTTACTCGAACGTTGTCTGTTGCACTTTTTAAAACACCGATCACACACGTTTTAAGGGTCGGGGTGAAACTGAAAACTGACCGCGGGTCACAAATATATATATAATTCCCGCACAAGCCATAAATCTCGTTGTAAAATGTTAATTTCCTTTACCTGGTTTAGGTATTTTCGAAACTAATGTGTCTTTAAAATGCGAAAACGCAAATATGCATTTCGTGGAATCGCCGTATTTGTTATAAAAATGACCGATTTATGGCATCCACCTTACTAAGGGTTATTCTATTACACTAATGGATTAAATTTCCTAAATCCCTTTAATGCTTGTTTCACCCCAAAATATTTGCGAAAGTCCGGATCATCTTAATCCAAACAGCATGTGTGTCTAGTCAATTATGTTTTGTTCAATAGTTCCTTAAATTATATTTGAATTTTAATTTTCGTCTACAAAAATTATACTCATATGGACATTAAATTTAAGATGCAAATGGGCTTTTAATTAGTTTTATGTTTACGGTCATTATTTTCATTATACAAATTGTAGATTAAACAAGTATTATTAATAAATAATTTGTATTTATAAGTGATTTTTATAAAATTACAGACAATTGAGAAACTTAATGACAATATGTTAATATTTTTAATACAAATTTATTATAATCGAAAATATGCTAAATAAAAATCTAATTTTACTTTAATAAAATAAAAGTTTAAAATATTACAAAATATGCATTTTATGAATAACAACGATAATTATTACAAGACAATTATGCAAATCACTGTAATTATAGAATACTTTGCATTTAGTCCCACGATTACAAAAAAAAAGTGTGAAATGAAAATTATGTTTTTATCATAAAAGAGGATCATTAAATCATTAAAAATATGTATAATTAATTTAATTTATTCAATTGTGGAAATATTTATTGGTAATTGAACGTCATTCAACATATCAAAAGTATGTTGGGAAGTACTGAATTTCTATTTTCACCACAAACACAAAAAAATAAAAAAAAAAATATTATTAGAAACGGATAAACACGAAGTACGGTACTTACAAAAATCAACAGTCCCTCTAAAACTAGATTTGACGTCAACAAAAGCACATCACAAATCACAAATCACATCCGTCAACAAATATAACATGGGAATCTCCTCCACCTACGCGAACGTAAACAACAACAATATCGCACCGCGTTAGTACCAGGTGGTTCGTTGGCGCGTTGGCGTTCGACGACTCACTGAATCGCCGAAGAATACTGATCGTCCTGTTACGACGTTCCCCACCTAATCGTACCCGATCCTTGCGACGGTACCGTGCGCCTTTTTTTACCGGAGAGGGAAGTGATGCGACGGCACATCCGGAACGCCCATCGATCCTACTCATTGTCAGTCGAGAGACAAATGCAACAATTGACTTTTTTTAATTGATTTCGGTACCGTACAATTTTGTTATGGAGGTTTTTTCTTCGTTATTTGTTATTTGGTTATGGTACTGACTATTTTGGTGATGGTATCGGTTAATTGATTTGCCACTAGTTTGGTGGCTATATAATGAAGATTTTTTAAGTAAAATTATGCTGCTAATAGTTATTCTTAATATATAAATTAAGTTGTTAATATAATCATGTAATAATATAAATTTAGAACTTTCTTAATTAGAGTTCTTTATGCACTTTATGAAAGATAGTTTGAATCATTTAAAAAAGACACAGTTTGTCTAATATTTTCATATCTTACAATATATATTTTATATAATATATTTTTAAGATAATCAAGAAAATGGTAGATTTTCTTATATACTAAAAAATGATTTCTAAATTAGTTCTATTACAAATAATATAGAGAAATAAATTTAACAGAAATGAGAACTTTTAACAATTTTTCAAATTGTTTTTAGTCACAAAAAAGTAACGAAATATATATATTTTTTTAAATTTTAATACTATTGTAAACAAATATTTATATTACAGAAACGAAAAGTATTTTAATATCATTTATATTTATTTTATAAATATAAAAACTTACAGCAAATAATGTTTCTAACGTCTTTTAAAATTATTTCTTCATTTTCAAAACGATATAAAACACAATTCATAATACTTTAACTTTTATTAGACATTGAAAAATTCATTTTGTGAAGTGTGCTACACATTATTTGGGAATAGAATTATAAAAATAAAATAAAATAGACAAATTTTGATAAAAATTATACCAAAACACTTTTCTCAATATTTTGGTATCACCGTTAACAAAAAATTTTATAATAGAGATTTATTTGCTGTTTACTTTTTAATGTTTTGTATAATAGATTTTTAAATATTGAAGATAACTGTAAATGTAATGAATAACATAATAATAACAATTATATTGAATACAGAAAAAAATATTTTTTAAATTAGTGTTAACACTTTACACGAATAAAATCAGAAAAATAAAATACTATAGATATACTTTAAAAAATGAGTATTTCCAATTGTTATTAGTCATAAAAATGTAGTGCAACATATTTTTTCAATTTTTTGGTGTTATTGTAATCAAACATTTATATAAAAAATTTTAGGAATTGAAAAAATTAAAAACATTGGAACTTTTTTTAAAATTCTTGAATTCCCTTAAACATAAACGGAATCTATTTAAGAATTATATTTATTAACAACCACAAACAAATCAATTTTTTTCTGAGGAAATATTCATCAGGATTTTTGAATGATTTACGATTGTACCAATTTTTCCGGGAAGGAAAAGAACGTTTGTGAGTGATTCCAAAGCCAAATGTCGGTGCACGAGCCGATTGCATGTCGACAACGTGGAGGAAGCGCCGAAGATATGCCCTTTACGTGGAAAACATTTATGTGTGTACCTGCTTTAGGGACCGTGAGTCATTAGTTCTAGAAATTACCTATTTACTTACATTCGTGCTGAAAATGTGTACCGGTTTTCTGGATCGATATTTTAAAATGCATTATTTAATAGATATTAGTTATATTCTACATTGTACGTCTGTTTAAAGTTGTAATTTTAGAGTAGGAACACTTTAAATTAGGGGGAGGAACGACCTGTAATTATTCAAGGGTCTTAAGACAAAAAAAACTTTTATTGATTGATAGAAATAAAAATTTAAATTGTACGGTTTAAGGTAATAACATGATCAGTTTGTGTTTTAAGGGGAATATTAAATCGAATGTTAATTATGCATGTCAGTCGACAAAAACTTTTTTTTATTATTAAAATAAAAATCTTGACTTGAAGGAAATAATACACGGGACACTTTTTCACAAAATCACCGGCCGACCATTTAATTGAAACGCGGCGCGACCATAAAAACCGAAATAGATCTCAGCTGGTTCCGAGTTTGAGACACAATGAATCACGTATCTTCTCGCATTTAGTGAATGAGCCGGAGTGAATGTGAAACATATTTAGGTCCGCGATGCATGACCGGTAGCCGGTTGTCAGGAAATTTGCGGTCGCGTAGCCCGCCGCCATTATTGCCTTTCTTGCGAAAAAAATACGAAAAATACACGGTCCAATTCAATCGGAATGAGGGGGGAAAAAACGAAGAGTCGATATGTGTTATTGCACCGAGAACGACTGTTTTGTGCACACTTAATCGCCACCGACCACTTCCTCACATTCTTTAATGACGACAGCTCAAATGTTTTGTTCACTATGCTGATTTTTTTGCGTCAGTACTATATTAGCAAAAGAGGATAAAAAGCCTGCGAAAATTTAAATAATTAAACTTTCTCAGTTTATGGTATTTATATATTTTAAACGATAAAAATCAAATTATTAAGTGTTTTTAAAAAGCTGTCAAAATAAATAAATCAATATATATATATGGTGCATATCTGTTCTTCTTCTTTTTAGTCCAAAGTCAATGTAAAAAACCTTCAAATTCATTTTAAAGTTTTAAGTAGATTTCATAATGTTTGTCTGAATACTAGATTATGATATGAATATGAATATTTTTGAACTTGTTTGTTTTTATTATTTTAGTTTAGTAATGTTGCGATATTTTGATTGAAAAATGTTTGTCTAAAAGTTTTCAAGCAAGGGGTATGATGATCATCATGTTTTCTTCTTTTTTGGGGAATATTTATAAATAATGATCAAATTCATGAAATTTTTAATTTAATTTATTTTATTACTGTATGTACTGTACTGTATGTACATACAGTAATAATACATATTGATTCTTTCGAAGAATATTTGTAAACAAGATTTAACAACATTAGTTTGAAAACTAGATAATGATGAAAGATTTGCTGTTTTTGAATTTTTGTTTCATTTTATTATTTTAATATAGTAGTGATGTTTTGTCTGGAAAAGTCTAATTGTTTTCATGCAAAGAATGATGATGATCATACTTAAACCATTTTTCCTGAGAAAGTCTAAACCACTTAACTACTTAAAATGATATACCCAATTAAATTTAAATCATATTTTGTATAGTTAAAACTACTTATTCAGGAACAAGTATTTTAAAAAAGAATTATTTTAGTTAAGCATTGCCAAAATAAATTTTACGACTTCTAAAAAAGATTAATTTCTGGTCAATTATTTTTCAGATATTGATTCTTGTTTCTTTATTTATTTTAAACACTTAACTGGTTAAAAATATAAATCTAATTATAAATTTAAATGATTTTTAAACTTTATATAGCTATACTTATTAATTCAGTTTTTAATTGAAAATATTCTTATAGTAGTTTTAATTTTTGTCTAGCATGTACTGTAACTTACTTAAATTCAAGATTTTTAATCCATCATCTACTTAATCGAAAAAGGCAATTTATTGAAAAGAGATGACAATTTATTTCTTTTACTAAAAATAATTTTTAAACTTTGTATAGTCATAATTACTAGCTCAGAAATTAGTATTTTAAATCAATTTAGTATTGCCATCCAATATTACTAAAAAATAAATAAATCCAACAAACAATATATATTTTTTCAGATGCAATATTTATTAAAAATTAAAAAAAAAAAGTTATCATATTCCTAGATAATCAATATCGATGAGATGAATTAATATCGACGATAGTGATGATCTAATTAATGTACATTTAAAGAAAATATATTTTCTGTTTATTTATTTTCAGTGAAAATATTTCATGAAGTTTTCAAATACGTTTAAAAAAGAAGGACAGATAGTAATTTCTTTAGTTTTTGTTTCATAGAGTATTAAAAATATTTGACATTAAAGAAACTAAATAATTTTGATTACATTTAAAATGAAATTGATTGGTCAGGACTTATAATGTCTTATTTGTTCTAAAAAAAGATTTCATATTTTCTAGTTAATTAATATCGACGATAAAATGAAATGAATTAATATCGACGATAATGGTGATCTAATTAATGTAAATTTAAAGAAAATATATTTTCTGTTTATTTATTTTCAGTGAAAATATTTGATGAAGTTTCCAAATACGTTAAAAAAGAAGAACAGATAGTAATTTCTTTAGTTTTTGTTTTACAGTATTAAAAATATTTGACAGTCATAAAACTATTTTGACTATTTAAAATGAAACTGATTACTCAGGACTTAATATCGATGATAGTGATGATCTTATAAATGTAAATTTAAATAAAAATATTTTCCATTTATTTATTTTTGATGAAATTACCAGATATATTTAAAATAGAAGAACAGATAGTAATTTCTTTAATTTTGTTTCACAGAATATTAAAAATATTTGATGTTAGATATTTTGAGTTTATTTATTTTCAAATACGTTTAAAGAAGAAGAACATATAGTAATTTGTTTAGTTCAAGTTCTTCAGTCGAAAAACTAATTAATTTTGATTATATTTAAAATGAAGGACTTGGGATTTAGAACTATTTACGCTTCATAGATTGAAACTACTAGATATTATAGTGGTGTTAGATAAATTGTACAATGAAATTGAAATATATTTTTTAAATTCATTGTAATATAGGAAATATAGGTTTGCTTCCTAAAAAAATTGATAAGGAGGCGAGGAAGAAGAAGAAGAACAATTGGTTCGTGTTCGGGGTTGATATTTGAAAGAATGTTAATTGGTCGTTGGGATAAATGGCGTGGAAAATGTTATCTGGATGTCGTGTCCTCGCGGATCCGAACCGCGTCATGTTGCATCAAAATTGCCCGGTTCTATGGCCGTTACACGAATCCGATTGCGATCTGTCTATCATGTGTATCGCGAAACCGCAGCCCATGTGAATGAAATTGGAAAACGGATCGACTAATTCTATTCCAGAACCAATTATGACGAACGTACACTGACGGACGTTGTATACACTTTTTTTTCCACTTCTCTCCGTTCGTCCATCGGGCACCGATACTCCTTTCACTCTTGGCAGGTATGTGTGTGTTAAAGGTCAGACCATGGGCATGGTAAGTATGCGAGAGAACAATGCATCGCGGGAATTTCGCCGCGGGTTACAGCCTGTTCAACCCCGTGGTTAATCCAATTTTCCTCCGCCAAAGACACACGCTAATAAATCGGATTAGAAGTGGAAAAAGTTGAGCGGGGTGACGCGGGCGGTTCGAGTAATAACAATGATAATGATAAATTTGCAGGTGAGGATTCGCGCAATGTCGTCCCGACGCGAAACCGGGGGCCGAACATGAACGCCGCGACGGTATTACCGAGTGACGTGTTCCTATGATATATGCGTTTGTATTATTACGTTCACATGTAGAACTTATATCTAACTTCGGATTCATTTAAAGTTTGGAATTATTAATGAGCCAGCTTGGATACATTACCTCGCGTATGCCTCACTAATGACTTTGTTTGAATTATTAATTTATTACAATTTCATTTGCGGTTACGTGTTTTCATACGTCCCGACATCTTTCGGGTTTTACCCCCGCCAGACAATAATACAGCATCCCGGAAAGTTTCGCTTCACTTCCGAGCGCATTAAGGACTTGTCGTTCTGTCTTCTGTGTTTCAATTGCACTTTTACATACTCCCGTTCACATTATCCCACTTACTTGGGTCGAGCCCTTCTATTAATTAATTTTCTTTCTTATTTATTTATTTATTTATTCGCTATGCATTTTTGTGACTTTATTGCGTGAATCTTTGACGCCGAGGCTGCTAAAGTTGCCCGCCCCCGAGATATTATTGTTTTATATGTTTAACCAAGTAAATTGGTTTACGGCAGTGAGGGTTCGAAGACAGGTAGGGCCTTGCGGGGGTTCCGTACAATTCTGCAAATTTCGAACATGTGTTAAAGATTAACAACAGTCATATACGTGATCTGCACAATTTTGCACAGCTTAATGTGAGGGCCTGTTTATTATTATTATTATTATTATTATTATAATTATTCATGTTTCCTGAAAATTCACAAATAAAGAAAAGCAAAGTTGTTTTGCGTGTTAGATGTGAATAATTTGTACGTAATGAAGTTACGGCTGTCCGTTAAATTTTGATAAATGTGTTCGATTTTAAAACTGTCGTTGCATTTGTTAGTTTTTACTGCAACACAAACAACAATGATTCGTGTTCAAAACGATTGATTTCACTTGAAAAAATCACATCGTATCAAACGCGCCATGAAGACAATTTACCACAATTGCGACTTTCATTCTTAAACGCTGCGGACAATTATGAAAGTTAAATAAAAATTACCTAATTAAAACGGTCACAGTATAAATCGAACACGAAAATATGGTTTTGTTGTGGATAATTGAAATTTTTTATTAGCAGCCAACAAATGAATGGATGGAATCGATGGGTTTTTTTATACTGAATGCAATCCGGATTAATGGAACAGTTTATTGTAAAAATCACGCATTTTTATACTAGGTGAAATGTACAAGAATAACAGAAATATACTTTTTGTTTAACTGCTAGTTTTTATAAGAGAATAGAGTGGTAAAATTTTGGGATTTATGAATGTAGACACTAATCTAACATAACTTCCATTAAATCAGATTTCTTATTAAAAAATATTTTAATAGTTTTTAATAGTTTAATTAATTTGCTTAAACTTGAAAGTCAGTCGTTTACTTGATAATCTATATCTAAACTAAAGTAATTTAGTTTTTTAAGTTAAATTAAAGCAAATATTTCATTAAAATTTGTTTATTTTAAAAATTTGGATAATTTAATTTAATGTAATTTAATTTAGTTTACCTCTCATGAAATCATACTACTTTTATTTCTCAGTAATAACTATTATGAAATTTTATTGTCAATTGTCAGGTAACCTAATCTTGTTTAACTGCTAGTTTCTATAACAGAATAGAGTGGTAAAATTTTCGGATTTATAACTGTGGACACTAATCTAACTTAACTTCCATTAAAGCATATTTCTCATAAAAAAATTGTTTTGAAACTAATAAATAAATAATTAATTTTCTTAAACTTGAAAGTCAATAGTTTACTTGATCTAACTTAAACTAAAATAATTTACCTAATCTAAGTTAAATTAAAGCAAATTTTTCATTAAAATTTATTTATTTTAAAAATTTGGATAATCTAATTTAGTTTATTTTTCATGAAATAATACTATTTTTACTTTTCTATCATCACTATTATGAAATTTGATTATCAATTGTCAGGTAACCTATCTAACTTAAGATAATTTAACCTAATCTAACTTATATGAAAGTATAATATAAATTTTCAATTTGTTTTGAAACTTTTAATAATCACTTTCCTTAAACATGAAAATCAATTATTTGGTTGCTAATCTAACTTAACTTATGACAATTTAACCTAATTTAATTTACATAAAAACATTGCCAATTTTATTAAATTTAAAATCTGATTGATAACTTTAACTTACATAAAATTATATATTTTTTCATTAACTTAAATAATAATTTTTATGAAATTTAAATGTCAATTGTTAGGTAACATCTAACTTAACTAAATTTGAAAATTTGTTGAAAACTATAAATTTAACTTATATTAAATCCTATTATTTTTAATATTCAAATTTTCTTAAATTTGAAAGTTAATTATTAGGTTGCCATAAATTGGCAAATACTTAACCTAAAGTAATTTAACCTAATCAGTGCTTTAACATAATTTTTTCATTAAAAAAGTATTTATTTCGAAATTTTGTGCTTAAATTTATCAAATTTGAATATTGGTTGAAAACTATAAATTTATATTATTATATTAAATTTAACTTACGTAAAGTCATTTTTTTTTTCATTAAAAATTTGTTTTGAGAATTGATAAATAATCAATTTTCTTAAACCTTAAGTTGCTACCTAACTGAACCTAAGGTAATTTAATCTAATTTAATTAATATTGAAGCATATTTTTCATTAAAAAAAATTGATTTGTGTTGAAACTTAAATATATAATGAATAAATAATCAATTTTCTTAAATTTGAATGTGAATTGTTAGATTGATAACTTAGTCAAATCTAAAGTAATTTAACTTAATTTATCTTACGTGAAACCATATGTTTTCATTAAAAAAAAATTTCAAAATTTATTTTGAAATTTGGGAATTGATTACATAATTAGAGTTATTGAGTTTGAAAATTGATTGACAACTTAATAATTAAAAAAATTAAGAATTAATTAATTACTTTTATAAAAGTTGAATGTCAATTGTTAGGTAAGATAGACTAACTTAAAATAACTAAACCTAATCTAACTAAAGTGAAATTATATTTTTTCATTAACAGAATTAATTTGTTTTAAGAATTAAATAACATTTAAATCGTTATATATTTAATTTTTTTATTTTAATTTAATAGTAATAGATTTAATTGTCAATTGAGTAAAATAAATAAAACAGGAGGACCTAAAAATACGGTTAAAGGGAGTAAAAAAAATATAAGAAGTAAAATATTGAAAATCCGCGTGGATTTATTAGACACATCATAATTCCACGTAAGTTTTCGGTGGTCGGAGAGTCGACGTCGCCCCGAAATAAAGAAAAGCGGAATGGTAGTCGGTGGCGGTTAGGCCGGAGGGTGGGAGAAGTTTTATAATGTATGCATTTGAATGTGTGTGTGTAGGGAGCCCAGCCCGTGACAATTATTGATTGAGAATTCTTCCTTCTTCCACTTACATGCAATGAGCAAAGACAAGAAAACGACGGCGCGGTCATTAAAAAGTTTTGCCTCCCGAGAAAGAAACGGACTCATTCCGTGCCGCTCGATAAACAAAGAACGCGAACGAAGGATTAAAAGCGGAATATGTTATAACTTGAATGAATAATTGTTCTGCGGATGAGTTTAAAATCCTACAGTCGTATTTATTGGTTGGGAATAAAGCTCTTGATTATTATTCTCTGGAAGACTTTCGCTTTTCCGAACGGGGCACGTCACCAACCTCCACCTCCTGTTTCCGTCCCGCTCGTTCGGCGGCTCTCCTGAGGGAGACCGCCGTCTAACGAACGTTCGAATTAAGATCGGGCCCTTAATTTGAACGTGTGCGCGCGCACGCCGATACATCTTCGCCCCGCCGATACCGACGGTACAGTCCACGGTGTTTTTAATTTAAGATGTACGTGCCGGCTGCATTTCTAATACTCCACCCCCTCGCACACTGCGCAAAAACACCGCCACATCGCCACATACACTTCCACAACAATCCACAATCTGCGGGGGAACGATGACCGTTTTCATGACGCTGACGTTGACGGCGCGTAGCCGCTAATAGTGTAGCTTGACCTTAACACCGTTAGAAAAAGGAATTTTTCCAAACAACCATAAGTAAAAATAAAATGAGAGAATGGGGGGAACAATCGTTGGTGTTTTGGTGGCTTGGACGTGAGTTATCGGCGTCCAATTTCGCATGTAAACTTTCACACTTTGCGAAACGTGTCGGTGGCCGTTTCGGGGGCGCACTTTTTGCCGCCGACCACCGCAGATATATGGAGCACTTACGGTTAACGACTTCTTTTTCCTAACCCCTCTAGTCATGTGGGGTTGCCAGACTAATAGTCTGTTTAACAAATCGCTCTACATACACAAGAATCGTTTCAGTCTTTTCTCTTTTTTTTTTTTCTCGCCTCCGATCTGAGGTCTCAATAGTTGGAATTGTGGTCAAGGGCAGTGCACTAAATGCAAATGCGGGGGACTCGATTAAAAGCTGTAAAGATAGCGCAAAGTGGAGTGGCAGAGGAGCCAATAAAGTACATTAACACTCCCTTCTAAAACGGGCGCACAATAGAAGGTAAGTCAACGCATGAGAAGGCAGTATTGAAAAATAAAAACCGTAGACGCGGGAGAGTGACACGCCGCTAAATTCACGCTCGCCGATTTCCATTATTATATGTAACAAATCCTTGCACTGGCTCGGTGTCGAGGTATGCTTTAGCGAACAGTGGCGTATCGACTTTTCGAGAATTATCATTGTCTTGACATTATGCCACCTTCACAAAACCCAAATGAACACTCAACGATGCAATGATATACTCTTAACCATTGGGTTTTGTTAAACTAAGCTTAAATATCTCCACATTTTTATATGTAAAAAAAGTAAAATGAACATCGGAACAACACTACATTAACACTTCAATTTATTTTATCAACTTTATAATTAACCCACGTTAGTCCAGCTTAACTTAATCTAACTAAATCAAACTTAACGTAGCCCAATTTATCCTACTCAACTTTGTCATAGCATATAAGTATAATTGTGGTCAGAAATTAACTAATAACAGAGAGTCAACACATATAAGAACGTCGATATTCGAAAATACAGTTCTGTGAATTGATTTGATTCGACTAGAAAGAAAAAAAAAAGCCACAGATTCAATTTGCTGCACATAATCTCAATCTTCCTGCGACAAAATCCCATTAACAAATACACATGTCTCGGAACTCATTAAAATCGTATTCCGGCGTGAAAGGTCCCGACCAAATCGAAGTGAAAAGAAAAAACAAGGGCAAATCAAATCGGTCAGCACATATTGCCTTTAAATTGTATTCTACATGCTCAATTGGTTAACGTTGCACCTTGCTTTACCGTTTTTTATACTCTTCTCGTACCCTCTCTTCCGGTAAATTGACCAAGATGATCGGACTGATCCGATGTTTGTTGAAAGTATCACAGTGGATCTAATGGTTTATTTCATACAATGCTTGAGTGATTCACTTTGATTTCGATTAATGGCGCAGTGCTGTTATATGAGGCGGTTTTTTCTCATTGGAAAAAATCACCTGTCCTCAAAGTTAATTACATATCGGACAATTATTTATATTGATTATTGTGTACAATTACACGAAACCGTCAGTCCGTGTCTTCGGCATTCTCGGCTTGACTAGTTCGCTTTTGTGCAAGGCTACAAGAACGAACAAAGCGTAATTAATTATGTCATACGATGGAACACCATAAAAATTCTCACAAACCGAAGAGCTGCACATAGTTATTTTTAAACGACATCCTCGTTAACACCTCATCATGCAATCCGAAAGCCTGCACACTTCCGTGCCCAGACGAATTAAACACCGAAAATAACAAAAAACAAAATTAACGTGCAGTTAATCAATAACACAGTTACATAAGTCACATGTAACTTTTTAAATATATCGGCCCCCTTTTTCGGGGAGGCCGGCCCGGAGTTTGGAAACATGCAGAGGTGCCAGGATTAGACTTGTACCGACCGAAGGATAATTGCATGCCTCGAACAAATTTAGACGGCAGGTTAATTTGTACGAGACGCAGAAGGATCTACTCATCTGGGCCACGCTTTATCTCCCTCTAACACCGCGGGTTGGCAAAGGATAATGCAATGGTCGGGTGGGGGTTGGTTCATGTGTTTGGTTGTTGTAATCGGTTTTTACAATGTGTGGGTGGTGGATTTATTAAATTTTGTTCAGTTCGTTAAGGAATTCTATATTTGGCCTCCGATAGTTGATTCGGGGATTCCCCTGGAAACTATTTGTTAATCAACGAATGAATGATTAATATGTAGTTTATGGAGATCCGCCACATAAAGTTTCGTAATTTAAGAAAAACGATTCGTGGAAGGGAAGTTTGTCTCACATGTTAATCCTCTTCCTAATACATACGTATTAAGCGAGTTTGAAAAGTTAAAATGTTGGACACAATGGAAGAAACTTCGTCATCGAGTTCCAATTAGGGGAGTCCTAATTCCCCGCTCCATCTTACTCGATCAATCCGTAAACGGCGAAGCGATAAATGATCGTCACACATGAAGTGCGGTACATGTCGACTTGTGCCTTCGACCGAGACAAAAATCTTGTCGTATTTTTTGCCTCCTACGCCGAGTGTTAGGAGGATACACCTGCCGAGATTTATGTTGACAATGATTCGCCGTCCGTTGCGATGAATTAGCAAATAATTACAATCAAAACTCCTAACACACACATACCAATTACTGGTAACCATACATCTTCACCGATGGTTCGAAATTGTATTCAACAGTTCGAGCGTAACCCATACATCACGCAAATCAACCGGACTGGTTTCGGTGGCGTATCGGTGCCCTTTTCTCGGTGCATGCATCGCTGGACTCCCATTTTTACAGGTGCATTCTGAGGGCGACGAGTAAAAAATCAGAAACGAATTTATTTTGACCACATACACGACGGCCGGACGTGGTGGAGCGTGTAAATGTTAAGGTTTAATCGACGTGTTTCGTTCCCACATCCGTTTCGCGGTACATTATTCGGATGTAAAGAGGAGTCGCTTCGTTAATTGCTCATCTCAACTGACTTTGTCCCTCGATACATTTAATAAAGTGAACATGTTGAGGTTGGTTGAGGCTGCCGGCCAATTACCATAAAACTGATAAAAATGTCGTGATTGGGTGAAGCATGGGAAACCGGCAAAGTAGCGTATTTGAATAGTGGCCATTCGTTTTCTTTTTGTCCGCCACAAAAACCGTAATAAAAGGGATAACCACACGTACAGATAGTCCTCCTCTCCGCGTTGAAATATTGGAGATTCACATGCACCATCCCGGTAATTACACATCGAAGACCGTGGAACGTTCGCACAAAGTACCTGTTACGCCATGCCTACCCGCTAATTATCTATTAAAAGTACAAATAGTCACTTAAATCCCATGAATTAGCGGATGTGGTGGCGGATCGATGCTGGGGCCCGCGAGATGGAATACCACGGTGTCACTGAATCCCCACAGGAAATTGCTTTTGCATTTACACGTTCCTGGACTTTTATTGCGTGCCACCGATTATTTAACGTGTCACAATAAACGGACAACTTATATGTGTTTTTTTTTTTAAAAAATTTACTATTATTAAAAAAAAAACACATTATTTGTGTGAGGTAGTGCTGCAACACCCATTTTGTTCTTAAAAGGACCTTCCAATTAACATTTTTAATTCATTAATAGTGGAATCGAAGTAGAAGACAAATTACAACATTTCGAATGGGATAAGTTGATGAGACATTAAAATGATTAGAAACACTTGAAGCTTGTTATCGTGGACATTTAGAATCGCCATTACTGCGCGCGTTTTTATTTTTCTCAATACGAAGCTAATACCCGCGCATTAACTTTCATTATGCAGTTCCTGAATAAATAAGTATGTTTAAACTCGGGCGATTTTTTTTTAAAGAAATTATGTCGTAAAAACAGTTTTAACATTTAATGTAAATCATTCGCTTGTAAGACAAGTAATTACCGTAAAAAATATTATTAGCTAAAAGCTCATTACGGCCGTAGCTAATGACGGATCTTGGATTTTTAAATGCTGACTGTTTTTAAATAATTTTTTCATTAGTGTATCAGTTATAAAATGATAAATAATTTAATTATGTACCGGCGACTAATTTGTATCAAGACTAAAACAATAAATATAATTAAGTTTAACGATATGATGTATAGTGATATTAAAACAGAATTAATTAATAATTCATACGCAAATTGATTCTTTCTGATAATGAGCGCACATTTAGAACTTCTTAGAACATAAACACAAATACATATTACACGATTATGGATATCCAATACATTTATCCACAATAAGGATTTGCCAATTAATATTTGATTAATTAATATGTTTGTCTTCAGTTTACGACCGCCATTAAAACTCTATTAGCAACTAGGACGAAAATATCCAAAAAAATTACTTCTTTTTTTCAAATTACTCATAGAAATAATTCTTGACATGCTCCATTTACTCAGCAACAACCTTCTTTCATCTAATAGCTTTCTAACATATGTTTTTGTGCCTTATGTGTGCAGTTATTTAATTAATGTCTAATTCCTCCACAGATTTAAATTCGAATCCCATTAACGCGATGCGGAATAATCAGTTTTAATGTGGGACTCGGATCAAAACCGCTTCGCAATTGGCGTCAGGAACGGTATCAATTAATACGTGTTTATTATTGGCGTGCAACAACAAATTACCGATAATCCTGCTGTTAAATTGATTCTCCTGTGTATAACTCAATTTTTTCTAAAGTGAAAAATATATTTAATTTAATTTGATTTGAATGCAGTCTATTAGGATGGTGGGGACGGGTAATACTTGCGAAATTTTCAAATTGTTGTAGTTCTACTAGAAATGTTAATTTGAAAACTCGAAAAATTCAAAATAACCATTAGATTCTTGTATCGTCGAAACAATGTAAAAATTGTGCATTTTTTCAGAATACAGACACTAAAATAAGAGACCTTGATTTTAAAATAAAATATATGAAATTTTGAAAGTTTTGAGCAAGAAATATTTAATTTTGATTATTGAGTTTTCAAGATAAACACTGAATTTTAATGATTCTTTTATTTTTCCATTTTATAATTTTGTAAGAAAATTTTGATAATTTTATAAGAAATCAGTATATTTTATAATTAAAGTTTTAATTTCTTAAATTTATTACTTCAAATTTTTCAAACCTCTGAATTTTAATGATTTTTTTATATTTCCATTTTATAATTTTGTAAGAAAAATTTGATAATTTTGTAAAAAATCAGTATATTTTTTGATAATTAAGGTTTTAATTTCTTGAATTTGTTACTTTAAATTTTTCAAATCACTGAATTTTAAAAATTTCACATAATCCTGAAAGAAAGAACTATCCTTGATTATATAAGTTTTTACTGCTTGATATTGTTTTTCAAAACTTTTTACATTTTTATAATCTTTAAATTTTTATTCTTGACTCCTATAACTTTTTACTTTTTGCGAACTTTAAAACAAGAAATGTTTAATTTTGAAGAGTTTTCAAATCTTATTGATTTTTTATGGTTGTCCATCTTGTAATGAAAGTTAAATTTTCAATGCTATACACATTTTATAATATATAATAATATTGTAAGAAAGTTTTATTTTTTACTTTTATAAGTTTTTATTACTTCTAATAGCTTTTCACTTTTTGTAACATTAAAAAAAAATCTGTAATTTTGTTGAAATGTTCAAATATTTTCACATTTTATAATCTTTTAATAAATATTTATTCTTGGCAATTGTAAGTTCTAAAAACTTGTTTTTCCAATCTTTAAAGCTAGAAACTTTCTACTTTGAGGGCTGTTGAAATTTTCAAAATTTTGTTGAACATGTTGTAGGAAAAGCTTAATTTTCAATGTTTTATACCTTACAATATACAATCTTTATTGTTGTATTGTATATTTTCACTGCTTTAACCTGGGACTTTTGCAGTCGTAGAAATTTGTGAGAAATTTCTAATTTTGATTATTGTTGAAATTTTCAAATGTCTTCACATTTTATAATCTTTTAAGAAAAATTCTTCGCTATTGAAGTTCTAAGTATTTGTTTTTTCAATCTTTAAAGCTAGAAACTTTTAATTTTGATGACTGTTGAAATTTTCAAAATTTTGTTGAACATCTTGTAGGAAAAGTTAAATTTTCAATGTTTTATACATTATAATATACAATCATCTTTATTGTTGTACTGCATATTTTCACTGCTTGAATATGTTACTTTTGTAGTTGTAGAAACTTGAGAAATCTCTATTTTTGATTATTGTTGAAATGTTCAAATATTTTCACATTTTATAATCTTTTAAGAAATATTTATTCTTTGCTATTGTAAATTCTAAGAACTTGTTTTTCCAATCTTTAAAACTAGAAACTTTTAACTTTGATGACTGTTGAAATTTTCAAAATTTTGTTGAACATCTTGTAAGAAAAGTTAAATTTTCAATGTTTTATACATTATACAATATACAATCTTACTTCTTACAATGTTACTTTTGCAGTCGTAGAAATTTGTGAGAAATTTCTAATTTTGATTATTGTTGAAATTTTCAAATCTTTTCGCACTTACACAATTTTGTAAGAAAAATCTTTATTCTTGGCTATTCAAATTTTGGATTATTGAACTTGTTGCATTTTTCAATTCTTTGTTAAATCACTGAGTGTTGATAATATTTAATATTATAATATAAAATTGAATTTTCATAATTTTCGACATTCCCAAGTGACAATTAATAATTGGTTGTCTTGAGATTTTTCTTTTTCAAAGAGAATCAAATCTTTGAAATTTTGATAAGTGAATGATATGTTTTCTATGACTATAGTCGTAAAAAATTTAAAAAGTATTTCTGGAACGTCCAAACAACTATTAGACTCATTTTATAAGAAGTGTTTCCCAAACAATACTATCAAACACGTTAAGATCGTGCATTTTTCCACGGCATCGAATCGTTGGCGTCTTTTGATGGGTCTGCCTGAAAACGCACTCGAGACGATAATTCAGCCGGTACAAAACACATCGAAAACAAAACGGTAAATGCGAAATCTGTATCAAGAACCTGACTCGGCACTAAAGAAAACATCTGTAGAATGGCGCAGCCGTTAATATGATTATGCGATGCAGTACTTAACTATATGCACTTTCAATTAAGGCCTCCTCTCGCTCGAACATACATGTGTCGAAATAATTTCCGCGAGTAATTAAAATTAACACTTCCATTGTGCCGAACTATCGTCGTCTCGGTGCTAGTTTTATTTTTTTTTTGCCGCTGACGTTTGCTTTGCTACCTCTTTTGAGGCGAAACACGCCACAAGATTATGATTAAGGCTTGTTAATTTGCGAACTCGACGTGCTTTCATCTCGATTTATTTGCCAGACTTAAATGGGCGAATTAAGTAGGAAGCGGTATTGTGTCGAGACGCCATATTCACCTGTAGTGTTTTTCGATTGCTGGTGCAAAAATCGTGACATTGCAACTATTAGCCCTATATCAAAGGAGACATTTTGTGTAAACAATGTCTTTATTACCACTAGTTGCGTATAAAAAAATTGTAAATGTGATTTACGTTGCCGCCAAGAATCCATCTAGTCAGTGGAGAGCTTTGGGACTCCGGATTCGCCACCTTCAAAAATCTGCGGAACAAATGGGCCTTTTTCCGCTTGTTCAACATTTTATATTTCTTATTCTGAAACTGACTGATGTTGCGTGGCTGTTACAAAACTAAACATTCTTACCTCTACTATATTTAATTGTATTATTTTACCCCTGCAAAAGGGGCAAGTGCGTCCTTCCTGTTGAATGGAAGTGAGACGCTCTAAACACTTCATGCAATAACCATGTCCGCAAGCCGATCTAATGATGATTTGTAAATTATCGTGGCACATTGGACATTTCTCATTGAAAACCATATTTGTATCTACCGTTTAAAATAAAGCTGTACTAATAGTTAGCAAAAAATAGAAACTAACCTGTTGGGAATTGTTTTAAAACATATTTTTTCAGTATGTAACATACTCCACGGTAAACTTTAGTGAAATAATACGCAATGTATAAAATAGCTCCAAACATAAGTATTTAAAATGTTTGTATATGGAGTGAGTCAATACGGACAGTAAAATTATAATAATGATAATGTTACGGTTTCTTAGGTGATAAAAAACTGAACTCGATCGTCATTTCATGGATCACCCTAATTAAATCATCGTGTACAATCTGGTAGCTTGGTCGAGCAACAATAATGGCATTCGGAATCTTTTGTAAATAATTGTTTGTTTAAAAATTATTAGTGTATAAGTCGATTGTTCGACTTCAGCGCACTCAACAAAAGAAATAATATGTGTTATCGCATTATTTTTTTTTAATCCTGTTAACCTGGCGAACGCTTTTGTGCTCGTATCTATTTTTTTCCCTCGGCTTTTGTATCACAGCTGATTAAGACATATTCGAACAGATCAAACGTACAGATCTGAAAGACGTTGTAATATTTAAACAGAACCAAAGTCACGCGAACTATTTTTATATCTCGTGTTCGTGTCTATTAGATGTGTCCACATAATGGAACCATCAACTCAATTCTATCACCGTGTTTAGTCTAACATCACATTTAATTTCCTTTTTATTTATGTGTTTAGTCATTCTGATTTCCAGCGATAATTAGAATTTAATATAACACAATGCTGGTCAAATAATAAGAAGATATCTGTTATGTTTTCGGGATTATCGTGTCGCCGCTCACAGATCGAATTGGACCGTTCGTTTATCGCGTCTTCGAGTGTGTTTATACTTTTTTTCTTGCATTGTCACGCAATGACACTTGTTCATCCCATATAAAAAATCACGATCCTGTAATTTCGACTATTTCCCGTTTGTGTACGAACGTAGGAACTGTTCAGGTATTCACATGTTCACCTGTCGTCATGATGTATGGTTGCGAAAGTTTGGCGCCACCACCTCAACCCTCGTCCAACGGTGCATTAGCCACCACCCCCCGTGTCGACGCTTCTTTCTAGTCTGTCTGCCCGCACACTGACCCAAACACAAAAGTCCTAATTCCGTCTAGACATGTTTTTCGTAACTTGACAACAAATTTACTCACTTATTAATAACAAAAAAACGTATGAAATAAGTGTGAAATGTGGTTTAAAAATTAATTATGAATAGTAACATGATAATTGATAAAATATGGTTTCGAGTAAATTTATGTTCGGTACAGTGTGCGTTACAAAGGTAAAAATTGGTCCAGAATATCTACATAGTTTACCTGCCGGAACATCGGAACAATGACTTTGTCGACAGTCTCTCAATATCTACTTATCTACGGTCAATTTTGCATTGCTCACTGCCCAATTATTTTTAGGGATTACCAGTGACTTGTGCCCACAACAAAAAAGAAACCAGACAATAATCCACAAAGAGTAATTTTTGCGTGTATGGGGAAATTTTCCCTACTGTCGTTTTGAATAATGGATTGCCCTTCTGTACACAACTGTAAGATTTCTTAATGTTTTACGTATATTTTATTTGATTATACTTTTGATATTTTCGTACTGATTTTTCATGAATTTTAAACATTTTTTTCAATGAAACAACTCTTGAATTTTCATTATTATTTACAATTTCACGACTTATAACATTTGTGATTATATTCACAATTTTCTATACCCATAACAATTTGTTTCATTCATATTTTAACATCATAAATATTATGACTTTCTTCACATGTTTATTAAACTTTTGGTTTTCATTAATTTTGTAAGTCTTGTAAGGACTTATTTTGTAAATTTTGATGTCTAATTGGAACAAGTGTATTTTTAATACTTCTCAGACTTTTTGAGATTTTTATCTTTGTTAAAACGTTTGTTTATTTTCTATCCTTTTTACTATTTTCATGTACTTTTTCCAATTTAAAGCTATTAAACTTCATTTGTTTAGAATAGTTGAATTTGGCTTCAACTAGGCTATGAATTCTGAAATGTTAAAAATTTAATTTTTGTTTCAAAAATAAAATTTCAATTAATGATTTTTGTCATTTCCACATCTTACAAGGCGGATCTTAATAATAAAACAATAAAACACATCATAAAATAAATGTTGCTTCTTTCATTTCTTTCATTCTAACATTTTCATTTAACATTTTGTAAGACTTATTTTTATAAATTTTGGTGCGTAACTGTTAAAAGTATATTTTTAATACTTTCCATACTTTTTGAAATGGTTATCTTTTGTTAAAACGCTTTATTTTAGATCTTTTTTACTGTTTTTACTTATTTTATAATATAATTTACACGTATTGTAATTTATTGAATTTTCATGAAATTTTCATTTCATTTTATTTTATAATTTTATAAGAACTATTTATTATTCTATTTAACCCCCATTTGTTTAATGACAATGAATTTTTATATTTTGAAAGAAAAATTCAATTTTCGTCGTTTTTGTCACATCCTCATCTTTCATAATAATAAATCTAATAAAGTTTAATAATAAAACAATAAGGGGTTGAAGCACATCCTAAAATAAATATCTTCATTTTTTTGTTCATTGAATTCGACTTTTTGGGCTTCAATGTCTTTTCATTATTTGTAGGAGGTACCTCCACTTTTATCTATGTTCATCATCTCAAAACACTGTTATAATAATAATGAACTACTCAACGTTTTGAGAATCAGTGACGATATAATGCCCAAAATGACAATATACACATCAAATAATATTAAGGACGTCTCGATATATTGGCAGATCATCAATAATATTAAAATAATTTAATTTTTTATATTATTTCTATTAATACTATTGTTTTAAAATATTACTCACTGGATCAATATATAGATCAATATTAATATTGAAGTAACAATATTGACCGATGAGCCCTCTAGAAAAACTTTAAATTTTGATGAATTTTATGATTGTCAAATTTTCAACATAACATATATATTTTTTAAACCTGTGTTGTAATATTTACTTAAAAAATCGGGTATTGTGATAATTTTTGGCTCCAGGAATGTAATATTTTTGAAATTTATGAATATGGTATTTTAGAAAAAAAAAAACAGTTTTTATTAGTTTGTGATTAAAAACATGTACAATAATTAAAATGTTGTTTAATGTTATCAAACATTTAAATTTTTTATTATTATGGTCTTTACAGAACTTTAACCAAATGTTAATTCGGTCTCATGTGAAAAATTCCCCAAACAATACACACTCGCAAAACACTCGCGTATTTTAATAAAAGTAAAACACGGAGTACTAAACATGGTAATTTCGCTGAAGAAAACGCCGAACGTAAAACAGTGAATATTGAAATCCGTGTGAAATGGTATGAAACAGGCGCCCCAACAACAATGGGACACCGGAATGGAATCATGGAATTACAATATCCAGGTATTCGAGTGCGTGTGGAATGTGCGGAATGCGATCGGTCTTTCCGCGTGTTTTCAGTCCGTTTTCTCACACAACGGTCAAGGAAAAAGTAGTTAGTGGTCGTAATCAAAAATAGTAATTGTTAATCAGTTGTAACATTAAAATTAATAAAATTGGGAGTACGTAAAGCCTGGAAGACGTAAGTAAAATTTGTAACGACAACACTCGCATCCCACAATTAGCGATTCGAGCGGTCCGGGAGGATCGTAAAGCAGACGGCACGGCGTAGCAGAGAAGACGATGGAGGAGGCCCTACATGGCATTGCGGGCATCTCGGGTCTCCACGGTCCGCTGGACCCGGGCACACCGTGCCTCTTACAAATTGTGTCCGCTCGCTTTATGCATACATGAACTATTGTTTGATGATTTTTTAACGCCGGTCGACCGGCGCGTTTTTCGGACTCGAATATGAGCTATGGCTCGCTCGAGCACGGACTCCATTTGAATATCGGACGGGGGAAGGTTTCAATGAGGCAACGGAAATGTACGATATGTACATATTCCATTCAGAAGTTTATTTTATTAATCTGAAACATTGAAAATATCTAAGTGCAAATCGATCGATCCGCTCTTAGAAAACTGAACGATAAAAAGGCGAATCGGTTTGCAAGCTTTCACTTTAATACTTATTCATCTGCGACTGTTTTTCTACTTCGTCGAATAAGCTACTTTTATTCCACCACAAAATTGTCCGTTTATCTGATTTCCATCGGGTATAATGAGTTGCGATTTTTATATGTAAATACGAGTTAAGTACATGTTGTATATGCAAATTTTCGGTGCATGTACATGTGAGATGCAGACGATGTGGTATTTATAATGAAGATGTCGGTGGAATATTGCTACATGGCTCCGGAAGATCGATACAAGACAAGATAAACTTACAGATTATTTAATCCGACGTCCATAATTTACCAGGAATTAGAGAAACCGATTTTTTGGGCGCGTTCAAGTGACAATTTACCGCAATTTTATAATTGATGCGTTTGTTGTTGCAAATTGATTTTGCCATTTTTTACACACTCATTAGTCGGACACACCGTTAAATAAATGACACAAATAACACACAAAGCACACTTATCAAGCACATGATTGTTAACAGATGGCGACACATTATTTTATTCGAATTATGCAACCAACAAAACAAAATAATTGTTTACGACAAACAACAAAAAACTAATAATAATAAAATAATATAATAGACGATAAAATAAATTTACAAGAACGATATAAACGTGATGAAATTGCGTATTTGCATTGAACAATGTGACTAATGTATGTATTTAGTGTAAAGTTTGCGGTTGACGTCGTATTTCGGCATTGGTCGGATCGTGTGGAAGTGGCGAAACCCTCGAGCATCCAACTTAAATTGTCACCATAATCCGGGAAATCAAGGAACGACGATGAAAAGCCGCGTTGCTACTTGCACGAGTTGAGGAAAATGCTTACATGTACCATTGTGGACTTGGGCCCTTATTGTAGTGTTCCGAGGACCGTATGGCGGATGCCAACTTACTGCCACACATACACACTTGAAACTTACACTAATTTGTGTATACGTGTACAGAGAACGGCTCTAGGGTCGTTCATTAATTACGAGTTAAAGGACGGGTTTGCTGTTTAATTCCCAAAGAAAACTTCTCTCGGGTGCGACCTGCTTAATGCCGAATCACCCCCCTTAACCCTACACATGTTTTGATTCGAAAACTATTAAGAACATTATATGACATTTTTTTAAAAATGGGTAAAACTCTTAATTTTTAATTGTTGATAACAGTTTAACGTTTTATTAGTTATCAGTTTTATTTTTAATCAACAATAATAATATTTTTTTTTTTATTTTTATACTTTTTAAGAGTTTTCACAAAACAGTTAAATTATCCTTATTTGTAGAACTTAGTTTTTTCTTATTATAAAAACTTTTTTTATTTTTTATAATTTAAAGTGAATTTTCATTTTTTTTAGACTTTTATATCACGTCACACGTTTGCAACTTTAAAGGCATATTTTTATATGATATACTTTTTCTTGTCTTTTTATAACAACTGAAGTTTAACAGAAGGGTACATTTTACATTATTGTAAGTAAAGATTTTCCTTATTATAAGATCCCTTGTTTTTCTTTTACTTTTTGTTATTTTACAATATTTAATTTTGAAAAAAGTTTGAAATTTTTTAATTTTCATTTCTTTGAAAGGAAAATTAAATTTTATGATGTTTCCTATCGTCAAATCTTTCAAAATTTTGTTTTTATTAATTATAATTTTGTTTTTTTAATAAATATAATTTTTTTTATTTTTTTACGACTTCCTTAATGTGGGATAATTCTTATTCCTATTAAGGATTGTTGTTTTAAATATTCTTAAAAAAATGAATTTGTATGGGATATTTAATTATTTGTATTGAAATTCAGTTTGAAATTTTTATTATTCGATTTTATCATGCCTTTTATGAATACATCTTGATTTTCAACAATTTTTACAAAATAAATAATTTTCATAATTTTTGAGAATAAAAAATTCTTATAAGATTTATTTATACTTAGGTCGTCTTAAGTCTAGATTAAAATTTTACGAATAATTGACATTGTTAAATTTTCATGGTTTTTGAAGTTTTATATTTTATAAGATTTAATTTTACCTTATTATCTTGAAATTTTTTACTTTTGTAATTATAATACACAGAAATCATTTTTAAAGTTTTAAAATGTCACAATTAAATTTTATAGTTTGATAACTGATGATATTTTATATCTTGAAAAATGTTGAATTTTATGAATTCTCATGTTTTAAAAATACTCGAAGTTTTTTACAGTTTAACAAATATTTTAAAATAAAAAGAGTACATTTATATAGTTTTTAGAATTTTCATATTTCGTGGGAAGTTTGAAATATTGAAGAAGATATTAAGGTATCTTGAAAAAAAGTTGAATTTTGCAATGTTTAATATTTTCACGTATTTTACAGCAATTGTTAAATTTGTTCAGTTTAAAAAAGATTTTAAAGTTTTTAATTATTTACAATTTTTACAGAATAATTAAATTTTTATAATATTCTCGTTTTATTTTCTTGCCTTTTTTACTTTTGTAATAATTTTTGGAATGTTCATACCTTGTAAGAAGTTTGAAATTTTAATGATTCTTTTCACGTTTCTTAAAAAGTTTCTTGCTGTTAATTTTTGACATCTTGACCACTTTTTTGTGCTCAATCATCCCCTTCACCCACATATGTTTTAATTCGAAAACTGTTAGCAAAATTATGTAATATTTAAAAAAAAACAATAAACAACCTCGATGGCAAGATTCACACTTGATTTAGCACTATGATTTAGCTTATTTTTGTAGAAATCCCCCCCTTATTAATACAGAACGATAAAAAACAACTTTAATGACATTGGATTGGAAGCGGTTCTGGTTGTATAGTTCGATCGATTTGATATCATGTTAATTGCGTCTAGTTTCGTGGTACTGCACAGGATACAGGTAGATAACGCACAAATAAAAACCAAGAGGCAAAACCACCTGTAACAGGTTTAATACGATTTTTAATGGACTTGTTCCGGAGCATTATAATAAAATCACATTTTCTATCTGATAGGAAAAAATTGTTACGCTTCGTTCGACCCCCGTATCCATATGGAAAGAGAATTCACAACGATTGTAGGAATAAGATGTGTTATGAATGTTTGTACTGTACTTGTTTAAATTACAATCGGGCTCGGGGTTTAATGTAATTTCAACTTTATCCCTTTTATACACATTCAAAACATTCCTGAACCAACAAGGCGGATGTTTGGTAATATTATTTTAATAATCGGCTAATTTCGACGCAACCAAGACTTTCGTGTTTTACACAGGAAACGAAATCTTCGAGATTTGTATACTGCACTAACAAAATTACGGCGATTTTAATGGGAAAATTTATTTAGAAAATATTTGTCTCATCGTTTGATGAAAATTTAACTGAAACACAAACAGACACTACACTACTCCTACTACTCCTATATGTGTAAATTGTTTGTACTTACTGTACTGCGAGGAAATAAATATAAAATTCGCAGTGTTTCCTGAAAATTAGATTTGAGAAAATGTAGTATAAAAGAAAGTTAAAAGTATCGAAACAATTTATTCCGCACTTGCATGTTGCGATGATGTTATTGATTGACGAAAGCACATTTCCTGATTATTAAACACTTGCCGTGCATTAAGGAAAAATGTTGTTTATTTCGCGCCTCCTGCGTCAAAGCGCTGGAACGAAGGAAGCGGCCTCCCTTTAAAAAGCACCCCCCGTCCCGTTTCGACGTTTTTAATTTGCGCATTGAATTAAAATTTTATTGGCCGTAAGAAATTTGCACATTAAAGGAGTTCAAAGAGGTAATTATTTTATTTATTTTCTATATGGTGCCCTTGGCAGTCCATTTTTCTTTCCGCCCCTCGTCGACCGGAGGAGATTTTCGTCTCCATAAAAATTTGCCGCCCGTTCCAGTCTAGTTTTTATCGGGATCCGCGGACAGTGCAAAGGTAAGGATGCGAGACAGCGTAGCTCGGGGGGTTAAAAATGGAATCGCGCTAAGTCCGCGAACTTAAAACTTAATTTTCCATCTTGGAGTGGGTGTGGAGTGGCGAGGGGGCATTAATCAAGCGGGTCAAGGAATACCCGTGCATTCGAATTCAATTAAAAAAATTAAATAAACCGCCCGCACAGAAGTGAAGCGAAGGAAAAACATATTTCCTTATATCAAAAAAGTGTTTAATTAAGTATGAGGAGCGGGCGATGGAAGAACCGTTGGGGGCGCGGAGGGGCGGCGGGGCGGCGACGTTCCGGGGCCACATTGGAGCAATGGAGAGAGGGCAGAAAACAAGTTTTAATTCGTTCACATGAACTTTAAAGGGGTTGTTAAAACATTCGTGCTTTCTCGGCGTTTTTAATCAATACAAGATTGCATTTAAATAAAATAGCTCGCGAATTCTTCGCCAGGCAAAATAAGAAGAGTAGGCTGGGGGCATAGTGTACATAGAAGAGGCACAGTGACGGATCCACCCGCTCGCTCGCACTCCACACGACCAGGGGCGGACTACCCTAATTGGTCCATCAATTTTATTCGCGAACCACCGCAACCGCTCCATCGTCTGTTTGACCCTATTAACTGCTACAAACATTTTCTCGCTAATAATACATTTGTCTTATATATTATTTCGCTTAAAAATAAAAACGGATAAGTAAGTGAAAGAGAAAAGACAAACGTCCTGGAATAATTTCTGGGCAAAGGGGGAGAGGAAAAATTGTGACTAATTACACACCGAATCAATATGTGCCTTTCAATTTGAACCCGTAGAAAGTCCCGAAAAGTCGTCGGGTTTAAAGAAAAGGAACGGACCATTACCTAAAGAATGGTCGTCGGGCCTGGGAAATCCCAATTAAAAAAATAGATTGCGTTCGCTTGTTCGTGAGGGACGTGGGCGGAGGGGCACGAGGGGGGAATGGAGTGGAGAGACACGGGGGCAACAACGGCGGAGCCGAAGAGTGATCGCGCTGGCTGTGTATATGTGTAATGAAAGACTTGCACGGGTGTAGAAAATTTCGTTTTCGCAAGGGGAACTTTAATTTCATCTCAGCCTGACGTCACATTACCATACGGGAGCGAGGCAGACGGACGAACGGTCGCGCGTAACCGGCGGAAAAGAGACGGACGATTACTAATTAAGAATACGAAAGAAAGGGCCGATGTTTAAAATGCGTGAGCCGAGAAAGTATATACGTATATATGAGACAAAGGAATAAGACTCCTTCTCCGCTCCGCCAAGACGAGAATTGAGTTAGAAAATGGCGGATTGTACATTCGAGGCAAGAATTTGCATCTAATTAATGTATAAGGAAAAATCACCGAGCACAGATGTACAGTATAACGGCGGACTGTTGTACTTTGATTGCGTTATTTCTCATCTTCTGTGTTCGGCTCTCTCCTCTTCTCCGCGACGCGCCTCTTGTCTAGGGATTATGCCGGTCAATATTCTTAATGAGCCGGACAGCTCCAATATCCGTTCCGTCGATGAATAAAACCGTGTGCGTGTGTGACACGGTCGTAGGCCACCACGTCGGTGTTACCCCAAGACCTCAGAAGAAGAAGTGTGACCTCAGAGGCCGCGGCCCATAAATCGTGTGTTACTTAGCACAACACACAATTTGTTTTTATCTAAATGTCATCGCTGATTCGCGCGGGGCAAAGTGCTGTTGCACATGAGTGTTTCATTCTCATTTTTTCCCCTCTACGCTTTAATTATATGATATATCACGAGAGGCTTTAGAAAGTCGGATGGTTTCAGGGCGACCCACGTATCACACATCGTACCATTAATTATTGTTACAGAACTATTACGATTATTGCGATTTTGTTTACTTCGATTTGATTCGATTTGATTCGATTTGATTCGATTTGATTCGATTTGATTTGATTTGATTTGATGATCCCGCGGAGCGACACACATCGCACGTAAGTCATTGTTCACATGTTCCTTCAATGCAATTTCCCGAGCAAAAGATGAGTTAATAATCGTGTTTTTGTGTCGGCACCGAATCAATTTTCGATTCGATTAGATCGCATTATGTCAGGTGCGTTTCGCGGCGATCGCACGAGAAATAATTACTCGTATCATCTGCCTCCACGCACAAAAGTGGCCAACAAACAATGGATGCATCGGACGCATTGTCCGAAGGCATTGCACGTAATTTATGTATGCACATTTACAAATTACAGTGCATTTACGTGTTTGTTGATATTATTGCAGTTGGTGGAATGGCGCGCGAGAAAGGACCACAGGTGGTCAGTTATGAACTTTCCGCGACAATGCCGTCGAGATTGTATCGGAACGATGAACGAAATCCATCCCGCTTTTGTTGCTTTACGCAATTTCGACAAAAGGCTCGCTGCTCCGTGCCACCGCACCACGTATGCAAAGAATTGATGTTGTTAAACGTCTTGATGTCCTCCAATCATTACGAGCGATCTTTTGCCCCCATCCACGAGTAAAATAATTGATAATGCAGCGGTGCAAAATCGAGTGGAGCGGATCGTTGATAAGTTTAAAACGGGGACAATACGTGCGCATACGACGAAAGAAGAAGGGTGTTTCCACCCCCCCAGTTCCTTCGCCGATTTTATGTATTTTTAATTATTAAGATATCGATTTTGTATTATTTTACTTTTCCCCCTCCATGTAATCGTTATAATTGCTTTTGGGTTTGTTCATAAATTTTCGGCTGCTTAGCTGCGATCCGCCAGTAATATATTGGTCGGTTCTTTTGTGCCGCATTATCATTTAATTATCTCGCGGTACGTTTTATTATTGTTGCAAATGTGTGATGTATCGATGCGGACGAATTCTAAATTGAAAGGCACCAAAACCGAGCTCGACGGAGAATAAATAAATTCGAGTCGAAAGAAAATCTACATCTGCACCTTTGTGATTATTGTAATAGAATTATAACCAGGGAAAACTCCGGAGCTAATTAAGAAATTATTCCTTCAGAAATCACTCCATTAAATTGGAGATTCCAATTTTCTTTGTTTTAAGGTTAATATTATTACATTGGAGAATTGATAACGAACAGTCAGTAACATAATTATGTTTATGGAATATTCTCTCGTTGATTCTCTTTATTTTCCTTATTACGATTGAAAAATTGCACTTTGAAATAATATTTTGTAACAGTCAAAGGATAAATTAATTAGCTACGTATAAATAAATTTGTGTGATTTGTAATTTTATTTGGTGCCACAAAAGGAAACACTATTAGACAAACCCATTAAAACTAATTCACAAATCCAAATATCAAACACCTATACACACAATATTAATTTGAGGTTTCAATTTAATGAATATTTGATACGAACCGCTGAGTAAAATATACATAGGAAACGTTTTTAAGCAATAATTAAATGTAATGCCCTTTTGATGTAGCAAGTTTTCAATTTATGTTTGTTCAGTCATCGTATTTTAGAAACGTCATATAAGGATTCCGATGTTTGTCGAAGAAAATCAAGTTTCCTGAAAATATGAAGGTGGAGAGTTGTGTGTTTACGTAAATTTAAAATCGCGGTTCTTGTATTTTTTATTTTTGACCCACTTCTACTGAAATCAAATATTAAAACGATGTTTTTAAATAATTAATGAGCGGCTAACTAACAACTAATAATAATTGTACACGTAAGTATGTATGTAAGTGACAGCAACGGCCCGTAAATAATTTAGCAGGATAATTCGAACATCGTCTTCTATACACAATATTTATGGTCATATTTCTAGATGGTGAATAATGAAGTGGACAATTATCCATTGAATAATTTATTGTTTGCGCATACATCCAGCCTTACATGTGTACAAAGTCCCATACCGGACTGTGTAATCATGACGACGACGACGACGACGACGACGACGAGGACGACTACGGGTAAATATCGCATTCAATGAAATTGTCCGCCAGATCGGCCGGATTCGACCGCAATCGAATTTGCAAAAAAGTGGCCGCGCGAACGCCGCCCGTCCGCCTCGTACACGCTACATAAAGAAGGAGGCAAGAATAAGGAATCTGCGCGTCCGTCTCGCCCCCCTCGCCCGCACTCTACTGTTTTTACTCCGACACACACTGACTACAATCAGTCTTCTTCGCCGCCGCCGCCGCCGCCTCCTCCCCCCGGGCAGCCTCCTTACGGAGCGCCGCGGCGCCGCTCTCGCCCCCCCGCGTCCCTCCCTCATCACCGTCAACCCCTTTCGGTACACTCTCCAAAAGAGATTCTCAATTATTAATCGAAAGGAATTTTTAATCGATGCGAGCGCGTTTAAACGGCGCTCTTTTCTATTTTTTGCGAGCGCCGTCGCGTTACGCGGCGCTGCCGTCTCCGGCGGCGTCTTGCGGTTCCCAAACCAGACGGATGCTTGATGCGAGTGTGCCGCCGGAACTTTTGCGCATTTGTTGTTTTTCCAATTGTTGTTGTTAATATTGAGCGCTGGTAAAACTGCAATATAATAAAAGCGACCCGCCGAACGGGCGGCAATTAAGTTTAAATCATGACCGATTGTAGTTGGCAATTTTAATAAAGTACGACTGTGGGGCTAATAAAATTGTGTGCTACCCTCATTGTAGTATGTAGCATTACCCGGTATTGTGTGCTTAGGATTTACCTAGAAACTGCACGAACAACAACTTTCACGTGCTTGCTTAACAGTAAATTTTTACGATAAGCAATAACATTCGACATATTTTATGACAGGAAGCCTCCTCAAAAATCGAAAACAATAATAATGGTAAAAGTTAAGCCAGCGACACATCAGATAAAAATCTTGTCTACCTGAACTGTGACGCCAGCGTATAGACAACCTGAAAATTACCTTTCGCTCAACTAGCAAAATTGATATGTGAGTCAGATGTGACGCACCATTCGAGTTTTGCCAGGTACATTTTCGTGTAAAATTAACATAAAATGCGTGAAGGGATTCATTCTTTTATACCTAGTGTCTGAAATATAAATCATTGCACTAATAAAAGATTTTTGCCGTATAATCAACTGTGTGCATGTGATTTGCACTCATGTCCTTAATGTGAATATAATAACAGACACGGAAACTTTGATACACTCCTTTTTGTGGTTTTCTTTTGAGATATCCGCATTAATGACAAAAAACGAGACTTAATTAATATTAAATAAGTTATTCGTTAATGGTTATGTGTGGATTGTAATGTCTGATAGTGTTTAATGGAATTAAATAAGGACCTTTCCGAAGTCGTTTTTCGTGGTGTAAATCGATAACTAAATGAGTTAATTACTTATTCAAACAGGACCGTTAAACGGGTGCTTTAAAATCGGAAACTAAAACAATAACCGGCCACTAATGAGAAGAGATAATGCCCCGTCTAAATTATTGATAAGCCACATAATTATCGTGTAATTTACAAATTGGATTATGTTAAGTGCAATTAGAATTGGTAACAAGAGAAAACCTGAAATTAATGTAATTGACGGTAATAGAAAATAGTACAAAAAGACATTTACATAAAAAATTAATCGTGCCTCCTCATCGATTTGTCATCAGGAAATATTACAACGATGCCTAAAATGCAATTTATCCCAGGCGAACAAAGGCAGATTTCTAAAATCTGATTAATTCCTTAATGGACATGTTCCAGACACAATATGTAAGTTTTTGTGTTCGGTCATAAGCGATTATCTTTTTCGAATGTCTACCTGTTCAATTTCGACGTGACTCCCAAAATGTGCATCAGTGGCGTGCAAATTTTAACGACGCCAAATAAAGTAATAAACGGGGTTTACAACAGGACCGTTTCTCAACACTCTCGACACTCTCAAACACCTATGTTTTATTTTAGTTTTACCTGACAAACCATAAAATTGAAAGTTTATTATTGGGAAATCAATAAATATTTGGCTTTTTGTGCAACGGACACATTTTTTTCATATTTATGTTATTTTACAATCCATTGTTCGGCAAATACTAAACATGCTGAAAGCTGGATTCGAAATTTTTTAAACGTTTCACAAACAATTCCGTATCATTTATTTTTATTTATAATAATAGTACAGAATTCGTGTCTTTTGTTGTCACACAGTTTATTGCAAAACGCTTCATTTATCACAATAATACGTTCACGTTTGCAGTCGAAAAAGGAAAAAATCTAGAATTTACAGTACGTAAACTGTAACACATTGTTTTTGCATTCAACTTTTAAGAAGCGATGCAGAACGATTCGCCGCAAAAACCCACGGACGTGGCATATGGTAAATGCCCGCATTGCTTCTGTGCTACTCGAAGAAAAGTGTGTTAATAATTTTAATTTATTATTAACTCGCGAACTCACACGTAATTACCCGGCAATCGTATTTTTTCCCCTGTGATCTTCCTAATGAATTCGCTTCAATCATAATAAACCAAGAATTGTTGTGAGAATGAAAATAAAAAAAAAAAAAAATTAACTCAAGGTGTTGTTATTGAGTTAAATCGGCGGCGAAAAAATTGTCATATGACTTGTTGTCACCTTGAGCCATATTACAGTCGATAATATACAAGAGTTGGTGGTAATAAACACCTGGAATTAATTACGGTTTTTGGTATAATAACGGTGCGATAAAGGTGTAATTGGCTGGTCCAAAACCGCCGGTGTTATTACAATGTCCGACCAACTGGTAATTATTTTCGATTTTTCACAATAGTATACATTTTAATTCACGTTACAGTGATGAATGTGCGATGTGAATGTACAATGTACGTCGCATGGAAATGGGGGTCCGAAACGTAACGAATGCACCACTGTGTACACAGTAATCAATTTTAATTATGGGGCGTTGCGCCGTGTGCAAAAATTAAAACGCCGATGTAGGCATTCGCATTTTCTTAATCAGGCCGCGGCCCCGAAAAAACCGGGAGATAAGACGGATGGCGGAGGAGACGCGGAACGACGCTGATGAGGGAGCGCAAAAGGGGTTTGGATTTTTGCGCCCGCCCCCGAATGTATGCATAAATTAAGAAAAAGTTACATTAACGCCGCGTGTATCGGGGGACGATGCGGAAAAAGGGGGACCCCGATCTTTTTTTTTTCCACTCTCGAGTGGGGTTCGTTAACGTCATTAATATGTTTTTTCTGTCGTGAACGAATCGTCAAAGGATTCGGCACAATAGAAACGCCGAACGTTACTCCTATAAAAATAAATTTGTTTCAACTTTTAATCAATTTAAAAAAAAATCAAATCACATAAGAAATATTCGTTGTGTAAATAATTAAAAAAAAAATCACTACAAAGTTGAATCAGTTCCCAAGTATTAAATAGTTTACAATCATTGTCAAAGCAGAGCATAAATTATATATAATTAAAATTGACTTTCTACCCATTTTTTCTCATTCAAAATTAACGCCGGCAAATCAGAACAGAGAGAAAAAAATGTACGTGCGTGGAAAAAATAAAACTGTACGCCTCCTTAAATTAGGGTGACAACCATGTAATTTTGTAATTTTAAAAAATCCGACATGTAAAAACATTTTAAAGCCCCCTCTTAAATAATTGACGGGTTAATTACGGCTGATAAAAAATTCATCGTAGTTGAAATAATACGATCGTATCCCGTATTCAATAAAGGGACTAAATCAAATTTCACTCGGAATGTTTCGAAACGCAACGAAAAACGCTAGATACAAAACGAGTAGTGTATGACGTCTCTAATTTCCATCTCGACATTCAGCTTCGGAATATCTGAAGTGGTGCTCCATGAAAGCTGCATACCTGACCGAAGAACATTTTATTTGATATTAAGTCAGCGGGATGATATTCGCCGTTGATTATCCCGACCGAACCAACCCCCCATCCCGGTTAATTATGTATTTAAAAGCGTATATACAAGATTGCCGTTGCCCGGAATTTAAATATGATTTTATTAAACTGTGAATTCTGCAAATCCGCATTATTTTCCGTCTCGATAACAAGATTACGAACCTGCACTCATTCAATTTGTCCAAAAATTCATCCGAGTCAGCTAGTTTAATACCTATCTATCCGATCGCTAATGCGAAATCGTTTTTTTTTTTGTCTACTTATTTTCGTACCGAGTTGTATCTATCTAATTGTTGGATGAAGTTCTTTATCTGTGACCACGAGTAGCTTTATATCGTTAATTATTTGTCAGAAAAAACATTTTCACCATGATCCATTTTTTTTCCGCCAGGATTAGCTTTAATTGGTTAAAACAAAAGAAAAGATTTCGGTGGAGTTTCTTCAATTTCCCAGTTTGTAACATTGAGGGATTGTCCAGCGGCGTGCGTCGTTGTAGAGTGGAGCGATTCGCGTTTTCTTAATCACGCCCGCCCGAAAAAACAGAGGAGAAGAGCGGCAGATAAGACGGGCGTTGATGAGGGACGAGGGCGATGGCGAGACGGGAACGGAGTGGAAGGGGCGGAGAGGAAAAACTTCGCAGGCACCCCGTTCCGTAAGAATACATGCATAAATTAAAAACGTAAAACATCAATACTTTCTTATTAAACTCCCACCCCTCTTAATGACAATCAGCCGGAGCGCGCGGAGAAGCGCGTATGTGGAAGAAAGAGGGAGAAAAGAAAAGAAACCGGGTGGGTAGGCAGTGCGCCCGCACTCTCTCCCGCCAGAGACGTGCGTTAATTTACCTTTCGTTTCATTTCGTCTTTTATGCCTGTCATTATTTACGAACGGCGACGCGGAAAAGGGTTGCCGAATTGCCGTTCCTTCGGTGAAATGTCAATCGCCCACCTGTCTCCAGCCCCTTCGGAAAACACTTTGAAAACTTTCGCGGGGGCAATCGCGACCAATTATCAAACGGTCCAACGTCAATGTTATTCAATTCTTCGTGCCCCCCTTCTCCTAAACCTAAAAATAACACCAAGAAATTTCCCTAACGTTTCTTTAATTTTAATTAAAATGCTCATTTGTAATTTGTAACAGTAAGGGAGTGAGGTACTGGCTTTTCAATCTCTAAAGGCAAGTGAGATGAGAAATGCACTCCTGCGATAAGAGTGCATAAAAATAAAATAAAACAAAGAGAGACACAGAGAGCGGTACAGGTGAGACAACAGTTTTCGACGTTTCGTCACAACCCTCCAGAACAGTGGTAAAAAAAAAATAAAATAAAAATAAATCTCCAGTGTTTTCTAAACATTCATTATCGCCGCACGTCGCGGAGGAGAAGAGAGCGTCTCCCCAAGAATTACGACATGTTTTTTCGCGGATTCCCCAGCGTATGAATTTCGCAGCAGCATTCCGAGCGGGGCGCCCCCACCCCTCGCGGCAGCGGCCGCCGCTCGCGTCCCCCGATCCCCTCCGCACTCTTACACTGTCTCATACGCGACTTGATAATTAACAAAAAAATCGTTATCGCGAACGGCCGTGCATAAACGAAAGGATCGCTCCTTAGTTCTCCCCCCAACGGAGGGGCGGGCGGCGCGGGGCGCGGCGCGCCCTCCGCCCGTCCCGCCGCGCCCCCCATCACACACACGCCAGTCTTGATTGTCATTATAAGGGAGTTTTAATAAGGGAAGTATTGATGTTCGTTTTTAATGCACGTATTCTTATTCTTGGCGCACATCGTCCTTCTTTTCGCCGTCCTCTCCCCACCAACGGTCGCTCCGAGACGCCCAGCGTCGGCGTTCAGTGGCGGCTCGGACTGCGGGGATTAATCAGGTCATTTTCCAATCTCGTAAATTACATCCGAAACAGCCCGTCAACGACCTTTCCTCTTTAAAAAACGTTCTCGTGCTTTGGAAAAACTCAACACACATGGATGCATGTTTGCAACCCTCGTTGACGGGGGATCGTTTGTCCATTGTCTTAAAGCCCAGACGCAATAGGAAAAAAAAACGGTTAAGTACACGCGCCCGGAGGGTTGGCAAATGAGATCGGGACCCCCTATTTTTAAAGCGCGTGCATAAATTAACGGCGTGGAAAAATCAATACCTCATCACATGCGGTTTAATTGCAATCGGAGACGTTCCTCGAACTTACCGGTAAAAGGCGACTGGCTGAAAAAGAAAAATCGTTTTTAATGGATATTGAAATTGAAAAGCGCTGGAAAAATATACTAAATTAATTATTTTATGTTTCCATCTTAATTCGATTTCATTTTAATTTATAAGACTATTTCTAACGTCTTACAACTAGTTTTAATCCCTTATCTTTATAAAGTATTCCATTTTTGGATTTTTACACTTAAGGTATTACCTAAAGGACCAGATTGAGCACATGTTCCTCACCACTTAAGGAATCCCCGAAAGAGGAAAAATTTTGAAGATGCTTTCGCTATTCCTAGAGGATTCTTCTCAATATTCATTTTTAATAATAATAATTAATACATTGTGTAAAAAACTGTTTTAAACAGATGATTTATACAGATTTAATAATTAATCTGAAGAATTAATTTTGTTGAATGGTAGGAATTTAAAAAAAAAATGATAAAAATTCGCAATAAGTATATTACAGATTATCCAAAATTCATTGATTTGAATGTTCTAGTAATTTTGATCTAATTGGTTTCTTTTTTCCTGAGTATGCTTGTGACACCATTCTTTATTTTTTAACACATTTTTATACTTTTCTATGTGAAACATAAGCAACATCTAGTTTGGAATAAATAGTTTTTTAATAAATTATTATAATTTTGATAACAGATACCATTAATGATTAATTCTGTGGCAATAATTTAATTAAACATAACATTCAAAATAAAATATCAATTGTAATTTATTAGAAACTAATTCCATTTGAAATTTATGGAGAAATTTAATTCTCTGCTAATTTCACTCCAAGTTTTTTTTTTGATTTAAAGATTTAATTTTGTTGAATTGTAGGAATTTAAACAAAAATCATATACAATTTAAAATAATAATAATTTCCAAAATAATCAAAGATTCATTTTATTTTTATGGACGAATTGAATGCTCTGGTAATTTGCCTAGTAGTAAGTAGTTTTTTTCTTGTGTGTATTTAAAACATCACTTCTTTAATTTCAAATACGTTTTTATATTTTTATGCGAGAAATATCTTGTTTTTTTTTAATAAATAAAAAAATATAACTTAAGCTTTAATATAATATATAACAAAAAATAAATAACTTTTCAATAGATTGTCTAAATATGTTATATTTGATAATTGTAGGATTAATTTTGTTGAGCGGCAGCAATTTAAACAAAAATAAAATACCATATAAAATAATAATTCCCAATATTCAGACTAACCAAAATCCATTTGATTTTTACAGAGAAATTGAATGCTCTGGTAAAGTTTCTCCAAGTTTTCTTTCGTTTGTATACTTGAAACATCACTTTTTTATTTTCAAATACATTTCTATATTTTTATATTAGAGATATAAGTAGCATCTTTTTTAACAAAAAATTGAACCATAAGTTATGTAAATACTTTTGATAATTTATTTGAAGTATTAATTTTGTTGAGTTGTACGAATTTAAACAAAAATAATATACAATATAAAATAATAATAATAATTCCCAATAAGTATATTAGGGACTAATCAAAGATTCATTTGATTTTTATGAAGAAGTTTTTTTCTTGTGCGTATTTAAAGTGTCACTTTTTTATTTTCAAATACATTTCTATATTTTTATATTAGAGATATAAACAGCATCTTGATCTTTTCATTAAATGAAAAAATACTTTTTTAACAAAAAATGAGTTATGTGAATACTTAAAATAATTTATTTGAAGTATTAATTTTGTTGAGTCGTAGGGATTTAAACAAAAATAACATACAATATAAGATAATAATCATAATAATAATTCTCAATAAGTATATTAGGGACTAACCAAAGATTCATTTGATTTTTATGAAGAAATTTATTTCTTGTGTGTATTTAAAACACCACTTTTTTATTTTCAAATACATTTCTATATTTTAATATCAGAGATATGAGCAGCATCTTGATCTTTTCATTAATGAAAAAAAAAACAAACTTTTTTAATAAAAAATTTAACCATAAGTTATGTGAATACTTTTGATAATTTAATTGAAGAATTAATTTTGTTGAGTTGTTAAGTAAAAATAATTTACAATATAAAATAATAATAATTATTCCCAATAAGTATATTAGGGACTAACCAAAAATTCATTTGATATTTATGAAGAAGTTTGTAATTATGTTAAGGCATCACTTCTTTATTTTCAAATACATTTCTATATTTTAATGCGAGAAATATAAGCATCAAACAGTTTTTTTCATTAAATGAAACAGTGTAACTCTTAATTTTGTTTTAGCGACAGAAATTTAAACAAAAATAATATAAAATGTAAAATAATAATTCTCAATATTCAGAGTAACCAAAATTTGATATTTACGGAGAAATTCTCTCTCTGATAATGTTTCTCCAAGTTTCCTTTCGTGTGTGAAGCGTCTCTTCTTTATTTTTAAATATATTTCTATATATAAGCAGCATTTTGATCTTTTGATTAAGTGAAAAAAATAACCTAATTTTTAATATTATCAACTAAAAATTGGACAATAAGTGATTTTTCAATAGATTATCTAAATACTTTTGATAATTTATTTGAAGCATTAATTTTGTTGATATTAGAGACTAATCGAAATCCATTTGATTGTTATGGAATAATAAAGTTTCACTTTTTCAGTTTTTTTCTTGTGTATACGAGGCACAATGTTGTTCTTTTTAATAAATGAAAAAATGTGACTCCCAATATTGGTGATTACTCAAAATCCAATAATTTGCGTTATTTTTTTATATGCTTGTAACATTATTTCTTTAAATTCAGACACATTTCTAAACTTTCGTTAATACTCATAGTATCTTATTCACTAAATGAAGAAAGAAATCAACAAAAAAGGTTGCGGTTTTATAACATGCCTTTGAAATATATTATTTTGTTGAATAAATAGAATTTAAGACTATCCAAAGTTAATTTTCATGGATTCATTAATTTCTAATACATTTATATTATACTAAAAAGATATGGGCAACATTGTGTTCTAATATAACTTTTCAACAATTGATTGATTTCTAGAAGGCATTATTAACTATATATTTATATTTATTATTTTTTTTTTTTTAAGAAATTGGCACATTCAAAAATCTAAAAAAACTGAACACTGAGATACCAATACTAAAAATATTACTGATGTAACCCGGAGAAACCTCAAATAAACAACGTCGCTAGATTTTAGGTTTCCTCAAGGGTTCCTTAACTAAGGATTAGAGGATTGACTACAAAATGTAAATCGTAAGGATTTCTTATAGAAGGTTTTCATAACCTCCTCATCCTCATGCTCATTTATGATCTTTTTTCTGTACGAAAATTGATAAATATGTAAAAATATTACATATTTATCAATGTTTCTTCTTTACCTGTTACCTCTTTCTTCTTATTTGCTTATTTTATTTAACCTTTTATAAGCATTTTAGGTGTTTTTATGTTTAACTCTTAAAGATGGAATTTCTTTTAACATCTCATGGAAGATCTTCCCTTACAGCAAGATTAAGGTTAGTAAACAGGACCGCAATTATAAATTGGTTATTAAATATCGCCCCACTTACGCAAATTGACTAGAATCGAGACACAGGCAATTTTTTTTGGACCGACGCTTCGGAAAAGCCATTAACATAAGCAAACTGGATCCGGACTCATTAGAAAAACCGGCGACAATAAATCGAGCGGATCGATCGGGGTGCGTTTCCCCGACGGTGAGACAGTTTTAAGTAGAAATAAAGGAAAATTAATATTAAGGGGACCCCGATATAGAGTAGTAGATTATGGCAATAAAATTCGAGGATCCACAAATTACGCATATTTAGTATCGCGTGCCCTCCTGTTGAGAATTAAATTAAAGTGTATCTGGCTAGCATCAAAAATAATATATCTGCGTATATTTTGCATGCGTACCGAAGGTCTGGCGGGCCATGTGTGTCGCAGGAACGCCACAATCGACCAAATACAACCCTCGCCTTAACGGCAGGAATGAACGACGACGATTTACTGCCGCTCGCTGGAGCGTTTAGAACTTTTACCCATTTTATGGCCTAATATGGGCGTAATTTAAATAATTTGCGTAATTTATTTGGTTTGTACACTACTAATTTGGAATTAAATTTGTTGCGGAAAACTCCTGTTATCTAGATTTCCTTACTCAGGAATGTTACGGGGTTCCTGCTAGTTTATTAATATTAAATAGAATTTATTCCAGTAAGCACAAGAACCAATCAAAGGACCGCTGCAGGAAACGGCTAAGTTTGCTGGAGGAAAACTCCGTCTTTAATCCAAGCGTCAAATAAAGAGAGTACAGGACGGAATGGGGGCACGCATAAATTGCCGCCGTTTCAGGAAACACTCCTGCGTATGTGGGAGCGTGTGTGCCTCGCACCTTTCCCCGGTTGCCGCTGTCGCGGCTCTATTTTATTCCTGCTAATGTTTAAGTGCTCCGTTTGCTGTTTAATTGTCTCGCAGTAATTTATCGCCCGGCGTCGCCCTACCGCTGCTGCGGTGCGTTCGATGCCGCATGCCTTAAATTCGAGATTTGCAACATAAGTTCCCACAATTCATATATGAAATGACTGGAACGAGTTATGAACGCGGCCCCCGGGATGTGTGGGGTTTCTTATTTGGTTTGGAAAACCGTTTGCGAGAGTTCGGCTCTCGGAATATAGAAACAGAAGCGCCCCTCATGAATTATGGCTTTCAATCGATAATGTATTTTTAAATAATTATTTATTGTCTCTGGAATATCACAAAATACTATATACATACGGAGTATAAAATATTTTTATTAAATTAAATGTATAGTTTTAAAAATTAAATTTCTATAAAAAAGAAAACATGAGAAATAGTAAAACTGATAGAATTATTGTTTATGAGGTTTTGTGAGACATTTGAATTTTAAATATGGGTTATCAAACAAACAAATAAAGCATGATGAAACTTTTTAAAAGGAGAAAAAAATTTTCGCACCACTATTATTTTTGAATTTTTAATAGTTTTACATATTACAAATACAATATACATAAAATTTAATATTTATTATTTATTGAGATATTATCACTTTTAAACAAACTTAATAATGTAAAAATATAGTTTTTCATCCTTCATAATAAAAAAAATATATTTCTAGAATATTTGCTTATGAATTTTTGAGAAACATTTGTAAAATATAATTGTAAAGAAGAATATTACTTGAAATAATATTACAATTAAAAATTTTCACTTTAAATGATAAAGAACATTTTTGTGGAATAATTTCTTTGAAATTTAGATAAACTCCAATATTGGATGATGATATTCAATTACTATAAATTTTAAATTTAAATAAAAGTTTAATAACGTAATGTAAGATAGAAACATCTAAAAATAAAAATTTAATTATAAGAATAAAGTGTAAAAAATGGTTTTTCTTCCTTCATAATAAAGAAAAAATATTTATAGAATTTTTGCTTATGAAGTTCTGAGAAACATCTGTACAATATATTTGTAAAAAAATTATTTGAAATAATATTACAATTAAAAATTTTCACTTTAAATCACAGAGAAAATTTTTATGGAATAATTTATTTGAAATTTGAATTAACTTCAATATTTTATAGATATGTAAAATATAGAAAAATTAATATTCAATTATTATTAATTATTATATAAATTTAAATAAACATTTAATGACGTTATGTCAGATATATTTCTAAAAATAAAAATTTAATTATAAGAATAAAATGTAAAAAATGGTTTTTCTTCCTTCATAATAAAGAAAATATATTTATAGAATGTTTGCTTATAAAGTTCTGAGAAAAATCTGTAATATATAATTGTAAAGAAGAATATTATTTGAAATAATATTACAATTAAAAATTTTCACTTTAAATCACAGAAAATTTTTGTGGAATAATTTCTTTGAAATTTAAATAAACTCCAATATTTTATAGATATGTAAAATATAGAAAAATTAATATTCAATTATTATAGATTTTAAATTTAAATAAAAATTTAATAACATTATGTCAGATATATTTCTAAAAACAAAAATTTAATTATAAGAATAAAATGTAAAAAATGGTTTTTCTTCCTTCATAATAAAGAAATTATATTTATAGAATTTTTGCTTATGAAGTTCTCAGAAACATCTGTAAAATATATTTGTAAAGAAGAAAATTATTTGAAATAATATTAGAATTAAATATTTTCGCTTTAAATCACAGAGAAAATTTCTTTGAAATTTAGATAAACTCCAATATTTTAATGATATATAAATATAGACAAAAAAAATATTCAATTACCACAGATTTTAAATTTGAATAAAAATTTAATAACGTAATATATTTCTAAAAAAAATTTGAAATTGAAATAAAATGTAAAAAATGGTATTTTTTTTTTAATTTGAATTATTTTTTAATTTTGAGTATTTAGAAATATATATTGACAAAATAGTCTAAAATCTCTAATTCATCCAAAAAAGTTTAAAGACAAAGCTAAACAATAAACTTAATACAAAGAAAATGTAAAAATAATGGAAAAGAAGAATTATTATTTTTAATATTCTCCGGAACTTCTATAAAATTTTATAAAATATAGAGAAATTAATATTTATTTACTGTATATTCCAGGTTTTAAATATAATTTTTATACAAAGAAAAATATAAAAGCATTTTTAAAAATATAAAATGATATTTGTGTGAATATTATTTTTTAATCATTGGAAAAAATTTGTAACATAAAAAAATAACAAAATATAAATAAAATAATATGTATGTAATTTATTTTCAACAAAATTTCGTTTCTGGTTTTGCCGGAAGTGACATCAACTTTGTTATTTTCCATTTTTGAATTTTTCAATTCTACATATTGCAAAAAATGACAATGTCTTATATGTAAAACTAATATTTTTTTTTTCAAAATTTTTTAGAGATTAGATTAAAATGTCTGTAAAGCCATCAATTTTGATTCTGGATAGTTTATATTTTGCATACACGTTAACTAAGGACTATTCTATAAGAAGTTATTATTATTATTATTACTCCCAAATTTTATACAGATTGTTTTTATTATTTTTTGTGGAATACCGGTATCTTAAAAAATCTGTAGATTGGTATAAGCATTACCTTTACATAAAATGAATATTAATAGAGGCTTTTTACCAAAAATGTCCGGTGAAACCGGAAATGAAATTTTGTCCAAAATAAATTAAAAAAGTAGTTCAAGTCAAGTTATAATTGCTATAAAAATGTCAAATCAATGCCCTTTTCGGTTCTCCATAAACCTGTAATAAATAAGTTATAGTTATAGTTATTATATAGAAAAATCACCAATTTAAGTAAAATATTTGGTAATAAAAAATATATATAAAATCGTACCTTCTTAAAAAAGAAAAAGGGTTTTTTATAGAATTGTAAATTCTAAGAAATATTTATTTGAGATCGTAAAATGCAGGACAGGAAAAATCGAGGAGTGGCTAAAATTTTCGGTTTCCGCATGCATAAAACCCATCAAAATCGGAATAAACATGTGAGAACAGTCATTAAGGTAACACCTAGACGCCTACAAAATGTGCGGCGGAATATTATAAAACGATCACGTAAGGTTGGTAATTTAAAGTTCAGCAGAAAGACCCACTTAAGTAGGATCGTCCCGGTAATTAATTATACACATTACACACACCATCCATTTGTTTCACTAGCCGGGATGATAAATGATATGTGACGTACGTTACACGTTACCTTCGCCCGTTTTCACCGAGGAACCCATTGTTCTATCGTGGTAATTGAGTTCCCGAAAAACGTGGCTCAAAGAAACGGTTTTCGTTCGCGAACCGACAATAGTTTTATTAATATTGCCACAATTATTAGCCCGGTCTTATTTCACTTTGACAGTTGATTAATCGTCCGCGACGAAACGCAGACAGTGTCTCCCCGTGGAAATTTATACGAACCGCCATGAATATTTATGAAAACCGAAATGCATGGGAATACAAGTACCAAATATATTATATTCCTTTTATATCTATAATAAACACGCACCGCAAAACTGACTGAAACTTTTCAGGGCTCGGGGCCCGTAAACCGCACATCGGAGTGCCCCCTCTGCCACATCTATCGCGTCCGCAACTATTTTATTGTCCGATTTAAGAACGTGCATGTGAACTATGCCGAAACCGTACCCGCACAAACGAAAATGCTTTTAACGCTTTCGCCAGGGAAAAACGTTAAAATTCCAAGTATTCGTTCGTCTGTATGTCCTGGTCAATTTTTCATGTCGGCCCGTTTCTGCCGAATGGTTGCGGAAACCTGAAGATGGAATCGGACGGTGTGAAGTTTACGACCAGCACCGCTGTACGGATTGCAATTAAGGCGTTTTTGTACGTACACATACGTGTGAAAACGGCATCGCGATAATAATTCAGCGTCCGGCTAATTAATGAAGCCGTACATAAATGATATCACCCTCTAGGTGTGTGTGTTGTGCTTTACGACCGATATTAAAATCTCCGACTTGTACTCGGGGCAGTATTGCCAACCGCGGTGCTTCGTATGTTACTATTTATTGGCATTTCAGGAGGTTTTAATGAGAAATACTTGTCGGACGTGAATTGCCTTTTTGTGTTGTTGATGGGTAACGCTGGTGGGTCTTCAACTCATGCAGAAACATCGTGTTTACATTTATTTTTGCCGGGGCACTTTATTTACTGGGTAACTTAATTTTCTGTGCGGCAGGAATTTTTAATTACCCCCAGCTGAAATCCGTGCCGTTTTTGCATCTTGAGGTCGCCGATATTTCTGCGGGTTTTTCAATAAATTTATTGCTCTCGCGTGGATCCCTATGCAGTCGAAATTTGTACGGTCCCGGCCGGCGAGAAGTGAATTTCAAGTGGGCCGCGTACGAATCCGGACGAAGGCCCAAAGAAGTGCCATTAAGTCATTAAGAAGTTACTGTGTGCCATGGTTGGCCATCACAAAAAAATATATATTTATAACTAAACGTTATGGGCCGATGAATCCTAAAAGTTTAATCTAATAAACTTTGATATCATTCGGATTAAATTACGACCGGGCCGAAGTTTTCCAGAAACATAATTGGGGAACAAAGATGGGGCCGTTGTTCAACAAACTAATTATACTTTGGCGCGTTTTGTTTCTGTCCGCGGCCCCTTTTTTTCCAATCCTCCCCATTTTTGGCCCGCCACGGACGGTGATTAATAATTGTTTTTTTTTTCTAAGGGGGGGGGGGGGTTGTTTTTTAATTATGCCCCCGATAATTGAATCGTGATTGAACGTCAAACATTAACCTCGTGCAGAAATTTGTTTGTTTCAACACATGCGTAAAAACAAAACAAAATGCACGGTTGGAACTGATGTTAATTGTGTTGGGTTTATCTGCAAGGAAATCAGCAAGAAGACACTGTGATATATCCGTAATTAAACTATTGCATTAAGAAAAAAATCCCAAGGATATGAATATGAATGGCGGAGCCGGTGGATTCGATTTGTTGCAGGCAATTTACGAGTCTGCCTGCAGGAAGTGAGTCAATGCATCTCGAATCGACGCTCTTTATAATATTGATTAATTACGTCGTTAACTCGAGCCTTTGTTAGCTCATTTTTTTTTTCTTGCTTGGCGTGTATGTGCTCTTTAAAACAGAAAACACTGGTATTAAAGCGGGAGTCTAGTTTTTATCACATTTGTTTTTCTAGTCATCGACATTCCTGACGTAACTAGCGGAAGAATTGGAAGTCGTAGAGTGAAAGAAGAAAGTGTGGGTCCACGTGTCACAGCGCTAAATATAGAAAGAAACCGTGTAAAGTGTCAAGAGTCGGTCCGATTGCATATGAAGCGATTTATGTAAGGAACGATAGCCGCATGCAAATCACACCCACGCCTCACGAAAAGAATCGATACATTATTATTATGTGGCTTTATCTATATTATTATTTGTACGGGTACATATGTTAAGACGGTGGTACCACTCCTAGCCTCGTGGAGATGATATTAATTCAGCCTACGATCTTAAGACACGTCGTCGAGGCTCTATTGTTCTATTTCGACGCAACGTCAATCCGGTGCACTTATGTCCGGCGATTTTTGCTAGCCCGTAGCGTTTTACGTGTGCAACAACGTTTAATAAAATTGGTTCTGATTGTGCGCTCGTTTGCAGGGGCGTACTCGTGATACCACTTGGATTATCGGATGGAACAACAAAAACAGTTCCCAGCATTTAGATCGATCGTATTTATGGTGCTCCAACTCACTTAATCCCATTTAACATTAAAATGTCGTTGTTTCATGAAACAATTATTGCTCAAATCACAAGGCTCATTTGAGAGAAATTCAATTGAGTGAGGAGTGGTTTATTTTTTAAAAATTCAGTGACAGTTAGTGGACACAATATGGCAAAGCGTGTCATATTAAGTGATAACAGTTTCGGTCCTGTTATGCAGTGTGCAACATAAACAGCCGTGGCAAAACTGGCGCGATGGTTTCCGACGACCGGCAATAAACAAAGATCGGTGCCGATTGTTGGAGAAATTTGAATGAGACGGTTTCCGTTTTCCCATGTCCCGCCTGCGTTTTTTTCTCCTCGCAAACGTCTTGTAACGGCGCACAAAACGAAACCTAAACATTCTAGTTATAGGCGGTCCATTAAAGCCGAGCGTTTCATTTAAATTACTTAACAATTGTTTGTCTAACATGCAATTAATAGTAGATTTGCGGGGCCGGGACGTGCGAAGTGATAAACGTTTGGCGCTCGCCCGTGGACGTGGGAACACGCTTTTAATTGCCGTTTGTTGTTTTTCTTTATGTTTTTCCTCGAGAAATTAATGCCATCATGCGCATTCCACTGGCCGATCGTTTCTAATGCCCGATTAGTCGAATATTAAGATATCAAAGACCCTCCGAAAATGTTGGATAATTTAATCGTGTACCACCTATTAAAATTCTCATGAAACTGGCAACTAATTACCATCCACTACGTGTTTTGTCACTCAAAACGCGCGTTAATAAACACACCAGCACACCAACACACGAGGCAATTGCGGCGGCTCATGCAGCAGACAATGGAGACGGTAGCGGCTCATTAGCCTAATGTCGGGCCGCCGTAGATTGTTCATCTGGCCAATCTTTATGTCGCCGTGTAAACAGTCACACACACACACGTCCGACCTTATGTCCTTATGTGGGAAGCCAGAACAATATGTCATTTTCGGGGGCATTTAACCACGCCATCATTAAATCAGCTAATTTCGTTTTAATTGGGTCACACACTGATTACGAACTTCTTATTTTCCTTGAGTCGAGCCAAGAGGAGGCCTGTGGTTTATGTGTAGCACACATGATGGAGAGCAACCTCCCAGATGCAGCCCGGAGCGTCCACTGGATGGAGGCAAAGGTTAGGCGCAGTGCACACAAATTAATTACAACAATACGGGGCAATAATTAGTAACTATTACGACGGACAACGCACACCGACACAGGCCGGCGGCCACATGAAAGGCACACCGACTACCTAACGTGAAATTAATTTACCGCGGGGGCAATTAATCAAATGATTAATTTGTAAATCACAACAATCAATTAATTACGTATAGATTGGGAAAAAACTGGTTGTGCGGCGGTACTTGCCAATGGTGAAGTACCATTTCCATGGGAACACTTCCTTCTGGCTAGCCGGGTTGCTAAAAATAAACCGGCCGGTTGGAGCGTGGGCGGACAAGTTTAAGGTCAATGAGGAATTACGATTTGTTTTGAATTGTTAACTCACACGAAATTACTCATTCCTGCATCACAATCAATGCTAATTGATTTTATAAGAACCTGACGTCTTATTACCGTGCCACATCCTTCTTTCTCTTCGTTCGATTTGATTTTCTTCAGTTGACACCTTTACATTAACGTGAAAGACTCGACTGTTTTTTTAGTCTTCATTCCAGTTACCTTTCTCATTGCATCTTTTGAAAACGTTCTTCAATTTTTCCGTTCGATTTCATCAATTCCAACTAAGGAATATGTTTCTAGAGCACCGTTAATGAAAAGCACACTCGCATGTCTTTCCCATCGTTGGATTCATTCATGGGACCCGTCCATTGTACGAAGTGTCTCTCATAGATGAATTGACACCGCACCAAGAGAGTGCTACTGTATCCAGAAAATTAATTCCACAGCAACAAAATGATTTTGTTAACATTGTCAGTGTAATTGAACATGATGATGTAAACACCGTGACGGATCGGCGTTTTTATTTGAAAATGATACTACAAAACGTACTTTCCATTTTATTTGACGTGCCACTGTAACAAATCGCACTTATGTGGTCGAGATGTGGGAACCAAATTAACTGTTGATACATATGCTGCAGATGTTTCCTACACGTTAAGTTATTTTATGTTATTTGTGTGTGCCGGAGAGGTAAACTCGATCGTTACTGTTTAATTAATTGCGGCGGAATCAGCTGGAAGTTTAATATCACAGGAGATGCACATGTAAAAGTCACTATTTAATAAACGCTGATTTATGTCGTACGAAAAGTGAAAGGGAATTTATATGTCAGTGATCCGCAAACATCTGCATGAACTTGAAACTACACTTCGTATTTTTCAGTTAACACGATCAATATATGAAGATTTGCTGGTTGATAAATTAGATGGAAACAGTGTGAAGAGAATGAGATTTAAGAGGGCAAAATATTTAAAAACTTACTATTATTGTATTGTGTTCTTGGTTTATTAATTGTAACAACGCATACCCGGAATATTCTAATAAAAATGGGAACAATCGCCTTGTTCATCGAAATTCCATCACAACGAAATTCCACATATAACATACACATAATAATAACTGTGACCGGTGGAATGCCATTAATATAATGCCACCATTCGAAATATTACCCCTTTCACAAAAGGCAATGACAACTTCTAATTTTAACAAATGACAAAGCAAATACGGACGGCATTTCACGTCTACGGACTGGCCGAATCCTGGAGGTTAGCACTGTGTAATAAATCCACGATGTGACATTTTCATATGTTCGGTAAATTATTCGGTCGGTTTGCGCCAGCCCCAAATTACTCCAACGCCAATCAATATTTGTCTATAAAAATCCAAATGGAATTCGATATTTATACATGCGTTAATTAACACATCCGTGCACTTGATTAAATGACCAGGTACAATAGTTATAATCTTGTTATTATTGTAGTTTTTTATATAATTAATGAGCACACCGTAAACAGTTGAAGTTTGTAAGGTGTGAGGATTTTATTGGGTACTTATACAAACGCTATAATTATAAAGTTGTGTGTTATGCTCAAATATTTGAAGAAAATTGTAAGTTAATGTAAGATTTGATAATTAAAAAAATAACATATGCAGATTGCAATTAATTCAGTGTTTGAATAAATCAAACTAATTGAATTAAAAATGATCGGACGAACGGTTCCACATAAAGGCTGTTAAGGATTCGTGATCGTCGGTACGTTTCACTTCGGCTTAATTAAGAATTAAAAAATAATTAAATTAATTCATTACGAAAAAAAATTAATTATAATCTATTACATTCGTATGTAGTATGTTAGCATACAGATGTTGAATGCGGCATTATAATAATTGTTGGCCGGTGCTTTCGGAAGCCTTTATAACATATGACTTGGCGAAAATATGGTTATTGTGTTAACGATTTCTTTCTTGGTTTAATATATTCAACGGCAATTAAACCATTTACGCTCGTGTCCGTATGTGAGATCAGATAAAACACGAATTTTGTTCACCGAAAATTCTCACGCATGCCAAAATTACATGGAGTTAAGATTGATAAAGAGGAAACAAATAATAACATCGAAGCACTACGTATGCATTGTTTCATTCTTTCTTCGCTGCATTAATTATTACGGGTTCGTACGATTGTCTTAAATCCGCGTTTAACATATTTTAAGATTAGGATTGTAATACGGACCTGTTTATGTTAATCTAATCTAATTGATAGAAACGCGTTTCAAGGATAATAACGAACCCGAACACCACTTAATACGCACAAAACAACGTGGAATTATCACTCGCTCATCATACGTGTTAACAAATTAATATAATTAATGCGATATTTGCCGAGCGGTAATTATTTATCTTTATCGTTGGCTAGGATCAAATTGGAATGAAAATTTAATTGTGAAATTAGTCTTATCCGCGGCTTCATTTTGCTCCAGTAACCACCGAGTGCGAGTTGCTTTGTTGATGTTTTGTTTGTCGGGTGAAAACGATTGCCAACTGTACCATTACTTTTTAATGAAACAATTTCGATGAAATGCATTTTTTAATCATCTTTTGTCCGGAAACTTTTTGGAACAAACGGCAACGACGAATGGCCGTAAAATCCATCTTTTAAAAACACTAATTTACAATTTTGAGTAAATTCACACGAATTATCCTAAACACAAATTTCATAGGTTACAATTCCCACCAGATTCTAAAATTTTTACAATATTTTAAAGTTTGTTACTGTAAATGTGGAGTATTTTCTTTTAAATCGTAGATGAAATATGGACCATTGTGCGACTTCAAAACAAAATTCAGTTAGTTACCATTTCATCTCTTTTTTTTTCATAATTTTTCTAACTTTTAAACATTAAGTATCACAGAAAACGTACAAAAATCTTTCACAAATGTATGATATATTTATGGTTAAGCTTTGAATCATTTATGAAAAAGAATTTTTAAAACTGCTTTTCGTAAATATTATGCTAAAATTAAATTAAATAAAGAAATTTAAAATTATAGAGTACAATCTAATGTCAGTTAAGTTCACTGTTTGTACTGTACATGTCATCTAGCAAATCGTCTTCCCAATAATCCTAATACTTTATTTCCATGTTAATTAAATTCTAGTGACCTTATTCATCATTTTCAGCTCCTTAATTGGGTATGTATTTTAAAGACATTGTTACCTATGACGTAATAATTTTAAAATTAAAAGTCTCTAAAAAACAAAAACAATAGAGTCGTGCAGATCGTACATCCTTTTCATTTAATTTCTGCACACATCATCATATTTCTACATCAACTTACGAATTTGAGGATCTTAAAATAAACGTTCTTTAAATATTATAAGATGCCAGTTTAGGGAAAACGGTGATCACATCTAAAATCTTGAGTTTTTTATTAAACTGAGACTTAACATAACTACCTTCTTCGATAAGAACTGAATTCATGAACATCGAACTCTTTTGTTACTGTCTAAATTGAACGTATAGAAATAGTTTGATCTTGTTCATTGAGAGAGTAATCTCAATAAGAGATGAAGAAATGTAAAAAAATAAGGGGAAATTTACATATACAGGGGTTTCAAAACTTCGACATTTTCACTGTGACATAAAAATTGTAATAAATCCTAACGGGAAATTAGATAAAAAGTAATAATTTTTTAATAGTTCAATTCAATCTGTCTACAAAAGCTAATCAAAATTGTTTCCAATTGGTTTGGCGCACTAATTTAAATGTTCCTCCTTCCTGCTGGTCCCGAAGACGCAAATTATCGCATACCGTTCTGATCTAGTCAGATACTTCTTGAATATTTTGAACGTCGGTACGATATACCTCATTTTTTAAAGTTTCGACGTGGAGGCCAAGACACACGTTCATCCTGTCCATTTCAACTAATCTCGTCGTATTTCATTAAAAAAATATGTCTGATCAATTTTCTGGTGAATTATTTGTTTTATTACAATCAAACAGATAATCAAAATTTTCAATATTTAAACTAAGTAATTAATATTAATTTTTACCTCGCTTGATGTCGGAATATGGACTTTTAATTTGATTTAATTTCAGTGAAACACTTAATAAGAAAAATGTACGAAAACCACTATAAGTCAATGTTTCAATAAAACATTCAGTACAAGGTACTAGGATACATGTCTATGGACTCAAAATGTACGTAAAAGGCTATCTACGCATTCAATTAAATACTTGACCTTTTTTCTGTCACTCTTATTGATTAAAAAATAGAAAATATGGAAAAGAAAATGAAAAAAAAAATTACATAGTTAAAATCATACAGTGTTCGTCTATGTTTTCTTTACAATGAAAAGAATCAGACTAGGATACCATAAAAATCAATTAAAAAATGTTTTGACTTTGATCTTTTTTCTGTAACTCTGTATTGATTGAAAACTAGAAAATATGGAAAAGAAGATGAAAAAAACTACCATAGTTATAGAGTCATGAAGTATTTGTCTATCTTTTCTATACAATTAAAAAGAATCAGACTAAATACCATAAAAAACCGTTTGTACCCACCAATATTCTAATTTTCAAAAATGTAACATTTTTGTGAAATATAAAAAGCGGCGATAAAATTTGACACTTTCAAACTCCACATATAATTTTTCTACAGAATTTCATCTTCACACATTTTTTCGTATAAATTGGTGTAATTAGCATAACAGAATCGATTTTTGTAAATACGATAATTGTACTTTTAAATATGGTGTCAAATAAACCACAACTGTTCATCAAACTATCGCGTTTAAACTAGTTTATTGCACAATACTATTTAATTGTGAGTTGAACAACATCCTGTTTAATTCACACGTTGCCGTTCCATCATTTATCAATTAAATTGAAAAAGTCGTTCTATTTAAATTAAGCACTCAATTAAGCGATTAAATTTATTTTAAATCCATCGAAAATGAGATCTAACAAGATAATGAGCACCAGTCAATGATCTCTCTATCCATAAGTATTGCTTAAGTACATAACATGTACATTTTGAAGTGTCGCGTTGAAAAATTGCCAATTTCTCCCCGAGTTTATTTTTTCGTCTCGCAGCAGAAAATTGGGGACATTCTTGTGTGAGCACAAAAAGGTTCGGATGCTGCGGGATCCCATCAACAGGTTGTCGCGGAGGCGTGACTACGCCACAGAACGACGCTTTTGTGTCATTCAATCGTCAAATTAATCCGGTCGGTTCAACTTAACTCACCTGTGCGACCAGCGCAGGAATTTTTGCACCATTCCGAATAATTTAACTGTCCGTAATTAACACATGTTTTGGAAAAGATTAGCTGTACTCGATTGTGATTGAGTCGGACGATCGCAAATGTACTGGAACGGCGGAAAACTGGACCACCCCACACCGGCCAAATTAAATTCGGTATAATTGAGGCGTAAAATTCACGTCACAATCGATTCGAGATTTTATAGATTTTTAAGTGGCCGTATCGACAACATTCGGACAGGATGCATTCAAAAATTGTACCGTCAAAGTTTATCGAAAATTAAATAATTACGGCCGGATATAATTAAATTAAAGAAAAAAAAAATTGATATTGGTTTATTTATAGCCAAAAACGTTAAGAATCTGTTGTTTGTTGTACACGCAGGACTCAGCAGGATGCGAACGGAATAACAATCAGGCGGAAAGTGAAACTGGCGATTTTTCAAGTTATTATAAAGCACGCCAGTTTTTTTTTTATTGCGAGGAATGAAACATTTCGTTCCTGCAACCAATGAATATAAACTAAAACTGCTTAAACACAAGCGAGGAAACGGGCGAAACAGCTTGCGCCACAGTAACATAACTTGCAGATATTAGTGGAGCTGCAGCGGTCAGAGTGAAGTGCAACCGCGGTTTCCGGCACTTGCGTTTGACATCAGTTAATAAATGCCCACATGTGGTCAGATATCTGTTCGAGATTGCGCAGCATCCCGGCTGGATGTAAATTTTCGAATGGGAACTGGTCCTGAGTTATGGCAGATGCCGGTTTACACTTATCTTGCACATCTCGTTGTTGTTATGTCTGTGTGTATTTGTGTGTATGTGTGTGTATGTGTGCACGAGGTTGGCGTCGTCTTATCACATATTTTATTTTAAGTACAGGCTGTGTCTTCTTGTCGACCGCCGACGTGTTTGTTCAGATCGGATCGGCGGCGTCAGGAAATTACATCGTGAAGGAGACGACCACATATCGAGAATCGCTATTAGAGTCATCTTTTTCGATTTGGCGCGAGATTTATTAGTTTCTAGACAATAGACTTTTTTCATAGAAATTAAGCATTCAAATTTTTCTTGTTTGGAAATGAGTCTTCTAACATTGATCACTTTGAAGGACTTCATTCATTATATATTGGATTTTCAATCCTTCTTATTTGGAGACAAAATATTTCGTATAAGGTACCAGGATACATGTCTATGGACTCAAATGTACATAAAATTAAATACTTGACCTTTTTTCTCTGACTCTTAATGTTTAAAAACTAGAAAATATGGAAAAGAAAACGAAAAAAAAATACTTGATTACACTCATACAGTGTTCGTCTATCTTTTCTCTACAATGAAAAAAAATCAAACTGAAATACAATAAAAACCATTTGTACCCACCAATATTTCAATTTGTTGACTAGGCAAACCATAAAGGATCTTAATTACAAATTAACCTTTAACACTTTCTAAAATTTTATCAAATAACTTGGACATTCAATTTATTTAAAGACAAACTGTCGGTCAGTCTTTTAACAGTGGTCACTCTGGAAATCTAAAACGGTTACAACATTGCATTTTCCACTCTTCTTATATCCAGACAAATTATTCATCATGATTTTTATTATTAATAAATCTTTTATTAATATACCGTTTATAAGATTTTATATTTTAAAATTATATTGATTTATCTTATTTAGAGACACAATATTGACGAACTTAATTAGCAATTAGTCTTTTAACATTAATCACTTTGGAAGACTACGTTGGTTATAATATTGCACTTTCCATTCTTCTTATTTTTAGACAAGTATTCATAATTTTTTTATTAATTCCAATTAATTAAACTTTTTACGTTATACATTTTCAAAGATTATTTAATTTAAAATATTGCACTTTTCTTATTTGAAGACAAGTGACTTCATTGACTAAATCAACTATCTTAATTAGTAAACACACTTTTAACACTGATCACTCTGGAAGACTGCATCTATCATAAGAAGTTTTAATTATTCTCAAAACAGTTTATTTTATACTTCGGAAGATTTCATTTTTTAAATAATGGGACTTTTACTTCTTCTTATTTTGAGATGAACTCCCAACGATCTCGATTGGTAATCAATTCATCATTCTTTGCTATACTGAACTTTTAATTCTTATTATTTAGGGATATAGTATCAACGATTTTAATAAATAATCAGACTTTTAAAATTACAATATTGGATTATCAATTTTTGGAAACAAGCTATTAACAATCTTAATTAGTAAATTAGTAAATAGTTCTTTTATATTTTAATAATCAGTCTTTTAACATTGATCACATTGAAACAATATATTAGTCTCAGTATTTAACCCACAAGCCATATTATTTAGAAGCAAAATTAAACAACCTTAATCACTCAGTCTTTTAAGATCAATCACTTTGGAAGACTACATTGGTTAAAAGATCCACTTTCTAATTTTTTAGGGAAATTATTATTTTTATTATCCTTTTTAAAAGATTCTATAAAATAAAATTTTTGACTGTTCTTATATTTAAAGAGAAACAACAAATAATAAGTCTTTTAACTGTGGACATCGGTTGTAATGTAAGACTTTCAACTAAGTATTCGTATTTGAGGACAAATAATTTCAATTAGTAAATTGTTTTGTACTTTGGAAGATTTCACCATTTTAAATATTGGATTTTAAGTTCCTCTTATTTTCAGACAAACATTCAACAATGACGATTCAATGATTACTTTGAAAGACTACATCCATTACAATGTTGAACATTCAACTCTTAATACTTGAAAACAAACTCTCAACGATTTTAATTAGTAATCAGTAATTTAACGTTGATCTATTTGGAAAAATAGCTCAGTTATAATATTGAACTTTTCACTCTTCTCATTTGGTGACAAATTATAAATGATCTTAGTTATTAATTAGTTTTTAACAATGACAACAATTACATCCGTTATAATATTTTTATTTATTTAGAGACAAACTATTAATAATCTTATTTAGTAAACAGTTCTTTTTATTTTCTACTTTGGAATAATTTTAAATATTGGACTGTCAGCTCCTCTTATTTCGAAATAAATTGTCAACAACATCGATTAGTAATTAGAGTTTTATCACTGATCACATTGGAGGACTAGGTTTCGAAATTGCATTTTCCTTTCTTATTATTTGGATGCACAATATTTACGTTAATTAGTATCAGTTTCATAATTGATAACTTTGGAAGACAATATAGCTTATAATGTTCGTCTCTCAATTGTTCTTATTTGAAGAGAAACTATTAACAGCCTTATATAATAAAATAGTTTTTTATATGTTTTTCTATAAAACATTTCATTACTATAAATAGTGGATTTTTATTGCGACAAACTATTAACGATATCCATTAGTGACCAGTTCATCATTGAACGTTACAATATTGAACTTTCAACTACTATGGTATTATATGGAGATAAAATATCAACGATCTTAATTAGTAGTAGTTTTTTTAAATTAAATACATTGGAGTCTTAATCAATTACAATATTGGACATCATTTTTTCTTATTTGAAATCGAACTATTAGCATTCTTAATTAGCAAATTAGTAAACAAGTTTTTTTTTATACAACTTCTATTATTTAAGAGACAAAATATCAACGATCCTAATTACTAATTAGTTTTTTAACATCGAATACACTGGAAGCCTTCATTATTTACAATATGAAATATCAACTCTTCCTATTTAAAGATGAACTATCAACGTCTTTTAATACTGATAACTCTGAAACACAATCAATTTTAATATCGGACTTTATTAGAAATCAATATCTTTGTAGTGATCACTTCATCAATTACAAGAACTAAGAACGGAAAATAAATAGGAAAGAGTATTTCAATCCGTACAGAATCACAGTGATCACACGTCGGACCATAACACCTGTAAGAGCCGGTTTATCTCTCGTCAACCGGTGCTTAAATCGAGATCCTCTCTCGCCTCGCTTCTGACCGTGAAAAATAATTCATTTAAATAAATGACCAGGCCTCGATCGTTATCTTGTCCCTTTTATGTACACATGTTGGTGCTCGCGACGCGAATTAATAACGCATTTAAATTAAGCCGTTTATAATTGTGCGGACCGGCCCGTGGATATGTTCATTAGTTTAATTGATTGTTGGATGTTGGTAAAGGGAACACCGGATTCCAGGTGTTCGGATCGCCGAGGATGCGTGCGTAATTCCTTTTATTTTGTGAGGACGTTATTTATCTTCTTAGGCTTGGATTTTGTCATCAACATCGTTTCAAAATCTGTATGTAAACTGTTCTATTTAATGGTGTACCGTTGACCAGTCGCTATCATTGAGGTCAATTGACCGGCCAAATGTCCAGTCAAATATCCGTCAATTGACCGAGGACATGTAGTACTGATTTAAAAACGTATATAAGAAGTAGTTTAATCATTAAATTTTATTTCAAAGTACATAAATATTAATATTCTACCATCATTCCTCCATTTCATCTTTAATAAAAACACAGACAATCTCAAACGCCCTTCGTAAAATACAAATCACAGGCTATAAAAGAGATACAAATAAAAAAAATTGAGAAGATAGTAAATGTGTGCCCTAGTTCATGAATAGCAGAATCATATAATAAATGGTGAATTTATTATCTGAACTATTTGTCCCTACAATTTCTATAGTCAACTGACGGTCAAAATAAATAAATAAATTGAAAGATATTTAATGATGATGTATAGAAAGGACACGTAATTTTTTTAAAGTCTATGATTTGAGCAGTTTTAGATTTAACTAGATCGGAAACAAGTAGATCTACATCCTCATCTCGGCCATTTACATGATTAAAATCGCTACAATTTCGAGATTATTTATAGTGGATTAATAAGTGTAACAGCGTTGTAAATTGGTTACGGCGTACACATGAATGTAACATATTATTATAAAATTCTAATTCCGTGAGCGGTGACTTGCACATCTCGAACTTCCGCCGACCAAATTCAATTGATGATTTAACTGTACAGCATCTCCACATCCCGATACATAAAGTATTCCACCGTTCCACAGAAAAACAAGATTAGTTCCCATTGAAATGAATTACACAATGGCGTGGCAGTTTTATGTAATTTAAATGGAATCGTGAATTTTGTCCTGGCGTGTATTTTTCGTGTGGAGTTCGTATCCTCTTAGCGGCGGATAATTGCCGGGGCTTACGGCTCTTTTATACCGGGGATTAATAAACTAACCGTCGACATCATTCCATCGTTTCACGTCTGCATCAGATCAACGTTGTTCGACGAGTTATTTGATTATGATCTCTTTATGGCGCGAAATCTTAATCTCCCTGCAAAATTTTACCAACTAAGCAAAATAAATAAATAGCGCGCACATTGTAACGTGATTACGACGAATCTGCAAACAAACGGGATTTGCGCAAATTAATATTAGTAGATGGATTTAATGGATATCATTTAGTTTTATAATGTGGGAATTGAAATCATCACAACCACCGCCACCACGTAAATTAATAATCGCAATCTGATCTAGGAACAACATCCCTATTCACATGCAAATTGAGTTATTAAAAAATCTACATAAAGAACAACTAAATTTAATTAATTCCTCGTTGTAAAACTGTAAAAATGTAAAAACAAATAATCATAGTGAATTAGTCACGTTAAATTACATATATAGAAACTGTATAAAATTATCATCATTATCTTACCCACCATCGATCCGAGTTCATTTTTCTAATTGCAGATGCGTGGTTTTTGTATCAGTTGCTTATTTAGATGTTAATAAATGTATTAACGTTTACCCGGTGGTCTTCCAGCCTCCGGTGTTGCCGGACACCGTGGAAATTAACGCAATCAACACCGTATTATTGTCGATGCTGCACAACTGGAATTGATGGAGCTAATACCGGTGAATCAACTGTTAATCAAAATTTAATAGAAACGAAAAAAGTCACTCAAAATTAATGTGCCTTCTTCATACGTCAGATGATTACTAAATTACCGACGATTAACACACATGATTATTTTCAAAAAACCAAAAAAAACAAAAAAAAAAAAACAAATTAAAGACAGTGAAGTGGGTAATAAACGCGAGAGAAGTGCGAGTTAATTTCCAGGCTTGTGTTAATAATAATCCGGCGCGAAATGGAGGCCTGTCCGTCTAAATTATCACTTTTTAATAACCGGTGGTCCGGTGCATTAATGTCTTGCAAAACATCCGACGTGGTGTTTATTATGATTTATGACGGTTTGTTCGGTTTCATTTTCTCGTTTTCTAACAGAAGGACTGTTCAACGTAGGTGCGCTGTGTTTCTGGTTCAATGGGATACGGATCGGGAATGACAGGAGGACGGTTGTTGTGTGGTGACTCCAACAGTTGACCAAGAAAGAAAACTTTACTTTGTTGTTTGTAAACAACATATCGAAATTAAGTCAAAGAGCCAAATAATTTGTTGTCGTTTTATTTTGCATAAATCAGAGATTAAATCATCACAATAGACATTTTGTTTAATTACTTACTAATCAATGGTGCTAGTTGCCCATCAACAGCATCATCAGCTTCTCCAAAAAGAAACGAAAACAAAACCTTCACAGTTCCAACAACCTTTAAAGAGTTCAAGTCAAAGAAGCGTCAAACACCTCAAAACAACAGAAAACCAAGAGGGCCAAATTAATTGCGCGTCTATGGTGTGGAGAATGTATCCGCGCGCAAAATATACTTAAGACCGGCGCGTGTGCGAATGTCGACTGCGCCGCGGTGGGTTTGCTGCCGTTGCGAGGTGGCTTGGTCCATGAGACCGCCTCCGAACGTTCACCGGACCAGGGGATTGGCCCGCGGACGGTTTCGGTACCGTGTGTGTGGTGCCGCGGTACCGGTGCCCCGGGTACGGCCGACACCGCGATTGATAACGCCGTTGACAGTTTTACGAGATTGTCAACGCGGTGGGCGGAGCACGAAACCTTTTCAACTCCTTTAGAAAATGGTGAACTGTTTTTTTCTTCTAAATACACTTTTTGTCATGTGGTTGCTGTTTAAGCAGTACCAAAAATTGGAAACTGATTAAACGACTGGGATTGTTTTGAAGTCAATTTATACCTGAGTCGTAACTAAATGTTTTGCATTTATTGCAATAGTAGTACAGTACAGTAATTACACATTTGACATTTAAAACCAATTACTACACCAAACCATTGATTCGAACACATCCATATTCATGTAAGACTTTCATATTCTTCAAATACATTATGACTGTAATTAAATTATTGTCATTCAACCAACAAGGTTTAAAATAGTGATATATTGCACCGGTATCGAGATCATCCACCTGATTATGATCTAATAAGTCGTTAACCCGCCTCTCCTCTTTTGCAATGTGTTGTGATTTTTTACTGACGGTTTATGCTAATTAGCTCGCAGTACCTGAGATCTTGTTTTGACTTTCACTAATGGGCGGCCAATAAATTTATGGCGGGTGAAAAATTGCCGGTTACTGTTATGAGAAATGATGACGAATATATCAACAATGCTATCTGTATTTTCTTTCACTTCAATATTTTGAAATTGCTTTATAATCATTATTATTTCTTTTACAAAAACCAATTAAGTTTTACTAGAAAGAATGTTGATTTTTTTGCCTATTTCAAATAATATTTTTGTTAACTTCTTCTTTCTCTTCGTTGTTAATTTTCCCATATGCAGAGAAAATATTACTTTAAGTGATTCGTACTATTATCACATTCCTCTTCGATGTAAATTTCAACTAAACAAAATTTTTTGTGATAAATTAAATATTTAAATGATGATCGTGGCCAAATGAGTTGATTGATTGATTCAGATTCAGATTTGGATTTAAAATTCAATTAAAAACGTGTCAATGATATACAACTTAATATAAAGAATTTTTTAAGTTAAACATTTCAAATATGTGTATACCACATTAACTTAAACCATCTCAAGGGTGTTTGTAACAAAATAAAATTTTACAATTTCATGAATCATTAAAATATTGTTTTTTTTTCTGATGGTTTCTTATAACGATAAAAGTTGAATCAATTTGAGTTTTCAAATTTGGTTTCGTGACCACTCCATATAATATTTTGTTAACTTGTAGTTGTGATTTGGAAGATTATTCTATATTAACATTTTTTTTTTCTCTTTGTGTATCGGATGAAACCAATTCAATCTTATGCTTGTTTTTAATCAATTAAAATATTAAATTTAAAAACACCATTTAAATAATTTTCCTTTCTTCCCTATGAATTATTGTAATGAGTAAAATAATATTCAGTTTTTAACGTAAATGAATCATTCCATAAACAATAAATAATATTTTTTGTTTACTTCTGGTTATGATTTAGAAGAATTTTTCTAACATTCTTCTTTCTCTTTGTATAATGCATATCATTCTTTCAACTGAATCCCAAGAACATTTTTGTTAAAATGAGATATTAAATTGAGAATAATCATTTAAATATTACTCTTCTTCTTTTTTTCTAAGGATTCTTGTAATAAAAACTGAATCAGTTTTGAATTTATTGTATCTTCCCATTAACGTTCTACAAGTGTGATAAAGTTAATGTAAACTTATTTTAGTTTCTTGGAGATACCAAAGAACATTTTTGTTATATTGTGGCTATTATTTAGAAAGTTTTTCTAACATCCTTTTTCCTCTCGTATACTGACTGTAAAAATACGCAACACTCAGAACACATTCAGATACTCTCACAAAATTTGGCATACAAAAAGGTACCTATTATAAAAAGTGATTAAAATTTGAAGTCAATCAGAAAACGTGTCGTCGGTTTTTTGTTCTTTTTTCTTCATATCTTTAAGGAATTTCAACCAAGCGTGTACTTAGTTTTTGTCACAATTTCTTTTATTTAGTAATTTTAAGATGTAATTTTAGCCAATTAAGCGAGTTTGATAGTGGGCCCGGATGAAGCAGAAATTTCATTTCGAGAAATAGTCCGACGTTTGAACAGAAATGTGAGTATTGTAATGCAATGATGGCAGTGAGGCAGAGTGATGAGGTACAGCAAGAGGTTCCGGAAGACCCAGAGATGCCACATAGCCACAAAACCGTTGTGTTAAATTATTGATCTTAAGGGACGGGATGAATTCAACATGAATGATTGCTGATGAAGTTTTTGCCGGTGATGTCAATTGGTATTTATAATCTGTTTACCTCTGAATAAGGTCTCTTAGCCTACAAATTTATCGTCCTTTTCTTGACTTGCTCCTACTAGCAAGCCGTAGACGCCAACTAGTGTATGGAACGTCAATAGTGGGATGAGGAATGGATTCACATTGTGTTTAGTGACGAATCACACTTTTGATTGGGCATGCACGATAGTCATGTGTTAGTAAGACGGCGACGTGGAGAAAGACGTGATTCTTGCTTTGCTGTCGAGAGTTATATTCATTACACTATGGGTTTAATAATATGGGGTGCTATTGCTTATGGTAGCAGATAATCTTCAGTTTTCATTTGTGGCTATATGACATCCCAGCGATATGTGGATGATGTTTGGAGCTGTATTTACATCTATACATTAGAAAAAATCTCGAACTGATTTTTCAACTAGATAATGCCCGTCCACATATTGCCAGGAATACATTAAATTTCCTAAAAGCCTCCCATGTGAATTTACCTCCTTGGCTACCCAGATTTTCAGACCTTTCCCTAATCGAACATGTGTGGTATATGATGGAGCGACGCTTATGCAATTTACAGCGCCTTCCACGAACTCTTAATGAAATAAGATGTCAGATTCAGTTTGTGTGGTGTGAGATACCACAAGAAAATGTCAACAATCTTATTCGGTCGATGCCACAACGTGTTAATAAGTGTCTTAATAAAAGAAGGGGTTTGACACATTATTAGCTTCTGACAATTTATACTTTAATTTTTGTTTAATTTTTTTAATCGATTATTATTCTGTAATAGGTTATATCTAGGTGTAACATTAGAGAATATTTATTTAAATATTATGCTTCTTCTTTTTTTCTCAGGACTCATCTAATGATGAAAATTGAATCAGTTTTGAACTTATAGTAAGTAATCTTCCAATTAACGTTTTACAAATGTGATAAAGATAATTTAAACTTATTTTAGTTTCTTCAAAACTCCAGACGATATTTATATTAACTTGTTCCTATTCTTTAGAACGTTTTTTCTAACATCCTCCTTTCTCTTCTATATTGAAAGTAATTATTCCAATTTAATTCCAAGGACATTTTTGTTAAATTATGATAGTAAATTGAGAAGAATCATTTAAGTATTATGCTTCTTCTTTTTTTCTCTGGATTCATGTAATGATGAAAAGTGAATCAGTTTTGAACTTACAGTAATCTTCCCATTAACGTTCTACAAATGTGATAAAGATAATGTAAACTTATTTTAGTTTCTTCGATTCTCCAGATGATATTTTTGTTAATTTGTGACTATTACTTAGAAGATTTTTTCTAACACCCTTCTTTCTCTTCTATATTGAAAATTATTCTTCCAACGAAATTCCAGGAACATTTTTGTTAAATTGTGATAGTAAATTGAGAAGAATCATTTAAGTATTATGCTTCTTCTTTTTTTTTTCTGGATTCATGTAATGATGAAAAGTGAATCAGTTTTGAACTTACAGTAATCTTCCCATTAACGTTCTAGAAATGTGATAAAGATAATGTAAACTTATTTTAGTTTCTTCGATTCTCCAGATGATATTTTTGTTAATTTGTGACTATTACTTAGAAGATTTTTTCTAACACCCTTCTTTCTCTTCTATATTGAAAATTATCCTTCCAACGAAATTCCAGGAACATTTTTGTTAAATTGTGATAGTAAATTGAGAAGAATCATTTAAGTATTATGCTTCTTCTTTTTTTTCTCAGGATTCATGTAATGATGAAAAGTGAATCAGTTTTGAACTTGCAGTAATCTTCCCATTAACGTTCTACGAATGTGATAATGTAAACTTATTTTAAATTCTTCGAAACTACAAACGATATTTTTGTTAACTTATGACTATTACTTAGAAGGTTTTTTTTTTAAATCCCTTTCCTTTCTATATTGAAAGTAATTCTTCCAACTGAATTCCAAGAACATTTTTGTTAAATTATGATATTAAATTGAGAAGAATCATTTAAAAATTATGTTTCTTCTTTTTTTTTCATGTAATGATGAAATTTGAATCAGTTTTGAACTTACAGTAATCTTTCCATTAACGTTATACAAATGTGATAATATATACTTATTTTAGTTTCTTGGAGACTCCAAATCAAAATTTGTAGCTATTATTTGAAAGATTTTTTCCTTATATAATTCATTTTCCTTGAATACTTCTAATATTATTCTTCACCTTAGTATATTAGATGTAATTCTTCCAGTTTAATATGTAGAATATTTTCGATAAATTGGATATAGAATTTAGGAGAATTATTCCTCTTATTTTCCTTGCGGATTCTTGTAATGAAGAAGATTGAATCAACATTGAAAGTTGTGGACTTAACCTGCACGTAGTAAACGTTTTACAAATGTGGTAAAGATAATCTGTAGATATTTCAGGTGAAAAGCACGTTATTAAAACAATTGCGGCGATTATCTCGAATGCAATATCGGCATGTAAAAAGAATGTTGCACCGTTCCGTGCATGGAATCGTTTCGGCAGCGATAAGAACGAACGCGGCGTGTCTGGCCAACCTCAAACATTTTGGCAGTGTCGTCGCGACGTCCGAAAACGCCGCCCGAAAAAAAAAGACCGCCCCGTTTGCGGAAAGGAGCGGCCGCTCGGTATTTGGACGGCGGCACTCGCGTGAATACAATTAATAAACATGCAGCCGCGGCCGGATTTACTGCTCGATACGCGGGGCCTTTCTTGTTCTGATTTATTAGACTGCACCGGTTTCGTTTCTGCGCCCGGGCAAAAACGAAAAACTCGAGGGCGACCGCCGAGCTTCAATCAATGCTGGAAACACAGGTGGAACACTGGGGTATTGTGCTTCCTCGTTATTATTACGGGGGTTTCTGTCTGGCGCGTGAATAAATCGCAACTACGTAAAAAATGTCATTAGCACTGGCACCGACACACGCAAATTGCCGCCGGACCGTTTCCATAAATAGTCGCCCGGTTCTGTACTTGATCCGGCATCTTCAGCAGATTTTTAAAGTAATTAAAAGTATGGGCGGTAGGTTGCTTTGTTGGAGGTAGACGCTGCGAAACAATGAACGGTCAAAGGATGGAAATCAATCGGCCGCAATTCAATTTCCGTTCGCTCGGACATGCACATGTGGGGAAATGGGGGTGGAAAGTGTCGGAGGCAGTCCGGCCAAATTGCTCATGCAACAACAGGGTGTAACACCAACTTCCACCGCTAATTATTGCACACAAAAAATTGATTTTAATGGAAATGGCGTATTTGAATGTGATGATTGGATTCATGCGAAGGGAACATTTGCATCTGGGAAATTAGCACGATGCGCAACATTAAAACGTGTACATAAAATGTTTGCGATATCGCTTATCAAAAGTGGAGTAGACTTCGATTTATTTAAGGACACGTTTGTGCTTGCAGTAATTGTTAATCATGCCTTGCTTCGTCCTCGACGACACGCCACCCCTTTCTCAACTGTTTTCAATACCGTTCAACTGTTTTAATATGGCAGTTTTTGGCGGCAAAACTGAGGTGAAAGGTGCGTTGAACCATTGCATTTGATAGTCGTGACCTGTTTGCAAAAAGTCGAACACTCGATTATTAAAAGTTAAGAAGGAGTGTAACTAGATCATAATAAAATTGGTCGTGATAATTCCGAGCTTAGCATTTCACATCTTTATTCAAACATGATCTGTGGAAGATTGTATGATACAATTAAACTGGAGGTTGTGTTTCCCCGTCCCCTGTAATTTTCGCTTTATTATAGTCATTTTCGTTCATTTATATGGCATAAATCAATTTTGTTTATTTAAGGATTATGTTAGGTTTTAAGCTAATTATATACCACTTTGACTGCGCCAGTCATGTTGTGTTGCTCAGATATGTTACACGTTGTTGGATATTAATTCTTTAATGGCAGTTGCCCGTAATTTATTACATGTTATTATTAAGACATTTCGGATTTGTGTAATAAATATTGTGGAGAAGTTTTTTTTTGTAACGCTTGCAAAGCGAGAAGATGGATTTTGGACCATCCACAGATGAATATTAAAGTTTGACGTGTAGGTGATATATGGTGTAATTGCTTAATTATTATTTTGTTTAGAAACAATTTACTAATACAAATTATACGCTCGACTTTCTAGGCCACTTCAATGAAAAGTCATGGGAAATCTGATGATTTTGAATTATCGATGTATTATAGTATCTAAATCAATGTTTGAAATTCTTTCAATTTCTTTCTCCTGATCCTGATCAATCAGTTGAACAATATAAGTAAATATTTATGGTATAATTCACACTTTATCAACCTGATAAGTCAGATTAAACATTTGTTCAGCTTTGTCCCACTGTTGTGCGAAATACCATAGAGAAGAGTACCACCGATTTCAATTAGTACTCGTCTTCGATGGATTTTTGCGAAAGCTCACCTAGACGGAGACATGCGATTTCGTGACCGGTTAAACGGCGCAATTTGCCTAACAGTTCTTCTTTTGTGTCGTTGCCGTTTTACATCGCCGGATGGAAATTGGGTCGACGTTGTATCCTATAAATTGTGCGCGAAGGAGTCATAAATTACCGGGGGAAAGATCATATGTGAACTGCTGACCCGTGACCTCCGTCCATTCCTAGCCAACAAAGATTTAATCGGATCCATTCACATTGACCAGCAAACAACACCAAACAATACATCCACTATGTTTTGGGTTATTGTTTATTTGTTTGTTCATATGTAGCATACCAATTTTAAAATGCATCAATCGTAAACCAGTCATTAAACTACAATAATTGTTTCAAATGTAACGACTGGGAAGTAATAAAAAATATCGATAAAATTCGTAAGCTGTGTGAAAGCGTATACTTTTTCAATTACAGTCGATACAACAATAGATGTAGCCTCCTCAAATTAGATAATTATACGTCGTTTCCTTGGCCGAAACAATCCATCCCTCTCTTTCTCTCAATTTTAACTTTAAGTATATGTTCCTGCAACTGTTCCTATGTGAAATGGATGTCTTTATTCAACGATCTAATTGCGGACCTCACAAGTTTCCGATTGCCAAACGTTATTACGGATTTAACATCTCGATTTATGCGGTCACGAATCAAAAACGTTCGGGCCCATTATCCACAAGTTTGCGAAAGACATTAGCGAACCGAAAAACCGAACTGGAACAGGTACAACTTTCGTTTTTTGCCGGCCCGTATTTTTCACTGACCGGCTCGCAGTCAACAACCCTTGGGGTAGATCAGTGACGGCGATGGGGGGCTCACAAAGTGTCGGTCGATGAACCCGGCCCGGTTGTTTTCGGACACACCACCCTTTCGCATCAATACAAATGTAATTGATTTCTTGTTTATTCATGCATCATTTTCTTAACACAAACATTTTTTATGAAATATTTAATTTAAAATATAAATATATAAAAATGTCAATTTTGAGTAAATAATACCTACCAAAAAATCCATCTCGTATAGAATTACAGTCGTTTTAATTAAATCTCCACCCTCACGTGTATCTTTGCGAATATTAAGTTTCATATAAGACAGACTTTATTAAAATTGAAAACAAATAACAATTACAGAGACGAAATATTGAGAAATTTTAATATATCCTAATTACGTTCCGCCGTTCGTCTGAATAAAAAAAATAAACCCGGTAACATTGTTTACAGGGTCCCGAAAACAATTCTAATTATTTCCCCCGTGCAAACATCCCGATTCATTAAACCGTCTCAATAATGCATGTGAAAAATTGCACGGCATCCGAGCAACTCGGACCACAAACGTATTGCTGACGGGAAAAACAAGGTAACGTGTCCCGTTGGTTGCCGAAACATTAGTCAACCCTCGTCAGCGAAAAGACACCGGGAACGTGTGGTCGAACTGTGCTGCATACTCGACCGATCCGCAGAATGATTTACCTATACTCAGGTGTCACGTTCATTAAATTCGCAACACCGTTTAGAACGGTTTTTCGGGGTGGAATGTGGAAATGTTTAAATAAGTCGAGAGCAAATCCAATAGATGTGTTCTCGATGAAATGTTATTTCGGTCGCGCTGCTCGCGATTATATTCTCCTGATACCTCTGGGATTTTCAGTCCCGTTTACACTTCCTGCAAAATTCCACCCGCACTGTTACGAGAAGCTTTCAAAATCAATCAAAATTACACTATTATCTGTTTGGGTATAGAATTCATTAAATTCAATAAATTAAAAAGATTAAATTATAGTTTAAATACGTACATTTAAAACAACATGTATTTCTTGTTAATCAGTTATTTATTGTTTTAATTAAATAAATTAGTTTTTTTATGGTAAACCAATTGATATATTTGAATAAATACAATACAAAACATTTCCTTTTCAAAACACACATCGTTTGGATCGATGGAAGAAACGTTAATCAAATAAATTTGAGATTTTGTGATCTAAAAAGTCTGATAGTTTGAATAAATATAGTTTAAATGTTTTAAAAAAGATGATTTAATATATTTGTTACCCAGTTTAAATAATTTAAGAATTGGTAAAGATTTTGTGATCTAAAATATGTAAAACATGTAGTATCAACATTTCATTATGTTTGTTAGTTAGTTACGGTTTAACTTAAATAAATTATGAAAAAAAGAAGAATAGTTCAAAAGTTCATCCCTCTAAAAAGTATTGTTTAGATAGAAACAAATTTTAATATAATTTATCAATTAATTGCTTATAATTTATTTGACTAAGTATAGTTTTATGTTCTAAAATGACCGTTAGATATAATATAGATAAATATAGTTCAAAAGTTTATCTTTTTATAAAAATAAATTTGTTGAATACAAAAAATTTTTAATATATTAATATAATTGAATTAAATAAGTTGACAAATTTTTTAAGTCATGAAATAAAAAATAACTAACTTTATATTTTATATTTTAATATATTATTTAGATACAAATATATTAAAATTTCAGTTAAAATTTTAATTAAATAAATTAACAAAAGTAAACGTTTTTATATTCTAAAATAACTGTACAAGATAATTTAAGAATTACTTCGTCAGTTACTTTTGTTAATTTATTTAATTAAAGAAAGATTTTATGTCATAAAATCACTTAAATAATATAGAACAAAAGTTCTATTATTGAAAAAATATATTATTTATTAAAAAGATTTTAATATACTTTAAATAACTAAAATTATTTTTACTAAACAAATTAACAAAATTGAAAGATTTAATTAAGTAACTTATCAAAATTGAAAGATTTTGATTGTGGTGTAAATGTAAAAATATTTAAAAGATAATTTGAATAAAATATGGTTTTAAAACCTTTTTTTATGTATTCTTTGGACAGGAAGAAAATTTAGTATACTTCCTTAATGAGTTTCAATTAAGTAGCTTGTCAAAATTGAAATATTTTGATTGTGGTGTAAGTGTAAAAAATATTTAAAAGATAATTTGAATAAAGTATGGTTTTAAAATATTTTTTTTTCTAAATGTATTGCTTGGGCAGGAAGAAAGATTAATTCCTTAATCAGTTTTAATTAAGTAACTTGTCAAAATTGAAAGTTTTGATTGTGGAATAAATGTAAAAAATATTTAAATAAATTATATGCAATTTAATTTAAAAAGTACCTTTAGTCTTGTATATTCTAAAGAACCAAAGATTAAATTTACGGTGAATCTCTTTGGAAAATGTTTTAAAATATTTATAAAGAATAGAAAAATATTATACTTCCATAAATGTATTTTCCAACGGTGCGCCTGGTTCGTCGGATTCGCCTCGCACCTTTAACACACGTCGTTTTTGATACGGTTGTCAGTGCTAGGTGTTAATTAACTTAATTAATTACGTGTTTAATTTTATACACATCGAGCGAATTATTTTATTAAATAAACATGACTGTAACACTAATTACCGATGTATACAAAGGCGCGATGAATAATTTATACGAAGCGATTTTCTTCTCCCGCGATTCGAGATGGAACAAACTGATTTTATTAATTTAATTTTGTGCGTATTCAAAAAATAATAATAAAACGGAACTCAACACACGTTACGAATATTTTCGTCCCGTTTGTTCCAGATTAGATTCAACCCTTTGATTAAAAAGAGCTTTAAAAACCCCTTTCAAAACGTAATTAGATTATTCCACTGCTTAAATTAAAAACACATAACAACAGATCCTGCGGCCAATTGACCGTAAGACACAAAAAATCCCGGTCTCAAGCAAATTGAATTAAATTAAACGCACGCGGAAAAATCTCAATTACTAGTAAACGAAAAAGGGGCTTAACCAAACATAATCCTGGCGACTGAAGCCGCATTCAAAGTGACAAACACGCATGATTTATTAATATAATTAATTGGGCGAAAGGATAATCTTAACCCGATCCTGGACACGTCTCCGGTGTGTAGTGGGCAGCCGTCCCCCACCTTCCTTTTACCCTGTGTCCCAACTAACCCTTTCTAGGGTCGCATTACGACTTGACTCCGGGGGGTGGTACACATCCTAACCTAACCTATACGTGAATTATTGCGGGATATTGTGCAAGAATAAGCCCCGAACAGGGCCACACACCCGGATTTATATGTTCCGGGGGTTGGGGGAGAAGAGGTCGAGATGTACATGTGCGTGCGGAATTCTTAATGCCATCAGGACGTCGTTCCCGCGTTCCACATTCCTCCGATTGAGCCTCTTATTGAATTGCGGAACCGTGTAATTCTTAACGCGCTAAATAAAATTGTCCGGTCCTGGTACATTAAGATGCGGTCTGAAACGGCGGTGTACACTCGTGTTGTAATCAATAGATTCATACGAGGTGGCCTCCGGGCCTCCTCCTTCATATCTGCATGCACACACACGATTCCCTCCCGATTTAGACCCCCATCAAAACCCCCCCGGTATTACCCCCTCCATCCCCGGTTTACGGTCGGATCAGATGGTCATTGGCGCGCCGAACCGTTTCTCCAGACGCGAGGAATTAATCTTGAATTAATTTCATCAATGCTCTTGTGTTTTTTTAAATAATTTTACCTTTGATTGAATAAAATTTATGTCCTAAAATAACATTTTTCTCTCTTTCTGGCCGCTGGTTCAGATTTTGACGTGGGTATAACCAGAATGTTGTGTAAGGTTATTATGAATAATTGAGCAAAGGCATCATGAAACAGTATTGAAACAGTAGGTGTAATTAGTGAAATTCAGATTATTCCATACATTAAGAAAGTAATATTCGAGCAATCAATATGCATGGACTTTACCCGGTTCGTCTAATACGTCTAATACGTATGAATCTCACATACACAAACTATTTGGCCAACATAACTCCCATACCGACTGGATCCCATCAATGTCCGTAATTGAACATAACACATCTCGGCCTGTTCGAGCACATATCACTGTTTCCTGCGGGGGTGTTCGGGGGGTTTAGCGGGGGGGCTTTCGAACGGGGGACAAGGACGGCAAATCCTTGTACATATTCAGCAGGAATATAAGGCCCGGTCGGTGTACAATCAATTCCTTATTCCACCTCCCGAAACTCGCCGGGGTCCCTTCCGTTTCCGTTTCTCCGTTGCACCCCCCGGTCACCCCTCACGGTCCTCAGGCCATTAGCGTAGTTTCGTGGATGTGCGGTAATTAAATCATAATGGTCGGCGGGGGACGGGGTGTCGGACAGAAGATTCGTGACTTGTCAGGCGCCACTGTCCACTCAAAAAAAAGGGGCGCGAAATGTGGGACAACGGTTTAAAATAAATAGGTCAATAGTTTTATCACTTTTGAATAGTTTAAAACAATTCAAAAGACCATAATATCATCATCATAAAATTAATTTTGTCTGCATGTGCCGACAGGGGAAAAGGATTATGTGAAAAAATTCCAAACAGATTACAAGCGAATAAAAATAGCCGGAACAAAACAAAACGACGAAAAAGGCACACACAGGGATTAATTGTATGGTGACTGGTTAATTGAATTTTAAGAGGATTATTTACATCATTACAGGTTGATTTTGTTCACTTGTTTTAACATAATTGGATGAACACATCTCCTTATTAATTTTACGCTTTTCCGTATCTACATCTCTGTGTATGTGTGTGTGTTGTTGCTTTGTGTGATTAGCATTTGTGCAAGTTTTGCCCCGCCATTGTGTTTGATGTTCCGGAAACGAAACCGTCTGGCATTAAAAACTTGCCAATTGCCTAACGTAATTTCGTCTCACAACTTAATCCCGAGTCGATAACAGTGTCCACGTAATTTAAATTCAAAAGCGCCGCACGGAGACCGGCAAAGATCCCCCCGGAACCGAAGGAGCGGGAGGGTGAACCGGGGGCGAGGACTGCGGCGTCTTAACAACCCCCTCTATGTGTGGGTCCAGGGCATCGCAATCCGTGATGTGTGGATGTGAATATGCAATAGGAAACAAGATGAGGCAAGATTAATGGACGTGCCGGAGGATTGCTCGGGCTGAAACAACCCTCGGTTACCGTAGGGGCCACTCCGGGTCACCAGCCACTATTATCTTGGAATTAAAACGGCTACGGTTTGTTTTGAATGTCTTAATCAACACTAATATAAGTTTACGGGTAAAAAAATCAATCCACTTACTCTTGCACTCTATTTATTTAACCTATGGACTAATTTATAATAAGTATGTTTTAACATGGGGATTTTCTGACAATTTTGAGAGTTTCTTCACCATCTCCTAAGCTCCTTGATTTCTTAACTTCGCAGTTGAACACGCAGACGTTGGCATAAGTTCTGCCGTTCGATGCACAGATTGGTTTGTAGTCCCTTGGGCAAAGACACATCGCACCATTCCCTTCTTCATTCTTAGCGAAAATTACCACAAAAATTAGCACCAAGTAAAAAAGTGTTGTGTAGACTTTCATCGTTTCGAAATGGACTAATGTAAATGTGTACACCAGATAAATTTTATCTTATCTATATAAAATATTAACACATTAAACAAATCTTATCTATTTATCAGAACAATTATTGTGTGAACAAAAACAAACAGATGACTAACGTATGAAACCCCAGGAGAGTTTGTCCTTTTTGCCGGCCGTTTGAGTTGTGGCATCGGTTTGTGACAGTGTCAGTAATGGGGGATGGTGGAGCAGATCCAAAGTGCCGAATTAAATCGTCTTTACTTGAACAAACTGGAAGACGCGCGGCCCTGTTGGTTTCGGTCCTCTCATCTGCATACGGGGTCACAAAAACCCTACTTTCTTGGACTGACAAGAGATTCAAACGAATAGATAATTATTCGAACTACAATAACATTATTTGTGTTTTGGTAGTAGATTTTTAATCACGCGTTTATCAAAAAAAAAAAAAACACATAACAGTAGTCACTGTTCTGTTTCTGCTACTAGTAACTACTTTTTATGTGGTCAACGCAAAACAAATTTTGATACCAGGGCAAACAGGTACACGGTGCGCATGCCTTTACAATTATAGACCAGTGTGTGGTTCCAATGGAAGAACTTATGGAAATGGTGTGTCCTTAATTGTGCTAACTCCAAACGTGAAAATGAATTGAAAAGAATCAGAATTGTAAAACATACATGTTAATAGTGCTTGATGCAATATTTATTATTAGATGAGTGTTAAATAATCATAGAATTTGTTTGTTAAATAAACCAGCAAAATGTTTATAATTAGCATAAATGATTTTGAACATGTTGTAATGTTTTTTCTTTAATGTAAACAAAATTAAAACAGACAAACTAATAAAAAATAACTTATAACATTTATCACAATTTCGTAAACAAATAGTTCAAGGCCAATTTAAACTCAAATAAACAAATTAACTCATAAGCAAAAATTATTTTTTTTTTTCATTGTTATAAAAATTTTGGTTCTGCAACGAATAAAAAATATTCTGCAATATTTCTGGCACTATTTCAAAAACCAAAATCAAATTTTGTTCCTTTAATTGTGTCAACCCCAATCAACGAAATTTATGGACATGAATAAAAATAGTATTAATGATAATATGATTGAGAATCGGTAACTTTCATAACCTTTAAACTCACAAAACCCGTATGACGTAATAATTATTTTTTTTGAACTCTAACCCTGCTGTATAAAAATTGTCGAACCAATGTAAATCCTATTCATAATGTTATTAACCATGAAAGCGTTCTCAATAGTTTTGCTGCTGCTTGCAGCATTTTCTGCCTCTTCACCTGTTTCTGATGGCTTAGAAAAATTCAGCCCATTGAAACCCGAGTGCATCTGTACTTACGAATATGCTCCAGTGTGTGGTTCCGATGGAAAAACGTACGCAAATAACTGCACCGTTAATTGTGTTAATGCTAATCGAGAAAATGGATTGTCTCCGATCAGTATTGTAAAATATACAAAATGTTAATCGACCTTGTTGAAATATTTGTTACCAGAAATAATAAATGTAATTAATAAACATTATTGTGTATTACTGATAATTTTCCTTAAAGATTGTTTGGGCTCGTTTTAAATGCACAAAATCCACGATAACCTCTATGTTACGAAAACAAATTGCTTGAACTCTCACCCTACCTGATAAGCACTAGGTATATAACAAACGCAAATTCTCCACATGGCATATTGTTAACCATGAAAGCATTCGCAATTGTTTTACTGCTAGTACTTGCAGTTTTTTCTGCTTGTTTCGCTGTTCCTCGTGAATTGGAAAAACGGGCAGCTTTGGAACCCGAGTGCATTTGTACCTTGGATTACACTCCAGTGTGTGGATCTGACGGAACCACTTACGCAAATAAGTGTAGCCTCGAATGTAAAAATAAGAAACGTGTGGCAAAAGGAAAATCTCCGATCACCATCGTCAAATACAAAATATGTTAAGTGATTAAAACTGTTTGTAAAAATGTGAGTTATAATAATAAATTTAATGAACAATTATTGAATTATTTTTTAATAAAATGTTTGTTTTAAAAGTTTTAAATAAAAATGGTAAGTGCAATGTTTTATGGCATCGTAAAAGGTCCATGCAGGACAAAAACGTCAGTGGTTAATGGGGTGCAAATTCCGCAGAGCTAATCCGAACATATTAATCTGTATTTGTATAGGGGGTGCGGATCGAGTAATATATCTTATACATCCAGTAATTACCCGTGGAATATATTAACAATTTATAAACAAGAACAAGACGTTAGTGTTCTGATATCGTCCGTCTATAAGATAAATTCCGGGCCGGCGTTGTACCTCCATTAATCTTAGGGACGTCGTCTCTAATACGGCCACACATCGATTGCCCCTCGGTCCGCTCCCACACACGCCACTTCAAATTAACCAAATCTGCATTGGTCTCTTCTTAGTTCACGCCGCCACCGCCACCAATTATCCTTGCACGACTCCTAATGCATCCTTTGACACCCTCTCCCACTTATATTTTAACTTCATCAAATTTAAAGAGTAAGTCCAGAAAAAATAACATTTCAAAGCATAAACTAGAAACATTTGCCTGACATACCAAAAGTAGAATTGATGTGATGGAAATAGCAATAGATATAAAATAGATAATAAATAGATACGTTTCAAATTTGAGTACCCGAGGAAAACTAAATATTGTATAAAATTATAGATAGGGAATATTCATGTTCAATCTTCATAAATAAATACTCAGTTTATTTGGTATTAAATTTATCTTCGAAAATCGAGTTCAATTATATTTGTTCGATAAAATTTTAAAAGTTCTTTCAAATTCACAGTGACAATTTTGATCGTCATTTAAGACTTTCGTGATAGTTCATGATATTCTCGGAAACAAGAAAAATGATAGTCATGTAACTTTTAAGCTACTGTAGATACGGTCAGCGACAGATCTGCAGTTACTCCTTTAAAGCTATATTCGCTTGCAGCGAGTGTGTGGGAGTGGAGGGGAGAGAATTAAAAACTGTGTTCAAATGCGACAATAGTAAATAAATGTTTTCAAATATATTGTTTCAACAGACTCGCATGATTAATTTTTAACAAATTAAGAATATTTCAGTGTTTATATTATCTAATTTAAATCGGACATGTATACAGGTGTTTTGTGGTTATTATTGTTTAATTCGTATAATAGCATCTAATTGTTGTCCTACTTCTAATGTATTTATTGTAAAAGAAATTTTACTCAATTATGATAATATGTTGGTAATTAATATTTATATAGTTAAATTTAACTTAAGTAAATCAAATTTATAATCTAAGTAAAAAAAATAAACTCAAAAATAAGAATATATCTCTCAAAAGCAAAACATTCTAAACAATAAATGTCTGTTTTAATAAAATATATAATCACTCTAAAAACAACAAAAATAAAAAGAACACATTTAAATAGTAAAGTACGAATGTATTAAAGTAAAAAGGTGGAAGAGTAACAGTGCACCTAAAGCGATTGTGAATTCGAAGTGTAACTGCAGATCTGTCGCTGACCGTACATATTATAGTACTAGATAAGTGCAAAATGTTCGTAAGATTTATTTTTTATTGATTTTCTGTGATTCTTATTAAATGAAAATTTGAAAATATGCGGAGAGGGCGGAAAAAAGAGTGTTATGGTTATAAAGTCGTATAGTGCTTTAAAGTGTTCAACGAAAGAGTTTACCTGAGAAAATTTATTATTCGTAAAATGCGTATGAAATTTCTCAAAATCTGTAAACTCATAATCTGGTTTGTCATTTAAAGTATGAGATGATAATCATCCAAAAATTTTTCGAATATACTATTTTTAAAGTACCATGCTAGATACATGGTACTAGTGGTATGAATATGGATTTTAGTTGCTTTTCTGTGATTATTAATACTTTAAAGATAGAAAATATAGAGAAAAGTCAAAAAAATAATTTTCATTTTTCATTTATAAAGTCGTACAAGGGTTCAAAATATTCTCCTTCTTCAATTAAAAAATTCCTATAAAAATTCCTTTTTTGCAGCACAGCAATTTGCATCCATATTAATTAATTATTTGCCAATATTTCAAAAACGGAGATTAAAAAAAGCATTTTCAAATTCAACGAAAAATTTAACCCTTTGATAGTTTTTATAAATTGTAAATTAATGTTATTAACCCCATGTGAAAAATCTTACAAAGTATACAAAATTTACACTCAGCACCAACACCCGACTCCTTATACACATTGCTTAGATAACTGATTTGTTATAATAAGCCAGCAAATATTATATATAAAATAAATATACTCAAAATAGAGTATTTTACACTATATTCAATACTTTGTAAATTTGTATCAAGTTTCTTTTACCGAATGTTAAGTATAATAACATATTATATACTGATTAATTTTAGTATAAAATTATAATATAATTATAATATATATATATATATATATATATATATATATATATATATATATAAAACTGCATGTATATAACCAAAATGGTTATAAATTTACTTTTGCATGACATTTTGGTAAACGGGCTTGGCTTGTGATAATTTTTTTCTAATAAAGCTGTTCAAATTAAAATTAAATAGTACGTGTAAATATTTTTGTTATTGAAAGTTTATTAGACGTGTAAGAAATATTAGATTAAGATTACTATAATATAATAATAGTATGTTTATTATGCGTAACTCGTCATGGGTTTATGATTATAATTTTAAAGTATTGACAAATGTCATACAAAATTACAATTTTCGTGGATCTATTTTTATATTATTCTAACATATTTAATTTTATTTTAAATATATATAATATACAATATAAATATATAGTATATTATTATTAGTTTTATAGCACATATATACACCATCGCTTATATGTAGAACAACTTTAGAAATTTTCATTTGTCTTGATAAAAGTGTACGTTAAAATATCCATATTATTGTCAGTTGTGCAGTATGTTTGATAAAAGCAGTACAGTAATATAATTGTTTATTAGTGGTTTTAGTTGGTATTTATTAATATTTGAAAAATAGTCAATGGTCAAAAGTAGAGCAACTATAAAATAAAACAACCTTACGTACATTTAGCCTTCTTTTATTTAGTATTTAGTAGCGTATTTTTAGTAACTAAACACTTTTTCTTAATTGATTTTAGTAGATTTTTAATATTATCGTTCAAAATTTCTTTCGAGTGATTTTGAAGTTCTTCGTAGAGTTCATTCAAATTTGACAGTTTTTTTGCATGGATTTTCCGATCAATTTCTTCTCAAAGGTTTTCCATTGGATTGTGCTGGCCAAGGCATTACACGTACCCTTGAGAAGCAAGCCATTATTTAACTAACTTAGACGTGTATTTCAGATTTGGATAATTGGAGTCGACTTTTATCGGAAAACAAAATTGTTTTCCATTGCCCATCAGTCCAATTCACATGTGTGTGTGTGTGTGTGTATCTATAAATATAATAAATTTAAATACACAGGATCTGTATTATTTTTTGGATTTATACAATAAATCTAAAATTTAATGTTGCTATTAAAAAATAATCATTACCTAATTTTACTTTTGTTATAATGAGACGTCGTGTTTGTTTCACATATCTAGAGAAAAATGTTTGTAATGTGTAATGATCAATTATATAAGCAGCATTTCATAAGTACACTCTGACACATCATACGACCATATTAGGCACATTAATAAATGGTCTTAGCGCCTAAAAGTTAACCTAATCCAGATTTTGAAAAGTGCTACCACAGAAAACAATATTTGAAGCGATCAGCAATAACTTGCTCTCATTCTGATATTATTAGTACACTTTAATTAATTTTTAATAAATTTTGTCTAAATTATGAAAAAGTGTACATAACTATGAATAAATATTTAGTTAATTTATATGACAGCCGCAACATTTACTGAATATAATTGCTAAAAAGTAACCATTTGGGTGTAGTCCCTTTTCAACCCAGTTTGGACTATAATTTAATTAAAAATTAACATAAAATTTGTTAACGTGTATAGGGAAACTTCTGTAAAATTCGTATTAATATAAGTAATAGGTATAATTTATGCCAAAATATATTTATATATCAATAAATATTTTTTAATTAATAAATTATTAATAATGTTGAGTGTGCAAAATCTGACCATCTCCAACTGTCGGAATTCTTCTTGAATCTGCTCATTTCGACTTCAGAGAATTGGGCAGTGTCGAGCCAAAAATCCACCACGGGAATGGCTAATTGTTTGACCCGTGCACGTTATCTGGGAGGGCGGCCATCCCCGTGCCAGATAAGACGTGGCAGAGCTCCGGCGTTCGGAGGGAGCGAAATCTTGGGACCGCTGATTTGCATAGAGACTTAAAGGCCGCTGACAGCTCCTTCGACCGTTCTCCGCTAGCTGTCCGTCCGTCGTGGCTGTGTGTGTCCGTCGGTCCATTGTTACACGGGCATTATCAACAATTACCCCGGATTGATTTACTATCGTATCACGTACCCTTCCAGTGCACGGCGCTACGCTCCGATCCGGTCTTAGTTGCCCGGATCTGGTCTCGCAGAACCGACTCATGTGTATTTACATTTTGACCATATTGAATACATTAAGTCGGCTGCCCCTCGACTGATAGCATTGATTACATCGTCCGAGGTGACGCTCAAACTCCTGCATAATAACTAGACCGTCTTAGATCACGCCCAATATTTATTAGACCAATCCACACTCCCCATCTCTTTTTCAAACCGACAGACAATCAATATGAACAGTTTCAAATCAAATGCCCACTTTAAAATACATGCCTACGTCTTATGATAAGTTGAGAGAAGTACTCGAGTTAATAAAAACCGCCTCTACCATCATACAAATTATAATTGTGTGAGTGAGTGAGTGTATTGCAGGTCTAGGCGGCCAATAACAAATTGACCGTATCCGTTTATTTCGCAGCCAGTCATGAAGCAAATGAGGTTAGAATATTGATAAAAGTAATTGTTTGATAATGGCAGACGATGCGAACAGCTCGTGAGCAAACACTACAATTTACGAGTATATACGGGCGAAAAACTTAAACGTTCTTATCGCGCAACCGACATTTTTACCATTTTTCCTCTCGTCTTCCACCACATTCAAAAATCACGTGCTATTATTCATGTTGAATGTGTATTGTCGACGATTTATTATCAAAGATGCTTAATTATACTGTTAATATAATAATTGAGCATGTGTGTGAGATTCGATGGTGGAGGTAGATAAGAGAAGGAAGACACGACGGATGCGCGTTCCCTTCAATCACTTTCGCATAATAACGGCCCCGTATAAGTGAGTGTGAAAGAATCGAAGTGAACCCCATTAGTTCCATAGTTGGACCATTATCCTTCGTGTCGCACCTATCGCACTGGCCCCTCGGGTCAACTTCCTTCTACACTATTATTACTATTATCCGCCACTTTGGCACTGCACACCACATTCTTCTCTCGGGACTTTGCTCGCGCGCCTCGCACCTTTCCTTACCCGGCATCGCCGCCCTGCACTTTATTTCATTTAGATAAATCAATTTTTAACCGACCTGTTGGTTTATTGCAGATCGTGGATTTAGATAGAGCGCGCCGTGCGGACTAGTACGCTTCCAAACCTCTTCCTCGCAACAATTTCCTCCATTTCACGGAATTATCCCCCGGTTTTTTACCATCAAAATATTACGCCGGCAAAAAACGTTCGACAATTTCAACTAATGGAGAATAAATAGTCTCGTTGCCTATGAATCCGTGCGAGTGAAGGAGGTGGAAGTGGAAGAGAACGCTCAAGAGAGCATTGCAGAAACATATTTCGGTCGGGAGATTATCACACTTTCAATTACATACTTTAGACTCGCGTTTGCATTTTAACTAACTAATGCTAGTGATAATACGTTGCAAAACGTTATTAGTTAAGCTCCCCGCTAATTAGTTAACAAGCTCGTAATTGAAGCGCACCACGCCGACCGTACTTTCTATATTATTCGTAATAACATATTCATTTGGCGGTTTTGTTTATTGTTTAATGCACTTTTTGCTTTGGCATTTCCGTCTCGGGCTCATTAACACCGAAATGTTAATGTGTTAGGCTATCGATTGTATAATTTGGTAAAAAGGTGTATTGTCCGGCGGGGTAAATATCACACTGGCCTTTGCATTACGCGAATCCGGACACCGACGTGTCATTGTTTCTAAGTTGTATCAGCCCCATAAGGTCGCTTGTAACTGCAAAAGGGTAGAGGGAGGTTTTACTGACATTAGAAAGCACAATTGTATGTGTTACATTGTACAAAAACCTTCTAACACAAGACACCGATTTAAAATTGTTTGTGGGGGGTCGTTGGCGGGATTGATGGGGGGGAGCAAAGGTGCGCGACCTCCACCTCCCGACTGTCAACCAAAGTGGCTGTAATTCAAATACTAATTACACGGCGGAAGATCTCCGAGCATATTAAGACGTGATAAAAGTGCGAGATGTTAATGAGTCGGGGATTAACCGACGTGGACGCGATAATGTGCAATTACCCTGCTAACGTGCAATTTCTGCTTCAAATGTTAACGATTTCTTTTTTTTTTTTTTTTTTCTAAAAAGAAGAGATTTGTTGTTTTTGATATAATCGTGATATGTATATATATTCCAGTAACAATTACAAGAAAATTATTTCAGAAACACAATATGAATAACAACGTGGTGTTTAATTAATCCCGGGATTAATCAATGATCATTTAATTCAAATTCAGTGTTTGTTTTGGTTTGGCAGCATGTAAATCTAATGAACGAAACGGCATATGCACGTGTTTGTTCTGCTGTAGCGGTAGAACAGGAAATATATCGGGTCCTGGCTTCAGGCGTCCACCATCTACATATTACACATCCACACGATGTTAGTTAGTCCTTACTGTACACTCGATACGTTAGGATTTCGGTCCATGACGACATGTACACTCTGAGAAGTAAATATACAAGGTGTAAGGGAAAGTTACGTCGCAAAATTTATCAATCCCACTTCAATTCGACAGCTAATATCCGAAGTGCTGCAATTAAGCCCATCAATAATACGAGTCCATTAAACACCCGGTTGGAAGTTAATCCAGATAATTGTGCCGTAATGGCCCCCGCGGACAATTACAAATGCATCCGGATCCGTCTTAATATTTAAGTCCTGGTGCCGGTCCTGGACGGACGGACGACACATAATGACTTGGAAGTTGTGGGGGTCACTGGGATCCCGGTTCCCTCATAGGAACTAATTACAATGTATGATTAATTATCGGGATGGTCTGTGCCCAGTTGCCGGAGCGCGATGTCTTAGTTCCGCAGCCCTGCCAACCACCCACTTGCGTCTTGACGCCGATGACACCGGATCCTTTAATATATCGTCCGTTGCGACCTCAATCTTTACTCACGACGATGCCTTCTCGGTTAATGAATATTAATAATCGACTGAAAACTAAGAGGGAAATTTATTTATATAAAAAAACGAACTCCTGATATATTTATGGTGACATCGAATCCGTACGGATCCAACGGCCTAATTATCCCAGAAGGAGTTGTCGGCTGTAGGTGGAGGGGACAAGAGGGGGACGCATCCAGGACCCAAAACCCTGCCCACTAAAACACAACTATCCCTCACTCACGTCTTAACTATGTCTTGCATTTATAATCACCGTATAAATTAACCGGCACACTCGCCTCTGTTTGCTCTCCCATACACTGCTGGATGTAAATTAACGGTCAAGTTTCCTGCCGACGTTATTCTTGCAGGACCCTCTCTCTTCCTGTCGGCCACGATTTTTGACCAGGCCGCAAATTTATTCAAGACTAATTAGTTTAAAGGAATTTAGAATGACGTATAATATTATATGTTGTTTAATCTCGAAATTTGTTTGATTTATGAATGAATCAACAAACACTTACAAAATGCTTAGCTGGAACCGTAAACTACAAGCGAATTAGAATGACGACAAAGTTAAACTCGTAAATATATAAAGTGGCAGATAATCTTATCTGCTTATAAACATTTTTTATGAGATTTCAAAGTTATTAATTTAAACGATAATAACAATTGGTTTTAAAGGAGGTATTTAAAACACAAGTACACGCTTCCTGAATGACACGAAATAGGAGATCGAGTGTAAAATTTTTTGCATGTTACTAAAGACAAGTTTCCTGCGAAGTAAATTACCCCGAACGCTCACAAGAAACCGTCCCCCGGACCCATTGTCTGCCCCCAGACAACACATCGCAACTTCTTACTGCACATTAGTCCCGGTCGGTGGCGGAACGTGCGAGAAACATTGTTCTCCATAATTGGAATACATTATGTCATGTACAGCTGAGTGACCAAGATCCAGAATACATTATACGACTTTGCATTATCCCGAAATCTGTGGGGGCGAGAGCCGGACCGGACGGGAGGGGGTCGGCCGTCCCCAAGAAAGGACGGCGGTCGTCCTGCGACAGACAAAGGCGGCATCAGCCACTAGGCCATGTAAGATACAAAGACATGGCTCGAGTGTATCTGCGGACAGCCTGCCATCGCAGCAGGGATACCGAACTCACACAGATACGGACTCCCCACATTTCATTAACAATCCAAACACTTCGCTTTACAAACACTAAAAACTTCATAATAATAACTTAACAATGTTTAATGTTCTTGATTATAACAGGTAATAAAGGAGAAGACAAAAACATTCCGTGTCTAACCGGTATAAAAATGGGCGCTAGTTACTTAACTCGTTGCCAACTGCATATCTCACAAACTCACCACCTACTACGTATTTAAAACTAATATCTTTAACAAATGTAATTTATACACTAATAATTTTAATATAATTATTTTGATAATTACCATATTTAATAGATTTTACTAACTGTATACGTTATTTTTCGTTACAACTTAATTAATAATTTGAAGGGGCAGCTCAAAACTTGTAATCCTTTGCAGGTTGAGGTAGTTTTTTGTGGGTGTTCTCGGAATATGTTTTGAAACTCTTGTAATGTTACCATGTGTGTTGTTGGAATCGATATAATCCCCGTATATTTTCCCTGATAATAAATGCGATTAGTCAGTAATTCTGGGAAAGGGTGAATTTACATACTGGTCCGCAGGAAAACACCGAATACATATATTACATTAATAGAAGGGTTTTGTGGACTTAATTTACCCAATTGGTTACTTATGTCGGGGGTGAATCGTATAAATCAATAAATAAATTATCGAATCAACATTTTATTAGACTTTCTCACAAATGATTAGACGTTTTATTTTATTATACTGCTGGCAATACGAAGACGACGAGTTCGATAAAACCATGTACTAAACACCATTAAATATAAACATCAAACATAAGCCAAATAACGCTTGTAATTTAAATGTAATTACACCATCGAGTCACATATTCAAGCCAATAAATAATGCACGGACACGTTTTCAACGACAGTTAATTTCTAATTTAATCATAAGGAATTAATGGGAACTGGAATAAAAAAACGCACTTGTGACTTTTTCTTAATGTCGTTAATTATTTGTGACATGCGAACATTGTCGTTTTCAAGGTTCAATGCTCAAACTTCAAGTAAAGTTGCAGGAAATTTTCTCAAACCAAATAATCTTAAACATTGATTTATAGTCGGGAGGCAAGAATGTAAATGCAAATGTTGCACACACACAACGGCCTCGACGGTTTCCCTCCTTCTCGTACATGTACACACGTCTAATAATCGAAGGGTTCGTGGGATGGGGGGGGGGGCGGTTGCGGGGGCATTCGAAAGGGTTTCTGGAGGTCCAGCAGTGGCGGCAGCACGTGCGTGTAAACCACATTCTAACATCTCCCACGCAACCCTTGTAAGGAAACAACACAACTACTATATCTGGCTTTCTGTGTCCTTATGCGCGGACGATACGATATTCCACCACGATCCAATAAGGGGGAAGGGGTCATTTTTTGATTGTTAAGTGTCGGCAAAAATTTCGTAGTTGTCTCATTTTAGACTGAATGTTTAAGGGAATGTCTTGACACTTGCTGAGAAAAATTGAATATCTCTGAGAGACTTATTCGCATCTAGTGAGATATTCTACCTATTTGCAAAGTTGGAAGTAGGATTTAGTGTTGACAAGTTCGTAGCTATCACTGTTTTGACTGGAAGGTAAATATTTAAGAATAGGATCTATGAAAAAGTCGAAAAATATTAACATATCCTGTACATTATACACCAACAGAAATGGAGATAGTTTTATTGACAAAAATTTCATTGTTGCCACTGCAAATGCAATGTCAATACAATGGCGGAAAATAGGAGAAAACTTCTTTGTTGTCGCTGTTGCCACTAGAGTAGAAATATTTGAGAAAATATCCTGAGGTATTCCTGTTCATTGATTCATTGTTATTATCATTAAATGATTCGTAGTTTTCACAGTGTTTCGAGATAAGAAAAAATTGAATATCTCTAGAAATAATAAACGCATGCAGTACGATATTCTACCCCAATACAAAAGTTTCGTTGTTGCTACTATTTTAACTGAAGACCAAATATATATCCTGAAATATGTAGAAAAAGGTTGATTATTTTAAAAAAATATTAGTCCCACCCAATTTGATATTTCTTCTCAATAAAAAAGGAAGAAATAACCACTTTTCATTTCATCGATAAAAGTTTCTTAATTGTCATTGTTTCGGTTGGAGAGGAATTATTAAAGAAAATGTCCTGAGGTATGTAGAAAAAATTGAATTCGTCAAAAAGTCTTATTCGCATTTAGTATGATATTCTACCTTTTTTCAAAGGAGGGAAAAAAGATTCCTTGGTATTTTGTGGCGATCACAGCTTTCACTGAATGGTAAATATTTAAGAATAGTATGTATTAATAAGTCGAAGAGGAGGGAAAGTAATTTTTTATTATTTGGTCGACAAATTTTTTTTTTTTTTCATAAAAATTTGCTTCAGTAACCATTTTACATATTGAGTTTTATATTAAAACAAAATGAATTGATTTAAATAATTTAATAGATTGTAACATCTTCAATGAAAATAATCTAAGAAAAAAAAAACAATTTTCAGTAAGTTAACTCTCGGAAGATTTCTTGCATTTCCTTCGAACCGTGGTGGAAAACGTTCCGAAGGGGTGATCCTTTGCGCTGTCCGCAGGGAGGCTGGGCGGTGGGCGCCGGTGGTTTCAGTCCGGGCCCAGGCCACTAATAGCATGGCACACACACACACAGTCACTAACACACGCACACACCGACATCTGGAATGCTACGGAATCAATAATCCACATTTCGGCCCCGGTCTACCCCGAACAATGCTACATTTGCACACGCATTATACATTCATATGTATGGGGGTGGGGGGGTTGTAGGCCCGAAGGGTCCGGTCAAGACGGTATGGATCCACGACGTCTTGGGACGGAAGGGTTCGTGTCAGGCGTTCGGATCCTTGTTTTATGGTTGGAATTTGTTTGACACATGTGGTTTGCACTTTATGAATCGTGGGTAATTACAAAATTTTGTTGGAGATAAAAGTGTGTGATAACCCTTTTTATTCTATATATGGACTTATAAAATTAATAAACTAGTGAGTGATAAAATTGCTCACTCAAGAAAGAATATTAAAGGCCACATTGTACCATAATTATTATGACAAACGTCCTATTAACTATAATTGAAGTAAGTAGTTGAATAATGACAAAAATTATGTTATCGTACAACAATTGAATAATAGATAAAAATCAATTTATATGTAATAATTTGAAAATGTCTGGTCTTTTAAATTTCATCAATAGTAATTCCACAATTCAATGATTATGTATTCAATTATCCACAACGTACAATTAACAACACAGAATCGTAAAATATTCAGGGACGTCGACATGTGATTAACAAAGAAATAACATTCAAATTTCTCACATACATCAACCCGAAGTCCAGGCTTTTTTCACGACTACCAACTACGCTCAAAACTAATTACGAACTTTATAATTACTACGTTCGTCTCGTCACATAAGTGAAATTGGACAATTCAAATCAATACATCTATTAATACATCCAAGAATTGCAATGGTTTTTATAAATATCTTCACGAAGAACAGTAACTCACACACATAGAAATTATAAATTAGTGGGTTTGTGAGGCTGAGATGAATAATTGCAGAGTCCCATAACGTCTTGGGTTTTTCGTTTTTCCTCCCCGGTTTGATATTGGAAATGAGCTCGGTAATTACGGTCCGATCCGTAATGACCAGCAAATGCAAATTACATACATGAAATAACCGTGCGGCGGGTAAACGTGGAAAAAATCGGGACGCGTCCGATGCACATGAGGACAAATTACCCGCAACAGAAATGTATAAAATTATTCCTAACGTGATGTTATGTGGACAAGCGAGATGATTGTCTACGCACCGGGACAATACCCGTCTTTTCTCCACGCGAAACATTCAGAGGCGTTACACTTAATTTTATATTCTAATAAATAAAGCACGTATTAATCCGCCAGGTTTTTGACCTTCACCATGTTGCCAACTTATAGCTCAGGTGCGCTTTCTTCAAACATGACCTATTGTTTTAAATGTGATTTCATTTTTATTTCTCATCCCAACTACTACCAGCACCGGGTACACTTTTTGGACCCATATGAACAATAAGAGTATCTCGAAAGTGGTAAACCTCAGTACAAAAAGAGAGAAAGCCTTTTTTATTGTTTCATCAATAAAAATTTCAGTAGTGTCACTGTTTAAGACTGAAGAATAAATAGCTCAGAAAATGTCTTAAGGTATATGAAATATTTGTGCTTCTAATGATATTCTTTTCCACTCCAATACATCGTTTCCTCGATAAGAGTCTCTTTCTTATCACTGTTTTGACTGAAGGCTAAATATTTAGGGAAATGTTCTAAGGTATACTGAAAAATCTAAAAAAAATACAATTTGTATCTAACATCATATTTTAAAAAGAAAACATTTTAATGTTTTGTTGACAACAGTTTGTTTTTTGTCGTTATTTCGATTAAAAGCTATTTAAGAAAATGACTCGAAATATGCAAAAAGAATTAAAAGTTTATCTAACATTATACTCTATTCCAATACAATAAGAGAAAAGGTCATTGCTTTATTGTTTCGTCGAGAAGTTTCGTTCATGTCACTGTTTTTATTGGAGGCAAAATATTTAAAAAAATATCCTGAGATATACAAAAAAGGTTGAATCACTGGAAAAATCTTAGTTGCATCTAATATGATATTCTAAATCAACACAAAAAAAGAAACTTTTTTTTCATCTTATCTACAAAAGTTTCGTTCGTGTGACTGTTATACAGAAAAAGTTGAATCTTTCGAGAAATATTAGTTGCATCTAATACGATATTCTATTCCAATTCAAAAATAGAGAAAGTTTTATTTATCGTTTTAACGATAAAGGTTTTATTCGTTCACTGTTTTGGTTAGAAGATAAATATTTAAGAAAATGTCCTGAGGTAAACAGAAAAAGTTTTCGAAATATTAGTTTATATAATAGGATATACAAAAAAGGAGAGACTTTTTTTTCGTCGATTGGAGGCTAATAAATATTTAAGAAAATTTTCTAAGATATATAGTAAAACTTGAATGCCTCCAAAAAATCAACACACTTTTTTCCATAATATGGAACAAAACAACAACAAAATCAGACTAATTTACTCAAATTTGATAAAAATGTACAAAAATTACTAGAGAACCGAAAATAAAACAAAAGTGAGGATAATGGGTATTAATAGAATAAATAAATCAGTTTAAATTGTTTGGGGTTGAACCGATCGATGACCAGAAACGGGGTGAGAAAGAATAATGGTTTGACGGACAAACGGTCGGACCTTTGATGCGATTTTTATTGGGGCAGGCCACGGTCGGGATTTTTCTACGTTCATTGACTGGCCCGAAGTAGGACACGGTCCAAAAGGGAGAGAACAGAAACGGGGTTTTCACTTCGACCAGTTTTTTATTATTTTTTTATTTTTTGGTGACAATGCCGCCAAATCAAACAAATTATAATTAAAACTGTCGCCTGTAAAACACGGTGTTGCTAATTCGAAATTGCATATATGTGCCCGGTTTTTATTAATGACGGATTCAGTTACGTTTTTTCCGACATTCAATTACGGTCTCTTGATTGCAGAACCTTTGCGGTCGGTTATATGTGACTTTTACATCTCCCAGCGTCACAGATAAAAACGTGACGTTCAATTTCCATTATTGTTGTAAATCACTTCTTTATTCAGCTTCATAAATCCATGGCGTAAAAAATATTGAAACAAAACAGTTAAGAGGGTTAAATAATAAAATTGTGTGGAGTAAAAATCGTGTTGAATAAACATCTGGGAATGTGGCGTTCATCCCGGTGGTGAGTTTGCGTTTCGCGGGATGCATTTAGAAGCAAAACGGCGCAAAGGAGGCCCCAGAAAAGCCAAGAGAATGCAAATGTAAAGTAAACAGCGTCCGCGGCCGGCAATTATAAAACAAACGCGGGGCGAAGTCCTCGTCGCTCCCGCTAATATGTAAAGCTCAATTTACTGACCTAATCAGAAAAACGACGCGTGCTGCGAATTTTGCGGACGCAGCCAGTTCTTATTGTTGAGATAAGCCGGTGTTTACTCTTTATTACCTGTATGATTTATTCTCCTCGGAGATTAGCGTTAACGAAACTTTGCATTTATCGCGATTTCGGATGCGTAACTCCAAAAAGGGGGGGTGGGCTATCGCTTTTTGCACACGAAATATTCCACCTCGAAGTATGTACATACAATCACAAATACACAACGAACTTTTTACTCGTTGTCAGCTGGTTTTAATTAATTCGTTATGTCATTAATGTCTACATAACACTTACGTAGTTGTTGACCAATTGTTTAACAATGATAAAAACTATTGGAAGTAGTTATTATTCCATTTCAATAAAAAAATTGGTTGTAAACTTTGTCTTAATTCTCTGGAATAATATGCGAAATGAAATTTATAATTTCTCTCACTGTTGCTGAAGATATTTATTAAATCAGACAGGGTTGTCTTTTATGTCGGTAGTCTGCCTTGGAATATTTACTGTTTCATTTGGAAATTAATTCGGGGCCCGGTATGAATTATTACGTTTCCAAAAATTACACTTTTACCGCACCCGAAAATCTTGGAGGCTAAATATTCAGAACGCGTGCTGATAAAATAATTTCTTTCGTTCTTTGCCTGGGAGTTTACCCCTTCGCTTTATTAGGCCGAAACAGTTCGGATTCATCGTATCCACGTACTGGGAAGGAAATTAAGGGCCGCCCCCTTTAAACGCGACGCACAAAAATCTCTCTCTTCTAGTACACATAAAGCTTCGCGATTCAACGAACAATTTTATTATTTGACTTGATTTTATCACATGGACTTCATAAAACTTTAGGCCCTGGAATTAATGCATATTTTACGATTTTAATATCGGGGGTGGCGCGGCCCCGATTTAACTTTGCCCTCTCTCAAACCGGGTAATTAACCATTCTGGATATCTTACATCTCTCATAATACCCAATAACTTTCCAAGTTATCCCGTTTTCTTTTTATGCCATATCTCGAACCGCTAATAAGTCTTATTCCAGCAAATTACAAGGTGGTCCGAGAATTAATTAAGTACCATTCACACGTCTAGCATAATGTTAACAACATGTCGTCATTGAAAGTTGTCGATCCATTGACAAAAAGGGACGTTCCCACAGATCGCGGGTAATGGAATCCATTTTTCATGCGATCTACAAAGTAGACCACACATTCTACGTTCCAGCAACAATGGACCGGGCTCGGCGACTGGTACGTCTGTGTCCGCAGGACCAGCTGGACGTCTCACGCACTCATTAGCAAAGAAGACGATGTACGATGTGCGACGTGCATCTATAAGAGATCAAACGAGAAAAAAATCGGTAAATAGATTGTAATAGATCATGGCGAAGAGAATGTGGAGCGCCGGATTGTTTGGATCAGAGTTCAAGTGGGCTTCGGACGGACAAAAGAAGAACGAGGAAAGAAGAGAAGTCGATGGCGGGCAGATAGAATGTGCATTTTTTTTCAGTGGTGGCTCAGCAAAAGAGCGCAATACAGTTTAATTACAGCGCCAGTTTTGACGAACAATTGTAAAATAAGTTGTACATTGTTGGAGCGGAGCGGAATCGAGTGAGCCCCGGGCGCATCGCCACCTACTACAAACATTGTTGATGTGTTCCAGGCGTCGGACAAAAGACGAGGCGAGGCAAGACAAAAAGCGGTCGTGATTTGTTCACGCGTGCACGTACGTAAAACACGACGATCGGAGAATTGGTTTCGGAACACCCCCCTCCCTGGGCCCCCTCGATTACGATAATCGATGTGAAAGTCAGATTCACACACCGAGAGGACCGACGATCATCCAGCTTCTTCTTTTCCCTCCTCCCTAATTGCGATCCGATCCGTTTCCGCAAAAACACCATTGTATTCCCAATTAACTGCATGCTCGATACTTTCCCGTAAAAATGCGCACAACTTTACAATTACAACGTGTATGGCAAAAAAAAAAAGACATTCAGGCAAGGGTGGAGTTTTGGCCATTTAAATAAAAGTTTCAATTTGGAGTAACGGCCCAATTTGTACACGTACACCGTATCGGATTAGTCTTTTTCCTTCGACCTTTTTGTTTCACGCCACATTAGCGTTTACACACATTGAAGTCGGAGCCAGAAAAAACAGTAATTAAAAAAGGGGCGCGCAATTGCTTTGAAGCCGACCAGAAAAGGGTTTGAGATGCTCTTTGCGAGGCAATCGGGCCATTTGTTTTATGCGCGATCGCCCCGGGGCGATTGTTAATACGGGATGTGATTCCTAATAAAATACTGTAATGCTGTAATACTGTAATGCTGTTGTGTGTGGGGATGATTGGGTTTCGGGGAGACACTCGGTATTAATTACGATTATCAGAAAGTGTGAGTTAATGGAGTGTTCCACTTGGTATCGTGCGGAATCTCCCTGTTTCTGGTCCACAAGTGCGAATCGTTACGTTACTTTAAATTAGATTTTCGGCTGATATATACTTTAGGTTTTCTTCGGGTTTCCGCGCTGAAAACATTATAACTTTAAACCACTCGAAATGCTAAATCACACAGAAATGTTTAGTCGGCCGGCAGAAACGGTTTTAATTACTTTTTACTTTGTTCTAATGTTACAATTATTGCAATTGTTCAAATAATTGTACATTTATAAATATAAATTGACTAACAAACACCTGTTCCACCTGATTATTTGCTTGCCATTTGCAGATTTAAAAATCACCCGATAAGTTTGCATTGTTTACATACAAGATAAAATCAACCTACACTATCCGTTGCACAAACGCTTAAACAAAATTAATTTTTCTTTAATATACGCCCATAACATTTACAGTTTCCACAGTTTAATCAACTTGAGAAGAGAGAGAATAATCCACTCGAAACTGAAACGTTACCCAATCCGATATTTTCATAATTGAATTTGAATGCTATCCGCAGGCCAATTAAACCACTATTATTTAGTATTTTATTTGTGTTAAATGTTTCGTATTGTTTTCCATTTTATTGTTCTGTTCGGCTAAAAATCTAAAGTTATTTATTGGTTATCCGTGGTCTAGTTGAAGAGACCTCTAACCAGATATTTTTTTGCTCCGAGCTAACAAATGTTAAGCAAAGTTTTCTATTGTGTATTTAAAGTTTAAAGACAATAGATATTTTGATGAAGATGCAGGATCATCTTATGATTATTTCCTATTACTTTTCTTAATTCGTTTATCTTGACCCAATCGTGTCTAACAGATAAACAAATCAAAAAAATAAAGTCAAAAACAAAACTTCCTGCGATAAGTTTAAAGACAATAGATATTTTGATAAAGATGCAGGATCATCTTATTATTATTTCCTATTACTTTTCTTAATTCGTTTATCTTGACCCAATCGTGTCTAACAGATAAACAAATCAAAACAATAAAATCAAAAACGAAACTTTCCGTTGATATTTGTATTTGAAATGAGCAATTCCTGAGCAATAGATCATGCAAGAACAAGAGTTGTAGGTACCGAAAGACAACCAGCAGTACAGTACCAAAGAGATGACATCATTTCTGGTACGTACTAATAACAGCACAGCCCATTACTCATTATAACACACACACGACACGAAGCCATAAGTCAACGGGACGAAATGAAAGCACGGACACGTGGGCACCTCCATAAACTTTAACACATCTCGTTCACTCCGCCCACTTGTGTTTTCATCTTGGTGAAAAAAATCCGTTTTTCTGCACGGTTTCCGTACCGTAGGAAGGCCGTCTTATCTGATCGCGGATAATATTCATTTAACCGATTCCAATCTGGGCTCACTGCCCGATGGTAATTGTTTTCCGAGTGTGTGGAAGTAATGTTTGGGATTAGGTGGAATTGGTTTAATGGTCGGGACGATGCAAATCGACGGGTTGGGCACAACAACTATAATGAACAGTTTTTCTAGCTTCGGACCACAAGTTTTATGTTAAGATTGTGTCTTTTGTCTTTTATAAATCATACAAAATACATTGTTAGAAGTGTATAAGTGAATGGGTTATTGTAACGATGGATGGTGGATGGAAGGTACGGTAATGGTGGCAGGGAAGAAATGTGAAGTTGAATGGTTCCCGGAAGTAATTACGGCGTCGTTTCACGGATCTCGATCCAGTTTCGGTTCACGAAGGTGACAATCGACGTTCGGTCGATGGGTGAAAAGGCACACGTGCGCTAAACCCATCGACAGTGTCGCCCATTGTCGATTGTCGATCGGAGCCAGTGATTTATTGACCGAGATCCGAGATTCGCCGTGGCAAAAGCGACCCCGACGGACCCGTCAATAGTTTTATATCGCCGACGGGCCGGATCGTGATACGGATCGATATAAACAAAGATAAGTGACGGATCCGCGATGGATATCGCCACGGGTTTTTATTACTTCATTAGCGCGTCCACAAAGAATCGATCCAGTCAGTTATTATTATTTTTTTTTTTTTTTTTTTTTTGTTGCTCTCCTTAAGCTCTGACGGATGTAAATCATGAGAGGAATTTATGACCGTCAATCGCCACAAACTCCCATTTGCTCGACGACGCTAGTAAATCCAAAACAGTTGAACATTCCTTTGTTCCATAATCTATATCCGTCTATGGGATGCGAACGATCCCCGATATGTTGTTAAAGTCGACCAAGAAACAAAATAAATACGTTTCCGTCTCTGTCGTAATCGTCGGCCAATTCCCAGTGTAAAACTGAAAAGCTGCAATGACTTGTCACGTCTCAATCGATAAATGAGCGAAGTGCGCGAATACTGCGCTGTGATTAGCATTTCTTTCGTGAATTGTCCACGCCGTCCCCTCCTTACCCCACGGCACGCCGCTCCTTTACATCGAACCCCGGGACGAAATGCCACCCCACGGTTCGCGCGCCCACGCTCCCTCGCACATTCTTGTTCTTGTTTCGTCCCCCCGGTTTCTTCTGCTTCTTCCGCGTCTTCGCCGCCGACGCTCCCGCCACCACTTATTTGCATTCGGTTTTTGTGTCTGTTAATTTCGGGTGTATGTAGGCCAGGCCAGAAGTATGTTCCAAGACAATAAATGTACAGAGAACTACTCTGACATGCAAATGTTGAATAAACTAATTCAATAGTATAAATTCCGGACAGGTTTTGAGGTGGCGACAAATTGTACATGTCGTTGTGTATTGATTAGGATTTATAATAATTCTGAGTGGACGTTGGAAGGAGTATGGCCGGACCGAAGTAAAATTGATTAAATTTGTTTCCCGAACTAATCCCATATAATCCTTTGTTATGTGCATATGAATATAATGTTTGTAGCGGGGTAATAAAGGAATACTAATGGCAATTAGAGTGTTGCCGTTGTCCGAGACTGGTCCGATAGAGCAGATCTGCTATGGGTAATCTAATATGTAGTGGGATCTGTCACGTTCCATTCGTGTACGTGACCCCACGAAACAACCATGTGAACATGCCCCAGTATTTGCCTTTTAATACAAACTACCCAACCTTACCGAATTAACTGGTGCATCTCAACTTTTCTTCCAACCCTCCGACATCACCACCATCTGCACCCGCTCCCAAACGATAAAGAAACCGATTTCCCACACAAATACACTGTTATACAACGATTTCCATTGTGTTTAGTTTCTGTCGCACAATAAACCACTGCAAACGACACGTGATGTTTGTCCTGTAATTAATCTTTACTCTCAAACTTTTGCAGATATATATTTTTCTGATTTGAACTTTTTTTCCCTACGAATCTTCGATTTACTATGTGTTACCGAACATTACCTACACCAATGTCAAATTATGTAATATACTTAATCTACTATCAGTAGAAAAACTATTTCACAATCGGTAAATAAATATGTAAATGTTACAGTTTTTCTTAACTTAATTTTATTTTTACAATATACATATAATTTGTATTTTTCGTCTCATTTTATATATATATTCAATAATAAATCATAAAAATATGTACTTATAAAGAAAATGTCACATTTTTTAGCACAAATTTGACGATAGCCCTGGATTAAGAAAAAACAATTTGTATAAGTATAGTATAATCAGAATAATATTCCAATTTTGTTGAAAAATAAGATATTTTTGCTAGTTTATTCCCTAGCCTACTCGATTAAGAAACTAAATTCATAAGAATATGATTTTTAATTTTTCCTCAAAATATTGAATATGCATATTTTTTTATAAAATTTTGATATATCAATTTCAGGAGGTGATTAGATATGCTATAAAAATTTTGCTAATATGATTTCTTCAATTTTTTGTTGTTTGTTAGTTTTATTCCAATAAACATTTTGTCCATAAATACATTTATGCTTTACAATTGAAAGAAAGTCAAAATCGGACAAAAGATACAAATTTTACGAGGATGTTTCGCTTTCAATCGGCGACACTATATATATTTTTTAAATTATAACTATTTGAAAAAAAATACAGAGACATAGTTACTGCAGTACTACCATATAGCATCTAAAAATTTTGGTGAAATCTAAAGAGTTTAAAAGTTGTAAATTTAATAAAGACTCCATATTTTTTACAATTTTAAAAATCAAATACTTTAAATTAATTAAAAAATTAAAATACAAATTTCTATCATAATATATCATGTACAATTTATAATAATTAAAGAGGTAAGGCATCTATTTCAAGTTGGGTACAAAAAAAAGACATGTAGGGTCATAAAATTATTAAAATAATAAAAATAATAATAAACACAAAAGTACTTTTTAACCCAAAAATGTTATTGATACGGATAATGATATTCGACATATAAAAAATGAAATAGAATTAAGAAGAAAACGTTAAAAAGATATTATAATAATGACTTTAAATTAATGAAAGTAACCACGCAACTGTTGATTTAACTCAAGGGTATATTCAGGGGAGGAAGTCATAATCCGAATGACCTGTACTGGGTTTACTTAAACCCAGTACAGGTTGACTTCAACTCATTGGTTTTTCTAATTTGACTGACAAAAGACAGCTTTTTGAAGAGGCCACGAAGTAGTTCAGCAACTAGACGTAAAAATTAAATGTCCCAGAATAGTCCACTAACGTTCTCAATCTGCTGAAGAGTATTTCTTCAGGGCATATAGCATACATTCATCATCTAGGTTCTATAATAAATGACCTGGAGGGCTGTCTGATTCTAGAAGTACTTAATTTTTTCAATTAATCGTTTTTATTCCAAAAGTCGATTATATATACTTATTCTAACGAAGATAAAGATTATAAAGCAACTATCAAACGATTATAAACTACGAATGTAGGTAGGCTTTATAAGATAAAAGGCAATGAAATCATAATATTCCTCAATATATTTCTAATCTTATAGAAAATTGTGATGATGAAATGAATAACACTCTAAGAAAATTGTCAGTTAGGGTAGCAACGACGGAAGGGTTATTTTCTTCTCCTTGGCAGTTCAAAACTTGACTTCAATAGCAACTGGATTGACACTTCTTCACGTTCACAAAACCATACCCATTCATGTGGAGAAAGTCGTAACTCGTTTCGTGAGAAAACAAAAGAGAAAAATTGATTTTGTTATTTGATTAAAATTATTTTGTTCTACGATAATAAAATACTATTTCTTTTAAATTAAATTTATTATTGCAATGGAATTGGAACTCTTTTGATTTGAAAGCTGAACCCTTGACTTACCCCCTTTCAATTTTCTTTTATATAATCATCTTTTCTTATTTAATTTATTTAAAATTATTATTATTATTATTATGTAAAAAACTAAAAAAATCCTATGAAATATAAATTCTAAAAATATTTTTTATAAAGTTATTTCATCAATTTTTATGTTACAATTATATGAAAAAAATCATATTTTGTCCGGTTGAGTACATCTGGTAAATATTCACACATTTTTTATAATTTTTACAATTAAATGTTAAAAATTAAAAAGATATGTTTCTATCAACTGTATAAATTAAACACAAAAGTTAAAAGAACAAAAGAGAAATTAAAGATGTACTTTTTTAGTTCTTATATAAAATACAAAAAAATTAAACTAGAATTAGAATTAAAAATAAAGTATTAAAAAAGTCAGTGAAATAATGACATTAAACAAATTAATGAAAGCAACTGAATAGCTAATGAGTTCACCCCTTTCTGAGGATTGGTGTCGTTCGAGTACATAAAAATAAAGCCGGGGGCCCAGTTTCCGGGGTGTTATTTACGTTTATTTATTTTTTTTTTCAAGCCCGGTTAGAAAACGAAATCGGGTTAATATCGTGAATGGGCGCAAAGTGAATTCGAAAGAATTGCTTTTGGAACGTTACGGAGGGAGCGAACCGTTTAGGTTTTATCGTCCCATCGAGATCTGCGAGCGGCACGCCCCCGAAAATCATTCATCCGGACGCGGTCACTGTCCGCAAACATATTATCAATTTTTCGGTTATGAACCGTCAATCGCCACCTACTTTTATTGATATAAATCGTGTCGTACGTTTATCGACATGAGGGCGATAACCAGATGGATTTCCGATTGTGTGTGAGGGGGAGTTTATTATGTCGAGTGTCGATATTATTTTCCAATAAAACCACCCCTCGGAAATCATATGTTTTTGTTAAAGAATCACAATACAATTTAATCTGACCTAGATATTTCATTTTCTTTTTTTATATGTAGTGATGATGTACATAAAAAACCGCTGTGACGTTTGATCGTAGATTTTGCGCGTTGATATTGGTAAATTGGCTTGACGGAAGGCGTGTTAAAACTTCCCTTCACCATCAGAACAGAAGAACGTAAGTTGTCGCTAAGCCGCGAGCCAAAAGACACAAGTGGAGGCATAATAAATCTCCCGTTGACGTTCGATGGTAACCGTGGGCACCCCGATATCATCAATTTCTCTCCTTTGAACCCGGTCGACAATTAAGCGTAATATATGCACTTCCTCATGCTTCTCGTCTTCTCCACCGCCGTTGCGTTCTAATTCCGTCGTCGGCACGTCAAGACTCATCACTCGGGCGAACGGCTGAAGTCACAATTGCGGCACCGTGCGCCCCCGAGACGCAAAAACGCCACTTTATGATATTAATAGGCTCGAGCAATGGGCACGGTTCTTAAAAAATCGAAAACAATTACCCGATCGCTACGCTCTTCATGTGAGACTAATCACTTCTGACTCTTCTACAGGGTGGGATTCGACTCAATGTATTTACCACATTATTATATTGGTATATTCAGCGACGACTGCTCCACATATCGACGGTGGAATGAAAGAAGTCCCGCGTTTATCAGATTAATAAAATCTCGGGTACAATGACGGGAGGTGAACTTGGGTCAGGTGTCGCAGGCGGCCGCAACACCACGAGGTATTAGAGATCGAACGATAAGGGTTTGATAAACCTTGGCTGTTGGCTCGGGCCCGTCATTAACTGCTCGTTACTATAAATAAAGTAATATGTGAACGAACGTGCGATCACAATCTGCATTATTATTATTATATTGTGTTGTGGAACGTGTGGAGGTGGTGATAATTTATTAAAATCTGTATTTGGAGCGTTTTAATTTCGGGCTCGGGTTGAGTTTTTAATCACCGAACCTCGGGCAGACGAACAGACTTCCTATGAATTGGAAAATGATTTGAATGAGAGAGAGAAGGTCCCGACTCTGGAGAAAAACAACAGAACCCCCGCCAACCTTTTTATTTGTATATTTCTTAATTCCCGTTTTAAACGTTACTCGGGGTGAATATCATTAAAATTTAAAAGTCCGCGACTTTTTCGCCCCGTTCTCCGATTTATTGTGAAAGCCAAATGAATAATGAAGGAAACGCGACGCAGAACTGTTTCGGGGGTTCGTCATATGCCTCAAATCTCATCGATCCGATTCGTTATGTATTGTTGCAACCCGATGCGCTCCGTCTTAACCGCGAGATCGGAGTCTGAAATCCAACGGACACACAGAGAGCGAAGCTCCGGGCATCACGTATCCAACACCGCATCCACCTCCGTACGTTACCCATCACTGTCATCTGTTTTGATGGATAATGGAGCAATGATTTTGAGACTGTTTTAACGTATCATCATCAACTTGCTTTCCTTTTTTAATCTAATAATTTATTTTCCTTTCATTTTCCTTTTGTAACGACAAAAAATTGTATGACTAGCATAGGTTCGTGTCCGCCGAATATAAACATGGGTGTATTGCGATGTGGATGATAAGATTGGGCGAATTTTGCATGTGGTTGGCAATAAGGGTGAATGCGCCAGACTCACCTTTCCACATGACTCCGTATTAACCTCTGAAGGTGGTCCACATACCTCTACGACTTTTCCCTAAATAATAACCGCGTTGCATTTTACTAATGAGTCTTTCTCTCGCTGTTATGGTTGTGAGGTTTTTGGAGATGCCTATCGCGGTGGGAACCGGTCGCGTATTGTCCTATGGACATACTTTTTACGACCGTGAATTATAACAAACATTGTTTCTCAAGAGACATAAATTTATCAGCTGTTAACAATTAGCCTAAACCGTAATTACACGTTAAACGATTTAATCTGATGTTGAATATCGACGCAATTCTTCAACTAGTGTGTACTTTCTCACATTATTGTAACGCACATAAAATTGTTTCAATTAGTTTTGTTTTGCCCGAACACTTTATGTGTCTGACATGTGATGATTTACTAACCGTATATCAATCCAGGACACGATTCCTGTATTAGTTGAGGAACAGAAAAATTACGGACAGTTAGAAAATGTGCACACAATATGTTTCCTTCTGAAGTATTAGTGTCTAATTGGAATGTACCGTTTTTTTTACATCAGGGATTTACAGAACGCGTTCAACACACACCATTAACGGTCCACGATTCATAAACAGTAATTGCTGGTCGTATTTAACCATTTTGCACTTGTTACAATTAAAATGATTGCTGTTAAGCGTGTTATAGTGTGACCTAACTTTTTATTGTTCACTTCATTCAGTTAATTAATAAAAAGAAATCCCAAAAAATAAAATAAAAAAAAAAAAAAACCGGTGAACCACCGAGCGACGAGATAAGATCATGTGCAGAAACGTGCGCACGTCAATCCCGAGCAGAAGACCCACGTAACCTCACATGTCCCACGACGCGATGCCTAATGAGCCACAAAAAAAGAATTTTTGTGCGTGCACATTTTAGAACGACAATCTCATACGTGACGGCGAGATGCTTCGTTAGTGGGCGAACGAGCACGTGTGTCGCCGCTCATTGGGCCAACTACGCGTCTACCCTCTGCAACCCTTTCCCTGACATGTGAAACGCCGTTTTAATTGCTGTACATCGCCGAGCCGCAGGCGAAATGGCAAAAATTAATTGTGACAAGTGACGAAAATCATCCGTTAACGGTGCAGACCGTAAAGGAGGCATTTTAAAATAATGTGCGGGGTTTGTTAATAAGTTTTTATGCGCGTTATCTGCACTATCAAAAAACCGTGTTATTTATGGCCCGTATATGTTAGCGGCTGGGCACGGTTTTAGAAAATAAAAGAGCCTTTTCTATGGGCAGAGCCGAAGAAGGACGATTCTCGATTCTATTTCTTTTGTGCAGTCATTGATTCACCCACACGTCATTGTCGTGGACGGACACGTTACACGGCGCACTGCACCCAGTTAACCCCCGGGCTACCAAAACCATCCCGGATTCGACGCACTCTTCTCCTGGTGGCCGCTTTCCGCGATCAGTGGCGGCGAGGTGTGTCATTCATTTAACAGAGACCACACCGCACACATAAATTTAATTAGCCCGAAATGACTTGCGTTAAGCGCAAGAGATAATCATTGGTAACAATTCGGGCCTGTGAAGAATTCAATTATGTACAACAATAAACATACATGTGTGTGTGTTGTAACTGGAGGCCGTTTAATTAATGCTCACAATCGGTAAAATAATGCGGACAATTACCGGACAGCTGATCATGGACGTGAGATAAATCCACTCGGTTTTAGTGCCGCGTAATGGTTTCAGATCTCATGCCATACGGCCATACGATGTGTTCGGCGTTTTTCGTTGTCCCGTACATTAGTGTTGTGCGATATCGGACCGATTGTTTGTCGTGTACAATAAATGCAACAACCGGAACGTTAAAATTCCAAATGCATTAACATTCTTTACCCGATTGACAATCTAATTACGTCGATATCTAAAACGATTCCGCACTTTGTCATTGCACGCCGAACAATCTTATCTGTTCACTCACTTTCCTTACAGGAAATATATCGGATTTTTTTATGTTCGTCGAAAGGAAAATGATCAAAAGCACATTAGAGACTTAAAAGAATAGGAAATTAATTAGAAACAATACTATAATCAATGAATTTATGCGTCTCAATCATCGTAACGTTCGATTCTCCACAGTTCAATCTAACATAAAAATAAATTAACGTGTAATTAGCGGCAACACAATAATAAAATTGATTAAGCCGTAGAATGGCAAAATTGGCCGCGGATCAGATCTGTTGCACAATAGAAATTCGTGTGATACACAAAAAGTTCATTAGGGACGTTACTTTTTAACCTATCGAGAGCAATGCTTTATCCAACAATCGCACCGTCGACCAAACTTCTTAAGAAAACGGACAGGAATCTATGTTTTAGTCACTATTTAAAATAATGTTGGCAAGATTTAATTGTTAGCCAGGGATATTAGGGAGTAACATGCATGTGTTTATCAAAATATTCATAACAAAACAATAGTCAAGTAAAAATTCGATTTACTTTTTTTTTTTCAAGTAATAGTATAACAAGAAAAAATATTAGTTTTGATCCCACTGTGGATCGTGCGGTTGTTTCTCATGGCTGGCCGAGATCAAATCGAACTATATTAATGAGTAATGATGCACGACTGACTTCAACATACACAATCATTAGTAACAAATAGCAATAATAATAGCTCGAATGATATATGTCGGAGCGGCGATTGTAATCATATCGTGCGCCAACTATGTACCATTGCAGCATCCTCCCTCCTCCACCACCACCACCACCACAACGATCGAACCGATTGGTCGCACCGATTTCTTCGGATCTATATGAGAAAAGATGTAACCGGGGAACTTCCACCGCTGTGGTCCGATTCCAATTATTTTCAGATGCGATTAATAACGTTGTACCGTCATTAATTCGTACCTAATCAACGTCAGACCCGAACAAACGGATTAGTTGACGGGGCGTCATGTAAAAACTGTTTCGTGTTGGGGAAATGGCGGGTTTCCTCGTCTGTTGTCACGTTGAGGTCTCCATCGTGGTGCGGCCAGCGCCCAACAATTTAATAACCAATCTGTTTTACTAAACGCGTCCATTAGATACCACCATCTTGGTACATTAAACGCTAACACATGACCAAGCACTATTGCCACTTGTTACGTCAAGTCTTGTTTGTCTTCCTAACTGGACCACGTCAATCAACTTTTTTTCGTAATCATTTAGTTAAACTGTTTAATATTATTAAGCACAAAAATTAAAAGAGAATAATACTGCAAAAAATATATCACTCTGGAGAACAAGTAGTCAAAAAAGCCGAAATAATTAAGAGTACCTCAAAGTGTCAATGTTGTTGAATCCATATTATTGGACATAATGTATTCTAAAATTGTGTTTGGCATACAAATCAATACTGTTGATGAATAAAATTTAAGTTATATATAATTTAATTTGTTTCTAATTTGTTAAATAATATAAATTTTTTGATATACAAATTTGCAAAATTTACAATAAATTTTAAATACGTTGATTACATCTTAAAATAAATTTTTTCTCATCTCGATCAAAATCTCGACTGATGTTTTACTAAGCAATATGACAAAATACCCTGCACACGTGAAAGTAATATTGACGGCGTCTCAAAATATTAATGGACCTTTAATAAAAATTAAAACGGTTAAATTTTCTTCAATATACTCATCAGACGATCAATATATTGATCAGTATCACCTAAAGTAGATCATACATGGTTAATATTATTGCTTCAATATTGATATTGTCTATATAGTATTTAATTATTGATAAAATAATATATAAGAAAATTAAAAAGTTAATATCTTTATTAAAGGCCTGTCATTATATTAAGGAGTCATTAATATTATTTTCCTGTCAGGTATATTGCCATTTTATACAATATAATGTAATTGATTCTTAAGACGTGGTCGGCACTGACAATTCTTTACTATTATTACGAGTGTTTTGAGATGGACATTAATAAAAGTGCAAGTACAAGTGCAAAAAAATGAGAAGAATTCAGTAGATAGAGAAGAATATAAAATAAATTTCATATATTCTTCTTTATTTGTTGAATTCTCTTTTTATTATTAATGTAAGTTTTAAAATACTTGTAATAATAATAATAATGAGCTGAAAATAATTATAATCGATAACGTCTTGAGTATCATTATTGATATTATTTTGAACAACACGGCAATATATTCTACAATATTGTTAGCGTCCCAAAAATTTGAAACTATTACATTTTTTTATGTATTATTTCCATGAATCACTATTGTTTCAAGATACTACTCAAACGAGCAAAAAATATATTGATCAATCTCACATAAGGTGGACCACACACTGTCAATATTATTGTTTCAAGTTTGATATTGATCAATATATTGCCTATCTGAATATTATTTTGAATCAATCAATCGGCGTCTCAATATTTTAATAAAATTTGAAACTATTACATTTTCGTATGTATTATTTCCATGAACCACTATTGTTTCAAGATATTACTCAAACGAGCAAAAAATATATTGATCACTCTCACCTAAGGTGGACCACACACTGTCAATATTATTGTTTCAAGTTTGATATTGATTTATATATTGCCCATCTGAATATTATTTTGAATCAATAATGGATGATGAAAATAATACATGAGAAAATTAAAACGTTTTAATTTTCAAGAAAGGCCTGTCAACACATTGAGGAGTCGTCAATATTATGGTCATTTTATGCAATATAATATAATTGATTCTCAAGATGTGGTCGGTACTGGCAGCTCTTTATTATTATCACAAGTGTTTTGAAATGGACATTGATAAGTGCTGGTACAAGTATAAAAAGTGAAAAGAATTTAACAGATCGAGAGAAAAAAAGAAATTTATTTTAGGATGTAAAATAAATTTCCTATCATCTCTTTTATCTGAATTCGTCTTCTTTTCATTATTTGTACCTACACATTTATTAATGTCCATTAATAAATATTATAGTTCTAATAATAATAATAAACTGAAAAAAAATATCGATCACGTCTTGAGAATCAATAATGATATTACATTGAATAACATGGCAATACCCCATGAACACATGAAAATAATGTTGACGGGCCTCTAATAAAAACTTTTTAGTTTAGATTTTTTATATGTTATTTCCATCACCCATTATTGTCTCTAGATACTACTCAAACCGGCAATTATTGATCAATATTACCTAAGGTGAACCATACACTATCAATATTATTGCTTCAATATGAATTGATTTTAATTAATATATTACCCGTGTCTGTATATTATTTTAACACAATAAAGGTTGGTGGATATAATACATAAGAAAATTAAAACGTTTTAATTTTTAATGAAGACCTGTCAATATACTGAGGAGTCGTCGTCATTAATATTATTTTCATGTTAGCTATGTTGCCATTTTATGCAATATAATGCAACTGACAGGTATTATTACGTCTGTTTTGAGATGGACGTTAATAAAAGTGCAGGTACAAAAAATGGAAAGTATTCTGCAGATAGAAAAGAAGAAAAGAAATTTAATTAATTAATTTAACTCATTACTGCAGAATATGAAAATTTATTAATCGAAATTTTGAAAATTTGTAATATTAAATATGTGTATATTGTATGGCAATCAGCGTAATTTGTCGTTTCGGCGAAAGTTTAGTAAGTCCCAATAAATCCGACAAATCATTTAATCTCAATTGTGTGAAATTCTACATCACTTTTGAAAGTGACTTTTTCATTTCCGTAAAACACTGTAAACTATCAAATGAGTTTAAATTCTTGTTAAAGAACACCTAGTTATTTAACATATATTACTTACATTTTTGAAGCTGTAAGAAGTTTATATATTGAGCTATTAAAAATTCCACTAAAAACTATTTATTTTACTAAATTATAATTTGTTTAGTAATTTATACGTCTATAAACTATTATAAGTTGCAGTTAATTATCAAATCAGACATAAGGATATTTGAAGTGTAATTGTAAGAATATAAGGAATTGACTCAAAATATGTTTAAATAAATAGTGTTTGTTGGCTTTTAAATATCTATTTTTTGTATATATCTATAATTACGAAATTTTTATAGTTTCATTAACAGAACAAATATAATTTTTGTGAGTTTATGATATTAAATTTTGTGTGTTATTTCAAATTCAAATATAGAATTATGTTTACAAAAATAAATAAATAAATTTTTTAAACTTATCTAACGTTTATTTACTAGCTGTTCATTACCTCATTATAAAACATTTAAAAGATTTCAGCAATATGTTAAACAGGTAGTGACTTGACCGTTTACAGCATTTGACAGAAACTAAAGAGTCAGTCCCTGAAATGACGTCAAATTCGGCCAAACAAGGGAGGACTTATTCTATTACAATGTTTAACAGCTTTACAAGTAATGTTCAACCTATCTACAGGATGAATTACGTTGCATACATCACATATAAACAAATGTACTTTTATTTTACTTTATTGTTGAAACGTTTGAGGGATATTTGAATATTACAATATATTGTGATAATAATATTAACCGCCTAAAGTTCACCTAAGATTGAAAGAGATGATTCTTATTATATAATAAAAGCTAATTAAATATGTATCAGTAAATTTAAATAAGAATAATAACAAATAAAACAAATGTACAAATAACATTGTTAATGGAACAGTTATTGGTTAATTGATTTGTTCTGTGTCCTTTTAGAATTGCGTGCGAATGCCGAGCCGAAAACCAACATGGGCCCGCAGCCCGCAATTAATTATCGCGCACTTTTCGACCGGTCTAATGGTCCGTAGCGTCCGCATTATGATCCCGGAAAAAAAACTAGCTGTAAAAGCGGCCCGGGGCGACTGATCCAAAGAGTTATTAACATATTACCAATAAAGTTCTAATGTGTCCGTGGAGCGCGTTCTGTTCTGGTGCCGCCCGCACAAGAACGCTGCCCCACGGTCAAAAACTATACTTCTCGAGTGCCTCCCCCTTCGGTGTGTGTCTGGTAGAAAAACGGGCCAACGTATCGCGGACTAATTAAAAAACTAGTTTACGAGATCTGACGCATGCGGATGCATTCGAATGTTAATTTCCTATCGTTCGTTGTTTCTGTCAGAAAATGTTCCCGATTTGTAATCGAAGTTGTTCGGTTTAAATTGATTTGTGTGTGGGAAAACGGTGGTGGAGTGGTGATCAAGATTATTGCGTTTGGGTAAATCCCCGAAAAAGCATATAAATCCGTTCGCAAACGTATTGGTAACCACCCACTATGCATTTCGTGAATTGTAATGTCGAGCCAAACTAAACCTTATTAAAACAAAACGCCGAACAGTTCTAGCAAACATAAACAGCCGGCAACGTTTATAATTGTCCATTAATAGCTTTTAGTGTACCATTACTTGATACATGATATTTATCGGTCATATTTTCCCCATAAATACCGGTCAATTAGCCGGATTAAGATGTTTGGAACGGTGGTCAAACTCACAAGACACATGATATATAACGGATCAGTAAACAGAAACTAATTAATACTTTTAATTAGAGTTAAAGGCGAAACAGTGAGTCAACGTGATTGTGCCAAATGAAATTCGCCGAGTCGCTAATTCCCATTTAATGCATATGTATTACATTCCACACAAACGAACGAAGCGGTTTTGATACTCAACCCCATAGTGTGCATATGAAGCAACAAGTTTCTATCCATAAAACTTCAAATACACCGAGTCTCACAGCAAACACTTGCACCGAAACAACCCCATACAATCACCCCATAATTCCGCAGGCATTTTTATAGACATTTGCGGTCGCCACATGCAGTTTACAATTCGGCTGTTGTATCAGCGTATCGAACACATCGAACATTACGATACGGAGTGGATTTGTGTGAGAAACAGTGCCGCACAAGCGGAATGAGATCTAAACGCATCAATTTAATGTGAAATGAACACATACCGGAATTACCATCACAATATCTAATAAAGATAATGATACGTACAATTGTAAAGCTCGGTAGCTCGAACAGAAGGTGCCGGCTTTTGATTGTCGATTTTTAATCGATGCCGCTGCGTTTTGCGGTTACTCTGCACGCGATTTTCTCCGATTCGAATTTCAGAAACTGTACTCAAAATTGTTGAGTTACAAAATAAAATGGGATGAAACGCGATTAAGGCGAAATAAAAATGCAACGTTGTAGAGTGAATTATTTTAATGGAATAAGGAATTGCAGACGAGAGGCATTTTTATGTATCGGACCGAGTGGCTTATAAAGTTAAAATAATTGAATTCCAGTATCTTTAGTTTCATGGAAAACACTCATTAGTGACTCAAGAAACTTAATCAATGTATTTCATTATTTTCTCGCGTAAGAAACAATGCAATTATAAACATTAATTTCGTAAAATTCTCTTCTATCTTGTAAGGGGCTCGAGGGTAGGAACACGACCTGGGAATAATTTGTCGGAGTTTCCCCGACGATAAAACGCACGCAGAATTGTGATAGATTTAAGAATAAGGGACAGAGACAGATTATAAAACAAGCGAGATATTTAAATAAAAGAAAGAGTCGGAAGAAAATCTGATAAAGTTTCGGATATTCCACCAGGGTCGGGATTTAATTAAGCCTTTCTCTCTTCGCACAGGCCTCCAGATACACAACTCCATTCCTCTCCGCTCTTCTTCTTTCTAATGACTTTTTAATTATTCCCAGAATAAATTCATGCTTTGATCTACGCTCCCATATATATCTATATATATATATATAGAAAACACCACCACAATTTACAACACAATCAACCGAATTCAAATCAAATAAAGATACGACTATACCATCATTATAATCAAAAATTTTTACAGAACACACAAGATTTTTAACTAAAAATGTATAATATGATTTTTACATGAATTAATTCGATATTATGATAGATTGCGTTGGGTTAAGTTGGTTTGACATAAGCTAAGATTTTATATCTTTTTCAATATACATTAACAAATATACATATAATATGTTCAGTTGAGTTAATTTAAATTAAAGTAAAACGAAATAGTTCAGGTTAATTAGTTTTAATTTATATTTCCAAACAATTTTCATTAATATTTTTAGTTAATAATACAATTAAATTTTTACCAATTTTTAAAATTTTTAATTTACGTTTCGTTCACGTAGGAAATTTCATTTATATTATTAGACAATTTACATTCATATTTTTAATTGATATTTAATAATTTAAATGAACAAACGTTTAAAATTTAATTCAACTTTTAATTAGTTTTAACCTAACCTACCATGATTTTTTTACAATTTTTAAAATATAATTTAACATTGCAACAACAATTACAATTTTTAAAACAATTTACATTAATATTTTTAGTTAATTAAAACTTTACCTTTAAAATTTTTAATCTAATTTAACCCAATCTAAACTATTTTATTTAATCTAATTGCTTAACCAAAGCTACCACTACTCTATTTAATTTGATATATAATGTTTCATGTAGAGATTTTCATTTATATTTTGAGACAATTCACATTTTTAATTGATATTTAATTTTTTAAATAAACAAACACTTAAAGTTTAATTATACTTTCAATTAGTTTCAATCTAACCTACCATGATTTTTTCCTATTTTAAAAATTTAATTTATATTTCAGGGCAATTTACATTAGTATTTTCAGTTAATATCGTAAACTTTTCTAATTTATAATAAAAATTTTACAATTTTTAACCTAATTTAACCCAAGTCAACGTATTAATTTAATCTAATTTCCCTTTATAAATAACAAATTTGAAAATTTAATTTATATTTATAAACAATTTATATTTATACTGTTAGTTATACATTTATAATAAATTAGATTAGATATTTAATAAAATTTTTATATATTAAAATAAAATATAAATAATTTATAATGAAAAATAAAAAAAAATCAATGATTCAGAAACTTGTATTTTTAGACAATTTGACAATTTAAACATTTTTCTGCTGATATTTTGTAATTTAAATAAATAAATTTTGAAAATTTAATTTTTTAACCTATTTTGAATTTTGAATCAAATTTTTAAATTTAAATTTAAAATATAAAGACTTTTTTAATTTGTTATAAAAATTATAAAATTCTTTTAATCAAATTTTATTAAATTAATTTAATTTAGTTTTCAATCAAACCTATTTTTAATTGATATTTTGTAATTTTAATAAGCAAATATTTAAAATTTTTAACTCATCATAATTTTTATTAAGTTTAAAAATTTAATTTATATTTCTAAATACTTATTTTTAATTCTAGTAAATACGAAAATAAATACATAATAAAAAATAAGTCCAATTTTTAATATGCCAAAATTATTAATATTGTTAGTTAATTTAGATAAAATTATATTTAGTTGATATTTTATAATTAAAACTATTTTAGTTTATAATAAACAAATATTTTTGTATCCAATTTAGAAAAATATATATTAAAAAATATTTAAAAATAACTAAATCACTTTTTTTGAATCATGATATATCCAATATCCAATAAAATTTTGAATATTTGTTAATTATAAACTAAAATAGTTTTAATTACAAAATATTAACTAAGTATAATTTTATCTAAATTAACTAAGAATATTAACAATTTTTGACATTAAAAATTTGATTTATTTTTTATTATGTATTTATGTACACTAGCAATTAAAAATAAATATTTAAATTATTTAGAAATATAAATTAAATTTTTAAACTTATGATGAGAAAATAATTTCAAATATTTGTTTATTAAAATAACAAAATATCAATTAAAAGTAGGTTTGATTGAAAACTAAATTAAATTAATTTAATTAAATTTGATTGATTTGATTTGAATTTTACAATTTTTAAAATAAATTAAAAAAGTCTTAACTGAAATATAAATTTTAAAAATTTGATAAAATCATGTTCAAAATAGGTTAAAAAATGGAATTAAATTTTATATATTTGTTTATTTAAATTACAAAATATCAACAGAAATATTTTTAAATTGTCTAATTACCTAAAACTATAAATGGAATGAATTTTCTGCATCAACGAAAGATTACATATAAAATTAAATAGTCGTGACATTTTTTAAATATAATCATACTTTTCAGTTAATTATATAGACTCGTGATAGGGAAATTAGATTAAATGAATACACTGGCTTGGGTTAAATTAGGTTAAAAATTCTAAACTTTTATTATAAATTAGAAAAGTTTTAATTATGATATTAACTTAAAATATCAATGTAATTGTTCTGAAATATAAATTAAATTTTTAAAATAGGAAAAAATCATGGTAGGTTACGTTGAAAGTAATTAAAAGTTGAATTAAATTTTAAGTGTTTGTTTATTTAAATTATTAAATATCAATTAAAAATAAAAAGTGAATTGTCTAAAAATATAAATAAAATTTCCTACATGAACGAAACATTATATATAAAATTAAAGTCGTGATACGTTTGGTTAATCAGTTGGATTAAATAAATAGTTTAGCTTGGTTTACATTAGATTAAAAATTTTAAAAATTAGAAATATTTTAATTGCAATTTTAACTAAAAATATTAATGTAAATTATTTAGAAATATAAATTATATTTTTAAAATGGGAAAAAATGCATGGTAATTAAAAGTTGTACATTTAAATTATTGAATATTAATTAAAAAGAAAAAATGTAAATTGTCTAAAAATATAAATCAAATTTCCTACATGAACGAAACGTTATATATAAAATTAAATAGTCAGGATTGGTTTGGTTAAAAAATTGGAAAATTGATACATGAACAAAACTTTATATTGGTTTAAAAATTGTAAAAGTTTTTAAAAAATATATTATGAATTAAAGTTTTAATTATAATGATAAATAAAAAATTATAAATTGTCTAATAAATATAAATAAAATTATCAAAATTGGATGAAGTCATGGTAAGTTATATTAAAATATATTAAAAATTGAATTAAACCCTAAATATTTGTTTATTACGAAGTAGAAGAGTTCGACCTTCAATAGCAACTAAAAATAAAAATATAATTTATTTAAAAATATATATGAATTTTTGTCAATTACATGATTTTAAATACATATTTTTTATAAGAAATTAAATTAAGTATGAACTACATTATCAGCTAAACATTAGAATGTAAATTGTTATAAAACTAGAATAAGTATGTAAGAATGTAAATTTCCCAAAATATAATTGAAATAGTCTACATGAATGGGACATTATAAAATAAGTTAAAATCAGTGAATAATGGTTGCACAATTCGTCGAATCCGACGGAAATCTCCACTTTAACATCGGACAATCACAAATTGACTTTAGTGAAGACCGAAAACCAAACGACCGACATCCCATTCACAAACAATAAGTTCCGGTTAAGAAGAGCGCAACGAAACGATCGCATCGCAACGTTCGATCCGATAAAAACTAGTCCAGTGTGTTCGTTTCCCACACACTTGGCTCGCGGTCGATCCGGGTGAAAAAAAAACGACGATTCTCAATGCATCATTGGCACTGAGTTTTTAACGTTCAAACGTAACCGTTCGACTGTGTTTTATTGCCCGGCTAATTAGAATCGAAAATCAGTTAAAACGCAAAAACCGTAATACGGGCCATTCGTTTTAAGATGTCGCTGATAAGTTCACTTTTTTCACTGGCTAGGTGTCGCTGTAAAATTTTTGTTTATAATAGAAAAAACCTTAATTAAAATATTAATACGGACCGCAGACAATGGAGGCAAGTGAATTGAACAAAAAAAAAAATTGTTTCGAACGATCGAACCGAACGGTAATGAAGACGTTCGCGCAGCGACTAATTAAACCGGGGCAAAATTGAAGTTTATTTTAAAACGTAGCCCGTGTATTTATTTAAGAAGTAATATTAAAAATTAGTGGAAACGGCGCGGATCGACTAATTACTCTCATGGAACGGGGGATCCTTTCTATTCGAGGCCGGGCATGAAAGAAACTCCTCGGAGACCGTGGTGGAATAAGTTAAATGACGCAAGTTTTACAAGAAAACTACGTTTTAATTCTGATTTCCATTGGGGCTTAGCCGAATTAAATGCGAAATGAGAAAGGATTTCGGATTTTCAAATTCTTAATACTGCCGGCGTGGCGGCCGCAATCGCAAAGAAAGATGTAAAATATTACGTGTAATTATTTTAGATTATAACTTAAACAAAACTGAGGGGGCGGCTTTTGGAGGGGGGGGGGGGGCTTAACGGCCATCTTTATAACAACCACTTTGTTATGTGCTGTGTTTCTGATGGAGCCGCTCATTCATATTAATTGATTTTGCATTATTAAAAACCGCCACAAATCCAAATGAATTTTCTCTTATTCGCCTCTGTTCAAATGTTTAAGGCGATTTATTTTGAAAAAAATAAAACAATTTTTATAAACTTCCATTTGCTTATTAATAAAAACAACGACGCGAAAATATTGGTAAATCAAGTACAATGGCAGAAAAAAAAATTAAACACGATGTGCGATTTTCCCAGTTGCGAATTAATTAACTCGAAGTTGTGAGTTTTTATTTGCGGCGGTTTCGTTCGGATTTGCGTCTGTAGTTGTTGGCGAATTTTTAATTAGAATTATCATTGGTCCGTCGACGAAGGAGTGGATAATTAGAGCGAAATTTAATGTACTTATGACATCATCTGTTCGTCCGTCTTTAATGGAAAATTAAACTTTTAAGATTCTCCCTCGGAACAAAAAACAAACATCGACGCTCGAGCTCGCCTCGGAAAATAAAAATAATCAGAGAGAATTAAAAAAAAACCGCATCCGTACCTCAGATATGCGTTCCGTAAAACCCCTTTAATCTTAATATGATGAATTAATTAAATATCGATTGCGCAATTTCTAATTACGGGACGCCGAAGCACTGGCGAAAAGTTTAAACATTCAGTCTTGAAAACCGAAAGAAATTCATGTGTAAGCAAGCATTCCTTAATGCCGACGAACTTTTCCGAATGCAAGTGTACTCTAATTTTCTCCCGGGCCCCAATATCAATCTTTTTCTCAACCCTTTTCCGGCCGTTCTCCGTTCTACGCCCCCGCCATTCATTTACCACCCCCTTCAAGCAAGAATCAGACGAATTTTTCCTTTAATTATACATGTTAATATATCAATTGTCAACATGATATTTATTACCATTAGTTTGATTAAAATATTTTTAAACAATACAAAGATCTGTTTTTGTTGAAACAGCGAAAGATTCCCACGACAGGCTCGACGTGTAACTAATGTCCGAATAATGATTGACAATAGACAAAGTCTTCGGGTGTCATGCCCGATGACCAGCAACAGTGGACGTTCAATTTCTCTCTTCACATGATATCCGTCGATTTTTCCACTAACTGTCTGTGCGATCCAGTTTCCAAGAATATTTACTTTTAGATATTAACACCGGAAAATGGTTACAGTCAAATTTTTTTTTTTTTTTTTTCTCTTAAGAATTAGCTATTTTCAATTCCTTTTGTAAGTTGTGCAACATAAAAGACGTATATTTTAGTAGATTCAGTCAAAAAAATTAATTCACATTTACATTTAGGAAAGCTTATAAATGTATTTAAGGGACATCAAGACTATTGGTGCCATCTTTTAGTGGATACATGGACCGTACATCTAGGCAGGTTTCGCAACAGGAAAAAGCTATAGTTAGTGAACAAAAACGTGGAAAATCGAATGGGGAAAAAGGGGTACGAAATAAATACCGGCCAGGATTTTAATCTGTAAGAACGCGGCCGTAAGAAAATGGTTGCCGGGGATTAATTAGTTTAATTCTTCGTCCGGGTTTTCTTCGAGACGTTGGCGGACGACCGTGGGGTGGTTCGCATACATAAAACATCCCTGATTCTAGCAACTCCCCATTGTTTTTATGTAGTGTAGGACTGGTGAAAAATTACCCATTAATACGCCAGTAAATCTTGTTAAAATTAATTGCAAAAATTATAATATATTGAATTGAAAATAATTAATAAATAAAATTGGCAAAAACTATGTTTTAATAATAATCAAATTTAACAAGTTTGTTCAATTATATTACAATTCAACGCATATATTAAAATCACCATGTTGAATGTAAATGTTTTTCTACAGTATTACTATGTTTAGTGCTTTTAAAAATAACTAAAAAAAATAATTAATTATTATGTTTTCGTCTCTTTCTTGAATGATAAAAAGGCATTCTGGGAAATATACGAAAACCACGAATTCCAGCTAAAAAATGAAAACATAATTATTAAAATAAAGCGAAAATATACTAATACAAATTTTACTTACGTATATATTCATCAATTGGTTGTTGATCTAAAATAAAAAATATTTAAATAATATAATACCAATTTTATTATCGTATCAATAAAAATTACTAATTTAATTTTTACTTACGTAAAACTAAATCCGTGGGACTTTGCCCTAAATAATAAATAATTTTATTACACATTTTTTCATTATAATTTATGATCACTTACATATTTCTGACGATATGACAGTTGTAAAAAAGAAAATTGTAAAAAGAAAAATTACAATCTTCATTATATTTGTTATTCTTTATGAGAAACACACACTACTAAATGTTTATTCGATAAATAACAATTTTCAATTACGTTTATTTTATTGTTTTGAGTAAATCAATCAGCAATAAAACTAGAAGTTATTGTTGTACAATAGAATAGATGATGTTGTAAGCACGAACTAATTAAAATCTTTGTTGTTTTTAATTTGACACCAAATACTTTGGAAAATCAATTTTTTGCAAAGGAAAAAACACATAGTAATAATCTCCTTAATTTTCTAATTTCTGATATCCAAGTCCAGTCAAGTTAATTCGAACAGTTTTCGATTAAACACGAATCGGTTTATTTATAGGCGGATCAAACGAATTTTCCAAAAAAAAAATCCCAATTACGATTTAAATTTCCCTCATACTTTGACAACAGCTTGTTCCACACCCGTGATAAATTACACGGCGAAGAATTAAAACTCCGCTCGACGTCGAAAAAAAAACCGGGCGATTTCTCCGAGTGTTTCGGTAGCGAAAAGAAAGCGGGCGGTTTGGCGGAGGGCGGGGGTTGGAGCCCCCGGGGGTGGTGGGACGAGGCAGAAGTTTGCGCAAAAAACGCGCATAAATTAGCCACTATTTTGCATATGCCTCCTCGCGGAGGCGAGTCTTAAAATTGCCTTCTCGCCGGAGCCGGTTACTCCTGCATGCGTAACAAGATTTTTTAATTAATGTCAGTCATCAGAGACATTAGGGCTGTTCGTACGACGAAAGAGTGGAAAAAGTGTATTGTGCCACTGTACCTACACTCGTTGCCAGGCGTTGTTGCCGAGGGTGGGAGATTAATTAAAGAAAGGGGATCTTAAAACACGGCCAGAATGCTGGAAATAAGACGTAGATGTATTGGTATGGAAGAAGGATTTATAATGTGAGGGTAACGGGTGGAATTCATTTTTGATGCCCTGGCCCTCGTCCCTCCCCCTGCCCAACGTTTTTCCAACAGATTATAATCGTCCGGGGGACTCTTTTATTCAAGGAATTAGCCCGGAATTGTTTCTCTATCGGTGACCAAATTATCCTTCCTTTTTGCTACTTTTACTCTGTCTAGGATTTCTCTAGTTCAACAAGTGGTCGACTAGTTCATGAGCGTAACGACTGAACAATATTAACCTTCATCGAAAACTATTTTAAATTCGTTTTATTATAGAAAATATCTCTATAAGACTTGGGAAGTCCGTAGTTTATGCTGCTTTTACAACTTTCAGGTATTTTTATTATTAAAAAGATAAAATATGTTACTATTATAGTTTTATAAACTATTTTAACTGTTGTACTCTTACCATTTCAGTTAATTTATTATAATTTATTTCAGAATTAAAATATATAGTTTTAGAACATTTATAAACAAATGTTTTGGTGTAATCTGATGTCTTCTAAGTTGTTAATTAGCATCAGATCAATATAAATTAAATTTTAAGAATTTGATCAATCACAAGTAAATTAGTAAGATTGGAGGAGATATTTATCTGTGAATAAAGAAGTAATTAATCGACGAACAAGTTCATCCATATTTTCAGAGTTGTCCCAACAAAATCGGGTGCGATGTAAGTAGATAAGGGTGGATTTGGGCGGCTGTCCCCCTACCCAGATAAGAGTGGAATTCTTATTTGGCGCGGGGCCGGTTAAAAGTTCAAAGATCGATGGATTTTGAATGCCGAGGACTAATGCAATTATAAGCCATTGCGTAATTAGAAATGCCACGGGGAGGCCCTTTTATCTCGCGACATGTTATTTCTGGACTAATTTTAATGAAAAAGTTTAACAAGACGCTTAAAATTTTATTAATGGAAACGATGGAATTAATTTAATTTTGGCCGGATATCTGATAGAGTATCCGCCATCGGTTAGAGTACAAAGAACATCTTCGATGATTATTATTATAAGGGTTTTTTAAGTGATTTGCCACTAAACTAATTAAAAAGCCGGCCTTTGTGCTCGCGAACTTCACTCTTCCACTCTTTTCTTTTTATTCTACTTTGATGTGTTTGAAATATTTATGGAAAGCCGGGCCCGAATTTCGTCCTAATTAGAATCAGAAACGCCCACGACAGAACTCTTTCCATCCTCATGTTTCCCACCTTTGTGCTAAACTTTACAAAACTCCAACGCCATCCATCAATTTGCTACGATCTCACACTGTTCCCGATTTGTATTATGCATAATTTTTAATCTAACTTTTAGCAAACTTAGATTTCTACTTTATCCACACTAATGTCAAATTAACTAGTGCTAATATAGAGCGATATCTACTTTCAATTTTTTAAAAAAAGTGTAATACAATTAGTTAAAATATGAGAGTGCCTTTTATGGATGTACATACCAAATATATTAATGACGTTGGATTGATGAGCCGGATCCTAATGAATCCCCCATCTAGATCTACAGTCTTTGCGGACGAGTGGAACAATTGATATAAATACGTGCATTACACGGAGCGGAGACAATATGGTATGTCATCTTAATAAACAATCTCATGAGTGTATCTCTGATGGAGATCGTCCGTAGAACAATGGACGGAGCAGTGTGCGCTCTGTCATACCTCATCAATTACAAATATCTTAATGTGTGGTCGTTTCTCTGGCTGTTGTTGCTCTTTATTAAACACACCGACATACTGTACTAGTATTAATGTCCTCGGTTGGGCATATTATTTCTGGGATTGGATGAAATCTCGGATTTACCACCGAGAAATTTTGTTGGATGTTGGATTTACCTCAAATCAGAAATGTGTGTTTATACGTTGATTCGTAACTTAAAGTAAAGCAACTTTATATTTAAAATCATTTATTATTATTGTTTTAATGCTTTTATAGAGAAATTATACACAAATGTTAGTCCTTCATGTTCACTAAATTCTTTATACTTTCAAAAATCTTCGTTATAACTGAAATAAATAAGATTAATGTGTGAATATGTTTAGGTACAAACATAATAAAACTCACTATTCAACATTTTTTCATCGAGGTAAAAACCTAAAATCCAAAGAACAAATTTAGACGCTACGTTGAACGTATACTTTGCAATAGTGCTCATTGTGGCAACATCCTCTTTTTCAGCTAAACCTAAGAACAGCAAAATTAATTTATAAAAAAAACAATAAAAGTTTAAAAAAGCACCTGTGGAATCCTTATGGCAGCTACATATAGCTACAATGCAAAATACGAGCAGAATAATTTTCATCGTGAATTCCTGACTGACAAGGAATGCGCTGATTTTTATGAAGGTAAAACTATGATTAAAATTACACTGGAACCATAAAATAGTACTAAAACCAATATCCAATTAAAATAATAAATAAAATTCAAATTCAAATGATAAGTAATAAATCTTATAGGAAGAGGTGGGGGTGAAAAATTAATGCGTTTGAAGTGGAAAGGGGTGAAAATCAAGACACGTTCCACCCCTGATGGATGACCTTTATCTCCGACTGTCACGTGTATTTAAAAGTTTCGCGACACCAGTTTTTCGACATCCGACGTCGCAGGAACCGGGGGACGGAACGAAGGAACGGGCGATAGGGGTAAAAAGCTCATTTCAATATTTAAAGGAATTTGAAAATGCAATCTTTTCATTAATGCTCGAAGGGCTTAAAACCCTTAAAGAAATTAGTGCGTGCACGGGTAAAAACGTCACGTCTTGAAACAAAACGAAAGAGATGTGGGGAGGAAATTATAAAAGGGGTTAGGCCGCCCCCCCGCCTTTAAAACACAGGGGCGCGCGAGGATAAATATAAAAGTTTCCTTTACGGCCGCTTTAAGGACTCCGACGGAGAATTAAGATTTTATTGGCGGGGGATAAATGGTCCTCTGTCCTCGAACGATCGTTTGGTTTACGAAAAACTTGTGCACGTACTAATTTAAGTTCTACTAATAATTAGTGAATTTTGACAGGTGTAAAACCAAACAAACTGGGACGAATTAAACGAAGAGTCGGGACGGAAAGACGGTCGTTTTAGAACGGGTGCACTTTCATTATTTATTTACGTTAATAAATGCCCGCCACTGATTTCTTTTTGTCCTTATCGGCGCTCTTCTTCTTATATTTCGCGAAGTGAAGGCGTCTACATACATTATTGTCATTTCTCATTTGGCGCGATTATCATTAAAAATATTAATGGTCCAACATTCTTCATGCAAGTCCTAATTTATTTGGCGAAAATTTTGTATGCGTACTTTTAGCTCCGGATGACTAATGACTTCGGAATTGTTCTTTGTTTTGCATGTGATTCGCGCCGTCTCCGTTTTTGCCGTTCGCCCCTTTCGGAAATTACTTCGCCGATCGATTGATTGCGTTTTTATTTATTCCGTCCCGAAATTAATTACGACATGTGTAGATTCGTTATCGCGATTCTTTCACATACCATCGGTACCTTTTGTCTTCCTAAATGCTGCCCATTCATCATCGACAATCAAAAAAAAAATATATATATATCTGTTCAAATACGCAATCGCCGATACCCGATAATCTATCAATGGTAATTAACGAATGGAGATCGAAATAAGTGATTACGCTAAATGGTACCGCGTTTGTGCATGTATGATGCTGTGGAAAACGTGACTGGACGCACTTAAACTGGTTTTATGTGTGATATGGTCAGAGAAACAATGTGGAATCGTTTAAAAATTTAATAAGACGTGAACCATGTTACTTTTAATGTAGATTTAAGTTTATAACTGTTTTACACATCTTTTTATTGTTAGTTTTAAACAAAAAAATGTGGATTAGGCTTGTACTAGAGAAAATTAGATAATTGCAGAATTTATGGTTTTAAAATAATGATGAAACATGATCTTATAAATGTTTAAGTTAAATGTTTAGTCATAAAATATTGTGGAATTTTATTAATTTTTAGCATACAAGAAATTTTTAACGGAACAACAACTGATATTTTTTATTAAATATATAAATCTGTTCAAATTATAATATGATATAACTGTTGTAGGAATAACAAAAAATGTTGTATGAATTTTTATAGAAAGAAATAATCTGAAATAATTTAAAAATATAAGACAACATTGTCTTATTTTTTGAACGTAAACTTAATTTTGTAGCTGTTTTAGAATTATTAAAAAAATATATATATTTATACGTTGTAAAACAAAATTAAACTAACGATTTAAACCAGACTTTTAAAACAATTATAAACTTAACATATATGATTTAAAAAAAATGATAAAGACATTTTATAAATGTATTTTATTAGTTATAAAATATTATGATTTAATTTTAGAATGTAATATATTTTTAAAATGAACAAAAAGATATGAATAATCCATATGAGTTTATAAGTATAAAAACTGAAAAGACTGCAAAAATTTTATTATAATGAATTATGACTTCGCTTAAATAATTTATTAATTAAGAATTATATTTAAAGTATTCTGAAATATTGTTAATTTTATTTTAGCGAAGCAAAAAGGTTTAAAAAAACAATAACAATCATATTAATAAAATTATAGTATAATGAAAATTTTATACAAAATTAACAAAAACTGTAAAATAAAATAAAACTAAATTACATACTCAAGAAAAGCATGTAAAGTTATTTAAAAAAAAAACAACTTATTATATAAATAACCGATGTTATTCAATCCGTTAAAAAATACAATTATAATAGTAAAAATTTAAATATTCTGACGTCGATCCATATTTGCTAATTTTGTAATTATACAAAAATTAATACTTCCAAAAAGATTATAAATTGGATAGTTGAACAATTAATCTTCTTAAAAAAATAGTTGTATATAAAAGTGGTTATGATACAATTTTTAAAATTGTTTTTTAAAGAAGAAAAGAAAGGAATAAATAACCGTTTAGTTCTGCAAATTTATAATATAATCAATAATTTACAATTATTAAAGTAAAAATTTAAAAATCTAACATTTATTATTTACAAAAACTATCTGAAATCGGTGAAAAATTTAATATTAATTTACTTTAAACGTAAATTTTAGTTTGTAACTATTTTAGAGTTTTATATTTTGTTTACAATCTTTATCAAGTTATCAACCAAAATTGAAATAAAGGTCAAAATTGCACATTTTAAAAAATCCAAATTCTGAAAAAGTGGTTTAAAAAAATTATCGGAATTCTTTTAAAATTGTTTTACTAGTTAAAAGTAATTTTTAATGAATTAATGATTTAAATAACGTATATAAAAAGAAGTATATAAAAAACGAAAGGTGTGTGAAATTTATAATACAATAAAGAATTTACAATTATTTATAATAAAAATTTGAAGAATATTTATTTACATAAACTACGTCTAAAAATTTAATAAGAAAATGTTACTTCAAATAGAGATTTAAGTTCCAAACTGTTAGAGTTTTATATTTTGTTATGGAAAATATTTTTTAAAAATTGTAATATTAAAGGAAGTTTATAATTATTACAGTTAAAATATAATAATAATAATTTATTAATTTAATTTTATTTATGTACAGAAACAATGTGGAATCGTTTAAAAATTTATTAAGGCAATTACTTTGAATGTAGATTTAAGTCGAAAATTGTTTTAGAATGCTTATTGTTCAGAAACAGAGTGAAACTTAATATTAACATAGTACCAATAAAAAACTGCAAATCTATATAGATAAATAGATATTAGTAAAAAGAAATAGAATTAGTAGATAATTAAAATCTTGTTTCTCGTTTGCAAACAAAAATGTAAAAGTGTCCCGATCAAATGTTGGACAGTAATCAGACGAAGAATATGTAAACTGTGCATCCTAAAACTCATTAATGATATTTTAATTAAGTGAAAGCAATTATTTATTCAGCAATAAACTGATACAGCCGAACTGCGATCCGATGTAAGGTCGGTAAATATTTGTAGAAATTCTACAGATATTTTGCGCTTACATTAATGTCTCTTATTCTTAATTGATTTCTTAGTCCGTAATCATAACTAATTAAGGCAATTTATTAGGGCCTTAAATAATAAAATATTACTGCCGGATTATTTACATGGAAAACAGAATTTATTCGTTACAAATTTTGCAATGTTTACTCAGCGCGCTGAAAATAACGACGACTGCGTTTATTTCTCCAATTAGGTAGTTCAAGTAGTGATGCAGTCTAGACAATATTTATACAAATCGCAATGTTTCTCAAAAGCGATATGTGCACGACTAAATAATCTAAATCCTGACAATCCCGACTTTCCCCTGCCCCTGAAACTGCGAACTCATATAAAGACGCAATATAATTAAAGAAATTTTTTAACCGGGGGGAAGAGAAAGACAACGCGAAGAAGACAAAAGGATTTCGTCTCCACATAATCTATAATTAAGGATAAGGGAGGCTTAATTCCTTTGTCAGTTTTACATAAAATACTACGTCACAAATATAACTCGGGTAAACATATCTCTTGAGCGCGCATTTGATTAAGATGCCATTGTGGATGACGTTAGAAGAAGTGTTCTTGTCAGTCTGCATTGGAAAGATACTCTGCAACAATGGCATAAAGAAACACGGTCGTCTCTCCTTTTCACCGTGCACGGTTGTGTAAGAAAGTTGAAAAGGGGGCCGCAACCCCCCGTTTTGCCTACACGTAAATCGCTTACGTGGGATACGTGTAAGAGGTATCAAGAAAAACTTCGTTTGCAGCTGGTTTACACTTGTCTGATTGCCTAATGTGCTTATGTTTATTCCAAGACATTGTTTCATCCCCTTCATATGTTAACATTAATCATGCGGGAGGCTTAACTATTGTTTTATTATTCGGGGGTAAGAAAAAAAACATTTTTGTTTTTCAATTAAGGTGGTAAATTCGTGGTGGATCCGTGGCAGAAGCGATTTGTTAAGCTGGCTGGCGTAATTTTAAGAAATCTCTCCCATTTATGATGCGTCTTGGTTCGGGGGGGCCGAACCCTTTCATTCTCAATTATTCTTTCGCCGGATTCCGACTCCTCCGAGACATAAAATCTCAAACATTTGTCGTATAACGTTAACAATAAAATATTATGGAAATTATTTTGCGTCGCATTAATTACAAAACTGTAATTAAACACTTACCGCCACGCCCCTCTTTATTTTACTTTTTCGATGCCGCCGCCGGGGGATTCATTATTTTTGCGATATCAACCCCCGAGCTTTAGCTCGGAATTTATGCCCCGGATTTATTATCGTCTCGCGGAGATTTTTACTAATCCCATGGCCATTGTGTTCCACAAGATCCTCTTCCAAACCTCAACCTTAAGTTTAGACAATATTAAAAAAATCATCAGAAAATAAAAAAACCATTCTAAATAATTTCAAGGCTCAAAAACGAGGTTAGATTAGGTTGTGTTAAATTAAATTTAAAATACACTATGTTCATTTACTTTTATTAAAATTAAATAAAAAATATAATAGTAGATAATAAAAATTAGAATTAAAATATATTGGTTTAGGACTAGGTTATGCATAAAATGATGCAATTAAAAATATTTAAAATATTTAAATATAAATTTGTAACTATTTTAGAATTTAACAGAATTTTTATTTTGTTTACAATCTTCATCAAGTTATCAACCAAAATTAAAATAATGATAAAAAATTCCAAATTCTGAAAATTATGATTAAAATCAAAATATATTAGTTTAGGAGTAGGTTATGCACACAATTATATAATTAAAAATATTTAAAATACAAATATAAAATAATAACAGTTAAAAAATAATAATAAAAAATAGATAATTATAGCAATATTTTAAAAATTCTAATTTTATTAATCGTTAAAAATTAAATTTATTGCGACGCCTCTTATGATGAGAAAACTAGAGCTAGGTCTAGTGCCGAAAACGATCTTTTTTTGAAAATATCTTGTTACATATGTAATATAATATATAAATATTTTTGGTTTTTTATTTAATTCATCACATAAACTGGAAAAAAATTGAAATTATATTTTGTTTCAGTTTTTATTTATTATTATTTGGATTCTAAAATCTCGAATAAAATTTTATTTTTCAGAAAGAATACCCAAAAACATGAGTTTATCAAAAAATTAACTTAGATTGTCTTGAGGCACGTGCTGTTTTGATTAAAAAAAATTCTTAGTATTTTTTAATCAAGCTTTTTAGGAGGCATCGTAAGAAATTTAATTTTTCTATTTTCTAGTTTCATAATAAATTATCACTACAATTACAGATGTTAAAATAGAAAATAGTAGAATAAAATAACTAGGAATATAAAAATGAAATTAACATAATATATTATTCTTTAAAGATTATAGTAATGTTAATTGTTTTGAATTATGGAACGATGAAATTTTAAAATTTAAAATGTAGAAAAAATTTAAACATTTTTATTAAAAACTGACAAATGATTTGACAATAAAATGAAACATCGTTTTATTGAACATAAATAAAAAATGTAATAATAAATAAGCTTTAAAAAAATTTTCTAAATTTCAGAATCAATTATTTATAAAATCATGGAAATTAAATATTTGTAATTAAAAAGTAATAATAAATAAAAAATGGTATGAATGTAAATAATTATTCTTATAAAAATATATAATAATAATTTTATACTATAGATGATATTGAAATGAAGGCTGTTTTAGAATAAATTGTTCAAGTAATTAATGAATTATGGAACTCAGAAATTTTAAAATTTAAAATGTAGAAAATATTTAATCATTTTAATTAAAAACTGGCAAATAAAATGAACTATCGTTTTAGTGAATATACATAAAAAATATAAAAATAATTAAATAAGGTTTACAAAAAGATTTCTAAATTTCAGAATTAATTATAAAATTATGTAAATTAAATATTTGTAATTAAAAAGTGATAAATAAAAATGATATAAATGTAAATAAATATTCTTATAAAAATATAAAATAATAATTTTAAATTATAGATGATATTGAAAGAACAAAATATAAAAAGAGTAAGTAATAGATGATAGATGATATTGAAAGGATAACTTTAATTAAAAACTGACAATATAAAAATAAACTTAACGTAACATATTATTCTTTGAAGATTAATAGTAATAATAGTTTTTTAGAATAAATAGTTTAAGTAATTAATAAATTATGGAACTTAGACAATTTAAAATTTAAAATGTAGAAAAAATATAATCACTTTAATTAAAAAGTGATAAATGAACTGACAATAAAATGAAACATCGTTTTATCGAATATAAATAAATAATATAATAATAAATAAGGTTGAAAAAAGATTTCTAAATTTCAGAATAAATTATTTATAAAATTATAGAAATTAAATATTTGTAATTATTAAGTGATAATAAATAAAAATGATATAAATGTAAATAATTATTCTTATAAATATATAATAATAATAATTTTAAACTAAAGATGACATTAAAAGAATAAGTTTAGTTAAAAACTGGTAATATTAAAATAAAATTACAATAAAAAATTATTTTTTAAGGTTAATAGTAACGTTAGTTGTTTTAGAATAAATTATTCAAGTAATTAGTGAATTATGGAAAATTTAAAATTTAAAATGTAAAAAAAATATAATCATTTTAATTAAACACTGACAAATGAACTCGCTATAAAATTAACCATCGTTTTATTGAATATAAATAAAAAATATAATAATAATTAAATTAGGTATAAGAAAGATTTCTAAATTTCAGAATAAATTATTTTTAAAATTATGGAAATTAAATATTTATAACTAAAAAGTGATAATAAATAAAAATGATGCGAATGTAAATAATTATTTTTATAAAAATATATAATAATAATTTGAAACTATAGATGACATTGAAAGAATAAGTTTAGTTAAAAACTGGCAATTTTAATATAAAATTACCATAAAATATTATTCTTTAAGGTTAATAATAATGTTAGTTGTTAAAAAAAATAATAGAAATTAAATATTTGTAATTAAAAAGTGATATGAAAGTAAATAAGTATTCTTATAAAAATATAAAATAATAATTTTAAACTATAGATGATATTGAAAGAAAAAAAAATGTAAAAAAGAGTAATAACAACAAATTTTTTGAACTTATACGAAATTATGGAAATATTAAATTAATATATATGGTTAAACTTGAAAATGGAAATAAAATAGAATATATTAGAAAGTCTTAAAGAATTCAAATATTTTAATATTACTTTTTTCTGCATGTATTCGTAAAATTAGCAAAAGACCCATTTAATATTGGAAACGTTCCCATGATAAGTGGTGAATATGACTGTTAGATTTCAGTTTAATCCAATTAAAATTTGAATGGCCGCAACAGGGCGAAACGGAAAAAATAAAAACGTATAATTGCCTGCCATATGAATAGGCCGATATCAAGATCATTCGGTCTGAGACCTTCGGCCGTATTGTCGATTGTGATAAAACACACGTCGCGCTTTATCGCACAACGTCAATCTCACCCCCCGCCGCGACTCCCACTCCCAGCGCCTCCCCGTCACTAAAAAAAAAACGAAAATCCACCACGTGTGCATCGGCCGATCCACGTGGTCCAGCGGATCCGTTCCTCCTCGACGTTAATTAGAGATCGGCGGCGGTGCCGACGCCGCCGATTGGCGGCGCGGCGCCTCGTAGGTGGTGCGTCTCCTGTCCCTGTATGGTCGTCACACACACGTGGCCCGCGCGCCTCTCCGCCTCCGCCGCGTTTTTATCCGCCGGCTCCGTGTGTGTGTCTCGTCGCGGACCTACCCGCTGGACACGAGGGATGGACCACTCAAATTAACCAACACTATTTGTTCTTAGTTCCAAATTATCCTAAATGAATTTATTTAGCTGACGGGTATATAAAAATATTTATTCTTCTGTTACAACCTGAATTATTCAGATATGTCAACCAAAAATTATAAATTAGAAACTTAATTACAAATTTTTGAGTAAAAATAAATCTAATTTTGTTACAATATGAATTATTATATTTATAATGATAAATTATTAAAAGATTTTTTCTACAAAATTAATTAAAGATGATATGACAGATATATTGAGTATTGAACCATTTACATTAAGAGGGTGAAAAAAATAAAAACAAGTATTTTTGTAAAGTTAGAAGTTGATACAATATTATTAGCATCGTGTCATTATTAGAGTCGAAACATTCATCGTCAACAGGTATTATTTTTGTTCTTCTTTGAATAATATTGTCAGCCCGGGAGGACTGCGCCCCAATAATTATTAATTGACAGAGCTACCCCCCCGGAGGCAAATCCAATCAAATATGCATGCAATCGACGTAAAATCAGGGCACAGGTATATTGTGTTTGCCCTTTGCCCCTTTTGTTTTCATTTTATTGACGAAGACACGCCTATGCGGCTCACGATCGAGAGAAAAACATATTTTTCCAACATGCATGAATCGTTTACTTAAAACTGGGGGTTGGAGTGTCATTAAGGATAACAAGTGGAATAGTTGGCGAAGGCTTTGTTTAATTCAAGGCGAGGAAGAAAACAATAAAAGGGGACCCGGGTTATAACAAACGAAATGCAAATCTGCAATTATTTCATAAATGTGCGAAATCAAATTTAAGTGTTCCAGCATGTAATACCATGTTATATTGGGTGTAATTACGGCATCGCTGAAACAACGACGAACCCGATGTGCGAATTCATTTGCATGCCGTTTAAAGTGGGCGCTTAATTCGGATGTCGTTGGTGATTAAAAATATGCCCATTATTTAATAACGCGAAACAATTTAAATTAAACGCGGAATTCTTGAGGGAAAAACAATAAAAGTGTTCAGTATTTGCTTTTCGGGTTGGAAACTGTCCGAGGCGGTAATAATTTCATGCTTATCTTCGTGTATTCACATACTTTCCTGCTGCCGCAACTGCCGCAGATAAACACGTGGAATTTTCCTGGTTGGGGTTTTGTTTCTGGGGCGAAATCTCAAGTTTGTTTTTCTTGTGCGCGGCTTTTTGTACGTGTGGATGGAAGCAGTTTTAAAATAAATACGAGCGAAATTAAGGGACGCGAATTTTCACATGCATATTCACGGCAGGGAACTTTCCTGCCAACGCAACTATGTTTATGTTTCGTAAAAAAAATTACTAATTAAAGTCCACTTATGAATGAGAGCGAATAATTACAATTATAATCATTCAGGTGTGGACTGATAAACTATTACATTAATTATAGAAAATATGAATTGAAGAAAAAATTCCTAAATAATCATATTTCAGTAGTCAAAAGGGTAAAAATTTAAAATATAACAACATAAAATAAATGTAAAAAAATATTATTAATATTACTGAAGGTAATTAAAAAAATGATAAAGATAAAATTTAAATAGTAAATATTATATACATTTACTATAAAATATACGAATTAAAAAGGAATCTTCATTTATAAATAATCCAAATTTTAAAATATCATAATATTTAAAAGATTAAAAATGAGATTAATTAAGGATGTTTTACTAAGTTACATTAAGTTAGAATTTATACACTAAAAATATAAGAATTTAAAATGAGGGTAACACGAAATAATTGTAAAGAATTATTTTTAAAATTATTGAATGTAAAATTAATAATTTTTAAATAATCTAAAATTTATAATAAAATTGAAATATTAAAAATAAGTTTAGTTAAGAATATGTTTTAATAAACATTAACACTATATAATTTCACATATTAACTCAATATAATTTAATAATTATATTATATTAATGTAATAATTATATTGAGTTAGAATTGATAAGGTTATGTTAGATTAAGTTAATATATAAGAATATATGAATACAAATATTTATAACAATTATGATGAAAATCAGTGGAATCCCAAAATTAAATTAATATAAAGAATTATTTTTAGTATTATTGAATGTGAATAAAAAACATGATATTTAAATAGCAAGAATGAGGTTAGATTAAAAATGGTTAGATTTTATTAATTTATACATGTTAAAGTATTTAAAATCAGATTAGGTTGAATTAAAAATAATTATATTCAGAAATCAAAATTGATACGAATATAAAGAATTAATTTTAGTTTTATTGAATGTAAATAAGATATAAATAGTAAATATGGAATTAATTAGAGAAATTTGAATGAAATATTTTTAGTTTGCCGACAACGCTCCAAAATTCAGATTGTCATGATCCAAAATACAATTATATTGGCAAAAAATTCATTTTACGGTACCAAACAACTGGTAAATTAAGAATGAACCGAATAAAATACGTTCAAATCCACAAAATGCGTTTTCGTTTTGAAATAAAAATGTTACAAAAAATGGAATGTTGTTTATTTTGTCTCTTAAATACAGTAGTGAAATAAATTTAAAATTATGACCGTCAAAAGTTGTAATCAGAATATATTGAAAATATTTTTAAATTTATTCAATCCAGGAGATTCAAATTATCCACTTCAAAAAATGCAGTATTGTAGAAATAGATTAGATTTTATAAAATTATGATAACATGTGTATTTCTTAACCCAACATAAAATTTTGAAATACTCTTAAATTATAGATTTAAATAAAATATTATATAGTATGGATTATATAGTATATGGTTATTATGAAAGAATTATTTTTATTTTATCGAATAAAAAAACATTAAAAATATGATAAAAGATTTAAATATTTTGTACAATATATCATATATTAGCTTAAGTAAGTTTTGGAATAAGTTTCATTACTATTTTTACAGTTGGTAAGTTTATTATTAACGCAATAAACTATATTCAGGTTTTTTTGTCTAATTAAAATCGACTTATGAATAAGAACAGTGAATAATTACAATTATAATCAGTGAAGTATGGACTGATAAAATATTACGTTAATTACAGAAAACGCGAATGGAAGAAGAAATCGTATTTCCTTTGTTGTTTTCCGATTCGAGGCGGGGCCGGTTTTATTTGAAAATGGATTAAGTATGTGTTCTTTACTTTGTAGGTCCCCGTGTTCGTTTCGGATCCTGTTGTTGATTGAGGTTCCTTCTCATAATTACTTTAATTAAGAAAAAGCACTTCTCGTTTGAAATTTTCAATGTACTTTGCAAAGCACATATTTGAATTTTATTCGGAACCGACCTTCTTACTCCACGAACTCGGAAACAAATTTTAATAAACCTGCTCGTTACGTCAAAGGACCAAAACTGTTCCCGTTTACAGATATAAATATTTATGCGAAAGCGTAAAACGACATAAAAATCTCACAATGATAATAAGGTTTATTAAGATTTTAACGAAATTTAACTTGCTCAAAAATTAATGCTTGCCATTTTAATTTATTTTAAGTTGTTAATTGTTATTGTTTTCAGATTTGAATTTTGGATTAGGTAATTGAAAAAGTCCATTGTTTCACAAGAGACAATCCGGGAAGGTTCCGTGAAAAAAAACCGGTGTTTCATCATAAATCAGGGCCACATTTCCAGCACAAACGACGATTTATTCACACGGTTGGAGGCATGCATTATCCTGCGGGCACGGCCCGGCCACAATAATAAACTTATACTTCCCCGCGGCAGCGCGACAAACAAAAGAAACGGCCACGTCCCCGTATATACAAGAATTAATATGATAATAACTCAGGCAGGTTTAAAAACGGTCGAGGACACTCGAGGGACCCGACTTCCTCATCCGGTCAACTGGGTTTTCCTTTTTCGCGGTGTTTTGTGCCCCGGATCGCGCCGCATAAAGGTAAGTTGTGTCTATTCACCCCGTCCTGAATAAAAACGGTTCGTGTTGTGTGCCGAGATTGTCTTCATTAGTTTAATTAGCGCTTGTTAATTAATCCCAGTGAAAATATCTCCGCTCGGCTAATAATCGTTTTTCGCACCACCGTGCGTCGGGGACACATACACGTCCCACCGAAAACCCCCTAACCCCCCTCCCGGGGTGGCTGGTTCGCGCCCGTAAGAATGAGAAATTAGGGAGAATCTTAAGTTTGTTTTTCTTTCTTGGCTCGGTCTTTTTGTACGTGTGCGTCGGCGGCACCGGTTATTTTTAAAATAAACACGCGGACGAAATTAAGGGGCGCAAATGGAACTTCATATGCATATTCATTGTGTTTAAGACGTGGATTTTGCCAGTGTGTTTTAAAGGCACATAAATGTAAGAAGACGGCATTATTCTATTAAGAATGATTGGCGCAAATACATGTTAGATGGGGAAGGGAGGACTCGTCACAAATTAAAGGAACGGTGCAAAGAAAATGTCTTTCCACTATCTCGAGTCATCGGAACTTCTCTCCCCCGCATCTTCCCTCCACACTGTATTCGGGATATTTTAAATAAAAAGGGTTGAGGCTTTTACGATCGGCAACCCTTTTTTAGGCGTGCATTGAATTTTCGGTATTTTTCAAGCGTGCCAATTACGATTTTATGTTAATTGTTTGTAACGGGCGGCCAATAAATTTTATAGTCTCCACGCAATAAGTTGCGACGGGTAAGTGTCTTAATGGAGGTGGGAGCAATCGTTAAATTTCTCGCACATCTCAGTTGCATAATTAAAATCCGAAATCGATCGACCATCTTAAACACGCAAAAAGATGAAACAGTTTGAGAGTATTCCAAACAGGTGCCGAACTGTGCCGAGATTCGGCGTATATAAAATTTAAAATGTAACCCTTACGCCGCGGCGTTTTAACGATTCCTCAGCCCAAACGTCTTGAACATCGGCGGCCGAAAAAAAAAATTAACGCCGGCTTAGCGGGAGACGTAATTTAAATCTTTTACACGTATGAATATAAATGGGAAATTACTGTGGAACTGGAAATGTTTGCTTTAAAACGCGAATTTAAAGAATAATTAGGAAAATGCACGTCGCGGAATTATGGAGGGCCTTCAATTAACTCGAGATCCGAAGGAAAATGACTAGAACATCCATCTTTTAACCGGCGCATTCACCACTATTTTAACTAGAAACACGCTTAAACAGAATTTCAGTCAATTAAACCAATCATATTCACACTTTTTACTTTTTCTTAGACATTAGACTAAAAATAATAAAGTTAAATTTTATTTATTTCATTAATACAATACATTAATAAAAAATAATAAAAAATGTTTAATAATGTAACGAATTTATCACAATTTCATTGTAGTATATTTTATTAATTTAATATTGGAGAAATTATTTTATATATATATATATATATATATATAAATTTCAAACAAAATTTGGTTAATATCAAGTTTTTTTTTAGTACGTACATAACTAATTGTTTAAATCAATTCAATTTCTTAATAAAATCCCAATTTATTATTTTATTAATTTAATAGTGACATGTTTTACTAATATTAATAAACATGTCTAATCTACATAATTTTAACTATGGACTATGAATTTTGTTCAAATTTTTACCCATTTCACAAAACTACTGTTAATTAATTAACCTAATTTAATATTATATAATATATTTTAATTTAATGTCGACGCAATAATAAAACACTTCAATAATTTTATTTATACTTATTTACAATAATATTAGCTATTGATATTTTAAACATTTTGATTCACTATGTGTTCAATTATTTGATCATTTTAATCTAATTTCTTAATCAAATCCTATTTCATTATATTTTATTAATTTAATAGTGATGAAATTATAAAAATATTTATTTATTACTAACTGCTCTATTCTTCATAATTTAGCAGTTAACACTTCAAACAGATTTTCATGCTCCTCTCAAAATTGTTGTTATACGCATAATTATTTGTTTATACTAATTTAATTCATTAATTCAATTTTATTCAAAAATTTTTAAATTAATAATGACACAAATATAACAATATTCACAACATTTTTAACTATTTATATTTTAATCAGAATTATGCATAATTTTACATTTATTCTTTTTACAAATCCTATTTCATTATATTTTATTAATTTAATAGTGATGAAATTATAAAAATATTTATTTATTACTATTTTTCATAATTTAGCTGTGATCACTTCAAACAGATTTTCATTCTCTACTCAAAATTATTACTATATGCATAATTATTTATTTATATTAATTATTAATTCAGTTCTGTACAAACTTAAATTAATAGTGACACAAATAACACTATTCATAATAATTTTAACTATGCATATTTTAAGCAGAATTACAATTAATTATATGAACAATTTTATATTTATCTAATTACTTAATCACACCATATTCTGTTATATTTTATTAATTTAATAATAACATAATTATAAATATATAAACTAGTATTAACTGCTCTATTCTCCATTATTCGGACTATGAACATTTAACAAATATTTCATGCACTTCACAGAACTGTTTCTTATTATGTGCATAATTATTTGATATATTAACTCAATTTCTTAATCAAATCTTAACAGAAAATCATATTTTTTTAGTTTAATAGTTATATATTAATGTTCACTAAAGCCTATTTTATAATATTTTATTAATTTAATAACAACACAATTATAAATATCTTCACTAATCTAATAAGTGTCTTATTCATACCAATTTTAACTAGAACAAAATTAAACAAAATTGCAGTTCATTATGTGCACAATTGTTTGTTTATATTAATTTAATTATATTAATCATAAATATAATATATATAATATTTTATTATTTTAATAGTGACAACATCATAATAATATTCAAAAATTTTAATTGGCCTATTCACCACAATAAATTATAAAAATATAAATTAAATTAAGTTATATTTAGTATGTGCAGAATTATTTGTTTATATTAATTTAATTTCTTAATCAAATCCTGTGCTATTAAATTTTATTAATTTAATAGTGACAAACTATCTAACATAATTTTAACTGACTGAATTTAATTCTGAACATTATAAACAATATTTTGATTCACTGCAAACTTTAACAAATGATTTAAAAACTTATTTATATTAACATAATTTCCTAATGAAATCTTATTTTAACATATTTTATTAAACAAATAATACAAATCTTTACTAATTCTAACAGGCCTTTTCGTTCAAGTTTGGACTAATTGTTTGTTACTATGTATACACTTGTTTGATTATATTAATGTAATTTCTCAATCTAATTATAATTTAGCATATTAAATGAATGAATTTAATGTTATAGACTTATAAAATCTTCATTAATTTTAACTCAATTTCAACATTACGTTAATTAGGAATATTTAAACCGAATTTTTTTAATTTTACAAAACTATTATTTTATATATATTACTTTGTATATATTAGTCTAACTTAAAATAATCTTATTTTAAATGTATTAAATTAATTTAATAATAGAGAATTATTAAAAGAACTGCACTAATTTTATGTGATACATCCACTAGAATGTTACGATTAGCTTAAGATTGAAATTCTGGTGAATGCGCCAGTGTGAAAGATGGTGGGAAAAGAAATTGAAAATATATAATAATTATAAAGTTCTAAGTAACTATTAAATAATATACAAGGCGTTATTAATGTTAACGTTCCTATTTAATTCAGAAAACGAAACCAAACATAAACCGCTACGAATTCTTACTAACATCTAATTCGGTCGTAACCAGAAAAGGAAAAATAAAAAATTGTGCTTTGAATCATGGTGCGGCGTCTCTCATTTCCCATCAAGCTCGCCTTCTTTCTCCGGGCTCATTAAGTCTTGTATCGATCGGCCGGTCCCGGTTTTCTTTCTTCCACTTCTTACACTTCTTATATCGTGTGGGAATTTTAATATGCAGCACTGGCGATACGCGTTACTCATTAATGCAAATATTCCGGCAATGTAATAGAGGGCCGTCCCTCGCGCCACCGCCGCCGTCTCCGATCATCGCGACGTGTTCGCGGTGCCGTTAATGCGCCCGATTTTCGGTACACTTTTCAACCCGCACTAATTCGGGGTGGATTGGAAAAGTTTCCACTCACATCGTGTGGGTTCCTTTTTAAAAGGAAGCCGATCGGTTCAAGAAGTGCGTCGGATTAGTCGGGTCGATGGTTTGAAACACAATCTGTGTTGCTGAATTCATACATAAATATCACGATTAGATTAGGGGGTGGAACTTAAGTTGTTTATTTTTCAAACAAGGAATTGTTAAAACAATTTGACATTAGTAGAGATAAAGTAGCTGCCTAATATGATAATAATTTGACCTAAAGTTTAGTAAAATAGATACCTACTTATTGTTTGAGTATCGATTTCATATAAACACCAACCAATTAAAGAACCATTTAAACACCTAATTGATTTACATTGAAACGTATCGAACTTTAAGGTTTTAAAGGCAGAGAGTAATACTAACCGTATATTATTATTCCATTAGGAAACATGAAACCAGTCTATAAAAATCGAGTAGACGTTCGGAAAGGCTTGTAAGACTTTAATAAAATATAATACAATATTTTCCGAACCCCCTTTTTCTTAATTATGCTCTAATTAACGTTTACATTAAGACGCTATCCTTTTGTTATCATAATTAACGCCGGCCATTAAATAAGAAGGATCGGTCCTTAGAACAAACATTTTTAACTTCTTAAATACGGACCATTGATGGGGTTAATTAAGGTGTTCTGTTTCACTGTCAATAATTGCATATAAAGGATTTTATTGGGCCGGCTCATTTGCCTGGGTGTACATTTCATTAAGGCCCGGCCAATTTCCTCGTTCCTTAAACTGACAGGCCGGAATTGTTCCGGATGATTCATACAAAAATGATCGCATCCCCGCGCGTATAAATCGTGCCCGTTTTTATTAATTTTCCGTAACACACACCGGCACTGGTGAGTTTTAGAGTTTTCGGAGACGTGGAAATATGAGAAAGATAAATGGAAGGAAAAAGAGTGGTCGTATCATTAAAAATATGCGGCTCTGTGTTACGTAAGTTTTCTTTGTTTTCCTTTGCTGACGTCATTAAGGGTCCGGCTTTTTTTTTCTGCGGGGTGGGAGGTGGTTAATACATCTGCATGCATACACGCTCACATCCGACAGCCACTTGGATGTGAAAATGGTCTTTTGTTCGGGGCCCGTTTCTTGGCCCGGATTCACGGATTTACGGCCTGCGTGCGACACAACATTTGTTTATTTTTAAAAGTGAAATATGAATAGTTGTCCATTATTTTTGTCCGGGGGAAACTTTCGCAATAATAAACAAAGTGCATATTGTTGCCGGGGAGTGTGATTAAAAAGTTCAATCTCGATCGGATCATTAAAAAGTTTGCAGTGTGAAAAATGCATTTGTACTTTAAAAACAAATGAATTTCAACTTCTTTAACTATAAGGAAATTAATTATAAAGTTTCATTGGGCAAAAACTGAAATATATACACGAAATCCAGACGCAACTTTTAAATACCGTTATTGAAAATTACTCGCGAAAACTTTATCTCCGCGTTTTTAATGAACTTTACCAATTATTTTTACACTCTTATTGATAGCAACTAATTTTTACCAATTTGATAGTGATAGAATTTAACATATTTTTTAGACACATATAGTTAATTTTTTGATTTAATGGATATACATATTAAAAAATATTAGAAATATATTCACTTTAATTACAATGTATATTCAAAATATCAGATTAATAGTTTCTTAATTACAATTGAATACATTTTTATATCAAATTTTAAAGCAGCTCTTAACATTTTTAAGTGTCATTAATTTTAATTTATTTTTTTATTTAATAGTTTTCGAATATATTATGATAACTTAATAATACACTATTTATTATTAAATTTTAGAACCATATAAGAAATCTTCTTAGAAATTTGTAATAAAATATAGTAGAACATAACAGAATTGCATTTTATAAGGTTTTTGAATAAAACATTTCCATAATTTTAATATGCGTATATTAAAAACGATATTAATATAATTTATATTAGAAAATTTCTTTTGTTATAAAAATAAATTTTATTTATTTAGACATTTGTTACAAATTGTATTTGCATAACTTATTTTATATAGAGGACGTCCCCAAGTCGTTGATTTTGGCTATTAAAAGTATTTCCAGACCATTTGTAGAAAATTGACTTAAGTGTACTTAACTGTAAACCATTTTTTTAATATTTCTGGCCATTTCTAAAATAATTACGAAACCTGCTTGTAATAATATATTACATACTTTTCATAAAAGATATAGATATAATAATATCTCTCTGCTAATATCAATATATACTAATTATATTACTCATATAACTAGTACTTTATTTTGTTTAGGTTTTCTAAAAACCAAAAAAAAAAAAACAATTTTATTTTCCTGTGTTTTATAGAAAACATTAAACATCTTGTAATTTGACAAGAATATTGTTATATCTTAAGTAAAGGTAATTTATCACAATTTAAATATTTTTAGAAAGCTAAATTTTCATCATCATTATCATTTATAGTTTCCAACTGACTTAACAAAGATTCATATATTATATAACAATTTTTTATTTTAATTTTATTATTTTTTTTTTTTCTAAAATTTTAAATAATGTGAAAAATGTTTTTTCTACCGTTTGTTTAAAACAAATTAAATAAAAAAAATAATAATCTCTACCCATTTAAGTCACTTTTTCTCTATAGTCAACCAATCAATCTAAGACATCTTGTACACTGTGACTCATATAAGATGAAAATCCTACCGACATTTTATTTATAACTCAATTTTAATAAATAAATGCTTAGAAGACAAATAAAAATCTTCATACACCTAGTATAAGTCTATTATAACATTTTGTGTAGCCAAAAAAAAAAAATATATATATATATATATATATATATATATATATATTTATTTATTTATAATTTATAATAATAAAAACTATTTGTGAAAATTGTGTGATATTTCAGATTTCTTTTACCATTATTTGACGATTTAGTTTAGTTTCCAAATCAGAAATTTCATTAAAAAATGTGACTCTTAGTTCTGTCACAGACTTATTAAAATACAATCAATATTTCTTTATGACATTTAGTATAAAGCCATTTTGACTGCCAAATTTAATGAAAAACTTTTTATTTTGTAAAAAATGCTCTAATTCAATTTTTGTCTGTAAATGATGCTAGAGTAGATCCATATATAACGTATCTTATTATGTTCCTTCTTAAATTATTAGTTGTTTAGCACCGTAAAGTGCCTCAAAGAAAATTTTCTTGTAAACATTTTGATGATATAATTGCAGTTTTGGAATAAGGCAGTTTGAGTTAAAAGTAGCCCAAATATATATCTCATGAAATGTAATAAGCCGCGTCACCGGTACATCGTAATGCCAATATACGACGTAGTGCTAATCGAAAACGTGTTAAAAACAGAGTCTTCTGATTATTTCTACTAGACTTGGACTAAGCTTCGTGCAGACGATGGAATTATTATATAAGACTGTCTACCGCCAGAAGACAGTTATGTGAAACTGATTTTAGAAACAGAATACCTTTTAGACACCCTCTGTCAAACAAGGATCATCGGAATGCCCGCAGACCATGAGCCCACAATCACCGCCTGTGGACTGCAGCCGAATAGCGTAATTGTTTGATTACAGATAAGTCTAGGTACACATCATACCATATAGCTGTATTCGGACATGGCGTGAACGTGGCGATAAAAGAAGAAACATTGCATGCGGAGTGAAGTTTCTTTAGAGACACGTATGGAGCTGCTCATATTAAACCGAAAAATTATAAATACTCTACAATAGTGATTATTCAATCAATTATTTTTTACGAGATATACATTTGGCGTAGCAAACTCATGACATTACCCGAGTAGTAACAAACTGTAGGCTAAGGGAACAACGTTTTGGACTGTCTTCAAAGACAGCTTTACACTCGAAACTACCAGTCTCAACAGTAACTTGCTAATATTCTTGGGGAAAAGTGGTGAACTATGGATCAAGAATTTATTCGTTCACTAATTTTGAGTATGCCAAAGAAGGTGGAACGTGTTCATAAAGCAAAAGTGACCAATCAAGTATTAATCGGAAAAATATTGCGTTTTTCATTAATTTTGTTTTATTAATTTCCTAAAGAATTTGGTGATGTCAGTTACTGGTTTACAAGTTCTGTTGTTTATCCACTTTTTTAAATTTATACATGTAATTATATTGTTTATTAAAACTTATTTAGTTGCAATATAATCTTATTGGTATTCTAAATAATAAAATAAATCGACCAGCAATGTAAATAACCCTCTGTTTATGTAAATTATATTATATTTCTACTGTTAATTTTAATATTTCTTATTTAAACATTAGATAATTATAGTATTACTTTTTTGTACGTCATTCAGAAATCTTTAAAAGATCGACATTAATTTCCGACGTTCTGCATCAATTCTTATATTCAATTTCATATATATTTTTTCAGTCTTTGTAGTTAAATATTAAATATACTTCAGCTGAAATTTACAATGTGGTTGCACACGACATTTTTAATTGCAAGTTCGTTATTATGGTGGTTTTTACAAATGTTAGTACCAACCAAGATACAATGTAACAAAAAGTGTTTCGCGTCGAGTTTATCGTCCACATTAACCTCAACGTTGTGTGTGTACGACACCGTTTATTTCCCTTTCGGTGCCGCGCACTCCTCGAACCGCCACCCATAATCTCGACCGACGACTTTTTTATTAGTGCCACCACCCCCGGCAAACGACTCATATCTTATTCTAATTAACAATCATCGTATCTAAGTAACGCCCCTAATATGTAAATCTCTCATTTCGCTCTCTTTAATTAGAAATAAAAAAAAAACAGGGACCGGGAGAGAAGGAAAAAGATAAGATAAAATTTCCCTTGCCTTTCATCTGGTCCCGGGGAATACGTGGCGCGTTTCGGCTACGGGGGCGCACAAAAGATTATTGTTTCTACGTGTGGACGCCTTTTTTTCGGCTAATGGAACAACGCCTAGTGCTTTTCACTCGTTCCTTTAGTTGCTACGTGCAGATTGCCATTTTTGTTTTCAGGACTAATTAAAGTCTGTTCAGTGAGGCAACGAATATGGCAATTGTTGACTTGCACTGTTACTTGAATTTTTCACCGCAAAAACCCTCATACAATATATTATATAAAAATCTAGGTATAATAATGCTATAAAAGTACTACATTTTAAATAATTCCAATTCGAAAATTAGTAAACAAAGTCGTAAATGGTGGTGATCGGAGCTTCGAACATATTTATCAAGTTAATTTTATTAATGAAAAATGTGTAAAAATGTTTTACAAAAACAATATTCTAAATAACACAAGATCGAATACTATTTACTCTTTAAGTAGGGGTATTAAACGAATGAATTACAATTGTTTTTTTGCTCTTGTACTAGAGAATTTTTAACACAAATTGGATATACACATTTGATAAACATCCTTGTAATTACTCAACATATCTTAAAAATTGACACAACCTAAAGAAATTTAAGTTTAAACAAGTATATGTTTCTGAAAAAAACTGCCTTAATTTTAATACACGTTTATTTATCAATTAATTGTATTATAAAAAATATATTACAAAATATTGTACAACATCAAATATTATTAAGTCTGAGTAGTTAAACAAGGATGATTTGGACTTTTAATAACATTACACAATTTGTAATTTGTAATTATTCAAATTTCACCACAGTCAAATCTTAAAAACTGACGACCTAAAATAATGTCCACTGCGAACTAAGTTTACTATTTTGAAAAACTGCTTTAAAATATCAAATTTATTAGTTAATTCTACATTCTAATGTGCTACAGAATTTTATGTTCTAACTAAAACGAAATCTCATATTATTAAGTAAGAGTAGTAAAGCGGATGACTTGAACTCCGAATAATAATTGCTTTTTTCCTCCCAAACTAAAGACTTTTATCACATCTGAAGTACACACACTTGATTAAAACCCAAGTTCCTCTCGAACTAAATTTTAAAAACTGGCCCAATCGAAAAGAAAATTTCTTTTACAATTTTTTTCTCTAAAACTGAGATATTCAGTTAATTTTATTCATGAAAAAATGTAAAAATATGTTACCGAAATTGTGCCACATTATACGAGACCGGATATTATTTACTGAGTAAAGATGGTCTGAACTCCGGACAACAGTTGCCGATCTGGAGAGCTTTTTTGTCGCAAATCAGGTACAAACATAATAAAATACTTTGTACGTACTCAAGTTTTATCAGAAACTAGTGATGTGCGGCTAATATCTACTCGATATTTAGTATCTGATACTCGCGCGGGACTAAAGGTATCGTGTCTTTCGGACGCAAAGTATTCGTTACTCGAATCTCGAGTAAAAGTATTAAGTACTCAAAGAGCTCGGCACTTCACTTCGTCGCATTTAATTTGATATATTTTATTATTATATTTCGTTGATATCTTGTCTTTCTAAATATATTATATTTAAAGTTTCTATTATGTTCAAATGGTTGTTTGTTTTATAACCATTTGTTTTTTCTATTATTCTTTAAATATTACAGGTTACAATTGTATTTAATATATTATTGCTTTTTTCCTCTCAAACTAAAGACTTTTTCATCACATCTGAAGTACACACACTTGATTAAAACCCAAGTTCCTCTGGAACAAATTTTTAAAAACTTGCCCAATCAATAAAAAAATTGCTTTTCAAAATTTTTTCCCTACAACTGTTTGGAAATTGGATGATATTGAGTTAATTTTATTAATGAAAAAATGTAAAAATATGATAACGAAATTGTGCGTATAATGATACGAAATCGGATATTATTTACTAAGTAAAGGTGGTCTGAACTCCCAACAACGATTGTTGTTGTCGATCTGGAGAGCTTCTTTCCCGCAAATCAGGTACAAACATAATAAAATGCTTTCTAAGCACTCAAGTTTTATCAGAAATTAGTGATGTGCGGATAATATCTACTCGATATTTAGTATCTTATACTCGCGCGGAACTAAAGTGTTCGTGACTTTCGGACGCAAAGTATTCGTTACTCAAATCTCGAGTAAAAGTATTAAGTACTCAAAAAATTCAGTAGTTAACTTCGTCACATTTAGTTTGATATATTTCATTATTATATTTTGTTGATATCTTGTGTTTCTAAATATATTATATATAATATATTAAGTTTCTACTGTTGAAATATTTATGTTTGTTTTATAGCCATTTATTTTTTTTCTATTACTCTTTAAATATCATAGGTTACAATTGTATTTAATATATTCTTTTTGTGGTCTACTATATTTTTTAACTTATATACTTCGATATATAATCTAAATTTTATGATTAATCAATATGTATTTTGATTATCAAATAGTATCATTAAATCTCAATATTAGTAAGCGGTATTGAGTAATAAATATGTCATGATTACTTTAATTTTTTAACTTGTTTGTAACTACTCAGGTTTCATTGGAATCTGATCTTAAAGACTGACACACAACCTGAAGGAATTTAAATTGCAAATCAATTCATTTTTATAAAAAATTAGATAAAAATATTATTTGATTTATTAATCAATTATTTTAATAAGAGAAACATACAAATATTATTATATTAAGTAAAGTATTATATTTTAAATAACATAATTGAGTGTGAGTAGTAAATACTGGTGATTTAATCTCCAAACAACAATTTTTCTTTTCCACTTGAACCAGAGAATTATCGGCAACAAATTAGGCACACACGCTTAGTAAACTGCTTTGTAACTACTCAAATTGCGTTGTTCCAAGTTTATTCTTCTCAGAAACTCAAATGATCTGAATTCCGAATAACGATTGTTTCTTTTCCTATGGAACTGAAGACTGTTTGTTACAAATCAGATACATATACTTGATAAACTTCTTAAATCGGCACTCGCTAAAGGATTTATTTTTCTAAAAAGCTTCTTTATAATATTTAATTTATCTGTTAACTTTATTAAAAGAAAAAACATGAAAATATGTTACAGAAAATTATACTTCAAGTACTTGCATTACTAAGTAGAAAATTAGTATAAGTAGCAAACGCAGGTGATATGAACTCCGAACAACGACTGTTTTTAGTCACAAATCTGATATGCACTCTTAATAAACTTGACTGAAATTTTACCATAACAAAAATTAATGTCTACAGAATTTTCCCTTATAAACCAAATTTTTCTAAAACTGTTGTGAAATTATATATTATATAGTTGATTTTATAAATGAAAGAATTGTAAAACTATTTTACAGAAATATCGTTATCGAATATTATTTATTGAACAAGTGTGAATAGTAAATGCGGAGGATTAAAGCCAGGATTGTTCTTTTTCCTCTAGATTTTTTTTATCACAATTGAGGTACACACCTTTAAAAACTGACGCAGTCGAAAGAATTTCTAGCTAAGTATTTTTCTCTAAAATTGCTTTGAAATTCCATATTAGTGAATTAATTTTAATAATCAAAAAGTATAAAAATGTGTTACAGAAACAATATTTAACTTGATAGTAACTTTCCATGTTCACCTTGAGTTAAATCATAAAAATTGGCACAGTCGAAAGAATTTTCCTTTATATTCCCTAAAAACTGCTTTGAAATTCCCTGTTAATGAATTAGTTATTTTATTAATGAAAAAGGTATAAGAATATGTCATAGAAACAATGTTATAAATAACACGAGATCAAATATTATTTACTGAATAAGTATGATTAGAAAACGCGGTTGATCTCAACTCCGAACAACGATTGTTCTTTTTCCACTCGAGGCAGAGAGTTTTCGACCACAAATCAGGTACACACACTTAATAAACTTCTTTGTAACTTTCCAAGTTGCGCCCGAGCTTGAATATAATACAGTGGGACGTTTGGCAGTGAGAAACTTTCGGCAGCGTCACGTGTGAGGGTTTTTCTAGTTTATTTATCGAAAATTATAGACGAAAGGGTTTTTCTCGGACCGATGGGTAATTGAATTTTAAACGGCACATCGATTATTAATTAGTTCGTTAAAAATTCGCCGGTTCTCTTTGACTTTCTTTCGCGCGATGGAAATTAGTAATTGTCTGTGCGCAGTTTAATAGAAACATAAGACGGGAAAAGTCTCGGGGACGTTGGGACGCGCGCGAGGTGGAGAGGGGGCCGTGTATTTTTCCATAAACTGCCTCTGACATATCATTAATTATCAAAATAAGAAACACAAAGTGCTGCGTTCCCGTCCTTTCGCGCGACATCAAAGCGAAATCAGTTGAAAATTTCAAGTGATAAGAAAGCCTTTCAAAATTACAATTAAGGCGAGTACAAGTGCACAATCTATGAAGTAAGATGTACGAAAGAAAAGAATTACTTTTATTGTCTCCACTTGCATTGTAAAGGGGTTAGTCCTGCCCCGCGGCGTCTCCACCCCTCCGACGTTTTTGCATGACAGCCCAAAGAAAACTTACTCTGGTAAATGTAGATAGAATTTCTTCATTTTGTCTCCGCCATCGTCCATTTCCCTCCCACCCCTTTACCGCCACCCTAATGAATGCTACGCGGATTTATATGCGTTTTATTACACTTTTTTTTAACTATTCTTATCTTTTTTACTGTTTATTTAATGTTATAAAGACATTTACCCCTATAATAGGTATGACCTGTGAGAGTATACATATAAGATTTATAAACTGGCATTAATTTTCAGGGACTGTCTAATGTTACTTCCAGCAGAAACTTTTAAAATACCTAAAATATTTAATAAAGCGCCTGGATGTAATTATTAATATAAAAACCTGAATTACATCAACGTTAACATTAAAATCTGAGAAAAGTCCCAAGGAAAATGATTAACGGAAATAAAAAAAGGCACGAGAAATGCAATTAAAATATTAAAATCGCTTTTAATTCAGCTCTGCTTCCTTCAAGCAAAAAACAAAAACCAGAGCGAGGAGGACACAAACAACAATTACAGTTCATTTAAATTAGATTAAGATTTTATAAACAAAACGTAATATTCGCCGTAATTAAGAAAAACTTCCAGGCGAGACGAATTTAGATCCAAGGAAACACATTAAAACTTGTAACTTTGTTTTTTTAATACATGAAAATGGTGAATTCGCCAGTTTAATAGTTGGTAACATTCCGTTAAATGTGGGTCAATAAATCAAACTCCATAACTTAAAAAAATGTAACCATACATAACACACATGTTAATAAATCATAATCAAGAAAAATTAATATTCCGCTTTGTTTAATACTATAAAATATTTTTAAAATAGTGTAATTATTAACATATCATTAAATTCACTAAACTAAACTTTCTAACTTAAAAAATATAACTACACAATTAATGTGTAATAGATATAAGAAATTTTTAATGGTAAATTAAACAGAACAGGGATATTAATAAATCATAGTCAATAAAAATGACTGTTCCACCTTTTTCAAATATAATAAAATATTTTTTAAAATACTGTTTTCGGCGATTTAATAGTTATTAACATTTCGTGAAGTTTGGGTCATTAAATTAAAGTGTTAAATTTAAAAAATGTAACTAAACGTTTAATTTTACAAAAGATATAATAATATTATGTCATGCTTAATAAAAATATCTATTCCAGTGTTAATCAATATTATTTTTATATATTTTTTAATGGTGAATTCGACAATTTGAGAGTTATTAACATTTCGTTTTTTTTTAGGTAAATTTAATCCACAATCCACTAATAATACATTATACCTAATAAAACTATTCCAGTTTTCAAAAATATTATTATTATATTATATATTACACATAATGGTGTATTCACCATTTCAATGGTTGTTAAAATTTTGTTAAATTTTGATCAGTAAATTAAAAAATTTAGTCAGTTTTTTTAAGTTAAAGTGTTTAACTTTACAAAAATGCAACTAATAACAAGTTGCCAGTTTAACAGGTATTACCAAGACATCAAATTTGGGTCAATTAAGCGTTAGTAACGTGTTAAACTTACAAAATGTAACTAAACATAGCAGATATAATAATAAATAAATCATAGTGACTAAAACTAATTGTCACATCTTTCACAAATATTAGTAAATATTTTTTAAAACAATGATTTCGCCATTGGTTATTAACCATTAGTTAAATTTCGGTCAGTAAATTGAATAATCTAACTTGGATAAACAACTAATACATAACATTGAATAATACATTATGCTAAATAAGAATGATTATTCCATCGTACAAAAAGTATTATCTTTTTTTAAATGGTTATTAAAATTTCATTAAATTTGAACAAGTGAATTAAACTGTCTAACGGTTTAATAGCTATTAGTTAACCAGAACCATAGTTGTTAATATTTAGTTAAATTTGGATAATAAATAATAATTAACAAAATGATTACCTTTCACACATATATTTTATAGTGAATATGTGGTCTTAATAGTTATTATTTTCATTATTTTTGAGTTAGTAAATTAAATTTAATACACAACTCTAATATATACTTCCGGACCAATGTTAAGTAGGATTTTTTCTTATAGTTTAAAACATACTACATGCGTTTAAAGTTTAAGTATTTAATTATTATTTAAAATAATCTTTATAGTATTTCTTTAAAAATGGTGGATTCGCCGGTTTGGCAATGGTTAAAATTTCGTTTAAATTTTAGCACACCTGTTGAAGATATCCAAATGAAAATTGCACGAAACTAACGGTGTTCGAGCTTAATAACCGACTCGGGGTGGAAACGTTCACGCAGTTAATAATATTAATAAAATTAACGCGGAACTAGCGGTTAATGAGATTCGCAAAATTGTAAATTAAAAGTGGCCGCCACGGACGGTTGTAATGCTGTGTTTTATATTTACGGGCGAACCGAGCATTTTCCAATAACATTACTGGGCGAAGCCGGATGGAAAATTAATTTTTATCTGCATATATATAAGTGCGGGCCCGATGGAATTCTACTTCGAAGACGTGCCATTAATTTCCATTATTCCACCCGTAATTGCACGGGAGTATTGATGGAAATTCTATTTCAACATCCCCGTAATTATATGTTTAAAATTTGTACTCGTCTCCAAAGGGATAACTAATAAAAGCAAAGTGACCAGCCGAACGTAATTAATATAATATAGGTCAGTTTAATCGCTTCATCCGCCCTCCGGAGAGTCTAGGCCGCCGGCGGCAAAGGGTTGGACGGCCGCCGTGGGAAAAAGTGCGCCCGCGTATTTTTTCGACGGACGCCAATGCCGCTGCCATTAATACTTCTTCTTCAAAGCACAAACTCGCATTTTAATCGATTTCATTTGCGCATGTGAGCCTGTGGCAAAAACTCTACCCTCACTTGGTGACGCGCGGGGTCCCCGAGAACTAAGCATCCCGGGGGGGTGTTACGGGACGCGGCGAACCCGCAACCCCCCCGAGATGGTCCCCGACCGTCCGCCCCTCTCGCACTCCCCGCGAAAAGAAACGGAAGAGTGCTCGAATTAAGCAAAGACGGGGGCCTCTTCAGCTCATTTACATTCTTTCTTGTTTCACTTATGTCTTGTTTCGGAACGCGACTACGGAACTTCCATACGTTCCGAAGGGGTTGAACTCCGGCACGTGGGAATGTGCAGGGGATGCTCACGGTTCACTTGGAGGCGCCGCGGAATTTATAATTATTCTTTGCGTGTGTTTCCGGGGGGAAAAACTGGCGAGCATGTGTCGAGGCGTCGTGCGATCCCACCGAAAGGGATGCTGAAAGATTAATGTCTCGTGTAAACTGTGCATGTCGACACAAGGGAAGTTTATTGTACATTAATAATTGTGGATCTAGAAATCAACCCGACTGATGCATATATAATCAAAAACACACCATGTGTGTATGTTTCTTATGAATTTATGTACACGTCTATATTTACAAACAATGAAAATGACGAATAAATTCATTTAACTCAACACAAAGTTAAATTAATTCAGTAGGAAAAATAATTAATTTTTAAATAAATAAAAATGTTAATTAACTAAATAAAAATGGTTGTCCGTCCTTAGGTTACGCCAATGGAACCGGGGGATGGCGGTGGTCCGGAGGGTGGAGGGGAAGCGGTTTGAACGAAGATTTTAATGGGGACCGGGAACGTAAGAAAGTTGACTGTGCTCGTACGTGTACAGCGGACCGGTCGTACAGAGCTTTTTTCAGCCGCTCCGAATTTTAATTAAACTGGGCCACTCGGCTTTCTCGCGCGCTCACACACCGCCACCGCCGCCGCCGACGACCTCGCCGTCCCCCGCACAATTGTCTTAAATGTTGGACAATTAAAATATTTCATTGTAGTATACTTAAAATAAATGTTTATAAAAATTTATAAAATTATTATACTTAAAAGAATACTTAATAGAATAGTTCCAGTAAATATTGGACGGTCCATTTTTTACAGTAACTAATTAGAAAAAATTAAATTAATTTATTATTTTTTAAAATAGTTCACGTAAAATATATAATTTTTTGAATACTTCCTCTCTCACCCTATTTAGAAGAATGTTTTGTTAAATTTATTACATCAGTGAACTAAATAACCACGTGTAAAATAGAGACACCTTCGTATATTTTTTATTTATAATTCGACTTTGAAATTCAACTCAAAAAGTTCAGAAAATGAAACTCTGCATCAAAATTGTTTTCTATGTCACTCGACATAGGTTTATTATAATACTTTTTATAGCCAAAAATTTTGAAAACAAGATACTAAAATTGTCCTCTGTACTGTAAATATTGACACGTAGTACCTATTTTCTGTATGAAAAATCTAAGAAACACATTAAATTAATGACTGACAACTCACCAGATTTAAGCCAGCAAAATAATGTTGAATAGATAGTAAAAATACCTTTTAAATAAGATATCACAAAACCACTTCCTTCAATAAAAAATAGTCTATACGCCCATATAATACTAAGTAATTAGGTACACATCAACTTTATTTCAAAATTTAGTTGATTAACTTTTACAACATTTTAAATATTTTATTATTTTGTGTAACAAAATTTCACAAAAAAAAAAATCTGTGGCAGAATTAATGAACACGTTTTTCTAACCACATAAATCATATATAAAAAAATAATAATAAAAAATGTAAAAAATATTTTAGATGATCAAATAGTAAGTTAGTAAATTTGTTCTGATGTACATGATTTTATTATTTCTCAGTGCCCATAAGCCACAAAAGTTCACTATGACAGCATTCATTTATGCACTTTTAAAATGTATTTGAAAAGGCACTAATATGATTGTGAAAACTAAGTCATCATCTGATATTTGTCAGCTATCAGTCACATTTTATCCCATAATTTATCTGATCAAATCAAATAATTTTTAATTGCGTTCAAATTTATTAATACGCAATATTTTTTTATGATCAACCTCGATTAAAAGCCATATAAATATTTTTCTTACGGATCACATGCACCAAATTATTCAATACCATACGGTCACTATCGACTATTTTTTAATAAAATAAGTGATTTTTGGAAGTTATTTATGTACTCCCTTCAGTACTATTTTGCATGCTAAAATATTAGTTATGAGTGATCCATTTCACTGATTAAAATAAACTTTCAATTTAAATTAATTTATTATTTGCTCAAAATGTTTTTCCTACACCTCTTAACAGTAAAAAAACATTTTATGCTGAAATTTGCATAAATATTTATTGAAATAAAAAGTTAAGAATTTTTTATAACCCTACTGTATATTCTTTAAGCTACTTTTATTAAAATGGTATTGTATATAAAAAAAGTACGGGAGTGTTTTCTTTATAAATAATTTAAAAAGTCGAATTTTAATAAATATTGATTTACTTTTAAAAAAATACGTAAATCAATATATTTATGAGAATAAAATTTTAATGAACATAATGCATTAAGTTTTTTACATTAATAAATAATTTAGTTAACAATTTTCAAAATAATATTGGCAAAATCCACAATTTTCTTAACATTAATTAATTATAAAAGTATAAAATAATATGAAAATACAGAAGTATTTAAAATGTGTGAAATACTTTATATATTTTTGTTTATTATCATATAAATGATATGAAAAGGCGAAGAAAATGTTTTGAAGGATTGTGCGCCGTTAGTCGGTTCGTTCTCTCGTCTTTCGGCTCTCGCATCCATCGAAAGACCATTTTAAACGTCGATTTTACCCTTTGTGCCCCCCAGTTCGGCTCCTCGGCGGCCCCCGCCCGCCGCCCGCCGCCCGCTCCCCACCGTTCGGCCCGGCCGCCCGCTCGCTAATTAATTATTTTCTTACTACGCCGTTTTTCACTCATATTCGATCGAACACATCTCTGTCTCCCCGTCCCGCTCTCAATTATAATTATAAATTACGCGGACTCGCCCCGCTTTGAAATTTTCCAAACGGACCTTTGACCTACGTCGGGACGGCGAATCGATGGTAGAAACAAACGTTCGGGTGTCACGGAAGAGTGGTCGATCCGGGTGCAAGGTTGGAGTCGGGAGACCGGAAGCCGGAAGCGGTGCATCCAACTGCTTTTCCAAATGAATATGGAAAAGTGCATTCGGAACGAAAATAAACGAAAATTCGAATTTTTTTTAATAAATAATTATTTGGCAAACAGAAACGTAAGATTTGTTCGTTCTGGTTTTGTTTTCAGTTCGAACATCGATTTTATTTAATGAGAATTAAACAGAAATGCTTCCTCAAGTGTTCAGCGGGTCTTTCTATAAGGAAATTGCAGGTAATTAAAATGAAATTATTTCCAATTACTGCGATATACACAAATGAATACTTCAAGATATTTTATTGGAATTAGTTTCCTATTCAGCGAGCGCACAAACGAAAAAAGAAATTATGAATTCGCGCCGTGATGTTCCCCGGAAAACACTGTTTTACGATTGGAAAGCGTCGTTGATGGAAGCAAATTAATTTTTGTTTATGTTTTTTATTACTGTATGTGTGGGATTTTATAACGGTTTTCTTGTTGGTTGATCGTAATACGTGGCTAATTACCTGGAAACACAAAAAGATATGTATCTTGGAAGAGTGTTTCTTCATAAAAATTAATATATACTGCAATATTAACTTCCAAGAGGGTGGCAGAAGCTTTGGCGAAAACTTTTTTAAATAACTGTTAAATATATCAATTTACATTAATGTAAAATTTTTTTATTTATATTTAGAAGATATAAATAAAATAAATATAAATAATTAAACATAAAAAATAAAAAGATGTTAGTTCACTTTTTTTAAATTTCCTGGACAATTCTTCTGTTGGGTGAATTTTTAATATATTTGTAGAAATTATAAAATGAATTTCAGCATGATTAGAATTCGAAATTGAAACACAACAATAAGGAAGTGCATTAAGGTGCGGTTGGTGTAATGGCGTAAGTCCACCTCTGAAACAACTGGAAATGCAATAATCCAATAGGTAATATAACAAAGTGGAACTCCAGGATTGGCGGACATTGTTTAGAATTGAACTTTGATGTAATTATCAGTTTCGTTGTAGTATCGGTGGCAAAGTATATCAATTGCAAATATATCGGGTATCCAATCGGATCGGAGGGATGGAGGACGAAAGGACGGAGGGCAGAGTTGTCCAAGTTATTCGGAATGGGGGCCAGCCTGAAACATACTTGGCCATTTAGCAAATTGCCGCAAAACCGCCCAATCTAACTTGGAAAGTGTAATGAAACATAATGTAATGAAATACCCCGTCAATATATCGAAGTCCAGTAACAATTACAGGTAACTAATACTCCTTGATACGTGTTTAAAGTTGGCTGCATTGTTTACGATGTAGCCGCAAAGCCAAGAATAATGGGGGCAGAGCGGGGGGTCCCTGGACCTCCGGCCGGAGTCAAACCAAGACAAATGGCATTCGCATCGTCCAGGTTAATTCCGCCAGTTTGCGAAACTTAAGCGATCCGAGGGACGAGGCGGACCGAATTCCACAAAGTTCCATGCCAGATGCCCGGGCATTTCGCACTCCCGCCACCGGAGTGGACACTCGATACAAATCGTCCTTCTCCCATCCTTTTATCCGGATTCCTCACTCACCTACCACCCAACCATCCAATGATTTATTGTCTCACCATACTAATTAAAAACACTTCTTCTTTAAGGATCATTACTGTTACAACTTTTAAATCAAACAAGATGAGGTGAAGAAGTTAATTTTGAAATATCTTTTAAAAGCACTAAGAAATAATTTTAATTGCGACGAAGTTTCACCTAAACACTGGTGAATAAAAGGTAAGTAAAAATATTGAGGAGGGAATCGATGTTGAAATGTAGATTTGTCTCCGATCAAATCTGTAATCCCCCCAGTGTTAAGTACGTCTGCCAAACTGTCCAGCACACACAAGTCCCAGTTGAGTCCCTTTCGGACCCCGATCACCTTTGCGGCCGGCATTAGGAATTTCATAATCACTCGACCTCACAAGAGCGACAAGATCTGCTGCTCCGGATATATATTAATATCCCCCCAAGATTTATGAGATGCATGACTCATTCCGTTCGTTCTCCGTTCGGCACAGTCGAACGCGTATTAATTATTACCGCGATTGGACAGTCCAAGTCCGGCTAAGTGTCCAAACTTCTCTGTGTAGTTATTTATTGAATAAGATTATCGTCCTAATGATATAAGCGCAGTTAGAGCCGGACTCAAGGGGCAAAACTATCCAGATGCTCCCCCAAAAATTTTACATGTTAATTCCCCAGACAACAAACTATAATCTAGTCAGTAAAGTAAAAAACTGATTTGAATGACTTAAAGGTTTTTTAGACGCCGTCTCCTCGTTACCAAAGGTAAAATAAAAAAAATATTGAAGCAATTACAGGTCTGGTTCGAGTGCGAGATGTTTTTCGGGCAAGGGGGTGGGTTTACATTCGCAGTAATTAACGGGGGCACACCACCTTCTTATATATATTTATCTAGCTGAAATCCTCCTCGTTTAACTTTAATTTCCAATGAGAGGCGGTGGACGGAGCTGCTTCTGGCCCGGGGCAGTCTTCTAATTACTGAGACTCTGAGCGTAAACAACATGTTCCCCGGGAAAACTAAATTTCAAACAAATTTTCCCTCCCCCACCGCCCGGTTAAAAGTGCAGGTCGGATGCAATTTATTTATGTTACGGAGCAATATACACGGCCACGTCTTCCAAGATTGCCGCTCCACTTTTAAACTCGACTAGTGCAGTAATTATTTTATTAACCCCGGCTCAAAAAAACCAATCCCGCCTCATTGTAATTAACACTTTAAACTACAAGGACATTAGCTCGGGGCGCTCGAGTGCTCTCGTTCCCATTTTTACCTGCAGCCCTCGGTAAGTACGTCGTTAAATTATGAATTGAGAGTATACTCTGTTTATGGTTGTTTATTCATTCATTACCAATGCTTTATAAAGTTTTCTCTATAAAGGAATGCTTAAAAATACTCGGCAAACGCTACAACAACTGGCGCAGTCGATGGGATGCACTTTATAATCTTGTATTATCTACTTCACAATTGCACGTTTGTTATTTACTTAAACATCTATTATTTAGTAATGAAACGTCGTTTATAGAATATAGAGAAAAGAGTACATAATCAACATCTTAAATTCCAGCTTTGTTTTATTTAACCGTAAAAGAGATAAATTTTTCATTTGGTGTCAGTCGAGTTGGGCCCCCGCTAATAATTATTTAGTTTCCAATTTCGAGATCCGCGAAACATAAAAGTGGGTGGAGGCGCCACTCATGCAGTCCGGAGATGTAAAAATCCAGTCTCATCTCTGACTATTAATTAATTTTTAATGCACTTCACATTTCCTTCTTGTCCGCCGTCGGCGCAGCCTCTCCCGCTCGCCGTTCGTGTTGCACTTTTTTTTCTGTTGCTGCCGATGGTCGGAGTTCGTTCGTCTCTTCCTCGACTTATGAATTCGTAATGAGATTGCCGGATAGATTACAGGGTTTGGACGAAAATTCGGGCCGGGACAATTCAATTGTATTACTGCGACGACTTGCATTTTTCTAGTGGAGATATTTATGAACGAAAAGGTTAGAAATGCTTAAAATTAAAATTTTAAAGATCACAAAAAGCTTTGTCAAACATTTATTTTATTACAGGAAATGTTAAACTGTTTCTACATTTGAATAAATTGTATCATTACTTACATCGGGGGTGTAACTCAGTGGTAGAGTGTCTGCTTCGCATGCTGAAAGTCCTGGGTTCAAATCCCAGCTCCTCCAAATTACTTTTTTTCACTTTATATTTTTTTTATACTCATAATTTAATTTTTACTTTATTTTTTTATACTTTATATAATACAAAAAAATTGAAAATTCAAAATTCAAAATTATTTATTAAAAAAAACAAGTCACAAAATTTATACACCTTGACATACATATAAAATCGGGTAACAGAAATAACGTGTGGCGGGATCTTGTGGGCTGGCTTGAAATCACGGTCTGTTCCTTATGGAGATTTGTAAAGAAGCTAAAAGGGGACGTCCTGTATATCCGACCATCCTTCCCCAGACATTTCGCAATAATACATAAAACGGACACGACAAATTTTACACCGGTGCAAAAGAGCATACAGCAAAAAGACCCAGAACATACACTCTCAACCACAGATAATCCAAAATAATGAACATTCTAATCTACTCAGGCCATGCGAAGTGCACCAAATTTTGAGCAAGCTGCCTAAAAGCAAAACTCCCGGACCAAACGGCATTGAATACATCCTCCTAAAGAACATACCAACAAAGACACTGGTCCATCTACCTTATATTATCAACGGTATACTTGGGTTGCAATCCTTCCCAGACCAATGGAAGCACACTGTGGTTATCCCCGCTCTTAAACCCCGTAAACCACCACATAACCCCAACTCATACATACTGCATGATTAGATAGACTGGTGTACCTTCGAGGAAGAACTTTCCAGGTGAGAATCGGCGGGGAATTGTCTAAAACACAAAATGTTTCAGCTTCAGAGCAAACTATACAACCTTTATACCTCCGACATCCCAAAGTATTCCCACACCAGCTTGGCACTATACGTGGACGACACAGCCACCTACAGCTCGTCCTTCCACTCTCAAGTCTCTACTCAGCAGATTAAAATCCACCTGAGCATTGCACTGCGTGTGAGACTTCTGCCAAAATATTTTGTGCTTCAGATAATTCTCAACCGATTCTCACCTGGAAAGTTCTTCTTCGTAGATATGAATCAGTTAGTTTGACCAAACTTTTTGGCAATTTTGCTGACTTCATTTATACATACATTATATAGTGTATCTAACCGTACAGTATCGAAGGTCTTTTGCATATCCAGAAAAAGTGCAACTGTGCTGCTCAGGTGGTGTTAAATGGAGTTGGATGTCAGCTATTTCCAGGCGTCGTAGCCTTGGATATGGAGCTTAGAAGCGATATTGGCCTGTATGAGTGTTAGAGTTAGTACTGGAATAACCACGGTGTGCTTCCATTGATCCGGGAATTATTGTAACCTAAGTATACCGTTGATAATGTAAGTTAGATAAACCACTGTCTTCCATGGTGTGTTCTTTAAGAGAGTATATTCGTTGTCATCTGAACCAAGAGCTTTACTGTTTGGCAGCTTTCACAAAATTTGGTGCGCTTCGCTCGGGCTTGTGAGTGGATTTGCAAGTTCATTATTTTGGATATTATGTGGTTGAGAATCATGGGTGTTCTAGTCCATTTACTGTATGCTGTTTTGCTCTGGTGTAAAATTTGTCGTGTTGGACATGTGCTCGGAGTTGGTGTAAAAGATCTTTACAAATCTCCATAAGAATCAGTCCGTGGCTTGAAGCGTGCCCAGAAGATTTCTCCACAGGTTATTTCTGTGTTGCCCGATTTTATATGTTATTTCGTTTTTGAGCCTGTTCATTATTTGCTTGTTAATATCTAGTCTGTATTTATCAACGTTTTTTGTGATGGTTTTTTGTTTTTATAGCTCCTGGAAGGTGATATTAGTTTGGTGGTTGTGTACCTGGCTAGCTTTAGTTTTGTAAATCTTTTCTTTTTAGTGATTCCAGATTGGTGATGTGATCTCTCAGGACCATCAAAGAGTTTAACTGATTCCTGTACATATCCCAGTCCGTTTCCAAGAAGCAGAATTTGGTTCATGAGAAAACATTTGTCCTTTTTGCTGGATATTGATTACTGTCTTGTTTAGGTGTTTATTGTAAGTAGTTGTTTTTTATTACGCCGAAAGTTTTTACCTTAATCCTAGTTGGGTGGTCTTTGAAGAAAAGTCTTTGTCAAAGTGAATTCCCAGGTACTTGGTAAATTTAAGGTTAGAGTTTATTAACTCCCTTTTACTTGGGTTAATCTTCCTGGTGAGTATGTTTAGGTGGATTTTTATCTGATTGGCGGCCGCTTGTGGATGAAAGCTACAGCATATAGAGCAAGTTTAGGAAACGTCAGAGGTGTATAGGGAGTATAATTTGGGGGCTCCGGCTTCTATTTGGTGTAGGTTAGACAAGGTGACAAGGTCTATCCTGACTTAGAAGGTCCTCCCGACCAGGATGACCCTTTCTGTCAATTTGGATACGGTGCTTGGGAGTCTGATGGGTCTGTAGGAGTGAGGAACTTTTGAGTCTTTACCAGGTTTTAGGATAGGGATCACACTTGCGGATTCCCATTGGTTGGGGAAGTGTTAAAACTTAATTATAGCGTTTATTAAGTAAACTATTTGCATTATGGTTTTGTTGGAGAGGTTTTTAATTAGGATGCTTTCTATGGTATCTGGACCAAAGCATTTTTTTGTTCGGAAGGGATTCTATTTAGTTGCGTATTTCGGCGGGGTTGGTTTTTTTTTTGTAAAATACTCCTCATTGTGGGTCGGTTTAAAATGATATTTAACAAAAAGTTTTTCCGATACCGGGAATCGAACCCGAGCCTCCTGGGTGAAAGCCAGGTATCCTAGCCACTAGACCATATCGGATCTTGTTTAAATAGAGAATCTAAATCAGAAACAGCGCGAGGACAATTAAGTGTTACCATTAAGAAAGAACACCTCAGAAAACAGACAAATTTAAAGACAAATAAATAAAAGAATTCCCGTTAAGTTCTGTGTTGTAAATTTTTTATTGTAAACAAAAAAATGTAAATTTGATTGGATTGATTTTAAACCCACAAGTCACAATGGATGATGGAACTATGTTGTTTACAAACACAACACTTCCAATTAAACATGAAACCAAACCAAACATTTTAATAAAGTCTCCATGTCACATCTTCACACTTATTCTTCCATGATGATTGTAGAATACAACATCACAAAAAAGCGATCGAAGATGATAATCTAGTTACAGGAAAATCTGTCTCGTACACCTAATTTCCAATCATTTTTATTATTTAGATAATGAGATATTGATTACTGTCTTGTACAGGTGTTTATTGGTGAGTAGTTGTTTTTAGTATTTAGATAATGAGATAAAAAATAAAAAATAGGAAAAAGAAATAACTAATATTTAAAATTACTGTTAAATCTCTACATTTTAAATTAATTTGAACTGTACATCTTTATATATCACATCTTTATAAAATATTTTGTTCATCGTCATCAATGCCTGAGAAGAAAACTACGCAAAATGCATTTTGATTGTCACAATTGATCCTTGAAATCGAAAAGATTTTAATATCTAATAAAATAATGTTGTTTCCCGCACATTTCAATTGTATTGCACATTTATAGCAATGTGTTGATCTTTTTGATGTAATTATTACCTTGCTTCTAATTGTAAATGAATTGCGTTAAAACATTATTGCCACTATACACTATTTACTATATTATATTATATATTATATTAATCTCGGGAATTTATTTTTCAAATAACACAATTGAAATATAATTTAATAAATGGAATTTCAATCAATCATTTTCAGAATATAAAAACTTAGCAGTATAATTTAATATTTAGCTATGACATATTGTAAATAAATATAAATATCGAACGGACTTGCTGTTTACTCTAGTATAAATAACACAATAAGTCGATATAAATACACCGTTATGTAATTGGATGGCACAAATGGAAAAAAATCAGTACAGGAGTGTACTGATTGTTCAGCAACCAAATTGTGCTAACATATGAGAGAAAGTTTCTATATTTTTACTGTAAATTAATGTAATAACAAAATTGAATCACGACTGCAAATTATACATATAAACCAGTTACTGTTTCTTGAGAATGCAGTTGCTATAACTTTATGTAGGTACTTGTGAAAATAGTTCTATGTAATATAATGTTGAAATGTGTATTATATATAAATGTCATTTTTAATCTAAATCTAACAAATAATAAATGAAAACATTTATATGTAAAATAATAAAAACTAATTTACCGATATAAATGTTTAAATATTTTCATATTTGTTGACATTTAACAAAGCTACAAAAATATATTTATACTGGTTTCCTGCGCCTGCTTACATTCACAAATAATATTCTTAGACTCTTATTGTCGGATTTATTGAAATATCATTCCTATGTGCACCTCTTAACTGTGATATTTATTGCGTTTTTGTTTTTTGTTGTTTGGTTCAGCAAAAGAATAATTTATTGCTTTTTAAAATGGCTTCGCCTTCGACAATAAGATGCTTGTCGTCAGGATCTCTTTAAAAATATCTTCTAACGTTGTTTCAACATATATTAACATTAATAAAGAAGAGAATAAACGAAATCATAAATATATACAGTGTTCGGATGTAATTACAAAGAGAACAAATTTTTTTATTATCAAATTATAAAAAAATGGGATTAAATGAAACTAAACTAAAGAGATGTATTTATTACTTCAGACAAATTTTTTATAAATTAAAATAAAAGAATCTTACATTACGAATATATTTTTAGAATTTATAGTACGTTTTTAATTAAAAATATCTTCGTATCATATAAATTTTATCTAAATAATAATACACTTTATTTATTTAACATACTCTATATTTGATATAACGAGACGAATTTTTTATACAGAATTAACTTCTAAAAATAAACAGTATAATATATATTAATATATGAAAATAAACTAGAATTTGTAATTGGAATGAGACAAACCGAGTGATGAAAAATGAATTTCGATATTTTTTGTAATTTTTGAATAAAAATATGAAACTAATTATTTGTTTTTTTAAAGATATTAAATTAGTAACACCTAGAGCAAATATTTTAAACTATCAGAGGAATGTAGTTCATATATTACAGATTCCGCATATAATTATATTAATAGTTCAACACATAATATATAGAGGGCGATAATACTCACCGAATATTCTATTCATGGTCGATGTATTCGTATCTCGCATCCTATTCGCTACCAGTCTTTACAAACGAATAATACAGAATAGAAATCTGTATATTCTACGTAAATATTTAGCAAAAGCTAATCATGGCGTAGGAATCTGAGTTTCACAGTAAGACCACGCTACACAGATGTCATCGCTAACAACCGATAAATTTAATAAAAACGACAACTTCTTTTTCTTTTGCGTAAACATCAAAAGAGCACGAGTTGCTGTAAGTGAGGTTATCTCCCCTGTCATCAAACAATTATTACAAATAACGCTAGATAAAAGAATTACTTAAACCAACCGAACATAAAACGACTCATAAATAAGACCACCGCTTGTTTGAAATCATTTCGAAATTTCGTCAGTGTGGCAAACGAAAGAATGGACAAGGAAAATTTACGGTAAGATCAATGATAAATTTATTATTTGAAAAACTCATTCTTACTCGTTGCAGGAAAAACATGCTGTTAGGCATGGGTAATCCTTTGCTGGACATTTCGGCGGTAGTCGACAAAGCATTCCTCGCGAAATACGACATGAAAGAAAACGATGCGATTCTTGCGAACGAAAAACACAAGGATCTTTACTCAGAACTCGTGGAAAAGTACAAAGCTGAATACATAGCGGGCGGTAGCGTGCAAAATGCCCTTCGAGTCGCCCAGTGGTTGCTGGAACTACCCGAAGTGACCACATTCTTTGGCTGTGTTGGTGATGATGAATTTTCAAAAATATTGGGTGACAAGGCCAGGGAGGATGGAGTGAATGTCCAATATCAGATTAACCCTAAAGAAGTAACTGGAACTTGTGCTGTTTTGATAACTGGCACTCACAGATCGTTGTGTGCCAACTTGGCTGCTGCCAATCATTTCACAATTGATCACATTGAAAAGGAAGCAAACAGAAAACTTATTGAGAATGCACAATTTTATTATGTTTCAGTTAGTTTTTTTTTTTGCTTAATTGTCATGTTTATAAAAGTGTTAATTATTGAATTTTTAGGGCTTTTTCCTGACAGTCAGTCCACCTTCAATAATGGAAGTTGCCAAAGTTGCTTTGGCCCACAAGCGGCCATTTATGATTAATTTAAGTGCACCATTTATAGTACAATTTTACAAGGAACCTCTTATGGCAGTTTTGCCATATGTTGATGTAGTTTTTGGAAATGAAACTGTAAGTATGATTTTTCAGAAATTGTTTATCTGAAAATCAAGTGCATTGATAAAATACTCAAATATTAGCAACAGTTTTAAAAGGCCTTGATTTGTTCAATAATTGTTATAATTGAAGTTAAATGGTTTTTTATTTAATGAATTAAGTGTTGTCACAAAATAAATATCTTATATAACTGTTGGATTAGTTTGCAGTGAGTTGGATATTTTTATGTACAGATAATTTTAACTTATTTGAATAAGTCCCATTTCAATTTTATATTTAGTGGTTACAATGGTTTTTGTTGCGCATTTAATGGACATAATTTTGCCAGAAATTATTTCAATGGCTTATTGTTGAATAAATCGCTATAAATTATCTATTAACCTTGAGATGTTTAACAAAGATTATATTGTATCATTTTAAATTTATTAAAATTAATTCATCTTTATTACGCAATCTTCTACCAGTTTATTTTTATACTCATTAATCTCATGTATCATTTCAGGAAGCGGAATGTTTCGCGAACGAACAAAACTTCGGCACAACAGATCTGAAAGAGATAGCATTGAAAATCTGCGACCTGCCCAAACAAAACGAGGCCCAGTCCCGCGTTTGCATCATCACCTGCGGGCACAGACCCGTGATTCTAGCGCACGAGGGCAAAATCCGAACCTTCGACGTTATACTGCTAACGAAAGATAAAATCATCGATACGAACGGTGCGGGTGACGCGTTCGTCGGCGGATTTTTGTCGCAGTACATCCAGGGACACGAATTGGACGTTTGCGTGAGATGCGGGATTTATGCAGCCACCGAAGTCGTACAGAGGAGCGGTTGCACGTTCTCGGACAAGGCCAAATTTCAACCGTGATTTTGTAAATGATAAGCCAAGCAATAAACCACAAGAGATTAATTTATAGTTACCATTGTTAAACGGGGAATCTCATTTGTAACGGGATTTGATATTTTCATTGCTTGGACCAGATATCAAAATAGGCAATTTAGAGAATAATTTTTTTGTTGAATTGAGTGCAGTTTGTTAAGGGATATTTTTATAATTTTATACGTCAGTAATGGATTAATAAATAATTCGCCGAAAGTTGCGCAATAATCATATCATGTTTTTACACATTTTATATATAAATGCAGATCTTCAGTTATGTAACTGTTTAACTTGTACTTATTTTATTATATATTATTGCACATACACGATGACGTAGCTGTGATAAAGAAGGCAAGTATTTTGTTATTTACTTCCTTATCACTGCATTTGTGACGTTTAAAACGGTAGATTTATTCTCGTTATAATTAGTTTATGTTATTGTTGCACGTTGTTAAAAAATAATTGTCAACTCGAATAAATAAAATGTTTCAAGTATTTTTTTTTTATTTACATTTTCTATTTGTTAAGTACTTATTAAGGTGAAAATAAAAAACACGTATAAAAACTAACATTTTTAATATCATGTATAATAATACAAATTTAAAATTTACAGCAAAACAGAATTTACTTCATAAAAATTAAAACTAACTAATCACAGTGCTGTACATAAAAAGGATAATGTGATAAAAACATCAAACACTTAATCTATGTTTTTGATTATCAACTGTTTTACCTATTGCATTGATAAACATAGAAAACACACTAACCAATACAATTTTGTAAATTGCAAGGAAAAACGTTAACGACTAGACTGTAGTCTTGTGGTTAGCTAATGTTTGAGTGGCTGGTGATTTTTTAGTTTAGACTAGACTAAACGAGGGTTAGTGGGTGATTACATTGTTTGGTTAGTGTATTAAAGTAACAAAACTTTACAAAAAAAGACGTGTTAAACAACTATAAAGTAAGACCTTGTCCCTGTATATCATAATTCACAGTATTGTACAATTATTTTACAATAATACAAATAAATAAATACTTTTTAAGGTACATATTAAAAATCTTCATACATGTAAAATCTAGAGAAAACATTAATATTTATAATATGACAAAATATTTCAAGATTTGATAAAATATCTATTCGCGACCTGTAGCAGGTCAAATCAAACACAACAAGTAAACTCGAGGTGAAAATCAACATACGGCGACCTGCCGAATCCGTTACACAATTCCGATTATCCAACAGGTCTTCGTAACGCGTTCATAATATTTACATCAGATCAAAATACACAAGTAAAACTTAATCAGAAGCCAGCACAGCCCTATTCTTAAGATTAATTAATTACACCTTACACAATTTAAGGCATCATTCACTACAAACTACCGGGGTGGGTTGTGGGGGTTTATAAATTAACGGTTTCAACGTCTCATGGTCCCGTTCAGGGATTGCAGCATACCACCGTTAATGTAACTGTAAGTGTACATCGTGTTCTGTTGCGCCGCCCGTTGTATCGCCGCCGGATCCTGATACTGTGACTGGGCCATGTTCATCATTTGCATCGGGATCTGCGGATTGTTTATGAATCCGGCCGCCGTGTTCGTTATATAACCGGTGACCGCACCCGCCGTCTGTTGCGGCGTCATGCGGTAGTTGTACATGACGTTCGGATTGAGGGTGACGTTAGGACTAACTCGACTACTAGGCGATTGCATATGCTGCATCGGCGGCACGTTCGATGAATTGCGGCCCGATCGTCCTAAATTTTGACCAATTGGAGGCGTCACCGAACCCGGCAACTGGTTCACGTTCATCCCGGATTGATAATACTTGTGATAGCCCAGTACTTGTTGTTGCAACGGTAAAGCGGTCGGTGGCGTCAAGTTCCTGCCTTGATTTTGGATCATCTGATGCGAGGGTGGCGGAGGCGGCGTCATTGTCGCATGTGGATGATGAGGCGGTGGCGTGAGTGTCATCGCCGTGGGTGGAGGTGTCATTGTGTTGCACGAGGTGGGCGGTATCATTTCCAGACCGTTGGTCAGCTGTTGCAGTTTTGCCAAGCTGCAACTCGAGTTGCCGCCGCCTGGCTGGCCCCCATTCGGCTGAATAGACGGCGTCGGGGTGGGAGTCGGCCCTGGGGTGTGTGAATGCCCGTGTGGATTCGTTTGTATGTAAAAGTTTCCTAAAGTCATAAAAATTTCAGTTATTTCCGTATATTAATCTAGTTTATTACAATGACTTACCTGTAGAAACAGCACAATTAGGGGACGGCGCAAGTTTCTGGTGGGACGGGGCAGTGCCCAAAGGTCCGCCAACCCCCGCCTGCACACCAGCACCCATGCGTTGCTGAATGACGGTGGTCATAGGCGGTACATTCACGTAAGTACTTCCGGTCGCCTGCGACGAGAACACCTGCGCGTTTACCGCTGTTACCGGTATGTAACTGCCCTGACCAATCACTGAATGGTGCGGATGGTGAGGATTGTGGTGCATAGGTGACGCGCCTAACTGCGTGTGACCGTATCCTAAAACAAAGTATATTGTTCATTTATTTTTTCATTACTTTTAAATGGGGAATGATTCAAAAATGTATTATACTTCTACACTTAGGCCACCACCTGCTAAAAACGAAAAAAAAAAAATATGGGGATGAGGTGTGATAAGTGATCAACCAACAAAAATTCGAATAATTTATTTTCATATTTACATCACAGTATTACACATATGTTCCAAACGTAACTGTCGACCTTACCTTGGTGCACAACTTGCTGATGCAGAAATTGTTGTTGTTGCTGACTGTGCACATTCTGCGCCTGTTGCGTCGGACTCGGTTGCTGTTGCATGTGCTGCTGTTGCACGTGCTGTTGTACCGGAGGCGTAGCTCTTTGATGTCTGCCACCGTTTTGTTGTTGTTGTTGTTGTTGGACATGTTGTTGAGCGGCGGAGGGTGGAGTTGACCTCGACATTCCGCCGCCCTGATGTTGTTTGCTGGACGAAGAAGAGGATGATGGTGTGTTGGAACGGTTGGAACGTTGCTGCTGCATTTGGCGCTTGCTCGAACTACTCTGGTGTTGTTGTGGAGGTGGTTGTTGTGGCTGTTGTTGTTGTTGTTGAGGTTGTTGTTGTGATATTTGCATCGAGGTGCTTTATAAAAATAACGTGTCAAATATATAATTATATAAAATTATCAAAAATTAAAATTACCTGTTGAGACTGGGACTGCGAGCCGGTACAGAAGCATTCTGTTGCATATTTTGCTGCATGTTGTGCTGAACAGTACAATCGTAATTCGTCTGCTGCTGCTGTTGTTGTTGCTGTTGCTGTCCGTGACTCGAAACGGCGGAAGGTGGTCGAACTGGCTCAACGGAATTCTGAGACGCCATATCGCTGCTGATCGATGCCGGTGACTCTAGACCCAATTGCGCGACGTCCAAGTCGCACTGGCCATAGTGCAGACTGTGAACGGAATTGGTAGTGGAGTCCGGAGTGTAGACACCCATGGACGGAATATCCGGCGCCGAAGGGGTAGAAGGCGTTTGCTTAACGGACGACTGCATCTGTTGCTGCGCTTCCATCTCCTTATTGTTCCCGTCATCCGGATTCCCGTCCTTGTTCTTCGGCTTTTCCGGACTAATAGTGCAGTGCTTGGGTTGCTGATGGTGGTTTGGCATCGAACACGATGAATTTTGCAACGGCTTATGTTCGTCCACTTTTTGTCTGGATTTGTCCTCCTTTTTAGGCGACACCTTTTCCCTACTTTCTTTGCTTTTGCTGCTGCTCTGTGGTTGCGAGTGCTTTGACTCGTGCGACCGATGCTGTTTCGGCATCTTTTCCTTTTCGCAGCTGGGCATCTGTTGTTTTGAGAGTATGTCCATCGGTGGGAACTGTAAATGCATCGGATAACCCTGATAATCACGCTTCGTCGGATCGTAGTACTTTTGCCAAGCCCACCACTGTGGATTATACGACGCTTGCGCCATATAATTCTGTGAAGTAATCGAGGCCAGTAGTTGTTCGTGTTGTTCCAGATGCTTTTTCGGATCATAGGCAGGTTGTTTCTCCTGCAATTTCTGGTGATACAGCTGCTTGTCATCGTACTTTTCTACTTTGGGTGGTTTACTTTCCATTTTCGGGGGCTCAGGCTTGTATTGCGGTCGATGATCTTCTCTGGGTTGATGGTGCATCGACTTTGGCTCCTCTGGCTTTGGATACTTAGATTTTTCAATAACTGGAGACGGAGTTGGTTTACTTTCCGCTAATTTTTCATGACTTCTTTTTTCTGTGGGCTTAACAATAGCTGGAGTTGCATTAACAACCGCTGGCCTGTCCATCGGGTACGACGCAGAGCTAACCGCTTGAGGCAAGGTCGTTATTATCGGCACATTGTTGATCACAGGCGACTGAAGACTGTTGACCACAGGAGGCGGCACGCTAACCACAGGCTGTTGAGGCGGCACATTCATTACAGGTTGAGAGTACGGTACGGTGACTATAGGCTGCGGTAGGTGCGTGCTGACCGCTGGTTGTGGGGGAGGTACGTTCAGTACGGGCGGAGGAGGAGGTAGATTACTTACGACTGGGGGTTTCTCGACTTGATTTATAACGGGTTCGGGTTTATCAATCGGTTTCTCTTGGGGTTTCTCAATCACAGGTGTATCCAAGGGTCTTTCCAATACTGGTACAATCTCCTTGGCATTTGGACGTTCATTCTGAACCGGTTGAGCAACAGATTTCTCCACATTTTCAACTTGAGGCTCGACGACTTGCTTCTGTTCTTCTTTTTCGACAGTCTCTGGTTTAGGAGGGGCCTCTTGTTCGTTACGAACTGGTTCGCACTCCTCGGCTGGTTTTGGAGGCATCGAAGATTCGACTTTGGCAGGTGCAACGGGTTCAGTTTTCATTGGCTTTTCTTCGGGTATTTCCCTGGCTTCAATCAAATTATCCCTGCTCTCGTCGATTTTTTCGATTTCCATGTCGATGGACTTCCTTCCGGATTCAACATCATCAACTTCCATCGATTCAGTTTCCTCTTTGGATTTAACCAAATCACTTTCGTCCGACTTTTTCTCTACACTTTCTTCCACTTTAACGGTACTTTCCTCCTTTTTAGGTAACTCATCTTGTTTCACTTCCTCTTGTTTCAAGGACGTAGTGCTGGGTTGAGTGATTTTTAGGATTTCCTTATGTGAAATCGTTTTTATTTTCTGTCCATCGATTTCAGTTTCAGACTCCGACGTAGTGAAATATGTGGGAGATTTAGTCTTCTCCTTTACACCATCCTTGCTCTCTCCGATCTTTTCTGGAGAAGACTTGAGAGGTGAACTCAGATCTTTTTTGACACAGTCGGCTTTGTCTTTGGGCGAACTAGTCGTTTTGGAGAACTTATATTTAGTGGGAGTAGCAGACTTGGGTGCCAACTCATCGTTTTCCATCTCGTCGTCCGCTTCAGCGCTAGAATCTTCTTCGGTACTAATCCTAGATGGCCGTTTTATTTTCTCCTTCACGCTCTTCGGCCTCTCCCTTTGTTTCTCTGGAGTCACAACGATCGGCGGAGACTCTTTCTTAACTGGTTGCGGCGGAGGTTCGTCGTCCGATTTTTCTGAAATCAATGAATCACTTTCGCTATCCTTCGGTTGTAGTTTTGACTTCATTAATTCGGGCAAAGTGAGCTGTTTCTTTGGAGTTCCAGTCTCAGCGACCGGTTTTCGCATCTTGCCTTTCACCCAGCCGCGCTTCTTCCTCGGACCTGGCTTTCGTTTCGGCAGCGGTGTTGATGTCGCGACTATTGACAATGCTGTGGCTTCAGGTTTCGTTGACTCTTCCACGATTGCCGTAGGAGAGGGCGATAGCTCTTTGGTGGGCTGTGGTTCTGGAGTCTTGTCGGCTTCGATCTTCTCTTGTTCCTCCTTCTTTTTAGCCTCTTCCAGTTCCAACTGTTTCTTCACCCTCCTCTGCGACCATCTCTCGCCGACGACCTTCTCCTTGGAAGTGGTTCTCTTTGGTCTGGTTGTCGAAGCAGGTTCCGTCACTTTGGGTGATTCTTCAGAGGTCACAGCTTTAGAGTTATTTCTCTTTGGTGTTTTAAGCTCAGTTACGGGCGTATCCACCTTCATTTTCTTTTTCTCCACCTCTACTTCGCTAACAGAAGAATCATTATTGACTTGTCTGCGCTTCAGATTGTTCTCTGTTGCAGCCGATGTCTTGGGTTTAATATCCGCGTACGTAGTCTCATTGAATTTAATCGGTCTAGTCCTCTTCCTGCCCGACGACGTGATTTCTACCTCTTCAACGACATCTTTCTCGGCAAGTTCGACGGAGGGAGTTTTTATATTCTTGGGTGTCCTAGGCGGAGCGGTAGAGATTCTTCTCTTCTTGCCACGCTTCAGTTTAACGCCGGGTTGAGATTCGATAATTATTTTTTCTGGTACAGGCACGACAATATCCGCCGTTATGCTGTTCTCCTTCTCGGTGTCCGATTCTCGGAACGGATTTACGCTGGTCGTGAGTAAAGGCGTCCATCTTAAGCATTCGTGGTCAATGTACAGACGTGTTTTGCTCTTAGCTACGCGTTCCGCATGTTTATCGACTACTGCCCAATCCACGATCAGTACTGGTTTCATGCCGCCGTCAGTCGGTATGTATTTGATGAAGTTTAACAGTTGGAGGGCTAGAGAAATGTCTTGGCAATACATGCCAGTTTCTTTACTAATATCCGTTAATTTAATCGACTCGGTTTCGGAGCGGTGCTTGTGAAAGTACTCTAATACAACAGATTTCCAGTATGCGTGATAAGAAACTTTGCCCAAGTCAGATAAAGGTTTTTCGGGTGTGCCGGGTTGACCCTCCTCTTTAGACAACAAATAACTGAACTCAATCAGAAATCGACCGAAACCCTGTCGCTGGTACTGTGGCATCGTCATAATGCATGATACATTGTATTTTTGCTGACAGTGCTTCTCCTTACTGAAATAACCTACGAGATGACAACCCTTTTTGTCATTCTGTGTCAATACATAAAAGAGGAACGGTTCGACATCGTAATACAAGGTTTTGTGATCTAGAAAGAGTTTCGCCAGCAAACACAGGTTCTGACAATATATCTTGTTCACGTTGCCGTCTACCTCGAACACCGACAAATCGCCGCACCTAAAGAAAAAAATGTCATCACACTTGTTAACAAATTTCAGCAACTAAATTACCTGTAAATCTCCGTGGCAGGAGGATGTCTCCACGTGCATTTGTCCTGGTGCCGTTCCAGCACCGCCTTGCTTTTCGTGTACTTGAGACAAAACTCGCACAAGAACAGTTTCGGCAAACGGGCATACTCTTGGGGGAAGGGACTCGAGTACCACGTCTGGATCTCGTACTTTCCGAACTCGATGGCAGCCGGACACCGGTCCTGCGCCGCCATCGCCTGCGACGGCGACGAGAAACCGACGTCGGGCACAAGTCCGGCCGCACTTTGGGCGGCGGCGGCCGCCTTCTCCCTCGTCTCCTTGAACAATTCCACGTCCTTGTGCGTGACGCCGGGCGGAAGCTGTTGCGGCTTCACCGTTTCCGCTTCTGTAACAAACGTTCGGTGAACGGTCGTTTCGCGTTTTCGGTCGGATTTTGCCGTTGCGTCGAAGAACGAGTCCATTGACAGTACTGACGAAATGTGTTGGTTTTGGTCACGAACACAGCGATATTGGTTAAAAATTATATAATGATTGAGTACGACGAAATGGTACTTTTATAAACACATTTAATTAAAAAATACTAAATTAATATTAGATTGTACTACAAAGACAAGTACGGTTAAAAGAAATTTAGTAGAATAGTGGAATACGAATACTTAAAATTCCCGCTATTTTTTGTTATATTTGCTAATATAAAATAAATAAGTTTCACCGATATTTTAATTAATAATATAATAATTAATAATTGATTTGATTTTTTATTGTATTTTAAGTAGTTTTAAAACTAAGTACACTATTTTTTACCTTTAATTATTAATTAATACAATTTCTCAATAATAAATTTAGTTATATTAGTTAGTTACATATTTATAAAATTACCATTTTATCATTTATTCTAAAACATCAAATATTTTTCCTGTTAACTGTTAAATAATATCTAGATCCCAAACTAACTACACAAACACAAAAAAGAAGCTAAAAGAAGCAGTACTCACCAACTCTTCTTTTCTGTACACAACTTACCCGCCTACAATTTTCCAAAAAATAAAATCCATATCGCTGTGTTCGTCTAAAATCATATTAATTTACAAAAAAAAAATCATGCACTACGACTTACGACTTCGCCAGTGTTCGTGTCAATCGTTTCTCGACGCAAGTAAAAATCTTTCACCACATTCTCATTAGATTTATTTATAAATTAGGTGTTGGGCAAAGGGAGTTGGGGATGTTGTTTCGGACACGGTTTGTTAATATTGGGGAAAAGGGCGACGTAAAAATAATGTCAAAGCGGTCTGTTCGTGAATACGAGCTTGTAAGAGGCCAATTCGTCACCAATCAGACAAGTAACATCAGAAACATTGTTTTTTTTTTTATTTTTTAGTCAGTGTACAAGCAGTGAGTGAAATATTTGATGCCGTACGGATGTTAATTCATCCCTAAACTTTAAATTAAATCAACTACTTAAGATGAAGTAACAGCGTGTACGGCTACAACTTGTGCGTTTTTCTCAATTCTACCACACCTATTTAGCATGCTGTCAGCTGGTTAAAGCGATTAATTTAGTTTTTAAATAATAGTAGCAAAAGAAATGAGGATTTAGTCCTGAAATACGCCCCCACAGTAAGTGAAAGTCCGTATTTCAGGCCTCGGAAATATGGATGTTACGGGTATTTTTTGGAAGAGTTTGGGCGGTAGTTTTGCGACGTTTTCGGCGTGGTGCCCAACTCAAACGGCGGCAGCAGTATAAAAACACCCCAGGAGTCTACTAAGAAACTATAAATAAAACGGGATGAAGGGTGATAAAAGTATCGAATATCGATCAGTAAGTAACTTTTGGAATGTATCGGTTTTCTGTCAGAACATTAAACCCTTAGATTAGTGTACGAACAGGCATTCTCTCAAAGAAACATAATTTTTAGTGTAACGTCAAAATATTCTTTGAAAGAATGCCTGTTCGTACACGAATCGAACGATTCATGTTATGCGAGAGATATTTTGACGTAACAAAACCATGTACCAACCGCCACCGAGTATCGAATCGAACCCAGTCGCCGAAACCGCCCCGACGCCAGAAATAATAATAATAAACAATAACAAGGAATAATTGATACGAGAGAAAGTAAAAGGTATATCTAATATAATAAATATTAAAAATTATAAGAGATATAGACATTTGGGGTGGTGATTGAGGGAGGCTGACTTGGTGGTACGGACTTCCGATCTTACCCGTCTGACTGTTGGCAAACGGCGCCGCCACTGTCGTGGCCGTGGTGGGCGGTGGGCGTTTTTTGACGTCGCATGCGTCCGCCGCCCGGGAGGGGGCTGCTGCGGCGGCCGCGGCCAACGCCTCGCCCTTCGCCAGCTTCCTGCTGTTGCTGTCTGCCGGCTGAAGCTGTTTCGAGTTCACAGCCCGCTTTACCATGCCGCTGGGCGACACCACGCACGAGCTACAGTCGCTGCTACTAGGCACCGTCGACGGGGGAGCGGAAGGGAGTGGTGACCGGGGGAGTAGTACGGTGTGAACGGGCGGATCGGGACGGGAACAATCCATTTTTTCCTCGTCTTCGACTTTTACGACTTTCGCCGGCGGCTCCAATTTAAGTTCCTGTTCTCTTCGTTTAGGTTTCTGCACATCCTTGGGCTTGGACAGCGTGTCTCTGTCCCTTAACCTTTCGATTTTAGATTCTTTCCGTTGCACCTCGTTCTCTTTAGGCTTTCTTCTGTTGGGGTTGTAGTTGGGGGCGCTGCCTCTCGAAGCTCTGTTCGATGTCGGAGGCGCGAATAAGTGCGACAACCCGTCGAACAAACTTTTCAATTGTCCTATGCCTACCCTCGTTGCCTGACTTTTGTCCAAGCTTTTATTGCCGTTCTTTTCGTCCGCCTGCAGACGAGAATTATCAAAGTTGTCGTCATGTCTGGATGTATTTCCGAAAGCATAAAGACCGTCTTTCTTTTGTGCTTCGGCGGCTGCCGCCGCAAAGCCCCAAGGTACATCTTTATCAACAGTTATGCCGCTTATACTACCGAATGTTTCCACTTTGTTATTGCTGCTACTGAAAATATTGCCCGGAATTTTATCTATGCTCATTCTAGAATCAGAATTGCTGGACGAAGTAGAACCAGAGTCAGAATCATCGGAAGAGTCATCGTCGTCGTCGCTCGAGCTGCTACACTCCGACGAACTCTCCGATAATTTTGGCTCCTCAATTTTGTTTTCGGGCTTCTTTTTCGCTCCCACGACTTTTTTATCGTGTTGCGGAGCGGGTACAATTTTATTACTGACTTGTTTCGGGCAGCTTTTGGCCGGTGAAGGAGCGGGAATCTCTTTTTTGACACCGTTCTTCTGCCTGCACACCTGCACTTTCTTGACAGGTTGCACCGGCCTCTTGGCGTTTTCCTTCAACCTGGAGCCGGCATCTTTCTTAGGCTGTTGTTCCGTTTTGTCCAGTTCCTGTTGGTTCTTAGGCTGCAGCAGCCGCTTTTCCCGTTTCTTGTCCGCGTTGAACGCGCTCAACCGGAAAAACTTTTGCTTCTCCTTCGACATGCGATCGTTCGTTTCGAGCGCGTCGGAAGGCGGCGGCTGTGCCGGCGTCTGTCGCTGCGGGGATCGGGATGGGGACGGGGTTTCGGATGGGGAGGGGGAGCCGCGTGTGTTGTTGGTGATGGTGGTGGTGGTGGTGGTGGGGTTGTTGTTTGTTGGATGAGGAGATGTCGTACCCTCAAAGTCACTGGAGTCGTCACCGTCGGAGTCCGGATCGTCGCCGACGGCCGGCACCCTGCCGGCCCTGCGCAGCGGCGTCTTTCCCACGCCGGTTGACGGCGTCGACGGCGTCTCCGTTGGATGACCGCCGACTGCAGATGGGGTTCTGCAAAATAAGACGGAGTTATTGGTACCTAAAACGTATTGTGCGAGATGGACACGTACTTGGCGTTGCGTTCCTTGTTCTTCTCGCGCACCTTGTCGATTTTTTTGTTGGCGGGGGTGGACGGCGTCCTGGCACCGTTGTCGTGATGGGCGAGACAATGACGACACCGCCACGGACACTTGGGCTTCTTCTCGGCCGGCGGGTTGAGACAGCCCATGTGATAGTTGCGGTCGCAGCTGCAGCAGCACAGCAAACAAGTCGACACACCCGTGTTACCTAAAAAGGGCAATACGTAAACGCAACCCGTATTAATATAGTTTTTTATACTCACCGCATCCGTCGCACACTTTACAATCCTCGCAGAACCACTTGCCGCCCTTGGAGAGCAGCACAGCCAGTTCGGGACCCAAGGTGGTGCAACTCAGGTGAACGAAGGCGCCGCACTCTGAACAGGCGCTCAATTTTTCTGAGACGCCTTTGCCGTTGTTCGACTCGGTACCCAGGCACTCCGAACAGATCGGCAATGAGGCAGGCTAAAACGAACAACAAAAATAATTGTTAATCAACCAGTTAACTGTGGGAAAACCCATTCATAAATAAATAATTATATAATCGTAATAGTAACACGTGCCCGCAAACTAAAATAATAACAATCTTATTAAATGCGCATCACATTAATAATTCACGCTTGAAAAAAATCGAGATGTCACCCGAAATAGCATCGTTCCCACGAAAAAAACCTTCCGTCGCGTTTGTCGTTTTGAAGTGCGTCACGCCGTTTTTTTTTTTTTATTATTATTTTTTTGTGAGCTTGCAGTTTTTGTACCGTGTCACTTAAGGCTAAATAAAATTGTGATAAATGATGTCCCGGCAGGCCTTCTAAAATTACAATAGCGAGAGAAAAAAACGCGTTTAAAAATATCCAAAAGCCAGATGTGTTATTTATTTATTTTTTTGGTATCGGTCGCGATTTGGGAAAAATCGAAGCGAAAAACGCGCGTCTAATGGCTAAAAGCGTGGAAGCGGATCTCGGGCAGCGGCCAATGCGCGACGAGTGGGAGGTGCCCGCGAGCACGTGGTGCACGAAACGAAATGGGTCCCGTGATTTGTGCGGCAAATTGTGCGCCTCCCGACGAGATCAAAAACATGCTTGGGAGTGCGTTAACACCAGAAAAGACGTTCGTGATTCTGTGTAAAATTTCATTTGCGTTTTGTCCGGCAATGTTTTCTTGATAATTTCGTAAAGAGGGAGAGAAATGGAAAGTTGCAATAAACATTTCAATCATGCATTAATAATACAAACGGCGTTTTCCAATTTCAAAATTGCCCGTTATTTAGTAGTATGGCATATTTTAATTATGCAAACTCACACGATAAAAACTAATAGGTATTTAAATATTTAATTTAAATTCTTATTATCCACGTCTCTATTAACTATTAACAATTTACATTTTACCACAGGCACAAGTCGTAAACATAATAACCTTTCAAATACACGACAAAACCAATAATTACTCTCAAGTAAAATGCAATAAGAACCGATTAATTAACCAAAAACAAACAAACATGAAAATACATAAAATCAACTGAGAAAAATGCATATCTCTCAAGTTAACAGAATTAAAAATTAATTGTGAATTGCAATTGAATTGATTTCTCAGAAATTAATAAATAAATTGCATATTACTCTGTAATTGTCTACTACTTTATTTCTGCATAGGAAAGAGTCGAATTGTACAATATTTTTGAACTGGAAACATGCTCTAAAAAAGTTTGTCTTAAAACGTTTTTACTTCGCTATTTTAATCCTCAATACAAAAGATTTGGTTTGTATTTAATTTCAGAGAGTTATTTATTTCAGTAATACAAGCAAAACACATGTTGTTAAAAATTGGATGCAAAAAATTGTTTAAGGTCGACTAAAATATCCATATTGATTTACTTGATTATTACCGAGTGCATTACTATATTTTTAAGTTTATAATTTTGTGAAATGAAATACAAATTTAAACGTCTAATACAGGGGTGGACAAGCAAGCTCCTTGATAGTCCGAGTTAATGTTCAAAATTTCGAATGTTTCGCGAACCACAATTAAATACGTATTTAATATGCATACCTTTTAAATACGATTTAAAAGTTATACAAAAAGGTATTAAAAAATTGTGTACAGAAATTATATTTATTGAAAACATATTAATAAAAGTACAAAATATGTGTATTGAATTTAAACATTAAAAATTATTAAATTAACACATATTTCACTTCTCTTGATAATTCTGGAATGAAAAGGGGACTCGGGTACATTTATCGAGAGCCACAAATAATCCTTCAAAGAGCCGCAGGTTGGCCACCCCTGGTCTAATAGATCATAAAATTCAATTATTCTTAATGATTCTAGAAGATGAGAGAATAATATACCACTTACAATATTTTTCGTACATTACAAGTAACATGTAAATACTTTTTATTTTTTTATGTATATTTTTTGAATTTTATCAATACTTGATAGCATTTTTTTATTTTAAAAGTTTCTGTGAATCTTGACTATATGATTGAATCTCATTTTATAATATAAAATATAACAATCGGTGTAGTAATATTTCTCTTACAAAAACCTTTTGAGGCGTAAGTAATGGGGAATGTGTATCTGTTAATTTCGATTTTTTATGTTATACTGTGTAATTGATACGTTTATACTATGTACAATTTAGTTCCTTTTAATGTTTTAGTCGCTAAATAGAACTTGCAATACATATCAAAAATAAATATTTATGGTCAATTTGTATAATTTATAATACCCAACTACTTATTACATAAAATAGTAGTAGAAATTCATCTAATTTATTTATAAACTAGACCTTGTTTGGATAAATGAAAACATCGGAATTGGAAAAAATTGCCACCGGTTAAATTTTCTAAAAAATTTAAAACCAATTCACAATTTTGTACTGCTTTTGTAAATTGTAAAAAAAAAACTTTCATTCAATGATAGAATGTAAAAAGAAAATTATATGTTCGACTTATTTTCTATACATTTTATCTTTCTAGCAATAAAAATCAGGGAAAACGAACCAAAACAAATCCTTTCGTTACTTCATTGTACTCTACAGATAACTTTTATGAACATTTCGAGTCCTTATACATAATTCTAGTGCCCTGTTTAATATAAATACATTTTATCGGAATAGTATATTAATCTTCTACTCGTATATTTTCCTTATAAAATTAAATAAAATAATATAATAACACGTTTATTCTGATTATCAATTTCCCGTATTTTTATACATATCATATATAACTTATTCATGAGAAGTTTAACCGAAAAAGTTATTTTATTTTCAATTATATGTAAAATTTAAAATATACAATCTTAAATAACAACCAAATTCGTGAGTCACTTTCATTTAATTTCTAAACAGATTCGTCATCCTCCTTCATCGGTTTAGGGATTTAAGAGCTTTGAATGTTTTGGAAAGGCAACTACGTAAATCCACCGCAAACCACCAACTATTGCATGAGAATTAAACATACGAAGAAATTAACATCTATAAAAAATAAATTTAACAATAAATTATTTCATTTATCATATGCAAGATCCTGGATATATATTCTAAGAACTCAAAATGTAAAACATATTATATATTTTATATAATCAAGAGTAGAAGGGATTGGTTTTGATATCTTTTCTGTGATACTTAATGCTTAAAAGTTATAAAATGTGGAAAAGAAGACAAAAAATTATTTTTTTAATAATTCGATTATTCATAATCACTGAAGGATCTAGTTATGAAATCGTAAAATATTTTTAGAATTTCTTTTGTTATTCAGAAAAAAAGTAGAGTAAACTGACTAAAAATACACATTTTTACAAACCAATAAATATGACTCCATATAAAAGGTTAACTTGAAAAAATCACTAATATTTTCAAATTCTAGTAAAACTTGTATATAAAAACTTATTTTAACAGAGTGAGTTTTTCTTGTACGTAATCAAAATGAATTTATTGTTAATATTCAAGGGTTAGTTAACAAAAAATTAGGTATTTTTTTTAAACAAAAAAAATTTAACCGTTATAAGTAATTAATTATTGTATATTGTTTCATTAATTAATAAATCATTTAGTTCTATTTATAAACGTTTGATTTTGTTAATTAATATTGCGACTGATCAACCCAAGAAAAGAATGTTTTGTCGATAACAAAGGGAAAGAAAACTCGAAGATAAATCGTTCCGTTTGGACTCGATGGAAGATAATTGACAAGAGGGTACAAAATAGAGTAGTTTTATCTCCGTCCTCGGTCTCTGTTGTTTACATCCTTTATTTGTTCCAAGCATGACCCATTTCGTGAAGTCCTTTATTTCATAGAACAGTAACACCAGACAAATTCTAAATTACTTTTAAAAAATTGCTGTGTACGTACGAGTACAATTCTCCCTCGTTTTATGTAAATCGCCCCGCATGAATATAATCATGATTAACGGCCGCCATAAAATTAATTACACAGATGGAAAATGTTTTTATCTGGTGTTCGCCATCGGCGCAACGCAACAGCACTCCGTTTCCTGCCCTTTATTATTTATTTTTTAATCCGTTTTCTAGGACTTGGCCAATACAGCGGCGGTAAATTTAAGGCGAACATGCTGACGTTTTTATTTGATTCATTTTATTAAATTACTATCAAGAGTATCACTTTTTCAAGTTTTTTCATTTGTGAACTGAATACAAATTTACTACTACTAATTATTGTGTGGTCTACGTAGATAATCTACACTAATATATGACATATTGGGCCTAAAAACGGCAAAATCACTAAAAGTAGAGGCTCGCTTGAAAACCTTCAGGACTGTAATCTCAATGGCCAAAGAACTATTACTTCTCCGCCTTTTGGCCGCCTCTTATCTGCGGAGAAGCGGTTTGCATTTTGCGGTTTGGCCAGGAGAAACAAAAATTTAGGGCACTTGGTGATTCTTTCGAGAGGTTTTCACTTTCAGCAACACAAGCAGCACTATACTGCAGTGCGATTGTGCAGTATATGTCATCAGATAGAAAAACGGATTTTATTCCCGCTGCTTCTAACGTTTTGTGGTTTTCCGCCTAATGTCACAGACTTAATATAATTAATTAATTGTTTCCTTCTATATGTAAAAATAAACATATACAAAAATATTTTTATTTAATTGTCTTATTGTATACATACAGTAGTAGTCGTAATTAGCAATTTATTAAAATTATAAATAAATTAAAAATATGAGCAGTTCTACCTAAATTGGATACCACTATATATAATGTTTATTGTTTTTCTGTTATTGTTGTGTCCACTATACAGGTCGACAATCAAATCTTATTCTTTAAAAAGTTGTGTACTTTTTTATTTTTGGTCAAAATTATATTAAATTTACTTTATAGTTTCATTGCTCCGTGAAAATTTCTGTGAAATTTTTACTAGCAGTCTCATGTAGAAGTAGACATTGCTAAGAGTTCACGGCTAAAGAGGTCTGTGAAAAGCAAATTATTAGATAGGGGTTTATTTGGCTGCAGACCTGCAAAGAACCCCCCTGCCTGTCTGTTAAGAATGTAAAGGCCCAATTTCGATTTGCTCAAATCACGTTCACTGAACTACGTAACAATAGAGGTAGTGGTGAGCCGAAATTTAATTTATCTAAAATTGACGGTCCTACTCGTGCGAGGCATCTTACAGCGATAAATCAATACAAATATCACACACTGTGAAACGTGATGATGTTTCAATGATGCTATAAAGACAATTTTCTATTCATCCACATATTGCATCAAGATTATAACGATACCAAACCCAAAACTAAAATTTTGTTTGGTATGTTTTGTCTTTGCCATCACAATCTCCATCATCAATCCTGTAGAAAATACATGGGGTTAATTTTGTCATAAAAAAAATATAAATATATAAAATATATATATATATATATATATATATATATATAACTAGAATAAGTATAATTAAACATCTTAAAAAAGTAGCTATGATAATATCCACTACTATACAGGATGATTCGCCTAACTTATTCATTAAATAGCATTTATAACAATTATAACTTGATTTGAACTGCATTTCTAATTTATTTTGAACAAAATTTCATTTGGTGTTTCCCCGAAAGGGACATCAAGTTTCGTCATTTTCAACGCATATATGTATGTATATTTTTGGATTAATATCAATCGAAATGTTACTTAATATTCAATTTAATTACGTTAAGCCATACATGGTGTCTCACTGAAAATTACCAAAGTTATTAACGATGGGGGAGATGAACAAAATTAAACGTAAATAATAAACATCCTGTATAAAATTTGAGTGTTAAGAATGGCTTCTTATAGAATTCTCCTTGGTTAGCTTTAATTAAAAGTTTCTAGAAAAAACTGGGTTTAGGTATAGGACATAGTATAGCCATTATATTTGCAATTATATGCAGAATCTATCAAAAAAAAAAAGATTTTTTCTATCCTAGCCTATGAACATTTCAGTTCACCTGTTATATGTACTTTATATATTTCTATTTGTATCAATATTTACTGCCTAATTCTTTATCAGTTTAATAAAGTTTTAAAAATTATTGAGTGAGTCTTAACTGAAAAATTTAATTTTATTTATATATCCACAAAACGTGCTAAACATTCGTCGTATGGATACATCTCATTTACTAAAATACTTTCAAATGTAAATTATGAGGAATGTTCTTTATTAATTTTTGTTTTATATATCACATTATATATTTATCTATTTAGTTTATGTGCAATATATTTTTAATATATTTATTGTACGATGGAGTTGTCAATTGATACATTTAAAAGTCAATTATTTCACTTGCGCCATTTTTTAAAATCAATGGGTTAGTGAAAACATCATTAACAGCATCGGCCTATGACAAAAAATTAGCCTTCGGCCCCGAAACAACGTGTTCCCTACAATTATTGTTAACAATTCCATTAAAATTCAACCCACGCAATCCTCTCGATGAGTAAACAATTCGTGTTCTATAATTATGGGTAAACTGAGCCAAATTGGCAATGGACGAACGACACAAATCGACAATGTACCGATCGGAAATAGTTTCACAGACGAGGTGATTCACACAGTTCTCGAACACATTCGACAAATCTCGATGGAAACTAATTCGTGCTGGTGAATTTGTAAAACTACTTGAGTAATAAAACGGCTAAAACGTTCGTTGCCGACGCAAAATGCTTTCCGTTCAATTAAATAAACACGTACTTGCCCACCGTGACCGAGTAATACAAAATTCTTCGTGGTTTTATCGTCCGGAACTAATCCGTGTAACATCTGACTGCAGACACAAAGAACTTCGTCTTTCTCATTTCACCTTGTCGACATACCTAAATTTTCTATTAGCAGTTTTGCAAATTACCAACAATCTAATTGCCTTTACTTAAATAAACATTAATCAGTCGTGTGAACCAGTTTCAATGGCTTCTCTTGCAAAACTCGTGTTTCTATTCCACACACACACAAGTCCAAAAAAGGGATCAAACCTGAGTCACATACACACACATGCACACACGGTTAATCGAACGAAAAAAAAAACCGGTCGCGAAACAGTAAAAATCGATTTTCCCACAATCGAACCTCCCCAGATTGATACTTTACACAAAACGGTTATCGCATTCCAATACCGAGACAGTTTACAACCAATAATCGCAAATTAAATCGCGGAATGCGATCGGTGAACGTTTTACCACTCGTTTTAATTGTCCTCCAGATACAGAGCGTTTTTTTTTTCTGCCGTGCCTTATTTTCCAGCTTCCAGTTCCGAAGCAGGGCAAAAACGACATGTGCGAGCCGAGTGGGATTGTTTATTTTAATTTTAACGCTAAACCGGTCGTTGTTCACGAATTTTCAACGGAATGAAAACGATGAATGCGAAGAGGAAAATGTGGTTAACAGTTAACACCTTAATTTACAACTTAATGAGTATTCTTAATTAGAATTATCGGCGTGCAAATATGTGCATTAATTGCGTTCCGTTTTTCGTTCAGGAACTAAAGCGCTTTTTAACTTATCTGTTAATTAGTTAGTTAATTTATCGTTTGTGACTTTAATCCTCCTTATTATTATTAATCCCTGATTTATTTATATTGACTTTAAAATACGTCTGAGATAATGATGAATGAAAAATAGTATTCACCTAACTGTAAATTTGATTATTTTTTATAGAAAACAGGAATATGAAATTACACAAAAAAGTAATACAAATTAACATTTAAGTTTTTCAAGTCATTCAAAAGGAAATAATTATAATTTAACAATTAAATTTTACTTTTTATGAACTTCATATTATACATGTATGTATATAAATTATGTACATATTATATCATTATTACTCAATAATATTATTATTATCTATTATTATTATTATATACGTATACATAATTACATAAGTCATATATTTATCAATATGAAGAAAAAAACTCTAAAATCTAAATTTATATATAAATATATAAAATTTAATAACTTTTAAGAAAAGAATTTTAATGTTTTTAAGAAATAAAATAAACAACTTATAAAAATATAAAATATTTAAAAACGATTCATAGATTACAACATAATTTATTATTATTAATAATTAATAATTTTACAATTAATTTGTTGTTCATGTTCATGACTTTTAAAATAACAAAAAATGTTTCACTTTTTTAAGAAATAAGGAATAAATTTACAAATTTCTTATAAAGTATACGCATATTTTTTACTTGGAATTAGAGTTCTAAAATTAATTTTGTATTTTTGATGTTTTACAAGCAGATTAATGAATGAATGATGAATTACTCATAAAAATGAAAATTTATTTATAAAAATCGTTAAAATTTTACAATTAATTTGAAATTTTATGACTTTTAAAATAAGAAAATGTTTCACTGTTTTTAAGAAATAGAGAATAAATTAACAAAATTCTCATAAAAATGAAGCATATTTTTACTTGACAAAAAATAAATAAAATTTTAAAATTAATTTTGTATATTTTGATATTTTATAAATAGTTACAAAATTTATGGATTACTCATAAAAATGAAAAATTATTAATAAAAGTCATCAAAATTCCACAATTAATTTTAAATTTTAATCTTTTATTAAATAAAAAATATAATATAATTGTTTTTTAACAAATAAGAAATATTTGATAAATTACTCATAACAATATTTTATGCTTTTATTGAGTAAAAAAAATAATATTCCTTTTTAAATTATAATCAATTTAGTATTTCTAATAAATGTTTTTATTGAATAATGTTAATTTTTATTAATTTTTATGAAATAATTGTTAAATTAATAAATCATTCATAAAAATTATAGATTTTTAATTTTTAATAATTAATAATAATAGATTTAATATTTTTAATAATTACAAGAAAAATTAAAATTTTCCTTTTATTCCTTTTTAAATTATTAATAATTTAGTATTTCTAAAATTTTTTATTAAATAATGTTAATTTTTATTACTTTTTGAGAAATAATTGTTAAATTAATAAATTATTCACAGAAATTATTTTTTTTTATTAAAAAAAATATATTAAAAATTCTAAACTTTTTTTATTTTCTACTTTCATTACTGTTTTTTTAAAAATAATTATTTATAAAAATGTGATATTTATATTTCTAGTTTAAAAATAATAATGAACTTTTATTAAAAATAAATAAAATAACATTTGTTTTTATAAATTAAATTTTACAATTATCCTCGAATTTTAAAATTAAATTAAAGAAAGAATTATAATTCTGAAACACTGAATACATTGACAGATTTTTTTTATAAAAATAAGATAGATATATTTATAAATTGCAATGAAAAATAATTAAAATTTTACTATTAATATTGAATTTTATGTAAGAAAAAAATTAATATTCCATATTCTCTTTTATACAAATACAAATAAAAAACATTATAAGATAAATGTTAAAAAATCAACAATTTAATTGAACACACTGTCAAATTTACTTTAATTGGGCTGTTTTTATAGGGAATAAATATACATGTTAGTCATAAAAAAATGGAAATGTGTGTGTTATTTAAATTTGTTATAAATAAAATAAAAGATCGCATCGACACGGACGCAGGCAGGCAGCACGTTAAATCGATCCTATCTAAAAGGTAAACAATACAAATCAGGGACGTTCCGACCAACTGTTGTACGACCGCTGGCTTTGTTTTGGCGCGAAATTCCGGGCGGCCCGCAACCGTTCGGATTGATCGATCCGCACTGATCCGCACGCAAATCGACAACAAATTGAATTGGAATCGACATCGAACGCGGTCGACAGGTGCGTCGAACATACGTAATTGGCTATTGCCGTACCTTTTGCAGTTCATATTCGTCGCAGGGATCGGCCTGTCGTTGTTTCGGTTCCAGTTTCCTTCGGACGCCGGGGCTGCCCTGGTTGTAATTGTACTTGAACGTCTTCCCGTCCGACAATATGAAATTCCGGGCGACCGCACGTTTCGTCGCCAACCTGAGCGCACCTTTCAGATCGTTGTCCGTGTTCTCGACCACCGAATACGATTGTCTAATGTATTTTTCGATCGACTTTAAAGTCGATCCCTCGCGTTCACCCAGTTCCCGCACCGATTTAGTCACCACTTTGCACAGATCGGCGCCTTTGTTTAGGTTCAGGGTGCGATTCTGGACGCCGCCGGGGTCCTTATAGGATGACTGACCCTTGTTGAACACTTTCAGGACGGAGCCGCATTTGACGGCCGCCTCCAGGTTTTCGGCGACGACGTCCTCGTGGAAGTTGTGGTGCTGCCGGATCGCATGGCAGATGCGCTCGACGCTCGGCCGTTGCTTTTGCGACCGGATTTTCCGTATAGCGTCCAGGAACCATTGCGACCAGGTCTCCGGGGACACCTCCTCGGCCTCACACATGACTGTGACGGTTGTCCGTCGCCGATCAATGGGGAAAGGCTGTTTGTCACGACTCGCGGCGGGCTAAATGGATTCCGACGGTAGCCATCTTGGGCGAGCGAGCCGACAGCCGTGCTTACATTATACGCATTTTCTCGTCCGAAACGTCGTTCCACACTCACGATAAGCCACTCGATTCACTCCACTCAACCACCGGATTGTTTTAAATGCCCGTTAAACTTCAAACACTAGACGGAACGGACGAAAATGACGTAATACAGTTTGTCGTTAGCAACGGCCGACCCGACGGCACTGTTGTCTGGCGTTTCTAATAAATTCCACGGCCAGCTGCATCGATCTCGCGCCGTCACGCCGTCCCTGTCACCACGTCGAAACAATCCAACATCGCGAAACGCATCACAAACACTTCAGCGCGTTTTATTTAATCGAAACGGCCATCATTCGATCGGAAAAGATATGACAACAAAAGGTTAATATTGTGACAAAATGGCTAGAGAGAAGGCGCGCGCACGCTCGAGGCAGCCCTTCTCATCCCCCCCCATAGTCTGTCGACGAAGAGATCAAACGCAGGCAACACGCTTCCGTTTCGTTCGCATCTGGGGACTCGAAATTGATCAGCTCGTCTACTTAATCATTTTCGGTTTTATTGCCGTTGCTCGGCTTTCATGAGGCCCCGAGCTGCCTTCGAACGCCGGTTGTAAATTGCACTTGTCTGAATACTATACTATACTATTCGATTTTATTGTTTTAACACGTTCCTGTTCGATTGACTTGTTCACTTTGTTGACAAACAATGAATGCTAACTAATTATATTCTTCTGTTGATATGCACTAATCATATCGTTGCATGTCTCAAACTGATCTATCACACTTTTATTTTCTTCTATTTTTTTGCTCTTATTTTTTCATATCGATTAATTCAATTTGCCGTCATGATTGATTTACTGCAATTAATTAGCTCATTAGATAAATAACGTCATTACTGACATATTTTAGACCACCTATTGTTGATAACCCCAACTATCAATTTTGAATCATTAATGCCGCGCCATCTATCGAACTAATATAATACATATGCGTTTTATAAAATTAATGACACAAACTAGTGAAATCACTTATACTGACTTGTTCTTTTCTGCTTATAGGCGACGCTAAATTACAGTACTCTGTAATACAATAATTATTAAACGAAACTTCTTTTAAAAACACTTGTTTTCAAATACTAAAGTTATTCATAATCAACTTGAGTTTAATTTAAAGTAACTGATACGAAATAAGTAAATAAGGATTTTTGATCTGTCGTTGTCGTAGTGTAAAGTAGTACTTTCCATACATTTATTTATAATGTATTTCTTTAATACTTCAGCACTAATTTTTACTATTTCGTTTATTCATATACTCTAATCTAAAACAAATAAATGCTTCTTGAACAATTAAATATAATAAAACCTAAAGTATCTCTAAGTCGCCAAAAAAATGTGTGTCTAATCACAATATAAAAACATGAACAATTTCATTAACGTTTCAACTCAAATCCTTACCATTTGCGGCGAACAAGAGAAGAGATACCTTTATTTAACTTTGCAAACTACCAATTTTACATGTAAGACGAAATCGGAAGTTGAATTAAGAGGAAATGTATTGTGTAACACTAATTTTCGACGAAAGTATAAAAACTTAAAAGATTTTAATTAAACTTCCGTTAAAAGTCAACTGCAAACACGATTAAAATTGTTTATATTCAGTTAAAAAGGATCCAAATATTAGTTTTCGATTAAATAACTATTTATAAGTTACAAGCAATAAAAGTTCAAATTCTAAACAATATTTGAGTAATTTCTTCCAACAATATATAATTTCAGTGTCTCAAGTTCACATATTTAATAAATAGTTTTTTCAATTAGACCAATGAAACCTAATGAAAAATGTGATTGCTCTAAGCCCACAAGGTAAATTTTCTAAATCACAAGAACCCCGTTTATACCCTCAAAAAAATAAAATACATGGCCAGAAAAATGATTTATTCATTACTGTACTTCCTGTTAAGAAAATATTGAAGCTGTATGGACGAACAAATAATGATGAAATATTACTGATGTCTTACACAAGGAGATCCGACCAACAAAAAACCAAAAAAAATTTCGTCGAAGCTTTTTCTACTATTTAAACAAATGACACAAATAGAAATTTAGTAGTCTCCTTTTTGTTTCCTATATTTTTACTTATTCAAACTTGGTCTGCTGGGAGATGCCATTTATTCTAAACACCAGTTTAAATAGTCATTAATTGACAAAAAAAAAAACAAATATACCGTTATATAGATGAACACACAAATAATAAATTTAATGCTTGCTTTCGTATTCAGCACTTTCAAATTACCTTAAAATAATGTAAAAAAAATGTTGTTTATGTTTTTAAAAATAAAATTTGTAAAAAGTATAAGTATTTCAAAAACAACATTTATATGTTCATTCATTCATTCAGTTGATAAAAATTATGCTAATTGTGTAGCTGAAGTTAGTGTTGCATCTGAACATCATTTCGATATCTCAGTAATCAACTACAAAAAAATTGAGACTATTGCATCCCTATCATGTCCGACGTTTTTCGAAAACCCACTGTGGTTGGTACTTGGTGTAGATAGTTTTGTGGATTCACAAACAGACAAAGAAATTGGAAAGGTTATGCTTTTATAATCTCATACTTACAATTTTTTTTAAATTTTAAATTAACAGGGGCGATTTATTAGATCACAACATAACGAGTACGATTAAAAGGATTAATGTGATGAATTAATAGATATTAATTAAAAGTAGCTTTACTTGTTTTTTCCTGCAGAACAAATTAACAGTGAATTAGTTAACTAATATCTTTCATTTATTTCTTAAAAAACATTCGTTACATAAATTTAAAAATTATTCTAAATAAATAATTTGAATTTTATCATGCATCCAATACATTTATTTTAAAAAATAAAACATTTTTGACTTCTATAATAGTATGTTTATTTACTATAAATTGTAAGTCCTCACAAACATAAAAGTATAAAATATAATAATTTTGTCACTTATAATTAAATGAAACACTAACTACTTTATATACATCAATCTTATATAAAAAAACCTAATACACAGGGTCAGAAAATACAAAGGGGTATTCATAAAACGAAAAGAAATAAGACAATTGCTGATACAGCACATGGAATATAATATACATTCATGTCACATTAATATATGTATTATTACCCCTGTTCAATTTCCAAAAACTAATACGGGGTGAATCGCCTTGACGGAGATGGTCCCCTCATACCAGGTCTGAAAACGAAAAAGAAAAACATATATACTCGCAATTCATAAATGAGTGAGAAAATCAGCAATTACCTTCTGTCATCGAACGAATCCCTACTGAAGTCTTCATACATTCTGCTCATTCTCTGTCCGGGAATGCCGCTGGAACTAGGTGGCGATCTTCTGCTGAACATGCCGTACTCGCTGCCGCCTCCAGTCCTGGAGTAAGTAGAATCTCTCATGCCGCTGCTCAAACTACCGGATGGTGGACCTCTCAGGCCGATGGAGGGCATCGGAGGCAATGGTTCACGCCTGGGTGGCAACGGAGGCGGCAAGAAATCTCCGCGACCGCCCCGCATACCGATTTCGCCACCGCGGGGCGGGATGCCCGAGTAGCGGCGCTCGTATAAGTCACGGGACTCCTCGAATCTTCTGTCGTAGTACCCATCGTAGCCGTCCTAAGAAATCAAAAACGATGTTACAATTTGATCACTGGTTAAGATGTACTGGCCGAGGAAGACTGATTGGCACTTGCAAGATGCTTTTTTATAATCAAAGAGCATCTTGGTTATATAAAATGTTACCTTCAAGTTTTGGAGTAATTTAAACAAGTAAATTTCGAAAAGCGTCACACAAACACGAGTGCGATCACGTTGAAATGTTTTGTGGCGGCGTTTATCGAAAGTTTCGGAAAGCGATAGATATGGTTGGTTACGGGCAACGGACTATAGTGCTAAATATAACGGAGCGTAGACAACACACGGTTACGACGGAACAGTTTAGTTGTTTTGCTTTTGACTGGGGGACAATTCGTAAATGTACGGGGTATTTATTTGTGAAATTGTGGAAATGTGTATGGAATGTCGCCGCTATATTTAACACACACTACACACACATCAGGATTAGAGGCGTCGTTTCTACTATTTTCTAGCGATCGATAGTTAGTTAGAAAATAGTAAAACAACGTAAAATGATAGTGTCGTTATCTGAAGAAGGAAGATGAGGAAGAGGAAGAGGAGGAAGAGGACAGTAAAAGGGGTTATATAGAGATTTAGAAGTAGTGAGAAGATCGCGTACCCCAAATCGACCCATCATGCGGTCGCGTAGGAAGGGCGGCGGCGGCGGTGGCGGATAGGGATCGCGTCCGCCGAATAGCCGGTCGCGGAAGCGGTCCGGTCCGAGGCCCTTGGGGCACTCCTTGGACCAGTGGCCGCCGCGGCCGCACCGGTAGCATTGTTCCGGGTCGCCCATGCCCGGACGTTGACGGACCCGGCTAGTCGATACTTGCACCTTCATCGGCTGCCCGTCGACGATGGTGCCGTTCAGCTCTTTGATCGCCTCGTTAACGTCGCCCGACGATTCCAGATGCACGAATCCGTAGTTGCGGACGATGTCGCATTCGACCACCGTGCCGAACTTTTTGAACAGCTCGCGTATCTGCGGCGCCTTCGTGTTGTCCGTCAGGTTGCCGACGAAGATCTTGGTGGTGGGCGTCTGCGGCGCCTTGCGGCTCTTCGCGGCCTCGCACTTCATCGTCTGCCCGTTCATCAGTTGCCCGTTGAGGTTTTTGATTGCCTCGCGGCCGTCGGCTTCATTTTCCATGTGAACGAAACCGTAGTTCTTCACCACGTCGCACTCGACCACCTTGCCGTATTTTTCGAAGAGCGGGCGCAGCTCGGCCACTGCCGTTTTCTCCGCAAGGTTGCCGATAAAGATTTTGAACGTGCCCGCGCTGCTACTAAAACCCGGCATCGTCACGGCGGCTTCGGTTACTTTACGATTCTCAATTTCGGTTATTCTTTCAATACTCTTTCGACTCGACTTTCACAACGATGTCAGCGACGGCGACGACGACGACGACGACGAACGGACGGGCCTGAAACTCGCAACAACAACATCAAACTACCCTCCCTGTCTCTCTTACTTTTGTACCACCAAATTATTTCTATTGTTACAAACCACACCGGCGACGGCGTCCGATTTCAACACAGATTAATCAGCTACGGTCAATTCAGTTCAGCTTCGCCCATAATCACCCTTAATCATTATTCACTATTTGTAAATTCTTTGAAAATATAAAAATATGCAACAAATAAATTTTTGACGTAAGCGTCATAACAACCCTCTACGTTACACAACACGTATCAGTGCGCGTCGACTCAAACAAACGGATCAATAAAGCAAATATGACCCGGGATTCGAAAATCGAAAAAACAGTGAATAATGACGTCGGGCCTTTACAGATTACCGTTTCCGACGTGTTTAATTCACAAATGTACCTGCATCGACAGACATACGAGCTGAAATACAAAATGGAAAAACATACCGAAGCGGTCGTCCATTTTATTTACCTCGACGTCACGTACTCGACCCGATTAAAACTCTCCTTCATTTTTACACATACCATCCAGAAAATGTACACTTGTATTGTAATCGAACCAAAAACTTACCGGTTGTTGATCTACACAAAATGGACTGTAGGCCAGGGACACAAAATAACAACGACCGCAAAAGAATGAAACAGATGCTCGAATGGCGATTAACGCACAGAGAATGTGAGCACGCAAGCGCAACACTGAGGGAGTGCCTGACTCGCTGGCGTCTTCCTTTGCGGGAAATTCAAATGTCTCGCTTTTACCTGCAAGATATAAATTCAATTTAATGACGTCTATAAGTTTCTATGACAGATTAATGCCAACTGGAATTTATCAAATAATAAATATAATTTAATTTTATTGTACCTTGTGTGTCCCAAAATTAAACTAAAAAAACTCTAACGACAGTTAATAGCAACTTGAAATCAAAAAAACAACAAATACACTTTTTTTCTAATTTACCATTCTTAAGAAATTTATTGCAAATCGTTTTACCAGATACCCATGAAGTAGTGTGGCAATTTGTTATATTAATCCATTACCATATTTTAAAATAGTTTTTCTCCTCATAACATGACAAACTTTTTATTTTATTATTCGTATTACCAGTGGTATGTGCTGATATGAAGTTTTTTTTGAATTATTATTATTATTATTGATAATTAGATAAAGCATTCCTTATTTACCAATTAAACACTAAAGGGTATGATAATTGAATTAAAGTAATTTACCATTTGAGTTTCAAATAGCTTTTTCACAAATACGTCTTAAAAAAGTAATATGAATCTGTTTTTATTATAATTGGTATTAATAGTGCTATGAGCTGATTTCAATTTTTTTTTAATTATATTTTTTCAGATGATTAGTTTTATTTTATTGCTAAAAGATCCCCTATTTACCAATTAATCCCAAAAAGGTATGACAGTTTAGTTAAAGTAATTCACCATAAGCTTTTCAAATAGCTTTTTCACAACAATGACGTGTAACCGTTTTTTTATTATTATTACCAGTCGTATGTGCTGATTTAAAGCTTTTTTAATTATATCTTTAAGATAATCCTAGTTTATTGCTAAAACATCCCCTATTTACCAATTAAACACAAAAAGGTATGATCAATTAGCTTATTCACAAAAACGTCACATAAAAGTGATATGAAACTGTTTTTTTATTATTCGTATTAACAGTGGTATGTGCTGATTGAAAATTTTTTTGATTTTTTTTTTGATAATTATTTAAAGCATTCATTATTTACCAATTAAACACAAAAGTGTATGATTATTTGGTTAAAGTAATTCACCATTTGAGTTTCAAATAGTTTTTTCCCAAAAATATCTCACAATAGTAATATGAATTTGTTTTTATTATTATTCGTATTACTAGTGGTATGAGCGATTTCAATTTTTTTAATTGTATTTTTTTAGACGATTAGTTTTAGTTTATTGCTAAAGTATCCCCTATTTACCAATTAATCCCAAAAAGGTATAACAGTTTAGTTAAAATAATTCACCATAAGTTTTGTAAACTTATGGTGAATTATGTTGTAAAACCGTTTTTTTATTATTACCAATAATATGTGCTGATTTAAAGCTTTTTCTAATTATAATTTTAAGACAATTAATCCTAGTTTATTGCTAAAACATCCCCTATTAACAAATTAAACACAAAAAGGTACGATAGTTTGGTTAAACTAATTCACCATTTGACTTTCAAATAATTTTTTCACAAAAATGTCTCATAAAAATGATGTGAAACTGTTTTCTTTATTATTAGCAGTGGTATGTGCTGATTTGAAGCTTTTTTAATTATATTTTTAAAATAATTTGTTCTAGTTTATTGCTAAAGCATCCCCTATTTACCAGTTAAACACAAAAAGATATAATAGTTCGGTAAAAGTAATTCACTTCATTTTTAAATAGCTTTTTCAGTAAATCATCTCATAAATGTGATATGAAACTATTTTTTTTATTATTGGTATTAGCAGTGACATGTGCCGATTTGAAGTTTTTTTAATTTTACTTTTTTGGATAATTAGTTATTGCTAAAGGATTCCCTATTTAGATTAAGTACAAAAAGGTAAACACTATCATGTGTACAAATTCCACATTTTGATTTTCAAATAGCTTTTTCACAAAAATGTCTCATAAAATTCATATGAAATCTTTTTTATTATTGGTATTAGTAGTGGTATTTGATGATTTGAAGTTTTTTAATTATATTTTTTAAGAAAATTAGTTCTAAGTTTATTGCTAAAATTCCCTGTATTTAACAATTAACCGTAAAAAGCAATGATAGTTTGGATAAATTAATTTACTATTTGTTTTCAAATATCTTTCTCACAAAAGCGTCAAATTTTTCGTATTAGCTAGTAGTATGTGATGATTTGATTTTTTGATATTAGATTTCTTAAGATAATTAGTTTTATTTTAAAATCCTATTTGAATTGTAAGACATTACTAGAAGTTCTATAATCAAACATGTGGGTTTTAAAATAAAATTAAAGAGTAGGACAGCAAAAGCTTTTTTTAACTTTAAAAATAAATATATATATAATAAGCCTAAAATTTTATAATAACTAAAATGTAACAACTTCAATTTTAGTTTTATAATCACATAATGAACATATCAAAATTAATCACAAAAATTTAAAACTAATAAATGCATACAAATTACAAAATTGAATCAAATCACATTCATGTTCATTTATAGAAGAAAATTTTTCAATATAATTCTGTATTACCCATATTTATATATTACGAAAAAAGTTTGTGTTATATCCTCATTTGGATACTTCATTTTTTAATGTTAATAATTTAATAAGTTAAATATGTTTATTTTTATTAAACATATGGAGTAAAAATGTTTCTTATGAAAGGTTGTAATATTAAAACACGTTACTAATTTTCTATAAACTATTTTTATTACATATAATTACTTTATACACAAAAAAACACAACATTCAAAATATCAGTCTTGCAGTTAATTTACTGCACATTCAAAATCGCTCTCGTCTCATCCACATAAACAATAATATAAAACGATGGATATTTACAAATGTAAATGCACATACAACAGTCACACGGCCTATCGTTATACAATCTTTTTTTTAATTAACAAATCTGTTTAACTCAAAAAGTTTTACAGGGAGGAAATAAGAAGGAACATCAGTGAGAGACAGAGGTCAAACAAAAAATATACATGAATCATTGCACTTATACGGAAATTGAGCAAATACAAATAAAAACAGTAATAAAATTTCAATAATAAATCAGTGCAGTTGTAACAAGTGTGTTGATGGTTTCGTTTCGTTTTAGAGGCTCATCGAGCACCAAAATAAAATAAATTTTGATAGGTCAGAGTGTTGCATAAATACAATAACCCAAGTTACGTTATTGTAGAAATTAAATGGCACTGGTTAGGAATTTAATTAACATTGAATGGCAACAAAGAGTATAAAATTTGAGAGAATTTCTTCACCCTGTCTATACAGGTTTGAGTTATTGTATGGGTAAAATTGGACTGGTTTAATATTGTCAAAAGACTTGTATTTCGTGAGTGTATAGGTACTTTGACTTCTTAGAATATATTCATATATATATTTGTATTATATAACATTCTTTTTAACTTATGAACAAGTTATGTACAACTTAAAAACTAATTTGTCATATGTACAATCTTAAACAAAGTACAATTGTATATCGTGTGCCCTAAAGAAATACTTAAAGCTTTCCAAAACATATTTCCAAATAGAAATACAAACAAAACTTTTATATAATTCGTCTACTACACCGAATCAAACGGATATACAATTTACACAGAGATTATCCACACTACACAATTTTTATCGAAGTGTCCGTATCGATCTTCGCTAACGTTTTCTTCACCCTCAACGCGGTCAGTCGGACGGCGGGACTGGCGTTCCAACACTCCTGCATCACCCTACTTAAAATCAGCAGGACATTGTCTGTTTCCCACCTTTGGGGTATCTGAGGACGGATTTTTTTCACACATACAACTTGCTGCATGTCCTCAAAACTCGGATCGCACGGCACGCAATCGTAATAGGGCACTTGGTACTCCTCGGAGCACTTGAGTTTGTCGCCTGTTGCGCATCGACGCGACATCTCCCACAAGACCAGACCGAACGCGTACATGTCGGCGCTCTTGTGGGCCTCGAAGTTGTGCACGTTCACTGTGTTGTCCAGCAATTCTGGGGCCATATACCTAAAAGAACATTATTAATAAATATGCACACTATAATAATTGAATGCTAGAAATTACCTTCTGGTGCCACTCCGGGCATTTGGAGGTACGTCGATTTCACGTGTGTCGGACAAGAACTTGACCGCCAGTCCAAAATCGGCGATGCAACACTCCCCATTGCGCTTGACCAGAATATTCTTACTTTTAATATCTCTGTGCGCGATGGAAGGTTTGCCTCGCGTTCCGAACACCTCCAAATGGAGATGGCATAATCCACTAGCGATGCTCTGAGCCATCAGCAACAAAGACGAGGGATCCAAACGGTTGGTTTGCAGATAATCGTACAGGGAGCCGTTCTCGTGATAATCTGTGATGAGCAACATTTGGGTCCATGAGCCTGTGCCTTTAATGTCGGCTGCTATGAAGCCTAAAATGTTGTCGTGTCTCATCAAGACTGTCTGGTAGATTTCGGTCTCCCTAAACCAGGACTGTTCTTCGGTAGTGAAGAAAACTTTGACAGCCACCTTTTGTCCCCTCCATTTTGCCAGCCACACCTCGCCGTACCGTCCCTTTCCCACCGAACTGATCATTTCGATCTGCTTGGAGATCGTTCGTTGCACCAGAAGCGGCAATCCGGAACCGGAACCGCTCGACTGTTCGATCAAGTCGTTCAGCGGTCCGTGGATCTCGACGTTCGGGTACTTCTCGCTCGCGTACAGGCCGCATTTCCGTTGCATCTCCTTCCGGCGGTACTTGAGGTAGAGTAGGGCGGCGATCACCAGGATTATCGAGATGCATAGAGTGACGGAGGTGAGGAGCACCACCACAGGCAGACTGTCGTCGTGGAAGTCTGGCGTGTTGGTGGTCGGCTTGTGCAGCAATATCGGCTTCAGGTTGCGGTTGCAGAGGTCCGAATCGTCGCAGCACTGGATAGTTTTGCTTTGCTCGTGCGGCACCAGATGACCCTTGCACTATAAAAACAACAATCGCATAAATATTTATGTTTATTATATAATATTTTTATTTGGTCTTGCAAGAGGAACATGTAGTTACCTGCATCAGCCCTCGCTCGTCGGCGGACAGACAGCCATAAGTCCTAACTTCTTCTCTGTCGTCGCCGAGTACAACGGCGGTGAAGCATTTTCCACCGGGTTTGATTTCGCAGGTCCCGTTGACGTGATCGGGGTTGGGGCAGTGGCCCTCGCAGTAACATCGTCTCACTGAAAAAAGGAAAACGATAAGATTAGAATTAGAAACCTCTGCACTGTGTTGCAAATGCAATTTCAGATAAGTGGTAATCTGAGTGTGATTGACGAACATTGTAACGTATTTGGAGCGATTAGAAATTCACAGCGCAGTGCGCCCCAGATGATTTGAGATAATTGGTAACAAACATTCGTTCCAAGGCCACGGCGAAGTGTGCGAGAAAAACCCGGCAACGATCAATAAATAATAAAGAATTCCCGCGGCAATTCCGAGAGAGGGAATTAAATCATCCGCGGCCAATTGCGTTGATCATTTCCACCGGCTAAAAATAACGATTAGAGATGCTGCGCCAGCTGTTCTCATTTCGCTCCGTCCTTTTGTTTTCGATCCGTACGATTCGGTACGAAAAACGCCAAAACAAGCGTCCATTGTCGGGTTTTATCTACCCGGAAGTTGTCGTAATCGTGCCTTTAAAAAATGTGACCAAGGTCGCCGGTATGGTTTCATTGAGTTCTATTTGAATAGGCGTGGCTTCGGTTGCGTTTTTTTTTATTTTTTGCGTGTACACAACAGCTGTGTAATGTACGCGGTACTGTTGCATGCAATCGGCGACCTTGCGGTACCAAAGATTTGAAATTTGTACGGAGTGTAACGAGTGTTTTTAATTGTGGCGTTCGAGACACAATTTCAGTTCTAAGTTGGAACGACTCGAGCCGGTTTGACCGCTCCTTATACAGAACGCGATCCGTGCCCGAACAATGAAACTGGGTACGGTGAATCGAAATATATCGGCGCGGATTGACGGGCAATTGTGACATTTGTTGGAATTCGAAAAAATCCTTCACCCTAAAGGTTGGGACACGCCCAGCGACAACGGCAGTACCGCGGTACTTTGTACGCTGATGCAACCATATTGAACGAAAAAACAAAACGACTAACGAATTGCCAGTGCCAAGTCGCACCAATTAACTGTACCGTCCCGCGACCGGACAATTAACGAGACGGCGCAGCAAATTTTGCGAAATCCCGTTTGAATTGTGTACGCCCACGCAACCGGCTGTTACGAAATCGAATCTCGGACCGTATTTTTGGGTCGCATCGTCTGAGATATTTATACATGCGACAGCGTGTAATTGATAAAAAAACACTTTATCAGTTATTGTCCTCGGATGTGTACAAACATTTCTTAATGTCACCACGTTATTTATATTTTTCTATGTTTGTTTACATCTGTTTACTGTTGTTAGAAAATTGTGGTACTGTAAAGAAAAATCGTAGATTGTTGAGTAAGGTTCGATTTTTCAGTTGATTGAAGGCCAGGCAAAACCGTGGGTGTAACTGGCACACATGTGCAACTGGTCGTTTACGTACCCGGACACTGGAACACTCAGTACTGAAGACTGAAAGCTTTGCACACGTGTGCGGCCGAGATAAAATGGAAAAAATGGCAAAAATACGCCGCATTGTTCGCTCTTTTATTGCAAAAGTGAATTGCAAAAATTGTGTCAAACGTCAGTTAATAAAAAAAGGAGACTGCTTTCTTGGCGTTATTTATCTTGATTTAACTCCGCAAACAATGTGTAAACCTTACTAAACATTACGTTTTCTTACTTTATCATCATCCTTGAAAATAAATTGTTAATGATAAAAAAGATTTACTGTACGGCCATAAATCCGAAACATAAGTACCGTACACAATAAAACCGCAACATTATATAAAAAAACGCAGTTTATTCAAGAAATTCCACTCAGTTCTTTAGCTTGAAAAGGTTAAATAAAAAAAGCGATCGGTAATCTTGTCGATCGGTCCCAAAGAGCAGATTTCCATAAAGTTAAGTGGGTACGGGCGCCTGTGGTACCGGACCGGACCCGAACCCAAATCACCCAGACCCGAAAATCTTAAATCTCACATGTGCACCAGACATTCGAGAAACCCGACGACGACCCCTATTGAATTACGATTCTTAAAAACCGAATACATTGACCACATTGCACCCTCGCCCGCCATCCATTTTTCTCGAATGGTTGAGAGAAGTATCCGGTGTCGTAACCGGTGGATTACGCATTCGAAAATGCAAATCAATCGCCCGCAGAAAACCTAGGATTTTTTATTAATGAAACGCGTGTGGGACGACGAGTATCTATCTAGGCGGTGGATAATCGAAACGTTTGAAATGTTTGCCCCGAGACGTACGAATAACTAACTCCTATAGATAGTTACTTCTAATAGTCTGTTTTATGTCAATGTTGGACCAAACATTAAACAAAAAAGTAAGAGAATCGAAAGATGTCGGTTAATTCCATCGACTGCGCCAGTTAATGAAATTCGTCCCATCGATCTGCCAGGAGTAACGACAGAATATCCAGGAAAAAGAATGGCCAGTCCGTTATCATTCAGCGTAACGACTTTGTTTTTCGGTGTGGAGATTTACAAATCGACGCGCGATTTTTTCGCTGACCCATTTCATAAATTTCATTAGCAAACATGTTTACCTAATAACTTTCTTAATCAATAGTTATTTATAACGTTTTATAATTTAATTAGTATTTCGAGCTGATAATCCTGTTACTCATGTGCAAAAACACGCACTCAACCATCACTATTCTGTTCGTCGATTTCGGATCTGTCGCCGCATTGACAGACAAACGGGCCCGAGAAATAGTTAATTTTAACCCGGCTGGAATTTGACGAACAAACGCTGTTTATGAAACATCTTTCAATGACCTCAGTCGATTACGTTTTATTTCACGGACGTAAATAAACACGCATAGAAATTTTCTACATCCACGTCGTTTCGAAGTCCATTTCTTTTTCTCCTCGAAACGCAGGTGGATTTTTGGTGGTACAATAGAAAGGGATTTTTCCATCGAATATATTCAAAAAAAAAAACAGTATACAATGCCGTGTAATTCAAATAACTATTCTATTGTTATTCCTAACGCACAATACGAAACGGGTGGATCTGGGACCTTTTGTCGACCGTTCGGACGTTTGAAATGGGTTCCCTCTACCTGCCCCGTTTCTTCAGCATCCATTGTCCACGTCTCCGACCTGTTGCTTTCAGGTGTGAAAGCGCACACAGGTCCAATAAACTGAATTTTAAGGAACAGATGCGGACGATCCAATGCATAAATCAATAACACATAAAAAGAAGACCATTTTAATTATAACATGGTCGAATAGGTACGACAATAAAACGGCGCAGTCGAAGGGATTATGACGACTTTTTTTCTTATTTTTAGTATTCTGAATAGATTTTTGTGGTGCTCCCTGAGAATCCAACACGAATTTAATGAATCTTTAACATAGGTGGACTTATCAAACCGATTTGTTTTATCATTTACCGCCTGTTAGTTCCGAGAAGTGTTCTGATTAATACTTTACAGTAGTTACGAGTACGACAATTTTAGGTTTAGTAGGCATAATAAGAGATGTACACTGTAACATCTTTTTAAAAAACATGAAACCACAAACATCCTGTTTATATATAATTTTATACACCAAAATCGCCGAAATTAACATTACACGAGTCGCAAAGAATTTGCGGCGATAAAAAAAATGATTCATGTACCACAAATTTGACCAGTAAATATAAAAAAATGTTTATAAAAGCAAATATTTTCGATAATTTCATGATGTTGATAAGAGCGTTCGAGAAAATCCCAACAGAAGCACTTTCGTTCGGCATAAATTATAATGAATCGTTGTTATTGACCTGAATCCTTTTGGTTCGTTCGTTTTTTTTAGGCCGCACGAGATTTACAAACAGTCCAAATTCTAAATAAAACCGTGAGTAAAATTTGAATAATTATCGAGGAAAATATTTCAGCTATGTGAAGGTTATAAGACGGGCGCACACAGATCTTTGTCCAACGGTCCAGTTTCTGTGTTAAATATGTTAGTATATATATATACATATATTATTTTGGCGTTATTATCATGTTGAATATTAAAGTATTTGATTAACTTAAACAGGTGCGGTCTAAATAGTTCACAACAACGAACAGATGGTGTTTTATCAAACAACCTTACATACTAAATCACGACTTTAAAGGAATTACAGCGTGTATTTGTTTTAATTATCGTTATGTGCACAGTTTTCGAAGATAATACCATGTTTTCACGGTGCTATTGACCCAAATCCAAAACATCTACCATATATAGAGTGAAAACACCCGACCCAAGAACGTTGCATCACGTCCAAGGCTGCATTTCCACCCGGCCCGCAACGTGAACGAAAAAAATAAATAACCGAAACGCGGGGCCGTATGGAATTCCTCAGTACCAGACGGTCGAAACTTACTTTGAACCTCGGTGACGTACATGGCGTCCGGGCGCGAAACTCTTGACTCACTTTTGCACACACATCCGCGACACGAGTCCCTTTTTTCCGAATTGTACGCGCACTCGCAACGGATACGACGTGGACCCAACGGAATCTCGACTGGTACTGCCTGGCGAGAGATCGACGACGCGCCGCCGTTCCTTCGCCTCTCTCGGAGAAGGCTCTCCGTGGCAGGCAGGTAGAGGGAAGTACAGCGCCGGCCAAGAGTTTAAGCGGAGCCGGGGCCCGTGGCGCCTCCCGATCCGAAGACGGAGTCTGCGGCAAGGGCCTCGGGGGCCACAGCCCCGGACCACAATTAAAACCGTAATCATTGTCATCGAATTATATTTTTATGCAATGACGGTTAATCAGTTATCTGTGTAATTGATACTGAACGGCAATTGGTACTTTTTCTAAAATGTTATCGATAATAATTCGCATTAATTAATAGATTCAAGATCAAGAGGACAAAGTTAACACCTGTAATTTACTTAGAATAACGACCTGCATTTAATTTAATTCGAAAAAAGTAACAAAAAATAGTACTTAATAGAACTGATTTTGTTTGGGTTGTTATGGCTGAGGCCTCGGTACGTGTGTATGTGGGCCCTCGCACCACAGCGCCAGTATTTCAAAATTAATTGGTTTTCTGGACGGAGAAACGCCAGGACTCGATCCCCATTGTGTTCCTGGGGTAATCTTCGGTTCATTATGTTGGATGTCAATCAATTTAATAACCGGTACGATTCGTCTCGAACCTTAGAGGTGTTAAAACAGTACCGCGATGTATTGTTGTTGGGTCTGTAAAATGTTACAGTACGAACGAGGGCGTAATCCAATTAATTCTTACAACACACGATCCTTAAGGCATATATGCGTTACTTTCCAAATGGCACATGTACAATATATCATTACATTGTTAATTAACTGTAACAAGTTTCGAATTAACTAATCTGACATTAGTGTAAGTCACTTTCCAAAACAGCTTCACAATTCATTCGAGAACTGTTTCCATAATTGTTCCATTTCAGAAATGTAATCCAATAAAATGTGGCTGGTACTGGTTAAACTTATAATATGAAAATTCCACACCACCTCGATTACTGAGAAAATAGCGTTGAAAAGTACCGCGAATTCGTATGTTAGAAATGCAATTTACATTAGTACGACCTTGCCATTATCGTGCAACCTTGCGGACCCCTTTTTTTTTAACGGCAGGAAGCCTACGCGCATGCACGTTTTCGTGTGTGAGTGCGACTGGTCAGTTTTCCTATGAAAATAACCGACGTTTATGGTACCGCACCATCGCAGACGGTTATCATTAAATCCTTAATGGGATCCTGTTATAATTAATAGGAGATTACCGAAAGGGTGTCCGAAGTTGAATTATGGACGTTTCTAGGTACCAAATTTAATATTAATTTTATTGGTGGTACTCGGAATAGACGCTATTGCGGTTATTATGAAAAACAGGATCTTTCCAAATTAGGGTGAATGACAGTTTTACTACTAGAATATAAATCAGAAAGTGCACATGTTGTTTCATTCTGTACGACTTGTCCTAATTAAGTACCGAATGGGAAACTAAACACCCCATTTGTGCCAGTCGATTGGTTTACCAGGAGGGATGGAATTTGTGTGGTTTTAAAATAAATTTCGACCTTTTGTACTCGTAGACGCTTACATAACGAAAAAATTGAAACTGTGACAAGTTTTTAACCTTGCCATTTCCGGCCGACATTTTTAGATTCATGTGTCGAGATTCTTCTAATTATTTTAATACAAATCGCCGCCAATTATGCGGCTTTAATCGAATGGAATTAGTTGAGTTTTTCTTGTACTAATTGCGCGTTTGTTCGCCGCAGATCTTGTTTTCATAGTCCAGGATCGGAACCTTGCGATGTAACGTCAAAAAGGAATGTCTGGATTCGACGTTGCAAATAGTTACGGTCATTTCGCGGTGCTTATCTATTGTAATTGCGAGAGGCGAAAACTTATTAAAGTTTTATGGGATTGTAAAAACGGCGTGACATATTGGGCAGGGTCACACTTTGCGTTTTACTAGCGTGAAAATATACAGTCGTAATGGATTTTTGAGTGTGGTGTCAATAATTTTCCTTAAAGGTCTTTTATTGAAGTTTCTCGTTGTTTCTTTTAAAGACTGTTCTCTCTTGGATCTTCCTTTCATCTCAATCTGTGAATACACAACCGTCATGAATTTTTAAAAATCTCTCATTGAAATTTCTTACTGTTTTTTTAAACAGTTTTCTCTCCCCTTTTAACAGTTCAATTATTTGTGAATTGGAGACACAATTCATAAATTAACACATGAAACAAACATACAACCTTAATAGACTTCTGAGTGTGGAGTCACTAATTCTCTTCTGCTGAACCTTACTTGTTTCAAAATATCTGTCTGCAAATCGAAGACGCAACTGCATTGTAAAAGACTACAGCATGCATCATTCGTAATTTTCCTTAAATATCTTTCATAAAAGTTTCTTCTTTGTTTTAAAAATTGTTCTCTTTTAAATATTTCTTTTATCAGCAAACTACTTGTGAATCGGAAATATAGTTCGTACATTAACATGGACATAAAAACAACAATGGTAATCTTTTGCTGAAGTCTCTTCTTGTTTATCTCAAAGACTGTGTTACCCTAATCCATGATTTTGACAAAATAATTATTTCTAAATCAGAGGAGACATAATTGTGATTTCATTTTACCAACTATCTTTAAATTATCCTCTATAAAAGTTTTGTTTTTCTTTTAAAATTTTTTTCTTAAATATTTCTTTTACCAGAATATTTGATTGAGAGTCTGAAACACATGCAGTTTGTAGTCTAAACCCAAACATAAAAAGATTCAATTCCAATAAATTTTTGGAGTGTGATGTCAATCATCTTAAGATCTTCTATTGAAATTAATTTTATATTTAATTTAAAAATGGTTATCTGTCATGTTTGTTTTATTAGAATAATTGTTTGAGAGTCGCAGACGCAATTTGTAGATTAAAAGACAGTCTGTCGTAAAAAAGATGACATAACAGGACGGTCGCGTTCGCATCTGCGTCTGAGTCGCGACGAAAATAATCGTGGATAAGGCACCTGAAACATTCGTCCATTATTTATAGATCGTCGCGTTTCGTTTTCGTCCCGTTTTGTTGTGTCTCGCCGTCTCACTACAAAATCCGCAACATCTACGACGATACGAAACTCATCCGATCGCGAAATCAGATGTCGGACCTTCGGAACGTTTCGAATTGCCGGAGCATCCTGTTCTGAAAAAAATCCGACACATCTGGACAGGAAACGGGTATTAAGATCGCGCCTCACACCGGGACTTTGCCCGACTATAAATACCCAATTAGTGAGCGCCGAAACTCACACGAAACTCTTTTGCGAATCTTTGAGAGCCATTGTTGTCACCCCCGAAAATGTTCGTCAGCTTTAAATTCGGACGGTGAGCAAGCGGGCCTCGGGGGCCTTCGAAAGACTGGTAGTTTCACCGAACGCCCTTCGAAATTATCGTGTAATTATTGTAATGACTCCGGCCCGAACATTTATGCAAATCCGATTGGACGCAACGGTTCAACAATAATAAATTATCGTGTGGGTTTTACGAAGAGATTGAAAAGAAAAAGAAATGCGCCCAAGGAGGAGGAGGGATTCGCGGTGCGAGGGATCGGCTAATTGTTGTCCAATTAATTGTATTAGAGTAATTAAGGCCGCCGACGAGATAGAAGACGAGCAATCGGTGATTATCCTGCTCTTATTAAGCCGTAACGAACGTTAATTACGCGGCTCAATGAAAACGTGGAAACCGAAGAAAACGTAAGTATGAACGCAACACGATTTGAATAGATTCGAAAAGGTTGGAGCGCGACAACAGTTCAACTTTACTTGGTGGTTTGTGTTGGCGTAGACGAACGAGCGTTAGAACGTGTCGGAATAGAAAAAACGCTCATGCAAATTATCAAGTCGCACACCTGGCCGCCGCCGGTCGCACTAGATTCCCCTTTTTTCCTCCACTTGACCAGCCAATCGTTACCCCCGGAGGCTGTGGTGGCTCCTCCGTCACACCCCGAGAGAAAAATTAATAAAAACGCCGTCCACGGACGATCCGAGGGATCGATACCGATCGCCGTAGGTGCGAGAAATTGTTTGTAAACGCGGCGGGGCGACCGATTCCCCTCCTCTGCGTCGCAGGCGAAGAGGTTCCCTCATGCCCACGGACCATGCGGTCAGGAGCGCGGATAACGATCGGCCGGATTGCGGGCTTTTAATTTACGATCGCATAGGTGTCGGTGCACCGTAATTTCGACCCGGGTTCGCCCCGGGGCGCTCATCTCGACCTTGACGACCGTCGCCGTTGCCGGATTGTCGTTTGTCGAATCGGATTTGGGATTGACTCAGTTACATTACCAAGCTGGCCAGTTCGTGGGCTGTACTCACCTGAAAATTACAAAATATAAAATTAGTCGTGACAAAAATTGCTGGATATAAAAATAGACATTTCTATTTGAATCATAAATTACATTTTTTTGTAATACTTATTTTTTCCACGGCAATAAATCATAACCGGTCGTAATTTCTCAAGTTTTATTTAAACATGCACAATATTATTGAAGTGACAAACGACCCGAGATAATTTCAAAAATTACGTCGTAAATCACGCTTCCATCTAAATAAAAAAAAGCACCGATATAACATTATCTAATCCACACATTTCTGTATAAACATGCGCATTTTCCGGACGAATTGTACGAATTCGTGATGGTAAAACTCGATGCCAAATCGAAAACGTAGAAATTTCTTCGCTCCCCGATATTCGATATATTCGCGTTATCTCGTCCGGAGGATCTTTCGTTCGACTGAAAACAAAATAATAAAAGAAAAGACGTGAATTCGTTACGCGGTTCGGTCCGGGTACCGGAGAAGTGGTTCCTTGGCGCCTCTCCGAGCTCTGCTCTCTGCCAAGGGTCAAATGCGACTGACTGGTTCTTTATTTCGTTTTTTGTCTTGTTCAGAGACAATGAGCGATTACGAGGTGGAATCGATAAGAATACGTATTTGTGTTACCATTATCTTTTCGTTATATTGGCTTTAAAATTATATAACGTTGGTTTGTGGTATTTATTTTAAAGAGTTTGATCCATAATTTGGCATAGACGTCGATTGTCAAAAATTCTACATTGTGCTAATGATTTTTTACATTATTTATTTGATAAAATTATTGAAATTATCAAATTAGGGGTGTTTTGAAGATTCTTCTTTTGTGAATTAAGATCCATTATTTACTAAGTAAATTTATCGATATTTTATACTCAACTTTTTATTATTTTAATAAATTTTCAAAATTGTTTTGTTAAGTTTAACTATATTATTAAATAATATTTTATATTTTTATAATGGTTATGCTATTTGTTATTTTTCTATATTATATTGTGTAATGTGTAGTGAAATAGATGTGTACATAAATAATTTTTCTTTTATTATTTATTATTAGTATACGTGTATTATATGTATATTCCATCAATATTTACAACCCAATTTTTTATAATATTAATATAAATCATTTGAGACGTAAATAAATAATGAAAAATGTATTATTTGTTTATTTTTGTGTTTTATATTATTGTGTAACTTATACATTTTTGTTTTTCTTTTAAACGCCTAATAATCCAGTTTTATTTGAACAATTATAGTCTATATCGAAAATATGCACTATATTGTGTATTATATAGTACGAAAAGCGTTTAATCCGTCTAAATTTGGGAAGAGACATCATGCACGACACAGACAGTAGAGGTCCCCAGTTTGTCCCGTAGAAAGAGACTTAGTGTCTCTGTCGTGTATGATGTCTCTGTCAAAAATCAGATGGGTCAAACGCTTTCCGCACTGTATGTATATTTTCTCTATTCTATCAATATCTAATGCCCAATTATTTTTAATATTTTTACAAAAAATCTTTCAAACATAAATATTATATAATTTATAGTATACTATTATTTTTTCTTTTTAATTCTTCTGTTGACTGGAATACAATTTGAAATGTCTATTAATTCAATTAGACTTTAATGATTCTATAATTTATATAAATAATCTTGATTCTATGTATAAACAAAAATATACGTAAATAATTTTAATAATATTATTATTTTTTATTATTTAATATTTGCATATATTTTTATATTTCCTTTATTATGTTAAGATTTGCTATCTCTTTTTTATTATTTTAAGTATTAAAAACCTCCCCATCGACTATTAATATCATCAATAGGTCATTGCGTAAGTGAAAATATCAGCAATGGAATTGGCCGATGAGAAAAAGTTGCCATCATAGTTATTAATTAAGACTGAACTAAAACATGTCCAAATATAGACACAGTGAATGACAGATTAATAACAAGACATTTATAAAGCTTTCTTTTCGTTGCAGAAAAAAATGTTACAAAGCCAACAAAATGTTTACTGTCATTTAAAATACAATAAATACCAACAACAATTTATGCACACAGAGAAATCACCGAAGGCGAAGCTTTCTTAATTAATGACTCGGTGTTTTGTTTCGACACACTTTAAAATACATACAAAACACAACGAACCAACATATGTCTCCTAGAATTTGTGCAATTCAATACGGCTTTGTCTGGCACCAATTATTATAGCGAATGTTACTAATAAAAATAAACTTAAACAGGGGACAAATTTAAACCTCAGCAAGCAATTTAAATGAGATTAACGACAAGTTTTTGCATCAGATAATTATCCATTAACCCGAACGCGATCGAGATGATTATCTATCGCAGTGTTGTATTCACACTTTTACAATTAGACGCCAAATAAAAGAACAAAAACAAAACGTCGACAGATTATTAAACGTGACGGGCAATTAGAAATAAACGAGAACCCGTTCTATTTTTCATGTGGTTCGGCGTCCCGAAAACTTCGGCCTTAATTAAGTGTCAGACGGACAAATGATTTAGGATCGGGAACCCCGCGGTCACGAACGTCGTTTTGGGTACCGGCAGTAGCGTAGTCAACCCTAAATATATTCCTATAAATTTCAGACGTGGAACGAGAAAAACAACAAACGGTCTTATGAAAGGCGAAATTTGTTCCGTTTCGTCGCAAGTCGGAAAACCGTCGTGTACAACAAAGAACGGCGTGACGGAACGCAAGATTCGCCGTGAAGACCGGGACGTTTTTTTATTTTAATTTGTTCGGCGCATAATAATCGTAATAGCTATGGAGAAAAAGGTGCCCACGTATTGGGTTGTGCAATTTCCATATGCAAATGGACGTACGTTCTTTTTATTTTTATTTTTATTTTTATTTTTTGTATTTTTATTATCGCTCCGAACGAACGAAATAATAGTGTACGTTCGCCTGAAATGAGTTTTAATTAGCGGGTTTATCTACGCGGACCGTTAGTCCGTTTTTCGACCTGCCTCGATATCAGTGCTCCATGTTCTTTACGATATTTTGTAATTGCTTCATAAAATAATAATAATCGTGTGTGCGTACGCAGTTCATACGTTTCACCTTAAAATATGTGGACAATCTTTGACGTAAACCTTGTTTTTGCTAATGTCTAAATTCCAAATAAAATAAAAGATGAAACAACACAGAATTATTTAAAAACGAAAATAGTGTTTAATATGTGTAAAATATATAAAAATTCATCAACAATAAAAGAAAGTATCGAAGTGGTTCTCGATGTTCATATTCATATTCTAGATAGTGATATAATAAAGAAAAATATGCACATTTTATTCGATTCATCTTAATCATTAAAAAAAAATTATCAAAGAAAACTGGCTACAAAATAAAGTACAAAATAAAATTGAACCAATTTTTAATCGTAAAAATGCATTTACAACAAAACGAATTATAGCTAAATATCTACACCAAAAATCTTAAGCTCATGATTTATATTTTTTAGGCTTTCCAATAAATTGTTAAAAAATATGTATAATTTATTCGTTTTATCTTGAAACAGAAAAAGCAATTAATATACAGCTAGCATCATAAATTTGAATGATTTTTTAATGACTAAAATCTAAATAAAAAATTGAACAGAACCAATATTTCAAGTTTGTAAACATAAAATACATAGACAAGAAAAAAATATACGATTAGAAATTATCTAAGAAAAGAATATTAGGCACTGTTTTCTTTTACAAGAACAATAAATATGTATAAAAATTATTTTTATTTCATTATTTACTAAACATATTATTCTATGTGTATATGTTATATAACAATTTTCTGTATTTTCACTCCATAAATATTTACTACTTAACTCCTTGTTATATTATTAAAGTTTTAAAAACTGTTATTAGATAATTAGATCTCATTTTATAATATATTTCTACAACATGCTTAACCAAATGAACAATTTATTTTTAGTTCAATATATTCGTTTTAAGTTTGTGTTGCCAATTATTATATTTTTCGTAATTGTGTATAATTTATAGCACTGAATCAATTTTGACTTGTAAAATCGACAACAAAAAAAATGTCGTTTAATATCTACACAAAAAACTCAAGAAGAGAGTTCTTAATGTTCTTTAAGTTTTGTAATAAATATTTAAAAACTATGTACAGTTCATTCGCTTCATCTTAAAACAGAGAAAATCATTAAGATACAACTAACATAATAAACTTAAAACCGATTTGATTTGATGACTAAAATCTACATAAATAAAATACAAAATACTGAACAGAAACAATATGTGAACTTTGTAAAATTTATAAAAATTTATCGATAAGAAAAAATATATATGTGGATTAACTTGATTAACTATGTACTACTAGATATATTACTATTTTTAAAGTACTCTACTTGAACTGAATTTCAAATTTAAACTGTTACAGCCTACACAGATTTTGCGTTTTATGTGTTTTTCATATACTTGACTTTTAAAAATTTTTGTCTAAACTAACTGCATATGATGGAATCACATTTTATAATACTTTTATGTTTTGGTTTTTCTCTTTTACGTAAACGTAAGATGCGTGAATAATGGGGAATATTTTAATTGATAATTTTTGTTTAAAAATATAAATATATGTATTAAAAATCTTGATAAAATGTTATACCAATAATTTTTGATGTCCTGTACGTTCTCTAATAAATGATGAAAAAGTTGAATATCGTTGGATAAAATTAATAAAATATACAACTGATTTTTAAAAGAAATGACCAAGAACTAAAAATAAATCACAAAGAAAACATAACAAAAGCAACAGCTAAACTTTGTAAAACTTATGTAAACTCATAAAGAAACACAAGAAAAACAGTAAAAATCTGGATAAAAACTTATGCTAGTAGATTTTAGTTCTAAATGTTGAGCAAAAAAAGTGAGGACAACCTATTAATTTCTCCTTAAAATACAGAAAAAATACAATGAGAAAAAAAAAAATAATTAAAACACAAAAGAGAAGTGAAATAACGATTATTGAAAGATTGAGAAGAAATGATCGAAGTAGACAGTGCGTCTCTAAATTCCGCGATCCGACATAACAGTTTCGATTCTTGTCAGTGGGTCAACGTTGCATTTACGTACCGGAATCCGCGCGCCCAACAAATAATACTCGACTCGAGCACCTGATTAAAATTACCTGTCATTGAAACGCCTCCGTTTTTCCCCGCTCCACTGGCAATTTTTTCCTTTTAGATAATGACCGGTGCGTGCCCAACACTTTTACCAGCCCCTATAATCAAATCCGCCGAAATTGTATGTCATTTTAAACAATCACTGGCTTTTTTCTCTCTCTGCACACAGACACACACACTGAGACAAGCACACTTATATTTGTAAGGGATGATGGTTCGTTAACCTCCGCGAATCGACGACGATTGTGATGAAAAGGGTGGTCGGAAGTGGATTAGGGGAGGATTTGTGACCCTCGAGTTCCGCACATAGCGGTACAGTCGCGGCGAAAAGTTGCGTTGCACTGGCCGTTTGGCCGTTTATCTTGTTCTGTAGTGTTGAAAAATGTAAATAAACGATTGATAGCGATTTAGACTGGCGCCTGATGCACCAAAATCCGAGGGAACCCGCGTTTATTTACGACGTTCGATACATTTCGTTCGTAATTAATTAACATTCGGCTAGTTGTGACGAGATATTTGTCGGTGTTAAAACTGTTGTTGTTGTTGTTATTGTTGTTCAGTCCAGTTTCGGACCGTTTACTTCTATCTTTAACATTTTATGAAAAATGTAACTTATCTAACTCTAATCAATTTGAAAACGATGCATTCATTGAATGTTTAATCCATTAAACGTTTGATGTATGTATGTAATATAGAATTTTGGAATAGAGATCTATAATATAATATTTGTAGGACTCAAATTATGGTAAGTATCGGCATTGACGCCATCACTCTGGCCAGGCCGATTAGCAAAATTTTGCCTGCGCCCGTGGTTTTTCATCTTGTATGAACTGAAATACAAATTTAAAAACCTAATTGATTAATAATTATGCAGTCTACATTGACAATTTGCGTTTGCGTAAAATAACTATCTACATAAATAATTTTTATTTCATTAATTACTAAACATATTATTCTATGTGCATATATTAGTTTAGCTATATTTCTATACTGTGTTTACCACTTTTTTATTTTTTATTAAATAATTGAAGTTTTAAAAAATTTCATTAGAATGAATCTTATTTCATAATATCTTTATAAAACATGCTTAACCAAATGAACAATTCAATTAAAAATATATTTTTAATTGATTAATTTAACTTAGTTTATGTTTGTAAATTAAAATTAAAAAAAAACACTCGATCTAATAAAAAGCTTAATACAATAAATAAAAACATATACAATACAAACACCATAAAAATATAAAATTCCAAATGTTTTGGAAAACCCTGGAATTTCCAATAACTAAACAATGGGTGCTACAAATATTTGTGTAAATTTTCTGAAATTTTTTAATTTTTGTGAATTTAAAAGCTTAACCAACCACATAAATAACATTTTGAATTTTTTAAAATATATTGTAAATTGCATTATTTTATTAAATTGTTCATATGATATTTTAATAAAGAAATATTTAAAATTCCAAGTCAAATTTATTTCCTAAAATATGTAAAATATAATTTATATTTTAATAAAAAAATAAATTTTGAAACCAAATTAATAATTTTAAATTATATTCTGTTTTTCATAAAAATTTGTGAATTTAAAAGCTTAACCAATCACATAAATAATATTCTAGATATATTGTAAATTACATTATTTCATAAATTTGTTGATATGACAATTTAATAAAGAAATATTTAAAATTCCAAGACAAATTTATTTCTTAAAACACGTAATTTATAATTTATATTTTAATAAAAATTAAATTTTGAAACCAAATTAATTTAAATTATATTTAGTTTTCATAAAAATTTTGTGAATTTAAAAGCTTAACAAACCACATAAATAACATTATGAATTTCTTAAATATATTGTAAATTGCATTATTTCATTAATTTGTTGATATGACAATTTAATAAAGAAATGTTTAAAATTCTAAGTCAAATTTATTTCCTAAAATATGTAATTTATAATTTATATTTTAATAAAAAAATAAAATTTAAAACCAAATTAATAATTTTAAATTATATTCAGTTTTTCATAAATGTTGTGAATTTAAAATATTAACCACCCACATAAATAACATTCTGATTTTTTTTTAATATATTGTAAATTGCATTATTTCATTAATTTGTTGATATGACAATTTAATAAAGAAATATTTAAAACTCCAAATCAAAGTTATTTCCTAAAATACGTAATTAATAATTTATATTTTAATAAAAAAATAAATTTTGAAACCAAATTAATAATTTTAAATTATATCCAGTTTGTTATAAAAATTTTGAATTTTTTAAAATACATTGTTGCTATAACAAATTAATAAAAAAATATTTATAATTCCAAATCAAATTTATTTCCTAAAATACGTGATTCGTAATTTATATTTTAATAAAAAAATAAATTTTGAAATCAAATTAATGATTTTAAATTATATTTAGTTTAGTTATAAAAATTTATTTTTTGACTATACATTTAAAAATATACGTTTTGATAAAAACATAGTAAGATTTTAAGTGTAGTTATTTATATTAACATAAAATATTCTAATACAAAATATTACAATTTTATGCCCGCCACAAATCTATTGTGACAATTTTTATGACCCAAAAATGAGAAACATTAATTATGATATTTACGAATTAAATGAATTTCTTTTAAATTTCATTTACTGTATTATATATTAATAAGTCTGTGGATTAAAAATAATATTTTTTACGACTTTATTTCTCCTAAACCATTTAAACCATTTGAAAAATGTGAAACACATCTAGCATATCAGATAGTGACTTTTACGCATTAGTTCTCAGAAATAGTTTAATTCTTCTTGTGCCAACAAGACGCACAAGTTCAATTTTGTCTGTTGACACCTCCATATAATGTGAAAATATGACATTTTTTCACATACAGTTAATATTTAAAATTTAAGCTTAAAGATTGTTTATCTTCTTTTACATTATTAAGTACGTTTAGACTGAAAAATACACAGGAAACTAAATTTCCAATATATCATATTATCACCTTTATCAATCAATACACAGATAACACAATATTTGTAAACGACAGTTCGAATAATTCTGGTCACAATCTATAAATACAAACCGAAACAAATACATCATTCAAAACCATTTTTTATTGTTTATCGCATACAATTTTATCATTCATTTTGATAAAACGCCACTTGAAAATCGAAACGAGACAATAGAATATTTTTCTGTTTAAAGCGGGCTTATTTATTAGTCGAAACAAACCTTGACGATAATTTATTTGGTCATTTGTATGTTATTAGGAAAACAATCGTTAACATTATTATTATTGTTTTGTTTTATCCATACCGTTCTGCTTTTTGTTACGCATGTTCCTATTTTTCCTCCTCGGCATCATAAGTGTTTATATAAATCCAAAATAATAAGGTCCGTACACAAAACTGTTTCTCGGCCACTTATCACAGATCACAGCAACATCTTGTTTGTAATCGTTAAATGTGAACTTATCGAAAACCGATTGCGAACGGGACGTTTCGGATCGCGCATCCTTTCGCAACGGAACCGTGCACGGACAGCGCATACGGATCGTTCGATCGTTCACCGGGTCGCGGTCCGCGTCCAACTGAGCGCGCCCGTCCCGACTTCAGGTTGTTATAGCGACCGAACGGAGAGGACGGACTCCGCTCGGATCAGTGTGGCCATTCAGCAAACCGGGTTTCACGGGTCTAAGACGATTTTGGACTGCTCGTTTTCGTCCACCACGTTCGGTTTCCGAATCGAAACGCGACTGCCGTGGATACGCATGATGTTTTTAGTATTAGTTTTTTCCAATTTTATATTTACCTGCAAAGCGTTTTAAATAATATTTGCGGTCGGCATTATTTGACGACCTTGCATTATTAGGATAAAATTTTGGAGTCGGTGTGAATATAGTACATTTTTCTTTCAATATAATTATGAAATTAATAATACAACCACAATTATAAAATAAACAATGATAATAATGTAATAAACAATCTATATTTATTTATGGTTAAATTAATTGTAAAAATATATTATTTAATTATTAAAATAATCTTATGCAATAAAATAATTCTGAGAGAAATACTATGATTTTGATTTCAAACACAAATGTGTTAATTAACTACCCGTTTTGTTAATATTAATATTGTTCACCGTACAAATTGTTCATTAAATTCTAAATTATTTAATACGAATGTAGTGCATATATGTGGAATATTAACAATCAATATATATTTATGGTTAAATTAATTGTAAAAATATATTGTATAATTATTAAAATAATCTTATACAATAAAATAATTCTGAGAGAAATACTATGATTTTGATTTCAAACACAAATGTGTTAATTAACTACCCGTTTTGTTAATATTAATATTGTTCACCGTACAAATTGTTCATTAAATTCTAAATTATTTAATACAAATGTAGTGCATTTACGTGCATATTTTAAATACATAATATATTTAAACTAATTATTAAAAATAATTATATAGTTATAAGTAAAGGTTAAAAATTAACAATATATTTGTAGGAACATTATTGCAGATATCATATTATGCGTTTTAGGACTATAAAAAAGGACAAATATTTATTTTATATAAAGTGTGGAAAATAATATTCAATTATAAAATTACTGATAAATCTTAACATTGGTACTTTTTAGAATAAATTTGGTATAGACTTTATTAATTCCACAGCACAACTCGTTCAATAATAATCATAATAACAATTTAGTTCAGATTAATGAAAACCAAAAGAGAAATTTTCTTTTATATTTGAAGAACTTTAAGTTTGTTTAATTGAACTGATTTCAAATGTTAATATTAAAAAAATATGTTGATTAAAAATAAATGTTAATTTAATTTAATTAATTTAAATATTAAACGAAAACTTTAAATTAATTTGAACCAAACAATATAATTAAATATAATTATTTGACTTTTTTAATAAAGAATCATTTTATAACTTGAAACAATTTACTTATTATAGTGGAAATGGAATACATAAAGGTAAAATTATAATATTTTACAATATTTTATTTTACATTTATTTTTATAAAATGATATCCTATTTTGATCATAACTGTATATAATACAATATTAATTTCGATTCTACGTGGCATTCTTTGCATTGTAGCTTTTGAAGATAGTTATTGTGAATTAAAGTAAAGTGATAAAAAAGAGTAATTAAATGTGATTATTTTATATATATATATATATATATATACAGGTAAGTTTATATATTTTTATTAAACAATGATTCTAATGAAAATTTAATTTCAGTGAGGTGTTAGTTTAATTATTAAATTGGAATTGGGAATTGGTGTAGAGGTAAGATTTTATAAATAATTAATAAATTTAATCTATGAATTTATTGATTTCGACAAAACAGAAAAATGTTTTTAAAAATAAATCCAAATTAGTAAAATGTGTTTAAATATATTAACAATATCTAGCTATTTGTTACATTTTTAATTTTTTTTATTTTGTTTCACAGATTATTCGAGGATTTTATTTTTATTTTTATTATTATTATTATTATTATTATTATTATTATTATTATTATTATTATTATTTAATTTTTGTCGGTTAGGTTAGGGTAGTTATTTTTTTTTTTTGTAATTATCTTTATTTTTTCATTAAAATGCCACAATTTAAAAAAACTTGGATAAAATTTGTTGGATCTTGCATTGAGGAAGATCCAAACAATAAATATCTTTATCGTTGCAAAGTTTGTGACAAGTCATACAAAGTGGTAAATCTGTCTGCAATTAAAAGACATCTAAAAACTAAAACACACGAAAATATTGCATGTGGAATTCCTGCAAATAAAAAATGCGAAACGAAAAAAAGTCAAAAGTTCAAATTTCGGTGGACTGAGGAGCCGCTTTTCAAACCATTTTTGGAAGAGGATCCTAATGATATTCATATGTTTAGATGTAAATTATGTGAATCGTCATTTTCATGTCTTGGGGGTAGGATGAATATTGAACGACATCGACTTCGTCATCACAATGACTCAAACACCAACGATTTCGACGGCGAGAGTAATTTTGAATTACCTGAGGGTTCTCCGGAAATGCGAAAAAGATGTGCGGAAGCTAAATTTGCACAATTAGTTGTTGAATCGGGTATTTCGCATAGAGCTGCTGAGAAATTTTTAAAATTTTTTCAAATAGTTGGTAAAGATCGTGCCACATTACAAGATATGCGTATGGGTCGAACAAAATTAACAAATGTAATAACAAATGTTTTAGGACCTTATGAAAAAGACACGCATATTGCAAAATTGCGTAATTGTAAATTTGGTTTACATATTGATGAGTTAACCGAACCGGTACAACGACAAAAATGGATGACATTTCAAACTCGATTTGTTGATGAAGAGACGATGAATGTGCGAACAGATCCATTGACAGTATTAAAACTGGATGCAACAAATACAACAGCGGAAGGTTTGTACAATCATTTTTCATCAGAAATGAGAAAATACCAGATTCCTTTTTCCAACATCTCCTCACTGTCTTCCGATAATGCGTCCGTGATGATTGGAAGCAAAAATTCATTTTTTACACGACTTAACAAGGCTTGTCCTAACGTAATTAAACTTCCTTGCCCTTCTCATACATGTAATCTAATTGTGAAAACTGCCTGCAAACAAATGCCGCCGTGGATTATTGAATTAATAACATTTATTATTAACTTTGTACGTGACAGTCCAAAACGGAAGGCTGAATTTGATTTTTTTTTGGCAAGTTTGCAAAATCTAGAATGTAAATTAATAAAAAATAATAGCACACGTTGGTTAACCCAACATCAAGCTATTGAACGTTTGTTGTTGTGTTGGCCGTCCATAGTGGCTTATTTAGCTGATATGACAAGCAAAAATGTTGTATTAAGTAAAACACAAGATGCAAGTAATATTGATCCTAGAGTAAAACAAAATTCTGATAGAACATTGCAAGACTAGTTTACAATAATTATTGCTCAAGATACCAAAGCCTATCTGTGTTTTTTGAAATTTATTTTAAATTATTTTAACACATTCAATGCCTTTTTTCAGTCATCGGAAACAAGGATTCACTTACTGCATAGTTTTACAGAAATGTTGCTTATGTCAATTCTGCGACATTTCCTAAAACCTGGTCTATTGAAACATTTCGACTGTATAAGACAAGTAAAACTTGATGTTTCGGCTAATCATTTAGAAAATATCGATTGTGGCGAAGAATGCAACAACATTGTGCAGAATTTGCTTGCTGGTTCTGAAGAACAGGGAACATTGGCAAAGGAAATTCAGTCAAATTGTTTGCAATTTTATATATGTGCTTCTACAGCGATTTTATCATATTTTGATACGTTACGTGACAACGATGACTTTTTGGAAAAATTAAAAATTTTTGATCCTGCGAAAATTATCGATAATGTTATAAACGATAATTTTAATTCGGTGGTAGCTGTATCTAAAATATTGAATGTTGATATCGACATCGAGGAGTTAAACAAAGAATGGTGCGATCTTCCTAAACATGTTCCTCAAAAAATGGTAGAAGAATTGAAAGATGCAAATTTTGATGAGGGGTGGAAGAATATTTTGACCGTAGGTAATGAAAACAATCATTTTTATTTCTGTAATTTGTTTAACATCATTAATGCGATTCGATCATTACCTAACTCGAACGCTGATGCTGAAAGGACTTTTTCAGTTTTTCCAGACGTAGTTACAAAAAAAAGAAATCGATTGGGTAAAGAGACAATAGACGCATTGGTAACGTGTAAAATTAAATATCGTGGCCAACAAATAGAGAATTTGGATGTTAATGACAGTTTACTTGGACGAATGACACCACAGTCTCTTTACAAAAATGCACCAAATAAAATGAAGCCTGTCGCCAACTTTCATGTTGGTGAATCTTCAGATTCAGATTCCTCATGAAAGTTGGTGGGCGGACTTCACTTTATTTGATACTTTTTTGTAAAGAAACACTATAATATATGCTTTTGTAAATACATATAGAAAGTAAAGGTTACTCAGGGACAACAGTTCTCAAAAACACCATAATCCCTAAGCAGATAAGAACGGCCAACGAACATAACGAAATTTCTAGAACATCAGTTGTCTAGGTTGTAATTTAGTCATCAATCAAATGTCAAAGTGACATGAACCAAATCAGACCTCTGAAGATGATAGCCACTCGTTCTAGCGAAACGTCAGGAAATAATTCCAACAAACGTCTACCTATGAATCCGAATAACTTTAGATATACATATAGACAGGTCATTCGTGAAAGTAGATTGTCATTAATGTCCACTTCGTGTCTTTGTTTTTTATTTAATTTTGCTCGTTACAATTGGATCTGTCCCATTAACCAATGGGTTTATTTTTTTTGTAATTAATTGTTAGCATTCGGGTTCGGTAATGTTATAATCGAATCGCATTTATGAAGAACAAATTACTAAAATAAATATTATTCTTTTCATTCTCTAGAGTCAAAATGTGTTTCTATCTTTTATCTAAATTCTGTTTCTCATATGTTGTACCATTTTTTGAGCAACATTCTTAGGAAGATTCTGTGATTAAGTAACTCTTTGATGACTATATTTTTCATTGAATGTTTTAGATAAATCAGTTTAACATTATCGATAATTTTCTCCAAAAAGTCATCATTGTTAAAATGTTGCAAAATCACTTTTAGAAGACGCGTATAAAAATAAAAATGAAATAATTTGAGTGATTTCTTTTTTCTTTGCATTGTTCTTTAAAATTTGTATACAAATTCTTCAGAATGTCATTCTATTGCATTTTTCACCACAGTGATTATTTTCTATCTATTTACAGTCATATTTGTCTTATCCAGTCGAGATGACCAGATGTCGCAGAATCGAAACAAGTAACATTTCTATGAAACTTGAGTAAATTAATCGTTTTTCCTTTCGCTGAAAAAAGATATATATACAATATAAATTTGAAATAACTCAGATAGACTTTTTTGTCAAGAGAAATAATTAAACTAAATTAGTCAGTCAGTTTTCTCTTAGAATTTTATTTTACCCTAGGTGTCATTTATTTGTATTTTTTGTTTTGCTTGTCATATTAGCCAAATAAGGGATGGTTCGCCAATAAACACTCAATATCTTGATGTTGTTGTGCTATATTTTTTATTAATTAGTATCTAGATTTGCAAGCTTCCAAAAAATATTTGGCCTTCCGTTTGGAGTGATGCACGCAAAATATCCACAGTGGCATTTGTTTGCAGGGAGTTTCTAAGAGAAGGGTAGTTTACTTGCGTTAAGACCGCCTTGTAAGTTTTGTAAAGTACTAAATAATTCTTTTAATCATCATTTTCGTATTATTGAAAAACTAAGAGGAAATATTGCAAAACGGAATATGGTGTTAGAAAAGAGATTGTACAAACAATTCGTTATGGCATCGAGTTTTATTAATGTCAACAGATCGCTTCGTACCTTCATCTTTTGAAATGTCAATCCTAACTGTCGTCTTACTGGGTTGTTTAACTTATCAATCTGTATATTACACCTTTTCATAAGTTCTTAAGAAGTTTGATATTACATTAAAATAAATTTTGTTCCACATGGGCGCATATCTTGTCATGTTGCGAGATTTTTAACAACTATTCTTATTCAGGTTCTCTATGTTACACCTCATTCTGTAAACAATTTGTTGCTAATGTAAAAATTAACGCTTTCGTGATCATTGTTTGAATATCTACATTTATTCGAGTTTGTAGGTCGACGTTGATTGGATTTATCGCTAATTCTGCCATACACGTTTCGGGGGAATTCTGAAGTATAACAAAATTACTCCACAAAATAAAAATGTCTGCGCCGTAAAATGGTCAATTTAAAAAATACGTTTTATCAAAAACATTGTCGCGGTAAGATCTTCGTTGATGTTCATTATTTAGTCAATATCGTTCACAATTTATCTTACATACATAATACATGAAAAAAATTCCCATATTTTACATTTAAAAATATGAATATTGTCCACTTTGATTTGACCTTTTAACGTTTATAGTTTGATTTTTTATCAAGAATTTCACATGCAATTTCTTCGTGTGTTGTTGGAAACCACTTTATATGACTCACAAACTTTGAAAAAAATATTAATTTGAATCTTTCTCAGTGCAATATTAAACTGGCCAACGAGCTTTCTATTAATATTGTTAGGTATAATATTCTGATTAATTAAGTTCTTTAAAAGATTCTGTTACAAATATTCTAAATTTTCAATATCAATTGATAGGGGCTAGTAGGTAGTTTTTAGATAGGGACTTTTTGTTAAATATAATTAACTATTATTAATTGTTTTGTGATCCCGGATTCGCACCAATCCTGATCGGTACATAGCCATTTGTTTGTCAGAAGTATTCGAAGAAATGAGGAATACATACAACCGAACAAGAATCATTCTACATCATGGTAATGTGGGCTGTGACACATCGAATCTCACAGATGACTTTTTGAATACTCAAAACATCGCACTGATGGAATATTCCCCGTATAGCCATTGATTTAGCAAGCTTTTAAACGCTTGTTTTGAAAGTACCATGTTGGGGTAAGATGGCAAAGTGCTTTGAAAATTGGTTCACATAAAAAATTGTGTCAATCTTCATGGAGAATATTTTGAAAAACAAGAAACAATTAAAATTTGTTCATATACGTGTATCTCGAAACTGATCGAACATCCATATGTATCTTCTGACAGTCTTATCTATCATATTTGTCCAATACTTTAATAGTATTTGTACTTTGTTTATATTAATTGATGTATTTGTAATATAAATACGAATACTACATTTGTGTACAAACTTATAATAAATATTTAATTTTACATTTGTTAAGCTAGTTAGGCCTAAGATAGTTTTATTATTAAATTAAATATCATGTAAGACTTAGTTTTAATCCTAATATTAAGGTACATAGTAATATTATTGTGTTTTACTTTACTTTTAATTAATATTGTTAGTAATAAACAACTTTGTATAATTTCTGCGTTTTATTAAATAACACTGAATCCATAAAATAAATATGTATATATAAATTAACGAACGTTATTGAAATTACTGACAATCCGTTCTTTGCATCAATGAATTATAATGTATTTAAATTTTAATCAAGATATAAAAATATAATTACAATCTTTATATACCATTTTATCATCGAAGTAAATTAACCTTTAGTAACGTAGAATAGATAATTTATGTGTAAATTAACGAATGTTTTATGGTTTTTACTTTCTTAAAACATAGTTTTTATTAAGAACAATTCAAACAATTCGTCACAGTCTGATAGGCCTGATTAATAAAGGGATTAAAAACGATTAAACGACTGTGAATATCAAGAATTATATATTAATTCAAATTGTATATCAACAACAATGTTGAAAATTCGCATCGAGTTCCATATATTCAAGTTTATGTAACGCTATAAGAAACAGACAAAACTCTTGTTTACTTCGCTGCTAATGTATTATAAACATGTGGGTCCAAGCAGTTCCGTTCCGATTCAGAAACCGAACCGTGCCGAGTCCAAAGGTGCCGAACGTGTCTCACGAAAATATCAAGTTCAGAGGGGTATGGTTTGCTGAATGGCCACACTGGCTCGGATTTTGTAAGGTGTGCGTTTCTCTGTGTGTTTCTGTGTGTTTTGTCGCCGGCGACGAGGCGTGGAAAAAGCGCGACAAACGCTGACCAAAAGTGGGGGGATGTTTTTCGTGCGACATTTCTTAATTTACAAACTTAATTTAAATATTATGGAGATTTAAATAAATTTGAATTTATTTATAAACTGCAATATAATTAGTTGTGGCGCTTTTTTTTATATCGATATTAACTAATTCAGACTGAGCAAAAGTTTATAAATAAATTGTTTATAAAAAAAATTTCAACTCAATAACAAGAATATTATTTAGTTAGCCAATAAGAATGCTTAAATGTTAGATTTTTTGTCATGTGTTATGTATGAATCAACGTACTCGTCATCAATGACAGTTAATTATTTTTGAAGTTGCTCCCTAAGTTGTGAGTTCTAAGAAAATAATTATAACAAATAAAAATCAACGAGAAACAAGTTGGTTGACACTGTCCAAAAACGTATTACCATTGGTCAATTTTACCGTCTGCTATTGAAGCTACAATTTTTTTTTTTAAACATTATGATCTACTTTTGAATCAAGAATGTGCCCACCAAGGTGGATACAAGTATATCCAGACACCCTGTATGTAACTTATGTGCACAGATAGAAGAGAATTTTTATTGGAGACCAAAAAATCACGCTGCAACATTCCTGCGCGCCGTTTTCAATGGAATTATTGTAATGAATGAAATTACCGAGAATCATGAATCCGTAATTGAACAAGTGTTGGGCGTTTTATGAAAACAATTATTGTTGCTATTGTGCACGTGATTTAAACCATTTGGAACGGATAGCTTGTAAACAGGTCGATAAATATTTCAGTTATCGCTTGTGACTGAAATTTTTTATTTATCAGAATATATTTTTATGATTTATAATGGAACAACCGAAAACATTTTGGTTAAGGTTAAGGTTAAGTTTCGATAACTTCAAGAAAAAATCATTCTTTCACCCCCTACTAAAGAAAAAAAAAAATGATAAAAATACGGACAAGAAAGAACGGCGATAACAATTTCAATACACACAAGAACCGAAGTGGATGAAGAAACAAGATGCCAAATCAGTATTTGCGGTTCGCTCGTTATGGCAAAACGTCGTACATTATAGTTCTTTATATAGATGAGACGTCGGGAATTTACATTTGTTCTTCCTGCGACGAAAAAATCGAGATCGAGAACGAGAAAAATGCACCGAGGTCGCGTACATTGTTCTCAAACATGTACGTGACACAAATGGATACTTCTCCTCTCCTTTCTATACGATCTGTGTCTATTATGAATAATTAAGTAATTAAAACTGTCTCACCATTTTTCGATAGTCGAAAATTTATGCGATGACATTAAATGTCTTATTTAAAAAATTAGCATATCATAATTGTTTCAGTTCCCATAGAAAAAAACCTATATGGTCATGGTCATCGTTTTTCGATAAATTTCGCAAGCACAATACCATCTGGTATTTCTGATAGTACCTGTACCTGCACCAATGACACCTGCATAAAAACGCATAGAAAATTCAAGGGCGTATGGGGATAATAAAAAAACTCGATCCGAAGTTAATCCCCCGACAATAATTTAATTTATTCCCCCGGTCGACCAATTCCGAGGGCACAATGAAACTCATCTTTACAATAATACAAGATAAATTACACCAGATATGGTGGATGAAGAAACCCAACTGTGGGACGAAGTCGTACGTTCTATGGATTCATTTGTGCTCGTGGTGAGATTCACTTTATCTCGGGTCGAACCAGTTATATTATGGACCGACGCAGATTTTTTTATCGATGATATAAACTAATACGTAACTAATTGAACGATCGTGTTTTATTGACATACTTTAATAAACAGATAAAACTGTTACACTGATAGCATAATTTTAAAACTATATTTTTTTGTCTAAAAGTTTTTGTTCAGTATTTTAATTTGCTAACACAGTACTTTTTTGGAAAGTATTAGTATAATTGTTAATTATAAATTAGGTACGCTTCCTTAAAGTACTAACAAAATTAGAGTGAGACATTAAGAGTACCACCAAACATCAATCGATCCAACAAAATCCAATTCCTTAACACCAGTGCGCGTTGTATCGTACGAGAAGATCCGAGAGACGTAAAATATGACTTTTCTCAGTGGGCACGACACCTCGCCTCTACCAAAGTCCCCGACCGACTCCTGGGATCTTCGACCTTCGCACCACCATTAGCTAAGGTCCAAAATCCCGCGGCACGGTGGATCTTTTGTGAGGTGTGATGTAGGATGACCAGATGTTCCTTTGTGTTGGTCGCTTTGTAAAAGCCAAAGCTTCGGGCCCACGGCCAGATCCGCACTGCCGATCGCTTTAAATTCCTCCGATCGTTTTTTTTTTTTTTGGTTGTGTTCTTTTGTTACTTCGTCGACGGTACGATGGTGTCGTACAAGTGTTTTTGTTGGTTGGTTCGCGGTTTCGTCGCTTGCGACGATTCCAGAAACTGGTTTTTTTTGGAAGGACCAGGACGAAAATGTTTTCGAAAAAATTCCTTCGAGACACTTTTCTGAAGACTACACAATATTTGAATTGGTTGTTTTTTTTTATTCGTTTAATTTATTCACACCATCGAATTTGTCGCGGGGCGGAGCGGTTATTTATTGGATTTTTTCACGGAGGCGACGCTACAGTTGCATCGCCCACTGTGACTTTAATTTTGACAAATGGATGATAGCTTTTACGATTGGGTTTTTATTGCTGCAGCAGCATAAATCCGCATTACGGGCTCTCTGTAAACGGGGATGTTTTGTCGTTCTTCCATAATTTTTGAGCTTTATTACTTTTTTCATTTCAGACATGGCCGAGTTCCGATAACGAATTACGTAAACATACGAGATAAAAAAAATTGCGTCTTCCTTAAAAATAATAATTATTATTAGTATTATGATAAGATAAATCTTAAACACAATTGAAATTACCAATATGTAATTAGATCATCACACTACGATAAGTACCATATCTCATGTTCTTTGTATATATTTTTAAACCGTGGGGAAATTATATTTTACTCGAAACATTATGATTTATCACAAAAACACACATATAAATTTGAATATGGCACAGGTGAAAAAAAAAATGGTCGTAGAAAAAAGGAGCCGACACATCTGTGAACTCTTCACACTTTTCGGTAATTATTTAAATCGTTAGCGTCTGTCTGTTAATAGGCTTTGGAACAATATTCGAAATTGGTAATTATGGTCGCGGCCTTCGTCGGCGGAAAACACGAAAAGTCCATTGGAAACGGTCATAATTGTTAATTGCATTTCGGTACATCCATACAAGTGATTTAAGACCCACAAAGAACCACTGAATAATCTGCAAGGCACGATTTCCGATTCATCATTAGTTGAGGATTATACGAACCAAAGGGAGGATTATACAAATCTCTCGTTGGTCTAAATCTATGAAACACCACAAAACATTTCTGGAAATAGAAATAGAGATAGTTTTTCAGAAAACTGGAACATCGGAGAACAAATATTGATACTCTTAATGCATCCGTTATCACATTGTATAAATAGTATGTCGTGTTGTTGTCGTAAATAACAGGTAGAAGTGCTGGGCGCAATGTTTCCTAATAATTTATGGTTGTTGGTATCAAAGTGCTGTCTTGTATCAATATGTGAATTGAGATAAATTTTTAACAAGACGAAGCAGCATCGCAGTTCGTATGAGTCGTCAAAACAATTAGCCGCACCAAATGGTGCTTTTCGATAAATCGCGAAGTTGACAAATGATCATTGTGCACTTGTCGAGACAATTATGCCGAGAAGTCGAATGATGCCCGCATCTAAACTGGTCTGCGACGACCGAGCGAAAAACCTGTGTCGTATCGCCAATCGGGACATAATGCGACTGCTTCCTTATACGCGTACGCCCCGGGGCGGCGACGCGATGAGAACCCCATCTACATACTGTTTTATTCGAAGCGATTATGGTTTTTAAAATAGAGAATCAGAGGGAGGTGGAGATTCGTTTCCGCATAATTTTATCGGTAAATGGGTTTAATTACCCAGACATTCCCGTCTCGGGCCAGGCTCCTTGACGTAATTAAGCCGTTCGGATGGTGGGGAATTAATATTCCCCGTGCACGGACACGCGAACGCGTAATCTTATGGGAATATTCATCGACGGTCTCATTTGTGCAGATAATCCGGAATCTATCGAGTCAATAAGCCATTCTGGACGAATAAATATGTGGAAATGATTCGCTCTTATCTTTTCTAGCGCTCGATTTTTCCACCGTGATGTTTTAATTTAACTGGTTCTAACTACAAGGTTCTTCCTTATATCTCAAGGTTGACTGTTTAGAACCTTCGTATCTTTTAGCAGTGTCTTTGAACCCTTCAAAATTGACTGACGACTTAACTGAGACATCGATAAATCGGACGCACTTACGGGATTTAAAGTCTAGTAAATCCGTCGTCTCCTAAACGAACCAATTACCAATTTCCAATTACTTGCTAACGGCTCCCCTTCATGCCAAAGTTTCGGCTCCATCAATTATCATAACATTAATTAACGACCGTTTTTCTGCACGAGCAGGAAATTGCGAAATCCGTAAGACACAACCAGCGAAAAACAGTTCGGAGTCTAGTCGGCGTTGGGCGTAGCGGCGTCTAGTCCGGCGTCCATCGTGGTACCCGCAAGTACCCATTAACTGTCGTCCACCCGAACGCCGCTTCCTCCATCTGATAAAGTCTCCAGTTTGCCTGGAACCGACCTAGACTCGTTTTTATTGCGCCTTGGACGCGCCAGACGGAGGAGGCTGTTCAAAAATCAATTTTTATATTCATCCCTTAATAACCCGTAAAGACCGGGATCTGTTTCTGGAATCGCACTTTTACGACCGGCCGAAACATCTGGTTCTCACCCCATTTCTAGGCCGCCTTGCAGTTGTAATAATATAAATTCCCGATCATCATTGTTGTTGTTTCAGGGGTGCGTTTTTTGCGTTTTATTACTTCCAGATGCTGCGCATAAGTGTCGCACTGTCGGACGGTTTTTCAAACAGTTTTCGTGAAAGGAGAGGTTAATTGGTTGAATGTTGAAAGTGGTATTTCATTAAAATCAATATCTAAAATAGATAAAGTTATGGTGTTTGAATGGAAATCACGGTGATTAGTGTAGGCTGAGGCGGTACGACTGAACAGTGTTTTTCGTTAATTAGTTAGCCACTTGTCACAACGATAAAGGACAGAAAAAACGTGGTATAAACGTAAATCGTTGCGAACGACGCAAATAAATAGACTTCTTGCGAGGCGTAGTTCGAGAGAGGCATCTCCTCGCGATTTTTACCAGGAAACTGCTCCATTTATAGCAAAACCTGAACCATGGGAACTCGTCTCGGTTTGCGGGAGCAAAAGACACTCGGCCGTATTTCATTTCACTGCGTTGCCAATTCTAATTTCAACAAAACGAATTTGATTGCGTTGACGTTTTCCGGGAACGGGTTTTACGATGCTGGGGAACTGTTTTTGATGTCCGAAACCATTACGCAATTAATCGCCGTTCAAAGGGAAACTTTATCGTTATCGGATTTTATGGGACCGTTGACCAAAACAGTTTTTCCCATCGACACCGATTGATTGGCGATATTTCCCGCGAAACGGCAGCAAAAAGCGGTCGATTAATCCTGTTGGGTTGCGTGCGAATCTCGCAACGCGCGTTTCTCCTCGTTCGACAGGTGCCGTTCGCATTTTATTTTGCGGAAAACGCAAGTGAATCCGCGACTTTTAGCCGCATGCAAATCGTATCGGGTTCTCACGTTATGCGCACCGCAAACAAATAAAAACATACGCATTTTTCCATAAGATAACAAACATCTGGCGTTGCGCAAAATATCGATTTGTTCGCCATGTGTCCGAGATGTTTCGCAAACGGAAATACGGTGAAAATCTCGCATAGCAGGACACCCACGATTACAATGGTTTTGTCCGTTTATTAATGATTAATTAATGTCCGATTAAGGGAAACGCCAAAAAAGTAAAAGAAATTAAATATGATATATATATATATATATATGATACTTACAAAATTCATCTTTATAAACATGGAAAACTAACTACTTAAGAATTTTGCTTAGGAATTTAAGTAACGTCAAAAAATTTATGGCCACTTGAAAGGACTAAAACATGTTGTTCTAGGAGGAATTTTATTGCACATGCAGATTTTTTCAGTCCAATATAATTTTCTCTTTTGTTTGTAAGTATTCATACGCGATTTTTATCCCATTTCCTTAAAGCAGTGATCATAAATATATTTAAAAGAAATATCAGGCAATATCTCGAAAACAGTTTGTAGTATGAAAATGGTGGCTTTAATGTAATTCTACCAAAAGTGCTGTAAAAATAGATTTCTTTCACTAAGGATGTTTGAAAAATATATGAACAGGAATAATAGAAATCCTAATTGAGATTTAAGAGATAAAAATAAAGTTTAATAATAATAATTTTTAACGTAACATGGTCATTATTGTTTATGTCTTGTTAGGATAGCTGACAACCTGTTTAAAGTTTAGGTTACTAATGATTTTCTTTTTTCAAAAATATTTATTTATTTTTTGATAAAAATGGTATTATTATTATTTCCTTACAGCAAAAAATACCTACAAATGCATTAATATTAAGGTGTTCTAAATTCTACAGTTGATGCTACGACATCGACAACAACGGTACAAAAAATCTAATTATATAAAGAAATGCTCTATTTTTAGATTCGTTTTCATTCTATTAATTGTTTTCGAGATATTGTTTAGATAATATCTGAAGAAATAATACAGAATATCAATATAAAAACATTTTATTTATTGAAGAAAAAAAATCATACGAAATATTAACTGAACATCTCTTTTTCTTACTATAGTTTAAAAATTTACTGATAATATTGTCTTTTGAATTTTTTTCGGGTCAAGCTGGGACGTTTCTCATACAAGAAGTATAAGGGACAAAAAAGGAGACAATTTTTATGAAAGAATTTTAGCATACCAAAGGTAGATTTAATTTCAATTATTTAAGAAAAACGAAGACAAACAGAATTTTAATTTATGACTGTAAAATTCATATCTTCATCGATTTTCATTTTCAATAGTTTATTTTTTCGTTAATGACATCAGCGCTTAAAAGAATTCAAAGTGGAGTTAACTTTCTTATTCCTATTACTCAAATCAAAAGAAACAGATTATAAAAATTATATTTCTAAATAAAATGTAACACAAAATTATTTTAATCCTTTCACTTTGTTTTTTAATCCGTGTCACAATCAAATTATTATCGCACTGGTCTGGAACACCTGTTTCAAAATTTACTGATAATGTTGCCTTTTGAATTTTTTCCGGTCAATTTGGATGACGTGAGTGAAGAATATGGGGTACGATTTTCAAATAAGAAGTATAATAGTCAAAAAAGAACTCATTTTATAATACAATTTTATCTTACCAAAGGTAGATTTAATTTCAATTGTTGCAATAAAAAAGAAGAATTTTGGTTTATCACTCAATCCATAAATTCCTAATTTATAGTTCGTTTTCATTTTCAGTAGCTTATTTTTTTAGTTAGTGTCATTAGCACGTAAAAAATTCTATTAAGAGGAGTTAACTTTCTTAATTCTGTTACTCCTAGTATGATATGTGAATTCTATGTATCGATTTTTGACAGAAAGACCGACTAAAATCGTTAGCATCTGAACTACTGGACAAGTCTTAAAAGTATAAAAATGAAAGTTTTAGAATGTTTATTTATCTTTAATTTGAATAGTCGTTCAGTTATATCCCAAACTACCGGAGCATCACCGAAAATTGAAAACAAATTTTCAAAAATTCATTGTTCGAAAATACTTCATAAAGAAATTGTGTGATTTTCGCATTTAGTGGGCCAAAATTTATAAGAAAATCATAATGAGAAATCAAAAGCAAGATTTCGGTAAAGAACTCCCAAGTTGATTACTCCATATATATAACAAATATTGATGCTTATTTTGATATTATTATCACGACATATAACGTGATATACAGTGAGGTCGTAAAATGTTCCCCTCTTAATAACTTTTGAATGGAACCAGATATCGATCTAATATGAAAACTATGTAAAATGTTATCAATCTAATTTAATTTTGCCTTAAAATTGAAATTTGACAAATTATCTAGTACCATATGGATTTTATTAATTTTTAAACGGATTTTTGTTAAGTAAAATAAGGTAAGTAGTTAGAAATATGTGGAATTCCTTTAATCTTTAATTGATAATCTTTAAAAAATGTAAGGTCAACAGTATTGGCCGAAAGTGGAGCAACTTTTTTAAAATTTAAATAATTTTTGTCACGGTTATTATGTTAAAAAAATGTATATTGAAAATTAACTTAGTTAGTTACATAGTTAAACAATTAAAAAATATAAAGATTTTAGTTTTACAGATGATTATTTACCTTGGCTAAGTAGAGCAACTTATGCTATTTAAACTTTTATTACTACAAATAACTTGTAATTAGTATTTTAATTAATTCTACACTAATATGTTGTAAAATTCCCATTATTATGAATAACTTCCAAGCACCTTCTTTTTCAATGGAAAGCAACAGATGGTCAATAATATTTGGATCCATATTTTGCTTGACTCTTGCATAACTGTGAATATATCTTGCTAATGACTATATACTCTTTGTGTCTTTTTTTGTTGTTCACTATCTCCCATAAGTTTTCAATCAAATTTATATCGGGAAATTGAGTCGGCCAGTTCATAACATTAATTTTATCCCGAAGTATGCTTCGGGATAATGATCTTGTTGAAAATAAAGTTTTAGTGGCATATTTTTATTTGAATACGGTACATTATTGTCCCTCAATATTTCATTATATATAAAACGATCCATGATACCCTCTATTCAAAGGAGAGGACCCATTTCAAATCTCGAAAAGCAGCCCCACACCATTACCGATCTTTCGCCGTGTTTAACAGTGAGTATGATACTTTGGGTTAAACTTTTCATGAATAGGTCGCCTTACAATAACAATTTAAAGTCCAGTGTAAAAGGGACCTGGTAAACTCAATTCTGGCTCGTCTGTTCTTCTATAATAGTAGTGGTTTTTTAGTCTGGCCTTCTCGCATGAAGATTTTGTAATAATCTATCCCTTACAGTTCTTGAAGAAGCATTAATTCCAAGTTGTGTTTCAAGTAGACCTTTTATTTTGCTGCAATTCAAGAAAGGGTCTTTTTTGGAGTAAGATAAAGTTTGTTTGTCCTGACACCAATTTTATTTTTTCCTTCTACATCACCAAGTCAAAAACTGTTGTAAATTATTATTATTAATATTAATTTTTCTCACATCGAATTGAAAGAACGATACAATCCGTGATTTTAATTTGTAAAATAATTTCTTTCCATGAGGAACTTATATTAACTTAGTTTATTTTGGTGAATACTATGAAACTAAAAATTATTGTGGATTTTGTAGAGATTAGTAACATTTAGTAAAAAGTTGCTCTACTTTTTGCCAGCCGAATATTTAGTTTTTTGATTTGAAGCAGAATTATATTTAATACAAAACATATTCACTGATATGTTGTATACAGAGTGTTCATAATTGGTATTGTTGCTCTACTTTCATTGACAGTTATTTGATGTATTCAATAATTCATTATAATTTCATTGCTTACTGGACAAAGTCCTAGTATTCCTATTGCTAAACCTCAACGGCCTCCTAGCTCTTCTGCTATTAGAGTCAATTTCTTTTCTTATTAACACTTGATTTATCCACTTTTGCATCATTAACGCGTCCTTTCAAGGTGGAGTGTGCATGTGCTTTTTACAAAAAAAAAAAAAAAAAAAATGTGCTGCTGGCCGGTTATAAGAATTACAATTATCTTATAAATCATAATACTCGTCCACATCCGTTTGCAGAATTTAGATTAACATGTAAAAATATAAAGCCGAGCTTGTCTTGAAACAAATCGTCCGCATTAAAAATCGGCCCGTCTCAGCGTAGTTCGGGTTCGGGAACGTTGTTGCACAATCGTTTTGTGTGCGCTCGCGGGCACGTGATCCGTCCGTCACATTTCCAATTAGTTTTCCGATCGCGTGATCTTTTCGCCGGGCGCAGGTGCGCGAAAACGGCTCTGTGTGAATCACCGCGCCTAAAATTACGATGGGTATAAATACTCGAACGGCGATTCATACGTTACGCAACCGGTCTTGTTTTCGTTCGGTCGCTGGAATGCAGGATGATGACAATATCGATGATAATAACAACAATGGTGCGTGATCGATTGCTAAATAAATTCAGTTCCCAGATGCATTTTACGGCCGGCCAAGTGTTTGCTCAGCCCCGTCTGTAATAATATCGTTTCACACGTACGTTTCGTACGTACGTTTTCGTTTCGGACTCGAAAAATAAAAACACATGACAAAACAAAATCGGTGGGAAAATGTTCGCGCGATGCTTTTCGTTGCGGGAATGTTTTGATAAGAAATCCGACTCGTCACACTTTCAAAAGATATATATTTTTTTTTTATCGTCCGATCCTGCAACTATCTGCACTGACTACTCCGTACGGTTGGAAAAAAGGTAAAATAAGCGGCCTTGTACACGTTCAATTAGGGACGAATCGAGTGCGATTGACGTCCGTTTCCTGCGAATAACACGTCGCGCAATTTCGCAGACTGCCCGACTCTCTGTGCACCGTAATGTTTACGTAATTTATTGACGTGTTACCTACATTTTTACCCAAAGACGGTTTAAATTTCGTCGCGGTTTACGACATTGTCCCACGTGCAAATGCCAAACACAATAAGCGACACACAACGACTATAAATAAACCGATAATAAATTACAATAAAACAGTTCGTTGTAAATTACTCCAAGAACAGATGCCCATTTCTAACCAGGCTTTTTATAGAAACAATACTGCATTTGATAAAATTGCATGTGTGGAAAAATTAGTAAATCCCTTCTTTGTTGCGAGCGAGTAATGGATAATTTTTTGTTATACTAACATATGGTTAATGCCTACACAAAACGTTTTGTAATAATGGCTAAACGCTGTTGTGGTTTCCAGTCACGAGTTCAATTGTGTAAAAATCTCTTCAAATATATTTTTATCATTTAAACTGATTAATTAACAAGTTCCGGACAATAAAAAAATACAGTTAATTCCATTCGAAGGAAAGTTTAAAGGTTGCTGTCGTGATTTAAATTAATCGTTAGGAGGAAATCATTGTGCGTATGTTTGTACTGTTAAATGTTAATAAGTGTGTTTGGAAATTATATAGAAATTGTAATAACCGTTTTCGCGAAACACTTTAGAACGTTCAATCTGAATAAAATCGTGTACCATTATAAAATTGAAGTGTTTTTGAACTGAAAATACAACAGTTTAAATTGTAGTCCTGCTGTGAAAATTGCTGTGGACTTTGAAGGATTTATTGCAATTTTCATTCTATTTAAATGTCGTCATCGTGATTTAATTTAATTAGGTAGTGGAAATCTATCGTATATGCAATTCCTAGTCGAATGTTAATGATAACTGTAGTGGAAATTCGATATGTTGCATGTTCAATTATACGGAATTGATAATGTAATAAATAGTTTAAAGTAACATACCAGAAATATACCTTTAAAGGTATCTTTTTAAATAATTTATCAGTCTAATTTCAAATCAATATCTATGATGATTTGTCAACTTAATATTTTACAGAACTTGTCCGTTCAAATCGATTCGATCATTTCATATGTATTTCCACCAATTGCTATATATACTTGAAGCTGTGATAGCAAATCTTATTGCTGGAATAATAAGAGATGTTCGAGGTACAGTTTAAATCTACGGTATTATGTTGATCGTATTAAATACAAGATATGAAACACTAATTTTTCAACTACTGCTATGATTGGTATTTGTAAAAAATAAACAAACTCATGAAAAAAAAAACATAGAAATTAATAAAGGTAACACCAACTCCAATTGTTAGTGAGAATGTGAATGAGCAATCATTAGCTGCTATCCAAAAATAGAACAAAAACAAATAAGGTCACTGTACAATTTACTATTTTAATTACTTTCTTAATATCTTATTGAGAAAGAACAGTATGGATTCAACTCGAAATTCTACTTGTCTATCTCTGGGATGCCTCAAGGATCTAATCTTGAATGATTTCTTTTTTTTTTAATGATTTATAATAGTGCATTAATTGTAATACTCTGTTGTTTGCCGATGATATTATTATACCAAGGATTTGTGAGTTTTTTCCTTTGATGATAAACATATTATGGAAATTTTTGATTCATATAAATCTTTTGGACTCATCTTTAATTTGGAATTCACATTACAAAATTTACAACCAAATTTTGAAAAGGGTACAGCGGAAATTTTTGAAATACCTCGCCATTAGATCCGATAGTATATATCCCATAATAGGTTCCCATGAAAAAAAAAAATGTCAACAAGATCTCTCTTATTGGATAGGAAAGGTTTAAATTACCTACCTACAGTGTGGCCCATTTGAGAGTACTCTCATAAAATTTATATTTTTCGTCCAATTTTAATAAACATTTTTGTTCATTTGTAAAGCATGAAAATATATACAAAATGTCACATTTTTTGGCTTGAAACCAAAATCTACTAAGTAATTTTTTAAACATGAAAATTGAAGACATCATACTAGCAAATTTTTTATAACAAATCAAACTACACCACTGGCTTATGCACTCCCTGAAATGAAATGAAAAATTAAAAATCTATAACTCTTATGAATTTATTCTTTTAATCATATTTTTCAAGAATATTAATTAATAATATTATATTCGTATATTACTAAGACTCTTATTATCCAAATTTTATATCCTGCAACCAATTCACCGTTCAATTCGTGGTCACCTTTCTTAATTATTCTGGGGCAATTTCTGGAATACATTAATTTTATTATGAAATTACGAGTATCAAGAGTAATAGTTTAAATATAGTATGATTAGCATAATATTATTAATATAACATTCCAATATTATAAGATAAGATTTGTGCTATTTTTTTTTTGTATATACCAAATTTTGGAGGCACTTAACCAAGTAATATTGTTAAATTGACTATAAAAAAATAGCATACATAAACAGTTAGCATGATTTCGTCAGTTTTCATGAATAAAAAATCACCCAGTAGATTTTAGTCCAATAAACGTAACATTTTGTCTATAAGTACATATTTTCATGCGTTACCATTGAAAAAAAGTTTGTTAAAATCGGACAAAAAATGCAAATTTTATAAGGTTGTCCCGCTTACAAATGGGCCACACTATACAGTGTGAACAATGAACTATATAGCAACATAATAGACTGTCCTAGTTTATTAGAATAGCATAATTAATTAATCACACCTATTCAACAAAACTAACAAAATCTATCCTTTTTGAGATATGTGATAGATATGGTTATTACTGCTTTTTAATGTGTTTGAATTATGATTATAATTTATTTTATTTTGCAAATTTTATATAATTTTCTGCTATATTATTTACATTTTATATCCAGGTATTGAAAATGTTTACTATTGTTATTAAGAGAGCGATGCAGACCTTATTTAACCTTCGCATCATCTTTGAATGATTCTAAAGAAAATTCAGACCCTCTGTTATTAAAGTATATTTGTTATGGAACATTTCTTAACTAATTTGGTTAAACAGATTTTATACAATTCCAGTAAGTAGTGTTTATTTGAAAAGACTTTAAAATTGTCTGTTGACAATACATGTAGGCAAAGTTCTAAAAATGTAGCTTTTATTCATCCATCACAATTTATCAGAGTTAATAAAAATAATAAAGTTCAAATGTATTTTTTTGCTTTTTATTTATTTTAACCAATTTTTGGAAATTCCGGTCAGAAAGGACATCCCTATTTGAAACACAATTTTTATTCAATAATATAAACTTTCACTAATGTGAATGAAAATTCTATAAATAAATAAATAAATAAATAAATACGACATTTAAATATTGACAGTGAAGAATCCAGTTGTGATTTAAATGATAAATGAAACTCTTGTACAACCGACGTGTATTTCCTGCGACAACAGAAAAATTAAATTAATCCAATTAAAACGCAACAATTATAAAATTACAGTTTTCCCACGTTTAGGATAATTATTGTGGTCTTTAGGTCGCAATAAAATCAACATGTAACCATATTATTATCAACAATAATAAAACACGAATAGTTTTGATTACTTAAAATCCGATTATGATATGTATAACTTTAACATTTACGTTCGCATAATTATGACTTACATCAAATTTATCGATAGTAAATATTGACCTTTCTCATTAATACCAGATCGATTTGCATATCGCATTATCGACAAAACCAAGACGACAGTAACTATTCAACTGCAAGAATTTCAAATCCATATTCGCGTATGTGGGCACAACCGTGTTCGTTCAACTCGTAAATATTTAATAGCCGGGTTACAATGCTCACTTTTCCACCCATACCTGCCGTTTGCACAATGAACAGGTGGGGTCTAAATCCACCCCACACACACACACACACACACACACTATGCTTTGCAAAAATCGACGCACACCTGTGCGATTCGGGCCCACGTTAATACTTCTTTAAATCAAACGTGAAAAACGTTTGGATTTCCTGAAATCACAAATAATCGCAGACATTTCAAATGTCAGTGCGACCTGTTCGAATTAAATGGCGATATTACGCCCATGCATATTAATATGTGAAAGTGCCCACGGCACGGATGAGACCATGAATGAAAATCTCTTGGGCAACGCGAAAGTAAAAGAGGTGGGCGAAGGAATTCTCCTCGATCGCTTCCTGTCAATGTGTTTGCAATGAGGACAAGAAGAACTAGAATTGGAATAAAATATTAGAGGTATGTCTAAAATAAAATATATCTTTTCGATTCGATCCATTACTATCATATCAATATCTTTGAAATGAGGACAATAATTAGGATAGAAACAAATAAATTTTACAAGAGAAAATTTTGTAAGAAGATAATATTTATTTATTTTTTTTCTTCAATCTTTTCGTAACAATATACTTGCAATAAGTAGATGAAGAAAGAGGAGTATTGAAAGGAAAAATTTTACAAGAAAAAAAATGTAAAAAATGTAAAACATATATTTTTTCTTTTCGCTTCTTTTCTATCAATGTGATGAAGAAAGTATAGAATTATAATAAAATATAATAATTATTATAAAGAAACAAGAAGCTCAAAATAAATTAATTAAATTTTTCTCCCTTCGTTCTTTTTCTATCAACGTCATGAAGAAAATTTAGAACTGTTTGAAATGAGGAGAATAAGAATTGGGATAGAAACAAGAGAGCATTATTGAAGAAGCTCCAGAGAAAATATACATATATTTTTGTCTTTTCGTTCCATTTATATCAACATGATAAAGAAAATCTAGAATTAAAATAGGATGTTGTAATAATTATAAGAAAACATTTTGGAACAAGCACAAAATTTCTTTCTCGTTTCTCTATCAATATAATGAAGAAAATCTAAAATTAGAATTGAAAAATAAAATATAAGTTTTTTCCATTTTAATTTTCTATATATCAATCGGATGAAGGAAATCTAGATTAGAGAAAAATTTTGGAAGAATATAAATTTTATTTTTTTTTTTCACCTATATGAATATATTATATTTGCAATGAAAACATAACGACTACAAATACGATATAATGAAATATTTTACAACAGAAGATTCAGGTATTGAAAGAATTGGAATGAAATATTTATATATTTTTTGATCTTTCTCTTTTCAATGTGATAAGTTAAAGAAGACAATAGAAAAAACCAGATTTAGAACAAAATGTTATACAAATTTTTGGAAAAAGTTTAAAGGGAAACATAATTATTATATTTTTCTTTTCAATTTCTATCTATAAATAAACATTTAGAATGAAGGCAAAAAGAAAAACTAGAATTAGAATAAATTATTATTGAAGAAAGAACTTAAGAAAATATGGGGAAATGAAGAAAAGCTAGAATGGGAACAAAATATTCAATAGGAGAAAACTGGAAGAAATCTAAAGGAAAATATATTTAGATAGAATTAAATAAAGTTGATCTTGAAAGTCTAAAGTAAAATTTATTTATTTCTTCAACTTCCTTGCACATAAACAAAATTGTGGACAATTTTACGACTTTTGAACAGTTTCAACAATTCAGAGATTTTCATTTTATGATCTGTCGCAGGAAACGCATCGCACACATAAATTTCCTGTGGCGGTGGAAATAAAAAGTCTCAACTTTACGACGAATAAATTTTCGTTAATCCGCATCCAATGCCTTTTATTATTCCAAAATTAATTTCATTCAGATCTTAATCTCAACGGTAAACCGTTTACGTTTACGGTCGTAAAAATGTATAAATAATCAATATTCCGTACCAAACGCTTCTTCCACAATTCCGACGAATTGTTATCGAAAACTGCATAAACAAAATTTTATCAGCAGATGTAGCAAATCAACCGTGTTATTATCAGCAACGTATGTTGACTTCTCTATTCCGATCTATCTATCAATGAACATTTATCGTTTGCGTAATTCAGCCTATTAATAATCGAGTCGAAAAATCGGTGTCGAAACACGCGACTTCCTCGTCTCGTTCCGAGGGTGTCGCAACCAGGTGTCCGAGTCCGGCAGGAAGTGGCACTTTGTTTTAATAATCACACGCTTCCTCCGACACACTCATGTTTTTTATCGCTGCATTTTAATTCAATCTTCGGAGCGAATGTTTGGAGTCGAAACGAATTACGACGGATAATTACTGTTATTAAATCTAATGCCGTCCGACAATAGACCGGGTGATCTATTTATACCTGTCGGCTCCGAAATAGCCCACCCCATTGTGCAACGACTCTAATTTGGGAGGCGGTGCTCGCTAAACGATTAGTTTAGCATCTAATGGCACACATACACCGTTATTATCGGTCCATCATTTAAGTACTACTTGTTGGTAAAGTATTTTTACAATTAGATGGTAAGTAAAGTTCGTTTACTCGCATTTACACATCCTACCACTCGCTTATTGTACGATAACACAAATGCACCATCGGCAAATATTTATCGTGCTCGTGTTTTAGCAGACAGATAAAAAACACACGAGTTTTGTTGAGCGATTCATCACAATTATAATATATTATATTATATTATATTATATTGTATTGTATTGTAAGCATGGTTAATTTAACACATTCGTTTAATGACCTGCCAGAACTGAAATCTAACAATAATAACCCTTAATAAAGCATCACAATAAATCCCCTTCATCTCGGACCATGACATTTATTCATTTATTATTGTAATTCCTCGAACACGTCTTCTCCCCGATACAAATCAACATAATGGTCCGACTCAAATCCGAACCACAATGGCCGGTGACAGTCACAGGTGTTCGAAATGGTACCTTGAGATGCTAAACGCGTCGGGTACCATCCCGAGCATAACTAACTTTCAAAGGGACTCATCAACCGGTCTTTCCTTTGTACGTTCGTGTCGCAGGTGTCGAGCTACATCAACCAAGAAATTACTTCACCGTACGGTTTCCATATACATACAATTAATATAAAAGGCACTTTTAAATGATTTCTTTCTCGAATTCCAAGTGTGGTACCGATGGTACGAAGTGCAAAATAGCGAGCCTGTCGCATTCTCGGCGAGCGCGATTCGTCTAGGTGGTTGGAATAATTCCGGCCGTCCCACATAAATCCACCGCGCCTTTTTCTCGAACCGCGGCGAGATGAAACTTTAGGTCTTCACCACGGACACCGGGTACAAATGATTGCGATAGGAATCTGGACAATAAATCTGGCCGGTTTAATTTATGCGTCGCGCGGACAAATGTTTTCGTCGGTCTAGAATTACCCCGGCGAAACAATTAGAAGGGATATTTGTGTCCGTTCTAAGATTACTCCGGCCGTTTCGTTTCCAAGAACCACCGGCTTCGGTGTTGGATTTCGTCCGTGACAATGCAGCGCTGTTCATCCTAGATCCGTACGTCAATCATTTCAGTTTTTTTGGGAACCGCAAACAGACGGTTTGGTGTTCGAGTTAGGACCGAGGTGGTAATTGGAGACACAAACGTTGCCATTGTACCGGGAATCGTACGTAGTGTGTCATTTGAATTGTAAATAGACTGAATTCGTTAGCGTAAACACGAAATTGTTGCCCAATTCTTGAGACGATTCTGTTCAATTGAGACGGAGACATCTCGACAACAATTAGTTTTCGACTCCGTTCCATTATCCTCGAAGATTGGCGCGTGGGAGGGCCGTACGAAAAAACCAACATCCTGTGTGTGCCGAACGTCGATATGAGTACGTCGTGTCAATATTGACGAGGAATCGTTCACGACCGCAAACAACTCGACGGCTTATTTTGGTACGGATCTGTTTGCCGTACGGAACAAAGGATTATGTCACGCGATAAATTATTATATTAACGTGCTTTCCTTTTAACATTGGATGTTTAAGGGTAGGGCGGCGTAAAAGACTTGACATTCGAACACCTGTTGTAAATGTCACTTATCGACCATTAATGGATGTCGGTCGTTCGAATTTTAATCGGTGCATCGCTCAGGTGGGCCGCTAAATATGTAAATCGCCAATAAATTAACTCCATCCGCCATGATTGTTCACACAGCCTCCAAACACCAGTCGCAGCATTTCTCCTTGTAATCTCCGCATCCAAATAAGCACGATCAGTTTTTTTCAGGAGCAGAATTATCGATCGGAGCTAATCGGTATGTGGGACAAACAGGCATCTAATTGTGCCGACTCTACATACATGTCATCGGCGGAGAAAATGACTCCCAATACCATATCGGTTGGAAATTTATCGGACTGCCGCGTTTGGCATACAATGGGGGCTCCTTTTGCCGTTCGCCGATCGCATAGTGATTTACACTGCCTAGTCCGAGGAGTAATGATTGTTTTCTTCGGGAAATTTATGGTTTAATGGCCAAAAGTTTTTTCGCACCGCCAAGGTGTGCGATTGCGTTTTGCCCATTTCCTATTAATACGCACAAATATGGTGTCGTTACTAGCCCTGGCATGAAACAAGCACCACCAACCATATGGAAGGGCAACGAATGTTTAATGTTTAGCAGAAACAATTGCACGGTTGTTCTCCATTAAGTCTCAAAAGTTGAATTGAGTGGCACCAAACGCAAACACGATAAAAATACACCTTCCGGTGAATCTTGGAAGACCCGTAAGACAAACATTGACCGGCAATATGTGACAGCAGATTCCCACATTACGATTCAATCGTATGACACGACATTAAATAACTTGGAAAAAACGACTCGAGATCGGTAATTTATTCTCGTCACTTGGAATTGGAAATCGAATCGCTTTTAATTGTCCATAACGGGTTACCAAAGGCACATGCCTAGAAGAATGAGCAGTTTTATCTTTGCAAACGTGGGAATACAGGAAGCGTTTTTTTCTCCATACTAAAGCCAAGGAAAAAATCCATATAAATTAAGTTGATTTTGTTGCCTCCGGCATTGACGTTTTTTGTTATTTTGCAAGAATTTTCTCTGTCTCTGTGTTGCGACACAAATCCTGTCGCCAGGGATTTTAAATAACAATAGAACATAATAGATAAATTATTCGTTAAAATTATTGGACGTTACTAATCTTTAACATACGATCTATTAATTACCGAGTTAATGCCTTCCATTATTAAATAAGTGTTGATTATGTTCCGGGACAATAAAATCGTTTGGCGCTCGAATAATCATCTTATTTATTGGAAAGGTGTGCATTTCAAATTAGTATTTTGTATCACCATAAATTAACATATGAAATTCATATGCTAATTTATGGTGATATTCATATTATGAATGTGTCCAGCTGGGTAAGTTTTTAAGGTCGTACCAAATCCAAAAGCAACTGGAAAAACATTCAGGAAGAAACACAGTTTCAGTTTCACTTCCAATTACACATCTGGTGCAATTATACAAATCAACAAGCGTAAATACGCCTCGTACACTTCGCCCCAAGCCTGAGCACCAGCAATAAAAATCATTTATATCTGTCCGACACCTGTTGGACGATAGAAAAATGGCAGAAAGCATGCATGCAAGGGAATCTCGTCGAGTCCATCCCTGCGGGACAACACGAGTGCAACATCCATTGTCGATTGTCGAGAGAGTGAGAGCCCAAGCAAGGTTGTCATCTCATCGACAAAAACCCGACGAACGGCTTTTCTTTCCGTAGCGTACGTGCCTGTTCTTGCGATTTTTCCAAACGGCCAACAACTTGGTCTTCACCGATGGGCAAACAGCGGCGTCGCCCACGTTCCATTAATTAAATTTACCAAGGAAAAACAATGACCTCCGCTTCCACTTCTTCGTCACAACCCGACTTAATTGGCCCGGTCAGCCCACACGCCACGACTTTCTAGGACTCTTCAGAAAACCTACCCATCAATCTCGACTACCGGAGAGTACGAGTCATTTGTACAGTGCTGTTTTCAGCTGACGAAAAACAAAGTCCGTCACGCCAATAAAGTTCGATTGCGGTAATGGTCTGTTGGAGAACAGCGAGTTTGCACACGAAAACCAGTCTTCATTAGCATTCAATTGAATATTCATTCAGAAGCCGCGGCTCATTCATGCCTCTCTTTTTACGCGTGAACTTTACTCTCGCGTTTCACAATTCACATCGCCGCAAATCGACATTATTTAATAACTGTTATCTTACAACCGACTAACAATGTGGATCTGTTCGAACTGTCTTCTACTTGTGTGCTTCTAATTTTGCAACAGTCCTCACCACAATATTCTTCTTTATGCGCTTTTGTATAAAGTTTCGTGTGTTTATTCAAATAATCTGTTTCGCTGAGACCGTTGATCCCACGTCCAACAACCAGATTTTCTGGGATCCATTAAATTTAATTAGGCGAACTGCGAAAGTTCCGCGTGGGTTTGTTTGTTTTCCGCGTGCGTTAACGGGACAATCCGTTTCGTGTAATGTCCCCTTTTACATTAGAAATATTTTTGAATCTGTTATCGTAAATAATTCATGGTGGATTGCAAAAAAATTATGCAACAAATTATACTGTAATTTATTTTATTACACACATAAGGTCAACCATTATCATGTTTTTTTTTTTTCAGTTCCATTCGGCTGCAAACTGGTTATTTAGTCATTTTTCTGTTGCCACTGTCTAAAATAGGTGTACCGGATGTGAACCATTTCGAAATTAATATACACTAAACGTTGTAACGGACGACGACTAGGAAAAAAACTTGAGTGTAAATTAAGTTGAGAAATTGGGCGATCAGGAAATTTAATTACGACTCGACCAAATGTATTTCTTTTTTTCGTATCTGTTATTAATTAGGTGTGGGTAATGTTTCCAAATTAATTCGTGTGATTGGATGTGATTTTATTGCATTGCACCGTTAGTTTTATTGGCATTTATTGAGAGTTAAGTGTAAATAAATATATATATATATATATTACAATATTACAGTTGTGGTTTGCAGACATAAATATTTTCGACTTTTGCACAAAGGAAGATAAGAATGTTTAATCAATGTCTGGAATAATAACTGACATACTATACTACAACAATAGAAAATCTTTTCTAATCGTTATGTCACAACAATTTTCTGTTTGTACCTCATCAAAACATAAACCGCAAATAAATGCAAAACGTCATAATATCCAGCGCACGTTTGCGCCATTAATTGGACGTTATCGCGGCGACTTGTAAACGCGCAATAAAACCGAGGTACTCCGGGGTGTCATACCATAAAGATATGCGCGCAGAAACGAGACGACCAAAACAAAAAAATAAGCAGCAGCGAAACAGGGGCGTTATTTTCGAGTTTACCAGATCGGACGGATAAGGAAACGGCTGAAACGGGCAGAACTAGTTTAAATTCGAGCCCCGTATCTCGAAACAACAATGCTTACATCTACGCTTGCGGCTTTTTTTAACCAGAGAATCGCCATTTTTTAAGAAGTGCAACAATACGAGAATGGTTCGAGTTTCCTCGTTGTTCGCCTTCAATTATGGACTGGTTACGCTTATAATAAATGTAACTGTGCAAATTATAAACGTGCAACATTTAGACGGAGCTAATCCACATTCTTTCGAAGGCTTCATTTTTGTTCGTCCCAGCACTGGATCAGTTTTGTTGATGAATTGGAATTTAAAATGCATTTAAGAATTGTGACCAATAGTATAAATGATTTCCGAGCTCTCCTGTTTGTGCTGTGCAAATTATAAACGCGCAACATTTAGGTAGAGCTAATCCACATTCTTCCGAAGGCTTCATTTCTGCTCGTGCCAGCACTGGATCAATTTTGTTGATGAATTGGAATTTAAAATGCATTTAAGAATTGAAACCAATAGTATAAATGATTTCCGAGCTCTCCTGTTTGTGCTGTGCAAATTATAAACGTGCAACATTTAGACGGAGCTAATCCACATTCTTCCAAAGGTGTCATTTCTGCTCGTGCCAGCACTGGATCAGTTTTGTTGATGAATTGGAATTTAAAATGTATTTAAGAATTGTGACCAATAGTATAAATGATTTCCGAGCTCTCCTGTTTGTGCTGTGCAAATTATAAACGCGCAACATTTAGGTAGAGTTAATCCACATTCTTCCGAAGGCTTCATTTTTGTTCGTCCCAGCACTGGATCAGTTTTGTTGATGAATTGGAATTTAAAATGCATTTAAGAATTGAAACCAATAGTATAAATGATTTCCGAGCTCTCCTGTTTGAGCTGTGCAAATTATAAACGTACAACATTTAGATGGAGCTAATCCACATTCTTCTAAAGGTGTCATTTCTGCTCGTGCCAGCACTGGATCAGTTTTGTTGATGAATTGGAATTTAAAATGTATTTAAGAATTGTGACCAATAGTATAAATAATTTCCGAGCTCTCCTGTTTGTGCTGTGCTAATTATAAACGTGCAATATTTAAACGGAGCTAATCCACATTCTTCCGAAGGTTTCATTTCTGTTCGTCCCAGCACTGGATCAGTTTTGTTGATGAATTGGAATTTAAAATGCATTTAAGAATTGAAACCAATAGTATAAATGATTTCCGAGATCTCCTGTTTGTGCTGTGCAAATTATAAACGTGCAACATTTAGACGGAGCTAATCCACATTCTTCCAAAGGTGTCATTTCTGCTCGTGCCAGCACTGGATCAGTTTTGTTGATGAATTGGAATTTAAAATGCATTTAAAAATTGAAACCAATAGTATAAATGATTTCCGAGCTCTCCTGTTTGTGCTGTGCTAATTATAAACGTGCAATATTTAAACGGAGCTAATCCACATTCTTCCGAAGGTTTCATTTCTGTTCGTCCCAGCACTGGATCAGTTTTGTTGATGAATTGAAATTTAAAATGCATTTAAGAATTGAAACCAAAAGTATAAATGATTTCCGAGCTCTCCTGTTTGTGCTGTGCAAATTATAAACGTGCAATATTTAGACGGAGCTAATCCGCATTCTTCCGAAGGCTTCATTTCTGTTCGTCGCAGCAGTGGATCAGTTTTGTTGATGAATTGAATTTAAAATGTATTTAAGAATTGAAACCAATAGTATAAATGATTTCTGAGCTCTCCTGTTTGTGCTGTGCAAATTATAAACGTGCAACATTTAGATGAAGCTAATCCACGTTCTTCCGAAGGCTTCATTTCTGTTCGTCCCAATACTGGATCACTTTTGTTGATGAATTGCAATTTAAAATGCGTTTAAGAAGTGAAACCAAAAGTATAAATGATATCCGAGCTCTCCTGTTTGTTTAATACCGATTAAGAATGTCGTGATCATAAATTACACACATGCAAGGTATTTTTTATCGATGTTTAATTCCAGCTAAGGATGTTTCGTCAGTCCCACATAATACCCATCATTTCCTTGAATATTCGGTTAGCTAACATTTAATGATGGCAGTTCTCATATTCATTAAAAATGATTGTTTGCAATGACTAATGCAATCATTATTTCCACGATTTATTCGTTGTAATTACACCTCCCTTTGTACAAAAAATTACTCACGTCTCGTTATCAATTGGATGACTTACCTGTAACAGGAAAACAATAATATTAGTTATTAGTCAACATCGTTAATCGTGTTTGCAAGTCATCCAAAGCAAATCCGCAAAGCGCAAACACTTGCCAGCCTCCCTCGGATGCATCAACAAACGCAAAATTGAATGGGAAACGATTCAATGGGGGGAACAAAGTGCACGAGCTTAAATCACTCGAGGCGGAAGACGGTTCTGCCAAGACACGGGACGTGGGCGTCGCGACGTCGTTCACCCAAAGGATTCCGTACGCCGGACGAACAAACACCGCTAATTGGGTCTCGTAATCAAGAACCTATTTCGAGACTGACGGCATTTCGGTCACACAATCTCGAATTCAAGTGGACAATGCTCGGACGGGTGGGTCGCCATCAAAATTAGAGGCGACGCGCCGCGTCCCTCCGGCCAACGGATCAGAAGTGGAAACAAAAACGAGCACAACATTCTCAAACGGCGAACATAACTCATGGCGATTTTTTCCGTTGGTCGCGCACCTTTTGGTCGCGTTTCAATTAATTAGTCGTTTCGCGCGCGTTTCCGCCCACGAGGTACGCAAATAAATGCTGGGCCGGTCGCATCCGAATGAACGGCAGGAATTGCGGCCCGTTTTGCAGCTCTTGTTGTTCGTCCGTCCGGTGCCAAAAGTGCAATTTCACTTACACACACGTACCCCCATGAAAGGTTTCCAAGTTTATTTTGGATGCTGTAATAGATGATTTAGATGTTTGGGCGTTTTGTTGTCGCAGGATGTGACGTTATATGGAATTCGTTTCGAGGTGTGCGTCCGTTTTCGTTTTAATCCCGCGAACGCAACGATAGATATTTCGTGCGGCGACGAACGAACGGGCCTGAGGCCCATAAAAACTGAGAATTAATTGACCATAATTCAGGCGGGCGGATTTTTATTTAATAAAATAACAACAATAAATAATCGTACAAACTGCTCGTATGTAAACGCGTCCAACGTCCATACATCAAAACGAACCCACGTGTTAACAAGTAATATTAAAATTAGATTTGGAACAGCACAATCACGAAAAAGTGCGATCCTCGTTTTGATGCATGGCCTTTCCGAGAATTATGGCCTTTATTTATAATTCGGTTATTTAACAATCTCCACGGGGATTTGTAAATGGTTGCGGGTAATTTCGTGAGTTACGACGACATAAATTTTAGTCGAGGGATTTGTTTTGGTGTTGCCCGGCTACCAATTGTGATTAATAATAGTTGCAGAGATGCAGGATAATTTTTCTCTAAAACACTGTACCAGAAGGTCGTAGTTAAATAACAACGGTTGACCTTTTAAGCACGCGAAATTTATTGATATATTAAATGCGTTTATCAAATACCTGAGTTAATTAGTTTCAGTGTTTTATAAAGGCAAAAAGGCGCAGGCAATTAATGATACTTTTTTTTCTAACGCACCTCGCACAACATGCAAAAATTCCAGAGATTTCTTCTTCTCCTTAAAGTATCTGAAATGTGTGTTTCATTCAAGACGAAGCTAATCCATAAACTTGTGAAGGCTTCCAAGCCACGGCTCAAACATTCGAAGCACAATTTTGGCATGTTATCTCTTATGTTAAGTTGTTCCACACGACCTCAAATCATGATTTAGTTGTTCCTAATAGTGGACTTTTTGTACATTTTGATAAATTAGGCCAAAAAACAATAATTTCTCGGGCATAAACGCTGAAATAGAAGATCAAAGCTCGACGAAATTATTAACATGTGCACGAAACGTCGAGAATTAATGTCCCTCGTATTATTTTAATTCGTAAAAAATTAGGGAAACACGTGTTATGAAACATACTATAAACTACACCTGCTCCACGCATCATATTTTAGTTATTTATAATCCCTGTGGAATTTGGACTGTTTAGTTTAAAATCAGCCAATTTGGGACTGTTTTTAACGTGTTATTTATTGGTGTGTTAAACAACAATTAAATTTTTCACGGATTTACGGTGCAGTAAAAGTTTATTGTGCCAAACAAAATTCCAGCAATGATAATCGCTAACATAAACGCAGAACGCAATTTGTCTGGGGAATCGTAAAACCAAATCGGGAATGTAAACTGGCAATTATCAATTTCGTTCGTCTTGCCAGAAGTGACGACTTCCATATTAGTTCGATAGTAAATAGATTAGTACGGATATAATTTTTATTTTGCTAAATTAGCAACTGTCTGCAATTAATAATCTTCCTTCCATTCAGAGTGTGTTTTTATCTATTGTTACTATCACGTGTTAGTGTCAACTTGAAAACCGCTTAATGATATACAAGCCGGTATCATGTTAGGTGAAATATACGATGCCACATTAAATAACATATTTCATTTACATATCTTAACTAACATTTAGATTAGTGTAGGACATCCAACATATAAATACACACACGACTGGATGTTTTATTATCGCGACGCATCTTAATGGTATGTTTTATGACGGCGCACTTTCAAACCGTCGATCGCGACAAGTCACACTATTTTGCCATAATTAAAACGTTTCAGTCAAATCTCCATATATCGCACAGTTAGAGAAAATATTAATTTAGCAACAATTTAGAACGATGAGATGATCATGGGGAAGTGGTATGCTGCAAAACATCTGACAAAGTTAGTTGGTAACTTTTAGAGGAACAGTGAATTGCCATATTCAAAGCTATCTTAGGGGGAAAACAAATTCGATGAAGAGGTAATTTATTCCTTCCGCTGAAGTAAATACTTTTTATTAGAACTTAGAATAAGTTCTCTCTGTTTCTTTTATAAAATAAAATATTTATTTAAATTATAAAGATCAAAAATACTTCACTCAAAATATTGGCCATCACTAGCCACGACTTTCTTTCATCCTTCTGACAGCATTTAAATTTCTCGTCAGAAAAACCGTATGACTTTTGAGGCTATCCAAAAATCGATCCATTGTTTAGTATCTTCGTAAGAATGGAAACACTGCTCAGCCAGGCCATGTGCCATCGAGTGGAAAGGGTGAAAATCGGAAGGAGCTATTTTAGGTGTTTTCTAACATAGGTAGGTGTTTACTGATTTAGCAACATGAGACTGAACGTTATCATGAAACAAAATTACTTTGTCGTGTCTCGGTTCGTATAGTAGTCGTTTTTCTTTTAGGGATCTACACAAACGCATCAATAATATCGATAGCTTTATCCCGTGATAGTCTCAATCGGATTGAGCAGCTCATAGCAAATTAACAGGAGGGCTGAAAAGTAACCACCTTGACCACCAAAATGCGCAGCTATCGCAAAAAAGATTATAATGCCTTATAGCCCATTCATATTTAGGCCGACATATCAAATTTCATCGCGATACAGCCCTTAGTTTTGTTTTGACAGCTGATTTTCGGTTCCTTGTTTGGCATCATGATTTTCGTTCTCTGATAAAACATTATTTTTTGAGAGGCAAAACGGCGAAGGAAACAAAAGAAAAGTTGAATGAATATTATGGGGCAAATGCTCCTTCAGATTACACCGTGAAATACTGGTTTCGAGAGTTTTATGGTGGCCGAAAACTCCAGTGCCGATGAAGTCCGTAGCGACAGGTCCTCTGATGGGATTGTCATGGCATACTCTTCATGAACTACCTCGAGAAAGGAAAAACCATCAACGGCGAGTACCACTGTGCATTACTGGAGCGACTGAAGTCCGGAATCGCTGCGAAACGGCCCCAGATGAAGCGAAAAAAATTGTTTTTGCAAGACAATGCGAGGGCAGACAAGAGCATCCATCCACTATTATCTCTTCCCAAACCTCAAAAGATGGCTCATCAATAAAAAATTCAGCTCGCGGAGGAGTATTTTTTAGACCTCCTGGAAAATTAATTTTCGGATAGGATCAAAAAGTTGAAAAATCAATGGAATAAGTGTTCCGACCTGAAAGGACGCCCTCGAAGGCAACTATATTGAATAATAAAATAAAATTCTATAAAAAAAAAGATTTTTTTTATGCTAGTCTACGAACTTTTCAGCCTAACTGTTATGTGAATCAAAACGCCAATATTGAGTATGAATTGATGGTGTAAGGCAGTAATTCGAAATAGAAGTGAAAATGTTTAATACAAAATATACAAAATTCATTAATTTGTAATTAAGAATCAAAATTTATTAATTCCCCATTTTTCAGAATTAAATTACTTTTCTTCGAAAGGTCACATATTTTTATGTAAAAATCAAATAGTTAATACCTGCGTATTGAATCTGATGCATTAATGAAACAATGTGTTTTTGTTAATTAAAAACTAATAGAAGTAAGTAAATGAGTAGATTTTAAATAACTATTTTAAATGAGCCACACTATATATTAAATATATGAATTGAAATTTACGTTGAACGTAATTGAATGTTTTGGTTGAAACAATTCAAGTGCTCAGCGACAGGCCCTCCGATGGGATTGTCATGGCATACTCTTCGTGGACTACCTCCAAAAAGGAAAAACCATCAACAGCGAGTATTATTGCGTATTATTGGAGCAATTGAAGATCGAAATCGCTGCGAAACGGCCTCACATGAAGCGAAAAATAATGTTGTTTTTGCAAGACACACCGGAGCATCGATTTAAAGCTTCAATTGCTTCCCCCATCCACTTTATTCGTCATATTTAGGTCCATCGGACTATTATCTCTTCCCAAACCTCAAAAGATGACTCATCAATAAAAAATTCAGCTCGCGGAGGAGTATTTTGCAGACCTCCCGGAAAATTAATCTTTTAATTTTCGGACAGGATCAAAATGTTGAAAAATCGCTGGAATAAGTGTAACGATCTGAAAGAACGCCCTCGAAGGTAATTATATTGAATTATAAAATCAAATTTTATAAAAAAAAAAACATTTTTTCTAAACTAGCCTACGAACTTTTCAGCCTAACTGTTACACCCCACAAATCCTAGCAAATGCGGAACCATGAGTATTTGGTTTTGCGGACGACATTCTACGTTTTGTATTATCGGAGTGTATCCACTTTTCATCACCAGTACGATATGGCGTAAGAAAATATTTTCTTTTCTGCCGTTGAAACAGTAATTTATACGTGAGAAAACGCCGTTCAACGTCTCTCGCCTTCAAATCATACGACACCTAATGTTCTTGTTCATTCCTAACACTTTTAAACGTTTTGAAACTGTTGACACATCTACTTGTAATGTTTTTCCATGATCTGCTAGAGTCTGACATTGGTCTTTGTCAAGCAATTCCTCCTATTATTTCAAATTCACAATTTCTTTTGGTGCACCATAATGTTTTTTATCTACAAGTTCCAAATTATTATTTTTGAAGTGTCGACACCAGTCTCTTCATGTCGCAAACGACAAAACATTGTCACCGCATGAATTATGTGTGCTTCAGTAACAGATTTCTTTTGAATAAAATAGTGCAATAAAATTCCCCACAAATGCATTTTATATGGCACAAAAGTAGAGATTTCCAGAATCAATAAAACATTACTTTGTTTACACTAAAGTGAACTAGCATACACTCAAGTATCAGGTTAGATACAGTACTTCCTTGCAGGTGCGTTACCATTCGAAATTCCATGCACTAAGTACTACTAGTGTCCATTTTGAAGAAATGGGAGAACTTACTCAAGGTCCTAATAGATTCCTTATACAGTATCTAGGAGTATGTTTAAAAAAATGAAGACATGCCGGATATCGAACAGAACACATTTCCATGGTGCGTTAAAGATAAGTTGCGTAACGCGCGATAATGGCAACAACATCCAGCGCACCATTAGAATATAAATATGTGTATCAGACGAGCCGGCTCGGTTTTATTTGGTCGGTTTCTGAAATGGCCATACAAGGAAATGGATTTAACGATGTCCGGGCGTCGACGCATCGCTCCGTACACGTCGTAAAATCGTTCAGATTTATCGAATCGGGGATGGGCTCATAATGGAACCTGGACGTCAGGAAATGTAAATCGGCGTGTAATTTCTCTAATCCGAGTGAACCTCACGATGTTCCATATAAAATTTGTGCACCGCCCATAGGAAATTGGATCCTGATCCAATTACCATAGAGGCGCGTAAATTTCCCTCTCGGACGTGGACAAGTGCGAAATGCATCATTTTGTCACTGGAGGGTACGTCGCTTCGTCGCTACTTTCCGGGATCAACGTCTCGATGATGATGAACGTTAGAAAAGGGGATTTGTTTACAAAGCGTTTCCACATTTCCACACCATTGGAAGGAGTCGATGATCTTCTTTAAAACGTCACTCTGTTTAACTAACATGTGCACATGCTGTTAATCGAGAGTGTCCGTCCCGCCGGACCAGGAAGGCTCGGGAAAGGTGGGGCCCCGTCTAGAGTCCCAAGAATAAGTGCGGCGGCGGCCGAATTGATAACCGGATCGCCGGGGCACCTGACTAGGTGTTGCGCCAACGGTGCGGGCAATCAGGAAGTTACCAGACCGAAGGAATTGGCGACAAACCGCTTTAGCAACATAGTGTGAGTATTTCAAGATCAATTATCTGTCTTCTCTTCGCAATGTTTGTATGAATTACTGCGAATTTATTTTGTGTAAATACGTTGGTGTATTGGTTTTACTTTACATTTTTTGAACTCACCACTACCTTGTTGAATGTAATGAATAACTGATGGTTTCTAAAAACTGTTTAAGATGTTCATAAATTTATCCACAGACGATGGACGATGGAGGTCGAGATTGGCAATCTCGTTGACTTGATAGTGTCTCAATCGATCTGTCAATAGAAAACGAGCTTGAAAACACGTTTTTTCCCAATCCTCATTACCTTATTAATCGATCTTGCGATCGTTATCTTTTAGTTTTTGCATCGCTTGCGTTCAGTGAGATCGTACAAGAAGCAAAGCGAGTAAATCCGATATTAAATCGTCGGGTCAAAGTGCATGGTTAATTCGAACTGATGCAGTAATAGGAGATAATAAAGCACAGTTGATTCTACCGTCTTGTATGTGGAATTGATTGGTCGCTTCCTTCGTGAATCCGAAGATAATGGTACCACTTAATCTAATCTGTTTAACATACGTCTGTGTGAACGTACACCAGTAGTCAATGGACAGACCCGTTTTTCACTTTTGCCTAATTAGTCACAACTATTGCAGATCGATTCACATACACACACAGGTTAATCATGAGCTCATTAATCGGGAATATGGCATAAAACACTTCCACTCTCACGACCATTATCTCCACTTATACGATAACGATCACATCCGGTCCATAAATTTATTTTTACAGTTTAGTTCGGCTCATCAATTGGCAAATCATCCGGAAGAATAGTGCTAAAATAATTTCTAACGTTAAAAAAAAAAGAAAAAAATATGTTCAAGTGATGGATTAGATATTTTTGAACTTCAGAAAGCAAATAATCACATTGGGTACGGTCCTGAATTACTATTTTTTAGTGTTTTAATGAGGCCAAATTGAATTTGTTTAATTCGCCTTATGCGGGCTGGGTAATAAAAGAACGAAACAAATCTTGTAATCTGTCACAATAATAACTGGGCCCAGATCTATTTATAATCTAGTCTGATTGTTTACGATTGAGAAACTCGGATTCACTGCTACCAAGTAAAACATGAAAATAATTCAAATATATATATTGTATTAGTTAATGTAAAATGTTAATAAAAGCAAATATCTCATTTAGAATTAATTATGGTAAAATATCCAATAGATAATATTTAATGGAGGTTTCGAGAAAACTTTAATAGTGGTCAAAATTCCTCAACTACTGGAATTCGACGTTAAAAATTTACTGCCAAACGAAAAGGCGTAGATCAGAATCGACGATAATCGGGGAAATTAATTAAATGATTTTAATGACTGTAGTTAGTCATATTTGTTATGCTATATCGCCTTGGGCAATAAAAATCTGAGCGTACCATAAAAACTTGTCTTACCAACATTTTACCCAATTTGTTTTGGCTTGTGTTTTATTACCAGCGTCGATTTCGAATTACACGTAATTTATGTGCGTTTTGTGTCAATAAAAGTCTCATTTGAAGACATAATTTTATGGAAAATTGTTGTCGTTAGTTTTGAAATTGTTACTTAAAGTGTGTTCGTTTTGAAAGTATATGAGCGATAAAAATATTTGCAACTTAAATGGTAATCGATTAAATAAATTGTTCCGTTTAATTTTATATAATTTTATTGATATTAACTGAAACTTCCATAGAACGCAAAACAATTTTCAATGTTGAAACACATCAAATTTCCTTCCACACCTATCAAAAAATCAAAACAGACGACGATCCGCGATAAAATGTAGCAAAGGAGCCATTTATGTGTACGATTGTGTCCGACCAATAAATCATCGTTGGCGTTTCGCATTTTTATTCACAACGAATCACGAGACGAGGAAGTCGCAAACCAATCTAATTAATTCCCATCCGATTACCCAACATTATCGATTGACACGCCGTAAATTGACTTTAAAATTCACATGATAACATTATTAAGATTATTAGGCACTTGTAACTAACTCATTAACGTTATTTACGACTGCAGTTTTCAGGTGGGATTCTGTTAAAAAAACAAAAAACATTTTTCCCGAACCGTTACCAAGATTGTGATTAATTGTTTCCATAACGATACAACAATCATGTAACGTATGTAACAGAATTCCAGTGGGAAAGTGAAATCAGATCGATTTAGCCAATTGTCTTTCAAAATTTTTTAATATGAAATTAAAAATAAACAAAAAAAATGAAAAGGAAATTAATTAATATTAATTAATTAAATAATAAAAGTTTTTCTATATTTGCAGAACTTATTATAAGTTTTTATTTGAATGCAAAGAAATAAGTTATTTGTGTTTTACGAAAGTATTTTTATTTTCATTTTCAAAAAAAAAAAAACTATGATTAATCCATTCCAGAATAGCTTTGTAGACATTTTCATACATAGGTTTTCTCACAGGAAGCCAAATTACGAAATAAAAGCATTACCATTGTAGGGGTTGTCTTAAAATATTTAATTGGAAAAACCCCTAGTAAAATGTATTTCCATTTAGAACTTAAGTTGTTGTAATCATTATAAACATTCATAAACATAATCAGTGTAAACATTATAAAGTAAATTGTAAGAGTTTCCGGTATTATTCTAATCAATCGATAATTGGTCGACAGGGAATGCCGTTCGGGCATCAGACAGATATCATCAGAAAGGAAAAACCTCGAGAAGTTTACCTGAAGGCAGAGAAAAATCATCTTATCGAAGGTGGTGACAAATATTTAGTTCGAGCTATAAATAAAATTGCAGAAAAATATCTAAAAGTAATAACAAAAAACATAGATATAATTGAAATAAATTAAAATTATTAATTGCATTAACAAATAAATTAAGAAAAACAATTATTTATATTACAGGCAGAACATATAACATATTGTTAAAGTTTTCACACATTCTTGTCATGCGTATCATGACCTAATCGGGTTGGTATAAAATAGAACGTTATGTCTACTAACATATTCTGGCGTAGAACTATAAAATTAACTTGTTGGAAACATATTGCTCACTGGTACCTCTCATGGGATATACTAATCGTATTTTAAAAATCTCTACAATTTGATTGTAAATTTTATAATGTAGATTCCCCACTAAAGAACAATAATCCACACAATGCTGTAATAAAGTAATTACTCAAGATATCAAAGTTGTTAAAGTCGCAACAATTTCTGAAGATGAATCAGAGATCTTTATGATATGTTAGTTTATCATGAATGAAAACAAAACTTCCAAATTCCTGGTAATATAAACTTGTAGCATGAATGACATTATTTATTTAAAAAAAAATCACATCTACAAACTATTGTTCACCCATAAACAATTAAAAAAAATATGCATTAATAGACATGAAGCCTTAATAAGTTGAATGTCCACCATTGGCATTAATTATTGCTTGGTAACTGCGTGGCATACTCTCTACTAAATTACTAACATAATCTTCCCATAATTGTGGTAACGATACCTGAAGTTGCTGAAGAGTCTCTAGAGGTGGTACGTGATTCATAAGCCTGCTTTGTAGCATGTCCCAAGCATGCTCGATGGGATTGAGCTCTGGAGAACATAGTGGTAATGTCAAATGAGGGATTCCAATCAAATTTCGACTTTCTTCAACAATTACAGCTCTATGTGGTCGAACATTATCGTCGAGAAAAAAAAAACTGATCTCTAGTGGCGGTAGGAAAATTAACAATTATTTGCTCAATTGTCTCGCCTGTAGATATCATCTATTATACTGCGATAACAAATGTAAAGATCTATTCTTCCCTCAAAACACATTCCAGTTCAAACCATAACACCTTCAAAGTAAAATTTCGACCTAAATCCAATTTAACCAACATATTGTTCTCTCTCACTGAGGAATTAACACAATAATAGACTGGTCTTATTTGTTTTTGTTCTTTTTTTAGATAACAGGTAATGATTGCTCATTCACATCCTCACTAACAATTATGTAATGTCTATCATTTTCTATTAGTTAAGAATTCTTTGGCGTTACTTTTATTAATTTCTTCTTCGAAAAAAACATGTTCCGGTTTCTAATATGATCCAACATAGTACCGTAGACTCACAGCTTCAATTCTATGTAGCAATTGGTGAAAATACATATTCAACAGTTTCATTCGTTTATTTTGAACACAGGCTTTGTAGGGTCTAATAGGAATCTCGGTCCAGACGAAAATCCGATATTCGGTTCCGGACGTATCGGCTAAATATCCGATCCGGTACAACCCCAGATACAACCGTCAATTAGTGCAATTGGATGATTAATCCGTTTCAATTAATTAAAATTGCGGGCAATTGCTGAATAACGAATTTCCTTCCAACCGTCTTGAAGTTTATCGACGAAATTAATTAAATAAACACATCTTCACAGTCGGACGTATTTTACGCCACTTTATTTTCTCTAATTCAGATACAAATGGTAATGTGTTAATTAATTTTAATCGGCTAACACATTTTATTTCCCAATTAGCAATTCTGAATTACGACTCGGAAGGTTTTTGTTTTGTTGTGGTTGTTGTTTATTTTTTTAATTTGTCCGTTTCGGTGATTTGAAAATTGTCGCGACACAGAAAATCCGGTTGTTTCCATTTGTGAGCGACGACGATTTATCGTCTTGTTCGGCGTCGATCCCGAGAACCGGAGTCACATACGTTCAAACACAAATACACACAAGTACTCGTGGCTTTTTTGTCGAAAATTCCAGCCACCTGTTTTCAACTCGACCGCTTTTTACTTTGCGTCCGTCAATGTGGCGAACCTTAAAAGTTCCTCCCGAGAATTTTTCCACTGACGACGACGCACAGTTTCAATTTTAATCTCCGGAATGAAATCCAACAAGAAAAAAATCAAAATGTAGCCACCACCAGGTACAAGGTTTTAAACGTGTTCAAAGTGGGCGGGCCACGAATTTAAAAATGCAGTTTCGGCAACACCTCTATTAAGATAATCGACTGATTTTTTTATCCGTTTTATTCTCGAACCCGAGATAAATTGCAATTTTACACGAGATTTTGTAACCGCACCGAAATTAGCATATATGCAAAAACGTCCTGTTCTAATGCAGGTGTTTTCGATCCGATGTATCCATCAATCGCTAATTAATTTGTCCAGATGCGAACATGTCGCGCTATTAATTACGCGGACAGTTTTTGGCAACGCTCCTCAAAACTGATTGATTCAAACAGGAGAAAAACGTAAGGAGTATAAAGGCAGGAATGTTTCCCATCGGATTTTGCATGCGCTCACTTTGATTTAGTGCCCACATAGTCGTTTTAATGCCGAGATATTCCGATGTGATTGTGCACAACTACGAGGCGGTTGCCTTTTTTTATTATTGTTATCCTTGGGACTTATTGTTGGAATATCTGAACGGCTCGACATGGAGGTGTTTCGGTAAATCAGATTATATATGAAACGTCGATGTTCTGAAATGAAATATAATAATGAGGCAGTTCAATTTAAAAGGAAGATTTCAACCATGTTTACAAAATACAATATGAATTGAATTTGATTTTACAAAGCGTGGTCTTTTGTGGGTAATTTGGACGCCGTTTCATTTGAATACAAAACATCCAAAACGATAAATAATTTGTGGTACGTTCGTGTTATGGGCTTTTTTGTCGATAAAACGCGACTGGAGATCATGCATAATTAATACGTTTTGTTTTGCAACGATTAGATTAAGTTAAGAAATTATGGTATAATAGTTTATTTATGATAAATCATTTAAAATAATGGATTTGGGATTAATAAAAATTTGTATTACAGTAATATCTGAATAATCCGATTAATTATAGATAAGCTTACTTCGGTTTTTATTTTAACAAGTTACCCGTGTTGAAGTTTGAGTTGATATTAAACGTTAGATAAAAAATATTTTGAAAAATAAAATATTTAATAGTTCAAATTAATCCGTTACTAATACAATATTAATTATAAATGTTTATAATAATTGAGTTATTTTAACATACTTGATACCTACGAAAACATATTTAAAGCTAGAAAATAAAGATTATTTGAATTCAAATGGGTTTTGATATTATACTAATAATAGTAGCCTTTTAATAACAAAACGCCAATGTCAGTAACATTAATATGAAAACCATTATTATTATAATCAGATAACAAATATTAATTAAACAAAATTTATTGCTACAAGAACTTTTTACCCATATATAAAAAAATTGAATTTATTTTGAATATGAATAAGAGTATTCACAGACTATAAAAACTGACATAAGTGCATAAAATTCAAATTTTTATAAAATGTATATTACTGCAAACCGCATTTTAATATCTCTGACCATTTCTGAAAAGTGACCTTTGGTAGAATACGAAAAAGTGGTTATTTAACTTTATTTTTATATTGGTCATTTAATTCGAAATAATAAAGTTATCGTATATAAATTATGACAAATAAAGAAAATTAAAAATTTATGTGTTTCTTTCTACTTGAAATAAGATACTAAATTACCCTAAATATTTTTGGATATATTCATTTTAGCTAAATGATTTGCTACAATAAGTCATGAGTCGAATTTTGTGACAATTTTAGGACGGTTCCATCCAAAATACTAAACGCCATTTATATTTTAATATTCATTTTAACTTAATGGCATGCCACAACACAGCAGTAGAGATTGTCTAAAAATTGTATACTAGTTTCATTTGAAGTAAGAAAGTTATTGCCATTTGAAGTGATAAAAATGTAAACGAAAATACTTAACACATCTCTGTAAATATTCATTTCAGTCCAATGGTATGCTAGAACATACCAGTAGAGAATAAATTTCTACGTCGAATTGTTTATGAACGTTCCATTTAAAATAAGAGTTATTGCCATTTAAAGTGGTAAAAAGTACACGAAAATACTAAATACCCTTTACACTTCTGTAAATATTTATTTTGGATAAATGGTATGCTATAACAAACCAGTAGGACATAATCTTCTGCATAAAATTGTATAAAAAGTTTATGGTGGCTCCATTTGAAATAATAAGTTACTGCCACTAAGTAAACGAAAATACTAAATACCTTTTCCATCTCTGTAAATATTCAATTCAGCTTAATGATATGCTATAGCACACCAGTAAAGAATAAACTATTTGAAATAAGAAAGTATTTGCTATTTGAAATAGTAAGAAAGTAAACGAAAATTGTAAACACCCATTACACTTTTTTAAATAATCACTTCAACTAAATGGTGTGCTACAACAAACCAGAAGAGAATAAAATTTTGCATAGAACTGTATAAAAACTTTAGGGTGATTTCGTTTGAAACAAGAAAGATATTAGCATTTAAACGAAAATATTAAACACCTTTTATCTCTGTATTCATTTTAGCCTTATTGTATGGCACAACATATCAGTAGAAAATAAACTTGTTGTCATTTAAAGTGGTAAGAAAAACGAAAATATTTAAACACCCTTTACATTTCCATAAATATTCATTTTTTGTTAAATTGTATGCTGCAGTATATACAGTATATAATAATGTTGTGACTTAAACTGTGTAAACAAACATTTTATGGTGGTTTCATTTGAAATAAGAAATTTATTGCTGAAGTGATAAGAAAGTAAACGAAAATACTCAACACATCTCGGTAAATATTCCATTCAGCCTAATGGTATGCTACAACATACTAGTACTCCGTCAAATTGTTTTAAATTTTTATGGAAGTTCCATTTAAGATAAGTAAGTTATTGCCATTTAAAGTGGCGAAAAAGTAAGCGAAAATATTTTAACCCCTTTTACGTAAATATTAATTTTAGCTAAATGGTATGATACCACATGCAGTAAATAATAATCTTGTGAGTTGAATTGTGTAAATATTTTATGGTGGTTTCATTTGAAATAAGAAGTTTATTGCTATTTGAAGTGATAAGAAAGTAAACGAAAATACTCAACACATGTCTGTAAATATTCCTATTTAAGATAAGTAAGTGGTAAAAAAGTAAGCGAAAATATTTCAACCCCCTTTACATCCCTGTAAAAATTCATTTTAGCTAAATGATATGATACAACATACAATAGACAACAATCTTTTGAGTTGAATTCTGAAAAAACTTAAGGTGGTTTCATTTGAAATAAGAAAGTTATTGCTATTTGAAGCAGTAATAAAGTAAACGAAAATACTAAACAGCCTTTATTTACACTTCTGTAAATATTCATTTCAGATAAATGGTATATATATATTATTATTATATTTTGCATAAAATTGTATACAAACTGTGATTTCATTTGAAAGTAAACGAAAATATTAAACACCTTTTATTTCTGTCTTCAGTTTAACTTTATAAGCTTCTACATAAAATTGTGTAAAAATTTTTTGAAAATTTCATTAGAAACAATTATATCTCCGTAAAAATTCATTTTAGTTAACTGGTATGATACCACATACAGTAGATAATAATTTTGTGAGTAGAATTGTGTAAAAATTTTATGGTGGTTTTGTTTGAAATAAGAAAATTATTGCTATTTGAAGTGGTAAGAAAGTGGTAAGAAAGTAAACGAAAATACATACTCAACACATGTCTGTAAATATTCCCATTTAAGATAAGTAAGTTATTGCCATTTAAAGTGGTAAAAAGGTGATGATATGATATGATACAACATACAGTAGACAACAATCTACTGAGTTGAATTCTGAAAAAACTTAACAGCCATTACACTTCTGTAAATATTCATTTTAGCTAAAACAAACCAGAAGAGGATAAAATTTTGCATAAAATTGTACAAAAACTTTAAGTGATTCCATTTGAAAGTAAACGAAAATATTAAACACCTTTTATTTCTGTATTTATTTTAGTTTAATGGTATGTCACAACATACCAGTAGACAATAAACTTCTAAATCAAATTGTGTACAAATTTTATAAAAGTTCCATTTGAAATAAGAAACTTATTGTCATTTAAGTTGTAAGAAAATAAAGGAAAATATTTAAACACCTTTTACATCTCCGTAAATATTCATTTTAACTAAATGGTACGCCGCAACATACAGTAGAGAATAAACTTGCAGGTAGAGTGGTGTAAAAATTGTATGGGGGCTCATTTTGAATAGAAAAATTATTGCTATTAGAAGTAGTAAGAAAGTAAACGAAAATTCTAAATACCCTTTAATCCCTTTATCGTGATTCCATTTGAAATAAGAAAGTGTGATATTTAAAGTAGGAAAAAAATTAATGAGGATACCAAACACACCGTTTAATTTTTTAGAATACTATTAATACTAACAAAAATTATCTTACAATTGCTACTAATAGGAAAATGATTCACAATACATTAGGTTCAGAATTTTTGAGAGAACTGAAAAATGCAATAATATTCAGAGGGTTTTATTTGAAAATGATTTAGCTGCAATCGGAATTTCAGATAAGTCATCCCTTGTAGTTCTCTATAAACCTCTAAGAAATTAGTTAAGTAAATCATAAAATACAATAAACAAATTCTAAGGAGAGACAAATGAACAAATCAGAATTACAAAATATGCGGATGGGGATATTTCTCGGTAATTCGTCCGGGATCTGCAATCTTTCTATTCGGCGCATCCACGATTTGCTGTATTTCGTTTCGAAACAAAAAAAAATCACAATTAACACGGCCGGTCGCGTTCAACAGCTTGTAAAACCGTCTCGCAACAAAAAAAAACAACCGGACCGCGCCGAAAAGCGCCGCGATATTTTTCGCAACGTTTAAATATTTACAAGTCCGTTGCAACGGCGGGCGTAAAAAAAACCATGCCGGAGCGGGTTCCGAGAGATGCGGCGAGACGATACGGCCGTTTTTGTGCGGCGCGAGGCATTAAATTTGACGCGATTTAAATTTAATCGACGTCGTCCTTTTGTCCCGCGTCTGACGCGACGATAAATCTAAGGGAATGACGGACGGTGCGAGATCCACAGACAAACCTAAGGCGGCCGCACACCCCGCATGAAAAAACCGAAACCGACGGCGTTTCAGTGGTTGTGGGGTTTGCGCGGCTCGTAATTGTAACGCGTTCCGGGCGCGAAGAAAATAAAAGCGCCGACCGTGGAGCAGCACTACCAATCGGTCGGATCGCCGACGACCCGTGGACGTGACCGGACCGAAAGGTAAAAAACGAAAAAAGAAAAAAAAAACACGCACACCTCGAACGAGAATCTTACACGAGAATCTCTCGTTCTCGTCTGCGTTCCGTGGTATTGTTCCAGACATCGTAAAGCTTCCACACACACACACACACACACACACACACACACACACACACACACATACATACACCGCTCAAAACACTTCGTCGTTTTGAACCATCGCACCGCAGGGAAAGGAGACCTTCGCAATTAGAAAAAAAGGGGTTGCAATGGGTGATAAATTAGTATTAAAACGGACGTAAAAACCAAACGCAAATGGAGTAATAAAATGGACACGTGCCCCAACAATTAAACAAGCGATAAACGAGCCGAACGCAAACAATTCCGAAAATATACGCGCCGCAGGAGAGCGAAATATGTCTTTGTGGACCTTACGAAAGCGGTCGCCTTGCGCAATTATCGAACCGACAGGCCCATATGGTTGGACGCAAAGGCCCACCATGCTGGAACAGTACTTCTATACCAGGTGTGATCAAAATCTTTACTAAATTAATTCCGTAAGAGTTCAACAAGTTTTATTGAAACAATGACGATATTATTTCAGTGAATCTTCCTCAAAACAATGTTCCATGATTGGGAATAAGTCAATAATTTAAACGAGTAATGTAACCCCATCGACTGCGCCAGTTTATAACCACCCCCTTTCGTTGAAGAATTAAACAACATAGATGGTTCTAAGGTATCAAAAAAGTGTCTCAAATAATATGTCCTAAAATATGACGACAAGTGTTAATGGGATGTGTCCGCCAATAAATAGTTTTGTACAGGATTAATTTTTTTAGTTGCATTTGTGTACTTTTCTTGATTCTCATTGGCTTTTCTTGTCAAAAATTTTGTACTTACATCCGAGTGTTTATGAGATATAAAAGAAGCTTCTGGAGCATGTTGCAATCTTCTACTCTAAGTGTTGTATGTCTGAAGAGATTAAAAGGATAGTAATTTGGTGGTGGGTGGAAAAATAACCAATAATAGTATCCTAGAAAACCGCTGTTTCACACTCTTCAACAAAATAAAAAAAGAATGTACTGTTTTGTTCACTCAAGAAACAATTATCAGTTATTAGATATGCTTCATTCAGTATTACATCGAGATTTCTAGTGATTGTCTAGTATACCTTAATGTTTGTGAATAAAAGCAAAAGATAAATATTCTGACATAATAGAATGAAACAATCTTCTATATTTCCGAAACTAGTCATTTCCCTTAATTCCGCAACACTAATGCTTTAGAAAGAAATTATTCTTAATATCTCCAGAATCTTTATTCTGGATTTCTGTTCATTAGAACTTTTCGTCATGCTTCAGGCTACACTTTCTGATTAAACAATGTGACTTTTGTTGACTAAAATGCCGTGCAGGGTCAGCAGTGATTTGAAAAAAGACCTTACATTAAAATCCAGTTACCTATGAAATTATGATTTTAAATAAGATCATACAGACACAAATGTCGAACGAATAGTGCTATTATTGATTCTAAGCTTATTTAGCATCAGCAAAAGAGTTAAAGCGACGAATGTTATCAAGAACCCACCCTCTCTGTTAACTTAAAAATCATTCAGAGCATACTGAGAAGCCAACTAACTCTATTTGGAAGTAAGCAGGTAATACTTAACTTAATAGAGTTGAGAACGTTTTATTTCGTATGGCAGTTAATGCTCCTTAACATGGTGATTGGACAATCGTAAAGTGAAGTTACTTCCTGAAGATATCGTTTATAGTATTTTTACTACTTTGAAAGTATATTTGGACACGTCTATTATAGTTCGAAATCTAATTAAACACTTAAGTCAGTGGGGAGCTGACAGTCAAACCTTTTGAAACGACCAAAGAAGCAACAGACGACAGAAAAGGATTATGACCTGTGTATTTTGGATGCATATGGTGTAATATTCATCTTTGAGAAGTCAGAAACTATGAACAGGTTCGTTTATAGAGACAAAACGAAAAATATGTGTTCCATTAAGAAGACAATTCAAAAGTTACAAGTCGATAACATTAATGGTCAAATTCCATGAATTAGGCTTCAAACTGTTCAGCACCCACCACATTCTCCCAATTTAGTCTCCAACAACCATTGCCTGTCTCAAAAATATAATCCAGGGGAGGAGGTTTGTCTCCAATGAAGAAGTTATCGTCGAAATTGAGGTTTATTTTGAAGTCAGAAATAAAAAACTCAAAACAACATAAAATAAATTTATAAAAGCTTTGTAGTTAATGTTTCGAACTTAAATCATCATTAAATCTACTTTGATGACTAGAAAGAGGAATTTTACCCAAAAAATATTGCTTGCAAGGTTTGTTGATATACATGTTACATCCTCCCTAGTTTTTTTCTCGTTTCACTTTCGATGTGGTCCTGGTAGAAGGAACATTTGAGAAGGCAGCAAAGCGCGAAGGCGAATATCGCATTACTGCTGCCCATTCATAATAAGTGACGTGACCTATTTGCGCTCTAATTACTCGTAACATGAACTCGACAATTGTTGCAAGCGAACGTGATCATATCGGAAACCTATCGACTTACATTGTTTTGTAATTAGTCCGATTGTACGATAACTGAACGGATAGAAGAAATCTTAAAGATGCCAAAGACAATCTTTGGTAGAAGCTGGAGAAATTAAGAAAATAACCAATCCGTTCGACATAAATAATAGACCTGAAGGTGTAAAATTGACACACACACGCTCTTTATTCGGGCCATTAATTTCGGGTGGTGCCTTAATGACACTCACACATGTCGCATAATCACGTATTTACGAGCATCTCGCGATCTAATCTGATTAAAGTATCCGTAAACAAAACACCGGGAGTCGTCGTTCAAATCATTTCATAATCTCGGCCACGCCAACACGAGAAAAATGACGTTTTGGTCCATGAATATTCATTTTTGAAACTGGTAAAGTGGATGGATTGTTTTGCCGGCATCACATGGTGTGTTATAAATTTTAGAAAGCGTCCCTTCAGTTACGGCCCACGTGTGAACATCAACACCAATAATCTAAGTTATAGGACGTGTAAACGATCTTTTTTAATTGGATTACTAAACTCAAATTACCTTGAAGCCACTAATTCCTGATTTACTTAAATTTTTATGGTCCCCCAAGATTTGGAATGTTAATTAGTTTAGAATTTTGTAATTTAGATTTTATAAACCATTATTTGCTATAAACGACCATAAAACTGTTTATGTGTTTATGTTATACGAGATTTTTGGTTACAACCAAATAAAGTAATGGTGCAATCTTGGATTGTTTATTTTACCATATTCAGCAGATCATTTACTATTACTAAAAAATTCAAATCCATCCGCATAATGTCAAGAAAATGGACTTTCTAACACGATAATAATTCCTACGCGTGGGCGTAGAACGCTTTGATATTTGGCACAGCAAATATCATCCAGATTACCACACTACTAATTTATGTGTGTCTAAGCAAAAGGTCTTCGAGTCTAATTGAAATGTCCAATTAATCAGCCACTTCAAATGAAATTGTTCGTCTTGACTTATCAAAGTTGCTCAACCTAAGGTTAAGTTTTTTCAATCCATATCATTATTCGTTTTTACACGTTCCAAAATGTGCAATTTAAACTGAGTTCAAATTTCAGTTATTCTGTCTATTTGAAACTTACTGCGTCAGTTTTTCCGTAGACCTAACTTTTTGTGATTCAGTTTCATTAAGATATACAATTTAGACAGAGGGGATTGTTAAAATGAATGTTTTTCTTTTTTGGAGGGTGACAGTATAAATTTATCACACATCCCCGTCATTTAATTAACGAATCCCTCGAAAACAATCCAAGATCGATCGGAACGTATGTGAGAACGATCCACGTATCGGTTTACATGATGCATGCACTGTCAGCATTACTGACACCAGTCCGAGAGATAAAAGGGCCGTTCCATACAAACGACCGGTCAGGGATCCAATTATTTTCGATCGGATAAAAAGAGGTGACCCGAGGATCGGTTTCGACGTACGTTTCGTAGTCACCCACACGAACACAATATACGACCGTTGTTCCGAGGCGTTGTAAACTCGGATTCTAGTAGTAAAGTGTTCGGGAGACATTTGGTAATCTCTTCATATGTGGGATCGGATTATAAATGTTTTGGAATTATTGAATTATTCAAACGTGTATCGATTTGGGTGGCCGCTAAAATTATGACATCAACGCACGCCGGACAAAATATCTTCCAACTAATATTTGTTACGTGGTTTACTTAAAAACATGTTAAAAATATGAAGGCATAACATTTTGTCCAACTGTGCGTCGACCACCTTGAACAACGGCGCAACAGTGAATTAGATAAGAAATGGAGATTTCTGGTGTAAATTATATGTTAAATCATTCAAGTTTTTTTTCTAAAGGATTAAGTTAGAAGGAAGTACGAGAGTTCAGAGGTCGCAAACTAAATTATGGTCATTAGAAAGTTGCACTTTCTATATTGAAACAATTATGATTGCTCGTACAAAGCTAAAACGAGTTAATCTCTTGAAACATTTTAACACAGATTTTATATAAGTTGCTAAGGGTTTTTCAACAAAAAGACCACTTCAGTAATTGAGTGTCTTCCTGATTGATTCGGAGGTTTTTCAACTGGGCATTTTAGCAAGTATGTGAATATGGTTAAAGCACCAGATGGTCGGGGTCTCAGGTGAAAATGTGCGTGGGTTCATACCCACACGGACGTCGACCACGTGGGCACGCGTCTATTCTTGTTGCGCGCGACGTTGACCTGCGACCTCGAATCCACGTTTAATCAGCACGATTATTTCAAATTGGCTCCGTGATCGAGTCTTATGTGCAACTTGCAAAACAACTATCCTCTAAGGAGGTTGTTTGTATCTTTATCCAGACAACGAAACTGGCTAGTGTCACAGGATCCCCTAAGGAGATTATTAGTAAATGATACCCTTACAAATATCTTCCTTACAACGATGGGTAGGTACACACTTCGTGTTACAACTGGATGATTTTATTTATTAAATCGTTTGTCGATAAAAAATGTTAAAAGTTATGTGGGTGTTATCTTGGGGCCCAAAACGCTACAAATCGTCGGCCAGCAACCGTGTCGACGCGAAGGGTGGGCGGTAACGACGCCGTGGGCGTCGTCAACCGAAATCCACCAAAAAATCCACTTGCGTCTTTTGTAGGTGGATTTACTGTTCCTCACGTTTTCCATAGTACCGTACGGCTAATTTACGAACTGTGGGTGTTACGACCTGACCAATCTGTGAAGATGATAAGCAACAGCTTTCGGCGACGTTTGTGACAGTTTTTTCGGGGTGGAATGTGTGATGTTGGGACACATGTAAACGATGGCCATTTACAACGGAAAGTCGGGTGCCAATTAAAGTGCTACCGGTTTCGGTTTCGGTCGTCTGCGAATGCAACGCCATTAGCCGGAGACCGAACCGCAATGCGGTCGAAAACCGCCATCATTGCCGTCATTTTTACGAGTTTTTCACCCGTTTTGTACACGGTAGTCGTACAACAATAAAATTATACGATCCTTGATATTCCGTCAGCGGAACCGCCAGTTTTTTTTTGTTCTTGTTTTTGTTTTAGTCTTTTAAACCCATCCAACAGCAGAATGATAAAAGAGTCGAAACTGCATAAACGTAAATGGTACCGTGTGCTCGAGTGGCGAATATGTCACGTCTGATTCGAGACCAGTTCGGGTTGGTTTTTTGCCGCTTCGACCGATGTTCCGTACTCGGAATCGGTGTTCGAAGTAATTTTTCGAAAGTGAAAAAACTCGCGCTTTTCAAACCGGACCGCATCGATCGTTTCGTGTCCGTTAAAGTTGCTCAGGTTCCATTTCTTACTCCGTATTAAAATCACTCGGGGATCTTAATGTTGAGTTTTGGAGCGTTGCAACAACTTTCGGTATACGTATGCGTCGAGGGTTTATCTCGCATCTAAGAAATCTACATAGCCCGGATACTCGCCCGGTTTTCAGGTACCGGACCCGCCATTAAAAACCTAATTAAATCGTCCGTTTTAGGTGTAAACGTTGGTTTTTTAATAGGCCGCGTTTTACACGATCCTTATCTAGTACTGGTCTCGGTCCGGTTTTCGACACGGGATACTTAGTTGTTTTAGTTTTTTTTTTATTTTACTTTATACTCTCAGCGCCTGAAACAAAAACAAAAGCAAAAAAAAAAACGGAACAAACTCGTACTCGAGTGCTGTTTGTGCGACAAAAAATTACTATTCTAAAAAAATATGAATATCGAAATTAGCATAAATGAAAAAAAAAACCTATTGAATCTTTGAACTCTTGAACTTTAGAAATGAATTTCTTTGTCCAGCCGAATCAATTAAATATTCGCCGGAATCGAGGAATTCAAAAACACATAATTCCGTCCAAAAATAAAATATATGAAACATAATTTAATAGACACATAAACATTCTTGTGTTGACTGGTCGGAATTTTTGGGGACACTCAGTCCGATGTCACGTTATAATCTGCGCTTTTTCAACATGAGCTTTAATTAACAATTAATTAACGACGACATTTGAATTATGCTAATATCGTTCCGTGAAATCGGACACCGCGCAAACACATTTAAATCGTTTCGATAACAACATTAATCCTGCGGGAGGGACACGTGCAGAAACATAACTAATATCTAATTTAATACTGTTGCTTTTTTTTCTTTGCTAAATCTAATTGTGACAGTCAAAAGTTGACTAACTAACTTTTCGAACTTGTCTCTTCTTGTAGGAAATCGTTTGAGCTGGCGTACAAAAATACAGTTAAAACAAATCATTCCACAATACACATATGCACCGGGTGCTCAAATAATAGTAAAGTTGTTTGAAAAAAAAAAAGATTTTGAGTATTAATCTTTCAGAATACTTGCCATAATTTTTCGTAAAATATTTTTAATGTGTTTAACGAAATAAATTAGTGATAGTTTGTTCAAATGAAAATCGATAAATCTATTATAAAAAAATTTTTACTTGCTCTGTTTTTATAGTAGTGGACAAAATTAGAGCGACTTTCTTTTTTGTTTAAATATTAAACAATATATACTTACGAGTATTTTTATTCTATTAAATAATAAAACACACATATATAAATTATGTTATTTATTGACGAAACATGTCACGTTAACGATGACATAAAAAAAAATAAAACCAGAAAATTAACAATTTTTATGGCGACAAAATTAGAGCGACTCATAAAAAATAAAAAAAGTAAATTCAACTTAAATGACCTAATATTTAAAATTTCGTCCAGTATTCCTTATAGCATATAACATCCTCATATTTTTTGTTGTTGTAACATATTTTGGATGAAATCTACTATTTTTAACACGATAAACAAACTCTCCACCATCATTTCCAAAAATATTAAACTTTGATTCATCCGAAAATAGTACTTTTTACTGTCTAGCACAGATGCCTATGAGTGAAAAATAGTCTTGCTTCTCGATTCTTTTTTGAAAGGCAGGATTTTTTACTGAACGTCTTCCTGGCAGTTTTGCCTCCACTAACCGACGCTGAATTGTCCTCGAACTAATTGATTTATCTCCTAAATCTCTTTGAGTTGCAGTCATCCTTGGATTATTTCTAATAAGCATTTTTATGCGACATTCTAATGATCTGGAGGTTTTTCTGATTCACCCATCTCGTTTTCGATTGTCCACACTTCCATGAACTCGAAACATATTAATTGTTTTGATACCACTTACATATACATATACAAACTGTTCACTTATAACTGTTTGAGATCTTTCTGAATTATAGGCCGCAATAATTTTATTCTTTAAATCCGCCGACAAATGTTGACCACGTGGCATTGTTCTTAATGTAAACATAATATTCATATATGTAAGATTTAAATACGACTGAAAAATATTCGAGTCCCTTTAATTTTGTCGCGTACATTTTCTTGGTTTTTAGAAATAATTGAATAAAAATAGTCTTCTACTGAACGTGAAAAATGTGTGAAACATAAATGAACTAAAAGAAATAAAAAAGCAGATATAAATAAATTTTTTATAGTTTAATTTTTTAACATTTTATTTAATATTTAAGATCACTCTAATTTTGTCTGATACTGTATTTTACAAAAATCTTGTATCTATTGCAAGAGCCACTAGAAATATTAATTTAGCTACTCTAATTTAAAAAAAAAATCAAAAAATTCAAAATGACATATATTTTTATATGTAGGTAAAGCATCAATAACCAAAGAAATATGTAAAAGTCGCAACTCAATATTCTTTTTATTACCGAAAATATAAACAAAAATTTGAAACTTAGTTGGAAATTAGGCAGAAAAATTGATTGAGTCTGTATTGTTAAGTTCTTTAGCGACCATTATAGAAACTAAAAAATGCATTTAAGTTTAAATATTTATCTTATCTTGATTTTTCTTTAAATATTCTTAATCGATTTCATGAAACAAAATAGTAAAAAAATATTAAATATTAAAAAGACAATAATCGATCACTTTAACTAAATAGCTCTTATAAAAACTATATAGTAAAGACTCAATATTTATACATGAAATACAGGATGTCCCCGTACAGTCTGTGCCTGTCTGTGTGTCTAACACAAATTCTCGACCTGAAAATACATCGATTTGTCTTATTTTAGTATAAAAATTAACAATTGCAGGGATACCAGGCGTCAAAGTTATTATAACTTATTTCCAATATTTTTATAGAGTATTCTAAAATTAGTTTTTTACTCTAGAACCATAAACCATAAGAATTATGAAGACTTATTCAAAATGCAGTCAACATTTTAAAGCAAAATCTGAAAGTGACTGATGTATTTTTGGTTAATTAAAAAAACATTACATTTTTTCAGTCATATTTTATTGTGTGTCCTGTAGGAAATATAAATAAATACCATTTAATTAAATTAATTCGATAGATGGAATCAATTATAGTAAAATCTATCTAATTGTTTGTTACCAAATATAAGAAACTACATTTTCTATTTCAACAGGGGTGATACGAGTAATGGTACTTTTTAACTGTTTTTATAGGTGTGTATGCTTAAATTATTTGCTCTCATTCTGCCTTACAAAAAATCTAGGCAAGTCAAATCAGGTGGTCTACTGACTGAAAAAATTATATTAAATTAATTTTAACAAAGACGTATGAATTTCCAATGCTTTCTATTTAGTTCGTAGAATTATTGTAACAATTAGTTTAGGCATATGTAGTTATGCCATACGATATGTCATCTAAAGATGAGTGCCTATAATATATGTATTTTTTATATTTTTGTTTAAATCTGTGGTATCAAAATGCGACTTTCACCAACTTCTTTAGTTTTTAGACCTTATTTATTTATCTAAAAATATATGCCATTCCACTCGAAAATTTCATAAAAATTTGTAATTTTGTAGCATATATAAAACACCTACAACATTTTTGTAATTCAGGGAATCAGAGAAAACTTTTTTTTTATATTAAAATTAACAACTTTCGTTTTATAGTCTTTAAGATTTTTATAAATAAATATAGCACATGTTCTGAAAATAAATTATTCAAATATTATAAATTCACTTTTGGTTGATAAATTAGTGATGTCGAGCCACCTAGCGGCCATCTTAGAAACTTAAAAATATACTCCACGTTTCAAGGCCACTTTTTATATTTTTATACTATATTATTATGAGTAATAAGATGTGACCGATGGCTTCCACTATTTTGCCACCCGGTACATTAATAGTAAACATATAATCTGAACAAGCAACAACGTGCACTCAGCAAAAGTACCGTTCGTAACAATTAAAATAAAAAACCTTCGTCCACTATCATGCAAAACATCATTAACATATTATTCGTCAAGAACGATTGAAAAGTGGGTGGTGGAATTCGTTAATTTAACGGAGTCCCATAGAAGATAAATAACACGAGCGGAGACAAAAATTTGGCGGAAAATGTCCAGCTGTTTTATTATCCAAAAACCTATCGATTAATATTTAATGAACGAACGATTTATCGCCGCTGTCGCCTGTATATTAATTTCTAATTAAAAATCGATAGATCTCATCGAGATTCCACGAGCCGCGTATCGATTTCGGCGGTTTCTCAATTATTTTTTCGATCGTAATTCATTGATTAAATCTTTCGCCCATTAATATCAATGGTCTTTAATTTTTCGTATGTTTGGAATGTTTAAACAATTCCACTAATCAAATATTTAAAATTTAAACAACTGTCCATGTCGTAAATAATCGAAAAACAGCATGCACAACAAAAATGGTGATTGAACAAAGCAAACAAGGAAAAAATCTATACAAAACCATGCAATGGTGCGACTTTTTAAAAGACTTTTTGTATAGATTCTCACCCCGCTTCGGTTTTTTGATGTTAACTGCCTTCCGATTGATCACCATCTTTCCTCCAGCTTCCTCTATGTCGTAACAGTATCCGTCTCACTTACCTGGAACAAAACATGGAAAAACGTCGATCAAAAATCATGAATAATGTTTAATATTAAATGGAACGGGGCGTCAATTAAATACGAAATGGTAATTCTCGTATCGTGAACAGGTTTGGCCTCCTTGGGCCTTTTTTTAATGTGCGGTTCTGGGGCGCTTATCGAAAACAGTAGTCGGGTTTATCTGGTGTTTAAGTTTTAAACCTGTTATTTTCGGCTTCGTATCGAGAAACGCACGGTGTTAAACAAGATGCGTTTAAAATGATACTAAATTCGAGTCCATCAAATTCAAAGCTGAATATCAATTTTTGACGTGAATAAGAAAAAAAATTGAACTGTTGGACGAGAAATCTTTGTGTACACCTTCCGTTGTCTGGTAGATTTCTTTAGACCAATTGTACTTTTTTAAATCGTTTCAAGCAACAATTCACGATTAAGGTAACAAAAAAGATAACAACGCCGACGTCGTGGTGCGAGAAATTAATTGTACAGATCATTTAATCCGCTGTCATTCAATCCGACATTGATTTCTTTAAACGGACCACAAAAAAGACGAAACATTCCGATGATCCGATAGGAGTGAAACGAAGATGACAATGAAAAACTCACTGGATCTTTCCCTGCAGGCCGTCGTAAAATTATAAAATTTATGGAACAAAAACGACCTCCCAAGCCTTCAACGACTTCTTTCTTCACACCCGATTTCCTATAATTATGAAAAATTACACCGTTCAAAATTCTGAGTTACGTTTACTTTCGGAATTCGTTAATGTTATTCAAAAACAATGGCAGGACTTCCCGGACATAAATCGCGGACGGGACAACGGACCGTTCATCTTCATTAGCGTCGAACAAAAAAAAAAAAAAAATTAAAAATTAACGGTAGTTAAAACTGAAACTCGTTTGTGTGGGTGGCTCGATTAATCGCGTACAAAATCCATCGATTTTCGACGCAGTACTTCAGAGGAAACACATGGCGTGATTTTTGTGCGCGAGAATTAAATATGAAAAATACGATTGAAATTTAATATAAACGAGAGCACGCCCTGTCGTAAACTACGGAAATTTATGGTTTTATTTACGAAACCATGATTTAACGAACACCACCCGAAAGTCGATTTCCTTTTATTCACAGCAGACCGAAAAAATTCAGTATTCGTTACGGTTAATCTTGTTGTTCGTCCACAACGAATAAATTTCGCGTATCATTTATAATCCGGGCAAAAAATCCGACGAACAAAACGTTTCCGAGAAGCGGCAAATCCGTTTTACCTGCGAGACTCGATTTTCCTCCTGCAATAGTGACATTAGTCTTTTATGCTCGGACTGCAGGAATCCCGAACCGTCTTTACGGTTGTTAGATGTAAAAATTAAAAGCGTTTCCAAACGATAAATCATTGTTATAAAACCCATTCGTCAGGATTACAACAAAGATTTTTTTAACGTTTGCAATAATTCAAAAATTTAATCCCGGGTAAAGCGATTAGCCTTGTTCTAAGATTTGAGTTGCATAAAAATTCGCATGGAAAAGCAACGGATGACACAAGCAATTAATGCTAATGAAAATTACATTAACAATTTGGTTTTGGCTACCGTTGTTTAAAAAACTGATTAGCACAAACAATTAAACGAATCGCCGGTGAATGTTGATTGTTTCGGATAAATTATGGGCGAATAAATTAAAAACGTTACATCAATTAACCGGACGTTTGCATAAAATAATTAGCCTGTTAGTAATTAGTAGTTAATGCGTTTTTTTCTTATACGAATCGTAAATACTTCAGTGTTGACAAGTTCGAAATAAACAAAAGTGCATTATTATAATTTAATTCGCTGCTAAATAAATCTCGTTTGTTGCAAAACAATAAAAAAGACTAGTTGCACAAACACAACATTATCATAGCGTTTTGGCAGCCAATTAATTGTTTTAAAATCGTCGAGATTTGAATTTAAGAAAAATCGTACACCTTAAATGGCTCTCTGGGTTAATGGTGTCGATTCGGTCATTGTTGCGAGGATTTTCTGTAAATGGTAGCAAAACATAATGTAATATACTCGTGCGTTCCACTTTCAAGATAATAAATTTCCCAGACGGTTTTTATCTATCGTGTATTTTTCCAATGAAACTTTAAACCTAATAATTACAATAAATCTTCATTTTGCCAACGATTTTTGACTGAAGAATGGTAAAATTCTCATGTTTGTTTGGCAGAAAACGTTTGCTTCAAGGTTCGACACACAAATACGGGTATTGTTGGGTAAATTGTTTGTCCTGAGGCGTTTTGGTAATTGCTCGCTCGATTCATATCCGAAAACAGATGTGCAGAATCGAAATGATAAACTGGACCAGTATCAAAAAAACTTTCACGAAATCGATTTCGTTACATAAAAGTTCCCAACTATTCGAGATTCTAGAAAAGATTCTTATTTAATCCCAGTTATTAAAAGTACATCCGCACTTTTTCTGTTATCCCAAAAAGCTGAAAGTAACCAATTGTGAAACAGCGATTGAGTCATTAACAATTTGCTTGGCAATTAACCTCGATTAATTTACCTGAATAAATTAGCGGATCGAAGTTGTTTTTTTATTTTATTTTGTCGGACGAAAATTATAATGTCTCTATAAGGATTTCGACGGCTTCCATAAACAGCAAAGAGGCTCGAGGAAAGGTCACAGTCTAAATAATCGCTGCACAAGTGAAATTTCACACAAGACCCAAAATATAGGTGTCTGTATTTTACGAAAGAAAAAACAAACAATAGCAACAATGTTTTTGAATCTTTCCATGGTTCATAGTTCGACCGTTATCAATGGTGTAGGACACACCTAAGATGAGTCAGATCGTAGTTTAGGCGCCGGACATTTTCACATTTTATGTTAATAAACCTCTTGTACAAATCCGCATTTTTTCCAACCATAATTACGATCGTAAATCATCGACTCTCTCATCACAGCAAACCCACGATCTGAAGACTTTTTAAAGGCATCGATTGCGTGCAACACAACAACATCCAGACTCCGTTTCGAATCGCGAAACTTTCAAAGATTCGCTTTTAACGTGCAGAACTCCGCTCCGAACACGTTTTGAGACGCTCGTAAAATTTTTGCCCTCGTGTCATATGTTACCTGCTTGAAACGATTTTCTTCCGTTCATATTAACATCTTTGATTAGTTTTGGATAATCCTGTAATCTGTGGAACATGGTAAAAAATGGTCGAACATATGGTAAGGCGCATGTTAATGCCAATTACCATTCGGAGTTGCTTTACGACCGTCTGTGAAATTAAAAATTGATCGATTACCGCACCGAAATGCAAAGATTTGCTTTGGTTTTTGATTTCGGGTTCAAGGTTTTCCTTCAGTTCACAACGTCACAATTGAAACGAATCGGGCGTTTAAAAGCGTCGCGTTCATTATGTTTTAATGCTCGGCTTGATTTTATCCACGTTCATTGTGTCAGTTTGATCCTGACAGTGCTAAGATCTTCTTTTCTTATCTGACAGATATTGTTAAAATGAGACGTTGGAGATAAAAGATTTATTTTATAAAAGAATACGAACAAGAAAATATATTAATATTTCAATTTATTAAAAAATACAATTTAAAATACATAAATAATTACTGAAAAATTGCGTGATATATTAATATTATTATCATTATGTCAACCACTCGAAGCATCTTTATTATTCGAGCAGATTGAACACTTAGCCTCTGTTATTCGAGTGTGAAAATAATATGTACTAAAAATAATAAACAAAAATTTTAATTGCCTGAACAATTAGATGTTTGTTTAAGTTATTACATTGAAAACGTATTAGAAATAGTTAGTAGTTAGTTAGTATTAGAAGCGCATCATTCATATTCTCTGAGCTTCAAATAAACTAATAAGATTTGGAAAAATCACAGAACTAAAAATTATTAAAAATATAGAAGAATCTACATGATATAAATTTAGAGAAACTCAAACATGCAGATGCTCTTGGTGTCTTTTCATTAACTATCCCGTCGGTTGAAGAGAATATTCAAAACAACTCACGTAGATGCACGCACTTAAAAAATACACAATTAAATAATAAAAGTCAGATTTGCATATTAAATAGTATATTATATAGTACGAAAATGACTCTATTAATGTTTGAAATATTTTGGAGTTTATTTTTATTTTATTTTACGGAAATTCATACTTATTTTGTTTTCATGGGTTTTTATTTTAATTTAGTTTCATAATAAACAATAATTATATCAAATTCTTAGTTATGTTAAAAATTAACGAAATTTATCGAAGTTACGCTATAATAATTTACTTTTACATAACAAATAAGTATGCAGGGAGATTAGATGAATTATTGTTTTTTTGTTGAAATGTAGAAAAAAATTGAGGAACATTTTATCTCCAATTGTAAGAGGATATACAAAGGTCATAATTACAGGAACTTTTTAAAAATTAAAGAAACCAACATCCACCAATCTTCTTACAGTCCTTGAATTGATACTAGCGAGACCCAACTCCTCCAGATTGGCTTTGATCTGAGTTCATCCTTGAAATGAATTGTTTCTAGCTATGCGAATTAAACATTTATTCGTTTTATATAGCTTTTCCGAATTTTTAGTAACTTCTACTTTATATTTTTTAATAATTCAGGATTCAATTGATTTATTTAAATTTAAACTTTTACCTATGTCCACTTGTTTTTCAGTCTCAAAACGTTGAATGAATGAATTTTACAAGAGCTAATAATATAGTTTTACCACGACACACTATAATCAAGAGAATAATTACTTTTTAAATAATAAGTTGGAAAGATAAACTGAACGAAAACTTACTATAATTTTGTCTAATACAGAACTAAAGAAACATATCACAATTATCATACACTACTAAAAAAAATGTAAATTATCAGATATAAACTATAAGTTGCTATCATTATGTCCACTGTATATATTTTAAATATTTTTTAAATATGTAATACATAGTATATTATTTTAATATGTTTTCAATTGTTTGTGCTAACTGAAATTAATTTAAATAAAAATAATAGTCACAAATTTGTGGGTTTGCAAATTTTTCCTGCTTTCTGTGCAGTTGAACTAATAGTGCAAGAGTACAGCTGTTCAATTTGGTTAATAATAAAGTTGAAAGTACAAGTTATGAATATCACTAATCCCTTCTTATCGGAAGCAAACAGAATTATCTTGAATCCACTACATATATATCTTGGTTGTACTTTGTGAACGTATTCACCTTTTGTAGTCCTTCACTTCAAATCGTATGTAAGTTTTCTCTAAACTATCTTCCCAAAAAATGTGTCTTTGGAAATCTTTAAATTCTTAAGATAACGAGGAAAAATAATTTATGTAGAAATTAAATGAAAATGACGCAGATAAGGAGAGTTTAGGAGATTATTACTGGATTAAACGAAATTATTAGGATACTATGATATAAAAAATATGAAAAACGTTCTAAAAGCAATATCTCTGTACCGATTATGACCATACATTCAATTGATTGAATTTGTTGATTGTTTATCTGTGATTCCTAAATGGATGGATGAAAAAATTATCATACGATAGAATGTTCCGTGTATCTAAATGAAATAAAATACCATTTTTAGAAACTAATATGCCTCGAGGTACCTCTGTTTACATAAATAGTACTTTTTTATCGATATTTTGAAAACGGATACTAACTTTAAAGAACCATTTACATTTTTAAATTGTTCACTTCAGAAAAGTTACGTTTTTTCGGGTAAACTAATTAATATATTTATTATGATAAACTGGAATAAAGTATAATATCGATAGTTTAGTTTTTCATTTTGAATATTTTTTCGAATTTTTCTATAGAAAATTTTCGTGCATTACTTGTGAAATTTCTCAAAATTTAAAAACTAATTTTATCAGTTATTGACTAATAGATTTATAAATTGAATAAAAAATCAATTAAACAGAATTTTATATTTTTTTAATTAGTTAAATTCAGATAGAAACCAACAATTTAATATTAGGAATAGTTTTGTAACATATTCAACACGAAAATGTAAATAAACATCCGAAAACCAAACACAAACAAAGCACTTATTGACTGTTCTGTCAAAAGAATATAACCGTCTGTCAAAAATCATACTGCTCTCAATCACTATAAATAAACCATACTATATATTTGTGGATAATCGTAATTTATGACTTTTGCCTTTTAAATTACGTTTTAAATGCGAGTTTTATTAATGCATAAATGTTTTTGATGTTGAATTAATAAATGGTTTAGATATAAAATCTTATAAGAATTTAGTAGTCTGTTGTTTTTGTTGCAAGTATTGTTTGATTTCACGTCAGTTTCATTACAATAATCAAAGAGGCACTGAATTTCGTTGATGTTTTGCTCAAATGTCAGTTCATAAAATTGATTGACAGTAGACATGGCGAAACTCCCAATCAAGTTACGCACTGTACAAAACTGTACAGTTTGTCTTAAAGACCCTACAATGATTTATTCCCTTAAAACACACTTGAGTTCATAGTAACGTCTTCTAGAAACAGCCCCAAGAACCCCTCAAAAGCATTTAATGACGCATACCCCACAGTCACACACACAGACTTGACTAGGTACTTACGCGTGAAATTTCCAACGGTGGTTTGATTGTACGTGTACACGACGTCCGAGTCAGGATGGTCCCTCATTTTGGGGGCACACGAGCACTCGTTGGGAAACGCGCACGAAACACCATCAAAATAAACGGGGTGAATTTCTATGGCCGCTACGTCAATTTTAGTGTATCAGAAATTGGACACATCCAACCGCCATCTATCATAACAACTGTGTATTTATTCGTTTATTTTTGTATTTTAATTACGATAATTTAATTTTTATGTTTAATTGTAATTTATAAGCAAAATAAAGTTATAATAATGTGTAAATTCTTATTAGTTAATGTTTAATAAATTAACAACGTTACAATGGAAGCGCCATCTATCCATCGTATCTCGTAACATCACATTATTTTAGCTAGGAAACTTCCAGCAATTTAATCAAATATTGTGTATATATTTACATATATTCAAACATATACATATGTGAATAAACTTTTAAATTATTTCTCGACTAAAACATTAAAACTTATAAAATAAAAACGTGTATTGAAACATTGTGTAAGGCAAAAAATAAAACTAGGTAAATTCTAAAAATTTTATATTTAATTTTTAACGTCTATAGTTTATTTCTTGACTGGAGCTGGCTTCTTCTTGATGGCGGGATTCGTTCTCATAACCTTAAGAACGATCTTCTGCTCCTCAATCAAGAAAGCACGGACGATCTTTTCCTTGACGCACTTGTGGCAAAGGACACCGCCGAACGCACGTTTCACGGTCTTCTTCCTTCTGCACAGGCGGGAACGTTCCTTGGAACGGGCTGGAAGGATGCCCCTAAGTTTGTCCTTGCACTGACCACATCTCGGGATCTTCTTAGGTTTTTTCAGGTATTGGTAAACTAGTTTACCACCTGGGGTACGGACACTAAAATTATAAGAATTTTAAGCACTGACAAAATAAAAGGGAAGGAGTTGTGTTTTGGTTGGACTATTTCAGAAAATACGAACGAATTGGTTGTCCTCATAGAGTTCAGTACTCTAGCCAATTATTCATCATTAAAAATAAGACATAACATGCCACCAAAACATAACCTCAAACTATATTTATAAAGTTGAAACAAACTTTGAATTGCAAGAAAACATTTGAATGAAAATAGATATTATTAAAAGAGCTTGAAATATAGTCATATAATACTTACATGGTCCTTCTGTTTGATTTTGTGTTGTACGACAAACGCCGTCTGAAAACAAGACGTTGGACCATTTTGCCCTAAAAAAACACAATTCTGTTACACACCACTTAGAAATAACACTGTACACCAAAAGTAGGTATGTTCAAATACCTAGTAATGAACAACTAATGATATTTACAAGAGTATTTTAAAGGATGTTTGAAGATGAAATTATGTGTGTACGAACCTGTCGAACTTTAAAATGGAAGAGATTCTAAACGGCGCATGCCACGGAAATAACTTTTTTACCGCGACCTCTGTCCGCCAAATAAGATAATTATATCATACAGAGATCTAACGTCTAATAAGACTTATTCAATCCATATAATATCAATTTAAAATAGTTTAGTTAATTAGGCAAGTTCAAGAAAACTCAATAAAAATAATGTAGTGATACTAATTATGATTTTTGAAACTTATAAAGGGCACACAAACGTGTACAACGTGACGACTCTGGTTCCATCTATAATTGACAATTAGAACCAGATGTGAGGGCGAAGATCGAAACCAAAATGGTTTCGCTCTTCGAAAACTACGAACAACAATATTCGGTGCTGACGGCTGACATAACAGCTCAAGTCGGCCAGTTAACCGCCACCGCATCAAGTAAGTTTTCCCACCCCCAAAATTATTATTTTGAGTGACCGTCATTTGTTTTTGTAAAGAGGATCGCAGACAGTTGATATCGAATATCGAGAAACATGTCGAGGAGGCCCAGGAACTGGTAAGTTTAGCTGTTTTATGCCCATTAAGGCTATTTACGGAAACTGTTTTAGTTGGAACAAATGGAGCTGGAAGTTAGGGAGATTGAGCCATCGAAAAAACAACGGTGCAGAACGAAATTGGACTGCTATCGAGCCGAACTTAAACGTCTCACCGTTGATTATATTAAAGCCCGGTCGGTGAAGCAAACGTTAAACTATGACAGTCCAGAAGAAATCGGCGACATTCGTATAGCCGTTGATCAAAAACAAAGACTATTGGATAATTCCGAACGGATCGAAAGGACTGGGAAGAAACTTGAAGAGGGTTACAGGGTTGTGTTAGAAACCCAGGAGATAGGTAACCAAGTACTTAAAAATCTAGGGGACCAAAGAGAAACCATCCAACGTTCCAGAGCTAGGGTACATTTTTCTGTAGACTTAAATCCATATCAAATTAATAACTGTGTCTTTTCAGTTACGAGACACCAATGAAGATTTAAGTCGGTCGTCGCGACTAATGAACACCATGATCATGAGATCCATCCAGCAAAGAGTGGTACTGTTCGCTGTCGGTGCCTGTTTTCTTATCGCCATAGTTTTAGGATTGTATTATAGGTTCAGAAATTGATTTCAAGTGTCATGCATCACACACAAGAGCAAATAATACTTTTTAGTTGATTGTCGATTTTTGTGTCGTGTAATTTTAAGTATTTTTTCAAGACTGGCCATTTAATTATTCAAAACCCGCTTAATTGTTATTTTAAGAAGCTACACCAAAACTACACACTTTAGCTTAATTTTCGTTTTAGCATATTTATTGTTGTTACATTGTTACATTCCGATATAAGATATATCTGTTGTTACAAATTGTTTTAGTTTTAAGACATTTGTGGGGTACAAACCTACAACAATCAAAATATTTTAAATAAAATAATTAAAAACTATGATAGAAATAATTTATCCAGATAGTCCAAGTATATCCGTAGGACGTCTATATGGGACAAAGAAGCATCTTATGGACATCCACGTTCAACCGTACCAGGGAGTTCCCAAGTTACCCAATTGGCCGTATCGGGGACGTCCCATAGGACTTCTTCGTTACATCCCATATAGACGTCCTTGGCTCATCCCAACCATATACAGGAGGTAGTAAATATAAAATAATAAAAAGTAACATCAGCAAATATTTGTTGATAAATTGTAAAGTAAATCTAAATAATTATTAACCAATATATATATATTCATCATATGAAATCATAAATTTAATTTCAGACAAAAGACTTGTATCCAGATACAAATCAAATAAGATTTTTCACCTGTTAAATTAATATTTTGAGTAACCGTCATTCGTTTTGGCAGAGAATTGAAGATAGTTGATACTGAACCTCAAGAAACATGTTGGGAGGCTTTAGGAACTGGTAAGTTTAACTGTTTCTGATCCGTTAAAGGTATTGACTGACTCTTTTTTAGTTGGAACGTCCTAGGTTATATCAAAAAGCGGTCGCTGAACAGATAAAACGGACTGGGAAAAAACTCGAGGAGAATTACCATATTGTACTTAAAGCCTAGAAGATAGATATTATTATCTATTTAATTCTTATGAATTTAAAATTCTATGAAACCAAAAGACAAACCATCCAACGTTCCAGAGCTGAGGTAAACTTTTCTATAGATCCTTCTATATCAAATTTTTAAATTGAGGTTTCGTAGTTACAGGACATCAGTGAAGATTTAAGTCGGTCATTGCAACTAATGAACGTTATGCTTCCGAGATCTGTCCAGCCAAAAATGGTGCTATTTGCTATTGGTGTCTATTTTCTAATCTCTATAATTGTAGGATTGTACTATAGATTTAGAAATTGATTTCAAGTTTTGTGTATTACACAAAAAATACATAGTATTTTGGCTGGCCATTTAATTAATTCTAATATAAGATATATCTGTTGTTAAAAATTATTATAATTTTAAGACATTTGTGGGGGGTACAAATCTACAACAATCAAACTTTTAATCAAAATAATTAAAAACTATGTTTTGATATGACTAATTTACCCAGAGGGCCCAACTAATATCGCCAGGACGTCTATCTGAGGCAAATAGACCCTTTAAGGACATATACGTTCGACTTAGACGTGCCAGGTAGTTTCCATGTTATCCATAGTTCGTCCATATACAAAAAAGGTAATACTAATAAATATTTGTTAACAAATTGTAAATAATGTTTTGATATAACTAATTTACCCAGAGGGCCCAACTAATATCGCCAGGACATCTCTCTGAGGCAAAAAGACCTTTTAAGGACATATACTTTCGACTTAGACGTGCCAGGTAGTTTCCAGGTTATCCATAGTTCGTCTATATACAGAAGGTAATATTAATAAATATTTGTTAACAAATTGTAAAGTGAAACAAAATAATAAGTATTAACCAATATAAAATAAAAATAAATAAATCATAAATGTAATTTAAGATAAAAGTGTAGCACCCAAAGTACAAATCAAGAAAGTTTTCCCACCCGCCGAATTATTATTTTGAGTAATCGTCATTGGTTTTGGCAAAGACTATCGCAAATGATTGATATCGAGCTTCAAGAAACATGTCGAGGAGACTCAGGAACTGGTAAGTTCTCTACTCATTTTAGATCCGTTGAATGTATGGTCTGGCGCTTTTTTAGTTGGAACAAATGGAGCTAGGAATTAGGGAGACTAAACCATTCAAAAAACAGGACTGCAGAAGGAAATTTAACTGCTATTGAGCCTAACTCACTTAATGTACTGTCTGTTACATTAAAGTGAAGCAGATGACAGACGGTGAGATTCGTGTAGCTGCCGATTAAAAATAAAGACTATTGGATAATTCCGAATGAAGCTATCGTACAGGGAAAAAACTTAAGGAGGGTCACCGGATTGTGCTGGTAACCCACGAGGGAGGTAATCAAGAACTTATCAAACACTAAACAGGGGGCTAAAGAGAAACTCTCCAACATTCGAGGGTAAATTTTTCTGTAAACACTTCATCCATATTAAATTTTTAATTCTAATATTTATAGTTATGAGACACCAATAATGATTTAAATCAGTCGTCACGTCACATAATGAAAACGATGATTATAAGATCCATCCAGCAAAGAGTGTTACTGTTCGCTGTTAGTGTCTGTATTTTAATCACTATAGTTTTAGAATTGTATTACAGATTTATAAATTGATTTCATGCATTACACAATAGCAAATAATATTTTATCATTGATTATCGTTTTTTGTAAATATTTTTTCAAGATTGGTCATTTAGTTAATACAAATTTGCTATTTTAAGAAGCTATACCAAAACTATAGCTACTGTTATTACAAATTGTCTCAATTCTAAGACATTTGTGGGGTACAAACCTACAATAATCAAAATATTTTAAACAAAATAATTAAAGACTATGTTTAATGTAATCCATTGAAGGTACTGACTGACGCTTTTTTAGGTTAACAAATGGAGCTAGAAATTAGGAAGATTGAGCCATTGACAAAACGGTGCTTCCGAAGGGAAATTAACTGCTATCGAGTCTAAGTCAAATGTCTATCCTATTAGTTACATTAAGATGAAACAGAAATTAAACTACGACAGACCAAAAAAAATCAGTGTCATTCCCGTAGCTGTCGATCAAAAGACTGTTGTATAAATTCTAACAGAATGATGGTACTGGGAAAAAAGTTGAGAACGGCTGCTTAAACATATTGGGGAAGTTTTAGAGCTAGGGTAAATTTTTCTGTATACATTTCCTCTATATTAAATTTTTAAATTCTTATTTGTTAGTTACGAGACACCAATAAGGATTTAAATTTGTCGTCAGGACTAATGAACATCCATCCAGCAAATAGCGTTACTGTTCGCAATTGGTTTCGATTTTTTAACCACTATATTTTTAGGATTGTATTAACAGTTGGGCTGAAAAGTTCGTAGGCTAGCATAGAAAATATCTTTTTTTTTTGATAGAATTTAATTTTATCATTCAATATAGTCGCCTTCGAGGGCGTCTTTTCAGATTGATACACTTATTCCAGCTATTTTCAACTTTTGATCCTATCCGAAAATTAAAAAATTAATTTTCCGGGAGGTCTGAAAATACTCTGAATTTTTAATTAATCAACCACCTTTTGAGATTTGGGAAGAGATAATAGTCAGATGGAGCTAAATCTGACGAATAAGGTGGATGTCGGCGCATTGTCTTGCAAAAACAAAATTTTTTTTCGCTTCATGTGAGCCGTTTCGCTGCGATTTCGGACTTTAATCGCTCCAATAATGCACATTAATAATCGCTGTTGATGGTTTTTCCTTTTTCGAGGTAGTCCATGAAGAGTATGCCATGACAATCCCATCGGAGGGCCTGCCGCTACGGACTTCATCGGCAGTGGAGTTTTCGGCCACCATGAAACTCTCGAAACCAATATTTCACAGTGTAATCTGAAGGAGCATTAGCCCCATAATATTTATCCACCTTTTCTTTTGTTTCCTTCGCCGTTTTGCCTCTCAAAAATAATATTTTATGGGAACGAAAATCATGATGCCAAACACGTAACCGAAAACCAGCTGTCAAAACAAAACTATGTCTAACTTGTCGGCCTAAATATGAATGAGCTATAAGGCATCATTATCTTTTTCGCGATAGCAACGCATTTTGGTAGTCAAGGTGGTTACTTTTCAGCCCACCTGTTATATATGTTATATGATATTTTATCATTGATAGTCGTTTTTTGTAAATATTTTTCAAGACTGGTCATTTAATTACTTCAAAACCTTTACGTTTACGTTGTTATTTCGTTTTAGCATATTTATTATGGTTACAATGTTTTATTCCAATAAAAAATATATCTGTTTCAATTTTAAGACATTTGTGGGGTACAGACCTAAAACAATCAAAATATTTTAAGCAAAATAATTAAAAACTATGTTAGATATAATTAAATTACTTGAGAGGTAAGTAAATCGTAAGTTTACTCGTTTTAGATCCATCGAAGATATTGCCAGATGCTTTTTTAGTTGGAACAAATGGAGCTAGAAATTGGGAAGATCGAGCCATTGAACAAACAAGAAAAGATAGAAGAAAAAGAAGGAAGTTTAACTGCTATTGAGTCTAACTCAAATGTCTCACTGTTCGTTACAGAGAGAAAACTATAATAGACGAGAAACAATCGGTGACATGCATGTAGCTCCCTAATCAAGTACTTAAACATATAGGGGACTAAAGAGAAACCCTCCAATGTTTCAAAGCTAGTTAAAATTTTTCTGTAGACACTTCATCTTTATCATATTTTTAAATTCTTATTTTGTAGTTACAAAACACTAATGAAGATTTAAGTTGGTCGTCACGACTAATGAATACGATGATATATATAGCAAAGCGTGGTACTGTTCGCGGCTAAACTCCAACATTCGAGGGTAAATTTTTCTGTAAACACTTCATCCATATTAAATTTTTAATTCTAATATTTATAGTTATGAGACACCAATAATGATTTAAATCAGTCGTCACGTCACGTAATGAAAACGATGATTATAAGATCCATCCAGCAAAGAGTGCTACTGTTCGTTATAGTTTTAGAATTGTATTATAGATTTATAAATTGATTTCAAGTTTCATGCATTACACAGTAGCAAATAATATTTTATCATTGATTATCGTTTTTTGTAAATATTTTTTCAAGATTCGATGATTATAAGCTCTATCTAGCAAAGCGTGGTACTGTTCGCTGTTGGTGTCTGTATTTTAATCACCATAGTTTTATTAATAGGATTGTATTATAGATTTAGAAATTGATTTCGAGTTTCAGGCATTACACACGACGGCAAATAATACTTTTTAATTGATTGTCGTTTTTTGTAAATATTGTTTCAAGACTGGCCATTTAGTAAATTCAAATTTATTGTTATTTTAAGAAGCTATACCAAAAATATAACTACTGTTATTACAATTTGTTTTAGTTTTAAGATATTTGTGGGGACAAACCTACAACAATCAAAATATTTTAAATAAAATAATTAAAAACTATGATAGAAATAATTTACCCAGATAGCCCAAGTATTTCCATAAGACGTCTATATGGGACAAAGAGGCATCTTATGGACATCCACGTTCGACCAGGGAGTTCTCAAGTTACCCAATAGGTCGTGTCCGGAACGTCCCATAGGACTTCCTCGATATATCCCATATAAACGTCCTTGGCTAATCCCAACCATATACAGGAGGTAGTAAATAAACGCAAGCTATTTTAAAATAATAAAAATTAACATTACCAAATATTTGTTAACAAATAGTAAAGTAAAACAAAATAATTATTTAAATATATAAAAATAAAGAAATCATAAATTTAATTTCATCCAAAAGACTTGCATCCAGAGTACAATCATGCATATTCATGATAGAAATAATTTACCCAGATAACTCAAAGGGGCATCTTATGGACATCTAGGTTCGACCTAACTGGTGAGTTTTTACCCAACAGGCTGTCTCCTGGACGTCCCATAAGACTTCTTCAGCACATCCAATATAGTCGCCCTTCGATCGTCCCAATCATATACAGGAGATAGTAAATAAACTTAGGCATTTTTTACTAAAAAAAGTTGTAACATTAGGAAATATCTGTTAATAAATTATAAAATAAAACAAAATAATAATTATTAATTAGTTGATGCACAAATCACATGCAATTTCATACAATAGCCCAAAGCACAAATCAATATAAATATTTAAATATAGTCATTTAATGTTTCTTCAAACGTGGAAAGGTTGCTTGCTGGTAAAGCTTTGACAGGAATTTTTTCCCAGTGAACTTCCCGACTTTAGTCGGTATAGAATTACTTTTTATACATTTTTTAATAAAGCAATTAATATATACAATTAATATGGTATATTTTACTCTATGTATTATTGTCAAATGCGTTAGCCATGTAATGTTGAATAGTTGTTGTGTATGTATTACACATATTACATGTATATTACAAATATAAAATAATATGTTTTAGGTTTCCTGAAAATCATTTAGAATTCCTTTGAATGTAGCTGTGGAGGACACTTTCGATTTCTTTAAGTATCTTAGGGGAATATTTACTACACCAATTGCAATATAAATTGTTAGTATTACTAATAAAGAGAAAATTATAATTGATTAATTGTTTGTTTTATGTTCTCGTCTCAAACATAATCCACCGTTCCTTTTATCCATAGCCCGGTCCGTTTGATGCCTCAATACCTGTATCATGAGTTGCATATATAGCATATGTGACTAAAACATTTCTTTGTAGCATCTAGGAGTAAATTTAAACTTAATAAAACTTTTATTTTCATATTTCACATATACTTACTAATTAATTGATTTAATAAAATAATGAAATCCCAACCAGTTAAAACCTTTTAATAAGAGATACATAGTAGTAAGTGTATATAATGTATATACAAAATATATCAAAGAACACTTAATCATGCATCCCAGTAAACTAATCTTATTATATTACGACAGAGACTTTATGTTTTACAATGTCTTAAAAATACCATCAAACATTGGGAACTTGTTTACATTCAAAATAAAGTACCTATTATAATGATTAATATTATTGTTACTTATATGGAAATAGTATAATAAACAGTCCCTAATAGTTTTTTCTGTGAAAATTTAGAGATATTTTATATTTTATAACAATAAAAAAGAAAGAAAACAAAAATATCTGCAAATATATTTATTTAAGTACGACTTAAACAACATAACTTAAATTACATAAATACATGTTCCAATACAGTAAATAAACTAAACGAGTAACAATTGGTTTAACTAACTTAATTTAAGGTGTTACTATCACTAAACAGGGCAAGAATAAATGTATGACTACCATAAAAATGATGCTCGCAAATGAAATTCATTTGAAATCGAATAATAAGAATAACGCTATTTTAAGTGTTCAAGAGTTCAAAATATTCTTACATGTCTAGTGTTTAAAAACGTATTAACGTGTTATAAAATCTGAAATCCGTAACAATTACCGAAACTCTTGATATATTTGTCTATAAAGGCGTCACAGATATTTTCAATGAAAATTTCGTTCATTTTAATGAAAATATCTCGATGATTTATCAGCGAGAAAGTCCTTAATTCCTAAGGAACGTTACCAGAGCCAAAAACACTGATTACGACATTCCAATTTATTGCTTTTCAAAATATATTCGTTAAAAATGTCGAACTCGTGTTTTCCAAGCGATTAAAATGAAACCAGATCTATGTCGACTACAGTGTATAAACCAATAGAGTTGCCGATACTACTTTGGCACTAAAAATCGTCTTGGTAAAAACAAAATAATACATAAAAAACAAAATCCCAAGATATGCTGCTCGAATATTGCTAATTGTAAAAGTCTTTACGATCTAAATTTGCGGAAACTTTGGTGATTAAAAATCTAAAAACTGTCAATCCCTAAGAAAAGCACGCGATACAGCAACAGTACTATGTAAGTTTGCTGTACATGTCTTCCAATTGGGGTTTGAAGTAGGACTTAATTTCTGGACGTTTCGACTTCAAAGTGGGCGTCAACAAACCATTCTGAACACTGAATGGATCTGGATGCAAGTAAATGTCCTTCACCTAAACAGAACATATTGTTAACAAAAGCAGAGTATTATAAAAATTGTTCTTAATACCTGTTCGAATGATTTCAAACCAGCATCTTTACCCTTAGTAATCATATCGTCAAGAATTAATTGTTTAACTTCAGGATGATTGCAAAGAACGCTGAAAGTACCACTTATTCCATTCTCAGACGCCCAACATTTGATCACATCTACGTCAGGAACTACGATTGCAATGATACACGACTAAAAGAGAATAAATTAAAAACGAAATCAGAACCAAATGTTTGTATTACCTTCAGTGATTCGCCGTGTACGAAAACTTGACTAACGTATTGGGAACGGATGTAAATATTTTCGATCTTTTCCGGTACGATATACTCGCCCTGTGACAGTTTAAAGATGTGTTTCCTTCTGTCGATAATTTTCAATGTACCGTTCTGAAAGACAACATTGAACAAAAACACTTCTGCTTTTAAAACATTACTTACTGGCAGCCACATTCCAACATCTCCGGTGTGATGCCAACCTTGTTCATCAATAGTCTCTTCAGTTTTGGCGAGATCCTTGTAGTAGCCTTGGAATACATTGGTTCCTTTAACACATACTTCGCCTTGGTTATTCTTAGCCCAGTATTCCATTTCGGGCACGTCTACAAGTTTAACACAGCAGCAAGCTACTGGAGGACCAACATGACCTGGCACGTGATCGCCTTGGATTGTCAGAGTGATTGGGGCGCAACATTCTGTTTGTCCGTATCCTTCCACCACCTAAAAATAACAATTAGAACGGAAATTTTGAATTGAGAGGAATTTGTTACCAGACATCCTAAGGCGCATCTGATGAAGGTAAGGACGTTTTCTGCTAGAGGCGCGGAACCAACCAACATCAGTCTTAGTCTTCCACCCATTCCTTCCTGAACTTTTTTGAACACTAACATGTCCCAGAAACTGTTACTTCTTATTATGCCACTAAAAACAAACAAACGGTTCAGTTTATAAATATAAATAGAAATAAAAACAATTACCGCTTAAGTTCGTTTTCTTTGGCGGTAACGGCCATATTAAACAGCATTTTCTTAATGCAACTCTGGCTGATTTCCGCTTGCACTTTATCGTGTATTCTGTTTAATAGTCTCGGAACAGCGGGGCAAACTGTAGGTTTTAAAGCCTTCATATCATCCGAAAGTCTTCTGATGTCTCCAAGGTAATAACCGACAGCTGCGCCCATCATAAACATCGCGTTCTGCAATATTTAATGAATTGATTACACACCTTAAATATAAACGTTTAAATTGTTACCTCACAACAGCGTTCGAGCATGTGGGCAAGCGGGAGGAAGGAGATCATGGTGTCAGTGCTGCGGAGCTTGTGGTCGCCCATTTGGAGAATAACCGCACTCACAGAGGCGATCACGTTCTCGTGGGTAAGCATCACACCTTTCGGATTACCGGTCGTTCCGCTTGTGTAACAAATCGTACACAAATCCGAAGGTCTTGGAGGCTTTAATGACAACATAAGTTTTATCGAAATTAAAGACGGGAGAGACTACTTACAACTTCGTTATGATTGGACTTGGCGCCCAAGTGTTCGATATCCGACATCTTGACGATCTCAATACCCAAGTTTTTAGCCCTTTGTTTTGTTGCAGGTCTGATGTCTTTGTAAGTGATCATCTTCCTCAAACATCTGGGCGAACGTTCCATCAACAGGTTGCATTTCTGATCGTCTTCGACGAACACCACGTTTATTTCAGCTACAACCAACAACTTTAATAAACAGCTTCAATAATTATAAAGTAAATTACCTTGTTTGATAATGAAGGCACATGCGTCTGGACCGAGGGTGTCGTAAAGTGGCACCAGGACCATGCTGTAACAATAAACAGCCTGCTCGGTTAAGATCCATTCTGGACAGTTCTGCGAGTAGATGCCGATTATTGTGTTGGTGCCTGGCTGGTAACCTTGAGATATCAGGCCGGCGCCCAAATTTCTCGCTCTAAGCAGCGCCTCGTTGTAGTTCAGCCATTGGTATGGCTTTGAGTAGGATTCCCTCCAACCCAAACAAGGTCCATTATCTTAAATTGGAAGGAATTTATTATTTAAAATCTCGAATCTTTCTCGAAGTGTACTTACTTGATTCTTTTGCTCCCCTTCTGAAAGATTCGTATATTGTCCTCGTATCAGGATAAAGGTAGCTGACGAATTTTCCTTCCTTTGCCTCTTTGAAGAATCTAGAGACACGTATAAGATCTGGTCCCTGGAATAAACGTCATTAAAAAGTTAATAACTCAAACTCTAGTTAACATTTCAGGTTTTTATGATTATTTATAGAGGTGTGTTTGATTTGGATCTTGTCCAGGATTAATGCCGATTTTTTACATATTTCATATTAAAGTTCAGCGTCTCTCAATTTAGACTCTTATAAATAAATATAATATGTAAACAAACAACCAGTATATAATTCTGATTGGTGGTATCAATCAATTTCAAAGTCATATTCAAAAACTACTCTCAAAAACAAATAAAGATTAGCTAATTTAGACAGTGTTTGCATAAATTGCAGAAAGTGCATGATTTGTTTGTGCAATGTGCCAACATGTGTTGAAATATTTACACAGTTTTTACGGTGCATTTCACATACATGGCCACTCAAAAATACGGTTTTTATATTGTTTCGATTGGAATCAAACAAGGTTATGGGACAACAAAAACAATTTTATTATTATTAATTTATGCCTGTGACAGATTTATATATTTTTAAGCACAAGCAAGTAAAAATAGCCTGTAAATTTTGCACCTGTTGACCGCGCTTATAAATAAACAGTTACTATTAAATACTTTTCTTTTAAAACATGTCGATATTGATTCACTTTGATGAATGATTTAAAACGCTCACATGGAAAAACTGTTTGTATATTGAAATTAGATAGTAGAACATAAATCTGTCGTATTTCTGTTGTGTCTGTTTATTGCAAATAACGTAAATATTGTAATTTTCTTGACAGGTCAAATTATTGTTTAGACACATGTAAATTATAGAGTTGAATTTTACTGCATTAGTGCAAAGTGCTATTGGTATAAATCAACTTTATGTTAAGTGTTCTATGACCGGTTTATTATGTAATTTTAAACAGTCCATCATTTATGAAAGCATTTTTATTTTAAATTTTTGGCTCAGTTTAATGTGTCAAAGTTAATAATTCAAACGAATAATTTTTTACATCGGGATTCAAAGTATAAAACATGTAGTGGCACAATATGTTTATTTTAATTATAAAATATTTTAGTAATCAATATACATGATAAACATGTTGGATGTTAATAAAATGAGAAATCGAAGAATAAATAAATTAAAAAAAACTGAGTATTGTTGAACAGCTTTAAAATGAAGAATTGCAATGTAATGTTTGAACTAACAAATTATTCCTTCAATTTTATCGTTACTTCATCCGTTTTAAGTTTAATAATTGTTCAAAATTATGCAACGAACTTACTTTCCAGTTATAGGTATCAGATTGGTTTTTCAAATTGATGGGAATAGTAACTGGCCTGACACTCGCACAACAACAGTTGCACATCTTCACCAAAAGAAATCAAATCTCAAAATAACCTTCACAAAATCTTCATCACATAAATCACATCCACAGACCGAAAACGAGCCCCGAATCCATCGATCACTGACTCACCAGGAGAATTAGCCACGAGAAAAACCTCTGGCACCAATTCAAAATTTCAGTTTTATATAATACGTATTTTTTACAAGGATTATGTACCGCGTCTAAAACTGTTGGTTCTAGAAAACTTAGAGAATATGTGCGAAATTTGTCTGGTAATTAGTCGCCACTGTTAATCACTTCACGAATTTACAACTTGAAGTTCGTTTTAAAAATGTTAAAACCATCAAATGGGATTCGCGAATCGATTTTCCGGAATTGGTTTTAGAGCAGGATTTGGTAATTCATCAGGAAAAATCGGCGAAACAACATCGCGCACGGTTAGATAACATTGACGTCGCGTGTGCGATTTAAAGCGTCGACGTCCCGACGGTCAACTGGTGTTTTTGGGAGGACGCGTCCGGGAATAACTTATTCCCACCGCCCGATTAAAAGGCGACTGGCCACTAATGTATTTTTTATTATTTATCGACGAACCGTTATTTTGTTTGTACTTAAGCGAACAGGATTTCATCGAAAATAACCTGAAATTAATAAAAAGTTTGCTGAGGGAATGTTACAATTTATTTATTTTTTACTGACATGAATGAAGGTCGAAATATTTTTAGTCTAATTGATGAAACTTTTAGTTAAATTCAAGGTTCAACTTTATGATTTAAGCTATTGAAAAATACAAGGACTTTAAAAAATAACACGCAAACGGGAAAAATTGATAAAACGAAATGATTTTTTCATTGGATTACTATTTCAATTTCGTGTCAGCAATCATAAAACGGACAAGATTTTATCATTCACCAATATTGTCGCACTCAAATAAATAATACAATTGTGGGTCAACCGAGCAATCAATCAATAATCGAAAGGTGCTGATCGCAAAAAAAAAAACACGTGACAAAAATTCGAGACAGCCGAAATTTGTATTTGATTGTGGCAAACAATCTGACATTTTGTGAGTGTTTTTGGCATCGTTCCATCGGGGTTTTATATTTAAAAACCTTGACGTTTTATAACAACAACTACGACAATAAATTATGTTGGGATATCTAATTAGATTTAGGCACAGCAAAATTTGATCGCTATTTCTGGAACCATTATCCGATTTTATCAGTTAAGTCTGTACTGTTACAATTGAACAGGTTAAAAAATGAGCTTCCGGGCAATTTTCCAAACAATTGAGAATAGATTTGACTAGTGGAAATTGGCCGTTTTTAATAGGAATGTCTTAATTGCTATTAGACCATTTGAACAATGTCCAACTCAAATTTCCGCACTCTTTTTTAATTATTACCATCGTTATTCGCTTAAGGCTCCTTTATTAGTTCGTTGGGTGTCTGACCAATAATTAAAGAAGTACCGGTTGAGGTTTTATCAAAACCGCATCGACGTCAAATGTCATGCAAGAACCGTTAGAACAACGAAAAAAAATCGATTCTTGTGCTTAGAAACTGTTGCTGGTCACGATTATGACCGTTTTTTTTTGGTCCTTCCAGAACAACGTGCAAAATCCAACAGTTAACAACCATATGTTGCCTATGGCCAAGACACTAAATTACATTTTTAATACACCATAAAATTCATTCGATACACTCAAACCTAAATATTTAACTTTTGAAGCGCACCATTTTATTTTCGTTCTGATACGTATAGTAAATCTCGACGAAGTGGGTCGTTTATTTTCGTTGTGATAAAACCAGTAAAAACCTGTGGGTGTGCATGAAACATCGTAAATTCGATTATTTTCGACTCACATTCTCTTCTTCGCTCTCCAATAAGCATTGGGCGTCCAGCGGAAACAACGGCTTCTGTTGCGACGGTCTGCTCGCCAGATAGAAGGCAGAAGCTGCAGCTACTCCGGTGAGCGCCAGTGCGCCAGCTCCGCCGCCAATATAGTGGAGGTATTGCTCCATATCATCCACTGAAACAAAATATAAATTTAATCAATGGCCTTCCTGGTAGTACCATGATTTGAAAAAGAAGGGTGAAAATATTTTTAATGGTTAAGAATTGTTGTTATAGAAAAAGAACAGTATTAAATACAAAAGTGTGTCAGTCTAGCGTTCGCCGTTTGAGGTCAGATTGAACGAGCAACAAATCGTACACGCCACTGGAAGTGGGTACCGTAAACGGGGAAAAATAAAGAAGACATTATAAACATGATGCATTAAAACTGCATCTTTCACTTGATCTATGGTTTTCTACTTTCTACGTGTATTTTTAGCGTTTGTCCGTATTTAGTCACGCACAGCTGTACAAGTCCCGGTTTGTGAAGACGGCAATTAAACCAGAAAACGAATGGAATCAACTGGTCGTTTGTTTTATGAAGAAATCCGAGAGATTTCCCAGTTCACATAAAAAACTACCTCTTTAATCTTCAGAGGTTTTGTCTCTACTACTGTGTTTGGTTCACGGTAGTTTGGAATGGTACTATAATTATCTTGGGGATGTTAAAAATAGACGCATGGTCAATGTCAAGTTCTTTTAGTTTCTCTGGATGATTAACCAGTTATTTCCATTTATTTTAATAATTTTACCTTCGTTTACAGTTACACCACGATAACACACTATCGAATAAACATCTAACTGACAAATACGTTTTGTATCAGATAAGGCAGAGACAAATTTAAATTCTTTACTTATTTATTTAATTTATGTTATTTATTATAAACATTTATCAGTAAGAGTAACCAATTTACTTTGATGACGGAAAACTACATGCAAAATTGCACTGCAATCATTAAAAAAAAATCTAAAAATGTATAGATAAACTGTCTGAAGATTAAATTATTTACAAAGTCCATTAAAATAAATCAATATACAGTATTGAATAACGTTTAAAACTGGCCGAGTCTTTATCGATTTGTTGGTTTTTATATATTTTTTTAAATAATTCATTCGATTTAAATGTATGTTGTCTCTAAGAAATTCAGTCTCAAATGTGAATTACTTATAATGTTCATTAAAATTGATATAATATTGTACATATCATTTATAATTATTTTATATATATTATATCTGAATAAAAGTTTTTATTGTTTTCTCTTTTTATATTTTAATGATATTTTTCGTTGCAATTTAATATTTCGTTTTTAACATATTTTCAAGTTCAAACTTATGATATGAAGTTCTTTATCTAAACGTAACTTATGATTGAAGTGTTTATCAATTTTATTCCTACAACCTTGAACATACCTTTAGTATGTATGCCCAAATGCTCCAATTTGAGTGCAGGGATTTTTAAAAAATTAATTGATGATATTTATATAAATCATTGTAAAAATGGATTTTTAAATTTATTAATACGTAATGTGTAGTGTGATAATTAGTTAATAGTGTAAAAAAACAAGTGCAACTAAAAACACACTGAACATCTATTTGCTTTTTGTTGCTAATTGTACAGTTCGTTGATCTGCGTTTGTTTATGTTATTGTCGCGTTGCATAATATTTTTCACAACAAATTTTCGGTATTAATTAACACCTACCGAAACATCACTTTCAATTTTCCCCATTGAGTGGATTTTAAAAATTAGATTCGTGTGACTCACTGTTGCGTCTTCGCCGTTCCTTTTTCCGGATTTTCTCCTTGTTCGTTTCCGGCTTTGTCGCGTTGCCATTTCTGATCTGCCTCTTTAGGTACGACTTGACGTTCACAATCAACGAATCCATTTTCCTGTTTCGGTAGTACCCGCCACTAACATTCACACACACGAAATGTCGCGCATCAATCGATGGTAGTGCCCAACGGAGCACGGCACCACGTCGAAAAGTACCTTGGAACCGAGCCGTTCCAGCGTTATATCTGTAGCGGTAAATTAGATGAATTTTGCGGTATTTGGTCGGGTTTGCCGGCCGCTAAGTGGGGAGCACGCGGTTTGGAGATGTTGGCAGAAAGGGGGGCAGAAATGGGTCGAACGAGGGAAATTGACAAGCGACTCCAAATCGTACCGCACTTCTAATTACCTTGGATATTGAAAAAAAAAGCAGAGAAAAATTAACAGTGGAAGTAGAAATCGGGTACGCCAATGCGGAGTTGGGGGATGGTAATTTATCGTGGATCTCGGATTACACACGATCCGGTCGAAAGAACGGCGCTGAAACGAACAATCGTGCTACCAGCTACCGGTTCTCCGTTTTGATGACGGTACTGAATAAAGTACCACCGTAATTTATTAACCTGAATCCGTGTTTCTTTTCGCTGTAAGATAAAGCCAATTATCTTTGTCATTCTACTTACGTTGTCGTTGCAAACACAAGGAACTTGTTAGCAGTACTGAGGTACTGAATTGGCAGTTTTTTAATAAAATGGAAATAAGATGTTTTTGCACATATATAGACAACCTTGATAAACTATATCTAAATGTATAGTAGCATTTTTACGACAATTATATTTATTAGTACCCTACATTATTATCAGTACCAGTCGGACCAAGTAAACATTTCCTTGATTTAGCTGTAATTGTGTTATAGTCTAACAATAATATAATACCACCGGGGGGATATAAAATAAAAAATACAGTACCACTACACAATTGAAATTACGGTACTTCGGAGGCAGATTCGACATACGTCAAATCTTTAAACCAGTTTCGTGGGCCGAGAGAAAGAGATGCTGAAACGTCGGATCACAAGCGTATCCGAAGACGTTCACCTAACGAAAAATTAAATATGTGCTGTCACTGAAATGGTATCACCGTATAAATAACCGATTAGAGAGCTTTTGGTCGGAATTATGCTGCAAAAATACGTTAATGTTTTGGCTAGGTTCTTACGGGAACCGATGAGGTTTTAAATTATTTTTATTGGTAGCACCAGCGTTAATGAATTCTGAAACGAGTGGACACTGAAGTGATTTCGCGTTGGTGTCTGAATGCAGTTTAGTACTTCCTGCAACGCCATCGCACAAATCTGGCACGGACACCTGAAAAAAATCAACAGTACCCACACAATGACTAATTTGCAGGAGGAAACAGCACATAATTGCATCTGGTAACGGGATTAGAGCGAACCGGATAAATCGGTCGAAACTTTGTGCAACAATAACGGAAACGCGCCGATATAATCATCGTGGTCCACTTATTTTTTAATTTTTTTAACGTTACATTCTTTTTATTTTCGTTTACCGTAGCGAATCGTGCGTTGAACCGGATGGTACCGACCTCTCGGTGTTATTTTTAGCTGTGGAGGTGTCGACGAAGGGCCGACCTCTTTTTCTCCGCTCGCAAGTTTGTTTTAATAATTCAGCCAGTTTGCGTGGTTGATGGATCGTTGTTCGAATGAAGGTCACGTATTGGGAACCTGACAGATGCTACCGGTTTATCATATCAACCGAAATCAATCAATTACTGTCACGAAAGGTTAAGAAAATTAAACGAATATATAAAGGAGGAAAATGAGAAAATTACTAGCCGATCAGTTAGTTACTGATCAAATATTAAAGGGAACTCTTCCCAAACATCAATTGTTTCTTTTAGAGAACACTTTCAGATACAAATGTCTATTTTAGTACAGAAGTGGTTGTAAACATTGATGTTTTGGAGGTGGCTGTCGTTCTACTATGATTAGCATATGGTCCACGGAGGATCGCGACCCGGTTCCCGTCCGCAGCAAGATAACGGCACCGCCAAGGTCAATCAAGGTATTCCGGCGTTCGCAGGTGGCACGGAACCGTCGTCGCGAATACGGGAACCTCACGCATGGTGCGTGCGGTTCCTTGACCTCCCGAAATTGCCGTTTAATTGTACCAACAATTTGGGATCAATTGTTCCCGCGGTAACGGTACCACGGTGAGTCACAATCGGCGAGTCCTTTCTCTATCGGCATGGCAACGCGATGAGGATGCGGACGGGATGAGAGGAGTGGAAGCAACGAGATCAACGTCTGTTGTTGGTACAGTGACCAAGTGAACGCGGATCGGGACATTCACCTGTGGTAGGCGTATGTGGTACCCGAACACGCTCCAGTACCAACATCCAATGCTACGTATCGTTCAAGTCTTTGCATGATGAAAAAATTATGGATTTATGGGTACATAAAAGCCAAACAAAAACACGGACGAGTTTTCTATTATTAAATTTTTTATTTGTATGCATAATTAATTTGTTCGCTGGTTATCTTTGTGGCCACTCTATAAGATTTACATGCCGATACAGAAACGAAACGAATAAATTATAAATAAAACCGGTGTTCGCCGTTATTGTACGCAATCATATTTGTTGAGATGCTATTCAAAGAGTACTGTTAAAAATTTAACAAAATGGTTCTCAGAAGTACATAGTTTTGCAACATGAGATTCATTATTTTGGTTTGTTTTGTTTAAAAACATCTCTTTAAGGAGATTGCCATTACTTTAAATTTAATTAAGTAACCGCGACCCCCTTTAAAAAGTATTCACGTCCCCGACCTGACTCATGTTTTCAAACATGCACAAATGACATTGTGCCATTTATTACTTGGTTATGATTGTGATTTCATGAAATTCTAAACAAATTGAAACAGAGTAATAAATACAATGTTTCCGGTTAAAAACTGAACAGACGTAATGATCATACGATAGTGTTCATAATTGCGGTATAAACAAACCAATTGACTTCAATTCTATTAATAAATGCTGAAAATATTATAAATTAAATTTTCTACGCATTCCAGAGAACTAGTTTTAAAATCGCAACTTTTACTTACTCAAACCCATCTTTGTTTTTTCTCGTCACTGACCAAACCACTTGAACTTGAACACAGAACTGAATAGTGACAATAATTTATATTATTGATGAAGACTAATGAATTGTGTGTGTTTTAATACAATTTGATTGTCTGCATCTGTGTTGATACTGTTGTTACAAAGTTCACACAGTTTTATTTACAACAATTATTAACAGAGAGAAGAAAACTATGTATTTGCGATTAGTTTAGTGGTTTTCTGTGTTTATGTTGTTGGTATTTGGTCTCAATGATAACATAATTGATTTTATAATTACCTACTAACAAAATAATGTTAATTAGTTTAACTGTACTTGTTTACAGTTCTTATCTATTTACAAATAATGTTAACAATGATGTAAAAAAAAATCTCGCCCCCGGGTGGGCTCGAACCACCAACCTTTCGGTTAACAGCCGAACGCGCTAGCCAATTGCGCCACGGAGGCTTTGTATCTGTTTTCAATAATCACTTATTTCTATTCCAATCATTCACGTTTATCTTATTTATTAACAATTGTAAATAAATATTTATCAGTTGCTTTTGAAATGATAAAAATAAAGAATATACTATAGTTACAATGTAAATATTATACACTTTCCATAAACTTTACATCATTTATGTCTTAAAAAAAAAGTCGAAATGTAGCCTCCGTGGCGCAATTGGCTAGCGCGTTCGGCTGTTAACCGAAAGGTTGGTGGTTCGAGCCCACCCGGGGGCGTATTTTTTATTATTATTATCAGTCGATTTATATAAGAAGTTATAAGAGAACTACTTATTATTATGCGTTTTTGTTTATTTGATTTCTAATTTAAAACTATTTGTTTTTTTTTCGGATTGAATATATAATAATAATAATAATAATAATAATAATAATAATAATAATAATAATAATAATAATAATTAGTTTTATTTTATATATTTCTTATGTTCATTAACAATTAAATATGAAAAATATGTAAAATAATCCATTAATAAAATATTTTTGTATATCTGCCAAAAATTAGGCAACGAATCCTGCGTCACGCCATGCTGAAAACGCCGACATGTGAATCCTGCAAATTCCGAAAATCAACTCACCAATCTTAGCGAAATCCATTTTGTGAATTGTCGCATTTAACAACACCCCAATTCCGAACATCTCCCTCAATTTCCATAAACAACAATCACAGGCACTTTGTTCACTATTCAGTAAACGACTATAATTATCAACCTCAACTATTTTACACTCAGGACGATTGTTATGACAGGTAAATGTAAGAACAGGGTGTAACACTCAAACGTTTAAACGAAAATTATAGGGAAACGGTAACAAAAAGGATTTATTGACTAAAATCACAGTCGTATTTATGCAGTTCGGTAGACGCAAACTGAGAAAGGACACGACCGCACGTAGCAGGATTCGTGGCCTGACTGCACGACATCCACCCTGCCAGGACGAACGAGGGGGCGAGTTTGTACTCGGCGTTGCGTCATCAACCACAATGGGAAGAACACTCAAAGAAATTTCCCCTATTTATCGCTTTTTAAAGGATTTAATGTTTTGAAGATTTTTTTCAAACCATTCATAAATTTTAATTCACTCTAATTTATTTTATTTCAAAATATATTTTATTTATTTTTTTTGCTTTTTAACTTACAATTATTGTGTTATTGTTTGTACATTTTATTTAAATAAATTGTCGTTTTAAGTACCTGATAAATCGTAATAATTATATTATCTCAAATTCATAATCGTTCACAAAATGTGGGCGGATTGCCACTGTGCGCTAACAGGATCGTATTGCCCCTATTGATTTAAATATTTATAATCCCGTTAACGGACAGGTGGACATCAAAAATTTAAGTCAATTGTAGGAACGACCCTAATTACCAAAAATACTCAGTTCCTCCTTTATTAAAAGTGATAAAAAATAAACCAGCAGGCAAACTTAACAAATTACTAGAATCATCAACCAAACCCTTACATTAATAATGTGTATTATTATAAATTATTCAACTCCCAAACGTAAAACTTATATTGTTAATTTCCCTCAGTTAATATTATCAACTTATCACGCGATCTATTTATTAAAATAGCTACGAATAATTGCGTGGCAGTAAACCCCCACAAGAAACAGTCAAATTTTTTCACCAACCCGCAGGAATGTGCGATTTTCATTGGGGATTGTTGCGTCACCGTTGCAGGAGGTCGATACAATCGTCCGGTTTGAAACGGGGGTTTTCTGGATCAGTTTCGTTTGTATAAATCAGGGGTAATGGCACAAAGTTCAGGAGTTAAGCTATTAATCAATCCTTGCCGCATCCAACTAGAATTTTGTAATGAAATGTCTTCTAAATTTAGTTTATACTATTTAAAAAATTCATAAATTAAAAATCTGTTTATATTTTTGTTCAAGCTATTTTCAACATAATTTAAATATAATTATTATCACGAATCGTAAAATTTAAATGTTAGTAAAACTATTATTATTATTTATCAGCATACGTATATAGGTGGTAATAAGTTGAACATGAACAATAACTTAATAATTTATAATTAAAAATGATGAAGAAAGAAGTGAGAATTTCCCCAATTTGAAGAACCCTTCTGTAGCATTTATAGTATAAACCATTTAATAATACATATTTAATTAAATTTGTTTAAAAAATAGGCAATAAAATAGAACACTAAATCACATAATATTTAAAAAATGATAACTATCATAAAAATTAATTGGAATATTATTATAAAATTTTCAATTGCTTATTAGAATATTCTTTGTGAAAATATAGTATGTGTATGAATTATTTTCAAATTTAATTATTCTTCTTCGTCAAAATATTTACTCACTGCATTGGTTTTAGTAGGATTGAAGCAGCAAATAATACTGATATTATTAAAAAAGTCATCAGATATTAGTTAACCGAGTTCTGTACACGGTACAAGGAAATTAAAAAATGGACAACACTCTAACTTCCCCAAATTGATGATATAAACTCTTATATATAGAATATAGTTTTTCAAATGAAATTGTTTTTTTTTTCAATAATTAAATATTGCTTCAACGTTATCATATTATCCAAGTAGTATATAACAGAACCGTCTACCCCACATAGATCTATAACAGTGGATGTGGTAACGATAAAGTTGTTACTCCATTAAAACAATATTAAAATGGAGATATAAATTGATACATTGTGGGCGTTTTCCATCTTAAATGAGCCACGTAGAGATTACTTTTATTTAATGGTTTAATAGATTATATATTATCTTCTGTAAAGAACCCCTAAAGCGTTTTAACATTTACCAAATAGAGAATAATTTAGTTAAAAAGAAATTGTAGTAAAATATCTTCATCAATGAATTTTACTATCAAAAACGATAACAATATAAGTTAATAATTAATTTAGTACTTCGTATTTTCACCTCTGCTTTGTAATAAAGCATTTATACGCCTATGCATCTTATTAGATTATAAATAAATGCTTGAGGGATATTATTCCATTTTTCTACTGCACCTCGCCAGCAACGGCGAATTAATGTGAATAACTAATCCCATACACGCGCAATTGGATTCATTTCTGAAGAATGTGGTCGCCACCCGATTTTTTCATTTTCACCATATCCAAGAACGTTCTGGACCGTTTCGATTAGATGTGGGCGAGCATTGTTGTCTATAAATACGAAATTGGGACCCACCTCCTCTTGTATTCGTTGTATAATACGTCGAATTATAAGATCAATGTAAAATTGTCCAGTCATTGTTACAGGAACATGTACCAAAGCAATGCCCCTTCCATATATAATTACACCCCAAAATATAACCAGCATATGGAACTACTTCACCGGCAAAACCAGGTCGTTGTTTTTTCTCCCCAAACTTAAATATTACGGCCTTCACTCACTAGTCTTATCCTCTTTTCATTCAAAAAAAGAACATTTGACCATTGAGGCAAAAACCAATTGTGATGAACATGGTCCCATTCCATCCTTGATGTTCTGTATCTAAGTAATAGCCTAGACACTCTTAAACGTCTTCTAAATTGTAGTCGACTAGCAAGAATTCGTCTTCTGATGGTTGCATTCAAAAAGAGTTAATGGCTTGATAGTGACTCCTAAGACTGTTAACAATTATGCACCTATTTCTCATAATAATTTAGTCTATGAGCCTATCTTGTCTGGCAGTTGTCACCCTTGGATGTTCGCTTGGAGATCTAGAAAAGTTGTTTTCGTTGTTTCGAACGTTTTTATTTTTCATTGCGGAACTGTGGGAACATCGGGGTGTGGATGGTAGTGTCATTAATTTTTTCATTTACGCTTCGAACTTGGTTCTTTTTGGAGGTGCCCTTCTGGTTTTTAGTCGAAGTCGTCGAACTAGTGGAAACAACTTGATTTTCCATTGTAATACTGACAAAACTATTAGAGTTTCGCGACGTGGAAGGTTTTATTGATAATGGTACTGTGCCACTCACTTTTTCTTTCGATAAACGGGCTTGATTCGCTTTTACCATTTGCAAAATCATAGAATTGGAGAATACACAACCAGATGTCTGTTCAAAAAGAAGAAAAAAATGGCAAAACTATTTTGTTTTTATAACAAAAAATACACGCAGTAAACTTACCTTTCTCATTAGTCGAAGAGTTTCCTCATTCTTTTCACTACTATAAGAATATATTGGAGTTTGATAGGTATATAAGTAAAAATTTGTGTCGTAGGTATCTGAGTTTTAGGTGTTCATCTCCGAAACACTATCAGAATCGTCTTTCATAAATTTGGATGTCTTCCATGAACTTATTATATGATCAATCTATTACAGTTGTTCTTTGTTTGCGAATAAAAAGTTGTTGCAACCGACAGTCCACAAATAATTAACCAGTAAGTAATACTAGTTGATTTACTTTGTAACTCTATTGCATAGTTTCTAATAATTGTTTATAATCATATGTCTAAATAGTTGGATGGTAAGATTTTGAAAAACAAAATTAAATAAGAGTTTCTTTTTCTTTCTTAATTGTTATTGATAAAAAACGAACTAATCTTTTTATACATTAGTTGCTTGGTTAGAATCAAGCATAATGATTATATTCAATATTTTTCAAAAGTTTGAATTAAAACATAATTGTAAGTTTAGTTACTTAATATAACAATTACACAATTTAATGTAAAATATGTACCATTTACTTGTTGGCAACACCCTAATCTGAGATAGGTTTCGTCTCTTTCATTAGGTAATATTTTCGCTGTTATTATCCTGATTTCATCTCTTATTTTCTTCTTCAGCTCATCAATATTATTTAGTCTTACTTTAGGATGTTCGTACAAAAAAATCCTGCGGTGTGAGATCTGAAGACCGTATTGACCGCTCGATGCTACCTCGACGTCCTATCTGAGTACAGATTAAAATCCTGCCTAGATACTGGCGAGTAATAACAGGGTAGTGTGCCGAGGCCCCATCATGTAGAAACTGTAACCTTTGGTAAGTCAAATTACGGGCCAAGAGATTCGGAAACGAAAGTATGTTTGCTCCATTAATCATAAAAAAAAAGAATAGCCCCATATAATAGTCTCCATTTTTAGAGCTGCCCTATGAAATTATAAACACGGGACAGTTGAGGGACTGAAATAGCTGGAGTAACAAATTTAACATGTCATAATCAACAACAGACTGTGCTTCAATCTCGATACATTTCTGACATGGCTCACCTCTCGATATCGTACCTCTTTTTTTCTCTTGGTACCTTGATTTACTGGTGGCAAGTCGAGACAGACGTACAACCTCGCATTGAGTTCACGCCCTGTCTCTATATATAAACATTATCAAAATTTCAATTTTTAGCGATTCACTTAAATAAAACATTTTTGCAAGTTAGCAACAACAATTCATTTCTCTGAATACGGTATACAAACTAATTATCAATCAATTGACAATCACGTTTTAGTACTGAAAAATATTAAATGTGGTCAGTACAGTGGATTCACCTTTCTGTCACCTTTCCAATAAGGAGTCGTATTGCTGCATTTGAAAAAAAATTGGGTGTGATTTTGGACTTGAAGGGCTTCATTTTTCGAAAAAATATTCAGCTCCCCAGTAGCAAATTTGTTCAAATTAATGTTTCCACTTTGTATTTTAGCCAAGTTTTCCAGGTAAATCATCTAAAAAATCGGATAATATATTATGCAAATATTATTTTACAATTTTAGTTGTACGATAATACAACAGAACCGATTAAAAAGTCCAGATTGTACGTGTTAAGTGTAAAGTTGTTTCTCCTTCAAAACTTTTAACTCAGTTTCAGTTGGATCATAGAGCATTTTTATTGTAACGTGTAAAATTCACAATTAACGTTGTGAGAATAGGTCACCAGTTTACTATTTTAGGTAGATGTTATAGTGGTTAAATCAATTAATTTACGAAGTATTTTTTGTATTTGATGTAAGGCTAAATTTGGTTAAAAATTTATTTCGAATTGGTTAGAAAGAATAGTTTTCATTTCCTTATTGAGTATTGCTCTGAGTACTATTAAGCCTTTCGAACTTTTTGTAACTTTGTGGTTGGTTTCGAACTTTCACCTTGTTAAAGCCGTACGAATTTGTAATTTCTTTTTAAGGACATTCTTTTTTTGTTGTTTGTACCATCTGGATATTTTTGATCCCGTCCCTGTGATTACCAATGTCAATCTCCAGCTGAGGAATCCCTCAATTTACGCACTGGCCATTCCTGACCACCAGTATCTCAGTGGTATGGATAAGAATCTAGCTTCTATGGCTGTGTCGATAATGTCTCTAACTAAATTATTAAGAAAAAAGCGTTTGATATTCAGTTTGCCTGTTTTACTGTCTCTATCGTGTTTGATGTAGCAGCCTCACACGTGTGATTTGCGATCTTTATAATTCCATTATCTTTTTATAATTTTTAATGATTTAGAGTATCATCCTCCCGATCTTTTACTAGCTTAATTTGCTTGATTTAGATGTTATATTATATCAAAGTGTAGACGCACTTTCTTCGTTCTTTTTTTTGACCAAACCATGGGTATCATGCCTACCTGACATCTTCTCTTGACGTGTACTCTATGAAGTTATTCATATTGGCCTTTGTGGCCGAACTTATAACAGCCTATGAAAGAGTATTAAGGCGAAGTTGATGGTTCGAAAGCCGCCTTTTTAGTATATCCCATGGATGCCTTATAGGATTTAGGGCAGGTGACAGTTTCGAGCTGTTTGAACACAATTTCTAAGCGATGCGAACAAGGATTGTCGTCAACAAAAGCAGTTGTCGCAGATAGGAACCTGAAAATTTGATAGTACACCATAACCTTAAAGTGGTTAAAATTCTTGGACTCCATGATTTCAAGAAACACCACATCTAGACCAGATGTGAACTCGACGATTAACTTCCTACAGACTTCCATCCAATGAAGTGAGTTTATGTCTTTATGTTTGTGTCAAATTTCATAAAAATTAATAAAATAATTATGCTAAAATATATACAATCAAGTACAATTAAAGTGGATCCATTTATATTCACATATAAAATAAATATTAATATCCTACAAATGCGTGTAATAACTGATTAAATTACGTTTACTGAAAATTTTATTATATTAAAAGTGATTATAGAGAGGTGCGAACAGAGATAGTACAAAGAAAGCTTTCTTATTAAATCAATTCAAAAATTAAGATTTTTATATTTTTGTTTATATTTATATATAAATATAACGAATAAATGAGAAAAATGATGTTTTACATGTTTATTACTAAACAATGAATAAACGAAGGCATGTTACAATTAAATTTTAAAATAATTTAATTAAACTACTAAGTGGTTTTAATTCTTCTTATTGTCCAACTTTTGTTTTTTGGCTTTGGCTTTGTCTTTCTTCGACATCGTAGAAGTCTGTGTGGCTTGTAAATTAATACATCTTGCTAAGTCGGAAGTGGAAAAATTTTGCTCAGTGGGTAATGGGGCTAAGGTTCTTCTTGGTGCTGGTATCTGAGAGTTGCTCTCCAAACCGCTTCGAGGGGGAATCTCGTTATCTGGTTGCCTCGATTTTGCCGTATGATCTGCAAATTATTTAGTATAGTAATATGTAAAATAAATATTACTTATTATTCTTGGTTTGTGAATAAAAAATTGTGGATTATTTAGACGCATGAATTGATTAGAGATTACGACTAGCTAATGTGTAACAAAAACACATAAATAATTATTAACTAACATCCTTAATTACTTTTGATTTTGTTCTTTTATAGATAGATCACTAACTACTACAATTCGAATTAAAATTATAAATATTAGTAATTATTAATTATTAATACCAGTTTTGGGTGTGTTTGACGAAGGTGTCGGCTTGGGAACTGGATACATAGTAGTTACCGGCGAGGTACTAATAAACTTGGTTGTGCTGCCGTCTGTGGAAGGTTTTATTCCTACTGTTACCGGCATTCTACCATTCACATACATCCTCTGATGAAACTGTTTACTTACTGAAATCAAAAATGAGCAACATTAGCACTCATCCTTAAAATTTTAGTTTTTCTGTTTTATGTTTTCACTATGATTTCCTACTATAGTTAGAAGTAAAATTATGAATATTGCAAACATTAGTAATTGTTAACAAATAATACCTAACGCAAATGGCGACGTACGAACTGAATACATTGGACTCGGTGGGGTAACAGTATAATCTCTGGTACCACCTGCTGAAGAAGGCCCTCTTCTTATTGTTGCCGGAGGGTTATCTCCATATATCGAAGGACGATGGTGCCGATGGCACGGATGACGCATCCGTTTCACTGAAAACAAAAATGAGCAACGTTAGTATTCATCCGCAAAATTGTCATTTTGTTGTCGCAGGTGATAACTGAGTAATAATACAATTCTAAGTAAAATTACATATAATGTGACCCACTTGAAAGCGGGACACTTCCAAAAAATTTGTATTTTTCTTCCGGTTTTAACAAACTTTTTTTCAATTGTAAAGCATGAAAGTATGTACTTATACTTATACCAGGGGTGGCCAAGCTCCTTGATAGTCCGAGCCATTTTTCTAAATTTAAAATGTTGCGCGAGCCGCAATTAAATACGTATTTAAAAGGTATGCAAAAAAGGTATTAAATTTTTTTTACAGAAATTATATTTATTGAAAACATAAATAAAAGTAGAAAATATGTATATCGAATTTAAATATTAAAAATTAAACGCATTTATTTCACTTCTCTTGATAATTCTTGAATAAAAAAAGAACTCTGGTACATTTATCGAGAGTCACAAATGATCCTTCAAAGAGTCACAGGTTGGCCACCTCTGGTATATACCAAATTTCTTTACAAAATTATGCATATTCTGTATAAAAATTAAAAATCATTTTTTTATCGAATAGTCTATAGATTAAACTGTCAAATATTTAGTATATACCCATTTCAGGGAGTGCTTAATCTAGTTGTGTTGTTTGATTTACTATAAAAATTTTTCTAGTAAGATTTCTTCCATACCTAAAAATTACTCTGTAGATTTCGGTTTTGGACCAAAAATGAGACATTTTGTCTATAACTGTGTAATTTTATGCTTTACAGTTAAAAAAAAGTTTTCAAAAACAGACAAAAAATACAAATTTTATGAGGGTGTCTTGCTTCCAAATGAGCCACACTGTATATTATGAACATTAATTTGAACATTACCCTTAGTTTTGGGTTTTTCCACCGGAGGAGATGTTCTGGGAGCTGAAATCGTCGGATATTCCACTGTAGAACATTTTAAATCACTGGTGCCTCCAATTGTACGTCTTAATTTTATCGACGTTGGCGTACTGTGCTCCACTTGAAATGTCATAGTGTTGGGGTGACCGGTTCCAAACGTCTGTTCGCAAAAACCAATATATTTTTTTAAAACTGGTATAAGTATTTGTAACAAAAGGAAAATAGATAACTTACCTCCCTAATTTGACGACTGACATCTCTATTGTCAGTTTTGGGAATCTCATCGGAAGAAATATTTCTTTTGTGTGTGCGGCGTCTGGAAACGTCGGGGGCACTTTCCGTGATAGCCGTGCGTTGTCCCGCCATCTGAGTGTTTTGATTTTCAATTGTTTGCGGTGGTGGCATCACAGTATCAGGTTTCGGGTCCTCCGAATTACTTCGAAGACAACTTATCTCCCTCATTTGACGGCTGACATCTCTATTGTCAGTTTTGGGAATCTCATCGGAAGAAATATTTCTTTTGTGTGTGCGACGTCTGGAAACGTCGGGGGCACTTTCCGTGATAGCCGTGCGTTGTCCCACCATCTGAGTGTTTTGATTTTCAATTGTTTGCGGTGGTGGCATCACAGTATCAGGTTTCGGGTCCTCCGAATTACTTCGAAGACAACTTATCTCCCTCATTTGACGGCTGACATCTCTATTGTCAGTTTTGGGAATCTCATCGGAAGAAATATTTCTTTTGTGTGTGCGACGTCTGGAAACGTCGGGGGCACTTTCCGTGATAGCCGTGCCTTGTCCCGCCATCTGAGTGTTTTGATTTTCAATTGTTTGCGGTGGTGGCATCACAGTATCAGGTTTCGGGTCCTCCGAATTACTTCGAAGACAACTTATCTCCCTCATTTGACGGCTGACATCTCTATTGTCAGTTTTGGGAATTTCATCGGAAGAAATATTTCTTTTGTGTGTGCGGCGTCTGGAAACGTCGGGGACACTTTCCGTGATACCCGTGCGTTGTTCCGCCATCTGAGTGTTTTGATTTACAATTGTTTGCGGTGGTGGCATTACAGTATCAGGTTTCGGGTCCTCCGAATTACTTCGAAGACAACTTATCTCCCTCATTTGACGGCTGACATCTCTATTGTCAGTTTTGGAAATTTCATCGGAAGAAATATTTCTTTTGTGAGTGCGGCGTCTGGAAACGTCGGGGGCACTTTCCGTGATAGCCGTGCGTTGTCCCGCCATCTGAGTGTTTTGATTTTCAATTGTTTGCGGTGGTGACATCACAGTATCAGGTTTCGGGTCCTCCGAATTACTTCGAGGACAACTTATCTCCCTCATTTGACGACTGACATCTCCATTGTCAGTTTCGGGTATCTGATCGGAAGAAATATTTCTTCTGCGTGTGCTGCGTTCGGAAACGTCGGGGGCTCTTTCCGTGATACCCGTGCGTTGTCCCACCATCTGAGTGTTTTGATTTACAATTGTTAGCGGTGGTGACATTACAGTATTAGGTTTCGAGACCGGCGAAGTATTTAGAAGAGAATATAGCCTCTCCGTGATTTGAGTATGGAAATCTCCATATTCAGTTTCGGGAATCTGATCGGAAGAAATATTTCTTCTGCGTGTGCTGCGTTCGGAAACGTCGGGGGCTCTTTCCCTGATACCCGTGCGTTGTCCCGCCATCTGAGTGTTTTGATTTACAATTGTTAGCAATGGTGACATTACAGTATTAGGTTTCGAGACCGGCGAAGTATTTAGAAGAGAATGTAGCCTCTCCGTGATTTGAATATGGAAATCTCCATATTCAGTTTCGGGAATCTGATCGGAAGAAATATTTCTTCTGTGTGTGTCGTGGCCTGAAAGTTCGGAGATACTATCCGTGATACCCGTGCGTTGTTCCGCCATCTGAGTGTTTTCATTTAGAATTGTTTGCGGTGATGACATTACAGTATTAGGTTTCGAGACCGGCGAAATATTTCGAGGAGAACGTAGACTCTCCGCGATTTGAATATGGAAATCTCCATATTCAGTTTCGGGAATCTGATCAGAAGAAATATTAATTCTGATTGTGCTGCGTTCGGAAACGTCGGGGGCACTTTTCGTGATACCCGTGCGTTGTGCCGCCATCTGAGTGTTTTGATTTACAACTGTTAGCGGTGGTGGCATTTCAGTATTAGATTTCGGGACCTCCGAATTACTTCGAAGACAACTTACCTCCCTGATTTGATGACTGACATCTCTATTGTCTGTTTTGGAAATCTGATCGGAAGAAATATTTCTTCTGCGTGTGCCGTGTCCTAAAACTTCGGAGACACTTTCCGTGATACCCGTGCGTTGTCCCGTCATCTGAGCGTTTTCATTTACAATTGTTTGCGGTGGTGGCATTATAGTATTATGTTTCGGGACCTCCGAATTACTTCGAAGATTCTTTTCCAGCTTTTTGCCCGTCTGCGATGATTTTGCCATATAATCTGCAAACTATTTCGTAATGTAGTATAAAACTTTCATTTTTACTAATACTCCCGGTTTGTGCGTACAAAATTATTAACTATGAATTATTTGAGAGATTTGTGTAACCAAGTAAATTTTAGTTGCGTGGTTACTAAAATTTATTAAACAATTGAACATCTAAAAACACAAATGATTAACACTCATCATTCTTGATTTTTTATCGCAGGTGATCACTGTGACTACTAGAATCCGACGTAAAATTAAAAATATTATAAACAATAGCCATTATTAACAATACCCTCAATTTTGTTTTTTTTATGAAAGTGGAGATCTGTGGAAGGTTTTACATTAACAGCAGTCTGTCGTTAGACAAATATATTTTTGTTAAATTTTTATAATTAAATAATTTTTATAATCAAAAACAGGGACAACTAGCCTCTGTCTGATTGAAACGAATGTAAATATATCTTTCCGGAAATCATCTCTGGGAACTCTGCCTGACATGCTTATGCCGTTTTCTTCGATCCAAATATATTCATTTGCTCTACTCTACCAAAATGGTCTTCACTGGGTGTGTTGATATTATGTAACAAGTAACAATCGTAAGCTAAGAACTTCTAAATTAGATTCAGTAAACTCATAACTAAACTCTTTTATTAAATAACTAAATAATTCGTTCCATTTGATTGGAGAAAATCTCAAAACCCATGGGTTTCTGTTTTATAGTGTCAGTAACTAATTGAATTTCACACTTCGGTTCGGTCATTCTATCGATTTACTTAATTCATTTCTTAATAAACTCATGATTATGGGCATATATACCATCCTCAAATCCTGTGTTGCATTACAGTTATAAAGAGTTGTGTGGAGTTTTGGGAAAGGATCTAAATAATTATTTGTATTACTTGAAATGGTTCACTTGGTTTAAGAATTGAAAAAAGAATCATGTTCTTACAGATTCATAGATTTAACCTTATTACTGACAGATAGCCAATCTGGAAATAGACTTTTGGTTATCATTTCTGCGAAAATCTACAACTAAACTAAATAACTGAGTTAATTTGAATCTAACATGTTGCATCGGTATACAAAAAAAATCAATTTTAAAATAACCCCTCTTGTTAATATTATATTATATATTTAGCACATAATTTATTTCCACAATTTTTTGCCTTTTTATCATATTTAATATTTATGGTCTTTTAAAGACCCATAACTGAAAGCTACCAAATAACTATAGGCTAAACGCCGGCTATTAGCACCGGCAGGTTATCAAAAATATCCCGCATGCCAGCAATGGCGTGATTCTAAAATAGCGTTTATAGTAACGTTAATTTAGAATGGTTAAGAAATAAAATTGTCTCAATTTAAAAAATAAATCAGTATATTTGTAAACTTACATAATTCACACAAACATGTATGTATAAAATTAAAAAGTATATACAAAAATAAAAATAAATTCTCTAAAAAAGAAAATTTTTAAAAATTATAATAAATTTTGAAATTGTCCTGTCCGCAATTGTGATTTATTATTCCGATTGTTGCTATTTTGGCGTTATTTTGATTGGACACCTAGTTATCTGCCTGAGTAAATAATAGGTGTACGAATTAGGGCGACACACAACACAAATGCACTTGAGATTTGTTTAGATTTATTGATCACTGTGATTTGAAAAGGGAAGCTAACTCAGATTAAGGAGTACGGATGAGAGTTGATTGAGCAGTGATTGGTACGGACTGACTGACTGAGAGCGAGTCAGGGCGCTCAAGCTATTTAAAGGAGTTCCAGGTACTCCAACATATGGCGAGGCTTCCCGGAATACAAAGTTCAAAATATCATAAAATGTACATTCAAATATTACAGGCATTTCCCCTAATAAACGCTAAAGAACACAGTATAATATAATTCAAGGAATTTCCGTGGGGCATGGGCCTTACACTATAAAAACTATATACTAAAATTAAATTTAAATCAACTCGAATAAAAACCATGTAAGATGTTTATTGTTCAGTTCCATATGGGCACTGAAAAGTATTTTTATTCACTGTTCATTGCTTGCTAAAAACGGATGAGTAGTAGTTCATTTTATTTGTGATAAACTTAAAAAAAACTATTTAATGTTTATTACTAAAATATTTTTACAAAAAAATCGTTTATTTTTGAATAGTTGATTGTGCTTTAGTAATTATCAGGGAGGAACTATTTTGGGATCTCACTATATATAAATTACAAGACAATAGATAGATTAAATATACTTAAATACGGGCTTTTTTATTACAAAACCTGATTTCTTCCATTTACATTTTTCATCACACTCCAATTTCTAAGTGCTAACTTATTATATAAAACTGAACAAAGTTCACACTAATTGCACCACCTAAACTATAACATACGTGAAAGTCATTCAAATCCGTGATTCCATTGGTTATCCCCTGTACATTTAGTTATTTGTATAAATTTTTAATAAATATTTTGGGAAATGAATATCAAAATATGCTTAGATATATGTGGACATGAAAAATAGTCTCAGATGACAATGGTTTGTTTGTACACTTTAGAAAATGAAAAAGCTGTAAAATTTTATACATTTAAATAAAAGTAAAATTAATCATATTGATGGAATCTGTATTTTGTAGGTAAATGAGTTATTAAAGTTTGGTCACACCAACATTTATAACTTTATTAAAAGGATAATTGCTGCCTAAAACACTTTAGATGGCTGGGACGCAAGTGAAATTTTATATATTCAAAATATAGTTAAACTATTGAAACGAATGTATGCAATAGAAGAAATATTTTTGTTATAAAATCTACACTATCGCTATTGTCAGTTGTGGAGTATGTTTTATAAAAAAATATAACAATATAATTGTTTATTAGTGAGTTTAATTATGTATTTATTAATATTTGCGAAATATTCAAGATTCAAAAGTAGTGCAACTTTAAAATAAAACAACCTTAATTACATTTAGCCTTCTTTTATTTAGTATCTACTAACATACCCATTATTTTTAATAACTTCTAAACATCTTTCCTTCATCGATTTCAATATGATCCTTCTATATTTCTTTTGAATGATTTTGAACTTCTTCGTAGAGTTCATTCATATTTGACAGTCTTTTTCAGGGATTTTCCAATCAATTTCTTCTCAAAAGTTTTCTATTGCATTTAGGTTTGGGTTTTCTGCTAGCCAAGGCATGACACGTACTCTTTGAGAAGCGAACCATTAATTAACTTCGTCGTATGTTCGTAGTCGTAACTGATGTTACCTTCGGCAAATGGAAGCATATGATTCTAGACTGTCACGATAAACAAAACGATCCATTATCCCGTCTAACTTAACCAGTGGGCCCATGCCAAACCCAGAAAAACCTTCCCAAACCATAACGCCTCCTCCACCATGTTTCACAGCGGGTCTAGTGTACTTGGGATTATAATTTTCATTAATTGGTCCTCACCTATAAAATACCATCGGATTTGAATAATTGGAGCCGACTTTCGTCGAAAAACAAAATTGTTTTCCATTGTCCATCTGTCCAGTTCACATGTTTTCTGCCATAGAGACCAGTTCGTTTTAGTCTTCGTTTTATGGTACTCACCAACATCCTGAGTTCGTTTATTTTTTGATTTATGCGGGATGCGCTGATAAAAGTGTCGCGAACAAGCTTTTTTTTCCTGTCCACAGCTCTGTTAATCTTGCGTTTTCTACCACTTTTGGGAACTATTTCTAGTGTATTTTGTATTAAATATAGGGTTTGGTTGCTTTACTTATAAACCTTGCCCGAAATAAAATGTATAAAACTATGTAAATAAAGATATCCGTATATAAATTGAGATACGAAATGTTAATGCACTTATTAATTAGAAAATTAATTTAAATTAAAAAGAATTGTTCTTTTAATAAAATGAATGTGGTTTTTAATATGTTGCTCTACATATGAGCGATAGTGTATATACGAAATTAAAAAGCGAAAGTACAAAATATTATTTGATTGATGTATTTTCAGATAATTACGGATATTGAATGAAGAAAATGAAGGATGTGGAAGCGGAGAACGATCTACAGACAACAGAGATGGAGTATTTTATAAATCAATATGATTAAGATCTGATTCAACACTTTATTTATGTTAATAAATTTAATGTAACGTTTGATTCTTCTACTTAACCTAATCACTTTTTATAATTAGTATAATTATTAATAAAGTAAATATTTTTTAGACTTTTTAGATGAGTTTTCAACAATTTATTAAACACAATTCATCTGCAGGAGGTAGATGTATCTAAAAGTATATAGTACACTTCCTGCATATTGCAATTTATGTATCATTAGCGGAGAAAGAGCCAAAAAACATTTAATTGAGTTAAGTGAAAAGTGAATTTACAGTTGCAGTTGTTGAAAATTTATTTAGCAACCTAACACAATGGTATTTCTATGACTGATTATAGTAGATTATCTATCAACTAAAAGCAACTGTTATAAGTTACCTTCAGTGCTCCATTTTCTTTTAGGTTTTTAGGAAGACATTTCAAAGAACTTACTGAACTCCTAAAGGACTGTGTGGCTATTTCTGCAATGATGCAATGAGAAGTTAACAAATTAATAAAATTAAAGAAAAAACACTTTACAGTTCTTTTCATAATTAACATAGTTGATTCTATTGAAAGAAGTAATTTAAAACAAAATGAAAAATTTAAAAATGAAATACGGGTTTTTGGTTGTTTTATATATATTTAATTCAATCTAATAACTTCACTTTTAGTCTTACTCATTTTTAAAAAGACGAAGAAATGACAAAAGGGGCAGAGCCTATAAAAATTAATTGCGCCTGGATAAGCTTCATTAGGACTGAGACTTATCTTTTAGTACTGAGTTGTCACTTATTTTAAGATTTATAATTATATATTTATTTTTCATTATATATTTTTACGTTTTATCTTTTGATATGTTCTTATTTTACATACCAGATACATACATACACATATGAGATGCGGGTAACAAAGGGTCAATTGTAACAGGACAAAAAATTTTTCCTATCGATCATATAAGTATTTCATATTTTTGGAAATATTTGTTTAATCTTCACTTCTTGAAAAAAATAGAGATTGACTAAATTAAAGAAACTTAGTTTTTGCAAATTATTACCTCAGGTAATGAATTAAATAAAATAGCCCTATTTATAATTTATCGAATTAACAAATAGAAGATATCATCATAACGTGATTTGTAAAAAAACAAAAGTCTTATCTATTATATTTAAAAAAACATTTCTTGAACGAAACGACGGTAGGTATTGTTGTGCCCTTATAACAGGGCAGTCTCATATTAGACACATTATTTCCATAATTCGTAAAAAAATTAATGATAATAATATAATAATAATTCGTTAATTTATTTGGTGAAAAATCAGACAATTAAATAATAAAAGTAGTGAAAAATAAAACTTTCAATTTTTAAACAACTTATTTATTGATTATTTTTTTCTGTTGTTCTTTTTTGGTCCACCCTTGAGTCTTTTTCTGACTCCAGACGCGCCTTCAGTGTCGTCATCATCCGCATCAACCTTCTTTCTCTTCCCACCCTTCTTGTCTGTCAAATCCTTCATTTCAACCTTGGCCATCCTCTGACTTTCCGCCACTCGTTCCTGCAACACCATAACTTCCTCCTCCTCTGTCTTGTACAAAGGTAATTGCTTCCCAATCAACTGCTCAATTCTCTGGTACAATTCCACATCATATTGTGTAACAAAAGTAATAGCTTTGCCTGATCTCCCCGCTCTGGCAGTCCTACCCACTCTGTGAATGTAATCTTTGCTGTGTGTCGGAATGTCAAAATTTATGACTACATCCACATGTGGTATGTCCAAACCTCTAGACGCCACATCTGTCGAAATCAGAATTGACCGATTCTTTGCTTTGAATTTCGTCAACGCCGCCAATCTCTTATTCTGTGACATCTGTCCATGTAGAGGAACAGCAGTGAGTCCCAAGTTTCTAAGCATAAGTGCCGTTCGGATTGTATTGTTGCAGGTAGAGCAGAAAATCATGAAACTGTTGCCCGCCATTTCATTTAAAATGTGCACTAGATACACATCCTGAAATAATAACATGTTTTTAGTTTTTGTTATTGTAATCAATCACTTTTAGTGATTTATTGTTAACATCAGAGGTAGTGACGAATATTAAGATTGTGATTTCATCTTGTATCAAGTACTAAGTTTATACATCATTTGTATTCTATATAACATATATAACATAAATAACATAAATATATTATACTTACTTTAAATTTTACAGGAATAAAAATGTAATATTGTTGCAATTTTTCTACAGTCTGGTACTTGGTTGAAACTTCCACTCTTACAGGATCCTTCAGACAAGCTCTTTGTAATTTCTTTACTTTTTTTGTCATTGTTGCTGAGAACAGAAATGTTCTCCTTTCTCTAGGAATCACTTTGAGTATTTTGTCAACTTCTACCTCAAAGTCCATGTTTAAAATTCTGTCAGCTTCATCCATTACCAAGAATTTAAGTGCCCTAAAATATACTATTTAAATAAGTGAATTGTTTTTAAATTTTGATTGATTAACAAACCTCAAACTAAAACCTTTAGTGTTTTCTAAATGATCAATTAATCTTCCAGGTGTGGCAATTAATATATGTGGCTTCTTGGCCAAAATTAAAGCCTGTGACATCATGTCCATACCACCTACGATTACTGCACATTTCACTCCAATACTTGCACCTAGATAAACCAAAACAACCCCATAAAGAGACAATTCATGACTGGCACATGTTAGTCTATAATTGATAATAATCAGAGGTAGTGACGATAAAAAACAAATTATTTTCATTGGTAAATCAATCACAGGTTATACATCATGTAAATTAAAACAACTTAAAACAAATAATGGTCATAGAAACTTACCAAGTGCTTCAAACTGTTCGGAGATTTGAAAGGCCAATTCCCGAGTTGGCGTTAGGATGAGCGCGAAGTACCTCTGCGGATTTTCAAGTAGCGCCTGAAGAATTGGCAAGGCAAACGCGGCTGTTTTTCCAGATCCTGTTTCCGCAAGCCCAATTATATCCTTGCCCTGTAACGCGACAGGGATCGATTCCCGTTGGATTTTCGACGGTTCTTTCCATTTCAGTTGTTCGCATGCGGTGCATAGCGCATCTACAAGTCCCTGTGATTAATTTTTATATGAAACTAGGCGCGTTTCACGTGTTGTTCAGAGTCAGGTTAGGTTGACACGTGGTTCACTTACCAAGTCTTTCCACGTTGTAGGTTTGTCGTCTTCCGCATCGGATTGCTGAGTCTGCTCGCCAGGTTGAGCGTCACTCAAGTCATCGTCGCTTTGCACACTCATTTTTTGCCGTTTTTCTGGACTAGAATGAAGCGAAACGTCACAAGTAAATAAAATGAAATTTGTGTGTGTCCATATTGTGGAGGGGATAAAAGCGCGAAATTAAAATACAAAACTGGTTTACAAATTTCAATTTTAGAATTATAAAAATTTCTGTTTTTATTTTTTTCAGATTAATAGTAGTACGCTAAATGTGAAAATTCTACTTTTTTTCGCTAATTACGAGATAATAAGAAATATATATTTTTCGGTTCATAATTTTATTTGATGTAGCAGGCAGAATGATGGAAATGCCCTATCGAAATAAATAATTAATTAGAGTAGTTAAAAAAATTACATATCCAACCTGGATGTGGATGCCACTTTATATATATTTATAACTCAAATTATAGAACTACCGACAACCTTGACTACTTTTATTCTAACCTAAGTTTCAACGCAACAAAATTAATAAATATATCCATGTTAAACATACATATTTTTTTCTAAGTATGTGATCACAATAAAGCGCAGGTTTACCATGAATTTTAAAACAATATACAGATCGTTATCATTTCATAGAGCCCTTCATAAAAAAATCACAACGAACACATTGAGCTCAAAGAACTTAAAATCGAGTTCAAAACAATGGCTCGCTCGTCAGTTATCCGATCCTTACGTAGAAAAAGCGAGAACGATGAATTTGAGGTGTCGTAGTGCTTTTAAATTAATAGAAATGGATGACAGGTTTAAGTTTTTGGCCCCTGGTCAGATTGTTATTGACTGTGGGGCCTCACCAGGTTCTTGGACGCAAGTTGCAGTGCAAAGAGTCAATGCAAATCAATCTCAAACATCCCAACCTGTTGGTAAAGTGTTTGCCATTGATAAACAACAGATTTTTCCTATTCAAGCAAGTAAATGATACTCCAGACAGTTATAACAATTTGATTTATTGTTTTTTAGGGAGCAACAACATTCGGTAACATGGATTTTACATTAGATGAGTCGCAGAACATCCTGAAAACAGCTCTGAACAATCTGAAAGCAAATGTAGTGTTATCAGATATGGCACCAAGTGCTACAGGTATTTCAAGTTTGGACACTGAAAATATTATTAATTTGTGCTACAGTGTGTTAAGATTTGCTGTACAAATGACTCAAGTTGGTGGTACCATATTAGTCAAACTGTGGCAATGTGGAGAAACAAAACAACTAGAAACAGACATTGGACGATATTATAAAATGGTCAGAATTGTTAAACCAAATTCCAGCAGAGCTGATTCAGCTGAGATTTTTATTCTAGGCAGAGAATTTAAAGGGCTTAAGGTTAGTTGAAATTATGCAATAAAATTATAAAAAATAGTAAATTCTTGAATTGTTTTATTAATTCCTTAAAAACTAAAGAAAAGGTACTATAATAAAAAAAAAACAATTATTTTTAAACATTTATTGAATCTTATAAAAATATTCATCCTAACAAAATCTTTAAAACTGTTAAGTAGTGGAATGCATTTATAACATTAATTTTGACTAGACAAAAAAACCGTGGTCGTGTCAATTGCACTACCTATAAGTTAAAAAACTTAATAAAACTTAACAAAATTCATACAATGGGCACAAACCTAGTGGTTAATCTTCAGGTTAGTACATTCTTCTCGTTAAATCATAACTCTTCCCGTTCTATATTCGTATCTCGTTCAGTCTCCAGTGCTCTAAGTTTCCGGAAAAAGGATTTACATTAAAATAAAACTTTAAGCAAGAAACTCGCCCTAAAATTTATAAATTTTATGGCGAGTTTTTGTTGTTAGTATAAATAGAATTGTTAGTACCAGGAAGGAGTACACAATTTTCGATATATATTTCGTTGTTCTATTTACAAATAAACAATGAAAATAAACTATATAAAAATATACTCTTATTTGAGGCAGTGAAAACAAAATCATAAAACTTCAAAAAAATTAATATCAATGAAAATATCGTAATTGTTCAGTTTGGCTGCATAAAACTATACAATATATACAAAACTACTAAAATAATCGTTTACGATTTTACTGACATATGTAGGTACTCGACCACGAATGCCATGAGAATTTTCTGTATATTTTCAGTTGCGTTCATGTCCACAATATCCCTATTATCCCTGGGAGTGTGCCACTCACGTGGAAATGGCGACGAGATCAAATGCAAAATCGGCACACCTGCAAAACTAATTATTTAGCACCATCGACATTCCTGTTATTGAAAAAACGTACCCCGTTCCAAAAATGGAAGATGATCATCCTCGATACGGCCCCAATGTGCCGCCCTTTTGAAATAGACGTGATTTCCCGTCTTTTTTAACAGTCTCAATTTTCTCAGTCTGTCCTCTAAATTTGCAAGACGAATATACCTAAAATATCATAACAGTATAATGTATATACGTTATCTTTTAATTTTCTGAACTGGAATATATAATTTTAATTTGAAATGTAACAATTTTTTGCTTCTTTATCAACAATATGTGATAAAAGCAAAACCATTAAATTCTACGGTTGAAAACGTATTTAAATATTAAACATTTACTGCTTACATTATTATGAATGTGGGTAAACAGATTTTACAAGTATTTGCGTTTTGTAACACATTTTAAATTGACATTATTTATTTTATTGGAAAACTTAGTTTGAAAACACCTACCATTGTTGCGTGTCGTGAAAATAACTGTAGAAGGAAACATCCCTATGCCCTATCAGATCGAGCAAGACTAACATATCTATCTTCTGCAAATTAGTAACCTCTTGGTTCGCAACCGTGCTGATGGACCGAGCATCGTTGAACATTTCGGCCAAGTGTCTGGCTCCGTAGATCGAGTCTTTCGGTCCCCAATTTTCGAACGCCTCCTCGCCGTCGAAGAAGATCAATTGAAGGCTCAGTTCGTTGGATCTTTGGGCATCCAGGTCGCGGCGCATCAAATGAGCAATGTTCAGAAGCATCGCGCAGGGTACCGCTGAATCTGTCGCACCTAGAGAAGAAGACCGTTAATATAACGTTTAAAATTATATACAATTAGTATTCGTACCGACGAATTCGTCATTGGGGAAGTATTTGCTGTCGTAGTGGCAGGCCAGAGTCAAATATCTTTCGGCATTCGGATTCAATTTGGCGATGATGTTACGGAAAGTGAGGACGCCGAAATTGGGCGTCGCATCTTGGAACTCGTCCACCTCCACCGTCCAATTCAACCGTCGCAAATCAGATTTAATGTAATCATGAACTTTTTGGTGGTTCTTTGTGCCGACAACGCGTGGTATTAGAATGTTGTCGAGGACTTCGTCTAAATGATTTGTGTTCGACATGCTCGACACGTACTGCAAATCTTGATTACTCAAATCTTGTGCCTTGTGATTCGCCTATGTGGAATAAATGAATTATCATTATATAGTGTCATAAATAATTTCTGTTAACGATTTGCGTAGTACTTCTCAAAACATATTAGAATTATTTACGCAAATTGGTTACGTTAAATTGATTGAATATTAGTAAACTACATAAGGAGGTGATTAAACAGTTTCCAAGAAAAGTAAATGGGATTCCCAATGAAATATGTATAAGAAAGAGAACAGTTAATAAATTGGTCAAGGATGAAAATATTAAATATTCTGCCTGCATCACAACAAATTATTGTCAAATATCAAACTTTCTAATAACAATGCTTAACAAGTGATCACCCAACAATTTAGTAGCAGTTTTATAACTCACCTGCAATTTCCTGAGGTAGTCGCAAACACCGGGCCGTATGGCACTGACAAATAGCAAAAAATTAAACGTTTTCAGCATCATATCTCCCGTAATTTTTACGAAAACCTAATGTAAATTAACTGTTTCTGTTGGCAATACAAATGAATTTAGATCCGCGCTCCACACCACAACCTTCTAGCCCGATTGTTTCTCTCCTACTGCGGAAACTCCATAGAACAAGCTGTTGTACATAAACCCTGCACAGAACCGGACTCCAACATATTTTCGTCGGGGGTTCGTCGCGAATGTTTTAACGCCAACAACACGGTAGAGTCAGTGACTTCAATAATTTGACATTTGTACTTTAAGTAATTCGAATTTATAATCGTTTTTGCGTAATTATGTATTTTAATCATTCATTATTATACAATTACTTTAAATTGTAAACCAGGTATAATAATAAAATTTTTACTGATTTAAATTTGTCCAGTGAATATTATATTTAAATTTTAAGTCCTTTTACTGTACTCAAAAACAAAAATGATTTCCCTAAAATCAAAAAAAAAAATTAAAATTCCGGTTCTGTGGACGGTAAACTCGTGGAGATTCACAAACGTGGTGGCGCATTCATAATATGAATTTGCGAGAGATTTGTCGCGGGAGATGAATAATTTATACAAAAGCATTTATAAATGTATGTTTAAAAGCACGATGTAGGCGTGAATGGCAGTCGAGTGTGGGCGAAATATCTATTTTTAGCCTCGGGGGCGGTTTAACAGGTGGAATAGGGTGGTGCGTGGGATGGGACGTTTATATTCAAACAATGCTTGGATTCTATCTTTTTTAAATTGTAAATATGGCGCTATCTACTAGTAAATCGATGTACTAAATTTTATAATCTTTATATTACAGGTATTATGCAAATATTTATTGTATAGAAGTAGTTGATAGGTGAAAAATCCATATTTTTAGGTATTTAAGCGTGTTGAAAAATCACGTCTATCATATGTTAGTTAAGGGCTATTACTTATATGGTATAAACAAAAATTATATTTCGTTCTACGCTTTAAGATGCTTACACGTAAACAGGCTTACCAACATGAGTGTTCTGTGATATATATATATATATATATATATATATATATTAAACATTAATGCTATTTGTAAATATACCAGTGTCGACCACTCAGATGAGGCACTGCCTTACCTATGAAAATGATTTTCTAACATAATGTTAATATTAAAACAAACATTTTTTATGTTTGTATTCTTTAAATTAAAATATAACTTAACATCTGAACTGAGATAGGAGGGTAATATGTTGTAAAGCCGACAATTAATCAAGCAATACATTATATGAAATTTCAATTTTGTGCACAAATTTTCCAGAGGCTTTTAAATGTTCCTCTTCACGTCAATTTGTTTCATAAATAAATATTAAATATTTTTCATTCCAACATTGGCGAATGCGTTTTAAGGTAAGGCTATTATTTCAATGGTAGGGGAGCTGAGGCGTGCCTCTAGTCAATAAGATAATTTCAAATATCGAAACAAGCGAAGTTCCGAAACATTGTCGATTCTTCAGTTTCAAAAACTAGTTGATCATGTACATGATGTAGATGTGTGTGGTAGATTCAGTTCTGGAAAAGATTTTAATAGTGTATCTCTTTTTTTATTATGATATGGCGTCAACCAGTAGTAACACGAAAAAATTTATTAACAGAAGAAGTTTAAATTACTTTAAATTACTCAGACAAAATGTTGTTAAAGAATTAAACCGCCCAATTTCTAATTTGAATACTTTAAAAAATACGGGACAAAAAAAACCGCCGATTTACTATATCTTGGCTCGATAAATTTGTTTGACTAACGGGAAGCTATTTTACGGACTAAATTTACATGACAAAAACACTGAGCATTAGAATTGTTCGTAAATAAAAATAAAGTAATGTTTTTGTTTTTTTTTTGTTCTATATATAATGAAACATACATATTTAAACGTTTTAAAAAATAAGGAATATGTTAACAAAGAGAAATAAAATTTGGTATTTGTTAAGAAAACACATTTTTATTCAGCCTCATACAAAATGCTTTACAATATTTACACAACACGTCCAAAAATATCATTGGCTTTGAGAAGATAGTGTTCTATTGAATGGACTAATACAAGTAAAGGGACGTAACGTTTCGTCCGGTGGCACATTTGCAGTATTTTCACTACTTGGTTTGCTGTCGTTCATGTACACAACATCTTGAGAGTCTCCTCTCAATGATGTGCTAATATCATCATCTGTGGAATCACGATCTGCCACATAAATCAACTGATAATTTACTTCTTGATTGGGATCATATTTCTTTAACGTACCATTGTAGACCAATAAGTCATCAACCAAAACCTAAAATAAAAGTTCAATAAAACCGCACATAAGTATATAACAAGTGTGCTTACGCCAAAATCTTTTACTCCCCTTCCAGGTGTTTTTGAATAATTCCAGATTTTCATATAGGCAACATTTATGGGCACATCCATGATAATATTTATTCTGTTTAACATTTTCGGTACTATTGGAGCCAACCAAGAATGCGCACCACTCGAGTCGTTATTAATTCCGTCTATCAATTTGTCAGGAGTCCTTACATCATCGGTAACATCAGATAGACTATTTATACTTTCTGGACACGCACAAATATCTAAAACATATATTATCTACTTTATTCTTAGACTCTACTATGAATTATGACTCACTTTGCTCCTCTAGTTCAATTTTCTTCTTCAAATGATCATAGATTTCTATACCATTCAGTCCGCAGTAATATCTATCCTCCCAGGTCGAATATATCACCATTTGTATAACAAATCCTGTTACGAAATTGCACTGCTGCAACTCCGTTGATACTGTATTATCTGAAGAAAAATTGTTTTCGTAGAACTTGATTTCCTGTCCGTAATCATATTGCTCGTTTCCTGGCGCTCTTCTAAGCAGGAATTCTTCAGTTTTGGTAACGGGATTGAGGAGAGCACTACCATCTAGTAAAATTCTCATCGACTTCACTCCGGCATACGACATCTCCAAATTTTCATTGTAGTTCCAAATTCTCAAACCTGAAATGTACTGCACTTTATCAAAATCGACTTTTAATAGAACTTCCTCCTCCATAAAATATGGCACGATCCACATGTTTTGTCTATCCGTGGTCACGTTGTTGCCATTTTTTATACGCATCAATTTTCTGGATTTGGAAACGCTGCAAGTCAGGGCTTTATCTTCGATTTCGATTGGTTCATCGGCTGCTCCCATAATCTCTAAACCCGTAATTCCTATGAAATCACTGTTGCCCCAATTGGACAAAAAGACTAGTTCGACGTATGAGGCCCCCAACAAAATCTGGTCGGACGGTTCTGAACTGGAACTGGATTTCGGACCAGTTATAGGACGAATCTGTAAGGGATTACATTAATTTATATAATAATAAGGCTTAATGTTACATACAGTGGCACGAGTTGGTGGCCTGTCAACATCTGTTCTAACAGGAGTTGCAGGTTTTGAGGTCAGATATGGATAAGCAGGATCGTTTTTAGAGATCTTCTCCAAAATCTCTTCGTCCACAGTAAACAAAATAGTCTAAAAAATGGAAAATTACAGATCGTCAATTGATCTGAGCGTGCGCACTACTTACATCACCAAATGCGTCGACTCCGCCCATTATTCCCCCACAAGCCTTGGCGATTTCCCCCTTGAATATCAATTCCCCGTCTAAAAATATTGTCATGTCCTTCACCCCTCGATACGAATGAATTCTTGATTTATTGTAGTTCTAAGATAGACAAATTTAATTACTATTTTATCACAGATAGTTAAAATTTACCCATATTCTAATCAATGCTATTGTTGTTTCTTCCTTGAACTCCACAATAATTATATGACTGGAACCAGGATCAAAAGGTGCTAACCAAATGTGCATGTCATCCTGCGTTCTATTCACCCCATCCAAAAGATTCGTCACAACCCTAGGATCATTTTTACATTCGGGCAAGATGTTAACGTCCGGTGGAACCGCGGAGATCTAAAATAATACACTTAGTATCCTCGGTTTTTTTTTCTAGGACTTAACTTAAGTACCTTTGCTACATGCGCAATTTTGCCCTGCACGTTAAATATCTCAATGCCGTTCAACCCAACATAATATTTATCACCCCAAGTTGATAAAATGTCGAAAATCATAGTTTTCCCAGTCGGCAACTCTGGTATAACAATTTCTGAAGCTTCTTTTGGAAAATCTTCCACCTCTATGATGCTTCTACTACGTTGCCTCTGTTTGTATTTAGAATTGTTGTTGTACAGAGTGCGGGAATGCTGCAAATCCTCCGAACTGTTCCTGCGCACTTCCACTGGTTCCTTATCGCCCGCTTTTAGTAAATCTTTTATCATTTTATCACGCATTAAGTTTTCCTGTGCCAACTGCAATAACTGCGTTTAAACTTTACGGTAATTTGATCAGATCTTTTACCTTTTCATTGTAATCGTGCATCCTGCGCTCAAAATACGCATTCTTATCGGATAAAACTGTAGCAGCGGTCGGAATTGTGCCAAAAATCTCCGCTGAATTAGACTTGCCAATTTTTCTTGGGTCCTGCATCTCTCTTCTTCTGGGGTGTGCAATACCAGATTTGTAAATCTGCCACCGATCGTCCAAAACCCCATCACCTGAAAACAGATAATCTGCTTTAAGGTGCAGATTTTCATATGACAAACTTACTCACTCCGAAAACAACACAAGTGCGCGCGGTGAACTGGTGTGCGACCCCCCGATAAATAAGCCCCAAAGTAAAACAACAAATCTCCGACACAAAAGCATTTATTGATCATCCATCACGTCTCACTTACCAGATTTGTAATCAAAATCGATGTGCCCTTTGTAATTGGCGCTACTCAGACGACCCTTGTGATGTTGATTAAATTCGGAGAGCCCGCGCCAGGACTTCTCCAGATGGTTGTTGTAATCGGGCACAGACGACAGATCCATGGACAGCTCAAAACTTGGCAAAAAATAATCGGCTGACATATCCACGTCATTTTGTTTTTTTGTGGGTGTCGATTCTTTGGACGCGCGACGACCGAACTGGGCTGAATGCGATGGACGAATACTATTGGAAATTAATACATTTATTTACGATAAGTTTGAGGGAGATAAATAGATTTACCCTAATTTTTCTCGTTCCACATCGGCTATTCGGCTGGGAATTGTGCTTCCAGAGTAAATGTGGGGTGTTACTTTTCCAAATGAACCTGTTGATTCTCTGGAAATTGAACTGAAATCAAACATTCAAATATAACTTTCATACAAAATATTTGAAAGTTTTATAATATTTAAGGAAAATATACATTATTTTATTTGTATATTATATTATTATTAACATAAAATGTAGTAATGTAAATGTAATATAAAATATTATGTCAAATTAATCTAAATTCTAAAACTGTGGTCCAACTAAAAACATATTTAGACATCATTCAATGTTTAAAAAAATTAATATTAAGGTCTTAGACACATTAAAAAACTTTTAGGGCTCATGAATTATTAAACAGAATAATCAGAGGTTGAACGTCTACCTTTGCATACATTAAAAGTAAATTATTTTTATTTATTCAACTAAATATAGGAAATATATGAATTTTCAAAAAATGAAATGAGGTCACATGAACATCTTCCAAATCTTTGGAAGTGACAATGACAGAGCAACAAATAAATTTAAACTTCTAATTAAAAAGAAAATAAAAAATAAGCTACATTTATAATAACAACAAGTCGATTCTTACTTAGTTATATCTTCTAGCCACTTGGGGATGGTGCCTTGCGACGACAATGCGCTTGATCTCCCTTCGTCTTGACCCCTCGAATTGGGGATGGCAGTTAGTTTTTCTTCCATTGTGGGTTTCGTTCACGGGTTACTTACAATTGAAAATTTCGGATTATTGTGACGGAAATACTGCGGAATTTATTCGGAAAATTTCATGCCGTCAAGCCATTTCTGATTTTGCGACGCGACGTGTTTGTTTTTATTCAAACGAGCATTTTTGGTTGACATGGTAACGGCGATGTTTGGTTCGATTTTTAAATGGAAAATGCGATATAAGAACACCAAAAACTCAGATTTTTCATTCAAATGTAATATCCTTATTACGTATTTAATTAATATAATAAAACGAACTTTTTTTTAAGTACAAAAAGTGTAAAAAGGGTTGCCTACTTATGGGTGTTGTAGTACCAGCATAAATGCCGAGCGTATAAATTATGCTAAGCTGCCAACGTTGCCAGTATAATTTCCACAACATAATAAAAATTTAAATATTCGAAGTTGATTATAATAATATGACATTTTTCTAGTGTATTTAAAATTGTTTAAATTGAGGTAATTGTTTTTTGGTTATTCAGAATTGTTATATGCCAATTAAAAATGATTGTAAGTAGGTTACAAGTCCGGCAACAATGCCACAAGCTTGACACAAAATGACGTAAACGTACGCATTAAAAAGTCAAAATAAACAACCCAATTGACACACACACAAATTAATGGAGCTGATTAAGGCAAATTAGTGTTAACACGAGGCTCGAGTGGAGATGAATCACGGCGTCAATTAACCGAACAAAATGATAGACAGATAATACGAAACGAACGAACATGTCCGGACACGCAGTTGTTGTGTGGGAATACGAGATCCGGAACGGATATTGGAAACCGTACAGTCCTGAGGTCAGCCAACACTTGGAACGGGCGAACGCCAAACAATTAACCAGAGTGTTGCTCTCTGATGCTGATCCTGCATTGCTCAGCTATTACGTGAACCTCAGGACTTTGACTCAGGAACATGAGGACTCTGATATTGTGGTGCCTGTGAGGAGGAAATGTTATCCTCCCAGTTCTCCTGCTGGAAAGGGGGCAAAGTGGGAATGTGCAGGCTCTGATCATGGTTCTGATTGGCATGCATTTGATATGGATATACAGTGTCTAGTTGAAGAAGCGTGGGCAAGAGTAAGTGATTAATTGATTTGATTGATTTGCATTACACTAATTTTTGGGGTGGTTTTAGGGTGACCAAACTATTGATATGAGCAAGACAAGGTTGGGATTTCCTTATGTGATAAATTTCACTAATTTGACACAGAGGTGGTTGACAAATGGCTTTGTAAGAAGTGTAAGGAGAATGAAATCAGCACCATATCCTCTGGTGAAGGTCAGACTTGAAGAGTTGGTTCCAGTTACAGGTAAATGCAACTTATATTTCATCATTACTTAATTATAACACATAATTTTATGCAGGGAGGAGAGCTAATGATATAAGGAAGTCTTCAAGGGGCAATAATAATAATAGCACACAGCAAAACCAGAGTCAAAAAGTAATAGGCAGCAGTGCTGCTCTAAACTCAACAGAGGCCAGTAAAAAGACTAACAACAAGAAAAAAACATCTGGAAAAGGAAAAAACGGAGAAACAACACCAGCTAATTTAGCCAGAGCAATTCTGAATAACCTTAACATTTTTGGTAAACATGTTCAAACTATATAAAATTCTTAAATAATATAATAATTTTGTATCCAGGTAATAAGTCAGCCAATGTGCCCTCACAAACAAGCGAGAACAGAACGCTTCTTGATGCGGACAGCAGTAGCACAAAATCGGGTAGACGACCAAGTTTGGACACAGTTTCCACGTATTTAAGTCAGGAAAGTCGCGAGAGTCAGGCGACTTCATCAACTGCAGATCTATTGCATTGTTCATCCGATTTGCTTAACAGCGACGACGTGAACGCTAACCAGGAGCTGCCCTCGATTGTGGGCGTGGACGCGGGCAGCGCGATAATTTCGCGTTTCGTACGCGTATCGAAACCGAGTGAATGGGCGCCGCGTCAGCCCTGTCCCCTTTGTAGACAGCCTTTAAAACAAGACGTGGTCGTCGTGGCCCTGCCCTGTAATCACGTCCTTCACCTGGACTGTCTGAACTGTGCGCTCACCGAACAGCAAGAAACTGGGGCCCTATTGCATATACAATGCGCAGTTTGTGGTTGTATCTACGGCGAGAAGCACGGGAATCAGCCTCCGGGCACGATGGAATGGGGAGTCATAGACAGGACTTTACCTGGCCATCAGAACTGCAGAACCATCCAAATTGTTTACAAGTAAATACTAACAGAATTGTCGTCGTTAATAACATTAATGTTGCTTATTTTTTAGCATTCAATCAGGAATTCAAGGTTCAGATCATCCGAATCCTGGAAGAGAATATTATGCAGTTGGATTTCCCCGTGTCGCATACTTACCGGATAACCCCAAGGGACGTAAGATCCTGAGGTTGTTGAATGTGGCTTGGCACAGGAAATTGATATTTACGGTCAGTCGTTCGCACACCACAGGTTGCGAGGACGTGGTCGCTTGGAATATACCGCATAAAACGGAAATAGGGCCGAGCAATAATGGACAAAGTTATCCGGATTCCGGATATTTGAATAGGCTGATCAGGGAGTTAGAGGCGCTTGGTATAGTCGAGGAGAGTATTAAAAGGTAATGACGGATTGGGATTGGATGATTTGTGTAAATATGTACGGTTTACCTCGAATTTTCTTCTTCTCATTTTTTTGTATTTTTGTGGGTGATACTGTTTGCAATAAACGTCTTCCCGGGTGTTTTTACTAAAATGCCGCATTGCAATAACAGAAATTATAAAAAAAGAATCTATTTTATTTATGAATATTATTTATATATTAAATGCCAAATAGATTTTATTATATTATTTTTAATAGTAGTAAATTATGAATATGACTTAACATAATTTATTCCTTCTTCTAAACTCATATTCATAGTTTATTAAAATGCTCTTAAGACTTGACTTGAGCTTTAAAATGAAACTAGTATTATTTTTGAGAATTACTATTATTAGCTTAGAAATTCTGGGGCCACTTTAAAAGACTGTGCTGTTTTGAAGATTTCCATTTTTTCCATTAAATGCAGCTCATTTAGTACAAATATTAATTTTCTACGGATTTTCTTCATAGTAGTTTGATACTGAATTGTATAATAATTATTTTAGTGTACTTTTATAGAAAATTTGCCATGTTAATTTTATAAATAAACTTTTCTATAAGAAAAATTCGGGTTTTGTATCTGTAAAAACATATATTTGTTTGGAACAAGTATTTTATTTAAAAAAAATAAATTACAATCCTGCAATAACTGTTACTGTTTTATTTCAGGAAATCTCAAACTGGTAGTTTTTAAATTCTCCTCAATCCATTTGTCTGCTCTTGCGTTAAGTTCATAAGTAAAATAATCCCTCCAACCCCCAGTTTTCCCTTTTCTGATGAAACTTGCTTCACCACCCCTCAAAATTCCGATTTGTTTGTAAACATCGAAGTTGACAGATTTATTATTACGAAAGTTATCAATTTTTAAATGATTTTCAAGTTTATCCAGTTCTTCTGGCAAGTAATTTTTGCCTAAAAAGTTACTAACCGTTTCTATACCTTTTCTCAGTTTCTAAAAAGTGTTTTTAGTTAATATTTTTACTGTGGATAGAGGAAATACTTACTTCATTAATCAAGTCTTCATAGAAGACAAATAAAAGATTATTCTCATGTCGTAATTCCCAACCTTCTTTAATGTGTTCCCAATAAGGAGTCCAAGCTTCTGTTAAAACAAATATTTATTAAAATAAACCTTTGACAGGAACATAGACTTACGTAGATTTCTTTCAAAATAGTCCCAGTATTTTGGAAAATCACCGATATAACCTTGGGTTCGTATTAACCGATTCAAATGATAAAATGATACGGCAACATCTTTGGGATTTCTAGCGATATATATTACCTAAAACGGTTATTAAATTATGAATTAAAAAAGCGATCCTGCCAGGATTCGAACCTGGAATCTTCTGATCCGTAGTCAGACGCGTTATCCGTTGCGCCACAGGACCTGTGATTTAAAATGAGCATTAATGTTGGCGGAAGATTTGAACTCCTATTTTTAGATTGTTCTATTAATAAATATGTTTTTAACTTAACCGTAATGTTAAAGTTGATATCATTGATGTAATGGATCAAATTTTAATTTGTTATTAATATACTATAAATATTGTGATAATATTGGTACATGATTATAAATGTAGACTTTAATATTAAATATACTTGGTTTATTGTTTCTTCCGACTATATCTACCATCGGTCCTGTGGCGCAACGGATAACGCGTCTGACTACGGATCAGAAGATTCCAGGTTCGAATCCTGGCAGGATCGCATTTTTTTGTCCGTTTTTCTTACCTTACAACCAACTTTCAACAAATTAGGAGGCAAAAGACTGAAAGGTAAGTGAGTTTTAATGAATCTCTTGCCCTTTGCAGCGTTCAAAGTTTTCCACACGGGAAACGAAATATCATGTACCATTTGCAATTTTTTCAAACAGTAACTATTTTCGTTCAAAAACTCCTGCTTAGTTTCGTTGTGCACGAATGCACTGAACCTACAGAAAATTGCGGTTAAACCAATAATTTTGTCATTTTTAATTTCTTACTCTAGAAATGGAAATCTATCGATTAACGGCACTTCTTCAGCTGCCCTATAATTGAGATTGTTCGACAGCAACCAAACCATTTCCTGGGCCCACGTGGTCCCCGATCTGGGAAACGTGACGACCCAAACATCATCAGGTCTAGGCTGAAAATTGTAATAATTCTCCGCTTCTTTGGCATAACCGCTGGGAAAGAACCATTTTTTCGGGCCGACTTGTACGAAGCCGGTTTTCTCACCTGAAATACATGATGTAACATTATGTTTGTAACCTTAAGAATGTGATATTATGAAATGGCAACTCTTATAACTGTATTAGACGCAGTTTGTCAAGGTTGAAATATATTTATATTATTTTGTTACGAATATATTAATATTTAAATATTTATAGTAAATAGTTAAATAGTTAATAGTAGCAGTTTAAAATAAATATATTATTAAAATTTTATTATATAAAGTGATTACTTGAGAAATATTAACAAAACATAAGTGTCCACTTCAACTTTGAATGACTTATTGCCTTTTATTCCGTACATATTAAATAATGTTTATATTTATCATCAAAGATGATGTGGTTTAATCAGTAATAGTTGTGATATAAATAATAAAAACTACTCTTCAATTTTATTAATAAGCTGTTAATATATATATATATATATATATATATATATATATATATATATATATATATATATATATATATTAAACAATTAAGTGGTTATTTGGAAAATATAAAAAACAAGTATCCTACCAGTGAAATCCTTTAACAATTCCTTATTAATCTCCTCATCAACTTTAACGATTTCAAACGGAAACCTTAACTTCTCACATTTATCATTATTGTTCATTTCATCTTCAAAAGTCTTGTCTAAAATCTTCATCACACTCACGCTCATCTTCGCGCTTCCTACGCAACTGAAACTTTATGATTTCCACTCGCATTCGTCGCGCCGCTAATTGTTCGATTTGTGATTAAACATTATATTTTATAATAGTGAAAGCGTTCCTCAACGCATTGTCATTACTTTAAAAAACCGTTGCGTGTTTTTCGAGTTTGTTGGATAATTTAATTGCGTTTGCGACATAAATACAGTTTTCTAATATTGCGAATATTGGAAAATTAATATAATCATTAAACTTGTGAAAAACAGAGTTAAAAACGCAAAAGTGGCGAATTGTTTGTAGAATTCGGCGGTAGCGAAAGCGTCCCAATTTTGGACGCACTTTCTCCGCATCTTCTCATTCTTTTAATTGACCAACTATTTGTGTTTGTTTAATGAGTTGTTTTCTTTGCGTTATCGCATTTTGCAACACAGACATCAATTAGTTGTCTCTTTGATGCCATTGAACTTATAAGATCAGTGTACTATATTTTTAAAATAAAAATTATAAATTTGCTTTGACAGTTATTTTAAGTCAAACATCAATTACTTATGTCATCATGAATTAAGAGTAAGCCACAAAATTTCCAGTATGTCTGGGAAACCAGGTCTTCCTTGGCAGTTGATACCATGAACTTAGAATTTGATGATGATATATCTCAACTAATATCAGAAACAGGAGTATATTGTAGAAAACCAGCCCCGCCTATAAAGGTACCTAGTGACCCTTCAATAATCGAATTAGAAGAGGTCATAGCAACATCCCAAACACAAACCCCAGCCCTAAAACCAGAGATGGCTCCAAAAAAGAAAGGGAAAAGTAAAGGCAAAGGCAAGAAAAAAGGCAAAAAAGATAAGAAGAAGGGTAAGAAAAAGAGCGAAGCAGTGTCGACAATTACGAATGGATGCACCGCAAGATTGCCTTGTATTTGCTGCCCAACACAACCTACTAGCTATGGCTATAACTGCACATGTACGGTTAACAAAAATGGACGTCCCATAATAACCATAAACTCCCATACCACCAGTATCAACATCATGAAATGTTGACGTCCTCAATCCAAATAAAAATTAATATACTATTCCTCAGTGTTAATTTAATGTACTGATATTAAAATAAAAAAGAATTCACAAAAATATGAAATTTAATAAATAAATATCCATTCAAACAAAACAAAAATAATACTTCAAAAATATATAGTTTTAAGATGGAATCATGCCCCTATTCCTTTTGAACTGCGCCCCACTCTTTCTGCTGTGGTTCGCCCTGCTTGATTTATTCACGTTTTTCTTCTGTCTGTTCAGCAACACGTTCTTCTCCTGACCCTGACCCTTCGCTTTCCCCACCACGTCTTTTGTTTTGGGCTGCGCGTGCGGATTCCTGCTCAGATATCTTTGTTCCCTTCTCGCCCTGATTACTGCCGGATCCTCGCAGAAGTTCCGGGACTTGGGATCGTTTTTGTTCACGCTTTGTTCCTTGTCCTCGAACTCTTCTTCACTCGAGAAGCTCGTATCGCTTGCTAGATCCTCTCTATTTGGATTGAAGGTTTGGAATGATTCTTCCATTGGACTGTCGCCTACTTTCATGTGATCTATTTCGTCATCACGATCGTCGTACTCATCGTCATAGATGTTATTGTTCGTGTACTCCCTGAAACAATAATTTTAATATCCAACCTTAATAATCATTTAAAATACTTACACTCCTTCAAGGACGAACGTTTTTATATCCTTCATTTCAGATTTGTCGTTAAGAAGCTTGAGCGCGTCATCGAACTGAGGCTTTTTCCCCTTGAACGCAATGATGGGTTCTTTAGGTTTAGGTTCTGGCGGAATTCGAATCATATCGAACGGAATGTCACACAAATGCGGCGGAATGTTCTGCTCCAAAACAGCATTGATTACATCTTCCGAATTGTAATCGTAGGCCTCTAACAACTTCAAAACGAAACCATCACCTAAATGCGGGAACATATCTACAATTCCTCCGATCAAATCATCTAAATTGTGGTCTGAAGGCGTTTTGTTATTGGGCAAAGGCTCTGGTGGAATTTCCGGCGAGATTTCGGGTGGCGATTCGATTTCAATTGGTTTGAACTCTTTGAATACGTCCACGATGGTTTTCCTATTCAGTTTTGCGATCTGGTTCAATTTTTTGTGTCTATTGAACTTAGAAATGCAAGTGCTTATGAACTCAGTCCTTGTTGGATCTCTGTTATGTACAGTTGTCAAGGAAATTAATATGAAATGTTGGTGAAACTATTGGACCGTTCAATAAAAGGATACATTGGAGTGCAACTCTGGAATAACTCGTTTGAACCAGCCACATTATACTTTGAATTATAATCACAGATAAAGTAGTCATCTTCTAAAGCTGTGTTGAGAAGTTTTAGATAAACCTCAACTAATTCTTCCTGTTGTTTGGTATCACCACTGGAATTTTCCATTAATGACATCAAAATTTAACATAAAATAGCACTTACATTGTTTGCAGAGCTTTATCTAAACAATGTGACACAAAAACATGGAATAAATCAACGAATTCACTACGTCCTAGATTAATTTCATCGAAAATTTTTCTGCTCAAATCCTTGTTTTCCTCAATTTGATCTCGACCTCTCAACAAGTCATACAACTCCATGTAAACACTCATATAAATATATGGCAATCTACAACCATAAAAGAGCCATAGAAAAACAATTTTAAAATATGAAAATGACACATTACCTATATGGTAAGTCTAATGAAAGTGCCATATCAATGGCTGGTTTATAAAACTGGAATAATATATTTAAAGTTGAAACTGTGTATTGTAAATAGTTGACTATGGAGTAAATCCAACCTAAATTAAATAAGGCTGGTCTGGGTTCTACTGAAATAGGTACAATCACTGCATCCTGATCAAAACCACACACATTTCCTCCTATCATTTCTAAAATCTAAACAAATTGTTTTAAAAAATTATGTTTATTAAATTTCAAAGTTACCAAAATTGACTGTTTTAATAGTTCTTCTGTTTCTTTGATTTGAAAGTCTAGCTGTGATGTGTTGTTGAAGTATAAGTTTGTTAAAGTATTCACAAAGTCTAATCTATTGTTTTTGTACAACAGAGCTAAAGTTATTACAATTGGTAAGTTTAATAATTTCAGGTCTATAATCTGTTTTATACCATATTCTGGTGCCATAAATTCAGTCTAAAACAAAGTTATATATAATGTATATTTATATTTTGTAAACATTTTTTGTACCTCTGAGGCTTTAAACTTTAACAGTCTTTCATAAACAAGCAAAAATTTTTGCTTAATCTCTGTGTGCATCATAAAAAACTCTCCATCCAAATAACTACTTTGTAAACTAGATATTGGATGTAAAATAAAGCTTCGAAGACAAACTGCTGCACTTGGTTCAAATAAGATAGTGCACCAAAACTGATGATAATTGCATTTAACCAAATAGTCCAAACTACGCATAAACAATCTGTTTTTCTCCAGGAATACTAGGTTGTCTTCTGCTGGTTCTGTAAAGTTATATGGTTCGTAGGGATACAAAATACACTTTGGCAACCATCGTTTATCCTTAAAATTGATCAGTTAGAATGTTTTTGTTTATTGTTGCGATTGATTACCAGTGCGGGAATGATTTCTGTTCGACTTTGACACAGGTTTTTCACTAATTCGTCATCTGTTAGTTGCGTTACATCCTGCAATATTTTCAAACAGATTATTATGCAACATTATGAAATGAAACCTTACGAGTTTATTTAACGGTTGTTGTTTGACTGTCACATTTTTTTTCTCCAGATGGATCAGATTAATTGGCTGTTTACTTGGGTTCTGAAATATTAATTTTATAGTGCGACGAGGTTATGTCCGGCGGTTTTACCTTAAACACGTTTATGTACTTGTATTTTGCGTCCGAGTTTTCGGTGATTTGCATGTTGTTCAATTCACTTTCGATAGACATGATCTTAGAATAATTCGTGAGGAATTATCACAAAACTCGCCGAGTGGACAGTTGTCAGAACCGTGGCAGGGTGTTTCAGTTTGTCACTGTCAATTTTACACACGGTCAAACGAAGACGAACGTACTAATTTCTGAACTTTTATATCAGTTTTTAAGTGGTCCACTGTAATAAGGTTCGCCAACAATAAACATATTGTCTAATTGTCCAGATAGTTGTAGTCGTCCAAACAAATACTACTAATAATTATCCTGAAGTAAATCAAATAATTGGTTGGTGTATTGTTTTCAATAGTGCCAACCGTTTGGCAGACAGAACTGAATTCGAAAAGTTCCAGATGATTCTCCGTGTTCGGGGACAGGTATACAGAAATTCGGCAAATTTTCCATTAAAAATTTAACGAAAACCGCGTGTTTTCAGAATAACTTTACATCAAAAACGTGTGATTTGTGTTAGAGATGCCGTTTAATAAACCAGCATTTGTAAGTATGAAATTACAATATTGTGTGTATTTTTAACCCAAATAACCTAAACTTTTATTTGTATTAATATGTTTATTTCATGTACGGTGATGGTTTTTTACGCTAAATTAACATGAAACAGACGCAGGCTTTGGTTGTGGATAAATTTTGATCGAAAACCCATGTTTATTATTGCCAATTTTAACCAAAGCTGGCAGCGATTTGGCAGTGTGCCAGTTTTTCGAAAAATTACAATTCACTGTTGAATTACAGAAATCCCGAACAACTTTACATATTTCCTGTGATATTTATAGGTTTCACTTCGGGTTATGTCCCACGGATTCCGTACGGTTTAAATACACACACCGTGAAAAACGATTGTGTACCATATATATTATTGAAAAATGGGCCATTTGCGACAAAATACACGATTCAACAATATCTCATCGATTTATATAGTTTTTTTCCTTTAAATTATCAAACACTCCACTTGTAGATGTAAATTTTCAAGAGTTATATAAAAATTATCAATAATTACTTAATTTTTATCTTGTTTTGGTCTCTTTAGTTCTTGAACAGTAAGTCAATGCTTTTAATCATTTTGTTGCGTTCATTCATCATTTTCAATTTATCAAATTTATTTACAGAAATAGATACTCCAGTTTTCATTTTGCCCCTTAAATATTAGTTTTTAATAGTTGTTTTGTTTCATTGTAGATGTAAATTCTTTAAAGTTATATCATAACTTTCTATAGTTACTCACTTTTTTTACTTAAGGTTACTATTTAAACAGTTAATATGGGTTTTTATCAATTGATAACCTAACTGTAAAAGTAAATTATTTTGTTATAATACCATGATTTTCAAGTAAAGGAATTAAAATGTTAAGAAAGTTTACTCACTTCTTTAATACACAAAATCCTTCTCCAAACCAAAGTAGCAAGTGTAGTAATAAAATTAAATGTGCCTAACTTGTACATGCAAAATAAAATGTGTTAACACAAAAGTAAAACCCTAATTTAGATGTTGTTTCGATTAAAATATTGCATTAGTGTGATGTGTGGCGTAATTTTATTCGCAGGATGCCGTTCTAACAACAGCCGCATTCGGACAGTGACTATGTAAGTATTTCCCAGCTAAAATCACAAATCAAACGAAAAGTTTGGTTTTAAGTTTATTGTTTCATCTTTCAGAACATGCATGTTGCTTTTTTAGTTTTTCAATTAGGCTTGTCGACATTTTATTAATACAATAACCAGAACTAATTTTATATCACGTGTCACATTCATTTCAGTGTTTATATACATAATACACGCATTGTTTTGGTGGATTGTGTGTTTGAAATGATTTATGGTAAGCTATACTTTGTAAAAATGTTTACATGGATTCCGCTATTACAGAAAACAAAACTGCAGTTCTTTAATTGATTGTGACAAAGTTTCGTTCTTTGGACAGTTCTAACGCCCAGTATTTATAGTAAGATCAAACAACGAAAGTTAATAATAGGAACATATCGATTGTGACGTCGAACCAAATAATTCCTTTGCAATCCATGCATAAACAATGCCCGCGGTTTTCACGGCGATTGCGTAACGTTTACAATCGCGTGCTTCCACGTCAAGTTTCAGATAAAAGCTGCAGAAATTATATAAATAATTAGTTGTGCATGTGCCCTGAATCACGGCGTTAATGCACGATGTGCGTCCTTGGCCGAAATTTGTTGATAGTAATGTTTTAAAACTTTATCATAAAATAACTAATTTAGGCATTTTCGCGATGATGTACGTTTTTCGTGGAATACCTGCCAAACTGGGCATAGGTGGGTGTCACACCCACCGTCTCTCGTTTGGAAACGTTCAACGCTATGTTATATCATCCGTTGCACTTATCTGTGCCGTCGAATAATCGATGGAATAGCCAGAAAATACGTAAACGTGTGAAAAAGTAACGAGAAAACGATGATTTTTCACGCGTCCGTTCTAAATGGCAAGATCAATGTCGGCGAGATTGAATGAGGTGCCTCGTGGCTTCGTGCATCGCCATTTATGGTGAAAACAACTAGCGGACGGAACCGGCGACGAGACGACGAAGGACGCGCACTTTTAATTAATTTTTGTAGTTTCGCGGCTACCGATTCTGTTTCTCATCGTGCTTTATTTGTTTTTGAAGGAATTACGGCCAATATAATTAACAGTAAACAGTTTTGTACAAGCTTTACATGTCTAATAATATATTATTGGCAAAAAAAATGGTTTAAATCTTTCTTTTTTGTTGTCGAGTTTCGCCGTACCAAAAATAGCAAATTACACATATTTGGAACTCTTCATAAACAAACTGTCGTGTCTATTTTTATTGTTCAGTCTATTATAAATCCGCCCACCATTTCGATTATTCATTGGTTTTAAAAAAGGACATGCAAAACACCCGATTGCACTGTTTTAATCCTTTTGAATTTAGTCATATAGTTTAATCAATTGCATCTATGACAATTACTCGTATATGATTCACGCTCTTTTGTAAACAACTTGTTTTAAGTCTGTAAGGAAATCAAACGATTACATAAATACATTTGTAACAAGCTGTTTTTTACTGATACTGACTGACAAGCATTTTTCCTATTATACATCTATTATTATTCATTCTGTTGTAAGAGAAACAATAAAAGTTTTAAATACAATTTGTATTTATGAAATTGTAAGATATATACTTACATAAGAAGAATGGCCGCTATCACGGACGAAAAAGTAAGCCATCTTCGAAATTTTTTTTCACCAGGGTAGTTGAGGAATATTGAAATCGGGTTCTTTTATTTCAATACGTCTACATTCAATTTAGTTTATCTAATGTTTTATTTAAAAATATTGGAAAGTTGGCCCTTAAATAAAATATGAGCTATTATAAAGAAAAATTAATATACTTACATGAAACTATCGTGTCCTGGGTCATGTGATGTTTCTTCCTCTATATCTTCAGTGATGTCTTTTTGTAGTATTCGAAGCTCGTTTACCTTTTTCAATTTCAAATCTGTCACGCATTGTTGGACTTGGGTATTCGTTTTATTACATTTTAAAGCCTATAGAACTAAACCCTAATGCTTCATCTATTGCAAAATATACATCAGCGACTGAGAAACGGCAGTCTAGTCTGAGTGCCGACAAAACTAAATGACCATAATTCAATTGATTTTTGAAATTTTAAAATTGTTTACACAAATATTTTAAGGAAGACTTTAAATTAATGGAAAAAAGTACAGAGGGTATATATATTTTTAATGGAATTCTCTGTATGTTAAATAGGTTCGACATTTACAGTAATCGAAAAACTTTTTAGTCTTATGATTTATTCCAATATAGAGTTCTACCAAATCAGAATTTTGATATACCTTTTCACTTACCGACGTAGAGCTATGTTTCTTTATTGTATATGTGATATTTTATATATTATTTTAAAATACAGTCGAACTCTAAGCAAATTGGTTCAATCCACGGTTAAAATTATGTGTAATTTTTACTTGATAACTCGATTTTTTCGGCCCAATGATTTTGTCTCATATCCACGAACATCCAAAACTGTTTGGCATATTTCTGGCATAGAATCAACCACTTTTTGTAGTGATTCCTGCAGAATTTGAGCCCATTCTGTTTTCGCCATATCAAACATTTCTTTGGCATTTTTTAAATTAGTTTGGTTTTTTATGTAGTGAGCCAAAATGATCCATTGGTGCTCAGTGGGATTTAAATCTGGAACTGTGAAAGCCATCTGAATAGTTATGTTTTGATTATGAAATCCATCTTAGAGGCATATGTTCTTCAGTAAATGGTAATATTGAGTCCTCTCATATGGTCTTATATTGCCATGGACCATTTTACCTGTTACTAGTACTACTTGACCATATCGGAAATAACAGTCGCACACCATTATACTATCACCACAGTGGAAGTTTGGTATTTTACTCACAACTCACAGTTCTATACGTTACATCAACGCCACATTGTTCCGAAACTTCATCATTTACTTGGCGAGACATTTTTCATGGATTCTTTAAGAGATTTTTAAAATAGCTCTGGGGGTTTAGTTTTTGGAGTATTTTAACGTCACCGCGAGTATTATATTTTTGAATTATTTCTGTAGTTGCATCTTTACTAGTATTTAATGAGTTCGTTATATCCGTTTTGGTTATTTCATATTAAAACAAATGCACCATTTTTTGTCTAATGTCAGGCCGGAGTGACTCCAATTGCACACGATAGTTTCAGTATTTAATAGCGATTAATGATTTAAAATGCAAATTTATAAGAAGTTTAACATATATTTTCCAGTCGTCCATTTTTATGTAAAGCAATACCCAATAAAAAATTTAAATTATGAATAACATTCAAATTATTTAAAGTTCCATATTTCTTTCACCAGTGTAAGTGACATCTCGAAAAATAAGCTAATTAATAAATTGTCAATGAAAAATGGCTTATACTCTGGCTGGTTTTTTAAACATTTTTGAATATTCTAAGGTTTGATTCAAAACTGTTCATTCATCATTTATAATAAAATGAACACTATATGGTTCAAAATAAAATAAGATCCCGATACATGTTTTCTTGTGCCATTCGACTTTATTTTCGCACGGTAATATATGATTAATTCTATAAAAAATTGTTATGGGATGTTTTTGGACAGTGCCCGTGATATTTCTCATAAACAAGGTTGACTGTGCAAATCGAAATGTTTACAAAACGTATTTTCGTGCGTATAAATAAATCCGGAGTGTGTGTCACCGGCCAAAGAATTCCCAAATCGTACCGAAACGTTTTGCGTAATCACGTAGCGCAAAATGCATATCGGTGATTCACGACTATAAATATTCAATTTTTGCGATTATCAATATATAATGTGTTGCGTTTTCAAGAACACAAACTGTGTGGTTCGATTTCGAGCCACATTAATTAATTAAGCGATGTAGAAAAAGAAAAAATAAATTAATAGAAGTGACCGCATAGCTTTCTCTCCATATTGAACCCGAAAAAATTGCACGATATCGAAGGATACGTCGTTAATTGATCGCGATTAAGGATGGTGAATCGGTTCCAAGCGACCTTGTCCAATAACTTGGACGTTTACCTTTTCATGGTCCGCGTTGATTTTGTTGTTTACAGGACCATTTGATAAACAACCATTCGCTAATAGTTATTTTTGTTTGTGCTAAGAGGAAATTCAACAAGGAATGATTCAATAATTATTCAAAAATAAAACAAGTACTCCCAGAAATTTATTAAACACAAATTGAAACAGTGTCAAAAATCGACCCAATTTCACGAACAAATATATCGTCGTTTCACATTTTAGAGAAACCAATAAATTTCGCCGTGCTTCCCACACGTTTATTTTTTACTTGGTGGCGTTGCAAAAATGAAAAAACCTGACTAGAAACGTATTAAATAAATATTGTCACCGCAAATCCGATAAACGCTTTTATAAATCGTCAAACAATATTTATTTAGCACCTGTAAACGGCGAAACAGTGCGAAGTCTGGAAGTTTCCGGCGTTTTCGACGCGCAGAATCGCCTAGAATATTCTGGTCTGCCCACTCGGTAAGGCGCGCGTTATAAAACTGTACGCCCTGGTTCGCGCCGTAGTCATTTCAAAACCCAGAGCTGACTTGTGATGAGCTGAGTGAATTTGTTTACCTTAGAGTGACTCATTCAACGACAGTGAATATTATCTTTTTTTCGAATAGTGATATTGAACTTGAGCAGTATTTGTTTTCTGTGATAATTATAAAAAGGATTAGGAAGTTAAAGTATGACTTCGCCGGCAGTTGAAGTTGTCAGGGATTTACCCAATGTCGAACAAAATACTTATAGGCCACAAGTCGATGAAGTAAGTTCATTGTTGTGTTTAAAAATGAGATCTAGTGTTATCTTTTGTAAGTTTGTCGAAAGTATATTCTTAGTAGTATTTCGAATGGATAAAAGTTTAGATAGAGTTTAATTTTTTAATTTAATTTAAATTATTTCTAATACTATAGTACTATATATATATAGAAATAATTTGAATTGATTAAAAAATTAATATTTATATATTATCTCTTAAAGAATAGTATTTTAAAAAATTCTTATTTCTACCTCAACAGTAAAAGTTTATGAATCTGTTTAATGGTCAAAACATTTGAAGAATTTTTAATGATTTTAATTAAATATTGAAATAGCTTAATTTATTATTACATTTGATAATAATTAATAGACACTTTAAACATTCACTGAAATGCCTCCATCATACTCAATGATTAACTTTTTCTTAATTAATTTTTTAGAGCGGCTTTCCATTCGACGACAGCGACTTCGACAGGCCGAGGGCGCGCAGCGGCTCGTCTGGTAACCGGTTTCGCTCCCAGCTGGACGACATCGCAAAGCGCTACCCGGACATAGCCGAGCACTTTCCCGATTTCGCGTTCCCTTCGCGCAGCACCCGCGAGAACCCCGAGTTCCGTCGTTTCGCGCAGCAAGAGTTCCCGCACGGCTTCGACGACTTTGATTTCCCGTTTAACCGCGATCATCCGCAGTTCAGGGACTACTATAGACAGCAACCGCCACCGGAGTTCTACCACCAACCTGGTCCGGCCGACCAGCAACAGCAGTATTACCAGGAGAACCCGCACCAGCAATACTATCAAGAGCCGGCGCAAGAGTACTACCAACCGCCGCCGCCGCAACCCGAGTATTATCCACAAGAAGGCGAGGCCGGTTCCAGTCAACAGCCGCAGGCCGAGCAGAGCAACGACAAGAAGAACAACTTGCAGCAAAGCAACACGGTAGATTTGGGCCAACAACAGGAACCAGTGAATGATCGGGGTAAGAGATCGATGTCGGCCCCACCAGATAATCGCCCGAGATACACGTCTCACATTAACATACCCGTCAATGCGGCCGGGGAAACTGCCGCTCCCGTCGGGTCGCAACCCCAGCCACAACAGCAGCAGCAACAGCAGCAACAACAACAACAACAGCAAGGTGGCAAACCGGTGGAGAGAGTCATCCCGATTCACATCGAAGGCAGGGATGACCCGGTGATTCCAAGAAATACGACAAGTTCACCGGCCGGTGGTTTCCGTCCTCAAGAGCCGGAAATGATATTCGGCAGACGTCCAGAATTCTATAGACAGTTCGTGCATCAAGACCCGAGGGAAGAATGGCAACCACAGGAGACTTTCAGGCGACAACACGCCCCACAATTTCAAGCAACACCGAGACAACAACAACGTCCGATGCAGCAACCGCAGCAACAATCGCATCCACAACCGCATCCACAGCAACAACAAAAAGCACCTCCACAACAGCCGCAACAAAAGCAGCCTACTCCTCCACCCGCACAGCCGGCTAAACCGCCAACAGCTTTAGAACAGATCGATGCTATTAAAAGGGATGTTGGAGCTCTCATGCAACAGGTGGAAATCTTTTCTGGTCAGCCCAAAGATAAACAATATCTGTATCTGGATGAAATGCTGACCAGGAACTTATTGAAATTAGACAACATAGACAGTCAAGGTCAAGATGCCATTAAAACTGCTCGCAGAGATGCAGTAAAATACATCGAAAAGTGCATAGGACAATTGGAGAGCAAAGCGTCTTCCAATGTTGCACCTCCAACTGATAAAATGGAAGTAGAATCTAAACCGGAGGAACCTGCGCCGGCCGAAGAGGCAAAACCGGAGGAACCGAAGGAGGAAGTTAAAGAACAACAAGTGATGGAAACCGAACAGAAAGAGGTCGAAAAACCGGCGACGGAAGCAATGGAAGTGGAGCAAAAGCGTGAACAAACACCAAAGCCGGAAGAAGAGGTGAAGAAAGAGGAGGAGAAGAAAGAGGAGGTGGTGGAAGAAAGATTAGCGGAGACACAACCGGAGGAAGATAAAAAGGAAACCACAGAAGCGGTGGCGGTGACTGAACCTGCGCAACCGGAAGAGAAAAAGGATGATGCTCCGGCGGAGGTGGCTGCGCCTCCACAGACGGAAGAGAAGAAAGAGAAGAAGAAGATAAAGAAGAAGGTCGAGAAAAAGTAACATAGGTTTTGTGGTTGTTGCAGTTAGATTACAAATGTGATATAATTGCATACGCATTGGATCTTCCGAGTTAGGTGTTGCCTTTTGTTATACATAATTAATCTTGCTTTTACAATGGTGTATGATTATAGTACAATTTGTCGCCTGGTTTTATTTTTTTATTTCGACTTGATTCAGCGGTGGCAACTTGTATTGTTGTTTTCGGAGAGACTGAGATTTTAAGTTTTCACTCACAGAATAAATTTTAATTTTTTTTATTAACGCATGTATATCTGTAAATAGACGAATGTTACTCATTTTATTTTCGCATTGAGTGTACACTGTCTGTGATTTGTTTTTGTTTTTTTTTTTGAGTTTTTTACCGTCCGTTTATTGAGTTTATTTATTATATATAGTACAATTAATATTTAATTGTGCCATTTGCATGTTAGTTTTTTTGTACAAATAAATCGTTTGTAAAACATGTATTTTGTTTTATTTGTAAATGCAAGATTGTTATTTATCTCTTAGTCAAATAATACATTCAATATTTTTTCATTAACTTTAAAGAATGTAGTTTTCTAGCAATAATTTGTATATATATATTTATTATATCAGGTAAATGTTTACCACCATTTGCTTAACTGCGTGATATAATGCATCACAATTATGTATGTTATTGTTATTTTACTTAAAATAAATATTTTAAAATTATTGTTTTGTTTTCATTATACCCTCTTGATCTTGATCGTGAAAAAATTTGTATTGTATTACATAATTGTATAATTCAATTGGCTCAAGTAAATAATTAAATGATTTTTGAAATTTTAGTTTAAATTATTTTCGCTCAAAGGTAATGAAAGTAGTTTTACATTTTTTCACATAAAGGAGATGAAAGTCATTTTACATTTGAAAAAAAGTAACAATTTATGAATTTTAGTTTTGTTTGAAATGTGTTCCCTAGTAAACAATTTTTTGTTTTCATTTTACAGCTAACAATATTTAATAAAAACATGTACATACATAAATTAAAAAAAATAATTAATTTGATCTTCACGCTGGTTTTATTTATGGCACACGTAACTTATTATAAATGATTGCAAGTAACGATAGTTGTCTAACCACAAACATATTTTAGGTTATATCATTATTTTGAAATTAAATTATTATTTACTTATTAATTATGTGATAACACAATTGTGCAACTTAATATTTCAGACAAAAATGGGTAAAACTGCATTATAGCGGCCTAAGATTAAGTTGGCAATTCTGGAACCTCGAAATTGGACGCAACGTTGCCGCTGTGACTTTTTATATTTTCATTCAATATTTTGTTTCTAACCTGTGTTCGTGTTTATCCTTTTGTGTAGTTTTATCTTCGTGTTTATTAATTTGTGTTAGTTTGATTTATAGACAATTTTTATTGTGTTTGATTTGGTATTATATTAAATTTGTTGGTAAGTAAAAAATTAATTTAAATATATATTATATTATTAATCTTATTTCAACTATTTCAGATTGTGCTATAGCTTTAGTTTAGTATTTTTAGGTATTCATATATTTATTTTAATTATAATATTAGCTATTAGCTATGAATAATAATAATTTTGAAACAAAATTGTTTAGTTTTTTTTTTAAGGATTTGAATATAATGGCGCCAACAGAAATTGTTGACGAAGTCCTCACTGTTGAGGAAATTAAAATTGAAAATCATTGTTTAAGAGATTTCCCCGAATCAAAAAAAGAGATGATGGAGTGGTTGGCCAGAAGAGGCTTAATAAAAAACCATTTCACGTGCGATGTGTGTGACATTCCTATGTCTCTAAACAAATATTCAGGTGGAATAGACGGTTTTCGGTGGAAATGCCGATTATGTACCACCCGAAAATCGATAAGGTGAAACTGGTTCTTTTTTTACTGAATCTTATTGTAAATTATTAATAATTTTTATTTAGGCATGGCTCATTTTTTGCTAACAGCAAACTTAGTTTGCTGCAATCAATGATCATTATTTATTGTTGGAGCATAGAAATGCCACACGAAGACATTAAGAGGGAGGCCCACCTTGGTTCAAATTCCACCCACACAATAGTGGACTGGTGTTCGTTTTGCCGGGAAATTTGTGAGGTGGACCTCATAAATAATCCGGACGTTATTGGGGGTTTTGATGAGGAAACTCTCGAGCCCAAAACGGTGGAGATTGACGAGTCCAAGTTTTTCCACCGCAAATATAATAGAGGTCGGTGGACTGAGGGACAGTGGGTATTTGGAGGAATTGAAAGGGGAACAGGGAAATGCTTCCTTGTTGAAGTTCCTGATAGGACAACTGCAACCCTCCACGAAATGATTCAGAGGTTTGAATGTATTTCTGATTAGGGCTTTGTAATAGCTTATAATTGATGAATGCATGCTCATTTCCAAATAAATCGCAGATTTTCCATGGAAATTTCTCGATTTATAAGGAAAATTGCACTGTAGTTACTATTTTTAGACAAAAAACAATTTATGGTAAGTGATGTTTTAAACAAATATATGCCAAACCAGATGGATGACAGGTAACATTAAGACAGGTAGTATTAAGATTTTATCAATTATGATTTATTATTATTTTACAGAATACCTTTTGAGTTTATTTTATTATTATCTTACAGAATACCTTTTGAGTTATTTTTATTTATAGTTTCCTTTTTAAAATTAAAAGTGTCATGATTTAATAGGTATATTTTACCCGGATCCCATATTATATCAGATGGATGGAGGGCATATGATGGGGTAGATACAATTAGGGATGGGATCTACACTCATGATAGAATTATTCATGAGAGAAATTTTGTGGATCCTGATGATGCCACCATCCATACACAAAACATTGAAAACATGTGGATGAGGGCCAAAAGAAAGTTGCGGCGCCAATTTGGAACGTCTGAAGCATTATTTGTTTCCCACCTACATGAATTTGTGTGGCGGAATAAATATAGAAGAAACGGAAATTTTTTTAGTTCAATTTTAGTTTGTCTTAGGACACAATATGTTTTTAATTAGAGTGTTTTATTTTATATTTTTATTTATGTTATGAAAAAATTTTTCTATATTATATGCCTATTTTTTTCAAAATTTCGTTAAAAACCCACATTTTCCTTTCTTATATTTTTTTAAATGTTTTATTTTTATTCGTAATGAGAACTCGGTGTTGGTCAATCAAATAATTTTAAATTTGAACAATACTTATTTTTAAGGTTTTCCCTTGAAATTTTTGTAGAAAAAAATTTCCACTGTATGCCTATTCTTTTTTCAGAAAGTTTATTTAAAAATTGAATGTTTTCAAAAAAAAAAAGAAATACCTAACCGAACCTAACAGTTCATCAAAAAGAAAGAATATTTTTAAAATAAATAAACAAGATAATAAAATTCCAAAAATATATCATAAAATAAAACAAACAAGCACCAACGGATATCTCGTAAACTTTCAGTAAATTTAATCGATAATAAATGTAACTTTATCTGTGATGGTAAAATTGGTAAAACGGAAGTTTACATATTTGATTTTTTTTCAATCAAAATTTTCCGTAAATTATTGAAAATATAAATTAAAAAAAATTAGGTTACGTTATAATGTACATTTTTTGCTCGTCGGAATGTTACAAAATATCTCACTAAGTAATAAAATATCAGATACGGCAACGTTGTGAGAATTCTTGACGCTAATGCGCCTGCGGGAACTACCAACATAATTTCAGGCCGCTATAATGCAACTTTACCCAAAAATGTCGTCCACTTTCACTCTAGCAAGAAATCTTTTGCAAATTTCCAAGCGTTCATGTTCGCAAAATGTAACACAAGAATTAATATTTAAATATTTGCAAGGCACTCAAAAGGGAATTGCAGTGTGTGAACTAAACCGACCTAAGCAAAAGAACGCATTCAGCCGAAATCTGGTGAGGGAACTACATCAAACATTGGACCAAATCAGTTTTGAAAATGAAGCCAGAGTTTTGGTTCTTCGTAGTCTTGTTCAAGGCGTTTTTTGTTCTGGTATATTTTGTTAAAGTTATGATGTAAGTTATAAATTGTTGATTTCAGGAGCTGATCTCAAGGAAAGAGCCATGATGACCCAAAGTGATGTATCAGAGTTTGTTACTAATTTAAGATATTTAATGACCAGGTTTCATAATTTATCTATACCAGTTATTGCTGCTTTAGATGGCACAGCTTTAGGTACTGTTGTTTTAAAAAATATATTAGATTAGTATAACAAAGATGTTCTCAGGGGGTGGTTTAGAAATAGCTTTGTCATGCGACATTCGCGTCGCATCTTCAAACGCAAAACTGGGATTGGTGGAGACAAAACTGGCAATAATACCAGGAGCAGGGGGCACACAAAGATTACCGCGTTTAATCAACACCAGCTTGGCAAAGGAATTAATATACACGGGGAGAATTTTCGACGGAAACTATGCTAAAGAAATCGGACTAGTAAATCATGTTGTTGAACAGAACGAGACCGGAGATGCAGCTTATCAAAAATCATTGTCGATAGCGGAGGAAATATTGCCAAACGGTCCAGTGGCTCTTAAAATGGCCAAGGCTGCTATTAATAGAGGAATTGAAGTGGATTTAAACTCTGGTTTGAATATTGAGGAAGCCTGTTATGCACAGATCATTCCCACGAAGGACAGAAGTGAAGGACTTGCAGCCTTTAAGGAGAAAAGAAAACCAGTGTATATAGGACAATAAAAATACATATATTTTTGTATAATAAATTTACAGTTTTAATAGTTGTTTTAATTGTTCTTTGGTTTCACTTGGATTTTTTACACTGTGACCTATTGTTCTAGGGTCCATGTAAATTTCGTAATCATTTCCGCCCTTTGCAGTCTTATCCCCAAAGAAATGTATTTCTGTAAACCCTTCAGATTCTAAATGTTGCAGACAATAAGTTTTATCCCATCCATTAGGAAAGACATCAAAACTAATCTGTCCCCCAATGCTGTAAGTTAAACCAATGTCCGGAAATTCTTTTTTTAATGCTTCAATCATAGTTTCGCGAATTTTATGTTGTTTATCATATTGCTCAAACGCATCTCGTTCACTCTGTGAACACGACCTACCAATTGGGGATACGTTTATCAACCCCGTTCTGAATTCCACAAACGTGCCCCTTTTAACTGGTAAAGTTATGCCAGACAAATATTTCAGAGTGAAATTGATAAATTTCTGTAGTATTTCTTCTCCCATGTGCTTTTGGATGTTGAAAGATTTTTGTAACACTCCCTTTTTGTACCAAACAAGGCCATTTTCACTGAACACGTAATCGAACTTGTTCACCACATCAACACCGTTCATTTGTTCGGCAATTTTTTTAAAATCCGACCCTCCAACTAACCCCAAAGCGCAACGTGGCTTAACTTCATCGTAAAGGAATTTTTCGAAGTCCGGTTCAACTGGAAGTCTCGGTTTTGTTAAAGTACCGTCCACGTCGAACAAGCAAAGAATCATGTTTAAATTTGCCTCCTAATAAAACAAGAAACAAACTGGTTCGTGATGAAGACGTTGGTCGTTTTGTTGTCGTTTTTCGTTTTATATTTTAGCAAGATTGAAGGCAGGAAACAATTAAATGCACTGCTTATATTGGGTGAGTCACTTTTCTAATGTACACGTATATGTTTTGGTGATTATCGCCTGATCAAAAAATATTTATTTACGTAGATTTGATTTGTAAATAAATATTTGCGACAAGCCTCCGAACTACAAATGTTCTAATTAGATTTCATCACAAAAAATCTCCAAAACTATTTATTGTTGCTACTGATTAGTAGATGTCGCGAATACGGCAAGTAATTTTGAATTTTAGCGGATGATGGAGGATTCGAAATGGGAACTTACCGTAATAAGATTTGTCAAACTCCACATTTGGATGAGTTGGCTACAAAAAGTCTTATATTCAATAAAGCTTACACTTCTGTGAGCAGTTGTTCTCCAAGGTGATCTATATAATTGTAATAAATATTTTTTACTGATTAATTTTCATTGTAGTCGATCAGCTCTTTTAACAGGAAAACCGTCCCATCAAAATGGAATGTATGGCTTACACAACGGCGAGAACCACTTCGATTCGTTCAACAGTGTGAAAAGCCTTCCCAAAATATTAAAACCACACGGCATCAAAACGGGAATAATAGGTAAAAAGCACGTAGGTCCAAAATCCACCTACAAATTCGACTACGAACAAACCGAAGAAAACAACTCCATCCTACAAGTTGGCAGAAACATAACCAGAATTAAGGAATTAACGCGTGACTTCTTGAACAACACCCAAGGGTAAAACACTTCCGAAATCGTAATTCGATTGTTTATAATATGATTTCAGACCATTTTTTCTTTACGTCGCGTTCCACGATCCACATCGTTGCGGACACACGAATCCTGAATACGGAGAATTTTGCCAGCATTTCGGTAATGGGGACGAAGGTATGGGTTTAATACCCGACTGGCAACCCATTTATTACCAGCCAGACGAATTGGAATTGCCCTACTACATACCTAACACAATTGAAGCGCGCAGGGATGTTGCCGCTCAATACACTACCATCTCTCGACTTGATCAAGGTCTTAATTTTGATACAATTCATATTCAAACAAAAGTTCACATAATTTTAATTAGGTGTCGGTTTGATCATAAACGAGTTGAAAAATTCTGGACATTTGGACGATACGTTGATAATATACACTTCTGATAATGGAATACCTTTTCCCAATGGCAGAACTAACATGTACGATTCAGGAATAGCGGAACCGATGTTTATTTCATCGCCTTTACACCAAGAACGTAGAAATCAAATCACCAATTCTCTTACCAGTCTTTTAGATGTCGTGCCTACACTACTAGACTGGTATGGAATCAAGGACCCGCAAATTACGAGTGAACTGACTGGCAAAAGTTTACTGCCGTTGTTGCAAAAAGGTGACACGATTTAAATGTTTGTTCTTTGTGTTTATAATTAATTTTTAGAGCCAAAGAATACGACGAATGAGGCTGTTTTCGCTAGTCACAATTTACATGAAGTTACAATGTATTATCCAATGCGAATGATCAGAACGCAAAGGCACAAACTCATCCATAACATTAATTATTACAGTCCATTTCCAATAGATCAGGATTTTTATTTGTCTCCAACTTTCCAGGTATAATTAATTATGTTGGGTCATTACATTATTAGGCAAAATATATTTTTAGGACATACTGAACAAAACTAAATCAGGTCAAAACACATATTGGTTCAAGTCTCTACAAGAATATTACAGGAGGCAAGAGTGGGAACTGTATGATTTGAAATATGATCCTACTGAAGTTAATAATGTGTACAAAAAAGAGAGTTATAAGGAAGTTTTTGAGGATTTGAAGAAAAGGTTGGAGGATTGGCAAAAAAAGACCAAAGATCCATGGTTATGTGCTCCCCATTCTGTTTTTGAAAATAAGGGTCATTACAAGGATAATCCACAATGTTTAGACTTAGATAATTTTTGGTAGATCATTGAAATACTGTTTTAACTTGTGATATTTATTGTCACAATAAAATCTAAATAAAAAATACATGACATTTGTTTTAAAAAACTTACAAATACCATATTTCTTTCAATCTATGTAAGTACTAGTTCCTAGCCAAAAATGGCACCATCTTTATCACTTTGAGTAGAAATGGACATTAAATTACAGTATAGTAAGTGCTGACAATGTAAAAGAATCTACATTAAAAATTTGTAAAGCTATAATAAGATTTTAATACAAATATAAATTACCTTTTTATACAAATTGACATTAAAGCTTTATTAACCAGTTGTTTATACTTAATCCAAATTTTGTGCATTACCGGTGTTTGTATTTTACCTTGTGCACTACGTGTTTATCAATTATACTCTTTAATTTATTAAGTAATGCGTTTGTATCATTAGCCACCTTTTCTACCATTGTCATTGATTCTTCCAACTCATTTATCTGTAATAAACATCAGTAAACACACAAAACATTGAATGCACAATGAAACTTACAGTTCTTTTATACTGATTTATCCTCAATTGTTTCTGATGATTATTATACAGGACCTTCATTTGTAACATGAACCCTCCTAGTAGCAATAAACTGCATATAATAAATAAATTATTTGATTGTCGAAAACACCACATTCCTACAGGTAATACTCATTTTTTTGAAGCCTGAAATATTCTAAATATCACTATAATTCAATGATGAACAAAATAAAATGAAACCTTAAATTATGCAGCACTAATTTTTATGTTATTAGTGGGCGAATGTTTAGATAATTTGCATTGATAAACAAACCTAACCTTTTATTATATAATTTGTCAGCCACAAAAATCTGCAGTGCTCTCACAGAACATCACGTACGAAGATGATAAGTTTGCTGGAAAAATAGCGACATCTGACGTAATCGACGGACCCAGCTTAAATCTTGTGTTTCTATTCTGTTTTATATTATATACCCTGAGTGTGTCATAGATCACATACATACACTACTTTAAAAAATTAACAAACTGCAATAATAATAATTGAATATTATTATTATTTTCTGATAATGGGATATATAATGGTATAATTAAATGTATTTGTGTCATTATTGCATAATATGTGTTTACTTCCGAATGATACCAAAGAAAACATAAAAATAATTTAATTTTAAAAATGAAAAATCAATAAACCTCGATTTTTATATATATTAATGAATTTTATTTAATATTGAGTATTACCACCTCTATTTTGAATTACAGCTTCACGTTGTCCGGTCATATTCAAATCATCTCGGATATGTTCAATGACGTCAAATTTGCAGTGCAGGCTGGCCTGGCCATAGTATCAATTCCAACGGAAGCGAAATAAGTTTAGAAGAGATGAGTAGTGTTTTGTTGAGGAATATCGCGCATTTGGGCCTATACAATGAGCATATAGCACGACAAATTCTTACAGAATGTCAAACCCTCAGTATTAAGGTTGCTACTATTTAACACAAGTGAGTCGACACTTGCTATTAACGAAATGCCCTTACACACCATAAGTGTGCCTCCGCCTAATAAGGTGCTATTTAATAAGTTGCACTGGGTATATCCTAGGCTATTCCCCAGGATGGATCCACCTTGTCGTGCTCCTGGGGCTCAGTACCACTCCACAAACCAGTGGCAATGGAAAGCTAACGTATCCAACCCCTCATGTCCAATCCTTCACCAGGAAGATCTTGGATTTTCCTCAGATTGGTCTTGCTCTTCCGGACTCAGTTGACACGGGTCTGACATCTTAGCCAGCACACCCATATATGTCCTGCATATATGCTCTTTTCCATTCATATATAAGCTCTCATATGTGTGACCCATTTGTCTATGATCTTCGGATCGGTGCCCGGAGAGGGGTTTTTAGTCTTTTATAAGACTTACCCCTCTTTGTTCAACTAAAAAAAAAAAAAATAAAAAAACCTTGGCTATTGTAAATTATCTTCCCAAAAACGTTGTCAAATTAATTCAATACTTATTCGAACATCTACATTTTATACTTGCGATTATAACGTTTTTGTATCTTAAAGTGGAAAAGCCCGAAAAAAATCCTGGGTAAGAGTTATAGCACGATGTCTGCTCTGTCTTCTGATGTAATTACCAGTCGAGTAGTACCGTTGTAACATTCGGGAAAGTGATGTAAGTAAGAGTTTCTAAATTGGTGTAGCATAATGATAACATACGAAAATTAAAACGAAAATGAGATTGATAGTTTCGTTCTAGCGAAACGACGATAGTTTAAGCTGTTTTGTTAATTTACATAAACCTCTTGTAAACACATCTACACACTTTTTAAAAGCAATGTAGAAAGAGAATTCAAAATTAATAGAAACTTTTTTATTTTAAAAATAATCGATGGTACGTTATTCTCTTTCATGATGTAAGTCTTTGTGATTGGTTTTTGAAAACTAGCTGTGAAACCGATGTGAGGTACAATTGATATTAAATAACTGTCCGTCTTAACAACAGAAACGTATTATGCAGAATCTCGTTTCTTCAGCCTGTTTCTTTTAGGTGGTAGTAGCGAGTCACAGAAGAAATTAATTTATTTTGAATAATGAAACGCATCATTAATAATTTTTGTGCAAAAACAACGAAAAAACCCGAAATATGGTTTTTATCATTCTATTTGTCTGGTCTTAATTATAAAATATAGCTTCACTTTCAAATAATATTTTGAACTTTTCAAAAATGTTATCAAATTTAACCTTTTCAAAATATATTTAAGAAATTGATTTAAGTAAAATTCAATAAATTTGAAGTAGTTGAAATTTTGAAAATTTGTTTATGTGTTGAACAGATTGTATTATGATTTATTAAGACTGAATACTGTAGTCTCTAGTATTCAGGTCTTCAATTGAGGTATAATCTGGGTTGCCTATATTTATGTTGCATAAATGTGTACGTTCGGAAATAAATTTATATGTGAACAAGAAACTTTTATTATAATTTTAAGTCACATTCAAAATTTGAAATCTGATAGAGTATAAAACTAAAGATTATTGAAGTTGAAATTTAGTATTATACTGACTGTCATTTTGTGATTACCTTTGAATACAAACTACAATAAAGTAAAATATATTATTGTGTTATATAATTAATATTATGATTTACAAAAATAAATTTAAATAAATAAAGCAATTAAGGTTCCTATTAAAATTTTAATTGTTCCGTATGAATAATATCCACCTACGAGACGGATTAAATCTCAAGTTTATTGCATCGTAAAACATTTTAATTTCAATTTTCATCAAAAAAATACCCGTTTTGCCAGTTCAGGAACTCCAAGTCGCGATGGAATCCAACGCAAAACCTAATAAAATGACTTATTTAGATAAATACCCGGAACATTTCTGCAGTTGAACTATTTTAATAATGTAATTAAGCGTTGAAAATATTCCAATTAAAATGTAAATAACCGCTGTGTTAATTTCGACGCCACACAGCAATTCCAATAAAACACGAATAATTAACCGAACGGATTCCGCGAATTAATTGAAATCAAACACTGTTTTTTTTATTAGTAAATGCGTCCCGCAACAATGCATCATATACCGCACTAATGTGAACAAAAAATAATTCGCGTAAGTTTACGTTAGACGTTTTCTGAGGCCGTATTTTTTGGGTAATGCATCGGCGTAAAGATAAGAGCCACTCCGCCACTTTACGTACAATTAACCCCTGTAAATTTCAAACTAAACTGGCTCGAGATAGGAACAATGAACAATTCTCAGATGTCTCAGATGCACAACGACGTGATGATGATAATGTTCCTTCCTCGAAACTGTTTCTGTGCAAAATTTAGTTTTCCATTCATTATTTATTTCGTTACACAAAGATTATTTACATAAGTTCGTCGTGTGTTTTACAGCAAGTTATTTACATATATAGGCATTAAAAATGCACATCTTATATTAAAGTTCATGAATAGAAGTTTCGCAATATTGTTCGCTACTTTGTAAGTTGCAAAGTTCGCGAAAACTTCGTGCAGATATTCGCGTCGTAAAATCATTTGAATCGGGATTTAATTTTCGATAACATTGTAACAATACATTTTACAAATGCGATCGAACATCTAGTAGAAAAACACTCCGACACGGTTGTTTATGGTGTTTTCCCAGCCAAACCATTATTTACGATTCATTTCCGGATGGGAAAATTGAATTGACAAAAGGAGGCGGAATATTCGCGCGAAGGACCGATCCTTGACGGGACACTACCGAGCTGCAGGATTTTAAATTAAATTACTACCCGGCAACCGAAGATATATTGTTAGTGTTGTTTGTTGTTTATCGGTCACGAATGGACTTTTTCCAGTTTCGAGTTCACCGTTTCATAATTGGGTTTCTTGTTTTGGATTAACTTTATTATTCATTAAATTATTAAGCAGTAAATTGTATGGCACAACTTAATTAAACTAATGGACACGTAACTTTCGGCAACGTGAACTTTCGGGAATCGTCGCGGACGCGATATTTTTAATTTTCTGCAAAAAAAAAGCATAAATTAAAATCCGAGATTTAATACAAGCAGCAGATGTCGCGTATGTTGACGTTATTATGCCTCTATTTTTTTTCCGCGAGCTATTTCAGTAAATTTATCGCCATTCTAAATACCGACGTAAAGGCATTACTCAAGTGCAAGAAAATACAATGAGAACATTAATCTTAAAAAATGCCCGTTTCATTTTTAGATTTCGGACGATGTTTGTTTTGAATTAATAAAACATGTAAATTGAATATTTCTTACAAAAAGCTATTTAAGACATATTTTTTAAGTTTTAAATTTCTTATTAGTGATGGGAGTTAGTATTATCAACTAGCAGGAAATTCATAACAAACCGATTTTAAAGCATCTTCGAACAGCAATAGTTCCTGTAATTAATTTCACTCAATGATTTCATGTCCTGAAGGGTAAACATTAAGTGTGAATCGATATTAATTCCTTACCGAACAAAGTTTGATGCGTATTAATTTAAACGTTTCGACGTTACTGAATTTGAATCTTGAACATGAATAGGATAAATTGATTGATTGTAGGATGAAATGATTATTTAGTTGTATAATTATAGACTAACTGATTAAATTTAAAAAATTACAATATCCTGTTTTTTACATAAATTATATAGCCAAAATAAAAACAACGCAAATAATTTTTCAATTAGATTGTTCGTTATACATGTGTACTATGAGCAATGAATTATAAACGTTGACTTGTGACGGAAGCCAAGTGGTTTTTCGAACATTTTTGCAAAATATCTCTTGGTTTTCGTCCTCAACGCGTCGGATCTTGTGCGGAGGATGCGAAGTGGCGGCGCCCCGATTCGGGCTGCTGTCAGGAGCCCGAGCTCCAGTGATGGTCCGACGTCCGTCGCTGTAGGTGGCCGCCGCGGATGCTTGCGGCGCGTGCTCTCGTCCTCTCATCTCCGACACTCCGGACACGTGTGTCGTGTTTAATATTCTGCAGTTTTTCATTTACGTTAAAGTCGAGTTTGTTTTTGGTTTCCTTCATTTTTGTTGTTTTATGTGCGGCGATTGATGATTATTTGAAGATGGATTGATTAGTTAAGGTAAATCGTTATATGTTAAACAAATGAAAATTTATTGTTTTTTACTTTTTTATTATTCAAAAATATGTTATATTAAATTTTAATTAATTAAATTTTGTTTTTTAATTTTTTTATTGTTAGATTAATTAAATAAATAATTATATTAAAATTATTATGTTATTGTATATTAAACAATTAATTAATAAACCATTATTCCATATATCTTAATTCGCATAACAAAATATATTTATTATAAATATGTCAAAGCAACAAACGATGTAATAAATGTTCTTAATCTTAATTGTTATCATTTTGTAGTAATTATCTCTTAATTATGGTACATTTTTATTGATTTTTCTATAAATATCACTTTATGTCTCTATAAATAAGTTTTCTGTTACATGTTTCTTCGAAGTTCAGAAGATTATTATAGACAATTTTATGTTTTTAAAAACTGACTAAGATATGAATATTCAATACTTTACTATTTTTTTAATTTATTAATATTATTAATTTGACTTTGAAATTTAATTATTAAATTAAAGTTTTACCAACTATTTTATTCTGTAGAATATATTTTATTATTATCTAATATTTTTGAAATTTTACATATTCAGTTTATTATAATTTTATAAATACTTATATTATTTTCATATTAATTTTGTAATAATATTTTGTTTATAAATGTATTTCATATTATTTCATGGTATTTTATATTTGCATATTTCAGATCATAAGAATTTATATTAACAAACATCAAAAAATTATTGAGCCGATTAAATTTAAAAGTAAAATAAACGTGTTTTCCATGATTTTAATTTAAAATAAAAATTCGATGAATTTGCTACACCTAACGGTGTAAACATTGCCACTAATTCATATTTTTATCTACACACCACTAATGACAACAAATGTTGACAAACCTACACAATATTTATAGAATTTGTTAATGGGTCACTTATTTCAGGAAGTAATATATCTATTGTGTCCGACTTATCAAACCCCATTTAAAAAAATTTCACGAGCCCAATGAGCGCGTGCCAAAACCGTTTAAAAATACGGTTCGCATTCATAAATCGACCGGAGTTAAAAATACCGCCGAATAAAAAACAAAATTATAATCCAACGAAACAGTAACACATGTATGTTGTAATTCAACAACCAAATATGCCAAACAAAGTTTTTTCGGGATCAAAGAATCTGGGTTTTTTTTTTTAATTTGGCACGTTACTATCAGATTGCGAGCGTGATTTTTAGATTTTTCGACGAAGATAATTAAACTTTTTATTAGCTCTTTTGCGGCACATTAATAATTAAAACCACTCACAGGCATTAGCTATTTCCATATATGCAAATCGGATTAAACGCGCCCCGTGTCATTTTTTTTTTCAAGCAGGTGAGAACTTCAAATGCATGACACCGACCGACAATAATTATTAAATGTGATGGATGCATTTTTACCGAAATTTTCGGCCGCCCAGAATCAATTATAACCGTGCCAGTTAATCATCTTAATAGTTAATTTCAATTTAGCGCAATTAAAATTTTAGATTGGACGCCACAATGCAACATTAATCTTTCGATTTGTTTCGGTTTCAGTACCGTCCACTGCGATTGGTTTATTTAAATGTTTCAGTGAAACTGATTTAAATGCAAATTGGGACGGAAAATAAAGTTACGTTTAGGTGAACTGGAATAAGAATGATTGTATGCAACCGTTTATTATTTAAATGTCTGCACAAATAAAGTAAAAGCGGACAGACGACGAATAAGTTATTAGTCGTGTAGTGTTTTCGTTTCATTCATTTTAAATTTGGGCTTGAACCTTGGGAGTTAATTAATTGCTTAAAGGGAATTGTTAAACCACTCTCTGAAATTAGACAATATTTAATGTTTGAATTAACAATTTAGGTCGTCGTGGAAAACTTGGAAAACTTGTTGATAATTTTGTTAATAGAACTTAATATTTTTAGTTCTGAACAAACTTAAATGATGCTTATTAATCGCTGAAAAGTTTCCAAATTTTAAAATAATCGTGTTCTATTAGTTTAAAAGGAGTTTAAAAAATAAAATTAATCTGATAATTAAAAAATACAAGGGTGAATTTGACATGCTATATACTCTTTGTAAATTTGATGAAAACTGCAGAGAAATTTCTAAGCAATTGTGTGACAAAGCCCTTTTAATATTCTAAAAAACATTAATGAATAGAAATGTGGTTAAAGAAATAAATGGCTTGAATGTAAAAAGGGGTGAAAAGAAGTTTGTGGTAGTTGATACGAAGTTATTAAAAATTTTAATAAATATTTAATTAACAATGTATTGGATGTGGTAGATTATACAGAAAATCGGTCAAATCCTTCGTTCGTAAAATGTTAAAAGAAATTCAATGTGTCCGTAGTCGACAAATGTCACAGAAGCTTTTAATATTTTCCACTGTTGAGTAGTCATATTGATGATATTCCAACAAGCATGAACTGGATTAATCTCTAGTGAACAACATTCTATGATATGGAGAGTTTCCCGAACAACTTAAAGTTGTTTTAGTAAGACTAACATTTAAAAGATCCTTGTTAAGTGGGGAATTATCGTTTTTTGTCCGTTCAACCTTTTCGATATTTTTATTATATTATATTTATTTTTATTATATTATATTTATATATTTTCAAGACTTAAGGTATTTGCTTATAGGTCAATAGAAAGGCAATGGGTTTGTTTCTAGATTTATCCAAGCTGTTAGGTTCACAGGATATTGCTAGACAATCTGGAACGTTAAGGTGTGGGAGTGATAGTGGGAAGAGATAGTCTTGTCAAGAAACCGGACTTTAAAAGTTGGGGCACCTTAGAGGGATATCCTGGCTTTGCAATACTTATTAATGATTTATGTGACGTAGTTAAGGTGTTACAAAATAATCATTTATGCTGGAATAATATTTTAGAGCCAAGAGGATGTCCTGTAACGAAAGTTACAAGAGTAAATTTAACATAAACATTTTTAAAATCACATTTTATTGAATATTAAATCAAATTAAGTCTAATAATTTTCTGTACCCAGAACACATTACATTTGGCTAACTTGATTTTTAACTTCAGTGTTCCAACCCAATAAATTGTTTTATAATGTAAAAAAATGATAAATACTTTTACAAATTTGATTGATAACTTTTTGTATCTTTTATAATAAAATAAAAATAGTGGTGCAACAAAATAACAAAAATATTCGTTGGAAACAGTATATTTCTTTTCATCGGGGTCTTTTCCATTTAAAACATTATTGGCGGTGTAGTCGCTAAAAGTTTCGGACCTTTGTGCATAAAAAAATTGATGAAATTGTTCACAGTGTGTATTTTATACAGCTTCTTATCCGCTCTTTAATCAACTCAGTTGTTGTTCGAGAGAGAATAATTTATTTTTAATTTTCTTTATCTCGCTTTGTACGGTTCAACGGTTCTCCTCCCAGAAAATATACGCCGGAATTTATCGAGTTCATTGTTTCCCACTTATATACCATTTTTGTATTTAAATATTTGCCCGAGCAAGCAACGCACAAAATTCCATAATGAAAAATCAAGCGTACGACAAAAAAAAAAAACACACACAAATTACAATCTCCTGCGAGGTGGATTTTTTCACGAGTATCGTTGATTAAAGCCGGACTTTTTTGATGTCTCCGAATAAATTTCAACCCGGTTCATTAAAACTTGCCGCCCTATCCGCGAATCCCGTTTGTCCCTCCCCAACGTTTAATAAGTCCCGATTAGGTCGGTGGGTCGACCCTCACCCACCTGTCGACGTTCGTAAGAAAAAACGGGCGCCTCGAATACAGATTCTTTAACGGAGATTAATTAGATTACGTCGACTTCTCGATCTCCCGGACACGGATTCATTAAGTCGCGAGCTCATAAACAGAAATGATCCGCATTAATTTGATTTTCTGGATGATACACCAATATCGCATCGTGTAAACTTTGATTGAATAGTTGTGCTAAAATTCTTCATCACTACGTAAGATGTCCGAAGCAATAAATCATTTGGTTGGTGGATCTTAGGAAATAGTTTTCGCAACTACCTGAATTAACCATTGGATGCCATTCGAATTTTCCCTGTGGGATAACGGATGTTGACTGTTGTCCCTCGTAAATTTATGCAGCTCGAATTGATTTACATAAAGTGTGATGTAAATATATTCACTTCGTGAAAATATAGACAAGTAATGCAGATTTTAGGTTATTAAACAGCCCTAGTTTAAAATTAAAAGTAGTTAATCAAACAGACTGGAAGACGAAAGAAAAAAATATTGTTGAAAAATGCAGGAACGTGTTTTAATTTCGCTGCAGCAAGTTGATTGATAATTGAAGTTTTAATAAATCACAAGCTGCTGTATAATCTGTTCTTGTCAATAATTTATTACTCCTTTTTCCCCAAATATTCGCGTGCAGTTGTTCCGCTTCCGTTAAATGCATTGTCCGTTGTAAAAACCCAATTACCATGAAATTAAGAGTAAACAGGCCTTCCAATTTTAACATCTGACCCACGGGTAGAACAACGGGACACCAATTAAGCGTCGCTACTTGAAATCTCGATTTGTTCGTCCAATATTTCCATCATTTTCCCCCGATAGACCTTCCATCGTGTGCAGATACGGAAGCTGCTAGCACAGTTCTCGATAATTGGCTCTGTTTTAATATCTGCTGCAATTCCGGTTGCACGTTCTGCTGATTGGCGTTATGAAAACATCACACCCGATTCCCGCGAACCAGTTATCCCTAATGAACTTGACGAAAAACGTTCGGTTTTTGCTGCGCGTTTAATTGGCTGATTTTCATGTTGTACAGACGATTTTTGTTGTTTTCGATGCGAACGTTACGCGTCCATTTGGCGAATTGCACTATTATTCAGGATGTAACTGCACTAAAATTTAGGGAGTAATGGCATGTGAATACAGTAAAAACCTTGTTTTGTGATGGAGATAATAATTGTAAAGGGGGATTGCGAGTGCAACATGGAATACATGACACCACATTTTACTAAAAGACGCTTTTCTGGTTTTATATGCGGTAAAGTTTAATGCATATGTGTAGTTACCGCTAGTTCTCTAAGTTTTGGCCACAATAAAATATTATATTTTACTTAATAACTTAAAATTATTTAGTACACCTGGTTGCCTAATTACAACAAATATGTCGTGTCGCCATCTTTTTGTGACATTAAAAACAACACAGTATTAATGATTTAAATTGTTCAATTTAATGGTTTTAATATAAGAGATAATCATATAAGTAGGTTTTGAGAACATGTTGCAACAAATTGGACGTGCATAAAGTTCTTAGCTTGGTCTACTATCTACAAAGACAAGCAATGATCATTATATAGAAGTGTAAAAAAATATGGAGAAATTAAGGTTTCTATTCAATTTAATTTCTTTTGTAGTATCAAATATTAAAAATAGTCTCTAAAAGCAATTAATACTGTTGTAGTAAATGGTCTCAAAAGATAATTTTGAAATTACATATATTTATTTACAATTTTAATTTAAACTAGTGTAATTAATAATAACTTTGCACACTAGATTGTCTGTTTGCAATACATGTATTATTTCGTCTTGTCCAAACGATACTAAGAACAAAAGGAGGGTAGTGATTTAAATTAAATCAATTTAATGGTTTTAATAAAAGAGATAACCACTTAAGTAGATTGTGAGAACATCCTGCTATATTACCTCTTTTTTGTTTATTTCGTAAATTTTTATATTAATGAGAGAGAAAATTTCTCTTGTTAGCAAGAATGATATTCATTATCGTTAAACCAAAACCAATTCCACCTTATAAATAAATACTTACTAATTTATGTTTTGTTTCCGTCTTGTGTGTGCAGTATGGAATATGACCTTACTAAACTACTTCATATGGGTAAAGTTTAATGTATATAAGTAGTTACTTTTACTTTACAGAAGTTTCGACCGCAAGGTGTCTTTTGTTATTTAATAATTAAAAATAACTTAGTGCACTGGGTTGCCTAATTACAATAAGAATGTTGTGACGCCATCTTGTTTGATATTAGGCATAACAGATGATTTAGTGGTTTAAATTGATCAATTTAATAGTTTTAATAAAAAAGATAATCATGTAAGTCGAGTGCGCGAACGTCCTGCAACATTACGTCGTTTTTTGTGTTTACTCCTATAATTTTTATATTAATAAAATACCAGCCTATATCTATAAATGGTTCAGTCACATTCTCTTGTCAGCCAACTTGATATTTATCATCGTCAAACAAAACCAAATTGGATGTATTATATAAATAAATACTTACAAAAGACTGAAAAAAAATGGCTGATTTATGTCTTGTTTCTGTCTTCAACGTTTCAATGGACATGGCCACGTTTAATCCCAATTTACATATAATGATCTTCATTCAGTCATGTCTTACGATCAGATAAAACTCAAAACAAACAACAAACGACATGTCTCGTACATTCCCGACACGTTTTTTATAAATAAACATTAATTGAATTAATCCCGATGTCAGTATTTTATTTATAGCCTCGCAGATTCAGTTGCCAACCTGATTATATTGTTTCTTTGTTCGGCCATATCGAGCCAACTTTGGCAGAATGCAACTGGCACTTTGTATGATGAATTGATTGTATTAACGGTACATGCTTTTACTAGTGCGAAATTCAGTTTTAAAGGCTGATAAATGATCTATTTCGGAGCACTTTAAAGGTCTTGTGACCGCATTGCAGAAAATAAACAACATGTGAATACCAGAGTAATGTAATTAACCGTGTGGGCCGGAAACCTTTCCGGTATTTACCCGCCTTAGAGACAACGTGGCAGGAGGCAATTCCTGGAGATTTAGTGCGAATCATAAACATGCAGATACCAGGATTTAAATTAAATTGAATCCGTCCTCAGATAATAATAAATTCCACATCCGTACAAGAGCTAAATTTTATTTGTGACCTCCAGCAAAAACACACTTTGTCAGTAATGCTAAAACTCATCTCGGAAAAGCGAAATCAAACATTTGCCGAGCAAATTCGCAGCGCCGAAACAGGAACAGCACTCCGTCAATTAGCCGCGTATTTAACCAATCGATTTCCCTTTTTGTCTATCCCTTTTTTTTCGGTCGGGCTATAAAAATTCTAGGATGGGGAAACGATGCCGGAGGACGGGAAGTGTTTAGCGACTCCGATTTTATTCTAAAAGGGATCCGAAGTGATGTTACGACTATTGCCTTAAGATGTCTCCGCATAAAACGCAGGACCCTTCTAATGGAACATCTATTGTAATGTATTGGGTGGAGAATAGAAATGGATAGGTTAATTGTCCCAATTATTTTTTTATACATCCCCCATATTTTTCCCGGGAATGAAATTCGTGTTCGATGGTTTTGTGGAATTTACGGCGACGGAAAATATCTGGTGAAGTTTCAAGTTTCAATCGAGTTGCTCTCTAATGCCATTTTCATCTGCATAATAAACACTTAGTTCTGCCGCTCCCGGAGCAAATATTAGCACTCCAATCGTCGATTTTATGCGACGAAGTCGTGTTATGCCAAAACATGACTTCCACATTCGCCAACGCTATTTGGGTTTTCACACGTCGTAAAAACGTAAAATGGGAAAATCTCCTACAGAAACTTAAACTGTATAGTAATTTTTTCTGACTCGCATTACCTGTAAAAAATATATTTGTTTAATGGGTTGCCTAATATTACAACACCAACAATGTCGCCATCTAGTCATAAACTCGCTATTAAATAATAAACCGTTGAATATTTTTGAAATGTATAGGTATAAGTCATTTTTCATGAGTCTGACGAAAACCAAAACATACATAATAAGGACAATCGATATCCGGAAGTAAATCCGGACCGAACCTCTGGATTTGGGTCTCCCCCGTATTTGTAGTGGAAGGCAAAGTAAAGAAAGAAAAGCGAGGCGGTTCTGTCTTTTTGAAGTAGTCCTCGATTCAAGCACGGCAACCGCCCACGTCCCCGCAACCTTGGCTCGATTTCGAAGGGCGTTCCGTCCACAAATTACAGTCGCACTTACATTTCAATTAGTACCAGAACGACCGTTTTTTCTTATTCATCCGCTTCCTGTTTAACATTTAGTTTACCACCGTGCACGTTTTGAATAAATCACGCACCCCCTGCGTTAAAAGGAACTATTGCGGTGCGCGAGCCTTTCCTAAAACAATTACGGGCCTCTTTCAGCTCGCCCGTAAACTTTATAAATTATTAATTACCGAGGGGATGTCTTCAACGCATTCGCGGATACGGGACGTAAACATGCCATCACAGTCTCCCAGAAAATTGGGTAAAGTGTGGCATGGAGGGTGATTTCACTCACGCCCTTACGAGATGCTGCTACATTCAACTGGTTATTATGAAGTTTACTAGATTGTATCATCAGCTTATTTTGCTATGGCTCTCTAGGCGTTTTAGTTATAAACTTTTCACTGTTTTCGTGAAACCATCTCCGAACTTGAGTGCAAAATAAAATTGTCCGTAGTGGTTTTTGATTTCTTATTGACTCCAAGCGTCTAGTTTTTCTACTTCCCCTAGCAGTTTCCTGCAAAAAATTGCCTCGTTATGACTGAAATTGTTTCCCCATCAACGGACGATAACATTATAATTAAATAATTACGGCCCAGATATTAAAAACAGATTTAGACGTGCCGTCGTATAATTACCGGATTTTATGTATCGAAACTGCTTAATTACCGACTGAAAATCCGTTAATCTTTTTTTGCCTTCGGACAAATAATGTCACAGCGGCAGAATCTACCGCTGAACATAATTTAAACTACACGTCGACTTGCCATCAAAGTAATCGCATAAAACAAGCCGGACGTGACTCGCATCCCGATTCGCTTATTATTTTTCGAATCGTCCGCCATCCGCGAATTTCCAACAGATCGAATATTTATCATAAATCGGATATATCTAGGAACTGATGTTGTAAAGGGTTGTCGGATAATAATAATTAATCGTCCGAAATCTATTACTGCGTGTATGCGTTTCATTGACAGCATTAAATTATATTAATGCTATGTTAATATAGCAACTAGTTAATTGGGAAAATAAATTTTAGGATTTATTGATATTATATTAGGTTAACTTAGACTAGGTTGTGCTCAATTAAGTTAGGTTGAGTTAGGTTCGGTTAAGTTAACTTGTCCAAATCATGTATTGTGTAACTTCAAAAGAATACTCCAGTGTACAGGTTTTTATACAGTGTGACATATTTAGGATTGAAACACTCTTGTAAATTTATATTTTTAACCCGATTTTAATGAATAATTGTTCAAAAAATAACCGCTAAAAATGCTATGTATGCCTTCATTAGTTGGATCATTTTTATGAAAAAAAAAATCATTGAATTTAGCATCTTTCAAAACGGATACATAGATACTTCTATTGGTTACAGAATTATAGAATTAAATGCCAATATTATGCACAAATTAATTTTTGTCTGTTCTAGTATATTTACTTTTAAAAACATTTTAAAAAAATGGGATAAAAATTAATTTAAAATTAATAATAGAAATTATTTAATTATCAGGCGTTTTTCACTTTTATACCCAAGGTTTAGTTTTGTTTTGTTTGTAAGAACGCATAATTCCACAATAAAAATATGATTTTACTCAGTTTAATAATAATTTTAAATATTTGGTATACATTTATTTTGAAAGATTAATAATATTAATAATAATAATATAATAACGCTTCCGGTTGAAATAGAAAACATTTTTTATGGCACGATGTTATATTGTATATCTTTTAAGCTATTATTAGCTAAAATCGAATTATAAAAAAATGTTAAGAGGACTGCATCTATATGTACACACATGTCCAAAAGTTTGAAATACGTATAAATAAGTTAACTTCGCCTAGAATAGTTTGAAAAGTGTTATTGACATATTCTATACCTTTTTTAAATTAAACTGAAAAAATTTGTTTTGTTTTGCATATATTTTTATTTCACATTTCGCTGAATGTTGGAGTTTTATTCGAGCCATTTAAAATGCTTACAAGCAGATCAAGAGTAATTGCTTTTGTTATAACAGGGCTTTGTTCAAAGTGATTGTCGGTCGCCTTTATTCAATGTGCCGTATCGAAAATTAATAAAAAAATTGTATGAGGCAAATGACTTGAAGGATCGTCCCGGAAGTGGTAGAAATCGTTGTACAACAGCAGCACAAGATCGGTACATAACAAAGATAGCTCAAAGAAATCCTTTGAAATCTACGAGTGGTGTATTCAAGGAGATTGCTGGGTTTAGAGGACTGCATATTTCACGACAAACAATAATAGACAAATTAAATGTGGTAAATTTATATCGAAGACCTATAAACATTCCTTAATTAACCTATCAACACGAAATTCCAAAGTTGCAATGGACTCAAGAAATTGTAGACCATGGTTCTAAATGGAATAACGTGATGTTATCTGTTGAAGCAAAAATTGGTTGTGTTTCTTATTCACGCCGAATGTTAGTTTAGTTTCAGGACGGCAAGCCCTACTAGAAATAGCTCAATCGCGTGCCCCATATGAAGGTGGGAGTATTATAGTACTGGATTTGGAAGGAAGAGTTGGTGAGAGAAGGTGCTGTGGATGACAAATTTTATTTTTTTATGGAACGCGTCTCCGCATCGAACAACATCAGCTCGAAATTTTGTAGAAGAAGGCATTGACATGAACATCATTGATTATGACCGGGACATTTTAAAAACATGCGTCAAAAAGCGAAACAATCCCCTGATTGCAGTGCGAGAACTAAAGACGCTACTCGTAAAGAATGCGACGCAATTCCGCAAGCCCAGCTTGACCGTTTAACATAATAGACAGCATGCCATATTGCCTGCAGTCATACATACACACATGCCAATGGAAGAAATACTGATTAGTAGTTTTGTTGAAAAAGATTTATTTTGTGGTAATTATTTTCAAAAAAACAAATATATTTTTTGCATGTTATTTTTCCTATGTTGAGATTTATTTAGTATTTATAAAATAAATTGATAAAAAGAATTTCATTATTAATTTTTCCACAGTATTATGAAAAAGCACATTTTTTTTGGTATATACCCATTTTAGTGTTTAATCCAGTTGTTTAGATTTAGATTTTCTATAAAAAATTTGCTAGTATTATTTCTTTAATTTTTATGTCTAAAAAATTACCCTGTAGGTTTTGGTTTTGGACCCAAAACGTTACATTTTGTCTATAAGCACATATTTTCATTTTTTACAAATTTTATGTGGGTATCCCACTTTAAAATAGGCCACGCAGTATGTGTACAACAGTTATGGACAAAATAATAGAAATATACAGTATAATTTTAAAAAAATATCTGTTTAAAATAAAATATTGTGTTTATATATTTTATATAATATTATCAATTTATGTTAATTATATTATGAATATTTAACAAATTCAATTTAGTATAGGTATTTTAATTATTCATGGTAGTGCTTTAACAGTTTCAGTCAATTGTGAAAAATTTTATAGACATAAAAATAATTTATTTTGTTGTCTCAATTTGTTACACATATTTATTACAAATTACTTTTATATATCACTATAATTTATTGGAGCAAACATGACTCGAGCGAGACATTGTACTTTGGAAGAAAGACACATAATTCTTCCATTGCGAAATCTAAAGAAAACTTATACATTTAATGCAAATGGAGTGTGTCACTGCTAACATTTTAAAGGAACACCACTTAAATAAACCACAAGAAACCATAAGTCGACTCAGAAATATGAGCCATTGAATCCATAAATTCTTTGGAAGAGAAGCACTAAAAGATCTGTTTATTACATCGCCAACTATGAAAAATCAGTACTAGAACCATAAGAAGATTGTTGGAAAAGTTGAATCTACACGGAGGAATCATCAGAAAATATACAATATCGATTGAAATTTACTAAATCTAATTTTAAGGTAAACTAGAATCGCATATATTGGTATATGGTACATATATAGTGACGAAACAAAAATTTGAGAAACATTATATTAGATGAAGAAAATATAAAGAATTTATATGGAAATATTGAGAACAATTATGATTCTTTATGCCGAAATGAATATACCTTTAAAGTAATGATCCAAAACACACAGTCCAGATGATGAAGCAGTGGTTCGTAAAAAATAAAATTGATATGTTAACTGCCGTCGCAATCTTCAGACCTAAGTCCCCCATAGTACACCTTTGGTAATATTTAAAAGAGTTGTTGTTAAAAATACGCCTAATAAACAAATATTGTGGGTAGATGCAAAGAGTACTGTGAATTAATTTCATTAACGAATAATGTTTCTGTTTAAGTTTTGAATATACTGTGGTGGAAAAAAGTATGGAATATTTTTAACAACTGAATTTTTATCCTGTGTGGTTTTTCATATCTGTTGTACTGCTGTCAAACAAATACGTTAGTTTGTATCTACCGTCTGGTTTACTAGTATTGTCGCCCATCTGTGGTGTTTTGAAGATTTTGTGTAATTCCGCATTCAAGGTAGTGTTGGAAATCGACTCCCAAGAGAGAACAAATTATAAAAGATCCCCGCAAAACATCAAGAGAAATCACGGAGGAATATTCGACACAATTTAATCTAGATGTTAGTAGTAGAACAGTGAGAAATTGTCTTATTGATGCGGGATTACATGACTGCGTTGCAGTCACTGCTATCAAAGGAAATCAGAGCGTCCTGTCTAGCATTTGCAAAATCCCACTTACCATAGACTCAGGAAAAATGCAACACAGTCTTTTGGAGTGGCGAAAGTTAACTTAATTTGTTTGAGTCGGATGGTGGAACATTTGTGAGACGGCCAGAGGGGCAACGATACCATATTAAATACTAAATTGCTATGGTTAAACATGGTGGCAGAAGCATTATGGTTTGGGGATGTTTTTATCGATACAAAGTTGAACCCTTGATTCAAGTGGAGGGTAAAATGGGTCGTTTTCAATACAGGGTCATATTCCAGTATGGAAAACACCATGTTTATATTTGATCTAAGTCTTATTGAGCTCTTTGGGAAGTATTAAACCATCGCATCTGAACAAAAAAAAAAAAAAATCAAAAGCAAACAAAAAGTTCTTCAAACCATATAGGAGCAGTGGCAACAAATTCCTGTTGACACATTGCAGAGACTGGTGGATACTGGAAACACCAAGTTTCCATTTGTCGAGGAAGAATTGCCACTTCGTTGGATATTTCAATAAGACAACGATTCCAAAGACACGTCTAAAATTATTAGAGAGTGGTTTCTAATGAATCACTTAACTGTGCTTGAATGGTCGTCTCAGTCCCCCGATCTAAGTCCTGTTGAACAACTATGGGAAGTACTAAACCGCCGCATCTGAACAAAAAAAAAATCAAAAGCAAACAAGAAGTTTCTCAAACCATATAGGAGCAGTGGCAACAAATTCCTGATGACACATTGCAGAGATTGGTAGATTCTATGCTTAAAAGATGCCAAGCAGTGATAGAAACCAAAGGTTACGCTACAAAATATTAAAATATTAAGTTATTCCGTATCTATATTTATTCGGGTTTATAGGTCGACGTTTGTCGGAATTATTTCAGAGGGGCATCTTCAGAGGTCTGATTTTGTTCATAACTTAACTTTACATTTTAGTTATTGTTAATTTTTTATGAATATTAATTAAATATTCCATACTTTTTTCCAGAAAAAATTGATTTCTTATTCAAAAAAAGTAAAAACCTGTGAAAATAATGATTATTGTGATTAATGAACCGACCTGGCAGTAAATTAAATTTATTCAGATTTGCAGCAAATTAAGGAAAGTTACATTCGTAACAAGTAAATAAATATTTCATACTTTTTTCCGCCACTGTATATTTAATTAATATTTATAAAAGTTAAAATATAACGTTTTAATTCTGCACTCCCATTATTTTGGCCACAACTGTATTTGAAAATTTGAATATAAATGAATGCTCAAGAATATTAAAGATAAACAAAATACATATAAAATATAAAAAAATCAATTAAGAAGTGTCAATTATTATTTGAATCTATCTAATTCAAACATCTATAATAACATAATTATCATAATTCATTATCTAAAACCAATTTAATTTAATCAGCAATTAATCGATACTTCAATAAATCAAATGTGATAAATAAATTAATTCGCCGATACAAGTGTATAAAAGTTTACAAGACTGTAATTAAATAAATAAAACTCCACAAGGGAACACCCGAAATAAATAAAAAACACACATCGATTACACGAAACTGCTCCACTTTTTCGTTGATCAGTGTAATTACCTCCATACACATTCTAATCAAGTTTTTTTATCATATGCAATCGTTATTATTGTAATTATACTTCGCTAAAATCTCATGCCGAAATGATGCACTTTCACTATTTAATGATATCGAATTAAAATGATATTAGTATAATTTCAAATTCTAAATGTGCCTGACAGCGTCATAATAGAAATACATCGGGTTTTTTTCTTCGGAATAATAAGCACCTGTCACTCTCGAAAAGATGAGCACAGTAATAATATCATTTATAACGTGAGTGGATCTAACCGACTAATTGGATATTTTAAGCTTCTAGATATTAAAAAAAGGTAAATTCGAGATTAAATTTTAAATTGAGGAAATGGGGAAACATAAATAACGACCGGACAGAAATAGAAACTTTACAAATTGTTGTTTAAAAAACAAACAAATTATTCGGTCGCCTATGATCACCGTTGCGTGTATTATTTTAAATAAATTCGGTTATGAACAGCTTTACAAGAAAATTTATATTCATTACTTGGCACATTGTCAAGCTAAAACCCGCGTTTTTCTTGAAGCGACTTCCTTGAAGGGCATATTTATTTAAACGCGCCCCCAAACGAAGTTATTTCAGAGACACGAGATAAAGAAAATTAAAACGTTATTTATATTGACAATGTTGAAATAAAATAACCCTTTAATATAACTGAAGGGCAGAACGTGTCCGTCAGTAAAATTAATCTGCTGCATCAAAAAAAAAAAAAAAAAAAAATCGTTAAATATAACACAATGATTATTATAATAAAGCTCATTATTGTGTGAGGCTGTATCAAAAATATTTTTACGTGCCATTGTGTTCGGCTTAATCGAAATTTCTTTATGTTCGAAATGACTCAATTTAGTGCCCGTAAAAAGGAACGCACTGGATTAAAGATTTTTGTTGTGGAGCGTCTTATTGAAATTTATGAGTACATAATTTTAATTCAAAAGGTGTTTTTTAACAATAGTAATATTTTTTAATGATTAAATCGTTGAAGTTGTTGGTCAATTAATGTTAAAACTACCACAAATTTTGTTGTGTATTGTGTTGATAATTGGGCCAGATTTATACAATTTTGTAAACACTCTATTTTAATAATTTAATGTAAAATAAAATAGTGGCTGTTGCGCAAATATACCGTTTGTAGCAAATGCGAACAACCCATAAAATTAATATTTATTTCATTGAAAAACAGTTTCCTGTTTAAAGCCGTTAAAAACTGCGCAGTCCCAATAAATAATTAAATTTCATAATCATAAATTACGTAGCGTTGTTTGTTTTAATAAAATTTTGTTGCGGTTTGATGTATACCCAACGAAAAATCGTCACAAATTAATGCGCCTGATAATCAACCAGTTCCCTCGAGCACGATCTAAAAAAGTCACATCATAAATGAATAAATAGTTTTCTGTACGTGGATCTGGAATTTTAAATATTTCTACTAAAATGGCGCTATCACAACTGTACTTCTGCAATCGAGTTATGCATTGCATTTTTAACGTAGTTCAGGAAATCAGTTCAATGATACAAGTCAAAACTAATAAATACAATATATTATCTATGTGTAATTTCAAAAGTGGCCGCAACCTGCGGACCACGTGAAATTAGTCCGACAAACTTTTAATTTGCTCGCAGTGTAAACCAATTACGTTTACAATTTTTAAGCGTAAATGCAGCAAATGTAAAGAGAACGTGATTTAATTAACGTAAAAGGGAGCGCAAAAAAATCGGTTAAGCTAGGCAACTAATAATACAATTTACTTCAGCATAACTTAATTAGCTTATCGCATATCAAAACGGTTCAAAAGGTTTAATTTACAGCGTCAATAAAAACTTTCTTGTACAAACGTGGGCCTGAACGTTCCAATTATTTTTATGTTCACCGTAACCATATTATATCTTTATATTCCGATTGTGCCCCGTGAAACGCACATTGATATTGTCAAAGTGTATTAAAATTCGGCGTTAATAAGTTAAGCAAAGTTGTATAACACGTGCACCCTCATTGTGGTGCGTGGGTTAATAAAGGAAAAAGGACTGAAGGCTAAATTAGTTAGTAAACTGTCTCGGACATGTTTTATGCGAAGCGACGCAATTTTGCGGTCGCATAAAGAACGGATTTAATAATTATATTAATATTTAATCAAGAAACTTTTCCAACACGAAATTGGTTTTTAAACTATTTATTGAATAGGAACAATTTGGAGCAATCTTTTCACGTGCACGATTATTATAAAAATATTTCTCGGCGGCTACCGAAAACATTCTTTCGCCATTGTATGGGGTCCGAGGTCCCGCCCATGACGATGACTTACAACTTGTATAATTGCCGCCCGGTAGCCTTATGTTTGACGACCAACACACACGCTCGCGTAGATGCCTCAGATACTTATCGTTCTTGCTCTCGAAACAACAATAGTACCAGTGAATTAGTCACACCGGGGTTATTGACGCCGTTGTGAATGGTGGATTTATTGGAAACAACGAGGAGGCAATTAAGATGATCTTTCGTGGTTTTTTACGATTTCCTGTGACGCAGATTCAGACACAATACAATACAGTTAACACTTGGGAGGTCAAAATTTGTGAGCAATAAATGTGATTAATCAACGGCTCTGTTCTTGTGTTACACTGTTTTGTAAATAACTGACAACAGTAATTATAGTTGCCTAATTTTGTTAACGCCTGATGGTTCCATCTAGCGACTTTTTTTGTATATTATCCAGATAGAGTTCCTTGCGATATACAACGTGGTATCTGTTCCCACTTCCGGTAACTAATATAGATAAGTTTATTTAATCAGGGCATGTTTGTTTTGGTAATTTGCTCCCGTGATCCGGCAATTTGTATCCTAAACACATTGTTTGTGTAAATCAATGTTTCCTAAGGATCTCGGGGCATTAATTTAACAAAGTGACGTACAATACACGGCGTCCCTCTGTGGGACATGTTCCAAGGAAAAGTTTATAATCAATTTTCAGTGCGGCCGTATCAAAAAACTAATCGGCTTGTCCATTAACGAAATTAATTAAACTTATCTGTTCGATCATCACGGCCAATTGTATGTTGTACAACGCGGCAAAAAATCAATCGAATAACACGATGTATCGTTTCAGAAATTAATCGATGGACGAAATAAAAAGCAATGCAAGTCGGCCAACGCAGCGGCGACATCCCTGTTTTTGCTTTTCACTGCAATTACACAGTTTTTCCGCACGGCTCGTCCGATATTTGCTTTGCTGCTGGTTTCCGCCACCCGATTATAAATAATGGCTGTTCAGAAATGAGTAATTGGAGTGTGTCGAACGGTCGAGATGAATTGCGTTAAAAACTTTCTTTGAATTTTTGTTTATTTGTTGCTGACTTTTAAGTTTTCAAGTTGCAGTAATCAGGCAACTACTAGTGCATGCTGTAGATGTTGTCTACTGTTAATAGTTGATGTTGGTGCCATCTCTTGTTGTTTTTGTTACTTGACATGTTTTTGACTGGTTTATTCCTTAGAGCCAAGCGTTAATTAGAACATAATGCAGTATAGGACAATAAAATGTTTTAAAATTAATGATCTGATGGCAAAAACGTCCTTCCCAGTGGCAAAACCATAAACACGAAATTCGTACGCACACAATAACAAAGTGAACGCACGCGGGACAAAAACGATATTTCATGCACGCGGAGTTGGAAGTGCGAACGACGGACCTAAAACTACCGGTCGAATTACGCTAATAAAAAAAATAACAGAACTGCCCCCACGGGATGGATTGTTGTGCGTTTTGCGGTGGAGTTTCGCCTTAACGCTTCCCCGATAAAATTTTTATTGACAATTTAAGACGTCGTACTATCGCGTTCATAAGTGGTCTGCCACTTTCCGAAGCGCTTGACCTCGACCGTCACATTCTGTTACAGTCTATTATTTCGGTCCGCGTAAAAATTAAAAACTGAATCTGAATAAGTTTTAACACGGTAAAAGGGGTATCGATTTTACAAAACAACATGCTACACTATAAACAGGGTTGTAAGGATTGGATCACGGCAAATTATGAACTAATTTTGTAAACATTAGTTATTCAGAAAATATTTGTTGTGTTTTGTTGAAATTGTAATGATAACTACAATATTTAAAACGATTATTTAAATAACAAATATTAAATTAATCTTAATTAATATTATTTTGATTTTTTACTAAATAAATATTTTTAAAAATGATTTAAATTAGTATTTGAGCTAATGTGATATATTTTAAAAATATTTAAAAGATTACATACAAGAAATAAAAATTAACTATTTTCATAACAAAACCAAGTATTTACGATATATAAAATAGTGCATATTAAAACATTTCAAATGTTATGAAATAATACACACAGTTATTTTTTAAAAACTTTATTTTATGGACAATTTTGTTCTTAATTTTTTTATGTAGATTAAAATTAAAAGAATAAAATAACAATAGTTATTAATAATATAACATACATTAACAGAATTTGGATACATGAATTCAAGAATGACACTTTGGTTTGTTCAAAAAGATCCTCACTCTTGTTTTTCGTTTATTTGAACATTATTTGTTATTGTATCTTATAACTCATCCATGATTTGTAATCTGTTTCTATAAATGTCCAAACAAAATGTAGTCCAAAGGAGTTGAGGGGATCTCGGTGGCCAAATTTATCTACCAGTGGCTCATCAGAGTGTTCTTCAAGAAAACGTTTATTTAAATTGTTTGAGATTCTGTACGTAATATTATACAAATATATAGATATTTGAAAAAAATAAATAAATAAATGGAATTACTAAATTATATACTACTTAATTTTTATTATAATTATAATATTTATGTGTATATGTGCATTTTGTATTCGGAACGTTACTGCTGTATATATTAGACGCGAAGTAAACAAGTGTTTCTTTTTGTCTTTTTTATATCGCATTATTAAAATTGAATATAAGAAACTAACTACGAATCTACAACATTGTTGTTGATACATAATTTGAAATTAATATATGATATATAATTCACAAAATTCATGTCGCGTTTCGATTCGAAAACCAATACGTAGTTAAACTAAAACGAGCACTCGTTCCTAAATCTAAACTATCTCAGACCCCAGAAAGTCGGTTTGCAGAACGGCCATAATGTTTCCCAGTTCACAATTCATTTTATAATCACAAAATTGTATTTATTATATTGTATGGAACATTCATTTGCAATATAAATTTTTAAAATTAAAACACTTGATAACAAATGTTATATTATAATGAAAAACCTAAAACATTAAATTATATATAGAGATTCTCTTCCTTCGCTACATATAAAATTCACTAAACTCGAGATCTTTTTAAAAATATCATGCAGTTTATCCCTGAACTATATGTAGAGGCTCTCTTCCTCCGCTACATATACAGTTCCTTAAAAAATAAATAATAAAAATAAAATTGTTGTACCAAACCGAAAAACAAAAAAAAACGCACCCAAACTTTGATTTCAACAAAGATATACAACACTGGGGACATAAACATATTCTCCCAATTTTAGTTCTTACCGAAATATTTAGCTCTCTAGCTATTTCAGAAATATTCTTTCCTTGTTGATTTAAAAAGACGATTTTAAGGCGTTTTTCCTCGTTTAAATTCATGTTCGCTGTACAAAGGTTCGCATTCAATTGACAACACATTTAGGAATCGCATCTTACGATGTGGTGGGGAGTCGGCACTGCCGAGACGGTAGTGCACGGTAATACAGAATGTGACCGTTTACGGCCTGACGTCAGGAAAGTGGCAGACCACTTATGAACGCGATAGTACATAGAACCACTTTACATGTATATGATTTTTATTGCGCGCCACGATGATTTATACAGGTCATATTTTCGGATTCGGCGCGGACCTGAATAAAATCCGACGGTTTATTCAAAGTGCCACGCGTAAAATTCACAATACGGCAACAGAACACATCTGAATACTTTATACACGCCGAACGTGGAACGGTCCGAACTCGAAATTTCGTTTATTCTTTACGCGTTTGCATTCGAAATTTGCGACCAGATCTTATCGCGTTTTCGCCGAAACCGCGTGCATAAAGTTATCTGCGAACGTGAGTCCCGGGATGAGGGACGACGTTCGGACTATCTGTGCAATTACGTTCGGTCAATTGGATGCATGTGCGGTTTTTCCGGCGGACAAACCTCTCCCAAAGAGAGTTATGACATATTAAAATGTTACTGTCACTAATTTATATTTTACGCGACTCGCAATGTTCAGGTATGTTTCGTAACTAGCGGGACATGCTTAAATAATGAAGTTATGTTACAAAAACAATTATAATTTAAACAAATTTACTTTATTCAAAAGGTAACAATAACTCACTTACAGGTGATCAAATGTTTGATTTTATTAAATAAAATTTATTTAAAACAATTTTTCGAGTAAAATTATATGAAAGTGATTTTTAATAATAATTAAATTATTTTAAATATCCTCTTTTGCTGAATAATAGTTTGGATCCCATTAGCGGAAAAAGTAAGGTATACTGGTTTTTTTAAAAAAAATGCAACACATTTTTATGAAACGTTCAGAATAAATATTTTTTTTTTTTTGTAGAATTTGATTTTATTATTCAATATAGTTATCTTGTAGGACGTGCTTTAGACCGATATACTTATTCCAGCGATTTTTCAACTTTTTGATCTTGTCCGAGAATTAAAAAAATATTTTTTGGGGAGGTCTGCAAAATACCCCTCCGCGAGCTGAATTTTTTATTGATGAGCCATCTATTCAGGTTTGGGAAGAGATAATAGTCCGATGGAGCTAAATCTGACGAATAAGATGGATGGGGCAACAATTGGAGCCTTAAATCGATGCTCTTGTGTGCCGGCGCATTGTCTTGCAAAAACAATTTTTTTTTTGCTTCATGTGAAGCCGTTTCGCAGCAATTTCGGACTTCAATCGCTCCAGTAATGCGCAGTAATAATCGCTGTTGATGGTTTTTCTTTTTTCGAGGTAGTCCACGAAGAGTATGCCATGACAATCCCATCGGAGTTTTCGGCCACCATGAAACTTTCGAAACCAATATTTCCCGGTGTAATCTGAAGGACCATTAGCCCTATAATATTTATCCAAGTTTTCTTTTGTTTCTTTCACCGTTTTATCTCTCAAAAAATAATATTATATGAGAGAACGAAAATCATGATGCCAAACACGTAACCGAAAATCAGCTGTCAAAACAAAACTAAGGGCTGTATCGCGCTGAAATTTGACATGTCGGCCTAAATATGAATATGCTATAAGACTTCATAATCTTTTTCGCGATAGCAGCGCATTTTGGTGGTCAAGGTGGTTACTTTTCAGCCCACCTGTTATCTGTTTAGAGCTTCATTTTAAAAAGGACATTAATCACTGAAACGAAGGTAAGTATAACGGTTCCTTATTTAAATGGGCAAACATTTGACTCATTCCTTCTATCAGGGTCATCTTCTGTAAGTGGATATTCAATTTCTATTGACTAAACTAATATTTTCCAAACATTTCTTTACTGTGTTCGATGACACAATCCTACTATTTTTTTATAATAAATACATTAAGGTGAATAGAAAAGAAATACTTTTTGTCGTCGTCGTTTGAGCTATAAAGAAGTCTCTGGAATAAAAAAAAATTACCGAGGTGCAGTTTAAGGATTGCTTTAGTATATTGATCATATTAGATATACCATATATAAAAGATTCTCTTTTTCAAACAGTACTAGAGCTTAAATAATAGTTCAATACATAAAAAATTAACTGAGCAAAATCATAGAAATTAATATACCAGAGTCCAAAATATTAGAAGATGGTAGAATGAACCTGTTACGTTCAAAATTGCTAAGAATTTGACGGCATGAGCATTTTCGTAATTTAAAGTATATTGAGGGAGGACTATCATTGAGGAATTTATCCCATCGGTTAGGCCGAGGTATGAGTAGATCAACGGTGTTAAGATGAAGGTCCAATTGATCTGAAGGAGGTTGTCATGAGCGCAACACCGATTAGAATATCCTAAAAGTACCACTGAATGAGAAGAAGAACGCTTGCGAATGTTGTCTCTCAGATATAGATTGTCCACAATACGTTCTGCATTAAAAATTTGGATGGAAGTGGTGTGTCGTAGAATGTTAACATACATACATACATTAAATACATAGAATCTCTCATCCTTCTTCATCTAGTTCGCATGTTGGAATAGTATAATGAACGAATTTACTGGGTACAAGAATTACATCCGGTGGTGTGTAGCAGTAAAACCCCTTGTTGTCTGTAGGCACTTGATGATCGTGGATGGATTAGACGTCTACGTCGAGAACACTGAAATTTAAACTTTTCCGTTGAACGTCAGAGTGCATTATGGTTTGGAATGCAGTAACAATTAGGAGTAAATCACCCTTAGTTATCCTTACAAACAATTTAAATGCTGCACTGAAGTATCTTACCTCCGAAGTCTGAATAATCCTACATACCAGCAAGATAAGTTTGGGATATTCTCGGTAGACGAATCGGTTTCTTACCCCATTCTTGGGAAAATTTACCTTCTGGCTAACTTATACATGGGTTATGATGAAGAAATACGAGTTTTTCTTGAAAATAAAGACTTTTCTGAATAATAATTCTCATAATAATTTATAAGATTTTGTTTTAAAAATTGAAATACAATAAATAAATAAATAAATAAATAAATAAATAAATAAATAAATAAATAAATAAATAAATAAATAAATAAATAAATAAATAAAAATAGATACATTAGTCCTGAGTAATATAAGGTTGGGTAGTACGGAGATACGCTAACCCGGATACTCCAATAATCGGGACATCTTTATTATTCGGTTATTTTGACGAGTTTGTTTCTATAATTCGGGGGTGATAATAATACATACTAAAACAGTATAAACAACACTTTTCTGAACAAAATACTCGATCTTCTATGTTCTCATTTTTGGATATCATTGTGGGTTGAAATTATAAAACCAGATGACACGTATATTCCATACAACACCTTAAAAAAATTAACTCAAGTAATAAAGATTTGAAAATTCTTAGAGAATTATTAATCTAATAAATAACTTTCAGAAAAAAAAGAGTCTTTAATTCAACTCATAACTAATTCAATAAGCATATATTAATATTAAAAATGTAAAAGAATTTTCAGAGTCAGAGGATAACGTAAGTATACAAAAAGTGATACATGGAGATGCTGTCAATGGGTTCTTACCGGGAGATTGAAGAGAATGATCTCCCCGGGGAAGACAACCTGCTCAAAGAGCAACTAATGTAGCTGCACAAAAAATTATTCACACTAACTAATAAACACATATTTAAAGAAAAATTAGGCGTACTTTAGAATGACGGTTTTAACTATTTTATTAATTCGTACAGCTGACGTGGTTAAGTAATACGATTTGATATATTTAAAATGATATTTTCCTTAATTCAAGGTATTTGACACCAAGTCCAATATTAATATTAATATAAAATAAACCTTTTTTCATCTAATTTTGCTCAAAAACATTGGATTAAATAAAAATTAATTAACAAAATTTCTCTCTCATAATTTAATTATAAACCAATAGTTATGGAACACTGGTACAACAAATTTAAACAATTTATTCCGAAATGCTTGTGAGTTCCAAGTCAGGCAATATAAAGGATCCGTTGCAGAGTGATGAATGCAGTGAATTAAATTTTTTCAAGGCCTCGACTCTTTCGAGGATCGAGAGGATCAACAGTGTCTTAATGTGGCAATAAATTTTTATGGGCTGCTGTCTGAAACTTCACTCTGAATAATCCTTTTCGATATTGGTATTTGACGAACGTTCGAATTTTATAAACAGACTTTCCAACTTTTCATTTGGTCTGTAAATTATTTTATCTTTCGACCCGGAAATCTTATACCATTAGTTTTTTTGTTCTTGGGATATTTATATTAAAAAACCTTCTTAAAGTATATAATAAATTACAATTAAAATAACCGACATGTAATTTATGATACAATCAAACAAATATATAGGTAATTGATTGATTTATTTATTACCTCTGTACAGTCCGATAAATCTTGTTTGACATCAAAATTATACACAGTTGTATGGGAATTTACTGCTTTTTATACAATTATTTACTGCAATCGTCGTTTTTTCAACGCCTGAATCGTTGGATAATGATCGAATATCATTAGGGAACTATATACACGTCGATCATTAATAATAATTGACAAGTGCGTCTAGATTAATTGATTTGTACTGTTTGGTTCAGTTCAACTCCTAATATTAACATTTAGAGAAACGAAAAAAATTTTTGTCTGAATAATTACATTTGCAAAAAATTGCATGACACAAAAACTAATTGAGTCCGTCCACACAAAAAGGCATTAATATCGATTATCTGTCGCATCCATTTATTCATAATTCCAATGTAGTAAATTAGAAAAAGGAGCGAATAATTGTAGTGCTTCGGGAATTATCCGACCAACTCTATTAGTTTGATGGATTTTTATTCGGCGCTGATTGAGCGCAAAGCTTTCACGGGAGCGATTCCGCTCCGAATTTTCATAACAATGGCCTGATTATCTTCGGGCTCATAAATTATGCCGCCCCGAAATATCGACGTAATTTATCATGGTGCAAGTGTCTTTCAGTTTTCATAAACCGTACGTCGTAAATAAACTTGATCCGGGCCAATAAAATAATCGTACCAGAAAATACAGTTCGTAAACCAAACATCTTTCATTTATTACAACTTCCTTTATCGTCCGATGAAGCCGCGTCTCTGTTTACATTGGACACCGGATCTAAATTACGACAGTTATAAAAATATAACCCTCAAACCTCCCGTTTTTCGACCATTAGACTCGCAGCGGGGCGCAACGTATGCCGTTTCGAATTTACCCGCCGCCGAAATTGCCTCTTTGTTAACATAAATTTCGTACAATCTCTCTAGAACTACGACTGAAATTAAAATAAGACTGCTTATGTTTAATGAAAATAGAACAAGAGCTGCCCTCTATTATTATTTCATAAAATTACTGTGTACATTCTTACAGGAAACTGTATTAAGATCATCTTTCTAATAGTATTTAACATTTTGATAAAATTAATTGGTATAAATTTATATTAAATTAAGATAACGTTTAGAGAAATATGTTGCAGTAATGATGTTTCGAAACTCGTTTGATTTCAACATGCTCCTGATATTAGTTTATTACCAACATTAATTTTGTTTTGTTCACAACAAAAAGGCGACTCGATAAATGTATCTCTTGAAAAGTTCCCGTTAAACTTTGATATCTTAAGAAACTCACTCGACTTGCAGGTTATCTACAATCTCGTTACGTGCCCAGGAACTTTCCAGAGTATTAGGGAATTATATTTTAATGCCGCCATTCCCGTCCCGTGATTTGCTTAGTTTTGGGCCGTTGTAAACCAGTGTTATCTGATATTACATCCGCCAATTTACACTTTATTGCGCCATGTAATGGAGTAATGGAGATAACCGATTACACGACCCGAATATTTCCATTCTGTAGCGTCGCAAATCACGCGGCGACGGATCCAAACGAATTCCGTAAACGACAACGGACCATAAATAATACCGCCTTGCGACGAAGATAAATTGGGACGACCGCAAATTTATTTTCAATTGCGAACCGCTCTATAAAACCACGTCAAAACACGCACGCATACCTAAATATTTTCACCCGTCTTATTATTCATTTGTAACTGTAGATGGCGACTGGAATTAACAACAGCAATAGGCAACAAAGTTTACGCACTGTTTTGTAAACGGATTAATCGAGAAAACGGTCGCGAAGGTTTCGGCCTCAAACGTTCTCTTGGGTCGGAGATAAAGCTAATCCACTGCAGAGGGAAATTTAAAATCACAAGCAAACATAACGACGCACATTTACGCAGCTTCCTGCTGCGAAAGGAGATTTCCAGGAAACTTCCAGGGGGGGTTGACTCCGTGTTTTTTATAACTCTCATAATTTACGTGCCGTGTCCATGAGGAACACAGATGGATAATCCCTGTTTTATTGCCCGATAAAAATCGCCATAAATCAAAAACGTCGTGTGCTTTCCCTTTGCAATTATTGTATTGAAAAGTTTTTTATTATGTTTAGGTTACTGGCGCAACTGTTGAGCGCTGTGGAAGGGTGTAATAAAATTTTCTTACTTACGATAAATGTAGCGAGTTAAATTTCCAAGATTGCCAGGATCAACAACGTTTTTATTGTGTACTTAAAAGTTTATGTTTTAGCCGACCATGGAATAAATTCCTCATACATATATTTATTTTATTAAACAAATATTCAATAAATTTATATAAAATTTGTTTCGTTACTGCAACATAAAATTCCGAAATTATTCGCCCATAAAGCCATAGTAGATTTATTAGCAAACATCGCAATTAAATATTTTGTTTAATTTTTAATTGAGTGCAAATAAATAAATTAAAGTAATTTCCCGACGTTTAAATCTGAACTGAACGTTCCTTCCGCATTTAATTTTACCACCAATTAATAATGACGTTTCTAATTATCAACGACTATTAAATTCGCTCGCGACCAATGTCTTATTTAATATTTATGCCGCAGACCGTTTTCACAGGGACGCTTTCCCCAACTAATTCCCGTTTAATTAACTTAAAAAAGCGAGTTTTGTTTAATTGAATTTGATGGTTTGCTTCAATGTAGACAGATGGCGCCTGTAAACAAAGATAATGGTTAGGCAACCATATTGATAGCGTTATTTTAATGAATTATATCAGGTTTAATAAATATAACTTGGACGTTTAACGTAAAAATCAATTTGTTTCCGACATATTCTCTTCACGATAGTGTTATTTATGGTCCAGTGAACAATAAGGATCAGGAAAAGATAAATGATCTGGACAACATCTTTTCGCTACCCCAGAAGCTAAATCATCATCGTGTTTCAGTTAATGTGCTACAAATAAACAAATCAATATTAAATAATTACTAACACTCATTAAATTTGTTAATTGCTTTGTGCTAAATTAATAGAGGTTTATAATTACACAATTTCAACTCCCCGACAAAACAATGGGGTCAAATAATTTAAATCATTGTGTCGACCGATAAACATCTTTTATCTGGGCCGTAAATTGGCATAATTTAATGCGAATTACGCCCTGTAATTAGTATGCAAGAGGTATAATCAAAAATTGTAATCTTGACTGTTTCATTATGTTTGGTGACATTATTGTAGGGGATGTTAGCCTCTAATTGGATTTTTATTGTAATGTTTTGCTTTGTTCAAATATTAATTTGATTTGAATCAAAGGAAATACAAGCTGTTAAATTAAATGTTTTATTATTAGTTAGTTTATTCGTTAATTAAATGAGAATTAACTGAACAAATCTAAAAATATTTGTACCAAATCCTCATCAGCCTGTTATTTACAATTAATTTTGAAATTTTTAACTATAGAATCGAAAGTCTTTGCTCATAAACTGTTGCACCATTTGAATTGAGTGCAATTTTCGGCGTCTCATTTGAAAATGGACCCGTTGCAAAGTCGGTCGCATTATTATTCCAGAATTAATGCCATTAATTCAGTTCCTGAGGGAAGTTTCAACTGGTAATAATTCGAAAAAGTTTCCAGCCCGGCAGAAAATTAAAGAGCATCTGTCCGAGAGTCGAGACTGTAAAGTCGGTTTCCATTAGCAATTGAAAATAGTTTTAGCAGTTTTGGCCTCACAACAGAACCTCGGTAAATCACCGGATATCTAGCATTGTTTTACCCGGATTTATGTCCATGTTGTTATTACGATATGCGGATAATAACATAATAAATTCAACGATTGCATCAACATTTAAGTGGCGCATATTTTTCCTGAATGTGTCTCTTGTGGAAATTTTTACATACTCCCGGTTATTTATAAATCATTGTTGTTTTTCCGTCTCAAATAAAATTTATAAAGTAATTGGAGTCTTTTCTTGTTATCCGTTTGTTCGCAGTTAAACGGTCAACGTTTCCGAAGCAATTTCTTTCAATAGACGAGCCCGGTAATTGAAAACGGTTTTTAAGTATATGAAAAAGATTTGAGATATTCAGTATTTGCATCCGGAACGGCGGATTAGCCGAGGAAAGAATTTCCTCTCTTGCTGAGAGTATTTTTTAATTTAATCAGGATAATTTTATTAATAACTAGGATTTTCTTCGTTATTAAAAACGTGCGGATAGTTACAAGTTAATTTAATAACGCCAAGCTAAAACTTAACTTTATGATGAAAAATTAACCAGGGGTATATTCCCTCCTTAATTTAATACATTTTATAACAACATATTTAAAATGTAACTTTCTAAAGCGGTTTTCCTGCACGTTATTAAAATATTAACAAAATTCATCGCGCACTAATACGAGCAAACTTTTCCACGTTTAATTACGCGAGTGGTTGTTTGTAATGGCGAAACTAGTAATTTAAATTTTCAATTATATCCGCGAACCTTACGGCTATTGTTTTAAAGAAAATTTCGTGCACCACACCTGTACGTTTTCAAGTTTTACATATTTTGGGTGGATTAATTATATACAACATACACCTGACAAACATACATATGCAAATTATTGTTTGTTCTATTTCATAACCGAATAACAAGTTCCAAATTGTGTTGCGTCCTACAATTTATAAAACAAATCATTTTGTAATGGGGGATGAAACCACACCGCAACCAGGGTTTGATTACTTGTCTACTTATCAAATTAGTGCCGCCAATTCACCAATTAGCCGCCAACGCCGAAAGGACCGCAGGACAGTCCTTTAACCCCTTTAATTGGAAACCGACCTTTCAATTCCAACTCCACTATTTTATTATTGGTTACGTCCGTCAATTGACGGATTAACCGTATTTATACGGAGTCAAATCAACAACTCGTCAATTATTTTCATGTGGATAAGGAAACATGAATATTTCAACTCGTACACCTAATGAAAATCAGGTCGTCGATTGTTTAATTAATGGGCTCTATTGTTTCAGGTATGGAAATTCGAGCTTTGCAAACGTGAACTGGCTCTTCGTGCAGTTTCCAGCTATGTGACAGATTTAGTTATGCAAATTTGTTTGAAATTGCATTTTTTATTTAAATTAAGTGTGAAATCAAAACGCTTTTAAATGTTTATTGGAATTTACGTAATGAAACAATACATTAATTAAAGACATGAATATGAATTGTCATTAATAACCGAAAATCAAATTTTTCTAAGACATAAAAACGTCTCCCTCAATTATTTATAACAAGTTGCTATAAAAAGAAAAAAATTCATTGTGGGGTTTTAAGTATATTTGAATATAACTACTAAAATTTTATTCTTAAAAATACTTAATTAATTTTATTTTAAATTATTTTTAAGTATTGGAAGAGGGAGAATTGGAATTCGTTAAATATATGATAGGCTCAATTAATTTTATTTCACCAAAATGAATCGAGTTTTATAGTTCAAATAATTTATGTTTTTTTTTTTAATTAAATTGTTACTCTTTAGACTGGATGTTTTCAGACGTTTTCAAAAATTTGTATTAATTCACAAAAATTGGTGACGTTTTACCAAATATATGATTTTTTAATGGTAGATGGCAACCAAAGCCGAAATTTTGCAAACGTGGTGTTTGACATATATTTTCTATAAGTGAGCAAAAATAATGTTTATGTTTGTCTTTTATTCGATAAACAACCATAACATGAAATATAATATAAAGATATAAACTGGGTATTTATTTAGTTTAAAAAAAAATGAAAAGTTAATAATATAAATTAATATATTTTATTCAATATTAGGTATTTCAATCTGTATTTCGAATTAAAGCCTCACACCATCTGTTCAAAGTCGAATTTCGTTTTTACCAAGATTATCCGATTCGAAGTTTCCAGATACATTCGATGGAGTAGTATCAATTTCAAATTTGGATCACATGAGCAGTGTCTGGTCGAGCACTGTCCTGCATATGGTAGGACATATTCTTTCAGAATGTCCAAAATGAAATTTTCACCATTAAGGTTGCTATCCTCCTAATAACTTGTTAAGTTGCATATCTCTCCTTTGGTCATTCAAATACACGAACATATTTATCGTATGTGTACAGGCAAAATCTAGGCCTGGAGTTGTCTAATAGTATGATGTCTATCTTGTCCTGATCTTCTTCAAATTCCGTTGTAACATGCGATAATTGATATATGAGGCTATTTTGCGGTAATTTCAACCTTTTTCCACAACAATAAAACGGTCTGAACAGTCTCATCATAACTTAAATTTCAAGGTTGGCATTGCATATTCACAATAGACAAAAACGAAAATGAAATTAATATATAAATTGATTCTAAACGGCGATAGTTTAAATAGTTTTCGGCATAAAACATTTTTGACGAAAAAATTAAACATCTTATAGAAACAAGTATACACTTTTTAAAAGCCATACAACGCAAGCCAACGCAACACCTAGATATAATTGTAGTATTCTATTTAGAAAATATTAACCTATTACAGAATAATAAATAATTAAAAAATTAAACAAAAATCTTAAAGCATAAATTATCAGAAGCTAATAATGGATCGGACCCTCTCTTTGATTAAGACACTCATTGACGCGTTGTGGCATCGATCTAATGAGATTATCAACATTTTCTTGTGGTATCTCATCCGACACGAATTGAATTTAACGTTTTAGTTTATTAAGAGTTCGTGGAGGGCGTTGTAAATTCCTAAAGCGTCGCCCCACCATATCCCCGATTGGAGAAAGTTCTGAAGATCTGGGTGGACAGGGCAGTAAATTCACATGGGAGGCGGCTGGGAAGTTTAAAGTATACCTGGCAATATGTGGATGGGCATTATCATGCTGAAAAATTAGTCCGAGATCTCTTCTTATGTAGGGAAGAAAATAAGGCTCCAAAACGTTATCCACATATCGCTGGGACGTCATATTGCCACTGATGAAAATTGAGGGTGACTTGCTAACATAAGCAATAGCACCCTATATCATTAAACCCATAGTGTTATGAATATGATTCTCCACAGTAAAGCGAGGATCACGTCTTTCTCCACGTCGCTGTCTTACTAATACAAGACCATCGTGCATGCCCAAGCAAAACGGTGATTCATCACTAAAGACAATATGATTCCATTATTCATCCGTCTGTTGACGTTTCATACACCACTCACTACGTTCGCGCCTATGGTTTGCTGGTAGAAATAAGTTCAAAAAAGGGCGATAAATCCGTAAGCTAAAAGACCTTATACGGAGGTAAATAGATCGAATACCAATCAGTAATCATCCGCGTTGAATTCATCCTATCCCTTAGGGCCAATAATCTTAGACGACGTCCCTGTGGCTCCGTGGTAACTCAGAGTCTTCCGGAACCACCGAGTATACTTCTTCTTCCCTCTTCACTCCATAAATCAACGTCGCGATATTTCTCAAAACGAAATTTCTGCGGTTGGTTGTTTGAGATACCTTAAAGATGTGACCGATTGACTTTAAATTTGGATCATTTCTTATTTCAATACATGTATACCAAATTTTAAAATAAAATATGTGAACGTATTCTGGATGGTGTGTTTTTTTACAGTTAGTATACATTGAAAATAGGACACCCTCACAAAATTTGTATTTTTTGTCAGATTTCGATAAACTCTTTTTCAATTGTAAAGCATGATATGTACTTATAGGCAAATTGTCATGTTTTTTGGCCTAAAATCAATATGTACAGGGTAAGTATGAAAATTGAATAAATCATATTAGCAAATTTTTTGTAGCAAATCTAACTACTCTACTAAATTAAATACTCCTTGAAATGGGTATATACCAAAAAATATGCATATTCATAATTCTGTGAAAAAATTAAAAATAATATTTTTTTTTAGAATTTATTTTTTTCATTAAGTAGTCTATGGATAATTAAGAATAATATAATTTTAGTTTAAAAGTATAACTATAAGTATATTACACTAATTATACTATACTAGTCTATACTTACAATAATACTCTGTTTGGTATAATATTCCAATAATGGTGAAAAATAAGATAATTTGTGATAAATGCTATTTTTGTATAATGTGTATAATTTTTTATAAAATATGGTATATACCAGGGATGGCCAACCTACGGCTCGTGAGCCACATGCGGCTCTTTGAAGGTTTATTTGTGGCTCTCGATAAATGTACCCTAGGCCCCTTTTCATTCCAGAATTATCAAGAGAAGTAATATAAATGTGTTTAATTTTTAATATTTAAATTCAATACAGATACTTTTATTTATGTTTACAATAAATATAATTTTTGAAGACAAATTTCAACCTTTTTTGCATACCTTTTAAATACGTATTTAATTGCGGCTTGCGAAACATTTCAAATTTTGAAAAATGGCTCGGACTATCAAGGAGCTAGGCCGCCCTTGGTATATACCTATTTCAGAGGGTGCTTAACACTGTGGGTTAGTTAAATTTGCTATAAAAAATTTGCTAGTATGATTACTGCATTTTTTATGTATAAAAAATTCCCTGTAGGTTTTAGTTTTGAGACTATAAGTACATGAAAAAAGTTTGTTAAAATTGGACAAAAAATAAAAATTTTACATTTACTTAAAAAATGCGAACATTTTGATCAGTATTGTTTTTGCCACTCTGAATAAAGTAAAAATTCACTAAAAAGGTCTCTCTCTTTATTCACCTTTCATTTTCATGCTTCCAGTTGTAAAAATTGTAACTTGTGTTACGAATAGAAGGTTAATTGGAGTTATTTAGGATTAATTGCAGAATTATGTGGAACGATCTGTCATAAAACTGCAAAACAACACGAGCAATTGATCATAATTCGGCCTCACGTCGAAGTTAATTCCAATCGTGTTTGTTCAGTAATTAGCGGCCTGGCTTTAAATCCAAACGAATTACCCTCATAAAAGGGAGATTAACCAGTTGAACTTTTTCGCAATGCCTGATAAATTAAAGCAATGTTAATCGGTTTAGTGTAAACTCCAAATATTCAACAAAAAAAAAAAAACACTCTTTAATTAGTTTATGATTGAGTTAGTTTTATCGAAAACCGCATATTTGTACAAATAAAGTGTAACCGTATCAATTTCCGGATAAATATTTAACCAAAAAACATTATCCAAACAAACATAAATATCCGGTGTGTCGGGCCGATAAATCGGCGTCGCGGCGCCATAAAACAATCGCATGTTTTGAAAGTTTAATGCCTGTGCCCGTCGTGCAATAATATACGAGAACTAGCTCATGGTACTGCCATAATGCGGCTTCGACCTCCCCCCGCTGACCCCGAAATCCACTGATTTACGCGATGGATCGCGGGGGTGGTGGTCGGAATTTTTGATGGAGTCTTACCTGCGGGCGATTCGTTGCTTTTGTCCGTTAATTTCGTTAGGATGGCTTTAATTAAATCACACTCGAACTTGCGGCTTTCGAAATGTTTCGGCCCAATTTACGTTCGCACCGTGAATGTTTAATAAAATTACCCGGTCCGCGGTTGTTCAACGAAATATTACTAATGAGATTTTATGGTTTTAATTAAAAGCGAACAATCGAGTGCCGGGATAAATATAAACATTGGGGGGGAGGGGGTCTACGCGTCACATCTTTGGGCACGTCTTTGGGGATGAATCGCGGCTTCGGGAAAGAGTCAATGAAAATTTCCATAATTTTATTACTCGGAACGGGGAAAATCAACGGAGATGCGGCGGATAAGGATCGAACGATGCCAAATCGCATCCGTTATTGGCATTATCTTATTTACCCATATATCCTTCATTGATTTTAATTTAATAAAGACAAAATTTGGCAGATTTATGTTCTTACTTTATCACATTATTGAGTTTCGGCACGCTCAGTACATGACAATTAGGTTTTTTCGTTGTTGACGGTTCGATTTTCGATTATTTCTAAAGTAAATATAATATCCAGTTTGAACTTTCTATTTGTTTTAAATGGGACTTCTGTTGATTTTTCTGCTCTGAAAAGTGGAAGTTATTTGTTATCAGCAGTGGACAGTAAAATTATATGGAACAACTACATTATTTATAACATGTTTTGCTCGGTTCCAGTTAATTTAATTCTCTTCGATCCAAGAAATAGAATAAAGGGAAGAGATAAATAAAACATGTAACGAGATTTTTATGTGCCTTACCTCGTTGTTTCTTATCTCTGACAGATGCTGGAGAATCTGGCCTCGGGTTATACGCAATAAATAATAAATGATATTTTTTCTATTGATTACTGTGGGTTAAAATGTTAAAATATTAGTCTTTGTGTTGCAATAAATGAAATTAAGTGAAGTGTTACCGTTCTGTTTATAAGCAGTTAAAATGGTCAAAATCCGCACTGTAACATATTAAACCCATCCATCAAACTGGAAACGTCCCAGAAGGGTCCACTTAACGATAAATAGACCGGGAAGAATCCGCGTCAAAGCCTCAATCCTTGCGTTGCGGTGCAACGTCGCTTTAATTAACAATTTAATCACTTTGTCGGTGCCAGTCAGAATTTTAACACGACTATAGTCATCCAGTCCGGTCCGATCGATTTCCAATAACCCCCTTCGAATAAATTCGCAGACACCTTTCCGCAAATTTATCTTGATTTGTTGGGTTTAATTTGTTTTTGTGCGGCCATTGAATCAAACTGGTGCTGTGCGATTAATTTTTTGCAATTCGAACGAATGTGATTCAATAAAACATCAAAGGGACGGAATGTTCGGGTGGATGTTGGGCCCGGGCTGTTTTAGGAGTTCGACGACAGTTTACGGCTTTATACGCGCTCACTCTCAATTTGTTATTCTTTATTAAGATGTATGAGTTTAATTTCAACTTCTGAGAACTATTTTAATAACCTTGGCGTCTCCCTTTGTTTTATCTTCGTGTGGGTGACGTACAATGTACTGCGGAAAGTTTCGGTGATCTATTTTGTTGATTTTGCAATTTAACGCAAATAAGTGCGCCGAAAAGATAATGTAGGAACTTCACGTGCATATTAAAAAGTTCATAAATTAAAAATTTCGCGGAACCGCGTGGAAAGTGCATAAAGATCGACGTGAAAACTCATTAAAGTGATATAGGGGTTAATTTGCATGGAAAGAACGAATGCCAAAAGCTCGGCAACACTGACAAAGGAAGTTTAATTTTCATTTAGCGCAAAACTATCCGTGTACAAGTATAATGTCGCAAAGACATTCCGGAGCGGCGATCTCTACGAAATGCCTAAATAATTTTAATTTACCAGATGCCTTTGTCTGCTGCAAAGCTGCTTTTTGTATAGTCAAAAAGTATTATAATCCAATTACTGCACTCTGGGTTACCGGTTAAAACGAAAATACATTGAAAGTGAAATCTGTGTGGCCCACATAACAAACATAAGGATAGGAAATTGAGATTTTTATTTTAATTTTCCGCGTCTCGATTTAAATTACACGTTTATGCATTTACAGAGAATAATTTCCGCAGCACAACACGGTTTTTCGCATAATCCCGCAACGATATTATAATTTATAATTCCTAAAGTGTAATCTAATTATAACACACTACTTACTTTGTAGCTGAAGTTTTCATTAAGGCGCACAAGTATTTACGAGTGGATTATTCATTTTCCGCAGGCGCATTGGGAAAACAATTCGGGAGATGAAAAATATTTCATTATTGTCATAATAATAATAGTTTTATATTTGGGAAATGGGTCGGTGTGATGTAGTTAATTCTCGCATCGACGTTTTCTCGGATAAATCGTGATTTTCCATTTTATCCGCATTTTCTTGCGTGCGTTCCCGGCTCGATTTTGATAAATGAAGTATCCCCCACATAAATCTATTATATTGTCGGAACAAATGGACCATACAACGATTTGTTTAATTTTCATGGATCCGAAGATAATTACACCTTTGTTCAAAATTTAATTACGCAACCCAGTTAACAAAGCTTTGTGTACTAAGTTTCGTATTAAATCGAAAAAGGTGTCTAAAACTATGTTAATTTGTGTGAAAACGAAGTGACTTATCAGTGTGTTAAATCATAACTTTCGGGGGAACAATATCACCAACAAAGATATTATAAAACAAAGAACGACGCTCCAAGCACAGACTCTTGCGTTCCGTCAAGAAGGATTATTAAAATAGTTCTCAGGAGTTGAAATTAAAGTCATGTGTCTTGATAAAGAATAACAAATTGAGTTTGTACGTTTATGAAGCCGTAAACCATCATCAAAACTTCCAGACATATTTTTTAACCACCTGACAACAGACACTCCAATTTTTGTTAAAAATTATAATGATACAGATAATATTTTTATTCCAGTTTGTTGAATGATTCAATGATTAATCGATCTCGTGCTGTCACAAGCAGGAGAGGGTTTATTAAAATTCTAATTGGCACGTACAAAGTGCTTGATTAAATTGTTAATTAAAGCGACGTTGCACTGTAATGGACAAAAATTAAGCCTTTGAGGTGGTTTCTTCCCGTTCGGTTTATTATTAACCGAGTCCTTTAATAGTGATTCAGGTTTGATGGAGGGCTTTGTGAATCTAAAGCAATGCCTCCATTATTTTAAATTTGAAAGACCGTAAATTTTGATAATTTTACCTCATTAAGGGTAATTTATTTATCACGTTTTGAAAGGTGTGAATGAATTGTACGGTAGGGAAATTTTGCGGTAGATTATGTGTTAGTTTTCCCACGTGTACTGTTGGGAGTCTCCCCCTAAGGAAGGTGAACCTCCTCACTCCACGAATAAAATATATCTGTTCAGTACAATTAATAGGGTTTCCCTTAACCCATCCAAAACTTTTACCGTCCAATTTGTTGGAGTTCTCATACATTATCCACGGTCTCAAAAGTAACAGATTAGAGAACCGAAGGTGCAATTTAAAAACAACACAATTATAAAGTTTAATTAAATAAATATGAAATCAGAGGGAAGATTCTGTGTGTATTTTAGAGGTAGATAATATTAATTTTCGGAAAGGTGTGCGACTACAAACTTCCGGCCAGATACCCAAAATATTGTTTCAGGACTTCCAGGGGGATTATTTACTTTCCCTTTTTCCCTTGGAAAAGCATCGAAAACTTTCGCACTCCCGCCGAGCTTTAATTCCATTAAGCCTGTAATACGGTTCAGTTTAGAATTTTACAAAGAATATATATCCGAGTGTGTTTCTTTACAGTTTTTCCAGGTGCATCAAATCTTCAGCTTAAATCCGAAGTGGAGTAAACATCCGGAGTGACCGGTCAACGTTATTGGCGAATAGTAGGTCAGAACGGTCATCGACGGAAACTAGTGCTATTACGTTCGGTCCTTCAAACGTTAATTGAGGTTCGAACATGCACCCTCGACGCTCAATCGACCGGAAGTGGCGACATCGAACGTTCTCGAGTATTTATTAGCCAATCGTCCGTCTCCTGTTTTCTTCCGATTCTCTTTGCATGTTCCACCATGTTTTCGACCGTCCTCCAGCACGTGTAATTACTCCCGAAACCCTATTTGTCTTTTCCATTACTTCCTAATACATTCCGGGAGGTTTGATTCGTTTTGTTGCTTCATTGAATAATGACAAGAAGTTTCAGGGACTGAAAAGTAACCAAACTTGTTCCAGAATCCTAAAGCTACTTGCGAAACTTTTTCTGGATGTTCTCTGACACTCGCCCCTTATCAGTTAGTAAAAAACACAGGCTTTAGTTTGTAGGAACTTTAAAATTCCCGTTGGAAAGTTGCGAATGCAATAAACACAATGCGTGGTATAAGTTACGGTCTGGGAAGATTCACCGCGTTTATTTAAACGAAAACATAAAACGGCCAAAGTTTCCGACTTTATGTGGCGCTCGAAAAACCCGGACCTGAAAGTTTTCAGTCCGCGCTGCGGCTTCGGTTAATTCGCGACAATTGCCTTGATTACGCCCCGTTCAAAAGCTTATATAGTCACGTTTATGGACGATAAAAATTACAACCAATTCAAGTCCGAAATTTTTTCCACATCGTGGAACGGCAACAGTAAAGTTAATAACTTGAAGAACAGCTGCATTCGGTTAGCACGTTTGACCGTAAAGTTTACGGCCGAGTGTCGGAACTACAATAAACTTGGACTCCTTGCGGCAACAAGTTCGCCCTGTGTAAACCGCTTGCAATTGCACCAAGTTAACATATGCAAGTGGGAAACTACCCTTGTTTGTTAGGGAGTTCGTGTCCAGCTCTAAGTGACTCAATCAAAATTAAAGCCATTGTATTTTTCGAATAATCCAAATTGAGGACAACAAATCAAAATTGTTTTCTGTTCCATTCAAATAGTTTGTATTCCCATTTGATGCAGATTAAAAAGCTAGGATTGACATCAATCAGGTTTGGGCGCAAGCTAGGATAATTGTGACGCGTCCAATTCATCCAAACATTTACATATTTGCGGGAACGCGCAATATCGATAGATTCCTCTTTCGGTCCATTATGCAAATTAAGGTCCAATTAGTCGCCTCTGCAATTTATAATTTGGAAGAGCAGGCAACCAGATTCGCATTCGTTCCTGCTGAATCTGTGAAACTGGGAAATATTGCAAGTTAATTAACTAGGGGGTGGATTATGTCACATTCGAGTGAATTAGTAGAAATGCGACAAAGTTGCGTGAAACAAAACTTTTGGATGAATTAACCAGTCGCTTTTATTCGACCGTGTACACGAAATTAGTTTATTGTTTGCGTTGATGAGCTCGTCGGATTACTCAATTAATTTTCCAACATTACGAAACTTACCCAAGTATTTTTCACATTTCTGAACTGCACCAGAATTAAAATGATCGATTCCAACCTTTAACCGCCCGTTGCATAATTGAAGTCACTGAAATCCCCGCCGTTCCTGCGAGCGTAATTTCCGCAGGATTATTTATTCCCGCAGTACGCACCTGACGTGATCCGCGAAAATCATGGCGGTCCGAATTGTTCGCTTAACGCGTGTCGGCATTCGCTGTTGCATTTCCATAAACATACAACACGTCACGTCCAATTCCTGTGTGCTCAACCGCCTTAAATTCCCGCAAAAAATGGTTAAACCAACACTGCAGGCATTCGAGTTTTTGGCATTGAAACGGAATGGAACTCTTCTTATTTTAAAACATAACTTAATGAAGAGTTGAAGAGGATGAGAGCATTTTGACGACATAATTCCAAAAACCAAATTGAATATCTCATGAAATTCATTCTTATGGCTAAACCGAAATCAAAAGTATTGTCTTCAATACTTTAGTTACAAGTAGAATTTGAAGCCTTTTTTACTCAGACTCTCAGAAGATCACATGTGATGAAGAATTTTAGTTAAGTTCAAATTAAGTTTGAAACCTTCTTAGAAACTCAGTGAAGAGTATTGAAGAAGATTTTCTCAGGGTGGCACCGAAGCCTTCCAAGATAAAAATTAATTTGAAATCTTATTGTAAGTAGAATTTTTAAGCACTTGGCAAAAATTGCTTGCAACCATAAAACCGCATATGTATTCAGATAAAACAGTGGGCCGCATAAAATCTTATTTTATCGAGCTTAATAAACGAGGGAGAGGAACCGTTCGACTGCATTTTTTTCCGTTTGGCTCCAAGCAATTTAAATTTTTATTGGTCGACAGGTACGCTATCGGAATGCCTAAACGTTTTTGTATCGTCGATTTGCACACGACGGCGAATGTTAAAAAGCGAAAAAACGGCTTTTTTGCGTTCAACAAACGTACGACGATTCACTGGCCGGGCATTAAAACACACTTTAATTAGTGTTGTAAAAGCGTTGTTAACGTCAATTATTTAATTGCTTTTCCTGCTGAATATATGATTTGAGTTCGTGCTAAAAATAACCGACGATTCTTTGTGTATGTATCTTAATGGGAGACTTGTTCATTATTTAACTGTATTTTGTTGATTGCATTACATGCGTACTATGTTACTTTCTTTGTTCTTATGAAGAGATGATAATGAATTCCCTTAGGCTTCGTACAATGTACTTTTCATGAAAACCTTTATGTCAATAACTAACAATAAACAAGGGTAGAGACCATGAGTAAACCCAAACTAATAATTTATGAAAAACCAAAACGCTCAGCAACACAAGCGTAAATCCCGATTGGAAAACCACCAACATCCATATCTGATTGCGGATAGCGTTACACCAGAAATTCGTCGGGCCGTGCGGTTCTTGCACGCATAAATCGCACGCCGCCATAAATCTCAACCCTTCCCCGGGCCGGAACGCAAGATACTGCCTGGCGTTTCCGGATGTTACCGCTCCACCCAAACAAAACACCAGATGATCAACGTTATCGGAGTGGAAGTCAGGTCGATAACCGATCATCGGGTTTTATTAACCGTGAACTTTTAAATAGAATTTTCAGCGATGATTTGCGTGTTTCAGATGGCGTCGAAGATAAGCGGAAGCGGCAGCCAGTGTCAGATGTTGGCGGGCGAGCATCCTAGCTGGTCGAGCCCTTCGGTGAGCCCATCGCCACCGCCGCCGCCGCTCCCGCCTCCTGTGGCGTCGCGATGGGCGAGGATGGAGCAGAACAGCGCCGACTGTCCACATTGCAGGGGCAGACTGGCCTCCTTGCCCACCAGGACCACTTCGTTGAGCAGTTACTCCGGATGCAAAGGTAAAATTAACGGGCTCGAAATAAATATTAAAATTATCTGGCGGTGAACGTGAAAAAGTAATTTAATGCTTTAATTAAAATTCTATGCGGACCGGAAAACAGGGGAATCGTTACGAATTGGGGGAACGTAATGTCGGTTAATTGATATGGAGTGCGGGAATTATTAGTATTGAGAGTAAATTAAGTTGGCAGCAGGATCGTGTCCCTCTCATTTTATCGGCGTTACTCAAGTAAATGTGTCAGTTAGTTAAAATTCACCTCGAAACCTCAGACCCGAACATGATGGATCGTCTCATAGATCACACTTGAAGGGACCTGTAACCACTTTATTGAATTTCAAAGCAGAAAAGTCTATCGATGACGAAAGGTAACTCCAAACTACTCGAACTATTTCACCAAACTCTACAATTTTAATGCCCCTTATAAATCTTCTTTCCGATACATTTTTAAGCATATGTCAGAGTAACAACTTAAGCCCCTTAATCGTGACAAAGTTTTAAAGCTTTGCCAGTTAGATTAATTAGGCACAACAATGGGACAAACGCAAAAACCGAAAAAAGTGCGAGACAGGCGTCGTGTACGTTTGAAACGGCCCGTTCCGTGTTTATTAATAATCCCATTTATTTCGAGGCTCGTTAGACCGAGTGAAATATGGAATACGTTCGGGAATAATATGTGACATATCTCAGACGCGCTAATGCAGCCTCATTGTCAACGGGCGTCATAAATTTGCGCTTATTAAGGACCGTAAAAAATCTCCCGGACTGAGAGCTCGGAGAAAAGTACGATAACGGGTCCGTCTTGAAAAAGGAACAACGTGTTTTATATTCAGAGTGGCCGACAATGGTGCCCTTTTTTGCGTGAGCGAAAATATTTAATTTTCGGCCGCGCATTTGAATAAAACTCATTTAGGTCAACCGCCACTGGATGGCGACACCTTTAATGCACTTAAGATAGACAACACACTTTGCATAATTTGCACTGTTATCATTTCCTGCGCAATATTCATAACACGAAATTCGCATAGAAAAGAGGAATATGTTGTTTTGGATGTGAAAGGGGGGATTTTAATTGGGAGCCAGTGGATTTTAATAATAATGCGGCGGCGGAGCATGAATTTTTCAAAGAGGGATTAGCATGTTCGACGTTATTGGCATACAAAATACCGTATTGATTGACGAGCCACTCGATTCAGTTCCTGCATCGTGTCGTCGGCATTCCAACGTGTCCTGGAACAGCTGCTCGAACCGTCGAACCCTCCAAAAACATTCCGGGGGAAAGTTATTCAGTTTTTTCAGCCGTTCTGATTACTCCATTGAGGTGTTTGGAGGGAAAGGAAAGTTTGATTAAGTTTTTTTCGGAAGGTGTAACTTGGAAATTTATACGTAAATGAAACAAAAATGGCAAAGGGATAATAACGAACGTTCTTTTAATACAATTTTCCGTGAATAAATGATGGGAGAAATCTGAGAGATCGCGGATCCGCGTCTCGTAAACTACTCAATATTTCATCTCCGGGCAAATTTCGACGCGTTCAAACAAATACCCCGTGTCATTTTCATCGTATCCTTGTGTGTCAAAAATTTATGTCCGACATTCATAACGGCGGAGAAAAGAGTCACGAATCTTTCATCGGCTAAATTGAATTAGGATGGCGTCGTATAACGGGGAGGGAAATGGTGTATAATGGGGATGGGAACATGTGCTTTTGATGCATGGTTCGGGCCGATATCACACAAACTCGAGTTATCCTAGTCAAATACTCCTCCATTGAGGCTGTAATAGACTCATCCTTCGGGATAACCGCACCAGTCGTAAAAGATAGATGTTAATGCATCTGTGAGACTGTTTCTTACGGGGGGTGTTGTTTGCGTGGTTTAATAAAACAAGATATACGCGAGAGGATGCATAAAAATTGAAACAGAAAATTGAGTCGCTGGAGATCCATAAGTGGATAAAGTTCTCTCTTCGTTCAAAATAATCCGAACGTATGAATACGTTGGGACAGCAGGAAAATAAAAATTCTCGTATCCGGAATTTCGCATACATGAATAGAAAATGTGACACACAAATATTGCACAACAAAGGAACGGTGGGTGATTCGGGGTAATTATGTCAGGGTTGCACGTAGTGCGGCGTGGATTCTATTAAATCGGTTAATAAATCATCGGGGTTCGTCTAGGTGTCGCGGCTAATAAGGTCGCAATTACTGCAGCCGCAGCTGGAACGAACGTGGGGCGAAACTGGCGCAATACAGGGCGAAATACCACGCGCACGATGCAACCAATCATTACTCAAGTGCTTCAGACTCAGTCAGGATATCCATTGACAAAAAAACGCGTGACTGAAACGAAATTTACAAAGTTAGGCCACCGAAACTATCAACTTTAAAAATCACATTATCCGGACTTATTTTCCCACACGAGACAATGTAATTCGATAAAGATGGACGGGACAACATAAGGCGGACGACACAAAGGAACCGAACCGAAAAAATATAAAGTCTAGTTTTGCAGTTCGACAAACCCTGGGGGGATTTCGTTTTCCCGTTCGCTGATTATTTCCCCCTTTTCGCGTGTCTTTGAGCCGCACAAATGAAAACGTCAACGTGTCAAATTGCCGCAATTGAATTTTTGTCAAAAACAGTCGTGTGACTTCCCGCGTTTTTATCAATAAAATCACCTACTTAATGAAACATATTCAGGCTAGAAACATTGACGAGACAATGTCATGAAACTCTGATTATCGTACTGGGAAACGTATCCCCTACGTTTTAACAGTCCGTTTGAAACTATAGTCGACACGAAAACATCTTCTAAGACCACTTACAGAAAACACACATAAAAAAGATGCTCGTTAATCTCTTCGGACGTCTAATATTGACTTGATAGTTTATTTTTTTATGGGCCACATCGAACATAAATCAAATATTTATTGCCGGAATAGGGGGATGAAAAATCGTCGATGATTAATCGTCATGTATTCAATTGATACGTTCGTGTATTTCGATTGACACAAGTTGCGATGCATGGTTAAATCCAAGGGATTTGTTTGATTTTCCTCTTACTTGAACTGACACGCGTTCCCTTCAATTTTTTAATCATCATTCGTAAGTCATCGTTCTGTGTAAACATGTCATCATGGAATGTGGTGATGAATGATCCTGATGTGTAAATTTCAACAATATCATATATTGAACCAAGGGCTGCAATAGTATAATAAAAATGTGGATTAAACTTTTAAAGGAAAAGTTGATAGGTGCAAGTTAGTCTTCGTTTTTGAAATATCCAGTAGTAAGTAATATTTGTATGTATGAGAAATATTTCTATTTTTTTATATAGAGGATACAGAGACGAACATTTTAAACCACTGTAACTGCATCACAATAGTAGTAAATTCAATGTAAAAATACAATTTTTTCCTCTTTTTTTCAATATATTTGATCAACTCTTCGTTAAATAGAGTCATTTAACCGAAATAGTACATTATACTGCTTTTCGCAGATTTTGCATTATAACTAAAATTAAATCTATACATTTTGCGGTTTTCATTTGCAATTTAAAATATCAGTTATGTTCATTGTTCGTACTGAAAAACGACAATAATCATTTAGCATATCCCCTTTGTAATAATTCTCTTATTCATTAAATCATTAAATTTCGGTGAAAATATTCACCTTGTTTATCATTTTCAGTTCCTAAGTTTTATTTACACATATAGTCTAATAGTTTTAATAATTCTTAACAATTTTTACACAATTGTCAACTCTCTTCTTTGTCATCTTTCCACATCAGCTTACAAATTTGACAGTCTTTAAACCAACGTTCTTTAATGTTATGGACATGGAAAAATGATGTCGTATGATATTGAAATATAGTGATACAACACACAAAATGTTCAGTTGTTATTAGACCAAGATTTATACGGAGTTGATCTAACATAACTCTACTTGCTTTGTTAAGTGACGTTTAGAACTTACATCGAAATCTTTACTTACTACGCATATTAAACGTATATAATATTCTGGTTTTGGCATTGGTATAGTAAACAGAATAACAAAGAAAGAGAATTTTGGTAAATCTATCATGCAAATAAATAATTGTTAGATGATATGTAAATATAGACGTCTGTAAAAAACAATTTTTTATAAGATTTAGTTTCAATTGCAGTAGAGAATAAGGAGAATGCGGTAACGTCAACATAAGACACTGTTTAAAAAAAATAGCTGTATTTATTCTATGCGGAATACTAGATGCGTGTTGGTGGACTTAAAATGTTAGTAAAAGGGCCCTCTATACATCAAGTAAAAAGCACTGGTTTTGATATGCTTTTTGTGCTAATGCTTGAAAGTTTAAAAATGTGAAAAGGAAGACGAAAAAATTATACATAATTATTGAACTATCATAATTATGGAGTAATGTAATGATTTGAATTGTTCGTCTATCTTCTCTCTACAATTTAAAAAAATTAAATTAAAATATCATAAAATATACCGTTTCTACAGACCAGTTTGTGCCACCATGTTTTCCAGTTTCCAAAAGTATGAGTTATTGATGATATTTCAAAAATGAATGCTAACATGAAAAACCATTATATTGGATTTCTAGATAAAATTTTACTATAGAAAAGTTTCTTCATATGTGATACATTTTTTCATAGAAGCTACTGTTATTAAATGATTAAATTTTATATAGGATAAAGAGAGTTCAGTCTCGTATTAAACAAAATTTAGGAAATGTTTAGTAATTTATACTCAAACTTTTCAAAGATTAAAATTATTTAAGAATGAAAGAAGAAAAGTTATGACAGAGCATATCTGCATTTACATCTTGAAGGCTATATTCGCTTGCAGCGAGATTATAGGAGTGGAATGGAAAGTATTATAACAGTGTTCGTGTTCAAATGCGACAATAGTAAATAAATGTTTTCAGGTGCATTGTTACAACAAACTCGCATGATTAATTTTTGACAAATTAAGAATACTGCTGTGTTCACATTATGTATTTTGAATCGGGTATTAAAGTATACTTCTGCTTTATAGTTACAGTTATTGTTTAATTCATATAATAGCATCTAATTGTTATCCTACTTCAAATATATTCATAATAAAATAAATTTTACTCATATGTTGATAATTAAGAATTTATGTTCATATCATACGAGTATTACAGTTTTTTACTTCTATAAACAACGAAAATAAAAAGAAGACATGTTTAAACAATAAAATATATGAACTCAAAATTATAAAATACACTGGTATTGAAAGAGAGTAACATTGCACCGCAAGAGATTCTGAATTCTAAGTGTAACTGCAGATCTGTCGCTGACCGTACATGTATATATTAACATATAATTTACTCAATTTAATTCTTTTTTATTGTATGAAAAAATAAATATTCAAAAAAGGCTACATAAATTTTATTAATTATACCCCAAAGGACATAAGTATAACAATTTTTATTTTTGCCAGCTAATGCCTAAAACTTGTATTTTACGTCATTATCATGTGGAAAAACAATTGGTATTGTTTTGTCAATATATGTGTGGTACCAAATTGTTATTTAATATGTCTTTGTACATAAACCGGTCAATACGTAGTAGATCCACATAAAACGCAGAAAATGAATCCCGTATACAGAGTGTCCCTACATTGAGTGCACAAAAATTAATCACGTATTTTTGACTTCAAAATAGGCTAATTCGACAAAATTTATCTACATACCAATATGCTTCTTAAGAGAGATACAGGCCTTCAAAGGTTGGTTACTGAATGTAGTTATCATGATATATTTCGGAGACCAACAAAGATAGAATAACGAAATTTTGTGCAGTTACATAACTTTTTAAGTCTAACAAAACAGGTTTGAAATGATTTAAAAAGTTTATTGCAGAGGTGAAGAGTAGTTTAAAAGTCCCCTAACTCTTTCGTATGTAAGTTTATTTTAACTTTGATATCACAATAAGAAATTTTTGCCTAAAATTGGTCCTCTCGTAGAACTTCGATAGCATGCACCATTTCCAAGCAAAATAATAAATATACTTAATTCAAACACTCTGTATATAAATATTAAAAAATCAATATTGATTTAGAATTTTGTGAGATCAACTGGAGGAACCTTTGAAGGCCTGTATCTCTGTCAGGTAGATAAATTGAGTCGAATTTTTGTGCACTCAATTTAGGATACTCGGTATATCATAAAGGATACTCCTCCATATTTTACGGTTTTACATTTTATTTAGTTTAAAATCTATGAAACATCCAAAATAGGAAGAACTATCTCTGTCATGTTGAACATGGGCTAAAAGATACACGTTTTCACTGTCGTGTGGTCCAATGAATGATCGTTAGCGAAACACGAGACTTCACGGTTTTTTTGTGTGTGGGTGTTCAAAAGCAGCATCCACCAATCTTCTTCTAACATTTCTGTAACTGATATTAGTCAGGTCCATTTCCTACAGATTGGCTTTGAAGTTAGTATCCCGTTGGAATGGATTATTTTTAGCCATGCGAATTATCCTTTCCTTTTTTTATGTTTTTCGTATTTCTCCAGAATTTTTACTTGCTAACTAACATTTTTTTTAATAATGTGGGAAACCACGGATTTATTTAAACGTAAAATTTTGGCAATGTCATTGTTTTTCATTCTCCAAATGCTGAATTACAATTTTTCTCAGAACTAATGATATAGTTTGACCACGACTCATTATTAAAATTTAACTTAAGATATAAGCGATCACCCTTTTATTCGCAAATAGAAAAGAAATACTACTAAATGAAAAGTTACTATAATTTTGTCCAATAAAAAAAAACAAAAAAAAAACGTACAAAGTTTTTTAAGGCCAAAAGAAAATAATAAAACTTTAATTCTTTAAATTAATAATATTATAAGAGATTAATTATTAATTAATTTTTATATTTATATTAATAAATTAATTACTATCTAAAAATAATCTTATATATATATATATATATATATATATATACACCAACATTTGAAACTAAATTCTTACATTCCCCAAACAATTAATTTTGTGAAAATTTCAGTTTCATTTTAAATAAACCCGTTGAAAAATTTAAATCACTAAATCACGATACTGAATTGGGATAAGAGCAAAATTATGAAAAGAAAATATTATTAAAAAATTAAACTAGAAAGAAATATATTCCGAAACAAAAGCTCACAATTTCAGGAAATGTTGGTACTCATAATATACTTCGATGTTGCAAGTTTCAGATCTTTATCTGTTATCGTTTCTGAATAAAAATACTGAAAATCAGTAAAAATTGTTATTCTCAGCACCTTATGAATCGATTGATCTAAATACCGGATATGTTTTCGTGCATGATGGTAACTAACTAGGAAAAAAAGTAAGAGCTATATCTATTCATAAGAACTTTAAAAAACGAAGTTATTTTCTTAATTTAGATTTTTAACAATGTTACGATAACGATAAAAATATGAAACTATTTTTTTTTAAATTAGGAGCTTCGGGAATTTTTTAAAACGGTGCGTCACATTGAAAAAAATGATAAAATACAGAACTTTAAAGTTAAAGGAAAGTTTAAATTCTCTAAAACGTAGTTGTAAACAATGGTATTTTATACTGATTTAATCATTATAGTTAGAAATAAAGTGTATAATAATAATTAGTTCATTATATAAAAAACATTTATTTGAATGAGGAATTCAAAAAAAAAAAAAAATAGTTTCATATTTTTATCGTTATCGTAACATGACTAAAGATATAGCTTTTACTTTTTTTCCTAGAAACTACCATCATGTACTAAAACATATCCGGTATTTAGATCAATCGATTCAATATCAATTTTTACTAATTTTCAGTATTTTTTGATTCATTCAGAAACAGTAACAGATAAAGATCTGAAACTTGCAGCATCGAAGATCTTATGAGCACTAACATTTTCTGAAATTATGAGCCCGATACTTTTCTGGGGCCGATTCTGTATTCTTATCGTCCCATGAGCTTTAAAATATTTATTAAAAAACTATTAAAATCAGTACGCCAATGCGTCCCAATGGATTCGAATGCGAATATTTTCTAAATGGTTGGCGTAATCGATTAACCACAGGAGACCCTTTTTGTAGAGCGTTTAATTTCTTACAAAAATATATGTTGAGCATTTTATTATTATAATAATCTACGAGTTATAAAATTTAGAAGTAAATGTGTTAGAAAAAATTGTAAGACACCTTTTTGTAGAGCGTCCAACCTCCTAAAAATATATACATAGACTGGAAAAAAAAATGGAAAACTGATCTGACTGCATCCATAAAAACTTCTGGTCATTGTCAACCACCACCCCACTTCTTGGACTTCATGTTGGGTAGTGATCATCGCCGGTTAGAGAACCGCTTTAGTTTAACTACTTACGGAACAAAGAACGAAACTAGATAATTGTTTTGGTTCGTAGAAGCCAATTACAATTCCTGATACGAAACATAATTTACCGTTTTAATTAAACCGGGATCGCACCTTTTTCCCGTGCCGAAACATCGTTTAATTGATATGTGATGGCGGCCATAAACGGGGGCCTTTTCGGTCGCACACGCCGCGTCAATAAAAACGGGTTGTCGACGGTGTTTCGGGTCCGAGTTTCGCCGGTGTGAAAATTTAAAACGGCGGATCGTGCGTGTAAACGCATCGTCATGCAAAAATTGCCTTTGTCACGTCCATAACGGCGGGCTGACGCTGATGTAAATTACCTATTATCCACTAAATTGTTTTACGATTTTCGTTAGAGTTGTCTACAGTTATCGGTGGCGTGCAGATACATAATTTGTTCAAACGCATTCCCTGACAATTCCGCAGTGCAATCACGGACTTTTGAAATTTTATACCCGGTATATTTTTATACGTCGCGCAATAAAAGCGCAAATTTGCTCTTTCCTTTCGGTTGAGTGCATCTAGTGCACGGACGTCCGGTTTAAGTGCAGATGCTGTGCGGAAAATGGAACAATTGAGAGAAGCGAGACGATATTGTGTTACGTGTAAAAGTAGCGGCAACTAACCGATAAGTTATGGATTAAAATTTCACGTGCAGTCTAAAGACTAAGCGAAACTCTTCGGTTCGGTATTTGCATAAATTTACATGAATATTGCGTTAGTTACGGAAATCCGGTAGTTATTCATATTTTCTGATCGGCTAGTGGTTAATAAGAGTAATTCATTCTCGTAAACAAACAGGTCAGGAAGAAGTTGTTGATGCTGCGCGTCTGAAACTTAAGAACTAAAGAAAGTTACATTAAACTTTCGACATTCGGTTTAACTTACTGGTTATCCGGAGGAAAGTTTAAGATGTCACTGATTTACAACAGGATTAAGAAAAATTGCTTTGAAATTTCTGTGATTCAAGTTTTAAGTTTTATTTTATTTTAAATTATATTTGTTTATATTATACTAGCTGTACTCGCGACTTCGTCCGATAGGGTGTTGAATACGATCGTTTTCTAGACGGTGATCTCGAGATTCCAAAGATTCTTGAGCCCTTAACACTGAATGACGCGTTCTATCTAATTGTAATCGTTCATTCCTCTCAAAACTACTCTCATTCGACCTAGACATGGATATCCGTAATCTACAATTTGTAAGACGACTTTCCCTATCTTGTTCAGATTCATTTTCACGTCGCAATCTTTGGCTTTTGGCCTTTCTCATGTTTTTAGAGAGATTTGACTCTCTTTTAGGCATAACTAAATATTAGAAAGAAACAACTATCTACGTTACTAACTAAATAAAATAACCTATAAATAATTTATCAATTTCAATGTAAATCTTTTTTTTTTTTGTTTGGGGGACAAAGAGGGGAAAGTTTAAAAACCCCTCTCCGGGCATCGATCCGAAGATCATGGCCATAGTGTTTACCACGTATGATAAATCATACATGGGGGAAAGGAACGTATATTTGCATATACGGGGTATGCTGAACCAGAAGACGTGAGACTGACAAAGATGCCAGCCCCCTGTCAACTGGGTTCGGAAGAACAAGTCCAATCTGAGGAAGATCCGAGATCTTCCTGGGGATGGATTGGACTTGCAGGTGTTGGATCCGTTAGCTCCCCACTACCACTGGCTTGTGGAGCGGTACTGAGCCCCAGGACCACGACAAGGTGGATCCATCCTGGGGCAATGTAAATCTGAATATTGAACACAAATGTACTGAATTTATAATTATTTATAATTATTATTTAAAGGTAAAAAGGAAAGCAGTAAAAATTTAACAAAATATTTTGAATTAAGATAAGATAAGATAAGAGAGGCGCCCGACGTGACGACCCAGTGGTGGCATGCGCGTGGTACTCGACAGTACTTGGACATTGCAACATTTCTTTATTTTTCTAAAATAAAAGAATTTTTCTAAAATAAAAGTAGCCTAAGTTACTCCTTATTACATCAGCTACCTGCCAATAAAAGTCCCGTCAAATCGGTCCAGTCATTTCAGAGATTAGCGGGAACATACAGACAGACAAAGAGACAAAAATTGTAAAAAATGTTATTTTGGTGTATGTACCGTATTTATATTCATATGCATGTAGTAAAAAACGGTTATTTCAATATTACAAACATACACTCCAATTTTATTTATATGTGTAGATTAAAATTATAAATTAATTATAAATGATTATAAATTATAAATTAAATTATAAATTATTATAAAATTTTAAATAAATTATAAATTAAAATATAAATTCTTATAAATTAGAAAATAATCATATTATGTTATAAACCTATTTTATGTAAAAAAATTTGCTCAGAGATTTTTTTTTAATCTATACCGACGCCAGACGGAATAGCGAGGAAAAATTGCCATCAAACCCAAATTTCCACTGCAATCTCGTGGCAGATTAAATATTTGCGCCCGACCAAACAAACCAGACACTCATCGACATCTCGGCGATAAATAAACCGTGCATTTCGTCCGACGTCGATAAATCTGACAGAATTATTTTAATTCTCTCACCCGCACAATAACCTAATTGCCCCGATAAATAATTTTGACCGGGTTGAAACCGAAAGCGCCCGGATAAAAGACGGGATCCATTAGAGGTATCCCGGGGGTATATCAAAAGAAAGTGTGGCGGGACGAATGACGAAATCACCTTTACTTTGCCTAATTGCCGGCTCGTTCCTTTTGTGATCCGGTTCCGTGCCACGCATCCACTTCCGAAATGTCGGATTGATTGTCCAGAACCAAACTTTGTTCGCACTTAATGGCGAAAAAACGAACGAACGGACGGCCCGACTCGAATGTTTTTATGGGTCGTTAACGGAATTAATCATTTTTTAGCAAACAATTTGCATTTAGGGCTGTTCTGCTAACGACAAGGGTGAATCTGTTCGTGTTATTCGAATAAGTTACCCTAAGATGATCAATACCACGTTCATGAAATAATAGAGGACTAATTACACACTGGTTGGACTTGTCTCATGACTAATTTGCGCCATTGTTTTGCGGCTTGCATCTAATGAACATTGACACATGGAAAAACGAAACGAAATCGTCGACATAGGATGAAATTACATTTTAGCTTCAGGTTTTGTGGAAGAGATCCATTTCTTTGACAGGAACTTAATAAACTCCGAGAACACTTGATATATTTTACAGCAGTGGAGAATAGTGGAACTACGGTCTAGCAAATAAGATCGGATGACTGTTGGAACTTCATAAAAACCATTTAATCCGTGGAACACGTATGAGTGTTTAGTTTTGCTCGGGTCAAATATTAAATCTACAGCGAATTTCGGATGGAATGGCAATTTTTCTTTGATGTTCTGCTCGCGGAGTAGATAAGGTGGAATTTGTCTGGGCAAATATTACTTCAAGGATCAACTTTTAGTGTTTAAACTAAGGATCAGCACTTTTTATTTTGAGACACTGTAAAGATATTATAGATGCATTTTTTTTTAAATTACAAACTAATATTGAATTTAAAATAGGTATGTATATATTTGTATTCTCTTTTGAATGCACTAAAAACCATTTAAAATTAAGGGTAGGTGATTTATGTGTGTGGAATTTTCCTTTTCTCTTATAATTAAAACAAGGCTACTATTTAAATTCATTTATTAATTATTCAAAGGGTTCTCTTTATCTTTGATGATAATTAAATAGACTCTCCTGAAATTCAGCTCTCACATTTATAAACCTTGTTTGGTGTGATATTATGTTAAAACAAATGTTTCGTACTTTTTTTTTGCGAGCGTATCTTTCTGATGAAATAGAGTTTCCATGTTAAACTCGTCGAGATTTGCATTGACTATTTCTTGAATCACTGGATTTGATATTGGCCCTATGGTGTGGTTTCCCTCTGGTAGTGCATTTAGATTAATTTATTGAGGAATCTGAATGTAGCTTCCCCGAAATTCATGTGGGTTTACATCAGACCAATATCACACATTCTAACAGTTGGGCTGAAAAGTTCGTATGCTAGCATAGAAAAAATCTTTTTTTTTTTGATATAATTTTATTTTATTATTCAATATAATTGCCTTCGAGGGCGTTCTTTAAGATCGAAACACTTATTCCAGCGATTTTTCAACTTTTTGATCCTGTCCGAAAATTATTGGGTTGTTCGGAAAGTCATTTCGTTTTTTCCCGACTGAGGATTTAATTGTATTTTTATGCACCCAACTTCACACTTAAGCTCTATAATTTTTATATGCATAGAGAGCTCATATAGCAAGGCTTGTATGTGAAATCATATCAAATTCAACAGTTTAGGACCACTTGAAAGGCCTGGAAATAGCCTCGAAGCTCTCACAGAGAAAAAAAAACGAAATTACTTTCCGAACAACCCAATAAAAAAAAAAAATTCCAGGTCTGCAAAATACTCCTCCGCGAGCTGAATTTTTTATTGATGAGCCATCTTTTGAGCTTTGGGAAGTAATAATAGTCTGATGGAGCTAAATTTTTTTTCGCTTCTTGTGAGGCCATTTCGGAGCGATTTCGGACTTCAATTGCTCCAAAAATACGCAGTAATACTCGCTGTTGGTGGTTTTTCTCTTTTCGAGGTAGTCGACGAAGAGTATGCCATGACAATCCCATGAAACTCTCGAAACCAATATTTCACGGTGTAATCTGAAGGAGTATTAGCCCCATATTATTTTCTTTTGTTTCCTTCGCCGTTTTGCCTCTCAAAAAATAATATTTTATGAGAGAACGAAAATCGTGATGCCAAACCCGTAACCGAAAATCTGCTGTCAAAACAAAACTAAAGGCTGAATCGCGCTGAAATTTGTCATGTCGGCCTAAATATGAATATGCTATAAGACATCATAATCTTTTTCGCGATAGCAGCCCATTTTGGTGGTCAAGGTGGTTACTGTTCAGCCCACCTGTTATCTGTTTAGAGCTTCATTTTAAAAAGGACATTAATTACTGACACGAAGAGACTGTAAGCATGACGGTTACTTCATTATATCGATAATCATTAGATTCCATCCTTCTATCAGGGTCATCTTCTGTAGTGGATATTCAATTTCTAGTGACTAAACTTATGTTTTCCAAACATTTCTTCACTGTGTTCGTTGACACTTCACAATCCTACTATTTTTTTTGTAATAAACACATTAAGGTGCCTGGGTATTCAAAATATAAAATTTATAGTTTACGCTAAAATAATCCAATCCAAAATAATGAAGATGCAACGAAGCTGATGAGCAACACAGTCTTTTATATGCTTGTAAACAACTGCTACATGTTGTTTGAGCTGTGAAGAAGTCTCTAGAATAAAAAGTTTAATACATAAAAAAATTAACTTTGAGCAAAATTATAGAAATTAATACACCAGACTCCAAAATACTAGAAGATGGTAGAATGAACATTATCATTCATGTGTTCATTGGTGTCTACCTGTCTCTAACAACAATTCTAATGATTTAGAACCAATTGAATAGCTTTGCTTCAACAGTGTTTTAAGACCTCTCCCGTTGTAAATCCATATTAAACATATTAGTTTATGTGTTGATTGTATTTCATTTATGAACAGTCCTTCAATAACAGCAAATACGTTCCAATTTCAATGTGTACACTTCACTCAACGCTGTTTCATTAAGAGTTAATTATAAAATAGTTAATAACAGAATGCAATTTTCGATTACCCTTCTGGATAGCACACTCTTCGAATTACAAAACAAAGTTCCAATTATTAATCCTGTTGTTAATTTGTGACGTCCTTGCTCTTGGATTCTTGACGAGTTTGTTTCCCAGATTAAAATAAATTACTTAAAGATCAGCAAGATTTCCTCCTCGTGTAAATTAATGCAAATTCCCAAGGGGAAAGTCTTACAACATTACAATAAAACAGGGTAAATTTTAATGAATCCACAACTTAATACTAGGTTTTACGGACGTTGTTTTTACAGGTAACACAATATTGTCCCTGGACACTTGTTCCATTTGCTACAGTCGCACATCTGCAGTTAAACCGGACGTTCGGACGAGTGTGATGTTTGTCCTCGTACATGAAAAAGTAGTGTATAAAAATATGGACCGAATTTCGTGTTTGCAATGCGAAATTAACCAAGCGCAAATATTGAACCAACTGCTGATTATGTGGTTTGCGCTTGTTAATTTTAATTATTGCATTTGTGATTTGGCTTTATTAATAATTTTATTTCACGATTGATTATTAAAGCTGTGGCATTAATTAAACGGTTGAAAAACTGGAATTAATTTCGTGATTATTCACAGTAAACACAATAACAATCAGTCTCGTGCGCTTTTAGCTGAGTTTTGTCTTCCCGCTTTCATGCGAATCTATTGAGAAAATTTTTCCTCCGTCTAATTGCCTTTATTTCCAGCGGCACAAAAAAACCTCGAAACATTTTTGCGAACTGGAACACGCACAGGAAAAGGAAACGCGCTCTGAAATTTACATCGGATTTGAAAACAAGAAATTTTAAACATTCCAGAATTTTACTTGTGCACTTTTCAAATTTTTTGTATATTGTAATTTTATTGTTGGACAAACCGAGAACAAAGAAAATTACCATTCGTAAAAACGCTGGATATCCATTAAAGGACAGGATTAAAAAATGAATTGTTTTCGTCGGGGCGACGTTTCAAAAATATGTGCCTCGGCCACTTGGACATGAAAAATGGACGCTTCCATTATAGTTAAAGAGATATAAAAATGACAGACGGAACGGATATCAATTTTTCATTTGTAGAAAAAGTGCGGAACGACCGGTTAAAACAGAGCCTCAAGATAATCCTCCCGCAGGCCCCAAAAGTTTCTTAGTTATTATTTATAAACGTTAATTCGGTCTTTTTGTTCATTGAACTGATGATCCGATTATCGTTTTCTTGCGGGCTCCATCAGTGTGGACGCTAATTTTTCATTTGTGACGTGTGGGGCAAAAAGGCCGATTCGTTCGTATTTCATAAACGAGATGATGAACATCTGGCAAAACGCCTATAAATTTCGGTGAATAAGTAGTGGGCGGTATTTAACGGCGGTCGCCAAATTTAATAAACGGCCGCGCAATTAATATTAATATATAAATCGGCGCCGCGACGAACAGATGCGTCCAGAAATTAGAACGCTCTCCATCTCCACGATCACACACGGAATTTTATTCAACCGACTATTTGTTAAGTGTGTTCGGCGACTGAGTTTTTTCGCGGACGCCGGTTTTCTTTACAAAATTCTTAATGATTTCTTCCAAGCTGATCGATAAAAAATCACCGGCGGGAAATCGGCGCATTTTTCTATCACGGCGGCGTTTCAATTTCGCAGATCGCACAAAAAATCGCTGAGCACTTGAATTGTTTCAACCAAAACACTCAATTACGTTCAACGTAAATTTCAATTCATATATTTAATATATAGTGTGGCTCATTTAAAATAGTTATTTAAAATCTACTCATTTACTTGCTTCTATTAGTTTTTAATTAACAAAAATACATTGTTTCATTAATGCATCAGATTCAATACACAGGTATTAACTATTTGATTTTTACATAAAAATATGTGACCTTTCGAAGAAAAGTAATTTAATTCTGAAAAATGGGGAATTAATAAATTTTGATTCTTAATTACAAATTAATAAATTTGTATATTTTGTATTAAACATTTTCACTTCTATTTCGAATTACTGCCTTACACCATCAATTCATACTCAATATTGGCGTTTTGATTCACATAACAGTTAGGCTGAAAAGTTCGTAGACTAGCATAGAAAAAATCTTTTTTTTTATAGAATTTTATTTTATTATTCAATATAGTTGCCTTCGAGGGCGTCCTTTCAGGTCGGAACACTTATTCCATTGATTTTTCAACTTTTTGATCCTATCCGAAAATTAATTTTCCAGGAGGTCTAAAAAATACTCCTCCGCGAGCTGAATTTTTTATTGATGAGCCATCTTTTGAGGTTTGGGAAGAGATAATAGTGGATGGATGCTCTTGTCTGCCCGCGCATTGTCTTGCAAAAACAATTTTTTTCGCTTCATCTGGGGCCGTTTCGCAGCGATTCCGGACTTCAGTCGCTCCAGTAATGCACAGTGGTACTCGCCGTTGATGGTTTTTCCTTTCTCGAGGTAGTTCATGAAGAGTATGCCATGACAATCCCATCAGAGGACCTGTCGCTACGGACTTCATCGGCACTGGAGTTTTCGGCCACCATAAAACTCTCGAAACCAATATTTAACGGTGTAATCTGAAGGAGCATTAGCCCCATAATATTTATCCAACTTTTCTTTTGTTTTCTTCACCGTTTTGCCTCTCAAAAAATAATGTTTTATGAGAGAACGAAAACCATGATGCCAAACACGTAACCAATAATCAGCTGCCAAAACAAAACTAAGGGCTGTATCGCGCTGAAATTTGTCAAGTCGGCCTAAATATGAATGGGCTATAAGGCATCATAATCTTTTTCGCATTTTGGTGGTAAACGTGGTTACTTTTCAGCCCACCTGTTATATCACATATTCAGACAAAAATATCCCAGACATGTTCGAATGTGATAAGGTCTGGACTGCAGGCTGGCCAAGCTATAGTACCAATTCCCACGGAAGCAAGATAAGTTTGGGTCACTTTAACAATGTGTGGCCTAGTCTTATTCTGCAGCATTAAAGTAGCTATGTCTCATAATTTGTCCGTCGAAACACATGTAAAGACACATGTTTCGATGTCGCTTCTATCCAATTGATGTGCTTCTTAGCAAAATTTAGCCAGGTTTTGCGATGACCCTTAGTTAATGGCAGAAATATGTTACTGGATTGGATGGAATTATCTTTCTTAATTCGATACTTATTTGAACACCTCCTACCTTTTATAACTGCGACTATAACTTTCTTGTGCTTGCAAACCGTTACCTTAAAATTAAAAGTCTTAAAAAACGATCATGGTCACCAATTTTTTATTATTGTAGTAACATTCGAGAAATGTATGTATGAAACACATCAAACCTTTAGACTTATCCTGTGGTAACTGCACCTTTCTTCCACTAACAAAATACCTTTACCATACTTATCATGGGTTTTATTTCTAAATTGACGTTGCACATTGAAAATATCATATATTAAAAAAATTAAAATGATATTAATAATTTAGTTCTAACGAAACGACGTCAGTTCAAACTGTATTGGTATATTTGTTATAAAATATTTCACAACTTTATGGTATACATTTGCGAACATTTCGAGATCCATGAAATATTTCTAGCATCAGGTCGATAAATACAGTTATTAAACCGAATAAATTTAATATATTGATCTGCTTAAATTTTGTGATAAAATTGAATTAAATAAAACAATTTTCTTTTTTTTACATTTTAATTTATAAATATATTATAAAATAATGTTAGCTACATATGTTTAATATTTGTAGTAAGAAAAGTAGCTCATTTTTTTGTATTTCGATTAATTAATTAGCATATCCACGTTCTTTCAAATAATCCTGATATCTTATTTCCATAATAATTAAATTGGAAAATCTTATATCTTATACATAATTTCCTGCTCCCCATTTAGGAGGAAATTGGTCTGGATGAGTGTACGGGAAAGGTTATTTAAAACATAATAATTTTAAAGGTAGTAAATTATTAACAAATTTTAATACATTATCAGAGAAAACTACGAGTAACTTACATAAAAATAAAAATGACAACCAAGATCATGCGACATTTTCATTTTATTTCTGCATAAAGCAGTGATCTATCTGCATTAATTTACGACTTGGAGGTCTTTAAGCAAAAGTTCTTTAACGTTTTAGAAAAACAGTTTCGAAAAAACGGTGATAAAATGTTTTGATTTAGTTTCAATTACAGCACAACATAAGGAAAGTGTATAAAATGCAATATAATACATTATTACAATATTCAGTATAATTCATATGCTGGGCAGACTGATGTATTGGCTTGGGAGTAAACATTGTCAAATAGCTTGTTAACAGTTGACATCAACATGTACAAGCTAATCGAAATCTTATGCTGTTCATCAATAAATTAACAATATTATTTAGTCCGTTGTCTTTTCTCTCCAGTTTAAAACAATTAGAACAGATATAATATGTGTCACCATGTACTCCAATTTTACAATTTGTCTTTTTGACAATAGGTAATGAAACTGAAACTAAAATTCCATTAAAAATAATAGGTTTATAGCATACTGTTACGAATAAAAATGTCACAGTTACAAAAAAACGAAGGTATAATGTAATTGTGAAATGATTTTTGTAAAATTTGACATATATTGTTTTTTAAATGTATAACCTTTCATACTTTAGTTTTATGATAAATGTATTATTGCAGTAGCATAACATGAATTTTATATTATATTTTATTTTAACTTTTTCACATTAATCAATTATATTGTTAAAATACGAATTTATTAATAACTTTTAATAAGTGATATTTTTTTTAATGTTTAAAACTAGAATTTTATATAAAATTCTATTACTAAACACATTAAACCTCGCCACATGATGTAAAATGAAATATAACGTGTGGTTATTTTCAAATTATGATTAAACTCAAAAGTTAATGTATAATCGCAGAATTTATAGCTGATTGGGTCAATGCATATTAACGTAATGTTTTATAATAACATTTATTCAAGTACTAAAATTAAATATTTATGAAATATTTAAATAATATTATTTTGATAATTTTATATTTTAGAAATACATGTATATAAAATAAAATTTCCCTGTTTAATGCTAACATAACTGTTCTTCAAATATCAAGCGAAAAATGCCTTCAGAGTCAGTGATAAATGTATATTCTAAACGACCAAAAGAACACAGATAAATGTGATATAGAAGTTTCATTTCTGTTAATTCAATAGAAACAAAAAGTTTGAATGAAACGCCCAGTAATTTCATTCTAGGAGATGAACCCGAGTTTAACGATCAAAAGTTCCAGTATATTCTATTTAATGCTTTATTAATTATTTTTTTATATATAATTAACTTATATGAGAAAAACATTATATGGATAAACTATATAAAATTTACGTCTCATATAAAATCATTTTATAAATTCTTTATAAAGACATCACAATTTTTATGTCCGATTCTGTTTCTTTTATTCCATCCTCCTATTATTATTAATCTAATTATATTTCATAAAATGTTCCGCCAATATATGGTACTAAATTATTATTTAGTATATTTTTATACATAAAGCGGTCCATAGGGCCGTTTTACGGTGGATACAATAAACTTTTTATTCAAGTTATATCTTACGGAACGTATAACATCCTCAAGATCATCACTTTTAAACAAGCTAAACTCTTCACTGAAAACTATACATTTCCAACCTTTTGTGGGCCAATGAATGTGATCCTGAGGAAAAAGTAATCGGAGTTGCACTTTTTTTTTAAAGAAGCGCTGCATCCACTAATCGTCTTACAGTTCTGGTATTGATATTCGTCAAGCCTATTTCATCCAGATTGGCTTTGATGTGAATTAACCCTTGGAATGGATTGTTTTTAGCCATGCGAATTATGCATTTAACAACTTTTTTGGTGGTCTTTCGTATTCGTTCTGAATTTTTAGTAGCTTCCACTTTATATTTTTTTATAATTCCCATTATTAAATTAAGATAAAATTATTTTTAACATAATTGCAAAGGGAAAATAAATATTACTAAATTACTAATTTTGTCCAATGAAAGAATACAAAAAACAACTTATACAGTTTTTTTGAGGGTTAAAAAACCTACCTAACATATTCCGTATACATAAAAATCACATTATTAAATATTTATTTATTTAATGATTATGGACACTATTTTATATATATTATAATTTCTAATTAAATTGTTTTCTGATCAACTAACATAAACTAACTAATGAATGTAAAAGATATCTCAGTCTATCAGATATTCACTTATCGCTTTAGTTTTTGAAAACAGTTGAATGATTATTATTATTATTATATATAAAGGTTCAACGGTGTGCTTTGTCTTTTCATGAAATAACATTCATTCGTAACAAATTTTTCTCATTTTTCAGTATAAAAAATCATACACGATTGACTTTGACAATTTTTATAGCATGCATGTCTTAAATAATAATAATAATTAATATACATTTATATTAATATTACTATCATAGTAATTTTTTGTTATTTAGATACAAATTGATTGTCGCATGATACATTATACTTTAGTATAGAAATTAATAATGAATTTCATATGTATAGCAACTTCAGAAATTTTCATTTGTCTTGATAAAAGTGGACATCAAAATATCCATATTGTTATCAGTTATGTTTGTTTGTTTGATAACAGTAATACGGCAATATAACTGTTTATCAGTGGGTTTAGTTAGGTATTTGTTAATATTTGAAAAAAATTCAAAAGTAGAGAAACTATAAAATAAAACAACCTTACGTACATTTAGCCTTCCTTTATTATCTAGTAGCATATTCATTATTCTTAGTAACTTCTAATCGTCCGATATTTCTTTTCTCCGATTTTGAATTTCTTCGTAGAGTTCATTTAAATTTGACAGTCTCTTTTCTATTGATTTTCCGATCAATTTCATACAAAAGGTTTTCAATTGAATTGAGATATGGACATTGTGTTGACCAAGACATTACAAGTACTCCTTGAGAAGAGAACCATTCTTTAACTAACTTAGACGTGTGTTTTGGATCGTTATCGTGCTGGAAGACCCACCTTAAACTCATGTTATCTTCGGCAAATTGAAGCATATATTTCTCCAGAATGTCACGATAAACGAAACGATCCGTTATCCCATTAAACCATAAACCATGCTTCACAGTAGACCTAGTGTACTTGGTATTATGCCTTTGGTCTTTTTACCCATGAAATGCCATCAGATTTGAAGAATGAAGGGCTACTTTGATGATTTTCTATCATAGAAACCAGCTTTTTTAGTATTCGTTTTATGGTACTCATCGATACTGATTACCACTTTTGGCAACTCCTTCCAGTGTATTCTTTCTATCAAAATTGGAAATCGTCCTAGAAATGATCCATTTGTTTAAATTTAAATCGACTGCAATTTTATTCTGTTTTTCATCATTCCGGAACATTCCTGCAATTTGTTGTTTAATTTGTATCGATAAATGGGCACCTCCAGGCATCTTTAGCTTTAAGGAATGATGTCGGGCACAGAAATAAATTATAAAATCAACTGTACTGAATATACAGTTTGGTTGCTTTACTTATGAATTCTGCTCGAAATAAAAAGTTATATAAAAACTATGTAACGTAATGTTTAGACACTTAATAATTATAAAATTAATTTAAATTAAAAAGATTCATTATTTTAATAAAATGATTATGCTTTTTATTTGGTGCTCTACATTGAACGCTAGTGTATATTAATAATAATTATAATAGATTTTAATCAACTTTTTGTTTTTTAATGAATTTATTAACGTAATATAGCAATAATAAAGTGAAAAAAAAATGTTATAATATAATAATTGGCGACATATGGCAAATAAATATTTAACAAAACATTGAAGACAATAAATCATTCCAAAAATAATTGAGGTGCATAACAAAGATTTCTTGGCAAATTAACTGCTGTTTACATTTCACTTACGTTAACTTGAATTTATCAGTTCGGTTCATTTTCAAGATTAATGCGACTATAAATCGCAATCAACTCGAATAAAAGTTAAAGAAGCGCAACTTTGATTAATCACTTGCAAATTTAATCACTTCAAAATTAACGGTCCGTAATTAATCATGGGATTGGCAGTGATTTTTTTAAAATTAAAAGCAACATTACGAGACACGTCTTCCGAAGCATAATCCATCCGAAAATGCACGGGGCAAAGACAAAAGTGTATTATAATACTAGAAGGGTGTGTAATGCTACAAAAGCGCTGCGAAGTTTCTAATGATCTGCCTCTGTGTAAACTGACTAGACATTTGCACAACAATCATCTTATTTACGGTGTCTTAGAACTAAGGAGCTTTACGTCGATTCCAATATGGCAAGCTCCGGTTTCAAGCGTTGCAAAAAATAATTATTTCACAGCACAAATTTCGAATGGGCCAAACAAAACAGTTCTGATACATCTCCATTACGGGCCAATAAAATTTTCAGCATTGCATATTGGAAGCGGAGTATAAAACACGATCCGTCCTTTTAAGAACATGCTAAGATAACAGTTATGTTCCCAATTCTCTTTCTCCTTTAGTTTTCTTTCATTGTTTCCTTGTTTTACGATAATGGGCGAATTTAAAGCACTGTACGACTTTTACTGGCAACATTTGCATTTTCCATCCAGTCTCATTTTTCCATCCGAACTGTATTAATGCCGATTCGTTGAGATGTAAACATTAATCGACACTCAGGCAACGCGACTGTGCACACGTGCACGTTTCAAATTTATTCATAACATTAATCTAATGTGAATTTCTTTTCGAAATTGCGCATGAGATTGAATTACGGCGGAAAATCCGGCGTGTAAGGGAAAAAGGCATTAGCATTTTGATTCATTTCCTGTGTCCATACGAATACGGAGTGTACAAGGCAATACTATAAAGTTACATCGAGCATATATAATAAGCTGTCCTGAAATATGTAAATTCCGATTCGACGTCGGTGGAGGAAAAAAAAGGGACGCGCACATATTTCCACCGGCCTGGATTCGTTGCGTCGAATTCCTTTATGAATAGACGATAAGGCACTTACTTACAAAACGAAATCGGGTATCTTTTTAAATGACTGCGAACGAAACATAATGAAAGAGTTGATGGGATTGTGCCGTGCACGCGGTTTTAAACCGTTTCATGTCACCATAAAAATCTAAATTTCACCGGTTTATGTTTGTGTCAGCTCGAACTTTGTCCACCGACACAAAAAAATGAACGACACGAAAAAGAAAAAAAAAAAAAAATGTAACCAGCAGTTGTAAAGTTGGAAATTGAATTTATGAATGCACACAGATGTAGTTGTGCGGTTTTCCTCAAAGCGTTTAATTCGACGTTCGAAATCATCGTCGTATTGAGTTGCAACTAGTTCAAGCGCACTCGAATAATTAAATCCGAATCAAACTCTCGTTGACTTAAAGGCACAGTTCGTGAATTCCGCCTTTTTTAGTTTGTCGCTAGTCCGTCGGATTAATTGGATTGTCGTTTTGGGGTAGGCGACGATGTTGACCGATCATTTCAAGGTTCCGGTGTTTAATTGAGGGTGTACAGGACTAATTAATTCCGCATATACATTAATCATTTCGACGTTGCCAAAATACACAGTGTGCATCACGAGAATTTAATTAATTTAGCTTAAACAATTGAAATTGCGAAATGTATTTACGATACGACTAATTAAAAATAGTGTAAAAACCGGTTGGAAACATGCAAAACACATATTCTCCAACTCCAGATTATAATATAGTAAAACGGGACACGAATTGAATGTTTTCAGGTCTGATTAGAATCGTTGATGCGGGTTTTACACTAAATTAAATGGTATTTCGTTACGTATCTGATTGGTGTAAAATTTATGGGACTGCTAGAGAAGATAATTATGTACGTTTTAAACGGTCGTTTAGATAAAGCTGCTTCTTGTGGATTGTTTCTTAGAACAAGTCAGAAGAATGTGATTGGCACATTTGTGAACGTAAATAATATTTGGTGAAGTACTGAAAAAAAAAAATTACCATTATAAAAAGTCCAAAGAGGCCATTAAGGTGCCGTAAAGGCGCAATGCGAAATGGTAAAAAATTACTATCGCCTCCACAACTATAAAAAGCAATTATGGGTAATAAGATCCGTATTTTATTCGACTATATATTGCATAATAATTGTAGAAAAAAAAACCATCTTGAAAATATTTCGCGCCCAAACTTTTACACTTTTATTGCGCCCATTATTTCAGATCAAAATTTTTTTGGCCGGGATTATTTGAGTGGGGTCATAAATCCGCGTTTTTTTAATAGGTTTCCCACAGCACGGTATTTCACGTGTTGCGAAAATTAGTTTTTGGTGTTGATAAATATATTGCGATAGTTTAGAAATTCTTTTTTAATGCATTCAACTAAATAATGTGTTCCATAAAATTGCACATAAACTAAATGAAAATATATTGTTAAACTTCTTTTGTTATTAGAATAATTTTATTTTCAATATTTTTGACAATTCTACAAGGTTAAGTAGTTATTCAAATTGAAGTAGCATTTGTAGAAAACAATAATTAATGGAAAGATCTAGAAAATAGAATTATGTTTTATAAGAAAGTTATTAATTTTAATTCTCGAAACAAAATAAAACAAAAAAAATGTTTAGTAAAACTTTGACAGCAAATCTGAAATATAAAATTATATAAATACAACAACGCAAAGTTCAAATTTTTGGAAAGCTTTCTATAGAAGACTACTACTTATCTAATATGCAAAAACACTACAAACAATATATAATATTGCAAAGTTTAATCAGTTTCTTTTTAAATTAGTATGAAACTTTTAATTAGTAAAACTTTGTGGAAAGATCTAAAATAGAAAATTACGTTTTGCTGTAAAAAATATAATTAAGTTACAAATTTTACAGATTTTTGATCTTTCCACAAAGTTACTAATTACATGTTTTATATTTATTTGTAATGAAATGCTTAAATCTTGAATATATTGTTTGTAGTATTTTTAATGTTAAAAAAAATCGACTTTTTTTTTTCTTCCGACTCCGAAAAATTTTTTTCTAGAAACCTATCAAAATGTTCTCCAAAGATAAGCTCTTAATTTTAATAAGATCTTCATCTCAATTTTCCATTTTTTTCTTCAGTCTCATATGGCAAAATCTATATCTCTCCATTACTTGATCGTACAGAAAATTTCTGAAATTGAACGCTCTACAAAAAAGATATCTTACATTTTTTTCATAACTCTTGTCGTTTAGAAGATATAGGAGGTCAAAGTTTTAAGAATTTAACAAATATTTCTTTTTTATTGTTAAATTTTATAACTCGTAGATAATAAATATAAAATGTGCAATATATGTCCATGTAGGAAATTAAACGCTCCATAAAAAAGATCTCTTGTTGTTAATGGATTATTCTAAACATTTAGAAGATATTCGCATTCGAATCCCAATGCGTACTGGGACGTTAATAATACTGAATCCGCCCCAGAAAGGTATCGGGCCCATGATTTCAGGAAATGTTGATAAGTTTCAGGTCTTTATCTGTAACCGTTTCTGAATAAATCAAAAAATACTGAAAATCAATAAAAAATGTTATTCTCAGCACCTTGTAAATCGATTAATCTAAATACCGGATAGGATATGTTTTGGGGCATGATGATAGCTTCTAGGAAAAAAATAAGAGCTATATCTGTTTATAAGAAGCTTGAAAAAACGAGGTTATTTTTTTAATTTGGACTTTTAACCATGTTACGATAACGATAAAAATATGAAACTATTGAATTACTAATAGACTATTTTTTTGAATTTCTCAATTTTTAATGAAATTATGAGCTTCCGGAAGTTTTTAAAATGGTACGTCACATTGAAAATAATTAAAAATCAATTTTTTGCTCAAAAATCGATTTCTTTTCATGATTTAACTCCTGAAAAGATAAAATACAGAACTTTTGCGATTAATGTACTAGTGAAAACAACAGAATAGAAAAAATAATTGTTTTTCGTATAATGAACTCTAATCATTATTATAAACATTATTTCTAACTATAATTATCAAATCAGTATAAAATACTATTGTTTATTTAATTCAACTACGTTTTAGAGAATATAAACTTTCCTTTAACTTTAAAGTTCTGTATTTTATCATTTCAAGAATTAAACCATAAAACGAAATCGATTTTTGAGCAAAAAATCGATTTTTAATTTTTTTCAATGTGACGTACCGCTTTAAATAATTTCTGAAGCTCATAATTTCATCGTAAATTGAATGAGGCATTCAATAGTTTCATATTTTTATCGTTATCGTAACATGGTTAAACATCAATCATCTTATGAACAAATATAGCTCTTATTTTTTTTTCCTAGAAGCTATTATCATGCCCCAAAACTTTTCCGATATTTAGATCAATCGATTCACAAGGTGCTGACAATAACAATTTTTATTGATTTTGAGTATTTTGTGATTTATTCAAAAACGGTAACAGATAAAGATCTGAAACTTGCAGCATCGAAGTATCTTATGAGTACCAACATTTTCTGAAATTATGCGCCCGATACCGTCCTGGGCCGATTCGATATTCTTATCGTCCTATGGCCTTTATCCATTTATTAAATATAATATCACAAAGATTAATTTGTTGTTTTGTGAAACTGTCTGTAAAGATCTAAAATATAAAATTTCGTCTCGAAACGTCTTTATAAATTGTATTGTGATTTTAATTAATATAGAATGTTAATGTTTATATAAAAAACAATATTTTGTGAAATTTTGTGGAAATAACTAAAATACAAAATAAGATTTTATTATTAATTGGGTTACTAATGTAACATCATTATAAATTGTACAGTTAAATTTGCATTTTTATTGCGACAGGTACAATATTTGTTACAAGTCAAACAAGTCAAAAATATCACTAATCTAATCGGACCAAATGAAATACTGTTAGTATATATCCATAAATCGTAATTATCAACATTATGTATCTCTGAATTATAGTTATTACTTTTTATTACTTTTCTCCTATTAAACACATATTATTAACGGTTCAAGTGGTGATTTATACCAGACTTTTAACTCGTCCATTATTTTTGATTTATATTTTGACTATATGAGATGTACAAATCCAACGACTAATAATTTATAAACAAGCTTAACTTTTCACCCACAAAGAACAGGTGTGTCGCAATTTATTTTTTTCCCGGTTAAAAATCTGAAAAATGCGACAAATTACAATCGCGTTTTTGCTAATCGCGAACCAGAAAAAAAAATCGCCTCGTTGAATAATTAATTTCGTGCGTTCGCGTGTAATAAAAATTAATTAGTCGTCTTTTTGTTAAATAGCTTGGGGCCGCAGTTAATGTACCGGTTAAAGGCGTAATAAACGGCCTTTTCAACCTGCCTTTCATGTGTTTAAAAGAGTATCAAGGGTTCATTAATTATCATTTTTCAACGCACTTATTTCTTCGCGTCAAATTGGTCGGTCTTGTTTGTGTGACTGCTTGACTAACTGTTGAACCCGGATATTGTCCTATTTGTGGCTATTTAATAACAATGTGACTGACTAACATTGTGGGCCGGATTTTCGGGCCGAGCCGGAGGTGGAAAATGTTCTGCTTTAATTGAATTAACACTAACGAGATAACGTATTGTTTTCAGAGGTGTTTTTCTACGTACCTCTTTTATTTGTAGTCACGAAAATTGTCTGGAGCGTTAAATTTGCTTATTTACTTATTGTTAGTTGTGTTCCGTCAATTTCAACTTGTGTAGTCGTGTTAAATAAGTCGTAGTACGAACAATTGTTACAAGGGTCTTAATTAGTTAAAACATTGTTACCCTGCTTCTAATTAGTCGAAAATTCCGGCTTCGAATTAGCAGATGTGGCCAAATTACTTGGTCTTTTGGTCAGCACGTTAAACGTGTTCAAACGTTTTTAGATGGGAGTTTTGGGACGTAACGTTTGGGAATTTGTGTTTGCATTGTTCAGATTTGTCGATAAACACTGATAAATTAATTTCACAGCTAAAATTTTGTTATAATATATATATTGCATTTTCTAACGGTGAATAATAAAATTTAATTTTTTAAAAACATGACTAAAATTGCCTAGAATGTTATAAAAAAATGTACCCAACTCAAATATTAAGATTCCCTTTCAAGAAACGGTCTTTAATCTACTCCATTACACTGCCTTACAAATTTCAACTTTTTAAATACAGAAATTTTCTTTTACATTTTTAGGGTAATTCAGGTGCCCTGAATATGAAATGAATCTTTTTTCGGTTAATAATAATGACAAATTTATTTCTTAGTCTATTATTTTACTTAAAGAAGTCCCTTAATAGTAAGACTCAGACAAAAGGCAGAAAATTGTAGGGGTAGTTATATTTAAATAGTATTGCGTTTCTCAAAAACAAAATTTTGATATTATCAAAAAAACTCAATTTAAATAGATATTCCGAAATGGCCACCAAATCATGATACAATTGTATAACAAGAATGCATTCAATGTTTGTTTGAATCCAGTTCACTTAGATGCATTCTATGGAGCCGCTAACAAGTTGTTGGGACAATACAAATGTTCCAATTAATTCAAAAAGCATTGCCACTAAAGCACACCGCAATTGGTATGCACGAATCGCAGTGTTTCAATTTATACTCATTCATTCGAAGACATATCATACCAAACCAAACCGATTCCCAGATTCAAGTAAGAAAATTAAGATACATTTTCTCTTGTTGAAATTCTCAGAAAATCTAGGTAATCAAAATGTTGAACAAGGTTCCACTAATACATGACCGAAATATAAAGAAGATGTCAAAGTTTCAGGGCTGATTAAATAAATAAAATAATGGTAGACTGTTCACTGTTCAAGTCGAAGCTCTTTAAACAGTTTAAATGGGAGAAACATCTTTATTGGTAAATAATTCGATAATTTATTTTCCTTTATATCATATAAAATTATATCAATCTACCAAGGCTTAAAACATTTGGTTAGGTTAGGTAATAACATTTGTACCTAAATGAACTTTCGATTGTAAATATACACAGCGCGTTTTTTGAAGTAGATAAAAAACAGAATAATAACCACTACATTTTCCAATCAAGTATTTAGTCGTGGCGCTACTCAGATGAGACAGTGCCTCATTTATAAAAATGATTTTATTGATCTAACGTTAAGATTAAAAAATACATTTCTTATATTTGTATTTTTTAAGCTAGAATATAGCTTAGTATTTAAACAAAGATATTGCTTGTTTAATTGTCGGTTTTACAACATATTATCCTTCTGTCAGTTGTACATTAAATTTCAATTAATATATTGTGCGAAAATTCTTCACAGGCAGTTTTAAATGTGCCTCTTCGCGCTAAATCGTTTTATCAATAAATCTTGAATATTTTTATTTGGTTTGAACATTCTCTTATGCGCTGTAAGGTTGGGCTATGGTAGGGGAACTGAGATGTGCTTCTAGCCAATGACTGACACAAACGAAGTTTCAAAAAATACTTGATCATGTGTGTGTCTGGTTGATTCAGTTGTGGAAAAGTTTTTAATACTGCATCTCTGTTTTATTATCATATGGCGCCAACTAGTTTTTTTTTTTGGGACAATGAGGAGAAATTTAAAAACCCCTCTCCGGGTACCGATCCGGAGATCATGACCATAATGTTTCTCATATGTGATTACTCACATATGGGGAAATAGGGCGTATATTTGCATATACGGATTTATTGAACCAGAAGATGTAGGATTGTCAAAGATGCCAGCCCCCTGTCAACTGGGTTCGGAAGAACAAGACCAATCTGAGGAAGATCCGATATCTTCCTGGGGATGGATTGGACTTGCAGGTGTTGGATCCGTTAGCTCCCCACTGCCACTGGTTTGTGGAGCAGTACTGAGCCCCAGGACCACGACAAGGTGGATCCATCCAGGGGCGTCAACTAGTAATAACACGAAAACATTTATTAACATAAGAAATGTCGTTGACTTGGTGACTTTTTTATTAAATAAATGTGTATTTCTAGTTTAAATTACTTTGAATTTAATCATCCAATTACTAATTTGAATGCTTTAACAAATATGGGATAAAAAACTGGGGATTTACTATATCTAGGTACGATACGTTTGATTGGATAACGGGAAGTATAGTAATGAATAAATTATTTTGCTAGCCAAGTTTTTTATTTTCAAAGGATGGTGAAGATAATTGGTATAAAGGAGGTTTTTGTGATTTGGAAAATCTATCTTGCAGACAAAAGCACTAATCATTCGAATTGTATGTTGTTAATTAAGCATAAATGAAATAAAACAAAAGCACTAATCATTCGAATTGTATGTTGTTAATTAAGCATAAATGAAAATAAAATTTTTGTTTTCTTTTGTTCATTATATAATGTGCCCCATCAGACTCAGAAATAATCAGAATATCTATTGTATCTGCTTGCTTATCTAGTATAAATAAAGTAAAATAAATTTAAAATACTGACCGCCTAGAGCTGCAAATTTTTAAGTAATATTGTTGGTCAAATTAAAACATATTGTACATATTTCTAATTTTTTTTTTAATCTGGGAGATTCCTGTAACGGGTTACCGGTGATAATGTTATTACTATAGATGTTAAAACAACAATAAATTGTTAAAACAATAAATCTGAAAGACTCGTTACATGTTAAAGGCAGCGATTTATTGAACACAAGATATCGTTGATGTATAATTTTAATATCACTAACCTTAAATCGATTATCAGCTTTTCTTCAACTGAAGTGATGTATCACTCACAATACTTGCATCTCTTACCAAACTGAAATTTTAGTCACTGTTTTACTGTTCATAAATTTATAGCCTGGGACTTAATTAAAACGTAGGTTAAACTATATTAATAAATAAATATAAAGAAAACAATGCAAAATAAAACAATTAAAAATATAAAATTAATTGATTTAATACGTTGAAGAGCGCATTGCAATATCGTATTTCACGGGGTCGGCATTGTCAATTACGTATATTATTTTTTAAATATTTTTTTAGTGTACAATAATTTGAGGTAAACATTATTTAACCCTTAGATTTACAGAATCGACTATTGTACATAAATTGTATTTAAATCATACCCTTCGGTGTACAAGCGATCACGTAAAACATGTCGTGTGTCCACCCGTGAGCACGCGGGGGGGTCGGTAATGTTGTTGCGTAGTGAACCGCCGGTGGGTATGCGGTCTTCAACGTGTTAAAGAATAACTGATTAAAAATGGAACGTAAACAAAAAGGTCGTCTTTAACGAATTATTAAACAAAGGATTTTCAACCAAGGATGTGAACACTAGAAAAAATTTGATCAAATCTAATAAAATAAAGTCAGTTTCTAAGTTTTAATTCAAACATAAATGCAATTTCTAACATTATTAACTATATATATATATATATATATATAAGCTATAGTACTTACAAACATAATTTTTTCATTAAATCAGTCTTATAAACCTCAACCTGATCAATTTAACTTTTGCTTCAAATAAACCTTAACAATTATAACTTTTTACCAGTGGGCGTTTCTAATTAGTATTCTGAAGAAAAGAAAAAAATCCTAAAGACCTAGTCAATGATCAAAATCAAAAAAGTGATAACATTTACGAGTATCATTTTCCGTTTTGTGTAAAGTTAAAATTTAAAACTAGACAAAAACTATGAAGGAACTATCGTGGATCGTATCCTAGAATAATGACAAAATCTTAAAGAAAATCAATAAATAAAATATAAAATAATGTTTTTTACATATGTTACATTCCAAATTATCCACTTCAATTATGTAGCCGTAAGTCTACTATTTTTCTTCCGACTGATACTTATTATAGATAGTATATAACTCACCTTGTACGAAGTAAACACAGTCAAAATGTATAGAAAACACGTAAATATTTTTAAATTATTGCAATAAAACCTAAAAAATAATGTGGAAATATAATGAATTAATAAAACCAAGTGTTTTTTTACTAATTAAATAAAAAATACATTCAAAAATTAAAATAATAACACTCATCAAATATCCAAAAAATTATTATTAAGTTATTTATGAATGATGCCATATTTATTTAGTTTGATTAATAAATAATATCCAGGCGAAGCTCCTCGGTTGTTTACGACCACCTTGCATCGATTTGACATACTCAATATCAAACTATCGAGTAGGTTTTGGTTCAGATTTCGCCACACCTCCTGTACCGTCAAAATTAGCTGCTGGTGGTCTCCATAATGCTTTTGACTATTTAAATGTCTTCTTTTCGTAGCATACCATACTTTTTCTATTGGATTAAAGTCTGGGAAGTTTACTGCCCAAGGTAAAACGCTTATGTTATTCTCTTCGAATGATGTTCGAACGATCCTCGAAGTATATGGCCTAGCGTTATCTTGCAGGAAAAAGGAATTTGGGCTCATATTGGTTAAATAGGGTAACAAAATGGGTAAAACTATTGTTGTCGCGATATCAAACTGCGTTCAAAGTGGTTTCCATTAAAAAGAACTCGGTTCTTCCACCAATATGAATTCCCCTCCAAAACATCAATGAACCTTCTCCAAAATTCACCACCTCACAAGCATGTTGTAGCCTTGCTTTGTTTCCAAGTTATTTCCAGATATGTATTCTTCCAGAAACTGGGTGTAGCAATCTTGACTCATCAGAAAAGATATATGGCTCCAATCACCAGGACTCCAATTAACATTCATTGCCCAAGCTAAACGAGCAGTGGGTTTCCAGGGAGCAATCGGGGTACTCTTAAAGGTCGTCTCTTAAGTAGACCTTTCTCTAGAACACGGCTCCTGACGGTGTGAGCTGGGACAATCACATCATGGGTTCCAAGAAGCTCTTGTCTTAGCTCGGGAGCTATTATTTTCGGATATCGCCGAGCTTGCAAAAGCAAAAAGTGGTCTTGCACCTGGTCAGCCTGGGTGTTTTTCTTTTACGTCATTAGACTCATTATAACGTTTCCACAATCTGTTTATAACATTCACAGATGTGTCCATTTCACGAGCCCCTTCGCGATGTGATGATCCATCCCCTATCTTCCCAGTTGATATTAATTTTTGTTGTCAATAACACAAAATATATATTCGATTTTTCTAAGTGTTCCAAACTTCATCGAAAAACACAAATGGGCAAATAAAAAATGAATAAGGATTTTCGTGTTCATCAGACCCGAATTAATCTAAAAATATGTGGAGGTTTCTACAATATATTTTTGCTGTAAACTAGTGTTATTCTTATTAAATTTTCTTATGTGAATGTTGTGTTGTTCAAAAGCTTGTTGACAATCCTTATTCAGAAATCTGATATTTTATTTATTCATTTATTGTAAATAAAATCGGTTCTCGTCATTTTGAATTCACCATTTAATTTGACGTTAGGCAGCCGATTTATCCTTGAAACACCGAGTCATAATAGACGATCACACACACGTCGGCATAAATCCTGTTCTCCCGGTCCATTTATCAGTTTCGACTCTCATTACGGATCGCGATGCCTCGAAACAATAAATAAATTCCGTCGTTACGACAATTATTGATGGCCCTGTTGTTTTCCAGGTGTCGGGAATCGAACAACCTATTTTATCACGTTCTTTCCATAAATTTCATGCGGAAAATTGCATTTGCATTTATTCTTTATTCCGAAGGGCGCTTTTTTGCGTTTGCACACTCAATTAACGCGCACTTAAACAAACGTCATAGAAATTCGGCCGCGTAATTAACGCGGGTGAATTAAAGAACAACAAGGGTGCGAACGTCCTTAACCCTTCAGGAAGGGACGTGAAACAAATGGCGCAGGTGACAGGCCTAATAAAAATATCTAGAGAAAAGAGGGTGACGTTTTTAAGTGAACGAGCTTCCCACTTGATCAATTTTCGCGAAGATGTGACACCGAGCTTTTTAACATTTTGGTCATGATTAAAATGAGTGCTGGATTAAACGGTCGTTCGTAGGGGAAGTTTTCTGTGTTTCCATATATCAACGTCCAATTTTGTTAAGTATAAAAAGACTACAAAACGAATGTTGAAAATATTAATAATAATTAGTCAGTAAAGTAAAATTTATATATTTTTTTGTATTTTCAAACATATTTAAAACGGATCAATCTTTAAAATGACTTGACTTCCTTCAGTTTATGGAATAGAAAGATTTTGGATAACTTTAATTTTGTTTAGGTTCGGTTTTTATCTATTTTTTGTACAAATTAAAATTAATTAATTATACTGCTTATATTTTTATCAATATTTAATCCCTCACAAAAATGTCTTATTTTTTCTAGAAAAATATATTTAGTAAATCAAAATGTGATGTAAAAAGTATAAGTTTTATGACATGCAATATTTTTATTTTAAAATTATAAATTATGAAAATTGAGATGTCTAAAAATTTAATAACCTAATAAATTTTATAAGACAAACATTAATCACACATATAATAAAAATTCTAAAATTTGAAATATAAAAATTAGTTTCAAATTCGATAAGTAACTTACAAAATAATTAACTTAAAATTAAAAAAGAATAAAAATATCTATTTTTTTAAACATAATATTATAGTTGTAAAAATACTTATCTTAAAATTTACTAAATTAAATATTATACTAAAAGACTTAAAATTAAGAATATTTTTAAACATTTGTATAATTTTAAATATAAAATAAAAAGAGTTGTCGTACAAAAATATTAAGATTATAAATATTAAACTTACAATTAAAAAATTAGAAAATAGCAAGCATAAAAAACGCTTATTATTTATGTATATATTTTAAAATTTACAAGAAAAAATATACTTTACATTTTTTTTGTTTGTTTAAATATGATATTAACACACTATAGGCGGGTACCAAAATAGTCCAAACTAAGCTGTTGAATAATAACAAAAAATAAAAGATAATTCTTTCAGTTCCGTATGTAAACCAATAGAGTAGAATTATCTCACCCCGCTTTTAAAGTAAGTACATTCAAAAAGGTAAAAATTACCCGGCCCGCTAACAATCAACAGTTTTCGAGACGGGTATTTTTACCCGACCCGCTTATAGTGTGATAATATATATAATTAAAATTTATAAAATAAAGTTACAAATAAAAAAAATTAAAATATTAAAATACAGTGATAGTCAGAGAAATAGTATATATTTAATTTTGTAAAATAATTAAAATTTATAAAATAAAGTTACAAATAAAAATAATTAAAATATTAAAATACAGTGATAGTCAGAGAAATAGTATATATTTAATTTTGTAAGATATTTCAAAAAAAGATTTATTTTAAATTTTGTCCAGTCAGTATAAAAAATATATATTCTATATATATATAAAATAAATGTAAAAAGAAAGAAACATTGCATTCCAAAGAAGAACAAAATAATAATTCACGTGAAACATCAAGGTCTAAATTTTTCTGGTGTCGCTAAAAACTTGTGATACTTCCGAATAATTCTGACGAAAACAAATATAAGGAAAAACACACTCAATTGGAATTTAACAATAATAAAATGTCCTAATAAAAAAACAGCTCCTTTTATTGATCATTTTTTGTCCTCTAGGTAAATAAAAAATAAATTAATTGGTTCGTATAATATCATTGTGTCTAGTAGAATAATTAGACAGCAACTGAATGAACTGAACTTGCAAGAAATTTCAATAAAGAAATCATTGGTATCAAAAAAGAATATTTGAGCTAGTCTAAAAGTTTGCACAAAAATATATTAATTATCCTCTAGAATTTTGGCGAAGAGTACTTTCGAGTGATGAATCCATGTTTAATAAAACAAGATCAGATGGTAAAAAATACATTAATCGTTCTTTACGGTGTAGGAAAAGTTTTGGTAATGGAACCATTTGTCAACGATAAATTACCAATTATATGGCTTTTTATACACTATTTGATTTGGGTATAAAAGGAATAATTGTGTAAAGAATATTGTGTAATTATTTTAATTAAAATATAAAATATTTTAATTGCATTTCCTAATTTACGTTAAGATAGTAACGTGTGCCATTTCCCTGGGCACGACTGTATATTTTCAAAAAATCAAAAATCCTAAAACTTAGAACATAAAATCTACTTTTAAATTCAGCAATTCAACAAGTAAACTTAAAATTCAAATATCTCTTTTGTTATAATTAAAATATGCAAATTTCAATAATCGAAACAAGGAAAATGACGACCGTCATAAACATAATTCTGATCCGTTCGTTTTCATCTTGCCGTTGATTAAATTCGAATTAATGACGCCGAAAGGATTAAGGAGCGGTAACGCGCGACAATCCGACAGTCATGTATAATGGAAGGATTTCGCTAAAATTTATTAACCGCATTGAATTTAGGGTTTGTATTTACGGTTTCTCAACGATTACATTCGTCGTAATAATGTTATAACGTCCCCAGAATTATTGGTGGGGTGTTAAAATCCGAAATAATGCGGCCAAGTTTGGCGCTATATTATTTTTAAGTCGGGGTGAATAACGGCAGTTGCCGGAAGTTGCTGTGGCTGCATTCAGTCATGTTTGGGTTTTAATTCACCGAAATTATTGGAGATTCCGAACTTAAATCTCTGCGAAGTTGCGCCGACCAAAAGTTCGCAATAATACTCATTTATTTATTAAGTTAACCGCTCATTCAATTTAAACTTTAGTATTTCGAGATGAATTTTAAATCGTCCCCATTGTTGGCGAATGCAGGAACAAATCGGGTCAATACGGGATGAAAGTGGTCCTAATAATGGTCGACAATGGAGCCGGACATTGAGAGCTTTAACCGATTTCATGGCTGAAGCTCGGAGACTTATTTGCGGACGACCCAAAACCGATTTCATGTTTATATTTTTTTAGCTGCGGAAAATTCTACGGTTTTGATACAGATGATCGATTTTAATAATCCCTTGTTTTGATTACATTTCAGTGATATTCTCCTGGCGCAATTAATTAAAATCGCAGTCGAGAAACAAATTAAAAGCTCCGTTTCGTTCTTTTAATTCGTCTTAAACTTGAAGTTGCAAAAAGCTTTGGCCCTACTTAATAATTTCTTAGCGACTCGAATTAATGCTCAGTATTAACAGATTTTTTTATTATTTGTCCGGATTTTGTTTTTATTAGTTTCCTCGATTTTTATAATGAAAGGCAAAAGCAAATTTTAAATGAGTTATAAAAGTAAGTAACTTTTTAGTTTGTTTATAACCAAATATTTTTAATTTATATATTTTCACCATAATTAATTCCTATTGAAAATAAAATAAAAAACGCAAAAGTGTCAATTAATTTCACAATCGAAAAGTTAATTTCCAGTTTTATCACATTTTTTACGTTTCGCTGGGCTTTTATTTATCTTTTCGGTTATTTAAAACTATTTTAATTTACATATATTTTTCTCTTCTTCTTTTCGCCAATGACTCTACTAACTAACATACAAATAATTATTAAAAAATGTGACTTTACGTTACAAAAAAGTATTTCATATTAATAAGCTTGAGTTATTTCTGTAATGAATTTACAATCTTTTGATTAAGTAAACCATAATTTGTTTCATAATACTAGTAACTTAATGTGTATACACTGCACGCCTTTTAAAATGGATAATTTGAATTTATTAGATTAAAAAATATTTTCAATATATTTTATTGTATTTTGACCAGTAATAATATTATATAAATATTTGCAGTTCTGCACGGTTTTTATTTATAGAAAATCACATTTTTCGAGTTTGAATACATTTTCTTCAATTCAATCTAAATTTATTTGTTGCTTAGCATCGTAAAATGCCTCAAAGAAGAGAACATTTCGTCTCTATAATTGCTAATTTGGAATATGACAGTCTGAGTCAATAAGTAGCTCAAAGGTAAAATTTCTCACAATGGAATGTCAATATGGCGGTAGTCGACAATGAGCTATGACCAGAACCGTTTTCTGATTATTTTTGTTAGACGAAATTGCACATTCTCAATAACCAAACTTGCAGACATTAGAGTAACAATAAATTAGAAAAAGGTTGCATGAAATTAGTCTTAGAACCAGAAGACGTTTTCGACACCCTCTGTTAAACAGGGGGCAGCCGCATGTCGTTACTGTTTGTTCACAGATGAGTCTAGGTACACATTCTATCCCTCGGATAGTTGTATTTGGACGTGACACGGACGTGGTGAGAGATAATATGAGCAAGACATGAATCTAACTGTTGCTTTTGGAGGTGGTTCTGTAACATTGTAAGTTGGATTTTCTTTAGAGAGACGTGCGAAGTAGATCATATTGAACCGAGGAACCATGAATGTTCTATGGTATCACTTTTCAACTAATTATTATTTCATTTACACAAGAATTTGGACCAGATATCGTTTTTATAAACAACAGTACTCGACATCATCTCGAATTCAGTGGCTCCTGCCTTCACCAGACTACAATTTCAATTTATACTCAAAACCACCAGCCTCAAAATTTGATGAACTAGGTAACACTCTTCGAGGAGAATGGCGAACTGTGGATCAAGAATTTATTCGTTCACTAATTTGAGTATACTAAGAAGTATGGAAGATGTTTATAGAACAAGAGATGGACTGACCAAGTACTGGACTGACTAGAAAAATGTAACGATTAATATTCTATTTTTGTTTTATTTTAATTAATTTTGTTTCATTAATTTCCCACGGAATTTTATTACTAGTTTAAAAGAGCTGTTATAGATGCAATTTGGTTTAATTTATACAGAACATTATTATTAAAACTTAGTTAATATGAAATAATTTGAAATGTTCACTTCAAAATATCCGTAGTATAGTGAAAATTCTATTATAGATCTTAAACACATATCGGATTACAATGATATTGAAAGATATAAAAAAATATAATATTCGAATTATGATTCAATCGTCGACCATCCAAATCAGATGCTGCATTTGTCGGATTATAAAATTCAATTGAAGGTGCCCAGACCGAACATAGATGGAAACAAGTGGACAATTCTATGTGTCTATTGATATTTGGTTGTTTTATTGATAAGTTTGTCGTATGTTCGTTATTATTAAAATAGACAGAATAAATGAATTATTATTAGTTATATTTATTTAATTTAGCATTTAAAAATTAATTAATTTAAGAAATGTTAAATCTGATAAACAATATTCGTACGTGTTATGTTATAGTATCTTTATAATTATTTTCACTTTTTAATATTTTTTAATTTCTAAGACATAGTTTTTTATAAAAGTGTAATACATGTTTACACATAAATATTGATCTGAAGATAATATTAACTTCAATATTAAATGTAAATATTGAATATAAAAGTGGAAACAAATATAACTGTATTGAATATATACGTTGACAATAAATATAAACTGAAATGAAAAGAAAATACATTTAATTTAAACAGTTGTGTGCCTTCGCCATAATTTTGAAATGATAAAGAATTTTTGTGCGCATTCGCCAAACTTTGAGCTAAATTGTATGAAATTTTGTTTCACATTTGTCATGTTTTGTAAAAGAATTGAGAAATGTTCAAATATTTATTCCTAAATAATCCTCTAACATATTAAATCGTTTCTATTTGCAGAGGTTTGGTGTTAAAATTGTTCATAGTTTTAAAATTATATACACACAACAATTTGACAATTTGAACGTTAAATGTAGATTTCTGTTTAGAATTATTCGCTTAACTTAAAATCGCAGTCGACATTATTGTATGTAAAATGCATAAATCTTATGCATTTTATCCGATGCGTCTGTTATAAAGTTGTTTATGCCGTTTGTAACATCGAGAACGTTCTTTTGTGGGTCACGTCACTGAAATAATTGCTTGTCACTCAAACTGGCGGAAATGTCCGCCCCCAAGTCGACGAGATAACGTCGTCCAAACGAAAAACATTACATCTAATATAAATCTTGTTGCCGGCATGGAACCGTTGCTTTTGCGAATTACTATGATTTACGATGACCGATTTTCACATTCAAAAAGAGTTCAATCAATGGAAATGAAACTGGCTGTTTTTTTTCCTCCCGTGGAAAGCCAAACTGAATGGAATTGAAAGAAAATGAGCGGCGATGATAAAAAGTTAACGGTCTTAAGTAAAACGGCACTGGAAGCACTTTTCGCTGCGAATTTCCCATTAACGCCCGTAGCACCGGGGAATCGTGCCAATTATACTCCCAGTTTCGAACAAAGATGTGTTTTATCCGATGCCGCGTTTAAAAATGTAATAGATAGGTTACTGGGCTCCGATCGCATGTTTTCTCCTGTTTGACCGTTCAACATGCGGACCGAACTAATAAATACACTAAGTGAATCATTCGAAACAGTTTTATATTTAAAGCTAAAATTGTTAGTTTACATAGGAAACAATTTTAAAATTAAATTTATATATGTAGTATTATTATTATGACATTATGTAATATATAAAATATGATTTAAGTATAATAAATAAATTGTTCACAGCAGTAACTGTCTGCAAATGACGAATGCGAATTGTACATTCTGTATTTTAAAATGTGGTGAATGGGCACAAAAGTTCTTACACCATGTTTTAAAATTCGGTGAATGCGCTCAAAAGTTCTTGATCTATTATTAAAATTATGGCGAAGGCATGACACTGTTTAAAATATTTATATTTTCTTTTCATTTCAGTATATATGTTATATGTTTTCAAATATATGTATTTTATTAAGTTCAGTTACATTTGTTTCCACACTTTCAACATTTATTTTTAATATTGAAGTTAATATCAACCAATATTTATTTTTGTGTAAATATAAATAAAATGTGTACTTTTGAGAAATGGAATATTTAAAAAAAACAGAAAATAATTAATATGAGGGACCCACTATCAGTTTTTTATCAGAAATTGTGTCAATTGTTATTACTATGATATATTATGGAAGTGTTGTATTTCCGTGAGAGAAAATTATAAAATAAATAAATTGTTAGAAACCAACGTGGGATCTATTGAGAATGCGCCATATAGAATAATATATTGAAATAAACTTCAGTGGTGTTGTGTTGCTGGAACTTTTATTAACACGTTTACGCTTGTGACTGTTCACGTGTATATAATTTACGAAATATTCAGATTGGACAAAAATGTGCTAACAAAATGTGTGTTTGGGAAAGGAAAACTTTTAAAAATGTAAAATTCCATATACCACAAAAGTGTGGCGTGGAATTTTTTTTTGTGCTCGTGGTATACAGTGAGAAGCAACCTGCATCATCAAAACCACATCAAGAAAAATGGTCACGTCTTCCGACATTATAGGAAAAGACAGGGCACTAGGTATTCACTTTCTCACATGTTTTAAATTACGATATTGTCATAACGATTCACCTAAACCACATCGAACAATGACCAAAAGAATGTAAATTCTTTTTTTGAACACCAGTGTACTGACCATTTGTTTTTTTACGATACAATCATTTTTTATTTTGTATGTACGTATTTATTTGTAAAAGTAACATTTATTAGTTTTGTATGTTTTATATATTTAATAAACGTGTTAAAGAATATAAATATTGCTGAGAATAATTGACCAGAAAACAAAATAGTATTTGAATGTGGCGGAAATAACTCCATATGTTTTAAAATACGACTTAAACTCATTTAGGAAACGGTGATAGACACTAAGAATTGTCCACTTGTCTCCGTCTATATTCGGTCTGGAAACATCCAATTGAATTTTATATTCTGTCCAACGCAGCATCTGATTTGGATGGTCCACGATTGAATCGTAACATGAGAATCGGTTTCGTTTTATATCTTTCAGACTCGTCCAAGTCTGATATATAAAAATGTATATGTGACAGGCTGTAATGATCACAATAGCAGGTAAGAATTAAAAAAAAATAAATGATACGTAATTGTTTAACATAATTAGGACCCCAACAAAAATATACATAATAAAGAAATAATAATTATATCGAAAATAATGGTATTCTGAATCTGTAAAAATTTTAGGTGATAATATAATAATATGTTTCACAACTTTTTTAAAATTTTAACCACATTAGTCACTGTTACATAAGAAGACAACTGGAAACGAAGTAAAAAATAATTCAATATATCCATGAAAGCTGTTTGAAATTGTTTCCACTGATTTGAATGTAAGTTTTGGTCTGCCGAATCCAATTCGCAACTTATCCGACAAACTTTAACCACATACTCACTGTTGCATAAGTAGTCGATTTGTCACAGTGAGTATTAATAAAAACAATACAATTCTGAAGAACAATTTCAAAAGAGCAGATAATTTTATAAAAATTATGATGCAATATCATAAATTATTTAAATGTCTAGAAACACGTCTCTTAACTCAGTCTTCATAAATCTATATATTAGAAACATTATTTAGCATTTCACATTATTTCTCAAATAAGAATGACATATTAACATTAACACAAAACTACACGGATAAATGCAAATTTGATTGTCTATATTACAATATTAAAAATACTCAAATTTAAGAATAAAAATACAGAATTCACAATTGTTATTAAAATATAAATAACAATTATTACTCTTTTAGAAATCTTAACAGTTAACCAAAGGATGAAACGTTACCGAATAATAAATGTATAAACATTATACAATAATAAACCGTAATATTTGACATAATAGACATCCAACAACAGTTTTTCAACATAATTCGTATTATATTTGAATATTATAACGATTATTCTGATAGCTGGTTTACGTAGATATTGAGTACTCGACGATTTGTGCAATTTGATATCATCATTTGTCAGCGGGAATTTAAATTCAAAACCGAAGTACTGTAATGCACATTTAACACTGATTCGTATATTTAGTTGAGCTGTTTGTTGAGTTAATTTTGTGAAAAACATGTAAAAATACCCACAAACAGAAATTAAACGAACGCGTAAAATTTGCAGACAGCTCTAGTTTTAAATAATCTGGAAAAAATAAAATCTGAATGAATGGTATAAAATCTGGTTGGACTGAGAATTATGAAATGAGCCAGTATTTTTTCAACTTCTACTTTATGGAGAACGAAAAGGACGAAACGTATTTATTTGCTTGATTAACATCAAAGGAATATCACTGAGATGTAACCAAAATCGATCATCAATGTCAAACAGTAGATTCCACACAATGTGCTTTAAAAAGTTTACAGTTTGTGCATCTGAAAATCCAGTTACTTGCCTCTATTCAATCTCTGATACATTTCGAGCTGAGACACATTTTCCACGAGATTCTTTATTTTTATTTTCTATGAAATCAGTTTTTGGTCGTCGTGTCCTTCAAGAGATCTGAGGAAGAAATTGGTTAGAGCTCTCCATGTCGCGTTCCATTGTCGAGTGTTATTAGGACCACTTTCATCCAATATTGACTCGATTTGTTCCTGCAATCGCCGCGAGTAACGAAAACAATCATTTGCACATCGTGACTAGAAAATACATCTTGAAATTACTGTAATTTATAAGGTAATTGAAATGTTAATGTATATCATTAGTTTAATAAACCGAATAATTTAATAATTCAAGCATTAAAATTAATTTAAATAATTTACTTGTGAACGAGAATCATCCCTATTGTAACTATCAAATAACACACACGTACGAACTTTAAACCCATCAAAACTGAAAATCCCACGAATGTAGCACAATTTACATAATTCCACTGATTTGTCTCCTAATGGGATTCCGTTCTTCTCCAAGGGCTGAAATTAATAACGAGCCTTTACATCATGTACAATCACAAATTTTCCTTTACGGTTTTATATTTAAAACTCGCTCCGTATAAAAATCTAATTTCGACTTTCGGATTATGATGTTCTACTTCAAAAAGATATTAAAACATTTTTCTAAAAATAAAACCGCACGGATTTCAACAAAATAGTCTCGTACCGAAAAGTAATTCCTTTTCTAGTTTTAGTCGGAGTGAAAACGGGGATTTTCACATTCGAAAGATTAACCAGGTCAACACAAGTGCGTGTGCTGGCTTCCAGTTTTATCTCCCAGATTCTAACCGACTAAACATCTCTGTTATGTGTGTATATGTGGTTATAAACACGTCAAATTAATTTTGGGGACGATAACACGTTTAGATGGGTGATGGAAACGCATCGTTACACCTGACTGCCAGCTAATTAAAATGAGTGTGTTAAGCATCTGATCATCTGCTATTTGGCAAAAATTCCAGAACTTAAATTTTAAAAATTCACCACCAAACATAAAAGTAATGTGGAACTGCGGATGTTAGAATGAAATATGCTGGACCGACTTTTGAGAGTGAATATACATACATAAAACATAGGCCAGTGAAAAATTGACGTTACTCATTCATGATTGCCGCGACTTAGAATCTATTCGATGTATGAATGATTCATTCATACACTAAATGGCTTTTGATGAATAGCATTTTAGTTGACGTCGCATGAATATTAATATACATTGTCGATGTGTGAATTTCTATGGATAATTTACATTTGGAAATTTCTTGAGTCAAATTAACGATTGTATTTATTAAGGCACCTGAAATTACGGAAGCCATTCACAGACATGCTTTTTTCCTGATTAAATAATTTTATAATCACCAAAGGTATAATAAAGTGCGATTGGAGGCAATTAAATTTATAATAATAAATTGGAGTATTAAGTCGGAGCCAAATTAAAATAAAAAGGTGCACGAAACTCTCCAGGCAAATCTTAAGAATATTAAATTTAATAGTTTTACTTTGTCAGTTTTATTGGGCCATTATTTAAATAAGCTCGCACCTGAGTTATATTTTGTTCTCCGTTTTATGTTTCGGGCCACAAATAGAGGAATATTTCGTAATTTGCGCCTCCGTAATGATAATAATTCATCCTAAATTATTAAAAATACTTTCAACACGTTCGAACCGTTTCTGTAACACAGATTTTAATGCAGAGCAAAATCGGCAATCTCGAAATGTTATAACAGAAGTCGTTAAGTCTGATCGCCACTCGGAAAGTAACAATAAATTCGATAAAATTGCGCACAATTTCCCATTGTGATTTCGCGTCCGGTATTAAAGATAAAAACTTTTATTGCACCGATTTCGGTTTTGTAATAAGGTGGTCGCCGGTCGGATTAAAGTCGATTTTAACTGTTTCCGCCGCAAAATTACGATTTGCATATTCCCTCGGTCGTTAATTAATATTAAAAAACCTCAGTAAACAACTGCAACTTAAACACACACAGGAAGCGTTTATATTTCAAAGGAACGACCAGTTAATAAATGGGAAAAAAAAACTGACTCGCAGTTATGCTCATTTCGCTCAACCTGCCAATTATATAATTAAAATTTTTTTGTGTCGACGTCGAAAATGATACCGCTGACTCGATAATTACCTAAAAAAGGCACGCCAAGATTTCGTCAAATTAATATGAGAACACACACAGGAAAAATGATAATTGAAAAATACTATTGCAATTACTGAAACCGCGCACAGTGAAAAAAACATTCAAAACTGTTGTTTAAAAAGTCATAATTTTATTTAATTTGAAGTCGGTAATAATTATGCAGTATTTAAGAAATTAAAATGGCAACCTTAGCTTCAATGTTTAAACTTTTAATTACAGTTTGAAATGACCAACTAAAACTGCGACTAAAATTGTCCTAATTTTCACTTTAAAATTTAAACTACTGTTTAAAGATAGTATACTGTTAATTACAGTTTGAAATATGTAATACTCTATTAGATTTAAGTATGAGTGTTAAAATGGTGATGGATACAAAAAATTATAGTGTCACGTTGTAATTTTTACTGTGCTGTTTAAACTAGCATTTAAAACTATTAACTACAATTTAAGAATGATGAAAAATTTATAATTATAATACACCATGACACAATCTCAATATCGAATATTTTCAATTTCAGTTTTTTTAGATTAATTCAAATTTAAAAACAAAAATTACGCTAGTGGTTGAAACTAAAAATTAGTGTTTAAATGTGAATAAAATCTTCACAATTTTGAGAACAAATGTAAAATAGTATTTTAAATTGTATAAACAGATTGAGACGTATAAAACTTGTATTTGAGCAAGAATTTTAAATTAATGGTGGAAACTAAAAATTGTAGTGTCAATATTTAAATTATTAACTACATCATAATATTACTAATACTGAGAAAATTAGTTTTTGGTTACCATTACAAATTTGACTAAAAGTGTCCTAATTTTTACTACATTGTTTAAATTAATATTTAAAGCTGTTAACTAAAGTTTAAGATTGATAATAATATTACAATTATAATTAAAATGTTTTAATTATTAATTATAGTTTAATATAACTAAAGCTATCTAAATACCAAATACAATTAGTCTTTTAAATTATTAATTATAGTATGAAATGACTAAAATTTTTTCAAATTTAACACTAAGAATTAGGCTAGTTTAAAACTAAAAATTATACATTTACTCTGAATAAAATCTTCTCAACCTTCAGAACTATTTTTAAAGTAGTGTTTAAAAATATTAATTAAAATTTAAGAAGGCGAAAACTGTCTTTGTGCTATTTATTACAGTGTGTAAGGTGTTAAAATCTAAAAAATTGAGCCAAAATATTACATTAATGATAGAAAAATTATAGTGTCAATATTTAAACCATATTTTTATTACTAATATTCATAGAATCTTTAGCCTACTAGTCACTGTTTAAAGAAGATTAAAAATCTCTTAAAAAAACAGTGAAGATTAAGCTTGTGGTTGAAATTTAAAGTGGCCAAAATTGTCCTAATTTTCACTAAATTAACACTGAAAATTATTAACTAAAGTTTAAAATTAATAAAAATGTAATTGTAATTACGATGTTCTAACTAATAATTATAATTTAATATGACTAACACTATTTCAATCGAATACAATTAATCTTGTAAAATATTAATTACAGTTTGAAATGACTAAAGATCTTTCAAATTTTTACAATCAGGATTAATCTAATGGTTGAAACTAAAATCTGGAGTTTAAATGTGAATAAAATTTTCTCATTTTTCAGAACATTATATAAAGTAGTTAGTTAAAGTATTAATTAAAATTTAAGAAGATGAAACTCAATTTTAAACAAATACAATTAGTAGTCTTTTAAACTGTTAAATACAGTTTGTAATGTTTAAAACTATATTAAATTTGAGCATTAATGTTAAATTAGTAATGGATACTTAAAAATTATAGTGTCAATGTTTAAATTATTAATTATAGTTTAACATAATGACTAATGACAACTAGTCTTTTAAATTAATACTTAATGCTTTAAAAGTCTAAAAGTTCCTTAAAATTACAATTCAAATTGTAGTTTAAATGCGTCGATACTCGTGTCAATTTTAACTATATTGTTAAGTAGGGTTTAAAATAATTTAAATTATTTATTTTATTAATTTTAAGAATGGCTAAAAGTGTCTCAAATTTAAAACTATTATTTAGAATTTGAAGAGACTAACAATTTCTCAAATTAAACTAGTTCAAGTTTTAACCTTAGTTACCATAAATACAATTATTTTTTAAAAATGTTTCCATTCCAGTGTAACAGTTTCAATTCAAAACCGAAATATTAAACTGATGTTTTAAGCTTAAAATTGCCGTTTGAAATGACTACAATGTTTAGTATAAATTTGAAACTTATTAAATGTTAAACCGATTAAAGTTTATGAATAATCAAATTAACACCATTAATCACCAAACTATTAATTTAATTTTAAAAATAACTATAGCTGTCTTAATATTAAATACAAAATCTAAAAAGATGAAAATCTTATATATTATGTACACAAATTTCTTATTTCTAACTGACGATATTTAACATAAAAGAAATACATAAAATTCATAAATTCACACAATAAAATCACAACCTTAGAACCGGCTAGTAGTTAATAGCTCCCATTGTGCGTGTTAGACACTGAGCGAACAGTAATTTAAATAACTGGCACGTTATTGCTTCTAAGAAAGGTGTTCGGAATCGTTGAACTATTCCCCGGTAGTTTTTTCCCTCCTGCCGTTCGTAATTAAACGAATTACACGAAAACACAATTTAGATGCCGGAATGTAAATTGGGGCGGTTTATCATCGCAAATGAATGACTGCAATCAGTTGAAAACGCGGTCGGAGGATTATTTCGAATTTCTGCTTCGTGTTTTGTCTTTTGCCGAGCAGAAAAACTCAATTAACCGACGATAAACGTTTACATACAATAATTTATTCAACGTACAAATTCTTCAATTAATAATTTTCAGGTGAGGAAAATAAACGAGACACAATGCGTCTCGTAAAATATTCAGCGGGGTTCGGTGACAAAAAAACACGCCCCATTTTATTATCTCTTGTTGTTAATAAAATATCAGCAATTCATTTTTCATCCATGCCTCAGGATTGAGAAATATGCTTTTTATATCGTGTCCGAAGCATTCGTATCCTTATCGGTGGTGAAAGATGGGCGACTATTTTACATTTTTATGCGCCCTTAAACCCCAAGGCCCCTTTATGTTACGCTCTTTATGCCAATACCAATTATTAGATAAAATATAAGCGTAAAAACGAAACGGTTACCTACGCACTTTTTTTATATTATCTAATAAAACTGTTCAGTGCTTTTGCCAGTGCAATATTTGAAGAAAATAAACGAACTCCAATTAAAGCTGTAGAAAAACAAGATATTAAATAAAAAGGATCAAGTCGATTTTCACGCCAAAAAATATCATTAAACTCTGAAACTAACAAGTAACTTTACAGTCCCTCCTCCATTTCTGTAAATGTTTGTTTTCGCCGTGGCAGTCGTAATAAAATCGAAAAGTTTTTATATAAATCGGTTGAAACACAATCAAAGCGCACCTTTGCAGTTCCGGAACGTCGGTCTTAATGGAGGCGCGTTTGCCTCCGAGAATTTCCGGGACGATCTTCCCGCAATTTACTGCAACGAATTTATTTAATGGTCGCGCAAAACTTCTAACAGTTACCGACAAATTGTCCACGGTTATCTAAACAATTTATATTTGACTCGTCATCATTTTCCATTGCAGATCGCAACACGCCGATCCAGCGTCACCACGAGAACGACGAGGACTCGTTTCCGGTGTTGTGCGACAGAGAGCTGCACTCGTTGCACCGGAACGTTCCTGCTTTGAGGCGCAGGGACGTCGACACCGCGACCATCAAACAACACTATTATCCCGAAGGTAACAGGACCGTAAACCGCACGAACACGACACTTCTGCTGTGCGACAGTTCGCTGCGAGGATCTGTTCTCTTGTTTCGACGTTTATGGCAGAGAAACGATGGCTTTTTTTGCATATTTATCGCGAACGCAAAAGGCAAACAAAGTTCATGCACTGTTTGCCACGTACGCAGTATACTTAAGCTGATTAGAAGCATTATTAATCTGTTCATTATTATTAAACTATCTATCATTATAAACAAAAATTATAAAATTGGTGGTTACAAACACTGCCGATAGAAATAAAAACTTTAGTATTAAAATTTGAAATTTCATAATGTTTGAATTAAAATTATAAACATCAATCTGGTTTTCACATCTATTGACACTCTGAACAACAATTATATGCACGTTTATGTAGTTTTTTATTATTCAAATATATTATGGGCTGTACAAGATCACGACAAAATATAAATACAATTCAATTGAAATAACAATTATTATACAATCCTATTATTTATGGATAGTATTTGTATTTACTTAAATTTCAATATACTTGATTTTTAACATTATTTTAATTGTTTGCATCATTGTCATCATTAATTTCAACATTACTTAGACTTTTTGTACTTTCAATTATTTCATTTTGTTCTAAAAAAGATACAATGGGCTTATGGTAACTAAAGTAGGAAATGAATATGTTTGATTCAAATTTATCTAAGTATCGCGTAAAAACGGCATCAATTGTCGTTTTATATTTTGTATTATTGAGTTTTCGATTATTGGTCATAGCCATTCAAATAATAATCAAACAAAAACACTCTTTCAACAATGCACAGTATATAAACATTAAAATTTTCACTAAATCCATTCAATTTCACTTATAAGATATACTGGTATAAGTATGTCCCATCCAAAAAGAGTCTAAGGCGCACACCACACTGAGCGTGTGCCAGTCATGAACATGTCGGTGACGCGAATCCGTAAGATCTTCCACTACCAAAAAGTGACCAAACGCGGCTAAAGAAATTTTCAATTCAAAGAAAATAGGTACCGATGAGTAATTTGACAAAATGAGAGTAAAAAATATTTAATTTAATCAAGTAGTTTTGATCGTACTTAACTTTAAAATTCACTTAGTATAAAATTGAACAGAAAATGACAACAGTGACATCTGCTCAGAGGAAGCAAATGTCTCACCTATGAAAATGATTTTATTGATATAACATTAATAATAAAAAATATATATTTTATGTTTATATTCTTTAAAATAGAATAAATCTTTATATATAAACTAATATAAAAGGATAATATATGCGAAAGATCTCCAAAGGCTCGCCAATTCGCTTCTTAAGTAAATCTTGAATATTTCTACTTGGTTCCAACATTGACGCATTTACTTTACGGTTGGGGTATTGTTCCATTGGTAGGGGAGCTGAGGCATGCCTCTAGCCAATGAGATAACTCCAAATATGTACTCAAACGAAGTTCCCGAGAACTGCCGATTTTTACTTGATCGTGTGTGTCGTTGGTGGATTCACTTGTGGAAAGGTTTTTAATATTACATCTCTTTTTTATTATGATATGGCGTCAACCAGTAATAACACGAAAGAATTTGTTAACATAAGAATTTGTGATTTGAAAAATCTATTTTTAGTACTAAATTTACATGACAAAAGCACAGATCATTCGAAGTTTATGTTGTTAATTAAGCATAAACAAAAATAAAATATTGTTTTTATTCCATGTATAATATGCCTCACCAGACACAATCATCAGGATTCGCCGCTGCATAACAATTTTAAAAATCTTACCAGTAGGTCTTATTAAACTGTAAGTTTTTAATCATGCAAGTGTAACAAATTAATTTAAAATTCTTAAAAAACTAACATAAATTACATAGACTAATCAGGGCTAAGGTAATTAAAATCTTCTATTTAAAGTGCCACTCTCACTTATGGAGATGGAGCCGATATCTTTCTTTTTGTGGTTGGTGTTTTATTTTTTTTTTCCATTATTATTTCTGTGTACATAACTGGTGCTTCTTTGTAATTACTTGTTAATCTTTTAATTGTTAATAGCTTTTCTGTTTAAATCGGAGATGAGCTAAAATTAATGAAATGTAGTCCTTTTTAGTTAAGCAAGGTTTTCAGAGCTGAATCCACAATAAGCAATTTTTCTACAGTTAATATTGGTAGTACTTAATAACAGACATCCACTTGTATAAGAAACGGGGCCAAACCAATCGGCAGGAACCATACAGTCCCTTTGGTAACAACGTCCACAATATTTATATTAAAGTTTCTTTATTACTATTGAAGAAAACATTATTAATTGAGTCGTCCGAAAATGTTTTAAATCATTTAAACTTTCAACAAATTGCAGTTAAACATTTATTCGAATGAATTAAACTATTACTTACAGTTTTAAATATGCAAAAAATCCTCCAATTTTGCTTACAATGTTTAAACCAGAACTAGCGAGCGTATTTTTATAGGTAGAAAAGACTATTTTTTTAACATAAAAATGGTTTTTGTGAGGTAGCTACGTTAAAAAGCCACATTAAAAACAGTAGTTTGTGAGACAGAAAAATGAGATTTTATAATAATAACCAAAATTCATTTGTTTGTCACACATTTATAGACATATTTTACTATTATTTTAACAATTTTATAATGAATTTTTTTACTGTAATTGGAATTCAGCCTATAATAAAAAATCCTCAGCATGTTGAAGTATGATTTTAAATACAAAATCTAATTTTAAAACCAAATTGAGTTAATCCCTACGATTGAACGAACTCGAACTTTTTCCCGCTTTAATAATGTTTACACGGTCTCAAATTTATACAGATTCTGTGTTAAAAGAGAAATGAATGTCGAACGTATTCAACAGTGCGACGCGTGCGAACACATAAACATTCGCAGTCCATTGTGGCTGTGTTTGTGTATGCGACGCACACGTTTGTTTTTCATTTTTCAATGACGGCCGTTCACCCATGTTTTCCGTTTTTCCAGGTGGATGGGGTTGGTTGGTGTGCGGGGCGGCGTTTATGGCCCACCTACTCACATCTGGACTGCAGCTCGCCTTCGGACTGCTCTATCTCTACGTTATGAAATTCCTTATCAGAAAACATCAGGACAAGGAGTTTTACATTATGGCCACAGGTAAAACGCATAAATTATCCACCGTATTGCCGCTTTGGTGGCATTTTTTCCGTGACCGGACCATAACAAGATGTAATAACACCTGGCCGCACGAAATGACTGAAAATTACACGAGTTGTCGGAGGAGGTGTATAATTATTCTTTCCTGTTTACAGATTATTCAATTTCAGACATTGTACACGTTTACTTTTATGGTTTTTATCACATGGACCCGTATTATAACCGACAATCATACAAAATTAAGTAACTTATGCATTTAAATCAACGTCTGGCAACTGAAATTCATATAATTATTAATTTACAGTTACGCCATGAATTTATAGCGAAATTGAATCGTGATATACACTATAATGGACAATAAATCCACTACACACAATGATTTGAATACTCTGGATATTTTATGACAATTCCACGATTTAAACTCTCGTATAGGTTTAAAATTTCCTGAATTGAAACTCCATTAATGTAAATAATATAATGTCATATATAGGCACAGTGACAAACGATGTATTACAAAAATTACAAAATAAATTTAAAAGAGGCAGTAAATATTATATAAAATGCAATAGAATGTGTGTAAAAGTCACATATAGCTTCTGGAAGTGTTAATATCTCGGTGAGAGCCCAAACTGGTGCTCGAATATCCGTCAAGGCTAAGTTGACTTAAGGCCTTCTTGTTGTGCACGATATTTTCCTGTATATGTTTCATGTCGTCCGTTCTCAATTCGTGTATCTCATCGCATGCCTTCTTCCATTGCTCCTTGAAGTATTTCTTGGCGTCTTGCGCCTCGGCGAATTTCTGTTCTAGTCCTTTCAGTTCCTGCAACAGATTCTGCGTCTGTTCCTTCGTTAAAGTACTCTTCTCCACCTCGTCCAGTTTAGCTTTGTTCTCCTCAATGAGTTCCTTCAAATGATGATTGTCCCGTTCCATCTTGCTCAACTGTTCGATAATAATTTGTGATTCGCAACCGCTATACTTCTTCATATTATCCTTCAAGATGCTCTCATAAATGTGTGATCTGTTCCGTTTGTTGTGCAAAGCCTTGTCGGTCTTCAATCGTTCCAGTTTTCGTGTTAGTTCATCCTGTAATTTCCTACACTTGTTCATTTGTATGTTCAGTTGCGACTGCATCTGTACTTTCTTGGCTTCGAATTCCTCCTGTTTCGATTTCATCTCTTTAACTTCCAGCTCTTCTAACGCCTGTTCAAACCTTTCACGTTCCTGAAGCTTCCACTTTTGCAAATCACCTAGTTCTTTAATGAAAATTATCTCGTCCAAAACTGGAGGATTCATCACTAAGTCCGAATCGCCGATGTCTTCGATGTCAAACTCTAATAGCGCTGCACTAATCGTAACCTCTGCGATTATTTCCGTGCCGGTTGCCGATTCCAGATTAAGTGTACTACTTACGTAGTCGGAATTGTTTAGTTCAGTATTAAATGAATATTCTTCTGTGATTGGATCTTCTTCTTCATTCAGTATGCAGAATTTTGGGCGCCAGGCTTGGATTAGTGTTTGTATGTGTCTGTCGGTTGAAATGTAAGGCATTTTTACCAACAAGTTGGTCAAACCTATTTCTTCATTAGTTGTGTTATCAATCTCTATAAAAACGGTTATAAAAGTTTGCGCTGTTGGATGTATAAATTTAAATATGAATCTGGTACCAACATCCTTTTTCCACACAATACTTTTAACAGTAGCCTCCAGTGAAAACTTCTTGTACATGTCCAATGTCTCAGAAGTAGATAGTTGTTGCGATGACTTAGGAGTTACCGTTACGTTAGACTCTTTTGGCAAGCTTTGAACTGACTTAGCAGTAGCGACGTATTGACCTTTACCAGTTGGGGAAAATGTTTTTGGTACTTTTTCCGCGAAACCCATTTTTTGATCCCCTTCACCTCGACCTGTTATTGGACGTTTTTCGTTCGACTCCCTTAAACTTGTTTCTATATCTATAAATGGACTTCTTTGTTTGTCATCCTTTGGCACGATACCGTTTACGGAAGGAAACTTGAAGTAGTATTGGTTTTGCATTTTTATCATGTCGTCGGGGAAATTGTTAGTTAAATCTGGCGGAAGCAAAGATTTCAAATCAATAGTGGTTAGTCCCAATTTGTCTCTTCCATAGAAGAAATTTATTGTTATTGGTTGTATTTCGAAAAATTTCTTCAGAATGTCTAATGACGACAATAATCTAACGACAATTTTCTCGTTCAAGAATATATCCTCGTGTAGTTCGTGAAAGAATGGTTTGGTTTTAATAGTGATACCAAATATTTTAAATGACATGTAATATCTCTCACGGTTTGACCTGAAGACAAGGACTTCCGGCAACAATGTGTCCAAGTTAATGGCCTTCGCCACAAACATATTGAAAGTGTAAGGCTGCATGGCTACGTGATCCTCCCCAATTTGTATGTACCCGTCGTCCAAATACTGAACCGGAACACTTCTGTCCACCAACTCATCAGCACTGTCATTCTCCTCCTCAGAAATATATGGCATGTAATCATTAGTTTCGACTTCTGTGCCTGATGGTAACAAATGGTCTCTGATGGTCAGGGAGATGTAAAGTTCCGGATGGCAACTCTTCTTGTCGAACTGACAGCCGATAAGTTTTTGCCAGTAGAACGGTACCGGGGATTTGACATCCTTTAACGGGATTATCTTTGCGCTGCGCAGACTCAGCAAGCTGAATCCCACGCGCTCCTTCCTGTTCATTTGATCGCAGGTCAAACATTCCAACCTCAACGGCTGATTGGCAGTTCGTATTTTGCGCAAGTCACGTTTTTCGACCTCCCATACCAATTCGGTGTTGAACGACGGACTTTCCTGGCCGTCCACCTTGTCCGATTCTGAAAATAATTTTATTTTAGAGTGAGTTAATGTAAATATCTAGTCATCTTACCGAGCACCCGCCCATTAAAATTGGCTACAATGCTGACGGGGTACTTCAAAAAGTCCATCCCTCTGCCCTCCTCGATAGCCAGCACCACGTTCACAAACTTTCCGCTCAGCTGGTTCATTGCGATAGAAGAGATTGAAAAACGAAAACAAATAATTAAGGTCGCAGCGAATGGAAATCGTGCTCGGAACGGAACGTCGACATGACGTGAACTGTCACAAGCTAAAATCCTTTAACGTTCACATTTCTTATATAATTGACTGAGTGACGGTTCTGTTGATTTTTGTTAGAAACTCATTAAATTTTTGTTTGTTGAGCATCTAAATTGGACAGTCCTTTATTTACGTCTGTCTACATTTTTTCCAGTATTCGGTGAAAATGGAAAGCGTTTATTAAAATTATCTGTCGCAATCTTCAATAATAATCATTTGAATGAAATTTGTATTAAACGGATGTACAGTCTAAATTTAATTAAGTTTACATATATTTAGATAAACGGGCTACTCCAGAATGTAAATAATTTAAATCTCTTGGCTTAGCGCCCATAAATTGTACAAATAAAAAATCATCCCAATTTCCACTGGCTGCAACAAGGAATACAAGATTACAGCCACAGAACAATCGTTAAATTTCATTTTACTGTGATTCGTGCCAGACACCAATGCTAAATTAACTTATAATTACATCCAGGGTTTTAATATCCATCATTCGTTCCCGTTAAAGATAATTAATGGCAAATACAAAATTATATTACTTTTCATAATGCGCCCTATTATTTTATTTAATTAATGGAGCAAATATTTTTACTTATGATTCATTTCACAATATAATTAACGTCCATTTATGACTATTTCTATAACATATTTATGTATTTTCATAATATTAAATAATAAACTCATTAACTATAAAATTATTAATATTTTTACAGCATGGATGGGTGCCCTTTGTCTCTGTATCTCATTCATAACGTCGCCATTAATAGTAGCAATTTGCAGAAGAAAATCAACCAGATTAGCAGCTTTTATCGGCGGCCTCCTAACAGCATTAGCTTGCCTCTTCACCTCGTTTGCCGTTCAATTCCACCAAGCACTCTTAAGTTACGGCATAGTTTTAGGAATTGGTGCCGGAATCGTTAGGGAAACATCTACAATTGTGCTTGGACATTATTTTAAAAGGCGCAGGGAATTCGTAGAGATGGTTGCTCAAGCTGGAACTGGAGTAGGAATTGCACTATTCTCTGTTTTATACAAGGAAGCAGTGGGGTAAGAGTTCAGAATAATTTGCGGTGTATTTTTTATATCACTTTTTATGTTGAAGGAAATTGGGTTGGAGATTGGGCCTGCAGGCGATTACGGGATTATTGGCAGTGGCATTTTTCTTACCAATCGTCTACCGATCCGCCAACTTATACCACCCGCAACGTAGCGCAATCAACCATCTGAAGAACCAAAGGAAGAAGGTTAAGGAAAAAAAATCACACGCCAAAGTGAAAAAACCGCCAATGTTCGACTTCAGTCCCCTCAAAAGTCGGGGACTCAGGGTCCTTATTATTGCCAGCGCCTTTGGTGCCTTAGGAATATATGCACCCATATTTTATTTGGTACCACCTTCATTAACTATTTTTAAAACAATAATTAATTGTTCGTTTTTAGGTGTACCAAGGTTATAAAGAAGGACTAGAAGACTCGGCGTTAGTCCTCTTGCAAACGTTCATGGGATTCGCCTCGGCTTTAGGTTGCGTAGGCTTCGGATTAGTTATAGTACGACCTAGTTCCCAATGTCTCATCTCGAGACAATACTTGTGCCAAGCCGCAATGGTCGGAATAGGTATAAATAATAATCAACTATAATTGAAAGATCATTTATTGTGCTATTTAACATTTTAGGTATATCTTTACTTGCGATGAGTGCAGTTCAAGGTTACCACGGTTATGTCTTGTTCGTGTGGCTGTATGGAATATGCTTAGGCGGTTTTACGTATTCATTGAAGATGTTCGCATTGGAACGGGTACGAGGAAGGCACTTCACCAAAGCCTGGAGTTTTATTCAGGGTGCCAAATCTCTTCCCGTTCTTCTAGGAATACCTATTACTGGCTACATTAACCAAACTTACCCAAAAGCTGGTTACTACTTCAGCTTTGTCACCACAATAATTGGTACAAGTTACAAATTTACTTCAACATTTCTTCAATAAGGATTTACTTATTGTTTCAGGTGCTAGTTTGATGTTTCTGGTGGGCACGCGCAAAGACCACACAATAAATACAACGCCAAACAACTGCAACCTGAACAACTGCACAATTAACAACCTGAACGAATGCATTTGCCCCTACAACAACTTGTACACGCCGGATCTTCCGCCGTACAATTTTTATCGACAAGGTTCGAATCATTATGAAAGAATTTTCTCCTCGAACTACGATCAGACCTTCGATCGGTCCAGCCTGCATCGTCATTCGTTCAGGAAACCGGAACACCACGCGCACATTCAGTACCTGCCCAAGAGTCTGAGCTACGCAGCCAATATCGACCACACGGGCTATCCGTATCACCATCACAAGCACGCTCACAATCACCATCCGGATTACATAAGATACGTGCATCTGCCCCGAACAAGGAGTATTCTGAGGCCGAGCAAGAGTGTACCTGAGGGTTTGGCAAGGTGGGACCAATATGGATCGTACCGAAGACCTGTGGTGAGGAATGTGCAGGTCATCGAGCAAATCACCACCTCGGTTTAGTCAAGAAACGCGTTCTTATGTATTCATCCAACGAATTTTAGGGAGTCTTAGGTGAAAATGTTTGGAAGATTAATACAACGTTCAGGAATTGATTATTATCACGGTAACAAGAACAACAATACAGTACAAATCATGTAGATTCGGATTATTAATGTTCCAATCATTTTTCAATTATATGGAACTCGTAAATATCAATTTTAAATGTTGTCACTTTTCATTGCGATTGTATTTTGTATAAAACCACTGTTAATTTTTAATTATTTATTAGGAAAGATACAAGAACATTAGGTGATTTTTGTTTGTGATCAATATCCTAAATATTTTGTTAAAATTGAGTAATTGTAAAATAGTTCATTTGTCTAGTCATTGTTACATTTTTAAATAAAATATATCATAATTAAAAGAGTATATAAAAGACTTTAAAATAAACTAATGCTTATTTTGCTAGAGTAAGAAAAATATGTGGTAGAAGGCTTGAAGTGTTCATGAACCTATAGATATTTTCCTGTTATATTTTCCAAAACAATTGTCTACCACATTTTTAGGCGATTATGTTGTTGATTTATTTCGAAATTTTAGATAAAAGTATATTTCAGCAATATAAATGGTTGTGATTGCAATTTATTTAATACTAGCACATGTTAGATTGAAATATTAAAATCTAAATTAGCGTTAGCATTATATAATTCAATTTTGTAGACGATTAATGAGGGAACAATACACTTAACTAAATGTATATTTAATAGATACTCTATAAAAATATATAAGACTTAACATATTGTTAAAACACTCGTCAAATTATTTACAACTTTTAGTACCTTTCTAAAGTACTCGTTCATAATTTATTTGAGAGATCATTGTTTAAGAAAAATAAATATTTAAAAATAAAGTTTGTTTTAATTATACATCCAATAATTATTTATCCTATTTATCGTAACATTCTTTACAATAAAATATTCAAAGGAAAATGAAATACATAAATTTTTAATTATATGAGTCTTCTATAAAATAGATTTTATAGATTTAAACAAAATAATGTTTTATAATATTTTAACTATTTGATTAATTTTGGATGATAACCTCGAATTTAATTTACTTTCAGAAGCGAATTAATCAAAAGATCACAGATTTTTTATGAGATTAAATTAACACATTCAAAATAAATTAGTTATTTATTGAAAAAAATACATAAATTAAAATAAAAAACTCATATTTTAAGTAATTAGTAGTTGTGTTTATTTATATATTTTTTCTTACATTTAAAATTTAAATTTCCCCTATATACACTATCTAACCTCAAAATTCTAACCTCAACTTGATCAACATTCAGTACACATGTGTATTTAGTGTTTTGTATTAAATTTGTTTAGTTTTATTTCAAATGACTATGGAAGTGGTCGAAGAAGTTGTACAAAATGAGGACACTTTTAAAAAGCATAAAATTAACGACGAGAAATCCAGTGATCAACCCAACAAAAAGACGAAAACATTCTCAGCAAAGGAATTCAGAAAACAACTATCCGAAGGGGACAAAATATCAAGTAATACCATTCCTTTTTCATTGAAGCTTATAGTAATTATTGATAACTTTTAGGTATAACACGTTTTCTGAGTTGTGTTAAAGGAAACAAGAAACACGATTACTTATATGAATACTTGGAATGTGGAGGAAACTGTCATGAACTGTTACAACAACTGGAACTAGAAGCCTCATTAAATCCTCTCGCTATTTTCGAGCTAGTTACTCTTTTATTATTGCAAATTAACTCAAAATATCCAAATTACCAGAATTCAGCAACAGAAGCATGCAAATATATATTAAACACCCACAATGGTCTAATCAACAAGATGATTAATTTGAGCTCCAGTACGGCAGAACGTAAAACAGTTCTTAGACTATTAACAGCAATTGCCACAATGTCTTTAAACTTAGCACAAGAGGTTCTGGTGAAAGTTAATTTTAATCAAACGAACCTTGAACTGCTAACAAAACACACTGGACAAAAAGACAGTGTCAGAGATGTTTTCATACATTTTCTGACTGGTTTTCTGGTGGATGGACACTATCCTAATCTTCTATTGTTGTTAAGAAAACGTGGTTTATTGACAAGCATTGTTAAAGATTTGCAGTATGATAATTGTGAGACTGTTTGTCTTGTTATAACAGCAATGAAAAGTCACATTTTAGAAAACCCTAGTGTTTCAAAGACAGACAAAATGAAGACATTTAGCACACCTGTTATTAGAGATATTGTTAATTTGTACAATTGGAAGGGACCAGCCAGTTTTAGGGCACAGAAGAAAGACACTTTACTGAAGGTAAATTACTTATCTTAAAATATTTATAAATTAATTGATTTATTTAGGTGGAAGTTGATCAAGTTGAGAAATCGAAAGTCAGTGAATCTGTGCACGAGTTCCTGATGGTTCTATGCACTTCACACAAGTTTGGTGTAATTTTTCGGGATCATATGATGGGCTTAGGTCAAAAGAATCAAAACACTTTAATGTACACTGTTTTGGAAAGTTTGGATAGGCCTTGGGAACATTCATATGCAGGTATTTGATAAATTATTATAGAATTTTCAATGCTACTATATAATTTTTACAGGACAATTAGTGACAAAAATTTGTGGCTCAAGTCCAGATTTGTCTAAAACAATGTGGAATACTTTAAAACCTTATCTGGAACTTAGAGCCACTAGGAAATGGTTAAATTCATTGAATTTTGCAAAAATACTTTTGTCTGAGCTTCAGCCTAATTGTATAGATTTCTGTGCGTCAGAATTAACAGCCTATCAGCTCACACAAGTTATATCATCTCTAGTTTTGCCTTTACCGATCTTAAAGACCATAATACCTGAAAATTTAACCTTTGAAAACCACGTTATTAAACAATATGTCGTTTCTTTATTGTTGGAGTTTTTGAAATCGGCTCAAAATTATCTAAATCACTCTGTTAACTGGTTTAAATCGGTTTCTGGTAAAGAGGATCAACAAAAGTTGAAATCATTTTTATCCAGTTACATAACAAAGAATTTTCCTGACGCGTTTTTGCTTTTGGACAACTGGCAATTAGAGGCGAATTGCGAAGAAATTGAAGTAATTCAACCTGTTGATTATTTAAGTAACGTTTTAGATATACTACACATTTATAAAGATATTGCACCGCAATTACTTGAATCTTTGAACAACAAAGATTTGGATTTTATTGAATTTTTGTCTAATTTAGATAATTTAGAAACCGACGTCGATTTAATCAAAATTAAATCGATTAATTTATTTGTAGATTTTGACAATTCAAAATTTTCACTTAAGTCCGACTTGTTTTCTTTCGTTGTGCCTTTACTATTAAAATTCTATTGCAAAGACAACAACAGTAGTGCCTTAACAGTACTTAATAAACTATTTAAATTAACAAACGTTTTCGAGGGTTGCGAGAATGAAATTAACATTTGGTTAAACGGTGTTCTCGATTTGAAAAAGTTTGACGACGACGTTGCGAACACTATTGTCGAAGTGCTAAGACAAACTCATGATAAACTACCTGAATATTTGAACACATTAAGTGCTCTGAGAGGTGACGAAGAAAACGTGAACAATTTCAGCGAAATTATCGAAAATTTGTGCCATGAAAACACAGAATCATCGAATATTGACTGTATAAAACATACGTTTTTAAGTCCTATGTTGTTGGGATACTTAAATCACTTACGTGAGATAGAATTATCCAAGCATTTAAAAATATATACGCAATTCGTTTTGTTCACATTATTTCATTCGCAGACCCTTCCGACAACTTTTAAAAATGTTATGGAAAAATTTACCGTCGCCGACAACATTACCAAATACGTTGAAGCTTGTTGCAACAAAGACATTACCGTTTTCAATAAACACAAAGGCAAAATTGATGTTTTTGAAATTTTTTCCGATTTGTTTTTGAACGGCGATATTACTGAATTTGTCGCCAATTCGGATAATCTTAAATTGTATCCCGATCTAATTTTGAACCTTTTGCAACTCGCGACCTTTCAAATTTGCTCTCTCGGAAGTAGTACGAGTGAAAGTCAGGCGAAAAATTTCGAAATTCTCATAGATTACATTATAAAAAACGAAAAACTTGAACATGAAAATTATATATTAACTGTATTGGGTAATCCGAATTTGTTGAGGAAATTCTCTTTGTCGCATTTGAACAAAAACATGCTTTCCAAAATTTTGTTGTCGTGTGTAAAAATGTTCAAAGAAGCAGAAATCGATGTGGAAAAATATTTGAAAACGTACAGGAAGAAACTCGTGCGAATTCTAAAAAAGCCCCATAAATGTCAAGTTGAAAATTTAACTGATATTTTAAAAACGTTCAATCTTGACTTGCAACAATGCGTCGAGTTGTTGAACAAATATTTTTCTGAAGATTTTAACAATTCATCGATGATTGTTGAAGTTAGTGCTTATTGTTTAGAACAAATAACATTTTTGAGCGAAAATAACAATGAAATAAATCCATTACACGAGACACTTATTACGAATATCAGTTTGTATGTGGTGAATTTATTAAAAGAACAAATTGATGCTACTAAAATCGTTATGTCGTTTCAAAATTACTTACATAACTTTCCATGCAGTCTAAAATATGTCAGTAAGAGTTTGTTTGAAAGTTTGTTAAACGTTTCTGAATACAACAAGGAAAACGTTGAGTTATCTAAGTTTTTGTTGAAGAAAAACCTCGAGTTTTTAATGGTTATCAAAGAAAATCTTGAAATAGTTTGTGAAAAGAAGTATATAATTCTACCATTGTTGCAAATCATCTGTGAGAACGTTAACGACGAATTTATTGAGAAAATTTACGAAAAATTCGAACCTAGTTTAAACAAGGCATTGCTGAAGCCCCAAAAAGTGGGTCAACACTTTCTGAACAATCCTGAAGGTTTATACAGTTTGGTGAAAAAGTGCATGACTGCGGATAAATGCGGCATACACTTCGAAAAAGTTCAAAAATACGACGTTTCTGAAGTGTTTCTCTCATCTATTTTGCAAGCGATGATCGAAAATGTTGTCAAAGAAGGCGTTACTGAAAAACAAATCAACAATATGATTTTAACTTATATACACTTGCACATGACGTTGTTCAAAAGGAAAACTAAAAACGACGAGGATTCCAAAAAGTTAAATCAGATTTCCCTAAGTTTTCAAAGCATTTTACAAAAATTTTTGCGTGTTAAATCAGAGTTCGATTTCAAGACTGTGGCGCAGAATGAAACGTTCAAATTGTTCTGTAAGTTTTCATTGAAATTTGGTGTGTCTGGTAATTCTAATTTGTTGTCAATTTTGACGAATTTATTGGAACTATTGGAGAAAACAATCGAAAAGGATGAAGCCAGAACGTTGTTCGAACTCATGGTGTCACACTCTGAATTTCTGGATTCGATACTCGGCGACAATTTGACTGTAAAAACATATTTACTGTCTGTATTTACGGTATTGTGCAAAAACTGGCCGGAATTGATGCAGAGGAACCACATCCCGGTTTTATTGAGCGCTTATCAAGCGACTACGAAATCCAGCGACAAAATCATCATGGGACTTCTACAAATGTAAGTATTTACGAGTTATTTATTTTTAAGATATCTAATTAGACGTTTCTAGGTACGAAAACAACGCAGATCAGACGCAATTCTACGATTTCAAGCCGTTTCTGTGGAATAGGGCAGCAGCAACTCATTATTCAATAAGATCATCAATCGAAAATAAATTGGCTCGTCAACCTAAAATGGGAGATGTCCTCGACATTCTCCAGGACAACATGGTGGAAAACACTATCCAAAACTACGCCCTCGACACGAAATTGCACAATTCAACCCCTGTGATCCAAACAGTTCTAGACGAACAATGTTGTTATGATCTGTCGTTTTTGTTGCCGGTTTTCAGTCAGTTGTTGGCACCTGAAAATCAAGTGCAGACTTATAGGTTCACTAAATCCGGAGCTTTGAGTCTTACCATTATAGGTCTTAGTTGTCATGATGAAGAAATTAGAAAAGCAGCATGTCATGTTTTGGCACGTTTCCACTTGCACATGGAGGCGAGACAGAGCGGCAAAGATAATCTGCTCTGGATCAGGTTTATTGAAGCCGTTTGTAAAGGTTACCTACCAAACATTTAAAACTTTATACATAATCTTATCCTTATTTTCTTCTTCAGGTGCGGCCCTTTTGGAAGGTTTCCAGATAAACAACTTCGCTGCGATCTTTCTAGCAAGAATGGCTTTAGTACTGACGCAACCGAACGATGTAATGTACGTGCCAATGTCGCAATATTTGACGGCAAAACCCAATTTAGACTTTAGCACCGTACCAGAATTGTACACATATCTTCACAGCTCGGATGTAAACTATAAAGAGCACCGAAGGTTCGCTCTGGAATTATTGAGAGATGGACTGAGGACTGAAAAAGATTTTACCGATTTTTCGAAATCTATGGCTTTGAAATTGTTCTCTGAGTTGTATAGCAGTTGTATTTCTGATATTGAAACTAGATTGTTGATACTAGATGTTTTTGTTAATGCTTGTAAGTTACCGTTAGGCTGTAAGGTTTTGTGCGAGAGTCATTCTTTGTTACCTCAGTTGCATTTTATGTTAAAGAATGACTCTAGAATAAAATCACATGAAAGAAATCAATTTGTCGATAAGTTTGCAGACATTTTGGCTCTAGTTGTTGCGAATATAAAGAACAAATATAACAACTCCCTCACTTTGGAATTATTGATGATGATTGTACAAGAAAACAGTAGGAAAAAAGATAAAATTTTGGAAACTATTTTAGAGATTTACAACAGATATCCACAAATATTCCTAGAGGAACATTTCGACCAATTATTAAAAATCACAGACGATAAATGGTGTAAATATATTAGGGAACACGGATGTGAATTTATTTCAGAAAACGATTTATTAAATGATGATTGTGTAAAATGTTTAAGAATACTTCTGTTCCGAAAATATAAAACCAGTTAATTTTTATTGTTAATTTTATTTACCCAGTTTGTCCCTAAATAAAAATAAAACGAAAACTTCTAACGAAAGTACAAAAACTTTATTATAAACTACAAATGTAAATCAAAGGTGCCATCGTCAAATATAACAGTAAATCCATATCACAATTGTTATCACAACGTGGAGCCACCCGATAAAATTCTTGCTGGCCGAACTGTTACATAAATTATATGAGCAGAGTCGGCAACTAAGTTTCTCGTGCTTCGTCGCGTTTTGTATTTTTTCTCTTCCGATTAAGTTGCAAGCTTCGGACGTTGTGATGTTCTTTACGCAACCTCTATCAGTTGCCAGCACTAAACTGTCAGGCATTTTTGCTGCAAAAAATCTAATAGTTATTACATTTAGTAACCATAAATAAAATATAATCATGTGCTTTACGAGTCTGTTAAATTATTAATGGATGATTTACTATTTCGCGTCAGAAATAGTTCATGATTAACTTACTGGCGTATTTGTAATAGAAACACACTTCACCAGTCGCACACTCTTTCGTCAGTATCGAATTTTTGTAAGGCGTTATGCAGGAACTGGTAGTTTGGTGGCAATGGTAACACCTCAGGCAGTGACCTGAAAAAAATGCTACTAGTAAATTTTATTGCATGTTTTCCGAATTTTTCACGTCTAAAAATAAAATTTATTCGGTTTTACTTAAAGGTTGAGTTGTCGTAAATTCCTTACTAGTAATTGATTTAAATTGGTAAAAATCAATGTCTACGTAATATGTAGTATATTATCGGGTTATCTGGTAATAATTTGTTTTATGTTCAAAAACTGAATTAACTGATGTTATATATTAGTTAGTAAATGATTAATTAGACGGTTCACGTTAAATAAATTAAAAACAAATTTATAAGAAGACAGATTAGTGAACTCCCATTTTAAAAACAAAATAAACAAACACAAAACACGGGACAAATATTGCGCCAACATTTGCGGCGGTACAAGAGCGGAAGTCATCGAAACGTCGTTCTTACCGTCACCAAAAACTGAAACCAGAACGAAAACCAAAAACAACATTCCAATTAGTACGTTTATTTCATAAGACACGATAAAAACAACAGTCGAATTAATCCATAAACGCGATGCGAGAAACAGCGTCGCGATTTGGGCGAGCGTCTGGACGTTACCGCCTGAAATACACTGAAACACGTTCTCATTCTTGGCGGTTTCATTCTGAAACCGTCCAGTGGCGTGCGCCAACACGTCATCGGGTTGCTGCTTCTAAATTTACACCATAAACAATCGGTTGTACACCGTCCTTGACATATTGGGTTACGGCTAATGGACGGTATAATTAGACCGCAGGATGTATGTGGATTATTTATTTAGGGGTGGACAACCGCGTGTTATAATTAAGGAATTTCTTTGAAACGGCTAAAAATATGTCACGAGTTTTCCAACAGTTTAATATGTATTTTTTAATGACTTGATTCTTAGTGTTGCATCAACTAAAAAGTGACAATGAAGTAACACACAAGATGGACCATGTAAAAACATTATCTTTAATTAACAACTAGAGTAAGAACAATTTATTGTTCTTTTCGCCATTCGTCTTGTAACTGTTTCAAAACGTTCAAGGTTTATCGCGTTCGAGATGAATTAACAATTTCTCAATGGGTTTAAAAATCTTGTCGTAGTAAAAATTATCAGGTGCAACCCATGGATTATTATTAATAGATTAATACACTAAATAAAGTTCTCACATCCGAACAATCCGTCAAAAGTTAGATATACCAATCAGATCTATGTACGTGTGAAATTCCAGGCGAATATAAATAGAAAATCCGTAAATATAGGCAGGACAGTTTACATCAACATTTTTACACACACTAAATATAGAAAATACATTAGTCATAATTTCGGAAATATTAAAAATAATGCCTTAATTATAACTAAGCACCGCACCTTGTACAATTAACGTTGCACAAATATTTACGGGGCCGTAAATAATGCAATAAACTGGTACGTGCGTACTAGAGGGGGGAAAGTTATAAACAAAGAGGACGGTTGTTTAAATCCCAAAAATGCGTTGTCAAATGTGGCACTTCTTGAGATCTGAGTGCGTGTACGTTTTTAGTTCAGTCGTGAAAAAGTCATCGAAGGCGACCAATTAAGTGTACAAACTAATTAAATAGTTATGATGTTTGGGATGAAAACTGCTGGTTTATTTGTTGTGCTCCTCGGGATTGTAAAGTTTGGTGAGATATTTCTTATTATTTTAAATTTTAAATTAAATAATTTAAAATTATTTTACGAATATTAAAAAATTATTTAAAAAATACATAAAATTAAATAAGAGTTTATTTTGTTTAATTAAAATTTGTTACTTTTTTTGAACATATTTTATATGTATATACATATGAACTAAAAATATTTTTATTGTTTCAAAAATTTATTAATAATTATTGAATTAATTATTGTAACTAATTTTATTGAAATTAATTTTATTGAATTATTATTATATAAATATTTATGTAGTAGAAATATATCCAACTAGCTATGACAATTAATTTTACATGTGCAAGAGCAACGCGATTTTGTGCATAAAAAGTACAATCTGTAGATTATTTAGTTGTAAAGTTTTAAAATATTGAAATTTGGTGTTAAATGAAAAATTAATTTTACTTACACAAGTTTAAAGTCGGTTTCTTTTTATGTAAATCTTTAAAACGGTAGTGAAAGCAAAAGCAGAATATCATTAGTATTATTCCAAAAGTATTAAACTTATTGACACAACTGCTTTATTAAATGAAACAATTTCTAAATATTCAAGGAAAGTTTATTGAGTAACTCTATCTATGATTTTTTTACAAATACTTGTATTAGTATGTAAGTGTACACGTGTTTGTATTAAAAATTGTATGATTTTCAAATTATTAATTTAGTAAATTTTAATGTAACAAGTATTTTTAAAGGAAGAAAAAGCAAATGTAAAATAATATTTTTACTTTTTCAAAAACTTCGAAATTTTATTGGCCAAAATATATTATATTAAATTATTATAAAATTTTACAATATTTATGCATTTATTATTTAGTTAAAGATATCTATGACTCAATTTATCTTAATAAATTAAATAATTAGATATTTCAACACAAGTTTGTATATAAAAATACTATAATAAATATATAATAGTTATAAACTTTATATTTATTGAAACTTAGAATATTTTAGAAGAAAGAAAAAAAATTAAAATATATTTTAATGGATCCTAAAATTTTGAGAACTATTAGCAAAACTTATATTAACATGTTACCTATTATTGGCTATAAATGTTTTGCAAATGATGTGTAACTTTATCTATGACTTATATATACATTACAAATATTAATAAATACTACATGTTTTTGTATTTAAAACATGTATGAGCTATCAATTAAATGTAAATTAATGGAAAAGATAGTAACATTATTGTACAATTTTAGTTAAACCCAAATTTATATACTTTAAGAGTCATTTAATGTGAAATATGCACTCCAATATTTCCAATTAAATAGATATTAATAAATTGTATTGATCAATAAAATATTATTTAACTTTAATTGAAAACAATGCTTTAAGTTGAAAAAAAATCATAATCTAATCTGTAACTGCTAACTATGAATGCTTTAATAGTTCATAATAAATAACAATTAGAAAGTACTTATCCCTAATCAGAATTTTTAAAAACGTCATTATATTAATTTTCCAAACAAAAACATTTTCACCTTGAATTTGACGTTAATTTCGTAACGTCCGTTCCAAATTTCCCGAAATTAGTAGAAGCAGATAACGCTTATTTATAATGTTTAAATAAAATCCGAAAATATCAGGTGACCGACAATTTCCATATCGTACTATTTTAGAAATGTTGTCTGTCAATAAAACAACGGATGTTTAACAACCCCAAAAAAGTGTGTCGTAAACAATAAGTAAATAAATTAACAAATATTCCGTTTTTAATCAGTATATGAAAATATTTCATTATATTAAATTTTTCTAGGCGATTGTATTAGATGCTACGAATGCAGCGCCACATTAGGACCCCACGACAACGACCCCTGTTATTACGGGGATGAGAGCAGATTGAGACGTGTCCACTGCATCGGACCATCAGTCTGCGGCACCTATCACTACGAAAGTAATAACTGAAATAACAATTAAACCGAACGAAATTTACATCGATAATTTTCCAGAGCATTATCCGAATTCACCAACGGAATACCACGTGACGCGGGGCTGCCAATCGATCGGTTACGGGTCCACGTGCGAGGACATCTTCAACAATCTCCGAGCGCAGAACGCCATCCTTCCAGGACAACATTCCTGCACCACGTGCAGCAACGATTACTGCAATTCTTCGATAGGCCTCAGGTCCGGCACCGTTTTCATTTTCGCGTTGCTATTTCAGTTTTGGAGGCTGTTGCGGTATGAGTAATCTGGTGTACGTAAAAACACTACCTTTTCCTCACATCGTTAGCAATTGTTGTTTACGTAACCCAGTTTCGGGTGTAATTGGTGTTGCGTAATTTCATGTGTTCGTAGTTTTATTATTTTGAATAAAATTTTATTACTTTAACGCTTTTACTTTAATTAATGTGCTGCGAAATGTTTAGTTCTTTTATGAATAAAAATGTTTAGGTTATATACGTACTTACATAAAACAAATTTGAACCATATTGATACATTTATTAAAACAAACACTGCCGGGTCCACCCCCTCGTGAACCACATAAATTAGTCAATTAAAAAAGTGCTAATAAATAGTGTGCACATTAATTTTAACGAGTGACAGAACCACAACCAAATACTTTTTTGTCGGATTATTCCGAAATTTTCATGAAATTTTCATACATGCATATTATACATATCATAGGAATAAAAATACTTTAAATATGTATGTTCTTTAATAAAATCAATATAAAAAATATCAACTGTTCTTTTTCAACTACTACATTAATGCGACAATCACACTTTCCATAACTTCACAAAATAATTTAAAAATTATCATCAAAATAGTCTATGGAAAAGATTATTTGACGGTTATAAAAAGTAAACTCCCTGATAAACTATTATAAGCAAAATCAACAATTCACAAATTAACGTTGTGTAAATATGGACCTGTAATGTATGGTCTAACAATTATATAAATTGTGGAAATTAATGGAAAAGACAGTAACATTATTGTACAATTTTAGTTAAAACCAAATTTATATATTTTAAGACATTTAATGTCAAATATGCACCTAAAAATATTTCCAAAAATTATCAGCAAAATGGTTTATGGAAAATATTATTTGACGGTTATAAAAAGTAAACTCACTGATAAACTATTATAAGCAAAATCAACAATCACAAATTAACGTTGTGTAAATATTGACCTGTAATATCCATTTTTTGGCCAAATATATATCATCAACTTTGTAAGTATACTAAATTAAGTGAATTTAGCAAACTGTTAATACCATTAAATTACATATATTTTGATTTTTTATAAAGATGTTCGTTTTACGAGTAAGTTTCACGTCAAACTTTTCTATTTACACTCTCTCATAAATTCTCTATCGGATTTAGATCAGGTGATTTTGATGGACACTCAATTACTTTAATTTAGACCCCTTCAACATATCTTTGGACCATTATTGTGTTAAAAATTGAACATTAATGGAATAAATACATCGACATAATGTTCCATAGATATATTTTTAGGATGTGTTTGTACATGCACCTATACATTTTCCTTCCATTCTATGTATTGCCCCTATTCCAAAATTCAAAAAACATCAAATAAATATTTTGATATACTGCATCAATATGTGACTGAATTATTAAGTTTCTTAATTCAGATAAAACATCTTTTGAGCGGTCCGTGGTTATAATAGAATAAAACTGAACTGAATAAATATCGAATATAAAATATACCTAATATAAGATTGAAACTGAATAAATCCAATAAGTTAAAATCCAATTTAACAGTTTCAAGTGTGTGCTGAAATAAATAAATTTTAAAAAGTTGATACTTTTTGTCCAATATTGTATATTAAAATAAATAAAAAAATATATTTTTGGTGATAACACCAAATTAACTAAATTGTCGGTAGCATAACAGCATTAAAAAAAGATTAAAAGTATCTTTTAAATTAAGTGAGCTGTATGATACTGGGCAAGGTCGTTCGGTTGTTTTTATTCAAAAATTATCAGGGGACTCTTTTTGTCCACTGTGTGATTGTTTAAATTGGGCGATATGGAGATTTTGATATTTTTTTAAGGAAAAATAAAAACTATGTTTAAGGTAACCGATTTTGTTATATTTATTGGTAACTTTTCTAAACTACAATAATACATGAGGACGGACACGATTGTATTGAATTAAACACTATTTAAACTATGCAATATAAAACAAAAATAACAGTGATCAAAACCATCGAAAAATCTCCCACAACAGCAGAATTGCATAAATCCTTATCCCTGCACTCGTGACACTCGATCAACTGATCCGTGGGCCTGTTGTAAGTCTGATGGAGGTCCGAACAAACTGTCGGCGAGGCGCAACCTCGGTGCACCCATTTCTGGCCGTTGTCTGCATTAAAATCAAAAAAATAAAACGTAAACTTGATTTAAATTCAGAAAAACTTACGGTTGGCTATGAACTTAGAACAAACATCTTCAGGAAACCGACAGAGGGTTCTTTTGTTTTCGTCGTATTTTGGTGAGAAATACAAGCAGTCGTAATTTGTGTGGGTCTCGTCCATAGATGCGCTACACGAGTAACACTCCAAACCACAAGCTGGAATTGTTTTTATTATCATTAAGCCCGAAATGCTCCGTGAAGTTCTAACTTACTTGTTGTGATTGTTAGCACGAACACGAAAATCGCAAGAGTTAACGTTTTGTACGACATGATTTTATACAGAATGAACTTGATCTTTTGCTAGACTAAGTTTTATAGTAGTTGTCAGTCGTCTTGTTTGTTTGTTTGTTTTATGATTGATTGTAAATTGTTTTCATTGCCACGTTTCATAAAATTAGGAAAATTCTAACGACTAACCGACTTCCTCAATAAAATCCATCCATGAATTTTATTAATTAATAAAACGCTATAGGTATGTGGTAAAATGTTTTTATTTATAACCATTCGTTAGAAATAAAGAATTGATTTTACACTAACTTTTACTTGGTAAATAAATTAATTTAGTACAATTTAGGAACGACCTAAGTATTTTAGTAGTTTGAGGTACAATGCAGTCTTCTCTCGAATTACATACTTTCCCTCCTCCTGAGCATATAACTCCACACGGGAAGACCCCGATGTCGGGCATACCTTTGACATGCTGACTCTAACAAAACAACTGTACATTTCTCACGAAGGTGACGCAAATGATGGAAAGCACCGAAATGAAAACGTTACCACTCCCGGAGTTATACAATCTAGACATCGTGGACGAATTTGAAGCTGAAATGAATTTAAAAAAATAAATTTTCTTTGTTATGTCAGATTACACCAGTTATTTTTATAATAAGGATTATTATGTTAATTTTACTTTGCATCATATTTAACTAAATTATTTATTTGGTTTCATTTAATTCATCATTGATACGATACGAAAATATCACTGTTGTGATATATTGAATTGATCATATTGAAGAAGAACGTTCTTGATACAAAATCAGATATGCAAAATATTAATAAAGAAATTGTAGTTTCAATAGCAGATGATCTAGAGGCTTTTAAAATTGGCCAGCAGGAATTCGACTTCGGAAAGGGTGTTTTTTTGCTATTAAAGCTGCAATTTTGTTATTTACACTTGTGCTTATTTGTTTGTTACATTTTGTGTCTACAAGTCAAAACGGTATTATGTATTTTAGTTTTATTCAAATTGTAGGAAAGGAGAAGCTTTAACCCATCATCCGATTTCATAAATATGGCACATATTTATTATAAAGCCCTTTTATTACTCTTTTATTTATTTTTATCCTTTAATTGTCTAGAAGGCCTTGTTAGACTGTTTGATCTCATAAATATACATGTGGTGCTTGACATGAATGTATGTTATGTAACTAGGTACAGCATTGTATAATAATATCCTTTAATACGTTCAGTGAGATATTCTGAATATTCACATAAAATAATTAATTTGTTCCGACGCATACACTTTGAATAATAAATTATATTACCAGGTTTCGAATTACACTTATCCATTTCGCACGTTTCATATTTCTTCACATTTACCATGTTATACTTTTGTATTATCCATTTGGAATAATTCGTAACTATTGCTGTTTCTATAATTTCGCAACCCCTGTAAACGTGAGTTTTGTTGCCTGCAAAAAGACTGTTTTTGTTAATTTGTTGTTGAAACGTACCCCGTGCTAGTTGAAAAGTGTAACAGGTTGCGGTTTCTGACCATGTATTTTCGCAATGTACAATCGATGAATTTTTTGATACTGAGTTGCATTCCGAATCCATGTTATTACAGTCGTAACAATACAATCCGTTGATCACAAAAACAAATATGATAATTGTTGTACCTTAGTGTAATTAAAGACAGTTTTGAGAGCAACCTAACTAGCACATATTAGGGAGACCGGAAAGTAATGTTGTTTTCTTACATTAAATTCATACGAATAAATTCTTCAAGTCTTTATTTTTAATGATGATAATTTAATCACTCTCGATATGTGCAAATTTTCAATCCCAGACCGATAATCCATTGATTGTTTGCCACTAAGAAATTGTCGTAGTTATCTGAATAAATGGATCGTTGTGATTCATTTGGAGAGAGCCACTGCCTTTTGCGTTTTGGATTATCATAAGGAGCCATTTTTCGTCTCCAGTGATTAAACTAATATCGTTTGTCTTCATGATCGTTAGGAGTCAAAATTATCTGATCTGAATCATGTAAAAATATGCATTTACGAATGCATAATGCACTTGGATTAAAATCATAAATGTGATTAGTCGGAACTGTGTTACTACTGGTATATGGCTGATCATTTCACTCCAAATTGCAAAAATAAAAATATCAATCAAATATCATCAACATTCCAGTCCAGTAATATTTCAATTTATGAGAGTCTAGATAAGAATAAAGTATTTGAAAGATTATAATCACTGGTTATTAATCATGTTTGGGGATACACATAAAATCTGTTTAGTAATGTTTGTTTTTTTATAAGATATTTTGATAATGATAATAATAACAATAATATATAATATTCTTCCATAATAATAGTGATATTAAGTACAGGGAATACACGTTTTCGGTTTATAATTTATTTGAATAATTTTTTATTGAAATGGATAATTTTAATTATTTTAAAAATCATAATACCATTAGCATTAGAGTTCAACAAAAATAATAAGTTTTAAATCAGTAATAAAGCTAATATCACCAAATGCAGTGGGAAATTAATAAAACAAAATTAATCGCAGACAGTTCGTCGGTCCTCCTTGCTCTACGAACAGTTAAACCCTGCTTAACATATTCAAAATTAGTGTACGAATAAATTCTTGCCATTCTTCTCTAAGAGCATTAACAAGCTTTTCCAAATTTTAATGATGGTTTTAATTGGACTGCAGTCTGGAGAACAAATTTATAAACCTCCTACAGTCAGATAAAGCATTGTTGAAAGCTTTGTTTATGCTTTTCCTACATTATACTTAAATCATTTTATTGAGTTGGTAAAATGGTATTTTATTCAAATTCTATAAGCAGTACGACACATTTACAATTACTGAAAGAGTACTTGGTTACTTCACTAAATATTTTCTCAAAGATGACTTTCAATAGAAAAGGCGTTCTGCATCTTCATGACAACGCAAGACATGTCGCATTAGAGGCCCAGAGGATGCTTCAAAAAATTAAATTGTTCTATCTCATCCACCATACAGTCAAGACATTTTTTCATGTGACATTTTATTAAACAATTTTTGAAGAGAATTTACGTTGAAAACCAACAAAATTTTCTTATATTCCCAATTTTTGTATGCCTATGCAAATTAAGCAAAAATTGTACCAAATTGTTAATGTTGTCACGACTAAGGTTCTTTCGAAAGAATAGAAAAGATTAATAATTTCAGAAATATATAAATTTTGTCCTACATATTCGTAAAGTAATTAGAGCGTGTTAAACTCGGAAAACATATTACTTTTTTCTAATTTACGTCATTCACTTAGGAAAAGGTATATTTGGATTTTTCAGTATATTTTTATTTTAATTTAATGTAGCATAATTGAGTTACAGCTACTTTCGCCATTTGAGTAATTTTTTGCAATCACAGATAACTCAAATATCCAAAGTTTCTCACTCTGCCAATTTAGTCACTTTACAAACAGCCCTAGCAAACAAAGATGATTATTATAATCTTTAAAAGGATAATAGATTTGAAATTTGAAAAACGCGGCGAGGATAGCCACCCTTATCTCAAAATCGTTAATGGCACTAATAACATCTTGAAAATGACATTTAAGTCCCCTAACGGTTCTACAAAAAATTACGTTTTTTTATTTTCATAAAATGCACATTTGAACAGTAGCAACTAGTAATAGTGATATAAAAACAAATTAATTAAAAAATAATAAATTTACTAGAAGATAATATTGATGTATTAATTACATAAGAACTCGAAGTTCGAGAAACGAGGATGTGCATCTGATAGTGAAGAGAACCTTCTCTTCCAAAACGACGGGGCATCGCCACATTATGTACTTACATCCAGTAAGAAATTACTCTTCGGATCTTTATTTATGTAGATACATTAAATAATTATTGGGTTGTTCGGAAAGTCATTTCGTTTTTCCCCGACAGAGGATTTAATTGTACTTTTTGCACCCAACTTCACACTTAATCCGTATAATTTTTATATGAATTGAGAGCTCATATAGCTTGTGTGTGAAAAAATCCAATTAATTCTACGCAGTAGTTTTTGGTTGGTGCTCTTTTAAATATGGAGAGCGATAAGCAGCATTTTCGACATATCTAACTGTTTTACTACAGAAAGGGTAAAAATGCTGTTCAAGTCAGAAAGAAATTGACCGATGTGTATGGAGAAGGTGTGTTGACAGTACGCCAGTACCAGAACTGGTTTGCTAAATTTCGATCCGGCAATTTTGATGTCGAAGATGCACCACATTCGGGAAGGCCGGTTGAAGCTGATAAAGACGCGATAAAGGCATTAGTTGATGCGAACCGGCGAATAACAACACGTGAGATCGGATTGAGGTTAAATTTATCAAATTCAACAGTTTATGACCAGAGAGAGAAAAAACGAAATTACTTTCCGAACAACCCAATAATTTATTAGACTCCACCTGAGTCGCTACAAAACCTACGATATCGAATGCTTAAACATCACATCAGAAACTTTTGAAAAAGTACAACAAAAACTTCGTAACCATCTTTATTATTAACTTTACTATTGTATTGAATAAAAATATTTTAATTTCAAAATTATTTAGAATTTTAAAAAAGCTTTCCGAGAAGTCACATGACCTACAATACCATAGAAAACTTTATGGTTAGGGTGGCTATCCCAGCAGGGGAAAAATCGAAGTTGAAAAAACTTTGAAGCCTTTCTTTATCGGTTTCAGCGCCTGCATTTTCTAGGAAGAAAACCAAATGATTGACGAACAAATGCATTTTAATTGTTTTATTTGAACATTTGAAATAGAAATTGAACAACAAGAATATAAATATTGAAACATTGTAACTCAGACCAACGAATTGCATTGTAATGCAGCAATATATTAACATTTCTGACTTAATTGGGACATCTATATTTTCTCAAAATCTTCTATGTGAACTCAAACATTCATTAAATTCGTTGTCGTTCGTTATATTATTTGAGAACCATTAAAATTTTACTTTTTGTTAAACTCGAAAATTCTTTTTTATACTATTGAAATGTGTTAACTCCTTCGTAAAAGTGGGCCAAATTGCTGACTTTATTGTTGTCAATGTATATAAGCTTGATACTTGTTCGGACAAATGGTAATATCGTTCTTTTAGTAAGTTTGAATGTGTTTTGATTGTTACTATACACCTAGTTAATATACTATAACTAAACATAAAATATAGAATTCAAAGAAGTATTAGATTTTGATTTGTATTATATTTATACTTCTTATTTGATAAATGTTATTTAATTTTATTCTCTTTAAAAGATTATAATATATGATTATTCATTGGCTCTAACGAATTACCATTGACGTTTCCTCTAGGCTCTAGTTTAAGTAAAATTACAAGTTGGAAATTACAAATATATAATTTCTATTTTATCATCTATATATGATAAAATAGAAAAGTATACTTTTAGTTAGTCAATGCACCTAAACTAGTCTAAAAATGCAAAAGAATGAAAGAACAAAACATTGTGTAAAATAGATTTGCAAGGATTTGGAACAGTAGTTGATGATGATGATGAAAATAGCTTTAGAGATTTAAATTTTTTATCTGTACCAACAACAGACATCCCTATAACATAGGATGAGCTTCACACATCTTCTTTAACTGCCAAAGTTCAACAACTGTCGCCTTTCCTTGAAGAAAAACCGACTTGAACAATTTTTACCTGACACTATGCCATCTTTAATATCATATAACATCTATCTCAGAACCTGAGCTTGGGCCATCCATATAATACGACTTCCGATTCGACAAGTATGTTGTGACTGTACAACTTCCTTCGAAAATATTTCTCCCAAGGATATTCTCTTAACCACTACAAAAACAAGACAGAAGGACGAGAACGATTTAATCGACCGAAGAAGTGATCAAATCCAAATGATGCCAGATTGTGAAAACACTTAACGTCCCTTAACGTCCCCTACTAGCAAATTGTTGTTTAAAATATTCCTGAATATAAATCACCATCCTATTTCACAGTGGGTATAACAAACGTTTTCTGTAGTATTTTCTCTGTAGGATGTGTAACATAAACTAAACCGTCATTTAAATGGAAACTCAACTCTAAAAACTATCCGATCCCAATGAATCACTGGATGTGATCTTGAGCAAATCGAAATCGGACACATTCTTAGTAGAATGCAGGCTCTTGTCACAACCAACACAAACCAACCATCACAAATTCAAACGTATTTGACTTGATTTGTGTAGGTTTGCGCTTGTAGTCGATCCAATCAAGTGTCGGTTTTTTGTTACAATTCAAACCTCGTTTGTGCACTGGTGGCGAATAGACGTAGGTTCTTCTTGTGTTAAGAATGAGTGACTGGTGCAGTGAAAACGTCTCAGAATTCCTGGAAAGTTATAAGGGGAACCACATACTTGGAATCCGAGCAATAGAGATTACAAGGATAAAAAAGTATCCGATCTATGGAGCCGACTTAGTAAATCTTATTTAATGATTTACTAAGTCGACTCAATAAAGGAACTGAAAACCAAGAAAGAAATTCTTACAGTTACATTCACAAAGTATGAACATAGAAACAATTTCCCTTATTTTCTTGTCTTTATAATAAAAATAACGTAACTCAAATGTTATAGCCGATGCAAGCTCAATGTCCGTCATTCTTGCCTCCCCAGAGCACACAAACATACTCGCAATCATGTGGATGGCTATGTTTGATTACCAAAATTAAGCCAAACGTTTGTAGAGGCTTGGAGTTTGCGACCAGTGCCAAATGTGTGGTTGCGGCATTACAGATCTCTGGCTAAACAATCCTCATCCACTAACCTTCTTCACGCAGTCCTTAAATTAAACTTCAGAATGGTTTTAATTTGCGTTACCTGTAAGAATGGATTGTTTCTTGACGTTCTAATTATACATTAATTAAAGTTTTTTGAATTTGCTGAATATTTTTTGTAGTTACCACTTGCCCGGTTTCTCTAAATTTTTTATTTTCTACTTATTTCTATCGTAAAGCTGAATTATACTAGTATAGATACTGGATAAGGTACCCAGTCCTTTAAAGAATAAGATTACAACAGAAAAGATAATAAACATTTCCAGTCATATTTCAATACATTTTAGTAAGTTGCATTAATTATGGCACTAGTGAACAGATCCTTAAATGATAAATAAAACAGAATAAATAAAAATTATCTTGTGGAAATAACTCGTCAGTCATTCCTGATATTCGAAATTTGTCTAAATTTGTCCAATCATGGCAAAAGAAATTGCATTTTTTCGCTTTTTATTTTCCGTCGTTTTTGTGAATGATTAAATAAAATAACTTCGTAATTTGTTTCAAGCCGTTTTTCCTGCATCATCTACGAAATAATTATAATATTCTATAGCAGTAATTGACAACCTCCGTGCCGCCATATTTTAGAAGCTTAATTAATTAATTCTTTAAAAAATGTACGGTAGTTTTTGTTTTTGCATTTAAAATTATTGTCATAGGCTATTTTATACAGTGTATTATAGGTAAGAAAACAACTTTTTAAACTTATCTTTTTCTTTGGGTGTTGCCCAGTTTTGAAATTTGAGCCCATTTCAGTTTCAATGTTCTATGTTTAAGTAATAGCCTAGACACTAAAGTTCTGCCAGATTGTAATCAACTGATAGTTGCATTCGATATGAGTTGGATGTATGTAGCCTGATAACGACTCTGTAGGCTGTTAACCGTTATTCACCTATTTTTCATAACCTCTTGTCTGGCAGTCGTCACCCTTAGACGTCCGCTTCGAGGTCTATTTTCTACGTAATTCGTTTCTTTGCCCCGTTCAATGGTCCCCGTAATCGTACTGTGGTGAACGTACAATCTTTAAGCGATTTGAATATGCGACAAATCTTCTTCGTGTTTAGCGATACACAGCTGTAGTGTAATGACATAATAGGTTGAAGACAGCAAACACTCTAAAAGTTGTTGTGGCTCCCATAAAAACTGCAGTGTAATCTCAATACCCAAAGACATTATTTTTGCGCTTTGTAGTTTGAGCAGGGAAACATACACAAACTAAGGGCTGGTGATAAATCTCTAAAGAATCACCGTGGGTTATTGACATGCGATAGTACTTTATCGGGGTGCATTCTAATATCACAAAAAAATTGGGGCACTTGGTGGTTCTTTCGATAGGTCTTCACATTCAACAACACAAGCAACTACTATATTAACAACATGTGCGACGCTCTTACTACAAATCTAAGCAGCAGCGGATGTAGTGACCTTCCAGGTCCCATCCCCAAGCCTCATCACCGAGCGATTGTGCAGAATATGTCATCAGACGAAAACCGGACTCGTACTGCACTAAAAGTTCTTCTGATTAAAATGAAAATGAAATAATATGCTTTTTTGCTGCGGTTCAATTTTTTTTTGACACAAGAAGAGATATACGGGGGTGGTCTGAAAAGTTTCCAAACTAACAATTTTTTTCTTAATTTTTTTTTATGTTTCTACATTCTCTTCTTGTAACTTTACACACTTCTCCCAGCGATGCTCCCATCTCTCTAGCCCGTCCAAATAGTTTTTCTCTGCAAAATAATTGTTCACAAAGGTGATTGCCTCCTGATTTGACGAAAATCTCTGTCCTCCGAGCGCAGTTTTTAGATGATGAAACAAAAAGAAGTCGCTTGGGGCTAAATCTGGTGAGTAATGCGGATGGTCAAGTAGTTCAAACCGTTATTCGTGGATTTTTGCCGTGGCAGACGGCACGTTGTCTTGGTGAAACATGGCCGTTTTTTCGCAATTTCTGCCTTCAGCTTGTCAAGTAATAATCCGTAGTATGCTCCTGTAATGGTTTTTCCTTCAATTAAATTAAGATAACTCCATGAATAGCTTTCTCATGTCTAAATCTTGATTTAATATGTGACAGACACGTTCTATAAACATTTTCATTATCTCTTCTATCTCTTTCACTTTAATTCAACGGTCGTTTAACACTATTTGTTAAACTTTAGCAATGTTATCGTCAGTAGTGGCAGTTTTTGGACTTTCCGAACGTTCATCGTCTCCCAAGCTCTTACCGCCACATTTAAATTCAGCTGTCCAAAATTTCACTGTGGTAAATGATGGTGTAGAATCCTCATACACAAAGTCCAACTCATTTTTGATTTGCGTAGGCGTATTGCCTTTCAAAAACAAAAAATGAATAACAGCTCGATCTCAATTTCTTTCATTTTCACCCACATCGACCCCAGGATGGATCCACCTTGACGTGGTCCTGGGGTTCAGTACCGCTCCACAAACCAGTGGCGGTGGGGAGCTAACGGATCCAATACCTGCAAGTCCAATCCATCCCCAGGAAGATGTCGGATCTTCCTCAGATTGGTCTTGTTCTTCCGAACCCAGTTGACAGGGAGTTGGCATCTTTATCAGTTCTGTCTTTAGGTTCAGCATACCCCGTATATGCAAATATATCTTTATATATCTTTCCCCATGTATGATTTATCATACATGGTAAACACTATGGTTATGATCTTCGGATCGGTGCCTGGAGACGGGTTTTTAAACTTTTCCCTCTTTGTCCCCCAAACAAAAAAAACCCACATCGACTCACTCAAACGACTGTCAACTAAAAACTGTGCGTCCAAAATGGCCCAAACTTTGGTGATTAACTGTCAAAAGATACACAACTACGTTCACCAGCTTTTATTGACGAGTGTCGCCTTCTTTGGGTTGAGGTCGGAAACTTTTCAGCCCACCCTGGCTAAAATAAATTTGAACAAGTAAATTTATCATTTACAGGGTGGCATAAAACTTTTGAAACTATGATTTTACAGGTTTCTTATATGACTAATCCCGACAAATAGAATATACGCTACTGTAATTAATAAAACGCCTTATATGTTTGTAAAATGGTTTATTTATAAAAGAAACCGTAAATATTCAGTTCATTCGTTAAAAAATTCACAAATAAATAATTGTAATGGCTGATGTACAGTATATTACTGTAATTTTACATTTTCAAAAAGGTGACGCAAATGATTGAAAGCACCAAAGAGAAAACGCCGGCTTTAAAGTCGGCATTGCCCGACGGGACGGTTTTCGCATTGCAATTGTCAGTATAGCACACGTCGCAACTCGTCACGTTAAGGTTAACGCCGCTTTGCTGTTTCAAATAATCGCAAGGTTCCTTAACCGTTGTCGTTTCAATTACTTGGCAACCCCTGTAAGCGTCAGTTCTGTTGCCTGCAAATAAAATGTTGTTATAGATGTTTTGGTTACTTTGTTGTTTAATCGTACCGTTTACCACGGACAAAGTATAACAGGTGGCATTAGCTGTTGGTGTACTTTGGCAATGAGTGGTCGTGATTTCCGTGGGTGCATCTTCAATGTTGTTACAGTTTGCGTCTTTTTGATCACAGTCATAGCAGTTCAGATTGTTACCCCCTAAAACGTATATTATATTTTGTTCTTTTCATTCCATAATTATCGTATGATGTATATTGTTACAATTACAGAAGTTAAAACCTAACTTCAAAACATATACTTTACAGAATGTAAAATTAATTTTACAAGTAATTATTTTTAATTTTTTTGGTTTCGTTTTAATGTAATATAAATAAATTAATTTTTAAAATATAACTAGAGTATTGTAATAATATTTTTGAATATTTACCACGAAGAGTGTTGGTAGACTTGGAATTGCAATTATCGGTATTGCACAAATCACAGATCCCCAAATTATTCACGCCTTTCAATTCTTTCAACTTTTCGCACGGTTGTGCTACATTTTTTTCAATCACCTGGCAACCCCTTAAAGTGTCAATTCTATTGTCTGCAAAAACAAGCTATTAGAAGTGTTTCGATTAGTTTGTTGTCGATCCATACCATTGATCACAGTTATAGTATAACAGGTGGCATTTCCCGTCGCCGTACTGTCGCAAATGTTGTTGGGTAAATTTTCAGTGTTGTCACAGTTTGAATCTTTGCTGTTACATTCGTAACATTCCAATCCATTGGTCACTAAAACAAATTTTAAAATTATCTTTATATTATTTGCAATTAAAGATGTGTGAAAGTTAAAATTTAATTTCAAATTGCTCAAAAATTTTTAAAGCACAAATTTATAAATTGATTTTATATGCGTTTACTCGTTAAATTTGTTTTTCACCTTCTTTAATCGGTTTATTGACATTCAGTTAAGAGGAATTTAAATTTGCTTATTTCAATTTGTAGGCATTATTCAGACAGATTGCTTGCGAAGTTTCTATACACATTTTTTCACAAAAAAAAAATTATTTTTCATTGAGCAACTTTTAAAAAGTTCAACGTGATGAATACTATTTGAAATTACTGGATTGCTCTGACATAATGCTTATCTGTTTATAGTCTGAATATTAATTAATTATATTTGTCATGTTGTTGTGTTCCTTAATGCAACAATTGTGTCATTAAGTACTTTTTTAAAAAATTAATTTTGATAATGTATATGTATACTTTATACTTTATATAATTTATTTCGTTTAATAATGTTATGTGAATATTTATATGAAATAGATATTTTATACTAACGTATCGACACTGAATCATACTATTATCTTTGACTATCATCGATAAGTAATCGCGATTAGTTAGTCATATTAATTGGAATTTTCTAATCAGTACTATTTTCTATGAAGGTATCCTTCAATTTCATTTAAAATTCGTTTGATTTTTAGTTACGTATATTTAAAAAAGATTACTATGTGTATTTATCTAATTGAATGATGTACGGCTTGTTATAGATAAGGATTTTACTAGAATCGTTACACCCTTTTTGATTTTTACTAAAAATCTTTATCAACACCGCAAATCTTGTGTTCTATATTGTCAGTCGGGATCTGTTAAAACAGTTTAACTCTTAGAAGCAACAAGACTTCAGATTCACCAATGACACCGCTCAGTTATATACTATACATTTAGATATTTCAACAAGCAATAAACTGAATATGAAAACTAATATGGGACCACTAATCCCGTCTTTAATGCTTTATTTTATTTAAAAAATACATTGTTCAATTTTTTAATTGTATGAAATATTATTTATTTATTAAATCGACGTGGATCAAATGACATAGAAAACAATTTTTATGGCATGTATAAGATCTTTCATGACCCTCTTACCTCTATAATTCATTAAAATTTAATTATAAATTCCTTCTTAATTAAATACACTATATATATATATATATATATATATATATATATATATATTAAAAAATTGTACAGTGTATTTTTTAAATAAAATAAAGCATTAAATATGGGATTAGTGGTCTGACATATTAGTTTTCATATTCAGTTTATTGCTTGTTGAAATATTTGGAAGAGTATTTAAAGAAATATATTACAAATGTTCAACATTATCGGTGTTTTATGTATGTACATATTAATATTTAAAGTGAACGTTATTCAAGAATAAATTTATGATAAATTCATTTAAAATCAATAAAATTTGAAATTATGTAAAAACTATTGTTTTCACTAACCTTCAGTCACAATAACCAGCAAAAGTGCTAAAACTAAAATGTTTTTTAAATCCATTTTACAAACAATTAATTAAAGCGATCGAACTAATAATCACAAGGTATGACTTCAAATAAGTGAAATTCGGCAGTTATATTACATATTGAACCGTTATCTTATCGATGAACAAACTTAAATGATTATCTGGCAATTAGAATAAACGTTACTCAGGTAAACGTTTAAATAAAATTCACCTATCATTATTGATTTTATTATATTTATCAATAATTTTGTATTTGTAATGTGTTACACTTATCGAAGTCACAAATATAACATCCGTTCAACCTATGCAATCCTCTTTCATTAACGAATATTTCGTTGAATCTTCTGCACAATTTGTTGTTCTTCATTGTGTTGTCTATTAAATAACAACCCCTGTACGTTAGCCCGTCTGAAATAATTAGAGTTACATGAATTCAGCATTCAAGGACAATCTCACCTTTCACGTAGTAAAATTGAAAACAAACCGGCTTCCTGGTCCCTGTCCGTTTGCATTCAACAATCGGTACCAAATAGATGCTTGGATTTGTGCATGTTGTGTTATCATTGCAGTCGTAACAACGCAGACAAGAAACTTGTACTGAAAATTAATTCGATGACAATATATCAAGGATCAAAACTTACCTACCGATAAGGAAACAGCAGAAGAAAATCGTGCAGTTCATTCTAAATTACTTTCAACTAATGAACAAATGTAATAATCAAATGACTTTTGACCTGAGCGCAATAATTTGCACACACAAATTACGAGATAGTTAATAAATTAATTTACAAAATGCTACTAGAACTGCCATCCCCAATAACCATTTGTTAACATCCCAAGTCATGGATTTGTTACAGAGATCGTGATAACAAGCGTTAGCTTGCAAATGTATTACGTGTCTATGAAAAGACTGTTTGCTCAACAATTTCAGATTAGCAATGGTCGAATTCTTGACACATCCGTAGGCCAAGAAATAAATCACAGATGTAGTCTCTGAAAAATAATAATAATAATTAATAATAAATAATAATACTTAATAAAGTAGTAATAAGTAATAGCCGAAATTTTTGAACACAACGCGAAAGGTGCTTCTTTTTACAACTACTGAGCGAAACAACAAATTTGGCATTTGTGAATAACATTTATAAAAAGATATTTACTGTAACTCGCCGACACTTTTCCGCAAGAATATAACGTGTCGTCCTTCATTTCCGATTTTGATCGATACAAAAGAGTTAGGTTGAATCCTCTGTACATCGCCCACGGCGGCAAAGAAAATATTTTATCCCAATATAATCTGCCTGATTCTTGACAGTCCTCAATTTCCATTCTAACGATGTCGCATTGTGCGTCCAGCGATAGGCACACGAAACAGTGCAAAAAATCTGAAACCTATGTGTTTAGAAGAGTTGGAATTAATTTTATTTGATACCTGCTGGTTTTAGGAGCACCAGCAATGTTACAAACTGGATAGGTTTTGTTACTGACATGTTTAACTGTCAAATAAAAACAAAATAGGTTTAGAGTAGATTTATTTCATGATCTGGGGAGGAAATTGCGAAGGTTGAAAGGTGTATTGTTGCAGGTGTTGTAATCGCAAATTTTGCAGGAGAGAAGACTTTGTCCCACACCGTCACCATATTTCCTCTCAAATGCGTAGCACTGGGAATTTATGTCAGGTGTGCTTTTTAATATTAATTGGCACCCCCTGTAGACTTTTTTGTCTAAAAATTATACAACGTAAAATAATTTTTATAAAATTGAAACAACTTTACCTTTGGCGTAATAGAATTGAAAACAAACTGGTTTCTCATGGCGAGTAGGTTGGCAATCAATTATCGGAAGTAGAGAAATGTGAGGACTTGAACATTCTTTATCATCTCCACAGTCTAAACATTTTAAACAACACGCATATTCTAAAACAAAATCAAAAATTAATAAAATGAACTTCACTTAAAACACTTAATTTTAACCTATTAATAAAGATAGAAATGAAAGTACCAATAAGTGTTTCATTTTTTCGTGCTTGTGTTTAACTAAATGTAATTACGTACCATTATCGCATAACCTTTTGATCTCCTTATAGGAATCAGTAACTGCGCAACAGTTTTTATAAGAATTAGGATTTGAATGGTTTATGTTTCTCATCTTTTCTGTTATTTTCATTGAAAATATAACAAGATAACGAAGTACAGGCAACCAAGATTACTTTTGACTAAATTTAAATTTTCATGCTACATATATTACTACAGCACAATAAAATGACGTTTTTCCATTTCTAAAAAGGAATGTAACGTCTAGTTTTTATTCATCTTTAAAATTGATACAATTATTCTTTTTTATATTGTTAACATTCAAATACTTTTTTATTATTTTCTACTAGTTAATAAAGAAAATTTCGTACACTTTATTTATAGTTGAATTTCAATAAGTCGAACCACGACTTATCTGAAAATATTGAGCATGACTTCGAGCTACAAAATAAGTATGAAGTACCGGGTGACTAAGCTTGTCCGTCATATCCCGGAAACTATTAATTGTATGTGTAGATAAAATAGTATTAATAAAAATATACCTAAAAAAGAAAATACTTTCTAGTTTCTAAAATGACAGATAGAGAGAAGGTCTAAAATATCTGACAAAATCTATTTTTCTTACTGATTTATCAATTAAAGGTATACTTATTTCTACTCTTGCCCTATCTTAAAAAAAAATGAGAGATTAAACACTAAAGAAGATAAAACTCTATAATTTCAGTAGGGCAAAACGGAATTAGAGATCCTTCTAAACACATTGCGTCGCAAAATTATGGAATACGTTTAAAAATTAACAAAAATGAATTAAGTGTGTTATGTTTCTTATATTATTTTTTTTAACAAATTAAGGTTACAGGTTAAGATAAATCTATGAATATTTAATGATAAAGAAAAATATAGAATGCTATTAGAGAAATAATTAAATATAACAAAATTTATTATTTATTTATTACATTTAAGTTATGTTTTAAGTAACAAGTTAAGTTTATTTGCATTTCTGTCAACGTCGCCTCATAGTTACTTAAAAGTAATTTTCTTATGACATCCTTTAGTTGGTGTTTGGTAGTGGTACTCTTATTAGTCTTCCCATATGGTCCCATAAATGTTCAATCGGATTTAAGTCCGAACTTACAGCTGGCCAGTTTATTAGCGAAATATTTACCTCGTCAAGGTAAATGACAATTCTCGCAAAGTGAAGTCGACCATTGTCATGCATAAAATTAAACTCATCGCCAATAAATGGAACAAAGGATATTATAACATGCGGTTCAAGGATTAACCTTATATAATTATCAGTCGTTAAATTTCCTCCAGCAGTGACAACCATTTCCGTATGTGCCTGCAAACTAATGCCTCCCCAAACCATTACCGATCCTTCACCAAAAGAAAAAGTTTCACTTATATTGCACTGAACGTAACGTTCTCCTGATACTCTTCTACGTCGACCATCGCAATTTAAAGAAAATCTAGACTCATCACTAAACAATACATGACTCCATTCAGCTCTCAAGCGAAATTCAGTCGATATCTTCCTTTAGCCTTCTGTTTGTGATGTCCTGGCTTATTCTTACATTAAAAGTCAATGAAAACTGTTGTTGCGGTAAAGTACTGGTTTAAAGGCTTGAATTCTTAAATATCAGTCTTGTTGGGGTGAAGTTATTCTTTTTCACCCTTGTCTTCTTTCATTGATACTCGTTTTTTAAACTCGTTTAATCACTTTCGAAATCGCCAATTGTGTCACATTTAGTTGATTTGATATCTCATTTTCACCTTTCCCTTCTTCGTAAAAAACAACGGCCACTGCACAATTTTCTTTTGAAATGTTGCGATTATTTGCTCTGTTGTTCATTTTAAAGATTTTAAAAAGTAATTGAAAATCGTAAAATACTGTAGTAAAACTAATTGTTTTAAAATTACAAGAAATGTCGATTTTTTGTTTTTTCCATATTTCATAATTTTGCGGCGCAATGTATTAAACTGTTTAGTGAAATATTGTTTTCAAATTATCCAGAGCTTCGAATCTATGAAAACTGTTTCGTAATAGGGACGACGAATCACCCACTTGATCAATTGAGCCTATGGAGACTGATACTGTTTCATAATATCGACGGCCACGTATCCTCCACCAAATTGAACGAGTATGTGAAGACTGATACTGTTTTTTTCAATGTAAGAGAAAATCTGCTCACAAATTCTCCTATGAAAAATCTAAAAGCGATCCCATAAGATTCTATCGGATTGTGGAAAACCGGCTAATAATACAGATATTATCGATATGTAGTGAAGGGGAAATTCAAACTGCTAAGAGGCAGGACCTCTTGCATGGGTTGAATTTCTTGGTATGAAACCCGTCGCACATTTATTTCTAGATTCGGGCTCACAAATAATGAATTTCTAAGACTTTGTCTTTTGTAAGTTACAACTCTCTACGGATCTGTTCAATTCAGATCCGAAAAAAAATACTGCCTGCAATTTCTGGTGGTTCATTTCAATTTCTTAATAAGCGTGTTTACCAAGAAGATGACTTGATATGAGCACATCCAAGCAACATCCCGGTTAGGACTTGTAAGGATACTATTGTCCTGGAGTTCCTCAACAATATGCAAATTCAGGGTCCCATCCCAGTCGAGAAAACAATTATAAATGATAGATTTTAGTTTGATTAAAACATTAAATTCACAATTATACACTTTATTATAATAGACGTACTGTAACTGTACATCTAATGCTTAACTGCTCGATTCTTTCTTAAAAACTACCCTGTTTATACTTGCGATGATCAAATGTGAAGGATAAAAAACAAAATAGTCAAAATAGATGATAACGTCGCATCGGTTCATCGTTGAAGACGATGACGTAAGCTAAAATAAATATAAATTATACTGAATTGATAATATTTATAACATATAAACAAATATTGAGAATACACAATATACCGATAATATGGGAATGTCCAATTTAATTTTTCACACATTTTAAAATAGGAATCACCAGTTTTTGTTATTTTTATACTTTCTGATATCTTTTAACAAACAGAAACAAATTGTTTTTTATATTAGATTGTTTTGTGAATATTTTGAGAAATATTTTTTAAAAGAATGAAATTATTCACAATTTTGTTTTTTTTTTTTAATTTTATTTTTTGGTGTTTATTGATTTAACCTAAAAAATTAGACAAACAACAGCGAGGTAGAAAAAACGTATCATGGATTTCAGTCGAGATTTAAATATTTAGTTTGAATTTAACCCTGTTCAAGAATTAACAACCAACTACATCCATATCTCGCTTTACGGCCTAGATAGGTTCCACGAAACTTGGCCGCAACGCGAAATGCCGTATAAAGAATCAATTGTTCTAATACAAATTCATACAAATTCAATGGGATCGGTTCCAAATTTGTTAATTTTGTAACATGGTATATCATTCAAAATGCATTTTATCTTTTTATTCCATTTAAAACAAAAATATATACATAACAACTTCATGTTACATAAAATACGTGTATGTATACATATTTTTTTAAATAGCTTTAATCTGAAGACGATGAAGAAATGGTAACCTGCATATCATCATTTTCCCTGGTACGGATGGGCCTGGTTTAAAAAAATTGTCCAACGTTCTTTGTCTTGCCTTCTTATCTATTTTGTTCTTCAGTGATTTATAATAGCTAACGGCTGAGTTAATTCCTCGAGAAACTTTAGCGCTACATTCGACATCAGGATCGTTTTCAAGGAGGATGTTTATTCCTTGTTCGAAATAGGAAAAAGCTTTCGACAAATGTTTTAATGTTAACTGTTTGGATGCAACAGACTCAGTCTCTTCAGCAAATGCCGGTTCTGCTTGCAACTGAATGAGTTCCTCATATGAAAGGGGTTCCCTATCGGCTTCAAGTAGATCAAGCACATCACGTTCGTTCAAACCTTCAAAGCCGAGCTTGCTAGAGTGCTAGATTCAAAATGTTTCGCCTAATTACAGGAAGGAAATTAGCTTCTGCATCAGTACTTTTTACACAAGCATAGTTCATTGTTGTTAATTTTAATTCCTTCCATGATTCTCTGATACTGTCAACAGCATCCTTGATGTTATAGTTTTTCCAAAATGTTTTAATTGAAGATTTATCATCGATATCCCTTATAAGTTGTCGGAAAGTTCGGCGTAGGTAATATGCCTTAAAAGTGGCTATTGCACCCTGATCCATTGGTTGGATCAGAGCTGTTGTATTTTTCGGAAGGTACTCAATCATGACATCTTCAAATAGTTTGGATAAATTAGTAGGATGTCCTGGTGCATTATCCAAAATTAGCAAAGCCTTGTTGCTTAAGTTATTGTCTCGCAAATATTTTTTCAGTTCTGTACAAAAGTGATTTTTGAACCAATCCTCAAAAATAGTTTTAGTCATCCAAGCTTTCTTGTTGGATCTACATATGACGGGTAATTGATTTTTATTTAGTCCTTTAAGAGGCCTTGGATTTTCGGACAAATATATTAAAAGTGGTTTTAGTTTAAAATCACCCACTGCATTTGCACCAAGTAGTAAAGTTAATCGTTCTTTAGACACTTTATAACCAGACGCAGATTTTTCTGTTTTTGAAATGTACGTGCGATTTTCGCTTCCAATAAAGCACTGTTTCGTCTACGTTAAACACTTGTTCAGGTTTATAACCACCTCTTTCAATAATTCCCTTTAAAATGTTGGGATATTCCTTAGATGCGGCCTCTTTGGCGCTAGCTGCTTCCCCTTTCATTTTCAAATTATGCAAATTAAATCTATTTTTAAATTTTTCAAACCATCCTCGGCTTGCTTGGAATGTAACATCTTCAGCAGATTCATGGGTATCTCCTTTCTTCACATTTTCGAAAATACTTAAAGCTTTTTCCTGGATAGTCATTTGTCTCATTGGCATTCTCCGTTTGTTATTGTCCTCAATCCATAAAATCAATAGTTTTTCTATTTTTTCCATAATCCAGTTTCTTTGTCGTGTTAATTTCGACACATTTATAGGTGCAGCAGATTGCAAATATGTTTTAATGTCTTCTTTCATATCGCGAATAGTTTGAATGGTAGATTTTGCAAGTCCTATTGCCTTGCAAATTTCAACAATTTTCTCTCCAGCTTCTAAACGACGTAATACTTCTAGTTTAGTTCCTAGCGTAACTGATTTTCGGCATCTCTTTTTATCAGTCACCGAAGTTGATAATCGTTTCGGTGGCATTTTGTCTAAAAAAATACATATTACAAATTTTTAATTTATACAAAGATACATATGTACTTACGTCCCTATTAGATTCCAATTTTTCCAGTTAATGTGTAACAATCAGTAATAAATATGTACATAAAACACTCACAGACAAGTCTAAACCTTTATAAGCACATTATAGTATAAATAATAATATTAGTAAAATAATAATAAGTAAATAATAGTAATAAATATGTACATAAAACACTCACAGACAAGTTAAACCTTTATAAGCACACACTGAATAACGCTCGTAAACAAGAGGAAATAGAAAAGAGTGTGCATCGAGATTGCGCTTGTGCAATATTTTTTTTGCCGTTATAGCGAAACCTTTTAGGCCGTATTTCGAAAACGTGCCTTAATTGAAGAAGACCGTTATAGCGATATGCCGTATAAAGAGCGGCCGTATAGCAAGGTATGGGTGTACTGCCTTTTCTTAAAATCATGCAGAGACGTCATTTATCAGAAGCAGGCCGACATCGTGCTGTAGAAATGCTTCAGGTTGGCTCAAAACAAGTTGATGTGGCTCCTGCATTTAATGTTGACCAATCCGTAATGTGTAGACTCCATCAATGGTTTCTAGAGACATGTGGGACATCGGCCTAAAGAAGGTCGACCAAGAGTTACATCTGTCCCGAAAGACAGATTATTAACCAGAGGACCACGAGCGAACCCAATAAGAAACTGCACATATCTCAGACAAGACATGATTTTAGCAACTGAACGTTATATAAGCCTTAGGACACTCATAAATCGGTTCAATGATGCAGGACTCTATTGCAGGAAACTCATAAGTCGATTACTCCTCCAACATGCTCATCGTGCAGCGAGATTAGCTTGGTGTCAGGAAAAAGAATTGTGGCATGAAGAATTGAATACTGTGATGTTTACAGATGAAAGCAGATGTGGAGTATCTATTGATAGAAGCAAAGTATAAGTCTGGAGACCTCCAAATGAAAAAATAAATCCACGTTATGTACAAGAAATTCACGCATACCAAAGTGGGTCCATAATGGTATTGGGTGATATTTTTCTAAGAGGTGACTGGTGAAATTTATGCAACAGACATTATGGATAACATTGTTGAACATTGTAGATGGAATTTGGAACCAAATTTTCAATTTTTAGGCAACGTTATACCGGACCGGTTGTCGTCAACCACTTAGAAAATTGAGCATCTGTCGTTACCAGCTTTGTCGCCTGATCTGAATTACACAGAATGCTTAGAAGATCATTAATTGCTCATCAGTCCCGTGCTTTACTGTTATAGAATAAAGACAACTCTACACAACAGAATTATGGAACGCTTTAGATCAAAAGAATCTGGATGACCTTATAAGTGGTATACCACGTAGAGTACAAGCTGTAATAGGAGGCATAGCCGGAATTACTCGATATTAAAAAATGGTGTATTTTTCATTTTATAAATAAATTTCTTATTTATTTTGTAACATAAATTTTAGGTTGCCTTAGGTTTAATTTCTTATTGATATTCATTTCTTTTATTTCAATTCTACTATTACAATTTTAATCATAAACTAATTGATTATTACTTCTAAAATATGGCAATATGGTTTACAATCAGTTTATTTATTATCAAATTTTTCAATTAATTAAAATACGTTTTAAATATTCTAAGAACTCTTGTTTCTTATTTTTATGAAAAATTTTGTTTCAAGTTTCATAAAAAATCTGCAATCTAATTATTCCTTACTTAAAATGCATTTCTTCTTGTTCATTTTATTCTCGACTTCACCCTCCGAAACTGCCGTAACGTTAATGACAGTTGACTTATCACGTCTTGACATCAAAGATATATTTTATAAATTATCCAATAAGTAATTGTCCAATAAATAATATATTTATTTTGTAGTTATTCCAAAACTATGCAGTTACCCACAGTTCTGTACTTATTACTTACTACAACCATCCTTCAGGAAAAATCTGGTAAAATTTTCAAAATATGCCGAAACATCTAAGAAAAAAAATTGTATTTCAGACGCCCTGCATTGTTACTCGTGTGTTTCGATAAACGGGCGTTGCGACATAAGTTGGATGAAAGTGGAGGATTGCAACGAAACGGACATCTACTATAAAGAGGGCAAAATGAAGCTACCCACCTTCGCCATGTATTCGGCCTTCAATATCTCATTGGACGACAATAATTATATCGCTCCTGACACGGTTTGCGGCCGAATCAAAATACATTACAGTACGTATATCAAATTCTAATCCGACTGACTGACTGGGGATGAAAAAATTTTAGGGTACGACCATCACATTGAAGTTATAACATACGGATGTATGAGGAATAAAACAGTGCGTCGTCTAACTAACAGGCTTCACCATGATCGCTATAAGCATTTATTTTACATTTCTATTTCGGCCTGCGACGAGGATTTATGCAACAGTACTGACAATGTTAGTTACTATTGCGGGCTAGTATTCGGTTTTGTAGTTTTGATGTTAATTTTAAGTTGAATAAGACCATTCTAATAGTACTAATACTACCAATGATGAAATTGTTACTCTAGTTGGTAAAACTAAACAAGAAATTTTGATAATTACTTTCTTCCGGATGATAATTTGATCAAAATGTGTTCATTTTGATCAAATTATAATCAATTTGGTTACTTTTTAATAATTGTGATCCAAATGTTATTCAATTTGAAATATAAATTTATCTGGTACTTGTTAAAACTATAGTCGACTATTATTGAATTTTGAATAAAAAATACATTATTATTCAAATCTAAACTTGCCTTTGATTAATTTCACTGGTTGTACAATGTTAAGCTGAAATTTTTAATCATTTTTCCAAAAATTTGTTTCTTAAGTCTAAATAATTTTATTTTAAAAATTTAATATCGACATAACAAAAGTCATTTACTTTCCCTATCTATTACTTTTTTAAAATGTAATTGTTACTTTAATTATCTATTTCATTTACTTCTTTATATGAGAAATGTTAATGTAATCAAAACCGTTTTGATTAGATTTTAAATAATATTGAAATGATTAAAAATTTTTAATACAAAGAATGTCTTTTTCACTATTTAACCCTTTCAATACGACTTTTGGCCAGTGAAGATATTTCTGTATAATTGAACTAAATGTGCTGTAAATAAGTAAAGGAACATGTTTACATAATTTCAGATTTTTAGAAAATAATTTTTTTGAAAAAATGCCTTGGGACATATACATATGTCCCTGCAGTAGTTTTTATTATGGCATAAATATATTCCAGCAGTAGATAATCAGACCTCAAATTTAGGTATTCAAGAGTAGAAAATATTTATTTTTTATTTTGAAACTGTTACATTATGTATGGTATGATGTAAAATAATCAATACATAAAGCTACTTAACATTTTTGGCGAATGATATTAGTCTTTTTTTCGATTTTCCTGGACTGGCATCTTATGCATCTGTTTCGGCCGCCTTTTTCAACTGGAAGATGATCTCCAACATTTGCGAAAACTTTGACATTCTTTAAACAATGCCCTGGTCTGGTCTTCTGGACCGTTTCTACAAAGATTTTGCTCGTCCTTGACTAATCAACTCTTTAGCTACATCTACTGCAAAATCGATAGATGATTTTTTTTGCGAGTGACTTCTTGATACAAAACATACGAATTATGAACACAGGTCATTAGCAACCTAAAATATATTTTCTTCCACCATTTCCCACACATCTTTTGTATCTTTCCTCTTGATTGCTAATATCCCTTCATCACATACTGCTATTTCAAATTCACCTCTTTCTTTTAATTTAGTTTGAAACTTGGGTGTGTTTTTACCAGTAATTTTTGAACATTCTCTGGGACTTATATATCCCCGCAGTATACTACTAAGGTACTAAGTGACAAACAAAAATTAAGAGCAATTAGGATGATTGAAGGTGAAGACAATGACTATAATTACGTAAAAGAAAGACATCCAGACCGCTGTAGGATAACTGCCCCGGTACAAGACGCTACAAGAGCTTTTGCAAACTCGAAGACACCCGAAAATAACAATTCCCGAGCTAAGACAAGAGCTTCTTAGGATCCACGATGTGATTGTGTCAGCTCAAACCGTCGAAAACCTTGTCCGAGGACTTAAGAAACTTAACTGGGGTCCTGATGATTGGAGCCGTATTCCCTTTTTTATGCTATCACCCAGATTCCGGAAGGATACACATCTAGAGAAGCCAAGCACGGCTACTACATGCTCGTGAGGTGGTGAATTTTGGAGAAAATTGTAATAGTATCAACTGGAGTATCATTAAAATTTACAAAAGTACGAAGAAATGGTAACGTAATCAACTAGAATAAATAGGAACCCTTGTTGTGTGTGATCCAAAAAATAAGTGTGAAAATGTAGTAACCCCAGTCTGAATGCGTAGAACAAATAAAATAAACAAATATGATTTATTTACATCTTTGGTATTATCATATACAAATTTGTACAAAATATATGCAATTTGTCTTTACTATAACTGTGACTATCAATATAATGTGTCTTGCAATAATTATTTAGAACTAATCAAATTAAGTGAATTTAGTTATTGTTCATCGTCATGTAGTAGTCTACTGAAACCAATTTCCTCCTGGTCTCAATTTTAGAAGAACCTCAAAAAGAAGATCTTTTAATCAGTTATCGACAACAACACAAACCCCTCAGGGTTGTCTGCACAATGTCACATAAACAATATAAGTAAGTATATAAATAAATACTTCAACAATTAAAGTAAAAACAATATTCAAACGTAAGGAAAATGTCATAAGAAACAATATAATTTTGAACAACAATTCTCACATAATAATTTAAAATTAGTAAATAAAAATTATGACGCAATATCATAAATAAATGAATAAAAAACAGTAGATGTCTGAAAACACTGTTTCCAGAAATCTATAAATGAGAAAAACTATTTTACGAGATCGTATTGTTTCTAAATAAACAAGAATAATAATAAAATGATTGAAAAAAATTAGGATAAAATACATACTACAAAGAAAGGCGAACACGTGCAAATTTAACACATTATTTTAACAAAGATCCGAAAGATTCAAAAACTAAAGAGAAAATTCGACATTTAAACAAAAAGAACAAATACAAATATTTTTACAATGGCAGAATTTTTATCAACATCAACAGTTGAAACCAAAGAGAAAAGAGCCGTACTATCCCTTCTTATTACCGGCTTGAATATAAGGGTGAAATAATGATAAGGAAAAGTAATATTACATTAATTAACTCGAATTCCCAAACAATAAATCACATTTTAATATAATTATAATATATTATAAATAACATAATAATAAATATTTGGTGGGTGTTATTATTTTAATTTTTGATGGAGCTGTAACATCATTTTACAATATATTTTTTATTTAATTAGTAAAAAACACTTGTTTTTATTAATTCATTATATTTTCGTATTAGTTTTTTGGTTTTATTGCAAATATTTAGGTGTTCCCTAGACACTTTAAATATTGCCAGAAAAAAAATGTTCTTTGGTTGTGGCGGTTCAGTTCTATAGTTGTTGACAAGTTGGATTATCATTTTAATTTTAATTGTATAATTAAGTAGATTGTTGTGACTTGCCGTCTTGACGTTACATTTCAATTGCCAAAAAATGTTCAAGGATTTGATTTTATTTGTACTAGGAATATTAATTATTGGCGAGTTTGCACGAGCTGATGACATGGTTGAAGAAGAAGTTACAGACACCGATGATATTGAATCTACGATTAAAATTCCAACTTACGTCACCGAAATCCTTGTTGATTCTGACAAAACTACACTTGCTAAGAAAGATGTAGATGAAATCAACTATATGGGTAGGTAATGTCCTCAATGGTTTTCAATCTTTGGTCAACTTGTATTTTACAGACATCGATGAAGAAATCACAGGTAAAAATACGTATCTCTCTCTCATGAAATCAAATTTTTGTAACTATAGGTCAGAGATACGTACCAGAAATGAAAGGAGACCTACACTGCTACTTCTGTTTCCACATAGACGGTCAGTGTGGTTACTCAAAGGTATTCTATAAACGGTGCAACTCGAATTATCATGACAGGACATTCAGGAACAGAGTCCAGTTTCGCATGTCCACTTATAGGTTCGATTTAGACTTTGCCCGTTTTTTTGGGAGTCCGCAATTCGACGAAACTCAATACTGTATAAAGATAAAATATGAATTTGCAGGCAAGCCAATAATTTTATTCTAGCCGTATATTAATTTGTTTCGATTTTAGAAACAACTGAAAACAATTCAGCGCTGAAGCTGATAGAGTTTAAAGATTGCGCCGGTGAGAGTGCAGTAAACAAATATTTAGAGTTCAAATCTGAGCAGATTAAGGCCAATTACACGTTTGAGTATTGCAGTGAAAATTTATGTAATTCGAACAAAAGGCTCCTCGACTGTCACGATATAATTTTATACTTGTTGGCAAGTTGGATAGTGATTTTTTGAAAGACTAGGAAAAACAAAAAACGTTCAGATCTGTTATGGCCTGTTGTTTTGACGTTTCCTTTCAGTTGAAAAAAAAATGTTCAAAGTTACGATATTTGTACTGATGATATTAATTTCTTTCGCGTTCGCACAATATGATAGCGATGTTGAAGACACTAACGACGCAAATCCGCCTGGTGAAGAAAACGTTCCAAATGAGAATGGCGAGGCAGGTGTTCCTGGGGAGACTGGTGACGCAAATATTCCAGCTGAAAGTGGTGAGGCAAATGTGCCAGATCAGAACGGCGAAGCAGGTGTTCCTGGGGAGACTGGTGACGCAAATATTCCAGCTGAGAGTGGTGAGGCAAATGTTCCAGATCAGAACGGCGAAGCAGGTGTTCCTGGGGAGACTGGTGACGCAAATATTCCAGCTGAGAGTGGTGAGGCAAATGATCCAGATCAGAATGGCGAGGCAGGTGTTCCTGAGGAGACTGGTGACGCAAATATTCCAGCTGGGGATGATGAGGCAAATGTTCCAGATCAGAACGGTGAGGCAGGTGTTCCTGAGGAGAATGGTCAAACTGATATTTGGGGTGACGAGGAGGTCACTGACGTTGCTGACAAGGATGAGATCACCGAAGAACCTACCATTACTTTAGCTAATACTACTACTACTACAATTAACACTACTACTGGTAACTCTTTCATTCAGTTCATTTAAAGAACATTTATTGTTTTTTTTTTTAGAATTTGTAGACAAAATCAATTATTTAGGTAAGTAAGTAACGATTTCCTACATTTTCATCAATTATATAGTGTTGCGTTTTCCAGATATAGATCCCGAGATTGAAGGTAACAGCATATTTGCCCACTATTCTTAATGTTACAATTTTAATATCTGTTCAGATCCAGTAGACATACTGAAGCTGATGCAGGGGAGAAAGCAACTGATATGTTACTTTTGTTTCCATGCAGACGGCGACTGTCGTAGGACGAGGATGTTTCTTAAACGTTGCGACACCGATTATCAACGACGGCCATTTAGGAACAAACTCAAGTTTCGAATGTCTGTCTTCAGAATTAACTTGGATTTCGCCCGGATGTTTGGAAGCCCACAAGTCAACGAGACTCAATATTGCATCGATATTAAATACACGTTCGATGGTAATTATGACATTTGTTGATTATGATCAATTTGATTTGTTTTTTTTAGACAAGGATTTAATTACCAGAAGGTTGAAGATACTGCAGTTTAGAGATTGTGCGGGAGAAAGTGCGGTCAACAAATTCAACAAAATATTCGCCAAGAAATCAAATCCATCTTTGATGAACGTGTCGTTTTCTTATTGTAGGCAGAATTTATGTAATTGTTCAGTGAAGGGTTACGTCAATTTGTACATATTGATTTTATATTTGACGAGTTGGATTGTAATATCATAAAATTGGGGCAAATCAAATATGACTTTTATTTTATCTCCTCAACAATAACGTAAAATAGCAACAAATAGTAAATGATAGAATTTTGGTTTCACCTTAATAAATGAATTGCAAAAAGAAACGTTGCAAGTTTCAAAAAAATAATGAGCCTGAATTTGTTTTGCAATTAACTTCGATCTTGAACTAATCTTCTTTGCTATTTTCTCAGACACGCAGTCCTTGAACTGTAATATTCTGGGTAGCACGTCAACATCGTGTTGCTCCTCCTCTTTACAACAAAAAAGCCAATAAGTAATAATATATTTGTGTAGTTAGTTAAAATTTACCAAAATACGACATAATCAAATTAACGCAGACGTTTTCCTCGTATGGTTTTCGGGAACCAGCGAGAGCTTCGAAGTCCAAGTTGATTTGGAACGCCGACAAGTTAAACCCCACGTTGTCATATGTGCTTACCGGCGTAGAAGGCAAATTGCACAGCATAACATACATACTGTTCCGTCTACATTCACCGTCTATGGTAAAACACCGGTAACACCTCAGACCCTTTCTGAATCTGTGGAATATAATGTCCTGGGTTTCCAAATTGAATATTTGATCTGAAAAATATTTCCTAGTGTTAGCCTTTTAGAGTTATTTACTTACTTAGCAGCAGGAGGAACATCAACAGTAGGTCCATTTGGCTTGTCAAAATGACAGACGTAACGATAACAAAGTATTTTGGATCTAGGATAAGAGAGAAACACGAGATTTCCCTCGGTCCAATGTACAACACACTCTCCCACCAGCAACTTATTTATAGAGCTACACCGAAATTTTTTTTTCAAACACCAGCATCGACTATCCCGATCAGTCGGTTGCATTGTTGGTTGTTGGGTACGACGCGACCACGCACTGGATCCATGACCTATTTCCCGTGTTTGTCAACAACACCTTCCTTCCATTGCGGCTTGGACGGCCGCGTCGTTTGGTCACCGAATACCTGTACTAATTGTGAGTATCCAACCTGATTTGTTTGTTTACTTCTGATGTTCTGATAAAAACACAATCGAATGTGGGTCTATTGAAGATAAGAATTTTTTTTTTTTTCTTCTATGCATAATATTTATCTTGATATTTGCTTAAAACTGACTCATTCAATCACGTTCTTGAGGAGTGCGTGCTGCTTGAACAATTGCACCATTTGTATGTAACTAATAAAATTCATATTATTTGCCATTTCGTCTGTAATGTTTTACTTTGGTTCCACTAATCCAATTTCCTTAAAGATAAAAAAGATAATTTAGGTTTACAAACAATCAAATTAGACCAATTTTAATCAAATTAACACAATGCGTTTTATTTATAGATAAATTTAACAATATAAATAAGGATTTGACCGTTTGTCTCTAATCAACTTGTCTCAGTACACAGGAAGCTTTAAAAGGTGGCAAGATGTTTGGGTTTGCGTTCACCGTTTTCGTCCTCTTGACTAGCAGCCAAATGAGTAAGTTTGAAAAATTAGTTTTTCCACTCAAATTATAAAGATGTTGTTTCAGCAATGGGACAAAATTTTTTTTATATGGCAGAAATAAATGGACGGCGCGGATACAACTCCACTGAAACGAACTGTCCAAATTTTGCCATTTACCTTATTTTGGTAAGTACAAACACCACTGAGCAAACCAAATAAGCAAACACGTAATCAACAACAATTACGAGTGCTAAAAATAATACCAACTCCATGGTAATTGTTTATTCACATACTTATTAATAATATAGCTTATTTTAATATTTAGTTGTGTCATTGAACTTGTAATTTCGTTTGTTACAGCTCCTGGTCTACTTTCTTAAATTGCTCCACGATTAATCAATCCAAAGCCTACTGTTTCAGTATTATAAACCCTCCTATATTTTTACAATGTATATTATTAATATTAATAAATAAACAAACGTATTCTTAAGTATTATTAAGCACGTGGTTTTATTGAAACGATTTGTACCCCAAAAACACTGGCCCATTAAAGGCAGATCGATAAATTTCAGACATACTGGCACCAAACGACCCCCTTTATTTCCTTATTTCTACTGCTCTAAATCAACGAGGAATTCCTTATGAGGCAGTAGGATTAATCACACTAAACTACTCTAGAATTTTATAAAATATACCACATAAATATTCCATAAACCCATAATCGTGTATACATATATACATATATTTTAAAAAAAAAGAATAAGCGCGCAAATTGCAAAATAAGGATGTAAATGTGGCTCGCTCTCCCCCCCACTCTCGTTGTGTACATAAACTTATTTAATAAACGTCATTTTCTAAATATTTGCTAATTAATAATAGTAGCGTGAAGCACACCTGCAGTTTTGTCTTGACTGTAATATGTGTATAGTATGAAAGAGCACAAAATTTGAAACAATTGAGAGTCGCCCATAGAAAACCCAGTCGCCAACGTTGCCAACCAATGATCGTGCATCCCCCACCATCTAGCAGCAGAGCAGTGCTGGTGATTCAAGCGACGCGAAAAAGATCAGAAAGAGCCTATAGGGGTTTCGAAAGTGAAATCGTTCAGTGTATAATTCGACTGTTAACCAAATCGTTCGTTGTTGTTCCCGTTTAGCCGGAGAATATTGAAAATGAAGTGTTTAGTGGTGTGTTTGTTGGGCCTTATGGGCCTTAACGTAGGTAAGGGACAAGAAATCAATAGTTCGGGGGCACGGACCGGTGTGTTATTTAGGGCGGTGTTGCTTTTTGTTTGATTAATTCAACGATTTTATTTTATTAATCGCTGTTTAAACTGCGTGTAGCTTGTGTAATTTTTTTATCTTTCTTCATCGTTTTAATAAATATACTTAATAAATTATATATATATTTATTCAACAGATATCTAATAAACATTTATTTTGACAAAAAAAATATTTAATAGTATAATAAGTCAATAAGATTAAAGATAAATTTATCAACGTTGTGTTCTTTTCAATATATTTTTTTTATAATCTTTTTGTCAACATAAGGAAAATAGTAAATGATTTTTTTAAATTTAATTTAGATGATTTAACATTTTCATATCGAATTTTATTTTACGTTTATTATATCAAAGTTATTCACGAAACTTTCAATTTATATTAATATATTGTAGTTACGTTTTATGTTTGACTTGTGACTGTTATAACAAAATTATTTATAAAATGTGTCACAAGCTAAACTTGTGGTTGTCTTTTGTGGCAATGTTAATTTGATGAATGTTTTATCTAACAATAATAAGATATATGTATAGAGATATGTAGTAAATGTGCTGATAAATGTGTTCTTTATTTATTATTGTGTAAAATAAAATTCAAATTAACTGATTCAACAAATTGGCTGCGAAATTAAAAAATATTACGTGGGAAAATTGTTGATATCCTCATAAAACAATTCTACAATATCTAAAAATAAAGACGCATTTAATATTCCATGTATTGTGTTACAAAAATCTATTTTCTTACTGTGTCTATTTTCTTAAGAAATTTTCGGTCGTAAATGTAGAACATGCTTACCAGTAATAATTTTAGTGATAATAATTCTCCTAGGTTGCATCCGGTTAAAAACATCAGATAGATAAATTTTACAACGTTTCATCTATCAACAATTAGATTAAAATAAATAATCAGTGAATAATAGCTCGAAAAATTTAAATAATTACCTGAATAAATATGAATCATTTCCCTTACGAAACGTTTAAGAAATTGTAACTCGTGTTTATGTATATCCAGTGAAGGCGTCAAGGCTAACATCGTTCACCTCCAAATCAAAACCGTGATCTAATTCATTCAAAATTTTGCTGTTTCAGCTTATGCGACGACATGTTACTATTGCGATTCGTCCAAGGAAGTGAGTTGCAGCTACGGAATCGTGTCCTTCATTTACCCCACTAAGGACTGCAACGAAGGCCTTCTCGGCAGTTTGCCCCAGAGTTGTGTCAAAGTGACCGCCACAAGTAAGACCATAAACCTTGCAGGTGTTTTAATGGAAGCTACTTCCTCGGTCCCCGTTTTGGGTTAATTAACTGTCGGAAAACAAATTATTAATTGCGTCACGAGCAAATTATCGTTGAACACGCGACGTATAAATCGTTTTGTTTTCCAGACAAGAATGGCGAAAGCTACGTGGCAAGGGGGTGCGTGCCGAGCATCGGCCAGAGTGTTTGCAATGCGATCGTGAAGAGCGCCGGTTTCTTCACCTCGTTGGAGACAAAGGACGACCTGGATGTGAACTGTTACACCTGCGACACCGACAAGTGTAACTCGTCGCAGAGGATAGCCGCCACCACGTTCGTGGCCATTCTGATCGCCCTCGCCGCTTTCATGTTCTAATCGCGTTTGCCAAAGTATTATAGCTTCGTGTAAAAAAATAAAGTTGTTAGCTTTAGGTGTTCTAGGTACATAATCATCGCTGGAAGCTCTATTCGTATTTTATATATGAAACCATTTCCGAGTTTTCCCTCGTATTCGTTACTGTTTTAAAATTTTGTTTCCATATAGGTATAGTTCATTTATCCACAGACGAGGACTGTTGCATGATTTTGTGTTGTTAATGTCGCTGGTTGGATAGGAAATCACGCGACAGTTCCTTTTGAACCGAACAATTTTGATATGTTAGAAATTTAAGTGGGGAACAACAACCGTAACGCACAATTCGATTTGTAGACGACCAAAACTGTAATGTATGTGTCGTGGTATATTTTTCATAGAACGGGTGGCCTACGCTTTTTCTGATTAAGTTTTGCAAAAACAGACCGGGACGGCTGTTGTTCTTCGACCAGAGTTTTCTCTATTTTTATAACGAATATACCTATCTATTGTTAGCAATATCTACAAAATTTATATGTATACTGTCAAATCTTTAAACTGAACTTAAAACTGTATTAGAAGTCTAGATTTATTTAATAAAGTTTTTAATTTTTTCTTTGTGTATCTTTTATTAAACCTTGTAAACTTAGTTGCCTATAAAAATGTCAAGGCAAGATCAGCAACAAGTTTTAATTTAAAAACTAAATTAGTATTTATAAATAGAATATGATATCATTCATTCGGAAACAAGAGTTAAATATTTTGATAAACACGTTGTTTTTAATATGTTTTGAGTTTGAATAACTCAATAGATTTAACTGGTCTTTTCTAACTGTATTTATTGTTGTTATTTGCAACATTAATTCCTTAATTAATATTAAAGCAAGTAACAATATATATAAAAATAAAAATTAAAAATGTGAAATTAATAAAAAGTGTTATACACTTCCACTTTTCCTTTTATAAAAAAGAACAAAGAATCATGTATAATGTGTCCCCAGCAAGGATAGCCACCCTAACCTCTAAATCTTCAGTGGTACTATATGTTACATTTTCTTAAACAAATGCATTTAAAAGGTGCAATAATGAATAGTCATTGTGATGTAAAATATTTAATTATTATATGTAAATAATATCCTCCATTATTTTTGTAAAGACGCTTATGAAATTTTTGTCAAATATTTCTGGTGAAATGTCCCAGCATACTTCAACTATTCGACGTGGTAGATTTTATAGCCACTCAGATGGAGTGTGATAAACTAACAACTTAATATATCCCCATAATAAAGTCCAAAGGGCTTAAATCTAGTGATTTCGGGGGCTACTCTAACGGTCCTTTCAGCTAATCCATTTGCCATGGAAGTTAGAAGTCAAAGTTTTCCTGAATAAGTATTAGAATTTTTATCACCATCTCTCGATCTTCGGATAAATTTATAAAAACATTTTTTACTTATTTTTTTTACATCACAATTACTACTTTATCCCTTTCAAATTCGTATTTTATGCGGAGCGTATAAGAGAATTAAGTGACCTTTCGAACAAATTCTCTCATCATTTATATTTTGCTTTGATTTTGAGGTTACGATGGTTGTCCCCGATGGAGTAGATTGAGCTGGATTTTTTTATAATAGGACATTTGTGATGAAAGCATATACACATTTTGCCTTCGCCTCTATCCTCATATTTGGCTGATGCTGAAATAATATTTTGCCAAGACAACAAGGATTATTTTTTTTGTAATTTGATTACAATGGTTAAATTACTTTTTGCTTTAAAAATATAACTGTCTAATAAACTAATCACAATAAAATAGGTATCAACATTTAAAATGTAAACAGCATATTTTTTTAGATAACCATGTATAATCTTGTACGCATTATTTACAGACTACAGTACATTTCAATGTTCTTTATTTTTTTTTTAATATCTGTAGAGAAACTAAAATAATTGAAATTTATCATAAATGCAAAGAAATAGCTATCAGTCATAGGAGACTATATACTGATCATCAGAGACTGACTACTCCTCAAGAAGATCGACATTTGGTTCAGATGTCATTTCAAGAGCGAACAAGAACAGCTCGCCACTGTATAGCCATAGAAACACATTTATCAACTCAAACCGTATGTAACAGACTTCTGCAACCTGTTACCTTTCATGAACGAGTATGGACCAAAATTCACTTTACAACAAGATAATGCAAGACCACACACTGCCAGAGTGGTTCAAGAGCACAATTTAGGAGTTATGGAGTGGCCAGCAAATAATCCCGATATGAATCCGATAGAATATCTTCAAGAATTAGCTTAACAGAGAACAATGTACTTCAAGACTTGATCTGCTGGTTGACAATAGAGGAGGACATACTCACTATTAAATATATCTTAAATTTTTCGACACCTTATAATGTTACATTTATTACGACCTTCTCTACTATGATTAAATTCTGTAAAAATTATTTAGTTGTTTTTATACGGCTGTTAGCTATAAATGATCAAAATTTCATTTCGATATAGTTATTAAATAAAAATTTACACACTTCTAGAAGTAATACCATTTTATTTGCGACTAGTTTAGATTGCGACTAGTTTAGTATTGCAACTTTTGCATTTGTTGTTTCTACTAAACTTGTTGGAATTTTCTAAAAGTCTATCCTTGTTTTTTTAAAATTGTTATTGTGTTGTGGCGAGAATTTTAAACTGCGCAGCAATACCTTTTTTCTTTTACTCCTCCCTTCTACCTCGACAATAAACCAACATTTTTCTTCAGTCGTTAAACACTGCCTTACCGTTTTAGATTTTTTATGCATTTGTAAATGCATTCACATCACCATATAACAAGTGTCAATCGACTAAACCGAGAGATCCCTAATTATTTATAACTAGGGAATTCTCCTTGGAGAACTTGGAGTTAGGGATTGTAATTAAAACACAATTAGTTTTTGGTAAATTATTTTTTGTCGATATATTTATACATAATTATATATTTTCTAAAACTTTTAATTTTATATTAAATTTTAGCTTTGCTGTAAAGTAGATTTTCAGAATCTTCCTTGATAAAACATAGTCATTTTATTGATAGGAGTGCATGCTTTGTCCTTTTTCCCGTTTATTTAAATTATATTCAGTATTCGATTAAAAGTAACTAATAGATACGTTAATCCGAAAACTTATTTTATGAAAATATATCGAATACAGTCCTGCGTATAGCTGAATTAAACAAGAGAACGGTTTCAACCGAAAGCAGCAGTAAGAATTTACACAGTTAGTTTCAAAGCATTGAAGTTGACGGTTGGCAAATAATCTTACAACATGTCTAAACTACCCATTATTTTTATCTGCCTTACTATTATTTATACCGGTAAGTAAACTAATATTTTAATAATTGTTTTTCCTAATTACTTTTAATATGACAATATTTATTTTATTTTCTTTTAATTTTCTCCCACTCCCACTTTGTTCAGGCAGTATTATATTACATGATACGCCAATGTAACAATCTGTAACCAATGACTGTTAATTAAAATTAACAATTAACGCCATAACATCAAAAAATTTATTTACTACATTGTGTGTTGAAAAAAATTTACAGCTACTGAATAAAATTGTGTCGCTAAGTTTTTTTCGACTTTCGACATTTTTGTTTCCAATAATAAAAAAATAACATTTCATCACAACGACATGTGTTGAACAAATGATCAGTTTCGTGCATATTTATTCACGTATTTAAATAATTTAAGTTATCAATTTGCGGTTATTATTATTTTTCCCTGTGACACATAAATAACTAAAGGTTAATTAGTCATATCCATTATCGGTAGAATGTGATAAAAATAAACTTTCAAGGAAAATATACAAATACGGCTAGTCTGGCGCCATGAAGATGGCCAAGGGAAAAACTACCCATCAGAATCGATAAAACAGTGAGAGGAAATGCCGTCGAACCCCTATAATCAGGGTTAATGTTAGTCACGAGTCCTGCAAATAAACGATAAAAACACCGCTCCTATTAAACCCCTATTTTAAACTTTCTACTTCATTGGTATGCGAAGAAAACATAACTTTAAATGGCTAACACAAAGGTTAAATGATGTTACTTGATTATTTAAACAAATCATTATTAATTTTAGTCACTCAACAAATACCAGTATATTTATATGTTTGTACAATACCTATATTTTCAAGGTTAAATATATTGTTATTATCATACCAAATTTTGCAGCATCCGCCTTGCAATGTTACCACTGTGTGGATAAAGAGTGCGAGAATCCCATGAAGGAATGGAAAACGCCGGCTTGTACCAATAATCCGAAATCATCGTGTTTGAAACACGTGTACAAGGATGCAAACAACAAGGTGTGGACTACAAGGAAATGTATCATCATAGATCCCAAAATGAAACCTTGCAACGATAAACTGGGCCAGGAGTTGAGTTGCACCACATGCTCCGAGGATCTGTGTAACTCAGCCTCCAAAACTTACGGACAATACGCCCTTGTAGTCTCTATATTAGCTTTGTTCGTATCAAAAATTTTTTTCCAGTGATTAATTTATAAAAATTATATATTTTTTTTTGTAAATAGTAACCTGTACTTTTGTATTTTTCGGACTGCAGTCTGTTTGTATTGTTGTAATTATTAAATATTTTTATTTGTTTATGAATATTTTATTTCTGCCCATTTAAAGTCCTATCTATTTAAATCCTATTGAAGTGAACTTAAGACAAATCTATAGTAATTAACATAAACTAATGAATAAGACACAAAACAAAGTGTTGGCCTAAATTAAAGAAATAACTTACATAATTAGACTAAAAATTATTATTTATAAGTCAATAATTACTTATTAGTGCATATGAAGTATAAAAAATTAATATAGAGGAAATTTTACAAGAGTACGTAAGTATTAGTTGTCGATAAGTTTTGTATTAAACAAACAAAATACAAAATAAATATAATCCCACTCTGCAAATTCCCCTCCTGCTGTACGCAACAGAAGGCGAGGTGCCAGCATATAAAAATATTTTCATTCGTACCAGTGCTCCTGCGACAAAAACAATATGGCAAAACTCATTGCTCTTCTGTGCTTTACCGCGGTATTATCATCCGGTAAGTTATGATTTTATATACTATTAATTGAATGTTTTAATTGTAAAAGGACACTTTTAAAAATAATTATTGAAATTACGTCATCGACAATTTTAGAACAGTGATGAGAAGTTTTGGTGCCTTTCTTCTATTTATATGCAGACTCTAGTCTAATGGTTAATGGTACATCCTCACTATAATATAATACTGGTTGATGGATTTGAATATATTTTTATTTACAATTATCACAATTCAATTTCCCATGCCAGGATTAATGCCAAGGGCACGATGGACTATGCTAATTTTTTTGTTTATTTGAAACAGGTGGGAGTGCTCAAATCAATTGTGTAAATTACTCATGATTTTAAATACTGATTTATTTTTTAAAAGTATTATAATAACTCCCTTACGCTTTAAATCATGTATACACATAAATCAACACATTGATTTAGAATATAATGTGTATTATATCACCGCTGAAATGTTCTAGATTTAACATTTGGTTCTATTTCTAAATTTATAATCATAACAGTCCAGTTTTCTGTTAACTATCCGTTATCTAAATAAACCATCATCTTAAATTTAAACAAAAATTCTTTTTCAATATTCTTATTACATTAAAGTAATATATTAGATTAATTATGTTAGCCAATAGAAAGTAATTATTACTTCAAAGAAATTTATTAATTGTAATAAATCGCGCGCAACAATATCTAAAAATGGTTGTACCCACATTGGGAGTCAAGTCATGTAATGCGATTAATAAAGTCACGGACAGACCATCCGTTTGAACGCTTAAACAATTGTCATTAAGGAACCTTTTTTGTTCGCCAGCCTTCGCTTTGGAGTGTTACAAATGCGAACGGGACGGTTGCGACAAACCGATGGACAAATGGGAGAAGCAAACCTGCGGAACCGTCGGTGACCCGGCTTGTCTCAAGCAAGTGTTCGAAGGTAATTATTAAAACTTATTCACGATGGACGACGTAATGTTATTTGCGTTTACAGATAAGTTAACGAAAAAGGAGACAACGATCAGGAGGTGCGTCATCGCCGCAAAGGTGGGCAACGAGTTGACACACAATTGTGACGCCGGCGTCGGTGCTACCAAATTCTGCGAAATCTGCACCGGCACCCTGTGCAACTCCGCGACCACCGTTTACGGACAATACGCTCTTGTTGCCGCCGTACTCTCCTACCTTCTCCCCAAATATCTTCTATAAATTTCTCCGTTAGTTAAGTTTTAGGGTTTATTGGTTGACTTAGTTTGAATGTGACCTCTTCATTTGGTACTTATTCCATTTGTTTAGAATTTTTTCATAGTTTATCACCGTTTTTACTTGTTTTGTTAAATAAACTGGTTTACTAACTGTCTTATGTTCATTTTCCCGGTTATTTTTTTATGATAATAATAATAATCTGCTAATTTGAACAGAAAATTGTCATGTGCAATTGTGAAATTATGCGTAAATTGCTATAACGATATAAGCATTTTAAAAATACGCGCTTTTAAATATTCATTTTATATTTACTAATAAAATATATTAATAAAATATTTCCGCAGTTTTAATATACAGTGGTGGCCAGATAAATAGCACACGTTACTATCTTAAAGTTAATTAGGAAATGCACACCTCTAATTAAATACTATCAAAATATACACTATATTCTTTCTCCTATTATTCAATTCGTACCTAAATCAAAATTAAATATAAAACAAAATAAATACAAAATGTGGCTGGGGTTATATAAATAGCACACTTTTGAAAAATTATATTCCTTAAATATATTTATATATAGCTTCAAACAAAACTATTAATATTTTACCCTTTATTCGCTATAACCACCTGAAAAGGGTCAAGGAGTCAAAGATTTAATGAAATGTCGGCAATCGTCGTTTGAAACTTATTTCAATTGATAATTTAATCGAAATTAAATGTTCCACAAATTTTTAATTACATTTAGATCAGGACATTACTCTGGCCAATCGAAAATATCAATATCTTATATCTTTAAACAACTTTGAACAACTTTGAATGCGTACTTCGTATCATTATCATGTATAAAAATACATGTAATTGGTAAATTATCGTTGGCAAATGGTTCCATTACATCTCCTATGATATCTCATTATACAAAACGCTCTATTTTTTGTAATGCTAACTATGCCAAAAAAAGGAACCCCAAATCATCCACCGGGTTTCAACATTTTTGTAGCGTGTCTGGGATCCAAACTTTTATTAGAAGGAGGCTGAATATATTTTTTGTCATCAAATCTTGTTCTATTGAATACGGATTCATCACTTCACATTAGCCTTCGCCAACTTTCTTGAAGATAATACATTTTTGTGCAAACTTTTAGTCTTGTTCGAATATTATGTTTTGATGGTAGTGGTTTCTGAAATATATCCTTGCAAGTTTTGTTTATTCAGTCGACATCTGATTGTTCTACTAAAAGCATTGATATTGCATGACTCAATTAATTCATTTTTTATTTTTCTAGAGGATAAGAAATGATGTCGTTTACTGATTTTTTCAATTTGTTTGTCAATAAATGGAGTTATTTTTTTAGAACATTTTCTTAGTGTATTTTTCATTGGGTGTGTCGTTTTATATTTTAATTAGCATTGTAAACCATTTGTCGGAAGCATAATAAGTTTTTAGCGATATCAGCAAAATTTAGACCTTGATGTTTCATGATAATTATTTTCCTCTTCTCTAGGGGAGCAATATTTCTTTTTCTTAATGAAAAATTAATAAAATAATGCAAATCCTACTAAGAATTAATTTTAAGAGTATTGTTAAATACATACACAAAACGTAAATACATTTAAATGTGCTATTTCTTTGGCCAACCAAATCAGACTATTATACGAGGGTGGTCTGAAAAGTTTCCGACCTCAACCCAAAGAAGGCAGCACTCATTAATAAAAGCTAGTGAATATATATAGTTGTGCATCTCACTCACCAAAGACCATTTCGGACGAGCAGTTTTTAGTTGGCAGTCGATTGAGTGAATCGATATGAGCTGTTATTAAATTTTTGTTTTTGAAAGGCAATACGTTTACGCTCACGTTAGACCAAAAACGTGTTCAAATGAACATTTCCAACGCTCTGTTAGCGCAGTTTAGGCTCAATAACTCCGAGTTTTGGCGCCGATTAATTACTGTAGATAAAACTTAGATACACCATTATACGTCCGAAAAAAAACCCAGTCAAAACAGTGGACTACAAAGGGGAAACAGCCCCAAAAAAAGGGAAAACTGTTTTTTCGACTGGGAAAGTAATGACGACTGTTTTTTGGAATAGTCATGGAGTTATCTGAATTGATTATCTTTAAATAGGAAAAACCATTACAAGAGCATAATACGCATTATTACTTGATAAGCTGAATACAAAAATTGTGGAAAAACGGCCACATTTGCAGAAAGAGAAAATCCTATTTCCCACCTCAGCGGTTGCCATAGCAAAAATCTACGAATTACAGTTTGAAATGCTTGACCAACCACTTTACTCATCAGATTTAGCCTCAAGCGACTTCTTTTTGTTCCCCCAACTAAAAATTGCGCTCGGAGAAGAGATTTCCGTCAAATGAGGAGGCAATCACCTTTGTGAACAATTATTGTGCAGGGAAAAACGCAGAGTACTATTTGAACGGGTTAGAGAGATGGGGGAGCATCGCTGAGAGAAGTATATATAGTTACAAGGAAACTATGTAGAAAAGTAAATGAAAAATTTAAGAATAAAATTTTTGTGTCATTGTTAGGTCGGAATCTTTTCAGACTACCCTCGTATGTCATATCTCCGATGGATAAAAGCAAAAAAAGTATATAATATTGAAATATATCTTTTTTATACTAACTAAACAAAATTTGAATTGAATCTTTTTATGAAATATCTTACAAAATGTTTGATTTTAAATTTTGTTCTATTTCTCTGGACACCACCGTAGTTGTTCAAATTTTATATTTAAATTATATTGATAATTATTTTTATAATTTAAAGTTTAAGGCTTTCGTGACCTATATCGGATATCAAAGAAACAAGAAGACTACAACAGACTTCTGAAGATCCTAGCCACATGTGATAGTGAAACGGAAATAAGGAAATAATTTAAATAAACGTCGACTTATAAACTTGAACAAATATAGATATATTTATAATTAATTAATGTATTAATTACTTGTTCAATCCAATCCAACAAAACTGAATCTCTAACATAATCTTTAAAAATACACTAATAGTACAATCATTAGGGACATTTGAAATAATATTAAATATTAAATAAAAAAATATCATAAGTAAAACAATATTTTTAAAACATTAAATTATTAAATTTAATATTTTAGCATCATTATCAAACATTTTCGCAACATTATGCCATGTATAAAAACACGACTGGAGTTTCGAAGACTCCTCTTGATTCATCCTGTATATATAAATATATTTATACTTTCACAATGTTGCGCAGTTAAGTGAAAATAAAAGTAGATTGGTTACAAATAAATCTAGAAAAGGAAAGTTGCGACATGTCCGTTAAAAAAATTGATCCATCCTACTCGTTCAATTTCCCAAACCTTGAACAAGAAATAATCACCGCTTGTTTGTCGCCTTTAAAATGCAACAAACAAATCAACGTTGTCGGAACTAAAATAAATATTAGGCTTTGTAGATTTATATATTACATTTTACTAATAAAATTTAAATTGTAATACAAAGATTTTCTTTTTTAAAGCTCTTAATTTATTTTCAATCCTTGTTTTTCATAAGAGTATTTTATAAATATATTTTTAATCGATTTTCTATTTTTTAGAAAAGAATGTGAACAAAATTCATATTCCTTCACCATATTATTCTGTAATATTGAAGTCAATAATTTAGAATTAGAGGAATTACCTAATTTAAATTTAAAAACAACCATTATATATATTTATTTTCATCATTATGTTTATTTTGTGCAAAAAAATTGAATTGTTCATTGTATATTTTATACGCAAATATTCTACTACTAAATCAATTTGAATAATTCAAAGTAATTGTGGCAACGTAGCTCACAATGCAACAAACCAACTGAATCTGTTTGTGTGATAAACAGCACGAAATTAACGAATAACTTGGAAACAGGCAGTAATATAAAACCGTGAGTAAAATTTACAAAAATAATGTGTTTGTTTTGATGCTCTTAAGATAATATACGTATGTAACGAACATATTTGTTATTCCAATTAGAAATAACCTCTCTTTTGTAAATCTGTCATTGTTGTTTTGATGAATAAAGCCATAAAGTTCAGTCACGTTTACAACGCAATAATTAGTCATAAGATACAGCCCGTTAATTATAATTTTAAACCAAAGGAAACCATGTCTGGGGCAGTATACCAACCTACAACAGTGCAATATGAATCGAATGGCCATCAGGAAAGGTGGCAAGATAGACCGATCAGCTATTTGGCCTCTACAGTTTCACAAACAGCAAGGAGACCATGCGGGATAAACTGCCTGCCATCCAGAAACGTTCTACCCATTATCCTGATCACATCTTGTGTAGCATGCTTCTCTTTAGGGTAAATATCTGTTTGTATTTATAATTTGGTGATATTTATAGTATTATTTTTAGTTTGGTGATGTTGATTCATGGAGCAGTCGGTTACTCTGACAATCCAGAGGACAAAGAAGGCGTGTATCTCGCTGTGACAATATTCGGGGCAGTTTTCTTTGCATTGTCCATACTTCTATTTGGTAAAACCAATACAACCATTTCTTAGTAGTGCCTAAGTTATCAATTGTTGCAGTGTTCTTCTTACGACTTACGAGAAGAATGTGTTGGAGGAACATAAAAGATCATTTGAATTCGTCCGGGGGCCAAAATCTCACAGTGAATCCGTCGACGGATCTGCTGGTCGCAGCCCAATATGCCCCCGTTTCCGAGGTCGCCTATCAACCGACTCCAGAAGACAGTGAACAAAGCAAACTGATGCCACATGAAAACAAGGACATTACGTAAATTATCGTATTGTTTTATTAAATTATTTATTTAATGGGTGCTTTTAGGAATGAGGAAGCAGACAGGATGGTTGAGAGGGATCCAAGGATTGTGTTGCGTCCATTGAATCCCGTCGCTCACGAAGAGACTTAATTAAACAAGAAGTACCTAAAAGTAGGTTTAGTTGTTAAGTACATGCTGTATTAAGTTATAAGAAATGTATTTTGTATACAGATCGAATTGTCCATGAATCTCGGTAGTTGCAATTTGGGGAATTTTAAAGTCATATCATTATTAGTGGTTTAATTCAATTAATTCAGCTGTGAGAGTTAAAATAAAATGCTTCCGCGCGAACTATATCAAAACAATTCTGCTTAGTGTCTTGTAACTATTCAAATAATATTTTTATAAGTAGTACCTCCCTTCAATCTAAGTGTTAGGGTAAGTTAAGGCAAATACAAGAGTGAGACTGACTTGTACTCAAAAACAGTATTACCAGAAGCGAACATTCCTGTTACTTTTTTTGGGCGCTTGTCAAGTGGGTCATTTTACTTAAATTGCAACGTTCTTGAATTACTATGCAGGTCGTAGTAAATTAAAGAAACCATGCACGTAGTAAATCCACATAAAAAAGTATATTTTAGTAAACTAAACTTGCAAAAATTTAGGGAGTTCTTTATTGTTAAGGAATTTCAGTTTAGGCCAAAACATGTACTTAATGGCAAAGTATAATTTGATTGTGATTCTTTGACTCAATATAATTGGTTGTACTGTGTTTTAAACACATCAAGAGACTTATTTTGAGATTATGACTGGTCGAAAATTATCCCTCCGAAACATGTTTTACGTCCAGGTAGTTTTAGGTTTAACAAACATTCCTGCTTTTGACTGTAATTTATTTATATTATTGTAGAGGATGAAATACTTATGCATTTAAATATATGGAATTGTTTCATTACCATTTTGTAGTTTCAACCAAAGTTGGCGATTCTGTATGTTTGGATGCTGATTATTTAGATATGTAATTTATATATTTATGTTTTGTACTTTTGTAACATTATTTAATCTTGCAATTTAATTATTTAAAATTTTTATGTATATTAATTCACACTACTTAATAAACAATTTAAGCGCATATGTTTTTTTTTTAAATAAGGACAAATAACAAATATATTCGAGAGGTTCCTTTGACATCCAAACTCTATAAAATTGTGAAAAAAATATTCATTTATTTTCTGAATATTAGTACTTCTGTTCTTGTTTTCTTGTTGTGTGAGACATAATTTGTAAGGTTCCCATAACAATTCTCCTTGTTTACCAGTAGCTTGAATTTGTTTAATATTATCAATTAAACTACTATTCTATCTACTCTCCTCCTCTCAGATTTACTGTCACGTCATACACACTGTCAAATGCCTTATTCATATTAAAAAAATATGCAGGGCACTGGAAATTCTGTTGTCTCACTGTTCTGGTATTAAAAGTTAATATAACAAGTGAATCCAAATTCGAGTCTGGGCATTGAAATTTGAGGTGAAGAACGAACTTCACATAGGAGTAGACAATTTTGGCGATAGTTTGAGACTTGTTTGGCAATGGTTTTTGGTTTATGTATTAATATAAGCAACAATCAGTTGTCACTAAATAATTTTATAACGTGTTTGTGTATGAAACAATCAATTTGCTTAAAAATTTCCCATGTTGTAGTTATTTGGGATGGAGTTCGTTTGTTAAATAAGAAATACATAGTAGTATTTATAAATTTCGAGTACAATGTACCTGTACTGATGCCTGAAGTTCAATATTCTTATGATCCTTGGTGTATTTGGCGTAGTTTACTTCATAAATGAAGTAGAACATTTTTTATTTCATTTTTAAAAATGTGTAACAGAAATATTGTCTCTTAATGTTATTGTGGCCTTGTCTATTCAATTATCATTTTCTGTATTTGTTCTTCTGTTCTTTCTAAGTTATTTATAGAGGTTTTGATGTCTAGGTCTAAGGTTGTTAGGGAAAAATAATAACACAATTTTAGTCGTTTACTTATATTACAAATTTTCAACTGAAGTTCAGTCAGTTGAAAGGGCATATGAAATCTAGACTAGAAGAATGGTTATTTCCGTTTACAATTAATAATTTGAGGTAGGTATGTACACATTATAAAACATTCGTCGAATGACAAAAAGTCAGTCTTTTTTCTTGTTTAAAATATCATATTACATATCTAAAATAATTCTGTTGAACATGCGATTAATCACAATTAAAACTTATATACAACTGTCAGGTAACAAATGATAATTATCTATTTTTTACAACATAATAAACAGCAAATTAATAAATTCCTTCACAAATCACCTCGGATTCAAATCCCGTCTTCTCCACCATGGTATACCTTGTTCTTCAAACGAAGAACCAGGTTCAGGTCCTGAAGATCTGAGCGTGTGCACTTGCGGTAATTGTACTATCCTATAAAAATATTATAAAATAGAGTATTAACAATATTAGGTAATTGAGTGTGACAATACCTATGCGTATGTTTTGCTCCGTCACTAACCACCATGAGCGGCTCATGTTGAACCTGAACGACAGCCCTCGTCTGCAACGTGTCCATTGGAATCGGAGCACGTTTCGCGTTCTGAATGGCCGTCTTTCGTTTCTTGGCGGTGTTCCGCGCGTTGCACTGTATGCTCAGCAGCAGCGCGCTCACCAATGCCAATAACACGCCTATGTACACCAGGACTTGCAATTTGCGGGCCGCCGATTCCCTCAGCACCACCCCGGCGATGCAAAGAGACACTCCTATCAGGATTCCCATAGAAAAAACCAGCTGCAGGAAGAAGTAACAGACGTTTTCGAACGTCTGGCATTTACCGCCACAACCGTAGACACCAGCATTGGTAATACCGGAACTGAGGGAACTTTGCGGGCGGTCTGACGTCCGTGACAATGGTTGCCTTCTTACGCCGGTTACAGGGACACTTTCAACCCTTAAATTGTAAAAAAAGATAATCATTAAGGAGCTTACACGGAAAAACGTACGGCAGAAATAAAAATTAACTTTTCTGTAGTAAAATTATATACAACTTGAAAACGTTAACAGTTTTTTTATCACCAAAAATAACATTTTTGATAATTGTGGTATATGGTGTCACATATTGGTTTGTAAAACTATATTTTTTTGTGACATTTTAGTATTACTTTTTAAAATTTTAGAGAAAATATAAAATAACTATAGTTATTCGAAATTGTCAGTAATCGAATAGAACATAATGTTTGCCTCTTCTTTTCCATATATTTTCTAGGTTTCAAGCATCTCAAAAAAAAAATCAAAAGTAATGCTTTTGTATATTTTAAGCCCATTGACAATACATTCACTATCTTGTACTAGGATTTTATTGAAACAGTGTTTTTGTACATTTTCTATATCAGATAATAAAATAATAAAAGTTAATGTTCTTGGACCCCAGTTGTCCTTTATTATTTTCGATTTTCATGCAATAATTACTTGTCACTAAGATAACTATATCAATTGTCAAGATCAGAATTTTACTTGTGTTGAATTTGGCGAAATAAGTTCGAATATTGCTAATTTGGCTCTTGCCGAAACAAGTCTCCGTATAAATTTCACTACTTTATGTCTTATCATAGTTTTTCCGAAAATGTATTTCTAAAATATATTACCATTTAAGGCTGTTCTTTATTGTTTGTTTTTTTGTTTTTTGAAAAATGTTTATAATTATGTGAACATTATTAAGAATTTACTACTTTTATACCTTTAATCTTTCTCTTAATTTAGGGTTGATAATGAACAAATTTAATTACTCTGGAAATAAGTTATCAGGATTACTGGAAAGCACGCAAGTCGTGAAATGTCTCAAAATGTTCGTATGTTTTCTCTATAATTTAAAAAAATAGAGTAAATTTCCGTAAAAAAATACTACATTCGGACGTGCTGAAACAAAAAACGTATTATTATTATCCTTTGTTCCACTTAGATAGGTACTACTGTAAATTTATATTTTTTTCGGTTTGTCAGCCCGACTGTAATAAATAAGAATGATGATTTTTGACGATTTGAGTAATCTTTTTCAACAACAAATTATTCCAATACCGTTTTACATTTTTAAGGTAGCTTATGTAATTACAAACATTTTGAACTGTGCTATACTGATATCGTAGACAAATAAGAATGCAAATTTGTTATTGAGTGGCAAAAATTACCATGTGTTCAACACACCCGAATAATTACGATAACAAAATATATTAAGAGAAAATTGTTATGTGTAATCAATTAACTACGTACGGAGAAGGAATCTCTTGATACAGCCGGTCCCATCCCGTGTCCTGATTGGGATAAACCTTCCGGTGGTCTTTCGGGTGTCCGGTGTGCGGTTTTCGGAGGCTACGCTCTGAGAAGGCGTTCCGGGAGTACCGTTTGTTAGTCTCGTCATCGAAATCATAATAAGGAAGTCTTGTCGAGCCGCTGTCGTCTGAAAATGTGCAATCGGTGTTCCGTGACTCCTTTAACGGACTGTGCTGGAACCCGTTGTCCTGGTAGTAGTCGAAGTAACTTTGAGTGTCTGCAAACGTAAAATATGAATTATATAATTTAAATAATAGGTTTTCTTAATATTACCTGTCGTTTCATCGCTGTAACCGATGTCTATTGTGGTCGTTGGTTTCAGGCATCCGTTTCGACACGCTGTGGATTGTCTGGCGTAATCCTGGTAATGCGGGGTCTGGTGGTAACCGTTGCCAATTGGTATTGTGGTGCTCTGCGAAAGACAAAGATGTATTTTACGATGTAAAATGCAAGAAGAGTCTTTTGTGCGTGACATGAACACCTTTCAAAACTAGCCCTCGTCAAAGAATGAATGAAGCGAAAGTTTTGTCATAACAAACTCAAGGAGAATCATTTTGTGTTTAGTCAGGTAAAAGTATGAGATGATTATAGATATATTAAGAAGATTAAATAAGTAATAAAGAACTAACAAAAATATAATTATAATAAGATGTTCAAATAGTGTTGCGTAATGGAATCTAAAAGGATTCTATAAAACTCTAATCATTATACACAAATATAATGTATTTTTAATGACTTGTACCAATAATTATTGCAATTTGGTTAGACATTATTACAAAACTGATGATTTTTAAGGCCGATTCAAGGCTCATATTTTAACATTTGTTTTTTAATTAAATCTAAAAATTATGACCTACACAGCGCATGAATGCATTGAAATTTTACCTGATAAGGATTAACTTGCGACGCTGACGCGGATGGTGGACGCCTGCTTGAGGGTTGGCGCATACGTCGAGACATCTGTACAACGTCGATCTACCATTTCTGGGTTTCTGTAACAAACAAATCAACGATATATGAATCTATTGTGTGGTTTTACAGAAAGACAGCAAAATCCTAACATAATCGGTCATTAAACATACACAAGCACTCAACAAACAATTGTGTATGTGACTCAGAACAATTGTTTGATATTTTTTCGCTATTTCTGAGGAGCTCGTAAACAATTCCATCATCGTTCTTGCGAACCAAGGATGAAAACACGTAACGTTCCCCGAGTCTTCCTATATTCCTGCGGTTGGAATGTTTGCCAGTTTATGCGTAAATGCATGTTGGAAAAATAAAGAATTTCGTCAATCCATTTCCAAGTAAAAACGCCACAACATACGCAATGTCGATGCACGAACTATTCGTAAAATTCGCGGTGTATTATCGAATTATCCGTTCATAATTGAAACGCTTGCATAATGAACTCCCTCTCTTAAGCTCGTGTACAAAAGCTGTTTTATGTTTAAGTTGCAAAACCGTGCAGTAAATAATAACTGATTGGATGGTTCGCAGCCGTTCGACGTGCATTTTGTGAAGTCGCACCGCAATAAGATGCGTTTTCCTGGCAGCCGCGTTCGTTTTCGCAGTACCGACGTTTGAGTACCATGTGTTGCGTTGCGGTTTTGTGAAAAGGGACTTGATTAAATCGTTAATGGGATTTTGGAGAATAATATTAATTGTCGACTGTAACGTATTTTTAATTGGATTTTTATGAAACGGTATTGTACAGGTATTTAAAATTTATTTTTACTATTTTTCGGGATAATAAACAATTGAAAAAAATTATACAACACATTTCATAAAATATTATATTATAGTTTTTTAATTTTTTTCAGTGTTAAAAATATACATTTATACTATATGTATGGAAAATTGAGAAAAAAAGATATTTAAAAATTATCTATATTGTTGTTTTTTAAATTTTTCTTCACATTTAAGTTTTTCAAATTTTATTTCCTAATATGGTGAACATTGGAAAATTATCAAATTAAGGAAAAATTTAAAAAATTAAAAATATGTCTATATCTTTTGTTAAAATATGTCCAGGGTTATCTGAATAATTATTTAAATATATGTATTTTTAAATCAAATTGTGAAAAATATATCTTTTGTATACGTTTCTTTTTTAAACAATTCATAAATTGAATTTTCTTCAAAATTAATAAAACTACTAAACTATTATGTGTTTTTCTTAATTTGTTACTCTTAGGTAATGTATATAATTAAATTAGTAGTTTTTATGGTAATTTAAAAAATTAACATAAAAAAATTTAATATTTTTTTGTTTTTCTTAATTGCATGCTATGTTACTTCCAGCGAATAAGTATATATTCGCCGTAGTTTAAATGTTGTTTAATAACGCTTTTTCCGCACACTAAAAATTATTTACATTTACTGTTATTTAATTATTTCAACAATTTTATTAGAGGTGAATCATTTATTGTAATATTATAAACTTCGTATATTAAATCTGTTGCCAATTATTATTAGAATCGTACTTAAAATCCAAGCAATTAACAATATTCTACAAATCGTATTATTGCAGAAAACTAATCAATTACGACGACTAAAACAAAAAATTCGTTCCAGATGCCAGACAGAATAATTTGCGCACAACCTAAAATAATAACCACTTAATCCGTTGAAGGTTCTTCTCTAACAATACAAACTAATTGGATTTGAACGTCGAATGTAACAACACTAGTAAACTCTTATTGCTAGTCCTAAAAAGATACGTTTATTACTTGTATTATTTTATCATCTCGTGTCGTAACTATACGAAACAACAAAGACATCTCGTTCGGTACTATTAAAACGTCAGTCAGTTACAAAATACCACTTTCGTTGCGACGAAGCCGTTCGAATATTTGTATAATATATTCAGTTCGTAATCGACGAGATAATTGAAACAATGCCCGCATAATTGCTTTTATTTACGAACGCCAACAAAAAAAAAACACAATAATATAGGCATTGAAACGGAAATCCAAAGTGACTCTTGAACCGGATTTTTTTCTCACGAACTATGAGTAATATTGTGAAGACGAACGATGGTGAATACTAAATGTTGTCTTTAGATATTTATTATTTAGTCAGAATTCAAATGGAAGTAATTAAACTAATTATAAAGCTTAAATGCTATTAGAGACAAAAGTCGAATTGAAAGTCTAAGTCAAGTATTGTTGAATGAAAGGCTGAAACGAATTTTGAGAGTCACTCCAGCCAAATTTTGAAACATGATTTATAAATCACTTATAAATACATTTTTAGTTTTAAAATCTATTTAAATGATTTTACCATTAGAAGTGTTATCGGTTTAAATTAATTAAAATTTCAAATATTAATAAACAATAATAATAATAATTTGGAGAATTTCGAAATCAATTAATTAAAATTGATAGGTTTGACATTAGTGGAAATGAGGAAACGTTTCTGACGTTTTCTAATTCTAAAGGTAATAAACAATATGATTTAAGTTATAAATTAACTTGTAAAGAATTAAAAGATTACAAATACTAGCACATAAAAAGAAAATTTTGAAATAAATTAATTAAAATAGATAGCTTTAACATTAGTGAAAATGAAAAAACGTTTTTGACGTTTTCTAATTCTAAAGGTAATAAACAATATGATTTAAGTTATGAATCAACTTGTCAAGAATTAATAGATTACAAATACTAGCACATAAAAAGAGAAGATAATAATAATATTTATTATTATTATGGAATCAATAAAAAATAGGAAAATAAAAATTATAAAAAAATAAGTAGGGGATTAGAAGGATTAAAAGATTACTAATAATACTGACTCAAGAATTCTAAAAACAATTTACATTATTAGACATTGATGAATTTAATGTTTCAGAATTTAGAAACAGTAAATTTAACTTGTAATAGTAATTTATAGATAGATTTATACGAAATGATAATAGATTTGAAAAATTAAAAGATTACCAGTATTATTCATTTAGAACAGTTCAAGGAACAATTTTTTTGTCAAATAATTTTAAATATTCAGAATCATCAAATTTAGGAAAAGTTAAGAAAAAAATTAATTAATTTATTTAATTTTAAGAATGAAACGAATTAGAAAAATTGAAATAATACCGACATCCAACGTTTCAGGTAATCCTAGAAAAGTAAATTTCGAGTTTTAGGAGTAACAAATTTCACTTTATAAGTAAAAAATTAGAAAAAAAAATGGGTAACAAAATTAATGCTTTTGAACTTTAAAAATTAAATAAAATTTCCAGTTTTAAAATTGAGAATATATAGAAAGAAAATCTGAGACTTTATTAATTAAATAAATACAGACACAAATGATTATAAAAGATTAAAAATTAGAATAACATTGTCCTATTTTTATTTCAATTTTAAGTAATTAATTTAAGATCCCACTAACAAGAAAATAATTAAAATTTTTAAAAGCTTTAATTCTTTCAATTTTTGATTTCCAAAATTGTGTCAATGTTTGAAGGACAAACAAACAATTTAATAAACAACTAACATTAACATTAACTAACATCAACACTTCTGTGGGTTTAACACAAGATGCAACATTTTAAATGTGAATGAATGAATGAATTTTGTAATGTATAAAAATTGTATGTAATATACCAACAAATTAATAACTTTAAACAGTTTGCTTGTATCATTTCATCTAATTAACATTTTAAGAAATCAACTTTCTCCTGAAAAAAATTCCATTTCCCAATCAACGAATCGAAAACACATAAAACAATCCGAAAACATACACATGCACTTGCACCAAAACATACATCCAGAACCGTCACAACCAAACCAAAACAACAAAACGTCGTACCGGAACTGTTCATTCCCACGGGACTTTCCGCGTCCCCGTCACAAAAACAACGAACGAATAGTGAAAAATATTCGCATCCAGACGCTGCACGAGTTGTTTTCAGAGGCGCGTCTCGCACGGCCCCAGAGTTGACTAACCGGCAGCCTCCGCGCGGCGCGTCTCCTCTTTTTTTTCGACCATCTCGGTCCATCTGGTTAGCAGTGGCGTGCACCAGAAAATATCTCGAAAATTGTACAATAATGTGGTAATAAAATGTATCCCGTCGTTGTCAGTAAGGAGTGTGAATCACTCACTACTCACTGTCATTTTTGAGTTTTTTTTGAGTTTTGTTGAGATGATTAATCAACGGTAATTTTTATATTAAACATGCACTATTGTTTATAACTGCCTTGTTGCTTTTACGTAGTTTTAACGTATTGTGCTCATACAAAACTAAATGAAAGCCTTGAAGAGTGTTTTGACTTATAATTTAAAATAAAATTGTAGTAGTATACATAGTGATTCAACTAACTAATTCATTAGAATGTTTATGGAGAACTAGACGAGGTATCAATATGTTTACAGCTGATATATATATATATATATATATATATATATATATATATATATATATATATATATATTAAAAAAAATGCAGTACACTGTCACCGGTCCTAATTAAGAAAGAGACATTTTTTCAAATGTCTTTTAATTCTATGTAAAATTCTGTATCTGTATTTTGTAAATACCAATCATTTATTGCAAGCGGAATCACAATAAAATTTTCACACTGCTTTCAATTTATTTTAATATGAATTTTGTTAATTTTTGTGGTTTAAATGTTTTTTTTTGTAAAAAAATAAGATCAATTTATACATATTCATATTATTTGTCAAATATCAAATATGCTAAGAAATTATTCAAAGCATATATGTGGCTACTCGTTTTTTCACATTTTTAATATTATTTCTAAAAATATTTTAGATATAAGACTCGAATTGTCTGAAAATTTTGAAGTAAACGAAAATACCAAACACCTTTTACATCTATGTAAATATACATTTTACCAAACAACCAGTTTAATATTTTGGAATACTAATAATGGTGTCTGATGGAACAGAAAGCATCAGCTTTAACATAATATTTGTTGATAATACTGACATTTTAGTTAGTCACATCACATGTGAAAATTTTTTGAAAAAAAAGTAAATATTCAAAATAAATAAATATAGGAAATCGATTCAAAATGAAATAGGCACAGAATTTTACATGGGATTAAAAAATTCTATAATATTTATAGAGTTCCGATTATCATGCTACAGTTGTAACCAAATTTAGGTGGATCACCCTCTAGGTAATAAAATTGTGTACGTTCATGGACACGTCTTTGGTGCTAACGAGGCTGTTCCATCTTTCTCGCACCGGCGACCATCGCGCACCTAACAAGCCTCCCGCCGTCTTCGGGACGGAACCCTTGTGGATTGTTGCCAAGTCTCAGGATAATAAAACGGCATTGTGAGATTTAAACAGGTAAAGAAGTCCGGTCGGAGGTATTTTCAAGAGGTGTTTTCAATGCGGAAACTCACCTGTACTGTAAATTTTTAAGTTTGTCGCATTAAAAATTAACATTAATTAATTAGACAGAATGAAAACCATGATGTAGCGTCTCGTTTCATCAACAAAAATCGTATTGCGGCAACGTTGTGGTCGTAACATTCCATCGTGTTGCCCATAGAGAAAATTGGGCGGTTCAGACCGTGTAAACAAACAATCATCCGCTCTATCCGAAATGATCCAAATAGAACTGCAACGTGTTTCGTGCCAGCTACATGTAACTGTTATCGCTCAAACAGAAACCACAACAAATTGGAGATCCTTCGTTTATAAACAGAGCAAACTCAAATTAACATCGGAATCGGCTTTGATAAAATGATGGAAATTTTGTGGTAACCCCCCGACAAACTGATTTACATAAACTGCTCGTTTTACCTGTTCCGTTGTTTAACCCCGACTCGTGTCGGCGTTTTGTTTTTATTTTTTTTTTTTCACCGGTCGGTTTTTCGTTGTTTGTACAACGCTTCCAATCATGGAAGACAAAAAACGTTAATTAATGGGCGGCGAGGTTAAAAATTGCGCGAGAAGTTTCTCGTGACTTAAAAATAAGTGAGTTAAATTGCTGGTAATTTCGGACATGAAATTCATCATTTATGACTGGAAGCATTTTCAAGTGTAATTGTCTAATTATAATTTTCCTCTTTTATGTGAAAAAGTGAATGTTAATGTGATTTATTTATGTTTATAATTTTTTGAATATTTCATAAATGTTTTTTTTTCCATAATTTTGAATGAATTTTGTTATTCTCATACATTCAGCCATGGTCAAAAGTATGGGACAGTCCTCGAGCATTTCAGTATCCGGAAGAATCTTGTATGTCCAGTAGAGACATACAAGAAAACCATTAAATTCTTACTATATTATTTAAAACGCATCAGTCTGTTTTTCTAGTAAAAAAAATCATAAATTTTATACTCCGAATATTTAATTCCAGTAAGTTTATTTAACAAAAAAAACCTAACTAACAAAGAGTAAGTGTGTTCATATTCAATTATCATACGAATAGGGACAATTCGAACATGAAACACGGGTATAGGAGACTAAATGACGAACCGACAGAAAAAAGTACTTTAACTCGTCATGGTTGAATTTTAACCTGTGATTCATTAAAAATGGTAGAAATAGTTCTTTCAACGTAGCTTCCATGTCTGTTAAAGTTGGTGGACCACTGAATACCAAAACTGTTAGGTCCAAGAAAACTTGGAAAAGGCTCTGAAAAATTCAGGGCTTTCTAAGAGCAAAGAGATGTTTCGTTTAAAATGAGTTTCAATCGTAAAGAATGATTTGACAAGTTTGTGATGAGATTAATTTTTAGAAAAGTTTTATTTTACATTTATATAAAGTTTTAACCAAGTCACATAAAATTCATTTAAGCGATAGTACTTCTTAAAAATTTCACGTGTTTGGTAACAAATGTAAATCATCAAATTGAGAAAAGACACTATTATGGTAAAAAGCAATGTATGTATGTATTTTTTACCATAAACATAATTTTTAAAATAGGAAAAAAGATTAAAATTTAATCGTAATTCTTACTAAAACCTTTTTATATTTGTGTTTGATTTCCTTTACATGAATATAATTTTGGAATATCGTTCATAAGGTTATATATTTGATTATTAATGAAGATATATCGAATGATCAATGTTATACATGTTGTTGCCAACGTTATGGTCAAAAATCTTCAAATTACTGTCATATTATCACATCTCTATTCAGTTGATCGATCATCTTTGGTGTCAAGTAAAAATTACGAGAGCATAATATAAAATTGAAGCAATAACCAACTGTTCCAAAAGTGGATCCACTTTTAAATAAATAATTTAGGGTAGGGTAATAAGTAAATATTTATAGGGTGCCTCATACATTGTGTCAAGGCTCAATTGCATACATCGAAGAGAGACACTATAAATAAATATTAGCAAAAATGATAACAATATTTATATGATTGCAGTGATTTTACAATCCTAACAGTAATACGACTATTTATTTTTATGCGGAATAATAAATAATAATTACATGTTAATTATTGAAACAAGGTCTCACAACACAAACAATTCGTTTCCGCTGAAACACAATTTTACCGCCAATGAAACATAAAAGACTGATCTTTGACCGAGCACGTTTCAATTGTTCGTTTCATACTATAAAAGTCACCCTTAAAGGCTTTTGAATAATACATCCCCCTTGCATTATATTAAATTTTTTATTGCGGTCCTAAATTTTAGTGATAATTGACTTAACGTTGTTGTCCCCCTTTTTTAAATTTATTAAGCGCATAAATTTAAAATTAATTTAATTGTGTGTTGCTGCTGTGTATTTAATGAATATCAACTGCGGTGTTGGGTCGTTGATTTTTTAATAAAAAATTGGTCCCCCAATTTTTTAATTCAATGATTTAATTAATATTGATTTTATGAAACAATTTTATTTAAATTTTTTAACGATTAAGTTTATTATTATTTTATTATTTATTTTATCGTTTTTAAATTTAATACATTTCCAAATGCTTTTTTAAATTTATTTTAATTAAAATTTTTTGGGGATTTTACACTACATAAACTCGAGAATAACTCTGGTAATCTAAGAATTAATGTTAAAATGTGCTTATTTCAAAGTTTATTAATAAATCACAATTTTTTGTTAAGTATTTATATTGAAAATACCTATGTAACTATATTATATTAAAAATAATATTTAAAATCCACTTTTTTCAATTATAACACAAAAAACAGACAATACAACTCTACGTCTGTAATCAACATTGTTTTCTATTTCATCTGACAGGTCTACTGTGTTATTTATGTGAGGGAAAAAATTAAACAAATTATTTTGCAAGATGTTAAATCCTATTTCTTAACAATAACACTAGAGTTATTTATTAAAATAGAAATTTAAATATAAAAATGAGCCCACTCTGTATACAGAATGGAAATCAATATTGTAAAGTACGAAATATTTTTATATTACGCGATTCCCTGATAATAAAAGAATTTTCAAATAATATTCATTAAAATAGTAATATAAATATATGCAGTATGGAAATCAATATTGTAAAGTAACATTTTTATGTTTAGAACATTTATGAGACTTAACAAGATTACGCGACTCTTTGATAACAAAAGAATTTTCAAGTAATAAACTAGTTACAATGAAATAAGTATTACTTCAAAAAATGTTGGTAACTTTTTATTTAATAAATATATCGAAATAAAGTTTTGATCATTTATAGGTAACTCCCGTATAAAAGCAACTGAATAATAAATTTTACAGAATTTAATCATCATAAGAAATATTCAAATTAATGTAACATTATAAAATCCTCTACTTCTTGGAAGTTCGGTGCGACGTTGAAGCATTGATTGTATTAATCGGAGGATCTTGGGATACACTGTTCCATTCTTTCTGAAGATGTTGAGCTAATTCTTGAAGATTATTTGCGGGTTCCAGATTTCTTATGGTCGTCCTAGAATGTCCAAAAGATGTTCTATAGGATTCATATTGGGTCTATTCGCTGGCCACTCCATAACCATTAAATTATGCTTTTTTGAAAAAAATTTTGAACAACTCTGGCAGTGTATGGTCTTTGCATTACCTTGTTGTAATGTGAAATCCGGGTGCCGATCCGGAGATCATGACCAATGAGGAACATATGTGATGGCACATATGGGGAAAGGGCGTATATATGACATATACGGGTGAATTAAACCAGAAGACGGGACTGACAAAGATGCCAGCCCCCTGTCAACTGGTTCCGGAAGAACAAGCCCAATCTGAGGAAGATCCTAGGACCTTCCTGGGTGAGGATTGGGCTTGCAGTTTGATCCGTTGGCTTCCCGCCACCACTGGCTTGTGGAGCGGTACTGCCCGATGATAATGAAATTTGGTCCATTCTGATTTATGAATGGTAACACAATAGGTTGCAGAATATTGTCAATGTATCGCCTGGCCGTGAGGGAATCGTTCGGGAAGAGATGAAAGACTGTACCTCGGTTTGAAGTTGTATCTCCCTGTACCATTACAGATTCTCCTCCAAAAGCTCTTCTCTCAGCCACAGTTGTATTCAAATATCGTTGTTCTTGACGTCTATATACTCTTTGAAGTGCATCGTTTGATATGTTACGTACGATTTGAGTAGACAAATGTGTCCCTGGGGTCATAAAGAGAAGGTTTCCTATCTATCTGAACCAAATGTCGAACTTCTCGAGGAATACTCAGTCTCTGATGAGCAGTATATGATCTCTTATGACTGATACCAAATTCTCTGCACCGATTCCACAATATGTGAATAACCGGTTGACTTGTTTGAAGCAAGTTTGCCACTATTGATATTGAAATGCAATAAATACTATTTAATTTTATAAATAAATATTTTTTACTAATTTTAAAAATGTTTGTTTGCCACTGAATATATTTATCATGAATTATTCAATTTTCCAACAACAAAGTAAGTTTTTTGATTCCTTTTTATTCACGACTGAAAGCAAGATTAAATTTTGAAACTGTGATTATTATAGTAATAAATGCATAAAGTTTAAGAGATTGTGTGACGAAATTTGTATTACACAAAGTTAATTAACAGTCACATTTAACTATTTAATTATTGTGTGAAACTAATATTAATTAAAATCAACCTTTTGCAATTCGAATATCAGTCGCTTTTATGCACAGACACGAACACATTCGAATCGAAAACATCTTTCCTGAACAATTTTAGTGTGTCTAGGCCGATTAATACAACAACCCGCGACTTAATTATTCTCATTCACGGTCGCCGGTTCGGAAACTGTCTGCCACGGTTTCTGGACGTGTTGCAAAGTAAATAGTAAAAAAACACATTAATGTCTCAACTTCCATGTTTGAATAGCGGACGTTTCGCTTTCGGGCCTTGAAAAAATTCATTACAAGATTTTAAAAGGTTTAAATGCACTTTTGTCAGTATAGTTTTTATATAACATTGATGTGTCAAAATTAATAAATAAATTATTCAATATGAATAATTTGTTCTAGACATTTTTAGGATGCTAGTCAATTTATAACTGATTTATTTTCTTTTTACTTCAAAATAATTCTTGTCGCACAGATAAGGATAGTATTGACAGAACTATAATGTTCTGTCAGGTAGTAATTTTAAAAGTTTCCATCTTTTAAACTAAATGTTTACTCTAGTTACTATTAAAAATAATATTATAAAAGAAAAATTAATGTTTTAAAAAATTCTGCAGTATGATCTATATAACTGTGGTATAATTCACAACTGTGGAATTTTTCAATGTAGCACAGAAACACCAAGACTACTCTGTCCCACTCATGCTGAATGGTATTGAGATCTTAAATGAGGGATACCATGCAGTTCATGACCTTAGACAGTTACAGCACATGTTACATCTAATCTAATTTATGTGGTTGTAGTTCTATGTGATAAAGCTTTATCGTCGAAAAATATAAATTAGTTTCCATCTGCAGATCTCTCCAGTCCTACAGTTTCAACAAATATATGTATTTTTTTCCAAAACATTTCCAGCCAACTCCAAATGGACGTACTCGACGGTTATTTTAAAATAAGCAAAATCTAATCTCATCCATGGATAGTATTGAGTGCCCTTCATCTTTTTAATTAATATGTTTTTTAGCCTATGCTAATTTGTTACGCCGAGATATCAAGACGAAGACAATCGCTGTCTGATTGTTCCTGTAGATACGAAAGTTTCAGTGGCATCATGAAGCCGTTCAGATAGTACTTTCAAGACATCTGATGCGGTGATAATTTTGAACCGAATTCCTCTTTTGACTTCCAATAACTCTACTAGTTTAATGTTGAGTCAATTCAGGACCAAGAATATTTTTTTACATACACAACATGTCACATGCTTGTCTGCTTATCGAGATTAAATTGAAATGTGACATGAACAACTCGTTTCTATTTTATTGCGTTTTATATAATCTTAAGAAAAAGTTAAGTTCTTATGTAAAACCTAACCTTTAATATATTAATCAATTTTATTAATGAAATTTCAATAATTTATATTTTTTATTTTCTTTATCAATTACTATTAGATTTGTAATATTATCATGTTAATTGTCATTTTTACGAAAAAAAAAAAAAAAAAAAAAAAAAAAAATTAAATCACATCACATTTTTACTTTTTTATTTTATCAATTCGTAGGATTATTTTTGAATGAATTAAAGAAATTTAAATAATTTATATTTTATTTACTTTTTGTATTAATTACGTTTAGATTTGTAGTATTTTAAATAATTATTTGTAAATAAAATTAAGACTAAATTCTTGAACTGTATTGTTTAAGCTTTGCAAAAAAATTTATTAAAACATTTATGAATATTATTACCTTTTTTTGGTAGTTTTGTACATTTTTAGAATATTGTTCAATTTTTTACCAAAGAAGAAAAACCATTATAATTAAGAGAAATTACATTAAAATAATTAAATTAATATGTAATATTTATTTGCTTATACATTTTCAGGGTATTAATGAACCGTTTACTAATGAAATACGAATAAGTTATAATTTTTAGTAAAAGTAATGCTACACTTAAAATTATTATTAATATTGTAGTAATATAAACATGTTTGAAGAGTGAACGTTAAATTTAAATTTTAAATATAATTTTGTCATTCATTTAACAGTTCCTACTAAAACCATGTAACATTGATACGTCGAAAACTGTTGATTATCACCGACCAGAACGTTTGTTAACATGGTTTTTTCGCACCGCACAACACAAACATTAATGTAATTAAAACGACCCCACCAGTAACAGAGTCAACAGAAACGAACGCGGTCCACTCGCACTGGCATAAGAAACGGGCAGACTATCGCACGGTTTCGTATCGGGACAGTTTGGATGCCGAATATTCTACAGATTTGTGTGTGCGTGCAGATATCGGGATGAACCGTGACAGTGTTCTATTGTTGCGATGCGATTCGTCGCTGTGAAGTTTAAGGGTGATTTTTTACCATAGAAGAGGTTCATATTTATTTATTTATTTATTTATTTATTTATTATTTAGAATTGCAGAAATATGATTAGTTTTCCAATTCTATATATGTATGAGTTTTGTTGCGAATTAATTTTGACTGTAATTTATTTAATTTTATGAAAATTAAATTAAATTACTTCAGGCTTGTCCTGCATTTATGGATAAGTTTTAAATAGTGATTTTCATTTTAACTAACGCCACTTATATATTAAATATATACTGAATTCATTTTGCAAATGACTCATTTATAAACATTAAATTCACATTGATTACATTTGCAAACCGTCTGACCATTTGCACTAACAATTACATCACACTGGTAAGTTAAATAAATAAAAGTATTTTCTTGTCGAATATGTTTGACATTGGCCCAAAATTACTTAATTACAATCTGTATCATTTGCATAATTTGTCACTTTGTAAATTGTATTAATTTATATTAACAATTGGGCACGACACAATTAAAACTAATTTTCATGGTCGCTCTGATTTTAGGACGCAAATCAATCAATGATAATGTTAATTGGTTTTTTTTTGCGTTGGTGAGACTATCCAGAAATATGTTTCCTTATCATGTTATTTAAGTTATGAAGAAAAATTGCAATTTAATCAAAATTGGGTTTGTTATTTTGTGAAGAAATAATTAATTCCGGTTACGTCTGTTATTTACTGCCGGTTGTTTTTTTCTAAAAATTAATTGTCTTTTTAATGACAATCGTGAAAGTTGTATTAAACCAAAGTTAACAAATGTTGTTGCAGAATTTTATGTTTGAGCATATTTGTACATATCGGACTAAAATAAGTCGTTAAAATGCACGAGTAATATATGAAATAAATTTTAGACGTGACGAAAAAAATTGCTTGGTTAAATGTCAAAACATTTTATGAATTATAAAGTGCATCTAAAACGGACAATTTAAAGTTTTAATGTCACATTAAAATAATAAATTAACCCATTTTCAAATATTAAAGCTATTGTGGCAGGTCGTTGCATTTTTGCTCTGCCTTGACACTTTTTCCGCCGTGCACCGCATTCGAATAATATTACGGACGCAACCTTGGTACAATTGCGTAACGAAAAAATTAAATTATCGTTGATAACAAAGTTGTATTGGGGCGGGAAAATTCAACCCCGATATGCGGCAGAGTGTGACAATTAAAATTTAACAAACAACTTTTCCGCAATGTTCCCCGCTTTCTTGCCGCACGCGTTACATGAAACCGCACACGATTGCACATCTCCAATTTGTCTTCGACACCGATCACTTTTTCTCCATTAACCTTTTTCGCATTACAAAATTCGACCGGTTTATGTATTAATAATATTTTTACGAATTACGATCTTGAACGTCAATGTTCGTGCAACATATAAACCATTTTTATTCACTACAAAAAAAAAAAAAAAAAAATATTGTTACCAAATTTTGTTATTTTTGCCACAAGTTTTATTTTATAAAATTTTCATTACATTTTTTATTTTTTCATCATTTAGATTTGTTGTATGCATTTTTAGAAATATTGTCGAATTTCGATAACTTGAAGGTCTTGATAATTCGAACAAAATATTGGCACTAAATTCGTTATAGAGCGAATAATATGACAAATTGAAGATTGTGTCATATTTATTTTTTTCAATGTTTTACGTTGTAACACCACTTTATTTTAATAAATACGACAATAAAATTGTAATAAAATTATGACAATATTCTCAGGATAAATAGTCAAATGCCTTAGGTCCACCTTTCATTGGTAAATTAGAAAAAAAAATGGATTTTTGTGATATAAAAACATTTAGATTTGTTGTATGTATTTTTAGAAATACTCTCGAATTTCGATAACTTGAACGTCTTGATAATTCGAACAAAATATTTTGCACTAAATTCGATATAGAGCGAATAATATGACAAATTGAAGATTGTGTCATATTTATTTTTTTCAATGTTTTACGTTGTAACACCACTTTATTTTAATAAATACGACAATAAAATTGTAATAAAATTATGACAATATTCTCAATTCTGTTCAATTAAGAGTATCCAAGTGATACAATGTGCATCTAAACTCATCTGTGAACAAACAATTACGTTAATCTACTGCAGCTCATGGGCAGTGATCGTTGGTTCATGCTCTGAACCCGAAGCTCCTTGTTTACCGTAAAAGAAGGTGTTGAAAAGGTTTTTTGGCTCTAAGAACAGCTTCATACAACTTTCTTCTGATCGTAGACAGTTTTACGGTGACTACATTTGATCTACTTATTATTAACTCAGATTACCATGTTCCAAAATTGCATTTGTACTGGCAAAAGTCTACTTTGAAGCATTTTACGTGCTTACAGTGACTCTACATTTGATCTATTTATTATTATGACAATATTCTCAGGATAAATAGTCAAATGCCTTAGGTCCACCTTTCATTGGTAAATTAGAAAAAAAAATGGATTTTTGTGATATAAAAACATTTAGATTTGTTGTATGTATTTTTAGAAATACTCTCGAATTTCGATAACTTGAACGTCTTGATAATTCGAACAAAATATTTTGCACTAAATTCGATATAGAGCGAATAATATGACAAATTGAAGATTGTGTCATATTTATTTTTTTCAATGTTTTACGTTGTAACACCACTTTATTTTAATAAATACGACAATAAAATTGTAATAAAATTATGACAATATTCTCAGGATAAATAGTCAAATGCCTTAGGTCCACCTTTCATTGGTAAATTAGAAAAAAAAATGGATTTTTGTGATATAAAAACATTTAGATTTGTTGTATGTATTTTTAGAAATACTCTCGAATTTCGATAACTTGAACGTCTTGATAATTCGAACAAAATATTTTGCACTAAATTCGATATAGAGCGAATAATATGACAAATTGAAGATTGTGTCATATTTATTTTTTTCAATGTTTTACGTAGTAACACCATTCTCAGGATAAACAGTCAAATGTCTCAAGTCCATCTTTCATTGGTAAATGAGGAAAAAAATGGATTTTTGTGATTTAAAAACTTCTAAATAATGTATGTTCCAGATTTATTTCAAATAATATTATTATGTAATTTTTATATAGAATACGCTACTTTTTAATTGGATAATTTGAATAATAATAAATAAATTTATTATCTAAACAGCTTTTAATAAACATTGTAATCTTCTGCATAAATTAAGCAAAACTGCATCAACAAAACAACTATTAAACAAATAATAAAACAAATACCAACAAATTCTTTAGGAAATTAATAAAACAAAGTTAATGGAATTAATTAATAATTAATAAAAATAATATATTAGTATATTAACCGCTACACGTCGGTCGCTCGTCCCTTGCTCTATGAACCGCGAGTTGAAGATGTTGGATTAAAACAAGTATTTTTTTTGACACCAAATCAATTTATTTGATGAAGATAAAATACAAGTTGTCGGTTTGAAGAATAAATCAACATTGAATACAATATTATATAAAATGATCAATACAGAATTACAAAAAAGCTGAATTAACAGTACACACAATATAGAAGTAAAAATGCAAACGTAATACGAATCAATATAAATGAAAGAAGGATAAATGAAAGAAGAAATAAAAGGTATGCATAATCTCAGTTCGATGTACTGGAGGAAGACCCGACATCCGTAACATGCGTACACTCTCTTTGGCATACTCAAAATTAGTGAACATTAACAGGTACCTTCAAATTTTGAAGTTGGTGGTTTCGAATGTAAATTTGTCATTGAAGACGGGTTCAATTGAATTGAAGTCTGAACGCGGGAGTCACTACATTTGGTTTAAATTCTTAAGTAAGTGAAATGATAATTGGTTGAATAAGCAAATCGTGATATGGTCGAGCTTTCACAGTTTCTAGGTTTAATATGAGAAACATAGTGTGTGTCTCTAAAGAAATTCCAACTTACTGTTACAAAACCATCTCTAAAAGCATCGGTTGGAGCCACGATTTGCTCATATCTCTCACCACTTTCACACCATGTTCAATTAAGAGTATCCAAGTGATACAATGTGCATCTAAACTCATCTGTGAACAAACAATTACGTTAATCTACTGCAGCTCATGGGCAGTGATCGTTGGTTCATGCTCTGAACCCGAAGCTCCTTGTTTACCGTAAAAGAAGGTGTTGAAAAGGTTTTTTGGCTCTAAGAACAGCTTCATACAACTTTCTTCTGATCGTAGACAGTTTTACGGTGACTACATTTGATCTACTTATTATTAACTCAGATTACCATGTTCCAAAATTGCATTTGTACTGGCAAAAGTCTACTTTGAAGCATTTTACGTGCTTACAGTGACTCTACATTTGATCTATTTATTATTAATTCCGATTACCATGTTCCAAAATTACATTTATACTGGCAAAAATCTACTTTGAAGCATTTTAGGTGCTAAACAACATATAAATGAACCGAATAAAATGTGTTTTATTTTATAAAATTTTCATTATATTCATTATTTTTTCAACATTTAGATTTGTTGTATGTATTTTTGGAAATACTGTCGAATTTCGATAACTTGAAGGTCTTGATAATTCAACAAAATATTTGGCACTATGTTTACCATAAAAGAAAGTGTTGAAAATGTTTTTTGGCTCTAAGACTAGCTTCATACAACCTTCTTCTGATCGTAGACAGTTTTACAGTGACTCTAACAGAAATAATTAGAAAACCGTCATGCATTCTGGTCGTATTTCGTTGTCGACTACCACCATTGGCATTACTAATTTCGATTAACGATTTCAAGCGCATTTAAATTTTGTGAGATATACATTTGGTCTACTTATTATTGACAGATTACCATGTTCCAAAATTGCAATTATACTGGCAAAAGTCTACTTTGAAGCATTTTACGTGCTGAGTCCTTTTAAAAAAATTTTTATGTATAAATATTTTTTCTCATAGGAAAATATCTGTTCTTATCAAAACAGCATAAACATTTTTATAGAAAGATCATTTTCTAATTTTTAAATTAATTATGGCATATTTTTAATTTTAAAAATATATATTTTTTTCAATTTATAATGGATAATTTAAATTTTTAACGTGTCCCTAGTTTTTCTCATAAGAAAAATCTGTTATTATCATTAAAGTATTGAAAACGTGAAACGACGTGAAATTTTTACACGTTTCATGTAAAGGTTCGTACTTTAGGGAAATGTGACCAGTTTGGTACTACTAGTACCACTTCTGGGTTAGTCTCGGGACTTATTGATCGATGTGTTACTAACTGATAGTATTAAATCTATTGTTATTATCAATATTTTAAAAAAATAAATATTTAAAAAAAAAAAATCAAATTACATTAATCATAATTAAATTAATTCTGGTCTTTTTTAACTTTTCCATTTTTTTAAAGATCCAAATTAAAATTTTGTCTATAGTTCTCTGATAGGAAAAATCTGTTATCAGCGTTTTGAAAAGAACAAACATTGTTATAGAAGAATCACTTTCTTATTATTAAGTTAATTCTGGCATTATTTAGTTAACAGTTTTCTGATTTTGATAATGTTTTAAAACTAGAAATAATTTAAATTTTTAATATGATAATATTTTTTTTCTAGGTAAAAATTTGTTATTATAATCAAAATACTGAAAACACAATACACATCCACATAATACGTTTTTGGAAATAAATCTAGAGCTGTAAATATTCATATAATATTACTGATAAAAATAAACATATTCAAAGACGCCCATTTGGCTACCAAAGTGCTACTAATTTTCTAGTTTATTTGATAAGTTGTAAACATTTGATAAGTCGAAGTCTGTATTCAAAATGACAGCGATTCGAAACTTTTTAACGTTTTGTCATTTTGCAAAATTTTAAAATTTAACTATCATATTACTTATTAAAGTGTATTTTTTTCACTTAATGATAGGTTAATACAAACAAAAAATTTTAAAAGTGGTATTATTTTTTAGAAACTGTTTTTGTTTTCTAGTTATATATCTTGTTTATGTTATTCAATTGCTTTTAATCATAATTAAATTTGTCGCATTTTAAACAAATATTCCTGAATATTCCTTAAATGACGCAATTTCCGTCTTTGCATTGCGCATTTTTCGCGTTTAAACCTTAAAAAATTGATATTATAACTGGTTTATGCATTAATAATGTCTTTCTATTAATCACAATCGGGTCTTGAACGATTAAGTCAAAGTTCACGTAACAGATAAACATTTCATTCGATTTCGATTTGTCAAGCATTCCTTATTCAAAAAATCTAACAGCGACACGTCCCCCTATTATTTATTCTCCTTCACTATCACAACAGCCTCATTGAAAACTGATAAGTATTACTTGCACAGGAAAATATGAATAAAAAGTCGATATGGTGTTACAGATAATGTAATGATGTCTGCCGTTCATGTGTACAGAAAGAAGACGTTCCTTCTGGCCACGGTTTTATTCACCAGCTTTATCCTGGTGCTGCAACTGAGTGCAATAAATAATCAACCGGATAATGTCAGTGTTAAAATTGTTGTGGCAGGTTACAACGACAATCAAATCGATGAGTGGTTTCAAATGAGACTTAATGAGGTTAGTTTGACTGTCCATGGTTGGTGTTAATATTTAATATACTATGTGTAGAAATCGAGGATGTCGGATTTGGGGAGGATGGTGTTCTTGAACGAACAGCCGCAAATTGTCAATAAACCAAAGGGTGACAAATTCAAAATTTTGGTTTGGAAATATGGTAGCAAAATCGAGAATAGACACCTCAAACGCTTTTCCGGCGACAAGTAAGTAACATACATCGTCAAAACTCATTACATTTACATTGTAATTATTTGCAGGTATACTAATCCGTATTCCGAATGTTCGGTAAGAAACTGTGATATTAGTTATAAGGACTCGGATATTAACGACGCGGACATTGTCATCTTCCATATGCACGCGATGGAAGGAACTGTAGACCTACCGCCGAATAAAAGAAATCCAAACCAAATTTGGGCTTTTCTGACTGACGAAAGTCCCTACCATACGTTCCTCAAATCCCACAAGTATAAAATGTCAGACTTTGACGGTGTTTTCAACTGGTCCATGTCTTACAGGTATCAGTTACACGAAGTACAGGGTGCCCAAAGTGATTGATTTTCGAACAATTTGATATCTTTGACAAAAACAATACTAGTACATTTCAGAATAATTAACATTTTTATCCAACAATCAAAAAGGGCATAAACTGATAATTTATTTTATTCTTTCACATTCTTTATTTTGTGTAGTTATTTAAACCAATTTTTAACTCACAAATATATCAATTTATTTTTGTATATTAAAATTTATTATCAAACATTTGCATAAACATTTCCTTTTATTTTTTATTAAGACAAATTATTCTCAAGTTATAGTGTAGTTAAAATTCAGCTTAGCAAACTAAGGCAGACATCACAGAGAAGAATAATGATAAAATTAGATTACACTTATCACCAGATAGTTGCCCAAAATAGCGTAAAATATCTTTTTAATGCCTCACAATTACATAACAACAAATGTCTACAAAAAAATCAATTTAATTATATATAAGATTTAAAATTAACAATCTTGAACACATTTCTAATTGTAGAATGGACGCGGATATACCGGTGCCGTACGGCAGGACCGTGGTGGAAACTAGCAAAGAACTTAATCTGGACTTCAAGAAACGTCGCGACGTTCTAATCGCGATAATGGGTTCAAACTGCGGCGGCATCAACGGCCGATGGGACTACGTTAAAGAACTGTCCAAACACATCCCCGTCCATATCTACGGCGGATGCGGCACGGACTTCAAACACACGTAAAAAATTCTCAACGAAAACTTCAAAAGCGTATGAATTTAACAGGCTGCATTTAGGTGCCCGGGTCATTTCAGAGAAGACTGCCATGCGATTGACGACTACATGTTCTATCTGTCATTCGAGAACTCGAACTGCGACGAGTACATCACCGAGAAACTGTGGTGGAACGCGTTCGAAAAGGGTGCCATCCCGATTGTGATGGGCGGCTCGGACCAGGCATACAGGAAACTGTTACCGCCCGACTCTTACATCAACATCGCCGACTTCGCCAGTCCCAAAATCCTCGCCGACTATGTGGCCTTCCTCAACCGCACCGGCGACTTTGTGAGCTACTACCGTTGGCGCAAACAGTTTCGGGTGCTCAACGAGCACGGATATTTCAAAAGTAAATCGGTGCACTACTGCCGGATATGCGAGGCGCTAAACTACAACGTGAGGAACACGTCCAAAGTGCTGACCAACATGAAGGACTGGTGGAGCGTACAAGCGAATTGTCATGCATCCTGGAAGGACTCTTGAACCTACGATTATGTCCCAAAGATTATATATACATATATAAGATTTCTATTGTATAAAGATATTATAAGGAAACGAGAGTTTTATTGCCAATTGTTTATTCACGTTATAAATTGTTTACTTAATATATAATAGTCTGGAAGGCATACTTTTCCCGGATGAGGCTATTTTCACAATAAATGAAAACGTAAATCGCCAAACTGGTCAGTATCGGGCTCAAGAAAATCCCTATTGGATGAGGGAAACTAATGTGTGGGTCGATATAATACAAAATAGAACTGTAGAACCTTTTTTCCTTGATGAAAATCTTAATGGAGCACGGTACCTTAGTTTTCTCCAGGACGAGCTTATGCCAATTCTATGCCAGCTATTCCCAAATCCATTGGACCGTAACTTGGCCGGCTACTTAACAATTACTTTTTATGCATGCATCCATCAACCTCCTTAAAAATATTAAATACGATTACTTTGGTGAATTCGTCTTTTTGTCACCTTTTCAGTAAGGGGTCACACGCGACAGGGTTGCATTTGAAAAAAACTTAGGAGTGGTTTCCGCCTTCCTTGAAAGGCAAAATTTTAAATTTTGCGTGAAGAAGGTAGTTAAACACAGTCAAACGTTGACGTGTCTTGAGAATGTTTCGAAATATTATTCAGCTTTCTGGTAGCGAATTTATTCCAGTTAAAATCTCCAACCTGTATACTAGCATGAAACGTCATGCTCGGCTCGTATATCATCTACGTTTAGCACTTTCACTGATTCCACGCAAGTACTATATACAACCACCAGTACTATTTGCGTTTCACATGATCCTCTGAGATATATATATATATATATATATATATATATATATATATATATATATATATATATATATACCAACAGTGGTGTGGAGATAGTATCTACTCGATATTAAGGATCTGATACTGGTCCAGATGCGAAGTAAACGAATTTTTTGATGCAAAGTATGTAGTATTACTCGAATCGCTCACTTATCACAAGGATCGTAACAGTGCAAAACGCGTTCTACTAGAGCATACGATATTATAAATTGTGATCACACTGATCTCGCTTCAGATGTGGGACAACGTGGGCGTTCGGTTTAACACCTTTTACAGTTTATATTGAAACAACCACACATCGCAAATTCAAATCGCGATGGATTACAATCCGTTCCACTTGGTGGAGTTACCTCAAATATGCAAAAACATTTAAAAGCAAAACATTTCACAGTGCTTCAGAATGTTGTGAAATTGTGAGCAGGTATTTCAAGTGCTTTAGAATCTCAAGTTGCTGAAAACGTAGCTACATGCAAATGTATCTAAACCAAAAATTCCACTTTTTCTGTACGCCCACCATCATCGTCTCGATCAAAAATGCAAGGTGCATCTTTAAAATACCAGTTGTTTCAACAAAATTGCACGTAATTAGCTGTTACAGTATCGAGACCATAAACACCATTCACAATTTTAGCCGTCTTGTTTGCATTTTCGCCTTTATTAAAGAAAAACTGAACCGAATTTTCTCTTCGTTGACTTCCATTTTTAATACTCTGTAAGAAATTTTTTAATGCGAAATGTCACATTCATAACGACTATAAATCTAAAATTGTTTATTCGATACTAGTGATCGGCGAATCCTTGATGTTTTGTCGATTGTTCGAATATTGTATTTGATAGTTTTTTCTCGCAATCGAGTCATTCGACCGAGTCAACACTTGGACTGTATTGTACTGAACGATCCAAAATTCATATATATTTTGAGCCCCACAATGATCGTTTTAATTCTTTTTAATTTAAATTGATTTTATAATTAATAAGTGCCTAAACATTTCAAACCTCAATATATATATATATATATATATATATATATATACGGATATCTTTATTTACACAGTTTTTACACTACATTTTATTTCGGATAGGGTTCATAAGTAAAGCAACTAAACCTTATATTCAATACAATACATTTTGTAATTTATTTTTGTGTTTGACATCGTTCCTTAAAGCTAAAAATGCCTAGAAGTGTCCATTTATCGATATAAATTAAACAACAGATTGTAGAAAATGGTAAAATTGCAGTAGACTTAAGTTTAAACAATTGAAGGAGTACTGAAAAGTGGTAGATAACGAAAGAATAACGGTGTTTTATACATTAAAACAAAAACGCTTGTTGTTTGCGACACTTTTACCAGTGAATAAATAAAAAAAAATCGAACTCAGTGTGTTGGTGAGTACCATCAAACGAAGACTAAAAGGAGCTGGTCTCTCTAAACCAGCAAAGAATAAATATGGATATCTAATAATTATAATTAATATTATGTATATTATTACTATTTAAATATTTATCATTAAAAAGTAGGAGAAATTTACATACCTACATACATAATTATCTACGAGTTTTTGTAACGCCTGAAATAGCACCTAAATCGTTAAATTGTCGTTAGCTAGATAAAAGATAAAGTAGAGTGCAAACACAGTATATTTATACGTGATACATTTTACTCAATTAAACATGATACAATACATTCATAGTGTCAAAAGGAAATGCATTTTCCTTTCAGTGTTAATGTTCGCAGGACTGCTGTACTTTTATGTGACAAGTAACCCGAGTCGTGCATATTTAATCAATTTCAATAACGAACAAATAAAAGTTTTAAAAGCTGAGCCACCAAAAGTAAGCACCACTAAATTTCCTTCTAGTACTACAACAACCAGTAGAAGTAGTATCACAACGAGCAAAACAGTATACAACCAAGAAATCAACAAACGCCTCGAGGAATGGTGGAATGAACGCGTGAAACTGGTAATATAGACAACCCTCAACTAAAAATGATTAATATTTTAAGAATAAATCAGAAATACAATATATTTTTCATTATTATTCTTTTATAGATAATTATAGAAGTGACTAAAATACTAAGATAAAAATAATAGCTAAGCAGTTATTTCAGTATAAGAACTAACGAATGTTTAGGAAAAAAATTAAAATTTAATTTTTGAAATATAGCCTTTAACTATAGACTTTTATAGAGGTCGAACATGTCGGAGTTGGGAAGAATACTATTCCTTAACGAACCTCCACCAAAACCATCCGACAAGAACTTTACAATCCTGATATGGAAATACGGGCCCGCAATCGCCTATCGTCACATCCAACAGTTTACTAACGTTGAGTGAGTTCAGTTCAATTCGTAAAACGAACCATTCTCACACAAACACTCAATGTTCCAGCCACGATCCGTTCGAACACTGTTCGACCAAGAACTGCAGAATAACGTATAAAGACGAGGAACTTACCACCGCGGATATGGTTGTTTTCCAGATGCATGAGATGGAAGGAACGAGGGACCTCCCTAAAAATATCCAACAACGCAATCCTGATCAAATATGGACGTTTTTGACCGACGAGAGTCCGTATCATACTTTCTCAAAACGTTTCTCGTACCACCTCAATTCTTTCGATGGTGTATTTAACTGGTCCATGACCTACAGGTTGTACCCGGTTTAATGTTTCTGTCTTTTTTAAATTTTAGTTACAGGATGGATGCGGAAATCCCGGTGCCATACGGGAGGACGTTTATAAAGGAGGCAATCGAAGGCGTGCCTGTTAACGTGACGAAAAGGAGGGACGTACTCGTGGCTGTCATGGGTTCAAATTGTGGCGGACAGAACCACCGATGGGATTACGTCAAAAAGCTGTCCAAATTTATACGCGTCGATGTTTACGGAGATTGTGGAAAAGAACTTAAAAATGGGTACTAACAATCAATTTAAAAACACGTTAGCACACTAAATTAATCCATTTCAGTTGTCCTGGGCATATTTCAGCTGACTGTACTAAATTAAATGAATACATGTTTTATTTGGCGTTTGAAAATTCCAACTGTGACGAATACATAACGGAAAAAGTATGGTGGAACTCGCTGAGTAAATTTACAATACCGATTGTTATGGGTGGTTCAAAAAAAAGTTACGACAGGACTTTGCCCCTTGATTCGTACATCACAACTGAGGACTTTAGTACACCTGAAGATTTAGCTAAATTTGTAAAACAATTAAACGTAACTGGAGAATACGTAAAATATCACCAGTGGAGGAAGTACTTCAGAATAGAAAACGAACATGCTTATTTCAAAACCAGGGGAGTGCATTATTGTAGGATTTGTGAAGCTCTAAACTACAACAAACGAGAGAGAAAAACTTACAATAAATTGGATGATTATTGGAGTATTAGACGTGATTGTCATGGATCTATGGTAATAATCTAAAAGTGGAATGATTTTAAAGAAGTTTTATGTATATAATAGCAAGAACTGACCAGATCATGTCAAGTTATTTATTTTACCCTACATATACTAATCACATAGTTTTTATAATTTATATAAATGAGTTCAGTAAGTCACATTTCTTATCACGGGTGGTGTTAGAGACTACCCTCTAATTTACCCTCAACTGTTTACATTGATGACTGAAAAATAGTCCCAAGTTTTAACTAATTTTATAGAACCACTAACGGGAATAGAGAATGACATGCATATTTTAAAAGTTTAGACATAATGTTTATTATAGAATTTACGAAGCTTTAAATTACAATAAACATGATAGAAAGGTTTAGAATTACTGACGTAAAGTTGTTAATAATAATATAATACAGTAATAGTTTTCTATTTGTCAGATTTATCTTACTTATAAAAGTACGTAATGCAATGAAAACTCACCAAAACTTGTGAAATTATTTATTTGCACCTATTTAAACTAAAATAACACAAAACTAAAGCACAAAAATATGGAAATAAACACAAAACTCAATAAAAATAACAATGCTATGAAAATCATTGCTGCCACCATAAAACTGACATTAGGTTAAATGGATATTGTAAACTAAAATTCTAATTCATTTAATTAATCTACATTAAATAAGTTAAAGAGTTTAGTACGTGTGCATTATTGGAACAAATTAGATATGAGATATGTACTTTTGCGACAAAACTAAGTCATAACCTATAAATGACAAAAACCCTGGTACTGTCACAAAAGCAATTTTAGGTTAGCACTCCCAATCAAAATAAAAATGTTAAAACCCAAAGTCCTTACTCAAGTTCTCAGCCAAGCGAACACCGGTGGTGTAGAAAATACCCTGTAAGTGCCAACGGTTCAGACTGACACACTTTACCTTACTTACCAGTTTTGATTTTCAGATTGCTGAATCAAGATGGAACTTTGTTGGCATACAGCGGCTATGGTGATAAAGATGCTAGAGTAACGGCGGCAATTGCCAGTAACATTTGGGGCGCCTACGAAAAGAATGGGAGAAATGCGTTCAGGGAGGAGCATCCGCAAATGATACTGATGGAATGTATGGATGGTCGAATTGCAATCACACAGGTTTCGAATCAGCTCCTTTGTTTGTATGCCAGGAACAATGTGGGGTTTGGAATGTTAAAGGAGAAAGCTAATGCTTTAGCTTCATATTTGGAAGATCCTCTAAAGCAAGTTGCTTCAAGCTAGTTACTATTGTGATCATATTTAAACATGTAAAGAATATATTTTCATAATTATTTTACGTGTATTTTAGTTTATAAGCTGTATTTCATATCGTAAATTTATTTTGGATATTTTTTGAGATTATAACAAATATGTATATTAAATATATTTAATAATTATATGTCTGAAATAAACAAATAAAAGAATTTTATTCAGTTTAAATCGATTTTTCAATAAAATAACATATAAATTTTGAAAACTGAGGTGTGAGTGTGATGAGGATAATAGTCGAAGTTACAAGAACACTAAACGTTTATTATATTATTACAAAGTGTGCACTCGACTAGAAACGTGTTACAACAAATGTTAAAAACTAAAAACTACAAACAGAGGGGTTCCAAGTATCAATGTGCAATTGCATTCCTCAACAATAAATAATGAAACACTAAATAATATGTATTTAACATATATCAAAATTTTCAGTTTAAATATATAATTTCATTATATAAAAAATATATTTGGAAAGGTCCAATGCGATTTCGATACTATGCAACCGATTTCCCAACAGTTCAAATAAAAATGGCGCACCATGTAGTGAATTCAACTGACAATAAACAATCATTTTTAAAAAACGGCAACAAACAGTGGGTTAAATTGAATGTTGGTGGATCGTATTTTCTCACGACGAAGACGACACTAGCACGCGACCCAAATTCATTTTTATACAGACTTGTGCAGGAAGACAGCGATCTAATATCGGACAAAGTGAGTGCTTCGTGGTCGATTTTTCGTGTTTTTCAGCTGATTATTGAATTGTTTTAGGACGATACTGGTGCTTATTTAATCGACAGAGATCCAAACTACTTTTCCCCAGTGTTAAACTATTTGAGACACGGCAAATTGGTGATTAACAAGGGACTGGCTGAAGAGGGTGTTCTGGAGGAAGCGGAATTCTACAATATCGCCGAATTAATCACCTTGGTCAAGGAGCGGATTATGCACAGGGACAACAGGCCAAGCAAAGATGGCAAAAAACATGTTTATAGGGTGTTGCAATGTCACGAGGATGAATTAACTCAGGTGTTTATCATGCCATGTCCTTTTTGGTTTTATTATGAATCATTATGTTGATAACATGGCACATAAAAGTGATTCATTTAATGTGGATTTCTTGTTATGAGAATTGTGTTGTTGGAATTAAATATTCAACAAAGTTTTGTAACAAAATTATCTTATCTTAATAGTACAAGTAAAAGTCTACTTGATAAGATACTTTTTAATGGTAATGTTTCTGCATTATTTTCAAAATTTTGAAAAACAATTTAAGAATTTTAAAGATCAAGAATTTATTAATGATTTTTTTAGATGGTGTCAACGATGTCGGACGGCTGGAAGTTTGAACAACTGATAAACATTGGATCACAGTATAATTATGGGGCAGATGAGCATGCCGAGTTTCTCTGCGTTGTGAGCCGCGAGTACGGACAGCCAGAGAGCGCTGAAACTTTGCGGGGCGAGCGCGAAGACAGGGCGAAGGTGTTGCAACAAAAGGGCTCGCGGATGTAGGATTCGAGTCATCGTTTGTTTATATTCTTCTTTCCAAGATATTTTTTTAGCTGTGACATAATGTGTATATACCTTTCGGTTTGATCATAGTGTTATGATTAGGGATTCAGATAATGAACAATGTTTTTTGAAATTAGCCAAAAATTATACTCTTTATATGCTTTTGATATGAACCATTTTTGAACTTGTATATGTATTTATTAAACGCTGCCACGTTGATATATGATCACTCTAATAGTACAATGAGCAGTTTGTTTCTTCATACATACTTTTTTTTTAATTATTGATATTTATTGTCTCCTAATTCTCATTTGTTCAGAGTATATTAAAAGACATCCTCAGCAATGTTATTTAAGTAACCATTTTCATACATGTGACCTGTAGTTACCTAATTATCATTATTACTTTTTGTACCTACCTATATTTGTGTAACCAATTAGATTAGAGACCTATACTGCTTAGAATCATTTGAATATTCTGTACATTTTTCTCTTTTTATATGGAATGTGAATTATAGAAATATTTATAAGGTTTGTTTTTAATAATAAATTTGTGCAATCAATTGATGCTTCATGAAACACTTCAACAGATTACTGAAATAATACACAAATGGTTACAAATTCTACATCTTTCACTTTCTTGGGGTAAAATTCAACGGCGTTGAAATGTTTACCCTCACACTAAATATGTCTACCAATTTCAATTGAGTTAAAGACAAAGATATAGATATAGATGCCAAACAGCTAAAAATCTCCGAAACAAGTTTTTTCTCAAATATGGCATATTCCAGACTAGATATGTGAATTTCTTTTTGTGATTACCAACCAGCCTGTATATGAACCATGCTTTTAGGATCTATAACAAGTCGGTTTATTCTGTTATAGGGACCAGAGGTACTTTTAATATCGTAAAATTTAATTTTTTTAACTTCTTGTCCGTTGACACACGATAGGGAATTAAATCGAATCGAAAAAAATAATTGACTATGGAAGTTCTAGCTAATCATAATGATTGTGTAATTAAGATTAAATAAACCAAAATTTGATTTTAACAGCTTTTTTAAGGTTTTCTGATTAAATATTAATTTATATTTAATTGCGAAAATCACATTTATCTACTATTCTATATTTGATATTAATATTAATTGTTTCTTATAATTGAGTTGCGGATTCCAATACATATATAGTGGTTAAAGAAAGTATGAAATATTTTTCAAAATTATACTTTTATCCCTTGAGATTTTTCATTCAAATTTGTTGTAATGATTTTAAACAAATTCGCTAGTTTGTGTTTAGGTCTGTTTGTCGGATACGTTTTTTTATGGAATATTATTTTATTTGCGGTTAATTGTTCTTAAATTTTCGCTCGGTTTTAACCTAATGTCTATAATCATTTATTATTCACTTCAATTTAGGAAAGCAATAGTTGTAATTTGTGGAAGTGGCCGAACGCAGTGAGACGTGACAACAATTTTAAATATTACTCACAGTGCTAGTTCGATGATTGTGGATGAACCATTCTCTTAGGATCTATAAATCGGTAACAAGTCGGTTTATTCTGTTATAAAGACTAGAGGTACAAAAGTACTTTTAATATCGTAAAATTTAATTTTTTTATTTCATATCCGTTGATGCACGATTGGAAATTAAGTCGAATCGAAAAAAATAATTTACCATGGAAGTTCTAGGTCAATCATAATGATTATGTAATTAAAATTAAATAAATCTAAATTTGATTATAACAGCTTTTTTAAGGTTTTCTGATTAAATATTAATTTCTATTTAATTTTGTATATGATATTAATATTCATTGTTTCTTATAATTGAGTTGCTGATTCCTGTACTAGTAGGTACGCAATATTATTTTATTTGCGGTTAATTGTTCTTAAATTTTCGGTCGGTTTTAACGTAGTAATGCCTAAATACATTATACACAGTGCTATTTCGATGATTTTGTGTAAATTCCCACTTGTCATGGACTCCGGAAAAATGAAACACTGTCCTTCGGAGTGACGACAGTAGGTAAATTTAATTTGTTTTGGTCGGATGGTCATTCCTATAGAAAGATGGTGCCGGAAGCATTATGGTTTGGGGATGCTGTTCTTGATCCAAAGTTGTACCTTTGATTCAAGTGGAGGGTAAAATGGATCGTTTTCAATAGAGGGACGTTTTGGAAAACATCATGTTACCATTTGCCGAGAAAGAGATGACACTTCGTTGGTTATTTCAATAAGACAACGATCCCAAACACAAGTCTAAAATTATTAAAGAGTGCCTTCTAACGAAAAACTTAACTGTGCTTGAATGGCCGGCTCAGTCTCCCGATCTAAATCCTATTGAACATCTTTGTTAATATTCTCATCCGAACAAAAAACATCAAAAGCAAACAAAAACTTCTTTAAACCATACATGAGCAGCATGAGCAACTAATTCCTGTTGACACATTGAGAGATTGGAGGATTATATGCTTAAAAGATGCCAAACAGTTATATTGTAGAAGCCAAAGGTCATGCCACAAATATAGTGAATATTAATGAATATATATATATATATATATATATATATATATATATTGAATGTTAAACCATTAACGATCCAGGGTAACAAAATGTGACGGTCGAGCTCAAACGCTTCGAAAAATGACAGACCTCTTATATATGCGTTAGTATATAAATAGATAATGAGTTCATTACCTAAAGTTTTACACAAAGTATTTCTTGTCGATTTAGTTTAAAAAATTACTGTGACATTATCACTTTTGCTAGTTATTCAAAGTATCCGCCGTAAATCACCAAGCTCTTTGTATTCATTACCAACATATACATACCACAAAGTTTATCTATGACTTATACAGATAAGTCTGACCAAGACTTCCCGTTAATTAAAATTTTATTAGGTTAATAACTTCGATAATTATAAGCTAAATTTTTGTTTCTGTGCCAAAAATTACGGAATATAATGTTATTTAAATATATAATATAAGCCAAACCCACAATTTAGAGAGAAATTTTATAACATTTTAGACTATTAACAAGATAATTTCAAAGAAGTTGTCTTAAAAAGGCATTAAATTATTACGCACACGCTCGTACTTACAGCGACACTTGTAAATGTACCTAGGGGATGTTTAGCCCCTACGATTGGTCTGGCAACTTACAAAAAGTATTGAAATAGTCCTCTAAAAATCATATATAAAAATTAAATCTCAGACTATAAGTAAGATTATGTTTTTGTTTGTTTCGATCTTTAAAGTGTCTGGCGAAAAATGGTAATATTAATTCAAAATGTTTATCAATATTCCGTACAACATACGTAAAAATTAGCTCTCAGACTTTAAAGTGGGTAATATTTTTACGTACAACAAGTTTGTAAACGTTTACTGTACACTACTCAATCACATACATTTCGTGCATCAGAAAACAAGTGAGGTCTGAGGGTCCAAGGAACTTGAACTATCGAGTTTATTATTTCTGGGCAATGTTATACTTCCAAGTATTAGTAGTACGTGTTCAGCATTGTATATTTATTTATTTATTTATGTATTTTAGACGTGAAAGCAATGTACTCGAAGACATTCCAAAACAAGAATATCACAAAAATCAAGCATCCACAAGTGCACAACCCATTAAGTATTGTGGATGAAAATATTGAGCTGACGAGCATAAAGGCAGGGGAGTTTTCTGCCAAACATATAAAAACTACAATACTGAACAAATTTCTTCAGCTGCAGTAAGTGAGAGTGTATGTTTAAACGTGTTATCCCCTGTCTTTTGCGACGGCAGTTCAATTTCAAAAGGACGTAAAAGGAAGGAACATGAGGAGAGTAATGACATTGGTTCTGTTATGAGAAGTACAGCAGAAACTGCTGAAAAATTAAGAATGCCTCAAGCACCTGCTGCTCAACCAGGAAAGTTTCACTGGTTTAGCCGATAGTTTATTGGAAATTGTCAGTGAAACTGTCAAGCAGAAGGTAATGGGAATAGTTCAAATTTTGAACAAAAAAAATATTTTTGGATATTTTTAGAATAAAAAAATAACATTAATAAAGATTGTTTAATTTATATTTATTTACGAAATGAGTATAAATAAAAAAAAATATTAAAATCTATTGACTACATCATTTTGCCAATGAACACTTCCTTTATTATTTACATAATTCATTAAAATGTTTCTATATATAGTTGACGGCACTTTGTTGAGCATTTTGAGCACCAAGTCTTTCTTTTCTTTTCAACCATTTCAGACTGCGCAAAAATTGTCTTATGAAAAATACGCACTCATAATTGAAATAAGTGGGACCAGAATTGTTTGGTTGTTTTATGCTTTCCATCCGTAGCACCGATGCAATTAGATAAATTCCACTTGTTTGCAAAACCTTCTACATTTTGTTTCCAGTTATTCTCATTCATTGTGGGCATAAACAATGGTTGAAGTATGTTCCAAATAATTAAACAGGTCTTTTTAAAAATCACAGAAACAGTAGATTTACCCATTCGATGTGCATTTACAACTGACTGTAAACAATCTTCTCATGCTAATAATCTGAAATGTAAAAATATTTTTTAGTCACATATTGTCTATATAAAAATTTACTTACTGAATAGTAAATAATAGATTGCATTCTGCTGGAATAGATGGTCTCCTAGAAGTTTTTGTTAATGGTTCTTTAACAAGGTCCAACAATTCATCAAACACATTAACTGTCATTCGGATTCGGATGTAATTAAAAGAGTAGTCCTGATCTTTATTTCTCATCTCTTTGTAAATGGTAATAATCATTTTGTAGCCTTTTTCCACAATTAATTGGTCGTACACACCATCGCCGTTTAACCTGTCTTCTCTTCCTCTGTTTTTTTTATTTTCTGTACGACACAGTAACCTCTAACAAAAGTAATGAGCACATTCTCTTTTAAATATTATTACTATCTAAACTAGTCACAATGAAATATTCAAAAAGTATTTGTAACTTTTTATTTAATAAATATACCGAAATGTTTTGATCATTTATAGCTAACACCCTTATTAAAACAACTGAATAATAAATTTTGTAAAATTTAATCATAGTAGAGAAGGGTGTAAAAAAATGAGAATATGCGCTAATATTCAAATTAATGTAATTTTATAGAATAGAAAAATTAAATATGTCCCTACATTTAATAGTAAATATGTCCCCCTCTACTTTTTCGAAGTTCGACACAACGTTGAGGCATTAATTGCATCAACCGGCTAATCAAGTCTTGGGGTACATTGTTCCATTCTCTCTGAAGCTGTTGAGCTAATTCTTGAAGATTATTTGCTGGGTTCAGATTTTTTATGCGTCGCCCTAAAAAGTCCCAAATATGTTCTAACGAATTTATTTCGAGACTATTCACTGGCCATTTCATAATCCCCAAGTGTGTGGTTTTGCATTATCTTGAGGTAAAGTGAAATTTTATGAAATTAATCAGCATGTGAATCTAGAAAATAAAATAAACTGTTGGCAAGTTCGGCTAAAAGAAGGAAAGTTTAAATATTGTCAAATGTGTTTTCTCAAAGTACGTTAATTTTTTGTAAATATAATATAATTCAGCAATGCAGCACCTTTTAAAAGTGTAACACATCGTTCAATAAGTTCCGAGACTAACAACGAAAACAACATTTTTTTTTTCAAAAATCATTTTTATTCATCAATATAATCTCCTTTTAGACAATCGTTTCAACGCCTTTCCAACATTTCTATACCATGTTTATAAAAGGATTTATCCTTTGCTTCAAAATAGGATTCACTTTCGGCAATGACCTCCTCATTCGAGCCAAATTTTTTCCCTGGATGCATTTTTTTTTAAATCAGCAAAGAGCCAGTAGTCGCTGGGGGCTAAATCTGGCGAATACGGGGGGTGGGAAAGCAAATCAAAGCCCAACTCGTTCAATTTTGCCTTTGTTGTCATGAACTTGTGGCTTGCTGTTTTGTTCCGTTTCCAGATGATATCTGTGTCATTTCTGCAATCACACGGACCTTCACTATGTGATTTTTCATTTTGATTTTTAACACTTCACTCACATTTTCCGGTGTAACGGCTTCCAATTGCCTACCCGAATGTTCCGAATTGTTTGTACGACCACGTTTAAACTCAGCATACCACCGACAAATCGTCGATTTGGTTGGAGAGGAATCCGGGTAATGTTTTTCAAGCCATTGCTGGGCTTCTACGGTGTTTTTACACATTAAAAAACAATATTTTACCACCACGCGAAACTCGCTTTTCTCCATTTTTCAAACAAATTACAAAGTGACTTTACTCTAACCTCGATAACTCTGCTGTTTGTGGTCCGATCGACGTGAAATTTTTACACGTTTCATGTAAAGGTTCGTACTCTAGGGAAACGTGGCCAGTTTGGTACTACTAGGAACATTTCTGGGTTAGTCTCGGAACTTATTGAATGATGTGTTAAGAAAAAATTAAAATAAATTTAATTGCAAAATGAAAGATTTCAATAAAGGCTACCTCTAGCTTCTAGAACAGGTTGAATACGATGAATATGTAACTATCTCCATCTTCCAGAACAGCTTGAATACGATGAGTACGTAATAAGTTGTCAATCGTATCTTGAGAAATATTGTCCCAGATTTAAAGTAAGGCAGCCCGTAACTGCAGAACTGTGGTAGTAGCCGGTTCATGAGTATATAACGCCCTTTGAATAACATCCCACATGTGTTCGATAGGATTCAGATCAGGTGACATTGATGGCAAAGCAGGATGCGAAATTTCAGGTTTACTCATCATGTTAAGAACACTCCGTGACCTATGAAGCCATACGCAGTCGTTTAAAAACTGGAATTCCTCTCCTACCTTTTCGGAAATGGGGTTGACAGTGTTTGTGATGATATCTCTTCTGTACATTTCTCTGTACATGTTGCCGTCACAAATATACAATAGAGTCCGGCGATCTAGAATGATGCTATCCCAAACCATTATCAAGCCACCTCTAAAAACGTGAACTTCTTAGACAAATCCGCGATGTATTAAGGTGGCCAATATTGTGGAGTCCTTCTTACATTTTGGGTTGGTTCAGGTCTTCTACGTACACTATGCGTTTCTCTTTGTCTCCTTACAAATCTCCTTATCACACTTTGTTATGTTTCCATCGCTATCGAAACATCGACTTGGTGCATACAACCCTCAATCATACCAAGTGCCTTATCGGTTTCAACTTCACTCACTAAAGGTATAATTGTGGACGACTCGAGAAAATAAGAAAAATAACTAAAATTATTTATCTGTAATAATATACACCATATATTTGAAAAAATAATAGTATTGAAATGCTCGCCAAATAAATACGTTTTATATTAAACAAGAAAATTTTCAAAGGTATTCAGTTAAAGTAGCGAATATTCAATATCTCCTATTTTTTGCTGGTAGTTTGGTTATATTAAAACAGGTGTATGACAGTGCATGGCCGCTACCATTCGAAATGACCACGAAGTAGAGTCCTTAATTTTTGTGTCGAAAGCGTGTAGAAGAGGTACCCAATGACCAAAAGGTCTGCACATGAGGTAAAGAGAAGCCAATGACCAGAGTCGTTGAAAATTTGGTCAACTAAAGTGATCATTTGGCATCCACCTTTCTTAATTTTAACATAAGGTCCTCTTGGCAACCCGTTATTCATTCACTCACCTTCTACTATCATAAGTACTCCAGGATAAAATTCTTTTCCTTTTGGCAACTACGATCGAGATTTGAATCAGCTAGATCATGTATGGGAATCAGAAAATAAAAACTAAAATACATATATTAAAACATTAGTAATTTAAACATACAATTCACGTCCACCGCTATAAAAATGATGAAAATGAAGGTCGTCACCGTCATCGGGGACTCTGAGAACACGGTAGGTGTCACAAACTGTCGTGGGTCCGCGATGTGGCCACCCATATTTGCACCTGACTGTTTTAGAAATCACATAAAGTCAACCTTGTATTCAATCATTTCTAGAAGGCGTTCCGGTTGTTATTGTTGTTAATGTCGAGAGGCTGAATCTTTTATATATTGTTAGTTACTGGGGCTCAATAAGAGTGTCGGCGTGAAAAAAATAAATGAAAAAAACTCATTGAACTTTGAGTTTTGGACAGATGTAGGAGAGTGTAGCATAAGTTTTTTTTTTATAAGGGGAAAGTAAGAGACAGAAACCGCCCCCCTCCCCGGGTACCGATCCTAAAGATCACAACCCAGATGGAAAACGCATACGTGTAAACGTATGCGGGTGAGCTAAACCAGAAGACTAAAGCTGAGGTAGACGCCAGCCCACTGTCAACTGGTTCGAGAAGAACAAGTCCAATCTGAGGAAGATCGGAGATCTTCCTGGGGATGGATTGAACTTGCAGGTGTTGGATCCGTTAGCTCCCCACTACCACTGGCTTGTGGAGTGGTACTGAGCCCCAAGACCACGACAAGGTGGATCCGTCCTGGGGTGTAGCATAAGTTAATCATGTTAGGGGTTTATCCTTAATGTTAAGGGACAGGCAGATTGAGAGGAAGCACGATATAATGGAAATAAAACAGCGGTGACATCTAATAATGATAGTATGCAAGAGGTTATCTTTGGGTATTGAAATTAAATATTAATAAAGTATTATAGTTAAGTATGACATATAAATACAATAAGCTGAGGTTATCTTTTTGTTTTTTAAATTAAATTCATTTGTAAAATTAATTAATTAATTTATTAATAGAAATATAAATTTATGTTACATTGTTTTTATCAATGTCAATTAACAAAAACCATTTTTTGCCGTTTTAATATTTTTCCAACTAATTAAACATAAAGATATTTAACATTTTGCAATTATTTCTCATAAAATTATACTAATTCATTTTGATTTTGTATATTCTTCAGTAGATATGTAGTGGGATTGGTGAATTGTACTTTCCGATCTGTAAATATTTGAATAGACAAAATTAATGTGTATTTTTTATCGAATTTTCGTTATACGTAGGTGACTTCCAACAATGAATTTAAAATTTAAATTAAACATTGTTATTTTATTAAAAACCGTTCTCAACAAATGATTTTCATGTTGTATTGGTATCTCGGCAGATTTCATACCGATAGTTCTATGTTTGGTGTAATTATATTTATGAAAAAAAGTTATTTTACATTTATTCAGTTATAATTACCGTGTATCCATAATTCCTTTTTCTCACTATATACACTATAATATATTGATTATATACTATTACATAAGGAGTCAATTGATAAAAAATAATTGTAATAAAAGTCTAACAAGAAACGAGATAAAAAATACTAAAGTTTTATCTTTATTATATGTCTTATTGTTTCAAACCTGGGTTAAAAACAATGGGGACATTTAAAAAACAATGTATATCTAAAACATGCGTACAAGTCAATGGAAACAATTTTGAACAACTTCTGTAGAAATGGTTTGTATAAAATTTATTATTTATTATTTTGTTTTCTGTTAAATTTTTATTTATTTATTTTTTAACTTAAACTTGTTATGCATATGTGATTAAAGTTTATCGGATAAGTTGTGAAACACCCTGTATTTTGATTATATTTTTTAATAAGTTATTAAAATTCTCTATTATAGAATTCCTTGTTCATGTCAAATTGAATGTTATCGGAAAACTCTGAAAACACATTCCATTGGTTTACTTCCACACCAGTTTTATTCTTTAACAGTCGTGTCCAAAGAAATTTGGAGAAACAATTAATGGCACTAAAATATATTTGTGTTTGGAGTGATGAATTCAAGTTCAATAGAATAGGATCAGTGTCGACCTCCAAATAAAAAAATAATTAATTAATAAATAAAAATAATAAATTTGTGAAAACAAAGTAAAATTTATTGAAAAAAAAAAAAATAAAATCCAAATTGAGTAACAATTATTGATAAAACTATGGAAAACGTTCGTAAATATGTTAAACTCGTTACCAAATGGACGGAAAGGTATGGTGCGAAATTCAAACTGAATTCCCATGGTTTAACAGTTTTCGATGACGGTTATCATTGAAATAAAAAATGTAAAAATTTTAACATCTGATTATCATTCAAATAATGTAATTTATATTGATTTAGTAAAATTTTGAGTTCAATGAAAAATAAATGTAATGGTAAAATCCTGAAAAAATGAAAAAAAAAAAATTAATGCCGTTAAAATTCTAAATTCTAAAAACGTTAGTGAGAATAAAAAAAAGCTAAAAGGATTACAGGTGTTTCGTTGAAGGCTATTAATTTTGAAAATTGTTTTGATTGTTTATTCAATAATTATAAATTTCACACTGAAGACCATTTGATATGATGCGTATACTGTAATTCAAAAGAAATTAGCCCTTGTACTTCCTACAATGATAAAAGATTGTTAAACTATCTATCCATAGACACATTACCCTAGGACTTTAATCAAATGTGGTAGATTCAATTTTGAAATTTACTCAAAATATGTCACACTCTCACACTCTGTGGGCAATGACGTTGATGATCAATGATGATGAAAAAAAAAACTAGTCAAATTTGATATAAGGAATATTAAAGATTGAACAATTTCTGCTAAACCACAAGTTAACATGTTAACTGGTTTAAAATTTCAATTGTCAGAAGAATGTGCTGAGAAAATTGTGCTCCTAACAATCAATAAATGTCTTTCTTTAAATTGTCAATTATTTTTATTTATTTACAGTTTCCACTGCACTGAAAAGGAGGACTATTTTGGAATTTATGAATAGAAAAATTGTATTAAATTTATAAAATAATTTATTGATTTCTTTATTAATATTATTAAAATAATAAAATAATTGTATTTTCTAAAACACTATAATTATTATATTTAATTTGAATACCCAAAAGTCATGTAAAAAGGACTTAAATTTGGCGGATGCGACTGACGACGCATCCACCAAATTTTTAACTATATTGATTTCTCTTTACTTCACGCACAGAACTTCTGGCGATTGGACATTTCTTATGTTGGATTGTGATACTTCTTCGCACAATAACTAAACACAACTCTATTTTGTGGTCGCTTCCTATGGCATCTACTTTCAAAAAAGTGTTAGTAACATAACTTATAACTATTAATATTATTGCGAAATCTGATGTTGTTAGACTCTTTTGGGCTACTATAAATTTTAACTGAGTGACAATTTAGAAGACTATCTTATGTGAGCAAATGTTGACTTATCACTTGGCACATCATTAATTGAATAAATTGTTTTCCGATAAACCATGATAATCGTAACGTAAATATTCCTCCAGAATGTACTTCGTTTGATCTTTCAGTACGATCCGGAACACACGTCTAGGTTAGTTAGAGAATGGTTCGCTTCTCAAGGAATGCGTGTAATGTCTTGACCAGCACAAAGTTTCGACCTCAATCCAATTGAAAATATTTTGGATGAAACTGATCGGAAAATCCATGCAAAATGACTTACGAAGAATTTCAAAATCAGTAAAAGAAATATCGAAATATTATATTAAAAAACTCCTGAAATCAATGAAAAAACAATGTTTAGTAGTTATTAAAAATAATAGCTATGCTACTGGATACTAAATAAGGGGAGGCTAAATGTACGTAAGGTTGTTTTATTTAATAGTTGTTCTACTTTTGGCCCTTAAATTTGTTTCAAATAAATACGTAACTAAACTCAGACCCATGGCAAAAGGAAACGTATGAAGGCATAGGACGCCACATCATCAATGAAGAGAACCGCGAGAGTTGAGATGCATCACCCCCGGCACAAGTGATTTGCGATGTCAGGTGTAACTGAGAATAGTCGAGAAGCCAGAAAAGAGAACAACCAAAATCAAAAATAAATAAAAAATGCCAAAGACGAGCTACTTCCTACATCATGACGCCGCTATTACGTGAGGTATCAATAGAGAGCTTGCATGAATACGTAAGGTAGAGATAAAGTCTAAAAATGATGAATCTGTGGTCGCCGACGGCATGGATACCATATTTTCTATTTAATCAACTGAACAATAAGTTAAGGTTGATATTTGTTTATGATTGAACTGAGTCGTTCCAATGAAACGAATCTAATTACAGATCGCATAGAATTGAATTCGCTTTGAATATTGGACCAAGTTCAAGGGAGTTGTTCCACACCAAGGTCGTTTGAAAAGTTTCAATCTCATTCCGGATTGTCGTTCATAAATCCATTGCGAATAGAAATTCACATTGACCAGTCGGAATGCATGCGACGGAACGGGTCCGTTACATCAGATTCGGAGTTGAAGGAGTTCGGATTCAATCCATTTCAAGACTTGGATTTATAAATTTTAGTATTGATAGACAATTGATACTTTTAAACGTGTTTATTACAGAAAAATTAATATGTATATATAAAAAATATATAAATTGAATTGATTTCCATGCTCGACACTCTACCTCACTTCTGGAGGTCTTAAACCTGAAGTGTGTGACGGTCTTAAGATGGAGGTAAACTATCATCAGAGTCTTGTTCATCTGGTAATGGTGTAGTACTAGCAGTAGCAACCTATAATTAAGTAAGTAATTTAAATTCAAAGAAATTTAAAGCTTCGTACAGACTGGAACAATGTTCCGCGCCGAACGCCGTCGAGTCTGTACGAAACCCTGTATGTATGATAACAATTTATATTTATTGCATAAGAGAATGATAAAATATGTTACTTCGTCAGTTTCATCCAGAATCAACACAAAACCGCTAGGCGGACCAGCTTGTAGTGACGGTTCACGTAGTGGACAAACTTGAGTTTGTGGTGGAGGTGAATCATCAACCTGCAATAATTAGACATACCCAATAACACAAATAGTTAAAATTTAATATTACCTCTGTTTCAAGACAAGGCAACTGTTCAGTTGGAGTTCTGAAAAAATATATTATGATAAACTTTAAATTATAATTTTATAAAACAACTTACTCTCTAATTTGGGCACCTCTAGGCATTTGGAAGCCTCGTAAACAATCCATTTTCTTTCCAACAAAAAATTGCATAAGTGTGCGAGATGGAGAGTACAATGGGAAGTTTATATATAATTCTAAACAAAGGGTAAAATCATATCAAGATGTAATGAAAGTAAGTGTGGACATTACTGTTCATAAAACCGGGTTGTAGGTAACAAGGAGATTCTACAAAATACTTATGATTAGAATAATCCATATTTTTATTAAAATAATAACATACGAGATGATCCAGCCTGTTCCCTAATGTCTGAAGAAAGAACTGGTGGCTTCGATGCTAGAAGTAAAACATCCTTAATTACATATAACACTGAAATTGTAAAACAAAATCATTTACTTTTATTGGGAGAAATATTGACTTGAGACGGCGGTCTTTCAGCCAAAATGTTAACGGAAGACTGTTCTTCCGATTCGCTTTTCTTTCCAAGTTTTTTAGGATCACATTCCTCGTCAATCGGCACCATAATAAACGCCACCTTGGACGCTGGAGAAGTTTTGTCACTTTTGTCCATCTTAAAAAAAGCTACTGGAGAAATGACTGAGGTCGTTGCTGAGGTACTTGGAAGATCTGAACTCAGTGCCCAGGACGGACCGGCTACTAGAGCAACAGGTGATGTGACTGGACGACCTGAACTGAGAGCCCGTGATAGATCGGTTGAGGAAGCTTGTTGAATAGCATTCAGCGCACAGGCAAGATCAACTACTGGACTGGAGGACCGTGATGATTTTGGAACAAGTAAGCCTTTGTTTCTAGAAGAAATTCCACTTCTTCTTTTTGTTAGTGCTGCTTTACGGCTGATTAAAATAGGAATTCTGCTTCTTGTAGAAGATTGATGAATTTTTCTAGTGGGTTGTGGACGTGGCGCTGCACTAGCCGTAAGAGCTGCTGCGGAGCCTATACGGATCCTAGAAGGAGGTATTCTATTTACAACAGGTTCTACAGGTTTTCCTCTAGTAGATGGTGCACACGTGGGATTAACTATTGAACTGGAGGTCTGTACATTTGATTTTGGAACAGGTATTCCTTTGGTTTTAGAAGAAATTCCACTTCTTCCTTCTGTTGGTGCTATTTTACGACTGACTGAAATAGGTATTCTGCTTCTTGTAGAAGGTTGATGAATTTCTCTAGTGGGTTGTGGACGTGGCGCTGCACTAGGCGTAAGAGCTGCTGTGGAACCTATACGGGTCCTAGAAGAAGGTGCTCGATTTACGGCAGCTTGAAGAGGTTTCCCTCTTGTAAATGGTGCACACGCAGGATCAACTATTGAACTGGAGGTCTGTACATTTGATTTTGGAATAGGTATTCCTTTGTTTCTAGAAGAAATTCCACTTCTTCCTTCTGTTGGTGCCACTTTACGGTTGACTAAAATAGGCATTCTGCTTCTTGTAGAAGATTGATGAATTTCTCTAGTAGGTTGTGAACACGGTGCTACACTAGCCGTAACAGCTGCTGCGGAGACTATAGGGCTCCTAGAAGACGGTATTCTGACGACTGCTTGTTGAGCTTTTCCTCTGGTGGATGGTGGGCACTGTGTGATGACTGGTGGTATCCCTCGCTTTAGTGCGGAAACACCCCCAGATCTAGAAATGCCTCTTTTCTGTGCGACATGTGGTTTCTAAAACAAATAAATAATCAAAATTAGAAATGAAATAGTGCAGAGGTGACCAAGCTCCTTGATTGTCCGAGCCATTTTTCAAAATTTGAAATGTTGCGCGAGCCGTAATTAAATACGTATTTAAAATGTATGCAAAAAAGGTATTAAATTTTTTTTACAAAAATTATATTTATTGAAAACATAAATAAATATACAAAATATGTATACTGAATTTAAATATTAGAAATTAAACGCATTTATTTCACTTCACTTGATAATTCTTGAATGAAAAGGAACTCGAGTACATTTATCCAGAGCCACAAATAATCCTTCAAAGGTTTCCAGTCAGGCCACCCCTAATATAGTGTATACGTACAGATGTTTTTTTCGTCGTCACATGTATCTGCGAAATAGTGGTTCTTGATTTGGCAACAGGGTTTTCGCCTTCTGGTGGGGGCAAATTTTTTAGTATAAAGTATAAATCTTGGAATTCTTGATTTTCTTTGTGGTAGTCCACCTTTTTTGTCAAAATGCGAAACCGTTTGCATTGTTTTCACTTCTTTTTCCACTGTTACTTCTTCCACCGTATTTTCTATAATAGTTAATTGTACATAATTAAAATGTTAGAACCTTTAGAACACAGAACGATTATCAACAGGTGCATTTTTACGATACTGGCAATATCGACGGCGACGAAAAATATAAGTGCGGAATTTATATTAGTTTTAGTTTAATTGTTAGTTATTGTTATAATTTCGAGTTTAGTAATGTCCAAATATAGTCTTATTTAAAACGGCCATTTTCTTATTGCTTTTACCAAATTAGCTTGGTAACCCTAATATGGTGGTGGAGTAGACAGATTGAGGTCGTCACTAAGATTACAACATCGTAAGTCGACCATGACTAGCAGCAGGTGCTATTAAAATTTGGTAACGAACGCGCCCTATAAATCGGGAAGACACGTGTGTCAAGGGTCAATATGTGATAAGCAGCGACCCCCCACAGAAGAAAAAATATACATCCTGCGTAGCAAATCAAGAGTTTCTGGAGTCAACAAGAAACACAAAATAGAGAAGACCAAACCATCGTCTGAGAGTGATTGAGTGGTCGGAAGATTCCAAATAGAAAACAACACGAAATACCCACACAGACATCATTGGAATTACCTTTAACAAATCGGATAATGGACTATACTTCAACCATCAACCACCGCAATCCAGCAATATCCAAATTTTTGATTCCCAGTAATGTTAACTCTACAAATAACAATGCAATTTATGTGGAATTATGAAGTGTACCAATATCAATCCTTAGAACGACACTCTTAAAATCAATTATTTGAGATCGTTCTTAGAGGCTGTGGCAAGTACATAGCTATCAATGGTTTGTAACAAAGATGGAACAAGCTGAAGGAGAATTTCATCAATGAATTTGGAAGAAAAAGTGCAAGAACACAGTGAAGGTACTAGAAAACGTCGCAATTCAGTGAAAAACAATGATGGACTTTAACTTGGGACATAATCTGAATCCTGAACGTAACTAGAGATTACACTCCAATGATATATTTCTAAGGAAGAAATGACTTGAGGATGAAGAGAAAGGACAACCACGTCAACTAAGACCAAAGTATGTGCAATAGCAGATGTATCAAACAAGGACATCGTTAAGCCACAAATCTTCAAATTTATCGAAACAAGAGAAGAATAAATTATTGGAGTTGCTATCGAAATCCAGTGGAACGCATCATTAATGTAAAAGGAGCCGCTTCGATTCGAAGTAAGTTTGTCAAATCGTGTGAAACGTTGAAAATGAAGTTGCATTCCAGCAACTTAAGGAAAAAGTTGTCTACGGCCTCAGTTATACTCGGATAGTAGCCGATCGTCACGCCTTGTGTTGGTTAAAACAAACGAAGAGCTTAACTGAGAAACTGGCGCGATTTGCCATCAATCTTTCAGAACATGTGTGGTACACAAAATCTGACGTAATCATAAAAATGACTGCCTATCGAGAAACCCTGCGAAACAGAGGACACAAACCATCACAAAATTAGCGGTTGATATACTGACATTCTTGCCAGATGCAGATGAAATTAAGGGAGAGCAAGAAAAAGAACCACCTATACGTCATAAGGAAAGCCACAGAAGGAAAGGTAAGCCACCATAAAACTTTCGCGCTAAGGAAGAAGCAAAGCAGAAAACTTCACGCTGAAGAATGGCACTCAGACATCGTGTTGCTGAGATTTTGACGTTACATCATAGTGAACCTATGGCGGGGCACCTAGAAATCAGCAAGAGATACCACAAAGTTAAGGTCATGTACTACAGGGATGGAATGCAGAAATTTCGTAAAAGGTAGGAACACATTTCAACAGATTGGAATTGATTTGTTAAGTCGTTTCCGAAGGAGCAAAACAATGATAATTATGCGCGACCAGACGGATGGAGTCGCATCCAAACGGTTAAGCAGGAACAGTGACAAAATTTGTTCTGTAAAGAATCTTGTCAAAATATAGAGCACCATGGACCATATTGAAAGACCGTGCGACCACCTTTTGGTCTAAAATCTTGACAGAACTGTTGAAGACAATGGTTTCTTCAAGCAACTTCACGACTCCCTACCATCCCTGACGCAATGAACTCACCGAAAGATTGAACCATACCTTGGCGGATATGCTCTTAATGTACTCCAACACTCAGCAAACGAATTGAGATGAGGCAATATTACCAACTGAAGCAAATTTGATGTAGAAAATCGAAAATAATGACATCATCGAGATGTAGAAGAACGTCTTGTTAACTCAATAATCAACAGTATAACACATAAAGAGACGTAAAAAAATCAAAAGTCCAATGGGATCAGCAATATCGGAGACGTTGCTAAATTTGATACGGACCATACAAAGTAATATACAAGTTATAACAAATGTTTTAGTTCTTCAGTTATTTCGTATATGGTACTACTTACAACCACTGAACTCGTCCTTACGGTCAAATGATACAGTCGACTTTTCATCAGATTTCGCCGTTCGCATCAAAATAAGAAGTCTCATAACAGTGTTTAAATAAAAGTCGGTTGGCGAAAGAGTCGGTGAATAAGGTGGGTGCTGCACAATTCGATCGATTAAATCGGGTTAGCAATGATGAGCAACGTTCAAGCGATCCAGCTTATTTCGCTCGGTTAGTTCATGCGGTATCCACTTATCCATTTTTTTCCCCTTGCCAATTTCAGAAAGATATCGCAATATTGTTGTATGGTCAACTTCCATTCTGGCATCCCTTGAAGAAACAGTTAGATTCGTTTCCACCAATGCTTCATTTTTGAAAGACGGTTTGGGTCACCAGACCGAAATTTTTCAAACCAACACTGCACTTTTCAATCGTTCACAGTATTCTCGCCAAGCGCTTGGTTTATATTGCGTGCAGCTTTTGCAGCATTATTACCAAGTTTATACTCATATAAGAAAATTACACGAATATAGATTGAATTCATATCGGTGCAAATTTCAAAGAAAATAACAAAAGGGAACACTTTAGGTCGATATTTGAATAATTCGGACAGTTATCAACAGGTGCATTTTCGCGACGTTTGCAATATAGACACCTACTTGGCCAAGTCTGATTGAACAATTTCGAAAAATATTAATGCGGAAACTATATTAATTTTAGTTTCGTTGTTAGTTATTGTTGTAACTTCTAGTTTACTAATGGCTTATAATAAAATATTGAATGTAGCAAAGTATCTCACTTTGAATAACAAATCCCCAGAGACACATTATATAAATAACGTTCAAGGATCTTACTCTATCTTGATCAGCGGTCAACTGTCTCGCGTGAACAGCAACTTCCACTGCAGCCTGGCCCTTACTATCAGTAGGACAAACCTTTCTCGCAGCTATCAATTAAATTGTTAATAGTCATTAGTTTGAAACATTAAAACTCACCAATAGCCCGTTTCGTAAACTCCTCTGTTTCTAAAGCATTTTGTTGCTTGTAAAGTTCCTCCTCTATGGTCTTCTGTTCAGCTTCTTTTTGCTTTTGAAGATCTTGTTCCTTCTTCCGGCTCTTTTTGGCGTCCCGTATAGCACGCTTTTTTAATTTTTCTGTATACGGATCTTGAACCATAGGAGCACACGTATACTCCACAGGATCTTCTTCGATTTGTGGGGGTGGTGGAGAAGGCGCTCTCGGTCCTAGAACAACTGTATTTAGGTATGTTTGGTGTGAATTTTTATGTTCACCTCTTGGCATGGAATATTTGAAAGTCTTGGTTTGCATCAGTCGTTTTTGAAGGCGTTTCGGCAATTGAAAACCCGTCGGCGGCTTATTTTCTTTATTATTTTCATCTAGATATATCATTTCAAACATCCGATGAACTGCAATAATGTAAATATTAATTGAACTGGAAGGTATTCCAATTTTACCCTTTTCTCTTTTTTCACGTGCATCCGAGTCATTAAAATCTTCTGTGTCTTTAGTAGCATATTTCATATATTGCTCAGCGTCTGTCCAGTGTTGAAATTGATCGACACCAAAATCTTTGGCATTGTATTCCAATTGAGAGCCCAACTGGGCTATACGGGGATTCCTACTGAAAAGAGGTGGCGTGCGCTCTAAGTATTGCGGACGGTAACTTGGAGGTGTTTTCCAGCCCTCATAATGTTCACCTAATAATAATAAAAAATTAAAATAAATTTATTTCTTGAATGATGTATTATTGCTTTCTTACGTGGGGGGTCGCATTCGTTAAATAGAAACTGAATATCTTCAAGCACCTCTGACTGACATTTCCTCTTCTTAATTTTGGGTACTAAAACGTGGACGTGTGTAGTAGTTTCCAATTAAATTAAATGTTAATACTTACTCATACCAGCATATTTTATTGTACCCGACCCAAAACTTGAACGAGCTGAAAAAACAAATTTTTAAAATATTCAAATTTAAACCTTGGCATGCTCACGTGTTCCTAGTGGCGGTGTCATCAAACTAGGTATTGCATTTCCAGAAACAGTATCTACATAATTAGTATCTGCAGCACAAACACCGAGGTTGTTGTCGAAACTTGAGTGAAGTTCAGCTGACACTTCGTTATTATTGCTACTGTCCATGACTGATGTCATTGGTGGGGTTTCGCAGCTGGAGACTTCCCTGAGGGGAAGTGGTGTCGACACATCATTTTCCATATTAAAATGGAGATGTGCGACCTCCGTGCAACCTTAACCACCTCCCAGATATCTGTAAATTATTAATAATTTTTTTAATTTATATAAATATAAGGCTAAGGGTTTATTTGTCATGGATGCCGCATATTGTTGCATCTATGACTGAAATATTATTGTTTAGGCTTTCGGGATCATTTCATTCATAATGGTTTTTTACATAAATTGGTAATGAATTAATATCTTACCTCTGTCGGATGTCAGTAGTCGTTAATATAGTTTGAGTTTTGTTTTGACAATCTAAGTAGTCAAAATCTGACAAAGTTGACTGTCAGATTTTAGTTACCTGCACAAAATATATGATAATAATTGTAAAATAGTCTTTAGACAAACTCAATTAATCCATATAAAATCACATACATACTATATTGGCCCTTATAGCCGAAAATATTAATATATAATATAACATGTTGCTTATACAGGGTGTCCCTAAATTTAGTCCACATAAATTAACCACATATTCTTAACCCCAACTTACCTATATACTAATATGCTTCCTAAGAGATACTTGACTTCAAATATTTTTCCAGTTGCTGTAATGCTCTTAGTAACTGATCTCACAAAAATTCTAAATCAATTTTGAAGTTTTAATGTTTATATACAGGATGTTTGAATTAAACTTATTTATTATTATTAGAATATTCAATTTCCTAGAATTTATGAGGTGAAACTTTAAAATTAATGTTGATTAGAAACGGTGCATGCTATCGATGATCAGCAAGAGGACTAATTTTAGGCAAAAATTAAAATTTTATATTGTAATGTCAAAGTTAAAATAAACTTACATACAAAAATCCCTCCAACACTTGTAGTAAAGTTTTTAAATCATTTCAAACCTATTTTGTTAGGCTTAAAATGTCATGTAACTGTATAACATTTCGTGATATATCATGATAACTACATTCAGTTACCAACCTTTAAAGACCTACAGCTCTCTTAGGAAGCATACTGTTATATAGGTAAATTGGATTGAATCGGCCTATTTTGAGATCAAGAATATGTGATTAATTTTTATGTCGATTTCCTGAATAATATAAATAATTTAATATTTTTGTAATCACATCATTTTTAACCTATCTACAAGATAAATAAAATTATTTTCTAGTAACAAAAAAGCATTACTTAATAATCATATTCATAAGCACCTTCCGCATCTTGTTTTAATTCGGGTAAAATGCTTTGAAGGTGGCTTCAGACCTTGTAGCATATCAAAAAAGTTTCTGTTCTGTTGCTTATATAACAACTCACTCTTTACTTCACATTCCCTTGTTTGTTATTGGCATACAGATAGCTGATGTCGCAGCACGGTGAGGATTATTCATCTGGAATTTAGTTTATGAATAACGCACAAAGAAATCCTTATTCATTTGTAATTGAACAAACAGGATACAGAGTCTTAATCAACTGATAAACAATCTAAAGTCGCATGAAAAACGGCGATCTCGCCTAGCCAATACTTCAATGTTTCGTACGAAAAAAAAAGGAATCAGAAAAATATTTTAACATTTTACTTAGATAATATAATTATAATATTTTTGGGAGCTCTTTATTATTCTTTTGGAGCTTCAGAACTACAGCGCATGTGCATGGGTCGCCATTGATACAGATATATATTGTGTTAGTTATCGTCAAAGAGGAGGTGCTGTTGATACAGAAGCAGCTGGAAGGCGAGGTCAAGAGGTGATTCTGAAACCAGATGAGTCACATCATAAGTTGGGGTATCTGGAAGAGCGCCATAATGTATGCTTTTCCTTTCTGACCGACGAATAATTTCCAAGAATATATTTTCAAATTGTCACATAATGAGCGGGAGTAATAGACAGATCATGTCGAATTCGGTCACAGAACTGTTGGCGCAGTTACAAACCAATAAATGTTTTAGAATGTAATACGCTAAGCTAACTGTACAAGAGACTGTTATGCTAACTAGACACTTGGGATCTGCTGTTCCAGATTCGTCTTCATCGGATTCTAAGACAATCTACACCAGCCGTCATTTTATAAATATAAGTTAGCAGGACACCCCGGTAGAGATAACCCGTAGGCCCAGACCAGCGTGACCTGTCACTAAAGGAAAAGCGTGAGGTTATGCGCAGCCCAGAAAGTTATCAGCGAATTTGATATTTACATTTATCAGGCTGTCAATAGGTACCTGCCAACAGGGAGAACCCTGGCTTCAGGAGCCAGTTGCAATACCAAATATGACTGAGAAGAGACCAAAAACCAGAAAACAGTACTACCAAAATGAAAAAAGGAGAACTAATTCTTTAAGAAAACTACCACTCTTAAGGTGTCGGTAGTGAGCTGGTATGAAAGCGTTAGATAAAGAGAGAGTCTAGTATCAAAGATAGTCCTTCTTGGACCCGTTAGATCGGGTTCAGAGTCGGACATTCCACTTCTGTACTTGGATTTATCATTTCTAGTATTGATTAGTCAATTAGTATTTTTAAATAGGTTTATTACAGAAAAATTACAAAACATAATTGGAACGAATTGAATTGATTTTCATGTTCAATCCTCTTGTAGTCCCGGTTGGGGTAGTCTCAGACTTGTGGAGGTCTTGAACTTGAAGTTTCTGGCGTTCTTAAACCTAATGTTTCTGCGTTTTTTAGTCTGAAGTTCCTGGGGTTCTTAAACCTGAAGCTTTTGATGGTTTTAAACCTGAAGCTTTTTGTGATTTTAAGCCTGAAGCTTGTGGTGGTCGTAAGCCTAAAGCTTGTGGTGGTCGTAAGCCTGAAGCTTGTGGTGGTCGTAAGCCTGAAGCTTGTGGTGGTCGTAAGCCTGAAGCTTGTGGTGGTCGTAAGCTTGAAGCTTGTGACGGTCGTAAGCCTGAAGCTTGTGACGGTCGTAAGCCTGAAGCTTGTGACGGTCGTAAGCCTGAAGCTTGTGACTGTCTTAAATCTGAAGCTTGTGGTAGCCTCACACCTGACATCTGACGAGCATGTGACGGTCTTAGGCAAGACGCTTGTTGTAGTCTTAAGCCCGTATCTTGTGGCTGTCTTAAGTGACGTGGTTTTAAGTAAACCCTGTTTAATTTTAACTGATCATCTAATTCCACGGTATTGTCCCCAAGTAAGGATCGCTTCGTTTGGCTAGTTTCTGACTATAATAAAATAAAATTATTAAAATGTTAAATAAACATATTCGAAATTATGTATTACCTTCGTCCAACTTGATGAATTTAGAAGTAAACAGTGAGGTACTTGTTCAACAGGCAATGGTATAATATCATCGGTACTAACCTATATTTAAGTAAGTTAATTACTAATACTATAATTTAAAACTGTATATGTGATAAGCATATGTGTTGCATAAGAGAAGAATAAAATACGTTACTTCTTCAGCATCATCCAGAAACAACATATAATCGCTAGGCGAAGCAGCTTGTGGTGTTGATGCGCGTGGGGGACAAACTTGTGCTTGTGATGATGGTGGTAAACCATCAAGCTGCAATAATTAAACAGATATAATAGTAAAAACTAGCTAAAATGTAATCTTACGTCTTCTTCAACATGAGAAGGCAACCGTCTTACCGGACTTCTGAAAAAATTTAATATGACGATAAATTTGAAATTATAATTTACTATAATCTTAACTCTTTAATTAGACGACCTCTAGGCATATAGAAATCTCGTAAAGAATCCATTTTCTTTCCATCGAAAAACTGCATATGTGCGCAAGTCGGACAGTACAATGGAGTCTGCATAGATATTTCTAAAAGAAGGATAAAACTCATATCAATAATGAATGAAGTTGGGTTGCAGGGAACTAGGGGAATTTACTAAATATTACGGTTAGAATAATCATGTTTTGATTAAAATAATAACATACCAGGTGTTCCATGCTGTTCCTTAAAATCTGGTCTTTCGGCTACAATGTCATTGGAAGGCTTTTCTTTCATCAAGTCTCTTTTCGCACCAAATTTTTTAGAATCATTTTCGTCGCCAATAAACTCAACGCTGTATGTTCGAGGAGTTTGAAAATTTTTCTCCATCTCCTCTTCAGTCATAATTTGCCGTCTGTGGCTTACCTAAAAATGTATTTGAATTTTGATATTCTTAAATCTCTGTTTTGGTATTATTACTTGTGGCACTTGGATTTGTTTGCCTTTACCGCTGTTAACTCTAGGAGCTTGATACATATTAGTTTCTTCTGAAACAGCACTCAGATCTAGTGTCGGAAATTGTAATTGGCCAGCTACTGGAGAAGTGTATATTATATCCTCTGAGGTGATTGGTTGATCTGGACTTGAGGCCCAGGGTGAACCGGTTACTGGAGAAATATATGAGGCGGCTGGTGAGGTAGGTAAACCATCTGAACCCAAAGCCCATGATGACCTGACTACTGGAGAAGTGTATAGGCCAGGCAAGGTAGCTGGTCGAACATCACTCGACGTACACGGAGGACAAACAAGGGAACTACCGGACCGTGCATTTAATCTTGATCTAGGTAATCCTTTGTTTTTAGAACGAATTCTATTCCGGCCATCTGCTGGAGAAGTATATGGAGCAGCTGCTAAAGTGGTTAGACAACTTGGGCTCAGGGCCCATAATGGACATGCTATTGGAGCGGCGTATGGGCTAGCTAAGGTAGTTAGTCGAATGCCACTCGGCCCACATGGAGAACCGACTACTGAAGTGGTAGATTGTGCACTTGATTTTGAACCAGGTATTCTTTTGCTTCTAGAAGGAATTTCAGCATCAGCAGCAGACGTGGCTAGACGACCCAGATTCGAGGCCCATGATGAACCGGCCACTGGAGAACTGTATAGACTAGCTGAGGTGGTTGGTCGAACGACACTCGACGCATACGGAGAACCAACTACTGAACTGGAGGACCGTGCGTTTGATCTTAAACCAGGTATTCCTCGACTTGAAGAAAGACCTTTAGTTCTTCGCGCGGATCCCTCTCTGGCAAAGGAAGAAATGCCACTACTTCTTCCTGCTGTTGGAAATGCTATACGGCTGTTCAAAGTAGGGATGCTGCCCCTTGTAGTAAGTCGAGGTACTATACAAGGTTGTTGATGCGGTGTTACCCTGGTCGAATCTGGTTCTGGGACTATACATTTCCCAGAAGGAGGGATTTTATTTCTTGCGGTTAGTTGAGATTTGCCTCTTGTAACTGATGTGTATGGTGCACAAACATGCCCAGGCCTAGGAGTGCCTTTTCTTTCCAGCGATGACATAAGCGGTTCCTAAAATAAATGAATAATTTATATTAAAATTAGAACTATTTATATATGCATACGGATGCTCCTTCTGTCGTCACATAAATCGGTGAGGTAGTGGTCCTTGATGTGACAGCAAACACAACGTTCGGATCTCTATAATATAGATTTTTTAATTGGGATAATTGTTCAAAATTGAAATTGAAATATCTTACTCTACGGTATTTGAAGAAACCGACTGTGCAGAAACGTTGATTTGGTTTGGATGTCTTTTTGCGGGTGTTTTTCTGATTTTATTAAAGACAGGTAGACAGTAGTCACTTTTTCCACTTCCTCTAACTTTTTGACAAGTTTCTGGTGATAACATTTGAGCAGATGGGCCTGGTGATACAATAGGTATATCGGTAGTTGGCAAATGAGACGAGTGCGCTGATGGTAAACGAGACGTTCTTGGACTTGACAAACGACAGATCCTCAGAGTTACTTGTGGTATCGGACCAGGTTTTGGAACCTGTCCTGGCGTCACCCCTCGCCCTCTCATTGATTTCAGTGTAACTAAATTAATAAAAATATTATATTGATATCAATGTCATAATTATTACCTTGTCGTTCTTCATAAGGATATACATATTTTGGCCGTTGTACTGCTGGAGCAACAGATGTTGGAAGGCACGTCGAACATGGGCCTTTTGCTACAAACTGTTGATCGGGACACTTCGGAAATGACAGAGACAGAATTTCCCGTATGGGGACTTCATCATCTGCAAGAGAATTATAATCTAACTGGCCGGCACCCGGATCCAGATCGGACATCATATTATTCAAGTTACCATAGGCATCATTTTGAAATTGATCTAATTCCGGATATTGAGGTATAGCTTTTACGTTGTTTCGTACAGCTCTTACATCGCCAATAAGTTCATTTGAATTACATACAACTGGTTGCGTAAAACCTGGATTTTGTTTCATGGCACACTGATCTTGTTCCATGGTATCTTGTGGCACAGTATTTTGGTTTTCGCATTCTGGAAGGAATAATATATCATCTCGTTTAGATTCTTCACAAAGGTTATCCAATTTATTTATTAAATTTAATGGCTTGACTTCTGCAGACATGAAATTCTTTTGAAAAGTATGTGGAATTCTTGATTTTCTTTGGGATTTTCTACTCCTTTTGCTAAAATGTAAAGCTCTTTGCATTCTTCTCTCTTCCTCTATCACTGCTTCCGCCGCAATTTCTGACTATAAATGTTAATTGTAAATAATTAAAATATATAAATAATTTTCAAGGAACTTACACTAGTAACGGTCACCTGAGCAGCGTGCACAGCATCTTCCGCTACAGTCTGACTCTTACAGTCAGTTTCAAACCTATCAGCAACCAGCATAGCAAACTGCTCTCTTTGCAAAGCCTTTTGTTCCTTGTAGAGTTCCTCCTCCATGGCCTTCAGTTCAACTTCTTTTTGTTTTTGAAGATTTTTTTCCATTTTCCAGTCCATATTGGCGTCATCAAGGGTACGTGTTCTTAAATTCTCTATGTAAGGATCTTGAATCATTGCAGTACACGTATACTCCGCAGCATCTTCTTCGATTTGTGTGGGTGGTGGAAGAGGAGTCGCTTTCAGTTCTAAAACAACTGTATTTAGGTGTGTTTACGTTTGTTGTGAGGTGTTACCTTCACCTCTTGGATGAGAATATTTGGAAGTCTTGGTTTGCAACAGTTGACTTTGGTGGCGTGTCGGCCGTTGAAAACTCGTCGCCGGTTTATTTTCTTTATTCGTGTCATCTAGATATTTCATTTCAAAGCTTGAACTTTGATCTATAACAATATAAATATTAAGTGAACTTAAAGGGATTCTAATTATACCCTTTTCTCTTTTTTCTCTAGAATCCAAGTCATCCCAATTTTCAATGTCACTAGTGGCATCTTCCATATTTTGTTCATCGTATTTCAATTGAGAGCCCAACTGATTCCTACAGAAAAGAGGTGGCGTTCGTTCTAAGTATTGCTGACGGTAACTTTGATGTGTTCTCCAGACGTCATCATATTCACCTAATAATAATAAAAAATTAAAATAAATTTATTTCTTGAATGATGTATTATTGCTCTCTTACGTGGGGGGTCGCATTCGTTAAATAGAAACTTAATATCTTCAAGCACCTCTGACTGATATTTCTTCTTCTTAATTTTGGGAACTAAAACCTGGACGTGTTTAGTAGTTGTTAATTAAATTAAATGTTAATACTTACCCATACCAGCACATTTTATTGTACCCGAACCAAAGCTTGAACGAGCTGAAAAATCAATTTTTAAAATATGCTAATTCAAACCTTGCCATGACTCACTGGGTCCTCGTGGCGGTGTCATCAAACTAGATATCGTATTTCCAGAAACAGTATCTACATAATTAGTATCTGCAACACAAGCATCGGAGTTGTTGTTGGAACTTGAGCGAAGTTCAGCTGACACTTCGTTATTACTGCTACTGTCCATGACTGATGTCATTGGTAGGGTCTCGCGGCTGGCGCCTCCCCTGAGGCGAAGTGGTGTCGACACTTCATTCTCCATGTTAAAGAATAAATGTTTGTTCACTTTTTCCATGTTCAACTTCTCCAACAAAATCATGTTTTGTCTCGTATGTTCAGTATGACTGTTTTACTTTCCGTGCGATCTAGCAGGTATCCATATATTATGTATTAAATTTAACTTTTTTAACTGAAACTCTTTCTTCTCTATTAATCACTAGTCCTTGTACTGTACTTACAACACCAACTAAAGTTATTAAATTACTTAGTGACACCCATTACACATAATATTCATTCTTTCTTTCATGCAAATACACTTAAATTAAATCTTACCAGAAGAGTTGCTTCCTGAAATAAAAATATTTAATATTTATATAATTAAAAACACTTAAAGTAAATATTATTTTTTAAGCTTTCGTGATATTTTCATTGAGAGTGGTTTTATAAATAAATTGTTAATGAATTAATACCTTACGTGTCTGCAATTCTTTCGGCTGTCACAAGTAGTATGTCATTTTGACAATTCAGATAACCGGAATCTGTCAAGTTTAACTTCCTGTTCTCCATGATTGATATTTTCTTAGTGTTTGTGAATTTCAGTTGTAAAGGAGAAGAAATCAAGTTTAACAGATTCTAGTTATCTGCACAAATAATATTATAATATTTATAAAATAATCTTTTAACCAACTTAATTGATATAAAATTACACCCACGCTTAATTAAAGTACGGAAGACATTACCACGTCGGTCCTTAGGCCCGAAATCTACTCCTTAACACATAAACTTTGTTAAAAAAAGTTGTAAAATTATCATTAATTTATTTTGTGAGTTATATCCTAAAATAGCAAAAGTTTACATATCCTGAAATATACAATAGTTTTTTAACATCTGAAATTGTTAGTATCAACCTATTTACAAAACAATTAAAATTATTTTCGAATAATAACTAAATATTACTAAATATATTAGAGAAAATTTAAAAATATGATGAATTAATAAATACATACTAATATACCTTCATATTCATCTGTGAAAACAATTCAAAATCTGACTTACCAAGTGTAACATGCGATTATAACTGTTCTCTGAAACAGACTGTTGCCGTGTTATTTGTTCACAAACAATAAGGTTGTCATGGTTTATAATACAGTGTTGCAATTGTTTTCTATAACATGGAGTTGTCATATTATCCTTGACTAAAAAAAAGAATTATATTAATCACAAAATTATAGAGTCATAGTTACATCTGCAATTTTGGAAAATAACCCAATAAACTAGAATCACCACTATAGTTTCACTATTATTTATTGTTATTTTTCCTTTTCCTAATCTATTGTTGGTGATTATGTACTATGTGATATTCACCATCTTTTTATTTTGTGCCCCTGAGCCACCTTTTTTAGATCGAAATTTTTCAGTGGATGTCAGTTACCAGTGTTACCATAAAATTTACATAAAATTCGAAAAATTAGTTTACCTTTCGTATGTGTAAGAATATCGGAGCACGTGGCCCCGGGCCATAAACCCTGCGTGTTCCGGGGATTCACAGACAACTGATAGCGGGCTAGTCATGCGTGAATGGGAGCATTGGAATAGTCTACAAGGAAGCGAGCTGTATTTAAACTTAGTACACTACCAAAATTATATGGAATCACACAGTTGTGGCGCCAAAAGCCACACTTTGGAGCACAACGACAGATGGCGTGCGTCCCCGACGCAACAAACGGCAGGCATTGCGCGCCATCTGCTCGTGAAGCCAAGCTTCGCTTTCTCTGGTTCGAGCATCCGACGAGAACGGACGTGTCACGCTCACATTTTCTTATATTTCATTTGTAAATAGTTTTATATTAGACTCGATAAAGAGTTCACACAGGGTTTAGTTTCGAAAACCTATTCAAGGTTTCTGGAGTTGGGAATTCTATTTAACAAAAGACAGTTAAGAGTTTCACAACTATCAGCGCAAAACAGATTTGGCTGCTTAAGTTGGTGTTTGAAGCATGAAAACCGGACAATTGAAGATTAACAAAATGTGTTATTTTCGGATGAGACCAGATTTGGCCTACCATCACACGATCGGCGTATCCATGTTCTAAGAGGTCGTGTGAGACCAGCCAGGCACCGTGCTGGTCGATCAGTCGATAAATATAAAGTAGGAAGTGGGGGTGGCATTATGATTGGTGAAAAAACTCCTTTGATTCGCATTAGACAATCACTAATCAGTCAAAGGTATGTGTATGTTAGTCCTATAATCTGTAGCAAGCTTCTGGAGAGGTTTATGCAGAATAGTGTTCCTCTATATACCAACAGAGTTGCCTAAAATTGTTTGGAAATGGAAGGTGTGTCCGAATTAGAGTATACTTTTTGTACGCACTTATGGGATAACATTAAACGATAATATTTTAATTTATTTTATTATATCCAGTTATATAACTTGAACATAGCCTTATTTATATCGTCAAAGTCACTCTCGTTTTTCAAACGGTTTGGGATAAATACTTATTTTTTATGCCTAAATCCATTCCCAGGATAGGATTCGGTACCACTCCACAAGCCAGTGGTAGTGGGAAGCTCACGAATTCAACTGCAATTCCAATCCTTTCTCAGGAAGATCTCCGATCTTCCTCGATTAGTCTCATTCTTTCCGAACCAGTTGACAAGGGGCTGCTATCTTTGCCTGCCTTGCGTCTTCTGGTTCAGTAAACCCATGTATGCCTTCCATATATGTTTTGTCATTCCTACATGAATTTTCATGTGCCTGACATATTTGGTCGTTGGCTTCGGATCGGTACCCGGAGAGGGTTTTTTATATTTCCCCCCTCTGTTCTAAACAAAAACAATATTTAAAAAACTAAGAAAAAAACATTATACACCCATACCTCACTATACTTTTTATACGGCATTTCGCTATAACGGCCCTCTTCAATTAAGGCACGTTTTCGACTTGCCGCTATAACGGTAAAAAAAACTTTTGCCAATCCTGAACAAGCGCAATCTCGATGCACACTCTTTTCTATTTTCTCTTGTTTACGAGCGTTATTCAGTGTGTGCTTATAAAGGTTTAGACTTGTCTGTGAGTATTTTATGTACACATTTATTACTGATTGTTACACATTAACTGGAGTAATTAGAAACAATTAGGGACAAAATCCAAGACCTCTTAAAGGACTAAATAAAAATCATATGGAGTCATATGGAGATCCAACATGAAAGCTTGGATGACTAAAGCTACTTTTGAGGATTGGTTCAAAAATCACTTTTGTACAGAAGTGAAAAAATATTTGCGAGACAATAACTTAAGCAACAAGGCTTTGCTAATTTTGGATAATGCACCAGCACATCCTACTAATTTATCCATGAGTCATGAGTACCTTCCGAAAAATACAACAGCTCTTATCCAACCAATGGATCAGGGTGCAATAGCTACTTTTAAGGCATATTAACTACGCCAAACTTTCCGACAACTTATAAGGGAATGGTAAATCTTCAATTAAAACATTTTGAAAAAACTATAACATCAAGGATGCTGTTGACAGCATCAGTGAATCATGTAAGGAATTAAAATTAACAACAATGAACCATGTTTGGAAAAAAATATGGCCAGAATTTTGGACAATTTTTTTAAGCCAGGCCCACACTTACCAGCGAAAAATGATGATGACAGATATGCAGGTTACCATTTCTTCATCGTCTTCAAATTAAAGATATTTAAAAAATATGTGTACATACACATATTTTATGTATCATGAAGTTGTTTCATTTTTGTTTATAGATTATTGGAGTCTGTTATTATTTTATGTACAAATGTATGTACTTGATATGTATGTATTTTTGATTTAAACGAAATAAAAAGATAAAATGCATTTTGAATGATAAACCATGTTACATAATTGATAAATTTGGAACCGATCCCATTGAATTTGTATAAATTTGTAACAGAATAATTGATTCCTTATACGGCTTTTCCCTTTGCAGCCAAGTTTCGTGGAACGTATCTAGGCCGTAAAGCGGCACAAATGTTTATCTATACATATAAATAAAAGTGTCTGTTTGTAATATTGAAATAACCGTTTTTTACTTCATGCATATGAATATAAATACGATACATACACCAAAATAACAATTTTCTCTCTCTCTCTGTCTGTTTGTTCCGGCTAATCTCTGAAATGGCTGGACCGATTTTGACGGGACTTTTATTGGTAGGTAGCTGATGTAATAAGAAGTAACTTAGGCTACTTTTATTTTAGAAAAATTCTTTTATTTTAGAGAGATAAATTAATGTTGCAATGTCCAAGTACTGTCCAGTACCACGCGCAGCTCACGCGCATGTCACCACTGGGCCGTCACGTCGGGCGCCTCCCACCACTTCTCTCACCAACGATTGATTGATAGTTTGATTTGATTGATAGGTATCTTTTATAATTCCACCGATTCGTTCTTCTTATCTTATCTTATCTTAATTCAAAATATTTTGTTACATTTTTACTGCTTTCCTTTTTTACCTTTAAGTAATTATAAATAATTATAAATTAAGTATATTTGTGTTCAATATTCAGATTTACATTGAAATTTATAAATTATTTATAGGTTATTTTATTTAGTTAGTAACGTAGATAGTTGTTTTTTCTAATATTTAGTTATGCCTAAAAGAGAGTCAAATCTCTCTAAAAACATGAGAAAGGCCAAAAGCGAAAGATTGCGACGTGAAAATGAATCTGAACAAGATAGGGAAAGTCGTCTTACAAATTGTAGATTACGGATGTCCATGTCTAAGTCGAATGGGAGTAGTTCTGAGAGGAATGAACGATTACAATTAGATAGTTCTGAGAGGAATGAACCGTCTAGAAAACAATCGTATTGAACACTCTATCGGACGAAGTCGCGAGTACAGCTAGTTTTATAAATACATTTGATAATATTGATAATCATAAAAAAATTAAACTTTGAATAACATTTTTTTAATTGTCTATAAAAATATATAGTGTCAAAAATGATGAACGTGTCTACTCGCGTATTGAGACGGAACATCAATACCCCTTTGTAAACAAAAAAGAAAGATATACATGCAATTATGTGGGCGGGCCGAACTGACTGGAGGGGATCATTTGGTTTTGCTGCGTTTAGCATGCGGTTCGTCTCCGCAGACGAGTCGGTGTCTTTGAACACTTTATTTAATTGTTTTTAGTTTTTTTATTTGTGCATTTATATATTTTATTTAATTTTTGGGATACATTTATTTTGAAAAAAGAAGTTTATTTTTAGAATACTTATTTTTGTTTTTGATATACCTTACCTAAAGTACCTCCATACCATTACTGACCCTCCGCCGTATGTAACAGTGGGTTAATTCTTTCATGAATAGGTCGCATATATAAAATCCCATCACTACTAATCAGTTTAAACTTTGATTCATCACTCCAGATCACTCATTTCCAATCATTTATATTCCAATGTAAATGGGACCTGGCAAACTTAAGAACAATAGTGGTTCGTCTATTTTTCTCTAATAGTAATGGTTTTTTTGGCTGGTCTCCTCGCAAGATGCCTCTATAGAAATCTGTCTCTTACGGTTCTTGGAGTAACATCCAGGAAAGAAAATTTTTGGAGTAGGGTAAAATTTGTTTATCCTGAAATCTATTGGTTTTTCTTGGTTTTCCAATTTTATTTTCTCCTTCGACATACCAAATCTTGAGAATTGTTATAAAACATGTGTTACACTTGATTTATTTGGACTCAATCTCTCACTGTAGTCTATTTCCTCTTGTGGTATAGTATCCCAAGCTACTTGCACTTCATGTCTTAGAAGCTGGGGCTGGGGTAAATTTCCTAGCCTTCTACCATGTTATCATGTCCACACAAGTAGAATCAGGATTTATCAGAGGAGACGACTGGATGCCATTCCACATTCCAATGTTGTCGTTCTCTACACCACTGTAGTTGTTGCCTTCGATGCTCAGCGTTCAGGGGTAGCACAAGATGGGGTCGATAATGTTACAGTTCAAATGCCCTTATACAGCGTAAACCGTTCGGACACTTACTACATGCCTTTGTTCTCCTAACCACTCATCAACCAAAGATCTAGTTGTCGAAAATTGGTCTTAGACGTCGATCTTAAACTTCACTTGTGCCCCTTCGACATCGGGGCCTGTTCTTCTCCGATTTTTGGGCATTATCAAACCACGCTTGACAACATCTCATAACAGTTGGATTTCTGTTAGTGAGATTACCGATTCCTCGAAATGAAAGTCATGCTTCTACAAATATATAATGTTGCAGTTTCGGCTGATACTGTGCGTTGTCGCTGAAACAATTTATATAGTCGCCGATCTCTGAGAGCTCAACCGCTTTTACGGGGAATCGAGCTGTTCAATTTTTGTGACGAAATAAAAATTATATTCCAGAATAGTGTGCGTGTGGAGAGAGCCTAATAATGCAAACCACCTTTGTAATGTCCAGGAAGGGCACTCTTTTCAAGGAGAGCAGTTATGGTCTGGAGAAGAATCAGTATCGGAGGAAGAACCGGCCTCATTTTGCTGGAGAACTTTTTGACTCATAGATCATACATGGATCAGATGCTGGCACCATTTGTCGTTATATATGCAGCAACGATTGGGTCCAAATTTATTATCAAAACGTTAGGGGTTTAAGAACTAAGACACAACAACTTTGCAGTTGTCAGTATGATTTTGTTGACTTATCCGAGACTTGGTTTGATGTGGTTGATCTATCAACTGGAGAAGGAGTATTACTTGCAGTCAACATATGCATTCGTAGCGAACCTCAACTCAATAGATTTTGTTGTTTGAAAGTGTTGTTACAGTCGTATTGTTTCTATATTGTGTGTATACCACCGCGTTGTGGCAACGAGTATGTTGAGGCATTTCTTGATGCATTATCGGCTTCCTTGTTGGATTGTCGTGTACTTTTGGTGGGCGACTTTAATGCAAGAAATTTTAGCAGTGGACTGCCTGATGCAAAAAGTTTTAAATAATTTCGCCGGTCTGATGAATCTACAACAACTTAACAAAGTTGTGAATGCAGATGGATGTGTACTTAATTTAGCTTACACAAATATATTGTCTAATGAAAAGATTCAACGTGACGAATTGCCATTATTAGAGACACTAGTGTTTCCCTTTATCAACAACAACCATTATAATTTTGTAAAGGCCAACTATTTATCCCTATATTTTATAATGATTTTCTTGCAATTGATTAGACTTACCTTGCCAATTTTGAAGATGTCGAAGATTATACCACAGAATTTTATAGAATGCTTTATGGTATACGTGATGCATCCGTACCGGCTTCTAATAACATCTTCTTAACCGTTGTAGTTTACTGCACAAATTATAGATCATCTGTGATTGAAAAAATATTATCACAAATTTAGCAAAACACGAAAGACTGCAAAGTTTATGATTGAAGAATCCTACCAGCATTATCTCCGTCACTCTGAGGCTGCAATTGCCAATTGGAATTTCGTTCACTAAAGACAAGGCATGGAAAAGCCAATGCATCCTCAACGACTGAATGTTTGGTGCGGCATGTGGATCGACGGCAGTAGTACAGCTAACGTGGTTCTGTGACAGTGGATGATACATACCATCCGCAGTGACCACGAGTGACGTAACAGACCGCAAAGAAGCGTGTTCTTCGGCGAAGAAGCTGAAGAGTCAACAATGACCAGAAGGTCCAGAGCAAGACAAAGAGAAAATCCTCATTTGCATGGTTAATTAACACCACTTGTACTTCCCCTTGATAATCTGCATCAATAACTCCTGCTATAAAAAAAAAAATTAGTAATTTTAATTTAAAAATTATTTAATCAATTTATTACCTCCAACATCAATACAGTGATTTATTGTCGATCCGGATCTGGATGCAATTCTCCCATAACATCCGTCGGGCAGTCGAAATTTCAAACCGGTGGATATTTTTACTCGTGATTTTCTAGGTACTAAACAGTCGTTTAAACTTCTTAAATCAAATCCCGCCGCTTTCGTGCTACCCTTGATTGGAGAGTGTGCGTGTGGGTGAATTTTAATAAATTTTAAAATAGACTTGTCTCCATTCGGTTGGAAAGAAATAAGCTAATTAAAAGATGAAATGAAACATTTTAAGTGGAAACTTAATTTCTAAAACCCCAAGGCAATGTGTCCGTGGATAAGTGATTTACCATTCTTTTATCATCGAGCGGAGTCAAAGCAACTTTTCTTTGAGTTATCGTATACACTTGATGATTTTTACTTCTGAAAAAAAAAAAAAAAATAGTAAAACAACAAAACAAAAAACACAAAAATATAAATAAATTGAAAAGCACTTACTTTACTTTTTGTTGGTGGTATTCACAATAAATAACGGACTGTAACTATTACAAAATTTAGTCATGCCACTTATTTATATATCATCTGCAACAGCAGCAGCAGCAGCAGCACCGTCATGAGTTCGATGTCGTCTTGGTTTTTTCCCTTTACTATTTCATATATAATTATTACCGTTGATTCAACTTTTTTTTTTTTCGTCGCGACAAGCGTGGCGCATTATCTAAGAAGAAAAGTATTTAAGGGTATCGACACTGTTTTTATGTATTAAACAGACTCATCAGTTTTTATATGAATGAATAAATAATGAAACAAACGGTTTTGCTGAAAGGACACCAATAATAAGGTTATAAATAAAACACCATTTGTCTTTTCTTTTTTATTTATTTAATCAAATATTTTTGCAAGTCTATTACAATTTTATCTGGAAAATAAGACAAACATTCGCTCATACAATATCCCCTTAGATCGTTCGTTGTACTACAAAACACACGCATCAGATCTAAAAGCGGTAAATGCGAATGGTAAGTATAATAAGCACTTCCTAAAGATTCTAAAGTTTTACAATAATATTAAAAAAATTTAATTTTTTCGTAACTAACAAAACATCGATATAGAGAAGATCCATCAAATCGGTTTTGGTCAAAGTAAAACTAACACCAACACCTCCACCACCAACACCACCTCCGCCCCCTTTGCATAATGTTACGAGAAAATCATCATCATCAGCGTGATCAGTATTGACATCTGATGGTCTATCGACCTGTGTTGAGACGGTGATGTTTTCCCACAATTTTATTACCTGCTGAGGTGTTCCTAATTCATCATCAGCATCGGCTTCCGAATTAATAATTTCATTAAAAGTCTGCATAATTTCGATCCATTCGTTTGTTGTAAAAGTTGCTTCTTGGACTTCTGGTGTGGTAATAATACTGCGTAATTTAACGACGGGTACGAAATCTCTTGCAGGACTCATGCCGCATTCCAGCGACAAATAACTTGCGCGATACGTTGAGGAAAATATTAAATTTTTTTCTTCGTTAGCAGCATCTTCATACTTTTTCCACAGAGCTTCCAATTCTCGATCGTAATAAAAATATTCTTCTTCTTCTTCTTCTTGATGCTGCTGCTGCTGCTGCTGTTGACTTTACATGATGATAGTGTATTGAATACTAATTTTTACCGTTTACAGTACGTTCGATTTATGTATCCAACTATTGTGCGTGCTGTCGAAACCAAGCCATTTTACATAAACATTATTTTGACGTTTTCGCAACACTTTTTCAACTAGATAAACGTCTGGTATACTTGTTTTTTGCAGTTCCTCTTCATAGAAAGCACCTTGAATTGGTCGACCGTGAAGATCTTCTAAACGATACGGATACGGAAGTACACGGATTTGCAATTTTTACTTTTATAACTTTAAACAGTTCGGTTGTCCAGTTGGGAGTGTATCCCTTATCGAAAATGTGCTTGACCTTCGATATTCTAACAATGTCACCGAGGGAAAATTTATGCGGACTAGTTGCCAGTTTGATAATATTATATGCATTTTGTAATACCACCGATTCGTTGCGTTTATTAACTTCGGATGGTTTCATATTTATTTTAGAATGCTTTGTGTGGTTATAATTGTAGACAATTTTATCTAAAATATCAATCCATTCATAAGATCCTCTTAAACTAAACTGTTTAAACAGTTTTTCCTTTAACGTTCTGATTACACGTTCAACGATGGCCGCTTTTTTACAACTGTACGTGTGATAATGATTGATATTATACTTTTTCATTAGTTCTTTAAAATGTGAATTAAAGAATTCTTTACCCTGATCAGTTTGCAAGTTTCATGGTCGACGACGATGTTGCTGCTGTAGCTGAATTGTTTCAAAAGCATTTGTAACTTCGTTGGCATTCTTGGTTTTCAGCGGTTGAACCCAAACAAACTTTGAAAAACAATCGCTTATGACTAGAAAAAATTTAAAACCCTTATTATTTGTAGAATACTGATTCAATTGACACAAATCAGTTTGCCACAAGTCGTCGAGTCCCTTAATTATTGTGCGACGTCGCTTAAAATTTTTTCGAATCGGGTTGTGTAATTCATTGATCAAACGTATTTTTTCCTTTGAATATGTCGGGGTCGTATGGGTTCTTTCATTCATGACAGTTTATCAGATAGTATTATTTAAATTTATTAGCCCACTGTTTTAAGTGCATTTGTGTTTAATTTAGTCTAATATTCTAATTCTTTAATATTTTCCACATTTACGGCTGACATATTTTTAATATCATCGGTATCGTTTACGAGTGGATCGATTACTTTGTTTAAATCTGTTGTTGTTGTTATTGTTGTTGCATTTTGTTTAATTTTATTTTCTAATTCTTTAATATTTTTCACATTCGTGTTAATTTGTGTTTGATGTTGTTTTAAAGATTTCAATATTGTATTGTAAAGTGAATCTATACCGTCATTAAAATATTTTAAAGTATTAGAATCCGAATCGTTTAAAGATTTTAATATTCCATTGTAAAGTGATTCGATGCCGGTATTAAAATATTTTAAGTTAACAGCATCCGAATCGTTTTTGGGTTCACTGACATTACATATTCGTAAGTTGGTTGCATCAATGTCGCCGTCGGTGGTGTGCTTGAGGCCGTCATTTATTTTTTGAAGGATCATATGAAACGCATATGTTTGTTGCATTGTTGCTGCTTTGAAGATGATGATGATGATGATGACGAATGATGCGAAGACTGTCCAAACTTGTTTAAAGACATGCTGTTAAACGTGAACTGACCACGTGTGTGCCGTGCAATTTATCTAATGTATAATTTTTGCTTCCCGCAATTCGTTCACGATGCTGATAATTTCGTTATCATTGGACGTGTTACCGGCAGCCTTGGATGCGATAAGAAGTTTTAGTCGTTCAACCAGTTCGTTTGCATCATCCCAATAGACATATTCAATTGGATTTGTATTAAATTTTAGTAACGAATTGCTAACGGTTGTTAGCGACGATGGCTGCGGCGGCGGCGGCAGTGGTGGCAGACCGGTACCACTATGTGATTGAACTTTTTTGCTGCTGCTGCTGCTGCTGCTGTCGCTGCCAAACATTAACGGTTTAATTATATATGTATATTTGTAGGCCTTCGATTCGCGCAAACGACCGTTTTTTGCATAATTTATTCTATGAACATTAGATAAATCTAATATGTCATGATATTTTTTCATATCATGTACATTATAATTTTTGGTTTTGCTTTTAAATAACAGTTCATAGAGACCGAGGGTACCTCGAAAACGTTTATTTTCAATTAACAAATCATTGGTTTTCCGATCAAAGTCGATATAGGAATTTCCAAGTTTCCATTGCTCTGTGGTCGGCTGATATGTTACACCGTAAGTTGTATCAAATGCACCATCACTGTTGTCACTTTTTACATAACTCTTGATATAATTGCGAACCAACGGTGGATACTGTTCTAACCATTCCCTGTAAACTTGATCATCTAATTTTGATACGTCTGTAACAGCCACCTGCTCCACCCCTTCATCTTCACGATCATCATCATCATCATCAATCATCATCATCAACAGTATAAAAATCTGTTGTTCTTGTATCCAATTCTCGCACAGGTTCAAGTTTAAGCTCCTTTACTTGCGGAGTTGATACAAATTGTTGCTGTTTGACGGTTGGCAACAATGATGATGATGATGGAGTCTGTTTTTTCCTAAACTTTTTTTCATTTATTTTGATTTCACCATTTTCAACAAGTCGTTTTCGATTCTGTTCAACAAGTTCGTTTAGAGGATCACTGACGGGTTTAAACAGTTTATTCAACGTTTTGTCCTGTTCAGATTTACCCAATTTCAATGCAAGATATTTTTTTCTAATATTTTTTGACAGTTTGTTAATTTGGCGTGTAACGTGATCATCATCATCATGATGATGATGATCATGTTTCGACAACATTGCGATTAACAGTGTTGTAATCAGATTGCGGTCTTCATAGTTATATAATTATCAAAACCTTTGCGGTAACGCCCGTTGTCTAAAGGGAAATCTTTAACGATAATCACGCAACCGTACTGTTCGTTCCAACATTTCGAGCAAATTTCTTTGAATTCATCATAAGTCATATCGGGCGATACGTGTTCCTCAAATACGTGCTTAAGATTCACATCGTCTTGACGAAACAGACACAGGACATTGCAATTATCACGTATCAGTTGTTTTGGAATTTTCGAATACGTTTGACATAAGTAGACGGCGTCGATATTCTTATGTCTACCCATAGAATAATACTCACGAATTTTGTCTTGCTTATATGAAGCAACGTCATCAAATATAAATATTGAATTAATTCGCGCTTCGCAAGGGTCATTATATCCTCACTACTTTTGAACGAAAAATATCCGATACATTTGACTTTATTTAAAACTTTTTGAAGCAACTGATACTTTGGCTGGTAAAGTGATTTTGAATACACATAGATGTTTTCAAATCTCGCTCCATTAGGATCAAATATCAAACTAAGTACGGCGTTAGTTTTCCCACATTCGCTGGGCCCACAAAATATTGCCCTAAATGTATTTGGTAGTAAATTCCCATGTCTACCATTATTACTACTACTACTACTACCACTACTACAATTGGTAGAATTGGTAAAAAAATCTAAATTAAGGATCGGTAGCGTTTCTTGTTGTTGTTGTTGTACGCCCCACATTTTACGTTACATACACATACACACATTCACACAAATTAAATGACACGTTATTACCCCAGGACGGATCCACCTTGTCGTGGTCTTGGGGCTCAGTACCGCTCCACAAGCCAGTGGTAGTGGGGAGCTAACGGATCCAACACCTGCAAGTCCAATCCATCCCCAGGAAGATCTCCGATTTTCCTCAGATTGGACTTGTTCTTCTCGAACCAGTTGACAGTGGGCTGGCGTCTACGTCAGCTTTAGTCTTCTGGTTCAGCTCACCCGCATACGTTTACACGTATGCGTATCCATTTGGGTTGAGATCTTTTGGATCGGTACCCGGGGGGGGTTTTCTGTCTTCTGACTTTCCCCTTTATAAAAAAAAGACACGTTATTAATTTGTACAATTTATTTATTTATTTTATATATGAACAAGTTTAGTTACTTTTTTTTTATTTATTTATTTAGTCAGCAGATTGTGTAATTCCTTGGCTCTCTTTACATATATGTCTGCATAGAAACAGTCACAAGTATCGGGTCCGCAAGTCGTCTCCGCACAAGACCAGGGACAAGTCTTGTAATGCCACCCGTATTTGTTTAATACCTTTTCAATATTTTGATACTGAATTATCATAGAACTCATACTGACACATTTGGAAATGGCATCCTGTACGACGATCGAAGCAGCGGCAGGCGGTGACGATGTATAAAGAAAAATGTATATTTCACTAAAATTTTTAAATATTGATATGCACTCGTCCAATTGTTGAACAGCCTGTGTAATGGTTTCACTAGTAGTAGTAGTAGTAGTAAGAACCATGATGTCTTCTTCTTCTTCTTCGTTACACCACTCGCCAACTACTAAATAATTTATAATATTTTGTTATTGCTGCTGCTGTGGTTGGTGGTGGTGGTGGTTATCAGAGGGCGGCCAAGCGAACGGACGAGGACGGAGGGGCAACAGCCGATGATAGACGTTCGGAATCGCCGAAAAGGTGCTGCTTTTCCTCGAGTGACATCGTATTAAATGTTTTAAACATGTTCATTTTGTTTTCGTAGCACATTATGATGATTTTTGTTTGTTTTAAATTGTCCAAATGTTTATTGATTAATTTTGCCATGTCGGATGTGGGGTAGGTGTTGCACAATTTGTTGTGGTACACAAACACTTTCCTCGCGAGTCTTCAAAAACCTCATGATACATACAGCTCGGCTTCGCTTCTTCGAATGATGGCATGTCCCAGCAAACGGTGTCATATTTTTCAACATCAATTATAGATGTATCGTCCAGTTCATCTTCCAATACCGTTTCCAAATATTCCTTCTGCGATTTTCCTCTCACGTAAATCGTATTGTATAATTTCAATAGGTTGCACAAAATGTTGTCAATTTCTTTATATTCAATATGTCCCTTGGAATAAATTAAACCCAGTCTCTTTTCCTGAGGTTTAATCCTTTTCTTATTTTTTGTTGACAGCAAATTGTAAGCCACCGGCGGTTTTATCAAGTAATGATTCGTTTGATTACCGTTAGTAACTGTTACTTCTTTCGGATAAAAAGTACATACACCACGATCACTCAACAAATTGAAACCGTGGAGATCAACTACGACAAGCCGCATTTTGTATTTCTACTGAAAACAAACCGAGTTGTTTTTAAAATTTATGTTGAACCGTCTCTCTCTCTCTCTCTCTCTCTCTATGACAAGTTGCGCACAATTTCACTGAGTGGCATGTGCTCAACAATACAATCATGAATGATGATGCAGTATGCTTTCGTAGAATTTGGGAAATCCGAATTGGCTTCGATATCTATTTTCACGTCTACGGTGCTCGACTTTAAGGGTTCATTTCGTCGCGAACAATCACGAATATAGCGTGATTTTTGAACGATACATAATCCAACAGGGGATGCTTAGGGAGCGAATGATCATTTTTAAAATTGTTTTTAAATTCCGTATAGTTGTAATGTGCTTCGGTAAAATGATTTTTGGAAAAATCGAGTTGCATACGTTCCACCGGATAGTAATCACCGTTTAAGGTTATTCGAACATCGGACAAATCAATGTTATCAAAGTACCCGGGATCCTTCTTGGACACACCTCTTCGACCTGTTTGAAACGCAACAATAATATAACGAGGACTATACATGTTTTCACAGTCCAAATTTCCTTTCTACCATTCGCAGTCAACTGCGGTAGTTCGTTAAAATTCCACTTTCGAAATGGAATTATAATGATTAATATTAATATTAATATTAATATTATTTTTATTAATTATTATGATTATATATTGGATTTTATTGCTTCCAAAAGATTTAATTTAAGTACATCGTTTGGGAATAAAATTGGTACTTTTAAAGAAACATCTTTTATCGTCAGTCTAGCAACGGTTTCTGTCGTAGCACCTGACTCATCTATAGTAATAAAGCAATCATTATCACTGCGGGCTCTGACAAGATGCATTGTTTGTCGGCCGAATTGTGCCAACTGATAATCGTTAAATACCCCTAAAAGATGGTGCAGCGGTATTCGCATAACAAAGGACCCATCACTAGCATTGACAATTGGTGCCGCAGAAAAATTACACCTGCTATGCACAAATGTTTCGATTCGATGGAATCGTAGCACAGATACCCCCTTATTGTGCTTACAATGCCCGGATCGCGTACACTGTCCACCTCGTGACCGTTTATGGAATAAGTAATTCTATCGAATAGAAAAGCGCCGGCATTATTGACAAGTTGAACGGCTCCATCTCCGGCAGTTTTTTCCAACGTTCCCGCAATAACAATGGCGGCCTCGTGCATCAACAACCACGAGTCTGATTTGTTTATAGTAATTTCAATGGAATCATTGTTATTGAACGATTTTACGTACGGGTAATAGGTGTGCACTTCATATTGTTTAATGGTCTCATCGAAAGTGGGCTTTCGATAAATGTCGAAAATTGGATTTGACGACATGATAGCCTAAAGATTCTAGAAACAATCGGTTCGCTAATGTTAATACCACCTTCGACTTGGACACTCGTCCACTAAAGACTGAATTGTTACCGTCACTTGCGATGTTTTTATGATTAAATACGAGTCCCATTCAATTGAATTTTTTTATTTCCAAACGCACGATGATTTCCTCACCACGAAAATTTACCGGTTGAAAATCTTGATTTAGAACGTTCAATGTAATATTAAAAATTTCCGTTTTGTTTACAAGCGGCAGATAAAGAAGATTTTGCGGTAACTCGTTTATAGCATAACCCGGATCAACGTCCACCGCAAACTCGTAAATTGTGTGAGAAGGTTTATTGTTGTAAAATGCACCTGTCGTTATATTACAATCGACATGGATTGTCCGAACTTTAACTATGTTCACAGGTAAATCCGATTCGTGTCTTGTATTCGATTTGAGGATTCTTTTTGAATATCCAAGCGTACTGCCTATACTATCTCCAGGCGTAAAATCAATTTCGAATTTTTCACTATACACTTCACACTTGATTGTGTTATTGTTCGGTTTCAGGGACAGATACTTGCTATAATCTTCCAGTTTCGCACTTTTAGGAATAATTTGCTCTCTCAGATACGACTCGAGATCTGTCAGCTCATACGAACCGGTCGGAATTGTTACTTGTTTATTTTGTTCACCCTCTTTATAGTAAAATTTATTTTCACCAACATCAACATTCGGAATACTATTGTACGAATGGAATCCAATCAGGGCAACGCCATAATTAAAGTCGGGGTCAAGCTCGATTGGATTGGGAAAATCCACAGACAAAATATGATTGGTACCTTTTAACGTAAAATACAACGACATTATTGCTTTCCGAACGATGATTACGAAATAAAACTAGCCATTTTTTACCGCATCTATTTATTGCTATACAAGAACTTCAAACACAATTGACCGCAATTCGATTGATTGTACGTTTGAAAAGCATCATTGTTGTACAATATTTTTACTTTTTTGTTTTTCTCGGACCCTAAGTACTCTACAAGTTCCTTCGGTGGTTTCAGAGCCCCAAACGAATCAAAGTATTTTACTTCGTTATTTTTTTTCACATAAGCTACCCAGTGAGTGCCCGGATTTTGCGAACTATCCAAATTGATTATGGCACTTTCGTTCTTTTCAACGAGCTGCGGCGATGGTAAAGTGTTGCGCATAAAAACACCCTTAAAATTCGGTATATTTAATTTACGTGCATACTTGATCAATTCATCGTCGAACAATGCTCGGCTGGGTAGCTTTATGGGTAGTTTTTTTGCTTTTTTAAATACAGTCCAAATCCACCTTTGGCGTTTTTCCTCAAGTACAGACCGGAACCTGTTTTTCCCAACTCTTCCATGACCTTGTTATGCCGTTTCTGTTCCTCCATTGCCTTTTTCGCATGCTTCGTATCCATTATTGTTTTGAAAACTGCACTAGCACCGCCTGCCAACGTTCCCAATCCACTTAGCGCTGCGATTATCGGAAGAAGAGGCAGGATTCCACCCTGTTTACCGAACGGAATTACTCTCGGTACTTTAATATTCTTACATCCTCCAGCACATTTTATTGCCGCTCGAGCTGCTTTAAGAGCCACAATTGCATTCTTCTTTAGCGAACTCTTGTCAGACAGATTTTTCAAACTTTTCGATATTTTATCAATGACACCACGTTTAAGTGACACCTTTTTTTTTGTTTTTTATGTTGCTTCCCTCCCACACACCCCATTCCAAGTTTCCTCTTTGCTTTCATACCCGTTGTCACAAGCCAAGCGACAGCTTTCTCGCCAAAACCTGCGTTCTTTGATTTTACCCTATCCCACGCTCTGTTCTCCAATATCCAATCAGCTTTGTGTCTATCGCTAAGAGATTTGCTTTTCAAGTAAGAGATATCGTGCTTTTTACATGCAGCATCCAAAGGATTCACCCCCTGATCACCACTACGCAATCGCTCCTCTAATTTTGTACCCGGCCCGCAATACTGATATCCAGGCAGATGTAATTCAAGTGGTAGTTTATCAATTAAAGAATTAACAATGCCTCTTCCTACTACTACTCCTTTATGCTCAAATGTTAACATTGAACTAAATAACTTATTCGGTATTTCTAATATTTATTTATATCGCGCATCCGACTTTGGTGCGAGTTGTCGCGGGATCGAATCTCATCCTCATCTTTCTCTCTCGATGAAAAAAAAATAAATACGGGGTTGCCTAAGAGAGGCGCAGGGGACGTTATTTCAGGGTTCGGGGTTGAGAGTCCAAACGGCTCTGTCAAAGGGGCACTAATTTACTTAAGACGGATACGCAAGGACTCAAGGACATCTTAGTCCTTCTTTCTCTTTGTCTTGCTCTGGACCTTCTGGTCATTGTTGACTCTTCAGCTTCTTCGCCGAAGAACACGCTTCTTTGCGGTCTGTTACGTCACTCGTGGTCACTACGGATGGTATGTGCCATCCACTGTCACAGAACCACGTTAGCTGTACTACTGACGGCATCATTGGTCCGTTTTTACTCGAAAACGAGGAAGGAGCTGCCGTTACCGTCAATGCCAATCGTTACCGTGCTGCCATGCTCAGAGTTTCCAAATGTTGAAGAGAATGAAATGGACGATGTGTGGTTTCAACAAGACGGCGCTACGTGCCACACAGCCAACGTTACAATGTATCTTTTGTGCACTGTGTTCAAAAGTCGCATAATTATCAACTGACTCCGTTGGATTATTTTTTGTGGGGAGCCGTTACGGATACCATCCAGAGATGATTCATGACTTGAAACATGAAATTGAAGTCGCCATTGCAGCTATAGAGGGCTGCACACAATCGAAAATGTGTTGAAAAATTGGGTCGACAGATAAAAATAATATCGGGCTTAATATTATGTATAACTTATTGTGCCATTACCAAAAATTACAAAACAAATAAAAAGTTTCCTTGGTCTATTAGATTACCGTGGACGATACATACCTGACACCCAAATATTTAAAAAAAAACAGCACTCACGAAACCCTAAAAAAAAAACAATTTCCGACATTTCTATTTCAAAAAAATTTCTCAAGCCGTTTATAGATCAAATAATTATCGACGTCCCATTACAATAAAAAATAAAACCTATCCTGACAAAACCCTTTGATCCACAAAACATTCATAGTATACCTATAACACAACCCATGATCAGTAAATTATTATTTTTAAAAACTCGTCATTAAAAGACGTAATTTGCAATAAATTTTTGTTTCTGGTTGAAGTTTTCTTACTTTTCCATTATATACAGTGGTGAAAAAAATAGAATATTTTCAAAATTGGATTTTTATCTAGTGGGATTTTTCATATCTGTTATAATGGTTTTAAATAAATTCGCTACTTTGTGTTTACCGTCCGATATACTAGTATTGTCGCTCATCTTTTTTTATTTAGGTCTTTTTAACGGATACGTTTTTTGATTATGGAATATTATTTTATTTACGGTCACTTGTACTCAAACTTTTAACATTTTCGATCGGTTTCAACGTGGTAATACCTATACACGTTTACTTTCCACTTCAATTTAGAAAAAGATTAGTGGAATTTTGTGAAAGTGGCCAAACGCAATGTGACGTGGCAAACACATTAAATTTTACTCAGAACAGTGAAAAATCACCTTAATGATGCGGGACTACATGGCCGAGGCTGGTAAACACCATGTTTCCATTTGCCGAGTAAGAGAGGCACTCGTTAGATATTTCAACAAGACAAGAATCCCAAACTCACATTTAAAATTATCAAAGTGTGGTTTCTAATGAAACGTTTAACTTTGCTTGAATAGACGTCTCAGTCCCTCGATCTAAATCCTATTGAGCATCTTTGGGAAGTATTATACCGTCGCATCCGAACAAAAAATATCAAAAGCAACAAAAACTTCTTTAAACCATACAGGAGAAGTGGCAACAAATTCCTGTTGACACATTGAAGAGACTGGTAGTCAAACAGTTATAAAAGCCAAATATTAGGCCACACAATATTGAAATATTTTAGTTATTGTTAATTTTTTATGAATATTAATAAAATATTCCATACTTTTTTCCACACCAAATAGATTTTTAATTAAAAAAAAGTAAAAACAGATCTTAAAGTAAATTAGATTTATTCAGATTTGCAACAGATTAGGGAAAACATTAAGTAAGATTTGTAACAAGTAAATAAATATTCCATAAGTTTTTCCACCACTGTACATTCCAATCATACTCCTCTTCGGAGCTTATCGCTTTTGACATATTTAATATAAGCGTTTAATAATTTTCTTATGCTACAGAACATCATTATTCATTTTAATTTACTCAATCATGTATAACTTGGCTTCTACCTCCACATATTATGTGACATAAGTAGAACAGAACAAAATCAAACGGGCCCTCTTGAAAAAGTAAACTGTCTCTTTTTTTAAACCCCTAAACATAAGTCTGTTTATGTATATTATCACCAATAGTCGGTAATTCGCCATGCTCCCTCAGTTTATGAACGTGCCATTACCAAGGTTTTAGGCGAGGTGATACATTTCTGGGTTATTTATGAACAACAAACAAGATTTCAGGTTAAACAATTTATTGCCCTTATTCTGTGTATTCAATATGGATTTTTCAAAATTAATTATGCTTGCTCATGTTGCTGCTGCTGATTATGTATTTTAGAAACAACGAACCTTAATAAAATAAGAATTATATAATTTCATCTCAAATCATTTGATATAGCAATGAAAACTCTTTCTATGTGGTTGTTTTTGTATCACGTTATCACCACTTTATATTTAAAAATTCATTAAAAATATTTTAATAAAAAACATGTCAAATCTTCTCAATGCCACTTTTATTTAGATTTTTATTTTTCCATATATATTTGATTAATAGTTTCTAAAGCTCGTAACGTCTGTCTTAAATTTGAAGCTGGAAGTGATCTTAAGACCGGACTGGTCTTAAATATGAAGTAGCCTTAAATCAGAAGCTTGAAGTGGTCTTAATCTAGTGTGGTAATATTTTGTAAGGGGTTATCTAGAGATTTAGCATCACCACAATGACTATTTTGTTCTCACAAAATTTTAAGTTTTTATGAGTTTTCTTAAAATTAATCTTATGTTTATGATAACCATAAACTAGTTGTAAAATAATTCAATATTTGTTTTAACCTGCTTTCTCAGAATCTACATTCGCATATGATTACTGCCAGATTTTGTCTGTTGCTAAGCTATATGATTGTAGCATAGTGGAGTTAAAGTTCGATCTTTGTGTATAGTTGAATATATGGAAATAAAATTCTAGTTTTCGTTTATTTCGTGAGATTTTAATGAAATTTCTTCAAATTCAAAAAATATTTTTTTAATATTCATAATGGTACCTTTTTAGGTAGGATATTCTTCAAAAAATTAGACGTTATTCGTGAAAATCTCGGCAAAATAATTATGACAGCTACTTGCACAATTTTTTAAGAAATGATAAGTGTTCTTGGCACCTCATAAAACTAAAACAATCTGAAGTGCCACAAGGACTACACAAGGTGAGAAATATGGGAGGTAGTTCTACTCGTGATGCAATGAACAATACTCGAAAGTTTCGCAAATTATTTCGAAGAAACTGAAGAACTTATTCCTTGGCAAGATGAACGGGTTCACAAAGTCCGAAAATAATTTCAATAATATGTAGTCTTAATTAAATAAGGTTATAATGAATTATTTTTATTTTGTTAGAAATTTCTTCTCATACAGTTTATTTCATTTGTAGATTACTTTTTTTAATCAAATGAAAATAAACAAAAAACGGCGTAAGTTAATTTATTTCCGCAATTCCGTTCAGTTCACTTTCGTTCCGTTCTATTCTTTTTCTTTACAAAAAGATTTTTTTTTTAATATTTAAAATTATTTGGATATATTTAGTTTTAAATATGGCCACAATGAATCAATAACGAGCGGCTATTGCTTTCTACACACCGTACGTTATGTGAATAGACGATAGTTTACTACAATGGAATTGTTATGTTCACTGAAAGTTTGTAATGAGGAAATCAAGAACATGAGGAGTTTACGAGGTATGCAAAAAATGGTTTTAAGGAACCAACTTCAAATAAACAAATAATGAAGATATTAATGAAAGCACACACCAGATTGTCGTCTTAAAAGCCTCATTGTTGTGATCATCACTAATGTACTCAATAATTTTCGAGAGTCTTAACTCAGTTAAGTGATTGCTGCTGTAGAAAAACTGCTTTTTATATTTATACTACATATTAAATAATGCATGTCGTATGTACCTACCATCAAACTACCATCAATTTACATTTTGTGAATACAACAAACAGCCCCATTTTTGTGTTTTACATTATCATTTTAACAGTTGTACTCACTTATTATCTATCTTCAACATATTAAGGAAATATATAAAAAATGAAAAAAGGTACTGTAAATTATATCTTTATTACTTCCCGAGATGGTTTCACAATTCTGTTATATCCTTGAGGTAATATTCGGCAGCTACTTTTCCTTCATCCTAAATTTATGCACAAGTCGCATCTCTATTTATAAACTGAACAAAAAACAAAGACACCACTGGATTTGTTACACTTGAAGAGTGGCGTTGCGCAGAACTAGCTGGTGTTTTCGCTATCCAGACAAGTAAAACTTGTGAGTAGTTTTCCTATCATAATTTCCGCAACAATTCTCTTTCTCAAATACGGCATATCATTTTGACAGAAAACCAATGGCCGATTTCTGCTCATGAACTCCGCTAACGTCAACAGAAATACTCCGCAGTCAGAGTCATTCATCTGTTGCGGTGTAGGCGCATTTGGAACCATCTGGTATCGCTTCCAATCTAGACATGCAGATTTCTTGTTCATGTGTTCCACAACCAGATAACGTAGGACCAATGTGGGAGCCACGCTATTTCTAGAACCTGTAAAAAGTACGAGTAAAATTAAAGAAAGCTCATTTTATTGACGAGTCTGTGGTACCTTTACTATCATAAAATTTTATTGTTTTAGTTTTCGTATTTACTATTATCAGAGTCCAGTGGTTATTATTGTCGAAAACTGGCACAAATATTAAATTTTTATGAAAAATATCGGTACATCCACTCCAATCTTCCACTTCATCAGCCCCACGTTGTTTCAACTGGAGGTAGAAGTGTGAGTTAAATGCAAAACATCTGTAAAAAATAATATTTAATATTACAAATAATTAATATAAAAGTCTCTTACTTTGGTCCTGGGCCGTTATTACTGCGTTCCACAATCATTTCCAAATAAAAATCAATGATTTTGTCATTTAACCAGGCACCATCTTTTAAACTGTGCATGTCCGATCTCGTTAGAGCTATATCAAATTTTCTAGTCATAACTGTATCTTCACCACCACAAGCCCAAGCTTTTCTCACAGCATTAAGATCGCATTTTCTCAGTTCGGGAAAGTCGCATTTAAGTTTACTGTTCTCACATGTCAATTGTGGTTCAATATCGCCCTTTCCCCGACATGACGCAACCCGCGGGCTCCGTTTCTTGTTCTGTTTGTTTTCGGTGGTTGTTTTTTTCTGAGAAAGAAAATGATAAGATGGACGTGGTTCAAAAGAGTCAGAGTTCAGTCAATCTCATGGACTGAAGTTAAGTACCTGACAAGGCGGCTTTAAAGCACATACATCACAGTCATCATCTGTAGATTCAGACTCGTCGTCAGATTCAAATTCTTCGTCAGATTCATTTTGACATCCGCATCTTAATGAATCGTCGTCTGATTCTTCATAGCCACCGTCGTCCTCATCAATCGAATAAACTGATGATTGCGTGAAATCTTGTGTTGCATCTGTTTGCGGCATCGCGCGCATAACCTGCGGCCTGTCATCGCCACATTTTAAGTTATCTTCGGCAGTTCCACCAGGAGTCAAAGTTCTGTCACCTTCAAATGAAGAATCACCTACATAAGTAAGAGTTTGGTCCAATTCATCATCATCATCGGAGTCTTCGCCTGGACATGACGCACATGGTGACGACGCACGCATTATCTGCGGTCCCTTATAAATAACGGTTTGGTTCAATTCATCATCTTCACTTTCCGACTCAGATGACGATTCATCATCTTCGCTTTCTGATTCAGATGATGATTCTATGTTGTCTGTGGAAGAAGGTCCCTGACATGGACAAGAGCTAGGCATTTCTTCTTCGTCTTCTTCATCTTCTTCAGGTTCCTCATCATCTGATGTGCCATCAACGAAAACACAGTTTATGTTATCAGTTGGGGACGGGCCCCGAGATTGATAGCGAACTCCTCCTGTGGGTGGTGGTGATTCATACATAACTTGCGGTTCCCATGGATCTATATCAGGATTTTGTGGTGCATACGGATTATCACAGACTGGGCCCCGAGATTGATAGCGAACTCCTCCTGTGGGTGGAGATTCATACATAACTTGCGGTGCCCATGGATCTATATCAGGATTTTGTGGTGCAAACGGATTATCACAGGCTAAATCTTCAGGCTCCTCGTCATCTGATGTGTCGTCAACGAAAACACAGTTTATGTTATCAGATGGGGACGGGCCCCGAGATTGATAGCGAACTCCTCCTGTGGGTGGTGATTCATACATAACTTGCGGTTCCCATGATTCTATATCAGGATTTTGTGGTGCAAACGGATTATCACAGGCTAAATCTTCAGGCTCCTCATCATCTGATGTATCATCAACGAAAACACATTTTATGTTATCAGTTGGAGATGGACCCTGAGATTGATAACGAACTCCCCCTTGCGAGTTCCATCGAGACGCTGTCTCCTGTGATTGATAACTACCTGGAAAATTTGGCAAATCACACAATTCATCGTCTGCTTCCTCTTCCTCTTCAGGTCTTTCTTCAATCTGAAAAAATCATATATAACAAAGGACAGTTTATAAATGAAAAAACAAATACGACGTTACCATGCTCAGTTGATGTTCGGCCTCTTCTAGACTCGTGTTCATTTGACAAATTAGATCATCCACTTTATTTGTCAATTCTGCCATAGTCAGAGGAGACTTATTTGATGAAGACTCCGGTTCCAATTCCTGTTCGCCGCAAGTAGCGGGTGTGTCATAGACCACTCGAGGTGCTTTTCCGGGCTCCGCGATAATTCTTGTCTCTAAAAATTAAAGCATCAATTTAATCGTTGCAATTGTCGATTAAAACCACAAACCTTTCGATCCGGCTGGTATTGTGAAATTGTAGGTCATAGTACAGTCCGCTGGTCCCGGGCACGACGAATCCTCAAATAGGCTGCCCAAACTTGGGAGACTCGGAACTTCAGTCTCCGAAAAATTTCTGAAATTCGGCATTGAATCTTTTGATTGCCGTTGTGGTAGATACTTACGCCGATGCGTTCATCATTTCAACATCTACATCTTCATTTGTAACTATATCGTTTGGGCCACTCATCATTGCACTGACATCTCCTATTCATAAGTCAGAAATTATTAGAATTACTGAGGACACAAAGTGATAGATACAAACCTGCGTTTGGTGAATCGTTCACAGAACATCTCATATCATCTAAGGCCTCTATTAAGAAACAATTTATTAATTATATGAATATGATAAAAAAATATGTTGCCAACCAGGACTGTATTCATTCATCAAATTCCTTTTACTTAATCGTCTATTAACAAATCTGCCTTTTCTTCTATTGTTTTGAGGAATTTTAGGTGTTGGTCCATAGGATTCTTCAGCTTTATATCACCAAAGGTTATTAAAAAATAAACAATTATTTATTCTCAATTTTGAATTGAAATAAATTATTAATACAAACCTGGCAAACTTGCAGAATAATATTCATCTTCTTCAGCAGGTTCAGCTTCTAAAAATTAAAATTTATATAGAACAGACGATACGAATTTTGAAACTTGGAGCTGACCACAAGCATAGTCCTCCCCTTCATCTGTATAATAGCTTGTTGGAGTAGTTTGATAACTTGATATCGGAGTTCCAAATTGACCACTGGACTGAGCTGAACGATAACTACTTACGCCAGTTTGATAGCTAGATGGACCTGTTTGATAGTTAGAAGAACCTGTTTGATAACTAGATGAACCGGTTTGATAGCTAGATGGACTTGTTTGATAGCTAGATGAACCTGTTTGATAACTTGACTGTGGACAACTTCCGTAATTTGATTGTGTTTGATAGCTATAATTTGACGATGGGATCGTTTTGTAACTAGATGGACCGGATTGATAACCGGATCCAGCAGTTTTATAATTAGATGATGAACCACTTTGGTAACTTGACAATTGACTAGTTCCATAATCGCATTGTCCACTGGACGAAGGAATCGATTTATAGCTAGATGCGCCGGTTTTGTAACTTTTATTTCCTGTTTGCATTGTGCTAGGACTATTACTAAAAAATAACCAATTATTGTTACTGAGACTAGAAAATTTACTATTATTAACACCTGGACAGTGTGCTGTCGTCGAAGTTTAAAACTTGTGGACGAAGAGGAGTTAACGATTGAGTATTACTAAAAAATAAGCAATTATTGGTATTGAGACTAGAAAATCTAATAGGATTAACACCTGTAATCTGCGCTATCGTCGAGTTCTATAATTTGCGGACGAGGAGCTACTGATCGATGGTGACTAAAACATAAACAATTTTTGTTATTGAGACTAGAAAGACTAATAAGATTAACACCTGTAATCAACGTCATCATCGAATTCTAAAATTTGTGGACGAGGAGCCACCATTGTCATAAAATCATCACCGGCTCCAACTTCCGTTTTCTGTGGTGTAATCTACAAATTAAACATTTTATTAAAAGCAATTCAAAGATTTATATATTTATATACTTGCCTTGAGTTTAAAACCAGCAGGTGCTCCGTGTGCTTTAATACTGACGTTGGCCTGGTGGTCATCAGAATGTTTACCAACTGCAACCTTCTGATCCAAACCTTTCATCTGACACACGGGCATTGGACTATAGGCAAATTGAAACTTGGGAATCTCCGTATCCGAACTGGATGCTAGAAACTTGGGTAATTGATTGACGGCCACTGTTTTCATTTTATCATTTCCGTCCAATCTGTTGTCGATATTAGGAAGGAACGATAGCGTTCGGTCTATGAATTCCGGATCCTGTTTTTCATCACTTTTGGGTCCAATCCGGACTTTGAACTCGGAAGCTGGTCCTTGAGTTTTGAAGCCTACCCGAGAAATATCATCCGAAACGTTGCCCATACAAGCAAGCATTTGAGGTATGTTGCAGAATGCGTCAAAGGGGTCGTCTTCATCACATCCACACTTAGTAGGTTCCGTGTCAGGAATTTCAGGAGCCTTTGGTGTGAATTCGATGTCGATTTCATGTTCATTGATTGGGGCCGCGTCCACCTTAGATGACGACTCTTCTCTTGCCGATGCTATATTATTTAGTTATTTAGTTATTTAAAAAAAAAAAGGTACATATTGCCAATTTCTAGTTAATTCTACTCTATCAATTTTATGCCATTTATAATTATGTATCAATTTATACTTACTTTTGATACAGATGTTGCTGTAAATATGAAAGTTCAATATTAAAATAAAAAATGCATTTGTACTGTATCACAGGGACTGTTTCGCATTACTTTAGCTACATTCATAATATTTACAAAGAATAGTAATTGCTAGTAATAAGAACATGGTGGTAGATGTTGATTGCTCTCATAATTTAGTTGACTTGATACCGGACTAGCTTATACAGTAAGTTAAAATCATCCTAAAACAATCAGTAAAAATGCGTCACAATTAAATCTCAAGCTAAATCGAACCAAAAACCTTGAGGGTGCTCCAGTTCTTAGTTCTTTATTTCTAGATATCCTATCGATTCTCCTTAATTCCATTTTGATTATCTTCTACTTCTGGTTTCATCTACGACGACATCTTCCGCGCCCTTGTGCTCCCGCCTGAGGAGCTCTCAGGCCGGTAGCTCTCAGGACACTTGTAGGAGTTTGTTCTGATCCTGTTTGGAGTGGTCTTAAGCCTGAAGCTTGTGGCGGTCTTAAGCCTTGTGGAGGTCTTAAGCCTGAAGCTTGTGGGGGTCTTAAGCCTTGTGGAGGTCTTAAGCCTGAAGCTTGTGGAGGTGCTAAGCCTGAAGCTTGTGGAGGTGCTAAGCCTGAAGCTTGTGGCGGTCTTAAGCCTGAAGCTTGGGGAGCTCTTAAACATTGACCTTGTGGCGCTCTTAGGCCTGTAGCCTCTGGAGGTCTTAGGCCTGAAGTTTGAGGCGGTCTTAAGCCTGATGTTTGAGGTGGTCTTAAGCCTGATGTTTGAGGTGGTCTTAAGCCTGATGTTTGAGGTGGTCTTAAGCCTGATGTTTGAGGTGGTCTTAAGCCTGATGTTTGAGGTGGTCTTAAGCCTGATGTTTGAGGTGGTCTTAAGCCTGAAGCTTGGGGTGGCCTTAATCCAGAAGGCCGAGGTAACTTTCTTTTAGGCGCTGGACAAACCTGTAATAAGCATAATATATAAGTATAATTCACAAGAAGAATGATAATTGTCGAATACATCAGGATCATCATATCCAGGCGAAACCATTAAGGGTGCTTCGTCGTCTCCTAATATTTCAAGATTATCTGCACCTATGATAAAGTTTTTTGATAAAAATTGTTACACTTGATTCCATATATTCCAATACTTACTCTCAAATATTTCTTCTCCAGGGCGTGCCTACAATTAAATTATTCGTTAATATATTAAAAATGAATAAATATGGGATAGCTTCTACCTGGCCCGGTGGACGCCAGTTTGGTGGAGGAACCCAGTTTATATCACCTAATTCGAGGGGATCGTCCTCTAATACGCATTGATCAGCCCCACTAGGTTGTGACTGAAATCAAAGATGTTAAATTTAAATGATAAATAAACTCGGAGTTATATATACAGTCCAGGTCGATGGAGGCTGATATTTAGTTGGAGGTAACCAGCCTGAGACTTGTTCAACTGGCAATGGAACAGTAACACGAGTAACAACCTATAATTAAGTAAATTCATTAATTAATTTAATACTCAATTTTAAACTGTTGCATAATATAAAAACGATAGCGTACCGGAGGTCGCCAGTCAGCTGGAGGCAGCCAACTTTCATCATCTACAGGAACCTATAAATGTAAAATTATTAATATGGTACTTTGAATTGGTACATAGAAGGAATTGGTTAAATATATTACCTCATCCGTTTCGGCCAGAATCGACATATCTCCTTGTGGTGATGGTGCACGTCGTTCACAAACTTGTGCTTGTGGTGACGGTGCTCGTGGTGCAGAAACTTGTGCTTGTGGTGACGGTGCACGTGGTGATCGTGGAGCACCTTGCGATGGTATTTCAATCTGCAATAATTAAACATTAAAATAGTACAAAATTGGTAAAATACTAAAAAATAAGTCTTACCCCTTTGTCAGCGTATTGTTCGAGTGGGCTCCTGAGAAATTTTAATTGAAGGATAAATCTTAAATTATCATTTATTAAGATAACTTACTCTTGAATTCTACCACCTTTAGGCTTTTGGGAACCTCGCAAAGGACGCATTTTCTTTCCGATAAAAAGTTGCATACGTGAACGAGATGGACGTTTGGATGGAAACTGCTTGGCCATATCTAAAAAAAGATTAAACAATAAATTTCAATGTAAAGAAAGTAAATTTAAAACATACCGCTCATAAAACCAGCTTGTGGAGAACCAGGAGATTCTACAAAATGATTATGTATTACTGTTAGTACGAGTCGGACTTAAAAGAACTTACGAGGTGATCCCCGCGCAGCTAATGGAAGTTGTTCCTTAAAATCTGGAGGGAGAACTGATGGTTTCGGAACTGAAATTGGTGGTTTCCGAGCTGAAGATGAAGGTTTTGGGGATGGCTTTGGTGTTTTCGGAGCTAAAAAGACAACATGTGCAATTAAATATAAGAGACTGATAACAAAACCAGGTCATTTACGTATATCGATCGAAATATTGACTTTAGACGGCGGCCCTTCAGCCAAAATGTTAACAGAAGACTTTCCTTCCTTCGCGTCACTTTTCACAACAAGTTTTTGAGGATCACCTTCCTCGCTCATTGGCTCTATATTAAATGCAAAGCCGGGTATTGGACGAGGGGGAGTTTTGAAATCTTTGAGCATCTCCTCTTCACTCAAAAGCTGCGGATTGTAATCGGGCTAAAAAGAAATAAATTATATATTAAATCGATTTTCAGTCATAACATACCTCTATGCGTTTTTGATGATAAAGTCTAGGTGGCAAAAGTAACTCTGGTGGTGTTGTCAAATTATCCGACCATCCCTCATATGGCTCTGGAGATTTTGGATATTCCTCAGGTTCCCTTTCGCACACTTCTTGAGGTGTGAATTGATAACCGGAAGGTAACTTCTCTATCATCTCCTCTTCAGTCATAATTTGTGGCCTATAGTTCACCTAAAATATATATTTATGTATCGCTTTTCTTAAATCATTGTTATGGAATTCTTACTTCAGGCACTTTCAACCTTTGTGGAGTTTTCAACTCAGGTGGTGTTGCTAGATTTTCATCGAAACTCCATTTTTCTGGCGTTTTAGGAACGTTCTGTTTAAATTCTTCTTCGTATATTTGCTGGGTTTTCGGTGAGAGCGTCATATGATAGCGGTACGGATCATAACTCCTCGGCGAGAAACGTAACATTGAATGTGGAAAATACTGAAAAGAAAATTAAAATTAAATTTTATATACGGGGTAGTAGACAATGCCTTGGCAATTATAGAAAATGTTTTAGTCATTCGAAAAAATATATATCAAGAACCGAATATTGAGTTAAAATTTCTTGTTCACTTGGTTATTTTGAATCTGGAAATCGATTTGATAAAAACAATTGTACGAATAACTAAAAACAAAATCTGAAATTATAAAAATGGTCAAACTTGACTAAACAATTTTTTCTAAAGTCTTATGAAACATGTTATACAAAAGGTTATACTTTTTACCACGTTTAGAAAAAAATCTTTGAAAATAGTACAGTGACGTATTTATTATATTAAAAATCAATATTCTTTAATAAAAGATATGTGGGCTGGTCGGACTGATTAGAGGAGATTATTTGGTTTTGTCGCGTTTAGCACGCGGTTCGTCTTCGCAGGCGAGTCGGCGAATTTTTATTACAGGTTGAGGTATTGTATCACTGCCTATGTTATTACATATTAAAGTATCTTAAAACATACCCTACTAGTCCACGGTTTGTCTTCCCAAACATTAAACACAGCATTTTCTTCGGCTGCATCGGCCAAGTACATTTGAGCATAAAAATCTTCCTCATTTTCCTTGTATTCATCATCAATCTTTTTAATAATTCTTTGAGATACGGTCATACCTAAACAACCAAAAAAAGTGTTGTTAAAGTTCCATACAATTCATTGATTTAATTACCATCAACAAGTGGAAGTTTCAGTGTACTTTGTACTGCAGGACGTCCTGCAGTTTTGGGAAGTGGTATACCTCTTGCTCTACCTCTGCCAGCTCTTGGAAGTTTGCACACACCCGCTCCTCCTGGAGCAGCGCACGGAGCTGGACCAGCACACGGACCTGGACTTGGAGCTCGTGATGGACCAGCAACAGGAGACGTTGGACGACCAGGACTCGGAGCCCTTGATGGACCAGCTACTGGAGAAGTGTATGCTCCAGCAACTGGAGTGGTTGGACGACCGGGACTCGGGGCTCTTGATGGACCAGCTACTGGAGAAGTGTATGCTCCAGCAACTGGAGTGGTTGGACGACCGGGACTCGGGGCTCTTGATGGACCAGCTACTGGAGAAGTGTATGCTCCAGCAACTGGAGTGGTTGGACGACCGGGACTCGGGGCCCGTGACGGTCCAGCCACTGGAGAAGTGTATGGTGCAGCCACTGGAGTGGTTGGACGACCAGGACTCGGGACCCGGGAAGGACCGGCTACTGGAGAAGTGTATGGTGCAGCCACTGGAGTGGTTGGACGACCAGGACTCGGGACCCGGGAGGGACCGGCTACTGGAGAAGTGTAGGGGACAATTGAAGTAGTTGGTGGAGGGCCAGCTACTGGACTGGGAGCCCGTGCACATGGGCCAGGTATTCCTAACCCTCTAGTAGGAATTCCTCTTCCTGGAATTCCTGTTGGAGCTGCTATACGGCTCCCAGGAGGAGGAATTCCGCCTCTTGCAGAAGGTTGAGGTATTCCTCTAGAAGGTTGAGGTATTCCTCTAGTAGGTAGTCGGCATGGTGCTGCTCCAGCCGTGGGTTGAGGTATTCCTCTAGTAGGTAGTCGACATACTGCTGCCCCAGCCGTGGCGGCAGAAGGTTGAGGTTGAGGTATTCCTGCAGTAGGTAGTTGACATGGTGCTGGCCCAGCCGTGATAGCCAGGGGTGCTTTACGCTTTAGAGGACAAACAGCCCCGGGCCTAGGAATACGTTCCATTGATATGGATACTGGAGGACTAGGCGGTGCATCGCAAGGTGCTGGACCAGCCGCTTGGGCCGCCGGTGCTTTACGCCTTAGTTGACAAACAGGTCCGGGGGGTTTAGGTCGATCCATTGGCATACTGGAATCAACTGCTGAGCTACTTTGTGCATCGCAAGGTGATATACGCGGTTGCTAAAATGAGTTATTTACATTAAAATTACAAATGATATAGTGTATAAGTACAGGTGCTGGACGAGGCGGTTGTGGTTCTGGCGGCTTTATGATAACTTCGACTTGGGCAGGTGCTCCTTCCGTCGCCACATTAACATGTGAAGTAGTGGCCGTTGACGTAGCAGTCACTACGATTCTCTGATCCCTGTTAAATTTATTTAATTGAAAAAACGAGATATTGAAATTAAACTCCCTCACTGTTCGGTATCTGAAGAAGCTGGTTGTGCGGAAACCGTTATTTCCCCTGGGGGAGCTTCCGATGGCGGCATGTCTGTAATGGCTGGTGGACGCAAGACACTTTTTCCAAAACCTGGAGGCCGCAAACCGAATCTTGCGGGTCCTTTACCTACTCCCGGTTTTCTTGGAACAAGTGTGGTGACGGGAGCTGCTGGTGCTGCTGATGCTGCTGACGCTGACATTTCGGATGATGCTACTTCTGATATTTGGGGCAACGCTCTTGACGCTCCTGCTCTTGGCAAACGACACACCCCTCCTGCTTGTGGTATTGCACCAGGTCTTGCAGCCGGTGCTTGTTCCCGCGGTCGTCCTCTCATTGTTTGTGGTGTAGCTAAATAGTAAAAAATATTTAGTATTATATAGATTACTGTATACTGATTATATTACCTCCTGGTATTGCACTAGAAGGAAGTCGACTGGACGCTGGCTTTTTCACAGTAGTGGGTGGTGCAGCAGGACGTTTGGGTCGTTGTGGTGTTACAGCAGATGGTGGTGGTGGTCGCATCGAACCCGGACGTTTTGCTGCTGACGGCGGACCAGGAGGCCTTGGAACCGGTGGACCTGGTCGTTTACAGGTAGGAGTTCGCTGACGTCTGCGACCGAAATTAGGTTTAGGTATCCCTTTGCCTGGTTGTCCCTTAACGACACCAGCAGCTTGTGCCTAAAATTCAATTTTAAACAATTTAAAAATGAATATATTCGAAAAAATAATCCTTACCTGAGCGACAAAGGCAGCTATCTCACGATCTTCTTCTTCCATGGCCTTGATCATAGCTTCGTAAGTTAGTCTGTCAGCCTCTTCTTGTAGTCTGTCTATTTCATCCAATGCCGCTTGGTTAACTGTTGGTTGTGGAAACTCCATAGGACCTGTAGCGTCTTCAGCTATTGTTGCAAGAGCGCCTGTGTTAGGCAAATCGCATACTTCACCACCACCGAAATCGGTTGCAGCTGTTTCCAAAAGTCCGCCGCCCATTGGATCTAATTGTTGCATGGTACGAGGACTTTGTTGCATGGTACGTGGACTTTGTTGCATGGTACGAGGACTTTGTTGCATGGTACGAGGACTTTGTTGCAAGGTACGAGGGCTTTGTTGCATGGTACGTGGACTTTGTTGCATAGTACGAGGACTTTTAGCACTTGGAATTTTTCCTAAAGGACCTTCGTCGTCTGCAAAAGGATCATAATCTAATGGGGTGGCGGCAAAGGTCTGTTGAGGTATAGTTAAAATTTTTGGCACGGTATCTATTCTTTCTGGCATACTCCATATAGTATCTGGCTTTGGAATTTCAATCTCAAAGGGGCTTTCGTTCTCTTGGACTGGTAAAACGCATTGATCATCTGCGGATCCGACAAAATCGGCACCTAAATAATCACCAAAATCTCCACCTAAGTCACCACCTAAATCACCATCTAAATCGCATATATCGTCAGTTATTTCGGGTATAGATGTATCTAAGAGTCCACCGTCCATTCCACCTATATTTCCAAGAGGATCCATCTGAAATGGATCATATGGACCTTGTTCCATCTCACATACATCTGGTTGCGTGGCATCCATACTCTGTTGCATAATACCAGGACTTTGTTGCATGGTACGTGGACTTCGTGGTGCTATACCCGGACTTCGTGGTGCTATACCCGGACTTCGTGGCATGGCACGTGGACTTTGTGGTGCAATAACTGGACTGCGTGACATGGCACGCGGACTTTGTGGTGCAATAACTGGACTTCGGGCCATAGCACGTGGGCTTTGTGGTGCAATACCTGGGCTTCGTGACATGGCGCGTGGACTTTGTGGTGCAATACCTGGACTTCGCGACATGGCACGTGGACTTTGTGGTGCAATACCTGGACTTCGTGACATGGCACGTGGACTTTGTGGCATGGCACTTGATATTTGTCCTCTTGGACCTTGGTCATCCGCAAATGGATCGTAATCTAATACCATGGGAGGTGGACTTCGGGGCATAGCACGTTGAGGCATCGCGCACTCACCGGCATCTGCATCTAAATCCATCAAATCGGGAAGAGATGTATCCAATAATTCACCACCCATTTCATCCAGATTGCCCAGAAATGGGTCTGGTTCCAAGGCCTCTGGACGTTGTTCCATCGCACAAACATCTTGTTGCAAGGAATCCGGTACTTGAAGTTGGGAAAATACATCGTCTGGTATATCGAATGCATCATCAGCAGGTGCGACTAAATCACAAACATCGTCACCCAATTCAGGAGCCAATTCATCCAAAAAATCATCGCCTATTGCATCAAAGTTGCCATATGCATCCATCTGAAATGGATCTGGTGGAATGGCATCTGGACCTTGTTCTATGGCACATACATCTTCTTGTACGGCATCCACTTCTTGTGGTATGGAGCGTAGACTTTTGAGCATGGTACTTTGAGGTAAAGTGGGTACATCACCGGAACCGGGAAGTGTATCAATAAGTCCACTATAGTAATCATAAGGATCCAACCCACCATATGGATCAGGTGCAATTTTTCCTAAAGGACCTTCGTCGTCTGCAAAAGGATCATAATCTAGCGCCGTAGCACCTACATCTTGTTCCAAAGGACACACATCTTGTGACATAGTAGGTAAACTTTGTGGCATGGTAGGCATACTTCGTGGCATGGCAGGCATACTTAGTGGCATGGTAGGAGGCATGCTTATTGGTACGGTAGGTAAACTTTGTAGCATGGCAGGTATGCTTTGTACTGTGGGATCAGTAACTTTTCCTAAAGGACCTTCATCATCTGCAAAAGGATCATAATCTAGCCCCATGGCACCCCCCATGGCACCCAAATCTTGTTGCATAGCACACTCATCTTGTTGAATTGTTTGTTGCATTTCTTGTTGCATTGCTTGTTGCATTTCTTGTTGCATGGCATATGGGTCTATATCGTCACGCTGGGGGCATTCAAAACCTTTGGCTTTTGCCTAAAAGTAAATGTTAAAAATAAACAATGGTTAAATACCCAATTCTTACGGAAGCTAAAAACGCAGCTATTTCTCGATCTTCTTCTTCCATAGCCTTAAGCATAGCTAGTTGAGCAGCTTCTTCATCAAGATTATCCAACCGAACTATAGTATTTTTTTTGGTTTCTGCTGCTGTTGGTTTTTTTCGACTCGTTTTTGTTTTACTTGCTAACCGTGATGTAGTTCGAGGTATTGCCCCCTTTTTCTTCGCTTCTGCAGCTGATGCCGCTGAAGCAGCCTCTTTTGCAGCCTAAAATTTGACAATTGTGAATATTTCAAATTAATGAAGGATCTTCTAAAAACTTACCCTAGCTTGTTCAACGGCCAACTGGGCAGCTTGCACCGCAGTTTCTGCAGCAGCTTGTCCTCTACGTGCTGCAGTTTTAGGTGGGCATGCCTTTCTCGAAGCTACCAATTAATTAATTACATCATGAATTGCAACCTTCAAAAACAAAAGAACCTACCAGCTCGCTTCGCAAATGTCTCGTTTTGCGAAGCCCTTTGTTGCTTACGGCATTCCTGCTCTTTGGCCTTCTTCTTCTGATCCTCCTTTTTTCCACCTCCCCACAGACGGGCTCTCTTGACCGGTTCCTTCTCGGTTTTAAGTTGATAATTTCTAAATGGGCAAGTGCTCCTCTCCAAGATCTGGGATGAGGAAGCCGTGAGGAGCGGCGTAATGAAATTCTTCTCCGAGCAGTCACAGTGATTGGTCAGTCTCGGCAAGCTCTTGCATTGCAGTCGAAGAACATCGGAGCGGTAAGTGCCGCCTCTCGGTCGCAGGTCGATGGACACTTCCATGTTGCTATCGCTACTGCTGTTCTTAAGTGATATGGCTGATTGAGATTCACAGCTGGCCCCTCCTCTAAGACGAAGCTGAATCGGCACTTCTTCAATCATACCAAAATCCATATGCTTGTTTATGTACAAAATGTCTGAAGCGTAAATGATGTGGTGAAAATACAGAAAAGTAAATGAGAAAAGCGTTTACCTAAAACCAGATTAGACTGGTTGTTAGAGCTGTCACATAGCACCGAGTAAAAACCTTCGCCGGCATTCAACTCTGATTTATACGTAAAGTTTGCGGATTTGTAGTTTTTAATTTGAGAATCACTTTTCGATTTTACATCGCTGTGGGCACTTTTATTTTTCATTTTAAACGAAGATTTTACTCCTAAAATCAATGTTTCATTATAGAGAGAAAATCATTGAGTAAATGGAAATAAATTACCAACCTTCAACTGATGACAAATGGGGTGGAATTCCTGCAAGAAAATAGTCAATATATAGTTGTCGAACGAAGGGAAAAACACTTGCCTATTTGATGAAGATCTATTTTTGATTCTCCTATTCTATTGAAATTCAAAGATTTAAGTATAAAAATGTGGCATAAAAACACTTTACCTTCTCTCTTTTCTTGGGCCCGGCACGGAATTACTGCATATAGTTCTGTTAAAAACAAATAATGAGTCTTAATTTTTGTACATATATTTAATATTTACCGTCTGATACTATACGAGGTCCGCATGCTATCCTCGGTGGGTCTATAATAGTATAGATATTGAAATAAATAATATATGGGGGGTATTTGTGTATATTTAATAACATTTCTGTTGCGCATTTCATACTTACGTGGTTCAGTTGGACACACTATAAGATAATTGTATAATATTTACTGTAGGATAGTAATTTACTGATACTTACAACAAGTTTCAGGCCGAAGTCCACCTAAAATATTAATTTTATTAGTTTCATATATGGTATATTTGTATATCAATTATTACCTCCCATACAAGATTCTTCATCATCCCATCCATTGCCGGCGTTACAATCTATAAACAATTTGGTTAAGGAGAAAAAATGTAACAATAAAATTTTATGTAACTTACCACAAACTCTGGGTCTTTGCGGTTCTTCATAAGCTTGTGCTATATTTTGTTTTAATAGAGATCGTAAAAATTGTCCTATACTTCATTCGTTTTAATTACGTGATTATTTTCATAAATCGAATGAGGTATGGGTAGGTAGATATAAAATGATAGAATAGAAGAAACAAGAAACAGACAACAAAATATTGAAATAAATAGAATAAACAGTAAACTTACCGTTACTCTCAGCATCTGAATAAACTAATATAAAATCTTAAAAAGCTTGCCCTGACTAAGAAAATAATTAAACTTACCATCATAAGTGTTGCCACCTGCAACTGAAGAGAGAAAAAGTGTTAATAGAAAATGAAATAGATAAGAGATGCAACAGACAGTTTCGATATTTCAGATAATTCTGAATTATAAAGGTAAACTAGTCAAAGTGCTTACGTTGTTGGGGACCTGCCGCTTGGGACATTTCTGTAATAAAATGTTTAAAATGATTTAATGTTTTTGGCAGATTAGATTTGTAATGTTAAAAATGCTTACGTTGTGGAGGACCTGCCATTGCGGACATTTCTGTAATATAGATGTTTAAAATGATTTAATGTTTTAACAGATTAGATTTGTAATGTTAAAAATGCTTACGTTGTGGAGGACCTGCCATTGCGGACATTTCTGTAATATAGATGTTTAAAATGATTTAATGTTTTTACAGATTAGATTTGTAATATTAAAAATGCTTACGTTGTGGAGGACCTGCCATTGCGGACATTTCTGTAATATAAATGATTAAAATGATTAAAATGATTTAATGTTTTTAACAGATTAGATTTGTAATGTTAAACATGCTTACGTTGTGGAGGACCTGCCATTGTGGACATTTCTATAATATAAATGATTAAAATGATTTAATGTTTTTAACAGATTAGATTTGTTATATTAATAATTCTCACGTTGTGGAGGACCTGCCATTACGGGCATTTCTGTAATATAAGTATTTAAAATGATTTGATGTTATTCAAAGATGTAAAAATGCTTACGTTGTGGACCAGCTCCTATTGCACACATTTCTATAATATAAATATTTAAAATATTTGATGTTAGAAAAAATATTAAATTTAATAATGACACAATTCTTACGTTGTGGAGGACCAGCCATTGCAGACATTTCTATAATATGAATATGTTGAACGATGAATGATGAATGGTGATGTTAAAATACTCACGTTGCGGAGAACCTCCCATTGCAGACATTTCTGTAATATAAAAATATTAAACGATAAATGATGAACGAAGTTAAAATACATACGTTGTGGAGAACCCGATATTGTAGATATTTCTGTATTGTAAAAATATTAAACGATGAATGATGAACAATGTTAAAATACTCACGTGAGGAGTCCGCCATTGTAGACACTGTAAAATTAATGTTTAAAATGATTTGATGTTAAGAAAGTTATAAACTTAGAAGTGAAACAGCAAACTCCCTCGACTGATCCGTAAGAGAAAATATACCTACCTTGTTGAGCTTGTTGAGCTTGACCAGCTTCTATCATTTCAATTAATCCTGTCATATAAATACATTAAATTTTTAATAATAAACAACAGAAAAATAGTTACGTTGTTGACCTGTCCTTGAAGAGAGATCTACAATAGTGGTATTAGCAAAACACTATATTCAAACATTTTAAATTAAGTACCTTGTACAGGACGAGCACCTTGTGGAAAATCTGAAAATTCTTTAAATGTCTCTCAGTAGAGATTAATCAAACAAATGATTAAAATACTAACGTTGTATAGGACGTGAGCCTCCGTCACCTATTACAGCGTCACTCATAAAAATATTAAATTATTTCTTGTTAATAATGTTATAACTCTCTTGACTGATTCGAAAGAGAAAATATACTTACCTTGTTGCGTTTGACCAATTTCATTAAATCCTATCATGCAAGTATTTTATATTTTAAATGGTACACGACAGAAAAAATACTTACGTTGTTGGCCTGCCGTTGGAGTAAGATCTACAATAGGGGTATCAGCGAGATACTACATGTAAAATCTTAAAATTAATTACCTTGTACAGGAAAAACATTTTGTGGTAAATCTGAAAATCCTTTGGAGTGTTTCTTATCAGTAAACATTAAATAAACAAATTATTAAGATACTAACGTTGCAGAGGACATGAGGCGTCTCCTCTTGCAACAGGACCTATTAATAGTGAAAATTGTTGTTGGTAAGCAAAAGACTATAAAATATTTGATAAACTATTTACGTTGTGGAGGAAGAGGACCTGCAATTTTTTTGGAAACACTTCATTTTAATAGTTGTCAATTGAATTATTAAAATGCTTACGTTGTAAAGGACATGAACCACCCTGAGGAGGAGGTGGAGGTCTATACAGTGGCCCTAGATATTTGATCGCAAAGTGGTATAAGAATAAATTGAAATAATATAAAATACGTACTTCGCTTAAATTTATATCTTGGGTCTTCTACAATCGAAAACCACTAAATTTCACAACCAGTAAATAAAATTAAAAATACATACGTTGTTCTAGGGCAACCTGTCCAAAACCAAAATCAGGATTCGTGAATTCTAAAATAATTTAAAGTGAAATCCGATTTAATATTAGACAGACACAAATACGTACGTTGATCAGCAAATGGTCCGAGTCCAGGTGACCTCCCCATTCCGGCGGCTACTACAATTATTTAATTCGCGTTAAAAATAAAAAATATCTTAATTATAAATAATTACTGTCTTCTGTCCACGATCCTGCTAATGCTATAGAAATTGTAAAATTAGTATTCCATATAGTATTTGAAGTATATAAAAACGTACCTGCGAGTTCTGATATATTTTTCCGGTTTTGAACTCCTGCGTCTAAATTTATATAATCGTCACATTTTTAAGAATATATCAAAAATTTGTTATACTCACTGTTTGGACACGCCATATTTGAAACATCTAAAAATTTGTTTTGCTAATATTAGAAAAAAAAGTACAAATTTACAAACACATACCAGCAACTTCTGGTTCTGAGTCAGTCATACTACTTAAATTAAATGCTAAAAATATTATTGAAAGTCGATTACTCAATATTTATCATTAATACGTACTAAAAAATCCCGGGCCATAACTGGAATCTATCACGGTTTGTTATAATATAGACTTTTTAACAGTAAAAATACGTACCAGATGAGTACTCTAAGAAAGTAAGTGAAACGATATACACATACATGATTTAAGAATGATAATACCCACCTTCACCTTCTTTTCGTCCTGCTCCTCGCTTAGGGCTGGAGAAATCTAAAAATATTTTGTGTTAATGATAGACCAGGAACAATAAAATTAAAAATTGTTACCTAATATCCGGGGTGTAATATCGATTGGTGATCCTGAATTTCAAAAACAAAAGTCAATAATTTGTAAATATATTTTCGAAATTATAATAAGATTCGATTGACATACCATAATACCCTGCATCTGAAAAAAAACAATTCATATTTCATTATTTTATTATTGTAATTTTACTCACTCTGCGGTCGAAGAAAACTGGGAGGGGTATTTGAATATCCTCCTCTTTGAACTAAAAATAAGAATATGATAAATTTTCATGTTTAATAATTATTATAAATATATTTTATAAAATGACATTTATCCTGAATATATTTATAAAACAAAATAGTTTATAATTATAATTTTTACGTACCCATATCTGATGGAATACCTAAAAATATAAAATTATTAATCATTGCATCTAAAATCAGTGAAAGTCTAACGAAACAAAACTTACCATCTCCAGACATAGCAACGCTTTGTTCTCCACCACCGCCACCAGGACCTAGAGACATTAGTAAAATAAAACCAAACAGAAATTCAGTGTTATTTACATGGTCTAGGAATCCTAGAGGCACTACGAATCCGACTGACATGCTCCTCGACTGGTTCCGGTCGGTATGGAAAACCTGGAGGTCTCATTGCCTGTTCTGGCGTCAACGTTGGCGCATTCGCCACCTGACATCGCTGCTGCGCTGCCGAAATTCTTTGCGTATGCGCCTAAAATTGATCGCTCAGTCACCACCATCTGTTAGTTACCATCTACACTAACCTCCCAGGCTTGATCACGATACTGAGCGGGAATTTGGCCGCCAGGCTGTGCACAAGGTTGCTGGGGAGGTGGCTGTCTAGCGGTTATCATCCTATCCACGTGTCGTTCCACAGCAGATTGATTGTAAGGTCCGGCCGGTTGTCGCATGGCCGCCGCCGGATTTGTGGGACGCATCTGAAGCGGACATGCCTGACCTGCATTCTCGTTTGCCTGAGATCTTCTTCTTACGTGTGCCTTAAAACATAATTTAAGATTTTTGGAATGTTTCAGTATATTTAAGTACCTGCCAGGCCGCATCACCGTATTGTGCCGGTTGATTGTCATAACCAATTTGTCGGCGATAATTGGGATCATTCAAGTCCGGTTTTAAGCCTTCTCCAGGCAACCCTAAATGAAACAAAAGATGCATAACTGGAACCAAAAATCCAACTAGAAAACTAATACGTTGTTGTTGGCAAGGTCCTTGTCTAGTTTCTGCCATCCTCTGGATGTGCGAGGCCGCCGCTGCCTGGTTGTAGTTTGCCGGTTGCGCCATCACCTTATCCATATTCAGCATGCGATCTAGCGGCGGCAGGTTCTGTTCATTCGGACGTCCCGACTGTATACGGCTCACATGTTGGCTTACGGCGGAGGCATTGTAGCCTGAGGGTTGTCGCATCGCACCGGCCATCGAGCATTTCGCCCCTGAAATCATCTCCTGCCGTGTCAACATTGACTGTCGGCCGGCCGCTATACGCTGCGAATGCTGGGCAGCCGCGGCCGCATTATAGCTTATGGGAGTCCGTGCTGAGTTATCCCTTTGGCAGGCTTGCCTGGACTGCGTAGGTACGGGTATACGGGATCTTTGTTGTCTTTCCACATGTCCCTGAAAAAACAATTTTAAATATCCCGTAGTAAAGGAGATGAAACAATTTTTTTAACCTGCCAGGCAGCGTCTCCATATTGAGGGGGAATCCTGACGGGTGTGTTATCTCTGGGTGGAAGTGGAGGGGGAAGGCCCAAAACTAATAAAATTATATTTAAAAATATTATTATTAATTATTAATTATTATTTTTAATTATTAATTATTATTATTATTAATAAACTTACTTGGACTTTGGTAACCTTGATAATTTCCTTCAGAAACTCTGGCGAGATGCTGATCGTAACCGGGGATGTTCGGTCTTCGTTGAAAGCTTGGTACTTCTCCCGGAATCTATACATACATAAGTACATTTTTAATATAAAAAAGCAATTATAAAAGACTCTTTAAACGTTTACATAGTTTTGGGGTTGATCGGCTCCGGGTACCGGACAATTTTGTTGCACATGCCTATGGAATGCCAAATCCTCTCTATTAACCGCTGGTCCTTGCATTGTACTTGCTTCTCCAGCTAAAGTTATTGAATTATATTATTTGTTAACAAACATTACATGCAGAACATTCTATCTTTCATTCTAATGGATCTTAAACTTAAAATTTTGATAATAAAATTATATCTTACCAGAAGAATTGGCTCCTGAAATAACAATTAATATTTACACAATTTACCAATAAAATATTTTTAATAAAAGTTGTTTTTTAAATAAATAAATATTTTATATTAATTAAATCTTACCAGATGAGTTTGCCCCTAAAATAGAAACAATTTAATATTTATATAATTGGACTAGTAAGTTGAAACAATAGTTAACTTACTACTAGTTGACCCTTTACAAGCTAAAAGTTACATAATTATTAAAATTATGTTGTAGGAACATTGTATTAACACTTACTTGAAGGATTGCATCCTGAAATTGCAAAATGTTACATATTTATATATTTAATATATCAGTGAACAAAAATGAGTGTATTCTGCATTATTATTACAGCTCACCTTTTTTACTATCTGCTCCTCCTAAAGATAAAAAACATTTAAAATAAATAAAAATATAACTTTGTAGAACAAATACCTGAAATTCTCAGTATCGAAGTATTTACTACAAGAAAATAAAATTAATATCCATCAAATTATTATTACTAAAGATAGAATGTTCACGAATATTGTGTGTCTGAAGTCTGAAGAAATGCATACTAGAGAACTTTACAATACCTTCATCGCCATCTGGAACAAAAAACCAAATAAATCATCTATCTTAATAAACTCAATCACCAAATACCACTTACCATCCTCCAGGTCACAAACTAGAAACAAATCAAAATACCATCAGATCTAGATCACCTCAAAAAAGAAATACATACCTCCATCATCGTCTTCATCACTACTTTCGGATTCAGCTCTATCCTTTCTTTCTTCGTTGCTTTCCACGTTGGTCTTAATGCCACTATTAACCAAAGCCTCTTCCACCTGTTGATCGGTCTCATGCAGGCTCTTCATTAGTTGGTCAATTCGTTCCTGTAGCTCGGCACAGGACTTGTTTACATCTTTCACATCGTCCTCGTTAATACCGGCGCCGCCTCTGAGCCTCAAAGATCCGAACTCGAACTCCTCTTCCGCAACATAACGTCTATGTCTACGTCTGACGCAGCTCTGCTGGTTGCATCCACCGCCTACAGCCTCTCTGATAGAGTGCAGTTTGCACTGCAACTCCTCTATTTGCCTGCTGATAATGTCAGCCCGTTTACTATAGCACGGTGCCTCTTCTTCTTCCGGGCAGCCGATCTCCATGGTCCTTTTAGTACCTCGTGTACTAAGGTCAAGGATCGGTGATCCATACAGTGGATGGGGCAGCAGGCCTTTCTTCTCCGGTATTCGTTCTCCTAGAGGATGGACCGGTGGGATGAGACCGTAATGTTTCTTCTTCGGAGGTCTAAATTTTTTTAAAAAAGAGGTGAAAAATAATTGTTAGAAAATCAGGTGAAGGTGCATACTCCAAGACGTCGTTAAGACGACACTCCTTCTGTTCACCATCTGGATCACACACGCATATTCTTCTTGCCACGTCGGCTGCTATGTTCATGTCTGGAAATTATTTACCGTTAAAAGTCTTAGAAATGAATCGGTTTAGAAAAGGACCTTTTTTTTTCATGGTGTGTATGTTTGTCATAAAGATGATGACAATGAAGAAATGAAAAATACTTTGAAGCGTTACATAACTAATTTTGATATTAATTTGGAAAATTACTAAAAATTTTGTAAACATAGATTTAGAGGGGTTTTCTGAAAAGTGACGGAAAATGTCAAATATGAAATTATGAAATGTCAAACTAAAAACATTTTCTTATCTAGTTAACATTAATCGAAAAAAAAACTGAACACTGTTTTAGTTTGCATAAAATAAGTAGAAGCCTGATGAAGTCAGTCACATTTCCTCACAAAAACTGTGGAGAACAATGTCGTTGATAATTTTATTTTTTATATACTTACGACATTTGGCGAATGAAAGGGCGTTTTCAGCATTCTGCCACCTTGGAAAAGGTTCGCCGGAAAACGCATAGTAACTGTGAACCCCAAAATTAAGAATATCCTGCGCCGCACAATATTCCTTCTTGTCCTCTGAGAAGTCGTACTGTATCGGTGCCGCGTTAGTTTTTCCGCCCAGTTCATCTTCCAAAAGAGCTGCCTTATCTTTAACCTCCTTCTCTAGTATGCATCTAGCAAAGTCGTTGATCTATAAAGTTAAAACTCTTAATTGTGGAAAATTGGGGGAGTTTATATGACATTTTTACGCTGAAGCTATCGGAGAAATCCACCAGTACTTTGTAGGTGTCGGGGTCGTCCGCGAAAATCCCTGTTAAACATCCCTTTTGGAGGACAAAAATTAGTAGTTTTAAATATTCGACGCGGATCCTGTCAGAGGCTATTTCAGGATCGGTCAGCTTCTCCGCCCATGCCGCCGCTCTGGCTCTATCTAAACTCGTAAATCCATTGATAATTCATTCGAAATAAGCTTAGTAACATCTTACCGGTTCCGTTTGGAAGAGCCAAGAGTAACGGTTGTGTTAGTTTGGCAAAAAACTGAACTTCATCGAATTGTATGTCCCCCGCTTCATCCCCTTGTGGTGGATTCTCCCCCTCGTCAGACATTATAATTTAGACACGAAGAATTTTGATTTATAGTTTCCGAAACTGTGAAAGATGTAACTAAAATTTAGGACTGGATCATGTTTGACACACTTAGATGTTTTTAGGTAGTCATTGGATACTATACTATTTTAATGTTTAAAAAAAAAGAATAAGTTTACTATGATTTGGATTTGTTTATTTCTCGTTGTCAAGTACACATAAATTTGATTCATTTGTTAAATAGTGATACTAGATTCAGTTTCGCTGCTTCCTTTGAACAATATATTTATGTCTTCTGAATGACACATGTCCAACGATGAGTCTGATTTGTAACGATGAAACATTCCGTAGCATTTTTCTAACGCCTTCAAAGTAATTTGTCTTTGCATCTCCAATTCTGTTTCGTTTAAAAACTCATCCTTAATGGATCCTCCTTTCTTTTTACCATTTGCGAAGATTTCAAGCAACATTCCTTAAAACACAGTCAATAAAACAACAGATAAATAAATATAATGTATATTTATAAAAGGTACATGATACAAAAGTATCTAAAACTTACTAATTTTTTTTGCAATTGAGCCAACAATGTTTTGAATCTTGCCAGCCAAAAACAATATAAGATGAGTGAAGAAATAATTTTTAATAACTTTATCAGTCATTGGTGCGAGGTCAGTGTGGGAGTGTTCCTCTCTGATGATGATACGGCGATTAACGTTGCTTGTTGGGGGATCGTTCTCGAAGATCACCTCGATGTGCGGCTCGCTTCTCGAACTGCGCAGCTTCAGCGACTGCAAATATTTTTCTAGCTCCAATCGTGCCAATTCTTTCTGATGTTCCTCCGCGATGAACTTCAGATGATCCAGCAGCTTATCCAAATTCGGCTGGCGACGCCTCTGCATCTCCCAAGTGAACTCGTCCTGTTCCTTCAACAGTGTTTGGGAATTGCTTTGCAGGCCCTCGATGCTTGGCTTTCTCAGTAAATAGGTGGTTTTCTCAGGAAGGATTGGGTCGGAATTTGCCGCGTAGCACCTCAACTTTTGATAGTTTTTTAGGTTTTGCAAATTGGGCATGTAGATGTTTATGTTTTCGATGCGCTTTGAGCTGGTGTACAATTTTGTGAGGTTTCCGCCCATTTTTATGGAGATTTCCAACTTATTAGTGTTCAAAGTATATATTCTATTTGACAGCAGCGATAAACTTGACAAAATTGTATTAAATACGGCCGTCGTCACGACTACAGTACTGATTCAAAGGTACGATACACGTGGAAACCAAATTTATATTATATTTTCTTTCAAAGATTTAAGATGTTTTTTACCTTTTGTTCTTAATTTAATAACATTTAAATTAATTAAAATATAATATATATTTATATAATTTGTTAATATAAAAAACCTTTGAAATCAACTTAACGAACTTAACGAACCATACAACAATTAAGGGATTCAAATAAGTGTATGTAACGTGGGTTGTCTAATTGTCCCGAAAACTGTGTAAAAATTGTGACGTAGACAACAGCGCACGCTGATTAGTCCAACAGTTGGGGCACAGGTGGAGCAGCGGCCCGACACATTCTCATGGCGATTCTAGTTTAGTACGGATTTGTGCCTATTTACGGTTTATTTAGTTATTATTCGAACCTAGTGTTATTTTGTTTGTTGTGCGCCACGATAACCAGTTTCAGTTAGCCATTCCGCGTCGCGTTCATCATTTATACAAAATGTCTAGTTGGTGAAAATGTGCAGTGTTTACGTTTTGGTTACCAAAATAACATTAGGATTTTTCACTGGTAAACTCGCCTTCTGTAAAAAGGTAAGTCGCGCACGTACCATCTTGATTCCTTGGGGATTTTAACCAGGAAGTTGCTTTTATTTTTGGGGCCCCGAGGTAAAAATATTCACGACCGAGGTAGAGGTTATGCTCGGCCCAAAAACGTTTTAGTCACTATTAGTTCATGCATGATTATTATTATTATTATATTTTAAAAATCCTATGTATTTCTGTTAATTTGATTAATATTTACTATTAAAATTATACCGAAAATTATTTTAATTTGCTAATCATTAATCATTAGTTTGATATACTTCCGAATTAAAATTTAAGTTACATTTTCGAAGCACTCTTTATTATTGTCTGAAATCATGGAAGAGGAGGTGAGAATCACGAATTATTTTGAATAGTTTATGCAAATTGGGAAACGTTTACGTGCCGGGAAAATGCTAATCTAATTCCGAATGTTTTCACATTAATCAGATTAGAATAATTGCCGCTTAAACTTAAAACACTCTTAACTAATATTGTGTGTCACAGAAATTACAGAATAATTTGGCATTACTTTTGATTTAATGTGGAATCTGCTAAATTAAACATTCCTAAATCTAATATACTTGATCAAAAGTAGGTACTGACATATTTTAAAATCCTCAATAAATTAAATATACCAACTAATACATTGTAAAAGAGGTGTAAACGTTGTAAATTTAAAATAAAATAAATTAACCCATAATTGTCGAAACAAATAGTAATCGTTGAATAATGAAAACAACACATTTAAATTTTTTAAATAATCGAAAAAAGATGTGTGAATATTAAAAAAATATATAGATGTACGTGAAATGTGTTAATTTTGAAGTAAAATTAAATACATTAAAAATACTTAGTTTATATATAGGATTAATTAATGTAAAAAGTAACATAACATAGTAAGTTGGTGTATGTGTGTTTTAATTCGCGTGCGGCGCCTATTTAATCCATTCGAATCGGAGATGGGAGAGATTCGCGTTTATTAGCGTCTTGTAAACAGGCGATCCGCTTTTATAAAACGCTATAATATATTTTTTTATCGTCGCGCGTGGGATCAAACGGATTCTAATTTCGTGTATCGGATGAATGGGATTTTATCTTATGCGATTACTTCAGGCACGCCACTGGCTGAATCTCTTCGTCTCCGGCTCTCTTTTAACACATCTGCTGTTTGCGTAATTATACAGGTAAGATCCCAAATTATTCTCTCTGTCGGTCCGTTTCGTTATCGCCGCAATATTTATTGGTACCGGGAATTGGTCGTCGCTCATGAATGTTGCGGGGAAAATCGCATTTTCCAACGACGGAATAGTTTTGTTTTTATCTCGGGCAAACGCGACGTTCAGAATAATATTAATTATCGACCAATGCGTCGTTCTTTGATGTCCCGTTCGCGCCAAATTATCTGGCCACTTGATTGCGATAGTGTCAATCAAGCTCGTGTAAATATCGCCGATGGTAATAATAAAAAACTCTCGCGTACACACACACACACACGACGGTTTTCTGGCATAAACAGGTGCTCCGGTTCGGTTATCGATTCGGACTTTGGTACCGGATAATACTCGTCGGTCTGGTTGGCGAAAACGACTGCATTGGGATTGGCAATCCAATGGGAAAATCAGGCTAGGTTTTTCTTTTTGTGGTTTTCCAATGTTTAAAAAAAACCAACAGTTTCAATAAGTAATAAAATACCTTTTTTACATAAAAATGAAGAACCACGATTTGTCAGATCGTGTTATCAAGTAAAAATTACACATAATTTTCTCTCTGGTGTGAACCAACTTATTTCGAGTGATCAAAAATTCGAGTTATAGAAGTTTGACTATATTTATAAAAAATTTCTAAATTTAATTAAAAACTTTTTTATGAAACAAATAGAAAACTGTAAAATTTATATTTTAATATTAATTATTGATTAATATTATTTGTTAAATTTAATATTGGTGAAAACATACTAAAGTTTATGTTATTATGATCAGACATTTTTTTTTTAATTTACAATATTTTTTCAGGTGAATTTGATTATTTAAAAAATCGGGAAAGGAACGTAAAAATAAGAAAAAGACACTTGAAAAAACCTAAATTAATAAATCAACATTTTTCTAAAAGATATATTTTAAAATTTTAATTAGAATAGATCTATACTTATTTAAAAATTTCATAGGAAATAATAAAATATTCTATATATAGCAGAATAGATAGATATTAAAGTTTTTAATATCATATTTAATTTTTCAAAGAATAGAAAGAAATTTATTTTAATTTAATTAAAAAATATCAATTATAAACTTGAAAAATAAAATTTGTAAAATAAACCTTAAATTTGTTAATATTAATATTTAATATTTGTATATTCTTCTTTCTACAATTATTCCTTTTGTACCTAAATCAAAATACGTTCTACTTAAATTAAATCTTATACAAAATGAATGATCAATTTAGGTGGTCTGAGAAATAGCAGACATTTAAAAATGTGTATTATTTTGTTGGGAATGATTTCTTCATTATAACCACCTGTAAACGGTGGGACATAGATTCAATGAAACATCGATAACGATCGTTTGAAATTAAATTTCAGGACTCCTCACTTAATAACCACAATTCATTTAAATTTGATACTTGGTGTTTTAATGGACACTACATGTCGTTCCTCAAATTTTCAATTGTATTTAGATCTGGACACTGGACAATCGAGAATCTTAACATGATAATCTTCAATCAATGCATGGATGCATGCTTCGTATAATTATCATGCATAAAAATCCATGTAACTAACTAGTACCAGGTCCTCAAGTTTAAAATGTCGTTTTCTTTATGAAAAAGTAAGCAATTATTTAAAAAGAATGGACATTCTATTCAAACTTTCGGCGTATGCTTTCTACACAATTTGTCCATCTCTCGGGCAATTTATGGGTGCCATTCCAAACACGAGCTTCATCATTCAATGAAATCTATTCATCGAACCATTTTCGTACATCTTCGAAAGTTGTAAAGTATTACTCAGCCAGTGCGTGTCCCATCGATAATCGGTGATAATTAAAAGGTCTTGTGAATACGGCGGGTAGTATAGAAGTTTCTAATCAAGGGAAGAAACCGTTTTTTTATCACTTTGGTTAAATGTGCAGGAACGTGGTTATGCTACAGATTCAGTTTGCCGTTTTTTCGAGCCCATTCTAGCCATTCTTTGATTAATACATGGTTCAAATTGATTATTTATTGTCGGGAACGGACGTAGTTCACCACTCCTTTCTAATCCCACCATACACATAGCATCTTCTGCTTCCCAAACCGATCCAGTTTTGCACTCGATGTTGACGCTTGTCCTGGCGTAACTCATGACTTTTTGAGTTTGAAATTTTCAAAATATATCCATGTTTCATCGCTAGTTATAACCCGATGCAAGAAGCCGTTTCTTTTTGCCGTAAAAATATCATTTCGCACAGTTTTTAGCTTTTTCATTTGTCGTTCCTTCAGTACTTGTGGAATTCATTTTCAACTCTTTGAATCTTTCCCATGACTTTCACGTGTTCGGGAGTGATTTTCCGAGAGACATTCATCCACTTTGCCATCATTTTTTGTTTTCAAAGTTCTTTTGTTGATTTTCATGTTCTATGACAATAAAATTGAAAATTCCACTTGATGGTCAGAGCCTTAAGTCACAACATGAATTAGATGACTGTTTCTTTTGATTAAACAGGAAAATCATCACATACCGCAAATACTGTTTATTTGGCTTTACATTCGACATGTTTACCACGAAAAAATATGTTACTAACTCGTAACGAACTAAATGAATGTAACGTTTTATGGTGGGCTGTATTACCTACCAACAAAACAACGCTTTGGCTTCGTCATACACTTCAATAGTTTTTATGTACGAGCTCTTGACAATAAAACGACATTTTAAACTTGCGCACCTAGTAAATTATCGTTAGCACATCCCTCATCATATCTTTCTACATGAAACGGTCCATTTTACCGTTTCATGTAGAAAGAATTTTACATTTTTTAATATGATCTTATACCATGCCAAGAAAAGGAACACCAAATGAAAACGTTTCCCAACCGTAGTGTATCTAAGGTCCAAATTTTTATTAGGAGGACGATGAACGTATTTTTTACCATCCTATCCTATTCTATTGAACAAGAGTCTCACCAAAGTACCCTTCGCCAACATTCTGGAGAATAATGAATATATTTTTGTGTAAATTTTTAGTCTTGTTCGAATATTCTTTTTTGATACAAATGGTTTCTTTACTAAAATATATCTTGACAAATTTGGTTAATTCTGTCGACGTCTGAATGGTCTACTAGACACATATGACTCAATTAATTCATTTTTTAATTGGCTGAAGAATAAGAAATTATATCGATTACTGATTCTTCCCATTTGTCTGTTTATAAAAGGAGTTGGGACATTTTCTTATTGTATTTTCAATTGAATGGTTTGTTTCATATTCGTTAATATGCATTGTAAACTACCCTTCTGGAGCATGTTTAGTTTCTAGTATTGCCTGCATTATTTAGACCTTGATGTTTAATGTTATCTATTATTTCCCTCTGTTCTAAATGTTTATTTTTTTTCACTGAAAGTGAACATATTCAATAAAATAATTCTACTAAGAATATTGATCAATAGCGGCAAAAAACGTAAATATATTTGAATTTCTTATTTCTTTGCCCAACCAAATCAAACTAATATATGCGTTTAATTTAATATCTGACTGGACAAAATTTGAATTAAATCTTGTACTATTTTGTACTACTTCTCTGGTCACTACTGTATACAATATCGGACAAATTAGAGAGACTTTCTTTTTGTTTAAATACTAAGCAGTATATACGAGACTGGTTTTTGTTCCATTAAATAATAAAACACCCATATTTAAATTATATTATTTATTGACGAAACATACATGACACGTTAACGATGACATAAAAAAATCAGAAAATTATATAAATTTTATCGCAACAAAATTAGAACAATTCTTCATACAAATTAAAAAAAATTAAAGTAAATCCAATGTAAATGACCAAATATTTAATATTTCGTCCAGTATCCTTTAATGGCTATAACATCCTCCCGTCTTTTTGGCATAGACGAGATTAGATTGGAAATTACTTCCTCATTTATATTGTTTCAAACATTTTTGATTTGTTCAAATAAATTTGCATTATGATTCAATTTGCTCTAATCTTCTTATCTACAATCTCCCACAAATTTTCTATTGGATTAAGATCGGGAGATTGAACTTGCCACTAAGACATTGATTTTTTATCGAACAAACCATTCTTGTACAAGCCTGACAGTGTGTTTGGAGACATTATCGTGCTGAAATATAAATTTTAACGGCATTCATTAACCATAGGGTAGCATGACATCTAATATGTAACGATACACAAAACGATGTGTTGTTGTAACATATTTTGAATGAAGTCTACTGTTTTTAGGACGATGAACAACAATATTAAACTTTGATTAGTCCGTAAATAGTACTTTTTTCAATCTCTTGAATTGTCCTCGAACTAATTAATTTATCTCCTAAATCTCTTAAAATTTGAGACCCGGACATCCTTGGACTATTTGTAATAAGCATTTTTATACGGCGATCCAATACTCTAGAGGTTTTTCTGTTTCGCCCACCTCGTTTTCAATTCTCCGCACTTCCATGGACTCAAAACCTTTTAATTGTTTTTGATTCCACTTGTTTTGCTACAGGAAACTGTTCGCTTATAACTTTTTGAACACGAGGCATGAGTTTTTTGGTTTTTAGGAATAACTGAGTAAAAACTGTTTCTCTCCTAGTGAGCGTGAAACATGTGGGGGATATGAAAGAACTAAGAGAAATAAATTAATATTTTATTTTATAATTCATTTTTTAAACATTTTATTTAATATTTAAGATAGTCATTCTAATTTTGTCCGATACTGTATACTCACATATGTATAAACAGTACATAAAATATTAAAAATAAAATGTATCACTCTTCTTAATTCAATGAATTAAACCATACAAAAATATCATAAATTAATTGGGAATGATTAGAATAACTGACAGCTGATTTTTTTATATGTACATCTTAAAATTGACTAATTTGTACAACATGTACACACAAAGAAACCGAAAATATCAAACATCAAAAGCCGGAAAAGTAAAAAATCAAACAAAAATAGTACGGGAGTGATAAAAATTTCGTACCGCACCGCAAGAAGCGTTTTCCAGGTATCGGCGCTAATTCGTCTATTTGAGCTGTCACCGTTTGACGCCGTTATCTGATTGATTGTGCAAACAGCCAATCTCGCGCGGCGCACATCAAAAAGAATGACACAACGCGAAATCGAGACGATCCCAGGAAAAAAACGTGACGAATCCTATAATTAATGTGTGTGTTTTGTTAGTTCTCTCGTATGAACGAACCAATTTTATTATTTAAATTTAAATTATTTATACTTTATTGGTTCTTCGAAATTGATGTCGTTTTCCCAAATCGGTATCGCCAATTTCGTTGTTTCCAAAAGATATTTTCTTGTTAAAAACTAAATAATACAAAACTTTGGCTCGTTCTGTTCGGTCATAATGCGAAAGGTCGAAAAAATAAAAACGCACACAAATGGTATTTCGTTGTAGTCGCATTTTCTCGCATTTTCCACGGAAAACGGTGCCGCGTGAATGTTTAATGGACTTAAGTGCCGTCGGGGCGCAACATCCTTTAATTTTATATAAACCCGTCACAGTTAGCTTCCCTTCGGAATTGGATTTCGTCTTATTTTTAGCCGGGCCTCGTTTTATTTCAGCTGCAAGGGGAAACAACGTCCATCAATGTTCGGTTTCGTATTTTTTCATTGTGGCCGCAGGGCCGATTTTGCACCATCAATTCCGCTGAATTCGGTTATTTATATTTTTAATTTCGAGGAAATCTATGGTAAAAAAATCAATGATACAATGTTAATGTAGTAATTTTTGTAAAATAATATTTTGAAAACATTTAAAACTATCTCAACTTGGTTTAAAAAAAATTGATAATACTACAGAAAATTATCTGAATATGATATAAAAATTAATGATATGCTGATTAAAATAATATATTGAAATTAGTAAAGTGTCAATTAAGTGAATATTACATACATTTGAAACCATTTAAAATAGTCGGTTTTAAAAAATTTGATGTTATCAAAAATTATCTAAATTTGGCATAAAAATTAATAATAAATCATTTAATATAAAAAAGAATTATTGAACTTTGAAATGTGTTAACCTTAATACATTGAAAATTTTCTCAACATAGTTAAAACTGTGATATTAATACTGTAAATTACAAAAATATGATTAAAAAATAATAAAAGCATTAAGAATTATTGGAATTTGGTAATTTAATCATAAAATTAAAGATTAAATATATTGAAATTTGGAAATCAATTAATTTTAAAATAAAATAATCATTTCAAATCATTTACAATTATATTAACTTGGTTAAAAACCTATAAATAATACAGAAAATTATCTAAATATGATTAAAAATTAAAGATGTTAATTAAAGTAAACTAGTGATTCTTGTAAATTAATAATTATACACTGAAATTCGGATTGTTCATTCAAAAGTAAAATAATCTTTTAAAGAATTTAATGTTATCATAATTTCGTATGAAAATTAACTACGAATTAATTAAAATTAAAATTTATGTATTGAAATTTGGAACGTATTAAATTTTAAAACATTTAAAATTATCTAGATATCATATAAAAATTAATTATAAAATTTCCAAAATAAAAAATTATGTACTAAACTTTGGAACTTTACAACAGTATAAAGGCCATAGGACGATAAAAATACCGAATCGGCCCCAGAAAGGTATCGGGCTCATAATTTCAGCAAATGTTGGTACTCATAAGATACTTCGATGCTGTTTCAGATCTTTATCTGTTACCGTTTATGAATAAATCAAAAAATACTGAAAATCAGTAAAAATTTTTATTTTCAGCACTTTGTGAATCGATTGATCTAAATACCGGATATGTTTTGGGGTAGGTAGTAAAATAAGAGCTATATCAGTTCATAAAAAGCTTAAAAAAACAAGGTTATTTCCTTAATTTTGATTTTTAACCATGTTACGATAACGATAAAAATATAAAACTATTTTTTTTAATTCCTCATTCAATTTTCTATAAAATTATGAGCTTCGGGAATTTTTTAAAACGGTCGTCACATTGAAAAAAATTAAAAATCGAATATTTGTTCAAAAATCGATTTCTTTTTATGATTTAACTCTTGAAATGAAGAACTTTTGCGATTACTGTACTAGTGAAAACAACAGAATAAAATAGGAACATTCATATAATGAACTCTAATTATTATTATAAACTTTATTTCTGACTATAATGATTAAACCAGTATAAAATACTATTGTTTATATAATTCGTTTTAAAGAATTTAAAGTTTCCTTTAACTCTAAAGTTAAATCAAAATTGAGAAAATAACTTCGCCTTTGTTAAGGTTCATATGAATTGATATATCTCTTCTTCCTAGAAGCTTCCATTATGAACCAAAACATATCCCGTATTTAGATCAATCGATTCACAAGTTGCTGAGAATAACAATTTTTACTGATTTTCAGTATTTTTTGATTTATTCAGAAACAGTAACAGATAAAGATCTGACTGAAACTTGCATCATCGAAGTATACCCGATACCTTTCTGGGGCCGATTCGGAATTCTTATCGTCCCATGGCCTTTGGTTAAAAAATTGATAACAAATTAATAACTAAATATTAAAAATAAAAATATTTTGTATTGAAATTTGGAACGTAATAATTTAATAGTAAAATATTTTTCAACTCATTTAAAACTATTTCAATTTTGTTAAGAAATTACCTAAAATTATATCAATTTAGTATAAAAGCTAATGATAAAATATTAAAAACTACGTACTGAAACTTTAAAATATAAAAATTAGAATATTAATTGGGTATAAAATTTAAAATTGTTCAATAGGTTTGTTTAAACTTCAAAATTGTTTAAAATGGTATAAGAATATGTAAAATAATTAAAAATAAATTTGTGTCCTGACACCGTGAATCTGGGTCAGATTTTCAACCACTCCGTTGTGAAAAAGTGATCGGATCTCTAAGGGATTTTTTTGGCAAGACGATCGAAACACGTTCGGTTGTGTTAAGTGATCGTTTCGAAAATACGATGACTGGACAAGTTTTACGGTCCCGCCGTTTAATGGCAGCCACTTAACATAAAATGTAACTGGTAATTTTCAAAACAAAAGTCTAATTCCGTACGATTGTCTCGTTTCAATGGCCGGACCACTCGAAATTTCGTTGCACAATGGAGAAGAACCAGATCTGGACTTGGGGGGGACAACGGCGTGAATGGCGTTCAAGTGGCAATTTCGTGTTTGCGCCCGCACTCGCTAATTGCCGGGGGAGAATTTTTCGGGTCGTGGTGCGAGAACCCCTTCCCAGAAAGACCGTCCTCGTGGGCATAGCCGTTCATTTAGGCTATCGTCGTCACTGACAAGTCGGTAATCGAACATACGTGCGTTTCCAATTTCACAATCCACCAGAGTCGGGGCATTCCGATCGGTCGAATCAACCGCACGGAATTCGATCTCGTTCGACGTTTTCACGTAACCCGATACGGCACCAGACACAATAATAGGTAGAGGGATACGGAGGGGGCGACTGCTACGTGTGGGATCCGTAGAGGAATTAGATAAGCGGCCGATCAGAATGGATTTCTAGAATTACCCCCGTTATCGGGTCCCCCACGATTTATTATAATCCGGACGAGCATCCTTTATCTTAAAATACCTAAATTGGTTAACCAGCGGACTAACTAAGATGGACAGAAAGGAAGTAACTAACATAAAATCAAGTTGTGAAGAATTAGAAAAATGTTGTTAAAAAATCTTTCAACGCTCAGGCAAGAATAAATAAATGAACTCGTCCCCGTGTTGTCTCCCGGCAAGAATCCCGTCAATTTAAAACGCCTGTTCCTCCAACAGACCGAACATAATTTCCATTCGTTCCCTTCAAGAACATCGACGATGGATGCGATTTACCTGTGGGACAGGAAAAGACGTTTTCAATTTAATCTTGTATTCCGCATTTCACGGCTATTAAGTTTTGAAATATTTCGCTTGTGGTGACAAAAACACTTTATTAGTATTGTTAAAATTATTAAAAATCGAGTCCAATCATTAAATCAAACGCAGATTTCGTGACCGATCGTTTATCAAGACCGGACATTAATACGGCCGTAAGTGAAACTGATAATACCCTTACAAACCAAAGAAAAAAGTTTTATCTGGAAATCGTGGCTAGTAGAATGAAAAACTAACGCCATAATTGCATAGGTGGTTCGAAGCCGCAAATTACGGTTGTAATTGCGGCATCTGTAACTGTGCTACGCCGTTTCTTTGTAGATAATTTAATTAATATGTTTAGGGTTTACGCTTGTCTAATGTGGTTGTTTTTTCCAGGTTTGTTCCAGGTAAATTGATACCTCCAATAATTGATCTAGTAAGTATACGGGGTACCTCTGAATATTTGGACAATGTTCTAGATTCATTGTATAAACACAATCTTACTTATTTTTTACTTTTTTATAAGGAAACAAAAATCATATTTTCAAACGCCAAATAGTCTTTATTTCAATTCTTCGACCTAGGAATACATAAACATATAAAGAATGTTTAATAAAATCTTTCCTAATGTTCATCGCATATTCGTGTATTACATTAAATTTTTTTTCTCATTTGAAAAGATTTATTAGACCTATTTAAGAAATTACTGTTACGATGATCTCCAAAAAATGCTGGTATCAAACAGAAACCAATTTTTGACTTTGGGATCTTCTTAGGACTAGGTCTAGATTAACTTATTATGTAATATTCATGGTTTATGAATGAACCCGAGAGCTTGACCACATATTCTGGGACACCCTGTATATGTAGTACATAAACAACTTATAATTCGTTGTCATTCAGATTTGTCGCCATGAGAAGCAATGATTTTATCGGGTTTGTCGGAAAATTGATATTTGCCTGGCAAATTTGTTATTAAATAATGGAAATATTACGACCTTCCTTTTAAAATGTTATATCGTATATTTCGCATTTACTATAATAAAACATAAAGAAAAATATTTACTTTCTTCATTCTTTTAGGCTAAACTGTAAGTTACGATTATTTGTACATGCTAACATTATTGTTTTTTTGGTCAATTGAAATTTTTCTATTGTTGTAAGCGCTACTTATGTCATATTGATTATGATTTGGGGTGATTTTATGCGATAATATTTTACTGCCACTTCGAATAATAATGTGTTTTTGTAGAATTAACAAAGGTGAAAGTATGAAATGGCGCTAAAGCGTTGTCATTAGTACGATATTATGGCAAAAATTACCGTAAAATTGATCTAAATCTTAATGTAACGTAATCAAATGTATTACAATATTTCGACAGAATAAAATATGCGCCGAAATTCTATGAAAATTGAGGACAAAATATTGTTCTTCCAGATTTAACCACAATATAATTTATAATATAATTACAACAACAAAAAATTACTTCATGTAAAATTTTGACAGATTAAGTTCACGTTTTCAATAAAAATATAACATTCGGTGGTGGCTAAAGAAACAACTCACATTACCATTTATTGTCGTCCAACGAGATATCGGCAATGCTTGATTGAAATTAAATTCTACGACTCTTAGATAATAACCAAAATTCACCAAATTTGATGGTTTTTGGTATTTTAATCGAGATTGCATGTCTGAGTAATGAGTCAATCAAATAGTAATAGTCGTTGATAAATTGTTCCATTATATCTCTCATGATATCTCTATACATGAAACTGTCCATTTTACCAATAATTTAATAAACCATAACACGTCCTCCAACGACGAATGTATTGTTTATCAACTGATATTGTTCTATTAACTTAATTTTGTAAAAACATGAGTGTTGTTCGAATATATTTTTTAATATACCAATGGTTTCTTTACTGAAATGATGGAAGTTTTGCAAGAGTATATTTCTAAGACACACTGAAATTGTTTGATTCTATTATATTCATTTTATATTTGTCTAAATGACAAGAAAGGATGTTGTTTATTGATGTTTCCAATTTGTCTATCAATAAAAGGAGTTGTTTTTTTGTTACGACATACAGTAAAATAATGTACCTAAATCTTACTAAGAATAAATTCTTACTATTAAGAGTATTGTTAAATAGTGGCACAAATCTTAAATACTATATTTGAATGTGCTATTACTTTGGCCAACCAAATCGGACTAATATATGCGTTTAAAGTAATATATATATGATGTTTATAAGATGTATAACAAAAAAAAGCAAAAAAGGATTTAAAATATTGAAATATATTTTTTATATTCACGGAACAAAGTTCAAATTAAATATCGTCAAAATAGAATTTAAATCGCCACCATTGTATTTATGAACTTTTAAATGAGTGTAGAATTTGGGTACATATAACTAATACATTTTTTCAGTTTCGGAAATTTTGGAAAAAATAATTTGTCATGCAAATATGTTAACCGCACTCATGTAGAGCAACGTTAGAAATTTTCATTTGTCTTGATAAAAGTATACATTTAAATATCCATATTATTGTCAGTTATGCAGTATGTTTGATAAAAACAATACAGTAATATAATTGTGTATTAGTGGGTTTTGTTAGATATTTATTAATATTTGAAAAATATTCAAGGGTCAAAAGTAGAGCAACTTTAAAATAAAACAACCTTACGTACATTTAGCCTTTTTTTATTTAGTATCTAGTAGAATACTTATTATTTTTAAAAACACCTTTTCGTCATTGATTTAGTAGCTTTTCAATATAAACATTCGAAATTTCTTTTGAGTGATTTTGAATTTCTTCGTAGACTTCATTCATATTTGACAGTCTCTTAGCATAGATTTTCCGATCAATTTCTTCTCAGAGGTTTTCCATTGGATTGAGGACTGGGTTTTGAGGTGGCCAAGGCATAACACGTACTCCTTGAGAAGCGAACCATTCTTTAACTAAGTTAGACGTGTGTTTCGGATCGGTGTCGTGCTGGAAGGTTCACCATAAACTCAGGTTACTTTTGGCAAATGGAAGCATATGATTCTACTGAATGTCACAATAAACAAAACGATCCATTATCCCGTCTAACTTAACCAGTGGGCCCATGCCAAACCCAGAAAAAATCTCCAAACCATTACGCCTCCGCCACCATGCTTCACAGTCGGTCTAGTGTACTTGGGATTATACCTTTCATTAATTGGTAATCTCACCTGTGAAATGCCATCAGATTTGAATAATTGGAGCTGACTTTCACATGTTGATTGATGCGAGATCCGATGATAAAAGTGTCGCGAACAACAAACGTTTTTGTTTTTCTGTCCAAAGCTCTGTTGGTCTTTCGTTTTTCTTACCACCTTTCGAAACTCCTTCCAGCGTAGTTCCTCTGTTAAAATTGGAAATCGTCTTTGAAATGATTGATTTGTTTAAATTTAAATCTACTGTAATTTTACTCTGGTTTTCACCATTCCGGAACATTTCTACAATTTGTTGTTTAATTTGTATCGATAAATAGACTCTTCTAGGCATTTATAGCTTTAAGGAACGATGTCAGACACAAAAATAAATTATAAGATCGATCAATTGTATAGAATATAGGGTTTGGTTGCTTTACTTATGTGCTCTGCCCGAAATAAAACGTTATATAAATAAAATTACCCATATATAAATTGAGGTACGAAATGTTTAGGCATTATAAAACTAATTTAAATTAAAAAGAAATGTTCTTTTTATAAAATGTTTTTTAATTTGTTGCTCTATATATGAGCGATAGTATATGTGTGTCTGTCAACGTGTTTTAGATATAATTTTTCATTATCATCACGTTGACATTATATGAAAAGGGATGGCTCAAAAACCAAAAAAAGATATCGTTTACTCATTCTTCCAATTTGTCTGTATAAAGTTGTTTTTTTTTTTTTGGTAAGATATTTTATTACATATTTTCAATTGAGTTGTGTATATTTGCTAATAACGTTGTAAACCATTTTCGGAAACGTGTTAAGTTTTCAGCGACGGCAGCAATATTTGGAACTTGATGTTTGATGTTAATTATTATTACCCTTTTATCTGGGGTACAATGTTCTTTCTCCTGGAAAATAAGTTATAAAGTTACAGCAATTTTAAAGAACTCTTTATTGTCGTAACCTTGTTTCAGTCTACAAGAAACTTATCAAAATCTAATTTCTTAAGTTAAAAAATTCTTTCGTCAAATTGGGCTCATAAAATAGATTTAAGTAGAAATTATAATATAATGAAATCGAAACTAAAATTTCAAATATATCGCTTATATGTCTGTTATTATTAACTTTAGTTAATTGAATAGTTCTATAACTGGTATAAACGCAGTAGCAGTAGTAGTCAATTGAAATTTTTCTATTGTTGTAAGCGCTACTTATGTCATATTGATTATGATTTGGGGTGATTTTATGCGATAATATTTTACTGCCACTTCGAATAATAATGTGTTTTTGTAGAATTAACAAAGGTGAAAGTATGAAATGTAACCTTGTTTCAGTCTACAAGAAACTTATCAAAATCTAATTTCTTAAGTTAAAAAATTCTTTCGTCAAATTGGGCTCATAAAATAGATTTAAGTAGAAATTATAATATAATGAAATCGAAACTAAAATTTCAAATATATCGCTTATATGTCTGTTATTATTAACTTTAGTTAATTGAATAGTTCTATAACTGGTATAAACGCAGTAGCTGTTTAAATAACTTGAATATCCAGAGAAAATTTGTCTTGAAATTACATTTGATTTTTATATCAATGAACGTGATGTAAGCAACGTCTAGAAGACGTTCTTCATTTTAGCTTGCCATTGTAACTAGCCTAGATCCGACAACAAAAATCGATAACCCCGTTTGCCTCAATTATACCTACAGTACTTCACCTGGAGCGCAAAAAAAATAATGGGGAGAAGAGTGGACACACACAAGAGAGAAAAGAGACATGTCGGGAAAGGTGTGAATTATTGAGCCGGGTTCGCGGATGTAAGTTCGCGGTGTTTACGTTTCTATTGTCACGGTCACAATCGGACACACGAGGCGCGAGACTTCTAACAAACGGACGCTAGAAGTTATTTTTAGAAAACCCTCCTCTCCTTTCTCGCTTCTTCTCTCTTTTGTTCTTTGTCTGTTTTTTTTTTGTATGGGTATGTGTGTGTGTGCGTGCCGGTCCGTTTGACTCGGGGCGCAACAATGTTTTTGAAGTCTTTATATCTTTCTCGCGGGTTTCGTGTTTTTTCAACGGCCAGCGGCAGACGGTAATTTTCATTAATGGCGCGAAAAAATCGGCGACAGCTTAATTGGCAATGATAATGCATCTTCTATTTGTTTTGTTATTTGTTCTACGTTTGGAACAGTTACGACAGCACCTGGAGGACACTTGCGACAAAAACATGGAGGACAAGAAGGGAGTTCCAACTATTCAGCTGAGTCAAAATATGTCATTAGCCGCTTAAAATCGCAATTGCTGGATTACGATAAATTTTGAATTATTTTCTACACTTGTAATGTAAAAAAAAATAATTTTCTAAAAAGCTATTAATATTTAATAGTGGCTCGTTAATTTAGTTAATAATTTATTATACAAAAATGCAAATCTTTGGACATTTTATAGTCAGCAAAATTAATATTTTCATATATAAATAATTTTTATAATTTTTCCCTAAATATATGTTTCGTTTATGTCTTACTGTGGCCAATACATTATTATTTTTTCAAGTTTCTGCTTCTGTGAACTGTGCTACAAATTTAATAGCCTAATTGATCCTTAAATTTAATTATCTTTGTTCAGTCCACACATTTAATCTTCATTTTTCCTATTTTTCTTCAATACATGTAAGCCATTTAGATTGTTTTCTTCTACCTGTAAAATAAATATATACACAAAAACATTTTTATTTTATTATTTTTTATCATTTACTTCACAATTTTTTATTATTTCAATAATAAAAAATTTTAAATTCTAAAAACTCATATTCAATATGTTGGTATTTCCCTTTTATTTGTTATTTTTGTTTTTTATATATATTGTGTACCTTATGTACAATTAATTATGATTTTAAAATATATTCGTTTTATATTTATGTTGCCAATTGATACCTTTTCAAATGTATATAGAAAATAAAGACTTTTTGTGTTAAATTTGTATCATTTATAATATTTTATTAATTTTATAAATAATTTACAGAAATATAATAATTTTCAATTACAGTAAATTATTATTCATGCCAATGTGTTGTAATATTACATTTGACATTACCAACTTTATCTTTGGAAATTGTTCTCAACCTCCAGTGCCAACACTATATATCTTCCTAAAAAAATCTAAATAATATGAAATTTTTTTTATTTCAAAATAAAACCTACCTTATTTAAATTGCTTTAAAAATATAGGAAAAAATCATTATCTCCATAATGTATAATATAAATAATATATTAAAATATAATGATATTTCTGATAGATTTCGAGATATTTAATATTTTTGTTTTTAAAAAACAAATTTTATATTCACACAGACTCGTGGAAACATATATTTAAATAATTTTAAAACACTATCAAACATATTTGGTAACTTTAATGTAGTCACTTGTGAAAAATACTATTTTATATATAAATGACAGTATCTCGAAAATTATCAGAAATATGATTATATTTTAGCTAAGGTTAATTTAATATATCACAAATTATCATATTTATTTTTTCCGATATTGTAAAAGCAAATTCAGTCATGCTTTCCAATTAAAATAATTATTAATAATAGGTGTATCAAAATCATTTTGAATAAAGCCAGCTATAAAAAATACAATATGTTTCGAAGACATCTTAAAGACGAAGGCCATGGGACGATAAGAATTCCGAATCGGTTCCAGAAAGGTATGTATCGGGCTCATAATTTCAGGAAATGTTGGTACTGATAAGATACTTCGATGCAGCAAGTTTCAGATATTTATCTGTTACTGTTTCTGAATAAGTCACACAATACTGAAAATCAGTAAAAATTGTTATTCTCAGCACCTTGTGAATCGATTGATCTAAATACCGGATATGTTTTGGGGCATGATTCTAGGAAAAAAATAAGAGCTATATCTGTTCATAAGAACCTTAAAACAACGAGGTTATTTTCTTAATTTTGATTTTTAACCATGTTACGATAACGATAAAAATATGCTTCGGGAATTTTTTAAAACGGTACGTCACATTGAAAAAAATTAAAAATCGATTTTTTTTGCTCAAAAGTCGATTTCTTTTTATGATTTGACTCATGAAATGATAAAATACAGAATTATACAACGGAATAAAATCATATAAAAATAATTGTTTTTCATATAATTTAAACTTTTAATCATTATTATAAACTTTATTTCTAACTATAATGATTAAATCAGTATAAAATACTATTGTTTATATAATTCAACTCCGTTTTAGAGAATTTAAACTTTCCTTTAACTTCCTTCAAGTTCTGTATTTTATCATTTGAAGAGTTAAATCATAAAAAGAATCTACATTTTATCATTTCATGAGTTAAATCATAAAAGGAAACCAATTTTTGAGCAAAAAAATCGATTTTTAATTTTTTTCAATGTGTCGTACCGTTTTAAAAAATTCCCGAAGCTTATAATTTCATCGAAAATGGAACGAGGAATTCAAAAAAATTTGTTCATCATTATAGTAATATGATTAAAAATCAAAATTAATAAAATAACCTCGTTTTTTTAAGGTTTTTATGAAAAGATATAGCTTTATTTTTTTCCTAGAAGCTACAATCATGCCCCAAAACATATCCGGTATTTAGATCAATCGATTCACAAGGTGCTGAGAATAACAATTTTTACTGGTTTTCAGTATTTTTTGATTTATTCATAAACGGTAACAGATAAAGATTTGAATCTTGCTGCATCGAGGTATCTTACGAGTACCAACATTTCCTGACATTTTATGAGCCCGATACCTTTCTGGAGCCCATTTGGCATTCTTATCGTCCCATCATGGTCTTTAGTTATATTTTCATTTGAAAACTAAAAGGCTTATATTATTTCGAAATTTTAAGGTTGCTACGTAAAAAAGAATTTACAAGTTTTTTGTCAGATGGAGTTATACTCTAAATCTATCAAAAACAGTTTTTTATAAAACGTCCGAGATATTACACGCTTTGTTTTTCTCTATTTTATCTGAAAATACACGTAATAATCAACAACTAATTTTTTATTTCTAGAAATTGTTTTTCCCTTACATTGTTAGAAAATAAAAATAATTAAGCCAACTAAATTGATATTTATCATTTTCATTATTAAAAATTTCATTAGTTTTTAAACTTTTTTTGAAAGTTTTAAAACGTTTAGACAATGTCGCAATCCGATGTTAGATTTGAGGCAACGAAACGGTGCCGGGTCTTCCTAGTTCCTCCGGACCGGACGTAGAGCAAGGTCCACAGATTGCGTCGGCATTTTGGGAACCGTTTGTAGAAACGCACATACGTAAACAAGAGTCGCGACAAACGTTTCCGAAATTCCAAAAGGTCACAACTACGGATAACACCCAACGACCGGACGATATGAATGAACCGGGTAACGATTATGGACGCGCAAATGAATGACCGTACGATAACGCGACCTCGATCGCGAAATTCCCAATCGTAACGAACCGAAATGAGACGAATAAAAAATAAAATAAAATAAAATGAAATAAAATAAAATTGGCGGAGCGGTGCGACGAGGACGGCGCGATGTACGCGAGAGAAATGTCGCGCTGGCTCATCAAAGCGAGTTTATAATTTTTAAGTCCACATTATGATCTGAGAGATGCCGACACCGCTTTGCGTTGTGTTGTTGTTTGATGACGGGCGCGTTTGATGTTCGCCGCCCGTGCAGCGACCGCTCGCCCCGTCGTCCCGCGCGTAGCACGTCGCGCGTTCGCGATCTACGGGGTGCGACCGTTGTTTTCTCCAACGCGACGTCCTCTACTTTTCTGCTCTCTACGAGTATTTTGATTAAAGTCCTGCAATACAAAATCTTACATTTTTATTTAAACGAATAAAATGATTAATCTTCATCTAGTAAAAATTTTAACACAAAAGGAGATACTTGTGATCGAGCTGTTGTCAAGTACTCTGTGTTAATAAAAAGCACCATATACTTAAAAATCTGAACTGTATTTATATTTTATTTCAATAATTTGTTAGATTTTTTTGTGATTAATTATGCTAATTGAATAAAATAAATTACCTTAATTTGAGTATTTTAAAAAGGTAAGTGAAAACGAAATTTTATTTATGTTCATACATAACATTTGTTCATCACATATGTAAATTAAAATCCGATTCATATTCTCTTCTACATAATAATATAATAGTACAATAATAGGACACAATACAGAGTACATTTATATAATATACAGCTGTATTTCCCATTGGAAAAAAGTACCAAGAAATTAATTATTGACAAAACTTCTCGTACAAAAATCATCGAGTGACGTTGTTCATTTGTCACTAATTGAGGTTTTTAAAAGTTATTTACAATCAAGATGTTAAATTTAAAAAAAATATTGATTTTCTTTAAATCTAAGAATTATAACTACGACATTTTGTGTACAAATTTTAACAATATTAGGGATTGTGTCGTTTCAATATTTGAAGAAAGCATAAAAAATTAAGAGGTAATAAAACGAATTTTATAGAAATACAGTTGTTAAATTCTATAACTATGATTCACCAAAAATAACCTTTTGAAACTTATAACGAATTAAGATATTTTTATGAAATTTGGTATTTGAGGAGGAAGTCGTATTGTCGGTTTTTTGATTTACTTTTCTACATTTCTTAAACGTATCAAAAACAAGCATGTACTTAGTTTTTTTCACAATTGGTTTTATACAGTAATTTATACTAAACGTTTAACATGTCTGGAGTACAAAGAAAAAATAATTATAGATAATTAAGTCTAATAGAGGTAGAATTGGGGGCTTGCATAAAGCACGAATTTCGTTTCGAGAAATAGCGCAGCTTTTGAAAAGAAATGTGAATATTGTGATGCGATGTTGACAATCATGGAGTGAAAGGGACACTCGGAAGGAACGGGACAGTATAAGATCTTTTGACCGGAATTATCGCCCATTTTTGGTCACCAACGTAGTGAATGTTCTATGTTGAACATTAACAGTGGGATGAGAAATGGAATCACATTGTCTTTAGTGACGAATCACGCTTTTGCTTGCTTACTAACACATGACCATCGTATGTGTTAGAAAGACGGCGACGTGGAGAAGGACGTGATACTATACTCCCTTCGCTGTGGAGAGGCATGTTCACAATACTACGAGTTTAATAGTAAAATATGCTATTGATTATGGTACCAGGTCATCTTTAGTTTTATTAGAGGCAGGATGAGGTCCCAGTGACATGTAGTGACATCAACATCTACATAAGAAAAGATCTCGAACTAATTTTTCAGCAAGATAATGCCCGTCCACATATTGTCAGGAATACATTAAACTTCCTAGAAACCCCCATGTGAATTTATTGCCTTGGCCACCCATATCTCCAGACCTTTCTCCAATCGAACTTGTGTGGGATTTGATGGGGCGACGCTTAACAAATTTACAACATGGACATCACGGCTTCTTAATGAACTAAGTTGTCAGATTCGCCTGGGATGTCGATAGATCGATGCCACGACGCGTCAATGAGAGTCTTAATCAAAGAGAGAGTCCGACCTATTATTAGCTTCTGACAATTTACGCTTTCGTTAATATATTAATTAATTATTATTTTGTAATAGGTTAATATTTTTTTAAAAAGAAAAAATCAGTTATATCTAGTTGTTGCGTTTTTTTGCACACAGTATAAGCAATATTTAATAAAATCAAATTTATTAACATGTATTATGTAAAGATTATTTTTTAATACAAAAAGACAATTTTTTTGTTTAACGAAAGAATTTTCGTCATTTTCAAAATAGCTACGATCAAACAATTCCAGCAAGCTTTGATGATATTTTCATACATAGATTTTCCTAGTCTCTTCGAACCCTCACTTGCACCACCAGGTTCGATTGCAATGATAATTGACTGCATAATTTTTAAAATAGTAAACACACTATTTTCCGGAACAAAGTACTTCACAGCTGCATCGTTCATACACAAACCATTTTGTTTCTTATATGAGCTTAAATTTATGATTAATAAATAAAATATTTACGTTTAACGTATATATCCGTATAAAAACAATGTACTTGTAAAAGTTTACAACATCCCTCACATGAAGCTTAGTAGCAAACTATAAACATTATCCTGTTATAAAACATGCGGTGAAATACTTTTTTAAATATTTTTACCAAAAATGTGACTTATCGAACGTTCGAGTAATCGAAGTTCAAGTTATCAAGTAACAATTATGCATAATTTTCATCCTGATCTATATACTAAAATTATTAAATGTATAAAAAAATAGTTGAATTTACTACAGGCGAGATTATATAGTTTCAGATACATCATTATAACTTAAAATTGAAAATCAGGATTATCAGAGTTATTTGAAGATTTAATTAATATTCTTAGAGGACAGTACGAAAAAAGTTTGATCCATCTGAATCCTGATACAGACACAGATATACACTGTGAAAAAGACTTCTACTGTTTCTGTCATGCATCATGTCTCTCTCTAAATTCAAACGGGTCAAATGCTTTTCCTACTGTATATTATATGATTATAGTTATTAATTACAACGCCAAGTTTTTCATGTATATCTGTATAATATTTGTATTTTTATTTATTTGAAAATAAATCATTGCATTGCATGTAAGTTTGTTTATCCCCTTAGCATATGTGGAGATATTTTTTTATATGGAAACAAGTAGGTCATCGTAAGAAATAATATAATAATTTATTATGATTTTAATATGTTCTGCGAGGAATTTTTTAAAACTCATAAACTATTTATGCATAGCAAATTGTATATGTATGTATTTAGATATGTTTAATAATTTTCTATATTTTTGCTGTAAATCTATCCTGTGCTTGCCCTACCTGTCTCTGCAATTACAGTTAACAACCCTAGTTGCATCGGACGAACAATCAGTAGTAGATTGATGGATGTGTTTCTGGTGAATATTTCGCCAATAAAATAATTGATTCCGGCCTGCCTGCCACGTTGACACGCACATGTGCTTTCGTGTTTCCGCTAATCTCGAGTCAATATTATTGTGTTTGTGTAAATAGGCTTGACGAGTCGGTTCCATTGATGTGTTGCGACGCCAATCTTCGTATTGTCTCAGGTCCGGTCTAGGTTGGATTTTGCTACGGACATTTTCGTTGATTATTTTCCCATTGTGAAACGCGTCCCCCCGTAGATCGTGCAACACGTTGCTGCGACGCACTCTGGTTCAGACATCAGCATAACATTACTTATAATTTACAAACATTGTGATGACGTTGTACCAATTTCTTGATATTATCTAAACCGAAAATAAATTATAAAAATATATTTCTTATATTTATTCCCGTGAACAGGATATGTAATTGTGTATTAAAACACGTAAGTAAAAATATATTTTTAAAATAAAACGCTGCAAATGTATTAATTAATTTTAAATGTTGAGTTTAAAAATAGGAAATAACTGTAACTAGTAATGACATTAAACTTTTTTTGTTGATGTCAATATTTAATGAAAACAGTTAAACTATAAAAATTACTTAATTATCAAATTAATAGATTTGGTTTGATGTGGCTTTAAGTTGCACATAAAAACATATGCTAAGATGTACAAATTTTAACCCTCATAAGAGTGCGTCGTTTCAGCTTAAAAGTAGAGTTTAAAAGCAAACTTAAAAAGTAAATTATTTATTTATTATTATAACTTATTAATATCGATAATAGTAATACTATAAAATTTAATCATATTTCTCTTAATATAAAAAGTATATTTTGACAATGTACAAATGTGTGAAAACCTTAATATAAGTAAAAATAAATAAAGACAATAATACCATACTTGGGTCAAAGACAAAAGAAATGAAAAGTAAAGAACTGATATGTAATTTTTTAATATTTTGTAACTGAATTTTTATTATTTTTCATAATGTGTTATTTTATTTAAGTTTATAATTTAAGTCAATCAAAATGCATAAGATAAGCTATTTTCATAAGAGCAATAATTGATATAATAATTAATTAATGACAAAATAATATGATATAAAATATTAAATTTCAAAATTTGACTAGTAAAAAAGTATTTCTTTATTCTAAACCACCCAATAAAATATTAAGTAGTAATTTAAAAGTATTCATTGGTTACACATAAAGATTTTTTTGTTTGTATTTAACATTAAAAACTGTATAAAAAGAATTATAATGAAATTTAAATAAATATTCATACATAATAAGTAAAATAATATTAATACAGTTACAAAATTCTTGTAACTATTTTGTTTGTTTAGTTTAGTTAATACAGGTGAAATTGAGTTATCAAGTAAAAATTACACATAATTTTCACCCTGGACTAAACCAATTTTCATGGAGTTATCAAACAATCAAGTTCGACTTTTTACCTGTGAAAATGACATATTTCCGTTCTTACTTCATATTTTCTAAATATTTCATCTTGTCTTTCATTCACTTTAGACTGATACCAACATACAATCTAAAATGACAACATTAACAATATTCGAATGGAAACCATTAACTTTGACCATTATTTTTTATTTGCTCGTAATTTCGGCAGTACTGTATCTCTAAACGTCTAGAATTAATTCATAAATTGGTCAAATTAACTTTAGACCGGTACCACCGTACCATCAAAAACGGCAACAAACGACTGTACTCGACTGGAAACATTAACTCCAGGCTTATTTCATATTTTCTAAATGTTTCTCCCTGTACTCCATCTATAATAAAAATGGATATTTTTCCTATTTGCAATATATTATTGGAAATAAATGCACATTTTTAGAATTATTGTGCAGCACTTATCATATAATTTTTGTGGTATATCAAATTAAAAAAAAATAAAAATATTATAACGATAAACTTTACTTGTTTAATTCTACTAATGAAATCAAATGAATAAAAAAATATCAAAGTGGCAAATACTAAATAGGACAAGTTGAAAGTCAATATTTTGTTTAGTACACAAACCGAATATTTCAATAAAATTAAGTTATTTTCAAGTATCTTCGAAATTTTGTTAATACATCAACATTTATTTTGTTATTTGATGGGTTTTAATAACGTAAGCTGATATTCTGACAAAATATCGGATGTGCTTGATTTTATTGAAATATTGTCATTCGAATTTTAACAATTATTCTATTTAAAATAAAATATACTGTAAAATTTAACTTTCGTCGCTTTCGTCTAAAAACCAGATTTATATATGTACAATACGTTGTTATATTTCTTAAAGATTGTTTTCTAACAAAATCATTATGTTTTTATCGTACATACAAAATTAAGTTAATATATTACATAATTTAGTTTTTTCGACTTAATTGCCGGTAGCAAGGCACTCCGAAGCACAGTGCGGCGTCGGCCAAAGGCCCGTTTCACGAACGTATCCTTGGGCCATCCAGCTGCCGCGCCGCCTGCATAAGGAAAAAACGCTGGGGAATAATACGAAGAAAAAAAAATTAATAAAAAGAGCGCCGCCGATTTCCGAAGACAAAACGGTTTTTAATAGTCGCCTTTTGCAGTCGGAGGCGTTATTATCCCCCTAACCGGTGTTAAATGCTTTTCGCAAACAAAAAAAAGGGAACGGCCCCGATTTGCCACGTTACCTTTCAATTTTGTGCCACGCCGAATTAACACGCAACGTCTTTGTTTTCGACATTCTTATTTTTCGGTGGTCAATCGACGTTTCCCCTTCTGTCTGTTAATTAGGTACGAGGCGATTTGCGGCATTAAAATTTCACCGTTACCCACGTTAAGACATTCAGGCAATAAAACTTTTTAATTACCGGCACCATTGTTGGAACCGACATTTCGATTGGTACTTGTAAATTCGTCGCTCGTTTTTAATAGGCAATTTTCATGCGCGTCATGCAATTCGCGTTAAAATCTTCCGCGCTTTAATAAATCAATTGGTCAGAATTGTTTGAGGAATTCCCGCGCTTCCTGAAACCGCATCGAACTGTCGCCGCAAATTTCGAATGCCGGACGGGGTCCGGCGTCGCATTATAGTTATTAAATTCCACGCAATCCCAAAGGCGAATGCATATTTCTTATTGAATGATCGAACGAAATGCACATTACGAAACTGGCCGGTCTCGTTTTTATTTGATCGGATGTCCTGAACGAATTTAATTGATGTCCTTTGATCCACGAACGGTACTTGTGACGCATTTAGTTTTCTTAATTGACTCGAACAGAAGGACGTTTTCAATTTTCGCCCGCCGCGCCCGTTTCGTCTGAAATCTTCGAAAACACGCGCGGCTATAAAGCCGAGATCAAAGGCGGCCCCGAAGTTAATTTGTGTTTTATTGCTCGCACTTGTGACAACGGCCCTGCGTTATTTTTTTCTTTTCTTTCGCATTTTGCTGCTGCCAGGTAACCGAGATTGAAACGTTTACGGAGCAATATTGGGTTGCGCAAAACTGATTGCGGACAGGTACCATTTCGGCTTAAACCTTCCCGGTATCGGTCAATTAATCGCATTGTTAAAAGTTATTAAGTTGTTAGGAGTTCAGAGTTTATTTATTGATTGTTTGACTGAGGGCTAAAAGTCACCCCATATTTTTATTGCACTTTGAAGTTTAACTAGACCAATTAGCAAGTCGACCGTGTTTTCAATTTTATCGCAACACGCTCAACAAAACACACACACACGTGAACTGTTTTATAATTGTAATACGTTTTTTTTTGCGGTCGTTTCATAAATTTTATCCGACGGTAATTAGCTAATGAATGGGCCGCAACGCCGCAGAAGGCGACACCGCGTCGGCACGAAACCCGACCGATTAAACGGCAGCAGTTCGACTCTTTCCATGACAATGTTCGATTTGGAAGCGATACCTCCGGCCGTCCTTTTTTATTTGCCTCCAATCAAGCAGAAATCCGACGATATTTTGATGGTATCGTACTTCCCTATGTACATTACTTACATTATTACAGCGTTTCAGTTTTATCGGTAATTGATTCATAAACTGGTCGGAACATTTCGAACTGGTACCATTCTATTATCCAAAACGGCAACAATTGACAATATTTTATTGGAAACATTAACTCTTTTCATGGTTTTTTATTTACTTCTAGAAGTGCTGTGTAATTTAGGTAGTACTGTTCTTCCAAATGTTCATTATTTCAAAGCTTTCCTATCAAGATTTTTGTTAGTGCAGTTACGGTAAATGATTTAACAATTGCTCAGATTCACTTTAGACTGATACCAGCATACCATTTAGAATGACAACAATATTCGATTGGAAACATTAACTTTCGCCATTATTTTTTATTTGTGTTTAAGACGGGTGAAAGTCCCACTTAATTTCGGCAGTACTGTACTTCTAAACGTCCAAAGTCAATTCATGAATTGATCAAATTCATTTTAGACCGGTACCACCATATCACCAAAAACAGCAACAATCGACTATACTCGAATGGAAACATTAACTCTGGTCATTGTTTTTTATTTACTTCTAGACAGGCAAATGTGCGACGTAATTTCAGTGGTACAGTGTTTTTTTCCTACGATTTTTGTTAGTGTTAGGCGTAAACAATAATCCCACGAAATTTGGATAGTACCGTACTTCCGATTGTTCATTATTTCAATGTTTTTCTCCCAGTTGCAGTTTAATAGGTATTTTTGGTCGTTGTTTTATTAAAATCAATAAAGTTTTATTGGTACTTTGACCCATTACTCGGCTAAATTCACTTTCGACCGGTACCATCACAAAGCCCGTACTATCGGTGATGTGCGCGCATCGAGATCTTTCCGTTCCGTCAGTCGTCTTTTTCACCGGCGGCTTCGACCCCGCGGAGAAAGAGAGGGTCAGCGAACGGCCGTTCGCTCTCCGGTACCGCTGCCAGCCTCTGGGCTTCAAAGGACTCGCCGCCCGCCATTCAACGGGCGTTCTCTCCCTGCTTTCCACGCCGCACGTCCCTCGGATCACGACCGGTCGCAGGGACGTACTTTCGTAACGCTTAAATATTTATCAGAAAGAAAAATATACAATTTTTTTATCGCAGTCTGAATTTCTCCTAGACGAAACAAACTGGTACGGACGCCGACATTGAGAGCGTGCAATTAAAACCGCATTAATGGGTAGCGTTTACCGACAATAGATGTAAACGATAGGTCAGTAATTTGCTTTCATTAACGGCGGCACCGTTTGATCTTATCTGGTTGCTTATCGACGTCGTACGTAAATACGCCGCGAGATTTACATTTAATATTTTTTTCGTCGTAATTGCCCGTCCTTAACGAAATCGGGTTCGAATTGAATTTTCCGGATGATTTGCACGTGTGTCACTCTCACAATGGACGAGTCTGCGTTCGATCCGCCATTCACGTGCCGTTTTCCCGTATTCCTGCGCCTTTTTCGGATATAAATGCCCTTTCGATTACGCGGTAACGTCGCATTGTTTGAGAATTTTTGTGGCCGAACAACGTGACTTGTAATGTGCATAAATTTGATCAGGTAAGACGTTGGCAATATTCCAATATTTTATAATTAAATTATTGAATTATTTTTTTATGAAATGAAAAAAAAAAAAAAAAATTAGTAAGTAAAAATTGTTGGTACGGCCCTGTTTTCCTTTAAGTCGCGCCGGCTCGGGCCGTAAGTTTCCTTCAGACATTGCCGTGGCTGCATTACTTACATACTTTATACAGCCATTATATACTTTTTAAGGATTTCATTCACATGTCAGGCCGCCTCGGCTATGATCACGATGTCCGGCCGCGGTTTTCACATAAACCAATCGATTTTCCATCTCTGCAATAGAAAAATGCGGTTCCACAATCGCTCATTAACTACAGATTGTGGGAATGTCTGTCCCGATACAACTCGATAAAAACTTATTTAAATCCGTGAGGATTTAAATCTTTCCAGAAATTCGCCGAGGGTTCACTGACGACAATATATTTTATGACATATCAAACGTGGGAGTTAACAGGTTTAACTCCGGCGCTTAATTATTCGATCAGTGGGAAAATGAGACGTGAACATTCGGATAAGTATGAAAGTGCCGCACCAGATAATCCCATCAACTCATCCCGGTTGTAAAGTTTATTGTCCGGCTGTGGCGTTCGGAGAACTATGCAAATACGTACCCTAAAACGAGGAACGTCGGCACCTCAAAAGTAACGGCCGAAACGATCATCTGGGTTCCGAGAACTTCGGAGGTCCGATCCGTTGCTGCGCACGCACACAAAAATCGAAATTCCCAAACAACCCACACGAAAATTATAAAGGGATGTGTTTTTTATTTCGTTGTCTACATGTATTAATTAGTTCATTCTTTTTGTGAACACAATTATTTTCTATTCTGTTTCAAAAAATAAATAAAAATAGATAGAAGAAAACTAAATATACTCTCTTTATGGTCTTTTATTATTAAAATAATAATAATAAATAAATAAATAAATAAATAATGTGTTGAAAAATTTAGTAATAAATGTTAATTTAGAATTTTAAAACTAATTTTAAACGTTTCATATTTTATTTTATATAAAAAGAGACGTTTTTGAATGAAATTCAGTTTCAAAAATATTTTCTAAGGTTTATCAAAATATGGTAATAATAAAAAACTTTAACTAAAATGCGAATAATAAAAATCATAAATTTTAATAAAAGGTAAAAACTTTGTTGCCTAAAACTTAAAAAAAAAAAAAACAAATGCTTAAGTTCAAATCTAATTTTAAATCTTTGCCACGTTATTCTACATTTAAAAGAAAAATTCATTCATTTCAGAAATATCCTCAAATATGTGTATATTTTATGTCAATCAACAATAAATATAAATGATATATTTTTTATTTATGTCTAAACTTTAAATTTTATTTTAAATGAAGATTCCGAACAAAATTCCCTTTTCAGAAACATCTTTTCTAAATATATTCAACAATAAATGTAATTAATATAAGAATAAAATGAAGTTTAATAATAAAACAAATGTTTAATTTTTAAATCTAATTTAGTCTAAAAATATTTTATAAAAAACAGATGTTTAATTTCAAGTCTAATTTTAATGTATGCAACATTATTCTACACTTAAAAGAAATTTAAACAATAAATATAAACGAATAATTCTAATAATAGACACGATATCTTTTATATTATCAAAATTTAATAATTAAAAAATAAAATGAATATCAGTATTAATAAAAATTTTAGACACAGATTTATCTGCATATATCTGTTTTAATAATAATTGTATTTGTTTTACATTTTATAAAAAAATTAGTTTTAGAAACATATTCTAAATATATTTAAAGAAGAAATATAAACGAAAAATTCCGATAATAAATAGATAATATTTCATCATTAAAATAGAAGAAATATGTGAAAATCTAGAAAAACAAAATTAAGTATAATTTTAAAGTCAAATTTAAAACCCACATTTCAAGAGAAAACAGTAAATTTGAAAGGGAAACATCATATTTCTGTATGTTTTGATTGTTGTCCAGACTACCTCCATTCGTCGTGGCTCGCCGTAACGACCCTTGAGGTCTTCCGCGTGGCCGGCCGGCCTGTCCTCAGTCTAGTCAACGGAGCCGAGCCGGTGCGGTACACTTTGTCGGTGCGCCCCGTTCGTGGACCATGAATCTGTGATACGTTATTTGTTTTTGTTTTGTTTTTTTATTCCGTAACAGTTCTGTGATATTAGTAATTAAGTGTTTTTGTTTGTTATTTATCAATATGGTGTAAGTAAGTTAAGGAATTTAATTTTATTCTTGCATCAAGTTGAAAGTTTGCAGTGAACATTCCTCTATTTATTCGATGAGTTATTAATGTCTGTTTTCGAAGATCAGACGGTTTTAAATGTAACCATTTAGACACTTAATATTTTCTTAGTAAACATAGGTGTTCAAGTTTTAGTATGTTTATAATAACAAACTGTAAGCTGTCCAACATATGTAAAAAGTCATTTTGTTAATTTTTATTCGTTTTTTACATGAAATCAAGCAGTTTTAAATATAACTAACTGCCTGCACATATTTATATTTGTATATTTTCTCATAAAACTTGCTAAGAAATGTTTACAGTATCGGACTAAATATATCACGTCCGAAAACATAAGGACGTGACAAATGTCGAATGCGATTGCAAGCTTGGAGAAACGGCGTCTACATTCTACTAACGTCTCCTCCCAAAAACTAGATCGTGACTTTCTTGATCTCGTCAACAATAATAACGTACGGGTAAAAATTGATAACGAAAATTGCACAGATCCAACCCTGGCGCATGCACGCAAAAAGCAAAAAACAAACCCACGGCCGATGGCCGTTCCGATTCAATTTCTTCGCCACCCACGCGGCCGCGGGTTTCGCCGCCCCGGGACGCATCATTACCGATTAACCGCGCTTCGACCGCGTGCAACATTTAATTTATTCGAAAAATAGAAGCTGCACACATGAACACACGTACACACGTACACACGGACAGAACGGGGCAAAATGATAATGAAAATAAAAAAAAAAAGAAAAAGAAATGAAAAGAGCGTGACCGCGGCAGCAGGTGGTGGGGTAGCAGAGAAGCGGAGAAGCGAAGAAGAAATTCATTTACATTCTTCACCGGCCGCCGCTGCGGCTAATCACAGGGAATGGGAACGGAACGGGCGCGCGGCATTCGTCACAGCGGCGGAAAACGCTCCGATAATTACGGTGTCGGTGGCCGCCGCGCGAAATCCGCTTCATTTACAGGTGCCGCGGTGGTTTCTGGGGAACGTTCATTTTTTGCGTCGATTCGAATGAACGACGCGTTCTGGGACGTCGCTTTGGAGAAACGGAACCGTCGCCGCCGCCGCCGCCGCCACCGCCACCGAGTAAATATTTACGCGTGACTCTCGCTCGCACCGCCGACGTTCGTCGCCAATTAAGTCGGGGCCTTTCAAAGAAACGTTTTTATTGCAAATATTTTCGTAAGAAGTCAGGAATGAAATCTGTTTTCCTCAACGTGATGTAAACACTTGTGTTTCAATATTCGATTAACTGGAATTAAGTAAACAACGACTAAAATTATGTCTATAATTGTTCTCCAATTATATCAAACTAGTCGGTTGTTTTTTGTTGATATTTATCTCCGAAAATCTTGTATTTTAACAAACTTATTAACGTACACTTTAACTGTGCAACGTATTTGTATAATAATTTGCTTAGTGTAAAAATCTGAATATATCGACAAGTAATTTTGATTACGAAACAGAGTGAAATTTGAAAAAAAAAATTCGTTAATTTTTCTACATTTTTAACAAAATTATCGCAGATTGTTATCGTTGAAAATCGTGTATTTTGTCAATTTAATAATGTGTATTTTAAATATACAACATACTTATGTATACGGTATTTGATTAATATCTTAACAATTTACTTGGTGTATAAAGCTGAATATCTCAAACTAAGTAATTCTGATAAATTAAGAAAATTTTGATTACCAAATCGATTTGATTTTGTAAGAAATTGTAATGTAATTCGAGTAATAAATTGTCAATTATTCAACATTTGTATCATATTTAGTGGTTGTTTTTTGTAATTAGTCGAATTTAATGTAGATTTGACAACTTTTTAACAAGTTGTTTTGTATAAAGTTAATTTTTGGACAACCATATCTGATTACTTTACTTTAAGAACTTTTATTAATAAAAGTTGATTGATTTTTGTTAATTAATATTAATTTTGAATACCGGTTGTTTGTTCAGATTTTTCTGGTACTTATGAAAATTGTTTAGTGTATAAAAACTATCTTACTTATTTCATTCTGAAAACATTAAAATTAAAAAACATATCTGAAATATAATTTAAAAATAAATCACTGAAGTATTTAGAATTGTTTTTAATAATCCAAACATTTTTAATTTCCGATTTGTCCACGAGAGGGTTCGCGTACGAACTGCTCTCAATGTATCATTTATAATTTCCCGCGTCATATTTTTAACATTTTTTCTATATTTTCTGTATTCAAACAACCAATTAATAATTAACTTATTTTTACAAATATTAAAAATTGTTTATAATTCTTAACTTCTTATATACAAAAAAAGTTAATTAACTTGCAATAAACAGTTCATCCGGGCAATTTTATTTGTGATAAATTTAACCCAAGCAAAAGCCGCCTGAAATTATGTGACAGATACGAATCGGTGTAATCTGTGTTGTATAACTTACCATTTGTTTACACGTGCTTTTTCTCCAGCATTTGAATTTTAAAAAATATTGAACTTCCACTAACATGCACAAACAAGTGTTTTATACAAAGTGTTGGTGAATAACTACCCAAATTCATTATATATTAATTTATTCAAATAATGATGCAAGGTTTTTAGTGCTCATCTTAAGAGGATACCAAGTAAATCAGTTCCTAAAATAATCTGGTCAATTTACAACAATGAAACATCAAAATACTAGCCAAATGATGCAACAATGAAATTCAAACCATACATGAAAGCCAGACAAAAAGGCTGCCGTAGCAGAACAGACTTGACTGGATACGCAGTCTCTTACTTCACCCCCCAATAACCAGTGGAAAAACGGACTCCAATAGAGGCTGAAGTAATCCCCTTAAAAAAATACCCCCCACCCACCTGTAAATCTGACTTTGGCTCACTGGCATCGATCAGTGAATGCTCTACGGTTGCACTCTCCATTTGTCTGTCCATCATACCATTCAGATGTAAACGGGTGCCTCAAATCAAATTCTGACAGTTTATGATATGCTATATTATTGGTTGTATTAATAAACTGGCTTTGTGTTAGTTTATCTGTGCTAAAATGGGGTAGGTTTCAATGTTGCATGGGTTGCTTATTATTGTGCTTTTGCCCTTCGGCATGTTTTCATTATTAAAAATATTATTTTAATTATTGTTGTTCTATTGTACTTATAACCGGTATAATTCATAATAGATTTTCTGCCTCATCTCACACAGTTTTAATATTGCATGTAATATAATAAGGGCCCATTTTTACCTGCCCCAAGCAAAATTTTTACCCTCTATTTTTTTCGTATTGTTTGTCTAGTTATTAAATATGTTTTAATAAAATTATTACGGCGATTATGAATTATGAATTGAAGTTTTTCTGAGGGGTTTTTTAGTTTAGGCTTTGTTGTATCCGGAGGCTGGGTATTGATCGAAGGCTCACCACACCCCGGAGTGGGTTTCTTTGTTTGGATTTGGGCAACCGGTTGACTTTTTCAGGACTGTACAGATGCATTAAATCAATACTTGAATTGGGGCATTGAGTTTTTATAAAAATACATTACTCATCAGAAAATTTTTATTCAATTTATAAGAAAAATATATATATACTAAATATATAATTTAATTATATTATCTTGCCTTGAATAAAAGAAAATAGTACAGTACATTACATAAACTAAGATTTAATAAAAATTTTTTTTTTAGTTGTCAGGATGAGGCATCAAGCTAGAGGCGCATATCCGAAACGCAACATAAGACCCAACAACGACACAAGAACTTCAACCACCGCTCTATTCGCCGCCAGAATCAGCACATCGCCGTCGAGGCGAAGCGCCGTCCCTCACCAGCAGTACATAGAAAAACGCCTCCGAAAATCTGATAGCGATGTCATACACGTCGTCGTCGAACGATAAGGGCCAGCCTCAACAACAGCACCAACCCGTGGCGCAACATGCATTCGACTACACGTCGCCAAGGCCGGCGGTACCAGGCAAGGAGCGGATACACACCGTCCAAGAGTATCCGCCCCAACATCCGGCTGAATGGAGGACACGGTCGCCCACCCTCAGGAAATATCCAAGTGATTTTTCAGGTATGTGAAAGGAAAAAAAAGTATAACATTCAGCTTATTTTGATTTTTATTGCAGATGCGCAGGGTGGCGCGCCGTGCGGCTACGAACCGGAGGGCGGCAGCTGCAGGTCGTCCTCCTCCCGTCACGAAGTCGTCGACCGATCCCCGCCACCGCCCGCTTGCCTGCGATGGACGCGTTCGTTGCACGCTCTGCTGCAGGATCAGGACGGACTCGCCCTCTTCCGTAGCTACCTTCGGTCTGAGGCACCGCAGCACGCCTCGCTGCTTGACTTCTTGTTCGCCTGCGAAGGACTGAGGAATCAGAACGCTCCTGAAACCATCAACCAAGTGGTCAAAGTTATCTACAGGAACTTCTTCGTTAAGTCATCGTTGCCGATTAGCGAAGAATTGCGCCACGAAATCGGACTGAGCGTCAAGTCGAATGCGTGTCTGGAGCCGCCGGTCACGCTGTTCGACAAGGCGCAGGCGCAGGTCGAGCACGTCATCAACACAACCACCTATCCCAATTTCCTGAAGAGCGATCTCTATTTACAACATCTCGATGTAAGATTTTCCAACAAGAAATAACGAAAAAGAAACTTTATTTATTGTTGTATTACAGTCTGTTCAACATTCGACGGGCAGCAGTAGCGGCAGCGAAATGAGCAGCAACGAACATGTGAACTACACAAGCGGTACCGATGTCTTGCCGACCCTTCACGAGGACATGGAACTCGTCATGAATCAACCCGCCCATCATATTAGCCACAACTCAGGTCCGTTTCAATAATTAAACTCATTTTTATAATTATAATTATCAAATTGTCGTTTAGGTACTGGAAGTGTCAGCACCGGATATCTGACGCCGAACGTTGCGGCCGGAGCAGTGAGACTGACCAAAAATCTGCTTCTGATGTCGCAGAAACACCGAGCTGTTGACGTCCGGCCTAAATCCGAAGCCTATGCTAGGTAAGCTATTGTCACTTTTGTTCAGTTTTGCTTTCTCTAGCTCTAGCACCCGCTTAGTCAGAAAACAACCTCGCACGAGTTAGACTTCTGTTCGGTTGTTTTTGGAATGGAATAGCTCATTTATTTTTTTTTATTTCCGTTTTTCTCGGTTTTTCCCCTGTTGTTTGTTGCGTGTTGACCAGTATGTACATGAATCGCGGTAACGCACACGCCGCCTATAACTCCTACAATCCGGTATCGAGGGTGGACAGCGAGATGCAATCGGTCAGTAGCCATTCGGACGCCCGGACCGAATCCGACACAATGTCCATGACGGACAGTTCCATGTAAGTATTATCACATATTTCTTTACGAATAGGTTTAAAGCAACGGTCGGAGAATTAATAACACGACAAGATAAAGATCTAACTGCAACAACGAAACGTAGATATGTACTTATTTTTTTTAATCATTGCATGGTTTTTTTCAATTTTTATTAACATGGTGAAACTCCTTAAGATGGAGTGGGTCTTCGAAAATGCAAGGTACGAAATGCACGAAATGCATGGCGTTTTAGTAGTTGTAGTTATATAATCTTTCTTTAAATAATTTGAACGAAGCACAAATGCACAAATTTGTCTGATTGTAAAAATTAAACAATTTTTGGTTTATAATCAACGTACGTGTATTAATTTTAAATATTTTAAATATTCAGCGATGGAAGATCGAAAGGTAGATCGACGCGACGCCAAAACGTACGAGACATACAGCAAGTGCGCGAGCTGGCCGCCCTCAACAAAGAAACGGACATGCACCTGACGCTCATACCGCGCACTCAGCGGCTGGACGGCAGCGGTTACAAGCCGCGGAATCGCGAAGAATTCGACGCTGAACTGATGCAAAAGCTGGTGGCGGTGAAGCGGGAGCAAGACAAAAACGAGCTGCTCGAACGCAAGCTGAGCGAAAGCCTGTCGTTCGAGGACAACGACCAGGACATCCTGGACCAGCACGTATCGCGCGTGTTCAGCGACCAGACGCCGGGCGTCGTAAGTCCGCGGACGTCGTCGCCGCCCCGCAACCGGCACGTCTCCTGCAGATCACGGCGTCGCGACAAGGATGGGTTCTCGACGTTCAGCGGCGATTCGGGCAATGTGCATGACTATTCAGAGCAGCCGGTGGTTTCTAACACGTCATCGATGGTCAAGTCGAAAAGCATGCCCGAGTATGCGGACGACAGATTCGGCAGGCGGACGGCCACCTCTTGTCGGAGATCGTCAACGTCCAAGAGGGCACTGACGGATCTGACGGACAGTGGGGTGTCGGTCGTTTCGGATACTCCCCCCGTTGTTGGAGTGCCACCTCCAGTCAAAGACAGCAGGTACGTTTCGTCTGTGATTCGTCAACAACAACGATTGTTAACCACCATTTATTGTTGTAGGGTTCTCGCGTGGCTTATGGAATCAGATAAGAGCGGTCGTGGCGTCGGCCGCACCTTTAGCGAGATGTCGCCGAAGCATAAGAGCCACAGGACGAGCAGCGCGACGTCTCCGAGCTCGGGACGGTACAGGAAAGGTTACGGATCCAGGTCCAGTTCGTTGGAAAGAAACAGCGCGGTAGGCGGTACATTGGGTCCCGCGCAACCGTTCGTCGCCGATCCAAACATGCCACCTTTGCCACTGCCTAACACGGCCATACAATTGGAGGAGGCGCGTCGTAGGTTGGAGGACGACATTAGGAAACCAAAGCAGAAGTCTTCGGGCAGATACTATCCGGATATGGCGCCTAGCGGACAGTCGACGTTACGTAAATCGACACGCAGTACCGCCCGTCCACAGCCACAGCCAGGCGCGCCTTCTCTGCCTCCCGAAGATGTCACCACTGTCGTCTTTACGTTTTGTGACGAACAGTTTCCTTATCGAACGAAAATACCTGGTACTCAAGTCACCCTCAGGCAGTTCAAGGAGTACCTTCCTAAGAAAGGAAACTATAGGTAAGATATTTAATTTATCATTTGAATCATTGGGTCATTGTTGTTTTTTTCTTTCAGATTTTTCTTTAAGACTGTCTGTGGGGAACTCGATAATCAAGTAATCCACGAAGAAGTCAACAGCGATGCGGATGTGCTGCCGTTGTACGAAGGCAAAATAATGGCTCAGGTGAAGCCATTTTTGGACTGATTTTACAATTTACGTTTGTAACGTATTTATCCCTAAATGAATCTGCAAAGTCTTATTTTAATTTAATAATGTAATTATTAGATATTTAAAAATAATATAACAAAGTAATTTATTTTTGTTGTTATCGATAGAGTGTAACGGATGTTATCTATTGTTGTTTATGACGTTTGACTAAGAAAAGACTTGAATTTGATTCGTTTTAGTTGTGACTTCACTGCCTGTAAAAGAAAACTTACATAGTACAATTTTGTAGAGAGAATGTTTTGTTTTGACTTCAGTATAATAGATAATGTCCGTTGTAATTTTATATGTAAATTTATGTTTTTATGACAACTTTTCGTGAACAACTTTTGGAACAGTTTAATTTGTATTCCACTGCCAAATTTTTAACGAAAATCATATACGGTGGTGTCAATTTATTTGAACTGCAATCTTCCTAATCAAATTAACAAATTGCCATTTCATGATATTTTATCCGTAAAAAATCATTGATAATCCAATTGTTGATATACATACACCACTGCAGTTTTCCAATCCACAGATGCACAAAAAAACATGTACAGAGCTTCGCAATACAAATTAAGTAAGCCTAATATAAAATTCTTGCTATTCCCGAACATTCGAATCGAGGTGGTTTTTTGATATTTTCACTAGAATAGTTTTGTGTTTTTAATTCATTTTTTTTGTAAAGTTAGTTTTTAGACTTAAAAGAAATTATTTATTTGTAATTTTAAGAGACGAATTTTTGAAAACCCACACGTCGTGATTTTTAAAATAGAGGGCAATAATAGCTAATGAAAATTTAGGTGCATGTAATATGAAGTGCCTTTTTTATAAAAACGAAAGTGTTTAATTTAAATTTTAACCTCTTCCAATGTTTCTCCCCATTGTTTTATTAGACAATCAGAGCATTGTTTATTTTGAGCAGCTACGCAAAATGTTAATTTTACTTATATTATAAATAAAAGTTAACAGTTTTGATAAGTACAAGGGTACGTCAAATATAAAATGAACCTTTTTTTAATTGAAAACGCGAAAATCCAAGAAAGTTGCTCTTTACAAAATACAAAATGATTGTGCCTTTTGCAACCTCCAAAGCTCTTTAACTCGTAGAAGTTTCGTTTATATTTGATCGGCTCTGGTAGATTAGTTTCATATACCTCATTTCTGTGCAGGTTGTCGCGACCCGCAATAATTTATTAAAATAAGCATTTGTGAATATTTGTTTACTTAATTTTCCTTTGTATATTTTTAAGTTTATTTTTGAATTAGGTTATCTTGCTCTTCCTTTAAGGAAATTTTAAAAAGAACCATCACAATAACCGGCCGAAATCATGTCTCCGAGTTCTTTTTAATATTTCGTTCCTTTTTTGTATTATAATTGTGAATGTGTAGATATATCTTTTAAAACAATTATTTTTATAACGTATTTTTCACAAATGTAGCAGTATTCTAGAAGATGGAACCGGTGCCATAAATGATTTGTCTCCAGTTTTTATCGACAACAATGGCCGACTTCGCTGCTAGATAAAATAAAAATATATACGAAACTTATTTGTAAATATACGATAATCTGTTCACGACTTTTATATATTTGAAAAACACTCATTGTCTCATGTTGTTAAAAATATACTAGTATTTTTTAAAATGTTTTTTAATCCACCCCGAACGCCATTTTAACCACCCCACCCCATACATATGACGCGACTTTGTTTCAATGTTTGTATTGAGCAGATGTTTGGTAGTTACGCACCATGGCGAGCGTGACAGGTGTCGAATATTAAGGTTTACAAACATTTTTATCGCACGAAAATGACTGAAGTATCAGAATCATGCCTTCTAAAGGGTAAGAAAGCTCACTTTCATTATATAGAACTTATTAAAATACTATTTCATAGCCATAAAGCAATCGTTGGAGACGGACGGCCGTTTAGGTCGCTTCAAAGGAGAAATCCGCGCCGCCGTCATGTCAATTTTGAACAAGAATTCAAACATTGCTCTTCCTGAAGTACCTGAAGAAACCAGACTTATTAACGAGCTAATTCGTGAATATTTGGTCTGGAATGGATACTTGTACACTGAACAAATTTTATCAGCAGGTATTTTTAGTATATGGTATTTATAAATTCTACATTTATGTAAAATGTGTAATTTTAGAGTGTGGACAAACTAATGAAAGAGTTACGAGGGATGTTCTAACAACCAAACTAGGCGTTGTTGATGATGAGAAGACTGTGAGAATTCCTTTGCTGTATTATATTGTTGCTGCTTTTCAAAATATAAATAACGCGGATGAACAATGTCAAACATAAATTGTATTATATATTGTAGATATTCAATTGTTAATAAAATTGGTCACCCATATATACATTTATTCATTTATTTTAAAGGTTACTCATAAAACAAAAGTAGAATTTTATTAAATGACAGTGACAAATTAGAGTCGATAAATTTACGGTCCGTTTTAAAAATTTTAGAAATGGTGTGCTTGTACGTTAGTCTCGCAGTTTGTGCATTAACGGCAATTACAATGTGCGCCCTCAGATTCACCCCATGTTGTAGATGCTGTTAATACTAAATTTTTAATCAAAATTATCAAAATTGCCTGTGCTTGTAAACAACATTTTTTTTAATTTGTCAAAGTCATATTTTGAAAGTCCAGTTAAAATTCCAGTAACCAACACAAAAATGGAAGGAGAATGCGCTATGGATGATGAATCATTCCAAGAGCCGGAGGTAAAGGTCCCGCCAATAATACCAGGTAACCTAAGCTGATGTCTGAGACGTATTTTCTAAATGGAAATTTCAGATTCTGCCTATTATGACTATCACGTCTCTCGGATGATAAGAAAAAACTCGCCAGATCCAGAAGATGATGAAGAAGCTATAGAGAGAGTGCTCGACGAATTCGACAAGTTAGATGCGCCAGCTACAGTACAAGAGTTTGTAACATTTGTCGGGCCCTACACTAAAGATGAAGGTAAAACAATCTGAATTATGTAATTCGTTTACAATATTTAACACACAGGAGCGACACTTCGTAAAGTCATGGAGGAGGAGATGACAAAATTCGAAAAACTGCAGAATGAAGTGTATAAACCATTGTTAGACGACACCGCAGATATTTTGATGAACGAAGATCTTCAAAGAGCGAAAAAATATGCCGATGAAGAAGCGGAAGTCAATTCGAAAATTCTGGATATGGTCAGCGAAATCTACCGGATGGTGCCCACGTTCAATTTCAAGGAGTTCTTCACGAATCCCAACCAATACCTTGCTAAAACCCTTCCTTTTCCTGCCGAAGTAAATAATTTTCCTTTATTACAACTTAAAGAAAGTATTCATTGTTGTTTTTAGACCAACGACGACACCGATATAAAAATGCAAGGTTTATACCACCGTTACAAGTGGCTAGAAAATGAATTGTCGAGATTGCAGACCGAAAACAGGGAAATGGAACTGAAATTAAGCGAACTGAAGGCTCAGCTGAAACGCCAGAGACAAAAGACTTCGAGAACGATCGACCAGGCCGACATCAAACGGCAATGTTTGGTCAACCAGGAGGCGGAAATCAAAGATGTCTGCATATTTTCTATTATTTATTTACTTTTTTTTAATTTGTATGTTTTAGGCTTTGGCTGAAACGAACATCAAGTTAAACGATATGATGCTGATGCTGGAGCATAAGAACAGGAAGGAGAACGAGCAAGATATATGGGAATATGCATTTGAGGCTAAGCGGGAAAAAGACGCAACTCCTGGCAGCACCACTAGTGATAGTGAATGTCATTGTGAATAAGATCTTGGACTTTTATTTTTTACTTTATTATCAATTTATGTACATTCAACAATATTAGCGAATTGTTAATAAAGTGTTGGAAACGAAACAACTGTTAAATTGTATCCTTCAAATATTAATTTTATGAAAACGGAGTTACGTGCTTTAGTGATGGAAAAAGGAAAAATAGAGACTATATTGTGATATTAATATATTGTTTTGTTTTTCTACATTTACAATCGTTAAAAAATACTTTTGTATTAATTTCAAGTTTTATTTTCTTAATAACTATGACAAGGAGGAGTATTCCAGAATGTTCCATAATATTTTATATTCCGTATATTTTTAACATTTGAGAATAATCGAAATTAAAATGATTAAAACAAATTTAAGTTTTTAATCATAATATGTAATTCAATGATTAGAAAACTGACACTACCATATATTTGAAGTTTTATTTTTTTAAAAAGTATGACAAAAGTTGGAATATGATAAATTCCTGGATAATGTTTTTGTCTAACATCACAACACAGCAAAATTGCCTGAATAAAACTGAACATTGACTATTGTTATAAGATTATAATTACGAATTTTCTGTGAATATCATTGAAGAATCAGTAAAACAAATAAGACATTTTATTTAACAAAAAGGAAAGTTCATTACATTTCAAATTATTTACAGTCAGTCAGTCATACATATATTCCAATTCAGTACAATGATCCAGTAAGATATTTTCTATCTGATCAACGTTTTTATCTGACTATATCCAGATATCAAGGCTCCATTTATTGACCACAAACTTGCCAAAATTGTAAAGATCAACGCGACTAATCTGGATTCCGGTGTTGTGTAATATATGAACCAGTTAGTGTAATAAGCAAAACATAGACTGGCTATTCCTATTGTATATCCCAGCAATCCAATTAAATTATGCCAAAATTTAAAAACCACAGGTGCAGCATATTCATGTAAATCAGTGGCATAATGGGCTGCATACCCCAAGGCTATTGACATTATTATTAGGATCATTGATATTAGTCCTAAAATCAAAACCAATTCAATTGATTAATAATGATTTTTATTCAATTAATGCACCTGTGATTCCATGAGCTGTATACAGATGATAACCGGGTTGGATGTAATGGAAACACACAGAGTTTCCACAAATAATAATAACCGTACTCATAATTATAATAAAGGCGTGAATTTTATTTTTTGCCTTTTTAGATATTTGCTTGCTCCATAATTCGTCTCCGGTGAAGAGCATCAATGCCTCGGCCATAAGGGGCACATACTTAAAAAGACATCAAAAGTTTTATATATAGATTACATTTATAAACAAGAACAACTATAATAAATAAACAAATATCTCTTAAGCAATATTTATAATTAAATTCAATGAACCTACTTAATCGATAAGATAATTAAAATGTAAAAATTACTTACACCAAATGTACACAAAATCACATGCCATGAAAACCAGTAATTGTAGTTTTCAATGGCAATCCAACAACTGTAAACCACCACTGCTGCAAATGAAAATCGAACAGCATAATTGATCAAAAATCGACTAATATTAATTCTTAAACTGTCCGCTAAGTCGGGTTTCATTTTGCAATAAACACTACTTCAAACTACAATATCTAATAATCAACTAATCTGTACTGGATATTCTTGAAATATCGGTATTCCCCGCGTTTGTGGTATGTTTGTCTTTAGAATTTCAATTCGTTTATACGTTTATCATATGAATTCGTCGAAGACTCAGTCTGAGAATAAATTATTTTGTTGTATGGGATATGTTAATTAACTCGAATAAGTAAACGATTGCAATATAATGGAACAGTAAAATACCGATAAATACTTTCTAGGAATGAGATAATAATTATCCGCAACAAATTTAATATTTTGAATATTGAAGCAGTATTGAAAAATGTAAACTAATGTACCGTATATATAAACATAAATATTAACACATACGTATATTCTGTGGTGGCAGAAAAATAACACACATTACTTTTTATTGTTAATTAGAAAATTCATTCTAATTAAATGCAATATATTTCTACCACGATTCATTTAGTACCTACATCAAAATTATTTATACTTATTTTACTTTTATTATTTTAAACAAAATAAATGCGAAATGTGTGTTCACATAACTAACAAAATTGTTAATATTTTGAGTTCCCTTTGTCCATTAGAACCACCTGTATAAGATGAAGCAAAGATTCAATGAAATATCGGAAATGGTTGTTTGAAATTTCACGACTCTTCAATTAATCTAAGTTTTCAATTGTATTTAGATTCGGACTTCCCAGCCCAATCGAAAATCTCAACCTTACTACTATATTTTCACCAATTTTGAACAACTTTTGATGCAGCTTCGTATCATTATCTTACATAAAAATACATATAATTGGAAAATTATCGTTGGCAAATGGTTCTTGATGTCTCTATATACGAAAATTATTAATAAAATGGACTGTATTTTATTAATATTTTTTTGTAATGGTTCTATACCTTGCCAAGGAAAGGAACCCAAAATAAAAAATTCCTTCTCCGTGTTTCAAATTTTTTATAGTGTATCTGGGATCCAAATTTTTATTAGGAGGACGATGAGCGTATTTTTTACCGTCTGATCTTATTCTATTGAACATGGATACAACACTCCAAAGTACCCTTCGCCAAAATTCTCGAGGATAATTAATACATTTTGTGCAAACTTCTGTTAATCTTGTTCGAATATTTTTATTTTGATACCAATGGTTTCTTTACTGAAATACACTCTTGCAAGTTTTGTTCATTCAATCGACGTCTCATTGTTCTACTAGACACTTTGATGTTGTATAACTCAACGAATTCATTTTATATTTGTCTAAAAGACAAGAAAGGATGTTGTTCACTGATGTTTCCAATTTGTCTGTTAAAAAAATGAGTTGTTTTTTTTGTTAAGACATACAATAAAATAATGTACTTAAATCCTACTATGAATAAATTCTTACTATTAAGAGTATTGTTAAATAATGGCACAAAACTTGCCAAACTAAAAAGAAAACCGATTAAAATTTAATCGTAATTCTTACTAAAACCTTTTTATATTTGTGATGTATAAATAAAATGTATATTAAAATTGTTTGTGTATAATACATTTGATTTATTTGCTAATTTAGGTTTACAACGGCATTTTAAAGAAATAATGAGCAATTTAACACCTGAACAAGCAGCTCAAACCGGTTCCTAATTGAAGATGGCAGGTCGCAGCATTCTGTGGTAGATTTGATGGGAATCAACCAATCCATTGTTTCAAGGATTGTAAAACGATTTAGAGAAACAGAAGAGTACACTAGAAGGCCAGTTCCTGATCGTCCAAGGTAGATACCTGTAGATGAACGTTATAAAAAAGATTCTTGAAGAAAATATAATAACGTTAGTCGCTGTTATAGGCGACAATTTTGTTCTTATGAACGACAACGCTCGCCTGCACGTTGCCAGAATAACTGTAGACTACCTGTGAGAGGTGTTAATTCTGGTTAGTCCAGATGTAAATCCAATCAGCATGTTTGAGACCACCTACAGAGATGCATAAGAACCTGTAACATCGCTCTAGACAGTCTTGATGAGCTAGGAGACGTTTTAATTGAAAAATGGGAACATTTGGACTACATTAAAAATGTTATAACGAACCTCCTACATAAAATGAGACATTAGAGCTAAAGGCGGTAATACCCGATTTTAAGGTGTTTAAAGTGGCGTTAGAAGGGTTTTTTGTCATCCTGATTTTTCTCATCTTTGATAATTTATTGTTATTTTTATTATTTTGCTGGTTTATCAATAATTTTCAATTTTTATGCAATTGTGTTGCTTACCACTTCCGAACAGTTTTAGATTTTTTTAATCAAAAATCAATTATGCGTTACTTTTTGTGACGAGGAGTATGTTATCCGCACTCATTAAGATGTGTTTTATACATAAAACACGTTGACATTATATGAAAAGAGATGCACTCATTTTTACCTATTCTTCATAATAGGCTAACACACAATTTATTTTATTTGCATTTTAATTAGTTAACAATGTTCAACAATCAACATAATTACTATTATTTTTCTTGCATCCGTTAAAGGGTCAAGACAAATTGTAACTTACCTTACTTAAATTATATTTAACAGTCTACATCAAAAAAATGTTGATTCTCCAGGTAATTGAGACTGTTTGCAATTCGAGTGCAATTATTATTTCGAGTGTTTTGAGACGGATGTAGATCAAAAACCAGGTACCAACATAAAAATAAAAAAGAGGAGGAAACTCAAAAAGTTGGATTCAGCAGATTAACGATAAAGATAAAAAGGGACAGACAGGAATTAAATATTGTAAAACTATTTTAGAAGACTAATTAAGATTAACACACGAGAAAATAAACGCTTGTTTAATATTATTTTTTCGGTATAGTACATAGAGGTGTAATAAATTGATCAATATTGAAGTAATAATATTGAGCTTCTGATGTCCACCTAAATTGTGAGTTGCAGTATATTTAATATATTTAGTCTCTAGTAGAAGTGTCACATTTCACAAGATAGTACACATTTTTAAAGCAAAGAATAATGTTTTTTACTATTGGGTTGTTCGGAAATTAATTTCTTTTTTTTTCTCTCTGTGAAAGCTTCGAGGATAATCCCAGGCCTTTCAAGTGGCCATTCAGCTTCCCATCAACTAATCCCTTTATCGCGTCTTTATCAGCTTCAACCGGCCTTCGCGAACGTGGTGGATCTTCGACATCAAAATTGCTGGATCGAAATTTAGCGAACCAGTTCTGGCACTGGCATACTGGCAACACACCTTCGCCATACGCATCGGTCAATTTCTTTCGCTCTCCATATTCAAAACGGCACCAACCAAAAACTACTGCGTAGAATTAATTGGAATTTTTCACACACAAGCCTTGCTATATGAGCTTTCAATGCATATAAAAATTATACGGCTTAAGTGTGAAGTTGGGTGCAAAAAAATACAATTAAATCCTCTGTCGGGAAAAAACGAAATGACTTTGCGAACTACCCAATATTTATCGTATTTCTAGGTACGCGTTAAACGGTGCAATTTAGTATTCCTGCGTTATTGATTTCACCATGTTATTCATCAAAGTTTTATAAAAATACTTATATTACTATGGAAAGACACTATCAGACAAACAAAAATTAAGAGCAATTGGGAAGATAGAGGATCATCACAATGTGAAGTGGCTCGTCAAATGGTCACATATGTTATTAGTATTATAAGTAGATTGTGGTGGTCCTGGGGCTTAGTACCGCTCCACAATCCAGTGGCAATGGGGAGCTAACGGATCCAACACCTACAAGTCCAATCCATCCCCAGGAAGATCCGAGATCTTGTTCTTCCGAACCCACTTGACAGGGGGCTGGCATCTTTGTCAGTCCCGTCTTCTGGTTCAACTTCACCCGTGTATGTATATACACGCCCTTTCCCCCATATGTGCCAGCACATATGGTTTCCAATTGGTTATGATCTCCGGATCGGTGCCCGGAGGGGGGTTTACACTTTCCCCTCTCTGTCCCCAGAAAAAAAAAAAAAAAAAAAAAGGTCTATTTCAGAGACGACCTTTAAGGGTATATGAAGAGAACCTAGAAACCAAGCACATCTACAACATACTCGTGGTGAATTTTGGAGAAGCTTCATAGGTGTTTCGGGGAGGAATTAATTCTGGCGAAAATGCAGTTCGATATCGCATCAATATAGTTTTATCTATTGTGTTGCCATATTTAACCGATGTGGGCCCAAATAGTGTGCGATGCTATGAAAAGAAGACTTTTGAATCGTCAAAACTATTATGGAGAATAGCAGCATCTAATTATGGTGGTACAGGAGGTGTGGCGAAATCTGAATCAAAACCTACTGGCTGATATTGAATATGCTAGGTCCGTCCGGAGATTAGTTTTTAATAAAAAAATAAATATGGCATAATTATTATAAATAACATAATATGTTAATAGTGTTTTTATTTTAATTTCTGTAGGGTTTGTAACATGATTTTAAAATACATTTTTTATTTAATTGGTAAAAAACACTTGTTTTTATTGATTCATTATATTTTAACGTTAGTTTTTTTGGTTTTATTGCAATAATTTAAAAATATTTAGATGCTTCTTACACACTGACTTTGTTAATAAAAATAATTGATAAATACAATTTTGCGGTCAAAAATCTATGCTGAAAAAATAAAACACAAAATTTAGTCCTCCTCCTTTTAAGTGAAGATAATACTTTTACGAGAAAAAAAACGTAAAATTCGTCAAAAAAAGAATTTTGGTCTACCACTGTAAAATTCAACCTCATGATTTGTCGTTTTTCATTTTCAGTACCTTATTTCTCTTTTTTTTTGTAAAAGTGTCATCGACACGTGGAATAATTCAAAATGAATCTAAGTTTGTGATTTCCATTACTCCCAGTATGATATGTGAATTTCAGATGATTTTGACCATAAAATCTACTTTATTAAGTTATTAAAACCGCTGACATCTGAAGCACTTGAACAATATCAAAAATATAAAAATAACAATTGTTAAATGTTTATTTACCTTTAATTCGAATACTAGTTTAGCAAAATCGGTATACTATATCTCTAACGACTAAAAAATGTCGGTGTAACTCTGAAAATTGAAAATAAAAAATTTAGTAATTATATTTTCCAAAATGCTTCCAGAAAAAAAATTTTTGAAAAATCTTTGAAATGTAGTTTCAAATGCCAGTAACTGTAAAATTTCAATTTAACTTAACAATATGAATTTGGAAAAAATTGTTAAAATAACGTTATTTTACCAGATAATCATCGATATAACGTGTTCTTTCATAAACATTTTTGGTTTTTCTGTTGTAAGTTCTGAAGAGTAAGTTAATTATCCCAATATGTTTTCCAAATTAGAAACAAGTAAAAAATGTTATATTTTTTATTTTTAATTGATATAAAAATTAATATACCAAACTTTCATAAATAGAAAAGGATGTAACATTATCTGAACAATTGTTTCTAAGGTTTTCATTTTTTATATTTTTAAATTATTAAAATAAATTATGGTTTTTAAGATGTAAATGTCCTGTTTCCCATTCATTCATTCATTCACTCGAATCGGGATTAAATCCGTTTTAAGACAAGTTAAAATAGATGTAAAATCTACTGGATCGTATTTTTATTAAAATTATTTCAATAAACATGATTTTTAGTATACCGTACACCGTACACCGTACAACCGGGTACTGCTCTGTGCACATCGTTCAACAAAAATACAAAAGCACGTACTGACCATTGATTTCAAAGTGCACCATCTAGTGAACGAAGGAATTTAATGAATTGAAGTTCAAATATAGATCGCTACGTGGTACTACTATCGGAACGATATCTACCAAGCCCACCGCTTTTCTGGCTAGAATCTATGCAGTGCCATATTGTTACTAAAAATAAATTTCAACAAACAAGTCATTCGGTGCTCTGTATAATTGTTTCTTATGAATAAGGTACGTGAATACGTTTTATCTCAATGCCTACATAATTTATTCGTAACGTGAATGAAGGGATATGTTTTGTCACAGATGTACTAACACGTGCAAAGGTAGTCTGCCACTTTATTGACGTCAGACCGCATGGCGATCACATTCTTATTACCGTGCACTGCGATTCCCAAATATGTTGTGGAGTCAGTCCAAAAATAATATACACTTCAATCTGAATTGTTATTTGAAAGTTCAACCATGAATTTAAACATTGAAACACATATACGTATTGTCGTTCTAAATGAACAGGGAAAGAATATATCATCAAAGTTTAGGGATGTTCTACTAGGTTTTCCGTTGTCCGTTGTCGGTTTGGAATAACAATTTTCCACATACCAATCGAAAACCGTTTGATCAAACTGAATTTTGAGAGAGACATCATGCACAACAAAGACAGAAAAAGTCTGCAAATTTGCTTGGTAGTGGGAATCTTTTACTGTCTCTGTCATGCATGATGTCTCTGTCAACATTCAGTAGGATTAAAGGCTTTCTAGTCGGTATAGTTCATGGATACACCGCATGATATATTTAAAAATACCTCGAGTTATTTGCGTTTTTACTTATTTTTTTTATATTTTTGTTACTGTTAATGAAATTTATATGTAGCGAAGGAAAAGAACCTCTATATATGATTCAATGTACAATTCAAACACTTGTTTACTTCGCGACTAATATAAGTATTTTGTATAAGTGTGTATTTTGTATTCGGTTTCTGAATTGGAACGTTACTGCCGTGGACCAACTGGCATACCGATTGAAAAGCGTTTACGACAGAGACAGTAAAAGTCCCCACTTTGCTCTCAAGATTCAAACGGAGATGCTAACACCAAAGAAGCCACTTTCTTAAAATCAATGACCATAATTTTGTGTGTTGTATGGAAGGGTTGTTGAGATAATTACAGAAACATCACTTTTTGCAAATAGAGTACATCTGTTGATTAAATATATTCATTCTCAAATGTATGTGCGTCTTTTATTAATTTGAATACCTATTTATTCCCTATTATAGAAAAAAATAACCTGAAATGAGAAAAAAAGTATCTTTAATAATGTATCCTTTTACAATGTAGGAACTAAAACAAAAACAAATTTCATCACATTCTACCCCACAGTAAAATTTTATTTAGATCTGTCATTTCAGATGTCTTTATAGGACTGGGGTCAAGTTGAAACAATAAAACAAGTTGAAACATAAAAAATTTCTAGGGTGAACTAGATTAGGTTTTAGAAACCATAAGGATGAAATCTGTTCATTTTCTGATACTCTAGAGCAACGAAACATTTTCTAGTGAGGAGTGATTGTGCACAATAGGACAATGTTACCTCATACATTATAGAGCTTATAACTTCTATTATGAATGGAGTATTTGTAAAGATATATATACAAATATTTCTTACACATTTTTAAATTGACTTCTAAATTCATCTCTATTTCACTTTTATTTCCCATTATGTTGCATGCATTCATGACATAACAAAAAAGCATAACCACCGCTTAAATATATTGTTTTAAGCCTGAACTTTTGCACATCTTTGCACAAATTTCTTTCAACATGAAATTCCTGGTCTTCAACTTCTGAATTTCGCACATGTTGTATATAAGGTTCTGATCTGAAGTGTAAAATGATTTGAGCAAGCTGGACACTGGTGGTCACAGACACGCTCCCGACAATGTTCCTTCAAAGTTGATCTTTTGGTCACCTTGCCAGTACCTTAAAATACCGTTAACAACATAAATCGCCTGGTCTTTGACCATAAAGTTTGTCTCACACATGCTGTGTGTCCAAACAAATATTTTAGTTCTGACAAATTCATAACTTTTTTCCTAACCTATTATTACTATTTAGACAGCATGACCACATTCTATGATACTGTTTCAATTTTGATACTTTCTTTGATCACTAAGTCTCAACCTACACAGGTATTTACAAGGAAAAGTCAACTTGGCATACATTTGAAATTTTGCACACCGGACAACTTTGAAACTAATCTGCTCTGATCAGAATTATAGGCGATCTAGGTCCTGAAGGAAATAGATACCCTGTCAATGATTCAAAGATTTTGATTAATCATTTTATCACAACCTATATGTTTACAGGGAAAATTCAACTTTATACACATTTTTTTTCCAACAAAAGTTTCCAGGTTCCTCCATGGACAACAAGAGGTGATTTTAAACTTTAAATAATATTTTCAACATATTTTAGATTAATTAAAATATTGCAATAAAAAATTGGAAATATTCTCTAAATATATTTAAACAAACTTAATTAAGTTTTCCCTGAACAAATAATTCAACAACTAATTACAATTTCTGGATGTTAAAGAAAACTGGATCATTCTTAGACGATTCAGTGTGTTACATAATCATAAATAAATTTCTTACCTGGTAACAAATATATTAGTGGAATAATATTTGGCTTTTTCTTGGAGAGAAGTATAGCCACACATAAATTAATTGTACAACGTGTATAATTTAAGGCTGAAGTTATACACCGCATTGGTACAAAAGTTAAATGCCAATTTTAAAATTGTTAATATGTAACATTTCTATTCTATTCTTCCAAGTCCCATATTTTACTTATAAAGTTAAGATTTTTCTGTCTTTCATACATGGTTCTTATTATTTTTTTATCAAGAAAGGAGAAGAGTCAATTTTACAAAAACACATAACATCAAAATAAAATTAAATTAAGATATCATTAAATCGCAATAAATAAAATTAATTAAAATTATGGACATATTTATACAGATCCAATGATACCATATAAAAATGTTATTATCAATATATGTATATAATAAAAATATATTTAACAAAAAAGTAGTATTATAGATCTAACATTATTATTTTTATTAGTTAATGATTAATTAAGCTCCTTTAATAAATTCAATTTTAGATAAAAATAATAAAACAATGTCTTTCTTATTGTTTACAATAATCCTAATAATCTAAGTGTTTCCAAACAACATGATAAAATTGTTTTTAGTAATCGTTCAAAAGTATGTGGTATGGTAATATCAGAAGTAAAATATATTTGTAAAGAATTAATAAATAAATCAGTTTTGCATGTAGTATATATTATTTAATAGACCTATAAATATAGAATAATAGAAGTAACATAAAAAAGAATAAAATGACTTGCCATTGCATTCCTGTTAGATAACCCAGAAGTGTACATAAGAATTAAGTAAAATTCTAAAATACGTCAATTTTTATTTTCGAAATTCAACTACAAATTAAAAAATTTAAAAATTTTCAACTATTTGTAGGTGCATGTGATCACACTTGTTAAAAAATAAAAGAGGTTATTTGATGGCATGGACTTTCGAACGTTCGACTGATAAAAAATCATTTTAACCTGTGTATCAATGCACTTCTCCCGTAAATAGGAAATATCTCGTAACCGATTTTTTATGAATTTACACAAAATATAAATTAAGAAAAAATGTATGTCGTTTTGTCTTTAATATTGTGTACTTATAGTAATAGTGGATAGTAGGAAAAGTTGCTAAATTTTCCCTCGAGAATATTGGGTTACTAGATTTTTATAATAAAAATATGAAAGAGGACTCCAATATCTCTCACATAATCGATGTTAAGTAAAAACCTAGTAAAGTATGTACTTTACATTTCAATATATCCATTACCTAGGGACCACTCTACATATATCATATTCGTAAGAGTTGATTTTTGGCACGAATATTATTATTTATATTAACGTCTTATTTTTTATTAATGTGAGAGTTATTTTAGTATTTTCGCTTATCTTGTATCCAAATCTATCGCTGTGTGACAAAATAATTTTCAGGGCTATGATACTCCCTTCCACATCGAATGTGGTAGAAAATTCTAATAAAAATAATTAAAATTCTATTTTCGCTAGCAAATAAATGTGTGTAGTAACCGCTTTAGTGAAATTGTAGTAGTGATGAGACTGGCAGCACTTAAGTATTTGCATCAGCGGTATCCGAGTACCAAATTCTAGAATAATTGTCCGAAATTCTAAATATAATAATATGTATATGTAAATAAACTTTGTATGTGGTATTTATTACTTGAATAACAGTGGTCTATAAATATCATTAAATTAAGATTGATGATATTGATGGGAAAAAGGGTAAGTTATTAAATACAGAAAAAAGTTAAACATGTGTTGTTGTTGCGCTGTATGAACAGAATGACTGAACTCCAATAAGGAGTCTTTATTCGAATTATTTTTTGTTTAACTACCGTTTAAAATATATTTTTAAAGATAATTGCACCCCACGTTTTTTCATATTTCTCTTCTTGTCATTGTGTACATATCCCAGATGTATGCAGTAGTTACACATTTTCGTACGAAATGATTCTAGCACGAATATGATTGTTCACATTGATTACCTTCAACGTATTATTATATTCGTATCAAGTGATACTAGCACGAATATAATTATAATTATTTTTTATTAATGTATGATTTGTATTATTAATAAATTTTAATGCGTATTTATTCATAAGGACTTCTGTTCCACAATTATGGTTGTTGTAATATGTTGGTTTATATAGTTTAATAAATCTTAGAGTATCCAAGACCATTATTCCAAGACCTAGTCATTTTTAGGGCAACGATACCCCGACCTTTAGAGACCTTCAACTCTATCATCATATGTAACATGATCATTAAGGTAGTATTTATACTCGGAAAAATTATGAATAGTGTCTTATATTTTTATCGAGTAGATATCAAAAAATAGTGGCTCGAAATTTTGTAATAAAACAAATTCGATTATTAATTTGTCTAAACATATTCTGATGGCAAAAAGTATGGAAACTTAAATAATTTGAATCTTTAACCATAATTAATTTTATCGAGAATTTCAATTATTAACATTTTGTGTTACAATTGTGTATATTTTTTTATATTATAAATTTATATTTTAATTCTTTTATTGTCAATCGCTGTTAAATATTGAAACTGTTGTGTACAATTGTCATCAGGCTTTAGACAAAATGAGTTGGATTTGTGCAACTACAAAAATCATTCTAAAAAAACTATTTTAGAAATCTTTAAAGAGGATCCTCGAAAAACGGACAGAATGGATTTTGTCAAAGAAAGGAAAAGTGATATTATTAGTTATTTGGAACGACGCATCAAACTTTAATAAAACTTTTTTTTAATTTAATTGATTCTCATATTGTTGACTATATGTAAACGACCAACTACACGAAGATTTAAGGCAAAATGCCAAATTCCCACTATGAAACACTAATGGTGTTTTTCCCAATCTGGCGTTGGTCCAGTATTAAAGAATTACTACCTTTAACAAAAATAAGAGAAAATTGGCAGCGGATTAGTAAAATTTCTACATGGATCACTGGTGGTCGATCTGATCAGCGGTTGAGAATAGCTGATCTAAAGCACAGTTTTAATCTCGTGAACGGTTTCATATTCTAAACATCGGTACTCAAATGGGTTACAGAGTCCTTGGATTTGAATCCATTTTGGATCGCCATAGAACATACATACACTAATATAAAAAATATCAAATAATTCTTTGATAATGTGCAAACAAAATGGACTCAAAATCCAGGAAACTTTACAAAAACTCTTAAAAGTGTATCATCATTTAAACAGTGGTGGGATAATCGGATGATTTTCAGAATCGAATATTTTATATTCAAATCAAATAATCAGTCAAATGCAAGAAATAAAAATAAGTGAATAGAAATTGGAATGCATTGTTCATTTGTTGGTAATTTAGAATACTACACTCTGTCAATTTAATAATTGTAGTTATTTTGTTATGTTTAATTTCATATACTAATTTTTTATGTTGAATGAGGTACATCGAAATTTTTAATAAATTAGTTGAAGTTTTAATAATGGTTTAGACAAAAAAATTGAAATATTGAAAATGATATAAATTTGGTAAATAAAAAATCTCAGACCTTAATTTAAAATATAAAAAACGAAATAATATATCTGACTTCACATAATCATATGGACTATAAACAATATAAGACATTTTTCACAATAGGTTCTATTATTTTATGAAACTTAAATAATTTGAATGACTATCGATTTTTCGTAATCAAATATATGTCCCTTTAAAGAAAGGTACTTTTTACCTTTTAAAGATTGACAATTTTTTTAATCCAGACAAAACTGTATAAAATTATTTAGGTTATAAAAATATTACAGTTTTAGCTTTGTACGTATAATTAATGAATAATGATGCAATTTGTAAATTTGGATTTTGGGCACATATTGATCACATATTTCTCCAAAATTTAATAACTGTTATATTTATATATTCATGTATGACACACTTTTTCAGCTCACCTAGTTTACCAAACCAACCGGGATTTGTGTCTCAAATGTACAAAAATTAGTATGTTTATCACGTTAAGCACACCCAAATTAACCAAGAATTATAAGAACAAGTTTGTATATTTTCGCTATAAATGCTTATCAATGCTTGTTTGAAATTATGCAATAGCTTATTGTTTTAATCTTCCAAATTCACATCAATAAATTGCTCTTATATTTATAATTTTGTTGATTTTATCCATTAAATTAGGAATGGAATTTCACAGTTACAGATAAAAAGTTCTATTTTCTTTTCTGGATTTAAAATAAAAAGACTAGGAACTGTAGTACTATAAAATAAAACAAGAGTCAAAAGTAAAGCAACAAAATAAAATACCTAGGTTATTAATATTTAGTAACATATCCATTATTTTTTATTATCTCTTGACATCTGTTCATGGAAGAAACAAGATTGTCAATATCTTGCCAAATAATATTAATAGTTTCAAGAATTCATCTGAGTTTTGAAGTGTTCCTGAGTGAACTTTCCTCATTTTAAGAATTATTATGTTCCATAGATTTTCTGTTATGTTCTGTGATTATATTGGGACTATGAGCTGGCTATTGGAAGCAAAAAAGTCTTTTATAACTTTGGCTATATGCTTCGGATCATTATCGTGCTGGAAAATCTACGACAAAGACTTTCCTCACCTTACGGCAGCATACAATTGATAAGGATGTGTAAATATTGAAACCTATCCATTATTCCATTTACTAATGGCCCCATTCCAAACCGAGAAAAACAACCCCACACCATTATTCCTCCACTTTCATGCTTAATTAATCCTTTGGTGTACTTAAGTTCAAACATTTTGTTGACTGGACGTCTAATCCATCCAATCCAATAAATTAAATTTATTTTCATCAGAAAACAATACTGTTTTCCATTTTTTTCTTACCTGTCTAAAATGAAATGAAATTTTTTGGCGGGCTTTCTTCCATGTAAATTATTTTGTCTTAGCCTGTGTCTTACGGTACTAATAGACTGGTGTTAATTGCGTCGTAAATAAAATTTGATTAAGTCCTAATCTGTACACAGGCATTTTTATCTATCTTAACCACCGTGTGCACAAGCTACTAAAGACAAACTAAAATTAAATGATTTATCACGAAGATGTAAAACTTGATAATTTGTTCATAACATTCAATAATGTCATTAAATTGCGTAGAAGAACATTCAGTGGTGGCATCTTGGATTATTTGGCTTCAGAAATAATTAAAGGGCCGCATCTGATATTTTATTACTTTCTGAGATATTATGTAACAGTTTTTTATATTCCGATATGAGCAGAAAATGTACATTACTTAATGAATTAAAAATATATTGTTTCCTTATCAAACTAAAAATGAAGAAATTGCGCCTACTTTTATATTTATTTCGCCAACAAATTCGTGTAGATACGAAATAAATAGAGCTTCTGATGTCCTAAACTGGCGTTTTTGTCTTCATCCACATGTTTTTTATATTTTGTATGTGGATGGTGGCATCATCGGGATCCACAAAATTCTTCTCACGTATTATTGTATCAAGTGTAGATCCCCCTTCAGTAAAATTCAATATGTTTAATTAAGTTTTCTAATATCTCATAAAAAGAGTAATAATAATTAAGGGTCTTATTTATAATTTGAATTTAATTTTGTTCGTGTTAGCTATTGGTTAAGCTCAGTCATGAGAGGATTATTTTCCAAAGGTCATGAAGCATTTTTGAATTAAACAGAATATGTACTGTAATTTTTTAATTTAATCTAATTTATGATTGATTGAGTAAAACTCTAGCAGCTCTACTTATATTTGACCACACTTATTATATTACAATTTCAACTTAAAATTGCAACTCAATATTACAAGTGAAACTGCCTTAATTATTAATTTTAGTTAATTTTTATAATTAAGGAATATCCGATGTCGATTGTTCCAATTTTTCCTGTCTTTTACGGAGTTCGACCACATTTCTAATAATCTCGAATAAAATATATAAATAAATAATATGTACTAATATTATCTAATGGTAATGTTTACCTCCCAGACGCGAGTTGGGGCTTGATTCTGCAAGGCATTACGATAAGCGCCTCCACCACGGTTAAGCCGGTTCGTTGTGTTTCAAACGTTTCTTAGCAAGGTGTTGGTATACATGAAATCAGGGATTCTGTCTGCCCATCATTAGCACCGCTTTAGTGAGTCGTTGCAGTTTGGATTTTACTTGATATTCTTCCATAACCATGGGTTTAAACTTTAATTTTCTTTTATGACGTTATATTCTTTGCGAAATTTGTTTCATGCAAAGCTATCTTTATGATCACACTCTCTTTTAATAACTCAGGCAGTTAATGTGTGATTTCTTCTTGTATTTGGTGAAAACTATCTTGAGAATGGATGGTAATTATGTGTATCTGGGTTTTTTTGTTATTGCTTATAATTTGAACAATATCCCTCAGACTACCTCAGCAATACTAATCAAAATAATAATTTTTGTCACATTAATATCAAATATCACAGTTCAATTTGTTTTCGTTACTTATAATATGAGAAAAAATCAACTTTTACTAATAACACAAATTTAAAGTTCTTCAAATCTACCATATGTGAATAATATCCGCAGGAAAGAAAAACATTATTCGTGCACTAACGCGGATTTTCGTTTAATGGAAACAAATTATTATTAATGTATCTTTAAGCACCATGAAGTGTTTCAATTTTTCAGTAGCATTCTAGATTACTGACACACTGACGACAATGTTTGGAATCCAACGCATAATCATTTAGCAAATAAGTCTAAATTTCTTTTAACGAATCATTAAAAACTATGCAATATTTTATTATCTACTAATATATCCATAAACCTCAAATTTCTAGATTTTGTTTATATATATATATTTTAGCGGAAAAGAAATTTGGAAATTTGAACTCTTGTGAGATCGTTATTACAACTTATGTAAGGTGTTTACCACCATTGTTACAAACAAAAATTAGACTTAAAGTAGCAGTTGACATGTGCTATGTTATTCAAGAACAAAATTTCCCATCAGTCTGCCACAGAATAAACTTGAACCGATGTTCCCCACATCACGCGTAACGATAGACTCGAATCAATGTCCTCCACATCGAACTATAACTATTCAAAGGAATTTTAATAACACTTCAAAATTCCAAAGTAATGAAAACCCATAAAATAAACAATTTCGATCCAAATCAGTACTCCGAAAATTGTCTGGATTGGGGCCAGACTTAACAAGCGAAATATATGCGAAAATTAGGTAATTGCCTGCCATACATAAAATTAAGTAAACCGTCAATAAAATTACTAATAGATACAGGATATTATAATTCATTCTATTGAAAAATACGTACGTATGCCATTTGACTATCCCCAAGAAAAAAGCACAAAAGATATAAAATCATTCTTTGACCTCTTAGTACAGACGCTTCATAAAAAATTTTGCCAAGCGAATTAAAACATCCAATTATTTAAAGAACGGTAAAAAAATTCTAATAATGACAACGGAATTGAGTTTAAGATATCTCTCTTATTAGATTTCTGTAAAGCACACAATGTCCAAATATATTTTACTATTTCTGACAATTCAAATATAATAGTAATAGTCCAATCAAAAGTGTACATTCTTCTTTGATTGAAATGTTTTGCGTTATAAAAATCAAAAAACCGACTGAAACAAATAAAAAGCGTTCGATGTTATCAGAAAGAGTTTAAACTCCATATACCCATTTTACTTAACTGATAAATTTTTCTAAATCAATTCAGTAAAGCAAAGTAAATCAAAACCAAAATTTAAATTGATCATGTGAGAGAATATCTAGGAAATAAAATTGTAATTCGTTAAGATAAAGTAATTCACAAATCACAAATTCAATGCGGAAAAAATAAATTCATTTATATTTATGCTAATTTTCAAACAATAAAAACAATAAATACATTATTCTATTTCATCCAAATCAAAATATAATAACAATACCTATCGAAAGAATAAGCCATCATAGAAGTACCTAACTTGGAACAAATTCCTGAAAATTATCGAATGAAAATCAACGATTCTGATGTAGCCAGGTAGAAGTAAGATATATGAATTTAATAACCAAATGAACCTATTGAGAATACCAAAAGTAACCGAGGTCCCTCCAGTCACATGGAGCGATATCCCAATAACAATTATTTTAATCATAATCCTTATGTTATTATACACATGTTATAGAAAATCTTAAACGCAATTTGAGTCCTCAAATTCCGTCCAGGGACGACGAAAGAAAGCAATTCCCCTTATTGTTTTCTTCTTGACAAGGGAGGAGTTATAATAGCAGTTTAGTCGGCACCCTGATAACCAGTGTTGACTCTGAATACCTGACACTTTTTATCTGTGTTGTCCTAGAATCTCGTTATAATAAAAGATTTACCACCAATAGCACCAATGTATTCTTAAAAGTATCTCTCATCAGACTAATCAAATTGGTTGTCAGCCAACTTGAACGAGATCCACATTCCACCACAAATGGAGCTACAACTACTAGAGAACATTCATTTGCAAACAGATTTTGAATTATATGTTACTATTCTTTTATTAATAATAACTGTTACAGTCGAGGAAATATCCCAACCATCCTCTTTTTAAGCAGACACTCAAGAAGTTGAAATATGCTCTTCAATTTATGGTGGGAGGAGTTTGCCGACTAGGCAAATTGAGTTTATCTTATTGTGAATTATTGGACACTTGCCTTGTTTCTGTGTCATTGCAAAAACATATGATTTTCAATAAACACTGTAAAAATTTTCAACTTATATTTATATCCACCCTAACCGACATAATTCATACAAAACACGAGAAATTAAAATCTGTAATACAGAATATTAATATATACAATATTTAACTATTTGCAGATCGGAAAATAGACTGCCAGTTTTCTAATTTCATTGAAGGTAATTTAGGATCTATTAACATTACAATATTTCTTATCAAGGGAATTCCACGCTAGAACTGATGCAGCCAAGAAGACGACCACACATGCATAATCATGTATCTTTTCATCTGTTTCCCTAAAGTTGAAAAAATCAATGAATTTAATGTCCTCCAAAGTTTTCTGCAAGACTATAAACTCATCAGAGTCTTCTTTTCGAGCAATAAGGTGACAGAAACAGTTATAATCAATAGATTCAGGCAGCATATTGATGAAATCATCCCTAACTTACAATTCCGAGTTGCACCCGATCACTTTGTTGAACTTGTCAGGGGCTAATCTTTCAGAAACGAATATTGGAAATTCCAGAGGGATTGAGTTTTTATAATGAAGACATGCAATCGTTCAAACAAGCTAAGTATCTTGGAGTCGTCTTTAACACAATGCTTGTTTGACAAAGCGAAAGGAATGTCATCAGGAAACTACACCGCTATTATGCGAAAATAGTTCCACCTCCATTCCAGTTAAATTAAATCTTATTCAGGGAATACCAAGAAGTTAATTAACAGACGGCTCCTCGCTTTTAAACTAGTACCTAAACTAATATCACCAAATTCCTTGGGAAATTAATAAAACAAAATTAATTAAAATTATATAAAACGTAAAATTAACAGCTACATTTTTCAAGTCAGTACTTGGTCAGTCCCCCTTGCTCTACGAACAATTTCCACCCTCTTTGGCATATTCAAAATTAATGAACAAATAAATTCTTGATCCATATTCTATTCGTATTCTGTGGTTCTACATAACTGTAGTATGTGATATCAGATACGCGAAATACCATACCTCCACTTTAAAAAAAGCTATGCTTAACAAGGCCTCCACATATACAACACATCACCCATAGTAGCTGCTCCAAACGGTGGTTTAATTTTAATTTTTAAATTTCATAGTTTAGTTTTATCCACATAAATATTCATATAAGTTGTTGTTGTTTTAATTTCAAACATTTAGACTATAGAAGTGTTTACTTCATTTTAAAACCTCCTGGAATTTAGAATTCAATTATTTTCTTCAATTGCATGGAGGTTCTTACAATCAGTTCAGTACTTTCAAAAATACTTTAAGAACACTTAACCACAGTTATACAACCATATTTACAGTGGTTTAATAGTATTATAACAAAAGCCAATAAATAATATAAATACAAGTACGCGCATGAACAATTTGATAGAAAAAAAATATTGTTTAGAAACAATATTGTATCTGTGTGATGAAACAAAAAATTATTTATTCTTATATATGTATATTTCTTTGTTTAACACAACAACATTTTCAACTATGTTAACTTGATTTAACAAAATTGTGAAAGATATATTACATATTTGTATGCATACATATACATAAGAAGAAAGCTTATTAATCCGCACCATATTTATAACCTTAAAAAAATGTGTGGTTAGTTTAAACTCGTCAAAATATACATGACATGTTCTGAAATGAGTTCTAAAGCGATTGTGGAAGGTTTGGCCAAAATAACCACACAAGGTAGTGTGTTCTACAACCCAGTTCAAGAATTCAATCGTGACTTAAGGTAAAACCATCTAAAATCGATTCAAAATTCAAAAATTATTCCGTACTTCAGTCTTACAGTTATCAGCACATTTGCCAGAAAGTATTTGCCTTGGAAAAACAGCAATAAGAGAAAGGAAACCGATATAGTTGAAACAACAGATGTAAAAAGGGAATGTGGTAAAAAATATGAGGATGGTCTGTATTTACTTGAAGCTTTGTCAGCAACAGGTTTAAGGAGCATAAGATATGCTAAAGAAATACCTGGCATAAAAGAAATTGTTGCCAATGATATTTCTATCAAAGCTGTTGAAGATATTAAGAGAAATGTTGAAGAAAATGGTATGCAAGAATTAATAACACCATGTCAAAATGATGCAGTGTAAGTAAATATTATATTAATAATATTCTCTGTTAATTTTAGTACTTTTGTAGCATGTTAATGTATGAGCACAAAAGAACTAACCAGTTTGATGTAATAGACTTAGATCCATATGGTTGTCCATCAATATTTTTGGATTCAGCAGTACAAGCAATAAGGGATGGTGGATTACTTTTGGTAACAGCCACTGACATGGCAGTATTAGCTGGTAATTCCCCTGAAACCTGTTATTCAAAATATGGTGCTCTATCATTAAAATCAAAGTATTGCCATGAAATGGCTCTCAGATTACTGTTGCAATGCATTGAATCACATGCCAACAGATATGGCAGGTATATTGTACCTTTGTTGAGCATTTCTGCTGATTTTTACATTAGGGTATTTGTGCAAGTATTTTCTGGAGCACACCAGTGCAAGTTCTCTACAAGGTATATTTTCAGATAAACAAATAATAAATAAGTTAAGTTAATGATATTTTAGTAAATTATCATATGTATACAACTGCACTGGCTGTGATAGTTTTGTCTTGCAACCTTTGGGCATTGTGAAACCTAATGAAAAGCATCCGATGCAAGTCAAATTTTGTCTTCCAACCGGACCAAAAGTTGACAGAAAATGCGAACATTGCAACAGCTCATTCCACGTAATTCATTACTCAAGATAATTATAAATACAATTAAAAATAACATATTTTTTTAGGTTGGTGGTCCGATTTGGTCTGCACCAATACACGAACCGAATTTCGTTCGCGAAACCCTCTCTAACACTGAACAAAGACTGGGCACATACAAAAGGATACAGGGAGTTTTGAGCATGGTTTTGGAAGAATTAAACGATCGACCCTTGTACTACGTATTGGATAAACTTGCGAGCACCCTTCACGTTTCTACACCGCCGATGATCACCTTAAGATCGGCAATTTTGAATGCCGGTTACAGAGTGTCGTACACGCACATGCACAAAACGTCCGTGAAAACTGACGCGCCCCCCAGAGTTATCTGGGACATAATGCGTTGCTGGACGAAACAAAACCCAGTTTCAGAGAAGCGATTGGTGGAAAATTCGCCAGCGAAGAATATCTTGGATAAAGAGGTGGAGAAGGAATATAATTTTTCAGTGCATCCGGAGGCGAATCCAGCTTCAAGAAAAATGGGATTTTTACGTTTTCAGGAGAATCCTTTGCCGTTTTGGGGACCTGGAACGAGATCTACTGCTATGTATGTTTTTTTAAGTGACTTAAGATCGTTTAATGCTGGTTTAATTTTGTAGGGTTGGGGATGAAAAGATGGCAAAAAGTAAGAAGAACCAAGGCAAACGAAAAAGGGACGAATCACAAGATAATGACCAGAATTGATTTGCATTTGATGTGTTTTGTATAGAAAATAAAAAAAATATAAAAAGAATTGAAGTAATTTGGTATTCCTTTTTAATAAGGGTTCTTCTCTTATAATTCATTTAAAATATACTAAATTTGCTTTTACTTAAGACTAGTTTCAATATTTGTAGATGAAATTAAAAAATGTTATATGACTTAAAGATATATGTTAAAGATAGGTTTACCTTTGGTTAACAATTATGCTTAATAAGACGGAAAAAAGGAATATACGAATGCTAACGAAGATCTGTAATAAAAATTAATATTTTATCCATTATTCTCTTCATATACAATTTTAAAGATTTTTCAATTCTCCAATTTATGATTATAAGTGTGTAGGTATCTAGCAATGTTCTTATTGTTTAATATTTTTAAATACTTATTAAATTGAGTTTTTTATTTAAGTCAGTTAATTTTATTAACTATAACAATATATACTGTGTCATTTGGAAAGTGTCTGTTAAATTTTCGTTTTGTGTCTTTTTATTAACCTTTCGATTGTTGTAATTGGAAATTTATTCATGACGGTAATGTATTCTAGTCAATTTTAATTTTGTCTTGGGTGAACACTGATGTATTCAAAGATAAGTTAACAAAACTATAAAAAACGGACATTTGCGTTAACGTGGTTCTGAATCATAGAACATAGTTTTCTATGAATTTTTTTCATTAGTTCTTGTTATTGTAAGATCTAAAATATATTTTTCCATTTCAATTGTAAATTTAATATATTCATATAAATTGTAAATTAGATTTTTTTAAACATTTAAATATTTTATGTTTTATATTAATTAAACTCATAATTTTTAGTTTAGGTGGTGATTGTTTGTAAAAATCAAAAATAATCGCAATCGTTGGTGACTGTTGTGTCCGTGTAAGTAGGGTACTTAATCCAACATATTTCAGTGAGGAAAATAGAACCACTTTTTTCAAAATACACATACTTTATTTGATTGTAAAAAATTATAACAAAGAAATAAACACCCCTATTAATGACCAATATTATATATGAAGTAAATAACACAGATTATGTTGTTTCACTTAAATATATTATAAAATAAATCTTTATTTACAATGAATAAAATTACAACTTACAACTAAACACAAATTAATAACTAAGTATATTTTTATCTGGCAAAAATTTTAGAAATTTCAAGGGTTTATACTCAACTTCTCTAATTTTCTGTATGACTAAGTCTAACATTTTATCATGCACTTCTTCTTTACTTTTGCTGGCATCTATAATTTCCCATGTAGGCTCAAAATTATATACCTTTTTAAACAGATGCTTTACCTTTCTCTGAATCTCAGTTTTCTCATAGATTTCATTACCAAATCCAGGTCTTTGTGCCAATGTTTCATCATCCACCATAAGTAAAAATGTTAGATCTGGTTCTGGCAGTCCTGATTCTGGCATTTTGCACCAATCAAAAGACATATCTGAAAAATAAATCAGTCATTATGAAGAGCTTATTTAAACCAACATTGTCTTAAAATTGTTTATTTTCAAGATCTTTCAAACCTATGTATTCATATTAAAAGGAGAATATGCACAAATTGCCTGTGTATATGCTTAGTAAATTATGTATATTTATGTTAATATTTCTCAAATTAATTTTCGTTTATGATTTGAGAGTAAGTATGAAATCTCATTAAAATGAACATAAATTTTAAGAATATCAAATATTTCACAATTAAATCAAATAACACATATCTTTAAGATTATAATTAATAATATAAAATGTATCAACTTTGCATAACAACTTTAATACATACTTTTTTTAATAGAAGAAAAGATAATTCCTGAGTAACTATATCGGTCAATGATCCAAGTAGTTCCTTCAGCCAAAGATTTTTGTATTTCGTGCATTTTTTCCCATCTATTGGCGGAGAAGAGTAAATGCACAGCTTCGTCAGTCAACTTGATCTCCTGCTTCAAATACTGATCAATTATATTTCCTATTGCTGTTGTTCGATCAGGAAAATTTGCCTTTTGTACAGTGTAGTTTCTAGCCTTTAGACTTTGAGTTAATAAATTACATTGTGTCGATTTTCCTGATCTGTCTACACCTTCCACCACTATTAAAGCTCCTCTACGTTTCATTATAGATGACTATCAGGAAAACAAAACAAATATTACAAAATGTATCTACAAATAATCAAGTCGACAACGTTAACACCTTTTGGCGCCAAACAGGTTTTCCAACCATGTGGAAGAAAAAAAAATTCGCCATATACAAAATCTTACCAGTCTCATTATTCAAAATCATTCAAGGAATATTTGAAAACTTGCTTAAAATATGTGAATATTCGATGTAATATATAAACAGTTTTCCAAGGTTACAGAAATTACCGATTTTCTTTGGGAACATGCGCGTTTCGTTACGCGGAAATGGAAACCTGACAATGACATTGGCCCAGTTGACCAGCGGCAACGTTGCAGCATATAAAGTGCAGCACGCAACCAAGTTTGCATCAGTCCTGTTTGCGTTGTGGTTGTGTGTGGTCTTCAATATTTGCGTTTTAGGTAAACTATTAGTGTTTCCTTTTGCTAATAAAGTATATTAATTATGTTTTCTTTTGTTTTATTTATTATTTCCGAGTTCCTAGTACGATTTTATTATGTTGAGGTGTCCAGATTATTTCAGGGTCGTCATTGATTTTGCTAGTCAGCGAAAGTCTTTGTTAGTGCATTTCTGGGATCGAACGTTTGCGCTTTGTACGTTTCAATTATAATCTTTGAGTCGTTGTGTTTTCACGCGTTATAGAATTGGAATTGTAGAAATGCAGTAATTACGACCCACGCAAATTAGTTGCTTTATCGATTTCCAAGTTGTTTACATTATGATGTGCATAATTTTATCATATTAACTTATTTTATTTAAGTTGTTTATTTAATTCCCTACAAATATATTATTTTAGTGAATTAGTTAATGACGAACAGTAATTTCCAATACGATTTTAATTTGAAGAGACTAGTTTAAAAATTTATTATTATTAACTTAAATAAAATATGTTTATTTAATTTCCTACAAATATACTGTTTTAGTAAATTAGTTAATGACGAACAGTAATTTCCAATACGATTTTAATTTGAAGGGACTAGTTTAAAAATTTATTTATATTAAATAAAATATGGTTATTTAAATCATTTGTTGTAAAAAAATAATTAAATATATTATTTATAATTAATAATGGTTTTCTAATACATTTTCAATTTGAAGAAACTTATTTAAAAAGCATAATTAATTTTTCTATCATAAAAAAACAAATATATTTTATATTTCACATGATTTTTAACAATCAAATAAAAGAATTTTCAATATTAGTATACTTGTTAATGACAAATAATAATTTCTATCAAAGTTTTAAAGGTGAAAAAACTAGTAATTCATTATGTTTTTATTTTTTACTTTTCTCGTATTTAAATGTATTTAAAATAAAAGTGCTTTTAAAACTAGTCTATTAGTTGAGGGCGAATATTAATATCTAATACGTTTTTAAAGTGAAAAACAAACAATTCAATAAATATTTATTTATAATAAATATATAAAATTTTTCCGTTTCGTAAATGTTTAAAAATACAAATCATATTCAATTTTTAGTAACCGTGTTTTATTATTTTACATGGTTTGGCAAGCACAATCTCGTGCATCTTTCCAATGAGAAATTTTCTTGCAGAAATGTCGACCAGAGGCTTTAAGGTGACAGACGCTGAACGAAGAACCCGTGTCGGAATAGCGGTACGTAACTTTGACGATCTGAAGAAGAAAACGATCGACAAGTTCAAATTGAAATTCTCCTCGACGCAAATCACGTTTCAAACAACCGACGGCACATTTGTCGAGAACGACGACTATTTTCAAACATTGCCCCCGCAAACCCTCCTCATCTGGGTCAAAGAGGGTGAAAGAGCTGATACGGACGCGGAGATACTTTACAGGTGTTTTTTTTTCACTGTTTCTTCCGCCAGAAGGCGATACTAAATTGTTTTGCTTTTAATTAGGACGATAAGGGAGGTGAATGATGAGTACTTGAGCGCCGGCGAGAAAGTACAGGAGTTTTTCACGGAGAAAATGAAAAATAAGGTGTTCAAGCTGGCGGAAGTTTTGCGCGGGATCGATGGGGACAAGACGAAGCTGAGCGCGAAGGCCGAACATCCGGAATGGTTCGAAGGTAACGCTCAAAACAAACTAAATATTTTAGAACTAAAATTACTACATATTGAATTTTGTGTTTATTAAATAAGTATAACATATATCTGTAGTAATTTTAGTTTTGTCCTCAGTATCAATTACATAAGTATAGGAAATATAAGACATCAATCGATAAGCTATAAATAAAAATATCGTGTGGCGGACGAAATTACCAGAAAGAAATTGGATATAGCTCAAGGGATTGTTGTATTTTAAATTAATTCTTTTAATTCTCGGGATGAAATTGAAAACGAGTGATGCTGGGTGTTCTAATTCAATTGGATTAACATGTTCAAAATTTTAATCAAGGTACTTCAACTGACGAACGTTCTTTGATTAAAAGTTTGAGTGAATGATAAATTCCTCTTTGACGTTAGAAAGGAATAATTGTGCACCGATAAATATTGAAAATTTAATGAAACATTTGAGGCACAGATAATCCAACCGTTTTAAATGATACAGGCCTCGACACCACCGCGAAAACAAAAGAGGAATACATGTACAGGCGAGCACAGGACCGTATACGGACCTATTACTACAAAACAAAGGACGACCTGACCAAGTTGGGCGACATGCCGCGTTCTACCTTACAAAATTTACTAAACGAATTGCAAACTAGACTTAAGCTGTGTAAATACCAGGGCCATTTGTTCGACAGGGGCCATGCCGGTGGAGACACGCACCTGAGCAGTCTATGCGACGCGACGGGCTCGTTCTTGTGCCAGGGTCGCTGGGACAAGTCCACTTGTCTCTACCATCCGATCCACGCGATCAATCCCTACACCAGTAGGGAGGAGCGGATAATATTCCAGACGTGGAACCTGGACCACACGAAGGAACGGTCCAGGTCGGTGGTGCCGGCCATCCGCACCGCCTTACTCTCCAATTCCAAACACATTCGCGATCGAGACGATAACGCTAACTGTTCCCTGGATTACAAAGCTATTTTTAATGATCTCTTCACGGTGCACAACATGAAATTCGTGCATATTGTGTGCCACGACAAGGGGGCGCATACTACTCAAATCGCCGGGCCCTACGTCATCGAGTAAACACGTCTTCTATTATTGTCGAGTTAAACCACAAATTATGATACAGAGACATTAATAGAAGAACTAGGAAATCTTACGCAACATTTAAGGCTGACTGTCAGTATAATGCAGGGTGTTACGTTCCTTTCTCTCACCCTGCTTATACGTCCTCGTCCCCAAAGCTCAGACGTGCCAAACGTTTTAGTATTATGCCCCTATGACCTCTCTTATAAATGACAAACAATTAAGGTGTATTTTCGGTCTGTTTTCACCTGTGATCAAACTTACAAGTTACTCGTTCTGTGATATATTAACTTTTTTGTATTGTGTTACTTACATGCTTAAAAATGGATTATTAATTACGTCCGCCAGCATTTGCTAGTTGCGTTTAAAATTAGTAAATGGTATCCTTGTCAGATATAGCAGAGGCAAAGTACTATAAATGTCAAGAGTTTCAAAATATGGCGATGGAACTGTTTGAATCGTGCTTCTTAGACAATACTTGTTAAATATATATATTTATTTGCTATTTTCAAATATTCTATATTTCGGAACTCTATGTAGTATTAAGGCTGTAAATAAAATTAAGAACAGAAATGTTCTTTATACACCCTAGCGGCAGAAAATTACTAGTTTAGACTAATGTTGTAGTTTGATTATAGGATAGCTCTAAGTTAACTCTTATACAGGGTGTTCGAATTTGTAGTGTGAGTTTTTGAGATATATCAATCAAAATCTCTGCTATTCCAACCCTGTGAGTTTTGGGGTAAATTTGTTGTAGAGTTTAGAAAAATATATCTATAAAAATTTTACTGCCATTTTGAAAATTCATATCCTCGTTTTCAAAAATGGTCACTTTACAAAAAAAATATGAGCTTAAGGATGTATTCATTTTAATATAATATAGTAGATATATGGAGACATATAAGCAATATTTAGTTATTTTTTATATTAAAATTTATTGTTGTTTTAATTTGATCAGTATAAATAAAATGCTTGTCAAATATAAATGTGATTAAAATAGAAAAAAGTACATGTAATAACGTAGTGCTTTCAATAACCGCTAGGAGCTTGTGAAGTATTAACGAATTTGTGTTGTAGTTGAATTATAAAAATGTTTACAATCGTTAATACTTTTTTGGGCAAGTTGTAATTGCTTAGGCAGCTTAAAAAAACGTAGATGTTATATTTCTATACAGAAAAATTAGCGCCAAATATATATATTTGATGAAATACAGCAAAAGTCATATCACTTGTAGAGTAGTAACTATTTTATTATTAACTGTGTATAAAATACATACGACTGATGTAATTTTTTGAAATACTTACCCTGTTTAAAACAAATAAAATGTGTCATGAGCACTCTTTCTTTCATTTTAAATCCTGAAAAGTAATCTTAATTTTTTAAGGTAAGTATCTACATTGTATACTGGAATAAAAAACTTTTTTTCTTTGTAAATTTACTTCACTTAACACATTTTAAGCGGGTTGGGTAAAAATACCTCTCGAGAACTGTTGTCTGTCCTTTTTTGAATGTACTTACTTTAAAAGCGGGGTAAGATAATTTTACTTTATTGGTTTACATACGGAACTGAAAAAATTATCAATTATTTTTTGTTATGATTCAACAACTTAGTTGCTACCCGCCTATAGTGTGTTAATATAAATAGAACGTATGATTAGATTTTTTTCGTTTTATTTTAAATCCTCAAAAATAATCTTAATATTATACTTACCCCTTTTAACAAAAATAAAATATTCTCTAATTTTATTGAAATCAGTCAACACGAAAGAGATCAAATCATATTATATATTGACTGATAAAATAAATTTATAATCAATAATAATATCTAAATAATAATGTTTATGTATACAATGCCCAGGCATTTCATATACATTTTAGTTTGTCCTTTTTAAAGTAATTCTAATATGACTATGATAGTTTCTTGTAATTTCAACCATTTTTCAACTGAAAATGTATCAAGACTTGAAATAATTTATATTACAAAGAAATATAATTTCAATTTGTATTTTTAAAAAATTCTACTTACACGAAAAGGACTACAAATATAAACATTATAAAGAATAAAGTGTGTTACAAATATTAGAAATTTTGATTTTAATTTATTCAGTTGTGAGTTGCTTATATTGGAACTTAACTTGTGCGACAAATTTTAACCACATACTCACTGTACATAAGAAATCGATTTAATAAAAAATGTAAGAAAAGTCCAACAAGAAACAAAATAAAAAAGAATTTTTTTTAAATTTATTTCAATTTATCTTCAAAAGCTATTCGATATTGTTCCCATTGGTTTGAATGCAAATTTGGATCCGTCGAATCCATTTTGGCATACTAGTTCTAATGTTTCTGCTGATCGTAAATTATCACATGCCGTACTGATCCACAATTCTTCTTGTTGGTACAACAAGAAAAAATCTACAGGATTTCGATCTGGCGACTGTGGAAGCTAATTTATTGTTTTTGAACTCAGGTATCATACACTAAAAGATAAAATTGTATTATTTTTTAATTTATGGAACGGTGAAATAAAATATGTCACAAGTGGTTTCTGTTACATTATACATCCTAAAAAGCCATATATAAAAAAATTGTTATCTTTTGAATTGTGAAGGTAAGTAAAAAAGTTTAAATATTCTGAAAACATTTATTGCTACAATACATGGTTTATACTACTATCGCATAAAATAGTCTTTAAGAACAATATATAAAATACAATTTATTGTATTTCAGAGAAAAGAAAAAATAATATAATTTTATTTAATCCTAAATGAGATATAAATTAAATATGAAATGAATAATGATTTTATCGTTAAACTACCAAATATAACTAGAATTCACTTTTGCATTAAATTAATAAATTACTTATTTAAGGTACAACACAGAAAAACGTAACTAAATATAAATATTCTTTGGTAGTTTCACTTATGTTAGACACTCCCACGTTTGACGGATTCTCCTTATTGCTTTCATTTTCAAAGATAACCTGAAATTAAATACAATTTGTAAAATAAAACGAACTATTTTAATAACGTAATAAGTAGTGAATATTTACAATTGGAAAAAGTACTTAAAATCTCCTCAAATCAAATAAGAACGGAAACTGAAATCATTTCACCCGGACAACCCTAATAATATTCCACACCTGTAACACAAAACCGGGACAATCGATCGTACGTGCGTGTCAAGGTCTCGTCCCGTTAACCCAATTTCCCGGTCAAACCGGGCCGAATTTGTTCCCTACCAGCGGCGACCTGATTTCCAATTTGTTTACGCGTTCCGGAAACTGGAAGTTTCCCACCGGAGTTTTTTGACAACGAATCCGGGTCAAGGATGGCGTAATTTCTAACTCCCCTGACGTAAATCCAATCTCCCAAGGCTAACTTAACGTATGTACCGTGATTAAATCAAAAACAATGAAATAAATCTTAACAAGACGAAATGTCCTCATTTTTTGCCAAGACACTAATAAAGAGGAAGAGCAGTGATTTCATATATTGCGCTGAAAAGAATCTCGCCGCGAGAAACTGGAACGATTCCGTAATAAATTTCAATATCGCACATAGTGTGGTTGGTGACCCAATTTTCCGTCCGGATCATTTTCTCCGACGGTCATCAAAGCCGACGTGTTTGTCCACATGAAAACCACACGCTTCGGCTCGTTTTTGTTCAAAACTTCGTGAATAATTTAACAAACTGTACATAAAAACGATTCGTTGGTCAAAAGAGGCGAAAATTGCCAGTGTTCTTTGAAAGAAACTGGGACGAGCGTAATCGTTAATAAAATATGACTTACCATTCACTTGAGTTTTGCCATGAAATTGCGAAGATCGTACTCGTTGTCGTACTGGTTTTGGTCCCAGAGCTCGGGTAACGATTCGAGTATCGCCTTCACGCCACTCCCAGTCCCTGATCTCGATCCCTGTCCGTCACCGGTGCCGTTCGCCCCTGGCTTGTGTTGGAACAGATCGAGCAGCTGGTCCGTTCCCATTGTGTCGATGTGACTATTCTCACCGCTAATCACTGTGTTCGCTGTCTGGACTTTAAACTTTTGCAATCTGTAATCAACCAGAAGTAGTTTAATTGGATGAATCAAAGTAAGAACCACAAAGTACAATATAAAATTTCATCTTGCACCATATTCAACATATACTTGTAAACAAATATTATACTGAAAAAATACAAAATAAATTACATAGACTTCAAATATTTGTAAAATGTTGTATTTTGACCAGTAATATTACTTGAATATTTGCAGCCCTAGACGGTAAATATAATTTTGAGGATGTGTTCAACATTTTATTTTTAATTTACCAGACCAGAGGACAGGATCATTTTCTGATTATTTTTGCTAGACGAAATCGCACATTCTCTATATCCAGGCTTCGTGTAGGCGTTGGATTTATTGTAAGTCTGTCTACCATCAGAAGAAAGTTGCATGAAACTGTTCTTACAGCTACGATGTCTTGGACACTAGTTTTAGCACAGGTTTAAAAGTTTTGATGTTGCTGTAATTTTGTTTTAATTTATAAAGAAGATTACATCTTTTATTAAAATATATTTTGATAACACATTTGTTGCAATATAATACCAATGGCATTCTGCATATCCGATTATTTAAAATTTGTGATTATTTGTATTCAGTTATTTCAAAATATTTTTTCCTATTAATTTTTTAGAAGTTAAAAGTTGGTAAGTAAATCCTAACATGTATTTTATAGGACAAAAAGTATAATTTACTTACTTAATGAAGTAACTTGTTTATTATATATTATTTTGTCCATAAAAATTATGAATTTAGTTATACATGTTACATTAAAATTTTTGATTTCCAATTATTTGTTTCTTATTATTCTAATTGAAGAGCAAAAATAAAATCTCTCATTGTTAAAATGTTGTATTACTATTACGTTCTATGTTTATGTTTTTTCTCTACTATTCATACATGGCACACAGTAGTGGTCATTGTCATTGTCATAACAATGACAACAATATAAAAGGTTAAAATAATTTTGATTAACTAATGTTTTATGTTTTATCCTAAAAACTAATATTTTTTCATATACTCCATAAAATGTTACATGTATTTTTCAGAATTGAGTGGCACATAAATATAGCAATAATGCAGCAAAAAAATTTAATTGACAATATGGGGCATATCAATTTTCTCCAAGCTCCTTGAATTGCAGTGAATTAGATCATATGTCGTAACATTTTTCGCACAAAGCTTGTACCAATTTTGGAATGTCCCATTTTTTCCAGTTGGGCTGTGATTAAAATTGAGGATAAGAATGAATTGATGAAAAAAGATGGAATTATCCAGATATCGGTTTTCTTCAAAGTCCAATATTTTTTTAAATAATATAAGAAACGATCAACTTATTTAACCATAATCTTTTAGCAATCTCTACTTATTTCTCCCACTCTGAATTATAATTTTTCTTACAACGTATGATAAGTTTGCTTCCGACCCATTATTAAATAAATATAGTAAGCAAAAGACCGCTGATAAATAATCGACGAAAAAAGAAAGTAATCAGACGAAACAAGAAAGTAAAAAATTGCTTAATCTTGTCCAACGAAAAATAGAAAATCTGCGTATTTTTTAAATAAATTATATTAACCAACTACACAGTGGATATTTTAATATATATTATTAAGCTATCATATTTATGGCAATTATAGTTTATAGTAAATATCTATGTATCCATAAGTGTATATTTCTCTTGAGTATGATACCATGTGAGAGTTACGTGACGTATTGAATGAGAATGAAGGAAATGTAACTTTATTCTGTAATATTATGGGGAAGGATAAATTGTGGACAAATGTGCCCCATTTAATAGTGAAAACTTATTTAGATAACTTAATTATTAAAAGTTATATCCTTAAAAATTATATGACTTAAGACTTTTATCAAACATGTAACATTAGAATTGTTACTTATATTATCAATATATAATTTAAAAGAACTTTAGTATTTATAATAAAAAATAAATTATTATACGTATCCGGAAGTTATTTAGTGATCATCTTTTCATGTATTGTTCTTTGATTAAAAATTACTCTAAACGTTGGAGATTAAAAAAATTACATATTTCAATTTACCTTTTTACTACTATACATAGTAATATTTGTCAACAAATATTTCCCTAGATTATGGCAGCATGAGAATGTCAAGTCAGTGTATTCAATGATAACAAAGGAAGAATTATCGGAGTTACTACTATATATAAAAGACTGAGTTATTTACCCCATGATTTTTTCTTCAAGTGTGCCTCTGGTGATCAATCTGTACACATTGACGACTTTTCTTTGTCCAATACGATGCGCCCTGTCCATCGCTTGTAAATCTTTCATCGGATTCCAGTCGTGCTCTACGAATATCACAGTGTCCGCACCAGTTAAATTCAAACCCAAACCGCCTACTTGTGTGGTCAATAAGAGCACGTCAATCGATGGATCATTATTAAATCTGTAACATCATAAATTTAATTACGACGAATAAGTAAAAATAAAATTTTTACCGTGTAACGAAGGAATGACGTTGACTGGGCGGAATCGAACCATCCAACCTCAAATAGGTGACGCTCGGCATGTGTTTCTTGAACAAATCATTCTCGATGATATCCAACATTCCTTTCAACTGACAAAACACCAAAGCTCTATGCTCGTTAATTACGATTTCAGATGTTTGCGCCTCTGAAGTCACGCCTATTCCACAGTCTTGCAACAGTTGCCTGTAACATGTCAAAATTAACATAAATACACAAACCATTAAAAAAATACGTACTTTAATGCTGGCAATTTGGCAGCGTGATCTATATCTTCTAAACGTGCATTGTTCTGCTGCAGCTTTTCGATAATTTTCTGGTACTGCGGATGGGAGGTGCTCAACACCAGCTTGGGATGATTGCACACGTTCTGCAAGTAACGCAACGCCTGGAAAATGTGCGTATTTCCTTGAATAGAACTGGCAGTGGCGCCGGAGGAGATGCTTTCTTGTAAAGTCTGGTGGGCCTGCGATTTCGAGAAATCCTCGTACAGTTGCTCTTGCAACGGGCTCAGTTCGCAGTAGTAGTCTTGCGTGATCTTCGGCGGCAGATCGTCGAGCACGTCCTCTTTCATTCGCCTCAACAGGAACGGCAACACTTGTCGGTGCAACGCTTCCATCGCCAACGCTCCCGCCTCTTGTTCCTTGGGCGAGCATTTGGGATCACGACTGGCTAAAATCGGTCGCGAGTATCGAGCGGTGAATTGTTTCTCGGTACCCAGAAATCCCGGCATGAGAAAATCGAACAGACTCCACAACTCCAGCACGTTATTTTGAATCGGGGTACCGCTCAGAATCAATCTGTGGTTCGCCATCAGATCCTTGATGGCCATGCTGGTCCGCGTTTTACCATTTTTTATGATGTGCCCTTCATCTAGAATTACATAGTTCCAACGGATTTTGGAGAAGAACGCGATGTCTTTGCGAACAATGTCGTAGGATGCGACGATGAGATTATGACGTTTGAATTTAGAACGCAAACGTTCCCTTTCGTTGGGCGATCCATTGTACTGTAGTGGCTTCAGGTATTTGTGTGACAGGAACTTTTGTACCTCATAAACCCAGTGCCCTATGAGAGTTGGAGGACAAACAACAAGTGACGGCAGTGGAGCGCAATCCGGTGATTTGGTTTCTTTATACTTTTGATCTCTGTTATATTGATCACCGGCCAATATGCAGATGCTTTGCAACGTTTTACCGAGACCCATATCGTCGCACAGAATGCCGTGCAATTTGTACTTGTTAAGGAACGCTAACCAGTTAACGCCCGCTTGTTGGTAACTTCTTAGTTCGGCTGCTATCGGCACTGGCACTTGATAATCTGGGATAGAAGAAGGAGTTAATAACTGCTGTAAAAATTCCCTCTCTTTGTCACGGCGTGCGTTCAACAGACTATTTTTCATGGCAGGTGGTTCGGGCACGCCTCCATCGAGCGGCATTAATTGGACTAGATTAGCGAAGCTGTGAGTACTCATTAAACGTACAAGCATGTTCTGATCGGACATACGTCCAAGAAGTGGCACTACTAGAAGTACAACGAAGGGTATGATATCCAACTGGAGGGCGTCTACTATACATGTGACTGCCTCGACCGCCCCCTGACGATCTACAAATAAATTTAAATTTTTATTACAAAATTTAAATAAACAAAATCAATTGTTCACCTATATCACAGTCGGTAGCTCCCAGTTTTGGCAGCACATGACTGACGACCAATTCCATAACTCTAACGGAGTCGAGTTTAGAAAAAGATGCCAAACACCTGGCCGTCAGGTGCCGCACAGCTCTGTATGGATGCGAGAGTAGGACGCACAGCCTCACCAACACCTTCTCCATCAATTCCGGCAGTAGACTTTCGTGCAAACTGGAACTGACCACCTCCAATACAACCAACGACCATACCAGATTTTCTGCCAGTTCGTCCTTGTCCTTCAGTTCGGCGGGATCGAAGTTACCTTCGGTGACGGTTTCCATCAGGGGACCGATCATCATTTCCCACAATTTGGGCAATTTGACAGGCAGATCGGCGCCGAAATGACGCGTTATTTCGGAGAGTGTGAGAGAGGCACCACGACGTTGGATATGGTTCCTCTTTTGGGTCTCATCTTCTTCGCGGAACATGTCTTCGAGTGGTATGTCGGTGGTAGGCGGTCTACCTGGTCCGCGTCCTGTGCTGTTCAATCTTCTGAATGCTGCTTTTTCCGCCCTCACTTGCTGGTTAAACAGCGTTACGATTCCTGTAATTGGAGGTATAAGAATGGAAAGTGGACCAACACCATTTTGATCAATTTATAATTTTCTCTTATTATTTGTAGTATTTAAATGTTTTATATTTGTTTTGTGAAACAGTATTAGATAAAATATATTACAACACTTTTTGTAAAAAAAGTAAAATATCTCATTATTATATAATTATAAAAATAGGGAACTGTTTAACCAATAACTCTTTTCAAAAGTACAAAGACCATGGGACAATAAAAATACCGAATCAGCCCCAGAAAGGTATCGGGCTCATAAGTTCAGGAAATGTTGGTACTCATAAGATACCTCGATGTTGTAAGTTTCAGATCTTTATCAGTTACCGTTTCTGAATAAATCAAAAAATACTGAAAATCAGTAAAAATTGTTGTTCTTAACACCTTGTGAGTCTATGAACCTAAATACCGGATATGTTTTGGTGCATCATGGTAGCTTCTAGGATACAGCTATATCTGTTCATAAGAACCTTAAAAAGAGGTTATTTTCTTAATTTTCATTTTTAACCATGTTACGATAATGATAAAAATATAAAACTATTTTTTCATTTGAATTCCTTATTCAATTTTCCATGAAATTATGAGCTTCGGGAATTTTTTATAACGGCACGTCACATTGAAAAAAATTAAAAATCTATTTCTTTTTATGGATTTAACTCTTGAAATGATAAAATACAGAACCTTCTACTAATTCTCTAAAACGTAGTTGAATTATATAAACAATAGTATTTTATACTGATTTAATCATTATAGTTAAAAATAAAGTTAATAATAATTACTAGAGTTCATCATTTTTATATGACTGTTCCTATTTTATTCTGTTGTTTTCACTAGTACAGTAATCGCAAAACTTCTGAATTTTATCATCAGTTAAATCATAAAAAGAAGTCGATTTTTGAACAAAAAACCGATTATTTTGTTTTTCAATATGACGTACCATTTTAAAATATTTCCGAAGCTCATAATTTCATGGAAAATTGAATGAGGAATTCAAAAAAATTAGTTTCATATTTTTATCGTTATCGTAACATAGTTAAAAACCAAAATTAAGAAAATAACCTTGTTTTTTTAAGGTTATTATGAAGAGATATAGCTCAAATTTTTTTTCCCAGAAGCTACCTTCATGCACCAAAACATATCCGGAATTTAGATCAATCGATTCACAAGGTGCTGAGAATAACAATTTTTACTGATTTTCAGTATTTTTTGACTTATTCTAAAACGGTAACATATAAAGATCTGAAACTTGCAGCATCAAAGTTCCCTACAATTATGAGCCCGATACCTTTCTGGGGCCCATTCGGTATTTTTATCGTCCCATGGCCTTTATTTCCTTTAACAGTAAACAAAACGAAATCAAATGAAAAATAAAAAATGAATAAAAGTTATTTTTCGTGAATTAAAACTCGCTTAAAAAACTATCAAAACTAAAATAATTTTGACAATTTAGACATATAAATTTAAAACGTGCAGTTTTTTGTTACAATGTTGTTTTACAAAGAATAAAAAACTGATATATTGTCTAAATTCAATACTTATTACCATTTTAACATCAAAATTTCAAAAATAAAAATTTAAAACATATCTGACGTCTCAATTTTTAGTTCAACTATCATTATTATTAATATCATTATTTGGTTTAAAATGCAGCACCCATGTTGATAGTGTAAAACACTAACAAATATGAGACAACTATAGAACATGTCGCCATGTTTACCATTTTTAGTAGCTATAACTGGATAAAAATACTGCCCATTTTTTTAATTATACATGTATTGTTAAATTTCATACTAGTCGATATTCAACGGCAATTTGCATAATTAACTAACAGTTAAGATTTGAATGCGATACTTTTAAAGTAAAATTTAGTTTCTAATTAAAACACTATTTACCATTGTAATTATCAATTTCAATCCCTCCCGCGTTGTTGCTATGTCCAGAAGTGGGTCTGGCAATAATGGGCGTAAATTCAGGATCACACCTTAGAAACATGGATAAATTCGCTATAATCTTGTCGTTCGGACACGGATTTCTGCCTCTACATTGTTCTAAAAGACAAGCTAAATGTTTCGCCGATATTTTCTGCAAATTTTCATCGGCTTCTCTCTTTACAGATTCCATTAAAGGTTTAACCACTGGTGTGAGTTTTTCAGGTAAGCACTTAAACATAACAATGGCACCTGACAAGGCAGCCAAAGCGCTGATGCTCAATTTGAGTTGTTCACTACTTGTGTATGATACACAGTTCTGGATGCTTTTCCTACGTTCCTCCAAACTCTCCTGAACTTTGGTCTTAATTTTGCATTTGAACAAAATATCACGTGTGCTTGTGCCAGTAAGTTCTTGTATATTTTGCAGGGTTAGCACGTTTTCCGTCTCAGTGGTGACTGGGACCTTGTAGTGTTTAAGTGTGGCTAAAAAGTCACGGGTTTCTTGGGCCAAACGCGTGAAGCTTACGGCGATTTCGTCGAAATAGACACAATCATTTAGGCACGCGTTCAAACGTTGTCCCAAGTTGGGTGGGCAATCTTTGGGCTCTGCGTCTTGACGCGCCCATTCGGATATAACCAATCCTTTAAAATGATTATTAGAATTGGCGTTTAAAACAATTAAGAAAGTATAATATACCTGTCATCATCCGTTGGAGCGCCGAATTCGTATTTAAATGGACTAGTAATACTTTTTCGTAACATTCTATAGGTTTATCTATGCCAGTGCTGTAGTCAATCCCGGGGGCTGGTTTAATAATATAACAAGACAATAGTCCCAGCATCCTAGCAGTCATACACCGGACCTGCACGGCGTTATTTTCTCTCACCGCCATCGGTGTGGTTTCGCTACCTAAATTAAAAATAAATGTTTGAACTAAACAGCGGTAGTATAATCGTAATTACCTCCAATGTACCACTTTGGCGACACCTCAGAATCAAAATTGTTGAGCCCTTCAATGGTACTCTTCTTCTTAGGCGATTTAGCAACTATGAGAAGGTTGGGGTCCAGTGGCGACCTAGTAGAGTGCATGCTCAACGAAAGCCAAACCTTAACGCACGGACAGGCGGCATGCAACAACTCAACAAGTCCGGAATTCTCGACCAGATGCTGCCACACTTTCTCCGCATAATTGCGAACGTCTCCGTTCGGTTCAACCAACACACGCTGATAGACGTGCCTCAAAGCGTCTTGGAGCAACTGAGCGTCCCACATTATGTGACCACCTTGTGGCGGCCTTTCCGACAACGTGCCCAACGTTTGCAACGTGGCCCTTCTGACTGATGAGGTGTTGTGGCTGAGGAACGGCCACAGTCTTGGTACGACTTCGTTAAGCGGTTGAGGCGGGATGATGGTTTGAGCTTGGGGGAGACTGAGGATGGCCGCCAAGAGACCCATGAAACTGTTGCAGGCGGCTGCGAGTTCGTCTTGTTCGGTCAGCAAGTCCCAGAGCTTGTCAATGACTAGGGGTACACTGTGAGGGACTAGTTGGCACAACTTTTCTGAAACGGGAATCAACGCGGAAGCGGCGACTGCGCTTACGTCGTCCACCGTATCGGACAGACCTTGCAGTATGAAAGGAAATGCTTCCGGCAACAAGGTGTCGATGAGATCTTCTCGGACGGCCAGTAAATATTTAAGTCCTAAAAGACCGCCATGGCGGGCCTCCCATTCCTGATGGTCAAGTAGTTGAAGGAGAATTTTCAAGACTCCCGTACAGGATGTGTCGTTCATTAGTTTGAGGACGGTGCAAAGGGCCTGAGCGCAAGTTTCGCGTACCGGAGCCACGACCGCGTCTGAAACGAAGTCACCGAACCGATCTAGAGCTAAAACGCATAGCAACCGTATAGACATGTCTTCCAGCCAAATTTCGTGATACTCCTCCATCTGAAACACATTAATCGTTAGTATTTTTAATATATTATTACAATTACAATGTACTTGGGAAGTTTGTAAATATGTCGCCCTCCCCGCTCCCGTGCCATGAACAGTCAGCACTTCTCTTAAAGCAGTTGCAGCTCCATGTCTTGCCTCCCATGCTGAACTAAACAAATCTTGGCTAAGCTGATCGCAGAACCATTCTAACGGCCAATCTCCAGCGTCGCCGGCCTCTAAATCTATCGAAGCATTGTATAAATTCAATCTGATAGAAAATTTTAAGACTTACCACAGTTAATTGTGTACTCTTCCTTGACTTCAACCTTAATTTTCTTCCGATCCGGCTCCTCGGAACCGTTACTTGTGTCTTCCGCTGGATCACGGGATCTTTGTTTACTGATAGCCATTCTGGCCTTTCTTCTCGCCCTGTTCATTTCCCGGGAGCTTAGACCTTCACTTGAACTAGATATAACATCCCTCACTGGTTTCTGTTACAAAATATCAACATTAAATATTCTTAAATAGGAATAAGTAATTTATATTATTACTCTGTTGTCGGTGGATTTTTCGGGCATCTCTTGACTGGTGTTCACCAAGTCTTCGTTGGAAAATAGGCCGGCGGTGTCGAAACCAAGATTGGCAGCAACGTCGAGACCCAGACGAGCGTTAAGAAGTTGTCTCTGCTTAGCCATTCGTTCTTTCGTGTCGACTCCTGCGCTGGAATCTTCCTCAACGTCGAACTCCTTGCCCTCTGACGCCATTAAATGGGTGCTGTTCGCCAGCACCTTTCCCATATCAAACTGTTCGAACCGAAGCCGACCCACCGCCGAGAGAGACGGACACTGTCCATCATCCTCTGTTACAAGAAAAAATATTTAATTGATAGTCTATTAAGCGTGTCAAAAATTAAATTGAAGTCAAGTAATGACGCATGTTGTCGATAAACTTTAATCAGAGCACCGTTCGTCGGGACACCGATCCTCAATTACGAATCTTGTGACATTAAGCTTATTTCCTGTGATACTATAGTTCTGGTCACTGATAACCATGGGTCACACGCAAGTCTTGAAACAATCCGATAAAATTTCATTGTAAAATGCAATGATAAGAGAAATTACCAAAGGCAAAAACCGATAGCAGTTGCTACACCAACATTCCTGAAATATCGCAGTCAGACTTGTACAAATATGCAATGCAAATCGCCCCCTATTTGCATGTTCTAAGCGCAATTACCTGCGTCTGTGGGTTTTTTTAACGGTTTATTGCGACACGAAAACAAGTTACTGATTTTGGGTGTGAATTTGATTCGTTCTTTTATAATAGTTGTTTATTATGTTAGAATATACGGTTAAAAGCGTCATTTTCTCGAAAACACGCACACAAAAACAGGGTAATAGAATAGCCTTGAAATTAAATATTAATTGCGAAGTCTTAGATATTGTTTTCAATCAAATGGCTATTAACTAAAGAAATTAATTGCCGTTATAGTTTCTTATCCGATTACTCTGTTATTCATTATTAAAAATATTCATGTTATATGCAAAATTCTTACAACAAACATTTATATTTTCATAGTTTTGAGTCTCTTGTTAATACTAATAAAATTTAAATATGCCATTATTTGCAGTTTTCTGCACAAACAATCAGTAGTCATTAAATAATGATGTGTATTTGTGGTTAAATGTTTTAAAATATTCATTAATAACACAAGAAACGTATCGAAAATGTATCCAGACAATAAATATCATTGAATTCATAAAATTCCTTATATTTTAAAATAAAAACGAAATATTCTTAATCAAATATTATATCAATTAATTTGTTAAATAAGAAACATATTTTGCCAGATAAAATGTTAAATTATGTTGTCATTATAAATGTAATTTTAATTATAAAGTTCCCAAGAATTTCAGATATGAAAAATTACTGGATTTTCCAACAAATGGCCTCAACTAATTAAAATTCAACTCTACAAACAACATTTATTACATCTGATCAACACAAACAAAACATTACCAATTCAAAACCAGATTAGAATTTCAACAAACAACGAAACCACAACAAATCCAATTACATAATTTTCTACCTGTTTTTGTGTCCACCCCTTTGGGATTCCACTGGGGTACATTGCTGACAATTGCCCGAACTGCCTCAGAAGCAGCAATCCTGGTCTCCCAACTGGGAGACCTTAAGTATGTGGCAGTTCTTGATAATAAAGTGTTAAGTTCATGGGGATGTAACCGTTGCACCTCTCCTAACTGTCTGGCAGCAGCTGACCTTGTGACTGAAGAACTGCCAGTTTCTAACAACACAAACAACCTGTCCAATCTAAAAAAAATAAATGTATAAAAAACAGGCATTCAACTTAATTTGACTGTCTGGGGTTGTTTTACCTGCTTGAAGTCATTTTGATAGTTGCTTTATCAACCTGCAATGGAAGAAATGTTGGCTATTAGAATAAATTGTTGCAATTTGTTTATGGATGGTCCATATGGAATGCAGTGAAATTTCTGGCCTAATTTTTTCATTGTTGCACCTCAATTCGTGATTAATTACTTCGTATTTGTGGCGAATTGCACAATAGCAAATCAATTAATTCCTAGAACTGATCGATTTACAGTGACTGCACGACACCCGTCCAATCAGATCACATCCAACGATGCAGTTCTATTTCCTCTAATATGGAGATTACGGTCGGGCAAATTTTTCCCTATTATCACCGAATTTCACCACAATTCCATCACTTTTGGGCACTTACACGATTCAATCGGCTGCCTATTTCACTTGTAACGACATTTTATAACGTTTCATGCTGATTTTCGGACATTTTAATATAAAAATCGACGAAAATATGTTTTTATATGCAGATTTTACGGAAGGGAAGTTCATCGTTCGAGTTTCAAATTTATACTGGCTGCCATGTTCACGATGAGCCCGACTTTATGCTGCGAATTGCTTCTGATTGGTCGGAATTTTGACATAAGGTGTGAAAGGGTTGATAACCCAACTTGTTGTCTCTGTTCATAAAATATTTTAAAAACAAGTTTTAATTGACTATTCTAGGATGTCATACTAAAATTTCACATAATTTCACTTGTAAGTGTTTTAGATTTTAATTTAGTGCTTGTCATAATTTTATAATCGACATTTTAGAGAAGTTATGAACACAGTCATAGCATTGATATTTTTTAGGTTAACATAAACAAATATGGGTGACGTATCTGTCAAAAGAGGAGCAAAAAAATCGAAAAATAAATTTAACAAAGTGAATTTAGTCTTTGATGAAGCAAAGCGAAGGTAAATATTACAAAACAAAAACATTACACATATCAATTCTTATTTTTTTATCATTTTAAAATTTTTTCGAACATAACCTCAAAAAACCATGCTTATTCTAACGATGTGTTGTTTTGCAGAGAATTTTTAACTGGTTTTCACAAAAGAAAACTACAAAGGAAGAAATATGCTAAAGAAAAATTAGAAAAGGAATTAAAGGAAGAGAGAAAACGTCTAAAGCAGGAGGCCAAGGAATCTTATAAAAAATTAGTGGTCTCACATCGACCAATTCCAGAAGTTGAAAATTTATTGAAGGTACTTATTTTATTAAAAATTCGTATATTTTATTTAACTGTTTTTATGTTATGTTTAAATTTCAATATTAAAAGTTGTTATTAATTAAAAAAATTATCTACAGGAAGAATATGAAGATGACGATATGACAGTGAGTGTTGTTGAACTCTCTACAAATGACATAGCAAAGAAGAATAACTGGATTGGCGCCAATCAACCCAAATATGAATCATCAGATGATGAACAAGAGGAAGAAAATGAAGACGAGGATAAAGAAGAAATTCCGGGTATGGAGCTTAAATCCAAATCAAAACAGAAACTGAAAGTGGTCAAAGAAAAATTCGAATCACAGTTACAAATAAAGAGAACCCTAAAGAAACAGGCAACAAAAAACGTGCAAAAAAGCAAAGTCTTTCAGATGAAGAATAAATTGGAGAGGCAGAAACAGAAAAAGAAGTCAATGCAGATGAAAAAGCAAAGGATGAAGATTAGAGAGAAGAATACTAAAAAAAGGGGTAGGAGTAAACCAAAAGTATAGAAAAATTGACTATGATTTAATAAATATTTTTTAATTTATACTAAATTGTTTCTCTTACCTTTGCGCAATAGATGAGATATAAATATACTAAATCCATATTATAAATTTAAGCAGGTTGAATTACAACTATTCAGGTTTAAGACAAAATTGAAACTGTTAAATTGTAAAGTTTTCACTAAATTCTATGACTAGTTAAAGAACAATACTACTCATAAAATTGGTTTAACGATTTATTTATAATCGTGTCAACTGATAAATTTTGTAAAATCAATGCTAATAATTGAAAATTAAACCTTTATTGTTTAGTAAATTAACAACATTTGTGTTTCATAACTTAACATAAAATTAAAATGCATACTGCAAAAAAAAATATCTAGATTAATAGATAATAAAACTAGTAAGGATGTCTAGATATTGGCATCACAATCCTCGACTCCCAATTGCGGACAAAACTCGTAATTTAAACATTTGCTGCAATTGGGTTTGGTCGTGTGGCAAATTCGTTCTCCGAAACAAGTCATGACAAAGTCAATTTCCGTCCATAACTCATTGGGCAGCCATTCCTTCAACTCCTTCTGAGTCTTCTCTGGTGTGGTGGTGTTTACCCAACCTATTCTATTTGCGATCCTATGGAGATGCGGACCCACTTCTACAAAAATAAAATGGTTATAAAATGGTAGGAAAACGATAGGTGTTTTTACCGAAGCTAGCTGACCAAGCAGTTCTCATGTAATCTAGTAGCTTACTGGGACCCAAACCATGAAGCACACTCAAGTCCATGAGACTCCTAGGGACGATTCCACCGAATCGGGCATCTAAAACCGCCGTGGTGTTTTTTATGTACCCCACTTTGATCTGGAATAAAAAACAGAATTGTGAAGAACAACAGAGAAAAATTTCGATACTGACCTTGTAAAATATAACCGGTTTGAGGAGCTCCTCGAGCTTTTCCTTTGGTGTTTCCAAGATTTTCGCCACGGTGCATCCGTGATGTAACAATCTCTCCATGGCAGCTTTCAAGACCGGTTCTTTAGTGTGGCTTTTCAACATCAACGACACAAGCGCCTGGTATCTCTTCACCTGACAATGAAAAATTTAATAATTAATTAATTTCCCAATATTAAAGAATTTTTACATCTGGACATTCATCCTTGTCAGCATATTTATCCCATTTTTCATCGTCTGGCAATTGTTCCGGAAAATTGCACATTTTTTTTATTTTTAACAAATTCTCGTCCATGTAAGGGGGCTTTATGCCGATTGGTTCATTATCTTGTTGAATTATAATGTGCTCACGCTTCGGTTTTTGTTTTCTGGATCCTTCGAACGGAGGCACTTCGGACTGCTCAACGTTCGGTTGCATCTTATTTACCATTTTTCTGGGCGAGGTGTTTTTGTTTTCTTTGTCTACGACTGTGCGTGTCTTTTTCTTTGCAGGTTGATTAGGTTGCATTTTACCGTAAATTCAAATGTATATGTATTAATTTCACAGATTTATCGAAACGTTTCAGAGATTTCAAACTTTGTGACGGACGCCAGTTCTACCAACTAATATTTAGTTTTAGTAATGTTTTGTTTTACACTGCGGTTTTGTTTACAAACAACTGGTTAAATAACTTATGTTTTTTCCAAAAATATTAAAAATGAGTAAAGCCAACATTGATTTGTCCAAATTCAAAATGCAAACAAGAAAGAAACTTTCCAAACACATATCTGCTGCTGAACAAATTCCAGAAACTACAAAAGAAAAACAAGAAACTCAAGAAGTAAAACAAGATAGTGAATCACCAATTAAAGTTGAAATAAAACAAGAACCACATGAAAACCCTAAGCCCACATCATCAAAACTAAAACGTGAACACATCAAAATTAAATATGAGACTCAGGATGACAATAAACCATATAAATGGGAAACAGTTTTGGAAAATGTGAGGGAAATGCGAAAAAATTGTGATGCACCTGTTGACACAATGGGCTGTGATAGATGTGTTGATGAGAAAGCCTCACCAGAGGTAAGTGTGCTTCTTGAAATTTATACGATTATTTAAAATATTATTTATAGGTGAAGAGGTACCAGGCATTATTGGCTTTGATGTTGAGTAGTCAAACTAAAGATGAGGTCACATATAATGCCATGTTAAGATTGAGGGAACATGGATGTACTGTTGACAACATTTTAGAGACCACTGATGAAGAATTGGGAAAACTCATTTATCCTGTTGGATTTTGGAAAGTGGGTGTTTGCAAATTATTTGAATCAAATATATTTTGATAATTTTAGAGCAAAGTGAAGTACATAAAGAAGACAACAGAAATTTTAAAGAAAGAATATAATGGAGATATTCCTTCAACTGTTGAGGATTTATGTAAATTGTCTGGAGTTGGACCAAAAATGGCCAATTTATGCATGAAAACTGCTTGGGGGGAAATTTCAGGCATCGGTAACAATATTTCTTAGAAATCAGCTATGACATTATATATATTATTTATAGGAGTTGACACACATGTTCATAGAATTTCCAATAGATTGGGTTGGGTGAACACCAAAACACCAGGGGAAACACAGAAAGCTTTGGAGTGTTGGTTACCATTTGAATTTTGGAGTGAAGTAAATCACTTACTCGTTGGGTTTGGACAGCAGGTTTGTCAACCTGTTAGGCCACAATGTGCCACTTGTTTAAATCATGATCTTTGTCCATATGGAATAGACTATATCAAAAGAGAATTGGGATCTAAAAAAGTTAAGAAGATTAAGTAGTTGTGTTTATTTTGCGTTTATAACAAATTTTTATTTAATAAAATATTTGTTATAATTAAGTTTATTTTGTCAAATGTAAGACAGCATTAAATAAATTATCTACTTGTATGAAATATTCTTCAGTGGCTACAAAAAGAAAAATAGAAAATACTTAATGTTAATGTTTAATGTACAATAATTACAAACTAACTCACAATCAGATGTAAAAAATTAAGTTATTTAATTCCATACAACTATAATACAACTTTTCTCCAATTTTAACATACATTATATTCAAAAGTGCTCAATTAATTTTCCTGATGTATTAAAGACAGAAAATTAGAATTTCTATTCACCTATATATGGTAATAAAGAAAATGATTGCAGTTTTTATAATTATTAGAACTTGTGAACAAATCATTGCTTTTAATAGTTATAATTCACTATTGAAGTGAATTTGTTCATTAAAAATATATTTTTGGGAAAACATTTTTCTCCTAAATCACAATTTATATGAAAACATTATTTTTGAATGTTTCAAATTACACAGCCTTTTGTCTTTATAAATAATTTCTTAAAGTTATTGGTTTAAATGCATTATTTATTTGTAGCCATATTTGCAACTTCTATATTTATTTACCATATAACTGTATAATTGATACTTTTTGAATAAATATATGTTTATAATACAAACTTACCAAATATTTATCATATAACTCCAACAAAGTTAAAATAATTTAAAATAATATAAGGAATTAGTGGCGCCATCTATATGTATTGTTTGAACTACAGTACCAACATAATTAAAATTAAATAACTAAAACATGGATCAATATTTTTCCAGTTTGTTCAAGCGTTTACTGAAATTGGTTATAAATTTTGAATACAACAAATTATTTCGAGACAGCCGATAAAAAAACTCGATAATGTTTCGTTTAAAATTCGAGTTGTGGTATTTTTTTTTCTGTTATGTTGCAGGTTGCACAAACAATTTCAAAATACAAATTTGTTGTCAATTTGTATAGGGACGGATGTTTGATAGTTTTCCTCTTAAAAATTAATTGATGTAACGTCGTATAAATGAGCTATGAATTCTACAACTTTACGGGGCATTTTCCCAGAGCCAAGTAAGTCACCCCGTTCTCATATAATCACTTAAATATTCAAATTGAATAATTTTAGGACCTGTCCACAGACGGAATTTCATTAAAGAAAATGTTAAACAAATAAAGCACATGCAGGGTATCTTGCATGATACCGCGATCGCACAACCACGTCAAGTAAAAGAGGGCCGATTCAGAAATGTGCCTAGAAAATCGATGTCGCGGGCGGAAAGGGAAAAATCCTCTCAAAATATGACAAGGTCTACTTCAAATGACAGCACATTGAAAAAACGCGTTGTCAAGCAGGAGGAATCTACAATCACTAGGAAAGTAGAGAAGTTCATCAACAGGTCTATGCAGACTGAAAGGAGTGATGACATTGGCAAACTGTACGAGACTGGGGTGATCAAATTCGCCAGACCCAAGGCAAAAGTCGGCCCCAAACGCGGACAAGGCGATGAGTCTTTGAGCCAAGGCATGGAAAGTTTAGGTAACACTCATTATTCATTTTATCCAGATTATAATGGAATATTTTAGAACTATCAGAAACAAAAATGGGACGAGACTTTGTCAGGGAAAACATGAAAAACATCAAACCTAAACACGTGAAGGCGCCACAAAAGAAACCCGATTTAGGAACACATGAAGCTGGAGCTCTACCCAAATATTTGCAGGAGAAAAAGGAGGAAGAGGCTGAAACTGATGTTGAAGAATGTCCTGCTGGTTACGTGCTTTTGCCTGAGGAGGATAGGAAGATTACTTTGAGGAATTTGAGACAAAGTATTATGTATTTGAAGGTGGTAATTCTGCAGTTGGATTAATTTTTATTTTGTTACAGGCTACGCAGATAGAATTCAAGAGCTCAATGCTATGCCTGTTAGAAGTGATACTTTGAGGATGAGAAAGAGGAAGATGGAGATTGAGGAGGAGTTGAAGAAAATTGATGGAGGAATAAAAATATTTCAAAGACCTAAAGTATATGTAAAAATAAATGATTGATTGTTTAGGCTAACTTGTAAATAAATTAAATTGTGTGATTAAATCTGACATATTTTTGCAATTATAGATATAAATCGATTCATAAATAGTATTTTATTTAAAAACCCAAATATTGTTAAATAGGTAACAATGTGGGTACTCATATATAATATAACTTTGGTAACACATTTTGATAATAAAGTCTTCTCCATTTATAATCTTACTAAGTAGGTGTTTCTTCATCATTATTTATTCTGTGAACAAAAATATCAGCCAAAAAATGTACATTCTCTTCCCTAAAATGCATTTCTTCCTTTAAAAACCAATCATCGTAATCAAAATCTTTGAAAAACAATCGTATTTCTCTTCTGGCTGATTCTGGGGAATCTGAAATAAAATAATTGCAAAAAATATCATCAAGTTAATGAAACAATAAACCTGAGCCATGTGTAGCATTTCTAGTATCCGATAATCCAAATTGTGCCCTTATACTTTCAGGTGCTTCAAATTGAGCTCTAAAGAATTGTGTTGGTCCCATTAAATTTCTCCAGTGTTGTATTGCATTTGGTCTTGCCATAATTAAAATATCAGAAGGTCCACTAAAATATCTTTTAAGTTTAATTAGGACTCTTAGTTGCATATTACCTTGTTATCATAGTTATTAGGCGGTTGTAAAAGAATCTTTTCTTGTGTTCACCGTAAAATTCCTCAGCTTGTGATAATGTTATTTGTGAGCGTTTAGAGCGCACTATTTTGAAGGCAGAACTCAAAATTATGTCTCTAATTCGTTGAACGAATATTGGGTTTTTAACCACGTGTGGTTTTAATATAGCCAAAGTCAGTTGTAATCTATCCATCATAATTAAATAGTGTACCAAATTTAATTAAATGTTGTAATTTCTCACTTGTCTTTTTATTTATTAATGTGACATTTTTTAGGTTAACTTAGGTTATATATATATATGTGTGAAGTTGAATTCTGAACAGAAACTAAAAATATTAATATTATACGAAGCAGTTAAAAAAAAATAATTTTCGTTTATATACTTTAATAAAATTGAATATTTGTTAGTCAAATAATTTAAATATTTTATATTGTTTGCACATGCGCATTTCTGCGAACAATTCTCATGTCTTTTGAATTATTTGGGGATTCCTCGTGATATTTATTGTTTTACAAATTAAAAATATAATTAAATTTAATATTTGCATCAATCTTTACTTATATAATATAAATATAATAAATAGAAATTAAAGTTTAATATTTTAATATTGATTATCAGTATTTTTTAAGATGCTTTTAAAATATTGAGTAGTACTTTAATATTAAAATAATTTAATGTATTTAATTAAACATATTTACTCGATGATGGTGAACATATGACTGACTAAAATTATGAATTTCTCCTTTAATTGACAAGTGATTAATCCATAATTTCACTAGTCCAAATGACAGAACTAACTGTAAGAAAATCAAAATCGGCTTTGTCGGCCACCCGATCGAAAACATTATTCGTGAACAAATATACAGGAGAAAGCTACTTGTAAGTGTTCTAAAAACTACAAACGATAATTATTAAACTTAACCACCATCTTTTAGACAACAAATTCATGATGAAGAGGAAGATGACATGGTACCGTATGCGATCCGTGAAGAAATTCTGGACCGAGTTATGAACCACATCTACGACAAGTACTTGGAAAAGGAAATGTACAACTTCGTGATTGAATGTACTTTTGACGCCTTCATCCAATTTTTGAATATGGAATTTTACTTCCACCACATACCCTCGATTTACGAAGCAGATCTGGCGTGGACGTCGGACTTGCCACCCGAACCGTCGCCGCCAGATACATGGGCTCATCGTCGCGAAGACATTCAATTACCCCCCGAAGAATTGGAAGTTCCAGTCAAATCGGAGACAGCGATTACTTTGCATTCGGAACAAGAGTTGTCGGAAGGATCCAGATTTGATATTTGGCCACCGTACCCTAGTTTCAGGGATCCGACATGTGAGACTTCAACGGACGTATCTTTGGACAAGGTTGAGATCACCGAGGTTTCAACGGATGTGGATTACCAGGAGGATTTGTTCAAGTATTTGGCACAGCAGACGCAAGTTGTGGTGGAGGAGGAATCTACTCCTTCGATTGCAAGCGAAGTACAGTCTGATCATCCAACTATTAATGACATTCTTGACGAAATTTTGGAGGTAAGTTTTCAATGTTGTTATTTATTTCATCATTGTCGGATGTTGTAGCAAGTGGACAGAGAGGCTGCAGGAAGTGAATACAACTTTTTAAACTTTGCCAAGACTTTGAAGAAGTTAGGGACGTGTGAAGTTTCGCAGCAAAAGGTTCCTAAGAAACTATCGACTAAATTGCCACCGATTCAATTGTCGACTGAAAAAGAGGATCAAGATAAAAACGAAAAGAAGAGTATTGCTTTAGAAGGACTTCCGCCAATTCGGTAAGAAAAGTTATTTTTGTGCTCCATAACTTCCGTGTGCTGTTGTTTATTTTACACGTGCCATACTAAATTAAAAATACACCACTTGCGTGCGTGATGGTGAATTTTTGCCGTATGGTCGACAAATGGGTCAGCTGGATTAAATTCGCAATATTTTGCGTTATTTTAAGTGCCTGGCAATTTTACGCATCGTTCGGCACGTATTGTTGTTTGCTTTGGACTCTGGGAGTCTGCTGGAACAGATACAAATTTAACAAAATGTTTTTTATTAGTTTTATTATTATTACTGACCGATTTCATTTAAAAAATAGTCTTTCTTTAGTAGTAAACATCTAAAATAGTGTATCACATTGTTGAATAACAAAAGTCATTTGTTGTTAGTCACATTTTCGGTGGATTTATGCGACCGGTTTATTGCCAAAGTTATGTCACAACATCGACATATATTACAGAGTTCCGTTTTGTTCTTGTCTGTGTGTTTGTTTGTTTCGTTGATTTTTTATGCGACGATGAACTGTGTTGACATGTTCTTCAATACTACTTAATATATTTGAACAGAATCCAATGAGACCGTCACTCATGTCACCGCAACAAAAATAACGATCGACAAATTCACGGGACCACCCTCATCCCCCGTAAATCCATCAAACGGCGTAACGGGCCGTATTCCTACGTAAAAAAACTTAATTCCAACCCTCTCGCGTTATCGGCGGCTCGTAAAACCGTGCTACGGACATAAAACGCCCCCGCTTAATGAAATCGACTTTCATTGTCCCGGAAACCAGATGGGACCTCACACACACACACACACACACACACACATACATGCAAATCCGACGGAATCATCCCCGCGAATTATTGCAGGGGTGCAAGTCGCACCCCGAACGATAAAACTGTCCACATTAAATAATTTCGGTGCGTCACATAACTAACTGCATGTTTTTACGTTTAATAGATGCTACATTGAAAGTTTAAAATGGCACTTTTCCACCTGTTTGGAATGAAGCAACCGCTCGAAATAGACATAATCGGTGTTATCAGGTGCATTGGCCGTTGTGCGGTTGCCAAACTCGAAATACCGCGCGAAAAAACCGGCCTGTTCTGAGAAGCGTCGCGACGTCAACCGAAGATAAGATCGCTCGACTTTCCTTTATTGAATACAGTTTCTGGCTCCAGTTACGTCTCGTTGGAACGTTGCTTGTTCTATTTGCGACTGATATTTTGACAAAATTGCCTCCGAAATTGAGGGTGGTGAATTTGTGTTGGTTGCGATTACTGTGCGTCATTTCGAATGACTTTTACGAGCGAACATTTCGCACTCACGCGTAGCAAAAAGGAAATAAATAGAAACAAAGACGCGATAAAGAATATGGAGTGCATGTGATCGAAACGCTAGAAGGGAGATCGGTGAAAGAATCACATAAAACCGATGACTCGAACTCTCCCCTTGAACAGTTTCACAGCTCTAGTGACTTTTGTTTTGTTTATTAGCATGAACACACAGTTTCTACACGTAGTGAACACTCTCGTTATTGTCACATTCACATTAAATAAGACGAATTATATTTGTTTACGGAATTTTTCGGCTCCTCTATTAATGAATTAAGGTTGGTGACGTAAAAATAAAACGAGTGTATTTTAATTCGGGTCTTGTATATTAATCTAGTTACTGGTGATAAGAATAAGTAGGTGGATTATTTTGTTTGCCACTATTTTTAGATCGTGTAATGGATCCAACAATTTTTTAACCGGTTCGATTCAATTAGATTAAAATAATTGATGACATCGTTACGATCTATTATTTTTGATAGATACAAACTTATTTAGACTACTATATAATATAACTAAAAAGACTAGAAGAAAAACCTATGAAACCATGAAACTATGAAACTATGAAACCATGAAACGATGAAACTATGAAACTATGAAACTATGAAACTATGAAACTATGAAACTATGAAACTATGAAACTGTGAAACTGTGAAACTGTGAAACTGTGAAACTGTGAAACTGTGAAACTGTGAAACTGTGAAACTGTGAAACTGTGAAACTGTGAAACTGTGAAACTATGAAACTATGAAACTATGAAACTATGAAACTATGAAACTATGAAACTATGAAACTATGAAACTATGAAACTATGAAACTATGAAACTGTGAAACTGTGAAACTGTGAAACTGTGAAACTGTGAAACTGTGAAACTGTGAAACTGTGAAACTGTGAAACTGTGAAACTGTGAAACTGTGAAACTGTGAAACTGTGAAACTGTGAAACTGTGAAACTATGAAACTATGAAAATATGAAACTAATGAATCTACGAAATTACATAGCTACAAAACTACAATATTATAAAACGACGTAACAATAAAAAACATCCCAGTTTAATAGTGCATTGAAAAACGTCGTTGCAAAACTTGTTTCGTTGTCTCTGACTTTTATAGTTTACCCCGTGGCGTTTTTACGGGCTCAGCTGTGCGGAAACTAGATTTGAGATCGACGGAAGGTCGAAAACTCTCCCCCATGCAGTCCCGTTTATACTGGGATCTTTGTAATTATCGTTGCGATCGTACTGTGTCGTAATATGCGGAGGAAAGAAAATACAGACCGGTAACTGGAAAAGTAAATAGGACGAACGGCAAACACTGTTGTCTTTGTGCAGGCCGATGTTTGAGTTTGTTAATAGGTACTTAAATAAAAGGTGAAGAAGGGTGCACTTCAATGGATTCGGTTCAAGAACGCACTGTCAACTCAACTGATATCAAGAACCTCTAATGAAGCACAGTTTTTTTGATAAATTTTATTTATCGGGTTTCGATCACTGTAGGCTTTTTATGGGGTTTCTCCTGCTGGGACGAATCGGCGTAAATCCGTGCGTGTGTCCCATAAAATCTGGAAATGGGAGCGTTTTACGACCCATTTTTTTAAAAGCCATTTATTTTTGGACGCTTTTTTTACAACCCGATGCATCAATTGTTGTACCCTTTGTGTGGATCTCGTCAACTAACTGGAACCGAAGACGCAATGCTAATATGTCATAAGGGCGCAACGATAACAACGTGTCAACCAGCAAAAGACAGAAATTTAATTAGTCCCGTATGTGGATGTTTTTTCAGGACGCGCTTAATTGATACAACCATTAATGTCATTAAACAATACAATACAGCATCCTTACGTATTAATTTACGGCCTCACTTAAACTCGATTTAAATAATTAACGTCGACGATGAACGAGCGAGATGATAATGATTTTAATAACTACATGATGGTACAAAACACATTAGATATTACAATTATTCTCATACAGAAAATAAACGTCCCTATTTATAGACCCAGTTGTATTTATTGCAAGGGTTGCGAACCCTCGAATACATATTGGCCAGTGGTTTTAAAAAATGTCCCTCTCCGTAGTCCATTACTTTGAACGTCCCCCTGATAAGTGTAAAAAATGGCGGCGGGGTCGAAAACGGATTCAATACATCAAGCAGCCGAGAGAAAATGGCAAAAGGTGGATCGGAATTGTCTGGGTGTGGGGATTACTGTTCCATATTTCACGGTTACAAGAAAAATTTATAACGTGCCTTTTTGTAGGCATAGGTTTTGGGGCGTTAAGAAATCTATATCCGAGTTGTAATCATGTAAATCTCCGGAGGCAGAAAGACCCATTTTAGGATTTACAACAAGGTTACTTTTAGCGACAATTACATTTGATTTTGATCATCCGAACAAAGTCCCAACGAATGAACACGTATCTCAAGAACCTGAATTGAATACAGATGCATCTAGAAGTGCATTCGATAATTCCGCGTTTCTTATGCCGTCCAACTGACGGAGATGTGATCGGAAATAATCTACGGGTTCGTGTAAGTTTTTATTGGTCGTTAGATTTTATCGGTGACGAGTTATGATTTCTAATGCTACTTCAATTGTCACAAATGCTGGACCAGATCCTTATGATGTTTTATGAACATTTTTTTTTTGCCTGTTCGTCTGTAATGATTCCTTCTGGCCACTTTTAAGTTTCAACACGATTTACAAGAACGAAATTCAACATTGTATTCTATCAAACAGAATATAGCAAAAGTTTCAAGTTCGTCATGCACTTGTGATACATCTAAAACAGTTCTTAATCCATATGCCTCAAACAGAGCAATATGTCCAAGGGAGAAAACATAATATGAGTAGAGGGTGGAAGGCCGGTCACGATCGACTTTTATACCCTTAATAGAAAAGCCCGGATTTTTCCGTATTAAATGGCAAAGGATCCGTCATAACCGGACAAGTGGAGGACATAAATCGCCGCAAGGTTTCTCCACTCTCGAAAATACAATCTAACTATTTCCGATCACATACACATGCAGTTTTATATTAGTATTCAAACGGATTGATTTGATTCGTGTTTTGATTTTTGCTCATTAAAATGCCAAATGTGTCTTTGCATCTCGTCGAGGTTTACGACACTGCAATGCCAATCGTACACACTTATGTCACGCGATTTTTTGTCTAGGTCTCCGAAAGTAGCTCTAGCATTCATCAAAAGCCCTTTCGAGTGGTATTAAACTGTCACCCCGTGTCTTTGTTCACGGTAAAAACGACTTAAATCAGTGGGAAACAAAGCGGGATTCCTCCGATTTTGATTAACTGTGAAAGTTTGAATATTAAAAAATACCTCTTTAAGTGACGTTTGAAATTTATAAGATGGCAATCATCAAAAACAACATCAAGTTGTTTAATATACATTAACTGTGACAAATGCATTACTTTCCATCGTAATGAAATTTCCAGCACCCCTTAACAATATAACAAAGCAACATAAACTCAACTAAATCGCATCTAAGAATCGTAAAATACTCGTAAACGAAATCGGTTAAAATTTTTATACGTTTTTTCTTAACGTCCAACACAATACACCCCTGATTATATATATTATCCACTTGCATCTAAATCATGTCCCAGGGGGTGAGTTTTTTAGTAGGTGGGTTGCAGTTAATGTTTGGAAATGCCACGAAATTTCGTCCGGTTTTTACGATCAATTTGAAAAGGGATGATCGTTAATGTCGGTGTTTATAATTTTTCCCACCCTAGAGGGTGAATGAATAAGTTAATTTCGTTATGGTTTCTTTTTCAGATTCGAGACGCAGTTTGAAATCAGCAGCGAAATAGTAGAGGACGATAAAAGTAAGAAAGGAAAGAAATCTCGGAAGTCTAAGACGTAAATTATATATGTTTTATATGCTGCATTTTGATTCGATATTTGTTGTAACCGTTAAATTAGAAAAAACAATAAAACAAGAGTACTTAAACTTTATCAAACTTTTAGTTTTATTTATTTATTACTGTTTTTATTTTTAAAATTTTTATTTCCGTCCGTTCAGATTAAATCTAGATGGGGCGAAAAATTACAGATTAAATTATAAATAATATCTGGACCTACCGCTGAAAGAATTATTTTTGGCATCGGACTGCATCCACGAAAAGATTAATGGATGCGTTGAAGAATCTTAATGGATCCGATCGTTGAGAGGGTTTTAAATGCGCGGACAATAAATAACGTAATATTTTAACGATTGCGTTAGATTGTCTCCCTGGAAATCCATTCCCAGGCGATCATGCTTGAGTTGCATGACTTTTTTTTTAATACAATAGTGTATTTTTTTTAAGTCATAAGTTTATTTAAATGATTAATATATACGTCAACTATTTATTAAGTGGTAAAAAACTGATAAGAATCTGAAGTGAGTTTTACAATTTGGTTGAAGTAATTGTGTGAAGTTACAAATAATTTTTACGACGTTTGTTTGTTTGCAAATATCTGTAATTTTATTTATAATTTTCTCAATTGTATGTTGTATAAGAAAAGAAAAGAATTAAGACTTAAGAAAGCATTTGGCCAAAGACGACAAGGGGTCTGATTTATCGTTTGTATCTAGACATGAAATCGTTGTAAATCTGAGTAGATTAGTGCATAAACATGAATGATAAATAAGTGTAAGTATGATAATAGTTTTATCATCTCGCCTGATCGAGATTGTCTAGCTTGTTGCATCATACGCTTTTGAGGTGCACGACTTAATCACGTGTCGTCCATGCAAAAACGTCTAAATATAAAATACACAATATGAATATTGTGAGGCGGAATTAAAAAGCGATGTAAGGTCAGTTGAAAATAGTACGAATTTAAAACGTATTACGACTGAAATTATTTCATGCGGCGCCTGAAAATTTGTTGTTTTGTCGGGCTGATGAAATTCCCGATTTCTGCTCTTCCTAAATCCGTGTTGCGTATGTAACGTAAAAAAATTACACTAATAAATCAATCGTGAATTTCTGCGCTGCGTTAATTAACATTACAACAAGACTCCAATAACTGAGCCTCGGGTCGTAAAATTCTGACGTTTGACTGTAAATCATAACACTTGAATAATTATTCACTATCGAATTTGGAAACTTGTTCTTGCACGTGTCTAAACTTTAAATACTCGCAAGTGATTAATTAACTATTGTTTTTTTTTAGCCAGGAAAATGTATTTAAGTGTGCGACCGACTTTTGAAAGCACCCAGTTGTACAAATTTTTTCCAGGAATTTTTTCTGCGGTGTAATTAGTCTCAATTGGTACCAGGCAGTCTAATCTATTGCCAGAAACATTTCAGGAGTTACAGGGTCAAACATTCACTAATATTGTAACATTAAATCATCTATTTTAATAATCCCAACAATTTTCGGACGCTTTGATGTTATATGACTTTCAACCTGTTAAAACAGTACTATCTATCTATTTCCGGGTTGTTTACGCTATAGAAATTGAAAGCGAATCAAAAATTGCACTGCAAATTTATATGCAAGTTCTATTTCTGTGTGCTGCATTTCTGACAGTTTTCGAAACCCACATACGGCTATATGTCCACCTATTTTTTTTGTCACACGTTTGCAAAATGTTACAAGTGGGCCGACACACGTGTGCTAATAAGTATCCAAATTGGATTGTTGCACGGCGACATTAATTCGCCAGTTTGCCAGGCGATTTGTTTGCGAATTTTTGCCCACATTGTTCAACCATAAACACTTTATCAAAATAAATTTGAATTCGCTGATCAAATGAAAGCAATTCGGCGGATTGTTATCGAACAGACAAACACTGTTTGCGTCCGGATGTTCGACATGTAAACAAATTTTCCGGGACGGCTAATTTACCCCCCCGGTTTATTTTTCTCGACTTTTGGAAAAACATGTTTACAGTTTCCACGTAATTGGGCCGATGTTGGAAATGCTTTTGTAGTTTTTCTTTTGCAGGGGGTTGCGAAATCGATGCGTGATTTTTAATCCCGGAAAACGGGTAAATATTGGCGTAGCTCTGGATTTGCTTAGATATTATAAAATATTTGGTTTGGCCGACGAGTCTGGTTATTTCTGGTTAGATTCCGATACAGAATCCATTATGTCCCACACACAAGTAAAGCTGTGCTAAATGTTATTCGGACACATTTTTTACTTAATTAACGATGATAAACGTATTAATCCTTGAAACTTTTATAAAATACAGTTTATTTTTGTTGTGGACTAGACTTACTGTATTAACGATTATAAAAGTTTAGAAACTATCGAAAATATGCAAAAATTCATTACGAGTTTAATTACATTATTAATTGTACATAGAATTGTACATGAAATTTAGAACTATCTAAATTAAAAATTAAAAAAAATTTTACTTCTTAAATTTATATAATATCGATTATCAAGATCTAAACTGTCCATTTCACATAATATAAAAAATACATTACTATCTCAATTGAATGGATAACTAAAATTTAATTCAAAATTGTATAAAAAATTGATTAAAAAGTTTTGACTACTATTTTAGTTGTATACAAAAGAATTTAGTAAGTTTGTCTAAATTGTATAAAAAATATTTAAGTTTCGCTAATGAAACGTTTAAAATAATATAAAAATTGTTTGAAAAATAGTAAAAATATCAACGGTTTAGGGGACTTTTTAGAATGTTTGATACTGTCTAAGAAGTTTCATCATTGAAGCAAGAAGTTGCTTAAAAAATATCATTAGTATATACAAAAATGTTCTTAAGAAGTTTCACAACTAACTTAGTTGTATATACATTTTATAGTGAAATTGTGTACAGAATTGTTTAGAGAGTTTAAAACTGTTTAAATTATACAAAAAATGCTTAAGAAATTTCACTATTGTTAATTGTTAAAATTTAATAAATTTAAATATTAAAATTTCAAAATTTAAAATTAATAAATTTAAATTTTAAAATTTAAAAATTTAAAATTTAAAAATTTAAAAATTTAAAATTTCAAAATTTAAAATTAATAAATTTAAATTTAATAAAATTAAATTTTAAAATTTAAAAATTTAAAATTTAATAAATTTAAATTTTAAAATTTTAATAAATTTAAATTTTAAAATTTAATAAAATTAAATTTAAAATTAATAAATTTAAATTTTAAAATTTAATAAAATTAAATTTAAAATTTCAAAATTTATAATTTAATAAATTTAAATTTTAAAATTTCAAAGTTTAAAGTTTAATAAATATAAATTTTAAAATTTCAAAATTTAAGTAATTTACAAAAGAGTTCAATAAGCATGGAACTGTATAAATTGTATAAAAATTACTTAAGAAGTTTTATTATTGTCTTATTTATACATAGAACTATTATTAATATTTTTTGGTAACGTCCAACACAATACACCCCTGATTATATTATATAATATCCACTATACACTATACACAATATCTAAATCATGTCCCAGAGTTTTTTAGTAGGTGGGTTGTAGTTAATGTTTGGAAATATATAGAACTATTATGGGAGTTTGAAATGACCGTTGTATTGTATAAAAATTTTACTGTTTTTCATGTGTATGAGTAGGAATATATAAGAATAGTTAAGGAGTGTATACATACAATTTGAGAATCACTACATTCTTTAGAAATAATATTTAATATATGAAAAAAGTATCACTACTCTTTTAATTGTAACAAAAATAATTATAATCTAAATAGAGTAAAAAAATAATGTTTGTTCTATTGTTCAAAAGGTTATACGTCAAGTGTAACAAAACATTTATGAAATTTGATTTGAACTTTAGAGAGTGATTGGAAATTTATGTACGTGATTTTGTACATCTCCGAAGAGCACTTTATCAAATTAAAACAATGGGAAATTTTATCAGTAAATATATATTTATTAAATAATTAGTTAATATCAATCAAAGAATAATATTTATCATTATTTAGTTTCCATGTGGGGGGCATATCTTACATTAGATTAGATAATTTCGAATAATAATATATTTAAGTTTGATTTTTTATAGTTAGTTTAAAAAGTGCATGAATAATCATCAATTTATGCATTATGCATATCTTCGTTTAATATACTTACAAAATAATAGATTTAACAGATCATAATTTTGGCTTGTTCATGCCGGAAGCTGACTTTTAACATCCAGGTTTATTCTAAGTTTTATGGGTTTTGGCATGTCGCAAGGTATTTTCAGTTTCAAGATATCAGTTGTTGGTTGTCGGTTATCATTCTATTTCCTCATGGCTTTTGCACGAGCACACAATTAAACAGTTTACCGCAATCTAATTTTATATTCCGGGCCGGTAGATGTTACGCTGCTTGAAATTTGGCCTGCGACAAATACGGGACAATTGTAATAAATATACCCCGCATTTACATTTTTATTGTGCGTTCATGTGACGGACCAAGGTGAAAATATTAATAAAAACGATAAAGCGTTTTTGTTTCTGTCCACTTTGTACAATTCCTCTCGTTCCAATTAATAGAATTTGACAATGTACATACAATAGATTTCCCATAAAACTTCGCATTGTTTACGGTCCCAACTCACACATGGCCTTACTCCAATTACATCTCCGATTTTACAGCTCCTCCAGCTCTCGTCGCGTTGCGACACAGCCCGATAATAAATTTCCATGTGCACGAAATAACAGAACAACAACAAGCTGTGCTGTGGCTCTTTTTTTGTCAGGCCACTGTAAGAAAAACATAAAACACATGCACCCACATCTGTTCGGGCTTGGCAATTAATTTATATGATTGTTGTTTAGCTACGGCCTTGGATCGAACACACTGTTGTATTTCGTGCTCGATTTACGCTTTTTAAAAACGATGGCTCTTTCGTACTTACTTACCTACTACACACTAGATTCAATGCGTATCAGGTTGTAAAGGTAAGTGCGGTAAGTTCATTAATCAGCTTTCAGAGATGCAACACTTAACGATTGAGCCCAATCATTTTGTGTTGCCACATTACGTACGTGTTGTTGATAGTGTCATTTTCGGTCTGACAACGAATTAAACCAGTTAAGTTATAAGAAACAACTTCTTTTATTGCCGCCAGAAATAAATGCATAAGCTGAATCGAATAATTCACCTGCTCCAACGCGTAAACAACCGTGGTGAACGCCGAGTTTCTATTTTCTATTTTCGGGGGGTGAGAAAACGAAAACGAAATGAAGTGTTTTAATTATCGCCCCGACTAAAAATAAAGTTTAATAACGTTTTTATTGTCTGTACTATTAAATATCAGTCATAAATTTCGGTCGTAAATTAATGTTAGTTTAGTTGGTTGGAGATTCGAATAACAATAGTAGATAATGTACACAAACATCTTTGTGCATATTGGTTTCTCGTTATCTAAATCAAATGTTTGACGATTGAATTGTTGTTAAACATTGACAATTACATAAGTGCTCTTCCTTGGTAACAAATGCTCACAAACAACACGTCACCAAACAATTGTATTAACAAATCAAATGTACTTGTCGCAAAATTTGAATTTCGATTTTATATTACACGTGTACCAAACTTATTTAATTATAACATTAAAACAAAAACCAGGCACTTAAATGCCAGAAATGGCAGAAATGTAGTTGTAGTTGTTGGTAGTATTAAGTTTCAACAAAATGAAATATTTTTATAATGTTTATAAACATTTTGGTGTAAGTAATCCACTTATTTTACTCAAGGACAACACTCCTGCTTGATTTATGATAATTCCCAATTCTATACTCACAAATATGTCACCTCATAATATAAATACGTCTCAATTCGCCTGCACAGAAATAAAATTCAATAAAAATAAATAATCGCGATAAGTGTTTTAGTTCATTTTTTTCACAGGGTATTTTGTTTGAATCATAGAGTATTTTCAATTGCGACGGAGGCTCTGCCAAATTTTTATGAAAACACCAAACGGGTTTTTCGGTCCAAAATAGATTTATTAGAATTTTCGATGAGGAAAAAATAACTAGAAAAAATGTTTCTTATTACTTACTTTATAAAACTAAATTGTCTGACTGACTGTTTACTCAGCTATTTTTAATTAATTAAAAATCATTATGTATATGTATAGTAAGGAGGATTGCAATTACATACGTTGTATAAAACAATTCTTTCATAAGTGTGTCTTAATTGTATAATCAGTCTACACACTAGTGGAAATTGATTAGATAGTTTTATGCTATCTAAATAATAAATAAAAGATTTCACAACTTTTTATTGTATGTAGAGCTGTTAAGATAATTTGTAACTGCTAACTATACGATGTCTAGAGTATAGAAAACTGTTTGTTTTCACAATATTTGAAACTGTCAAAATTCTAAATATGTAAATAATTGCTTGAGAACTTTAATAACAATATAGAAAGAAGAAAAGCCTAAGAAGATTGCCAAGTATTTTAATTATACATAAATAATTTCAAATTATCTAAATTAAATAAAACTCCTTTAATTGTATACATAACTATTAAGGAACATTGAAACTACATCTTCATTGTAAAGACTATTCAGAATTGGGAGTTATTTAGGTAGTTTCAAACTGTCTACATAATAAAAAGTTGTATAGGAAGTTTCAAACTACTAATTATATGAAGCCTATAGCCTGGAATTGTTTAAGAAGTTTAACATCTGCCTTAATCGTTCACTGAATTGTTATTAAAGTATTTACATTGTATCAACAGTTGCTTTCAAAATATTTGACGTTGTCTAAGTTATATAAAAATTGCTTAAGAATTTTAACAACTGAAACAATATAAAAAGAAGAACAGTTTAAGAAGTTTCAGAACTGTTTTATTTATATATGAAAAGTTTGAAACCTAAATTAAATAAGAAATTCTTAAAAGTTTCAAAACTAACTAACTTAACTGTATACATGTTCATAAAACTGTGTTTTTTAGTCTATATAATATAATAACAATTTAGGCGCTGTTTAAATTACATAAGCAAGTTAAGACATTTTACAAATGTAAAATAAAAATATAAAGAAACTCCTTTAATTGTATACATACTTTTTTAGGAAGTGTCTAAATTAAAAATTGAATTAGAAGTTTTACAGATGTCTTGAAGTATATATATATAGGACTGTTGTGGTTGTTTGAACCGTTTAAATTGCATACTGAAGTCTCTTATGAATTTTTGAACGAATTATTATGAATGTTGTAATAAAATGTCATCCCAAATACGGTAGTTATTTGATAAATTATTATTAAAAGTTCTTTGAAAAGTTGAAATTAAATTGAAACGGAAAACAGATAGAAACATGAATTTTTCGTGTGGCTCCGCCGTTTGAACTTTACCACCTAACAACATAAACACGGTTATTGCATTATGGATCGTCGCGAGCGGGGCCGAAAGGCGGCAAGTGTGGCAGTAACCGCGGGGCGGGAGGATCGTTATCCTCGGCCGTGCTATCGGTAAATATCAAGTCGGGTCGTCGTTCTATTTGCCCGGTAGCACCGAACTTAACTCGATTCTACTCGTAAGACACAATGTTGCGGATTGTTTTATCGTGTTTTGACTCACTTGGGGATGTTTATTGTTGAAATAAATGAAATCGAACCGGGGGCTGGTTTATAAATTATAATCAAGCGGTGAATTGTCACCGACGTTTTAACATCATTGGGAATTTGGAAGAAATACAAAAAAACGACATACTGTCTGTCGTGGAACAATGAGTCGTATCTCTGAGATAAAATCAAATATTTACCCGCATCAACAGATTTCGAAACGCTAGATAAATAGGCGCGTATGTAAACATCATTTGGTTTCGTGTATGCTTTGCGGTTCGTGTTTCTGACGAGAGATGTTAGCACTATTCACTAATATTAATAAAAGTATACTAGACATTAATCGTCTATTTAATGCTAATTACAGTTGGATTGTTGAATTGAAATTTTCTTTTGTAACAAATACACTCTAAACTTTGAAACGATTTAAATTACATGGAAATTTGATTATGAAGTTTTACCACTGATTTACTATCTCTATACAAAAAAATAATTTAGGAAGTTTGGAGCTGCCTAAATTACATACAATATTACAAAGTTTTTAAACTTTATTGTTTCAAAGGCAAGTGTCTTTAAAAAGATTGTTGAATGATCAAACGTGTAAATAAACTCTTTTTATAATTTTTAATGCGCTATTTGAATTTAAGAAACAAAATACTATGACGTATTTGACGCCTAATTTTACGATATGTTTAATAAAACATCGATTTTACGAAGGGAAAAACAATAAATAATACATACAGACCTAAATTCCTGAAATTTTGCAATTGGAAGAATACAATTGACTTAATTACATTTCTGATTTGTGTGGTCAAGGTCTAGGTTAAATTGCAAATTTGATTTTGCGTCTGAAACTACCACAAACATTTTTTTGATCACATAACGCCTATACATTTTTAATCATTTTAATGAACAAAAATGCATAGGAAATATGTGAAAATTAAAAAATAAAAAAGGAAAGCATTTAAACTATGCAAATAGTCGTTTAATAAAACATCAAATCGTACAATAAATAATACATCAGAGTCCCAAATACCCAGATTTTCGCAAAAGCAAAACAACTGGTCAAGGTCTAGGTTGTAAATTATTTCCTCACCTGAAGAAAAAAATATATATATCGTTCGAAATAAAGAGAAGCGTTGCAATTTGCGAGTGCAATTTTCGCATCGTGCGGCTCGGTTTAAAAAGCAATCGATTAGCGCGGAGTCGTTAACCTCGACGCGATAAGCGATTGTTTAATATTGATTGTGAAAACTGCAGTCGTGTATGTACGTGGACGTGAATAAAATCCATTTGTACACAAGTGAAAATGGAATACAAACACGGCAATGTCACTAACGAAAAATTATCTACGAAAATAAACCCCCAAATAATCATTGGAGAAATTAGTGCGCGTGTTGGACAGATATTTGGAAACGATAAATGTAATCGAGTCCGTGAAGTTCTTTTTCAAATAATTCCCATTTATTTTTAGAAGTTTACATGCGATTTTATGGACTTGGATTTTATTGTTTGTACTGTATTTTTTTTTCCATTTTGTACAGTTAAAAAATGTCTATTAAAAAAAATTTGGCTCACAAAATTTAAAAATCACGGAATTAAGAAATCATTGTTTGAAAAAAACTTTAAGAGCGATTTTCAGATTTAATGTGCCACAATTTCTAAAAAAAAATCATAGTGGGGCATAAAACGCAAAAAAAAAACAAATTTTTGTAAACTAATATAACAAAAGGCGGGTCACAATATAACAAAACCATGTACAGTGGACACACACTAACATGGACGCTCCAGTAATTCGGACATTTTAATAAACACTTTGAGTATTTTGTCTATGTAATTCAGTGAACAAGCAAATATTAGCTATTTACGTTTTCTTTTGCTTGGAACCATTACGTACTAAAATATTAAAAAATGTTGCACATCATTGTGACCTCAAACTACAAAACTAGAAGGCACAGATAACGAAGATATTCCACTTTCAGAGCAAAAAAAAAATAATCTAATAATTAAAAAGAACACCTAATTGTTCAGTCATTGACACAGAAAATAAACTGAATAACGAAAACGTTACTACCTGAACTTAGAGAGAAAGACAATTTGTCACTGATTTAATTGGTTAACAATTAATTCAGTAAGCTACAAAGAACATATTTACAAATGTAGAAGTTTTTTGAATCAGAGGATGACGTAAATGTTGAGAAAATCAAACTTGCATATGCTGATGATACATATGTCCACATTGACTATCGAATGGACTGAGGAGAATAATTTCTCCATGGAAATCATGCAATCTAAAATTTCTCAGATAATTTTTCTACTATTTAGACAGTTTCAAACTTCTAAAGTAGTTATGTATATAATTAAGACCGTAGTGAAACCTCATAATCATTTTTTATACAATTTAAACATTTTAAATTTCCAAAATAATTTTGTCAATAATTAAAATTATAGTGAAACTACTTACTTAAGCCATTTGTACACTTTTAGAGCTTCCAAAAAATAATCTAATAATTAAAAAGAACACCAAACTCTTTAGAGTCATTGACACAGTACTACCTGAACTTAGAGAGAATGATAATTTGTCACTGATTTAATTGGTTAGCAATTAATTCAGGAAGCTACAGAGAACATATTTAAAAATGTTGAGAAAGTCAAACTTGCATATGTTGATAATACATACGTCCTCATTGACTATCGAATGCACTGAAGAGAATATTTTCTCCATGGAAGTCCTACTACTTCTGAGTACAATACAATACAACATTACAATACATGCAATCTAAAATTTCTCAAATAATTTTTCTGCAATTTAGACAGTGCCAAACTTCTAAAATAGTTATGTATATAATTAAGACCGTAGTGAAATCTCATTTTTATACAATTTAAACTCCCATAGTACTGTAAATAATTGAAACTAACCAATTACGCAATTTTTTAAACAATTTAAACAGTTTTAAACTCCCATAATGGTTCTGTATTTAAGGCACTACTGGAGCTTCCTAAGCAATTTTTATTCAGTTCTGACAATATGAAACTTTTATAATACTTCTGTAATTGATTAAGATAGTAGTGAAACTTGTTAACAATTTCAGAGTTGTATAGTACTGTAGTGTAGATGTGACAGTAGTGAAACATTTTAATGATTTTTATTTACACATTTTTAATTTACACCTTTTTGAACTTTTATAATATCTTTGTAGATAACTAAGATATTAGTGAAACTAACAATTTAAGTAATTATTTAAACAATCAAATAGTCTTTTGACTGGCAACATTTATATAATTTAAACAATATTAATCTTCCATAATACTTGGATAAACAATTAAGATAGTAGTGAAAATTGTTAATCAATTTTTTATACATTTTAAAGAATGTCCGGCTTCTAAAGTAGTACTATAAATAATTAAGGTAACTGTAAAGATTCTTGTTAAAGTCGGTGTTATTTTGATAACAAAGTTAGACGTTGTATTGTATTTTAATAGAGAAACTTATTAAAAAGTAGACTATTTCAGAATAAAAACATTACATAATTCATGAAGCAAATAAACAACTGTAAAATAGAGCCATTTACAGTTAATATCAATCTAAGCGCTAATTTGTCAGTTTAATTGACCACATTAGTCCACGACACTTAAGTTCAAGAACACATCTTTTTACAACCTAACGAACAATACACTAATTATTTCCGATAATTTTCTAAATTGTATAGAAAATGTATTGTAATTAATTCCGCTAGTCCATTTGTGCTTATCAAAAGCATTTGTCTCGATTAATGGAACTGATTAGTTTATTAATTAAATCCATATCTCGAATTTAGAACAGTGGTAATCAGAAAATGTTAAAAACAAGTAATCCTTTCAATATGTATTAAGACAGACATTTGTTTGCGTTGATGGACAAACCACAACCAAAACAAACCGGACAAAAAGGATAGAGAAACCGGTGTTGCATCGATCAGTGGAAATTTCCACAAGCTCAGACCTCTGTGCTTTAACTTTTCAATTACTTTACTACTGATTAATTTCTACGGGGGTGAACGAAACAGTTTAGAATGTGTCAGTGGACACAAATAAATTGATACATGCACACAGATTATTTTGTTATTTATTCATCCAATCGATTGGTTTAATCTGCCGTTGCGAAATTGAAAAACACGCATCCAGTAAAAACTGGTTTGCTGCGTTTTTATTGTAAATGGCATTATTGAACCGTCTGCTCTATTTCGGTAGATTTATTATCATCGTCCTTGTTTTCGTTGCAGATTCGACACCACAAAAGATAATGACGCAACAAAAGGATGCATTACACCCATACTTATCGCATCCATTTATTTTTAGCCAATAAAAATACATTATCTTCAGTTACTACATTCATGTTGATGTTTTCCTTCAATCGCTCACGATAATTAAAATTATCGCATACGTAAATAAACTCGAAAATACACCGGCAATTTGGACGTTAGCCGCGAGCTTTACTTTCGCATTCCCACAGGTTTGAATGAACCCTGTTTCCTTCGCCAAATCCAGTTTATTTACACGGGTTCGGACTTGTAACCTGCCGAAAATAGACCGGCAAAAAAGTTGCCAAATATTAAATTGGCTTATTATTATGGTCGGAATAATTTATATGATAATTCGCGTTATGCCAGCGAAAAACAAAGCAATAAATTACTCGCGAAATGTTAATGACACTACGTATGGTGTTAACTAATTTTTTTTTCGTTAAGGCGAATTGGGTCAGCGTATCCTCCAGATTTGACACTGGTTGACTTTATAAAACAGTCTAAAGGATACCACCCTCCTCCCTTAATTTTATACAGAATTATTTGGGAACTTATATTTTAATGGGTTACTGGAATGATTAGGATATTGGAAACTTTTTTATAAATTGTGTAAAAAAAAATGCTTTATTATTTTAATTAATTACGTCAAATCGTTTAACTCTTCTAGGTAAGATTTATTTATGTACACAACTATTATTAATTGTAACTGTACTGTTTAAACTGTATAAAATTGGCTTAAGAAATTTCACTACTATCTTAATTATTTATAGAAGTATTGTGAAAGTTGGATGTTGTATAGATTATATAAAAATTAGAAGTTAAATATATACAAAACCATTATGGGAGTTTGAATCTATATACTTAAATTATGTAAAAAAAATAATTAAGAAGTATCAATACTCTCAATCAACTTGTAGGAGTATTATGAAAGTTTAATATTGTTTAAATTGATAAATTTACAGTTTAAAACTGTAAAAATTATTTAAAAAATTCTTAACTAATTAGTTTCACTATTATTTTAAATATTTACATTTTGTAAAAAAATGATTTAGAAGTTTTACTACTGTCTTACTCAATTATAGTATTGTATTCTCTAAAATGTATAAATAAATATAAATGTATAAAAAATTGATTAACAAATTTCACTAGTATCTTAATTGTATAATAAAATTGTATAAAAAATACTTAAAGTTACCTTAAATTGTTAATTTCACTAATATCTTAATTATCTACAAAGATATTATGAAAATTTAATACTAATCTACTACTTAATCAATACAATACTATACAAGTCTTAAATTGTATAAAAAATTATTAAAAAGTCTCACTATTATTACAGAAATATTATAGAAACATGATGTTTAAACTGTATAAAAATTGTTTAAGAAGTTTCAATACTGCTTTAAATATGTACAAAACCATTATGGGAATTTTAAACTATTTAAATTGTTTAAAAAATTGCTAAACTGCTAAAGTAGGGAATTTCACTGTAATTTTAATTATCTATAAAAGTATTATCGATGTTTAAAAATGTTTAAATTATATAAAAAATGATTATGAGATTTCACTATTGTCTTAATTAAAAAATTTTAGAAATTTTACATTGTACTGTTAAAAAGATTACTAACTAAACTATATTAAATATTTTTTGTTTTAAATTATCTAAAAATGGCTTCATAACTTACTAAATTTTATGCAGAACTAACTAGGCATATTAATAATGTTTAAGATTATTTTTTTTTATATTAATACTACTATTGTTTTTTATTACAAAAATAATGTTTCATTTAGTATAATAATGATACCTAGTGACAAATGTAATATTTTAAATCCCTGCTGCTGAAGCCGTAATGCCTTTTCAACTACATTTTAATTGTTCTCAATCTTCAACAGCCTGAAAAAATAACATAATCATCAAGAACTATAATACAACTCTTTACTATACAAATTCAACCATGAAACTCGATAAACCTCTATAGAAAATGCTCCTTCATCCATCTTAGTTACAAAAAACATCACTTGTTCCATCCTTTATTGTAACCCTTTTTATGCACCCCACAATCTACATAATTTCCCAGGTAAAAAACCAGTTAATCGATTCAACACAAGAAGCAATTTATAATAGTTTCGAATTTTAAACTTGAAATAATTTTAGCGTAGCCTCGAAATTATGGTTATGTATGGTTCTAGTAATTTTAATAATTCAACGTTTCTGGGTATAGATACATATTTGATTTGGATTTTCCACCAAGTTCCATAATTACTTTTATTACCTTCCAATTTTGTTGATAAACTTTTTTAATTAACGTTGTCATAAACGAAAATTTAAAATTTTCCAACCTCATTATCTTTTATGGAAGTGAATATTTATAATTATAAAAAAATAGACTACAACCGGTAAAAACATAAATTTCACCGTCGAGCACCATAAAAAAAATATCAAGATGATATCGCGGCCAGTTCTAATGCAGCCACATTAACTCCATCGTCCGAGATAAAGATAAAGTTTAAGGTGTCCGAACCCGGTATTTATGATTGTTCATTACGCTCGCCTAATGGAATTTTAAAATAATAATAAATCTCCTGTACTAAACGAATACGGCTTCGCATTGATTGCAGGAAATCTTTCCGATGCCTTCGGGAGATACGATTCCACTACGCTCGTAAAATATTCGAACACATTAGATCCATCCGCATAAGGATGATGTTGGCGAAAGGGTTCAAAATTTTAAGCAAGTGCAACATCCCAGAATCCGACTGCACTTTGTTGCACCATCACGGTCGCAGGTGTTGAACCCACCCAATGACAGGTTGATGGATTGTAGAAAAGGCTCCCCCTTTAAGAGAATCGCACGCTGAAAAAAAAAACAAGAAACAAGTTCTGCATGCAGTGGTGGAGGGATTGGCTAGAGTGGAAAAAAATTGAGTTTTGAACACTTGACATGTGGCACGAAGACAGAGATTCGAAACCAACATCACAACATCATCTCGTTATCAAAACACTCCATTAAATCGAAATCTAATGCGACATCGTCCAATTGTGTGTTATTTACAGTCCACTTTTGGTCGTACCATAAAATCCCCCCCCCCCACACTATTAACATAAATGCATTTTCGGGATTGAATTAACTGAATAATTTTGAATATATTAGTATTGGTTTTATCATTATGGTCTACGCCCATGTACTGACAAATGACTTCGAAGTCAGGTATAAGATTAAATCGATACATGGTCCCTAGGTACCCAAAAAACTGGTTCCGAACCGTAGCTACCGGTATTAATATTAATCTTGCATGTAACACAAAAAATGAAGAAAACAACTATCAATTTATCTCACCGATGGTTCTCTTATTTGTGGTTTTTCAACTAGAACAGTCACATTTTGAACATGTTTCTAAAAATGTTTTATTTTTGTTTTTATGTTATACTAGGTGCTTTTGAACTACGGCCCGAAGAAAATGTTTTTCTTATTTGATATTATTTCAACTAAGAAATCTTTATTATTTGATGGCTTTTTCAGAAAAAGTTCTTCTAGAAGTTTTTAAAGAAATATAATAACTTATTAATCTTTTATTTAATTTAAAAATTGATATGAATTATGTATTTTACTCTTTCAGTGTTATATCTTTCATTTAGTGTTTTCTAGGTGTGTTTTAAGAAAAATCATGATTTCAGAATGTTACAGACTTCATTCTACCTTCCTTATTTATGAAATTTCTATTTTTCTGATTGTGGATATTTTCTCTAAAAACTATAATGCTTCTTTCTTTTATTGATTGAAAATATCAGAATGAATTTAAAGTAACTTACTTCGAGAAGTGTTTACTTTATAAACTTTTGATTTGGTTTCGTTTAGAGGTTTTTTAAGAATAACCACAATCTGGATAAGAGCATTTGAAGTTATTAAATGTTTATCATTACTAATTTTTTTTTTTTCAAAATGATATGGAATCAATTTAAATAAATGTTCTTTAATTTTAGTTATTTACTCTATGAATAGTTTAATTTGATTACTCCTTTTGGAATCTAAAAAACACTTGTTCTAAAGAAAATATTGATTTAGTTATTTATATGTCGCAATTTGAATCAGTTACTAATTAGAATTAGAAGAAAATATTTTTTAATTTTACTTATTTACTCCGTGAATAATTTAATGTGATTGGTTCTTCTAGAACTTGTTGTTCACTTGTTCCTAAGAGGATCTTGATTAAGTTATTGGTATTCTATTAAAAAAATTGATTTTAAATCTTTGATTTGGTTTCGTCTAGAGGTTTTTTAAGAAAAACTACTATCTGGATAAGTTATTAATTAGATGTTAGCCTATGTTGTTATTAAATTTTTATCAGTCTATGAACATTTTAATATGACTGGTTCTTCTAGAAATTAACAAAAAACATATAGAAGATATTAATTTAGTTCTTAATATTAAATTTAAAAAATGATTTGAATTTTATTATGAAAAAATACAATTTGAGAGAGTTAAAATCTCTTATAACAAGAACCCAATTAACCCCAAGATCTTTTCTAACTTTTTAAAAATCACGTTCGAATGTGAGTGTGTAAGTCTACCTAGATTCTTAAGGCAATATTTTATGGAAGAATCAAGAGTGCCGACCAAGAAACATCTGTGGAATAAACTTGTGGCTTGACATAAAAACACCATAAATATGCTGGTCACAAAGAGTCGTAAAAAAATCGGAACATCATTGCAGTCCTGTTTCGGTACAAAAGTTAATTCTACTGCTAATTTGGCACGCTGAAAAACCGTCGAATTTATGTAACTTGGAGCAATTGCTTAAAAACTGAAGGACTGAAATTATGCTGAAATTATTAGTGAGTTTAAGGACCCCGAAATGAAATATTAATAGAGAAGATCCCACCGAAACGGCAATAACCTAAGTAATGTATGCACTTGTGCAGATTTCTTTATTAATAAAGGCCACGCATTGGAAAACGATGAATGTCAATGAAAAAACATCGAGAGTCAAAGCACCGAAAGGAATCCGAGATGCAAATTGTCCCAAATAAGGGATATTCGTGGTGCTAATTTTAAAACAACACGTGTCACATGCATCATTTTTCTCGTGGGCCTTTATCGAACTAAAATAAAATATGTGACAAACAAGCATTTATACCGCAATCGGACTTTCTAATTTTGTGTTTAGGCATTACGCAATTTACACACATTCTGAATTATTAATGTACTTAAATTGTTTATTTTTAGGTGCATTGGTCAATATACACTAGTATTTGTTGTTTTATGAATTTCGCAACAACTGCGTACATATATATATTTTTCAGATTGCACTGTAGAAACTCGTTCCCAGTCTTTTTGATTCGTTGCATCCGCGTGGTTTAATTGACGGCGATTTAGCCGTAATTGCATCGAAAGTCGATTATTGCGCTCGTACCATATTATAATTTTGATTATCAATTAATGCGGAGTAAAGGAGATTAGACGGGACTAATGAGGCTTTGACTCTATTATCGTTTCTAAACCTTCGGGCCACAATCTCGAAAATCGCCCGCTTAATCTAGTTCCAGTGTAATTTTTTGGTCAATTGAACCATTATCTTTAAAAATAGATTGTGTTTGTTGAATATTTTATTAACTGGTAATGTCGGGTAATAGATTAAATATTTAATAGCATTGACGCACAAAATCTAACGCTAATTCGACGTCTAACTAATAAATTACATAAAACGATGGACAAAACCAGAGGAAGATTTTTTACAAAACCGATAATATTGATAGAACAATTTGCAATTGTAATGTGCTGTTTAGTTATTCTATTCGCGTCGCTCTCGTAATTTTCTTGATTGTTTCTGTAATCGAGATTTTGCAAATGAATAAAGATAATGTTGTGTGTGTTTTATTTTATTACATTGTTACATTTAAATACTCATTTCTATTCAACGGACCAACACAATTTTTTTCTTTTCAAAACGGTGTGAATTTTGTTCGAAGGACATTGCAAACAGTGCAAATTGAAAACCATTGGCGGAAATGGCACGTGCAAAAATCGTCTGTCCAATTTGCATACTGGAATATGAAATAATCATATTTATAAAAAATTCGACAAACAAACAGAACGTTTACTTCCTTAATTTAGGCCAGACGCGCCCACATTACGAATTGAAATTTTTCGATTTTCAACTCGACCCGAAGATTTCTCCACGTGCTTAAATTAATTCGTGAAAATGTTGTCTCACGTTTTCGACGTGGCGCCTAGCCACAATAAAATGTCTCAAAAAAAAAACAGTTAATAATCGTTCGTTTCGGCGACGTCCTGATATTTATCCAAAAGAACGGCATCGATTCCGATTCCGTTCGTTGGCACTTTCACCGAAACTCGAAATTACAATAATTGAACCGGTCGAATAATGACGATTAATCGCGCACGAATTTGTAGACAATCGGAGGGCTCTTCTAAACGGTCCCGGGACGTGACTCGAGATGGGGTCGTAAAAATTTTACGATTTTTTTACGAGCCTGTCGAGCATAAATAACGACACAAAGACCAGGATTCGGTTCCACACACCTGACCGGCATAAATAGAAACAGTCTCGAAACCCGTGCAATTCCTTTACACTCACGGATGATTTGGGTTCGACGTCGACGTTTATTTGCGTGATGGAAACTGCCCGATTTAGGGGTGTCATCGAATGGTTTCACATAATTTTTTTTTTAAGATTATGTAAACACACAAACGACCATAACGCACTATGATCACATTAATTGTTCAAATGTTTGTTAAAAAAAAAACAATCTCATCATTAGTGTCGCATTTCTTGTAATTAATACGTAAGCGATAATTCGACTTTCCCAATTAACAATACAAGCTACTCACGCACTGTGTAAATATTTGCCATTTCGACTTTCTGCAACAGTTTAACGATCCTAATTTATCAAATGCCGAGGTAAAAGAACTGTTATCAAAATATGTTTATCTGTTGATTTAAGTGTCACACAGGATGCAAATTAATAAAATTCTGACCATTGTGCAAGGTTTCTTTTCACGTTCATAATCTGATACGACACTATATGAATAAGGTATAGAAAATGAGGCTGTTTCGTCATTTCCTCTCGATATTCGAGCTTCTTTGCTTCTTTGCGGTTGACGCGAAATCGAGATAAAGATTGTGGGTGACATGTGTAAAAAAACCGGTATTCTTTAAATTAATTCAGTTTCTAGATTGGTCATTTCCTGATGAATAATAATTCCCAATGAATAAATTACCATGTGAGTAAACAGTACGATTAATAAAATATTTGGAATCGTTGAGAAATGTGGGAAAACTTACTTTTTATTGGCCTACCTTTACCGACTTGTCGCCGTGTTAATGATGAGAATGGTAAACTTTGAGTTAAACTTTTCATAAATAAGTCGTCTTCCATATAAAAACCCATCACTGCTAACCAGATTAAACTTGGTTTCATCACTCCAGATCGCTCGTTTCCAATCATTTAAAGTCCAGTGTAAAAGGGACCTGATAAACTCAACTCTGGCACGTCTGTTCTTCTCTGATAGTAGTGGTTTTTTAGTCTGGCCTTCGCCCATGAATACCCCCTTGTAGTAATCTATCTCTTACGGTTCTTGAAGAAACATTAATTCCAAGTTGTGTCTCAAGTAGACCATTTATTTTACTGGAATTGAGGAAAGAATCTTTTTTGGAGTAGGATAAAATTTGTTTATCCTGAAACCTATTGGTTTTTCTTAGTCGTCTAATTTTATTTTTTTCTTCTACATTACTAAATCTTGAAAATTGCTGTAAAACACGCGTTTCAATCGAGCTATATTAATTTTTCTCTCATCGGATTGAAAGAACGATACAATCCGTGATTTTAAATCGGAAAATAATTTCTATCCACGAGGTACTATATTAACTCAATTTACTTTGGTGTATACTTTAAAAATAAAAATTATATTAGATTTGCATATACAGGGCGGTAGCAATTTATATATTTTTAAAGTTGTTCTACTTCATGCCAGTAGTGTATGTACAAAGGATTTTCGAACTTTTTCTAAAACATCCAAACTTTATTTTTTGTTAATTCGTAGCTGCTAATTATAAAAGTACCATAGTCTAAAGTTTTTAAATATCCCCATAATATTTTTTAAGTGTTTTCCTATCCATCTACAATAATTATACTGTCACTAATCACTTTTGTTTATCTTTGGTCCAAAGGAATATCTTCCAAAATATCATCCATTGTGTTCTGAAGAAAGTTAAGGTACGCAAAACCTGTTAATCGGTTTGGTGAAAAAACAAGACCTAGAAACCAATCGAATACAATATCTTTCAATCCATTCAGCTTGATGTCTAGATTCTTTGGTACTTGGGAAATGTACAGTACAATTTACAGTGTTCTTCAACATTCTTGCGAAGAAACCAGCGTTTGATGATCAAGCGGATTTAAGCCTCTACTACTATATTATAAAGCAACTGCTTGTAAGGGGTTCTAGAAACAAGACGAGCACAAATGACCAAATCTCTGCTTCATCTTCTGCTCTAGTAGTAGATGCAAACCAGAGTACTGTTTGCTCTTCTGTTTGCTGTGAGTTACACAGTGTATAGTGTATGAGTGTTCAAATTATTACAAAATTTTATGTGAAAAATAGAGCAAATTGCAATCTAAATTGCTGTTGTGACAAATGTTATCAAGATGAATAATAAATATCTCGCAAATTGGCAAATTATAAAGAAATATTGATTTTTCTCATAAGCTGGTGGTGTTAGGGCTCTTAACAGCTGTTTTAGAAACTGCTCCATGAAATTAGCGTAATATATACAATATCTTGATTATTATTATTTTTTTTGAAAATGGGAAATATAAAGGTATAAAATATTTATACTTCCTTTTGAATTATAAAATAATTACAAAAGTTCTGATCCAGATTATCCCAAATTTCGACAAGAAAGTGTTAAACTTGTTCCAAGTTTTTGAGTCGGTTTGGATGGTCCTTTAATCATGTCCCGACCGCAGTACCAATTCTAAGGGAAGCAAGCACATGAGCAGCGTGTAGACGAGCATTATCCAGCACTGGTTGAAAATTTAAAGCCAATAAAATGAGCATATAGATAGCATGACATATTTTTCAGAATGTGCAAGATGTAATGCTCACCATTAGGACTAGCATTGTTTAACACAACAAAGTTTAATCGGTATCTGCTGTTAACGAAATGCCTTTTCACACTATAATTACATCTCAGCCAAATAAGGATGTATTTATTTACATAGGACACATCTCTTATTTAGCCGTAGAAACACATGATCCCCTTTATCGCTTCTGTAGAGGCAAAATCTAAACACGTCCGTAAAGAGAACTAATTTTCAATCTGCTTCTACCAAATTGACGTGAATTTTAGCAGAATTTAGCCGGGTTCTGCGATAATCCACGGTTAATGACGGACTTCGAGCGGGAATGTGAGATTATAAATTATCCTTCCTTGTCGAATTGATTCAGAACTTATTCGAACATCTACTACGTTTCCTGTGACTGTAATATTCTTGTCTTACAAATCGTTGTCCTAAAGTTGAAAGTCACAAAATACGATCTTGAGGAGTTTCGACACCATCGCTGCCTTGTTCTGGTCCTTGTGTACTCACTAAGTCTCCAGGTATCACTGGGACATTCGGGAAATTGTTGTGTGAGACACACCAAACCCTTGGACTATCCTGCTATAACTCCAACTTTCTTCCGCTAACAAAACAACTTGAGTACACTCGCTACGAATTAAATTTCTAGATTTGTATTGCATATTGACAAAATAGAGACATTAAAAAGAAATGAGATTGATAATTTAATTCTAACGAAACGAAGATAGTTTAATCTGTGTTACCAATTTATCAGAATTAGTATATTTAACATAAAACATTTTAACTATAAAATTAAACGATTGGACACATTTTAAAAATCATGCACGAGTCAATATAATTCAATTAGAAGAAGAAGTTTGAGATATGACCGACAACTTCTTACCATTATTTGGCTGCCCGCTACTTGTCGTTCTAAAAACTTTTGAACTTCTCACAGTTTTTTTTTTCTTACTCACCGATTTAAACATAATACGAATTAGAATATTATTACATAGTGACAACATTGAACCCAACTTCAATTACTTACTGCATACTTTCAAAGCTATAAATTATAATGTATAATGCAAGAACCGTAACTACTATATAATTACCGGGCTCATTGACATGAGATCGAAGGTTTCCGATGCATATGCGATTTTTTTCGTACGTTCGCATGGCGTGATATTCCAGAAAAGAAATGGTGATCTAATTGATTGAAATAACCGCAGGACATACATTAACGGTGTCGGTTTTTATCGGTGTGCAAAAAAACAGCAACACCTGGTGCATAAGTTCTTAGAAACCACATCATATTGATTAGTTTTTTTTGTAGCCCAAATATTAAATTTATTTGAACAAAAAAATAGCATAATTTAAGAGATGAGTTTTGTGAGAAATGTAATCGACAACATGTCATGTACAATTATTTTCTTGCGTCAATGTTTGTGCGTCATTCGCGGTGATTTTGATCCAAGAATCTCAATCAAGCGAAGGAATTGACGAAAATTTATCAACCTGTTTTTAGATATTGCCAGAAATAGTACAACTTGCAATGTAACTTAACGGTTACTTTAGATTTAAAACGTTAGAGCCATTAAACAAGCCGATTACTTGAAAGTAAATATTAAGAAGACCCAACTTCCTATTTTACTCAGCGTTTAGTTAACTGGGAAAGTCGAATTATCGTTTACATATTAATTACAAGAAATGAGACACTAATGAAGCGATTGTTTCAAAAAATTGCCTTAACAACTCGCTAAATGAAAGTACATTTAGATTTATAATGGATATTAACAATTTCTCTGTTTATGGAACAAAAAAAATCAATGTTTTGCCTCCAAATAAACTTTATTATCGAAAAGTATCAGACTTTATTAAACATTCTTCAGTTGAAGAAGCCTGATCATCCTTTTTTAAGCCTTTAAAGAAATTCAAGACATGCAACCGGAAGTCGAGCTTTTCTTCTTCACTCAATCGGCTGACTTGTGGCAAAACCGACATCAAAAACAGTTTATCCCCGTTGTCTCCATCGTTCAGTTTAGCATCGAGTTTATCCAGTAATTTGCTCTGGAACTCGGTCAGGCCTTGTTCCTCAATCCTTTGCTCCAGAAAATCCGAAGCTAAACCTGTTTGTCCCATTATCTGCATGACTTCCGTGTCTTCGCTGTCGCCGTTCATTTGGAAGGAGTTTTGGTCTGTATCTTTCGGTTGTTCAGAGTTATCAAAGAAACGATCAGTTCTAAAAATCAATTCGAACAATAATTGATGCATTAAAATTGATGTCAATTCATACTTTTTTTTGTTAATGGTTTTGTAGAGGAAAGAAAGAGCATCCGCGTATATATACTTCTTTTTCCTCGTTCTGTTTTTGCCTTGGCTTATATATTTGGCGTAGGAGTCGCGTATGTTCCTCCACTTGTTCTTCATCTCTTTCACTATAACAACAATCGTTAAAAAAGACTACGACACAAGATTATTATTTACCTTGTGCATGTTTCTCCTTGGTCTTCATCTTGGACCAATCCTCGAACATACTCTTCCCCACCAACAGCCACACTTGCTCCCTCTGGTTCCTGTCGCCGTATTCAGCAGTACCATTGTCCCAAATAGCCGGATAGTTCCTTATGACGCCGATGAAACGTTCGTTGTCGTATGACGGGAACATCGCAGCGTTAACCGGACGGCGAAACACCTCGCCTCAAACTGAACGGCGTTTTCCCGGGGCCACAAACCGGTCGATCGTCGGCGGATTTTAGCCGTCCGGCGCGCTCGCAATTGCGGAGATGCAGGCGAAGCGGACCGGGAGCGGTTTGCACAATCAATAACTGGATAGTTGGACTTCATAACGCGGTTTTTATCAACTTTATCAAAATTCTAAACAACTTTCACACCGTGACTAACTACAACTAACTGAAATATTCATTTAACAAACGAAGGTGCTGAAAAATAATTTCTAAACTGTAAATCATCGATTTCGAATCGGTGAACCCAATAATCACTGCCAATGTCGTCCAAATGCTTCAGAAGGTCCATAATTAACATTTTTTCGAAAACTTTCACACTACGACTAACTAAAACTAACTGAAATATTCATTTAACAAACAAAAAATGAAGATACTGAAAAATAATTAGTAAACTTTAAATCATCGATTACGAATCGGTGACTTTAAAGAAATTAAGAACGTGTTTCAGGAAAGGAACCCAATCATCTCTGCGAATGCCTTCCACATGCTTCAGAACCTCGTCAAATAATATTTTTTCGAAAACTTCGTCCAAAAAACTCAGTTGTTGGGTATATTCATATTGTGGTTCCATTACCCCTTTATATACTTGGATATACATGTACCGCATTTCCATATATCTCGCCTCCATTTTAAACACTACGAAACTCAGATTCATTCATAGTTACGTAAGGAAAAAGCCAAGTACTAACCTAAATCAATTTTTTCATGTTCCTCGAACTCGTCCCAGTTTTCGAACAATTGCGCTCCGATCTTGTACCAGTTGTCTCTTTTGACTTCCCGATCACCGAATCCGTCATCAAAGTGGTTCCAAATTGCAGGTGACGATTGGATTAAATTTATAAATTTTGTATTGAACTCGGATGTAAACATCTTCTCCCTCTTCGGGTTCATTTTAATATGGTTTTTAATGACAGGGCGAGAATCAATCAAACTTCAAAATTTGATGTTTTAATAATAGTAAATGTACAGTCTGCCCATAAATCAAAAAAGTTGTCAAATTCTTACCATAGAAATTTAAAAATGTAGATTATTGATTAACTATATAACTGCAAAAAAACGCAACATCCAGAATGTAATCAGATATTTTCCTAAAATTTGATATACAAGTCACTCGGAAAACTTCTTTAGGTATCTCAAACAAGCGTGTACTTAGTTTTTGTCACAATTTGTTTTATTTAGCAACTTATACTAAATGTTTAACATGCCTAGAGTACGAACGAGATATATTGTAATTTTAACCAGTTAAGCGAGTTCGATAGAGATAGAACAGTGGGTCAGCAGCAATTTCGTTTCGAGATATGGCGCGGCGTTTGAACAGAAATGTAAGTATTGTAGTATGATGTTGCAGTCATGGAGTGCAGAGGACAGAAGAGGTTCCGGAAGACCCAGAGCTACCACAGAGCCACAAGACCGTCGTCTTAGATTATTGGTCATAAAGGACGCGATGAGTTCAACGCGGATAATTGCTGATGAATTTTTTGCAGATGAAGGTAGGCCAATGAGTAATCGATCTGGTTACCTCCATATAAGCCCTGTTTTGGACTTACTTCTACCAGGATATCATAGTGACTGGTGTATGGAACGTCAACAGTAGGATCAGGAATGGAATCACATTGTGTTTAATGATGAACCACGCTTTTACTTGGGCATGCACGAATATCAAGTGTTAGTAAGATAGCGACGTGGAGAAAGACGTGATCCTCGCTTTGCTGTGGAGAGTCATATTCATAACGCTGTGGGTTTAATGGTCTGGGGTGCTATTGCTTATGGTAGCAGGTCACTTTCAGTTTTCATTAATGGCAGTATGACGTCCCTGGGATATGTGGATGACGTTTTAGATCCTTATTACCTTAGATAAGGATTAATTTTTCAGCAAAGTAATGCCGTTCACAAATTGTCAGAAATACATTAAACTTCCTAGAAGCCACATATGTGAATTTACTGCCTTAGACACCCAAATCTTTAGACCATTCCCCAATACAGTACCTTCCAAGAAATCTTAATGAATTAAGACGTCAGATTCAAATCATGGGGAATGAGATACCACAAGATAATGTCGATAATCTCATTAGATCGATGCCACGACGCGTCACCTTCATTATTACCTTCTGACAATTTATACTTCTAGATTTTTGTTTAATTTTTTAATTAATTAATTATTATTGTGTAGTAGGTTAATATTTAAAAAAAATGGAATAAACCTATTTTTTTTTGCACGGAGTATATTTCAGTCAAAAAATTATGATGAGAAATTAGGTTCGAAAATGGTCTGTTTAATCAATTTCAGATTAATTATGTTGCATTAAAGCCAAATCAGGACTATCTTCTTCCATTTGTTTTCCAGTTCTTTAATTGAAAACAATTGACTTAAAAAAACAATTAATAACAGTTTTATTAATTAATCTTCAATGTAAATTAATTCCAATTTCCTGTCCAACTTTCATTCAGGGATCCACCTTGATTTGCTTAGTGCCGCATCCACGAAGTTTGTAATTCCACAAAATCTCACGTTCTCGAATTAAGGTGACCAAACTTGATTTATTCCTTTGTTTACATGTTACTTTGTAGTGCTTGTAGATTATACTATTAAGTTTCGCCCAACTGCTTTGATAACCATCCATTACTTATTCCTTAAACTACAATATAACTAAACAATAATAAATGGTAAAAAAGGTTACCTAGTATAAGCTTCTTCTCAGTTACTATTCTCTTCCGTCGGATATATATTTTTTCTTACTACCTCGGTGGAAAGTACGTATTTTGAAAAATACTATTTTCTGTCGTGGAACCGGGGAGCAAAATACGTACTTTCGACCGAGGTAGTAAGAAAAATAGTATACACTACACGGGAAAAAAGTTTGAGATTCCTGCCCTGCGCGTCATATTGCCCGAGGCGTAGCCGAGGTAGTAAGAAAAATAGTATACACTACACGGGAAGAAAGTTTGAGAGCCCTGCCCTGCGCGCCATCTTGCCCTCGGCTACCCATGAATGAATCTCAAACTTTCTTCCCTTGTAGTGTAAAATACTATTTCGAATGTTGATGCGAATTTGTCTTACCTGCAATCACTGAAACGCACGGATGAAAACGCGGCAGATTTCTTTAATGATTCTTCTAGTTCGGAGCCTCGAATAACGATGGCGCTGTTTATTGCGTGCAGTGTATTTGTGGTTGTATATAATAATCATTGAATATAAAATTCAGTCTCTTGAAGCAAACAGGGGGTATTTGTTGCAGTTGTGTCTAAATGTTGCATATTTGATAGATTAACGAATAAATTGTTACTTCTGATGGAAGAAGGAGACATGGCGACGATGAGTCTGATGCAATGAACAGGCAGGCCCCCGTCCTTGACAACTAGATACCGCTTATCGTGAAGGCTTGTGTAAAAAATATTGTTTGCGCGGATTTTGGATTACACCAGCTGAGTAATAAGCGATAAGCAGTTTTCTCGGTTGTACGTTTGTCGTGCGCAGGAAATGCATTCTAAGGACGCTCGTCAGCAGTTTTATCGAATGATTTCTGTTTTTCATTTTAATTTAATAATAACTTGTTTAAATTGTAAAAAATAATCTTTTTAAAAACAATGAATCGTCTGATTGTGAATAGATTTAGAGATACTATATGATCTACTGATAATGATTAAATTTCTAGAACATTTACCAGTTATAACTTATTTACTTTAAAATCATATGTCTAATGTATTTTTTATCTATTTGATTAAAAAAAATATTGATAAGGAATGATTCAGGCGACCGATGTACCTACCCAAAAAAGGGTGAAACTCTCGGTTCCGAAGCAATAACGATGAGCGAAATTCGGCTCATACATATTTATTGTCGTTGTCTAATGACCAAGATTGTGATTATCAATAAGAAACGCGTTCGAAATTTCTAAAAACGAAATTCGCAATTTTACTTATGCTAAACTTGACATTTCTGCATAGGAATCGCCGTGAAAACTCAGATAAATGTGCAAGGACGTTTATTTTTGTTCAATTTATATGTTTTTTTCCGGAAAAGTACCAGAATTATTATCAAGTAATTGATTTTTGTTGAAAATAGAGACGAATGATAAAATCACTGACCTTTTACATTATTTCAATCATTTAATGTGAAATGTCGAGTATCGATTAATTAATTAACGTGTCTATTAAATAACACTTAATGTTATTATCTACATGTACTAAATTCCGATATACAAAAATGATTATAATAATGCAATTTAATCGATAATTAATTTTTGATTACAATTGGACATAATATTTTATATTGTGGCCACGTTTTCAAACTTACGTTTCTTTTGTGTGTTTTAATTTGGAATTAGGTTTTTTGGCCTTTACAATAATTTATTGGTACCTCAATCGGACGTAGAAATTAATGTCCATAGTGTCCAACTATTTATCAATTATTTACGTACTAAATCAATTTTATTTGAACTTTCCAATTTCGGTTTTTTTTTTCAATAATAAGTCCATACGGATTATTTATTTTTAGTCATAACTTAAAATTATCGTGAATGTAAATTTTTCGTTTCCCCAAAAAAAAAAAAACAATTGAAAATTCAAGCAGTACATAAGAAAAAGTGAAACGGTCAATTTGCATACATCATTTATACAAGTTATCACGTGCAAATTGATATTTACCAAATTGGCGCCCAATAATAAACGATTTATGTTAATTATTTTCAGATAAACGAATATTTTTCGCCCGGACAGGTTTTTTTGTGGAATTTTAAAACACGATTTATCTGCAATGATTGATGGCTGTTACAAAATTGTTATTTAACACTTATCAATGTTAAGAGTCATGAATTTCGATTATTTTTCTGTGTCAAGTGATGCAAATAACTGGCCCGATTCGTATGAAAATCCGAATTTGTTTATGTTCCAAACACAATTAGTTACTAATTGTGCGATTGTCGTAATCAATCGTACGATATTGATTTCGCGGAAGATCCAACCGCAAATGCAAACGCAAATTACATTAATGGAGAAAAAAGCATGTTGAATATTTTAAGAGATTCCAAATTACGTGCAATAACAACTGTTAAGTGTGCAACAAATATGTGCTAAAATGTCGGATAATTGACGAACATTTAACGATTTTTATGCTAATTGCAGATAAGCGTTTCTGAGTCAGCGCTTATAAATTAAGATCCGAAAATGTTTGTCACTTGCTTCGCGCCCAAAATGTAACGGTTTTTTACTAGATAGAATTTTATCATAAACACATAATAATTAAGTTCAGTTACCACATTTTAATATCAAATATTTTTCTTAATTTTTAAATGTTAATGTTTTTACAAATTGAATCAGGTGTATTAATAAATTGTAAAAATATAATGATAAATGTGACTAATGGAGATTAGATTAATGTTGTTGTTTACTTTAAGATCGAATATCCTGGTTTGATAGAAAAAATGGTATTTTATTGCATTCTTAAATTAATTTAAACAAAAATTTTTTATAAATATGTCACAACAATTTTAAAGAAAAACTCATTAAACTCAACAAAAATAAACTTGAAAATTTAACTTTTATAAAATATAATACTCTTAAAATAAGCAGATATCAAAAATCCTTATATGAAAAATAAAAAATAAAAGAATTTTTAAAAGTTTGAAATTTAAGACAAAAATATATAGAAAAACTGGAAACCCATCCTAAACACTGATTAAATAAATGATAAATTAGATTCAAGAGTAATTAATTTATAGATATGAAAATGTAAAAAATATATAAAATTCCACATTTTTCACAAGGTAACAATATTAGAAGTAGTGATTCTTTTGTTCCTTTTTGAACAGATATAAAAGATATTAAATAAACTCATTAGAATGTTAAAAAGTATAAAATATATCAAAATTTGTTTTATTTTATAAATTGAATCAGTTATATTAAAAAAATTTACTTCAAGGTCGAATATTCTGATTTTGAAAAAAATATATTTTATTTCAAATTTTTAATTTTTGTTCGATTTTAAAAAATTTTATTTTCAATAGTAAAGAATGAAAATATGTGCTTATAGACATAATGTTAAGACAGTACAAAGTCAAAAGTTGTTGCAAAGAATAAAAGCCTTCTAAATATATAGGATAGTAAAGAATTTATGGAAATACCAAACATCAAGTTTCAAATACTTAAAAAATATTCAAATAATGAGTTTGTGGTACTAATATTTGAAAAGTCTTATAGTTGGTTTCATTTTGCAATGTTTTATTGTTTTCAACATATTTTCGATTTAAAAACAATTCTGCGACGATCTAATTAATTCCAGTTCGAAATTGTTGGCGACCGATAAAGCGACACGCATACAGGAATAGCTTTAAGTCTACGAAACGAAACTTAACAATCACAATGACCTACGAAATATTATTTAGTGTGTACCATTTCGCAAATTTAACCGTTCTTCGACAATTGGACACGGCCGTAAAATTCGAAAATAAACCAGACACGGAGTGGAAAAAAAATACGCAAATTACGACGCGACCGTAATTGTTCGATTTTCGAAACTGCATTTTAACGTCCGATTTCTCGTGAACGTCTATTGAACTTTTGTCTGCAAAAATCGCGAATGTACCGTACGGCGAGTGCGGGGCGTGCGTTTTCAGGAAATGACCTCGACGCGAAAAGTTACGGCCACCGTTTCAACTGGCCACGCGTCAAAAAATTCGAAAACAAACAATCATAAAAAATAGAACAACATACTGTCGGGGCCAAAAGCATGAGGCACCGCTCTACGATTTTTTCAGTAATTTAATTGAGATTCCCTCCGAACTTTATTTCCGTATATTTAATTCCTGTGTAATGCTTGTTTTAAAAAATATCAAAAATCAATTAGTTAACAAAAAGTGAGTGTGGTCGAATTCTAATACTATACGAATAGGGCGAATCCCAAAAATGAAATACCCAAAACTACAGAGAAAAAAAAACTTTTGCCCTTGATGATCGTATTTTGATCCGCCCTCCATTAAGAAATCGTAGAAAAAAACCTAACTGAGTCCTTGTCTGTGAAAGTTGATGAATCAGTGAGTGCTACTGTTAGTAGAACACTTGGCAATACTTGGGGTTTAAAAAGATGTACGGCCAGAATGAAACCGTGGCAATAAATTTTTAGTTATATGCATTTCACAAAGAAAAATTAAAAGAAACATTGTGTGGTTTGGTGAGTTTAATTTGTGTCTACTGTGTATCAGTTCCAAAATCCCATGTGTCATATCAGTTATCACCAGTCAGTACTTAAAGCAGGAATCAAATTAAGGTTATGACTATGGAGTGGCTTGTCCAATCACCAGATCTCAATCCAATGGAGCATGTGTAGTCTCAGTTAAGAAGAAAGATACGGGAGCACAACATAAAAACGAACGTAAACTTAAATGTCGTCCTGGAAAAAGAATGGGGTGCAATTATCATTGACCAAAGTAGGGAGTCAGTAAAATGCCTTCCTAGAAAAATTACTGCCCTAATAAAAGCGAAAGGTGCACCCACCAAATATTCATGAGAAATAAATAAAACGGCAGTTAAATGCATTTTTAGCCTAATTTCATTTTAAACCGTACAAATAATAATTCTAAAGCAGACATTTATGGAGAGTCCCATTCGATTTAATTCGACTTGATTAGTAATAATTTACATGGTTTTCGTCAGGTAAATCGGCGGTACCGCGTGCGATTGCACCACATTTGGATGGATACGTCAGAATTTACTAGGTACGATGACTCGTTATCAACACGCAAGGTCGAGACACGTAGTCTTTAAAGTAGGTGATGCAATTCGTGATTCAGATGAAAAATGATGGATTTTCGAACACTGTTACATAAAATTCGCGGATGCATGGAAACTCGTTAATTACAGTTTTTTTAGTGAATAATACGTAATTAACTGCATTTGTATTCTTTTGTAATATAAAATATTGTTTCCTGTGTAATTCTGTACAGGATGTTTGTTCTCTGTTCTCTTTGTGATAAAACTACAAGTTTCTAATGACCTGTGTTATATTTTTTGTTCGGACGAACACGAGTCTGTTATTAATTTTAATAATGCACCCCCCGATACGAGCCGAGGGGACGAAAACTTGCAGACGTGTAATTTTCGACAATAAATAACTTATTACCCAACGCACCACTAATAATATCACACTTTTCTTTTGATTGTCCCAGTTTAAAAAATAGCGAAACATCCAACACGTGTTTCCGACATCAACTTTTTTATTTTTAATTTTTTTTTCGTTATAATATTAGAAAAGTCGAACGCGTGGCGTTCGTGAACTTGCTCGACATAAAAACGCGGGTTCATCATTTTTCCATCGTGTTTTTCGTACGGTCAGCACAACAACTAATTATATCGATTTTTACCTGTATTGTGAGGACCGAAATAGATTTGTTGATTAATTGTAATTATAAACGTTTACGTGTTGTTGATTAATTTTCTTCCGTAACTAAGAAAATTTGTTTTATTCAGTAAAATAAAATAATAAACAGGTTAATGATGTTATTTTTATTGTTAATGGATTTTCGATTGATTAAACTACACTAATCTGTTTTTCGATACTTTGATTACAACGCCAAGTTTCAAATTAAATTTGATAAATATTACTTACTAATGATATATCACAGATATTAAATCACAATTTTATTTTATTTCTAGTTCATTTTATAAATTAATTGTATTTTAATACACTATAACTTCGGAACTCTGAACGCCCTCATTATTCCGTCATTTTGAAGTTTTTGCTTTGTAATTCAGGGATGAAAACAGTACATACTAAAAAGAGTATAGATAATATAATTTTAGTTCGTTCGAAGATGTTCCAAAATAATTTAAATACCAGGACATACATTTTGGGAGAAAAATATTTTACCATTAATTTAACTGAAGAACAACTAAACTAATCCAAGAAGCATTAGTGAGTAATATTAAAATTATAGAGGAATTTTTAGAATTAGAGAATGACTTAATTACAGAGAAACCATGCCTATGTTATCATTGATGATCCAAAGGGGTAAAGAGAATAATGTCCATGAAAAAACTCAAAGAAAGCAAATTATGTAGATGCACAAAAATGGTTCAAACTAAAATAGGCACATATTTAAACAAAAAAGTAGACCGACTGATTACACATGTATATAATATACACGATGATTCACTTAATTTATTCATTGGAAGTTTATAGAGAACGGAAAAAGATATTGATTTGAAATTTTTATAGCAATTATGACTTGTTTTAAACTTTTAATTTATTTTGAACAACATTCAATTTCCGGTTTCGCCGGAAGTGATTTCAACTTTGGTATTTTCAATACACCCCGCATATTCTTGCATAAATTCTACATGTATTTGCAAATAAAATAAGTATACCATGTCTTATAGTGATTTTTCACATTTTTAGTAAAATCTCTGTTCATACAAAAAGCTCAATATACTAATTTAATTCTGTTAAATTACATAAATTACAAACACCCTGTATAAAATTTGGGAATAGTAATAATGTCTTCTTATAGGATGGTCCTTAGTTAACGTGTATGCCCAAAATAAACTAACTTTCCAACATTAAAATTGAAGGTTTTACAGACATTTAAAAAAACTAATGGTTTGTTAAAATTTTTGGAAAAAAATTGATAATAGAAAAACTATTGAGTTTAGATATAAGACATAGTATAGCAATTTTATTTGCAAATACATGTATAATTTAAAAATACACAGGGTGAAAATAACAAAGTAGATGTCATTTCCTGCGAAACTGGAAATGAATTTTTGTTCAAAATAAATTAGTAAACTAGTTCAAGACAAGCTGTAATTTCTAGAGAAATATTACATTAAATGAATAAAAGCAATAAGTGTAAGAAATATGAATGTAACCCATTGAAATGTACGATAACGCATTTACACATTGTCCTACGTTTTAAACAATGCTAAAAATAATTCCGTTCCTGTTTATCACTAAACCACCTTTTACTTATTAAATATAATCATATCATGATCAAAACAGCCCACCCTTAAACAAGAACCCACATACCATGTTTTAAAAACTGAAAACATTCACGATCAGTTGACGTTAATTGATATTGATTGAATTGCATTCGATTTGATCACATTATACCGAACGTTTTAATAACGGTCTATAAATATTTACAAGGTTACAATTTCAACGACTTTAAGGTTTGCTTCTTCTATAAAATTCTAGAAGCCGACAAGATTCGACCGGTTATAAAAAAATTGCTTCAGAGACTATTCAGGCTCCGACTCGTCTGCGGTTTAACCGCGAGCAGGTAACGACTCGTCCGTTAACGTCTTCCAGAAAATTCTAGAATCGTACAAGATTTGACTAGTCAAAAGAAATCGTTTCTAAATCGTTCTAAAAATAATCCGGCTCCGAATCGTCTGCGAGAATTTTTTAGCAGGTCGAAACGCGATTTCGTCGAATTTCATTTGGGGGGCACCGAAATGTCTCTCCTGTACCGACGTTATCTTATCTTAAATCAACAGAGGAAACGTTTGAAAATTTCTATTAATAAAATGTGGTGTCACTTTGATTCGTTTATGTGTACTCAATTTTCAAGGATTAATCGACTGATTTTCGATTAATTTATGAATGTTCTACTCAATTCTTTTATATTAAAAACTGACAATTAATTATGTTATAAACAGAGACAAATAGTACCATCACAAATAAATAAATGATTTAATAAAAAACGTTTTGTAACTTATATTTCCTGCATTACCACAATTTAATTTTATTCAAGCTGTATGATTAATAAGAGGTTAGCTACTAGAGCCACTAAAATAACGGAAACAATGAATCATATAATTGCTCAACTATTTCCAGTATTTAATTTAATTAATATTTGACATTTTTAAACAATCCATGTTTATAAAATGAACCAGAAACAAGCAAAATTAAAACATAATACGTATAAATCATTTATTAATACAAGTATTACATAATACATAAATTATTAATAAAAAAATAAATTAAAATACACGTGGCGTTTTTTGTTCCCCTATTAAAATAAATAAAAGTAAAAATGCAAATTTTATGATTAATCTGTGGTCAGATCGATCCTCTAAAAAAAAAACGGAAATCGTGATTCACTAAAATTGGCCAACCCATATAATAATTTAAACATTTCATTTTTGCCATTTATACACAAATTAAATTAAACTTTATGGCAATTAATAATCGATTAGCCGACGAATTTTATGCCGCTTCCATTAAATCCTTAAAAGGCGTTTTGAGCATACTTTTTAATTGAAATCTTCCATTTTGAGTTCGTTTAAAAATCGTTTTTAAAACGATTTTTCAAACAGCTCGAAAACAACGACCAGCGTAACTAATTATAGTGTCTTATGTTATCACATAAACCAAATGTGAACTAAGCTTTTGAACCGCTTTAGTTCTATGTTTACCACGGGCTTCAAGGACGACTGTTTTTGCGCTTTTTGGAACAAGCACTAACTTGTTTTCCAAACATAATACATTCGGATTTTTTCTTCTTTCTTCTCTTCTCTTTTCTCAGTGGTCAACTTAGACAAATGATGGTTTATGACCATTAAATCTTTGTATCCGAACAATGTTGTCAAATTGTTCTTGAGAAAATGAACAATAAAATAAGTAAATATGAATTAATCAGGACCATTTTTTATTTATTTATAAACTATACTACATATAATATATTTATTAAATAACACAAAAAACTTGTTAGGTGTTACAAACTGAAAACTTTTAATTTCGTTTTAAGAACGATTTTTTTAATCTCAAAAACAATGACCAGCCTAAATAAATATGATAAACCAAATATGGATTAAACGATTTTTAGAACAAGCTTCAACTTGTTTGTCGAACTCTACATTCGGACATTTTATTCTTTCTTCCCTCTCCTCATATGGTCAATGGTGTAATAATTATTAATTCAGACAAAGGAAGGTTTATGACCATTAAGTCTTTGTATCCGAACGATGTTGTCAAATTTGTTCCTTAAAAAAATGAACAATAAAATAAAGAAAGATGATATAATAAGACCTTTCCGTAAGTGACAGTTTCAACAATAGGGTTACTTTTTTTCTGGTTATAAGATATTAATTTCAGTTGTTTTATCACCAAATTATCCTTTGTTGAAAATATTATAAATACAATGAAATATCGTTGATTTTATAAACTGAAACTTTCAATTTCATTTTAAAAACTATTTTTCAAGCAACTTGAAAACAACGACCGGCGTAACTAATTATAGTTAGTCTCTTATGTTATCGCATAAACCAAATGTGAACTAAGTTTTTGAAACGCTTTAGTTCTATATTTACTGCGGACTTCAAGGACGATTGTTTTTGCGATTTTTGGAACAAGCACTAACTTGTCTACGAAACAAAATCATTCTTTATTTTCTCGTCAATGGACAATGAATGATACAATAATCATTTACTCAGACAAAGGAAGGTTTATGACCATTTTTTAATCTTTGTGTTCGAAGAGTGTTATGTGTTCTTTGAAAAAATGTATAAGAAGGAAAGATGAGATAAAATATTAGTTTCATTTAAAAAAATATGCTTTTTAACTTCTTTTAAGTACATATTTGTTGGTGTAATAAGTAACACTTTTAATATAAGGGAAGTTATTTTTACTGATTATAAGAGATTTCTTAAATGTCTTGAATATGTTTAATTTAAGTGGTGTTGCCAGAAGATGTATCCTTTGTTAACAACTTTATAAAACGATCGAACTTGTTGATTTTATAAAGTTGTAATCTTCAATTTCCGCCGTAAGAACTTGAAGATAATCAGTTCCTAATAAGAGTCAAACATTCGACATTCGATAATCCTCATCATATTGTCTTATGATACCTGTCTAGTATTGTTAAAATTCTAAACAAAGGACAGATTTGAACGGAGATATAGCACACACACATACATATGGCAACACGGCGGAGCAGAAGCAACTGAGCACACGGCTTGCATCACGTACACCATAACCGAATCGTGCCGAACCCGAGCCGAGCTCGCCTTTTTGGTGGGGGACGGAAACGTTATAAAAGTGCCGGTCTCAGCTGATCCGGCAGCAGTAAAACTTTAAACTCGCTCGAATAGAGCCAGTGCAGTGAACAGGACCGGCAATTTTTTTCAAACCGGCAACCGGTGAACCATTTTCACCCCCCAAAACAATTTACCCCAAAGTTTTTGTGAACATAACTGTGACCATGGAAGTACTATCTGTTACAAACGTAGACTACAAAAGTACCGACGGTAAGTACCATAAAACTAACTATTTTTATTTGTGGGGGGTTGGTTTTATAAGTGTTGTTGGGTCGCATACAACGGCAACATCAACATCAACATCAACAACAAAAATCCGAATTAGCATTGAAACGAACGGAGCCAAACTCGATGACCCCGCTCGACCTCGAGCGCCTGGCAACAAGAGTTTCACTCCGCTTTCCAATCCGACAATCTCTCGAACACCTCTCTCGTTTTGCAGATTTCGAATACGACTATCCGGAATCGGAGGAGGTGGCCCTGATCGAAGCCCTGACCACCAGACTGGAGCAGGAGCTTCGCACCGCCAAAAAGGAACACCTGTCCGTCGGCGAAGTTCTGCTGCCGAACGGCCTGACCAGGAGGATTTCGCAGGATATGTTCTTGTTAGGCGACTCGGAACCGTGCGGTCTCCGGGGATGTACGCTCTACATCAATTTTGAAGGGGACGAAGTGAAGAGGATAAGCACAATCAAGTGCGATCCCACGGTTCCGACCACCTTCGAACTTTATCTGACCCTTAAACAGTCCGCGGGTGGATGGAATTCCTTCCTGCCACAATTCCTCAAGTAAGTATCCTTTGTTCCCCCTTTCTTACTCAGGATTTCACATTTGAATTGTTCACTAAAGGTTGTTGTCCTTTGCAGGAAAATTACGAGGAGTGGCACAGTGATGATCAGCCCGGAATACGGTCTTCAGAAGAAGAAGCTTTATCGTTCTTCTTTATCTGAATAAAGAAGGAATACTTATGTACCTAGATAGAAAGACTGAATTCTATCATGTGATAGACTTTGCATAAGTATTTTCATCTCTTTATTTAATTGTTTTTCATCATCATTAATTTTTTTTCTGAATCATTCATTTTGTATGTTAAGTATATGATATAGTTTATTATATTGAAGTGATAGTATTTTCAAATTTTAACTTGTAGTTAAGTGTCAAACGCAATACGATCGACTCTATAACGACCAATTTTTCATTTAAAGTTGTGATATAAAATTCTAATTTTTTTTTTATTTTTTAAAATAGTATTTCTATGTTTGTGTTTCTATATGTGATATTAGAACGATAACGAAGATGGTTTGGGACTAACAAATGTTTTTATTTTCAAGGAAATTGTTAATTTTCAGTATTAAAAAAATGGGCTACCGTCCGGATTCTTAAAAGAATATCATTTTATTTTTTCCGGATTATTTGTAGTCGCCCCCACTCGATAATTTGTTGGTTCTTTTCCACAAAAAAATGAATTTTTGAATTATAAAAAAGTGCCACTGATCTCAATTTCATGGTGAATGCTGTGCCATGAACATTTTATGGCAATCTTTTATTGTTTAAGTTTTTTTTTGTACATTTTCTTAGAAACTTAGTAATGTAACAATTTTTAAGTTTTCTATCGCTGTAATGTGATATAGTACAGATGTCTGTACAACAGAGCTTTTATATAAAAAATTATTGAAAAATGATTTATGAAAAAATACAATTTTTATTGATTTTAATCAATGACTTTTATTTCCTATTCCTATCTTACTTAAGCTTGTCCAACTGTGCACCAAATTATTAAAGAAACACAATTATTAACGGTGTTAAATAAATATTGGAAGGTTGGTATTTTAAATATAAAATCTATAAATAACATAAATCACTTCAATTTTATTGAATTTATTATTTTATGATAGTTTAAAATAAAAGTGCACAGTGGTGTAAACACTCATAATTCTGTCAGAGTCTTGTAGTTGTATAATATTGTAGTGCATATTTGCATAATTTTTGTTTATTAATAACAAACACATTTACATATCTAAAAATATAGAAATTTTGAACTTCAAAGTTATGATATTCTCAATGATTTTAATTTCAATTTCCTAATAACTATTTTACCAACAACGTCGTCCAATAGTGGTTTAATATATTATTTTTTTATATGCCGATGAAATTATGATTTAATTGCAGTTATTGATAAAAATTATCATATCGTATCGCTCGTTTATTTTAATGTCTATAAAATTTTAGCTAAAAAAACATGAAATGGAAAACAATGATTTAACAATTTAAAATTTAACTTCAAATATTTTAATCGTTGCTATAGTCTTGAAATGTTGTAAAAACATGTAAGATTATATATACTTTTGTTTATTGATAAAATAAAATCCATAATCTACAAACAGCCAAATAAATAATTAAACGATCAAAATAACCAGTTTCTTGTTTATTTTTTTGGACCGGTATTGTATATACATATTCGGGAAGGTTCTTATCGATAATTTCCAATTTTAAAACTTTTTTTTGTTAGGAATATCTTGTTTTCGTTCATATTTCTCAATACATCCATAATCAGGATACATTTTGTTTACTATGAGCCCAAATTAAATGCAGTACGTCAGCGATATTAATTATTTTAGATAGCACACTAGACACAAGATAAAGTCGATGCGTGTCCTTAATTTGTTTATACTATGGTTAAAAAATAAAAACACACAGTGCACAAGAGAAGAAAAACTGATAATTATCAGTAATTAGAACCTATAACTTCCGTATTGAAGACCGATGGCAAAAAACATTTTCTTGGCACTCGAATCAGTACGACAAAAATAAATTCGTTAAATAACGCCCCAAGGCCATATTCTTAATGTACGCAACGGGCTTATTGATGGAAATATATTTGCGATGTGTTTATCGGGTGCAACTAGATTTATAAGGTTCACAAACCTCACCGAAAATCCGCGAAAGAACCAGCCCGAGTACCAGGTAGCAGGACTTATCAAATTGGAAACGAACCAATCTCGGTACTGCAGGGGAAAAGTTCATCGTACCACTGTAGGCCGTACTAAAAATGGTCGTAGGCACCGGTGTTTTTGCCGTCGTCTACTTTCTAGCCGTAGTACGATGGTTACGAAACCGGCTAGATACCGGGTACCACTTATACGCCAATGGGTTCGCCGGTTTGGCCTCCTCGGGCAAACGGGTTTTTCGAGAACCGGTCGCCCATCAGCTACGGTGCCGGCGCAGCATCACAAATCTCGTCGCTCGGACGGGGTACCATCTCCACGATCTCCCGGGGATTCGTTTCTAGGGTGCGGTTTTTATTGGTGTGCTAATGGATTTTGTACTTAATACAAGACTGAAATTATTCTTTGGATGTAGACGCAATAAAAGTGCCGTAAAATTTATTGGTGGTACTGGATTATTTATAGATTTAGAGCTTATTGTTGGACACATTAAGAGAGTTATTAACGATTTATTGTTACACAATTATTAATAATAATTGTTAACAGTAACAAGTCAAGACAAATTGTTGTCAATATTTCCAATTTAATTATGGCACCATTGTTATGTTATAGAAAAAAATTATCTGAACAATAAGGTTTTGTAATGTTTGAAATCACACATAACAATTGATTTCTTAAAATACAGTTACTTGTTAAGGGCTTTTGGTCAATGACATCAATTATTAACGCAAAATCAAATTCGTCAATAACAGACTTACACTCAGGTAATTCTTTAACCAAAATGATGTAATTTCTAGTGTCCTGATACAAAGTACCACCACCACTGTGCGGTAGTTTGTAAGCCGTGCTCCTTTATCTAAAATCTCTTTAAAAAACTGCCATAAATTAAGCTGTACGTCGTACAGTTATCTAGTTAATTCACCATTAAAGCAATTTAAGTACGAGTGGTACTACATAGAACGATCGGCTAATTGCCGTTCAAATAAATCGTATCGGATTGAAAATGGGACGATCCATCATAATTTAGATTTAGGTTTTTCTTTCGGTTAGGGGATAATTTTCGGAATTACTTTAATTGGATGGCTAGTGTTGAGTGTTGATGAAATGAAGATTAACCAATTAGTACAATTACTTGGGTTTGCATCATTGACCAAAGCAATTGGAGAAAAGTTCTTTCATGCTCACTTCTGTCAAACAAGAGCAATTTTCGTCATTGTCCGTCCATTCGTTAATCTTCTTTCTATAGATATAAGAAGATTAAGAAATAATCGTTTTTATACCTTGAACAACAACGAGGATTGTTCCTGTTGGACATAGATTTATAGAGAAAAAAGTAAATGGTAAATTTTGGTTGTGTGTATGAAATGAAATAAAACGAGGAGATTTTGTTGGGAATTGGGTACGCCAATGGCCGTTGCACACTTTTTACAGAGATCGAAACTCGATTCGCTGCCCGTGTTGTTTTGCCCCGTGGTGAGGCGAAGTAAAGGAAACCCGTTCCCGACAACACTTTCCAACTAAACGCAGTAGCGCCTGTCAGACGACCATAATTCATAATTAATTTTATTGCTCGCGAACCTACTTTACGCCCCGGACTTTTTCGTCCGTGCGTCTCTTTGTTTGCCGAGTTCTATGTAGATCCGAGCGGCTGCGTAATTGGAGTGCACTTTAAAAAAACGGTAAAAAGCAATTACTGATAAATCATTTAATAGTTTATCGACGTGCTAGTCGTAAATCTTGTCAGTGCGTTTAATCTTCTTACAGTAAAAATATGTCTCCGGCCTTGAAATATGTTCTAATTGACTTAAATAAGATTCCTCGTTGTATTGCAATTGGCAATAATTGAAGGAAATGGATATTTTACTAAAAAAAAAACGCACGACTCGATCGCAGAGTTCGATTTCCGTAAACAATTATTCCTGCAAATGTCAATTGTTTCAAATATGGTCACGTTAATCTTGACTATTTTAATCGTTTTAATTAATTTTATTTTCATCACACTAAACTGAAGCAATAAAACTATTAACGGTGTAAATTTTACATCACAAACGACCAGAATACATACTAGAATAGAACCAGTCTTATCAACATTATCAAATTTCATCTCGGAGTGAAGAACAAAGAACCGTACCAGAAAATTTAGACTGTTTATCCTTACAAAATACAATTTAAGACGCCGTAAACTCCGTCAGATAGAATAATAGGTAAAACGTTGATAATGCCCCGTTGGCATCGTAAAACTAGAAAACAGGAAAGATAAAAACGAATGTTTACAATCCAGAACAGATCGTAAACATTTAAAAACTCAAAAAGGTAGTTACTGTTGGGTTTTATTAATAATTTAAAGTGAGATTAACTTTTGCTTTGATAGATAATTGAGTTTTAACTGGACACATTTACAAACCTTCAGGTTTATCAAATAAATATGTTAATCATTGTCTTGCAACTAAAAATAAATCAATTAGCATGTAATCAAGCACAATGTTGCTGTCGGTATTCCTGCATGTCTGCAATAAATTTGCAGTATTTATCGTAATTACAGCTGTCTATTGATTAAGTCATTTAATGAATTAATTTTATCAGTGGCAAAAAACGCGAATTAGTTCAGGCTAAGAATAAGGTCATTTTTTTAATGATTTATCATAGTAAGTTAAGTTAAGTTAATTTTTTAGCATGCGGCAAGATAAACGAAAGATTTCGTCATGTTAAGTTAAAAACGAAAAAAACAAAATATGTTGAAAATGCCCGATTTGTCATAAACAAAAATAATACTTAATTGCATAATCACATGTCTGAAGTGATCATTTCCAACTATATAAATAATGTAGTATTAATTACGTACCTTCCACAAGTCACGTAGGTTTTGTTTATTTGGGTTAAACGCGAGAACAACTCCGTGATTATTTGCATAAAATAACGTTTATATTAATAAAAATGATCCGAGTCTAAATGTAAATGACCCTTCATTAGAGAGCTTTCGATTTAGACGTCTCGAGTTTAATCGAAACTGCCGAAAATTCGTCACGATTTATGGTACACGTGTCACATGGTTTTTTAATTATTAATTAAGCGTTCATACAATCAAATAAATTTTTTGTTTACGTCGTCTAATTTTAGCCCGATAAGCCCATCAAAAATACATAAACCAATTATGTCACTGAGGTCACGACTATTCAATTTATTTCGGCCTCTCTTCCTTGATTCGATCACTGCACCAATCAAGTTAATTATTTTTCGAGGGCTCGTCAAACGACTTGTTGCAATGTGCTCTAATTTTCATCACCTGTACGTTTCCATAAGGAATTTTCTACCTTTGAAACTATGTACTCGGAAATGGCCCAATGTAACAACATATTTCATTTATCGAAGCTGTTTAGTTCAAAATTTCGTGCATACATGAAGTAGTTCGTTCTTAGTTTTCTGACCTAAGACTACTCGAAATCAAAATTGTTTTAAAAGAAAAATAGTAGTTTTTTGTTTTTGTGAAGGAAAGGAACAATCCAGCGTGCAACGAGCTAATTTTGGACCATTATTAGAGAAATTGTTTAATTTATTATCCGCTGGCAGTTTATACGTCCTGTTTTGTTCTCCGGGATTAAACCAAGACCAAAAACAATTGTCGGAGACGGCAGAAAAACGAACGGACAGAGAAACGATGGAAAAGAACAGAACGAACGGTAATGCCGGTGCGCCCGTGGCGAAGTAGGTCTTCGAAGCACGTCCACTCTGTTGTTTTTCAAGACTATTTATTTTAACAGCCAGTTAAAGTAATGGCCTGGAACTGTTGTGCAGCGAGACTCGTTCCGAAACCCGTACGCAACCTTTTGTGTTGCGTTCGCCTTCGTTCCACCACGATACCATCGCTCATCCATCCTATGGTCGGATAGAAAATTGTCGTACGAACGATTTTTGAGCTCGCGCACGAATTTAGTTATTTTCATTATCGTCCCATCATCGGTTACGAAGACGAAATCGAATTCGATTTTCTTGAATCCATTACCGAGATGTTGTAAACAGCGAGCGAGTTTTTAATGAAAATATAACAAAATCTCGACGTGATAGCGAACATGTGTTTCGTCTTCCATGAAACGAAACAGACCACGTTGTGTAAAAGCATAAACACACGCATCGGGATCTTTATTTTAAACCCTTTTATCTTTTCGTTCTCCTGCTATTTTTGTACGTACAAAACTCGTTTCTTTGCTTGCTAAACATCGGATTTATTTGGTTGGGAACCTGCCGTAAATCATATTTTAATGGCATGCAGAAAAGTTTGCAACTCCACCTTGACATTATGACATTTTCCATAATAATTGAAAATCGTGATTCATACCTCGCTAATGAATAAATTCATTGTGGCATTCGAAAAAAAAAAACAAAATCTGAATTAATTTCTTATGCTAATGCGATCGTACGACATATCCGATTGTTTACTTCAATATTCAAATCTAGATTCGTTCTTGGAAATTTGTAAACATCTGGATTAATTAGTTGGTGTAGGTGAAATTGATCATTTCAATCGGTTTAAGCACTGTGACAACAACATTAAACAAACCAGCTACAAATTTCAGACAAGATTGTTCCATGTACCTGATGAAAACTTTAAGTAAATTAACTTAAAGAAAGAAAGATAGTAGAGCTGTGGTCGTATTTTTTGTAGTTGTCATCCGTTTATCTTAATAATGTGCTCCTCATTTTGATATGGAGGTTTTGGCTACCTGAAACTGTTCCAAGGGTCAAATATTTAACTTTGTTTAGGATAAAAGTCAACAAAAAAGCTACTCAAGTCATAAAAGTAATGCAAAATCATCCAGCATAAAAAATGGAAAAAGTTTTGTTTGGAAACATGTTTTCTGCCTGCCTCGGATTGTTTTGATAAGACCTGCTTTAAGAGAAAACTGATCTAAAACAGCTGATTCCACACTTGAGACCCTTCATAACAGTTTATTCATTAAATATGTTAAGATAGTAACAAAAAGGATATTATTAATTCAAATTAACTAACTATACTTATAAATGGAGAAGACTTTAAACTTTCTTAGGTATAATTATATTACGTTTAAAAATAATTTTAATGTAAATAAGCATCTCGCAGCATACATCTTCATAGACTTAGTTTTGTTCGTTCAATTTTGAAAATTGAAGTAATCATACTAGCAACTTTAGTGTGTATTAAGTACTCCCTGAAAAAAATATATATATTTATTCTGTGGAAAAATTAAAAATCGTATTCTTTTTATGATTTTTTTTTTTAATAAAGTAGAGTAGGAAATAAACTATCAAAAATAGCGCGACATATTATTTTTTTTAGAATTAATGAATCATATGTCGAAATTATACTATATTTATACTACTGCTATATTTATATTATAAAATAAGAAAATTTGAGCTACTTTTCATCGTTTATTCCATTTAAAAGTAAATTCGGAATATAGAGAATTATGAATATCCATAATTTTTTATTGAAATATTATATCATCCATTTCAGGGGGTGCTTAATCCAGAGGTGCAGTTAGATTTGCTATAAACAATTTGATAATGTGATTTTCTTAATTTTAAAATATAAAAAATTACTTAGTAAGATTTGATTTTGTACTAAAAAATGTAACATTTTACCTATCAGTACATATTTTGTACATACTAAAAGTTGACGGGGGTGTCCCGTTTTTAAATATATATAAATATTATATATATACATAACAAACACAAATATTCATGCTATTTTTATTTATTCATGAATAGTTAAATAAGGAAAAAAAATATTGATGTTTCCAAGGCTGCATCATATATGGAAAAAGCTGCATCAATTTGGTTAATAAATTAATAAATATGATATAAAAATATTTATATTTATTCACATATTTATAGCTCTAATGAGAGGCAAATTTCTGAATTCTGAAGCAAGTTTTAGGTCAAGGACAAAAGAAATTTTGTTTTGACTTTATTTAGGAATTAATTGCAAAAAATATGTACAATTTTGAGTGTTAGGTATATTATGATTTGCCACTTGTATCAAATTATTATACAAATAAACAAACAAACAAAAGTAACTTATGTAGATGTAGACTATGATTTTTTTATATTTAAAAATATTCTAATAGACAGAGGAAATAATTTTATCGTGAAAATTTTGGAGAAAAACTTTATTATAAAAAATATATAAAAATAGTATAATATACAAATAATAAATAAAAATATTATTATTATTTCAACTTATTTTATTTATTTTTTCATTGGTGTATTTTTAGTTCCGACTAGCAAAAATAAAAAAAAAAGTAAACCATTAAAATTTAATTTTTTGTTTGAAACTTATCAAGGAATAATAATAAATCAAGACAGTAAAATGGAAAATTCAATTTAAATAAAGAAACTCATACACATTAACTTCCTTTCGAAACAGTAAAAACACCATTTTAAAAGACGAATTTGCAATAAAAATAATCCGTTTTAATAGTTCAATTAACACCTGAGTAATTTAAAGAAAATTCATTAAAAAATATAAAATATAAAATGACAGATGTGCAAGATACAATCCATTTTTATGTGTTTATTATTATTATAAGCTCCTTAAACACTTTTATATTTAAACACTGACGTAATATGTAAGTTGTTAAGAGCAACGAATTACCCACTTAAAAACAAAAAGTACTTTTAATACAAACTATAACGCCAGTTTATATGTACCATATATTAAATTAGAAATATTCTTGGTGGTAAAGTCAACTTCATCTCCACGAAACTGTTTATGCGTAACGCCGTTATATTTAAACTAAACGAGATGGATTTATTGAAAACAGTTTCTGGGGTGCAGCGGAAAAATAAACCGGAGGGTTTAGACGTTGCTATTTTCGTGCGTTTAATTAGTTTTCAAACGGAAAAAAACGGATATGTATTTTTAGACGAAACAGATCCGTGTGAAACGGCGTAACTATGGTCAGGTTTTTCTTATTAATTGATTTTTTTATCCAATACGTGATTGGTTCGAAATAAAAATGTGCGATAAACAAACGGGTAGCTGAAAAATTCGCATAAACACCTCAAGGATTGTTTAATGGTGTTTACAGCTATGATTTTAATTATTTTAGATCTATTTTAGATGGCGCGAACCTTCTTTTAGTCACGTATTAAACACTGCTGGGTATATATAATAAATTTGTTGTTTACAACCGCGGCTGTGGACGGCTAAATCGACGCGGTCAGACTCGGTTGACACGGTTGTTCTATATTCAATGCGAGTATGGAACAGTGCCTTTACTAAATCTATTCGCATGATTACGTTTATTTGAGTAGGCCATTAGTAGTGGTTCTCAGCTGCAGAAAAATCATTTCCATATAATGAGTTACACAATTCGAAAAGGAGAAAAAAAGGAGGAGAACTAACCTAATGACATGGCAACTCGAAAATATCTTTGCACGAGATTCTGTTTTATTGCTCTAAAATTGTGTGCGTGCACGAATTAAAAAAACGGTCCGGCAAATTAATTCTTTTGTATGTTAATTACGAGTCAAAATAGGTGAGTAATACCGTAGTCATGAATATGGATGGTGGTTAATAAAAATTATAAACACAGGTGGTGTTAATAGTAAAAACTAGTTGCTGCTTCATGGGGTTGTCATAATTGCTTAGTTAAATATTTTCGCTATATTCCTATATTCGTATATTCGTATATTCGTTCGGACCATCGTTATTTCTACATTGGTAACTTGACAAATGACTAATTGAATTACCGACCTGTTTTGACCCATTACCGGGAACCAAAGCCGTAATCAAGAATCGATTAACCAAACGACGATTTTAATTACAAAAATTATGGATACGTGACTGAAGTAAGGTACGGTACCATTAAAAATAGAATTCAATGGAAATTGAAGGAACATATCGTAAACAAGGAGATACGGAACGTTTGATAAGCCGGCTTTTCATTAACATTATCTATTTCTTTTCTTTTGCGCTATCGAGCTATCGAATTCGGTAAAGAAGAACAATAAATGGTGTCGATCGATCGCAAACCTAAAAGCGCTTATTAACATATCCATTTTCCGGTCCATTAAAACGAAAAGCATAAACAAAACAGAGGCGTTTTCCTCCGGGAACATGGGACTTTTGGATGTTGTTTTAGCGTTAATTCAGAAATCGAGCACCTGTGTCCCGTTTATGTTTGACCTGCACCCACATTTACTGAAAGGCCGGAGTGGATGGAGCCTGGTCGTTCAGCATCCGCTAATGCCCCAGCTGATCTGGAGAAAGTTCATTGTACCGAAATGCACGAGTCTTACCGCCCCAACGTAGTATTCGTCAACATATCTCACATTTATTTTATTAATTATTTATTTATTGTACATTTTTATGTTGTAACTTATAAAAAATATTTTTTAATTATAATAATTAATTGAATTATTATCACTAAATAAAATTTTTATTTTTTAATTCGTTATTTATTAACTTTATTATTTTATTTTTCTATTTCTCTACAACCTTATTCTTCTTTCTTAATATTGTTATCTGTTTAATAACTTGGGCAACTGGAAGTTTTAATAACTCGAATGATATTGGTTAGCATCAAAAGTGAGGATTATATGTAATTTTACATTATATTTAAACAAAAAAAAAATACATAAAATAAAAATTATTTATTTATTGTAAATTTTTATGTTGGAATTTATAAGAAATATTTTTAAATTAATTAACTGAATAAATATCACTAAATAATATTTTTATTTTTTAATATTGTGTACCTTTTAATTCATTTTTTATTAAATTTATTATTTTATTTTTTTGTTTCTCTACAACCGTATTCTTCTTTCTTAACATTATTATATATTCAATAACTTGAGCACCTGGAAATTTTGATAACTCAAACGAAATTGATTAGCTTCAAAAGTGAGGGTTATATGTAATTTTTACATTATATTTGAACAAAATATATGTTAGTAAATTTGATAAGAAAATTTTTAAAGGACTTAATTAAAACAAAAAAAAAATACATAATAAAACTTGTCATTTTTGTATAGTGGTCAATTTAGTTTTTCTTAAGGGTAGAAAGATAAAACATATATAAAAGATAAAAATTATTAATTTATTGTAAATTTTTATGTTGTAAATTATAACAAATATTTTTAAATTATAATAATTAATTCAATAATTATCACTAAATAATATTTTTATTTTAGCATCAAAAGTGAGGATTATATATAATTTTTACATTATATTTGAACAAAATATGTTAGTAAATTCGACAAGAAATTTTTGAAAATAATTAAAACAAAAAAAAAACATAAAACTTATCATTTTTATTTATTAAATTTATTATTTTATTTTTCTATTTCTCTACAACCTTATTTTTCTTTCTTAATATTATTATCTATTAATAACTTTGGTAAATGGAAGTTTTGATAACTCGAATGATATTGGTTAGCATCAAAAATAAGGATTATATGTAATTTTTACATTATATTTGAACAAAATATATGCTAGTAAATTCGATAAGAAATTTTTGGAAGGACTTAATTAAAACAAAAAATATATATATAATGAAACTTAGTTTTTCTAAAAGGTACAAAGATAAAATATAAAAGAGAGTTAAAAAACTTAATCTTTCAATACTAATAATAATAAGACTTTTATTCAGCCAAATTAAAATTATAGAGTTTTATCTGTTTCAAAGACTACAATTTTTTACATTTTATTTAAACAGATATTTTATAATAAAAATAAGGCAATTGTTCCTAAGAAAAATAATCAAATGTCTTTAATTGGTAAATTAGGAAAAATAATTAATTTTTCTGGTAAGTCAGTGGTATGTTTCACGTTTCTTTCAGGGACACTTATTAATTATATTTTTTCTTCACCTATTTAATCGGTATTTTTTGAGGTATCTCTATTTGGCCACCCAGTGCATTCATAATTATTTTGTCATTCATTCGATAACTATAAGTCTCGATAAGTCGATTTTTTTTGATAAATCATGGTTGAATATTTTTTATCAAATGCTTAATTTAGGTTAGAATCATTTTAAATATATTAAATTACTAATTTTCGCTAAAAATAAGATAAATTAATAAAGAATTTTTAAGAAAAATGAGTATATCATTGAATTCAGATCCATCAAAATAAGTGTATACCACATATAATAATGTCTTAAACATATTTTTAATTGGTAAATTAAGAACAACAATTGATTTTTCTGATAAGTCAGTGGCAGATATCTTTCACGTTTCTTTCAGGGCCACTTATTATTCATAATTCACCTATTAGATTAGTATGTGATATCTCAATTATTTGGCCACCCAGTACAATAATAATTATTTTGTCATTTATTTGATATCTCGAAGTTTTGATAAGTTGACCTTTTTTCGTGTAAATTATGACTGGATATTTTTGATCAAATTCATTAAGGGTAGGAATCATATACTTAAATATATACGTATATTAAATTCCAAATTTATATAATTAGTAAATACTTACAATTTTTTATTTGTAATTTTATTTAATAATTAATAAAGAATCCTTCAAATTCATCACGTCACATTTCTAACGAATTTGTTCCTTCTGAGTAAGTAAACCATGTAATCAAATGTCTAAAAAGCTTGTGGCTCTCATAATTAATTTAATTTTTATTACTAACAAGACCCACAAATTCAATTTTGTCTGTTACGCCATGACACCATTCAGTTACCATTTACACATTGAAAGTTATTTTAATAACCAGTAAACTGATTATGAAAATTAATAGTTAAGTCAGCATCTGGTATTTCCATATATATTTTATATTTTGTTGCATGATTTAGTTAATTTAATTAATCAAAATATAAATGTGATTTTTACCCCGGTAACAATCGGGAGATACAGAAAACAATTTTTATAGTTCTACTGTCTCTCTTTTCAATTATTATTTGTTATAATATCATTGATTAAAATCGAGTTATAGTTAAAGTTCCAAAGTTTTTTAATATATTTATATAAATGTCCATTTTTAAAAGTGTGTTGAATTTTAAATTTACAAACAAAATAAATTTGTGTAAATTTAAGTCTGTTATCACTTAAACATTATTTCCTATCATTTAAACCATCCAAAAATAATAAATGATTGAACGTAACCAATTTTAATAATCAACGTATCAATTGTGGGGATATTTTAAAATCAAAAGATCCTGACAGAATCCTCTTTGATCGGCCTAAGGCACCTCATAACCTGTCGACACCATTATTAGACCCGAAAACATCAAAGTCCCCAACGAAAACAAAACGGAAGAACCGACGACTTTTTTATAATGCCGATTTTTGGCCACTAAACATATCGATAATCACCAACTTCCATAAATCACCAGCAATTAAATCGAAAATAGAAACGATTCAATAAACACACGAACACAGAAATGGTTAACATTGTATGACTTTCGCTAAATCCATGGCAACTTATCCGAAAATAATTCGGAAACTATGATCGTAATTCAATTAAACTGTTGTTAATCTTGATCGGCAACCGAATTAGATTTTTACCCATGCATATGCACTTAGTAACGGATCCGGCAGGTTAAAAATATACAAACGAAAATTTTTAATGTATTTTTAAAATACAAAAATGTTTGTAAGCCCTAATGAGAACAAATGCGCTGATTTCGAATTGAAATTGGAATAACGGGGTTGCGCTTTGAAAATCAGCTGAGTATGACACGTGGACATAATTTGATATTGTCGACCTTGAAATTTGATATTGGTACATTAAACCTGCTGTAATTATCGTGTCAACAGGCATCAATTTAAATTCGTGTAATTTATTTAGCCGAAAGGAAAAGGAATGATGGAGTGACATAACAAATATTAGTAAATTTAGGTATCTATTGTTTAAATTTTTAAAAAGTTTAAATATAAAATAATAAGGTGCTATATATTTTACATATTTATGTTCTCTCCTTTTATTTTAATGTCCATAAAAGTATATAAATAAACAATGATATTTAGGTAAACATTCAACTAAATTTCAAAATAACAGTTTACAAATTAATTATTTAAAAAAGAAGAAAACCAAAGAAAATTTGTTTGATAATTTAAGATATTATTCATACAAGTATAAAAAATCTTATTATTATTTTTATTTTAATTTAAAATTAGTGTAATTGTTGTCATTTTAACTATTTTAATTGATTAAATTTTAAAAGTATTAAATAAATTATAAAAAATAAAAGTATGTGATATTTTAAAAAGAAATTAAAATGTAGAATTATTATAAGTTTTAATGTAATATTGTTTTGATTAATTAATTATATTTTGTTTTTACTTATTTATGTTATATTACGAATATATTGGAAGAAAATCCAATATTATTCAGGATTTTAAAAATAATTGATAATTAAAAATGAAATTATAATATAATGTAAAAAATAATTAAAAAACATTGAACTAATTAAATTCAATAAAACAGTCTTCTATTTTCCATTTAAAATCAAAGATTTTGTTTTGTTGTTGTTTTTGAAATATTAATTATAAAACATAAAAATTATTATTATTTTTTAGTTTTTTAATTAGTTATTGATAGTTAATATTAATTAATTAATTTTTACTTATTATTATATAAATATTAAAAAAAAAACATTGAATAAATGGTCTATAAAATTAAATGATATTATAATAACAAAAGATACGTAAAATTAAAAAAAGAAATTATAATCTTAATATTTTAAAGAATTTAAAAAGTAAGAAAAATGTTATTTAGTAGCTTAATAGTTGATAATGTTTTTATATTTAAATTTTGTGATAAATATTCATCATGGTAAAAATAATAATAACAAATATTTAAAACAGAAATATTAATTTTTTATATTTTTTAATTCTGTTTGATCAAAAATATTAAAAAAGTAATAAAAATGTTATTTAGTGGTTTAACAATTGATAATGTTTTTACTTAATTAATTTTTATCTTTATATATTGGTTTTATGAAATTTTATTATTTTTTATTTATATGTAAATTTTGAGATAAATATTCATCATGGTAAAAATAATAATAAGAAATATTTAAAAACAGAGATATTAATTTTTTATATATTTTAATTTTGTTTGATCAATAATATTAAAAAAGTAAGAAAAATGTATTTTAGTGGTTTAATAGTTGATAAGTTTTTACTTAATTAATTTTTATCTTTAAATATTGGTTTTATGACATTTTATAATTTTTTTTATTTATATGTAAATTTTGAGACGAATATTCATCATGGTAAAAATAATAATAACAAATATTTAAAACAGAAATATTAATTTTTTATATTTTTTAATTCTGTTTAGTCAAAAATATTAGAAAAAAGCTATTAATTAATTAAATTTTTATTTGATTTTATGAAATGAAAAAAAAAACATTAAATATGCTTAGTCATGACTATAAAAATAAATTACATTAGAATAACACAAAATATAACAAATTTAAAAAAGAAATGATAATTTTGATTTTTTAAATTATTTACATAATAAATAAAAAAGTAATCGTTTAGTTATTAATAGTTAAAATTATTATTAATTAATCTTATTTTTATTAATATTTATTTCATTAAATTTAATTTGTTTTATTTATTTACATTATATTATGAATATATTGAAAAAAGTATTGAATTCTGGATCATAAAAGTAAATGACATAATAACAAAAAAATTTTGTGAAAATATATTTTTGTTTTTTAGTTTTTTTAAAAAATTAAACAAGAAATAAAGCAAATAATTTTCAAAATAAAAGTTTTTTATTTATTACGTATACAAATAATTAAAAAGTTTAATTTAAGATAATATAATAATTTTAATAATATAAAGGTTAAGGCTTTCGTGACCATTGTCTCCATATCTATATTAGTTCACGTTTGCAGGTCGACGTTTTTTGGAATTATTCACTAGCACGAGTGGCTTCAGACATCTGAAGATGTTAGTCGTCACTCGTGCTAGCGAAACGTCAGAAAATAATTCCAACAAACGTCGACCTATAAACCTGAACAAATACAGATATGGAATTTTAATAATAAATATGTATTACATTTACGAAGTTTAAAAACATATACATATAATATAATTTACTCCCTCATGCAACAGTTGAAACAATATTTAAAATATTTGCCAATAAAAATCTTTATAGGACCTATTGCTAAAGTAAAAATCCATTAGAACTATGTTAGTTAATATTGAGATGCAGGAAATGTTGCAGGTTTCAATCAAATCAACTCTGCTGCCATCTATTTATAATTAACCGATATTAAACGCTTATTAATAGTTCGCGTTCCGAATTTAGAAATTCGGTTATCTCCATGCATCCATCTGCACTTGGTAACAGAACGGACCGCGTCAAAATTAAATATTTAGACAACTTTGTACATACACACACAAATGATTATTTGCTTATTTACGAACACAACCAATTAAAACGTCCGATTTAAATAACACAAAGTGTCGTAATAATTCCATCAATTCGGTCATTCGAACAAACCCTTTTCAACACAATGAACCTACCAGTGATCGACCCAGATTTTAGGGTACGTTGCAACCGATGCAACAGGGAGTCACCGTGCGTGAATCTCGAATCAATTGAATCGCCACGCTATAAAATGCATGAAGGTGAAATTATCACGTTACACTCTTCGGATTCGGACAAAGACTCCGGTTTGGAGCATGCGTGAGATGAATCTGCGGACTTTATGCGAGAATCCCTGCGGATTATTTATTAAATATTCATTTTATGTTAGTTTGTTTTCAAAGAAGCACTTTAGTCTTGACACGAAACTTTTAAAACAGTTACATTTAAAAAATCTTTGAAATGTGGGAAACCTGGGTAAAATAATTATTAGTAAATGTACCACTTACAAAATTAAAAATTGCTTATTAGGAAATTATTTATTTTCGTTCGTTTTCAATACAACAATATATTATTTCATTCTAACTTCTACAGTTTCTGAATATTCTTCAGGAGGAAGTAAGTTTGAGTAAAATAATTGTTAAGGGCGTTTATTGATGTAATTTTGAAAAATATAATTCAAAAACTCAGAAAATTACAAATTACTTATATGGAAATTTTTCAATTTCCTTGTAACAGTATAGCTGCTTCTAAATCTTGTTCAGATGAAAGTAAATCTTAGTAAAGTAATAGCATATTGATTGTTTATTGACAAAATTTAGAAATGTAGAAATGTGGAATTCAGATCATTACAAAATACTTGTTAGAAAATTCAAAAAAAAAAATTCATTTTTGTTCGTTGATAATTATGATAATATTTAATTCTAGCTTATATATTTCTTTCTAAATATTCTTAAGTAAATTTGAGTAAAATAATTGTAGATTGGGTGTTTATTGACAGAATTTTGAAGAGTGGAAATCTGTAGATGTAGCACTTAGGAACTTACAAATTATTTGCTAGCAAATTATTCACTTGTTTGAATGATACAATAAATTATTGACTATTGACATCTATAGATTCGTTTAAATGTTCCTCAGAAGGAAGTAAATTTAACTAGAATATTCGTAAATTTAGCTATTTATTCTCACAACTTTGAAATCTAGAACTCGGAAATTACTTGAAATTACTTATTAAGAAATTTTTCATTTTCGTTCTTTTTGAATGATACAATTTGGTTCTAAATTCTATATTTCCTTATAAATCTTCGTCTGAAGAAAGTAAATCTGAATAATGATCGTAGATTGAATATGTATTGACAAACTTTTGAAAAGAATAAATCTTGGTGCTCAGAAAATATTTAATTACATATTTTTAATCGTTTTGAATGATATAATTTTGATTGTTTGGTTGCAACTCCTGTAATTCGTTCTAAATTTTCTTTAGAATAAACTAAAGTTGAATAGAATAATCGTAGATTTGGATGTTTATTCACAAAGCTTTGAAGTCTAGAACTCGGAAATGTTGAAATTACTTGTTAAAAAATTTTTCATTTTCGTTCGTTTTGAATGATACAATAAACTATTTGGTTCTAAATTCTATAGTTCCTCCTAAATCTTCGTCTGAAGAAAGTAAATCTGAATAATGATCGTAGATTTGAATATGTGTTGACAAACTTTTGAAAAGAATAAATCTTGGTGCTCAGAAAATATTTAATTACGTATTTTTAATCGTTTTGAATGATATACTTTTGATTGTTTGGTTGCAACTCCTGTAATTCGTTCTAAATTTTCTTTAGAATAAAGTAAAATTGAGTAGTATAATTGTAGATTTGGATGTTTATTCACAAAGCTTTGAAGTCTATAACTTGAAAATTTTAAAATTACTTATTGAGAAATTTTTCATTTTCGTTCTTTTTGAATGATACAATAAACTATTTGGTTCTAAATTCTATAGTTCCTTCTAAATCTTCGTCTGAAGAAAGTAAATCTGAGTAATGATCGTAGATTTGAATATGTATTGACAAACTTTTGAAAAGAATAAATCTCGGTGCTCGGAAAATTTTAAATTATTTATTTTTAATCGTTTTGAATGATATATTTTTGATTGTTTTGTTGCAATTTCTGCAGTCCTTTCTAATAATCTTCAGAATAAAGTAAATTTGAATATAATCATATATTATTGACAAAATTTTGAAAAGTAGAAATCTTGGTGCTCAGTTAATTGGAAACTTATTAGAAAAATATTTATTTTTGTTCGTTCTAAATAAATGTACTTTAATTATTGTATTAAACTTTTCCAATTCCTCTTAAATAATCATCAGAAGAAAGTGAACTTGTGTAAAATAACGTTAGATAGATTCGGTGTGGTGTTCCCCAGTTTATAATTCGTTGCATATTCAACGAACAGGAAACAAAAGATTTTAGCTTGGAGCAAGTTTTCGACTTTTCCCAATCGAATAGATGAATTGCTGATGATTCATTCATTTGACATTGACCGCACGTACCCGTACTCGTATTTTCGGGCGCCCAACAACAAGACGCATTAGCGAGTTCGAGTTTTTATTAGGTGGCCAATTGTGGTGTTAGCTCATCGGTTTTCGCTACTTACATAATTGACGAAAACTCGTTCCGTTGCCAAGGCCAAGGTCGACGTTAATTTGCGCATGTCGGTGCCCAGCTGATATTGATTCGCAAGCCGCCTCACAAAACGGAAAACCGTTCGAATTTGATAATCGGCTGTATGTTTATTTCTGATTCGGACGAAAATTCAATTAGGAGCGTCCGATGCATCGGAGACAATCAGAAACACGAATCGGCGAATCAATTAAGACCCCAAAAAACCGGTGACAAAGACGAACACGTTTTCGACACACTGGAACACCGATCATAATTCAAGTTAATAATCCTGAACGGATCGCCCGATTCTCGACCTTAACAGGCGCTCGTTTAGGGATGACTTCGGACAAAGGCCCATTTTGCATCCCCTTGCTAAACAGAAAACGGATGTTTATGCCGCTCAAATAATAATGGTTGTGCGTTTCGGCGAAAAGGTTCATTAAAACTTTTATCGGCACGTTTTGGCAAGGTTGAAAATTATCAAAGTCACAGTCACTTTCGATTAATTACGTTTTAAAATTTTCTTTTCCGAATTAATTTAGCAAAACGACTTTTTTCTTTGTTCCAAGTATAAACAAATTGGAGCACATGACTCACGGCTATCAATGCTTCGGCGATAACAAAAAATAATTAAAACTACACTAACAGACAATAATTTTTAAAATGTACGGGTATCATGTTTATGGATTAGGTTTTGCGGTGAATCATCGACCATTATGAACATTTATGGTAATTTATGCACTTTTTCTAACAGTTTAACGACTATTAGAGGCACACTGTTCGCTTTTGCTTCTGTAAATCATTTGGAAAAAAATATATGTTTCTAAATAAAAACATTGTGACATTATCTTGGTGTTATGGACCTTGAAAATTGATTAATCCGTTATTGTTGCATTTTAAAAATCTATAATATATTATAATTATTATGTCTATTGTTTATTGAATTTACTTGAACTTTCTTTGAATGTTAACTAGGATACAATTAACATACTAAGTTTATAATTGATTGGGTAAATAAAATATTTATGCTCGTTCTTAAAACCCATCATTAAATCAATCATTATGTTTGCAACAAAACCATTTTTGGACGGGTTGATTATTTTAAACCGCCATTAATTATGTAGTTTATATTGCATTAGGTTTTTATTGTTAATGGCACGTTGTAAATCATTTTGTAATGTTTTACAGTTTCGCAATTTTACTATCTAAAAGCCGATTTTAGTTTTTTTAATTAAGGAATCATTAATTTTTTACAGTCATCCGATTCATTAGTTTTTTACTTATACTCTTGCCTAAATTAAAAATCCTATAAATTAACTAAACGATCACATTAGAAGTATCAAAGTAATCAAAAATTCAAATGACGAATGACGTAAAAAGAATCTCTTCTTCATAATCCCAATTTACCCAGATAAAACCGGTAGTTAATTAGGGCGGTTTAAATTTTGCGTGTGGCTTGATAATGAGGGCTGACAAAATCGGGTCCATTGTAGTCAACCCCGGGGTGATATTACGAAGGACGTCGAAAAAATAACAAGACAACTTTTTCCACTTTTCCGAGTCCTCTCCTGTAGTGCCCTCCAAGTGAACATGGTGAGTAACGCCGCGGCTTAATTGGAGGGCGGAACAGCCGAATCGCAGTGGAGACTCCATTAGGACTCGGGCTTCCACCTAAATGTTACCGATAATTACCCCCGGAAAAAAAGCAACAACGGGGGTTGGAAAAAAAATCGTTCGACGTTTCGTAAATGACGCGACGTTTTTCTGGGCCAGTGGAATTTTTCTACACAACCCCGCTCACCGCCGATGAAATATGCATGGCCGGAATCCAATTCGGGTTCAAAATTCGATTACGCATTTTCCCTCGTATATTTCACCTTGCGAGTTATTTTGAGGATTTTGCGAAGGAAACGGGGACACGTTTATTTCCTGCAGTCCCTTCGATGTCCTATTCAAATACAATTTCAGGTTCCCGTTTGGACTTTATTCGTTCACGTTTATGGGGTTTGTTTGTTCATATTTTGATTGATATGAAGGGTAGCATAGACTTCATCACTTCAACTAAAATTTTTATGATTGAAAATTTAATTTCACTTTAATATTGGGTATCATTAGACAGACATTCACGTAACGTTGGACATGTTGGACATGTTGGAATCGTTCCAATTTTCGAACATACCTATAATCTGTTATAATTTTTATGGATTGTTTATATTTATTTAAAATCTTTGTCCGGTTTTGTTCTAGTAAACCAATTGCAAAGTCAAAAATTCATGTTGATTTTCTTGCGACATTTATATAAATAGAATTGAGTACACCCACAATATATTTAATACATTTATTGTCTAAAAATAAAAACCTTTAGTACATAAACCACACAATTCAGGTCGCAGACCTGGAATTTATTCTAAATTCAGCATTAACTTGCTAAAAATATCTTCTTTCGAAACTGCGCAATTTTTTAACGAAAACAAAAATTTTTCTTAAAAAATCTTAATTGTGTATATAGATATTTAAGTATTTTAAAACTTTCTTAATTGCATATAGAACTGTATAGGGAGTTTAAAACTATTTAAATTATATACAAAATAACTAATTATATATCCAGCTATTTAGGAAGTGTGTACACATGTACAAAACTACTCTAAAAATTTAAAAACTGTTTTGTCTGTATACATTTATTCAGAAAACATTGAACTATATAAATTGTATAAAAGAATGTTTCATAACTGTCTTAACTGTATATGGAAGTGTTTAGGAAGTTTAAAACTTTTCAACACAACTTTTTAAGAAGTTACAGCCTAAATTATATACAAAACTTCTTAACAGGAAGACTTTGAACTATTTAAATTGTATAAAAGAATGTTTCACAACTGTTTTAATTGTATGTGGAACTGTTTTAGGAAGTTTCAAACTTTTCAAATTGTGTACAAAATTTTCTTAAGAAATTTTAAATTTAAATTTAAATTAAATTATAACAGAGCCCTCGATACAGATTCAAACTGTCTACATTGTATACAATGATTCAAAATTTTTAAAACTATGCTAATTATATATACAGCTATTCAGAAAGTTTGAAACTCTCTAAACTGTTTTCAAAACTACTTCAGAAGTTTAAGAGTTGTTTTAATTGTATGCACAACTGTTTAAGAAGTTTAAGACTGCCTAAATTGTATAGAAAGTTACTTAAGAAGTTTCACAACAGTCTTAATTGTTTACTGAACAATTTAGGAAGTTTGAAATTGTGTATATGATTGATTTCACAACATGTAACATGCAGATTGTATAAAAAATATTTTATACAATAGTTTTAAGAAAATCACAACCGCTTCCTGTTGTATATTCCTATCTAGAAATTTTGAAATTTACAAATTATATATTATTTTTTTATATATTTATATAAATAATATAACAATTTTTGAAATTGTATACGAAACTGTTAAAAGATATACTGACAGAAACGAAACTATTTACGTACGTACTTTAAATGTAATAATCTAATATATAATAAACATACAAGTTAAGTATTTTTAGACTAGAGAACAAATTATATTTACACGAAAAAAATTGCCTGTTACTTATTTTTAACGTAACACTTAACAAACAGAGTTAGTTGAAACGTTGTTGTTGACCGTCTCGAATACTTAAACACTTCTAATGTTTTTATTATGCAAGTGTTATATAATTTTGTGTTTCCTCACACTATTATTTATTTTAATGTTTTATTTAGCTGTAGTTTATTCAGTCAGAATAATTTCTCCTTAAACTTTTTTTGTAATTCGGAGAACACAAAATCTTTTAATAAAATGTTTACATTTAACTTTTAATTAGCCTCCTGAAAAATTAATTAGTTCGCTTGTCAAGTAATCGTATCTTAATACTGCCGTATAAGTTATTAAAACCACTTAGCCAGATTGAAAGTTGAAAGGGTTGAAAAGGGACTGAAACAACAATGATTCTTTCGTCACGTTTCCCTTGATTAAAATACTCTTGGAATAAAAAAGTCAGCCATGCCATTAGTGATGTAACTGGAGTTTTTTATTAATTTAGAAAATGAGATACAATTTTTAATGAAATGCAGAAAAGATAATCCCCACATACTAAAAGTAACCCTTCGTTGTCACCAAGGGATCGAAATATAGTAGCGGTAATTGATGTTATGTTAATATGGGAAAGCTGTGCGGGCTTAAGGGTTGTATAAGTGGCGCATAAAAAGCAACTATTTCAATTCGCCGATGGAATATTTGCGGCACTTAAACGTGTAGGGTAGCGTAGACAAAGCCGCACGAAATCGACCGACGTGTATATGTAGTGTGGAAGAGCAAAGCGGAGGAGAATTTATATTGAAGCACCCGTTCTCCCTTTGTTTGTGCGCTCCTTTTATTGGAATCTGTATTTTATCTCGGCCGTTTGCTAAATTGGGAAATAAACAATTTACGAAATTGGCCGTTTCGCATCGCGCATAAAATCTGGGCGCGCGTTTTATTAAAACGCTTTATTAACTCGGACTGCAAAACCGGTCGTGATTGACTCGCACAAATCATCTGATCGCCGATCATCCCCTCTTCGGGATACGTATTGGTGGCACACACCCACGGCCAAGGCCAATCTGGACCACTAGGACCGGTTCTGTCCTTCGAAACTACCGTGTTACTCCTCTCCGGAGCTTAAGACTCTTTGTTTGGTGGATCGGCGTTTTCGGTACGGACCGAACTGGTTCTCGATATGCTGGTTCTCGTGAGAAATCAACGGACACGTGTTTAATATCATTGTCAGGCACCGACGTCAATCTATTAATTATCTAGTTCTTTGCTGTTGTGCCAAAAATAACCTTCAACCATCACGAATAGGGAAGATAGTACTTAAAATTGTTCTAAGAGTTTGAATAAGTCCTTAAAACACTTCAGAAATGATTTTTTTTTCAATAAAACACAGTATATTTTTGTATGTCTAGTTCGTCTCTCTCCTCCAAATTGTTTTGGATGAGATCGATCACAGTCGATAGTACGCACCCACGATCGTTGTTCGTGGCCCAGCCTCGTTTCGTTTTTCGTTCCAAGGATTTTTATTTCGAGAAGAAGCACGTGTCGAAACTCCTCCTCCACGGAAATCCGAAAAGATGATGTCAACAATGGCGTCTGTAATTTAATTTGTTGTTTGTTGGCACAAAATTAATTTCTGTTCTTATCGCGGTTTCCGATAGTAAATAATTGTAATAGGCGCGGCGATAAAACTAATCTTATATTCATAAACGACTTGTTTACCAAAATTGTCACAACCACACCACCAGAATATGCCAATCAAATTTGTTTCTATTTGTTTAAATAATTGGACAAGCTATACATGAACTTTGTTTTCAATTTTTCTTTGTTTTTCGATAACTAATCACATTTATAAAACACACCCCTGTTCTGGAACCAAGGCCAGGTCTTCTCCCTGTTCACTTTGTATTTAGAAAAACTCGTGGAACAGATACAGCTTTAATAAAGGTAAATTACAATATTTTTTGTCTATTAACTCGGGAAAATGTTTGTCTTTAAGCCTTCTTGATATGTCCAATGATGCATTCGACAGTGTTAATTTAGATATTCTCTTGCGTAAGTTAAAAAAAAATTGATTTCAGCAGATCGATAGTCCTAATCATAAACAGTTGTCAGACTTACTAAAAGTAAATGCTGGTGTTCATTAAAGCTCTGTCTTTCGCCCCTATTGTTTTCAACTGGCTTAATAAAAACAATACATTATTGTAAAATTCATATGTATGAAGTTGACATCCAAATTTATTATAATTTTTTTAATAATCACGCTGAGAATGCAAAAGTAAAAATTAATAATGATCTCAACAAAATCAATATATGACCTAAAAATTATTAATTAATAATGAATCATAAATCATCATTAATTATTTGGAACTAGAATCCCATGCCTTTATCTTTTAATTAAAAATTAATAACCTTTCAGTAATTAACGTTAAAACTGTCCAAATTTTACGTCTAATAATTGAAAGTAACAACTTTACTTATTAAATATCAATGAATTTAGACATGAAAAATGTCCCTCTCCCTATTTTTTTTTATTAATCATCATTTTAGTTCCTATCTAGTCAGATTTGTAATAATCTTCTTAATTTGTCATTGTACGTAATAAAAAGAGAGTTTTAAAATAGTTATTTTTCTGTGATAGTTTGTAATATTTAGTATTACTGTTTATAAATTGTTAAACTTAAATAGTGTAGGTTTATAACATTTATAGCAGATTTATCTGTAACATTAACTTTTTGTGTAATTCTTTTTCATACATTTACATTTGCAAGATAATATACATATTGCATTATAAATCATAAAGAAATTCTCTTTAAAGCCTCAAAAAATCAACACCTTAAATAGTTGAATTCTTTTCCAAGACTAATATAACTCGTGTCATACATCAATAATTTTCATCCAACACAGACAAGTAACATTCGTCAGACGTGAAACGTGACTGTGCATCTCAAAAGCTGATTAATTCAGATCTTGAACTTCTTCATCGTCGGGCCATTGTGCGAGCTGGGCGTGGATCTGCGCCGTTTTAATATTAATGCTTGGCCGGAGTTTTGAAATAAATTAGAGAACGAGATAAGCCGGGTTGCGATACCGTGTGGCAACTCGGGCTCATTTACATCGAATGGTGGATAATGTAGTTTATTTGTGTGTGCAGAACGAAATACACATTTTGTTGCAAGAAAAATGAGGAAGCAAAAGGCCTTCATTCAATTTTCCGCCGCTTGAAACGAGTTTCCGCGAGAGCCTAGGTAATGATGATTAAATTATGATGATGCCAGTGATCCGTGGCAAAGTGAATGTGTCCAAAAGGGACGAGGACTAATGAGGATTGACAAATGTAGAAGGGACTGACGTCTCAGGTAGAAACCAAGTAAATGAGCAATTGAAAGTGAAACCTCAGAAGTATTGTGGGTATTAGAGGCATTGAAAGGCGAACATGGATAAATGAATGTTGTCATACTTTATGACATATTGGATATCTTTTGTTGGAGTCTTATTGGTGCAACAACAAGGCACAGACCCAAAAAATATTTTGGTTGACGATTGAACGATGTTTCAATTGTTATATCTAGCCTTCATTTGATGGACCCCGTGATGTAACAACAGCAAGATAAAATCGAAACTATTATTATTCGATGTCTTTTCGTGGTCCATCGTCCCACACGCCGAGATGCGAGAGCGGGGCGTACCGTTTCGATAATTCCGAACTCAGAGGTGGTAAACTGTCAGCCGCCGGCTGATTTATACTCTTCCACCAAATTAATTAGTACGATATTTCAGAAGTGTTTACGAAACGGACCCGATTCCAGATGAGTGCCAACATCAAAGTGGACCAAAAATTTACGGTCACGTTTTTAATATATGAATATGGATTTAATTAACGGATCCGATTTCCGATTTTCGAGTCGTCCATAAATTTTTCGCAACGAACCACCAACTTCCAGCACAGAAATAAACGCATATGCACCGAGATCGTTGAACTCGACGCACAGCTGTTTATCGCATTGGTCGCTTGCGAATATGTTTTGGACCGAATGTGTCAACTGGAGAAAAATTGCTCACTTCTCAGGCTTACGAAGCGTTTAAAAAACGGTTTACTTCTTGGTGTACTCGTAATTGCTCTAGCAAAACGAAAATGATTACGTTTAATGTTTTTGCCAAAATTTTAAAAGTCAACACATTATGCTTGTCTCTGGAAATAAGTGAAATAAGAATTCTTGTACCAACACAAAAATGGTTGTGTTTATTGTTTTTTACAAAGATGTTAAAAGCTAAAACATTTTGCCCATCTTGAGAACTAATTATTTTGTTGCGTACTTTTTTTAATCACCACAAATATTAAAAAGATCTTAACTCATATTTTATTCCAATTTTTCAGAAGGTAAAATATAATAATCCACATTAGAAATAATCATGCTTATTTTTTAGTTCTTGGTGTCATATACAGTACGAAAAGAGTTCGATCCATCTGAATCCTGAAAAAGACATCATATACAATAGCGACAATAAGTAAGTAAGTAAGTAAGTCTCCCACTATGGGACAGACTTCTACTGTCTCTGACATGCATGATGTCTCTCTTTCTATTCAGACGGGTCAAACGCTTTTCCTACTGTATATTAGTGTAACAGACAAGAAAATGAGCGATTTTAGTCTTTAAATTAAATTATGAAAAATATATTTTGTTCAAGCTTCAAGTGTTAAAGAGATAATAAAACCTCAAAACGTGTGCTTGTCCTTTGATGTCGTTTCACATGTAAATTTTTTAAATAAAGCGATTATTAGTTTCCACTTGAAACCGCAAAATATCATCTGCTGAACCCACCAATTAAGAAATCTAAAAGGAAACGATTATGCGAACGCTTCCTGTTAGAACGGCGATAACATGCATGCAACAAACAACATTTTTGTGTCGATTAAATGTTTCGAAAAAATCGTCGCAAATAACCGATATGTCGAGTGTAAATGAAAACAAACCTATTAAACAGACAACTGTTAATTATTTGTGTGGGTATCTATGCAAATTGCGCCTATAAATAAGGCGATAATGACGAAACGTCGATTTTTCCTTAATGAGTTACTGTTATTGGTTTCTTTCGTGGCCGGATTTTCGTATAAGAAATAATCATTTCCGTTTCAGTTTGCAAAAATTTCAGAAAGGGGAATTAATAAAAGGGTATTTCAGATTTGTCTCTGTTTTCTTGATCGAAAGCTTCAAAGAAAATGCTTTCCCCCCCATTCCATCTTCATTAATCAATGCCCTTTGTCAGCCCAGATGACTGCGAAAAACGCCCTTATATTTGACAAACATGGTAATATAAGACCTGCAATTTAACCGACTCAAGTTCTCACGAAAAAAACAAACAATACTATCTATCAATCATGGTTTATTAATTCGATTGTAAAATGAGTAAACAAAATAAAAAAACTGAGCCGTTTTGACCCGCTGTCCGGTTATCTTCAGGGGTCGAGACGATCGATCCGAGACAATTAATGAAAATGTAAATGAGTTCGATTCCAGTTTATCTCGTTTGTTTTGTGTCAAAGTGTATATGAAAAAAGCGGATTTCACCAGTAAATCACAATTACATCAGATATGTATGGTTGTATATATATTTTTAATTAGCCCCAGCTAATTATCGGACGGGCATAAATCAGTTGTATGATGGTAACATTTATTGCCGCTCCGGGTGGATACTTAATTAGTTTTAAATGTCAATAGAACTCATTATTAAGGAAGCATTGTGCTGATATATTTCGTGTGATACAATGATTTGTGGAGTACCTAGTTTTAATTGCTTCAACGAAGGTCATACAATAAAATAATTGTTAAACGTTTTTCCTGAAGAGTGACATCTATAATATCCTGCATAAGAAACTGGGGCAACAAAATGGGTTCTCACCTAATTGTTCTGTGTAATGAAATTTCAGTTTATTACCATTATTATAAAATTAACCAGAAGAAAGGGCCATAAAGATTAATTGGCCGAAAAATATTATTACGTGTTTTTCGGCATCTTACAATGAAATAAAAGCCTTGAAGCGATTGTTAGATAAGTCAAGGTTGCGCAGATTCATCATCCAGATAATAAAGCCTGGGATTGTGTCATATTCGTTTAATAGGTTTAATTAAATTTCGGTTCTCACAAACCAGTGCCGCACCAAAACAATTCTTTCATTCACTCGTTGATTTTGCTTATCGAATTCTCGCTTGGATATAATAAAGATCGTCTTTCAATTTCGCCTCCCCCCAGAAAACAAGGATGCACGGAATCCGGGGAGATAAAACTTTACGGGATTATTATTTCTGGTGGTATGGAGTTGTTTAGTTTGCAGTTTTCGCCCCCGCTTAAACTTTCCCCGTTTAGAAAATTGAGTTAAAACCAATATTCAGTGCACTCAAGACGTTTCTGGTTCGTGTCATTTTATTAACAATAACGCATGCAACAATTAAATTACCAGTTCCTCAGTCGATAATTATCATCAAAAGCGTATGAAGTGTGTTTACTGGGCCTACTTCCTGATTGAACTGATATAGAACCATTTCCGCACTAAAATTAGACGCCCTTGTTTGTTTACCAAACCAGGTCCAATAATTTGTACGGTAAAAACACAAAGGACTCTATTTATTCAATACAATTGTCTCTGTATCAATTAGGCGAATAATTCCAAACATAAATGTATGCCAATTATTTCGTAACTAATGGGAAATATCACTGGTAATTTATCGCAGTGCAACCCGCAATTATTGCACGAATTAATGCGTTAAAATCAGGCGAACAGTTTTTTTTATACAAAGCGTCAAATATTCAAATTAGTTAGATTGGACTCAGTGAACCTATTATTATTCGTGAAAAAATTAATAGGTGCGTTCCACATACAGCCTTTGTATGGTTGTGTGTTGCCATGTAATTTGGTTGAATTGAAATTAGGAGCAGTCGTCTAATCTGTTATTAACAATGCGAAAGAAATTCGTATTCGGTTTGCCACGGTTCGTAATTATTTTTTGAATGCGCGTGGATTTGGAACGTGATTTTAATGGTAACGAGATTAAACATCCCAATTTTTTCTTCTTCTTCTTCTCTTTTTCTCACTTCTTGCCTTTAATTAGTTTCATTTCTTTTCGATGAATTTTTTACTTTTTGTTACAATAAAATGATGTGACGTGGACAGATACAGAAGATTCTATGCAATTTTTTCAACGTTTGTCTGTGAACAGATTAGATTTTAGAATTTAAGGAATTTCTACTTCTTGCTGTAATTCAAAGATTTTAGAAGTTTTCGTATTCTTTGAAAATAATATTTGAAATAATTTAAATAATATTTATCAGTTTTTGTTTCTTGGTGAATGAAAATTGTTCTAAGAAGGCATTTTAAGTTTTTAATGCCATTTTAAATAGGTGAACATTTTCATAATTTTAGAATTGTGATAATGTACAATGAAAATTTCCCTAAGAAAGAGACAAATATTTTTGCTTATTTTTTATGAATATTTTTGGAATTAATGAGGTTCTTTTTTCATCTAAATAATCATTTTGAAATTAATGAAATTTTAACGCTTTAATAAAAATTGCAGAATTATCATATTTTATCTTTTATTATTTTTGGAAATAATTTTTACTTTTTGATTACATGAGAATTGCCCCAAGAAGACAATAATTATTCTGCTTACTTTTTCATCAATGTTTTAAGCGTTTCAAGGTTTTTATTGTCTTTTTAAAAAATGTTTTGATGATTTTAGAAGTTGTCCCGAGTCCAAAAAGTGAATTTTTTTATAAATTTTTAGTTTTTGTTGTAATAAAAATTTCTTTAAGAAAGAAAAAGATCTATTCTGTTTATTTCTTAATGAAAAGATTTCAGAGATTAAGAAGTTTCTCTCGTTATCTAAATAATCAATATGATGCTATTTTTCTAATTATGTTACTTTAATAAAAATTGATTCAAGAAAGCAAAAATTGTTTCTATTATTTTATAAGTTAAAATATTTCAATTGTTCTTGCGTTTTTTTATTAGAGTAATTAAAATTACAGTCGAAGATAAAAAATGTTTCACATTTTTTAAAATTTAATATATTTATCTCGTTTATTGCGATGATTTTTCCTTCTTGCATAATAAAAATATCTGTAAGATTTTAGAAATTAAGAGGTCTTCATATCCTTTCCTCTAAAAAGTATAAGGGTACCAACCATTCTGGATGCATAGACTGTATAATCAAGGAAGACCACAAATAACAAACACAAATAAAATTAACAAATGTGATTTATTTACTTACATACTTACTTACTTTGGTATTATGATATTAGTATTTGTTCAAAATATATGTAACTTGATTTTACTATGATTATGAATATCAATATAATGTTTTTTGAAATAATTATTGTTTGTAACCAATCAAATTAAATGAATTTAGTTATTGTTCATCGTCATGTAGACACTCTATCGAATACTGAAGCCAATTTTCTCCTGATCTTAATTTTAGAAGAACACGAAAAGGAAGGTCTTTTAATCAGTTATCGACAACAACACAAATAAAATATATACATATATATATATAAACATAATAACAATCCCCTCAGAGTTATCTTCACAACGTCTCATGAACAATATAAATAAGTATATAAATAAATATTTCAATAATTAAAATAAAAACAACATTCAACGGACGGAAAATGACGTAAGAAACAATATAATTCTGAACAACAATTCTCGCATAAAAATTTAAAATTAGTTAACAAAAATTATGAGCATTACCATAAATAAATTTGTAAAAATATTAGATGTCTGAAAACACTGCTCTCTCTCATCTATGTCTCCAGAAATCTATACATGAGAAAAACAGTTTTACGACATCATATTGTTTTTAAATAAATAAGAATAATAATAATATGATTGAAAAGATTATGAAATGATGGAAATTCAACATGGCAGATAAATTTAACAAAGACACGCGAACAGGTGCAAATTTGACACATTATGTTAATAAAGATATGAAAGATTCAAAATTAAAAAAAAAACTCGGCATTTAAATAAATAGAACAAATACAGATATTATTACAATGGAATAATTTTTAATTAAGGAATAAATTAAATATAAATTTTAATACCCAGATTTTATTTCTCTTCTCGATGTCTTTTCAGTTCAACAGTTGAAACCAAAGAGATCGAATCGTACTAGTCAAGGGTCGTACTATTTTCTACTACCAACTTGAACAAAAGAATGACGACACATTTATATTACATTAAGTAATTGCAATCAATATAAACAAAATACAATAAAAATCAATCACATTTTATATAAATAATAACAATATTCATAGTTTTTTAATGTAATCCTTATTTGAATGTCTACGTTGATCATCTTGACATATCGACATCGCAGGTAGCGAGAATTTAATTACAAAATATGAACCATCATAAAAGAAAAAATAATTTTCTGCTTATTTTTTTAAAAATAAATGAAATTATTGGTAAATTTTTACTCCTTGATGTAATGAAAATTCCTTTAAGGAGAAATAAAAATATTCTGCTTATTTTTTCACAAAGATTAAATGTTTAAATAAAAATTACCCTAAAAAATATTTTCCTTATCTTTTTGCTAAGGTTTTAGGTATTTCATAGTTTTTAAAAATTAAAATATTTTAGAAGTAAAGAAATATTGTTGGTATTTTATAATTATCATTCTGATGAATTTTTACTTATTAGGAAATAGGGAGTGTCATAAGAAAACTAATATTATTCTGTTTATTTTTGTACCAAGATTTTAAAGATTGAAAAGTCTTTGGATACTTATTGTAATAAATTTTTATTTCTTATATATAAAAAATGCTCTAAGGAGACGTTACACGTATACGATATACGGGTTTTTTTAGTGTAAATAAAATTACAACTAAATACAAGCATTATTCTGTATTTTACTTTTGTAAAATTTTTAAAATGTAAAATTAAAAAAAAAAAAATTGTGGTCTGATGTGATCTGATCTGATCTGCTCATTTCGATTAATTAATTTTTTACCTAAATTTAAGAAGATTTGTTATTGAATAAATGAACATTAAATTTGTTCAGCGCAATTATAAATAAAAGTGTGAAGATCACGTATTAGATGAAGGCTGCGTCCTCGTCCCGGCCATAATTCACGTACCCGAAACGTAAATTATTAAAATTAATTCCGACCTAACCCTACGGTCCGGCTCAAATATAAATGCACTGTTGAAAAACTGATGGATAGATGTAGATTAAACCGAAACGGGCCTCCATTTAAATGATAATGTAATTAAATTAGTGGCCATAATTCCGCGTTGTTTTCCACACAGGCCGAGAGTCGTGATGGCCGAGCCGATTACATTGTTCGTAAGGAGATAACTCGTTTCTGTTTTGATACTCACTGTCGAGGGAGATGAGAGACGAAACACGAAACGTTGGAAGAAAACTGGTTTTAATTGGACGTAAGAGAATATTAATTACAGTGTGGATCCAGTCGAGAAATGTCGAAGGGATCGTGGATCGTTTGTAATCGTGTTACTTCAATATTTTGCTTGAAGGCCCACCAAAACTCATTTTTGAAACATTCGTAAATTGATTGTTTAACGATCGTAATTTTCTCCCAGGAAGGAACAATAAGGAGTGCACGCAATAAATCATTCGCCATCTTATCTATCTCACAAGGAAATATTTTCATCTCCGACAAAAAAATAACCTTTTATCTCTCGGTGCTCTAATGTAAAACATATTTACTTAACTAGTCGGAAAAACAGCTTATTTACTTGTTATCCCACTCGAAACGAGGTTATCACACCGTATCACGTACATACCGATCTATTTATCTAGCGACAATTTTTTTCTTCTCTATTATTATTATTTTGCTCAGTTGTTCAAACACCTCGCCCAACTCCGTCACTTGTTTACTCGTTGTTTTCGAAAAAAGAACTCAACTCAACTCAACTGCCTGGCAGTAAAACAGTAAAAACAAATCGGTAAAAGCTCGCGAATCGTAATTACGATTCGCATTAATGTTTATGCAAATCGTTCGTGTTTATTGGAGTTGTGGGTGCCTGCATGGAGTGCGCGATTAGCGCGAGATTTTTTACATAATTCGGCATTTAAACTATGGCGTTTAAACTGTTGTGGCTCAAGTGAAAAACTCGATTCGCGCAATTCGAATAATTCGGCCCGAAGATTTTTGCCATTGCCAAGACTACGATTGTATTATGTTAACTAGAACGTAACTGATACCGGAAAATAATTTATGGAGACTGTTAACAATTTAATCGGGACAAAAACTTGCACATTACAAGTAGATAACGACGACCGCAAACTGCTGTTGAATGTTTATAACACAAGCTCCAAGCTCCCCGAAAAAATAAAAATCCACTCTGCGTATAATCAGAACATCCTGGTTACATCCAAGTTTCCATCGGCCGGAATCTATTTTCGTATGCCGGTTGCGTTTCCGTTTTGTGCGCTTTCAGGCATTTTCGTAGTAGTAGTACGAAACGAAAACAATAACACCGTGCACCTAATATTTAATTCGGCGCTTCCGTTTTTGCGGTCGTATCTTATTTAATTGTTAATGGTGGCCAAAGTTGGATGCGCAATTACGTTTAAGTGGTGCTAATTTATGCTCGCCGTTTGACCTTGTCACTACTTATACACATAAATTTACCGCTACAACTGAAAGCTCTTTTGGTGCCGTGTTTTTCTCTTACCCTTTTCTGTTTTCCCACCCAAACACCAACGAAAACAAAATAAAATCGGCATTATGGCAACAAAACGCGAAACGATTTGATGGCCCGGCAACAAGCTTTATCAGTTTATCGCGCAAAGCTCCGTTTTATAATAACCAAACAAATTTAATTACGCGCCGCTTAATGTGTTGGTTTTGCTCTCGAAACAAGATTGCAGATTATAAACATCGACAGCATCCCCGATGGATTGTGTGTTTTCGACGGAAATTTAATAAAGCAATTCCACGGACGACGTACGTCGTACGTCCTTTTTTTCCCTTGGCCATTGTAAATTAAAAAGTTTCATATAAATTGCAGGTCGCATCCCGAACGCGGATCACGGCTTAATTATTTTGTTTAACTTTGTTTTAATTATGGGTCATGTGCGCTTTTAAGCCGAAAAGGGCGCATATGAGAAATTATTGGCGGAGGGCGTAAAAAGGGGGAACGCGCTCGACGGTTTAATGCCCGTGATAATTTTACGAATTTATTAAAATGCTCGACGTTAATAATAACTGTCGGGGCCGAAAGTATTTGCATAAATAATGGATTGCTGCTGCAACAGAACTTTATTTTAAGACTCGTTCGGATTAAATTTTCACTGACAAAATTAATTGGATCGCTTTGTTTATTATTTTATAACTCAAGTGCTTTTAAATTACACATTTATCGAGGCTTGAAAATACTAAATTTATTCATTAATAGAGACCGGATCAAAAAGCAAAACAATTTTTTTTAAAAAAAGATTCTAAACGCTAACACTACGTTTGTCACAAAAACAGCAAATAAGCAAATATTATTATTTATGATTTAAATAACGTATTATACATACTGTTAAACTGTTTTTAAGTACAGAAAAACTACTTTTTACGTCTACACTCATAATTTACGTCATTGGTACATATTTAAATTTCGGTAATATTGCTGGATCTATTTCAAAATGGGAATTTATACATCACTCAAAATAGTACATATTTTATGCAATTTTCTTTTACTATTTAACAAAAAGATCCTGGACTAACATTTGCTTTAAAATTTCGACAAACGATAGCCGCCATTTTTTCCAAAAATCGGATTTGAATATTTAAAATTACTTTTAATAAAAAAAAAATTGTGTACAAGTTCGGGTATTTCTAAAACTTTATGACATTCCTGAACTGCTTTTTGTACCTTGAAATTTAAATAACAAGCTTCTAAATTCTCTAAAATTATCGGCATTTAGCCAAGTTCCCCATCTTGTTCAAATAAATTCTGAGGGTAGAGGATATCAGGCAATATCTCTTTAAAATGTTACACTCACAATGGAACGTTTATAATATATTTTTCCCTTTCTAATTAATTTATATACGAAACTATAATTTTATTTTTCATATAAGGAGGTGAAATTGTATTAAAGTATTGTAAAAAATTAATATTTGATGCAGATTTTCCATATAATCAATGTTAATAAAAATAAATTGTTTCAATTAGAACCATGTCGGACAAAAAAAACTTTTTATAAACAAATTCAGAAGTGTTATTATCAGTTTTTTTTTCCTATATAATGTTTTATTACCTTTAACAGTTATGTAAATATATGTAAAAAAAGCTTCTAAATTCTCTAAAATTATCGGCGTCTAGCCGGGGAAATCTTGTTAAAATAAATTATGAGAGTAGAGAATATCAGACAATCTCTCTCTTATAAATATTTTTTTTCTCCTTTTAATTAATTTATATGCAAAACTGGAATTTTAATTTTCAGATAAAGAGTTGAAATACATTAAATTATTGTAAAAAAAATAATATTTAATGCAAATTTTCCATATGTTCAACGTTAATATCAATAAATTTTTTCAATTGGAACCATATTGGACAAAAAAACTTTTTATAAACAAATCCAGAGAGTTATTTAGTTTTTGTTTTTTTTCTATATTATGTAATGTATTACTTTTAACAATTATGTAAATAAATGTAAAAAAAATTAAATAAGTACGACAGAGAAAAAAGCGTAAAACTTCAGAAAAAGCAAGAAATAAGCATACATTCCGGTCTCTACTCATTAATATCAAGACTAAATGCAGTTAAGGTGATAAGAAATGAAAATTAATTATGTAAAATAAGTAAAATTAGAATAAATTTGTACTTAATGATCAAGCTGTTTGTTGTTTGTTGGCATAATTTATTTAGTTAATTTCAAGCAAACCTATTTAATTAAAAGAATCTTATTATTCTATTAAACAAATGTTCATGTACCGTGTTGACGTCAAACAGTATAAAAAAACCGAACAAAACCAAAATAAATTTGCACAATGAATTAATTTTGTATTAATTCGTCTAATTTATTATGACAATAAAAACATAATTAGCTGTTGTAAATTTAAAAAAAAAACAACAATTTTTTTCAAACTAAAATAACCATTTAAATTAATTTCCAAAGTAAAAACAAATATATGTTGTTCAAACCGAAAAGAAAGTGTTTTACGATCAATTACAAATAGTTAAAAACACTAACAACACGCAAGTTACGTTCAATTGTATCGGTCGTAAAAGAGCAATAAAACTTGTACTACTGTATCTAATAATAAATCCTCGGTAAACAAATTTAAATAAATTAAATAAACAAGTCCTTGACGTTTGCCATAATTTTAATAAGCCCCGGCCTATTTTTACGATCGGCTTAATTGGAAAACCGAACCAATTTTATTAATAAAAAACTACAACAATCGGAATTTGTCGATGTTAAGTACGATTCATTGTGTTCAACGACCTTCGACAAAGAACCGTGAAAAAAAGTGATGAAATTGACCTATTGACTTTTTTTGAGGCACTAAATGTTTGGTTTAGCCGATCATATATTTTAGTTGTGAAAATGATGTATATATTATCGGGGGCTGGTAAAAATAGATCAATTTTATTTTGTGTAATAATTGCCAGATTAAACATCACAATTATCAACTTACTTTTAACGAAATTAATTTATTTCATTTTGATGAATATTTTACTTCTTGATTTTAGAGATTATGAGTTTTTATATTTATTGTATTATGATAAAAATTACACTAAAAAGATAAAAATCATTCCGTTTGTTTTCTTGCGATGATCTTAGATTTTAAGAAATTTTGCTCCTCATAGAAACAATCATTTTGATAAATGAATTACTTCTTCCTGTGAAACAAAAATAACCGCATGAAGAGAAATTAATTCGTTTTATTTGTATCTAATAACAAATCCTCAGTAAATAAATTGAAATATATTAAATAAATATGTTCTTGACATTTGCCATAATTGAAAACGTAAACCAATTTTATCATTAAAAACAAAATATACAAAATTTGTCGATGTAAGTACGATTACGAAATGAATTTTTTGAAAACTTAAATGGATATATTATAATTGAGTAAATGCTTCAAAATATCGATAGTTGGTCAAAATAAGTAAATTGTTTTGTATATAATGAGTGCGAGATTAAACATTTCTATTATTAACTTCTCTTCTTCTTCCTGCTTAACATACATTTTATGAGTTTGATTGCATATTAAATGTTTTTTTTTTAACTTGTTACTGTAATAAAAATTAATATAAGAAAACAAAAATTGTCATTTTTCATTTGTTAAAATTTTCCTCATATTTGAAAATTATTACATTGGTGAATTTCTACTTCTTGATGTAATAATAGTAATTATTCTAAAATTACAAAAAACATTCTTTTTAATCTTTTTAAGTTTTTTTTTCGTTATTTCTGTAAAAAAAATTCTTGTCTTTGAAAATATTATTTTTTAAAGAATTTTTGCTCTCCTCTAATAAAACGTAATAAAAATAGTCACAAGAAAAAAAATTATCTATACTCATACTTTACGTCATTGATGAATATATAAATTTCGGTGATATTTCCGTTATATTATAATTGTGTAAATGCTGCAAAATATCGATCGATAGTGGTTAAAAATAATTAAATTGTTTTGTATATAATGAGTGCGAGATTAAATATTTCAATCATTAATTTCTCTTCTTTTCACTGCTTACATTTTATGACTTTGATTGCATGGTAAAGGTTTTTTTAACTTGTTGCTGTAATAAAAATTAATATAAGAAAAATTGACATTTTTCATTTATTAAAAATTTACTCATATTTGAAAATCATTGATGTAATTACTCTAAAATGACAAAAACCATTGTTTTTTTTTTAGTTTTTCTTTTTGTTATTTCTGTAAAAAAAAAATTCTCGTCTTTGAAAATAATATTTTTAAAGAATTTTTGCTCTCCTGTAATAAAATGTGATAAAAATTGTCACAAAAAAAATTAGTATGTGTTTTATCTGTATTTAAAATAAAATTCACCCCCGACTATTTTTACAATAAAAAACTGCAACAATCGTAAATTGTCGATGTACTATTCATTGTGTTCAGTGACCTTCGTGAAAGAACCGTGAAAAAGAAAGTGATGAAATTGACCTATTGACTTTTTTGAGGGATTAAAAGTTTTGTTCAACCGATCCATTTTTGTTGTGTAAATACTGCATAAATTATCGGGTGTTGGTAAAAATAAGCCAATTGTGTTGTGTGTAATAAATGCGAATACAAAGTAATAAACTCTGATATTTAATAAATGCAACTAATAAATATACAAAAGGTTACTTCTATTATTGTACACCCATAAATTTCGCATAAATTACACTTAATGAGGAAACAAATACCCATAACCATTCATCGACAGGCAAACAAACCATTTATTTATAGAATCAATTCCCTGCATTTGCACAACGCGAAAAAAAATCGAAAACGCAAACACTGTGCCGAACAAAATGCAATTACTGCAGGTTGAAACGCATCGAACTAAATGCCAAGGCAGCTTAATGCAAATTTCAGTTTTCGTAAAAATATGTTAACTTTCGTAAAAATACGTTAACTGGTTGTCTACCGGGGAGCACCTTTTTTAAATTTTGAAAATCGTTCGTTCTTTTGCCTATTTTTCTTGCGTTCCATAGTTTTGAAATGTGGATATTACAAGTAGTTTCCCTTAATATAATATACATTTTTAATGAGGTGACAGATAATTATTTAGAATATTTGCAAAGTAAAAAATTTGATGGAAATAAATGCGCAAAAAAATATTATCCACAGGCCAATATAAAGTTCGAAAGTTCCGTGCGGCAACGACGGCGACACTGGCGCCAAGACCGGTCCGCCGACCCGACGTGCCGCATCGCACTCCAGTCGAGTGGCAGCCAGTCGCTGCGGCATGTCTGCCGCACCGTCAGCCGAGTGGTCCAAGGATACGATTCTAGCCTTCATCGAGGACTACCACCACTCCCCAGAGCTGTGGAACTTCAACCACACACGATATGCAGACGCCGCAATCAGGGCCGAAACGACCATTAAGTTGGCGGCCAAGTATAATTGCGAGGTGTGGGAGTTGAAGAAGAAGATCAAAAACTTAAGGTCGGCATTCCACAGGGAGCACAAGAAGTTGTCGACACTGAAGAAGCGCGGCCCGAAATGGTTCGCGTACGATCGTCTGTGCTTCCTGCTGAACGGCGCGAAGCACCAGGACTGCGACAAGTCCGAGGATGAGAGATACGAGGTGACGTTCGACGTCGCAACAGACCGATGTAAATTATACATTGAGAATTTGTTGCAGGAATCGAACAACGAAGACTCCCTGGAGCTGTCCGTGCACCAGTTCATTAAGTCTGAAACCATAATGTTGCCTTCTTTGGAGGAGAACGAAGAGACGGAACCCGAATCCGTGGCGAAGAAAAGGAAAAGGTCTCAGATGCAGATGCAAAACCCTTTAGAAGAAGATGTTCCATACGAACAAGAAGACAAGCCCAAATGGTTCCAGGAAAGGGACGCCTGCGCTACTTATGGGGAGCATGTAGGGAACGAGATCAGAAATTTGAAATCGAAAGCCCAAATTCATGTTAAACATTTAATCAATAACATATTGTACGAGGCTGCCATGGGGAAATATGATAAGTGATGTACTTAATTATGATGCTGTTTGTTTTCGATTTAGTACAAAAGTTTATAAAAATATTTATACCAGAAAAGTTTGTTTATTTTATTTTTTAAATATATTCGGTTTTTTATATTATTCCGGTGTTTTATTTCTATTCATAAGACCTAAAATATTAAAGACGACAACAAAGAAAAATATTTTTTTAATGAAACTGACAGATACATTTTGTTTTCGTCAACAAGGGGGAAAATGTTCGGCCTTTTGTCATGTACCCAAGACAAACACGTCTATAAAAAGGCACATAAAAACAACCTTATATAGTTATACGTTGCCACAAACAGATAAAAGGAGCAGAAAACGCGACAGGCGTTAAAATGGGCCCCCGATGCGTTTATACCTTTATCCAGTGTCGTGCCAAATAATTTTAAGAGCAATATTTTCGTTTTGGAATTGTTGTTGCCGTCTTATAAAAATGGTGACGCAAGTACAAATCGAGATTTCATCAGTGTGCTTTAATATTATTTCAAGAGTTGTTTACCGAGTCCGGATTGGACGAGAGCAGCGGTGTGGCAGTTTCTAGAATGTTAATTACTTCTGTCGTTTAAAAAAGAAAAAATACTGTGTCACTGATAAATTATTCACGTTCTCGGAAATCAACGCACATTTTCTCGATTTTGTTTACTACAAACTCCAAGAGTTATCATTGGTCGAGATTTGTGGTGTGGTCGAATATTAATAAACACGTCACATATGAAAGTCGGAGATTATTTGGATATTAACTCTTTTGTTATTCGGTTGGTAAATATTAATCAGGAATTGTTTGTATTGGTTTACCTGGATGGTAAATTGTGATAATCATATTGCACAACTAAATTAATTATTGCTAGGCGATACAAGAACTATAATAAATATGGTGTTTAAATTTGTTTAAGATAAGGCAATTTGTATCATAACATATCCAAGAAAACAAATGATAAACATATAAATATTTTTTAGTTTATTAACTAATTAATAAAATCTTACAGTTATGTATGGGTCTTGAGTACAATTGAAGGCTTAAATTTCCTTCACCACGTTATTTTAGTATGGCTGCCACATTTTGAAACTTGATTCAAGTGTGTTTAAAGCTTTTTAATGTTTAACGAAGTGATTGCACAAAAGCCTTGGCTTACGGCAAAAATATGTATTTAAATTTTTGACTTAAAATGTTTGATTCCAATAAGATTTAAAATAATAAAAATATTTGGTAAAATTGAAAATTTAGATAAATTAAATTAAAATATTAGATCCAGAAATTAAATAAAATAAAATAAAAATATGTAGTAAGTTTAAAATTAAAACGTTGAATTAGAAACTATATTATCAGTTCTAAAATTTTAATTTAAATATTAAAATTGAAATTAAAATTATAATAATAATAATTATTTAAAATGAAAAGGGAATTCGAGTACATTTATCGAGAGCCACAAATAATCATTCAAAGAGCCGCAGGTTGGCCCACCTGTACCAGACCAAAATATATAAGATCTTGTTTCGATATATTGCAGTTACTACAGTTGCAATAAGTAATGGTTACGTTAGATTCATTTATTAAATTATTAAAGAAAGGTATATTATAAGCTTACATTTTCTTTATAAACCATTGGGCAAAAACGTCAATGTTTTTCTTTAAAATCATGTAACATTAATATTGATGTGTGTGTATAATTATCGTATCTATTGTAATGGTACCAACCGGGATATCATAAGAATTTACAAAAGGACTAGAAAATTACTACGTGACCAACTAGAATAATTAAGAACCCTTGATGTGTGTTATACGAAAATTATTATGAAATCGAAGAATGTAATAGTAATATAGTAGTAATCCCATTTTGAATACGTAGAACTGAATAATCAAGAAAAACCACAAATACCAAACTCAAATAAAATTAACAAATGTGATTTGGTATCATCACATCCATATTTGTTTAAAATATATGCAAATTAACTTTACAGTGACTATGAACGTCAATATAATGTGCAATAATAATTATTTTTAACTAATCCATTTAAATGAATTTAGTTATTGTTCACCGTCATGTAGACACTCTATCGAATGCTGAAGCCAATTCCCTTCTGGTCTCATTTTGAAGAACATTAAAATAGAGGTCATGTTTAATCAGTTATCGACAACAACACTACAATATATACATATACCTAAACATATAAACATAATAACAATCTTCTCATCAGTAATCTCTACAACGTTTCATGAGTACCTAATTCAACAGACGGAAAAATAAGAATCATGGCCGACAAAATTAACAAAGAAACGCGTACACCTGCACATTTGACACATTATATTAATAAAGATCCAAAAAATTCAAAATTAGGAGAAAATTCGACATTTAACAAATAAAACAAATACAAATATTATACAATGGCATAATTTTAACAAGAAATGTAATAACTATAATTTTTTATATCAATAATTTATTATCCTTCTAAACGTCTTATCTCTTCCACAGTTGAAACACAAGAGAGAGAATTGTACTCGTCAAGGGTCGTTCCACCCCTTCCCAGTACCACGTTAAACAAAAGGGTGAAATAATGACAACAAAAAAAGAGTAGTAATTATTAATTAACTCGATTCCCTAAACAATATACTACCACATTTTTTTTAATAATACATGTTTAAGTATATACAGGGTGTTTCACAACTTATCCGACAAACTTTAACCACATATGCACTGTTACATAACAAGTTCATTTTTGAAAAAAATGTTATAAGACTCCAACAGAAAACGAGATAATAAATCATAAATTTTATAACTTTTAAACAAGTTATTCAAAATTGTTTCCACTGACTTGAACGCAAGCTTGGTGTCGTCCCATCCAATTTTGGTGTACCAGTTCATGTTCTTTTTTCATGCTGATCCTGAAGACCCAAAATATCGCATACGGTTCTGATCCAGATGTTTTAGGTAAGATTTTTTAAATATCCCCATTGTGAACGTATGATACGTAACTGCATATGTTGTTAAAATTTGCGGAATAAGTTGTGAAACACCCTGTATATATAATAAGAATATTCATAGTTTCTTAATATAATATTTATTTGAATGTCACCGTTGGTCATCTTGATATATTGCGCATTCGCGTACCAGATTTGTGTAATTAGTTTGCATTATTACTACATTAGTCCGAAACTAGCCACTTTAAATATCAAAAAGATAAATAAATGTCTTAATATTAAAATATTAAATTCACCATTAAAATATCACATTTAAAGTTAAAATACTATATTTAATAAAATATTATTTTTTATTCTTTATTCAATACATTTCAGTTACTATAGCTGTAGTAAGTAAGTAATTGTTACGTTAGATCTAGTATTTTTTTTGTTTGTTTAAATTACCTAAACATTTACGACCATTGATAAGGTTATTTGGAAAACAACTTGTCATCGAAGTGCTAAAACCTAACAGATAAAGAACAAAGCTAAAACCAGAATTGTAACTCTTTGTTAAACGTTTCTTCCTGTCCCAACATAAAAATCTTAAAAACCCATTAACACAAATCCAATTAGCAGTCGCCATGAACGCAGCGTGTCCGTCACAGTAAGTTTTCGCATAATCGCATCGGTTTCGGCCTGTATTGACCATACAAGGCGCGAAACCGCCGCACTGCCGGAACAAGGAAACGAGGAAATGATATATGGCGGCCGATCGAATCGGCTTTTCATCTCGACGGCGGAAAATCGTGCGCTAATGTGGACCGACGATTTATTGCAGACGAGGGAAATTTGCATACAACAAGCCATGACATTTTCTTGATACCAAACTAATTTGACGCAATCTGATCCTGTAACAGTGACGATTTAAACGTCCCGTTTGAATGCACATAAATAATCAACCGATTTGTATCGACTGAGGCCACACAATCAAACTTCTTAAAGTCGACCATGCCACTTCTAAGAAACCCCTAAAAGTTTCCCAGAACCTGAATACAACAACCCTGACAAGATTCCCTTTCAGTCGTCCCATCTCTCTCTCGGTCCACCAAGACGTTTTACATAACAAATCTCAAGAAAAAAAACCGGGGTGCCTACGTGACGCAGTGAATTTAAAGGGACGGGTCAGGTAGTTTGCGATGGTCGAAGTTCCCTAAAGTCACGAGAAATCCGATTCTTTTCTAAGAAACCCGTCTCTTTGTTGTAAGAGGATCCCGGGGTAAGAAACGGACTCGGGGCATTTTTCCATATTACTTTATTAGTTTGTTACAAACTGAGTACGCGTTTGTCAAAGGGATTCCCACCTACGATCTTTCGCTTTGTTGGCTTTCAAGGATTTCCCTCTCGTATCGATCTTTTAGGCCTGACGAAAAATTGCTCTCGGTTTGTTTGCGAACAGGTTGCCTGATGTAACAAATTAACGGATTGAATCAGGTTCCCTAAAACCGGTTTCCATCGGTGATTTATCGCTTTTCTAAGTTTGTGTTTGGGTGTTGTTATTTTTCGGGATAATGCACAACGGAAGAACGTAAAAAAGTGTTTTGGTGTCCGACACATAAACCTTTTGTCAGCACGAAAATTCGGTGCCAAGATTTTTTCAAGTCAATGATCAGTCCGATTATAAATAGCAAAAGTACTACCATTAAAAATAGTTGTTGTTTTATACAATGTACATTTATTACGGGCGCTCATGCAATAACAACATGCCGATATTTTTTTATTTTTATATATTTTATACGGTGAGAATGTGTTTTTAAAATATCAGGTTATTTTAAGCAGCAGACAATTTAGATTATTTATTATTATTTTATCAAAAATGTTTATTATTAATACTCGATTGTTATTTTAAGCTTAATGCTAATTTTTGTTTTAAAAGTCAATAAACATAATAATCTAATCTTTTAGATGTTATTGAAGAAAACCTATTAATTAGTTGTTATTATATTTCTACAATTTTTGCCCTTAGAAATATTTATATTATATTCTATTATTAAATTTCTAAGATATTGATTTTTTAATTTTTTATAAAAATTTTCTAGTATATTTCAAAGGTATTTCAAAGTTTGTTTTGCCAAAATCAATAAAAACAATAATCTAATCTTTATATTTTAGATTTACTTCAATAAAGACTTTTATTTAGTTACTCTGGTAGTTCTATACATTTTTACTCTTAGAATATCTTTATATGTATGTTGCTCCATTACTATTGTTTTTAATATATATTTTGTAGTTTGAAATTCTTTCTGAAATATATTTAGACAGTTCAGAAGTGTATCTAAGTTTGTTTTACGAGAGCCAATAAGTATATATCTAATCCTTATTATTTAAAACTGATTCATTAAAGTCTGTTATTTAGTTGTTCACTTTTTACATTTAAAATACATTCATTTTTTGTTCCCTTATTAATCCTTCTTTAAATAATATTTTGTAGTTTTAGAACTGTTGTTTCAGTATATGTGACACTTCAAAGTTTGTTTTACCAAAGTCAATAAATAGATCATCTTTTATTCAGATCTATTATTTAGTTATTCTGATACTTTTACACTTTTTATACTTCAAATATCTTTATAGTTAGTTCCATTGTTAACGGTTTTTTAAGCGTATTGTGTAATTTAAAATTATTATTTCAATATATCAATGGCATTATATTGTGATAAATATAGTATCAAAATAAGTTTTAATAAACAATGTAATCTCCTGCATAAATTAAACAAAATTGTATCAACAACATAACTTTCCAACCAGTAACAAACCAAATTTCTTGGGAAATCAATAAAACAAAACTAATTAAAATTAAAAAAACAGAATATTAATCGATACATCTATCCAATCAGTACTTAGTCCATCTGTTCTTGTTCTACGAATAGCTTCTACCCTCCTTGGCATACTCAAAAATAGTAAAGCAGTAAGTTCTTGATCAACAAGCTCGCCATTTTTGCCTAAGATCATTAATAAGCTGCTTTAAATTTTGAGGACGTTAGTTACCAGTGTAAATTTATCTTTGAATTCGGTTCCATAAGTGTTCAATTAGATTTCAATCTACTAAACGCGGCGGCCACTGTTTCTGTGTAGTGTTATGATTTTACATCGTTATATTTATATATTTTACATAGTTACAAAAATCAAATCTGCATCCAAATTCTTGAGCAAATAGAATAATAATTGGTTGAATAATCAAGTTGTGATGTCGAATATTTATAGTTTCTTGATTAAATATAATTTCATGTTTTTCTCTAAAGAAACATTCACACTAATTATCACCTCGAAAAGCAACAGTTGGAGCCACGTTTTGCTCATAATATCTCTCAACACGTTGACGCCATGTCACAACTCATCTGTGAACAAACAAACTCTACATTCGGCTGCAGTCCACAGGCGGTGATCGGTAGCCTATGCTCTGTGGACAACCCGATGCCCTCTGTTTAATAGAGGGTATCGAAAAGGTCTTCTGGGTCTAAGACCATCTTCAAGCAACCTTCTTCTGATGGTAGACAGGTAGACAACATCTGCACGCAGCCTAAATGTAGATTTCGTCTAGAAGAAATAATCAGAGAACAGTCCTCTCTTTTGTTCGTAGCTCGTTGTCGACCATCACCACATTGGCATCACCAGTTTGCCAACAACGATACCAGGCGTTTGACAAATTAAGAATATTGCTTATTCACGTTTAAGTATTTTGAATCGAATATTAATGTATACAACTTTTTTATAGTTATAGTTCTTATTGTTTAATTCGTATAATAATTGTTGTCCTAATTCTAATATATTTATTCTAAAAGGTACTTTACTCAAATATCATATAATATGTTGGTAATTAAGAATTATACTCTATCATACGAAAGTTTTTACCATATCGTATTCGTATTAAAAGTTAAATGTATAATTAAAGTAAACAAATAAATTCAAAAATAAGAATATATTTAATAAAACTAATTAAAAAATAGTATTAAATTCTATTTGAACAAAATATATTGTATAATACTTCTATAAATAACAACTAAAATGAAACATAATATTTAAATACAAAATTATAAAATATAATTGGTATTGTTTAATATTAAAAAGAAATCTTACATTTTAGCGAGGTTGGATGTTGGATATACTAAATAAAATGTTCCATTAAGACAAGCTATTTTGAATAAAAAAATTGCAATCTCACAAGTCATAGAAGTATTAAAAATATTTTGAAATAACTATGTTGATTTTTCATTATTGGTTTAGTTCTACTTTTTTATATTTTTTATTTTATATCGTTTATTTTTGTTGATCAAGATACATGAAATATATTGTAAATAAATTAATTTAATAAATAATTCAAATCTACTATTGTTTAAAAGTTTAAATACCACCCAAAAATTCATGTTATAAATATTATGATCCATATTAAAATTTTAACTAAAATTGAATTCGATCAAATAATTATGAGCAGTTTCGTTCGTCGTCGTCGTTATTAGTGATAATTAGAATTTTAAATTTAATAACAGTTTTAAATTTAGACATATCTCTGTATTACTGTTCCCTTGTTCGTGTAAAAATATAACTCGCTTTCGTGTTTCATCAGAAATGTTTCGAGGCATCTTTACCTTTCGACAGTGCAAGGTAGATTAATTGTTTTTAATCAGTTATCTTAAACACGCGGAGTGATCGGGCAGTATGTGGTGGGGGGCCGACAATGCACCGCAAGCGAATTTGAATTCGAGGTGTAACTGCAGATCTGACGCTGACTGTACTTGTTGCTGATTCAGATTGCTATGTTCCAAAATTGTGATTATAGTAGCAAAACCGTCATTTTATGGTGACAAATAACAAATATATTAAGTATGAACCGAATAAAATGTATTCACATCCATAAAACGTCTTTTTTGTATAAAAATTTTACATATTGTTTATTTTTATGACTATTATACATAAATTAAATTAAAATTTAGAGCTACAAATATTCAAATAATATTACTGGTCAGAATAAAACATATTGAAAATATTTTAAAATATATTTAATCTAGGAGATTCAAATTATCCACTTCAAATGAGGATAGAAATTCTTGTCAATATTCTTCGGAAGTGCTTCAAAATTTTTGTTTTATAAGAGCCAATAAATATAATTGCCTCAGATCAATCAATAAAGAAAAACTATTATTAGGTATTCTAATACTTTACACTTACGTATTTTTCTCATTTTTTATTCAAATTTTGTAATTTGAAGTTGTTATTTCAACACAATTCCTTTCATTATCAAAATCAGTAAACATATTAATCTAATCTTTATGTTTTAGTATTTTTTTGTTTATTTTACATATTTTGTAGTTTAAAATTACTTTTTGTAAAGTGTCTTCAGTAGAAAAGAATCAAATTATTTTTTGTCACAATAATTTAAGGTATACTTTTTATACTTATATAAAATTACTCATTGAAAAATTAATGAGATGTGAAAGATATGGAATAGTAAAATAAGAAAGCAACATAGTTTGTTCCAATTTTGAATCTACAGGGTGACATGGAATAAACTACAATGCGGTAGGGGGCCAAAAAAAATAATAAAAAAAGTTTCAATTTTTTTTTTGTTTTCAAGTTACAGCATGTTGAAGTTTTTTATTTATAAATTGAATAGGCTTTTATTAAATATTTAATTAAACAACATATTTACAGAAGATGTTCAAATTGGTGACCCTGTTCTTGAACACACATTTCCAATCTTCGTGTCAATGATTGACAGAATCTTTGAAATATGTTTAGATTATTACGAAATCTCTCAGCAGACTCCACAATCCTGTTTCATAATTGCTCTTCACTATTTATTTTTCATAACCCTCAAAATGAAAAATAGAGAGGATTAAGATCGGTACTACGATCTGGCTGTGGTATAGGTCTCCCACAACCAATTTACCTATTTCCAAATCTTCTTTATAAAAATGCTTTTACCCTGACTGGGCAACCGAAATAAATCAATAAGATAATTATCGATTATACCTGACACACATTAAACACCCATACTGGTGATTCCGTATTACGGTATGACGAAGATTTTCATCGCTCCAATAATACATATTATGCAAGTTCTAAACACCATCGCGACTAAAATCAGCTTCGGTAAACATAATTAATAACAGAAAATTCTACCCTTTATTAAAAAAACTTCCATACTCTACCGCATTGTAGTTTGTTTTATGTCACCCTGTGTACAGGTCAAATTCCTAAATGTTTACCGGAACCCTTATTAAGATAACTAAATAAGCAAATCTTAGAAACAATTCGTAACTCCGAAAACTTCATTTTGCATTCATTAGCCAATGTACACATACACACACACATATAAGCAAACAAGCATCGAAACAATACCGTTGTCAGTGGCAGTGTTCCCCGCAAGAAAACATGTTGATCCAGTCGTCAGTTCTCGAATCGTTTCTGCATGAAATCACGTTCCCGTGTTTTCGAACGCTCATCAAAATCATCCCCCGGTTTTAATTGCGATCACGTGGCTCTGGCCATGGCAACAGGATTTGGGTAAATCGTAGTCCTTCCGAATCGTCGGAGATCTCACGGGGATGAATAGATTACATAAAATTAATACAGGTTAAAACTGGATTGGATTAAATAGTTGTTGACTGGGTTTTATATGAATATGATATTTAGATTGCGGAGATAAGTAGGTACAAAACAATAGAAATTCAAATAAGCAGGAATTACAAGGTTAATTTACCCGCGTATCGAAGAATCAAGTGTCAGATAATTTTCATATTTCATTATACAACATCGTTACGGTATGGCCAGACTTTGCATAAAATTGTATTTATGCCTGCTTTTTTATGAATACATGCAATTTATTTGCTTACATTAATGCTGTTTAAAGAATAATACTCGCATCGAATTGGGTTAAGAAACCAATAAAAGATGTAAATTATCTTGCGTAACAGTTTATGTTTATCTAGCGCCAAGGTGTAATTTATTTAACTTTTTTCGCAACTTCTGTTTACCACTTCAGCGTTTCCCTTGATGCAAATCAATCGGATTACATTTATCGAAGCCATTAAACCAATTTCCACGTTCAACCCTTATTGCCAGGGTGCGGTTTTATAACTACCAGCATGTTTAAGATATTTATTGCTTACACATGTTACCGAATTGTAGGGGCTGATTCAATAATTTACAATTAGATTTAATTTATTAACCATCAACAATCTAATGGAACAGAAGAGTTTTAAGAGTTATGAAAACAATAAATATAAAAAGTAAGTCAGATTCCATTTTATGTACTATAACAATTTCGTAGCGGGATTTTATCCGTCTTCCCTTTAAATGTCCACTTTTTCCGATGTCACTCAGCTAAAGCAGGGGAACGAAAAGCGAGCCTTTTATCCGGTAAAATGGAACAGCGGAATTTTTACTTGTATAAAGGAGCTTAGCTTCAATTCAGTTTGTTCCATCTAATGCATCTTGAACTTTCATAGTAACAATGCGTATAATGTTCCAGTTTCAATCTGAAAAATACAAACTCTTCCATCAGATATTAAATATTATTGTTAGTATTACAGTAGTACAAAGTTTTGTTCATTGTTTTAATATTTAAACGTAATCCATTAGCCGTACATAAATGCGAATGGTCGAGGGTTGGAGTCCCCTTTTGGAAATTTTAATATTCAAATTTATTCCGTTATAAATAAGTGAAGTTCGGCCATAAAGATAAAATAACGGTAATTGAATTAGTGGAAGCCCATTGTCCCCCTCAACTCGTAAATCCTGATTATTTTCTGACCAGCAGGACTCAAGTCCTAAATCCCTCAGGTTTCCCCGGTTTTTGTGTCGATGCTCTTATCGCTCAACAGCCAGGATATTGGGTTCCACTCTAAGATCGGGGATGAAAACCTTTTGTTGGTCATCACAATACACTCGATTGATATTGAGACCTATTCCGGATTCATTAATGAACTGCTTTGTGGTTCGAAGAATCTGAATTAATTAATTTTAATATACAAATGGGCGAGTCGGGAGTTATATTCATGGCATAGGTTCGTTCATAGAATTATTTTATAATGAAATTGTAAAGGTATTATTTTATCATGAAAATTGTAAAGGTAAATTATGTTATGAAAATTTTAAATTAAAGTCTCTTCGCTTCTCTTCTCATGAAAATTGTAAAGGTAAATTATGTTATGAAAATTCTGTCTCTTTGTTCTCTTCTGTTCTCTTCTGTTCTCTTCTGTTCTCTTCTGTTCTCTTCTGTTCTCTTCTGGTTCTTTTCTCTTCTCTTCTCTTCTCTTCTGATCTCTTCTGTTCTCTTCCGTTCTGTTCTCTTCTCTTCCGTTCTCTTCCGTTCTCTTCCGTTCTTCTGTTCTCTTCTGTTCTGTCTCTTTCTGTTCTGTTCTCTTCTCTTCTCTTCTCTTCTCTTCTCATTCTCTCTCTTCTCTTCTCTTCTCTTCTCTTCTCTTCTCTTCTCTTTCTCTTCTCTTCTCTTCTCTTCTCTTTCTTCTCTTCTCTTCTCTCTCTTCTCTTCTCTTCTCTTCTCTTCTCTTTCTCTTCTCTTCTATTCTCTTCTCTTTCTCTTCTCTTCTCATTCTCTTCTCTTCTCTTCTCTTTCTCTTCTCTTCTCTTCTCTTCTCTTCTCTTCTCTTCTCTTCTCTTCTTCTCTTCTCTTCTCTTCTCTTCTCTTCTCTCTTTTTCTCTTTCTCTCTCTCTTTATTTTGGCTTCTTCTTTTTCTTCCACACTCTTCCCTCCCTCCTCTCCTTTTATCATCTCTTTTCTCGTCTTCTTTTTTCTTTTCTTCTTCAATTCTCCTCTTCCTATCTTCTTTATAATTTCTATTATTTCCTTATGTTTCCACATTTTATTTACCTTGGTTTTCTATCTTTTCTCCCTCGGTCTTTCATTAATTTAAATAACATTCCATCAATAATTCCTCACATCTTAAAGTGTATTTTATTGGTGCGACGGTTTTCCATCTTGAGCGACTTATATTTAATTCACGTTTCCGCGAAAGTTTTCGGTGTTGCTTTCCTCAAAGTTATTTATTCAGATTTTCGCGTGGCAAGAAATTACGGAGCGTCTCACCTTTTGTAAAAGCATAAACTTGTTTATCCGTCAGCCCTTTCGCGTGGCACGATCTAAATAAATAAGCGCGGAGCGGAAACGTACCGAATAGGAGAAAAAAAGTCGAGGACATTTTCATTTTGGTTAGACGAGAATTATTGGGACAAACATTATCCAACCCCATTTAGTTGTGTTTGTTGGTTGGTGTTTGTGTTAGATATTCTCGTCTATAAAACGTACTAACTTAATTATGTTAAAACTAACAGTGTGAATGGATGGTTTAATGTTGTACACAAATAAACGATAAATAATATTGAGTTTTAACACTTCCGATAAATATTTGGTTAAACGTGGTTTAATTGCTAGGATTATGACATCATAAGGCGTTTTGAGTAAGATGGCCGTTGAGATGTCTTAATTATTGACCACGGTAAATATTTAAAAATTTCTGGCTTATCAAATGTTGAACGTTATCAAGAACAGACATTGTATTAAACATGACAACACTTTACAGCACATCTGTTCATCCCGGATTAGATTTGACAACGAATATTAAAACAAGACTAATAAAAAACTTTGTGCTCATGTTGCATCTGGTAAATTTGAAACACATTAAACCGAAATAACTTTGGGGCGAAACGGTTTATGGTAATGACACCGTAAAATACCATCAATAATGTCGACCGTTCAAAACAGCTTGTTGCACTTGTGTTTTCCTAGAACAAAATCAATACGGAGTTAATTATTCTTTGCTTAGTTATACAGTCCGTGCTAATAAGAAATAACACGGCTCTTGTACCTGTCCAAACCATAAATATTCATTTAAATCGACTTACATAACAAACCTACTCGTTGTCTGTCAACATGCAGCGCCAACGTCTCAAACCGCGGTGTCATTCAATACAATTAACCCATTTAGAGCGAGAAAAACAACAGAGTCCTTGCAAGACAATGGGGGCTATTTTTGCTTGCGGTCGAAGATACATGCGTACGTGAAACTGTATTTGTGCGGTCGCCTGGTCGCCTGGTCGCCTGGTCACCTTTCGAAATCAGAGAGTATTAACTGTATTAACGGACTAATTAATAAAAGATTGATCGTTGCGGTTAAGGGAGACTAAAAACTGCTTAACGGTGATTCGGAAGTTTAATGTGGTTGTAGTTTTCCATCCGCAACAATAACTCCGTTATTGTTACTGCTTTATACGCATTTTTGGGCCCACGGTCTCGAAAACAATGGGGGTATTATTGGGTTTCGATAACTTCATGTTTACCTGCCTGATAAACTATGTAGGCTTGGCTGCTAGACGACCGTCAAAATTTATAGTTTCTAGCGTTGGAAAAAAATTATCGTACAATTTTAATATCGGAATGCAGCTGTGGGTGGGTTCATAAAACTTATTTGTGTACGGCTTCAAGGTAATATTAAAATATTTTTTATAGATAACGACACAATGTAAATCAAAATATTATGCGAAAACTAATTGTGGAACAATTTATAGTATTGCAACATAAATACTTTTTGACACATCAGACTTAAAAGAGGAAAAGAAGTGTGACGGATGAAGAGAAGAAAAATATAGAAGTAACGAAGAGATTAGAAGAAAGGGTGGAAACGAATGAAGGAAGATGGAAAAAAGGAGAAGAGATGAAAGTGAAGAGAATGGAAGATGATATAACATAGAGGGTATACGAGGAGACGAAAAGGCAGTATATGAAAAGTACTAGAAATGAAAATAAAAAAGAAACAGATCGAAGAAACAGACATAGAGTGCAGCCATTTTTTTTATTTTACTCTGTTTTATATCTTATGGATGTTTTTATAAATAATACAAAATATACATCTGTTTATGGTTGATTCATTATTTACTATTTCCTTCATAGACATTTTTTATTTATTAACCACATAAACCTGCTTAACATTTTTTATTTTATAATCAACATAATTCAAAGACTGAAACTGTATATTTAATTGCCACTTTATCATACAACTTTTTGTAATTAAATGCCTTTTTTCCATTATTTTGTCAGTGGCAATTTGTCCTAAATTCCATAATAAAGTTTAATTCAACGAAATAAATCAGCATACCGTAATCTCTCCACAATATCACTAAAAATGTAAATCCTCTATTTTTATAATACGAAAAAAGGAAACAGCTTTACGCGTTTGTGATTCCTGACAGGCCCATAAAAAAACCAAACACCCGACAATGTACAATTATAATAATTAATAAGGGAACTTCTGAAAACACACATAGAAAAAAAACCTATGTAACATTTTGTGTAATGTAACATGAAGAGTTTTTTCCATTGCGACGCATTTCGACCGGGACGCAATATTGCATTTAATTTTATGGTAATTAATTCGTATTATAACATTTCTATTTATATTCAGGCATCCATTCGGAATACAAATCGGCAATCTCTATTGTTTTGTGTGTGTTTATACTGGGCCAACTATTACAAACGCAAATGTGTTAAAAGTGGTTTATTTAAGTTAAATTTTTATTGCCCAATTTGTATAATAATGGACGCTTAATTAAACTCATGAATTATTCATTGATTGCTTATTATATAATTCTAAAATGTATATAGTATTTGGAGTGATTAAAAGTGGTCACTGAAGAGTACCTTGAGGCAACCGTTTGTTATCAACCGATATCGAGAGTTATTACCATATAAATTGCTATTGATTATCCTGTACAGATGGTCCATAATGAATTTCCACTCCACTTTTTACATAGCAACAATGTTTCCACCGCCAAACATCAATATTTTGAGCCTTTATCAACGAAATTAATTGATAAGTATCAAAGTGAAGCATTAATCCCAGTAATTTAGCGGGGAACAAGTCGGATGGGTCGAGCACCTGCCCCACAACAAGGGTTGCTCCAGAATGCGGGACCGGGATCCCGTTTTCCTTTGTCGACGCACGTACAACTCGCAGGTGGACGCAGGTGGTTCAGAAACAGTGGCGGGACAGAAGAAAAACCACACAATTTTGGAAAAAATAAAAGAAAGGAAAAACATCGTAACATTTCGTAACGTCGGTTCACAGTTATGTGCCGTATGGTCCATAAGTTATCGTACGCCTCTTACAGAACAGTCAACATCGTAAAGGCTTGTTTACTTTTCTGTGGCTGCGTTAAACCATAGCGGCCGTAATAATTTATGTAGATGGCCGAAGTAATAAACACATGTGGGCGTCAGGTTAGAAAATTTATTCCGAAACATGTTTTTTTTCCTCGCGCTACACGCAAAGTGGACATAAAAATGCATGGAACACAGATGTATAATTAGATAATCGCCGCTAATACGTATCGGGTTTGAAGTTTCTTTTCCACATAAATTATCATCGCAAATACCATATTATGTTACTAATTCGGAATATCTGTGACACTTTCACAATTAAACGTATTGTATTACGGAATGTAATTGCGCTCTGTGTATTTAAATCAAGGGTTGAAACGCTCGCATGTCTACTAACTGTTTTGCCACGAAAATAAAGTCCCTGTCACAATGCGAAATTATTAAAACGTACGAATGCATCTCATAAATACCACCCCATCACGCACACTAATACATTTCACTGTGAGGACCTTGATTTTTGATCCGGCATTAACAACCGGATCGATTCCCAAATCCGTGCATTCAAAAAAAGAAAATTAAAAGAGGGTAGCTTTTATTCAAGACGGACCTGATGCTGTGAATGGAAGCTGGTGCAAAAATCGGTGTTTTGTTGGGCAACCTGTATTGCTAACGGTTTTCGAGTTGCAGGGACGAACAGCAGTGGTGTACCATTTAATTGTTCAAGAGGCTATTAATATACTTTTTAAATAAATATTTCAAACAATTTATTATTTTTTTTTTCATTTTGTTTTTAAAGAATCAAAACAACTTCAATTCTTTTTTGATATTTTGTATTTGTTTATTCATTGTATCATCCCCTCAGTGATTAAAGAAGATTAAAAGTCTTTAAAAATTGTTAAGACAATGTATATGGCAAATATAAATCTAATGCAATATAATAACATATATTTTTTTGTATTCTAATTATTTTTTTTATTTATTTCATTTTTAATTTAATATTTTTTCAAGAGAGGCAAAGAGAGCATTCATTTTGTTTATTTAATATTTTAGTAGTATTAAATTTTTTTACTATTAAAACTAAAAAGCTTATCCCTTTAATTTTGTAATTCTAAGTTGACTTAGTTTACGAAAACATATTATTATTTCATATAAGATTAAAAATAAAAATGGTAGCGTTAATTAACCTTAAGAGTAGCTTATAAATTAATTTGTAAAAACTGTATTAATATATTTTTTTTAATATTCCAAACAATTCAATTACATTATTCTAATTTTGTTTTCTTTTTTGCATTTAATTATTCGTATTTTTCAGTACATTCGTAGTTAAATAAAAATAATAACTGAAAAATGTCTGCGTTAATCTTAATAATTCAAATCCTTACTACCATGAAATATAAGTCTAACCTAATTTAATAGTAAAGTAGAAATTAACTTTTCTAGAGAACATGAAAATATATTTTTAATAATAATTCTCGACAATCAATTACTCTTTATTTAAATTATTATTTTTTTACTTTATGTTTTTTGTATTCGACAAACAGTTATGTAAGAAGAATATAACCTAATTAAAGAGTATCTTCGAAATTAATTTGTTAAAAGTGCATTAACATATTTTTTTTGATAAATATTCCAAATCAATCAGTTTATATTATTTTGTCATTTTGATTTTTTTGTTGAATTAGTGCCTTTCCTAATCTTATAATTAAAAAAAATTTAAAACATTGAAAATGAACCTAATTAACAATAAAGTGGAAATTATTTTTAATACATATTCCAAACAATTATTTTTTCTTGTTTCAATTTGTCCTTTTAACATTTAATTGTCTGCACCAATAAAATAATAATAATAATAGACAAATGCTTTAAAAAAATTTGTAAACTATGTAATATGAATCTTACCCAATTTAACTGTAAATAAGAAACAGGAATATTAATATATTATTATTTATTTATATTATTATTTTTTTCATTTTACTTTTTATTTTTTTACATTTGATTACTCATATAAGCAGTGGTATTAGTTTATAAGGTTATAAACAAGAAGTGCTTTTTGTAACCTTGTAATTCTAAAACTGTTAAAACTGTGAAGGAAAAATATAACATAATTTAACAATAACTAGAAACTGATTTATTAAAAGTTGTATTAATACATTTTTTGATAAATGTTGTAAACAATTCAGTTTATATTACTTTTTTATTTTGATTTTTTGAATTCGATTATTCCTATTAGCAAAAATATTAATTTATAAAATTTAAACATAAAAAATAGCAGATAAAATAATATTCCAGGTAATTCATTTACTTTATATTTTTTGCATTTGATACTGTTTTATAAAGTTAGAAATAAAAATAGGGGAAGAGTTTTTCATATTCTTATATACCAAAACTGTTAAATTTATTGTAATTTAATAATAGAGCAGAAATTAATTTTTGAAGGAGCATTAAAACATATATTAATTAAATATTCCAAACAATTCAAAAATGAAAGAAATAAATACTTTTTGTTTTTTAACATTTGATTTTCCATATCTGCAGTACTACAACATAAATAATAATAGGACAATGTTTTTCCTTAATTATAATTAAAACTATGAAATATAAACTTAACCAAATTTTACAGTGGGATAGAAATGAAATTGAACCCGACGTTACTTGAAACCGACTGTGGCAATTATAAAGAATCCGTCTTAATTGACTTTGCGACGTGCCCCATATTGAAATTCGCCCCCGATTAAGCTGTCTCAAAGGCGCTGTGATTGAATTAAAAGAATATTAATAACTCCCGAAGTTCCCGATCAATTAATCATCAGCGCGTTTCCGCGCGGACACCCTATAAATCCAATTATTTTTCCGTGTCGTTTCTAATTATGAGGCGACCGAAATGAATGCAATTAGAGGCGAGTAAAAAATTTATTAATTCCCCGGATGCGTTTCTAATGAGATTTACGGCCGTGGGGTAAATGGTGTGTGGATCGACGAGGAAAACCGAAGACTGTCTCGGAAATTAACGCAGAATTTTGCTTTTTAATTCGGTTTTTTCTTTTTTCTTTTTCTTTTTTCTTGTTTTTTCTTCCTCGGGGCGGGTTTATTAATTTACCGGTTAAATTGGTGGCACTGATTGATGGCGCTAGTTGCATTTTCGTGTACATGTTTTTTATTGTCGCAATAAATCAGTTTAAAATTAGCCAAGTAAATACTGCATCCGTGGCCAAAATAAATTTCCGTCTATTTTTTATAGTTTTTGCACGAAAATACTGTTTGACTTGCGTCATTTAATGATCGACATTTATAACAGTTTTAGTACATATTTATTTTACTGTACTTATGCAAAGTGTAATTTGATACACATGTGCAGAGATAATTTACATATGACCAGATCAAGGTGAAGTGAATTAATGAAAAAACTCGATTAACAATTTTTTTCCAACATCATTATGATCACAGCCATGTCTTCCTTATATAGATTGACGTATTAAATCGGCACATTAGCCTCTCATATGATGTAGTGAACATAATGAAAGTAAAATACATTTTTTGTGCATTAATCAGTTTTTTACGACGATCCTAAATTATGGAAATGTATGCGTGATTTAAGCAGATTTAAGTCTGCCACAGTGTCTAACGAGCGCTGATCAAATCGTGCGTGTAATCATTGGATTACGAGGATAATTGAATCTTTCTTCAAAGGATTACGCCAGATAAATTTCAATTAGACACACCGTGTGGAATATGCAATCCTGCAATCCTGCAATCCTGCAATCTTGCAATCTTGCATTCGTTAGACCTTAAATAAAACTTAAATTCTAATTCGGTTTCGGGAGCGGGTATTTATAAGAATTTGGCATAAACAAACTTGCGAGCCACTTGCCAAATGTTCTTCATCGCGAAATTGAATCGAAATTCAAAATGAAGACGTCCAGAAGCAATTTTCGACCTTGACCGTTTCTTCCATCCAAATTACACGAAAGGCAATCTCATCCTAATAACACGGTCCAATAAAGCCCGTAAAATTCGCCATTGAACTTCTACGTTTACATTTGTGGACCGTAAAATCGTGATGGAACTACAAAGTGACTACAACAAAAATAACCTTGCTCACCGATTTTAAAACCATCTAACATCAGATGTTTTCAAGGTCAGGTGCTCCGTTCGCCTACTTGGCTCCCTCATATGGCCAATTGACGCAAGTAATCAACGCTAATAACGACAGTTTATATGTATGTAGTGTGTTGCTGATTTTGGCATAAACAATTGTTGCTAATTGAACGGGGTATTTGATTTAATATTCATTAATTTTTTCACAGCAAACCCAGTCGATATAACCCGGAGCAAGAATAAGCCTCTTGACTGTTCAAGTTCATCACCGCTCAGTTGCTCAGTTGCTTTTAATTGATTGTTCAGTTCGTTAACAGATAACAAATATGATTTATAAGCACTTAAGTTTTCAATTACGTTAAATTACATGTGCTCGAACTGGATTCGATTCATTCGCGGATGCTGCAACTAGGAAAGAAGGAAATGATCAATCAAACTAATTTTTTTCAACAAGCGACTTGCCTACAAGTACCTTTAATCGATTTACTTTCAGTCCCAGGGCGTCTTTTATCTCCTTTTTAAAGCACCATCCGTTTACACAAGTATTTGGATGCGGAGCATAGATCACACCCCGCATAGAAAGATCGAATTTCGTGTTTGCTTAGAAATACAGCCCCCTCGAACCCACAAACACATGCGTCATTTTATTATTTGATTTCTTAGGCGGAGGAGGAACGCCCTTTTTTCAGGTATCTGGATAAAAGAGCAATTTAAATATTTAATATTCTTGCTTATGCTGCTCTCCGTCTCCGTCATACGCTGATGGAAAGAAAGCAAAACGGTCTGATGGAAAAACAAGTGTGTGGAAAAAATACAATTTGTAATTATAATTGCAGATGAACTACTTACTGAAATGATGTCTTCTCCGATAATTTCTTACAAAAAACCTTTATTCAAACTATACTGAGGGACATGTCGAAGTTGTCCTTTTTGTACAATTTTCGGTATTTATATATTTCATTTTTGTTGAATTTTTAAGTATTCTTTCGTTCATTTCAAATACCGTCAAAACGAGTATGCATACTAACCTAAGTAATTTGATAGATGGTAAATTATTGGTTTATAAGAGGTAGTACTTCGGAAGAATCTGCCTCGAAGTGTTGTCGGGAATTGTTGAAGAATGTAAACTCGTTATTGTCCCCAGTTTGTGTCTCCATTCACAGTTCAACATCGTCGTTAAAAACTGTGATGTACAGTATGAAAGTTTTGGAATATGGAAACAAATGGAGACATTTTCAATGAGTACCATTTTGTTTAGTTATCTTATGTTTGGATACACAACGATACATCTAGGAAACTCAGCATTCCAACGGAATAATGACTAATCTCATGTTATGGGAATTACTTTGGAGTGTTTTTAACATTCTAATGTAAATTTGTTGCCATGCCCAGCAATAAACTCGTGTGGAACACATAAGCAGAAGATTCCGAAAATTTAGCTCTCCCTCTATTCATTTTGACAGATATTCAGTGTTAATTAGAGGTGGCACTTAAAGAGGTATCTCAGGAAGAATTTGACCAGCTTATTAAATCATTGCCAAGACGAGTCAATGAATGAGTGTATAAATCACGTATCATCAAATGGTACTGACCAATATATTTTTGTCTGACTTTTAATCATCATTTACTAGCTTCGATTACGTGAAACAGTACACCAAAAATATATAAAATTTGACCACTGCATCTATGTGTTCTATTTTTTGTCACTAAGTATAATTTTTCCACCAAAATAATTATTAATATCAACCCCAGTGATGGGTTAACAAATTGACATCCTGTTATTACTTTTTTACAGTACAAACAACAAATTTCTATCCATTATACCCATAATACGCACTAATATAACTCCAGGAACAAAAACTGCTTGTAATTTGGTAATGGACTAATGGCACTAAAATGTGCCTCCCTCCAGTAATCGTTTTTGTTCGAGTGTCTGTGTTGGTTCAAAACGATACACGGACTGGCGTGACAAACGACCGAAAATAACTGTCATTAGTGTAATCCGTCGAATTTCGTCCAAATATGCTTTCCATATCAACATGATTAGCTATCCCTGAAAAACCTTCCTAGAATAAAATATTCTCCAGTCCTGCCTCAACCGAACATGTGGACTTCCAATGCGTAAAACGGAAGAGGGCCATTAATTTTCCAACCCCTGAAATCTTGCCGGATCTAAAAATAGAGAGGGGTCACAATTTCACACAGTTACTATAGCTGTTCCAGTGGTTGTGTTGCTATGTCGTTAGGAATACTTTGTTGGGGATGTGGACACGTGACTAGAAACTCTGCAGGTGTCCAAATGCCCTGAAACACCACGGTTCTAGCGACTCAATAAAAAAATCTATGCCCTAGTTGACACACATATTTATCAAGTTTAATAAAACTGTCGAAATATTTTCGAGTCGTTTGTTGAAAAACAAGGAGAATTAAGCAAAAGTCGTGAGTTTCCGGGCAAGATAAAAGGGTTAGAAACTATTCCCGGCCGTTGACTAATGCCACTTGTCGCAGCAGTTTCCCGACGAACAAACACGTTTCCTGCGCTTGTTTAATACGTTTTGCCCGATTTTCCGCATGGCAACACGCTTTTCCACTGCTTATTAATGGAAATCCGTGTCGATTGGCGCACTTACGGGTCCGCCCAATTAATTGCATTTCACCTGTGTTTAATTAGGTTTTTTTGTGTTTTAAATTATCCGCGTGCTTTTCAACTTCGTTCGAAGTTGTATTGTTTGACGGAAGCTGGGACCGAGTAACTTTTGTTGCGGATGTGTATTTAAAGTTTCTAACATCTTGAAGCGAAAACAAAAATGGAGAACAATGGACCTTAATTAAAATTATTTCTGCCTGAAATATGGCGAGCAACGAGAAGAAAAGGGAAAGTATTAATCAGGGCATTTTATAAAATTCGAAACGGAAAATTCTCCGAATTTTTCCAAAAGATTGAATTCCATCCCTCGGTTTTAATACATAATTAAAAATGACGAGCATGAAATTAATAATCCCCCAATTCCCAGTTGGATTTAATTACAAGCAGGAAGGAAACGAGTCGTTCAGTCGTTGTTTAGAAATTCGAACCACATCAATTCAATCTAGACTCTTTTTTTTATAAAAGAGACATTTTCAATCAGTTTAGTTCCACAATTCGACATTAAAACGATTTAAATACTAACACAGACATAAAAAAACCAACTGGAACAATGGCATAATTCCATATGATTTTCCACAGTGATTGTTTTGTACTAGGAAACGCTTCCTCTTTTGACCGTAATTTATTCGAATGTCTTCCCCCATCACCGATACAGTTTTACAAAATAAATGTAATTAAGGCACGACGTGAAATTATCTCTTTATTAACCAGTGCGGTTGCACTATAATTAAGCTTCAATGCGAAACCTTTCTAATTCAAAAACACGAGTGATAAATGCATGTGTGCTCCGTCAGTGGTATTATAAATGAAGGCGAGACGTTTATTAATGATTTTCTGCGGTTCAACCGAAATTTCTTGGTTTGGGACCGGCGACTTGCGAATAATTGCAAACAAAACGATCAGGAAAATGTCACGTTACGGTGTCCATCATCGTTTCACGAAAGTTAATTAAGCACCGCAAAAATGTTTCAAGTAACAAGCGCTGAAACCAAACCGAATCGACTCGAACGGAGAGTGTTTCCAGGAGATTAGCCTGCAAATAGGACTAACGAAGCCCTAGAGGATATCGCATTAGGATTATGTTTTACGTAAAAAGTTTTCTACGAAAGCTCGCCCGATAATTGATTATAAAATCCGATTTATCCGAATCCCAATGCGAATTAGAACGTATTCTCAATCTAACTCATTTTCCTCTTTATTTTTTTTTTTTTACTTTTTGCCGGTGTTTGAATTAAACTGTGTAGGAAATTTTGACTTGTCCGGTATATCAACGAAAGCTATTTAGAGATGTTGCCTCATCATTTCGATGTTGATGGACGAATCCATTATAGAGTCATGATCGTTTTTTGCCCGCAAAAAACCTTAATAACATCGGCTTAGATGTCACGACAAACGCGTCGAAAAAAATCCGCCGATAAAAAGCCATTAAAAGGCGTGACGCAAGCCTCTGCAGTGCGTGCAGTGTTTTATGTAAAACCGCCGGTGCCGGTGAAATGTATACAGAAAAAATAACTATGAGTTTATCCGATATTAATCAGGATAATAAGTTTAATTATGGTTCTTGGCGAGTTAAAACTTTAATGGTGTTTGTATGTGGGCTAGTCCTCCTTCGGTACGTTGTTCTCTACAACTAACCTGTTATTATGCCAGGTGGAAGTTTTCATTTGCCACATAAAAAAACACGTTTGCGAGTCAATAAGTGATTAGGCATTGTTAAACAATCTCCACATGTGTGTAATTATTCTAATGTCGGTTTCAAATGCAAATATTTTTTTTATCTGTCGGTTTTTTGATGCTATAGAATACAATAATCGGGCCAGGGTGTTGAAACTTACATATACATATGAAATGAGACATGCCCGATCTTTTGCTGATGACGATTTTTTTAAATGGCACTTTGTTTTCGAACAATGACCATAACTACTATTGTCTCAGAGATTATCGTTACTGTACGATATATATATATATATATATATATATATATAACTGCAAAAAAAAGTAAAATTATGTAATTAAAAAATAATAAAATGAGTAATTTAAATTTAAATAAATAAAATAAATTAGAATTAAAAAATTAAAATTAATAATTTGAATTTATAAAATTAGAAAATTTATATAAAAAATTAAAATTAACAAATTAAAAAAAAAAACAAAATTATGCACGTATGAATAATAACATAAAATAAAATTGCAAAAAAATAAAATTAACTAATTATATAATTAAAAAATAATAAAATTTAAATTTAATTAAATAAAATAAATTAACTAAAAAATTAAAATTTACAAATTAAAATTTACAAATTAAAATTTACAAATTAAAATTAGTAATTTAAATTAATAAAATTAGAAAATTAACATAAAAAATTAAAATTAGCAAATTAAAAAAAAATAAATTAATAAAACTAAAATCAGTATTTTAAACTTATTAAATTAAAAAAAAATATAATAAATTAATGGAATTAAAATTTAAAAAAAAAATAAAATTATGCACATATGAACAATAACATAAAATAATTGCAAAAAAAATTTAGAATTAACAAATTATATAATTAAAAAATAATAATATATGCAATTTAAATTTAATTAAATAAAATAAATTAAAACTAAAAAATCAAAATTTACAAATTAAAATTAGTAATTTAAATTCATAAAATTAGAAAATTAACATAAAAAATTAAAATTAACAAATTAAAAAAAATAAATTAATAAATATAAAATTAGTATTTTAAATTTAGAAAATTAGAAAAAAAAAACAAAATTATGCACGAATAAATAATAACATAAAATAGTTGCAAAAAAATAAAATTAACCCATTACGTAATTAAAAAATAATAAAGTGAGTAATTTAAATTTAATTAAATAAATAAATTAAAACTAAAGAATTAAAATTTACAAATAAAAATTAGTAATTTAATTTTAACATAAAAAATTAAAATTAAGAAATTTAAAAAAAAAATAAATTAATAAAATTAAAATTAGTATTTCAAAATTAAGTAAATGGAAAAAATTAAAATTAAAAAAAAGAAAATTATGCACATATGAATAATAACATAAAATAATTGCAAAAAAAAAATAAAATTAACAAATTATGTAATTAAAAAATTATAAAATGAGTAATTAAATTAAAATTTAATTAAATAAAACAAATTTAAACTAAAAAATTAAAATTTACAAATTAAAATTAGTAATTTAAGTTCATAAAATTGGAAAATTAACATAAAAAATTAAAATTAACAAATTAAAAAAAAAAATATTGAAAATATTAAAATTAAAAAAAAAAAAATTCTGCACGTATGAATAATAACATAACATAATTGCAAAAAAAATAAAATGAACAAATTATGAAATTAAAAAATAATAAAATAAGTAATTTAAATTTAATTAAACAAAATAAATTAAAACTAAAAAATTAAAATTTTTAAATTAAAATTACTAATTTAAGTTCATAAAATTGGAAAATTAACAAATAAAAAAATATATATTGAAAAAATTGAAATTAAGAAAAAACAAAAGTATGCACGTATGAATAATAACATAATTGCAAAAAAAAAAAAATAAAATGAACAAATTATGAAATTAAAAAATAATAAAATAAGTAATTTAAATTTAATTGAATAAAATAAATTAAAACCAAAAATTTAAAATTTACAAATTAAAATTTGTAATTAAGTCATAAAATTAGAAAATTAACATAAAAAATTAAAATTAAGAAATTAAAAAAATAATAATAAAATTAAAATTAATATTTCAAATTTAGTAAATGGAAAAAATTAAAATTAAAAAAAAAACAAAATTATGTACATATGAATAATAACATGAAATAATTGCAAAAAAAAAATAAAATTAACAAATTATGTAATTAAAAAATAATTAAATGAATAATTTAAATTTAATCACTAGTCAAAATTAGTAATTTAAATTCATAAAATTAGAAAATTAACATAAAAATTAAAATTAACAAATAAAAAAAAAATAAATTAACAAAATTAAAATTAGTATTTTAAATTTATTAAATTAGAAAAATTAAAATTAAAAAACAAAAACAAAATTTTGCGCGTGTGAAATATAATATGCATAATATTTAGTAAAAACATTCCATTCTATATAATTTCGTTTTCGAATAGCGCAAACGCAAAATTTTCATTCATTTAACGGGTACCACCATTGAGCTTGTACTAAATTATGTTGTTTAAAAGGAAAAAATATGTATTACACATGTATTATTGAAATGAGTAAATGAACCGACAACGTTGCAGTTATGTAGTCAGCGAGTCTAGCAGGTACAACCATAATTACATGGATACAGTTCCCAGAAAATAAAAACATATGAATCCAAGGGCATGGAATTACAACAATTGCAATTATTAATCGTTTCCAATGAAACATAACTCATTTTATTCGGAATTGGTTAAATGGAAAAATTATCGAATCGCCTCAAGGTCCAATAAAGTGGAAACTCTTTTCCCTTGCATTCATTAATAATTATACAGATGGTACCAGACAAATCGATATTAGAGACACACCCATCGTACTCGTGGTGTTTTTTTGCTACCGTGCAACTCATTCCGCAGACCTTGTTTTTAATCTGAAACCGAATCTCCCATACTGACCGCAAGATAATTGACCACGTGCACAAAAAAAAATTGTAACACAAACCGAAGCTGATTTATAAGTGCCACAATGAAATTGATTCAAGGGAATCTTTTATTGCTTCACGGCCTTTTAGATAACAATGTGTGCAGGTTATGAAAAAAATGTATTATTATTATTAACATTTCCAAATGAACTGTATAAATAATTTATCGTTGTAAACGATTTTAAAATAATTAAATATTTGCTTTCTTCAAGCTCAATTTATTTTTAAGTGCGATAGGAAACATACAAATATGATTCATGACGGCCTTGAATACACTTTACTTGACCGATTCGCTAATGAAATGTGTGGTAACGATAAAAAAGTTGCTTAAGTTTACAGAACAAATCGATGCGACATAGATTTTTTTATAACACAAATGATAATACGATAAAACGATAAAGTGCAGAAACTAGAAGTAAAAATAACATCAATAGGAAACGTTGTGAACGTTGGAAATTTCCATCACACCGAGAGAATCAGTTATGTTCGACAATAGCTTACCTTCGGGTTACCAGGCAATTTACTTTTATTATTCCACGACGCCGCTTTTAATTTCGTTCCATTTTATAACTGTTATTTGAATAAACGAGCAGTAATTAACTGCAGGTTGTATTGCTAAACTGATCTCCAACACCACCACCATGTTTACACCATTGGTGAAACTGATGGTTCCAGTGTGAAAATTGGATGATTCAATAACGTGACAAAGTAAATTGTCCCTTGACAAATATCGAGAAATGATAAAAAGTTAAGACATCAAAGGCAACAAATACAAAGAAGTTGTTGCTGTAATTTCTTGTTTAAGGTTCAGTGTGAGAAGCTCCAGCTAATAAAACTTTCCGCGGAGCTTTTTATCACAAAGAAACGTTTCCATATCAAACACCTTATCCTTTCATCTCGTACCTCAGGAATTAACTTATTCCTCCATCCCTCGTTCCAATCCGTCCGCGTTTACATAACAGCGATAAAAACCGCGATAACCCCACACAAAAAAAACCGACACAGCTGTTCGCTATTTGCATGAAAAAAGCAGATCGGACGGTTTATATAACATTGAAAAAAAATTGTAGCATTCAATGCAAATATAACACAGGTGTGTAACAAAAGAGATATGGACCGTTTGGACGGGGCAATTAAAGGAAAAGTAATTGTTTGAGAGACGTTTGATTGAAGTTATGTTCCAGGAAATCTACCTGCTCATCAAGGACATGACACACTGTGGTTTTTTTTTTTGTCTTATCGATTTCGATTTTCTGATGCCATTCAATTCGTGGAAATTTCCCAAACAAAATCATTAAAAATAATGTAATAGTGGCTAACAATTATCACACCGGGAGACTTTGAATGCACCATCGACCATCAAAACAGTGACAGTCAGCTGTTGAACAAAAGAGACGACGATTCGTCATGGCCGCGTTCGCTGTTGCCAGGCGTGCGACGGAGATCGCCGACGGTGCGACTTGTTGAGGGCGAGGGAGATAGGAGATAGCCCCCACGCCACAAAACACCAACGGAGCGCGATAGACTGCCTGTCGCCTACAGCGGCACGGTTCAACGACGGGCGGACGTTCTGTACTCTGTACGTACGGTTTCTGGGAACGATTAACATCATCATCCACCTTCGATCGGTGTGTAAGTCACACACGGTAGAAAATTATAGACAGTATTGTAGATAATTAGAGATGGTTATGAAAAATTATCAGCAATTTTCCGCCTCTATAACGCCTTACGTCATCAACAGCTCCTAAACTCCGAAAAAAAAAGAAGAGATGAGTTTAATCTTGAACACTCGACATGTAACAGCACCAATAAACAATTTGCTACCGGATCGAAACGAGATTTACGGTCGAGATTAAAAACCAGGCCTGAATAATAAATTGAGTCGGATGCGAAAAAAAAATTCGTAACGATTTACGGTAATTTATTAAAGTTGGCCGAGGTGTAATTGCACCAACATACGCGGAGAACCACGAGCTATTCCAGATATGCCACTTCGGTACGTAATTACATTGGTCTACGGGTTTATGAAATTAATGTTGGTCGAGTTGTCTCGCATGCGTGTTTACTGTTAGTGGACGTCTTTTCTGTCATATTTACGAGCGTTTTATCCTGCGTTAGGTCCAGATATGCCGTTCTTCACTTAAAAAAGTCTAAATACTAAAATTTTGAAAGATGAAGAAACAATATTAGAACACCATGATAGTTTTCTCGTTTATAAAAGTTTAGTACACTAATGATAAGCCAACAAAGGCCGTAGATTGAGATGATATAAAGAGTGTCATAAAAGCTTATTAAAACTATATAATTAAAACACGCAATTTTCTATTCAATTTAAAAAGAATTAAAACAAATTTTATATATGATTAATTTAAATAATTTCAACAATCTTGCTTAAATATAACATAATTTTAAAACTGTCTTAAATACAATTAAGAGAGAAATAAAACTTTGTGTATTTTAATAACTTCTCAAATGTAAACTGTTTCCTATAATTTTAAGCTAGTTCAACCTTTATATTATTTATTGTATATAAATAAATATTTATTGTATATAAATAAATATAATTTATATACAATTAAGATAATCCCTATATACAATTAAGGACTCCCTAAAACATGACGGAGTACAGTTTTAATATGTGTAGTTTTGTATATTTTAGATAGTGACAAACTTCCTAAAGAGTTGTACATATAAGTAATACAAATGGAAAACTTTCTAAATAATTTTAGTCGAAGCACATTGATCAGTGTAAAGAGCTTCTTTTTGAACTTGAGACAACCAGCTACCATTTCCTCAACCCTGAATTTGTAATATGTTCTTTCTATTTCAGTCAAGTGATTTTCATCACATAGATATTGAAACTGATGGACAAACTGAAAGATTTCATCGTCAGATATGACCAAATGATAGTAAACTATAACAAGAAGATCGAACCGATAAAAAGTGTTCTTACAAGTTGAAGCTCATTACACTGTTAATTATAATATCCCATTTTTAATCAATAGTTTATACATTAAAACGGGAAAACTTTCTAAATAATTTTATAAAAAGTTAAGTTTATATAATGTTCCAAATTCCCTAAAAATGTTTTGAATACAATTTATTGATGAACTTTGTGATCAAGTTTGTAAAATTTCAAAAAAAAAAAGATTAAACTTTCTAAATAATTTTACAATTAAGGCAGTTCTAAACATCTTTCTTTAAATATTCCTGTATACAACAAGACTGTTGTGAAATTATATAGACAGTATGAGTAAGTAAACTTCTCAAACAGTACCGTAAAAGTAAAACTTTCTAAACAATTTTATATGCAATTAAGTCAGTTTCAAACTTCCCAAAATTATTTTGTATACATTTATAAGTAGAAAATCTTCTAACTAACTTAATATCAGTTTCTTTCTATAATTTTAAAGCAGTTGTGAAACTTTCTAAGTAATTTTATATACAATTACGAAAATCTTAAACTTCCTAAGATGGTGCTGCATACAATTAAAACAGTTGTTTTTACACAAAATTTTAAACAGCCTATATATTAAATTATAAGCTCTGACACTTTCGCCATATGGTGTTCTAAAATTTTTGACAAAATATTTGTTTCATCAACATTTCTTGTAATTTTAAAACAATTAGTTTTACGCTTGTGATAGTATCTTACTGTTTACTTACTTACTTTACTTTTTAAAATCTTTAAAATGAACAACACAACAAATAATCGCAAAATTTTAAAAGAAATCTTGTATTATTTATTGTATTTATTTATATACAATTACTATAATCCCAAATTCCCTAAAACATTACTCAAACTATATGTGTAATTCTGTATATAATTTAGATAGTGTCAAACTTCCTAAATAGTTGTGCATATAAGTAATACAAATGGAAAACTTTCTAAATAATTTTATATGGAGTTAAGATTGTTCCAAACTCCCTAAAAATGTTTTGTATACAATTTATTGAATAACTTTGTGATCAAATTTGTCAAATTTCATAAAAAAGATTAAACTTTGTAAATAATTTTATACACAATTAAGGCAGCTCTAAACCTCTTTAAATATTCCTGTATACAACAAGACTGTTGTGAAATTATATAGACAGTATTATATAAACTTTAGACAATGTAAACTTCACAAACCGTCCGGCATACAAGTAAAACTTTCTAAACAATTTTATATACAATTAAGTCAGTTTCAAATTTTCCAAAATTATTTTATTTACATTTATAAATAAGAAAACCTTCTAACTAACTGAATATCAACTTCTTTCTATAATTTTAAAGCAGTTGTGAAACTGCTAAGTAATTTTATATACAATTACGAAAATCTCAAACTTCCTAAGATGGTGCTGCATACAATTAAAACAGTTGTGAAACTAGGTGAGCAGTTAGTATACAATTTAGATAGTGTAAAATTTCCTAGGCAATTGTGCATATAAGTAATAAACACTGCATCGCAAAATTATGGAATATTTACTAAAGTATATTTATTATATATATAATATTTTTTAGCATAAAATTTCGCCATATCGTGTCCTAAAATTTTTGACAAAATATTTGTTTTTGTCGGTTAAACAGAAAAAATTAAATATCAATATTTCTTGTAATTTTAAAACAATTAGTTTTGAGTTTGTAACAGTATTTTACTGTTTACGGTTACTTTTTCAAAATCTATAATCGTAAAATTTCAAAAGGAAAAAGTCAAAATGAGATATCAAATAGATTAAATGTAATTAAACGATTTTACTAAACGAGTACCAACGAAAAAAGTTCTGGACAAGGGCAAAAAAGAATACCTTTACCACTACAAGAGCCATATTTAATAATTCAAGCTCTTAGACAAAGATTTACTGCAGCAACAATTTTTATTTACTTATAATGTAAAGAATAAGGCAAGACACCGTAAGTAGAAAACTAAAGGAAAACAATATAACCCCGTACCGATCTGTAACAGGTCCTAACACATCGTAGGGATCTGCTGAAATTCACTTGAGACGACCAGGAGAACATTACGCTCAATGTAATATAGCTGAAACTCTCTTTGGTGAAGGATCGGTAATGGTTTGGCATTAGTTTTCACGCACGTACTGAACTGGTTGTCATTGCTGGAGGAAGTATAACATCTAGTATGTTGTACATATTGTACTCTTTGCTCCATTTATTGGCGAAAAGTATATATTTATGCAAGACAATGCTCGACCTCAAGAATTGTCAAAGACTACCTTGAAGTACGAAGTAAATTTTCCGCTAATGAGTTGACCAGCAGAAGTCCGGACTTAAATCCGAATAAACTATGGGACCATATGGAAAAACAAATAAGAGCACTTTAACCACCACCAAATTCTTTAAACCAACTTAATTTTAAGTATGAGATGACGTTGTCAAAAGGTCATTAACACACGTAGTGAAAATATTCCATGTTAGCGTAAATACACTTAACTTGAAAAATGTTAAAATTTTGTTATATTTAATTATTTCCCTAATAGCATCGTATTTTTTCTTTTTCAATAAATAGAATTTTCTTAATACTTAATTCATTTAAAAAAATATTATAAGAAATGTAACATACCATTTCAAAAGTGTTGTCGAACTATATATGCAATTTTGTACAAAATTTAAACAATATAAATTTCGCATATATATAACACACTATTCTAAATAATGTTATAAACAGTTGAACAATTTTTAATTTTTAAAAGTTCTTAAACAGCTCTATTAGAGATTAAGTCAGTTTTGAAACTTGTTGAATAATTGTGTGTATCATTAAGATAGTTGAAATTTCTTTTAATAAACTTTATTTCTTTCTTTAGTTTTGTTCGACTGAATGTAGACTGATTCAAATTGACTAAAGAATTTCGTACATAATTGTGAAATTTCTTATACAACTTAGATAATTGTGTAATTTGCTAAAGAGTTTTGAATACCAATAAAAAAAATTCAAACCTTAAATAATTACGGATTCATCTAAAACAGTTGTGAAATTTTTTAAACAATTTTATATACGCTATAAATAAGAAAACAAATTATTAATTGTGAAGACAAAAAGAGAATAAAGCCAAATAGTAATATTCTTAAACAGAAAACCAATTGGCTTAAAGTGAAGATGTGTTTCTTGTGATGAAAAGTAGTATTTTGGCCAGAAGCGTCGTAAAACCGGTCGGTAATTATGTTTACGGCTCGTACAGTAGCCGTTGCTAATAATTTACCGGTCACAGATTAGTGTCAACACTATCCCTGCCCTGCGGTAATAGAAGAGAAAGCTGCAGGCCGATAAAATTGTTCTATGTACTTTTCACTCGTAGAAATTATTAAATGTATTTTTTTCCTGGCCGCTCTGCAACTTTCTTGCGATCCATCCGAAACGGTTGCGTCAGTTCAATTTGAAACAGAGGGCGATAAAAGCGACGCGAACCAGTCGAGGCGGAATGTTAAATATTATTAGCAGTCAGAACGGGCGATATCTTTATTTGCATAATACATTACACTCTTCTCGAACAAACATCGAATAGCAAATACTATTTTACAAATAGAATCTTCAAGGTGATGCGGTTTATCAGCAAATAATGCTGTGTTCGCGTATGTCGGACACGTTTTTGCGGAATACAAAGCAGTTTTCGAGGAAGGATTGTTTGTTGACGATCGGATTTTTTGTTTGGATTCAATATTAGATACACGATCTCAGTAATCAAATCATTGTCCTCTTTCTTCCTTTTTTTTTTTCATTTTCGCTAAAGTCACTTTGTTTATTGTTTAATCAGATCAAGATCAACATTATCTCTAAATTACAAACTACATTCATTAAACCAAAATAGAAGAATACACACTTCAGTTTGCTAGTTTTATTTTAATTTTTAAATTGTTAACATTACTGCACTTTAAGAAGCAAAAACATGTTCTGAAGATAGTCAAGGGGTTCATTTAAAAACTACACTACGAGTCTTTTGACGTGGATAATTTGAATTATTTCATAAATCAGAATACCAAAGGCATTATATGGCAACAAATATATTATCAAAATAAATTTTAATTAACAACCTAATCTCCTATATAAATTAAACAAAATTGCATCAACAAAAGAACTTTTCAGCTATTAACAAAACTAATATTACCGAATTTCTTGGGAAATCAATAAAATAAATTTAATAAAAGTTAAACAAAAACAGAATATTAAGAGTATTGATTTTATCTTTGTAGACGGTCCCATATGTGCTCAACTGGATTATAGTCTGATGAACGTGGAGGCTACTTCATCCGAGCAAAGTCATGATTTTGGAACGCCAACATTATAAATTTTGTACTGTGAGGTCAAGCATTCTACGGAAATGAAATCTGGTTGAAAATTAAAGGGTATCGAAAACATCTTCTGGTTCTAAGACCAGCTTCATGCAACCTTCTACTGATGTTGTTCTAAAATTTCAAATATAGCGCAGAATTTTCAGACATTTTACGGGGATAATCAACAAATAAATTAATAATGAACCGAATAAAATTGTTCTATGTATGTATCGTAAATTCACAAAATACCTTTCGTGGAAATAAAATTGTTATAAGAAATTGAATGTTGTTTATTTTTATGTTTATTTAATATATAAAAAATAAAATAAATATAAAATGCTGACCGTCTAGAACTGTAACTATTGAAATAATATTTTTCGACTTAGTTTTCTACACTTCAAAAGACGTACGGTGTAGATAAAAAATCATAAAAATTCTGTTCAATCAAATTAATGTAATTTATCTTTTTCAATGTTTAACCTATTACCACCACTTCAATTTAAATAAAATTATGATAAATAGTACGGCAAATGTTTGCAAGATAAATAAACTCTTAAAAGCACCTTTAATTGGCAAATTAGATGGAAAAACAAGTGAGAGATGTCAGGCGCCCTAATGACTATCTTAAAAACTTAAAAATACTTTTCACGTTCTTGAAAGCAAGAACACTTTTATTAGTAATGTTTTATCTATACCTATTCAATTGAAAGTCTCGTAGATATAACGGCGATTTACACTATTTGGCACATTCATAATTATTTTGTAATTTATTTGATAACTAAAGTTTTTTTTCGTGACAAGTCACGTTTCGAGTGTATTATCAGTAATAAGAACATTATTGAAAACTTGTCTAATACATAATTCGTAAGTAAAAGAATGAATAAAGCAATTTTCTGGATATTAATAAACACGGACATGTGCACACAGTTCATAAATAATTGATGCGGTCATTTTCCCCATATATTTGTTCCACAACTTTTTCTATTGAATAAAATATCCACATAAATATAGAAATCAAGCAATAACACGGTCCCGTATCGATTTGATTTATCTGTTGGTCCATCTTGAGCAACGTCCAGGACAACATCCTGTACCATTTGTAACGAGATATAATTTCCAATTTGAGCGCATTAACTGGAAACGTGTATGATCCACCCGAGCCGTTCGTTTTCCTTGAATTATATTCGATATAATTGTAAAACAGGCGCATAAATTACAATAAAAGCAGCTTTGAGCAGTAAAACGCCGAGTTATGTAAGGCTAACCGTTATTTAATGGCCCGTAGTGGAAAAACAAGGCTTAAGCGTGCCGTGTTTTCGGTTGTACTACGCACGCATGATGCCGAATTAATTTTTGTCCGTGCGGTACGTTGTACTGCTGGAAGACCACCCGAAAAACCGATGCAGAAAAACCGATCGGTTGTTGCGGTTGTGGTTGTTGAGAGATCGAGGTCAATAGTGTTAGATTAGGTTGGATTTCTATGGAACTGGTAATTTTTCAATTCAGATTGCCGACTCGATTTATAATTTTCACTATTCGACTTTTACTTCAAAACAATAATGGAGTTAATTACGGTGTTTCCTTTATTAAATACGTGGCCATTATGTTCATATATTGGAGTTGTATAAATACGGGTTTTAATTGCTGTTTCTACTTTTAATAATTGTATCTTTCGAAGACAGACGTTCGTTCTCTCTTATAATTATAATTAATAGGGATTCAATTAATGTTCTCTTTTAAAACCTACTCGGGTACGATTTATTCCAATAAAATTGTATTAGAGACGAATTATTATGCATGTAAACAGAACTATTAACTTTTTGCATTCATTATACGGTGTCATAGTTATAGGTGTTTGAAATATGTATTATTAACACTTAATTATGATAAATTCAGTCGTTTTCAATATATCATTTGTGGGCGATTAATACAACAATAATAAATTGACAAAATAAATAACTTTGTTACAAAAATAACAGTGATGTTCTTTGTTTAATTCTGGAAATTTATTTATATAAATATCGAAAACAAGAATTGTAGGTTTTTTAGGGAAATTTAAAATTAGACATTTTGTATTTTTTTCTTTTTTCGGTATTGAATATTAATTAATTAATTAATTGAAATAAAATTGTTTTAGTTATTAAAAAATATGTATACTTTATAAGTTTTACTGTCGAATAAATCCATAACTCGAACAACTAAATATTTGATACTAAAAACGATAAATGAGATTTTTGAAGAGATTTGTATTGTATTTTGTCAGTGTTCAAGTATTACATATAAGTGATCGTAGATTAGTGAAAAAGCTAATATTCTTTTGAAAAAATATCTGGAAATAAATCAGAAACAGAAACAAAATTTGTCAGTCCTTTCTACTGATATAAAAAAGTGAAAAATATTTAGGCTAAATCGAAGAAAACTATTTCATTTTACGAAATTTATGAATTTGTTTAAAGAGTATTGATTTTTTTCAATGTTTACGGTATTCCACCAGTTTATTTTAAGAAGTACCACAAAAGACTCACAGTTTTGATAAGTATATATATATATATACATATTGTGTTTCCTTTTATTTTGCTAACTTTTAGGTCAAATTTCTAATGAAAAATTCTTATTAACTGCTATAAAAATGAAGATCTTGTCCCTCACATTATTTAACTTTTGGTTTTTCATTTTTATTAAAGTTTCAGATATATTAGACTAAACAAAATATTTAAAAAATATAATATATATATTATTAATTTATTAAGAGAATAAAAATTAAGTAATTGCTAAACTACATATTTAGATATTCAAAATTACTAAAATTAATAAAACTGGTATGAATATTTTTGAAAGTATATTCTTTTATTTTTAAATGTATGTTCTAAATGTAAATTAAGAATTTTAAGTACTAACTTTATTAAATGTATATGATTATTTTGAAGAATATAATTACATAGTTTAAAATGCGTTTTCTTATTTATTGGTTAATGTTGTAATTTATTTTTATTAAGTATTTTTTAGATATATCTTCCAGAATTCTAATTTTGCATAATACAAATGATATTTTTTTAAATATTATTTTTATGTTTTTATAACTACCGGAAATTCATTTTACATTAGTTTTTTTAATATTCGTTAAAATTGTCAAATTGTAAATGATTAATTATTAAAAAAAAGATTTTTATATTGTAATTTTTTAGATTTTAAGGGTTCTAATTTTATTAATGATTTAAATAAAACGTCATTGTGTATATATATATTGTGCATATAAATAATAAAATATAATAATAAATTTTTTTAAACTTGTTTTATTTCACTTTAATTTTCTGCTTAGTTTGCTTTAAAGTCAAACGTTTTTGTAAATATCATAAACTGACAGTAAAACAATATTAATTATTAAAACCAATAATCATCCTCAAGGCAAAGCTGATCGATTTTGCATCATAAAAACGAAATTAAATTAATTTTTTAGCGCCACTTTCAAGGGTACCTAATTAAAGGTAACTGCCGTCCTATTTTAAAAGTGATATAATTTAAATAAAAACCGACGTTGTTTTTCCCGTCTCATCTTAAACGCATTAGTTGCAATTATCTCGTTTCGCCACTTTCGCCCTCAGAAAAAAAATCAATTATCTCCTCCCATCAAATCGACCTGTTTGTTTTCTTTTTTTTTTATATACGTAAGAGTACAAGTTCATTTTTTCGGGCCGAATTAACATAAATTTAATTACGATCCATCATCTTCAGGTGGATTTCCATAATTGCAATTTAATTGTTTACCGCGAAAAATTTCGTAACAAACTACCGTGAATTATCAAGATCTGAGTCGGCCGATTAAAATTAATTCGGCGTTTGTTGCACACCTGTTTATGCAAATTTTTAAGCAATCACCTGGACACGGTGTCAAAAATTTGATCAGGAAACTAACAATTACATCTGTAACTGTTAGAGACGATACTTGAAAAATAGAAAAATCAATTTCTAAAAGGAAGTTATGTAGAAGTGCTGGTGTTAATTATGCAACACGCAGTAAATATTAACTGGAATTGCCTGTTAATTATATTAATTGAACTGTACGAATAAATTATTATTATACGCTATTTTGTACTATTTGTACATTTCCTGCGAGCGGTTGCTTTTTTTCGTCAAACCTAATCGCAAACGTGTTTTTTTTAAGTTGTTTTACATTCGTCCATGAGCAACAAATCGTAAAAATTAATTAAGTGAGTCAAGGCTTCTTCTTACGGCGAACAAAGACCGCTAATGATCCGTCTTCCATTATTATTTGAATAGGTTCATCACGATCGTGCGTGATACCAATACGTGGAAAGGTCCACACAAAATTCTAAATAAAACCGGGACGAATCTTCGTCGAAAGCGTAACAAAATTAATAACGTTATTAGTAAGCATCATTTTTAGTTTATTCATTTACTATTTAAAATATGTACATATAAAAAATGTGATTGCTGTTTGGCAATTTCAAATTGAATTCCAAATAAATATCAATAAAATTTAATGGTTTTGACGTATGTTTTTAATGAATATGATGATGACATATTCGGGAGTTTTTATCAATTTATTTAGAAGGAAATATACATTTTTTAAATATTGAGTGGTACATAAATCAATTGAATATGAATTTCATTTAGAGACCTATTAATTTTACTGCTATACCAAACATTAAATATATTTTTATATATTTCCAAATATTGAAGAGAACATTAAACAAATTAATAACTGTTATTTTCAAAAATACAATGACTGGATTCAATAAACCTTGTGTTAAGGTTTTGTCAATTTTTAGCAAAATTTATCATTCTTATTTTGAAACAAATATAAATTTTCTGAATATTGTAATGTTCACAAATCAAATAAATAAATTAACATTTTATATTTCGTCCGTCGAATTTTGGGTCAGTTTAATGAATTTTATTTACAGACTCACAGATATTAATATTACTGCTACACCAAATTTAATTATATGTATATATGATATTAATTTACTGTTGTTCCTTACATTAATTATAATCATTATATATTTAAATATTGAAGAAATATTTAATAAAATGAATACATTAATAATCGTCCAGACTTATTGGCGGAGTATTTATTGATAACGGTCCTTCAAAATTTTGGTTTAGCTATACGAATTTCAATTAGAAACACACAAGTTAATAATTGTGATTTTCAAAAGACATATTATCACAGTTAGCGATAACTATTTAATTACAGTAAATAAAATTTGTAATATTTTTACAACAGATTTTTGAAGAAAGTCAGTCAATATTCGTAGTAGTTCTATCAATCTTATTTTGAAACAATTTTATAAATATGGTTAAGTTCGAATATCAAATGAATAAATTAACAATTGTTAATATCAAGATACATATTTTGGTTAGTGGATATCTGAGTTTAATAAGATCCATTGAAATTTTGGATCAGTTTTATGAATTTTATTTGGGGACACATATATATTAAGTTTACTGCTGTTTCCAACGTTGATATATATCGTATATTTTCAGTTTTAATAATTTTACTTACAGATACACAAATATTAATTTTATTGTTATTCATATTTTTTATATAGTTCTAAATATTAAGAAGATATTAAACCAAATAAATAAATAATTAATCGTAAATTTTGAAGTTAAAATTAATAAATAAATTTTCAATAACCAAAAACTGTTATTATTTATAAATAATTGCCGTTTTCGTTTTTGTCCTGAAACAATTTTTTGACAGCAGAGTAATTTTAATGCGTGGTTTTTCGTGTTTTCGACATTGGAGGCTAAATCGTTAAATATTTTGTTATTAACTAAGATTTATTTTTTGTTTAAGCTTTTGTATTTTTAATTTAATTATTATATTGGCTGGTTAATATTCATGGCGACACCAACGCAATTCTCTAATATGGAATCACCATAAAAGTGTGTGTGCCTTGTCAATATTTATATTGATGGACCGGTCATTTGTCAATATTAGCTCCATGTGTCAATTAATGCTTATTAATTTTGTTTTTACACATCGAAATCGACTGTTTAATTATGCATTTCACAATGTGGTAGAGATAACAGAAGAAAATTACGTTTTTTTTTTAACTTTTGGTTAATATAAACCAAATTATTATTATTATGTTACTAATCGTTTTGATATAAGAATGCAATAATTAACCAGTACTGGTTTCGTAAGTAAAGAGTGACAAATAAATAAATATATTAATAATTTATAATTCCATGCAAATTACAATTAGCTTTAATTAATACAAAATTAGTTCTATTACGTTTATTAACTTTATTTTTTCTAATCAAAATGTTAATAATTATGGAAAAAAATAAACACGACATTTTAATTGGAATAAAATCAAATTAATAAGAGGCAGAGTCCACTTAAATGAAAAATGTACCAGCGAAATGCACAGTGGTTTCTACGCACATCTCAACACGATTTGTATAAAATTTCGTACTGAAAAATTCATTTAAACTGATTTATTTAATTGCACACACAAAAGAATGAATATAAACTTCACAGCAGAGATAAGGGTCGTACGAAAAACTGTCATAGTTATAAAATAAATGCGACTGAATCACGGAGATTTGTGTACGAATAAAAATTTCGGAGTTTAAATTGAAACAGGGGAAACTCGGACGGATAAATTTATAACTATTTATCACGTGAAATTCGTATCTGTTTATTTATCAAATAATTAACTTTTGTTGGGCCCCCGGTTTTTTTTATGGGTATCCAGATAAGTATCTAACTGGATTGTAAATAATTTGAGGTGGGAAATGGTATTTATTGTATCGCCACTGTTAGTTAGGTGACACCTGATATGGTAAAGAAGCACAATAAACGCTGAATTTATATAAATTACATACCCTGACCGTATCTACTATAAAAATAAACCGCAATCTTGCTTATTACACAAAAACATTGTATAATAAACAATTATGTTTTATCTAATTCGTTTATAATACCCTTGATGACACGTACTGCAAATATATTTGTCTAGAATCCCATTTTGTTGTAGGATTTTTATAAATTAGTAAAATTACTCATTTACAACAGGCTTCGAACATGTTTGCGCATTTTAGGCAATTTCACAATTAATAAAAGCAGCGAACCGTCGAAAATTTCGGGCAATTAAACTATATTATCGCACAAATAAGCTTCGAACTAATTACCAATTAGTTATTTCACATTACATAATAAATAAATGTAAATTCGATGCATTTAATAAACGTAAATAATGTTGTTTCTATGTTATTAACGTTTGGATATTGATATCGGTGACTCATACCAATTAAAGTTCAAAAGGAAATGTTAAAAGAGTATTGTGCATAAAAAAAGTGAAATTATATAATTATTCGTGTTTCTAACTTGGAAATTTGCCGGTTAATTGTTCCTTTGTTTTGTTTCCAATTAAACGTTTTATGCGACACAGAAAATATGTTTAAATGAATGAAATAAAAATTATTGTTTATTGTCACTGCAATATATTATCTAGCTTAACCTAAGACAACTTATATTTGTTTAACTATTGTTTTAATTTAATTAATAAGTAACAATATTAATTTGTGAGTGCAAAATTTATTTTTTCTTATTATGTCAAATTTATGTTTTGTTTAACATAACCTAACCCAAACTCGCCTAATCTAACCTAACCCAACTTACCCTGTCTTAACCTAATCTATGATGTGCTGTGGTATCCTAATCAAGTTAAACCAGTTTATCATGAAAGAAAAAACTGGAGATATCAAATTTTGCAAACCGTTCAAAACAGAAAAACGCATCGAGCTGTTTTTTTGTGAAGAAAGCAAATGCAGCAATTTTATTGATGCACCAACATAATTGACGTTCGGATTCGCCACACTTTCACATTTGCTCGGATTATGATTCAGTTGTGTCTTGCAGAACAACGAACTTATTAATCGTAATTACTCATATCATTGTTAATTAATGGACTATTGTTTTCGATTTTCTTTGCACAATTCGATTGTGGAGCTTTATGAATATTGGGAAATTTACCCATTCGCATTATTAGTTCTAATTGTGACGGCCGCAAACTGTTTCGACAAACCGTCCGCCGAAAACCCCAACAAAACTTACCATATTCATTAACTTAACAAAAAGCCGGTTAACAGTTGATTTGCGGCCGTTTCGAAAAATCCAGCCCATCAAAACTAAACAAGGGTCGTGGGGGCGGAATCGGAATGATTAATGGTGTTCTGGTCCCCTGTACGACTTCCAGAAACTGGTTTACAGTCGCACACCCAAAGGGTTGGAAATCGCTCCGCAGGGGCGCACTTTTTACAATTCAACCGTTAATGAGGTTTAATTGTGAGGAGCGCTCCTGCGTGGCCGGCGCACGGGGTTTGCCGATTCGGCAGGAAATCACAGAACATCGACAGCCCTCTCGGATGGGTCGCGTTCCCCCTTCGATCAAATCTATGTCAAGGTTCCGCAAAAATCGGCACGAAAGTGATTCGTTCGTCACACCCGATCTCGCCGATTAAATTCGGAACGAGGGGACGGGATTTCTTTTTAAATGAAGCAATCTCCACCCCCGGAATTATTTACGACGGCATTCCGCAGTCCCGGTGCCTTATTGAAAAAACTCCAGAAGTGATTAGCCGTTGAATATACAATCGGATGGATGGTGTTTTTGAATGTCTGGGAGGCAGACAGATTAATTCTTAAATTTTTCGGTTTATAATTGCATGAATTAACCGGCGGTAATGTCATTTAAATTGCATTTTAATTTTGTTTTGTTATGCGCAAACATGTTTGCAGCAAAAAGTTTCCGTTGCCACTAAAAAGGTTGAAAGTATTTTTTTAAATGTAAATAAGTGATTATAAAAATTGATTTGCATTGCAATTAAAAAAAAACAGAGAAAGTTTAAAATTAAAATTTATCTGAACATCTTTATATCGTGCTAATTAACTAACAAACAGTTTTGTAACCAAGTTTCGTTGAACTTTGTTCTTGTATGTGTAAAAACATTTGTAAAGCAATTAATTATAATATATTATAATTGTACAATGTAATATTATTTATATGTTTAATAAGATAACACTTATCTGAACTTAAATCGAATTAGTTGTTGAACAGAAAATTGTTATTTTCGTGTTTGTCTATAAAAAGGTGAAAGTTGAAAATTCGCTCGTACAAACCTAATAATGTCACGATGATTTGTTGTTCTATTATTCAGATCGTCCTTATCAACATTAACCCACATTTATTTTAGTCGATTACACAAAGATTTGATAATTTTATTATAATTTCACCTTTTAATGTTGTTTGTGACGTTCCTCCATCAAAATACAAAACGACATGTGCTTCGTAAATTATAAAAACAGTGGGCCTAATGCAAGTTAATTAGGTTCGGTTATTTAAATAAATGAATTATTAATAAAAATATGTGGGGTAGTTTTTCTTTCGTGAAATATATACGCAATTTTATGTACCTCATGGGACAAATGTTATGAATACATTATTAGCCCGCTCGTAAATAAATTAAGGCAGTTTTGGAATTTTATACTGCACACAAAAAAATGATTTTCTGATTCGATTCCCTTATTATGTTTACGGCAGCTGTTTACTTTTGGTTATTGACTATTAAATACTTCATTTTTCAAATTGTAATTGAATGTCAGCTGGTGTATTTTTGTTGATAAATTATTTAGTTCCATGTGCATCTGACTATGTACTGTATAAATCTAGAATTTAAAACTATTATAATTGTTTTAAACTGAAACATGTCAAAATATCAAGTCGACATGTTTGCATCTTTTATTATACGTCCTTGATATAATATAAATTGTCATTTCCATCATTATTATGATAAACGATGCAGTTGCAAGTACCGCATAAATTATTGCAGCAACTGCTATTTTTGTTACCCGAGGAAAGGTGGTCTGGTTATCAGTAACAGACACGGTTTTGTTGACACATTAGGGTAGAAATATTCAAAGGTGGGGTGGAATTCGATATCGTTGCGGATAATGTGTCAAATTGTGTATAAAGGTATCAATTGTTCGATAAGGGATCACAAACTAATTCAACTCCATGTATGGAAAAAATGTTTTTCGAGATAATACTGTTTTTTAATACCATCAAAATATATATTTTTTGTTGATATAAATGACAGAATATCAAATATTTATTTTTGAAAATATGTTTTAATACGTAAATCCCTATTTTTTTAGGAAAGGGTCATGTTACTGGTTGATGATACGCGAAAATTAAGATATATATTTTCAATTTTATACAATAAAAATTTATATGTTATTTATAAATGTTTGAATTTTAAACAAATATATTTTTCCAAAATGTTTTACTTATTAGTCATTTTTGGTAATATTTAATCTAAAATTATCACTGACTTATACAACAAACACTTTAAGTCTTGTTTTTCTATTTAATAAACCTTTTATAATATAAGTTGAATATTGTCCTTAAGTTAAGATAAAAACAGGAAAACTACTTAATTCCTATATATATATATATATATATATATATATATATATATATATATATATATAGTGTATAAAATATTTATTGCGTTAAATAATAAATTTTATTTTTTGCAATTAAACATGACCACAATGCAAATGTATGATAAATTTAGGTTCTAGTTAATTAAAAATTTTATATAATAGGTCATGTTTCTGTATTTAATATTTTAAACCTTTAATATAATACTATACTGTTAGAAATTGTTTGTACATCAAAGTAAATGTTATTCCATTATAAAATAAAAATGTGTTTATTTTTCCTAGACAAACGTGTTTAAAATACAAAAATATTATTTTATTATTAAATTTTCATTTTAATTGAAAATTATTTTTTAACCTTCAATAATTATTATTGTTGTTGAATATTATATATTATATTATTTATATTATATATAGTAATTAAACAATTATACTCGAAACTATTATATAAATAATAATAATAAAATATATAATATGTAGATTAAAATTAAATAATATATTTTTGCAAGTCTTTTATTAATAATTTTTGGTTCTTTTTAAATTACAATTAATTGCTTGTCACGGTTGTTGATGACAATCATTTTTACTTTTTCAAGATAAATTTGAATTATGTTCTTATAAAAAGATAAAAAAATAAAACATTTTTTCGAGTTAAATAATAAAAATATATTGTTTTGTAGAAAAAATTTTATTCCATAACAGAATAAGTTTTATATTTTTTGTGGATAAATATGACTAAAATACACTAATGTGTGTGTACTAAAGTATGATTAAAAAAAATAATTTGTCATTGAGCTATTTGACAAATATGATAAATAAGTCTTGTTTTCTTATTTAATAGACCTTTGATAAAATGGATGTTATCTTAAACAATTAAAACCAATATTAAATATTGTTCTACTAAAAAAATGTAAGTTATTTAATTCTGTAAATAGTAGATTAAAGTTTGTATAAAAGTGACTAATATTTTTTCATTTATTTTTGATTTTTGTATATTTATGGTTTAGTTCATAACAACAATAAACGATTTTATGGTAAAGCAGCGTATTAATATTTATAAATGAATGAAACATTCATTAATAACATTCATATCGTTATAAAACATGTTTTTCATTACAGTTTTGACAAAAATAAACAATTGTAAATTATTTTAAAAATGGTGCTAAATCATAACTTAAATACCATTTTTAAAAACAACGCCAAGTTTTTGTTAGCGTATATGAAAATGTGTCAGGTTTATTGATATTCGTACAAAACAAACAGTGTTTTATTAATGTATTCCAACAGATCGTGTTAATATTGATTGTAATTTGCATACAAAGTTGAAGGGTAATTTGGGGAAGGTTGAATAAAATTATTCGAGTTTAAAAAAATGTTTTTTTATTAATCACTTTTTAGTACAAAAGCATGAGATTTTGTACAGATTATGTACTTTTATCACAAAAGTAGCAGTACTAAATACTAAAACTACTCAATAATTATAAAAACTTATATAAAATATCTTACTTATAGCCTCTTATATAAACATACATGTTATAATTAATATTTTCGAAGATAATTTGTACGTACATGCATGTTTTTTTATTTATTTTTTTAGTTTTCAATTATTACTTTCACAAAACACTCTAAGACTAAAGTATTATCACAAGAACAGAAAAAACGGATCAAATAAACATTTTCATATACTTGAAACATTTTTAAGTACACAGGTACATTTTATATCAATGCATTATTATAATACATAAGTATATCACTTAATGAAAATCACAGACTTCCCCGTTTCTGAGAAATCCTTAATAAAAACATAATCATAAAGGTCTTTGGACCATCATCGTTCGGTATCCCAAACCGGGATATGTTCAAATACTGTCAAAAATATATAAAACTACAAAACTAAACCTAAGATCACGCTTCGCTTATTGATGTTTTTTAGATACTATAAAAAATATAAAAAACATATTACTTCTCGTTTTCGTATGTGTCCCTCAGTCTCGATTCAAAACCTCGTTTTGTCAATGAAAAATGAAAAAAAACTTTCGGCCGCTCATTCGCGGAATGACCTGTAGAGCTTCTTCTTGGTCAGCTCGTATTCGGTGCTGATTATCACCGTGCCGCCCCTTGTGATTTTCCTGTAAAAAGAGAACGAAACCCAGTTAGCACGGCCGTTCGCAGGATCGAGTCGCATAGCGAGATCGGACTTACTTCAAGAACTGCGGCAGGAACGTCCAGCCGGCGTTCGCCTGTTTGAACGTCAGATAAATTTCGAAGGTGGACGGCGTCGTCGGATCGAGCTTGAGCGTGCTCAGCCTCCGGCAGTCCTCCTCGCCCTCGAACAGCAAGTACAGCGTCATGCCCCGCAAACCGCATAGCTCCGAATCGGATATCTTGAGTATATCCGCCGAAATTTTTTGCAACAGCCCGCACGGCAACAGCACCTCGCCACACGAGAGGTGCGTACGTTTGGCCGCGCGGATCTCCTCCTCCAGCTTCTTGGCCAGGAACTCCGTCGTGTTGGTCGACGGCTCCTCGAACTGTAGCCTCGGGTCGTAATACCATTCTGGAAAGAGAAACGGTTTTGGGTCAGTCAGCTAGCTGATCGGTTGGTTGCCCGGAACGTTTTTGTTTTTGTTTTGGTTTTGTTTCTGGGTCTTGTTCCCGAGAGATCTGCTAACAATCGTCGTGACACTTACTGTTTGGTTTCTGGTATTCCAAATGTTGACTGAACGGTAAGATCTCCATTGTGAATAGAATTTATATATAAATATAACACTTAAATAATATCACAAAAAATTTATAATCGAGGAAGCTGTCGCCTTTCAGTTTTGAAAGCTCGAACTCCCCTACTGTATGATCTGTCTTGTACTGAGTATGACAGAAGCCGGTACCGTATTTATAACCGGCTTCCCCACCATACGGAACGCGCACGCTCCACGCCGGCACGTAGATCTTCCTTTGTTCGTACACACTTTTTTACTGTAAAAATTATTCTAGTTTTCATAAACTGGGACAATCTGCCATATATTTTACTAGTTTTTCATCTACATTTCCTTTTAATTAATTTGTTGCGAAATTTACAACTTTCAAACTCTCCGTTTGGTCTTAATTTCTTAAATGTTTCGGCTTAGGAGGATCAATACAAACAATACAACAACCATAAACTATGGAACATACATATAGTATGGCAAAATTAAATTTTACTTTGATTACTTAATGGCCTGTTTGACGAGTTTCATGTAAACATTGCGGTTTGTTAAGATGTGACAGATATTTTTACACTCAACACTATCCTTGATATTGTTATCATAGTTTGGTTTCACTTATCAACAATAAACTATATGTATGCAGGAAATAAATATTATACTTGTACAAGGTATAATTTAACTAATTAAATCGATTATTAAACAGTTTTCACCATTAATCTTTTTGCAAACTATTACTTGATTGCACACTCAAATTTATGATAATGAAACATAAACAAATTCACCGGTGTATGATGTAATTTCATCATTGATTTAGTTAAACCGGTACGTGTACGCCGACCGAAATTTTTCTGATGTAACCCGCACGAAAATTGAGGAAGGGAACAAAGAAGGACGCCGGACGAACAAAGGGACGCGGCGTCAGCTGTAACGTAATGCGAGGATTTTCGATGATAACTTTTTACATTTTTCGTTCATGACTTTGTTTATATGCAAATTCGCTGTGTGCCAAACCGGAAGATGTGTTAAAAGACGAGTCGGTTTAATGATGAATGCTCTTTTTTGGTTCTTGAACATGTAAATTAAAACAAAGGGTAATAAAAATGTTGTTCAGATTAAATATTATTAAAATGTTTCATTACAAAATATCTTTTTATTATTAATTTATTAAACGAAGAGCTAGAAACTACTTTAAACTTTATTTTAATGCTTAGCTTTTATTTTTTTTTCTTTTATTATAATAGAACATAATTATTAAAATTTTTGTTGTTATAAATATCCTACTATTTTAAAACATTATAAAAAAACAATTATTGAGAAGCTTAAAAGCTTGATATTTAAAGTTTCTTTGTTCTGATCTATTTTTATGTATAAAATAAAACTAAAACTATTTTTAATCAAGCAAGAAAAATGATGTAAATGACAACAAAGGGTAATAAAAATGTAATTCAAAGTACTTCTTTCTTAATTAATTTTTGTGTCAAGAACAAATTATTAACACTCTAATTAAATTAAAGCGATAATTTAAGAACTTTAATTAAAATCGATCTAGTTTTAGATATTAAGCATTAGAACAAAGAAACAAAGAGATGATCTCAATGTGCAAAATTTTACTTAGAAAATGAATTATAAAAATCGTAAAAAAAATTCCTATGCAAACTCGGCGACTTAATTAATATATTACATGCGATTAGCATATTCCAAAAAACAATTCCTATTATTTTAGCGATAAAGTTGTTAGCATAAACAATTGCGGTGACTCATTAGTACAGGAATATCTTTAAAATTAGAGCATAGCCAAAAAACAATACTAAACATTTTTCAGATAATATTTAAATAAAAATTAAATAAAAAAGACAAAGTAAGAAACAAAGAAAGTTTGAGGGATGATTAAACGTGTTTCGTTGTGTCGGAAAAAGGACCGTGGCAGCTCCATACATTATTGATTAAATTCAGCTGTGAAGCAACAAATCCGAAGGGCCGCGAACAAAGGACCGTGGCGCAGGGTTCCGATGGAACAAAGAAACGCACGAAACTTCCAACGTAATTAAAATTATTTAAACAAAGGGTCAATTGTTGTTGTCCGATTGTGTTTATTTGAAAATTTCATGGCGATCCGATGGTTGCGTAATGGACAGAAATCGCTTTTTAAATGGACGAAGGGCTCGGCTGCGATTGTAACAAAGGCGAGTTATTTGTTCGAATGTAATTTCGGTGAGTGTAATCACGTGAACGAATTTGTTGCGATCAAGGTGAAGGTGTTGTTGTAATTTGGTTAATTAAATAAATTGCACATTTAACGTACATACATTTACAACAATGTTTCACGTAAATTAGAAATGAACTTTTTCAACGATAATATCAATGATGATTATCTTATTTCTGTCGTTTATCAGTTAATAAACCGCTGTTTCCTTTGTCTTCGTAATGCATTATTTGTGTTGCATTTAGGATGTTGCATCAGTTATAACATAAATATTATTAAATGGATCAAGCTTAAAACAAGCAAAAGTCAAATGTAATAAACAACAGAAAAATATTAATGTGTTTTCTACTCTATCATTGCAATATTTTAAAATAAAATAGAAATAGAAAGAAATCTCTTTATTTCTAAAATGTATAAAACCTTTTAAAAACTAAGTTTTTAAATATTAAATATCTTGCAATATTAAAAAAACTATTTTGAAAATAACTTGAAACTTTTAACAGTTTTCTTTGTTCTTGTATATACATAATAGAATAAAAACTGTTGTTGAATGGATTAAGCTACATACAGTTATATCTATTAAAGAATACAAATATGAATATAATTTTTTCTCAGTCGTATAAAATAATCTAGAAATAGATGAACATTTCTTTATTTTTATAATTCAAATAAAATAACTAATATATTACATTTTAAATCACTTTTTTGTTCTTAATTTTTAATATAATGGATTTTCTTATTAAATTTAAATATTAATTATCTTGTAATATTAAAAAAAAAAACTATTTTAAGAACAACCAAAGATTTTCAACAGTTTTCTTTGTTCTTTTTTTTGTTTCTATATACGAAATATTACGAAACGTGTTTTTAAATCTCAAAAATATTGTTAAAAGGATCAAATTTAAAATAAGTAAAAGTTATTCGTAATATACAATAGAAATGTTAGAAATTTTCTTCTCAATCATTGAAATGTTTAAAAATTATCTACGAGAATCGTATAAATGGTTAGAAATTTCTTTATTTTTATAACTTAAAGTTAATAAGCAATGATCAGTTTGAATAATTTAAAAACCTGGGTTTTTACATTTTAATCTTCTTCAATCATCAATAAAAAAACTATTTTGAAAAGAATTGGAAGATTTTAATCGTTTTCTTTGTTTTTTTTTTGCTTTTAATTTTATATACAAAATAGAACGAAAACTCTTTTTAAATCTAAAAAATATTATTAAATGAATTAAAATCTTTATTATATTAAAAATTATATACTAAAAAGAAAAGAATTTAGTTTTATTTATCAAAATAAATATAGAAAAGTAGAAAAAAATAAATTAATATTTCTATTGTTTTAAATATTAAATATTAATTATCTTGCAATATTAAAAAAGCGATTTGAAAAGTATTAGAAACTTATAGCTTTTCTTATTTTTTTTTTTTTGTTTCTTTATACAGAATAGAATTTGAAAATATTATTATTATTATTTCTTTTTATCATTGAAATGATTAAAAAAAATATTATAAAAATAAAAGGAAATTTCTTTGTTTCATAACTTAAATAATAATAATGATAATAAACAAGAAATAAACACTTTTGAATTATTTATAAAAACTGTATTTTGTATTTTAATGTCTTTCTTCGTTCTCAATTTTTAATATAAAATAATTGTTCACAAATATAATGATTGTTTTTCTTCAATTTATTATTCATTGTTTCCAAACTTTTAAAATATATTTGGTTTTGTTGTAATTTGTTTAATTAAATAAATTTAACATACATTTAACGTACATACATTTACAATGTTTCACGTAAATTAGAAATGAACTTTTTCAACGATTAATATCAATGATGATTGATCATCTTATTTCTGTCGTTTATCAGTTAATAAACCTCTGTTTCCTTTGACTTCGTAACGTATTATTAGTGTTGCATTTAGGATGTTGCTTCAGTTATAACATGAATATTATTAAACTGTTTTAAATATTATATATTATTTATCTTGTAATATTAAAAAAAGCGTTTTGAAAAGAATTAGAATTTTTTTTATAGTTTTTCTTATTATTTTTTGTTTCTTTATACAGAGTAGAATTAGAAAAATATTATTATTTATTATATTCTACTCTTGTATTATTTCTTTTCACCACTGATATAATTAAAAGTTTTATAATAGTAAATAGAAATATCTTTGTTTCTATAATTTAAATAATAATAATAATAATAATAATAATAATAATAATAATAATAATAAATAATAAATGAACACTTTTGAATTATTTGTAAAAACTAAAAATGTATTTTGTATTTTAATGTCTTTCTTCGATCTAATTTTTAATATAAAATAATTGTTCACAAATATTAATGATTGTTTTTCTTCAATTTATTATTCATTGCTTCCAAACTTTTAAAATATATTTTGTTTTTAATTTATAATATAATAGATATTTTTTTCCAATTTCTACAAAACAACTAGAAATTTGTAAAATGTTTATTTCTTCTTTTTCTATTACTCTATACAAAATAGAACTATAATTGTTTTTAAATCTGAAAATGTTGTATTTTTTCTTCTATAATTGCAATGTTTGAAAATAGTGTAGAAATGGAAATAAATTTCTTTTTTTCTACAATATAGAAAAGTATTAACAATGAACAATTAATAATTTATAAAAACTTTTAAATACTTATATTTTAATTTTCTCTTTCGTCTTTAATTTTTAATATAACAAAACTGTTATTATACATAAATTATGGATATTAATTTTTATTGTTGTATGTTTCATCAAAATCTTTAGAAATGTATTAACACCGTTTACCATAAACTGGGAAGTTTTACCCATTTTCTTTGTTCATTTTTTGTTTCTATATACAAAATAAATTGAAAATTGTTTTTAAATCTGAAAATATTCGATGTTCTGTGAAAACCCGAAATTACAACATTTTCAAACATTTCAATGCTTAAACTATCGAAACAACTATTTATTTGCCAAAGGTAAGTAAATTCTAAAGAAAACTGCAGTTTTTCTGAGGCACGGATCTTGAACGCTTCGAAAATGCCAGAGAGTATTTATAAATAAACGTCAAGCAATTTCAAACATTATTATGTACACATGCACGTAAAAAAACCTAGCATTATTAAAGGCGGCTCATTAATTTCCATTTGTTGAACATGATCGATAGAAATTCGCGGAAACGCGACGTTTATTAAATTACATTAACCGGTCCAAGAGTCATTTTTGATAATATTTTAAGAATGTCTTATGTCATTTTCATATTTATAATGAATGACATCTGTATTACTTCGGTTATTTTGGCTAAGGCAATTTTGGGCCCAATTCCAAAACCATATCCATCATTTTGACCACCTGTGTACGTCCATACTAATTATACACGAATATTTTTACATATTCATATTGTTCACAAATTATATTTGTACCAACTAATACTTTGCATATTTCCGAAGAAAAAAAAAATAATATGAACAGAAACAAGTGCAGCAAAATGCGAGTCTGGAACTCAATTAAATTATTAATAGAACAGTTGAACAGATGGTTCACTCGGTTTTTTGGAATAAGGCCCAGAGTAATGCCTCCAAAATTTCGTTCCCTATTACACAACCATCTCACAACGGCGAGATGCAGTCTGATGAAATTCTACATTTGTTTTCGAATTTTTCCTCACCACGAATTTGATTATCGGACAAGTAGGTTGACGTTTTCTACCTGCCTTTCGTTTTCTTAGAGATGTGACCGTTTTTAACGGAAAACGTGTCCGGGATGACGAAATCCCTTTATAATTTGTTGGGCCTGTGGAAACCTGTCGTGGGTGATTCATTTCAATACGTTACTGACGTCACAAACATAAAAGATCGTACGATGAAGAGGATGAATAAAGTACTCGTTTAATTTATGCCTAATAGACGATTAACGAGAGGTTTTTTTTTCTTCTTTCGATGCCATTTTGATGATCTTTAATATCTTCAATGACAACTTTTGTTGTTATATTCTTTTAGATATGTTATGTACAATATGTTAAATAACGACGTGGCAAATGGCAAGCAACAAGTCAAGTTAAACATTTATTACTAGAACACAAGAAAAGTATTCAATTCCAATTCAATTACAAAAATCGCATGTACAAAGTCATGCAAACCGATAAAAGAGTATGAGTCATTGTTTGTTAAAGTGTTATGTGAAACAATCGATGATATTTATAAATTATTTATGCCGATTATTTTTTTGCAATAATAATGGTGTTAAATGTTCGAAACTGATGAATTATTTATGAGTAGATTAATTTTTCGAGTTAAAAAAACACTTTATCAGGACCGATTTAACCTATGCCTATTTTTGTTGACATCTAATTAAACGTTTTATAAATAATCCATTAACAATACATTATTTTAACTAAATGAATATTAATACATTTTTTATCTTAGTGCTGTTTTCGTTTTATTGCGCTCAATTATATGTAAATTTCCTTCTCACACTATCAACCATCATAATTTATAACCGAATTGCACAATTTCGTTCTTGAATCCAGTTGAATCGTATGGGCAATTTTATTGTCACGAAGATTTTAAAATGCTAATTCCCGCAATTACCATATGTCGAAAAACGTAATTGTCGAGTAAAATATACGTGACAGCTTCACCTTGGCAAAATCTAATTCATTAATTAATTTAACTCTCTTGCATTGTTTGATCGTTTCAGTTTTCTCGAGATAAGATAACAGTCGTTTCTGGAGGAACACTCTAATTTCTTTTTATCTATTCTTTCTAGTGCTGTTGACGGCATATGCAAATCGGGCCGAAACAATGATTAATGTGATTATTATGCGCATTGACACAAACACCTTGTTTGTATCAATGGAAGTCGTTCATTCAATTTCTATTTTTACGAAAAATTTGACTAAAGTTATGCAAGCTAATTTAATGAACGCAAGACAATCTTTCAGCACGACATAAAGAGAACAAAGAAGCGGCGCCCAAAAATCACATCCTCACATGTTTAGGCTTGTCACGCATTCGTTTTAAAAGATTGGGGGAAGCACAAGTGAACCGAACAAAGAACGCCGATATGCTAAAGACGTCTCTCCCTCATTAATTAATTTGTGTGCGTTGTCCCAACACAAAACTGTTTGTTCCTATTTCGGAATTTCCCTTTGTTCGGGTGGGTTATTGTATTTTAATGTCGATAATGCGTTTTGCGAAGGGTTCGTATTAAGAGTGTCTTGTTACGTCGGTAATTTGGGTTTGATTGTTGCGGTTCTGGTTTTGGTTTAATATGGGTACTGAAAATAAAGTCGTTAAAAAATTGAAAAAACATTTTTACTCTAAAATGTTCGTTAATAAATTATAACAATTTCTTATTTAATTAATATTTTAAAAACTTCCTTAAGTATAAAATTAAAGTTGTAAACATTTTAAGCAATTCAAATATTATTTAACTGATTAAAAATCAGTTTTGTACAAAATTTAAAGTGTTTTTTTATTCAATTTTCTTTACATTTTGAATAGTTTCAAACCTTCTAAATAGACGTATAAAATTAATAGTAATTAATATTAATTTAACAATTTTTATTATGTTTAGATAACGTCAAGTTTCCTATATCTTCAGTGTAAAATTAAGAGAAAAATTAAACAGTTTCAAATTCTCTAAACAATTCTGTACAAAATTAAAACTGTTGTTGTTCTCACTCAATTTTATATGCATTTTAGACATTTTTAAACCTTTTAAAGACTCCTGTACGAAATTAAAGCAATGGTAAGACAGTTCTGTGCAAGATTTAGGGTGTTGTGAAATTTTTACTCAATTTTGTTTAGATTTTGGATAGTTTCAAACCTTATAAATAAACGTATAAAATTAAAGTAGCTATAATTTTTTTAACATTTTTTATGTACATAGTTTGGATAACGTCAAGCTTCCTATAAGTTCAATGTAAAATTAAGAGAAATGTGAAATTTGGCACATATTTTTTATATATGTGAAATTAAGTTAGATGTAAAACTTCTTCTTCTTAAATTTATACAAATTTCCGATAGTTTTAAATCTACTGAATAATAGTGATAATTCTGTATAAAATTAAGACAAATGCGAAGCTTCTCAGTCAATTTAATACACACTTATGACAGTTTCGAATCTCCTAAACAGTTCTATATAAAATTAAGACAGTTATGAAACATCTGAGTCAATTTTATAAACATTTTAGACAGTTTTAAATCAGTTAAACAGTTTCTTAATTAATAGTTTATACATTTTAGACAGATTCATAAACAGTTTTGTATACAATTGATACATTGTAAACAATTATTGATACACTTATACAATTCATTTTATGCGCATATATTTTGGAAATTATAATAGATATTCTAAAAAAACCATCAAGTTATCATAACACAACTATAACAAGTAACGCATTAATAAAACAGTCATAAATCCTAATAACCTAACTAATTACGATTTCCGGCGAATATTTTTTTTTCGTTGGCAACGATTCGCCAATTCGAGAGAACACTCCAGAATAGAGTGGAACAAAGAAAATCGCGGGGTTGTATAAATAGAACATCGGAATGAGTCACGTCACGTATTTCGAAGGGGAGCAAAAAACTCGCGATTTAATTTTGTGCTAACATGTGTCATCAGATATTTCTAATTAGGATTAGCACGTGTTTTAATCTTCTCTTTTATTTGCTCGTTATTACAATTTGGGAACACTACAGTGGCAGTTTTATTTTTGAAATGTAAAATCGGTTTTTGACAGGTCAAGACACGAATCGACAAGTTTCGATGACCGTTGAGAAGGGTCTGAATATTACATGTAAAAATTACCTAAAAGCTTTTTTTTGTACCTGGAACCAGATTTTGATCCTGTTGGAGGAATCATGGCGTCACAAGTGAAATATAAAAATTGATAACTGTTGCTGCTTTCCTACAAGATAGACAAACAAGAAAATGATAACAAAGGTTGAAATGTTTAGCGAGTGAATAAACAATTAACAAATATTTGCATTACATATGTATGCTATTCAGATGTTGAATCGGATCGTTCCAATCAATCAATTAGAATTATTAAAGTCCAGAGCACTAAATTAAATTAAGACAACTAATTTATTAATAAACGAGTCTGATAACTTTAAGTAGGAAGGATTGAATTCTCAAGGATTTTGAACGTGTATTACATAATGCTGTTTACTGCCAACTAAATTTAGAACTTAATTAATCTTAATTTCAATTACAGTTCTGTTAGCTGCTCACCAAATAGAAAATCGATTTATTTTGCTTGTATGTTTAAAAAAGAACGACTGTCGAAAGGGAAACATTTGAGCCTTATTGATTTGGTAAGAATTTTTTATTGTGAAATGAAGAATTACTACTAGTTAGTATTATAAAAAAATTGATTATGCGTCACATTTCATAAAAAACTAATTGAAATGTCACGTACCAATTTCCAGATAAGACAGAACGTTGCATGTAACAAAAAGATAAAAACAACAATAGAAGTAATGACCCATTGTGGCACAGATTGAGGCGTTGTCAAAGCAACATCCATTAACCTGTGAGAATTATAAACACGTTTAATAATTCGTATGTAATTTGCCAGTTTCACTTCAATTAAAATTTTAATCCTTTGTCTTCGTTCCTCCAATTGTGCCAACTGATACGGATCGACGTTTAATGGTCGGAAGCAACAACAAGAATTTCCAATAAGAGTAACGGGAAGTGGTGCATTAACAAAATACCTGTAAAGGTTTTAATGTTGTCCTAAAACAAATTTATATTTCCTTTTGACAGGGAATTATTAACCCCCTGCATAATTCATGTATTCACGCGAGAACAAAAATCGATGTTCAGAACAAAGGATTACGTTTTGTCGAAATAATGATAAATTGTCGACTTATTGCCAGAACAAATGGAGTAATCCTTTAATGTAAACACCAGTAAATTTCACTTGCATTTTGGCAAACTTCCCTTTTATACAGCTTAATAAATTATAGGAAAAAGTCTAAAACCAAATCACTGCATTTGTTTGATTATAATTTTGTTCAAACAACAAAATATATTTGACGATGCAATCATGGTACCTTTATGCGTGATTCCGGAAAATGCTTAACAATTAAAATGCTTCATCCTTGAACCAATAATTATATTTGTATATTTGCCTTTCCTCAGTCGATCCTCAAGAAAAAATGGTACGTGACTTTTATTTACTTTTTCCCGATAAGAAAGACTGTCATGTGTACAAACAAATAATATATAAAAAAAGACAAGAGTTAGTCATAGTTTATCTGAACATACTGATAGTTCAAGGACGAACCGTGATGCCTAGAAGTCTAGTTGATTTATATTGAAATCCACTCGATAACGATAATCAATACGAACCGGTTCGCTTTACTTACTTACTAGTTCTTTATAAGTGGACATAATCTGTTAATTATGTCGAATGCGATTAATTAATCGAGCCATAAAGATCCTGAAACTGGTACTACTTACACACATACATTTGTGAATGTGCATTTTTTAGGACCGGCGAAATAAATCATAGAAATCAAGATGAAAAGTTCGTTTCACTTGATAAAAACATGTTTTCGAGTTTCGCAATAAGAAAAGATCACCTAGAAAGTTATGGTGGCAAAAAAAATAACAGATGTCTTGAATAATTTGATAAACAATCGGCCAAAATTTATAGCAGTTTTATTTGTAATGTTACACGCAATAAATGGTTTTTTATGGTGTTTATGTCACTTTTATCGTAACAACAAATATGTGAAAAAGTGGCGTGATTTTCACCGAGACAGTTTGTCTCCATGCAACACCTTATTAACGAGCCAATTTTAGAACGTGAATACATCCAACACAATTTGTTCGTTCGTCTAAAAGGAAAATTTCTATTAATAATGTCGACGGAAAATAACTTCAAAAGCAATTTTTATACTTTGAAACTTCCTAACAATTAGGGAACTTCATAATTTCATTTTGTATAAAACTTAGATAATTGCGAACTGCCTAAACAATTTTACATTTAGTTTAGATTTTCGAACTTAATAAGTTTTGTATATACATATACAGGGTGTTTCATAACTTATCCGAATTTTTTTAACTAGAAAATCTAACAAAAGTCCAACACAAAACGAGATAAAAAATGTTAAAGATGATCTCCAACATTTGTGAAAACTTTGACATTTTTTGAAACACTGCCCTGTCTTCTGGACCGCTTGTACAAAGATTCTGATCGTCTTTGATTAATCAACTCTTCAGCTACGAAATCGATAAATATTTTTTGCGAGTAAGTTCTTGATACAAAATATATTATGAATTATGAACACAGGTTATTCGTAACCTAAAAAATACTTTCTTCCACCATTTCCCACTTCTTCTATCTAAATCATATAATATATATATATCATTTGATCTGGATGATCTACGCCCCCCATATATTTATTGTAGAAAATCATAGCTTCAGGGCATTCAATATTTTTAGCAGTACCATCTTTCATTTTTCGAATTGTAGTATTAATAGTGGCATTGTGACAGTTGCTCATAAGTAACATGCTGCTATTTCACATTCATGTGTTGTGAAGTAGTGACCACAGACTACTGTTTAGTCCCATCCCAGCGCTTTAAAAGCGACTACTTTTCGCACCAATAATTTTTGAACATTCTCTGGGATTTATATATCTCCGCAGTATTGAAAGGGTTAAACAATTTTTCATATATTATTTAGATAGTTTTAAACTTGCTAACATTTTTTATGTACAATCCAGGTAGTAAAAAATGTATATATGTATATAATTTATACAGTTGTAAACTACCTAAAGAATTTTATAGTTATAAACTCTCAAATAATTTTAAACTTTAAATATTACTATATACAGCTAAATTTCTGAATTGTTCATTAGATTGTTTTAAAGAAGCTAAGAAGTTTCATATTTAATAAAGATAATTGTCCAAACTTCTTAAGCAATTTTGTATTTGTACTTTATAAAATTTTAAAGCTCTAAAGTTCCTTAAAGTTCATAAACAATCGTCATATACCATTTTAAAACTCTGTGTATTATTTAGGCAGTCTTAAACTTAATTTAAATTTGATAATTAGTTGTGTATGTTGTTCTACGGTGTTTCATATTAATTATTCATAAGATAATCGCTTAAACTTTTTAAGCAATTTTCTAGTAGTTTAGTAGTTTATGCAACTTTTAACTACTCCAACACTTCTTGATGCAATTAAGATAGTCGTGTAACTTTTTAATTTTGTATATAATTTAAACAATTTTAAACTCCCAGAAGAGTTTTATGTACAATCATGTTAAACGATTTTAAGTAATTTAAAAGTTTTAAACCTAAACCTATTGTTTAGACAGTTTCAAATATCTTAATAGTTTCATATTCAATTAAGACACTCATCAAAACTTCTTAAGTAATTTTCTATACATATAGTTCACAGTTTCTACCTATCTAAACACATCAATACAATTAAAACAGACGTGAAACTTCACAGGCAGTTGTTGGAGTTCATTGCACAAAATGGAAAATTTCCATCATCGAATTCTGTACAGGAAATAACCATCGCACAATATTGTTTATGGAACATCTGCAACATATTTAATAATCTCCCTCGTGACTCGATTGACTTTTTCCATGCCATTAAGGAAAAATACCTTCGGTACAATTGACAGGATGCCAAAGTGACCCCGTTAGAAATCCTAAAGGGTGAAACAAGGACCCTTTCAAATCTTTTCTTGGGGCTGCTTTTTGTTCTTTGCTTTATTTATTATTTTAGTTCACTTCCGTGCTTCTAATATAAAAGTATGTATGCGTGTATTGTTTAGTTTCAGATCTTTGTTCTTTGTACATATTAGATTTAGATCTAAGAATATTTCATATTTTAAACTAATTTGTAATTCGAAATTGGTCATTTTAATTTACGTCCGGCAGACACAAAGTCTGGACAAAAACGGGTACCAAGAATTGGATGAGTTTTGCCAGAAATAGAAGATTATCGACCGTAGACATCTTATCGTTATCTTATAACAAAAAAATATATTTGCACGTGCCCGAAAAATCTATTTTATTTACGGATACTTTGTTTGCCCGTAGTAAAATATTTAAAAAACGATAACAGATAAGATTGGTCTGTACAAATACGGTAGACCGAAAAACAATTTTTTTTTTTTCACAAACATTACATAACGACACGAACAATTTTTTCGTCTTGAATTATTAACAAAAACAATCCGTTTCGTTGTTATCATTTTGTGTTGTCGACATTAAATTTTAATGCAGCCATTTTTTAACTTACCCCTCGTATTTATTTTTCGTTGCATATAATATCGGCGGAATCGAAAGATCATTTAATCGTGAAATGGGGTTTCGCAACTTGATTACGCCGGTGAAAAATGTTGCGCAGCGGAATATTGAACGGTGATGTCTTTGAATAAGACGCGAAACGATCAATCGCGTAAATCGAGGGTTCCAATTGCTCAAAGTCAATTTCGTGTATCGATGTATTTAATAGTACTTTGTGCCATGCACATTTATTTGTCTTTCGTTTTTCGTAATTCCCGAAAAACAAACAAGATTCTCCACATCATAATTATGAAGAATTGCGATACGTTAACGAAAAATAAATACGTCCTTCGTCGATTAATTAATGTTGGTTTCTATTTTAAATGAAAGTCGAAATATTAAACAAATTAACGAATGAAAATAAACGATTTCGATAACGGAGAGTATTTTCGAAACTCGCATCTGCAGCATATGCGCGTTTTTTGTTTATTATTTGGAGATCATTGCCAATAAAAATAGTTTTTTTTTATAGTTTCATGCATAATTATTACATAAATTTAAAAGGCCAAATAAAAAACAATTTGGGATTTAATAATTCAGTTATAATTAAACATTCAAACACATTATTTTGTTTTTACTTTTATTGTATTATAGTATTTTTATCTCGGATTTATTTTATTATTTGCTAATAAAATTAGATTGTTTTTGTTATTTTCATACTTGTTAATGTTTCTTATATAATATAATTTGAGAGTTTCGTTTTACTAATGTCAAATGTGATTCACATTATGCTAATTTAAATAAAAAACCAATTTGGAAATTAGGCGCAAAGTCCTAAAAAGTTCCACACGACGATTTGCTTATCCGAATCTGATGTAACACACTTTTTGTTTTAGGTTTTGTTGTAAAAACCCAATAAATCGATTAAGATGTAATTTATTATACAAAAATAGCCACATAATTTATATTTTCCTTGATCACAACATGTTTGTTTTCGAATACAATGATCTTTAAATTTTTGAGATAAAACCTGTACATTTATTTACGTACCTCATTACTACACTGACATATTTACCCTTAATTTAACTAATTTTAAAGCCTTTAAAACTAACACTTAAGTGGTAATTTAATAATTTAAATCAATAATTAAACATCCGACCTTGAATTTTGTTGTTTAATTATCTCGATATTCGCCAAGTAAATTGTAAAACGCAATGTTAATAAAAATTTACATCATGTTTCATATGTGTGATGATCGGATTTTATAATTGTTTTTATTTTATATGCATTTATTGGAAAAATTGTGTCTGATGAAATTGTTATGAATATTTAAATATTTAATGATTTAATAGCTGTCAGTTCAACATAAGATTTAATTTAATCTGGTTAATTAACGTTAATTGTTTTTAAAGAAGATTATTTTATGCTTTAAACATGTAATGTGATATGTGTGACTTTAATTTATTAACTTATTATTTTATGTAAGAGAAACATAAAATTTGTTAAGAATGAAAATGCTCAAAACGTACAACAAAATAGGAAAATTGTAATAAAGATAAAAGATGAAGTAACTGAAACAAAGTAAACACAATAAACATATCATAAAAGTCAGAAACTTGGTCGAACTCAGAGTCCTTAATCCCATTTGGGAAAAACAATATTTATGGCACTGGAAATGAGTTTTTAGTTTAATATTTTGGCAATAAACAAAAATATTTAACGTTTCCAATATGATTTTATTTTAATGGCAATGATACTAATTACATTTGTGTTCTACTAATGAAAAGGATAACTTGTCAGAAAAAACTGTTTAGACTTGACGAGTTGTCAAATAAGCTACATACCATAAAGTGGCTTAGGAAAAAACCTGGAAAATATTTTACTATTTTCTAAGGTGGCTGCTAGTGAGCCTAAAGCTGTAACATCAGAAAAATCAAATTTTCTTTCAAATTTACCAATTAATATTTTGTTTTAATGGTAATGAAACTAATTAAATTTGTGTTTTACTAATAAAAAGGATAACTTGAACTATGATTTGCCAGAAAAAAACTTGTTTGGACTTGACGAGTTGTCAAATAAGCTATATACCATAAATAAAAGTGGCTTAGGAAAAAACCTGGAAAATATTTTACTATTTTCTAAGAGGGCTAGTGAGTTTAAAACTGTAACATCAGAAAAATCAAATTTTCTTTCAAATTTACCAATTAATATATTGTTTTAATGGTAATGAAACTAATTAAATTCGCGTTGTACTAATAAAAAGGATAACTCGAACTATGATTTGCCAGAAAAAAACTTGTTTAGACTTCACGAGTTGTCAAATAAGCTATATACCATAAATAAATGTGGCTTAGGAAAAAACCTGGAAAATATTTTACTATTTTCTAAGAGGGCTAGTGAGTTTAAAACTGTAACATCAGAAAAATCAAATTTTCTTTCAAATTTACCAATTAATATATTGTTTTAATGGTAATGAAACTAATTAAATTCGCGTTGTACTAATAAAAAGGATAACTCGAACTATGATTTGCCAGAAAAAAACTTGTTTGGACTTGACGAGTTGTCAAATAAGCTATATACCATAAATAAAAGTGGCTTAGGAAAAAACCTGGAAAATATTTTACTATTTTCTAAGAGGGCTAGTGAGCTTAAAACTGTAACATCAGAAAAATCAAATTTTCTTTCAAATTTACCAATTAATATATTGTTTTAATGGTAATGAAACTAATTAAATTCGTGTTGTACTAATAAAAAGGATAACTCGAACTATGATTTGCCAGAAAAAAACTTGTTTAGACTTGACGAGTTGTCAAATAAGCTATATACCATAAATAAAAGTAGCTTAGGAAAAAACCTAGACAATATTTTACTATTTTCTAAGGTGGATAGTGAGCCTAAAGCTGTAACATCAAAAAATTTTCTTTCAAATTTATCAATTAATATATTTAATTATTTATTTACCTTAGGAACATTCGTTATATTTTTTATCATATTCTCCTTGCCGTATCTTATAAACTAAAGTGTTGGTAACACGTAAACATTAAAAAAGTTAAAACTCTGTAAGTTCAACTTGATTGAACAGAATTCGATAAATTTCATCATCATCATCGGTTAGAGAAACTAATATGATCACTTTATAATACTGACCAATTTTGTGATGTTAATTTCTTTATTATTTTTCGAAGTAATATAAGCTTTTAATTTATCATTTAAGTGCAGTGTATGAACACGTAGTCATCAAAATCCATGGGACGCTTAACAACGGAAGTAGAGAAACTATCCAAAAATTCGAATTTTAAGTCTAATATTTTATTCGAATTTTAAATACAGAGTAATTGAAGTTAGAGTTATCAAGGAAAAATTACATGCAATTCTTGAAGTTCGAACAAATAACAATTTGATCGTACTTAAAAAAGTAAACACGTAAGCAGTTAATTTAAATATAATCTTGTTTAAATTAACTGCTTAATTAATTAAACAAAATTATGTTCTCATCATCAACAACTTTCGACCAAAAACGCATTGGCAAGTTTAAAAGCAAAACATATTTCCATAAAACCGATCAATAATGTGAGGATAATTGCACGTCGCACTTTCACTTTTCCAATTTTCTTAGTCCTCTCCGTCCGGGAGAAAATTACGGTTCGCGAAACCTTGCGCATTTATCAATCCATAATTGATTTCGTTGTTGGCGCGAATCGACGTGCAAAAAAAACATAAAACAGGTGATACAATGCATGACTCAATGTAAATTTATATATCTGTTCATGTTAGAGCATTAAACTGAGTCACCACTTGTATTTTTCCACTGTCGAAATCCACCTGACGCGTAGCGACTAACAAAGAACGGAAAAATCGGGGCGAGGGCTGAAGATCAGGTAGTCGCCAAACCCCCGAAGACGTTGAATAATCGGTTTTGTGGCTGGGCAACAATGCACGAGATTCGTCCTGTTTTGACAAGTTCATGTGATGGTATTAATACGGCACGAAACTGGCTGCGACCGTTGCATCATTCCGTAGACGAATTAAAACGTGACGGGGAAATGTTTGTGTCGGCATGAATAAAACTGAAATTCATCCCCGGCATTGATTTTGTGGTGTGTGATGCAATGGCAGTTTTCCTTTGCGCGGTTTTCACTTTATTAAACCGCTCGCCGCTTTATGATATCCATAAAAACCGGATCCGAGTAAATTATTAGACGTATTATTAACAGCCTGATTTATAGGCGGGTTCATATTAAAAAAATGTTCCCAGGTTTAGGGGGGGTACGTTGACAGGGGTTGTGACAAATTGGTTTGTTGTTTTAAGTGATAAAAATTCAATTTTTTTACATTTACTTGATTAGGACGATTTAATATTTCACGTTTAGTGTTTCAACTTGGAAAAACAGAATACGGAGTAGAAATGGAACACCTCAAGATACGATTGATTAAAAGTTTTTGCATAAATAAAATGTAGTTACCCTATTTTCAGGTTAAAATACGCAAATAAAAACCGAACAAATAGATATGGTAGATATATACCTACGTAAATGAGATACGCAGATGATGAGCGTCACAAACTTATACTAAAAAATTATCTTGAAAATTGTTACTCCATTGTATTTAACATTTATAATTATAAAACCTCTTAAGAATTCGATTCAAATAATATGAATATTATTATTCTTAAATGACATTATATCACCCACATGAATTAAAATAAATAAAATTTTAATTCTTTTAAATGTTAAGACGTCTACAAGAGTAACAGTTATAATTGGTATATTAATTGTATTTTCTGGAGAAATACATTTTCTTAAATTTGAATATAAGGGTTTTGTTAATATGATGTGTCAAATTGTACAATACATCATAATTTTTATTTAATCATTTTTAATTTTAATCATTTAAGAATTGTTGTTTCTTATTAATTCTTGTCTTAGCGTCCGCCCAATGTTTAATTTAATTATTTACAAATTATTATTTGTCTATTTTTATCTTGTTCAGATGTCGTTATGGAGATAACTTTGAACAGATTTGTTTTTTCTTTGTATGTGTTTTATGTTGTAGTCAAAATTTGATGTGATGTTCTAAATGCTTAGCTAGTTTTACACGATGTTAAACAATATATAAATTCATTTATTGACACTCATAGTCATTCTACATAAATTTATATGCAATGGTGGCCATACTTACAGTAACACTTGTTTTTTCTGTTGCTGTTCTGTCTTCTATACAACTGGCCATTCAAACTTTATTCTAGCAATTTTTTACAATATGGCCTTTCATTGCTCTCTGTGAATTAATAACGATTATTTACTAAAGGTCTTTTAGTTATTATTATTATTATTTAATCATTGGTCGAAGTAAAATTGTAAGAAAAAATATAATTTAGCATTATCTAGTAGAACTAGAAAAGCTAGCTAAAAGTTTACAGGTAACAATCTTGATTTCTACTAAAAATATGCCCAACATACGTCCAACTTTGACTTGCTTTTGATTACATTCGCTGGACCACAGGGGCAGACTAGGTTTGAGTGGTTTTTAGTAACGACTCCAAATTTAATTTTTACAGGGACAAAACTACACAAAAATTTTGTTATACATGGTGTTGGTTCAATTATTCTATGGGGATACTTTAATTTTTTTGACACATTCCCCTATAGACTGATTTATGTATAGGGATGTATTAAACAATAATTTATTTCCATATAATGAAAAAATAATGCTCTTAATAAATATATTTCAACGATCACAAACACAAATCCAAAATTTTTATGGATTGGTTAAAAGAACAAAGCATCGATGTTTTGCCCATCCTAATCTCAGACATCAACTCTATAGAATTTATTGATCTTTTTAACCAAATTCGACATAAACAAATAACAAATTTAAATGAACTTATCGTAGCAATTCAAGAAAATTGATTTATTATATTTAATAATTTTATTTGTGGTTATTATTTTTGTGCTCCTTAATAATACTCATTCAGAATTGGGTTTTTACATTCTAACTACTTATTCTCGATTTAATTATTATATGATACATCTTCTATATTATTTATATTTTTCACAATTTTGATTTCTAATTATTTAAGAAATCACGTGGCCATTTATTTAATCTTTTTGTTGATTGTTATCTGCTACCTAGTGTTACCATTACAAAATAGAAGAGTGCGTTCTTTAAGTAACCGACATACATAATTTAAATAAAGGCTTCCATATTAAGCGAGTCAAATTTAGTGGTTTCCATAATGAAACGTAGGAGAAAAAATCCAAGACGATAATTAGCGATTTGTGCATATAGAATCAAAGAAAAAAAAATGGTAAATGAAATTTTTCATTAGGCAAGATGATATCACCACGTAGAAAGTCGCCGTGGGTACGAAATTGAAATTGACCGTGTCTCTTTTATTTCCTGACCCATATAAATCGTTATTTGCATGAATTAGCATCCGTAAAAAATTTCAATTACGGCAAAAATTCGGATTCATCTCGTCGACGTGTTGACTTTGCCTTTTTTTATCGCATCTCCGTTTTAATTGAACCGTTCTCAAATGGTCCAATTTACGGTCCATAAAAAACGCAAACAACACAATTTGGAGTTTCTCGACAAAAGATCACAACGAACAACCCTTTCGTGATCCTGGGTGTGTCCCATTATTAACTTCGTGGTCGGTTCTCTCGGCCCATTAAGCATTGACGAGGACCGTAATTGAGGCCCTTTGTCCCAGCGAAATAATAAGAAAGTAATAAATGTTAATTGGCGGTGTTCGAGCGGCCCAAGACGGATGGATTTGTAATGCAAATGGATCCGAAGGGTCCCGAGGTTACGTCCTATTGACTTTCCCCGTCCATATAAATCAATGCAATACAATTTATGGCACATTTTAATGCCGACGAACAACTGAAATATAAATGGAAATTGTTCTCGGGTTCAATCGTGATGAAATTTCGTGAATTATTGTTAAGATTAAACATTGATTTTTGTACAATCCAGAAAGTGATTTACTTCTAGAGCACTTTCAAGTAGCGGGAACTCATCCCTTAATATTCTGCTCCCAAATTAATTCCTAAACCTTCGCGCAACATCGAAATTTCCTGACACAAAACCGAGCAACCCCCAAACTCGTGCTCTTCCGCCGTGCAGAAATTTTAATCATCCAAATCACCCCTCTCACAAATGGATGATTCAGCAAACGGGACGCGGTTTTTCCAAACTTCCAAACGGGCGATACAGTGTTAAAAATTGCCCGGACGATACCATCAAGTTTTTCTGACACGCCATCAATCACCCGGATTGTAAAAATCGTTGCGGACTGACGCCTTTAAATTCGACTGCGACGTCTTCATCAGTCACTTCATCCCTCGTAGATTCGATAATGCGAATGAAAATCTACGCGCAAGCAGGATCAGGAATTAACGAGACATTCATCGGGTCAACTCGACTGTGCGATATTCTGACCGTATCATTATTTCATTCAAGGATTTTCCCTCTCTCTTTTACCACAATCTTTCCCTTACCAAAAACCAGACAAAGGAACCGGGATACATCCCCTGAAGAACTGAATGATCCGAGCCCGTTGCCAAGTTTACACGGTTAAAATGTGTCAATATTTCCCTTTGAATTTCCTTTGTCCTTTTCATATTGAAATTTTTATACTTATCATTTATTTTGTACGTAATATTTAAAAGCAACATTTGAAAGGGTTGCTTCTTTTGTTTGTTCGTTTATTTTGTAGCCGTTTTCTTCCATCTACAATGTTAAATCTACATTGTTAAATTTGTTTAAAATCAATCTGATGGTGCGAAATTTGTTGCCTTACAAGATTAGGTGACGAACTGAAGTCGAAAAATGTGTTACAACATATTAAAGAGGTAGTTTCTTTGTTCTAGCATCATCCCTTATTTTCAGTACGAAGCAACAGTCGCGGCAACATAGAGGGAATCGCATGGAAAATTCAGCGAATCGATGTCAGCTGGGTGGCCCGGAAATTGGGCATGCGCCAAACGTATGACCTTGTCCTCCAACTAACCCACCCCAAAGTACAGGGGTGGAACTCTCCCTCGTTCCCGGCTTTCGAGCCCGGACAAAGAAAAGTGAAAACAATATCTGGTGGGGGGATGTTATGATGGTCCGGGATAAAGAACATTTGAAAACCAACCAATTTTCCTTCCGCGAATGTCCCACGTCCCAGTAACGAACCCGCCCGCAACAATATTCTGAATCGCACGATTATACCAAATAAAAAAGTCCAGCTTTTAATCATACGAACCCCCCATTAATCAACTAGGAAGGAGGCCTAAATAAAAATTAATTGTTTCGCCAACTCCCGAAAGCTGCGTTATCTTCTAATAAGTATCCCCCTGCGGCCTCCGCAATGTGTTCCGCGTCCGCGTCCGGACGAGGGTTAAATTTCATTCGGCCAATTATGGTCAGTTTTCTTGTTTGCTCTTTTGATGATTTCGCAAATGTTTTCGGTTGCGGTTGCGTCTCCCTCGTTCCGCGCTAATTAACTCGGACTAAGTGTAATTTAACTCCCGGGATGCCGCGTGAGATGAATCCGGACGAATTGTTTGTTACGTGAAAGGCGAGGTCCTGTTTAATAAGTCGAATGCTTGGGGGATGTTTTAGTTCGGAATTAGTTTTGCCGGCGTGTTTTAAAGCGGCACCTGATTAGGAAGCTGGGTCATGTTGGGTTTGTACTTGATAATTGATTTCTGAGATGCGGTTAGGAAAAGTGGTGATTTAAAAGATGTGCAATAAAGTATAACAGTGATTGAAAGAGTAATTATGATGGAGAGTATAAATATGGCGTTGTTCTACTTCCTGCAGTTGATTGATACATCGATGTAATTTGCAATCAGAGTCGATGCACGATTCGTATCGGCCGGTTTGGATTTCATACAACAATGAGTCTCGCATTACGAATTCGCTTAAAACGTTCCAAGTTCAGCGGTATTAGATGCTAATGGTGAACTTTCTCCATCCATTATTATTGATATCTCGACACGATTTAATGCTCGAATCCCAACAAAGGAATATGGTAATATTTTCAAAAGTTAATTACATTGATTAGCATTTGTTGAACATTCTTTTGTTGTTCGGTTTTACGATAATATTATTGTGGATACAAAGTGTCGTTACCTAAAACATCAATTAACTGAAATACATTTGCATAACTAATTATGCGTTTAGCGGAATAAATGTGCACTGATAGCGATTGAGCAGTGTATGTGAACCATGATACACCTATTCCGGTTGGCAACCAATAAAAGCCTTTCCGTGATGATATTGGTTGTTAAAGGAAATAGTTTTTCCTATCTACATTACTATAAAAATTAACCTTATCTTACTTTACATATTTATTTTACACGCACTGTACTAACTATTTATAGTTTCAATCACACTCTTCACCGATATTATAAAAACAAATTAACTTTCTCTCCTTCTTCTACGTACTAAATATTTTTTCCGAGAATGTTTCTACTAATGGGAAATTAAGAGACAAAGGCAAAAACAACAACCATAAAATAGCTCATCAATTCAAAAACAGCTCGTCGTGTCTTACGACGAAAATATGCGTGTACGCGTGCCCGGCAATAAAACGCGTCCAAATTAAAAAAAGCCACGGACACAATAAATTCTACCGTAATTACACGTGAATTAATTTACGGAAGCCAGCTGCAAATTATTCGGGTCGTCGATGATCTTGCTGTGGAAAGTGAATAATGCGTTAATAGGTGTGTAAAAATGTTAATTGCGGCGAGTTTCTTCTTTTGAATTTTCGTAGATCGAAAACAATACGGAACGGGCACCATCCATCAACGTCGCACCATCTGATGATTATCCGTGACGGGTGGAAATCAAAACGTTGGACTATTCGTTGAGTGGCAAACGCACAAAGGGTTCGCTGTTTCCACCTTTTGTGGCAGCTGTACGTGTATTGCCGAATTATTCGGTTTAGGGTTGATGGTTATCCTCGAGGTCGATGCAAATGATATCTTGCCATGGAATGTGGAATTTCGACACGATTGAGGACGTTAGAGGAGTTTTTGATGCAAACTTGTTTCTCTCTTTTATTTTCTTTATATTATTATACTGTATTTCTATTGCAAGAAACGTTACGTACTTTTTATACAGTAAAGGAGATGATAAAAATAATAAAGTCTTTTTATAGAAAAAAGAGATCGACAAAACAATCTTACACAGATGTTGTTATTATATCGGTACATATTACATTACAGAATTAATTAATTTTCATTCCTATATATTTATTACACATTTTTTATAAGTTTAGTTAATTATTTTATTCATTCTATTTATTTTTGTTTATTATTTTATAGTTTTTCCAGTAATATCATATTTTAATTCAATTAATTTATTTGATTATTTTATTGTTTTTAAAAATTATCATCAATAAAATTATTAAATATTTGTCAACAAATCTGACGATTTATAATACAGGGAAAATAATAAAAATAAAAATATTAATGTTGTTTTCTATATATTTTTTATTAATTCCTCTTAATAAATAATATACTGAATATCAATCATATTATTTAATATTACTAAATCTTTGCTAACAAATTTGATGATATATAAAACATAATAAAAATAAAACATTCTAATAGATGAAGAGAACACGAGAAGAATTAGATATTAATGTTGATTTCTATATATCAGTCACAAATTTATTAGTTTTATTAATTATTATATTTATTCTATTTATCTCTAGCCTTTTTGTTTGTACATATAATTTTAAATATCTTAATACCATATTATTTAATTTACTAATATTCGTGATGGGATGGAAAATATAATAAAAATAAAATTTTCTAAGAAAAACGAGATAAAACTGAAGATTAATAATAATTTTTTCTATATATTTAACATATACAGTCCAACTTATGTAGTCAAACTTCGATAACTTAGTGTAGAGTGAAAATCAAGTGTTATTTTAACTTGATAACTCGAAGTCTTAATAACTCCATTTTTCGACTGAATGAATGAATTAATTGTACATGAATATTATATTATTTAATACTATTAGTTTTGCCAACATATCTGATGATATATAAAATACAAAAAAATAAAGCATTCTTAAAAAAAAGAGAACATGACAAGACACTTATGATATAAATGTTGATTTCTACATATCTCTTATACATGTATTTATTTGTATATTTAATTATTTTATTTGATCTATTTGCTTTTTTATTTATATCACTTTATTTTTTTTTAAATACTATTAAAATTATATAATATTTAATATTATTAAATATTTGCCAATAAATCTAAAGTAATAGAATACTTAATTAAATTAAAAGTCTTGTTATAGAAAAGGGGGAGAACTAGGGAGAATTTCTCTTTTTCCTTTTTTTAATAGTATTAATCAGTATCATAATATTTAATGGTGAAAAGAAAAGATAATAAATATGAATCTTGTGATAGGAAACAAGATCATGAGAAGAAAATGATGACACTAATGTCGTTTTCTACATATTTATCATACATTTTTTTGATTAGTTTAATTATTTTATTCATTCTACTTTTCTCTTGTTGTTTGTTCACATTATTATTAAAAAGTATGTTATTTTAAGAACAACACAATCATAGAAAGACGTTTGGAATAAAATATTATTTAGATAGAACTATATAAAAAATTCTAATATTGTACTGTTTTAACGATAAAGAAACTATTTAATAGTGTTAATTAACTATTTTTATTGCGCTATAGTCATTATCATAAAATGATTAAATTGATATGAAAAAATCCTCAAATTACCAACGCCATTAAAAGTCTTCTACGTTATAAACACCATTATTTCAATTTCAGTTCCCGAGATTAAAATCTAAATTTATGTTAATCAAAGAAATTAGAAATGTTTACGTTAACGTCACTCAGTGTTTTCACTTATTGAAATATGGACGTATCAAACGGAATGCGTTTTTTCGCCCCCGTCGCGCATATGAATGCATAATGCGATCGGCGTCATGTGTGAAGTTATCACCCCAGTCTGTTTTACTCTTTTTATCAAATTAGAGGCGCAATCAATATCCGAGCCGGGGAGTTTTAGGGCCTGTTACCAGGCGGCCGATCGGACGCCCCACTGTAGCCGGGGTACGGGGTGGAAGTCACCACTCTGCACACGATGCACGATCGCATAAAACATTCACCGTTCTGCATAATGACGGACAGATGGTTACGTGTGCAATTTCGTTTGTGTATCAATTGCGGAATTTTTATCGATATATAATGGGGCAGCTGGAAAATAAAAGGGTAACATATGAAAAGAGCTACCGTACACCGTAATACTTATACTAATTTTGTTAAATAAGAATATACGAAGAGGAAATTCGAAAACCTTTTAAAAAACAACCCCGAAACTTGCTCGGAATCCTCTAGAGAACGAGCGCATAGACTTGTCAATAAATCCCCGGTGGTGAGGAGAAAGATCTGGGCTCAAGTGTTGCACGGGCTGTAGAAAAAAATCTATACCAAATTACCTTTCGGAAAGTTTTAGAACAATATAATCGGCGTATGACGGTATCGGGGGAAATAAAAATAAATACCTCCGGGACGTGAGATTATTTCTGACAAGCGGACGAGCTCAATACTCCCGACAAGCCGTATTAAATTACCGGGAGAGAAGTTTTTGCATTAAATTTTATCCCGGGCTTCGGCTTTAATTACGATAATGATCTGAAGCCGGGAACATGTGCAAAAATTAACGGGCGCTTTCATATTCCGGAAGATTTTTTTATTGTCTTTCATTCTTGATCATTAGCGAAGATTACTAATTCATAACCCTTTTAGAGGAAGGTAATTTTAACAAATTTTTTCATAAATTTGATCCTTGGTCAGGAATTTAGAAAAATAAAACACCAATTCTAGTTTTTTAGTTTTCTTGTTTTTTTGTCTTCTTCTCGTCTTCTACTTTTCTCTCTATTATATCTGTTTCCTTCCCCATTACAATTTCTTCTTTTCAAACACAGATTAAAAATTCGTTTTAGTTCAAACATTTTTGTACAACATCAATTTTTCTCAATTTTCCTCATTTAATCAGTATCTTTACGTTATTTCTCTTCTACTTCCCTCATTCCTTTTATTCTTCATCGTTCTATTTTTTCTACTATACTTTTTTTAAAACATCTAATTTTTATAGGAAATAAATTTTAAATCAATGTTTATTTGTTTATGTATAATTTTTTCTATGTTTCTCTTTCATATAATACTACTCTGTCACTATATATAAATTTTTAAGTGAATTTTGAAAGATTCGTATTTGGTAAGTTTAAGAAAGAAATTAGTACATTCTAAATTTTAAAATAATCTAGGTTTTTTCATGTATTTCTTGACAGTTACCTTCTAGTTTCATCCTTCTTTCTGTTCTATGGGGTCATTAATAAAGCATTAAATATAAGTAGCATTTTAGTTGGACATTAAAAGGGGAGTTATACTATAAAGGATTAAACAATTGACCCATGGATTTTTTGTGAAAATTCTCATATCACATTTCCCTTTATATGCCGCACGAATTTGTTTATCTAACCGGGTGAGTTTTTTATTTTATTATGCCTGTTCTCTTTCTAATACAACCCTCTTATTTAAAACATTTACAATTTTTAAAGGAAACACATTTTCATGATGTTCACTTAGTCTTTGGCCAAAGATTTTGGAAAATTACAAAAAATTAAAAGGCTAATTTCAATTGAATTAAAGTTTAATCAATGAGTTTTTTTCTCTGCTTTCTGTTAGTCCTCATCATCCTAATCATTTTACCTTTCTATTACATCGATTGTTTCCTGATTGAACATTCTTTCTTTTTAAAATTAATATAAAAAATTACAAAAAATACTGCTCTAAAGTCATCAAACATGAATTCTTTCACAATATTTTAATAAATTTTGAATTAATTAATTTTTTTTTGTATATATTTTGTTAATTTCTACTACCCTCTTCTTTCTGTTATGTGGCGTCATTAATAAACTATCAAGTATAAGTTGTGTTTTTGTTGAACATTAGACATGGTACAATAAAGGGTTAAACGATTGGCCTGTAGTTTTTTTTAGTTTTTTTTGTGATGGTTTTCATATCATTTCCCTTTACATGCCGTACGAATATCTTCCTGTTGTATTATCTGTTTTTTCCAATTCGAATTTCTTCCTTTTTAAAATATTAAATTGTTAAAAGAAATATAATTTCAATTTTTTAGTTTTGTTTTTGACTAAAGATTTTATAAAAATACATCATTTTTTAAAAATTTCTAATCTGCGTTTTTATTCTTTTATCTGCTTCTCTTGCCTTCAATTATTCTTCACCTTCTTGGGTTTCTTCATCTTTATGTTATATCCGTTCTGATTGATCTATTTTTACAATAGATATAAAAATCTTCAATAAATACTCTACTACCAGTTTATACGATATTTAAATGAACTTCGAGAAGCAGAAGAATTGTATTTGGTAAAAGGTGTAGAAGGAAAATGATTTATTTCTATTTTTTCTCAACTTTTGCCATCCCCTCTTCATTGTTTTATGTGGCCATTAATAAGCTATCAATCATTCTTCTCCTTCTTGGCTTTGTTCATCTTTATATTATGTTCGTTCTGATTTCTAATTGAATCTTCCCACTTTTCACTTTATACGATATTTATATAAACTTCGAGAAGAAGAAGAATTGTATTTGGTAAAAGGTGTAGAAGGAAAATGATTTATTTCTAAAATTTTCTCAACTCTTACCATCCCCCCTTCATTGTGTTTTATGTCGCCATTAATAAACTATCAATCATTCTTCTCCTTCTTGGCTTTCTTCATCTTTATATTATATCCGTCCTGATTTCTAATTGAATCTTCCCACTTTTTACAATAGATATAAAAATCTTCAATAAATACTCTGCTATCAGTTTATACGATATTTAAATGAACTTGTAGAAATTTTCCTCAACTCTTACCATCCCCCTTTATTGAGTTTTATGTCGCCATTAATAAGCCATCAAACTTCAGTTGCATTTTTGTCGAACATTGAACGTGGCGTGATACAATAAAGGGTTAAACGATTGACCCGTGAATTTTTTGTGAAAGTTCTCATATCTCATTATCCCTTATACGCCGCACGAATTTATCTATCTAGCCGGGCGGGTTTTTTACCCAGATTTCTCTCTCTTCCACTCGACCGAGCTTCGTGTAATCTAAACTGACCCATCACGTTTAAATTATTGACCCGTCCGACTGTTGGATGAAAAAAATCGACGTACCGAACGGAACGATAGAAATCCGAGTCATGTGGTACACCGAATGGGTATTAAAAATGTTTTCCGTACGTGGGTGCGGACATTATTATTTAGAAATTCATTTCGACAATGCCGGGCATTATATTATTATAATCGCTCTTTCCTTATACGTCGGTAAACAAGCACTTGTATGCTAAACGGATAGTTGACACAGAACGATGTTGTTTGTCTTTGTGTGTTTATTAATTTTCTTTTTCGTTCGTTTCGGGGTCCCAAAGCTAATTATTATTCAAGGGACGCGTCGGAGTGTTTTTATAGATTGGTAAAGATATCAACGGGTTTACTACCGTTAGAACTCAAGGTTTTTGACAAACAATGATCGAAGATGTGGAGTAGGCTACTTTATTAACTTCCCTAGTCAGTAGTCACTTTGAATAATTAATTAATATAAAAGTCAGAAAAACCTTCAAACCTTCCAAGTTTACTTATACATATAATACATAAACATTAACAGAAATAAAATACATTTATTAAGTCTTCTTCCAAACTTTACTAAACCTGATCTCGCACACCTTACAAACTTATTTTCGCTAACAATCAATAACCTTTAATTTGTAAATTGCACAACACTATTAATTCAAAACTACAATTTTAACACCCGTAAGGAAACAAAAATTATATCATCACTGTTATTAACAAAATCTTTTGCACCAGCTACATACAACGTTTTAGGTGTGTCGGTTCATTGACTTACATCGTTTTTTCACCAAACAAAATTACACTTATAATTACCAGTCCGTAATCTGCATGTGTGTTGCATAATCATGTCTACGCTGGATACTATTTTTTTTTTGTTACGAAACCACCACTTTTAGTCCTTGAATGAAACGATTGTAGAGGATGTTTGTTAGTTTGGTGCGTGAAAAATATTAATTTCGTTGCTCAATTCGTGCCTCGGGCAAGTTCTTTAACCCCGTTACTTTGTTACAGATTATGGAGGATCATTACATCCATCCCGTAGAATTAAAGATAGGTGTTTAAAGATTAGCATCCCCCCTGTTAATTAACCATGCTAATTCGCCTCGAAAAGATGTACGGTTCCGATGGAACGACTTGCGAATTTCCGTAAAAATGCTGATGAGAGGGTTACGTTGCAAATATAATGGTAATTCAGGGTGGTAATGGCGTATTTGCGTCAGTCCGGTTCTGGACGGGCCCAGGTCGTTTACCCGGTGCAATATTCAGATTATGTAATCAGTACATAAACGAACAACGCTCGGCTCGCCTTCAAACGCAGTTTTGTTTACTTGATTTTGAGACATTGCAGGACTAAAAACAATAACCGTTAATCATTAATCAAGGGAAGCGTGTACTTGAGTGTGTATTCCTTTGTGAATTGTTCGGGTCGTTGTAGGGTGTAAACTGTCGCATTAGGCGTATTGCACAATTGCACCTTTTTATTTAGACAACAGCTGATTCATACTGTTCCGGGGTGGCAGTTTCCTGGAACTCTCGAATTGTGCTCGTGTTAATCGTGGAGTTAATCCATTTTACTTTATTCAACCGAGCATATGTTCAGATTCCTTTTTACACATTGACGTAATCATAGTAATCGTTGATAATTTTGTCAATAGACATGGAAACAAACCAAAAATGGAATATTAAGCTATTAAATTTAAAAAAAAAATAAGTCTAATATTATAATTCTTTTAAAATATATAAAATATTAGTATATTAAATTTAAAATTAATTTTCTTAATTTGTAAATTGAAATATTCCATTAAAAATATAATTTTTGATTTTAAAATTAGTTCAGCAGTTTTAATATTTTTTTCGCATTTACTTGTTTTAAAGGCAAATAATTATATGATTTGATTTGATCTTCTGATTTTCTTAATTAGTTGTTTAATTTTCTAAGTATAAAATTTTGATTAGAAAATAATATTTTAATTTTACTTTAAATCTAATATTTAAATTTTAAATAGTAAGTAAATAATAGATTTAATTTTTTTTTTTTTTATTTAAAATTAGATAACTAAGTAACAAATCATAATCTTTTCTAATTCTAAAATAATCTAAAATTTTAATTTCAATCACAATATTTTAATTCTGAATATAAAATTTTTACTTTAAATCTAATATTTAAATTTTGGATGTAGTATATTTATTTTATATTTATATATAAATTATTTAATTTTAGATTAAATGTTAATAAAATATAATTATTTTTTTAATGTTTAATATTTTGATTTTAATTCTAAAATTTATATTTCAAAACTAATATTAATTTTAGATCTAAAATACTAGTTAAAATAAAATTAAAGTATTATATTTGTAATTAAAATGTTACATTTAGAATTAAAACTAAATTTCAAATTAAAATTTTTAATCTATAATTTAAATAATGCATTTAAAAATATATTTTTTTTTAATTTAAAATTAAATAAATAAGTAACAAATTCAAAATCTTTTCTAATTCTAAAATAGTCTAAAATTTTAATTTCAATTACAATATTTTAATTCTGAATATAAAACATTTACTTTAAATCTAATATTTAAATTTTAGATAAGTATATTTATTTTATATTTATATATAAATATGAATGTATTGCAATCTAGAAATTTCAATATTTTAATTGCTAGTCTAGTTATTTAATTTTAGATTAAATGTTAATAAAATTTAATGATTTTTTTAATGTTTAATATTTTGATTTTAATTCTAAAATTTTTATTTCAAATCAAATATTAATTTTAGATCTAAAATACTAATTAAAATAAAATCGTGTTAGATTTGAAATTAAAATGTTACACTTAGAATTAAAAACTAAATTTCAAATTAAAATTTTAGACCTATAATTTAAAAATATATATTTTTAATTTAAAATTGAATAACTAAGTAACACATTCACAATCCATTCTTTGTTCCCGTGCCAGGTAACTGTGGAAAGTTTTTTAAAATTTAAAGAGCTACTTCACCCCCGAGTATCAGTGACGTCAAGGATCTAACGTACCTTTACCACTGAGGAAACAGCTGATTCGACCATGATAAATTATCAGAACAGATATTGCCAACAGCTGATGCCAAAATACGTTACACCCGTAAACTGGTCGGGTTTTTAATTAAAACCAACCCCCGTAAACTGTTACAGTGATCATTATGTTAATTTTTATCGACTCCTTTAACAATCTGAAATCGATGGAAACGGAATTTTTTAAAAATTCATTGGTAACATGGTATTAATTCACAGGGCGTGACGTCACAGCACTACCTTTTCATTTCGGAAACAGCTGATCTCGAGGTTTTCTAGGAAAGAAGTGTGCCCGTGCATCCTGGTTCCAATAATTCAGCAACATCTGCACGGAAGATTATCTTTATTACTGTTATTAGGCTGTGCTTGCCGATAAACCTATGGCCTACTTTTCGCCGAATCCTTTTAAAGAGTCGGTGACAAAGAGGGTTAATTAGGCATTTCTCCCGTTCTAAGTAAGTGATAATGCCAAAAAAAAGCAAAATGTGAAAACCCACGCAAGGGTTTCTTTGTTGTGCGTTAATTCGCATTACATAAACAAACAAGTCAATTAACAATTCACCATTGAGATCATCGAGGAATTATTGAAGTATGTAATTACGTTAATTGCCGCGCTAACAACGAAGGTGAAATTAGGTTTCGCTCATTCAAAACATAATTTTTATTTCATAAAATACAGCCAGTTTCAATTATAATAACATGCGCATACGAACTGTGTATTTTTAATTATTGCGTTTACTGTTAGTGTTTGGGTAACGGACGAAAGAAAACGTTTATTTTATTTTTCTCGTGTCGTATTTTATTTTGGATGGAACGTTTTTAATTAATGGGCGACAAGCTTGTTTTATTATGCGAAGACGAATTAAAATGTTTTTTTTTTTTTATATAGAATGTACAATTTATAATTGTTATCTAGACAATATAATAAGAGAAGTAGAAAAAACGACTACACTTATGTTGAACAAAAGGAGGCAACACATTAAAAATACTGTTCGTTATTTTCTTTCCGGTTATTATCAGTGAAATTCACTTAAAAACTATCTGTAGGAAGGTAGTTGATAAAACAATAAACCCAACCCTCGAGTTTCATTTATTAAGTGCGTCTCCTTCACAGACGCCACAGCCATTTCCAGATGTTACCATCGTCTGGAGCCAAATTTCATCCCAGCGCATCACAGTGGAAAGACTCTTAATGAACAGATAATGGAGTGCAGGGAAATAAATTTTAAAACAACTTTCGAATATGCATTATTAACCGGACCACAACAATATTTAATTCGTTTGTTTTCCATTGGTTGCGACACAAAACCGAATAAGGAAATTTAATAGACCTCAAATCGATGATTGCAACACCACAGTAAAATATCAAATTATCCTCCCGTATGAGTTTATTAGTCAAAATAATTGCCAACAAAACGTGACTGCGTTATTAAACTGAATTAATCGTTCTGTTGAGAAATTGATAAAACATTGATTTTGTTTTTAAATTGACACAGTGTGATTTTGTTTCGGTCGGAATTGTGTTTTAATCGTTTCGATTTTGGCCCTCTTCCGATCGTCGTTGACTTAATTATGGCACGGACAGATGGGAAATCAATTGGGAAATTAGTCGTGCGTGTGCTTTGGATATGGGCGGAAAAGGAGGGGAAATTTGCAATTACTGAAAATCGTGTTAAAGTGAAAAAATCAATTTAAAAAGCAATTTAATATTAACTGAGTAAGTGAAAAAATAATAATAATGATAATAATAAAACCGAACTAGTTTTAGGTATAATTTGAATTATTGAACGTTTTGAGAATACGTTGTGTAATACTGGATCGCTGTAGCGTATCTGATAAATATTATATAATGTATGCATTTACGCATAATTTTGCAACCGATTCTTTTTCACAATAAATAATAATTAATGTCTGTAATTAACACACTTTATGGACGTTTGTGGCGGAATACCGATCGTTGGAACGCGACATTTTTTTTTCTTTCGGATTTACATATTATCTGGAAATAACCAGAATTGTGATTTTCGTAGGCGATAGCGATACTAATTTTAGTTTTAGTATTTTATGAATATACATTAATTTTATAGTCGATGTTTACAAATACGAATCTCGAACGCGAGTAAAAAGAAAGCTGAAAAACCATTAAAAACGACAATGGAAAGGAAACGTTCATATTTATCGGGAAACAGAAAAGGACTCGCATAGTTTCCCATATGTTCGGCGACTTGTTACCCGTGTTTTATTGCTTCCTTCGCGTCGGCCTTTTTTGTTTTAAAAACATCTGAAACGGAACTGGGCAGGTACACAAACATGGGGTTTGTTCGAAACTGCCACAGGCTTTCGCCAAATAAGCGGAAGTTCACATAAACACGACTGAAAGCAACACATAAAACGCTGTTTCAAAAGCGACATGTTTAAAAATTCACTACCATTATTTCTTTCTTATTTTTTTAACAAGAAATTACTGGCGAACCAGTTTTTTCATCAGCACGGTACTAACTGGATTAGTAAAACGAAATTTCTGCCGTACTAGAAATAACCGGATTTCGGAATTAATTATCAATGAATATGCATTATTAAGGCTCCAGAATCCAATTAGTATAATGTGACATTTCAGACTCAGACTGTAATTTTTTTGCGCCGCGGTTCGAAGGGCAATACGAAAATAAATAACACACAAGCTTTACGAATTATCATTATGCATAATAAATAATCCGTTTTTTCTTCTATATACAATAAACGGAGTCAGGGATTTTTCAAAATTCTGTTACGTAATACAATTTCGTTTACTAAAACACGAAATTTATGTGCATACTAATTGTACAACTCGCGCAAAAAACTATGACTCACTTCACATATAGTTTATACTTTCTAACTTTGATGCCTTAATAACAATAAAAATATATTATGTGATTACGTTTCGACACGATTTCGAAAATCTGTAATCATATCGTAATTGCCGGTTAATTTTGCCTTATTATCAGCAAATTGTGTCTGTACAACAACGAAAAACATCCCTTTTTATAATCGCTCAAAAAATTTAGAAGCAGTGTGTAAAAAACATTTCTAAAGTTTTTTTTTATTAAAAGTACAACTGTTTATTAGGTGGATTGATCAATATATTGCTCGTTTGGGTAGTATATTGAAATACCGATGGAAATAATAATGCAGATAATTAAAAGATTTTAATTTTTATCAAATTTCTGTCAATATATTGAGGCTCCATCAATAATAATTTCACGTGAGCAAGACGTGATCGAGTTTATTATTTTTTATGAGTGTTTTGAAATGGAAATTGATAAAAATGTAGGGAAGTACAAATAATGAAAAGAAAGAAAAGAGGAAATTTATTTTAAAATGTAATTAACTTTTTCATACTTTTATTGTGGAACTTTGAAGATTTATTAATCAAAATTAAAATATAATAGTCTTCGCAAATTTGCACTATTTAAAAATTTAAATTTAAAGATTATTTTCATATTATATTTATATATATATATATATATATATTTATTATTATTATATATATATATATATATATATATATATATATATATATATATATATCAATAAATTGCTTTTCTGAGTAATAATATTTGAAATTTTGAAGACTTAGCCATTGAAATTAATCTTCTAAAATAGTCTAAAAATAAATATACATTATTGAGTAGTGTGAGGGATACTGAAATTTTATAATATACTGCGTCAATAATATTGCTTCAGTAGTATTGATATCAATGTATTGTTCGTCTGTTTACAGAGTATTATCACTATTAGTGTGTTTTGAGATGGACATTGATAAAGTACAGGTACAAGTATAAATAATGAAGAGAGAAGGAAGAAAGAAATCTAATTCAGCAGATAAAAATGAATATATTTAATTTAAGATGTAATCAACTCATTCAGCTTTGTATTATAGATCTTTGGAGATTTACTAATCGAAAATAATGTTCTTGTTTTCGCAAATTTGCTATAACTAAAGAGTTACAAAGAAATGTATTTTATCTACATTTTGATACATATTGATCAATATTAGTACGTAGTGTGAAGGATACTCCAATTTTACAATTGCGTCAATAATGTTGCTCAAATAATATCAACCATGTAAGGTCCACCTTAAATTGAATGTAACAATTGCGTCTAAAACGTGTTTTATTTAATAGTGTCCAAACCTTGAACGAAACATATTTAACATATTAGTGTCTCCATAACACGTTCCTGTCTAAATTATTGTTTCATTCGAAATTCTTTGCGTTTTGTTGTACTTCATTAAACAATCATTTATCGGTATTAAAAAACACAACGACCACCAACACAAAAAAATCTTAATTTATCCAACAGGAAAACGGTTACGTGCTAAAGTTTCCAGCAAAGTTGTATTATCGTCCGACTTGGAGAAAATTAAAAGTCCACACAATTTCCCGGGTCAACGACTCGGCCTCGTCCCGGGAATTAATCCCTCCCGGTACGGGACCAGCTTTTAAAAAGTTTCAAGGAGACAAACAGGAAAAAAATTAAAAACCGCAAACGCACGAAATGTATTCGTTCTTGTTTAATTTGGTGTTGTTCTAAATGGATTTTTAAACAAAAGTAGGTCAATGTAGAATATTATGTTTTAATGGTGTGCTTTTTGTGCGAAAAGGGTTGAAATGTTGGATTATCATTTGTAACTGAATTAAATCATCAACAAATATATAAAATGTTGTTTATTAAATGAAATTGTGTACTTTATCATTTTTACTTCGTTGGTTTTATTAAATAATTATGTTGACGTCTGAGGGTTAAGTCAATTTATTTAACTGATTTCTTTATTGAAATAATGTACTAATATTTAGTAAGACCTTATTAAATCTCCCCCTGATAACTTTTGAGTGGAGCAAGATATCGATCTTGACGATAAAAATCGTGTAAAATATTTGTCAAACTACATAAATTTTGCCATAAATTGACACCTACTAATGCGCCATCAATTATTTTTTAATAGTTTTGCGATACTCATTTGTAAGATATTTTTATTCTCTATTCAAAGCAATTTTCCTGTCTAAAATCGAGTAAATAATTATGAGTGATTCATTTAATTTAAACAAAAAGAAACTGATATGCCTTTATTACTAAAAACATGTATTACCAGTCGGTCTTAGTTTCTTGATTAATTCGGAATTATTATTTGTGTTTATACCACTCGCGAGGGAGTGAATATTGTATATTACACATTTTTCAAATAAGTAATAAATTTAAATATTACAATTTAAAAATAAACATATAATGAAATAAACGTGCTTAAAATATAGAAAATAGTAAAATAAATGAAATAAATGAAATAAATAAAATAAATAAAATAAATAAAATAAATAAAATAAATAAAATAAATAAAATAAATAAAATAAATAAAATAAATAAATTAAATAAAATAAATAAAATAAATAAAATAAATAAAATAAATAAAATAAATAAAATAAATAAAATAAATAAAATAAATAAAATAAATAAAATAAATAAAATAAATAAAATAAATAAAATAAATAAAATAAATAAAATAAATAAAATAAATAAAATAAATAAAATAAATAAAATAAATAAAATAAATAAAATAAATAAAATAAATAAAATAAATAAAATAAATAAAATAAATAAAATAAGTAAAATAAATAAATAAAATAAATAAAATAAATAAAATAAATAAAATAAATAAAATAAATAAAATAAATAAAATAAATAAAATAAATAAAATAAATAAAATAAATAAAATAAATAAAAAATATAATAAATTATTATATAATATCTCTTTATTCATTAGTTCTCACAATTTGTTTAATTCTTTCTACTAACAAGATCCTTAATCTCAACTCTGTAAGTTACATTATGTTCGTTGATGACACTATTCACTACATTTTAAATTTCATCAAACAGTAACCTAATTGTGACAACTAAGTTAATATATTCTCAGATATTTTTCTCAATTTATTTCATGATTTAGTTAATTTTGTTAATGAGAATACACAAATGTACAATATTTTTTATGAAACTCGTTGTTAATCCACTTGGAAGGATGCTAAATTAAATGATAAAGTTACTTTTCTCTTGAAAAATGCTCGAGTCATTTTTTACTGTAAAGTAAACCTCTGTAGGGTGATATAAAAGTAATTTTTATTGCACAAGTTTTGTTTCTTCTGAGGAAATTATTCATTAAAATTGAGTTATAAATAAAACAGTTTGTTGTTTTAGTTTTATATTGTGTTTTGGATTAATCAAGAGGTCTTTTTAATTTTTAGAATTTTTGATTGTGTGATTTTATCCATTGGTTACTTATTTTAAAATTGTAACATTTAAATTTTTTTGTTAATATTATTTTATATTAATTATTTCTAATTAAAATCGAATAATAAACAAAACTATTACAGAGATGTTTCCCTCAATAGGCCACATTGTATATAATAATATTATCTCAACTTAGCCTAATATAATCCTAACAAAATTATTAATATTAACCATTGTTTTTTTAACAATCCCTTCTACAATTTGTAACAATTTTCCGAACAAAGTTACCACGTGCATTGGTACAATTACACAACAATTATAATTGCGAAATATGCAAAATAGTTGATAATTAACTCGGTGCACGGTTAATGAGATCGGACGATTAAAATCGGCAATAAATCATAATCGGATGAAAAATCAAAATGCCAACAACATAAACACTACTTTTGTGTCCTTAGCGAAATTATCATAATAAATTAAACAATTTGCTATAATTGTTGTTCATAGAGGGTAATTAATAATCATTCTATTAGATTCATGGCCATAGCATGTAAATGCGATATCTTTACTTAAGCGAAATTAATTTCCAGCACCGTATCGTTCAATTTATGGACCTGTTACCGTTGTAATTTACGCATAAAACACTAGATTATTTTGACAATATCTTCTGGTATTAAGAACATTTTGCAAACCGATCGATGTCATAATAATGTTATCGCCTGTTTGTATAGGAGACAACGGTTTGAGGGCGAGCCGCCTCGAAATCCTAACCTGCTAATTTATTCAAAACAAAGTATTCATTAGCCGCAGGTCCTCCATATTGCATTACAACTCGTTTATGCAGGCAGGTTCAATATTATATCATTTGTTCCAGGCAACAACGGATTAGAATAGGTATTCCTGTTTTCCGTTTATGATATACATACATAATTTTTTTTTTTTTTTTTTTTTTGTGAAGGATGAAATTTTTCGGTCGGAGAGCGAACAAAACCCGTGGTGCCAAGCCTGTGGAAGTCACGATCGGATAAAAGAGCGAACCGAAACGGAGCGATGGAGAAAGTCGAGTTTGTTTTTCTGACCTCGCTTCTGACACACTCACACATGCACGAGACCAGAGGCGTGCACGCGACTCTTGCACTCCGATCAACCGGTTTCGCAATCGGGTAACGCACCCAAAACGCACAGCCCGATCTTATTGATTCACTTTTTTTTTTATCTGATGTGTTGAACAAGTCAATTTATGTTGGATTATTTAATTATGGCGCAAAATTTACGACCCGCTTTATTTATTGGGCTTTTATGAATTATTGAGAGCGTTTCGGTTTATGGATTTTCGATTGGCGCGTTATTAACGAGGTTGGGAAGTTTTCGTCGCCGTTCCGGAATTTATTACGTTGGAATTGTGCCGTGCACGACATCGGTTCGTATTTCGTTTGCGATTTACAAAACTGTATTTTTCAGTCGAACCTTTTACGCATCGTGCGGGAGAAGAAGGAATGAAGTTGGGGTGGCTGATGCGGATGTATTGTTTCGAAGGGACCGTTTCGTGTCAGTCAGGTGAACGACAATCCATCTCAGTCGGTTTTTCGGCGAGAGGGAAAACCGCACGATACAATTTTCAATAACATAATAGAGTCATGCGTGAAAAGCATTAAAATTGACCTATGCCCTAATTCCCTTGTTCTAACGTACGTACAAGCCTGCTACCTAATTTATTCAGTTCGTACAACTGGAACTTTCACTGCGGCGAGAGAATGATTTCCACTAAATTATATGGTACCGGGTAAAAATAAAATCTTTATACGAGCCGTGGCAATAAAAACATTTATTGCGGGTAGCCACCAACTAATGGCTTTTAAACTCTCTATTCCGCGGAGCGTGCACTTTGGATTTTTATTGGGGACCTCAGATCGATGGGGTGATACACTCAAACGAATTGCTGCTAATCGGCCGTTTTATTCACGAAAACTGCTCTAATATAACCAATAACATAAATTAACCCAATGTTAATAAAAAGTACCGTGCGTCGTACGCCACAAATGTTACATCATTTATTGGTTCATCTCCGGGATATTTTTTTATTTACACGCTTGTTCATTTATATTTCAAAGTTGCTGGTTAATAGAATTATGTTAGCATTATACGAAGTCTGTGCTGCTTCAAGGGTGCTTTCTAGGAGTGCTGGTAGTGCATCATAATGATGGATTGATCCTTCAGGAATGCTGGTGATGATCTATCTCCCGGTTCTTGATTTTATGCTACTATAGGAACTCCCAAACTCCTTGAGGAGCTATGGTCGGAGTTTTACATAGACTATAAATTACCTCGTCGTAACTTTAAGATTAATATAATTATATACAATTTTTTTTAAAAATATGTTTTAACTAAATAGGGTAGAGTGTTTATTTTCATATCCGATCAATAAACATATAGATCCGCCATGATTAATTCGAAGCAACACGAACTTTATTACTAACTCGAGTTATAATTTCTGTGATTTACCTTATCTACTTACCCACTTTATTACTTTTTTGACTAGATTATAATAGTAATATGTTATATATAGCATATTATTTAATTTTATGTCTTGTCAATAAGCCCTTTACACGATATATCTAATCTAATCTTAATATAATATGATGATGGTTGGTTGGATTTAGAGATGGGTTGACAGGAGTCATAGGTAGCTAGTTCAAGTCAACATGAACTTCGATCATTATTAACTCGAGTTAATATTTCTATAGTTGTTATTTTATCTATATTATAGTATCTTATCTACTCATTTTGTTATTTCTTTTAATATTATTTATTATAGATAATTTTTAGTTAGTTAGTTTTTTAGTTAGTATATTTTTACATCTTGTTGTTAAACCCTTTATAGGATACAGACCTGACCTTAATATAATTGTTAGTTGAATTTAAAGATGGACAGCAGAAGTCATGGTTGATTCGACAAGACGATCTTTGATCATTACGAAACTGGAGTTAATATTTATGTAGTTTTGCCCAATATATTCCTTATATATTAGTACCTTATCTACTCACTCTGTTAATTCTTTTAGCCATATAATTAATCTCAAATGGGTAAAAACCTAGTGCAATAAATATATATTATGTTTGGTTAAAATTAAAATAATATTTATAACATATTGTTTATTTTATCTTGTCAATAAACATTTACAGAAACAGATCCAATCTTAATATGCTAGTTGGTTAGATTTAGAGATGTGTTAACGCAAGTTATGGCTAATTTGAGTCAACACGAAGTTCAATCATTGCTAACTCGAGTTAGTATTTGTGCAGTTGTTTATTTTACCAGTTACATTATAGTACCTTACCTATTCAGTTTTACTTCCTTTACCTAAATAACTGATTCCAATTGGATAAAAAGTTCCTCTTCCAATAAACAGATATTATTTAGTTAATATTTGGTTAAAATTATAGTAATATATGTGTATAGCATATTGTTTATTTTTATATCTTGCCAATAAACTCTTCACAGAATATCGACCTGATCTTAATATGCTGCTTGGTTGGATTTAAAGATGTGTTAACGCAAGTTATGGCTAATTTGAGTCAACACGAAGTTCAATCATTGCTAACTCGAGTTAGTATTTGTGCAGTTGTTTATTTTACCAGTTACATTAGAGTACCTTACCTATTCAGTTTGTTACTTCCTTTACCTAAATAACTGATTCCAATTGGATAAAAAGTTCCTCTTCCAATAAACAGATATTATTTAGTTAATATTTGGTTAAAATTATAGTAATATATGTGTATAGCATATTGTTTATTTTTATATCTTGCCAATAAACTTTTCACAGAATATCGACCTGATCTTAATATGCTGCTTGACTGGATTTAAAGATGTATTAACGTAAGTTATGGCTAATTTGAGTCAACACGAAGTTTAGTCATTGCTAACTCGAGTTAATATTTGTGTAGTTGTTTTTACCAGTTACAATATAGTACCTTATATATTCAGTTCGCTACTTCCTTTACCTAAATAACTGATTCCAATTGGATAAAAAGTTCCTCTTGCAATAAATATATATTATTTAGTTAATATTTGGTTAAAATTATAGTAATGTATATGTATAGCATATTGTTTATTTTTATATCTTCTCAATAAATTCTTCACAGGAGATAGATCTGATCTTAATATGCTGCTTATTTGGATTTAGAGATGTGTTGACGTACGTTATGGCTAATTTGAGTCAACACGAAGTTCAGTCATTGCTAACTCGACTTAATATTTGTGTAGTTGTTTATTTTACCAGTTACATTATAGTACCTTACCTATTCAGTGTGCTACTTCCTTTACCTAAGTAACTGGTTCCAATTGGATAAAAAGTTCCTCTTGCAATAAATAGATATTATTTAGTTAATATTTGGTTAAAATTATAGTAATGTATATGTATAGCATATTGTTTATTTTTATATCTTCTCAATAAATTCTTCACAGTAACTGGTTTCAATCGGATAAAAAGTTCCTGTTACAATAAATAGATATTTTTTAGTTAATATTTGGTTAAAAGTATAGTAATATATGTGTATAGCATATTGTTTATTTTTATATCTTGCCAATAAAGTCTTCACAGGATATAGATCTGTTCTTAATATAATGATTGATTGGATTTAGAGATGGGTTAACAGTAGTCATGGCTAATTCAAGTCAACACGAACTTCAATCATTAATTAAGTCGAGTTAATATCTATGTATTTGTTTATTTTAAGTACCTTTTACCTATTCGTTTTGTTACTTCCTTTAGCTAGGTTATTAGCTTCAATTATATAAAAAGTTCCTGTAGTAATAAATAAATATTATTTAGTCGATATTTGACTAAGATTATAATATAATTATTATTATTTAGGACATTGTTCATTTTTATATCTTGTTAACAAATCCTTACAGGATATGTACTGATCTTGATGTAATAGTTAGTTGGATTTCGAGATGAGTTGCAAGGAGTCTTGGCTAATTCTAGTGAACACGAACATTGATCATTACTAACTCGAGTTAATATTTGTGTAGTTGTTACCAGATTTAGTATAGTATCTTATCTATTTATTTTGTTATTTCTTTTAACTAGGTAATTAATTCGAATTGGATAAAAGGTTCATGTTACAATAAATAAAAATGATTTATTTAATATTTAGTTATGACTGTAATAATTATCATTTTGTTGTAAAAAAAAAAAACAGAAAACAACTGTTTCTATTAGTACATTTATAGAATTAATGTCGACATAATATCGTAATATTAATAGCGAATTATTTAATTTTAACCCTTTAATGTTTCGGCTAACGTAATTCAAACTGATCCCACCAACTCAAAAAATAAACAAACTTTGCGTATTTTAGATAATTTTATTTTTGGTATTTGTAAGGGTGGTTTGGATGCAACTCCGGTTCTGAAAACCCCTTTTACGTGTTGCTCGGAAAATATTTCGGGCCCTAAACCGTGCTAAGAATTATTCATCCGGCTACCTTTATTTTGATTCATTTCCTCCGATTGTTTTAGTTGCAGAGCCGAATCGGAGGGTGCCAACGTTTCCTGAACGCAATCGCATTTCGTTGCACGCACGTTAAATTAAATGGGGGCACGATCTCGGTTAAAAAATTTAAATCGTTTGTTTTTGTATTATCAACGACCGGCGCCAATTTTGAAACGACAATAATAACTGTCAAGGTTTGCAGTTATTTAACATTAAACTTTTATAACCTTTGTGTTAATTACAATAATTTACCGGGTCATTAAATGTTTTATTAATTTTGTGCATTATTCAAGAACAAAACCATTTAGTTTAATACTCTCGTTACGCATAATAAAACGTTTAATCCTCGCGTTATCCATATCTTTATTGGGCCAGTATGTTTGAAAACGAATTTCAGCAACAAACACGAGCATTCCCGGCTTTATCAGACGATTTGTCTCCGCCACGATAAGATACACCTGCGCTCCCCCTTTTAATATTCAATTTCGTGTATTTGCTTTCTACTGTTATGTTCGTCGAATATTCAGTAGGATTCCAATAACTGATAGCGGATATTAAAAGTAAATACGGCAACGAAATTCCGCTGTTGCTATGCAAAATTTCGGGGTCTTTTATTCAGCATTCGATTTTGTGCAGTTCATCTTCGCTTTGATTTACGGTTATTATTGCAAAACACCACATTAACCGTAGCCCATTAACTCGGGGGTTAACGAAGACGTCGACCGTAATTTATGCATGAAGCAGCTTGTTTTAAGTTTTAGGGGTGGTTATAAATAAGTATTCCGAACTTCTAATCCATATTGTTTTGAGAAGTTTAATGGCGCGCACTTCCAAAATAGTTCGGCAATGAATTTTGTGCGTGAATTTAAATGAGATTCGGACTCGGAGCGTAATTGTAAGATTCGTTCGGAGTTTTAGAGATTATTGAAGGTCTATGTGTCGCATAAAATTAGCATCATTCCACTTTATGGTATCCATTACCGAGATTACTGTTGATATACTAATGAGATTGGAGCCGTTACGGCCTTCGATATTGATGCATTTTCACACAAATGATTGACATAATGGAAATAGCTGACTTTCACGCAACCACAATTGAGATGTGCTCGATGCACAATAATCGCAAAGGTTTCTTGTGTTCTGTGAAGAAAATTTTCTGAAATTATTGATGAGTAAAGAAAATTTTATTATTAATCAATCTGAAAATTAACAGCTATTTATATCTCGCCATTAACAATGATAAAAACTTAATCATTCTAAATTAAAATTTAAAAATTTATTGAAAAAATTTTATACACAGTATATGAATAATTTTAATAAAAACTTCATATTATTTACATATATAATAAAATTTAATTGTTAATATTAAAAATTAAAAAAAAATTTTTGCTTTAATTTATATTTAAATGAAAAAACGTTGTTATTGTAAATAAAGAATTAAAAAGAATTTTCAAAAGACACAAGTCTCTTCATTGACAATTTAATTATAATTTAATTTAATTATAAGTTGAAAAGAATTATAAAAGATACCAAATATTTTTAATTTACATTATTAAAAAAATCATATATAGTTTGTAAATCTTTAAATATTTTTATGTATTAAGATTTTGAATAAAGAATTTTTTTCAATATTTCGTAGTTTTATTAAACGTTTATTTTGTTAAAAAATCTAAAGATTATTAACATAAAATAAAATAGTAATTTCATGATCAATAACAAAAATTTATTTTTGTAAATTAAAATTTAAAAAGTATTATTAAAAGACGTAAATTAAAAAAAAATTGAAATAAATGCTTTTAAAATAATGCGAATGCTATTAAAATAATACTAAAAAATATTATTACAATTACTTATCTAATTTAAAAATGTATAAACTATATATAAATTATTTTGTTAAAAAAATTAAAAATTCACATCACATAAAATTGTTAACTAATGGTCTAATCTAATTTAAACATTCTTATTAAAAATAATTCAAAAAATATTAAACAAAATTTAATTGTTATTAATGAAAATTCACACTCTTAGCATATACATTTTCTTTTAATTTATATTTATATATCTTCATTACAAATGTCAATAAATTATTAATCTAAATTGAAATTGTTTATAACTGATAACAAATTTTTCTTGTACTAATTAAAAGCTAAAATATTTACTAAAGCTATAAAATGATTATAAAAATATGTGAAACCATTAAAAGTGAAATAAAAATCTTTAACTTGAATAAAATTAATTAAAAAATTGATAAACTATAAATTGTTTAGCTAAAGTTAAATATGGAGCTAAAAATAATTACAATTGATATAAAATAGTTTTAAAAATATTTTAAAATGAATTAACTTAAATGAAATTAAAAAATTTGTAAACTATGTGAACTATTTAAAAAAAAAAATGAAAAATCATCAAGCTAAAGGTATTTAAAAAATATATAAAATGATTGTAAAAATATTTAAAACTATTAAAAATTGAATAAAAATTCTTAACTTAATTAATTAAAAATTAAAAAATTTGTATATCAACTGTAAAGCTAATTATATAAGATACAAAATATTTAAAAAAATATTTGTAACTATTAAAAATGAAATAAAACACTTTAACTTAGAATTAAATTATATTATATATAAATTGTTTCAAAAAAATTTAAAACATTGACTAAAATAAAATTTAATTGTGAATAGTTCTGAAAATCAATAATATTATTCCTTGCTTAAATTAAATACTAAAAATAATTAGAAAAGATAATAATAATTACAAAAATATTTTAAACCAGTAAAAATATTTAAAAGTAATTTACTTAATTAAAATTGAACAATACTAAAAAATTTAGTTGAATTATATAAAAAAATTTTAAAAATAACTCACATAAGATAATATTTAATTGTTAATATTCCTGTAAAAAAGTGTATATCAATTAAAAGTTAAAAATAATTACGACATATATAAAATAAATTTAAAAATATTGCAGTCATTAAAAATTATTTAAATATTTAAACTTGGATAAAAATTTAAATCCAAAAAATTAGTTATATCCTCCTACTATTTAAGGTAAAATAAAAAAATCAAATTTGTGAAATAAAATAAAATTTCCTTTTAACCATACTCAAACTTGACAAAAGTTCGAAAACATATATCCAATTGTAAGTTTTAAAAATCAAAATATTACTAATATTTAAAAAAAAAAACGTCCACTAATAAAATTAATGAAGCATAAATAAAAACAGGTACGAAAATCATAAAATGATTGATTGACATAATGGAAATGCTTGACTTTCACGTAATTCTAATTGAGATGTGCTCAATACACAATTGTCAGGAAGGTTTTCTATAAATTGTTTTGTTGTGTTTTACACTGCTTAATTACACGTCACGAAATAAACAACGTTTTTAAATTAAGTTCCTGTTTTTTGTACCTGAAGAATTTACATTTCCAATTGATATTCTAATTTACTAGTCGAACGCCACCATTTTATTCAAATCTCTATGTTCATACAACGATTTAAACACGTGCATTCGTTGTTTCTATAATGCATTTCACACAATATAAAATTGTGGTTGAAATTATATACAAAAAATTTCATATTCACTACGAGCTATTAAATAAATCTCAGACCAACCAACCGCATAGGTGAAATATTATTAATATAAATGGCACTAGAAAGTTTGTAAGATGCTTTTTTATCAAAAAATCAATTTTTATTTCTAATCTGCCAATTAAAAGTACATTTATTTGAATATTTATACTTTATACGCCATATTTGTTATCCTAGTCTTCTTGGTGTGTATCTTCAAATAAAGTGGGAGTAACACGTTAAACATTAAAAAAGATAAAATACTATAACTTCAACTTGGCTGAACAGAAATCGAGAACCTTAGCCTTAAAAGAAAGAGTCTTCTTTGATCTGTATTCTGTATTTTATACCATTTTCACATCAGTTGTTAGAGATACTAATATGACTACTTTATAAAATTAAAAAAAGATTAATTAATTAAGACATTTGAGCTCACAAATTTGAAGAAAAAATTCTTGAAAACCAATTTTGTTCGAATTATCAAGTTTGATTGTAGTCGTTGTTTGATTTGGTTGTTTGGGTTGTTCAGCGTCCTGTAAATGGTTGATGCAAAGAATCGAGGCACGATTAATCCGAGCAGAATTGGGTAAACGATAAAAATTGGCGGTGTGCAGCAGTGCAAGTAGTAAGTTTTAATATTTATGATTTGTTTTTGTGCCCCGGGGCAGCCGTTCGACCATTCTGAACCATAATACGGTAATAATATGGGCAAGAAACCAAGATTTACCATCATCATTAGTCCTCGCGGACCGGTTCTCGGAAACTTGTTTCGCCTCGCCAGTGCCGCGGCGGACGGTCGCAAAGTCCGTGTTTTCCTTGATTAGAACCGAGAAGGTTTTCGGGCACGCCAATGGTTGTTTGTTCGTCGAGCCAGCAGCACAGTTTCGCTTTATTTCCAACTCATTAAATGTACGACAAGAAGAAAAACAAAACACTTATTGTCACTAATGGTACAATCTTAATATATCTTACTTACCCGTACCCGAAAAAAAAAAAAATAGATTAAAACAGCTATTAATCATCGTAGCTCGCGGTCCTAATTAAGTACATGGCGGTAGAAAAACTGCGAGCGAACAATCGGTAATCAACATCGACAAGAAAAATGGCGTGGACGTAAATTAAATTCGCCTGAAAAAATAGCGCGTTCGTCCGGTTGATGTTTTTCTTTGGCCGGGATTTATCTACGATCTCTGTCGCAGTTTCCTGCTCAAATTTCGATTAATTAACGTCGTTACAGGAAAAAATTCGGTGTTATGCAAATGTTGCGCGGAATAAATTACGGCGATCGGTTTTATTAATAGATCGTTGAAAAAAAAAACTGGTGCCAAAGTCAAGGACTCGATGTTTACCGGGGGAATTTCTGTAGATGTTTCGAATGGTCCCGCTGGATTTAATGAGATTTATTGGCTGGACCGACGGAGGTACGCCAAAGGATCATTGCCAAAGAGCCTATAATTAAAACGCATTTTGCAACACCGTTTTTTTGGAGTCAGACTTGGAGTCAGAGTTTTATTTTTCGCTTTTTCTTAATTTATTATTTCTCTTTTCGGAACTAATCTGAAGTTGGTAAAAACGGTAAAAATAAGAAATAAAATTTTTAAAATAAAACTACAATACAAACTGATAATTGTTGAACAATCTTATAAATTAAAAAAGAAAGCAATGAATTGTATCATAAAATAGATTCATTCACTTTTTAAAATATTCTGAAAATTAAAGAATAATAAAAAAAATTAGTTTAAAAACTAAATTAATTTGTCATCAAAGTCATTAAATACAAAATTTTACAATAAAAAATCGATCAACGAAAATTTGTAAAAATATACTTTTATAGATATTTATTGAAAACTCATCAAATTTTTATAAATTCAAATATTATATATTAGAAACTACAGAAACTTTAAACATTTTATTTTGAAAAATAAAATCAATTGTTTTAAAATCTTGAAGAAATAAAATTTTTAAAATAAAACTACACACTGATAATTGTTTAACAATCTTATAAATTAAAAAATAAATGAATTGCATCATGAAATGAAAAATTCATTTTTTAAAATATTCTGAAATTTAAAGAATAATAAAAATAAAATTAGTTTAAATTAACAAAATATTAAAAATTGAAGACAATTTTTTTAAAATAATATTACATAATAATACATTATTAAAAAATTTTAAAAATCAATAAAAATGGAAATATGCGGTAATTAAAGGCATTAGAAATTAATTAAAAATATTCTCAAATTTCTACAAAAATTTAATGTTTATTTCGAAAGATAAAAAATGGTTTTAAAATCTTGAAGGTAATTCATTATTTTAGAAATAATTACATATAACTTGATATTAACAAACTTTAATAATCTGAAAAACGTACTATGTATAAGAACAAAACATAAAAGCGATAATTGGAATGTTTAAACATATAAATATATATTTAGTAAAATAAAAAAGAATTAAAATGTCTTAGAAAGCCATTTTCAATCAATGTAAAAAATTGTCAAAATATTAAACATATTTGTTGAAAAAACTCAAAACAAAACTAAAAAATTAATGGAACATTTAACAATTAAAATAAAAAAATAATATAAAATTAATTTAAAAAATATTGAGTCATTTTCAAAATTGTGGAAATGGTCTAATATAAAATTAACAAAATATTAGTAATTAAAAATAAACATTTCAAATAAAATTATATAGTGATATAGTTGTTCATAAATAATAAAATATAAAAAACAATTAAGAAAATTAATGGAAATTAATTTTGTTAGTTTGTCCAATATGAGTACCAAAGAGCCTGTACGTCAGTATAAAAAACTATTAATTATGAGAAATAATAGTAAAGAAAAATAAACAAAAAATAATGTTGGTGTAAAAAAAGTAGTCATCTTAAAAATACTTAAAAATATTTATGAATAAACTCTAAAATTCTGGGAAACGTATTATAAGTTACTAAAAAAGAATAAAGTCCAAAAACGATGATTGTAATGTTCCGTTATGTATAAAAAATTAAAATTGATTTAGTAAATTTAAAAGTATTGAAATTTAAACGCAATCTTTAAAATTGTGATTATTATCTAATCTAAAATTGACAAAATATTAAAAACAGTTTTTAACATATAATTAATGATAATTGAAAAATGTTAAAAATACTAAAATCAATTTAATAATAATAAAAGTACATATTAATAAAAATTTATAAACAATACCTAAAAAATCGATAAACAATTGCAAATTTTTTAAAAATATACTTTTATATATATTTATTGAAAAATCTTACAAATAAAGAAAAATATAATAATTAATATTATCAGAAATTATTTTTAAAGTATTCTAAAATTTCATAAAAATATTATAAATTCAAATATTATATATTAGAAACTATAGAAATTTTAAACTTTTTATATTTAAATGTTAAAAACAATTGTTTAAAAATCTTGAAAGAAATTCACAATCTATAAAATAATTATCTACCTAAATTATTAAACATACAAATATATATTTAGTAAAATGAAAGATTTAAAATTTTCTTAAAATGTTTAAAATCATTTTTTTAATCAAAATTGCTAATTGTTTAAAATTTAGATAATAATTAAAAATATCAATGGAAAATTCCTCTTTCGAGTCTTATTATCAGATATACGGCAACATTTCAATATTTTTTTGAAAAAAATAATAAAAAATTGAATTAAAGATTTTGAAAATAATTCGTAATTATAAAAATAATTTATTTTTAAATATAACAAAATTTTACTGCCCTAAATATTAAATATATACTTTGAAAATTTTGAAATTATATCATGAGTGGCCAAAAAAGAAGAGAAGTCAAAAATGATAATTGGAATTTTAAATACATATCGAGTAAATTTTTTTAATTTTTTTTTTTTTAAAATAAAATTATACGATCTTTATTGAAATATCCAAAAAAATAAAAAAGAAAACAAAAATATCAGAAGTATTAATTACATATTGTAATTATAAATAATTAAAAATCGATAAAACTTTTGAAAATACAAATAGATCTTTCGCCGGGTTTAATTAGATTTATTAGCTGAGCTGATGAAGGTACGTCAAAGGATCAGTACCAAAGAAAGTCTTTTCTTTCATTTTAACTTTATTATTATTTATTAAAGAGTTTCGGGTCCGATCGGTGGTTCGCCTGTGAGTTGCGTGAAAATTTCTCACACCGAGATCGCGTTCGCGAGATTCGTCTTCTATACAACATAATAACGGAACGGGAAAACGTCGGAAGCAAGTTTCCCCGAACTAATGTTTTATTAGCATAACCACGAATCGAGTGCCCCCCCTAATAACAGGTTATCCAATTCACACCAGCGCGTATCGATAACGATCGCCGTATCCTCCATAAATATTAATCATTTTCTAATTATTGTTTTACCATTTCGGGCCACAGTGTCCGCTTTACCGTCGCATTCAGAGTGGAAAAACGTACTTTGTGAAAACGCGGCTGATTTATCTGATGGCCAGTTTTATTATTAGGTTTTTTTATTGCCGAATCGTTCTGCACGCGAACGCATTGTTTGGAACAATTGTATCAGCACCCGTTAATTTTTATAAATCGCACCGCCCATATGTTAATGAATGCCTACCAAGAACAAAATCCAAAAATGTTAATTGGAATATTATTATCCAGATTCAGAATACATACATATTTAGTAAAATGAAAGAATTTAAATCTGTCAAAAAGTTTGAATTTATTGAACCTTAAAAAATATAATAAAATATGAAGTGAATAATAACATTAAAAATTAAAAATAAAATTTGTAAAAAATATATATATACTGATATACTGATAATTGTTGAGAAAAATTATAAAATTAAAAATATCAGGAATACATTTTTTAAAATATACTAAAAATTTATTAAAATCTTTGATATTTAAATATTTTGTAAAATACAGAAATTTTTCACAATTCAAAGTTTATATAGAAAAATAAAAAATAATTCACTTAATTTGGAAACAAATAATTAACTATAAATTGTTAAAAACAAAATCTAAAAATATGAAAAACTTATTATGAACAATTAAAAGAAATATTTATTTAAAAAAATCTAAAATTTAAAGAGTATATATAAAATATAATTAAAAATATAAAAAAAACAGAGGTACACATTAATAAAAAGGGAAAATTCATTTATTTAAATATCCTATAAAGATTAGAACATTTTAGGAAAAAAAATAGATTTTAGTTTAATTTAAAAAAATATTCATAATCTTAAAAATATAAATTGTAATATAAAATAAAACAATGTACAATTAAATTTGTTTAAAAAATAATAAAAAAAAAATACATTGTCATTCACAATTTTCAAAATTGTAAAACACGTCTAAATGACAATATGTTAATATTATTAAGTATAATATTATATAATATTATTAGTAAAAAATGTTAATAATGAATCTAAAACCTGGAAAACATATTTTAGAAGACTAAAATAGAATTAGACCTGAAGTAATTTGAATGTTATAATCTAAAATTTTACAATTTAAATCAAATCGATTTCGCCAAAACAGCCTCCTAAATTGGTTAAAATTTATTGTTTAAAAAAATAAAAATTAATTTTTCAATATTACTTATTGAAAAATTTTAAATTTAAAAAATATAAAAACTTAAATAAAAATATAAGAAATAAATTTAGATATAATATATAATATATTTATTATTAAGTTCATTTACTCAATTTTTAAAATCTTTTGGAAAACAGAAATTTTATTAATTATAATTTAACATATTAAATTGGAATTTGTTTTAAACTTCTGAATTATTTCGCCACAACAAAACCATTTTTTTTAAATATCCCCTAAACTGGTTAAAATTTATTGTTTAAAAAAAGAATAAAAAATAATTTTTCAATATTACTTATAGACTTAGATATAATATATTTATTATTCAGTTCATTTACTCAATTTTTAAAATCTTTTGGAAAACAGAAATTTTATTAATTATGATTTAACATATTAAATTGAAATTTGATTTAAACTCCTGAATTATTAATAAAATAAAATAAAAAATGACTGCTAAAAAATATTTATAATGAGTAAACTCATATTATCATCCACATTATTACAAATGATAACAAATCTAATCTAAATCAAATAGAACGCACCACATCAAAACCGTAAATATACAAAGTTAAAAAAATAAAGTGAGTATTAAAATATTGAGTCATTTGTTTGTTTGAAACTGTGAAAAACTGTCTAATCTAAAATTGAAAAAATAAAATAAATTCAAATAAATTTTCACATATACATACTGTCAATTAAAAACATCAGAAATAGTGGTACTTTTAATAAATAAAACCGACTCTAAACTACTTCCGTGCGTGTTTGTATGAGTCTTCCGCTCTAAGGGGTGCATGAGGTCGAGAAATGATTTTCTGAAAGGCTAGAATGTGTGTTTAGAGAATAAGAAAAATATAAGAGACTGAAAATCTTAAAAATAATTTGTAACCTTAAAGAAAAACAAACTAAAAAACTTAATCCATAATACATAAAACCAACTGTGCTTAAAAATGATAATCAGAAAGTAATTATCCAGGTTCTTCCAGATGTTAAGCGGTCTTGCGATCTAAATCAAGTGGAATTCGCTACAACAAAACCGAAAAAAGAAATCCGAAAAAAATTGTGACTAATTTACTGATAGATCCTCTCAAGAGAACGCACTGGCTTCTATATTTACCTTAAAATGATCGATTATTTACACACACCATGATTATTTTAGTTGGCATCGCAGCCGCATTCTAAATTTAAATCCCCGTTCATTCATGTTCTCCCGCCCGGATTTCATTTAATTAATTGCCAGCAATTAAAAAATGCTATTTCCAATTAAATTGGAATTATGTTGCAGTGAATAAAACTAGTTTTAATCAAACGCTGATGTTTATTAAAAACAGATAATGAATACTGGAATTTTATTTTTAGAAATGTATCATTCCGATTAAATTATCAATTAGGTGTAATCTATGAGCGAGAGAGTAAAAGTTATATTTTGATTGAACTGACAGTTTTCACTACCGTATAATTTGTTTAAACGCGATTGTTCAGATATAAATAATTAATTACAGCCGGCGCATCCACCATTATTTCAACGCTATCCCTAAATTTTGAAGTGCATATGAAAGATTTAACAAATAATTTAACAGTAACTAACAATGAAAAGTACCATAAAAGTAGTACTAATAACATTTAATTAGTTACACAATGTTTACGGTTTAGAAAACGGGCCATAAAAATAATAATTCGATTAATACGGGGAGCAATAAAATCGATTTGAATCGGTCCATTAGAAAATAATAAATAGATCGGTGCGGGTTTGGGCAACGTCGTTTCGATTGCAGTACCTTCCTTTTACAGCTGATCGCCTCGGGCCACGCACGTAGTAACCGGCCGCATTAAAAAATCCACAAGTTACATTGTAACAGAACTAAACTTTAATATAATGGCGGTGTACACCACAGGTTACTACGGAGACTCAAATTGATCACATTATGTGGCTTTATTTTATTTATTTTATTATCTCTATTAAAATGGAAGAAACTTTGAATCAAATTTTAAAAATATAAATATACATAAGATTGTGTACAATTTATATTTAAAAACTCTCAAAATTGTATAATCTAAACTAAAAAATAAAAATTACAAAATAAAATTAAATAATGATGTTTGTTTAAATATTTGAGGTAGCAATTCAAAATAGAAGTACAAGTAAATGAAGTTTATTTTAATTATACTACAAATAAATTAAAATAAAAAATTAAAAAAAAAAATTAAATACGTAATGAGACAAAAATTAAATTAAATTGTGAAAATGTCTTGTAATTATGAAAATTGTGAAAATTGTTTTATGTAAACTAGGAAAAAAAGAAATTGAAAAATCTTTAAAATATAAAAAAAATAAGAATATTAAAAGTAATAAAATTAATAAAAGTGAAAAAATAAAGTTTTGTTTTAATTACCCTAAATTTATTAAAATTTTATGTATATAAAAATTTTGAAAATAAAAAATGTAAAAATTTATTAAATACATGTTTAGAAAAAAAATTACTTCAAAATGTAAAATAATAAAAAAATAGAAATTACAATCCCATTTAAAAAATTCTGAAAATCATCTAATCTAAATTAATTAAATAAACCGAAAAAATATAGATGTTAAAATAAAATAAAAATACACTCCTGGACAAAAATTTGAAAATTCTAAAATTGAATAATTAATAAACAATGAATGATTTAAATAAAATTATTGTTCCATCTTCTGTATAAGGGATTTAAAAAATGCCTCTAGAAATTGTATTTATGTTTATTAAGATATTATAAAATAAATTAGAATTTTATACAAAATTAAACTTTTTTATTTGGACTTAACCTTTTTGAAAACCTTATTAAATAATTTAATTTTCGATTAATAATCCAAAAACAAATAGAAGCTTTAATATTTTGTTGCATAATTATCAGCTTGTATGACTGTTGCACACCTTTGTTCATGGAGTCCACCAATTTTCTGGTAAATTCTGGAGGTATTTTTTGTAATTCCATTTGAATGAAACCTTTTCAGTAGCTCTGTCTTATTTTTTAATGTGTGCTGCCGTATATTTCTTTCTAAATAATCCTAAAGATGTTCTATAAGGTTTATATTCTGTGATTGTGAAAGCCATGTCAAAACTTGTACTTTTTCTTGTTCGAACCAGTCTTTTATGTACTTGGAAGCATACTTAGGATCGTTGTCCCGTTGAAACAATCTTAGTGGGATATTATCCTCCGCAAAAGAGAGCATGTGGTCATTTAACATGTTTCCATAAACAAATCGATCAATTTTTTTAGTAATATAGACCAACGGGACAGCGCCATATCGATTGAAACAGCTCTATACCATAACATTGCCCCATCGGTGTTTAACTGTCGGTAATTGGTATTTTTATGGAACCCTTTGCCTACTGGCCCCTTACAAAACCCTTACCATCATTTCCAAATAAAATAAATATACTTTCATCGCTAAATAACACCAATTCTCACTTTTCGTTAGATCTTGAAATATGCTCTTACAAAACTAAACCTGTTCTTTCTATTTTTATTGATATAAGGGGTTTCTTTACGGGTTTCCTTCTAAACTGTCTCATTTCCTGCAGTTTTATTTGCACAGTCCCGTTGAATAAATTTTGTACATTACCCTGCAGTGATTCTTGATGAATATCACTGGCTGTCAATCTGGGATATTATACACTCTTCTTGCACCTTACAAGGATTGTATCCATACTACGAGGCCTGCCTGCCCTGGAACGATCCACAAGTGTCATATTTATTCACAATTTTGGATGTAACCCCTTTATTGATGTGCAGAGTTTATTTTAATCTTATATTTTATAATTATTATTTTTTTGCCATTTTCACCAGTTACATCCTAGAGTTTCCAAACTTTTGTCCAGGAGTGTACATAAATATTATTAATAAAGATAAAAAGATTGTTCGTTTTAATTATCCTAAAAATGGATTAAACTAAAAAATGGAAAAACAAGTAAATCTTAAGATTTAAATACAAATTTAGTTAATTACGTAAAATTAAAATAAATATAAATAATAATAATATAAATATCAAAATTTTGAAAATGGAAAAACAAAAATAAAATATTTAACTACATTTTTAGTAAAATAAAAAATAAATTAATTTAAAAAAAAATAAAATTATTTAAAAAAAATTAAATATTTTTATATATACATAAAGTAAAGCATTAACACTAAAAAAAATTAAAATTAACAAACAATTTTGAAATATAAAAATAATTGAATAAAATTGATTTTAAAATTTAAAAGATATGCAATTTTTCAAGTTTTAAAAAATGTACTGTGTATATAAAAAGTTTTATGAATATTAAAAAATAATACACAACAGTGTCAGACATATTTTATTCATATTCACATTTCTTGCGCAATTCGGGCGACGTTAAATCGCAAAAACGTCGAGAAATACGAAAAAAGGGTCGCGCTGATGAGAAACGCCACTCCAACAAACACTACTACATTGTTCCGGGATTATTTTTTTATTTACGGGTCTTTTAAAATTTTTGTCGTCTTACTCCCTCGCCCCGCGATAAGCGATACTTCCCGTTTCTCCGGGCGTTTTTCTTTCTTGACGTCCACTCATCTCGAGTGGCGAACATTTCCATGACAAAACAGTCTAACACCGAGTCAAGTGTCTTCGAGCACTTCTGTCACTCGATGTTGCCGGTTTTAACTGTATAAATCATCGTAAATGTTCTTTGTCTTGTGTTCATTGCTTTATACGATGGCACAGTTGGTTGGATTTAACAAAAAACGAAAGTAATAAACAACGAAGTCACATTTATAAATAATATTTAATGTAAAATATGGTTTTATAATCCATTGAATGTTGTTTAACTCATCAAATGCTGTGAAAAAGTTTGGAAAATATAAAATACTAGATATTAAATCAAGTCAAGTTTCTAAACTAAACAGAAAAACATTTTTTATAAACCACAAAATTGCAAAGTACAGTTTTCTAATTCAGTTCAGTTAAACTAACATTGTTTTTAAGGTGCAGCATCCCGATATGTTTGATATCGAGTTCAGCAACGTTACACTTTAATAATAACTGTATAGTGCATAATATATTTACTAGAAAGTTCAAGTTGAACGAAACATCTGTCTAAAACAAACGCAAAACATATGCACGAAATATATCAGTGTATTATTTCGGCACAAATCGCTTCTTTATAAACAACGATATTGACAGGCAAGTTATTAGTTAACGATAAGATAAATACCAAATGGCCATTACCATAACATTGTGAAAAAACGCTCGATCTAAGAACTGTGAAACGGATCCAGTCACTCAACATGTGTTTTTATTTACGTTTATGTTATTAATAAAAAAATCATGAGTGCACGCCAATAAATTACTGATAATGTGCAATAATTTCCGTGCGGTTGTCGTGTTAATAATGTGTGAAAACAAAAATAGCACACGAAATGCGGCGAGATAATTCAATAAACGTTTTGGGCGCACCTGTAATCCATGCTGCTTGTCGCCCGACATTTTTTTTGTTTTATTAAATTATTTTATAGCCACGCAAAAAGTTGTCTAAGAAATTATTTAAAACATTACCAACAATCTAAATAACTAAAATTTCAAATTTAGAATGTACATCTTAGGTGTAAATTTTAAAATTGTAAATATTACATCAATATTCAATAATAATAATAATAATAATAATAATAATAATAATAATAGATATCATTATAAAACAATTAAATGTTGGGAGTTTTCTGAGAATTGAAGTAATTTAATTTATTAAGCAAATTATTCAATAAACACAAGATTGAGAATTAGAATTTTCACAGGTATCTTAGAAATTGAACAAAAAAATTAGATTAAAAATTGCCTAATAACGCTAAAATTACAAATTTAGAACGAATAATATATAAATAATTTTCAAAAAATGGGAATAATTTAATTTACCAAGTAAATTATTCAAAAACAAGGTTGTGCAAATGCTACAAAACAAATTTAAATTTAATTAAATTATAAAAAAATAGTTTAACAATATAAAACTCATTTGTATTAGTTATTAGAAAATAATTAAAAAATTCTTAGAAATTCGGTAAAAAATTAAAAATCCCTTAATATATTTATTTAATTTTAAAATTATAAATTTAAAAATAAAAAGAAAATTAAATATAACATCTATTTTGACAAAAACCTTAGAAAAACTTTAGAAATTGAGATAACAAATCAAATTAAAAATTAAATAATAAATTTATTTAAATTTAAAATAACAAATTTTGAAACAAAAATGAAAGAAAAATATTAAATATAATATATACAGTTCTTTATCGACAATATTTTAATGAATTATTAAAATATATTTCAAAATTTAGGAAAATTCTTAGGAAACAGTAAAGTATTAATAACAAATGTTATAAATAATTTGATTAAGTTAAAATAATAATTTAATTTATTAAGTGAATTATACAAACAGAATATTCCAAAACAAATATTATATTTTAATTAAAAATAAATTCATTTAATAACATAAAAAACTGAATTAAAAAATTTAAAAAAGTTACGAGATATATTTATTTAAATTTAAAATAATAAATTATAAAATAAATAATTTTAAAAAACACAAAACTAAAACATTAACATTATAATTTATTTAATAATTTAATTAATTATGTCAAATATTATATACAATATAAATAACTCTAAAATATAGAAATCCTTATAAAACTATTAAATACTGAACATTTGCTGAAAATGAAAATTGTCAAGTATATTTTATAAATTTAAGATTGTAAAAATCGCCCTAAACAATAAAATTTAATTAGATAAAATTTACTACATTTAACATTATAATTAATTATTAAAATATATTTAAAAATGTCACAAAAGTCTTTAATAAATGAAATATTAATTAAAAAATCTGAATAACACTTGAATTGCAAATTTAAAACATGTACTCTATATATTAGAAATCATTACAAAACTATTAAATATTAAGAATGTCCTAAAAATGGACATAATTTAATTTGTCAAGCAAATTATATAAACATAATATTGTGGAATTCGACCAAAACAAAAATAATTAAAATTTTAATAAAAATTAGATAAAAAAGTAAGTTAAATGATAAAATATATTCTCTAAAATTATAAGGTTAACAATTATAAATTAAATATTGAAGTCTTTAAAAATTACGCAAAATTTTAAAAATAAATATTAATATTAATGTTACATACAAGTTAAATAACAACAAAAATATCAAAATAAAATTATGTACTAAAATATTATATGAACATATTAAAATTCATTATAAAACTGTTAAAATTTTTTGAAAATGCAAATTATTAAATATAAGATTGTGAAGCTTGACCGAAAATTTAAAAATTTAACAGTAAAAAAACTTTCATTCATTTAACATGTTATTTATTTAAATTTAAACAAATAAATAAAAAAATATTAAATATAATATTCTTATTTTAGTAAATAAATAAAATAAGATATTTTCAAATTTAAAAATTGAAATAATCTTTTAATTATTTTTTAAAAACTAGAACAAAAAAAAAATATTAAGAAATATTAAAACTGTGACAAAGTCAACTTCCCGTAACATAATTCTAAATAAGCTCAAAAGAATCAATTTTAAATCAATTAAATCATCAATCATAAGTGGAAATTAAATTTCGTCCCGGTTTTTCAACCCTTTCACCTTAACATGCCGAATTTCTATCATTAATGACAAATGTAACTTTGTACGAGATTCGATTTGGCATCGCGGCTCAGTAACCGGGCACGAGTGTTAGACGGTGTCGCGGCCAAGAAGTAGCAGAACGGGTCTTACCAGACCTCTGGAGTCGTTTTGTGCATTATACTCCCGATGGGGGAGTCAACACACTGGCCTGGCCTGGCCTAACCTGACACGGCACGGCACCGTTGCCACACACATCTTCACAGCATCAAAATCCTCTTGTGCCAACCTCAAACTTAAAATAATCAAACAAAATAAATGTACCTCTTTCTCAAACCACACGAAACAAAAAGAAACGAAAAGAAACTTTAACTCAACGATTGGACTAATTAAATTCGAAACTGAAGATGAACGTTTCGTTTCTTTTTTTTTCTGTCGTAGAGCATGATTTGTGATGCAGCATCCAATGTGCACGGCAGATTTCTAATTAAAAAAAGATGAATTACGGCCCGCGGCCGTTTTCTAACTGCAAGACGGTTTTTATGCCGTTCGGTAGCGCTGACATTGTTTTAAAATTGGTTGGGGATTATAAAATGTTTGTAATTTAGAAATAAATAAAATAAAAACGATTTAACTGTTGTTTTTATTGCTAAAGTAAAAGATAAAAATAAAGCGAATTATTAAAATAATATTAGGCAATTTAGATACTATAAAAAAGCATTCAAGTTAATGCTTCTGGTAATTAAATTAGCTTTGGGATATTAAAAGTGTACATCAAAAGTTTTCCGGAAAATTAACCATAATTTTACATAATTTATTACGTATAAAAATGTTTTTAACTTACGTTTTTATAGAAATTTTTAATTCGTTGTGGTAACTGACGTACATAAAAATTAAATCAATTGGTCAAGTTAATAAATAAATAAATAAATGGTTTGTAGTATTATTTTGTAACAATTTCTACTATATATTTTACTTTTTAAAAATATGTATGATTTTCTTCAAAATTACCTAAAAACCTTTAAATTTGAGTTTAAAAAATTTCCATACGATTCCAGGATTAAATAAAATTTTTACATAATGCAAAGTGGAAATAAATCTGATAAATAAAATTTAATATTTAAACAAAAAATGAAAGTATAGATAAAAATAATTAAATGGAGAATAAAACTCTGTTGTCGTCAGCCCTGATAAGAAAATTAATGTTATGATCGATCCATAATCGATGGCCACATCAGTTAAAGTATCTTTCCTTCCACGAGGATTTATTAAGAATAATTCGTGTCCGTAGCGACAATATTGTCCGATAATCACCGCAGTCTGTCTTCTGCCGCGTCTCCTTCTACCCTCCCCTATTTTTATTGGCTCTTAATCGATTCGGGCAGTTCTTGTTTTCCATTTCCTCGTTTCTGTTTCGAATTGCCGTATTAAAATGATAATTTATCGGGTTTCATTAGCCCCCGCCATTTTTTTGTTTCTGTTTTCCTTTGCAACAACATTTTTTTTTTTATTATTTCGAGCACAATAATAATATATATAGTGTCACCACCTCAAGTTACATTCCTGATGCAAAAGTAGATATAAAGTGTTATTTTAATGTTTCAGGACCACAAGAGATGTCATCACATTTGACAAATAGGAAATGACTTTGAACAACCTCCAGAGATTTTTTGAAATGACTCTCTGCAGAATATCTCGTATTTGAAATGACGGCCTACCTTACGATTGTCCACTGGACGTTGTCCAAAGACACATTCCTGTTGGTCAACTTTAACGGCCTCTTGCTCTTCTGCTAGTGGAACTATATATTTTTTTTGTATTAGAATGTGCCCCTGGAAGAGGAGCCGGGTATATCCCAACACCCCATATATTTAAATATAATACGGGTCTTCGCCCGAGGATGATTTAAGAATAACAAGAACGTTAATATAGTTTAAATTCAGGTTGGCTCTAAAAATATTTTCGTAATTCGCTCGGGTTGGCATGACACTGTTTCTCCTGCAATAATAAACAGAATGAATCGAAATTCCGCTTTATAAATAATAAATCAACCATTTTTATTTGTTTTCCTAACATCAGACCGAGTAACTTTCCTATATACCAATTCCACGAAAATTACTTTATATCAAACCCGAGTAATTTTCCAGCAGTTAGTTTTAATATATAAAATTGATATAATTTTTTTCCGTCGTATGGATTTTCTGTTGCTATCATTAACGCAAGTGTGATCCAGTTTTATTCCTGAGCACAATACAACAGAACTTATGAGAAACCGCAACAATAAAACAATGCATCCACTAATTATATAAGGAACAGTTAAATCAGGGTCACCATTTAATTAAACGAAAATTTTCTAACAGTTCGATTGAAATGTGTAAAAAAACCGTCCTTTTCCTATTTAATTTTGTGTTACGTAATGCTCACTGTGTATCCACACAATTGCAAAAAGAAACTAATTCGTTCATGGCTAACTTATTTTTCTGTAATTACCACACGAAACAACAAAACTGTGCTCCACAATACAAACGCCCCGAACCTCGTTCCGAACACACAATCCAATTTCAGAAGTTCCCTTTTACATTATCGACTGATTAGAATTTATTTGACGAGAACATTTCGCACACGACAACGTTCACGAACGAATCGTCTCCCGTTTTTTTTTTTATAATTCCGAATGGTTAAGTAATATCGTTCGGCTGATTTTCGTTCGGAACGACCGTTTGTTTCGTTGATGATAGACTTTGTTGCCATGCAATTATCCGCTTTAAAAAACACAGTAGGCCGGACTTTGCGTTTTGTACGTGAAACTGTTGTCAAATTGTGTTTCACGCTCGATCCTCTCAGGTGAGATCGAATCTATGACTCACCGATTCAAACACTCCGTTTGATCTCGTGAACAATGAACTTTTTATGTCGGAAAACTACCGTGGAAGACAAATGAAGAGAGATTTTTGTGTTGTCGATTCGAACATTGCAAGAATTTTTCACGACGTTAATAAAGGCCGAATTGTTTAGGATTTCTTGTATATAAGTATATATAAAATAACAACAAATTCAAATACAAGCCTAGTATAGTTACTTGAAGAACAGTTACTAAAATATGAAATAGTTGGAAATTATTAAAAAGAATTTTGTTGTATTTATTGGCGGCACTAAAAAATTGATATGAGGGCGAGACATATCACGGTCATATTATCTTAAGATTTCTGTAAATAGCTTTGTCTAAAAAAGGTTAGAAAAAAGTTGTAAATAACCATATTAAACCATTATGACCAAGTTTGGGATATATTCCTGAAAAGCAGAGAATTTTGTAGTATTTGTTGGCAGCAGTGAAAAATTTATATGAAAGCGAGACGTATCATGGTCATATTATCTTAAGATTTCTGTAAATAACTTTGTCTAAAATGGTTAGAAAAAAAGTTGTAAATAAGCATATTAAACCATTATGACCAAGTTTGGGATACATTCCTGCAAAGCAGAAAATTTTGTGGTATTTTTTGGTAGCACTGAAAAATTGATATGAATGCGAGATGTATCACGGTCATATTATCTTAAGATTTCTGTATATAACTTTGTCTAAAAAAGGTTAGAAAAAAAGCTGTAAATAACCATATAAAACCATTATGACCAACTTTGAGATATATTCCTGCAAAGCAGAGAATTTTGTAGTATTTGCTGGTAGCACTAAAAAATTGATATGAAGGCGAGACGTATCATGGTCATATTATCTTAAGATTTTTGTAAATAACTTTGTCTAAAAAAGGTTAGAAACAAGTTGTAAATAACCATATAAAACCATTATGACCAAGTTTGGGATATATTTCTGGAAAATAGTTGTTAAAATATAGAAGAATTAGTTATTAAAAAGAATATTAAAATATATTGGAAGCATTGGATTATAGACATGAAGGTAGCTAAGACAAATTACAATCCAATCATCTTCAGATTATTTGTAAAAATGCGAATTTTATGTAGAAAAAATTTCATATAAATAAAAATCATTATTACTTTATTGTAAATAACCACTAACAATATAGTTACCAAGTGTAGTATATCTACCTAAAAATCAATTAAAAGCTTTAGAAAGAATGTTTATGTTTATGTTGGCAGCACCGGAAAATTGACATAAAAGTAGATAATGCAGATAACAACTTTATCATATTCCGAGTAAAGATGTGTATAGAAATTAAAATTTTATTTAGAAATGTTAGGAGTCCACTTGTTGCTATAAACCATTGATTATAAATTACACATTGTTGTAAGGAAGCATATAAAATATGCAAAATCCAAAAGGATGAGAAGTGAAGGCACAATATACCTTCCAGAAAAGCAATTATTAAAAGATGGAATAGTTAAAAAGTACTGAAGAGAATACCGTGAATAGAAAAAAGGATGGATGTTGTAAATACACCGGTGTAAATATTGTAATGTTGGCAACGATGTAGTATGCCGGTCCGGGCCGGTTAGATGATCGTGACCCAGATGCGGTTTTTTGAACTCGAATCGCAACCACCGGCCAGGTTTCGCAATCGCTCGCCTTAATTTTACGCGTTGCACGCCACAATATGAATTATCCATTAATAATAGTCCTGACATGGATTGTGTGTTGTGTTTCTCTCTCGTAATAATATATGTAAAGTATATTGTTGTTCGTTAGCGGAGACCAACCCAGCTGATTTGATTGTATAGCAACAGCCTCTCCGTTTCTCCCTCTCTCTCGTCCAGTGGTTCGATGTTCTGTTGCACCGCTGTTGAAAGAGGAAGTTCGGACTGATTGCCCGACTTTGTTTGCTATCGCCTGTTTTAATTATTGTTTGTCCGATTATTTGTTGGTACAAGTTGTGAAACAGGAGCGATCTTAAAACGGTAGCCGAGAGGAGAAATAATCGGACACGGTGTCTCACTTTCTAATTTCTATAATCTGCCCGGCCAGATTTACCAAGACCCATTAAACATCGAAGAAGAAAAAACAACAGTAATTTTCCATATCCAGATAGGTACTTTCATAAATTCAGTCTTGGTTTTATTCTACAATCACACAACATCAAATATTAATATTATTAGATGCATTTTTCAATTGGTCGCATTTCCTGCACTTTCTTTAATTGCCTATAATTTTTTTTTTGTACCGTTAGTGTGAAGTCATCACTATTTTTAATCCAAATAGCAATCGTCACTTTTATTATTGCATATCATTAAACCTTGGGCGAAGAAAACAGTTATATGCAATTGTGAAATCAATAAAAAAAAACGATCAACAGATGTAATTCATAATTCACAATTATCATATTTAATTGCGGTTTGATTTACATGTCTATTCCAGCTTATGCAAAGTAGATTTTTATTATTCAATATCATTAATGTTTGCTTATTGTGAATACATAACCATAGTAAAATAATGGTTTAATCTAAAACAAGCGTTTGAATAAGAGATGGCGTTGGTTGTTGATGTTTTTTAATGCGCAGGCGCACATTTATATTACTTACCTTATTAATAGGAAAGGCAAATAAATAAAACATTGTGGTTAATATTTTAAATAAACTTTATTGACATGTTCATTTCACATATAATATAATAATAGTAGTAATAATTTGTTGATAAAGTACAAAATCTATCACACAAGATCTTACCTAAGAGATTCTTATCAAAGAATTGTCGTGCACAAAGTGTTCCATGACAAAAGAGGGAATTATTAGTGTCGAAACACTCTGTATACGATCATAAACGAAACATAACAATGTATCCTTATTAATTACGAAATTAATACTGATAAGGAAATAACAGACATATCACATAAATTGTTTGTACAGGCCCACGTTTTCTTCTGAGATCTATTTATATGACTGATATGTGCAAGTTTTCGACTTTTGAACAATGTAGTTTAATTCGTCTGTTTTTTCTGGGTAATTAACAAGGAGCTGTTGTACATAACATAATGATTAATAAATATAATACCTAAATTGCAAAATACTGTTCAAATTATTATTATTAAAATTTTTTGATTTTATACAATTTATATCACAACGTATGAGCTATTAACGGAAATTAATAAATTACAAAAATTTACAAAAATGTACAAATCACATTCTCTTGCGGATAAGAAACCCAATTAAAAAAAAGAACCGAAAGTTAAAACTCTAAAGCACATCTCCGTAATTACTTCGTAAACACATACGAACGTCCAATTTTAAACATATCGCTATCAAGAACCAATGGCAATAGCGAAATTCAATGAAATAAAACAAAACGGTGATGCGCGACGAACACAAAAAAAAATGAAATAAAAAATGTCAATTCGATAGACCGAAGTTTATCCGCAAGAGAACCGCACCCGAACCTATCATAAAAACTTATCTCGAATATATTTTGATCAATCTTAATAACAAAATCCTTCGCGAGGTCCCCGGACCGATCCGGGGAGCGCCCGAATGATTTCCAGGCACAGGAACCCCCCTGGCCCCCCCGGTAATTTTTCATTGGACCTTAATCATCAGCAAATAGACTATATAAAAATTTCGATACGAAAGTTTGGTCGGACTGGACTCGTGATTAATATTGATTTGTTTAGTGGGGGGGTGTGTTGGAGGGGGGCTCGTATACCGCAGGTACATCATAAAAAAATCACTCTAATATCACTGATCCTATGTTTCAAAGTCCCGCAAGGCTTGGGAGGCCGACGTCGCGGTTCCTTTATGATTTTTTGGCCGACGCGACGTCGGACGTCCGTCCCAATATTCGTCAGTCACGTTATATTATCAATTTTCAAATAAACTTTATATATATATACGAAAATTCTATGCATATTATTAGGTCACTACATTCTATCACGATTATTTGTTTTTTTTTGGAGCTTTTGTGTTTTTTTTTATTGATTTTCAGGCTAAACGGTTACAAGAACTGCTTGTGTTCCAAGGGGGAGGGTTGAATAGGGGGGAGGGGACAGTTCGAGATTGGGGGAGATATAGAGAGACTCACTGCGATAGAATCAAAATCAGTCTTATCCAACTTCCTTGGTCCGCCTCTATTCGACGGTAATGGACCGGTAAAGCTTCTTTTTGCTCAGCGTGTAAGCCGGACTTATCACCACTGTCCCGCCGCGTGTCAAGTTCCTGCAACAACCACAAAAAAAAACACACCTTGAACATTTTTCGATAAACGATTATGAAAAGAACGACGTGGCCTTTCACGCTTCTAACCTTTCAATTGCGACAATTACAACAAGCTTTGGGGAAAACGACAAAATTGTCAATTGTCATTTTTACCTGAGGAACTGCGGCAGGAAATTCCAACCCGTGGCGCTCTGCTTGAGGGTCAGATACAGCTCAAAAGTGGTGGCGGTGGCCAGATCGCACTGCACGTGTCCGAGTCGCATGCAATAGTTGTCGTCGGTCTCGAACAGCATGTAGAGCTTGCAGCCGCGTAGGCCGCACGGCTCCGACTCCGCCATCGCCACTATGTCGCGTGCTATGCGTCGCAACAGGCCGCACGGCAATAACACTTCGCCGCAGGCCAAGTGGGTGCGTTTAGCGCCCCTCAGCTCCGACTCGAGACGCTGTGCGAGGGTAGTTATGGCGGTGAGGCCGTCGTCCGATAGCGGATAAGGATCGTGCGTCCAGTCTGTAAACAACGGAGACATATTTTCCATTTGTTTTCGTTAAATCTTAAACTAAATTGCGTCTCCGAAACGACTAAGTTGTCATCATCTGTCAAAAAGAATGTTAATAACCAGAAATTTATGTTAGGGAAAAACCGACAGTAAATAAGGCCATCTGTCGGAACGATGGAGAACAACGTGTAGGCATCTGTAAGCGCTCTAAAATAGAGAGAAAAGACAAATTTGAGAAGGAGTGAAAGAGCATAAATAACCTTTGAGTCGCGAATCGCGGCCAGAGAACAGCGCACGGCACGGAGATCGACTTCGACGCCGCGGCGGTTACTTTCTCCGATCAGGTGAGGTGTTATCGACCTCCTCTCTTGCGTTTCCCGTCTCTTTCCGACCTGCCGTTTCGCGACGCTTCGTCTTTATCCCTTGCACCGATTCCACTGATACAGATATAGCCGTGTAACAGTGTGCCAGTGAAAAAAAATCGCCCTGTACGGTTTACCGTACAAACCGTTCCAACAACCGATTAGTGACGAGGTTCCCCACATTTTTCTTTGTTGTCTACCTTTTTTCCATCATAGCATACATACATGTCATAATATTTAAGGAGATGTAGTATAACTGAAAATACGGCGAAATGTCTTAATGGACAACGATTTCGGAAATGCACTAGGCACTATTAAATATTACTTCAATCTCAACAAAGATCTAGATCCAGTTTTCTACAATATTCTGAAGAGATAGAAAGAAATAATCTCAGATTTCCTTGAAACCAGACAGTTGTCGATCTATATTCAATAAAGGTTTTTCTTCATATTTTAGGATACCTATACCCCCTAAAGTTTATGTTATAACAGTCAAGGAAAGCAAAAAATCCTTTTAAAGTTTGTGCCTCATTTTTCTAGCACCCTGTACGACCATAGACAACAAGATGTGATCTACATAAATTTATAGACAAAAGAATATGAGCCCGAAGGAAAAATCAGGTCCGTAAATTTCGGTTAATTCAGTTATAACCGCACGAACACACTTTTTCGCGCGTCCTCGTAAAAGTGAAGTGTTCCGCCGGTTGGGGAGTTTTAAATAAAAAGCTCGTATCTTAAAATTGTTCGTGCTCCCCATTCGGAAAATGCGTTATTAGTAATGTGTGTTCGCGATGAACAATGGGCCGGACGGAAAATTAAACGGTACCCTTTCATCTCGCCTTAATTATTTTTTTTTTTCGCCTCCTCTCGACAACTTTTTTGGACGATTAAGTCCGTGTCCCCGGATTAACGTCGGGCGAAGTTAACGAGCCGACCGCGATAAGAAAAAGCGTCGCTCGCAGAAAATTAATTCGCGACGCGGAAACTTTCGTCCGTCCGTTCGGTCTAACGGTTTTGCAAATTGTCAATAACAATTGTTGACGATTTCGGTTTTTCTAAACGTACGATGGAATTGTTTGGTAACGATCGGGCCCGCATTTCGAACGTTCAGGAAATTGAGTTCCACAAAGTACTTTTTCATTCGGTTTAATTGACGTTTACGGCGCTTTTTCAACTTTTATTCCTTCCTATTTAGGACGATTTAAACCTTGATAAGCCGCTTAAATGAAATTAAGAAAATTACTTGTGGGCGACTCACAATTAATAAACTTGATGCGGTTAAATTATATTATATTGATCATATTTAATTTTTGAATGTTTAATTTGAAAACTGTAATTTAATATTCAAAGGCTATGATTTATGATTTTATTAAATTTTGTACGTAAATTGGTTATGTCGAAAGGAATTTATTGAAATTTAATATGGATTTTTATTAAAATTCTGTTATTCAATTCAAATATAAATATAAATATATATTCGCAGAAAATCCTGCATCGGTATTAATTTTATGGAGAATCTGCCTGGCAATAACCAAAATACGTATATTTATAATACTCTAACAACTATAAAGGCCATTTATACCTAAAGTAACTGAAATAAAATAAATGTTCAAATAATTTTGGAAAATAAATATAATTTATTTTATTTCCTGATTTATCGTTATTATTGTTATTATTGTTAGTAAAAAACTATGTTAACTTTTTTAATTAAATATGTAATTAGCCATTGTAAAAATTCTTAATTACATATTACATTGGGTGTAATTTGTTTTATTTTTATTATTATTAGGTAAAGTTTAAAAAAGACCATTAAATTCAGTTCTAAAGTGGAAAATTTTATAGTACAACTCACACAAAAATATTCATTAAAATTGATTAGTGTTTGATCCTGTTAAATCCAAAATTAAAACAACGACGTATGTTAAAATAATATTAATTTTGATTGTTAAAATAACATATCACCTGTATGTATGTATACCAATTATTTTAATTTTATTAATTTAATTTAAAAAAATGTTGAACTTCTTTTATATAAAAAATAATTACGAGTAAACCGTAAATAGGCAATATTAATTTTACACTGATAGGTGACTGAAAACAGAAACAGGTAAACAATAATAATTATTCTGTAGCAAATAATGGTAATGATGTTTGTTTATTCATTATTTTTGTCAGAAAATTTTAGATTAAATATTTGAGAGCCAGGAAATTCAAATATACTTAATGCATTTACTTGTTTAAACCTAAAAATAAGTTTATGTCAGAATTCAATAAATAAAACACAATTTTATAATTTATTATTGTTATAAATTTGCTGTAACAATTAACATAACGAAGATAAAGAAGTTAGAGATGCTAAAGAATAATGTTGTATTAAGTTTATGAATATGGTAGGTGATTTATTTTTTTGAGGCTCTTTTATACAGAGAGTGGAAAATGACTGACAACCGTTGGAAAAGTTCAAATCCAATTGGACAGGTAAATAATAATCTATGTGGTTAGATTTAAACATTTTTTATTAATGTACGACTGAAAATAAATTGTTAAAAAAATTCAAACAAATAAAACAAGATTTGACCGGTTAATAGCTTCCTTTAAGCAATATTAATTCTACACTGATGGGAGAACTAAAAATAGATTCATGTAGGCAATAATAATTATTATGTAATAAATCCTAGTAATGATATAATTTTTTAACTGTTAGTTTTTGTTAAACATTTTTGACTTAATAAAATTACTTTTTCTTTTTTATAAAAAAAGACCAAACATTTTTTTAATGTCAGAATTCGATAAATAAAACACAAATTTATAATTTATTACTGTTACACATTTCCTGCTACAATTAACTTAACGGATTTAAAGCAGTAGTAAATTTTAAAATATTATTTTGTTTTAAGTTTTTACTTGAATAGACTATTTATTTTTTAGCGTGTTTTTTTATTAAAAAAAATTAGTAAAATAGTTAATAAACGAAACTCTCACAAATTTAATATAAAAAATTACAATTGTAAAATAAAATCCAAGTTTTATTGTTTATTAGAGTTTAACTTCCCTGACAAATGAATTAAGTAATGAAAAGAAATATTTGTTTAATAATTTTAATAAATTTTAAATTAGTCTAAAATAATGGGGTCGTTTTTACAAGAAAAATAAAAAATTAACGGACAACCATTAGAAAAATACAAATCCAATTGGACGAACGGGATAAAAGGCGATCGTGAAAAGAGGTACTTACTTGTGGGTACCGGTACGGGAGTGTCGGCCAGGACCGATTCGATAATGTCCGAGGACATAGTCTTCGGATTGCCGTTGCCCAGGTCCTCGGCCCTCGGCAGGACGCCGGTCAGCTTGCTGAAGACCGCTTGCAGCTTCGAGTCCTTCGTCGCCTGCCTCTCCTCCTGGAAATCACCGCGGAACATTCTGTCTCCTGTTACGGACCCCGTTAGAGCATAGCTTCTGTCTGATTTCCTGGAGCCGCTTAGCACTGGGTCCCGGCCGAGAAAGAACTCAGCGTTCATCAGCTGATCGAGCGGCGAAACCCCCGCACTGGTCGTCGTGCGGCCAATGGGAAGCGGGGCCGCACTTTATAAACCCTCGGCCTGGCAACAACCGTCAAAATCAGCTGGAACGATTGCACGACGATCGAGCGCGGACGTGCACCGATCGTTCCGTCCCTCTCCAACACCGGCTGCATATCCTAGTCGTAATCTGGACAATTTTGGTTGAAATACGTCGACAAGTCGCCAATAAAACTTACCATGGGTCTCTTGAAGCATCATTTTATCAATATTGACCAATTTTCAGTGCAAAAAATGCATACTTTGAGCGAATTTTTAAGTAATTGCAAACGTAGACAAAGAACAAATAAACCGGTAATTTACGAGGTCAAAGTAGGGACGTAACTCGTAGCTGTTGCCAAGAGCTCTGCGCCGCCTTCTCTCTCGTTGCTGCTTGAATTATTGTTAAACACGATTTGGTAATGTTTTAAAATGGTTTCAATATATTTTGTGTAACGTTTTTGTATATATATATATATATATATATATATATATATATATATATAATGTTATAAAACAATTCCTTGTTTATTTGTCGATTTTGGACTTCTAGAAATATTGACTCGAATAAATTGTAAGCAATATAAGAATATTAAAAAATAAATATTTAAATTCTTTTTCCCTCATAAAATAATAATATAAATTGTTTACATATTATCTAATATAGTATTCAAATATTAGTGGTAACCGAGCCATCTGTTGTACAATTGTGTAATAAAATATAGATCAATAGCATTTTATAAATAGAAATTCACATATGAAATACGCCCTCTACTGAGTAACAATTTAATTCCATGAAAATTTTCCAGTATGGTTTCTTATCTGGTTCTTTAAATAGTAGAATCCTACCGTTGCAAGTCAGCGCCACCTGACGGTAACTAACAATTTTTTGCAAATATTTATTCAAACATGAGTTAGTGACATCTACACATGTTTGAGAACTACAAATTCCAGTTACAATTTACTTTATATTTTGCTAGAAAAATTCGATATACACAAGATACATTATTAAAATATTTATCGTGCTTTTATAGTATAATATTTAAGAGTTAACTAATTTTTGTTTTTACCAATTATTCCCTTAATGATTTTTCAATTTTTAACTGTCTTAATATGTAATATTTTTTTTAATATTTACACCTATTATGAATGATGACTTCTTATGATATAAATTAACAAATGAAATAAAACACGTTCTTAAAAGGGAGTCCTTTAATTCTGTCATTTGCAAAAAAATATATAGCAAGATTATTTGATATTTACATTTTCCTAATATGAACAGTGTACATTTTTTATTTTAAATTAAAAATTTCGCAAATTATAGGATTTAAATATATTAAAATACATTTTTTAGTAAAGCTGTTAATTATTTAAAATAATTTCATTATTTTTCACAATTGATTTAAAAAGATGCGTAAATAAATACATACAGTTTTTTTGTGTTGAAAAATGTTCAATTTTTTTTGCTTACAAATAGCATTTACATTAAAAGTACATATACTAATATATTGCGTCAAGCTAAAAAGATTATATACTAGCATTTCATTTATATATTTCTTAGTTTAGTTTACTTTTAGACCAATCTTACACGATTATGATAAAAAATAAAAAAGAAACAATTTACTCTTTAGTGATATACATTTTGTAAGGCTCGTCGAGTTCTGAATTATCTATTTATTAATAATACATGCACATCTTTAATTGGCTTCCTATTTTGCTAAAGCGGTTAACGTACAAAACGTACCAGTGTTTTAAAAAAATAAAATGCTAATATTATCAACCTAAAAGTTTTTCTTTTATATTCCAAAGGCACTGTTAGAAAAAAGTATACTAAATGATCTCAGTAGCACCTATATATGTATTTCATATTAAAAATTCAACTAATCATGGCAGTTTACAATTACATTTGGAACAGTTGTTCTCTCTACAATAAAAATAGATTCACATGTTCATTCACTTTCTAATAAATAAACAATAACTTAAAATATGTTGGCCTGTAAGCGACCATAGGAATTCGTATATTGAGCCTCAATAAAATATTTAGATTACTTCATGTTACATACAGTAGATTCAATGAACCGGTTTTATTTTTTGGCAAATTTTTGGTCTCATTTTTTGGATTTCGTTCGGGTGCCCGTGAAAACTGTTTATTGAATCTACAGCTCGGTTTTGTGCAAATCCCCGCAAAGATTTTGTGTTAGATCTGCACAACTGGAACTATTTAATAGTTACATAAAACGTTTTAAGATGTACATAGGACACTAAAACTACAAATAGGAATACTTATATTATACGATGAATATATAAAATAAGGTGTACAATACGAATATTTTACTATGACCCAACTGTAAAGTTGGAGCCGTTCGATACACCTGTAATAACTGCGTCCGATGTAATGATATGTAGCCAATATACACTACTCAACAAATACTCCTATAATTTGCAAAAAAAAAAACATGACGAATCGAGTTTCCATAATATATTTTACTAGCTTTGCTAATAAATCAACAATAATATTACTAGGATATGTGAATTACAACAAAAAAATTTACCTAATATTCAGTCTATACAATTCCTAAAATAGGATGGGCAGAATGCGAACACCCACAAGGTTCTGCGACGAACTGGGACTATACAGATGTTACAAAGTTAAATGCTTATTTGTCCTCGCGCAAATGCCACCCCTGCAGAAACGAAACGAATCCTCGTAGAAACCGTCACGATCTCCCAGAACCCGGCGGTATCCCCGCACTAACCGCGCCACGTCTTAATGCTTAACCTTAGCGTTATTGGGTAAGGAATTATGCTTCAGGCCCTCACTCTTCACAAAGTCTATTTCCGCGTACGTGAAAGCCGGCTCGGCGCTCCCACCCTCTTGTTGCGTAGTACTCTTCGAGCTTCTCGGGCTCTTGTTGCCCGTCTCGTCGGTAGGAGCGAGATCCAAGCTCGCGTAGTGCAGCTGCAAATCGCACGTGACCGAAGCCGGTCGCGTGTTCTCCTGTGGTATTCGGTCGCTGTTGACCGATTCCGGTCGCGACCCAGTCAAGGTGGAGGTGGAGGAGCACAGCTCGCTCGAGGTGGAGCTGGGCCTCGACGGTTTGTTGTTGCCGTCTGATCCCACTGATGCAGGTCTAGTTTCAGGCTTCTGTTCTTTTATGGATTTCAACCTAGCCGTGTCTTGGTGGTTGTCGCCGCGGTTGGCGATGTCCGGTACAGTGTCACCTGGACGAGGTGACGTTCGGTACTTCTCATCGTTGATTGGTTGGAAACCGACGTTGGGGAGATCCTTTTTCACTTCGATCTCGCCTGGTTTCATTAATGCATAGTCTCCTTCCTCGTCGTTTCTCCGGGTGATATTTCTGGTACTTCTGAAGGGTAACTGGTGGTGGTATGCCGGAGCCGGGTTGTAGTTAACGTACTCGCTTGCGTCTGGTTTCCTAGCTGCCTTCTCGTAATCCATCATCGTGTAATCCTCGCTGTTCGCCTTACTCATATTGGTCGCCTTGTATTTAACGTTCATAACGGACGCTGGTACCTTAATAGTTTGTGCAGGTTTGGCGGGTGAACTGGGACTGTTCAAGCTCATGGAAAAAATCGTGCTTGAACTTGACGGTGTCGTAACACTAGAACTACTGCTATCTTTGGAATCTCTGCGACTGTTTTTCCTGGAACGCGGTCTTGGAAGACTTGAGGAGTACTGCGCCTGCAGTGGCAAATGGAAGCTAGGCGGCGTGCCCGTTGAGTATTTCCTTCCGACCTGCAGAGGACTTATCGAAGCCGGGCTCGACGCAATCTTCCCATTGTTCCCACCCTGTATCATAATCGGCTGACTTTTCATCTCCTTTTTGACCGGCTTGTTTTTTAACTTGGAGTTGCCCAGAGTCATGTTGGTATAATCGTCGTACACCTGGATGTGAGTGCTGTCCAGACTCGACTGTCTTTGGTGACGATTGGTCTGGCCAGGAGTCATCTCGACGTACCCCTCGGGTGTTGTCGGCGTGTGATAGTGGGAGTTAACCCACCCCTCGGTGTATTTCGGCGAAATCGAATGATACTTGTTGGGCGAGGCGCTCAGCTGCGAACTGAAGGAACCGTGCCGATCCACCTGTCTTACGCTGTAGTTGTTCAGATCGAACGGCTCGTTGTGACTAGTATTCTGCTGCCATGTGGGTGGTTGCGACGTCCTCTTGGGTTGCATGTCCATGTAATCGCTGTTATCCACCAACCTGGACATGTCAACGAAGGTCACGTCGTTGGCATTAGACCTGGCTGGCGAAGAACCGCTCATGTCCATGTACGGAGCCTCCGTCGCAACGGAACTCTTCTCGATACTTCCCGGCTTCATTTCGACATAACCACTCGGCGTGGTGGATCCCGGTTTCATGTCCATGTAGTCGGACACGGAGTTGTGGCCGGACGTGGAGTTTGAGAAGTCCATCTCCATTAGATCGTCCATAGGACCGATGGAACCGTGAGAGCTGTGCATTCGTTGCATCAGCATCGGCGCGCTCGAAGACTTGGCCCCGGTGTGCGCGTGATGCGGTAACACTCTACTCGGACCCTTCTTTGTTTTGGAACCGACGGAGAACGCACGCACCCTCGAGTTGTCGGGCGTTCCCACGTGTTCCAAATGTTTTTTGTTCTTATATGAATCCGGTTTGGAGCCGACGGAATACGCCCGAGTTGGACGGGTATCGTCATCGTCCGATGTCAGATAAGACGCCACCTTCTCCAATGGGTATTCCGAGAAACGGATGTCCGTCGACGGAGTGCCCGACGTTATACTGTTCATGCTGTGAGTGGGGGAAGCTGTGGTCCTTCCGCCACCGGGCGACATGTCCACGTAACCGTCGTCGCTGCTAGGCGGCGCCATGGGCACGTAATTCGTGTTCATGCAAGGCGAATCCGGACTGTCCTCCTCCGCGATCGCCTCCTCGGGTGTCAACGGATGGCTGTACCTTCCTATTATGTCCCCTTCCTCCGGTTCATCCGCCAAACTGTAGGACGAGCCGGACGACTCGGAATAACCGACCGACGGCGGGCTCGTGGCGATTCCCGATGGGGGACTGTGGGAGATGTCGCGGTTGTGAGCCGAACGGTATGACGACGTGATCGAGAGCGTTTTAGCCCAGATGCCAACGTGGTTGCCCTCACTGGTGGTGCGCGGCCTTGTCGGCATGCTGTCGCATCGTTCTCTTCCACCGCCGGAGGCGCCTGTAAACCAAAACCGATGAGACCATTAGCTTTTGTTTTTCCGTATTGGTAAAAAAAGCACAAGTAAATGAAAATTTGTATTTAAACTATTTAAATTAAAAATGAGAGAAATTTTTATTTACTTGTAAAAGCTTATTTATATATTATATGTATGCAACTCAGCATCAGGAAACTTAGAAATAACAATGTCCACAATCACATTCACATAATGTGAATATTTTGATGGTAAGCTGCAACTAAATTAATCTTCAGGTTACTGAACAAAAACCTTTACCTTAATTATAAATAATCTTAAATCTTAAAGCAAGATCGTAACACCCCAAATTGTGCACGAATCTTGATCTAACCACCTCTGACTTATAATATTATTATAGTACACCAGTAATTAAATAAAACTTATCATTAACAAAAAAATAAGCATAGATGAATATGAAATTGTGCACCGCCGAAAAATATTCGTGCCAATCGAACCAAAACAAAATAATTGACCGGACGAATGTTTTTCGTATTCAGTGCGCCACTCGACCAAACGTAATGACAGGCGCCAGGACTTGTTTTGCTGAATGCTAATTCGTACTTTCCTATTACCAGTTAAAAAACGAACACAGAGGAAAAAACACAACGATAACAAACATAATTACCTCTGGCATTTTGCGCTCGGATATTGTAAACAATAATTATTTTTACATATGTACAAGTCATTATCCAATAACCATGGTCTAACCGCCAGTGGTGTAACAAACAAACTTTCCTTTTTCAACAACACAGGAATGTGAGAAGGGCTCTTGTTGCGCCACTGCAGTAGAAATAATTAGTAATTGCCTGTTACGATTGGGTCGAGTTCTAGTGGGGTTAAAGATAAATGGTGCACAAATAAAACATATAAAATAAGACAACGTCTGCGGTGATACATACACTTCGAGGATGGACGTTTATTGACTCTTAGGGGGTGAGAAGAAGTGGTGGTTGTGTTTTGATCTGTGAAGGTGGGTGCTGTGGTTGTAGTGGTGGGGTGCGCTAGGGGAAGCGACTGAGTACGCTGATGGCATATAGTCCCAGACCAGTTTAGGCCCCCTGCTATAACGGAAAGACAAAAAACAAACCCGATAACCAATGGAGACGGACTCAAAAAATCAAACAGCAGTTACAACAAAAGACATACAAATTGAGGAAGGTGGAAAGAGATTTACTTGGGTATACACAAGACAACAACATTCAACAAGAGGGATGCAAGACAACTACACATAGAGTCTAACTTATCTGGATTAGAGATTTGGAGAGTAGTTCTAACTACGGCCTCAAAACGATCTAAAAACCCCACCCTTAAATTTTAATTAAAAAACGATCAAAACACTAAAACACTTGTGGGGTAACGCGGTCCGGTTGTTTGTGTGGATATTCGGAGAACTGGTTTCGAGTTAATTTGAATAATTCTAACCGGCGAAATGCCAATTTATGAACGGAGAAACGTAGAATTGGTTTACTTTTGCAGGATTCGGCGGATCGGTAAAACGTAAAAATAAAGCACATTAATAAACTATCAATTTCAAAATTTCAACACATTGTTCTTATTGTTGTAAATAAATAACACTATTAGAGAAACTATGTGGATTCCTTGACCTCAATAACATAATTTATTAGACCATTTTTATTTTAATTGTTGTATTATGTTTCTTTATTCATTTAAGTTGTGGTGAATCGACTGAATTAATTCGCTCATATTTTCCAATTAATTTTGAATTTACATATTTTTTATATTTTTTCCGTTAAATTCATGCTTTTATTTTTATTGGCTTTTGTAATTTATTTAATTGTATAACTTTAATCGTTATTATCAAATTGGTTGAGATGGTTTTTGGTGAACTAAAATATTTTCGAATTTTACTATTTTATCATCTTTGTCTCATTTACTATTCACAATATTCAATTTTGTTAGAAATTTGTTAGGAAAAAACAATATAGACATATTTGAAGCAATTTATTATGTAATTATTATAACTAATTCTCTCTTGTTTTCAAAGAATCAATTATAAAATTCATAAATTCACAATACAAATTTTCGTATTTGTTTGTGATTAAAATTCTCAGTAAAATTATAATTCTTGCCAGAAATCATGAATATCCAGTTTAAATAAAAAATAATTTATACAATTATAGACTTCGGAATTTGTACTAAAAAGTGCGAACAACATTTCACACATGTAATTTAAATTTTTAACACATTCTCCCCCAAAACATGCAAAAACCCGTTCTCTAGAAACTGCGGTTTCTAATTTTTTTTTTCTTACGGAATTACGAAAAAATGACTAATCTATGCTAATCGACGAAATATTACAAACTCCAAGGACTTCTTGTAAAATATTTTAATTAATCCACTAAAATCTGTTAATTTCTACAAATTTCCAATAATTCGTTCACCGAATCCTACCGAATTGTGTTAGTCGTTGAATTTCGAAGCGTTAGTACAGTAAAACTAGCGGTGGCGCAAGGCACGTACCCGGGACCGCTTATAGGTAGCTGTTAGACCTCCAAAAACTACAATTACAAGACAAAAACAAATATAAATGGGACTGTTACACACCTGATATAGAATGTCGACGTTCGGAAGCTTTAGCGGTTCCCCTCTGTATTAGATGGTGATAAATACTTGCCACACCGCTGACTGTAAGCCCCATGCAAACCACATTAAACACATAACATTTATTTCGCAACGATCACCGCGAACAACGCTTTAAAATATAAAATGGAGCCGTTGTTCGCGGTTGAGGCGGTGCAACATTTAACTTTAAAATCGACGAGTGTTAATAATCAATGCAAAGCTCGGCCAGACCTGTAACTTTTTCCCTTAAAGTTACAAGAAAGGTAACAACAAGATAGTACTTATAAACTAGCATATCAGTTCTCATACCGATAGGGTGCTGAGTTGACGTGGTTGTTACTGGAGGAGTGACTTGACACTCGGTGGAATTGGGATCTGGAATGTAAAAGGGACGCTACTAAGCTAATCTAGGCTAAACGAGGTTCTGGATCCGACGACAACGCTCATTTTGGCGAACTAAAACGGAGACGTTGTCCCAACGGATCCGCACACGATGTTAGTCGTGGCCAATCCTGTACGGTGTGGACAAAAAAAAAATGAAAAAAATGATAGTAAAAAAAAGGTTTTTCGATGACGCATGCACCTTATCGTTTCTCCGAATGCAAAAATAATTTAAATTTTATCGGAAACGTGGAAAAACAATCGTACTTTACGTAACGGCATTATAGCCGGTTTTATAACCGATAATAAAAAGTGTGACGTCCGTGGTTACAACGAAAAGCAACACCAAAAGCTGGAAATCATTTAAAACGACTGTAAGTTAACTTAAGGACGGACGCGTTAGAAAGAGGATAGATAAAAGAATGCGGTTACAGGACTGATCCGATTGTTAATAATGATTATTGAGTGAGGAGTGGTGGAGCTGGCGAATTACCTTGTTGCAAAATATGCGTCTTTGGTACACCTATATGGTTGGGCTTCCTTTGCGCCGAATTTGGTTTGGATGCCTCGGTTGCTGAGGAGGATCTGTTCCTGCTCTTCGGGCCGAGCTCGTTGTTCGAGGTGTTGGTTGACATTGCACTAAAAAAACGAAATCGTTATTATATTGCTTTAATTAAAATTTGTCGCCTTGTAATTAATTTCGGCGACGTTCCAACCGCCCCACCGATTGTCTTGTTTAATCTAGCCACGTCTCGCGTACGTGCCACCCTCCCACTGCGTTCGATTCAATTAACGCCGCATTTGCATGAGCGAAGGGTGCAAAATGGATCAGGAGTCGGGTTGCATTGTAATTTCAATTCTCGGTCGGCACCAGGATTTGGTTTATGCAACGCATAGTAATTAACGACGATTTTTTATTATATTATGTCACATAAAAACTACGCCAGTTATGTCACGATGAGATCACTCACTGTTTAAAATTAAAACCAATATAAAAGTTTGTCAAAACAATCCCATAAATTATAGCCAGTTAGTTGGTCGCGGTGCGGATAACCATTGCAACGCAGGTGCCGAATCCAAACGCAACCGGTGTACGCTCACTTTTATTATTTATTATTTATTCCCCCCGATGTAAAATTAATACATGACATTTTTTGCCGGGGCGTCTAGACGACGGTGTTCGCTGCGAAACGAGATAATAAAAAATTGGACTCGTCCTTGACGCCCGCCGTTTTATCAGTCCCAGACTTTCGACGATTTGAATGAGGGCTGTCTGGCCCTTTTGTTTCATAAACAAAAACGGCGACGTATTACTTGTTCGTTCGTTCGTTCGTTTTGCCCAGTAAATTTCGTTTCGAGTAATTGTCACACTTATCTGTAATTAATTTCTACCTATTTTTTACGGTGACATAACACTTAGCAGGTACAATACGTAATATTCCCGGGCATTCGCTCAAATCAATTTGTCCATTTAGCTAATTAGTTACGGCAATATTGTGCAATCAATTTTTATCAAAATGGTGTAATTAACCGGACCGAAAAAGCAACAGAAAACAAACCGTTTCTCACCAATCAGTCCATTGATTAGCGAGTCAGTACACGGAATTCGGCGTAGGAAAGTTACAGATTAAATATTTTTTGTAAACACCTGCGTGTTGCCAAAATAAAGGTGCTAACTATAAATTGCGTAGCCGTAATCTTATCAGTGTGTTTCCCCGATAGTCTGGCCGAAACAAAAAATATTGCAAATCATCCATCCATATATCCATAAATAACGAAAATAAAAACAACGAAAAGGTCAAAGTAACAAAACGGGTGGCAATAATAAATAGTAAAATTCGACAAACAAAATTACACGCACATTTTTCGCGTGCGTTCCCCGTGCTCCAATTGGCCGGGGTCGATAATAATAGTCCGGGTGGTGGGGACCAGTTGTTGTTTTCGCTTGTTTTTCAAACGATCACGGCCGCCGATCGTGTTTGACTGTTTGTTTAATATTAATTCGCCATGGCGAATTGAATAATGACGGCGTTGCCGTTTCAATTAAACCGGGAAAACGTTCCGCGATACTCACTGGTAAACAGTCGAGTGAATGTTCTGGGCGATATTCTCGTCACCTGTGTTCATCCACAGTTCGCCGGGGCCCAATGTGCTCGATCTTCCCACCTAAAACACAAAATAATTCGTCAGAATGCGTAGATTGAATTTTCTGTTGTCTGTGACGACAAACAATTTTATAACCACCATCATAATTTTATAAGTAGTAACATATTGAATTAAACGCGAAGACGGACCAACTCTCGTAACATTTTGTCGTCTTGCCTCAACTTCATCTCGTTCTTTTAACTTATTTTACTTTTTATAAAGTAAAATAAGTTAAATAAATTAAAACCTTTAAAAATACATATTAATTCATCTTCAACACAAGAATTGTGACAATAATTTATAAGATTAAGGACAATTTCTACTATACGTAAGGATGTCAACTATTGTGATTAAAAACATAAGACGTAGTTGAAGTTAGGTGACAAAAATATTATTATTTCTTGAGTTTTAAAAAATTTTTGGTTGAATAAATTAAAATTGGGGAAAAATAAGTTACGATCTTCTTCATCTCATCCTATTAACTTATTTTACTTCTTATTATTATATCGTTGTTTCAAATATAATTAAATAAATAAAAACCATTAAAAATACATATCAATTCTGTTCATCTTCAACACAAGAATTGTGCCAATAATCTGTAAGATTAAAGACAACTATTGTGATTAAAAATATAAGACGAAGTTGAGGTTAGGTGACAAAAATATAATTTATTTCTTTCGAGTTTTAAAAAACTCTTAGTTGGGTAAATTAAACTTGGGAGAAAATAAGTTATGATTTTAATAATTGAATTGATTTATCCACATACCGATTGAAGTCTTTGATTCTACTGAATTTTGAGAGAGACATCATGTATGACAGAGATGGTGAAAGATTCCCACTATGAAGCAAATTTGCAGACTTCTACTGTCCCTGTCATGTATGATGTCTCTCTCAAAATTCAATCGGATCAAACGGTTTTCGATTGTGATGAGGTAGATATCTGAAAACCATGTAGTCTAGTATTCTGTAGTAAAATATAAATCAAAATATTTTTTGTCGGTTTGCCGAAGATTTAATGAAATATTTCTATAAAATTCGTTTTATTACCCTCTAACATTTTCCAAAAGAAAAAACAATAGATACAAAAATATGAAAACTTTTTCGTTTTATGATTTATTTAACTTCTACCAAATAATAGATTGAAGTAAAAAGTATATTTCTTTATTTTGGATATGTTATTTTAAGATATTATTTAAAAATATAGTTTTACGTCTGGAAAAAAGTATGGAAACTTGATTTATTTTGTGAAAAATATAAACATAATTATTTAATTTAATATTTTGTCGCATATTCATGGGTATTCAACACTGCTTGGCATCTTCTTGGCATGGAATCAACCAATTTTTATAATGTTTCCTGCGGAATTTGAGTCCATCTGTTTGCGCGATATCAAACAGTTCTTAGATATTTTTTGTATCAGTAAGTCTTCATCCAAAATGGTTTACTCATAGGTGCTCAATGAACTTCAGATCAGGGAACTATGTCATTTGAGTACCGATATGTTTTCATGAACTTCGAATAATTGTCTTGTTGATAAATCCATCTTTGTGGTATATTAACCTCAGCAAAAGGCAACAGTGAATCCTCTTAAAATCTTATATTGCTGTTCGTTTTACCAGTTATTTGGACAATTGGACCAACGCCAGATCGAAAAAAACAGCCCCACGCCCTTAGACTACCACCACAATACATTATAATGAAAATTTAATATTTTACCTTGAATCCTTGTCCAGTTGGTTGCTTTGTATAACATCTATTACTATCAAATAAATTGAACTTCATAGAACGGCATTCCATTTTTCAATTGTCCAAATCTCTGTCAAAGTCCATTCTGATCTTTCTATTTTTTTTTTACTGTAAAGGTTTTTTGACGGCGATCAAGTCCTTCTTCATCCATTGGACGATTGGTATCTAGTTAGTTTAGTTTTACGGGTTCAAACTATTTTGGAACAATTTTAACGTCACCATGAATATTATAATTTTAAATGATTTTTGTAGTTGCTCTGTTACTAATATTTAAAGACTTTGCAATGTCCATTTTGGTATATAATGACTAGAGTTATACACGATAGTTTCAGTATTTAGCAGAGATTAAAGATATAAAATGTAAATTTATAAGTTCACATACTTTTTTCCATTATATTGTTAAAATCTGCGTTATGAAAAAGAAACGAATTATTTATAATAATCAAGGGTTTACACTTTTAAAATTAAACAAAATTGCATCGTTCTACTCTTGGATTTAAAGACAATTAAAAATTTCCTTAAATTCCAGCTCTTGATTGATAAAAAAGTCCACCAACATTTATGTTTCCGGTTTTATAATATTTGTATGTACTTTTCATTGTGTTTTATTTTATGTAAGAGTAAAAGAAAATAAAAATCGGATACTAAATTATATGCATAATGAAAATATATTACGTTTCAACATATATAAAATTTCGTTTTCACTTACCTTTCCTCAACACTCAAATTAAGTTAATTAACTTTATTTCAATTAGCGCAATTAACTAGAATTAAAAAACAAATCAATCACAAGGAAGTTGAACAAATTATTGAAATAAAATACAAATTCTGAATCATATCTTATAATTATGACGTGTTTGTTATCAAAACGAGTATTTTTGACAAAAGTATCTTATTTTACTTTATAACATTTGTTTCAGTCGAATAAAGATTGATCAATTCTTTTTTAATTGAACAAAAAAAATTGAGATAATTCTAATATAGCCGTATGACTCTTATGAAAATATAGGGCAAATGTGTATACAGAAACACAGTTGACAACCTTAACAACACGATGAAGATTAATAAATTGCTCCCTCTCTGTGTTTTTTTGTAACATTAACTACACTGAATTGAATGTGTTCCGATTTGAGGTCGAGAGATTGGGACAACGAGGTGAAAGAATATGTTTTTTTTGGCATGGGAGACGGGCTCGCAAATTCTCCATTAATTCGGAACACCGTACGGTTGAGTTATGCGCTCACCTTTCGCCAGTGTCTGGAGGAAATTACAACTTGGCAGACGGTCGACGCTGTTTTTATTTATCGCGTCGTTTTTTCCGCGCGCTAAAACCTAGACGAAAACATCGATAAATTACGTAAAAAAAAAACGTGAAATATGCGTCTAGAAGTTTAAATTTGCGAAACGCAAAACCGCACGTTGTCCGAGCGAGGAGGAATTTCGTGTCGATGTCGATGGGTAGTAAGTACTGTTTCAAGCGGGCGATCATCTTTGTGCCCCGTGAATGAATGACGACGGTGCGGTGCATCCAGCGTCTCGGCCTTAATTGTTGTCGGGCTTTTGTGCCGTTGACTTTTTCGATTTCTGCACACACAGCAGAGAACACGAGCGGTACTCCATCGGACTGGTGGAGAGAGGGAGACCGTTCGGAATGCTAGGAATGCGGCGTCGGATCGTTCCCATCGGCGGTCGATCGGAATTTCGGTCGCCGAGCTTTTAATGCAGATTTTCGTTGACGTCAACCGGCGAAGGTTGTGACGCATGACAAAAGACACCGAGGAATACATAATGACCATTGAAATGTCACCTCGGTCCGAAATTTCATGGACTAAATCCCGCGAAAGAGTGTGTGCGTGTGTGTTTGTGTTTGCGTGCGTGAGAGAGATGGAGAGATGAGGTTCGATGATCCGTGGGTTCCCGCGTTTTCCGAAAAAATCCCTCCGTTGGCACGTAGTCGGGTTTCAGTAACCCGATAGTTTTGACCGGCGTTTTTTCGAAAGTTCATTGTCTGACAGCACGTGTACTCACCTCCAGATAGAAGTACTCCTTGAGGTATCCGCAGCTGCGGATGTTGCTCAGGACCAGATCGATGCACGTCTCCGAATCCTTCTTGATCAGCTTCAACTTCTTGCCGGTTAAACAGAATCGGTAGCTGCCGGTCAGGCTTGAAGTCCCGATTCCCCTGTTCATTATTTGGACCTGCCAAATGTGCTCTGCAACAACGAGGACATTTTACATTGCGGCTTTACTTACTAGTCGTGGTTATTTTCCGCAAGGCGCAACAATGCGGGGAATTTAAGGCGGATTAATTATAATTATTGGCTTATTTACTTGTTTACATGCATTCCGCTTTCCGATTTTTGTTTCCACTAACGATGGAATCAATCCGTAAAAATCCTCTATAGGAAAATGAAAACGGTACGCCCCGAAATTCGGCGCGGTCTATTTTTAGTTAATTGTTTTTACATAAGCGAACAGGTGTCAGATCTGTATTTAATAGGCTAGACTTTCCTGGCAATAAACACCGACGGACGGGCCAAAACAAAAATCGTACATTAAAAAAGGAGACGAGCACATTTTAATTATGTGCAAGTGCACATATTCGTCTCGCCGAGATAAAAAATACAACGGATACATTTTAGCTGACGTTTCGTTTGAATAATTGAGGCTAGACGCGGTCGATTTTTAATTGCCAACACGTTCGGTGTCCGCACAAATGTGCTAAGTCCGGTATTTACGTGTTTACATTATGTATTAAGTCATTATTGAGTCTACGCCAAGTGGCGGCTCGAAAATTTCGAACGGGAGGTACCGACACGGTTACACGTTCTAATTAAAGAGTGGCGTGTGATTTTTTTCTAACAATTCGATTCACACAAATAAGTGTTTACTTTGAAAAAATAAGTCTAAAATAAGTAACGAATTAACGGCATTCCTCTGTGCTTGAAACTAATGATTAAATAAATAAAACAAGGAAACTGTCTAAAAATAAATAATAGACAAATAAGTATTCATAAGTAAGAAATATAAAAAAGATGCCTGTCTGTTTGCTACAAATTGTTAATAAATAAAAAATGTTTAAGAAGTAAAGTCATTTACACAAGTTAATGTTGTACTTAAATAGATCGTTAAAAGGACAACTTCTTTTCTGTAAACTTTATACAAATAAGTATCGTATATTTATAAATAATATAATGAAGCAGCCATAAAAATACATAATTATAATATTATTTTGTTGGAAATCGTTAATAGTAAAAACTGTCTGTTAAAAGTAATTTGATTTAGACAAATCAATGTTATACCTTTGGGAAATTGTCATGAAATTATTTAATGTAAATGGTTAAAAAGTTTTAAAAATTGAGTAAAAATAAATAGTAGATAAGTAAGATTTCATTATTGTCGTACAATTTAAAAATACATATAAAGAAGCTATCATAAAAATAAGTAACTACAAATTCTCTTGATTTAAAACTGTTGAAAAACTGAAAACTGTTTAGAAATAAGTAATAAGTAGATAGATACATACAAATCAATGTCATACTTTTGAACAGCACATAAAGAAGGTGCCATAAAAATAAGTAAGGACAATTTTCTTCCCAGGAAAATAAATATTAGATGGCATAATTCTTTGGTACTCATTTATTGTGAGCAAATTAAATTTCGTAACAAGTTTAACGTTTGCCCAGGAAACAGTTAATTTGCATCTAATCAGGAATTCAGACGAATCTAGTTTCCATGATATTTGGATATGGAATAAATAATAACATCATGGTCAAGTTAGTCCACATTGTCTTAGGGACCAATATCCGACGGTTATTGTTATTTTTCTACCTCAAACCAGATTCATGCCATTACCGTTTTAACAGAGCAAACTGTTTTGCATCGTCTTTTATAAATAACACACTTCGTGCCGGATTGTTTTTCTGCAAATGTCGAAAATATTTGCTCCGATAGACAGTAAATATTATTAATCTCGGCTAATTACCGGCGACAACAGCTTATTTATAGAAGCCGAATATAACAAAAACATCGCATCGTTTCCTGAAATTCTACTCGCAAAAAAAAAGTCGTGTTACCGGAGTTCGTGGTAAAATTTATTTTCGTCGGCATCGTTCACGGAGAATGCAACGAAAAAAATCGGCGATCAGAATGAGCCGTTTACTCGGAAACGATTGGTCCGTTGTTTACACAGATAAAATTGGAAAAACAGATTGTGAGTAATAAGCGACATCTGAGTCACAGATCGACTAATTGTTGTTTACAGCGCTTCGCAAGAAAATTACTGTTACGCGCGCAAGGTTTCCAAACGATTTACCCCGTGACACACTTAAAACAAAACCAATTAATCCGGGTTAATCCGAATTTATCAGTTTATCTAGTCGTTTTTTAGACGGCTGTTTTGTTTATCGACTAACATCCCAGGAAAAGTCGATTTAATATATCGAATAATAATATATGAACATCATTCATTTACTTATATATAAAATGTACGAAAATAAATGTGTGCATAAGTTTACCTACAATTATATCCAGAAAAAAATATTCCCATGTATCCATCATTCATATACTGATTTATGGACTTAATTAAAATAAAAATTCACATATTCCAAGAAATTATCGACATATATGAGTATACTTATTTCGTGTACATATATAAATAAGTAAGAAAATATAAGATTATATATCAGAGGTGGCTAAACTGCGGCTCTTTGAAGGATTATTTGTGGCTCTCGATAAATATACCCCACCCAGTTCCCTTTTCATTCCAGAATTATGAAGAGAAGTAAAATAAATGTGTTTAATTTTTAATATTTCAAATTCAATACACATGTTTTGTAATTTTATGTTTTCAATAAATATAGTTTCTGTAAACAAATTTTTTTAATACTTTTTTGCATACCTTCTAAATACTGCGGCCCGCGAAACATTTGAAATTTTGAAAAATGGCTCGGACTATCACGGAGCTTGGCCACTCCTATTATATGTTAATATGTGAGGTTATAATTTCCACGCCTTTCGATGAAGTTCTGCATATTGTGAGTGTAAAGCGTGGTCTGTTCTGTGGTGTAAAGTAAGTTGACTTTTATTCCTTTATGTATGTTATATAGTAATATATAATACATATTAGAGTATAGTTTAGTATATTCTTTACATTACAACTCGATAGATCCATCTTTTATCAGACAAGAAGCTCAGAAGGGCACACATCTAATTTAAGTTAGGAGAACGTTTCAAGAAATTATTTTAATGCATTAAGGCATATTTTTGAGATTATTTACTTATATATACAATTGAAAATACACAACAAAATAAACTAAATATATTGAAAGTACAGAAGTTCTTTATGGCGTAACCTAAAAGAATGCAAATATTTGAGGTAGTTAGTTAAAAAGTTGTGCATTCCGAAAATATATTGTTAAAACACTAAAATTAGAAGTACTAATCACTATATGACAACCACAGTTTTCCTTTAAATATTTCAATTATATATTCATTAGTCATTAATTTCAAGGAACTGAGTCTCTTACTAGATAAAATCACAGTAATTTTTCACTCATGTTACGTTCTCATAGTCCAGTCATTATAGGGAGTTCTCTTCGGAAATCGAGATAAACTCATATAAACTTATATTCTGACATCCCAAAACGTGTCTCAAATTTTATACATGATATTTTGACTAAGCTAACTGAACTAGCCCAGTCATTATAGGGATTTCTCTTCAGACATCGAGATATCCAGGTATAAACTCGTATAAACTTATATTCTGACATTCCAAAACATGTCTCAAAATTCACATATGATATTTTGACCAAGACCAAATTTTGATTAAGATGACTGAACTAGTCCAGTCATTACAGGGATTTCTCTTCAGAAATCGAGATATCCAGGTATAAACTCGTATAAATTTATATTTTGACATCCCAAAACTTGTCTCAAAATTCACACATGATAGAATGGTTGCAACTTAAAAAGTCAAAGGTCAAAAGTCTGATTTTTTAAGTTGCATCCATCCTAGCATGTGTGAATTTATACGAGTTTATAGCTGGATATCTCGATTTCCAAGAGATTCACCTAATTTTTGACTAAGATGACTGAACTACCAATACATCTATTATACTAATTTTTAAATGACTAGCAAAAATGTTGATTACTTCTTCCTGTGTTCTTGCTCAGTTCAAAAAATATAATGGAAAATAGTTAAGAATTGTTAATGTCAATTATTGATTGATTCCATCGAATATGCGAAACAAGGTTGGTCCAAGCAAACTACTAGTTACATTTACCAATTAATTTTATGGACCTATCAGGGAGTTTTTGCAGACTCACTGTACGATATTTTGATAAAATTCAAGATATTTAACATTCATTCATTTATGAAACATACAGAAAATTGCATTTTTAATGGATATCTAGGACAAAATAACCAACTAAATTTTTGCGTGATTAATGACTTATCAACAACAAACTGTAACATTATTTATCTCGTTTTCTGTTAGATTGTTTTAAGAAATCGATTTATGAGAAGTGCATTTTTAATTTTAATAGAAATTAAAATAGAAAAAGTTAACATGTTATTTCAAAATTATTTCAAAAGAGATATGTGTATGTTTTGAGGTAAATAACTTATTACAATAAAAAAATTGATCTGTCATACTTCAGTCAGTTTTTTTTCACGTTATTTGGAAACACTCTCTGTTTAATTACGTATGTTATAAACATATTTGCAGCCGCAACGAAATGGACCGCAGCCCGTTGTCCAATCGATATCGATACGGCGAACAGATCGGAATTTTATTTGTGTGCCGAAACGGTTGATTTTTATTTTGATATTTTCGTGTGGAATGCGCGAAACGGAAACGTCGGAAATCGCGGGCATAGTTGCGCGCGCGCGTCGCCTTTTGCACAATCGGGCTTCTCTCCCCCAATAAATTTAGAAAGTAATTGCGTTCCGTATTTATAAACAAATGCAACCAGGTTCGAAAGCATGTCATTGTCGGACGCAACTGCGCCGCGGCCGAATTAAAAAGTAAATGAAACACGTAAAAAAAAAAACAAAACAAAACAAAACAACACAACAACCGTAAATAAATAACGTGTAGGACCCCGATTTTGCAAGTTTTTTTTTTTATTTTTAATACGTGTATCCGATATGTTAATGTTGCACCGGAGTCACGTAGCCAATTAAGTACAATAAATTCTTGCCGATTGTTTATTTACAATCGATTCGGCGGTGTAATTGGGTTGTTGTGTCTGCGTTTGTGTAAATACGCGCGGACGAAGCACAATTTATGGGCCCATAATTCAGCAAAAACGGGCACGTTTCATTTCGGATTATTTACAACCGGATTAGGTCACCGATAATGCTTTTTTCTGGTATTGTAAGCGAATTTGTTTATAGAAGACGAAAAAAACAAAGACGACTGACTCCTTGTCTGTGCCTCCACTTCCCAAAACACTTTTGGTTTGTTTACGAAGAGCTTTTTCGTCTGCCATTTTGCTCAGCACGTAATGTTTTCATCATCGGTGTACCAGCTTTCTATTTCATACCAGTTAAATAACTAATCCCAGCAACAAAACAAAAGTCCCGACCACTCAATTTCGAAACGGCCCCAAACACACCGTTTTTTTTTTTGCACGAGTAACACAAAGTGGGTCAGATGTTCTTATATAACCGTGCAAAACAATTGCAAGGCTGTTATAAAGGTTGTTTAGGCGTAGTTTCGTGGCGTTCTATGATTAATGGTTGTCGAAAAAACGCATTAGTACGACGGAGATTTGCATTAGCCGTTTGCACAAAACAACCGAAGATTTATTGCATACGGAAACGTATAAACAAACAAGACGGTGTGTTGGACGATGTTTAATAGAATTTTTCGGTTTTCCCCATCACACACACACCAAGGCCGAACCCACGGACCAGCCGCGCTTCAACAGAACCAATATTCCAACAACCCCGATAGCCAATTTTTCGATCGTTCACTTCTCATTTATTTATTAATTCAGATTTCGATGTGGACGTTCCGACGTTCCGTCAGCGTCGCAATTCCGTTATCGGACACGCTGACAAAGGGTCGTCTGTGCGTGCGGCGTGCGGCGGGCGGCGGGCGCCGTCCTCGCGCCGCCCGCGAAATTGAAAGGTTACCTTTGTTGTGTGCGGTGGTTCCCCGGCACATCCGGCCCGGGTTGTATTTGCGGACAAACATCGCGTTCGCACTTCCACACCGCCAGGCATCGACGCTATCACTGCCGTTTATCGTCGCACAGCACAGCGCCAAACAAACAAACAACAGGTTGTTATCGGGGGAATCTTGACGCCGAACTGGGCGACGAAAAGTGCGCGATCCATTATCCCATTGCATTTTTCGTGTGCTTTAATATAACCGCCATCCCCCCGCGCCGCTGATGTTTCTGATTGTGATACCAGCTATCGCAATTATCATAAGGCTCAATGACAATATAGAAATATCGAACACCGTAACTAAGATGTACAGGGTTAATTTTTATGAAAATAAAAGCTTAAAAGGCTTACAAAATATCGCAGAACAACGATTAAGAACTTCATATATGTTTTCTGAATACTTTTTCTTTTTTATCTGTGTATATTTTTAATATTCAACTTTGAAGAAAACTATCATATCTTCACAAATGTCAATCAATAATAAAATCTTTTGTAGTAATTTCAAGATTGTGAAATTTCAAGATTACAAATTTCCGTAAAAATTCTGAGACTTTTATCTACTTTGTACAAATTTATATTTTTTATTTATAATTTTAAAAATTTTTCAAGATGCTACATGAATATTTCAAAATTGTATTAAAGAAATTTCAATATAACGAATATAAAATGTGGTAGGACGATCATAAAAACTTGACAAATATTTGTAAAAACTTCTGAACATCTTTTGTTGTTTTTTAGTATTTATATAGAAATGTCATTGTAGTCTTTTATTATTTTTTTTTTGTTTATAGAATTTTATAGATCTTTCAACGTATTGGATCAAAAATATTTCTGCAGTATTGCAAAAGGAATATAATTCTTTTGTTTGTATAATTTTATATATCTTTCAGGATGCTGGATCGAAAATAACATTCACAAACATAAGAGTTTCTGACTGATTGTTTTTCTTTCTTTTTTATAAATTATTCTAAATTGAAAATATCAAAATTTAAATGTTTTGAAATTACTTACTCGGTTAATTTTTTGAATAATTTTACAGAAATTTTAAGATAATGAATATAAAATATCACAGAACGACTATAACATGTTTATAAATATCTTGTCTTTTTTCTTTTTTTGTTTACAGAATTATACAGATCTTTCAACGTGTTATATTAAAATATAAGATATTCTAGAGTTATTATGCTAATTTTTTTGAATAATTTTATATAAATATTAAGATAACGACTATAACATGTTGGTGTTGCTGACTCTTTTTTTTCTTTTTTGTTTACAGAATTTTATAGACCATTCATCGTGTTGAATCAAAGATATTTCAGCGGTATTGCAGAAGGACTATAATTTTTTTGTTTGTATAATTTTATATATTTCAAGATGCTGAATCCAAAAGACCACTGAAAAACTATAACAGCTTCACAAATGTTTATAAGAACTTCTGAATGATTTTTTCTTTTTTATAAATTATTCAAAATTACAAATTAAAATATAAGAGGAGATTTTGGAATTACTTGGTTAAGTATCACAGAACGAATATATCAGCTTCATAAATATCTTTATAAAAGCTTCTGCTGTCTCTTCTTTTTGGTTTATAGAATTTTATAAATCTTTCGAAGTTGTGGATCAAAGATTAAAACAAATTTGTGAATGATTTTTTATTTCATAAATAATTATATGATATATAATATTATAATAAACACAATGTAGTGTTTTAAATGTTTTCAAGCGAAAACGAACCGAATAACAAGAAAATATTCTAAAGTCTTCCTAATTTAATTTTATTTTTAGTGTTTTCAAGATTATACATTTGATATATATTGAAGATATGCTAATTTATATCGAATGTTTTCTAAACTAATTCATTTATACAAAAAGATATTAGTTTTCTAACAATTTGTAATGACACGATCATGTATCTGAATAAATAACACAAAATACCTATATAAAATTTTTTATTTTTTATTAAAATAAATTCATGAAACATAATCACAAATAGTTATTATTTATATCTTTTTAGTTTGTTTTGCAATCCATGCTAGTATTAAATCATCTCACAACTCATCTGGAAGAGCCACATCCGTTACTATAATTTGCTCATATCTTACCAGTTTATCACTGATATGTTCACGTAATTCCTAAACACAATTTAAAATTAAAAGTATATTTCTGTTATTAATTTAATGTCACACATATTCACATTTATGGTAAATATCATTCTTTGTGATACGTATCTTCGGATCCTGTGTGATCCATTCGGTTTATTTGCCATCTTGTCGCTTAGAGATTACCGTTTCCGCATATCGAACGTTATGGTCACACTCTCGCATATCTGCGCAATTATTGTTATTAAATTACACCGAACGACAGGATGTTGTTATCTGCCAATTGGAATGTTTAGAACCTGCCTAATTAACGGATGTTTCGGAATTGTCTTTTCGTTCCGTATAAATTATGTTATTCGTTCTCATTCCTCGCTTTGCCAGAGTTAATGATTGAATGAGTGATTGAATGTTCGTTCCATTCGAATCCATCGTTCGGCTTCGTTTCTACGGCGCTATTTTTAAAACTATTTGTTCGTAAACAAAGGCTTTTATCGTCAATTAGGCACAAACGAATTCATAATTTTATTGTCGCGCATAAACACGAATTTTGCATCGTAATTGTGCTTCCTGTTGTTTTTTTTTTATATTTTTAATGATCCGAGAACACAATGTGTTCCAATATTTCAGTTTACGGCTTCGCCGAAGTGCCAATTCGTTTATAAATTAACAACATAAAACACCCACGTTTATTATTTACGTTCTGGTTTTATTGTTGCTTTTCTAATGCATCGTATCTAATATGTATGCAAAGTAAATCCGTTCATTGATAATTTATCAATTCGAAACGTTACTTCAATATTTGCCTCCAAAAGGTTATTGCGTCCATTAATGAGTGGGAAGAACAACTGTTACTGCTACTATTCGTTTTATTAATTTCCTTATTGATTTGCTCGATTTGGAGCAGCCATATTGGATTTGTGCGGAAAGTTCCGAAAACACAAAACATGCACCTTTTAGTGGTCGAATCGTGAAACCCGAGACATATTTCACCAATTGACTAATAATAATAAATACGGTTGTTTGTTTCGGAACGGAAATAGCAGACGCATGAATGTGTAACGCGAAAACAACAATCCGACCATCCAGACGACTTGTGCGTTGCCAAAACAGCCGCCCGATTAAAAATTTGTTTGTTAATAAGATGGATGGTAAAGGAGGTTCGCTGGTAAAAGGAAAATAACAAATGAGTCTGTTTATTTTTAGTGTCGGCGAGTCGAATTGCGGGACTCATTATCGAAATGTTCATCAATGGGACTGTAAATATAGTACAGCGCTGACCTTTAGAACTAAATCCATTGCCCGTTTCGTCATTTAGCTTGTCTACGTGGCCGTTTTATTTATTTGGAGCAAACGTCTCCTCTATAATTAAACCGGCGTCTCCAACGGGGCCGAAGCTGGAGGTGCCAACGTTTGCATTATTCGTAACCTTCAGGTACCTTGGTAACTGATTTTTTTTCACGTATTTTTCGCTTTGTATCTGAATTATATAACATACACCTATTTGTCTGGCGACACCAGATATAAAATTCGCATAATAATTAGCGGGAATTGTTTATTAGAAAAGGTCAACCTATTATTGTTAAAAACAACTAACTAGACATGTGTTCGCCGTTCAGAAACGTGTATTTCTTTTTTTAGGAGAACGGACTCGGCCAATTATTTTATCGCGTAATTATGCGAATTCTACTCCAATTAGTTTGAACTGCCAAACCTAACATTTTTCACGCACTACAATATGAATTGATAAATATTAATCTTTACCAACAATCGTATTCTTTGTTAACACCTTTTTTCCTTCTGCAAACTTGCCATTTTGTAGAAGCTGATGATTTGCCTAAAATAATGTTTCATAACGATTAAAATATTTTTATAAATGTGCCATAAACGACTCTCGTATGTTTTCTGGAGGTCTTTTAGGATAGCTGATCTAAGATATCAAAACTATATATATATATATATGATAGATTAGCGACTGTTAATCTGTCTTTTTAGTTTGATTAAAACACTAAATTCACAATAATACGCTTTATTACAACAAACGTACTTTAACCCTCGACATCTAAAGCTTGACTGCCTGGTTCTTTCTTAAGAACTGCCCCGAATATTAAATGTAAACAAATACTTCAGATTTGCTTATAAAACAAAACTAGTCTAAATAGATGTGAGCACGTCGCATCGGTCCATCGGTGAAGGTGATGACGTAAGCTAACACGGCCTTCCTGACATGTGGGGCGTCCTCGACCCTTCCACAGTTTTGCAAAGATTCACCTGACACCGGTAATCTGTAAACATTATAACAGCAGTACAAGCTCAAAATATATTCGAAGAACTAAGTCTAAACCTTATTTCATTTAACAAAATAGACTGTTATGTGGCACAGTTAACAACCACTAGAAGCTCAGAGGCGGCTCAACCATCAACAGGTCTGTTACACCCATGACTCTCAAGTGCTATCAAAAGATACCATATTCTAGCCAGGAGCTCAGAGGCGGTTCAACCACTACCAGGTCTATTACCCGCTTGTCTCACAGACCCAGAACACAACAATCTAAGCCTGCAGAGCAGGGACCTTAAAAATAGCCTGCCGAGCAGGGACCTTTAAACATAGCCTGCAAAGTAGGGACCTTAAACATAGCCTGCAAAGTAGGGACCTCAAACATAGCCTGCGACGCAGGGACCTTAAAAATAGCCTGCCGAGCAGGGACCTTAATCATAGCCTACTAAGCAGGGACCTTCACATATAGCCTGATACACAGGGACCTTAAACAGCCTACTAAGCAGGGACCTTTACACACATTCACAATCTTATTAAATAAATCTATATCCATCATACCTTATAGAATTTCTGTATCTGGCCAGGTTCGTAACTGTTCATGCGCTGCTATTGTAGTTCTACCTCGGCTGCCAATCCTTCGGAGTGCGTACCTCTCATTAGGTAAACAATGCGTTACCTCAAAGGGTCCGTGATACTTTGGTTTCAATTTTCCTCCATTCGACAGCTGATAGCGACATCTAATCCTAACGAACTTGCTTCTGTATGTAGTTCGGTTGACAATTCCAGATCAAAAATGTTGAAAATCGGATAAGAAGTCAATCGTACATTTTCACATTTACATGTCCATTCAAAAGATTTTCCCTCACGTAACAATGCAGATATCGGTGCTGTTAAAGTTGTAAAGTTTTTCACAAGATGTCTGAAATATCCAGCCAGTTCTTTTTCGATCACACCTAAATATTTCACAGATGTTTGGAAAAAGTTACATTTTTGCATATTTAAGGGCGTCAATGTCCTTTCTTAAGTTCTTAAGACATTCTTGAATGGGTCGAGCAGGGCACAACACATCATCAACATAAACAAACGTAATATCGTCTTTAAGTGGTCCAAGGGCTTTAACGATGGCGCTCTGATAATTTGATGAAGAGTTTATGAGATCAAACGGCATTCGGTTGTTCTTTTATTTCTTTCGTAACCCACTCGTCCATTCCTGACAAATTCAAATCATATTCCTCAAATGCAATTTCTAAATCTTACAAGTCGAAACTGCGCTGCAGCCACACTTAAACCTTCTGCGCAGCCATCTTCAATGTTGCTTGAGTAGTTTGGGCGTTGGCCATTGTCGATAAAATTTCCATGTTTTGTTTTTGGAATCTGTTGTTACTTTCTTGCTACTAATCTCTCTCCGATGCACTTTTGGTAATGTTCACAACGTTCGGAATCACTGCGCGTTTGTGTTTTTCACTATTGTCTGCCATTGTTTGTTCACAAAGAAACACAAAAAAAAAAAAAATTTAGGTCCTTTCTTCCGGAAATAATTCACGAGAAGATATCCCACTTCTGATGATAGATTAGCGACTGTTAATCTGTCTTTTTAGTTTGATTAAAACACTAAATTCACAATAATACGCTTTATTACAACAAACGTACTTTAACCCTCGACATCTAAAGCTTGACTGCCTGGTTCTTTCTTAAGAACTGCCCCGAATATTAAATGTAAACAAATACTTCAGATTTGCTTATAAAACAAAACTAGTCTAAATAGATGTGAGCACGTCGCATCGGTCCATCGGTGAAGGTGATGACGTAAGCTAACATATATATATATATATATATATATATATATATATATATATATATATATATGTTAAAATTTTACAAAATTATTAGAACAGCTTATTCGTAAAAGATTCTTAACAACTTGTCGGATGACTGTTACAAAATATCGAAGAACTCGATTAAAAAATTATAAAGAAATTTTAAAAAGGTACAAAATATCACAAACCGACTATAATACTCATAAATGTAAAAATGTTTAAATGACTTTTCTTTTGTTATTTGTTTTTAGTTAGTGTTATAAATTTTTAGAAATTTCAAGATAATGGATTCAAAATACCACAGAATATCTGTAACAAGTTCACAAATGTGTACACACAAAATTATCTAATAAAGCTTCAGAAACATCTCTAAGAATGTCTGAATGCCTCTTTTCATTTTTTACTTTTAAGAAGTTCATAGAAACTGGTACTTTAAAAGGCTTCTGAATTCCTTTACTCTTTTTTGTTTGTAATTTTTTATAAATCTTTCAAGGCGGTGGTTAGAGGAAGATTATAACATCCTGGTGTATTCAAAATGTCTCCACTTTATAAGAGTTTCTAAAACATTCTAAGTCTGTAAAAGCTTCTGAGTTACTTTATTCTTGTTTGTTTGTAATTTTTTATAGATTTTTCAAGGCGGTGCTTAAAGGAGGACTATAACATCTTCAAGATGGCAGTGCCATATCAGAGAAAAATACAACGGTCTTAGAAATGTCTGCAAAAAACATGTAAATGTCTCTTTTTTTAATAATTTTATAGAAAATTCAACATTGTGTGTTTAAAATAATTCAGAACAGATATAACAATCATATCTATAAAAGCTTCTGAGTTCCTTCATTCTTGTTTGTTTGTAATTTTTTATAGATTTTTTCAAGACTGTGATTAAAGGCGGTGTCATAATATCACAGAAAAATAAAAAAGACTCAGAAATGTTTGCAAAAACATGTCAAAGTTTCTTCTTATTTTTATTTTTAAGTATTTTATACAAAATTAAAGATGGTGTATTAAAAATAATTTAGAACTTTAACAACTTCATAAATATCTGTAAAAAATTCTGAGTTGCTTTATTCTTGTTTGTTTGTAATTTTTTATAGATTTTTCACAGCAAAATACAACATACTCAGAAATGTCTGTAAAAACATGCCAATGTCTCTTCTTATATTCACAGAAAATTCAAGATGGTGTATTAAAAATAATTCAGAACAGCTATAACAGCTTCATAAATATCTGTAGAAGCTTCTGAACAGTGTGGCCATTCAGCAAACCGTACCCCTCTGAACTTGATATTTTTGTGAGACACGTTCGGCACCTTTGGACTCGGCACGGTTCGGTTTCTGAATCGGAACGGAACTGCTTGGACCCACATGTTTATAATACATTAGCAGCGAAGTAAACAAGATTTTGTCTGTTTCTTATAGCGTTACACAAACTTGAATATATGGAACTCGATGCGAATCTTCAACATTGTTGTTGATATATAATTTAACGAATTGTTTGAATTGTTCTTAATAAAAACTATGTTTTAAGAAAGTAAAAACCATAAAACATTCGTTAATTTATACATAAATTATCTATTATACGTTACTAAAGATTAATTTACTTCAATCATAAAATGGTATATAAAGATTGAAATTATATTTTTATTCTTGAGTAAAATTTAAGTACATTATAATAATTATTGTTTATTACTAACAATATTAATTAAAAGTAAAGTAAAACACAATAATATTACTATGTACAGTCGGCTGCAGAATGACATTACCACTTTCCAAACAAAATCCTTTGCGACCCTCTCTCGTTAAGCCTCGCCCAGAACCCTAAAAAAATGTAGGCCGTAAAACCCAGATATACGTAACAAAGGGTTAATTGCGGATCAAAAAATTTACTCCTGTCGATTATATAATAAGTATTTCATATTTTTGGAAACACTTCTTGAGAAAATTAGAGATTGACTAAATTAAAGAAACTTAGTTTTTGTAAATTATTATCACAGTTAGTCATAAATTAAATATAATAGCCCTATTTATAAAAACTAATAAAAATGTATAAAATTAGAAAAAAAATTCTTTATTTTTCTCTCATCTGTTTGAACTAAAATTAATCCTATTGACATAAACTAAGATATTTATGATTTTATTAATATATAGCAGAGGTGGCCAACCTGAGGCTCTTTGAAGGAATATTTGTGGCTCTCGATAAATGTACCCCTTTTCCCTTTTCATTCCAGAATTATCAAGAGAAGTAAAATAAATGGTCAATTTTTAATATTTAAATTCAATACACATATTTTGTACTTTTCAATAAGTATAATTTTTGTGAACAAATTTTTTTAATACATTGGGGTGGAGCTGGCCACCCCTGATATACAACATTACTTTTCCGTTAAACTATTTGAAAATATCAGTGTAATATATTATGTAACTTGTATAAAATATGTTGTGTATTTCGCTTGTTTGAGAATTCATTAACTAAATGCTTTTTAGTATTTATTATAGATGTGTTAAAAAATAGTCATACTTTTTAGTTGTAAGCAATTGGGATAATAAATTATTATGTGATCATTGGTCACGATTTCACTCTAAGCATATATCGTGTATTAATTAAAAACCGCTTATTCAGTGAACGACTAAAGATCTACACAAATGTATCATAGTCTAGAATTTTCTTTAACACGAGCTTCATCACAAATCAGAGCAATTACAATACTATATATATATATATATATATATATATATATATATATATATATACATACATATATATATATATATATATATATATATATATATATATATATATATTGTAATTGCTCTTCATTGTCAAATTGCTAAATTGTAGTAAAAGTCTGTTAGTGTAACGATATATACTACTTTGATTATAATAAACAATCAATTTTTTTAGTAAAAATTTATTTATTTAATTTTAAGCAGTAAAATAACATTTATTTAATAAAATTTTTAGTTTTCAGCAGCTAACTGTAAAAAATATCTAAAACTTTAAGGTAATTAAGGTACCTTAATATTAGGATTAAAACTAAGTCTTACATGATATTTAATTTAATAATAAAACTATCTTAGACCTAAATAACACAACAAATGTAAAATTAAATATTTATTATAAGTTTGTACACAAATGTAGTATTCGGAATATTTATATTACAAATACATCAAACAAAGTGCAAATACTGTTAAATTATTGGACAAATATGATAGTTAAGACTGCCAGAAGTTAAATTTGGATGTTCGATCAGTTTCGAGATACACGTATATGAACAAAATTTAATTGTTTCTTGTTTTTCAAAATATTCTCCATGAAGACTGACACAATTTTTTTTATGTGAACCAATTTTCAAAGCACTTTGCCATCTTATCCCAACATAGTACTTTCAAAACAAGTGTTTAAAAACTTACTAAATTAAGGACTATACGGAGAATATTCCATCAGCAAAAAATAAAATATTATAAATATTATAATTGTATCGTTATGTATTCCATTTCCACTATAATAAAAGTAAATTATTTCAAGTTATAAAATGTCAGTTATTTCAAGTTATTAAAAAAGTCAAATAATTATATTTAATTATATTGTATGGTTCAAATTAATTTAAAGTTTTCGTTTAATATTTAAATTAAATACAACATTTATTTTTAATCAACATACTTTTTTAATATTAACATTTGTAATCAGTTCAATTAGACAAATTTAATAATTCAGTAAATAATTTGAAGTTCTTCAAATATAAAAGAAAATTTCTCTTTTGGTTTTCATTAATCTGAACTAAATTGTTATTATGATTATTATTGAACGAGTCGTGCTGTGTAATTAATAAAATCTATACCAAATTTATTCTAAAAAGTACCAATGTTTAAGATTTATCAGTAATTTTATAATTGAATATTATTTTCCACACTTTAGATATAAAATAAATGTTTGTCCTTTTTTATAGTCCTAAAACCGAATAATATGATATCTGCAATAATGTTCCTACTATATAATTATTTTTAATAGTTATATTAAATATACATTTGTATTAAATAATTTAGAATTTAATGAACAATTTGTACGGTGAACAATATTAATATTAACAAAACGAGTAGTTAATTAACACATTTGTGTTTGAAATCAAAATCATAGTATTTCTCTCAGAATTATTTTATTGTATAAGTTTATTTTAATAATTATATAATATATTTTTACAATTAAATTAACCATAAATAAATATTGATTGTTTATTACATTATTATCATTGTTTATTTTATAATTGTAGTTATATTATTAATTTCATAATTATATTGAAACAAAAATGTACTATATTCACACCGACTTCAAAATTTTATTCTAATAATGCAAGATCGTCAATTAATGCCGACCGCAAATCTTATTAAAAACGCTTTGCAGGTAAATATAAAATTGGAAAAAACTAATACTAAAAACGGCATGCGTATCCACGGCAGTCGCGTTTCGATTCGGAAACCGAACATGATGAACGAAAACGAGCACTCCAAAATCGTCTTAGACCCGAGAAACCCGGTTTGCTGAATGGCCACACTGCTTCTGAATTGCTTTATTTTTGTTTGTTTGTATTTTTTTATAGATTTTTCAAGACGGTGGTTAAAGAAGGACTATAACATCTTCATGGATTCAAAATGTCACCACTTTATAAAAGTTTCTAAAACATTCTAAGTCAGTTTTTCTTGTTCTTCTTTCATAGAATTTTATATATCTTTCAAGACATATCAACATATCAATGTATCTTCTTATTTTTATTTTTAAGAATTTTATAGAAAATTCAAGATGGTGTATTAACAGTTTCATAAATATCTGTAAAAGCTTCTGACTTGCTTTATTCTTGTTTTTTTTTTTGTAATTTTTATAGATTTTTAAAGGCGGTGGATTCAAAATATCACCTCTTTATAAAAGTTTCTAAAACATTCTAAGTCAGTTTTTCTTGTACTTCTTTCCTACAATTTTATATATCTTTCAAGATGGCGGTGCCAAAATATCACAGAATAATAACACAGAGACTGAAAACATCTGAATAACTCTTCTCATCTTTATTTTTAAGAATTTTATAGGAAATTAATTAAAATACACCAAAACGATTAAAACAGCTTCATATAATATAAAACTTCTGAATGACTTTATTCTTTTTGATGTGTATTTTTTGGATTTTTTAAGATGACGCATTATAGAAGAAGCTTCATAAAATTTTCTTATTCTTATATTTATGTAAAATTTTACATAAATTTCAAGAGAAAGAGATATAGAATTTTATATATCTTAAGATGGCGGTTCCAAAAATTCAACAACACTTAAGCACACAGCTTAAGAAATGTCTGTAAAAACTTCTGAACGACCTTTTCCCTTTTGTATTTTTAGATTCTTATTATTTTTTCTACAAAGCGAATCCAAAGTAGAAGTGAAACAATTTCGAAGCCTATTTAAAAGTTCGATCTGACACAATCTCGGTGGCCATCCGGTTTTTTCGACCCCGTTAATTACTTCTGCTTCCGACTAGTCTTGTGAAACAGCGCGTCGTTCTAGCCGAAAGAAATAAAAAAAAAAAAAAACAACTCGGCGGCCTCTGTTAATCACTATAATTAGTCGCTGGAATGCACGGGGGCCCACACGACAAAAACAATACGGCCGACCCGTAGGCAAGAAAATGGTGTTAATTTTCGTTTCGGATTTAAAAATAACGCGCGCGCGCACCCACATCAAAACCCGACAAACGCACAAATTATATTTGGACGCGGCCTGAGAGCGAAAAAAAAAAAATGATATAGGTACGTGTATATATAAAATAAAATAAAATAAAATAAAATAGAAATAGAATAAAAAAGAAAGTAACGTGCAGCGAGCGAGCGCGTCGACGACATCTGCCGTAAAAGGTTCAATTAAATTTCGGGATTAAACGGCGGACAATATCAAGTTTTAAGTGGCCGGCATCTGTTGTTTACGGTGTTTCGGGGGGGCCCCGATGCGGATCCGATTGTTAATTAGTGGTGGCGCAGATGTCTTCCGATCGTCCGCGGCCCGGCAACGTTGTTTTGTCCGTCGTGGGCAGAGCCAGAAGGTCTCCGGCATTTCGCCCCGTGCATATTTTCAAGCGGATATGATTCATCTAAAATAGATCTCTGTGCGGGCTTGTAGTAAACAACTATTAAGCGCTGTACCGAACCGACTGGATGTTTTCAACGGTTTTTATCGCGTTTCTTGGAATCGACGCGTTGGTAAACAACAAGGGAACGACGACTGTATGTGTGTGTGTGTGTGTGTGTGTGTGTGAGAGCAAACGGCTTAAGAAACATTCATTGGTCGGTGGGACCGGCCGTTTTCACATTGTCGCACACTGATTCACCGATAAATGCAATTTCGATGCGATTAGTTCATTGCATATTGGCAAATTTATAACCGGGCAGGTTTTTCGATGCGGCAACAGTCGAACATTTATTTCATTCTCAAACACTCAATTATGTAAACACAGATAAAACGTTAAAAAGATCAACTTCGTTAAAGGTCAAAGAATTTGTCACCATAATTAATTGCTTTAAAGTTTGTTTTGTGGCTATTAAAATATTTATCGGTTTATTTTTGGTATGTGTATTTTCCATTTACGAATTGTCATCTTCAATAACAAAATATGTATTGATTAAAAATATGCGACTACATGACTTTAATAGCTTCACAGAAGTCTGCAATAAAAGCTTCTGAATGACTTTCTTTATCTCACTCTCTCTTTTTTGTTTGTACACAAAATTATAATCTTTCTAAATGACGCATTCAAAATTTTATACATCGACGATAACAGCTTCATAAACGTAAGCAAAAGCTTCTGAATTACATTCTTACTTGATTGCAGAATTTTATGCAACCTTGAAGATGCCGGATGCAAAATATCGTAAACAATTACACAAATGTGTATAAAAGCTTCTTTTTTTTGCAGATTTTTTTTCACGATGACGGATCAACATATCATACAACTATAACAGCTTTACAAAAGTACATATGTAGAAGCTTTTGAACGACATTCTTCTTTTTTGTTGTTGTTTGTCTCTTCTTATTTTAATTAGTAAAAATTTTATAGAAAATTCAAGATGATGTATTAAAAATAATTCAAACTAGATATAACAGCTTCATAAATATCATATCTTGTTTTTCATTCGTAGAATGTTATATATCTTTCAAGATGGCGGTGCTTTAATATCACAGAAAAATACCATATCAAGACTCAGAAATGTCTTCAAAAACATGTCAATATCTCTTCTTATTTTTATTTTTAAGAATTTTATATAAAATTCAAGATCTGTAGAAGCTTCTGAGTTGCTTTATTCTTGTTCGTAATTTTTTATATTTTAAGTTTTTCTTCAATAACAAAATATGTGACTACTTGACTTTAACAGCTTCGCAAAAGTCTGCAAAAGCTTCTGTATGACTTTCTCTCTCTCTCTCTCTCTCTCTCTCTCTCTTTTGTTTGTAGACAAAATTATAAGCTTTCGAAATGACGCGTTTAAATTCTGATACAATGACTATAACAGCTTCACAAATGTATGTAAAAGCTTCTATACGACATTCTTACTTGATTGTAGAATTTCATGCAACCTTGAAGATATCATAAAACACTCATAACAATTTCACAAATACGTTATCTTTTTTTTTTGTAAAATTTTTGCTTTCACAATGACAAATCCAACATATCATGCAACTATTAACAGTTTTACGAAAAGTACAAATGTAAAAGTTTTTAAACAACTTTCTGCTTATTTGTTGTTGTTTGTTTTGTTTCGGTATAATTCTATAGAATAATTTAGACACCGGAAACACACATTTATACATTTTTATAATTTTATAAAACCTACAAGATGATATATATAAAATATCATAAAAAGATTATACAGCTACACAAAAGTATGTAAAAGATCCTAGCTAATTTAAGGTAACTGTTGTGTTTTGTTTATAAAACATTTGGGCTTTCAAGATGCTAAAATACAGAATATCTTAAAATTATTATAACGGCTTCAAGAGCGTGTTTTTAAATAGCCAAACGACTTTTTTTTGTTTAAAGAATTACTTTCTTTTTGGTTTGTAAAATATTATTTAATTTTCAAGATGCCCAATACAAAAAATCATAAAACCACTATAACAGTTTCACAGATTTGTACACTTTTATAATTTTCAAAATGACAGATTCAAAATATTATTGAACAACTGTAGCAGCTTCACAAACGTTTATAAAAACTTCCTTACTTGTTTTCTTTTGGGTTGGAGAATTTTATGAAACTTGCAAGATGCTGAAATCAAAATATCATAAAACGATTATACAATCTTTGGAGAAATTTATATAGCAGATTCACAAGTAATTATATAATCTTTTAATGACTTTCTTTTTGGTTTGTAGATTATTACTGAACTTTCAAAATGCCGGATACAAATATCATTAAACCACTACAACAATTTCACAGATGTTCGTAACTTTAACGACTTTTTTGCATTTGTTTTGTAGAATTTTATGTAACTTTCAACGAGCAGGATGCAAAATATAACAAAACGATTGTAACAGTTTTCTTTTTTATTTAAATACAATTATAATTTTCAAGACGGCAGATACAAAATATCGGCGAACGACTACAACAGTTTTACAAACGTCTATAAAAGCTTCTGAATAAACTTTTCAATTTTTGGTTTATAGAATTTTATGGAACTTTCAATATCTTACAATATGACTATAACAGCTTCACACATGTCTATAAAATAAATAAATTTTTTATTTTTACTTGGAGAATTTTTCAAGATAAGGAATCCAAAATATCACAGAACGACTATCATCAGTTTACAAATGCTTGTAGGTTTATTTTGTGGCTATTAAAATATTTATCAATTTATTTTTGGTATGTATATTTTCCATTTAGAAATTATCATCTTCAGTAATAAAATATATTTACATTGATTACAGAACTAAACTTTAGAATCACCTTATTTGGACATTTCTAGAACTTCTAGACTTCTGTCATTTTGAAAATGTATCAATTACATTTGATTATCCAGAGACAAAAGTCCACACTCATTTCCGAAGAGAATTTTTTCATTCGGCGTGACGTAACGGATGTGTTTTTTTTCGCGAATCGATCCTAAATCCAAATGCAAACACGATAAGTTGCGACATGCGAAAATATCGTATAAATAGATCTCGATGGTTTGATATAACTGGTTTTCGACTTAGAATGTTTGATTTCTTTATCTAGCCGTCTATAAATACCGAAACGCCGTCACGAAAGATATAGGCGCCTATCGTTGCAGATAAGTATCCCGTTGATGAATTCTACTACAAGAGGCGGCGATAAGTTTGTAGAAATTACCGAGATTTTGCAAATCATGTAACAATTACTGGGAAGTTGTCGCAATACAAATGGAGCTTGAAATTGACACAAAAACGTGATAACACGATTTGTATATTTATATTACAACGTCGCTGTTTTAGTTTAACAGATAACGGGCCAGATAAAAAAAAATCATCGAGAAGAACGACTTTGTTCTTTGATTTTGGGACAGTTTTTTCCGTTTTTCTTTTTCCACGTCAATGTTGGGACGATGATAAAGAACAAATATTTTCAATAAAATCGAGCATTTTTAAAAATTGTTTTCCAACAATATGCGGACGTAAGAAAAATTGTTGAATTGTTTTATTGAGAACAATTTTACAAGCTGGCAAAGGCGGATCCGCCATAAATGTGTTTGTCTGGAGGTTTGCCGCGCTGACGTAATTTATTTACAACTATTTTCACACGAATTGTTTGTGCGACGCGCTATTTTTAGAATTATTAATACAAAGAAATATGCTCACTTTCACATTTCAGAGATCGGCCCCGACCATTAGCGCGAGAGAGCACCTGTGATCGGCGGCGTAATGGATGGACGGACCGCGAGGCCCAATAAATGTCACGTTACGATTGTGTGCCGCGACGACCGTACCATGGGAAACCATTGAACTTGAGAGGAATCCAACTGTTCCTTCGGGCGCTGGGTCAATTGTTCTACGCCCCGAAAAACCGTTCCGTCACGACCAACCGACGTTTCGAAGACCGACTTTTCCGGCAATTCCGGCAAATTATCGCAGACGGTCGGGATTCATCTGGGTTTTTGGCGGCTGCGGGAGCTGCGAAAACTGTCGTCGTGGAAATAAAATTGGCTGACTCACCGGCTCACCGGCTCACCGGCTCACCGGCGGCATGGGAATAGTGATCGAACGAAAATCGTATGGGAGTGAATCACCTCTTGAAAAGCCGCAGTAACAAAATATCCCTGTGGCGATCTAAAAAAAGGTCGTCGTCGGATGTAAACGACCTGTTCGAAAACAACGGGCGCAACCGTGAGGCAACCGGCCCCGGCCCCGGCCCCGGCCCCGCTTCTGGATTATGGTGTGCCGTAAAAATTTTATATTTTCTTAATGGAATGGAAAAAAACACGCAAGCTCGTGTGCGTGCGTCGTCGGTTTTATCGCCGTGCGAATAAAAATTTTCGATCAAGGACGAAAGGTGGATAAAATATTTTTTTGTTGTTGTTTTGTACAGGCACTTGTATATCTAATATCTAATCTAGATGTGTGTGTGTGTGTGTGTTGTTTTTTTTTTTTGGCTGATTCAGGGAAAGTCGATAAAAACATATCATTCACGGTAAAAAACATTTATTTATCGGCTGCATCATTCATAGGAATTTTGTTCCACACTCGGTGCTAAATCCAGCCGAAGTGTTTTCGCCGCATTCGAGGAATCCGGCATCGATAAAACTTTAGGTTTAGCTCACGGTCAGAAAATTAAACGGCCGTCGTAAATAATAATTAATGCAGGAACGACGAAAACAAGTCCGAAATTGACGTGTGTTTGTCTCGAAGGAAATTTCACGCAAACAACTTTGTGGAAAACGTGAATTACCCAAGGACGGGTTTTCTAAGAGAAAAACACGTCACCTGGTACGTATGTGATTGTCGTTATCGCTTTATTTTTTTCGGAAAAAAATGCACTCGTTATCTTGTTTGTTGCGAACGTTTTTAAACAAATAAACAATTTAATCTATCAACAAACAAATTATATAGTGCAAAATTATCGTTTTGTCTATTCTTTATTGTGTTTCGTGACAAATTAAATAAACATTACGCACAAACTGTGTTTAAAAAAAAATGCGACAAAATCGTTAAATCCTTATCAGTTTATGAATAACCAAATACGAGCAAATTTTCGTCATTCGCACACGAAAATATTTTCCTTTTGGATTATCACAATGCGCGGCATTAACACAAAGACCCTTTCTGTAAAAATATATTCGAATTTGTGCCGCGTCTATTTTTAGACGGCCGCCTTTGCGTCACATGTTTGTTACAAGTGATTTGAAAACAGCGGAATTATTTTTTTTAATTATAGAACGACGCAGACACTGTCGCACAAAATGCCGACCTAAAACGACGAAAAACCAACCACGTGCCTGCACGTGCACCAACCTCGTTAATAATTTATCACCTTGGATCGATCCACGTGGAACGATCGGAGTCCAACGAAAGTCTAGGTTAGCACATTCGCGACTAAAGGGACTAAAATAAAATAAAAAAGCTGTCAGGCGGAAATTTGACGAATCGTCGGTAATGGTGATCGAACAGCGATTCAGCCTCGTGACACACGCAAAAGCAACGTACGTAGCATTGTCGTAGTACCGTGTCAGTCATCGTACTATTTTCGTGTGCGTTTTCACGTGCACATCGACGCAAATGCGAAACGACATCGGGACGGGCGCGTGATGAATGGCCACGTAAAATTCGATATTAATACGCCGGAAATTCCGGCACGTGTGTGCCCTTATTGAGTGACGGGCCGCGACTTGCTCCCCGATAACCTGACGAAGGTTCCAAGACCCGAGACGCCGTCGAGTTTTTGCGGTGTGCGAGGCGATAAAAATAATTAATTGCCGGCTTGAATCGGAACGCACAATTCGGGCGTCCACATCCTGAGTTCCGAGAATCGCTTCCTGTCACGGTTTCCTCTTTGAATCACCTCGTTCCGAAGGAAATTGAAAAATTGCCGGGCGCCATCTTGAACGCCGACCGCAATTTCGAATATCGATCCGTAACGATTAGTCATTCGGTCGCACCTTTGGCCGATTGAATTTTTCTCCGTTGTAACGTCCCGAAAAAACCCACCGACGTAAACATGATTGGTATTCCGCCAGTCCCACGTTTTCCAGCGCCGTATCGAATACTAACGTCGCGTCCATTCATAACATACAAATAAACCAGTTAACTCGGCTCCAGTGCGCGTCCTTGCACCACTCCATTTCCACCGGATCGGAGGCTGTGCGAGAAGATATGTGGGCCAAATCTGTTTACGGACTGGATTTCGAGTGCGTGTTTACATCCCGAAACGACCGAGAAACGATCCAGTCATCCAGTTTCGTATTGACACAATCATTATCTATGCCTCGAAACACGGTTTACGTTTACGCCCAGTTACGTTGGCGCAACTGTCAATGTTTTTATTTTATTTTATTTTAATTTTTTTTTAGTTTCTAGTTTAAGGTTGTCGCGTCCCGAAAACGGCGCCAGAAATCCTGATTCATTGTTGTCGACTGTCAAGATTCGTACAAGATTAGCACTAAGTGCTAAATACTACTTTTTGTATGCCATGTATCTACTAGTTTTCTGAAGTTTAACACTTTTGTCTCTAGCGCAAATTAATATTTTTATTCTTACCAATAAAAATTAATTGTTGTTATACAAAGATTTACGTTTATCTTTTTAAATATTATATACAATTCTGTCTTTTAAGACATAAATCATAAAGATATCCTCTTTAAAATATAATGTTGTTTAAAGGCAAGAGTTAAACCAAAAATGCTAAATAAATGTTTGTTTTTGGTATTACGGTATTTCGGTATTCTTTAAAAAAAACGTTTGTTATACTTGAAACGGTTCAAAATGGTGACATTTTTATTTTTCTCTTATAGCTCATTATATTCTTCTATTCAGATCATAAAAAGTATAATGCAATCCTTGTTTAAACTCAAGAATTTTAGAGGACCACCCATTGCAGTAATTAAAATTTGTTATTAGTTTAACTTTAAATACTTAAGAGATTTTTATATATATATAACTATTTTTTGTTAAAAAAGTGTAATGTTAAAATGTAATACTTTTGTTTATTTTTATAATTCATTATATTCTTTCGTTAAAATCATAAAAATTGTAGTATAACTCTTGCTTGAATATAGAGATTTAAACAAGAGGCCACCATCACCATAAACAATATTCAAGTTCAATTAACACGCAATATTAAATAGATTTTTCATGTTTTGAGTATTCTCTCCTACTTTTGGTTAAAAGAAACATCTGGAGTATTATACTATTCACACTTCTACTTTCCTTTTATAACTCATATACTTTTATTCAAGTCATAAAAGTATAATGTAACCCTTGTTAAAAAACAAGAATTTAAAGGAAGTCCCGCGATATCGTAGGTCAAATTATAAGTTAGATAATAAACTCCAAATATTTTTTATGTGTCGTATACAATTTTAAAATTATGTACGAATTTTTGTTAAAGTAAATTATTAAGTTTTATAGTTTATGTTTTTAAAAATATATAATAATTTCTTTCTTTTATATAACTCATTATCGTAAAGAATATTGCCTCTTGTTTGAATATAAAAATTTAAACAAGAGGCCATCATTACCGTGGTTAAAGTTTGAAGTTTAATTATAATTAACACGTGACACTAAATAGATATTTTTGTGTTTCCAGAATTAAGTATTAGTCTCTGTTTAAAGAAATGTTATGAAGTGTTATACTTTAATATCTGTTTAATGTATAATACATCTGTTTTTCTTTTATAACTATAATTAGTTATAAAAGAAAAATAATATGATTATTATTTTATTTAAATATAAAAAAGTATATTCTAACCGTTGTTTAAATTAGTATTAAATACTAGATAAGTTTATTTCGATTTCTAGTACCATGTTAAAATAAATATTATGTATATATTATATATATTTTTTAAATATAACACTTCTGTTTGTCACACATTTTTTGTCCAAATAAATAAAGTATAGTCGTAATAAGCACAGTTAAGTCTCACATTACTTACCTAAATAGATTTATTTATAGTGTCCCTAGATTATATGCAATGAGTGTTTTTCTAAAAGCCATAAAAATTTAAAAACAATCTTTTCTGATAGTTTTTAAATAAATCATTTCAATTTTTATTCAATCAATTTATATAATCAATCTGACTGGATTTAAACAAATCTGATAACAGTTTATGCAATATTTAATGTTTGATTATCATAAAGTATTAAATATTTATGTACTAGTTTCTTTCAAAAGAATAGATTGTTATATGCAAATATCATACTTCAAAAAATTTATTATTTTACTCGGATCTTATAAAGTATAATCTGACCCTTGTTTAAACATGGGGATTTAAAAAAGAGTGCGACGATACGTAAAGTTTAAAGTTAGATTAACATTAAATGTTAAATAGGTTGTTTTAAGTTTTTAACATTATGTACTAGTTTTTATTAGATGATCTGATACTATATAACATTTCTATTCCTTTCTCGTTATATTCTTTTATTCTAGTCATAAAAAGTATATGTAGTTTCACACTTGTTTAAACATTAACGATTTGAAAAGGAGTTTGATGTTTGATTCGCACTATGTGCTAAATAGTTTTCTTTGTGTATGTAATAGTTAGTTAATTATGAATTGAATAATTTTGTTTTTTCAAATCATAAAATTATAATCAACATTAACCATTAGCATAGGTAAGTTTGATGTCTAGAGTCTTTATAATCATCAAACTTTACCAACCAATCTGTTTGAGACGCAGAATTCTATCGCAATATAAGTTGCCATTAGGTAATGCTAATGGAAAAACATATTTTTTATGTGCAAGGTTAAAATCGAAGGCACCAAAATTTATTGATCGTCTCGCGCTTGGCGCTATCAAAACACACGCAGGTTAGTGTAAATATTTTGCGGTTCGTCTTTTTTTCTCTCATTTCTGGCTTAAGGTTATTTATCGGCACGTGCGGATGCAACAATGCGAGATGAAACGTGGACGCGTTGATGAATGAACGCGTCGATAAGGCGACACAATGCAGGTGCACGCATTCATAAATTTCGGCCGTTATCAGGGAAACGGCGTCGCCTTATAACGGTTCCGGAGCGGTTTTGTGTGTGTGTGTGTGTGTGTGTGTGTGTGTGTGTGTGTGTGCGAGTGCGTGTATATGATGTATCTGTTGGTACGATTTTTTTAAGCGGTCACACGTGTGCAAGTTCAATTGCGGGACCAGAAAACACCAGCCCACAAGGTTATCTCGATGATATTGTGATGTTTACCGCTGGATTTTTCGTAAACAACGCGTTATTGTTCACGATAGGATTGTGAACCTTGCAACTGTGTTGTAAGAAACATGAATTAGTCCAATTTGGTGACACGACCGTTCACAATGGACAATTAATTTCAAACGTCTCAAGGGGAAAAATCTCGATGGTACAAAGTTTACTTCCAATCGTTTCGCAGATACAATACTGTGTGTTTGTGTGTAATTGGGAAAAGTCACATTTGTTATTATTCCCAAGCGGTAGGCCCAAAGTTCAGTGGACAATTGGTGTCCTGCCAAAAGTAAACTTTTTCAACCATTCCGTGATTTTGTGTGTTATCTAAAATTGACAAACCAAAGTTGAAACTGTAACGAGATGTGGGTAATCAGGCCACCTTCGGGCTTTCAAAGCATGAGGACACCTCAAGGAGCAAACTGGGTCAACCCTTACTGGCCTCCCCCCCACGTCCCTCGGACCGGATCGTCGGTGGTCCTGCCTAATAAATCGACGGCGCAAAACCAATTATTACCCCCGGACGGGTCACGGCCACGCCGAGCAGACAGACGCCGCCGCACCGTGTGTCGCCGCCCCCCAAAAACCTTGTTGTTTACATCCCCTATCGATCCGGTGGTGATTACTGTGCGCTAGTTTGTTGCGAGTGCGCCCGAACCCGTCCAGACTTTGGGGATGAGGCGAACGCCAACAACAATAACACGAGGCATGGCGACGCTGTCGGCGTCGCGACGTGCACCTCCTCCTAAGCCGCGACGGCCTTGGTTACACAGCAACCGCTGGCGCTTCATAATTGCACACGATAAATGCAGCACCGATTCGGAAACCGAAGGTCAATTAATAATTTAGGCCGAGTCGAAATGGTGTAAAAACAAATTACGTAATTGCTGGGTGGATTTTCGTTTTGCCAGGTGCCACGGAACACACGACACGGATAGCTGGGCTTGGTAGTCCAGTGTCCTTTCTTTGTTGTTGTTGTTGTTGTTGTTGTTGTTTTGTTAACCGATATGGTGCAACATTATCGGGACTGGTCGCATTCAGGAAGTGCTTCTATTTGCCGTATAAATATTGATCTCGCGAGGCAATACGGACTTATCTCTCTTAGAAAGTAAGTCCGGGTTGTGCGGTATCACTTTCCGTTTTTATTTATTCCGTGGTTGTTCTTGTTGTTATTGTCGTTATTTTTTTATTTTCAGCGCCGTACGGCCCATTTCAAATGAAAATAAAATGGTCGATAAAAATACCGTAAGGCCTGGTTCGGCTATATCGCGGCGCAGACATGACGAGAAAACGCAATGAAGAGGACATGGGAGTGGATGAAGCAATTTACATGTTAATGTCTCTTCGATCAAATTGCTCGGCCCGAAATAGGGAAGTGGGATTGTTCGCAGGTTTTCTATTGTCGGTGATAAATACCGCCATTTACGATTGCCATTAACGCGAGAATTTGGTCACAAAACTTAATTTATCCGTCGTACGGTTTTTACTTTAGCTGTACCATATTGGTTCGACACTCGCTCAATGTAAAACCTCTTCTCTCATCTGTCATTGAATGTAAGAATGTAAGAAATTGCGCGATGAATGAACTTTTTACGTTTGCCAATATAAGAATCTCGTTTTAACAAAATATTGCATCACATTATAATTCATTCATAGACTTCGTTATCTAACTCCTTTTTGTAATCTCTTAAGACCTGCGTCAAAACTAAATGACGTACACAATTATTGTGCACTATTTGAAACCATTTACAATAATTTGTGTTAATTGTGTTGCGAGAATTTGCAACCGAAAATTATCATATAAAAGTTGATTGTACCGATTATCCTTCAGTAGCAGCGCATATTTACTAGTGTCAAAGATAAGATTACATGTTTGTGTAATTTATTATTATTTTTTTTTTTTTTTTGTCAATTGCACATACAATCTTACATCGACCGAATAAATCCACAAAATTAATCAGCAATCAGTACAAGCAGTTTGTTTTCGATGGTATTTGTTTTGCTCAATTCACCGAACCGCATTCCTCGATTCGACTTTGAATTTCCCTATGCGACGGATTATTGATACCGAACCAATCGTCAGACAATAAAACGGCACTAAAACGATACGTTCGCATTTCGAAAAATTACGCAACATTTTTCGTGTGTGTGCGTGCGCAGTGCGACCTCAACGAATAAACATTCCCGAAATAATTCCATCAAAACAGTCGATTGTTGGGAGGTCACAGAGGTACAGATAAAAACCTATCGGGCTTTAACTGCCGCTCAATTAAGAGACCACCCAAAAACAAATACAAACTCTATGCGGTGTGGTGTTTTCGGTATCGGGTAATTGAATTGTTACGATGAAGTATGACAATCGGTTTTTCTGGCGGCACTGAAAACAAACTATTTAATGAGCTGTCATCGGAACAGTTCGTGGACGTTTTCTAATGCTAAATCACCGTACATTTCCCCCTTCCTTAAAAACTGTAGATAATTTTTGATGTTTTGCAATCTCTCCAACTTCTTCTATTCGAAAATAGACTCATTCAAAACAGTCGGTCGGCTAATCAATGATTTCGATCATTTTTGTCTAGTCATCTCCTTAACAACCTCTCAAGTGTGGTGCTCCATACGATCTTTGTAACCTAAAATCATTACCTTATTTTAAACCAACCTGGTTTTGAGTGTGCCTTTTGGCGGTTGTACGTTCGTTTTTACACCGCATATCGATCCCCTTTTTGGGGTCGTTGTTTAGGAACGGGGGGCTGTTTATTGCCTCGTAAAACTGGTTACTGAAAATACTATGTTACCTGTTACTTGAGACGAAACAGTAACATATTTTTCTGCTTATTATATACCAACTTAAAATACTGATAAGTTATTAAATAACAAAACAGGTTGAATAGACAAGACCTTAGTGAACTATTCCGATGATAACATATGTATTAATGAAATTAAATGAATAATTGGCATTCACGAACAAATATTATGATATATAAAATGTTCACGACATAGTCACCGATAAATAAAATGAATAAAGTCAATGATTAATAAATATTGCAATGAATAATCACTTATATCAAGATAGTTAACATATACGAATATATGAATCATAAATACAAATGAGCCATAAACTTTAACGTGATTTCTATTAAAAACAGTAAAAGATGATATGGAACTATAAAAATGCTGCAAGAAATAATCAAGGTATTTAAAATACAAGGTGTCCCGGGAGTAAATAAACATCAACATTATAATATGTTAAAAATTAGCTGTGACAAATGGAATTATTAAAATACTGTAACGATCGAGATACGCAATATACAAAGAAGTCATAATATATAGAGTGTTGTACAAAAATAGTAGAGTCAGAAAATTATTATATATACAAACACATATATAAAAATCCTTTTCTATAGATATTATTATTATCAATGTTTCTTAATAAAATTTTATATTCAGATTATTATTATTATAATTATTCACAGAATTAATTTTTTATTTTCATTGTCTTCAGTTTCAAATGTTAATATTAATAACAATACAAAATTGCATCAGACAAACAAAAACTAATAATAAAGAGTGAAATAATTAATTAAACAATCAGTATGATTTATACAATTTCGTCATTTACCATAATCATTATAAAAGTCACATAGTAAATCAAAACATTCCCGATTTAAATTAGTTTTCTAACACTGATAAATTTAACATTTGACATTTTTTCCTTCATCATTTAATAATTAAATGCTTATTTAAAATATGTAATGTTAACATCTTAAGATCGTAACGGTTTGAATTTTCATGGCATGGAATAAATACGCATATTTTCATCGTGTTTAAATTTGTAGAAATCCGTAACGGATCGAAACTGCATGGGTTTGTTTTGAACTGTTATTCCAATATGGCGGCGGACCAAAACATTCAAACAACATCGAACACAAACACGATCTGTACGTTTTTCAAACCGTGACAGTTACTTAATTGGAATGTTATGACGTTCAACTGTCGAAATCGAATGGTTTTGCTGCAGTTAGCAGTAAAAATACGCTTTCTTGCGTGTTTCCGGGCTGTTATTCCAACATGGCGGCAACCAAAACATTCGTAAATTTCGTATATTTTTTGGGATGATTCAGATCAACTAACAGGACCGGTCGGTGTATGGTAAGTGCACCTCCGAGGTGGAGGGTGGTCAAGTGAAAAGTAAGTTCGTCGTCTCGGGCGGCATGAGGGTAACAGGGAAACGACGCGCTAACACGAGACACGGGGGAAGAACCGTGGAAGACATACCGTAGGTGGGTTTGGGAGTTTCGCCGTCGGCGGCGTCGTCGCCGTGCTGGAGGGTGAGCAACGCCTTCAGCCACCCGTCCAGCTCGTCCTCCGAGTCCAGCTGGATCGAGAAGCACTCGTCCTTAGTGTAGAGCGCCAGCACATGCTTGTGCTTGACGTCCTTGCGCTTGTTGATGTTGAAGCACGTCTTCAGGGGGATGCTGCGTTTCGCGTCCGCGCCACAATTGTACTTCTTCTCGGAGTCGTAGTACTCGAGACGGGCGGGCCGATCGGCGGACTCGGCCCGCAGCACGAACCACTTCTTCTTCATCGTCTTGAACTTGCGTAGGTAGCCGGAACGGACGGCCTGGCCCTTGTCCGGCGCGCCGTCCGAACCGGACGACTTCACCGACATCGCTTCGAAAGTCACATGGACACACTACCGAACCATGGGCACAACAAACATACCGCGCACCGAATTATTCTTCTTCTTGTTATTATTTTTATTATTATTATTATTATTATTATTATGTGTCGGGATGGCGGAACCGCCGCGACGCACTGGCACTGATTTTCTGGTGGAGCGATCGGAACGCGGTACTGCGATGTAGCACTCGGGTTGAGGACACGGTCTCGTTTGCGACGTGAATTGAATTGATTTCACACTCGGCTGTGGATAGTATGCCCGACGTAGTAGACGACAGAGATACCCTAGACTGTTCGTGTTGTGCGCAACGTTGCCGACGTTCGCGGGGGCTAAGACGCGCGCCGTGAGTCAATTTTGTTTGGGAATGGAGGGAATGGCTGATTGCCACCGCTCGCCGCTTGCTTTCCACGGCTAATGTTTTTATTTATCTGCACACCGACATTTTTACCTATCCTATACCTTAATCTTCTTCTAGTCCGATGTTTAAATAAATTTTAAATTTATTATTAGCTCACCTCCTCTACATACCTATCCACCTATTTTATGATTATCGTATAACAATTTTACCATAACATATATTGTTATTAAAATGTTTGGCTTTAAACGTCTTGAGAATATGCGTGTTGTTCCATGCTTTGAAAATTAGAACCGTTATGTTACACATTACATATTTCTTATAGATAAAACTACTAACAACATTATAATTATTTAACATTGTTCAGTGTTTAAATTTTAACAATTTAATATATTATTATTAATAAAATTTAAAAAAATCCATATAAATTGGACTGAAATTGTAATAAGAATTAGAAATTATTGTTACCAAAAAAAAAAGGCTAAAATATACATGATAAAGCATTTTCATATTCTGAAAGTTGTTTAGTGGAACCAAAATTCTAATTCAAAAGATATAATTGAAATAATAATCACAACCCTCATTATCTTTATTGCAAGTTTTTATGAATTTCTATTGAAAAATATTTTATTATTATAAATGTTTTTCTTTAGAGTGTTAATAGTGTTAAACTTTAAATTTTATATTTAAATTGTATTTATTATTTATATTGTCCATATAGTGGAGGTCAGAGCAATAGCACAAAATTTAAAATCAAACATTTTATAATATATTTCATAAAAAGATTTTATTCAATTTTTGTCCAGTCAATATAAAAATACATTTCAAAATTCTATAAAAACCTTTTGTTTTTTTTTTGTTATACACATCTTACAAACGTCGGAGATATTACTTTAAATGCATATATTAGTCTGATTTGGTTTGTCAAAGAAATAGCATATTCGAATGTATTTACGTCTATGTATAAAACAATATTCTTAATAGTAAGAATTTATTCTAAGTAGAATATATATTATATGATTAAATAAACACACTTTTAGTGAGAACAAAGAAACATTCCACTCCAAAGAAGATGGAAATAATAATTAACATGAAACATCAAGGTCTAAATATTGCTGACATCGTTAGAAACTTAAGATGCTTCCGAAAAATGGTTTACAATGCTTATTAACTAATATCAAACGATACACTCAATTGAAAATACAATAAAAAAATCCTTTCTACAAAACAACCCTTTTTATTGACTATTGAAATTGGAAAAATCAGTAAACGACTTTTTTTGTCTTCTATTAATTGAGTCATAGAATATCAGACTGTCTAATAAAACAATTAGACATCGACTGAATGAATAAAACTTGCAAGTATAAGTTTCAGTAAAGAAACCATTGGTTTTAAAAAAGAATATTCAAACAAGATTAAAAGTTCAAAAAAAAAATGTATTAATTATCCTCCAAAATTTTGGCAAAGGGTACTTTAGAGTGAGAAATCCATGTTAAATAGAATGGCATCAGATGGTAAAATAATATCTTCATCGACCTCTTAATAAATTTTTGGATCCCAGATACACTCCTAAAATTTTGAAACACGATGGAGGGAAAAGTTTTGGTTTGGGGTTCCTTTCTTTGGCATTCTTTGGCATGGTACAGAACCATTACAAAAAATTATTGGTAAAGTAAATTGTTTCATGTCTATATACATCAAGAGAGATGTAATGGAACCATTTGACGACGATCATATACCAGTTATATGGATTTTTTGCACGATAATGATAAGAAACATGCATCAAAAGTTGTTCTAAATTGATTAAAAGATAATTAAGTTGAGATTTTCGATTAGTCAGCTTAAAGTCCGGACCTAAATACAATTGAAAAGTTGTCGAACGACATGTAGTCTCGATTAAAACACCAAAAAAGCATCAAATTTAAATAAATTGTGGTTATTAATTGTGTCGAGAAATTTAATTTCAAACGACCGTTGCCGACATTTCATTGAATCTTTGCTTCACCTTTTACAGGTGGTTATAACTAATAAAGTCTACCCAACAAAATATTAATAATATTGTTTAAAGTTATGTATAAATTATTCAACAGATGTGTATTTTTCAAATGTGTGCTATTTCTGTAACTAGACATATTTCGTATTTATTTTGTTTAAGATTTAATTTAAGTAGAAATCTGATTTAAGCACAAAATGAATAATGGTTGAAAAAATATAGTGTAATTATTTTAAATAAAGTATCAAATATTTTGAATGCATTTAATTAGAGGTGTGCCTTTTCTAATTAACGGCAGGATAATCTGTTCTATTTCTCTGGCCACCACTATATATAGAGAATTTCGGGAGGATAATTAATTAATCTAATATATATTTACTTTTACTAGAGTTAGCACTTATAATAAATTTATAATTCAACATTTTAGTGCATACGTTTATATAAACTCGCCCATTTAATAACAATATGACAAATTTAATATATTATTTCTGAAATTCTGAATTATTATTAAGAATCTGGATTATTCCTTCCAGTATTTTTATAGTTTATATCCTCATTTACCGTTCTTAATGGAAACCACGTTAAATTTTATGACTCATTTGTATTTACGATTCATTTATTCTTATGAATAAACTATCTTGATATACATAAGTGATTATTTATTGCAGTGTCAATGATTTTATTCATTTTATTTACTGGTGACTATTTCGTGAACATACTAAGTATAAATAATAAGATATTAAGTACTTGATTATTAATTGCCATATTTTTAGCTTCAAATCAGCATTTATTGTTTTTAATGGAAGAAACCACATTAAATTTTATAACTCATTTCTATTCAGCATTATTTGATCAAATTTAATTTTTATGATAAATATATCATGTGACATATGATGTTTCATTGAATGTTGATAATAATAGCTGTTCTATTTTACAATAATTTATATTTATTAACTGTTGTCACATGTATCATTTTGAATTTTAAACTATTTCAAAGAATCTATCAACTTTTCTTTACTTATTCTTATTTTCAACAGGGTAATTTTAGATATTTTAATTCGTTTTATAATATTTAAATATTATTTAATATCAGTCAGCAATTTGTATAAAATATATAATTCTTAACTTAACATTTATTATTTTTAATGGAATCTATGTTAAATTTTATAGCTCTTTTGTATTTATGATTATTTATAATACACATATTTTTATTTTACTCTAATATTGTCATAAATATTATTCGTATGACAAAAGATGTTTCATTTACTGTACCTCTTCATAATTTTTATAATTTAATTTCAATTATTACAGAAGATTACTTATCGAAATAATCACTTTTTATTGTTTAATTTTTACATCATTATTACAGAACAATTGAGGAAAGTAACCGCTTATGGAAAAGATATGATAAATGTGTTGAATACACATACTCACAAATATAATTTGAGTATTACGTGTTTTAGGATAAATATAATATTATTATTAATTATACAATATATTTGGTTGGTGCGAATGAAATGCCGGATTCTTAAGTGAATATATTAAACTGCATATCTTCGATACACATTTCCCAACAAGATTTGAACACACAGACGCCTGTCTTGAAGAAATTCTGCTCTTTAGAATCAATGAACTCTGATATGGCATTTTTCAGACTGTCTTCATTTTCGTACTTTTTAGCCCGTAAAACAGTTCTAAATGTTTAAATAAATGAAAGTCGGTTGGCGAAAGATTCGGTGAATAAGGTGAGCAAATAACAAAAGTGAACACTTTTGAGAAAATTTTCTTTGCTAAAATGTGAGTCTGGCAATGTACAGAACGACTATAAACCACGTTATGTTAAAAACAAAAGCATAACAAAAAAAGGCAGACAAACTTTCACATTTAAGGAAAATCCGACATTTCATACGCACCAACCTAAAAATTTTCCAATATTGTTAAAAAATAAGACAATTTATGCTATTTTTGACAGCTTATTTCAGAGCCTATTTGACTAACAAAATAAATTCATAAGAAGAATTTTTTTTAATTTTCCACAGAATTACAAACATGCATATTTATTTTTGAAATTTGATATATACCCATTTCAGGGGTGTAATCAGATTTGCTATAGAAAAAATTGCTAGTATGATTTCTTCAATTTTTATGTTCAAAAAATTACCCAGTAGCTTTTATTCCAAAAAATGTGGCTTTACGAGATATATTTTTATCGGATCAAAAATACAAATTTTATAGAGCTGTTCCGTTTTCAAATGGGCCACACTGTATACAGTATTTTATATTATTTTTTAAAATTATTTCTGTAATAGTAATTAATATGAGTATATAATTAATTATTAATAATCTTATTATAAGATGTATGTAATAATTGTTTTTAATGAAAACTACGTTAAATTTTATTGGTCTTTTGTACTTATAATTATTTATGATACAAATACTTTTATTTTACTATACTCTCAATACAGTAATAAAAATATATATGATAAGATGTTTCATTTACTGTACGTGTTCATATTTATGGTTTTATTTATGATTAAAACAATTATTATATTATTATTATTTATCTAAATAAACATTCATTTTTATTTGTTTTTTTATTATTTATTTATATTTATTTACAGTAATTTTGAATTTTTGCGATTGTTTTAAAAAACTATTTTTCTTATAATGTAATTATTATTAATCTAACTGTAGCTTTAGACATTTAATAGTTCTTTCAATATTTTTAGATATTATTTTTATATCATCCAGCAATTTATATATAATATACAATTCTTATCCTATAAGTAATTTATTATTCTTTCCGAGCCAACAAAAACAATGGTCGCATCGAACCATCAAGCAAAACACACGGGCAGTAATTAACTACGCCGAAATTACTACCAGGTAACCGAACGCGACGAGTATATTGACTTTTGACTGCAACGCAGCGAGTTCAAAGTACACCTCGTGGAATTTCCCTCCCAAAACTCGACATCCCGTCTTCTGCAAGTTAGCCGCACTATCGGCAACGCGGCTCCGGTCCGAGGTCACTCGACATTTCCCATGAAACGTGCCACTTCCCCTCCATCTCTCTCTGACGCGTCGGACGCGACATTTCCGTCCTTGTTCGCCGGATTCGAGTTGTAAATACGAACAACGCGCGTGCGCCAAGCTCGAGGGATTCAATAACACGGTCGGTATAGGAACAGTGGCGGAGGAGCGGCGGGCATTTTGTTTTGGTCAGTGGGGAATGTGTGCAAAGGTCGCGGCAATGTACGCGCCCAAACAACTCCGACGGACGCACGTCTAATAAGAACCGATACCGGTCGATTTATTGACTGTCTTGCTGTCTTAACACGCAGATTCGTCCGTTCAGTTTTACGATTTTTCTGCATAAAATTACGCGGCATTGGTGAAACGTCGAGTTTATCGAGAATTACTGAACAAACAATGGTTAATTCGTAACAAAATTGTCCAATCAGTCTGCGTGAAGCGAGCAAAAACATATACAAACCAACGTGTCGTCCACGCCGTTCCCTATTCCTCACCGCGACGCCTAGACCGACGCTCCAGAAGCGTCGTCGAAAGGGCGTCCGCACAACAAACGCACACGAGCGTTTTGTTTGGGTGAAGTCTGCAACCATCAGGTGTGTCACACCGCATGAACGCCGGGGCTGCACTTCTGCAGGTCCTTATTGATCCTCGCGATTTGGGTCAGATCCTCTTATTGGAAAAGAGGACGACAAATATTTCTAAGAATGTTTGCTAGAACTGTGGACGTGCTAGAGGGCATGCCGAAAAAAATTGCCAGAACGTTGTTTAGGTTTTCAATTCTGGGAAGGGCAGGTGTACGATATATAAGGGTGGATGTAATAGGTTCTAGGAATTTGGTGGGTGAAATTCGAGTTGGGCATAATTGGTCTCAAATTATTGTTGATTTGTAAAGTGACTAATTATTTTTTTATCATTACTCTCCCATTAATCATTAACATATTGTTAATATCTTTAGAAAACGGAAATAGAAATAAAGAAAAGAAGTAACTTACATAATAAAATAACAATATATTGTACAGCAATGAAACTATCAGACATTAATAATACATTAATTTATTAATAAAGAATAAGCATAAACAACAACATACGTATTAACATAATTAAAGGTAAAAGAAATTTTCCAATGCAAAAGCATTAAAAGTAATTGATTTAAGAGCATAATTTTTTAACATTCTGGAAACATCTTGATAAGGAAGCCAAGATTTTCCACGATCAATATCCTGCCGCCGACGGTCCAACCGCCCACATCAGAACCGAATCGCATTGACCAATTCGTCCCCGATGTCGCGTGGGCATTTCCTGCAACAAACGTCGCAGTAAACAAACCCTTAGTCACGGGGATCTGGTAACGAGCCGCGCATTATTTATCCGCCACCCCCCGGATCCGGGGCAGGACTATGCGGATTTTCAACTGCGTAGTTGCGGGAGAATCGTGTTTTGACTGGAATGAGCATCCAGACACAATTTAATGGAGATATCGGTCTAAAACATATACAATACGCAAGGTAACAACCAAAGAAACACGAATAAAATAGGAGATTAACAAGTCTTCGGTTTGCAGTGCCGACATTTTCCTTCAAATTGTTAGTAATGGAAGTGTTATTCCAGCTCAAAAATTTGGGTCATTCCCTGGTGCAGAGGCTGCAGTTTACGGCACTACGCCGCGGCGTTAGTCTGGCCCGCTATCGATCTGCCCCCCTTGGCGGGGGACCGTGCGGCGTGACGTAGCGCCCCGTACACCACCGGCTGGCATCGTCATGGTTGGCGGGAACAGCGGCGCATTCTGCCCAGTATGAATGACCTACGCAGGGCGTTGCTCCTACTACTACCGAACTCTACGGGGCTACGGCCATCGCACTGTGGTCAATCGGAGCAAAAATGACTGCCTTTAATGATCATTACTGGCTTATTGAATGTTAAAGGGGTGGAATCACTCCCGTTAATGAGGCTGCACTTGTTTAAGGGATTGTTCCGTTGTTTTGTTGTTAGAATGGGGGAGACATCTAGCGAACTTAAAAACTTCTTACCACTACATACTAAAATTGGCAGGAAATGTTTCAAATAATTCGTTTATCAAACATTTATCAAAAAGTGAACAGTTCTTTCTTCCATAACTGAGATTATTTCAAATATAAACCTGGAATATATGGAATACATTGGAATGTTTGTTTATCTATTGATGATTACTGATTACAAGAATCATCTCCCTATAAGAAAAATAATAGGACCAATTAATATTCAAATATGGTAAATCGTCTTTGTGAGTAATCGTCACTCAACTACAAGAATTGTTTTTATGTTCCGGGTGAGATTTAATTCGTTATAGCTCTCTAACAGATTCAATTTTTAGTGACCATTGTAATGAACTTGAAACGCAATAAAAAAAACGAACGATATAAAGAGATTTTTCCCAATGTGCGGCGTCTGGTGAACACGCTGCGCCCCCGGCCCCGCGCCCCAGCCGGCTGACGTTCGAAAAAGGTCGTTGTGCAATATTTGATCGGTTTTTTGGCAAATGGCCGCGCACACCGACCCGGGCCTCCGGTTGATTGTCCCCGCAAGGTTACTACACCCGGCGAATGTTGTTCACCGGTAACCTTCTTCTTCGGGTCTCAAAGACCGATCGCACACACACACACACCAGTTCCGGACACAACAATAACAAAAATATTCAGAGACCGCGTTGCCGCTTCTACGTGGTACCGAAAGTTTTATTGTAATTGCGTAGTACCTTAGTTTAAAGAGACCGACTTGGAGGCTAAACGGATATTTTTAGACAACAAGTAATAGGTACTTTTGTTTGTTGCGTAATTCCCGAGATGGAAAGGACATCGATGTTCCAGAACAGACTTACAAATCGATTAAGATGGTAAAGACAAAACAGTACGCAAATTGATGCAAGAGCAACAACCCTAGCATTAATTATATGCAAAATCCTTGAGACTGAGTCAGAGAACCCATAGTCGGAGGGTTGGTGGTCCCATTGTGCGCCAAGAGGTTTTCGCCGTCAAAACATCGGAATAATAATAGCATCGTTCACGTGAGAAATTATACGTGTGTGCTCCCATCACACACACACACACTCACACAGACGGGGCCTGCATGAATCGAGAACAGGAAACTATTTGGAACGTCGCCTTTCCTCTTTTTACCTACCCGTCTCTCACACCATTTCTGTTTCTGTCCGGCCGCAACAACGCGTCTGCGAAAATAAACCGATGCGATTCTTCATTTGTACTTTTGATTAAATGTTGATGTGGTAAAATTGTAGGATCACAATTTCTTGTAACTAGACTAAATTTAGAACCACGCTACCGTTAAGTTCATAAACCTGGAACAATGACATGCATGTTTTCTAAAATACTAATAAAAAATAATCGGGTTCAATTAAAAATTACTCCGGAAATGGTAAAAATATCCTTATATTAATAATAATTATTAATTATGTTAAGTCAGATTGGCAATTAGAGTAGAAAATGGAATTGAATTATTTTAAATGAACTCAGGTGTTAATGTTCACCTTGTGTTAATTCTATCAAAGTTCTATTGTGGTATAAGACATTTGTGATTTTAAATCAATCATCATTTTTATCGCTGATATCAATTTAAGTCTGGTGTTTTCATCTGAAACAAATTGGAAAAACGATAACCGGACATTCCGCCTATTTAAAACACAGACAGAAAAATTGCAACTGTTGAAAAATAACCGGCTAGTGTGTGTGGAAATAATTTTTGACATATTTCGTCTGGTGCGGCCAAAATAGAAATTCATTACGAAGCACGTGAATCCGCAATCGAATCGAGACGTTCCTGTGGACAATGCGATCGATAATGAAATATTGCACAACTGAAAAAAATTCCGTCAATAATGTATAATTCATTTGAAACGAATCATCTTAAGATAAAAACGACAAAAATGTCTTTCGCTTATCACAGTGACGATATGTTTTCGTGGATATTCGAGACATGTAGAAAACGAATGGGATGTCGCATAAATTAATTCACGATGTTACGTGTCCGGGTGCACGTGCACCCTATGTTCCACGTGTAACACAGACCCGGTTCGGGAAACGGGGACAGCACGGGGGTGTAAACAAACGTGGCCCGTAACTGCGTAGATGCTGACGTAAAAACAATCTATAATTCCCCGTGACGGGCGTTCGATGTTTCCTCGTTGTGTCGCAGTTTAATCCCGGGGTGGTTGTTTAGAGGGTGTGGTTAATTGGTTAATTAATTGCATTGAAAGTCTTGTTTCGGCCGTTAGATGTTACGTGGTTTAGTATATTATTGGAACGAAGTGGGTTATTGGGTCAAAGGTCGCTTATATTGTACGTGGTGCGTTGGGGGTTGAACGTATATTTTTACCATTTGGGTGAAATTAAACATCTGTCCCAATTTACAATTGGGGTGATTCTATTTGCAACATTATCAGCATCATTTATTATAGGGGTTGAAATGACTTTTTTGTGGGAAAATTTTTGTTGTGGTGCTAAAAGTAAAAGAAAAGATTTAATTCAAAAAAGAAAGGAAGAATCTTTAAAATGTGAGGTAATTATTTTAATATTTAGTATTTATATTATGGCGCAAATTAATAAAATATCTTGTATAATAATCTTGTCTTAGTAAACAGAAATAAATAAAATAATTAAATAAAAATAATGCAAACTAGAAAATTCCCCTTTATTTACTTCCATTTTTTGGTTTTAAAATTTTAGGTTTTGGCATCTTTTGGTAAGCTATACAATTAAATACACCAAAATAGTTCAGTAATAGAGTTTCTATATTTAAAACTAAAAGTTTACAATACTGCCACTAGATGTCGACACAAACATAAGGATAAAAACAATTGAAATACGAATATTTGAATTGTAAAAAATTAAATAACTAACTGAATAGCGGGGTGCTATAATTAATAATAATACAAATTATTGAAATTAGGAAAACTTTAATAACGATTTAATAAAAGCAGATTTGTTTTTGAACGAACTCTCAGAGATGTCGTTCTCATCAGTAAGGGTAGGGGTAAACCATTCACAAAAATGGTGTATGTTGTCGTAGTAGGCTATCTGTAGCGTTTTACTTCGATTTTTAGTGTTTTTCTGTACAATAATGACCGCGTCCGAGCAAATCGGCCTAAACAAAACATGGGAACTGTCCCTATACGAGCTGCATCGCACCCCCCAGGAAGCCATCACGGACAACACCGAAATAGCGGTGTCGCCCCGTAGTTTGCATAGTGAACTGATGTGTCCCATTTGTCTGGATATGCTGAAGAAAACTATGACCACAAAGGAGTGTTTACACCGATTCTGCAGCGATTGTATCGTCACCGCTCTTCGGTCCGGTAATAAAGAGTGTCCGACTTGTCGAAAGAAGCTCGTGTCGAAACGCAGCCTCAGGGCGGACCCCAACTTCGATTTGCTCATCTCGAAAATTTACCCTTCGCGGGATGAATACGAGGCACATCAGGAAAGAGTGTTGGCCAAGCTTAACAAAAGTCATTCAAGGGAGGCTTTGGTTCAGAGCATCACAGTAGGCATGAAAGCCCAATCACAAAATCGGCCGAACAGATCAAGGAAGGCGAATGAAACAGTTGGCGCGGAGAATCCTGAAGAAGGAGCTTCCACTGCCAGCAATAATAATGGGTCTTCGACAGTAGCAGAACCAACTGTAAGTAACATATATAACGTATAAAGTGTTAGATATTTGAAAAATAAACAATATAAACTCATGATCATTTTTATGTTGTTTATAAATAAAATTAGATAAAAGTATAATAATGGAATCTTTGTAGTTAGATGATTAGATTTGTCCTAATTTTATTGTACTTAATTTTAGATGAATTTACCATGTAAATATGTAAATATGTATTGACATTCAAAAAAATTCTTTCTATTTATTTGTTAACAAAATCAAGGAGTCATAAAACAAAAGAAGTGTTTCGTAACTACGTAACTAAGTAAATAAATGTCAAATCATTTAACAGTTGTGTCTATTTTTGCAGCCACAAAACTCGAGTACAGTACAAAACCCGCCGGCAGGACAATCAACGAACCCCGGTAGTCCTGCACCGTCTGGACGCAGCACTCCTTCGCAGCCTCCCAGTCCCGGCTCTTCTATCGTGAGTTCTGCAAGCAAATCCTTCGGAAAGCGGCCCAAAAGTACGATGACGTCGGAACGTTCGGAAGCTGAACGTTCGGAGGAGAGCGAGAGTAGCGAACGAACGGAACAGACGGACACGGAAGGTGAACCGGAACCGATGACGATTAACGAAATCGAGCTAGTGTTCAAGCCGCATCCTACCGAAATGCTCGGCGATAATTCGTTGGTGAGGGCCCTAAGGGAGAATTCAATTAGGTATATTAAAACGACGGCGAACGCGACGGTCGATCACCTTCACAAATATTTGGCGATGCGCTTGACTTTGGACCTGGATTCGCAACTGTCGGCGACGCATAGTTTATTAAACTTTTGCATTTACGTGCAACCCGGTTCCGGACAACAGTACGTACAGTTGAATGGCAATCAAACGTTAGGACAAGTCAACGATAAATACTGGAAAGTTAATAAACCATTGGAAATGTATTATTCATGGAAGAAGACATAGGGTATCCGTAAGGGGTCAAAGAAAGACCCCTAATATTATTGTGTTGAAAATTCCCTGTACTGTAAATTAATTTGTACATTTAAGTATATGTTGAGAGGAGGTTTTTAAAGGCTGTACATAAATTGTGTTAGAGCGGTTTAGCATCTTTTAGTTGCTACATATTTGGTTCATGAAGTGTAGATCTGTAAGTTGTATTTTTATATCGAAGCTGATGTTTTAAATGCCAGTAAACGTGTCAAACCAATTCAACTAGTTTTATTTGAACCTTGTGGAATTATCCATTCAAATGGACCCTTATCGTAATTGTTTACCTCGTAATAACAAACCAGAGGTTATCACTTTCAGTCGACAATTGCCCGAAAATTATAAATCAGTTTTCAATAAACCGGACGATCAATAACACCCGCATACACCCCCGAGATAAAAGCAGATGATAAACGCGCGTCGCGATGTTTTTCTACAATGTTTACAACTGGCGCCGCGGCAGGATGTCCGATTTCGTGGCCGAACAACAAAGGGATGGAAACGAGAAAACATACTTGTTGCCCAGGATCGCTGAGGAAGGAGAAAACGAGGGATGTGAATTGTATTGTTGTCGTTTCGATGTACGGATTTATTTATTACGTAATGTTGATAAGAAGGCTTTAGAATTGAGGTTGGAAGAGAGATTAACAACATATGGTTCAGTCGTGTGCACTATTTTAAGCTTTGTAATCTGTAATATTTATGCATTTATGTCTCAGTGATAATAAATACGAGTAGATCTGATTTTATTATAATTTTAAAATTGAAATTATGTTTATAAATATAAAAGAATGTTGTTTATTGGAAAAGTTATAAGATAACAAATAATCTGAGTTGCCTACAGTTATTATTGCAAATTTTATATTTTCACTTGGTAATAAAAATATATTTTAACACAGTTTATTTGTAAGATAGAAAAATCAAATTACGAACTATATTACAATGGTTTTGTATTACTAAATAAACAATTACAACTATTTTATATTTTCAACATAACTGTAGAAACATATTACACAATAAAAACAAACTTTTTAAAAAATATACAAACTAGACAATTATTTATAATTATTCTGCACTGTAATTTATCAATTTTCTAAATTTCCTCGACATTAAATTTTCACCATAGTTTGAATAATGGCGGATGCGCATTAGATTTTTTATCCATTTATTGTTTTATATAAAAAAATTGCCCATTTGATAGTGGTACACACTCATAAAATTTGTTGCTACTAGTTGATTTTTAAATGTGAAAATTGAAGAAATCATTCTGGCAACACCACTGCATTAAGCACCCTCTGAAATGGATATATACCAAATTTCATAAAAAAATATGCATATTCATAATTTTATGGAAAAATTAAAAATTATTAATTTTATAAATTTATTTTTTTAATCAGGTAGTCTATGGAATAAGCTGTCAGAATTTGTGCTATATTTATATATTGTATTTTTCAACAATATTGAAATATTGACAATAGTAACCACGAACTTACAATTTTTCTACAGAATTATGAATATGCATAATTTTTTTGGTATATACCCATTCGAGGAGTGTTTAATCCAGTGGTGTTGTTAGATTTGCTATAAAGATTGCCAGTATTATTTCTTGAATTTTCATGTCTAAAACATCAGCTGGTTTTGGGCCAAATAACGTGACAAAATCGAACGAAAAATACAAATATTATGGAGACGTCTCTCATGGAAAAGGTCCACACTGTATATAAAACTCTAATATTTATTAATACATAATTGATTGCATTACACGCAAAATTTATTATCAAAGCAATGGAGACTAAATCAATTTCAGTTTTGTTATCAGTTATTTTTATTTTAAAAGTGCTTGAAACAATTTCAATAACTTGAAAAACTGCACTTGAAATTTTCATATAAGCAACATATAACTGATCAAGATCTGTATCTTTAGAAACTGAACAAGTGTACAAACAATAAACATTATCAATGACGTGGAACCCTATTTTGGCACTAAACATTATAAAAGGAAGTAGACTTTCGATAATATTTTGTAATCATTCCAAAATTCCGGTCACGTTTATTTTGCAATGCCGACAAAAAAGTATGAATTATCCTCGATCCTTGATTGCAAAATGCTCAAAATTGACATTCTGGATGTGCGCGTCAATTAGCCTTTTGCACACAGAAGAAAAGAACCGCATCAGTAAAAAAAAATCATTGAGACTCGACATTGACCCAATAGAATTAATATTGTTGTCGCGCTTCGAAACAGTCGGTCTAATGAACCGTTCTAATGGTTTGCTTATCCTCTTAATATTACGATGGCATTCGCTTGGGTAAATATTGAAGAAATCCGGGTGGGAATGTTCTCATATCAGCACATCGGCGCGTGATTATAAAAAAAATGGGAAATTATTGGTTTTCGTTCGACAATTGTATTGGAATTGGTGTAAAAAAACTGAACCTGATGGAATCACAACAACAGAATCGGAATATCAACACCTAAAAATATCTATCCTAATTGCGTCTAAAATTACATAATTTTTATGTTTAGATTAAAAATAAACACACATTAGAAATAATGTGATTACTACAACAAGTACAGTTTCAGTTTTACATGAAAACAGTTACATAATTTTTATCAGGCACGAGAAGTTAATTATAATTTTAGCTTCTGTTCCATTTAAAATCGTAAAACTAAATCACGCATTATCAACGAATTTAAATGAACACGTAATTATGCTTGTTTAAATTATATTGTCAAGGAGAGAATTTATTGTCCACGTAAATTATAACTTTGACTTGTTCCTGGAACCGAAATTATCTAATGAAATTAATGTTTTTTTGCAAAAAGTTCATGTTTAATATTTTTCTAGGTAAATTATAACAATTAGATTGATGACAAAATTGTTATTTAAGTGAAGAATGTTATAATTGTTCATTTATTACACACACGAGTATGAATCTAATTACCAGTGACAACAATATTTGATTTATTCAGTTTTTCAATTTCCAGACGATAAAACAAAATAGAAATCTATTTACACAATTATTTTAATTGCAATTTGCACAGTCGGTAATTAAATTTAACCGTGTTGTTTTTCTGATTTAAAAACTAGTCAACCATAAAACAAACTTGATTTTATTTTGTGTTGAAATTTATCCTTAAATGATCTTTAATGTTTCTTATCACATTATGTAAACAATCAAGGCTAAGAAACTGGAATTTCCTCAAAGTATTGTTCCAATACCATAAAAGAATAGAATCTTGTAATTTGCATATGAATATTTCGCAAATTAATTAATACGAAGTGTTAACCACCATCGGTATTTTTTAATTTATGTAATGCAAATATACAGAAAGCTATTTTAGCACACGTAATAAAGTGACACTAATTTGTTATTGTGGAATTATTTTATGATGGACACCAAGTTACTTTCTAGTTTGGAGAAATGTGCCCTTTATAAATACCATATACTGAACGCTGGCAACACTGAACAATTACTACAGTTGTGTGACAGAATATTAATTAAAAGCGTTTACGAAAGGGAGTCTTTCCTTGTGTCACTTTTGTGTCTTTGTTACGATTTTAAGAATATAAAAATAAAATGATCACATTTAATACAGAATAAATGTATGAATTGAAAGAATGTTTGTCTCCATTGTTTAACATTTGTAAAGCAAAGTGTTTGTGTCTGCACTAAATTACCAACAAGCCATAAAATACATACAGGATGTTTTACGACGTTAATTGTACAACAAACGCAATCAACAATAAAAATGGACTTGATGCAATTTAATGATTGATTAGAATTAAATAAATCGCCTTTGATCGATCCACGTGAAAGTGCAAAATTGTGAAAGGCGCAAAAGGGCGATTGCAGGTGCGTAATCGATCGAAATTTCGGTCGAACATTAAGTTTGTCCGGTCGTTTAGTGATGGTGGTGCGATTAAAGGTGGCCCAGATAATGTTAAATAAGACCATTTATGCGGTCAGGTGGGTACATTTTTTTTAAGTTGCTACTATTACGACCGGTCGTTAAAGTCCCCCCCGCAATTTTCATGCGTCAATCACGATCACGATTCGGGTTGTGCATTTATTAATTAAGTGCGTTTGTGGTTTGTTGAAATATTTGTTTGGGTGTTTGACATTTTTATTTGGGCAGTAATTTTAATTATTTTATGAGAACAACCATTAGTTTAGCTACTTTAAAAATTAAAACGTTTACAATTATTACTAGGTATTTTATTAATTATTGGGCAATTTCATTTTGTGTTTATGTAAATTTAATATTCCCTGTCCTTCTTTCCATGTCATTTTATATATTAATTCTAAATTTATAAATTAAAATATTACAATTAAATACAACATATTTATAAATTTGTTTATTATATAGTATTATATTATAAATAATATAATTATAAGCTTGAATAAATTTTAAAAAAATTATTTTCCACTTTTTACATTTAAATTTTATTTATTTATTTATTGTTTAATTTTTGTATTATTATTTTATTTATTCTGTAAATTTTAAAATTTGACAATATTTTTTTATAATGCGACGTACATATATATTTGTTTATAGACTGTTCTCCAAATTCCATTTTTTCACATTTTTTTAAAATTATTTACAATTTTCATTTTCAAGAGTCTTTTAACTTTACATTTTAATTATTTTTTAATACTATTATAAGTTTAAAATTAATGCATATAATTATATATTTGTTTATAGACTGTTTTCCAAATTCCATTCTTTTACATTTTTTAAAAATTACTTACAATTTTCATTTTTAAGAGTTTTTTAACTTCACGTTTTAATTATTTTATACTATTATACGTTTAAAATTAATTTTTACTATTAATTTTTTTAAATTTGATCTTTTTTTGTTATGTTTTCTAAATGTGGCTTATGTAAAATGCATTTTTATTGAATAAACAATGAAGATGTTTTAATTTTTAGTTGATTTTTAAGAACTTGTGACATATTTTAACCTTAATGTTTTGTTTGATTTTTATTTGCGTCCCCGCAACGAAAACGGTGGTACCAGTTCGACCCCCCCAAAGACCCAATATAAGTTGAGGCGCGTTCTCGCGTCGCACCAATGTTCATTCGGTTTGCTCGTTCATTGGTATCGGTGCAGAAAAAAACAACACACAACACGAGTCCAGCTCAACGCGATGTTTTAATTTTGTTGTGTTTTGAACGTTGTTATTGAATTATTTATTTTTTGGCGGGAAAGATGCTGGATTCGGAAGGATGGAGATTGAGAATTACGAAGAGTAAGTGAATGTGGAATGTTAATTGTATGCAATTAGTTTAAATAGTGGAGTGATTTATTTAAATTTATGGGTGTTATATTCCAAGGATTTTATTGCAAAAAATACACCATTAATTTTCGATCTAATACCATTTATAATTTTATACAATTAGGTTTAATTAATTGAGTTTTTTTGTGACAAAGGTTCGAAAATGTTTCAACAAAATTTATTGATAATTTTAATCTTGATCATTATACAACATTTCATAGATAAAGCAATAATGTGAATAATTTGTTGTTGATTTGTTGTCAATTTTTATGAAACTTTGATCAATAAAAGTAATTGAGTAGATAATTAATCGAACAATACAGTCCAACAATTAACAGGAAGCTTAATTAAGTGCATTATTCCATTTGTGACAAAGATAAATTTGAATATTTTTTATTTTGCTTTTACCCCCATACTTATCTATAGATATCTATTTTCTTAAATTTAAATCTTATGATAGAGTTTTCCTGTTTCAATACATGTTATTATTCACCTTGTCGATTTCCATTTCACTATACACTATTGAGTTAGTTACGTGAATTTAATTTCCTTTAATCATAAATAATACACCGCGTTATTAATTTAAATTATAACCGTTGGTATAATTAAAATGATTAAAGCAGAAATATCTTTATTAATGGTGTTTTTTGAAGCGGATTATTATCTTTCAATGAGTTATTTTTCAATGATAATACCTTTTGTCCGATTCTTAGGAAATAGTTTCGTTTTGCAATCTAATTATTGATAGAATTTTCTGTTAATTGTTCAGCAAATTGTTGAAATCATTCAACGAAAATGTTATCAGTGTTAATTGTTCTCCTATCTGTTTTCACGAATAACCCACCTGAAGGCCAAAATCGAAAAAATTAAAAAAGATGTACTATTTACAATGTTCGTCATTGAAAACAAGTTAATCAAACACAGTGTCATTGAAGCTATCAAACAAATCAAATTCAATGAACTGAAAAATCTACTTCGTATTAAATCGTAAATTTTTTCCCAAGTGCAATTAATTACAGGTAAATCGTGTCCTCAATTGTCTGCAAACTCTGATCGGTTCATTGATCACAGACTCGATTCAATAACACCGTTTCCTGCGAGCTTTTGTTGATTCGCGCACACAATACCGGTAAAAGTGTATTTCTGATGGAAAATTTAAAAATTTCACCTCACCCATTGTTGGATTAAATCAGGCTTATCAACAGAAAGATTGCACGTGTTGAGTGTGATTGACTCGATAGCAAATACATATTTGAAGCGTTATTCAACAATTCATAAAGGCTGTTATTAATAGCCGGAAGAAAGTAGTTGAATTTTAAAATGCTTACCTGATGCGAATGCATTACAGGTTTAATCGCATTTTGTGACCATTAAAATTATGACACTGTAATTGATTAATTTTTTGTTATCTGACAAATTTTTAAATCGATTGATTATCGCGAAATAATGTCAAAAATATTTGGATATACTTCATTTATTTAGAATACTAATTGTTGTGTTTTCATTTCATTTTTATTTTCTTTTAATAATACTATTGTGTGTTGAAACTCCACTTTTCTTATTTATATTTGATAACATTTTTACTCATTTTTGGCAATATTTAAAAATGTTTTCACCTGGAAATAACAAATTTGTTTATTTGTTTCATACAACTTTCAATTATCCAACAATTTCCATAAAAATCGAATCGACTCACATGTTTTCTATTAACACTAAATTAATTCAATAGCAATTAGTACTAATTCCATAGAATTAAAATATTTTGAATTGTTGCCGACACAACAAAAACTCAGCAATTAGCGGCATGTCGTATTGTTTTCATCCAAACAATACAACGTGAAATCGTTCACAACAGAAATTTTGCTCAGTATTGTACGATTTTATTTATATTTTTTTAGTTGGCATTGAAAGTTTAACTGCCGCATTCCTGTGAGTAAATGAAGTGGTTGTTTCAATTGAATTCAAAGACTAATTGTTCTGTTATTAGCCGTTTTGCATTGCAAATTTTATATTGTGCAAGGATTTTATTGAGAAAGTGCTTTCTCCACAGAATCTTCAAGGCTATGATCTCTTTCTTTTTCCCCTTTGCTTCTATTATTGACAAGAAGTGGTTTGTTTCAGTGTTCCTCATACCACAACGGTACCTTTTGGGTATCATGGGTTTTCTAGCAGTCGTAAACGCTTACACTATGAGAGTAACCCTTTCAGTTGCCATAACAGAAATGGTGGCTCCTATTCCCCATAACGATATGTACAATGATCAAACCTGCACCCTGGAACTGAGCAACAATTCCAAAAACTCAATCGTAAGCTTAAAAATCTCTATCTGTGTAGTTTAGAGGCAAGATTTATGTTGTAGATTAATGACAATCTCTATCACTGGACGAGCAAACAACAGGGTTTGATACTCAGTTCGTTTTACTGGGGTTACGTAATTACGCACATTCCTGGTGGGATAATTGCAGAGAAATTTGGCGGGAAGTACTCCCTTGGACTTGGCATTCTGTGCACTGCCATTTTTACCTTTATCACACCATTTGTGATCTATGCCACTGATGGCAATTGGGTTTGGGTTGTTGTTGTCAGAGTCATTGAGGGGCTTGGCGAAGTATAAAAACAGAAATTTACTCGTTGGTAATTGTATTTAAAAAATCTCATTGTAGGGTACCACCTTCCCCGCTCTAACAACGTTGTTAGCAAACTGGGTACCTTTGAGCGAAAGATCGAAAATAGGCACGCTCGTGTACGCCGGCAGTCAAATCGGTATGTAATTAATCATTAATTAATCCGTCATATCGACTAAACCCAGACAATAAACTAGTTAGATAACATTAAATCTCACAATAGTCGGTTTAACTGGAATTAACACATGATTTACTTTTATTACATTTATGATTTTTAGGCACCGTCGTTGGCAACTCGGTAAGCGGTGCCCTAATCGCTTCCACGCAGGATTGGGCCTCCGTGTTTTACGTGTTCGGAGCCTTGGGTATTCTGTGGGTGATAATATGGATGATGCTCTGTTATTCCGATCCGGAATCGCACCCTTTTATAACAGAAAAGGAGAAGAAGTACTTGAACGAAGAGATCGCGAACGTTTCAAGTGAAAAGAAGCGAATCCCATGGAAAGCCCTCTTGACTTCCATGCCACTTTGGGCCCTTGTTACCGCTCAAATTGGGCACGATTGGGGCTTTTTCACCATGGTTACAGATTTGCCAAAATATATGAAAGACGTGCTACACTTTAATGTTAAACAAAACGGCGTTTGGTCGTCTGTTCCTTATATTTTCATGTGGATTGTTTCGATGAGTTCCGGGTGGCTTTGCGACTGGCTCATCAAGAAAAATATTATGATGATTACAACTGCCAGGAAATTTTTCACAACATTAGCATCTATGGGTCCGGCTCTGTTTATCATTTTAGCATCTTACTCGGGTTGCGACAGGACTTTAGCGGTTACCATGTTTACTTTAGCCATGGGCTGCATGGGTACCTTTTATTGTGGTATGAAAGTGAACGCATTGGATTTATCTCCAAATTATGCTGGAGCTATCATGGCTGTGGTGAATGGTATCGGAGGACTAACTGGTATAATCGTGCCATATTTAGTCGGAGCACTCACAGAAAATGTTAGTACCTCAACTTACCAATTTACATAATGCTAACTATTTTTATTTTAGCACACACTTTTGGAATGGAGGTTGGTATTCTGGATAGCATTTGGTGTTTTCTTCGTAACGAATCTGGCATTCGTGTTGTTTGGAAGCGGGGAAGTGCAAACGTGGAATAACAGCGAGAAGAAACCGGATGTGGAAAAAAATTCCAAAATAGCCGAAGAAAAATGTTGATCTCTATATGAAATTAGTTCTCGCAATTTGAAAGACTGGGCCAGTATGGCGAAGTGATAATATTTCTCCAATGTTACTTTAGTAAAGTGATATTATGTATTATAGATTAATATTGAAACAGAATTCCACAACACTTTTTATTAAACTCTAGTATTTATTGTTGTAAAAAATATGATGAGTTCGCTGTTTATTGAACTTTTGTTGTAGATTAGATGGATTGTTTTATAATAAAACTGATTAAAACGATTTATAATTTTATTTGCTTGGTAACTTGCTAGTTTTAGACAAATATTTGTTATTATTAAAGGGATCATCATCGTATCTAAAATTATAATTGTCAATAATATATTTACTTTGTCAATAATATATTTAAATAAAACCATATTCATAACATTGTGAAAGTTGCAAATTTTGAAACTTTCCAAGGATTTACGCATATCGTGGTTTTATGGAGTGGTTATTAGCAACAGATAAATAAATAATATATTGTATTTCCATTCTGTAATTTAAATGCGAACAAAGTTTACGTTCACATCAATAAAAATGTAGATTTTGAAAGGGTATTACTTTGCTTTATCAGTTTCAAGGTTTTTATATACAAAAAGAGTATTATAATTATTGAGATTGTTTTTGCTTATCTATTAAAAAAAAGTTTCTACTCAATTTCTTCTTATTGTTGCTTAAAAATTACGCAACTATATACGTGTATGTTCTTCATTTATTAATTGTTAAATAAATTATATATAATTACGTTTAATTTAAATATTTATATATATTTTTTATTAATCATAAAATTCAAATGAAACCTAATTCTTTTAATTTTAAATAGTTATTTAAAGATATGCATATAAACAAAATTTAAATTACCACAAAAATTTCCATATTAGTGGTAATTTTATAATTAAAATATAAAATAGGTACATTTTTGGAAACTTTTCTATGCATATATTAAATTTTGTATATATAAAATTTAGTAAAAATATTTTTAACCATTTTGTATCTTTGTAGTAAATCTAGATTATTTTAAATGACGAAAACATTTTAATTAGAAATACAAATCACTTTTTAATTTTAGTAAAATGAATATCAATTTAAAAAATATAAAATAATTAATAATTAATTATCAAAAAAGTGAGTGTTCCACTGTTTTCTTCCAGTTTATTTTAAGTTGTGTAACCGAATACTGAAAAAAAAATCGATAAAGGTGGTAATTTTCCCTTTTTTCCATCGCAGGTAAAACGGATTTAAAATTAAAAAAAAGGGCAGCTGTAATTTAGGCCGAATCTAAATGCAACAAATCTTTTGTCGGTAATTTTTTGTGAGCACTTATGATATAATCTTATCACGGTGACTTTCTGATGAACTATTTATTTCTAGTGGAGAGGATTTGTCGATGTATAAAACTAATACCATTATCTCGTACCGTTTACATCTGATTTTTCTTCTGTGCCATCCACATCGTTTAGTAAAAATATTGTGATTTAATTGGTTTGGTAGCACGATTTTTTCGTTTGGTTTTTGTGATGTTACAAGGATGGAGATTAACTGTTTCAAAATGTAAGTTTTTTTGAAATTTTACTTCTCAAAAGCCTAACTAACTTGAATAAAGTATTATTAAATTTTTAATTAAAAAGTAAAATAAATTTTTCATAAATTTGAAAAAATCAAAATATTGATATTAACAAATAATGTGTGGATAATTATTCACACAACAATAATTTTTATTAGTATTTTTTTTCAACTTGATAAGTGAAGTGGTTTTTGTGTTACTGGTTATACATTTTACAATGTTGATAACAATGCCCAAGTTGAAGTGGCTCAAGTATGTTACTGATTCGATGTAATAAAAAAATTCCGCAATTGAAAATATTTTTCAAATTATTAATTTTATGTTTATTATTGATCTCAATAAGATTTTTATAATTTTCACACATTTCTGTGATTTTTTACAATTATCACATTGGACAAATATTTATTTTACACATTCATGTCTTATAAATTCTAATTATAATTCAATTGCTTAATATTTGATGCAAAATATAAAATAATTTCGAACATTGGTATAATGTAGCAATAAACGACTTAAATAAAACAGAATATTAACTAACTTTCCATTAATTCAAAACCATTGTTACGTGTGGAAAAATATTGCACCAGGTAAATAAAATATTCATATTCATGTGTTTATAAGAACCATATGAATTTCCAACTTGGGTTTCCAACAATTCTTGATTTTAATTGTTATTATTGTTAAACAAGGTTCGGCACGTGTAATTATACTTGTGTGTATTTAAAATAGCGCTATCTCTAAACTTAAGACTTAAATGTTAAGGTTTTATACAACTAATTTTCTTGTTTTTTTTTATTCAACACGTATTTTTTTATATATTTAAATTTTTTTATATATTTTCTTGGCAGTCTTCTTCATTCCTCAGAGATATGTTCTGGGTCTGATGGGATTTTTGGCGATCGTAAATGCCTACACAATGCGAGTGTCTCTTTCGATCGCCATTACAGAGATGGTGGCCGCATCCAACTCCACAGAAATAGATGATCCGGACGCTTGTCCAGCCGATGATAGCGGTTCCTCCGGATCTGTAACTGTAAGTGATTTTCATATTGCTTCCTGGTTTTTGTTTGCTCCCCCACTAATCTAAAATTTTGCAGAGACCTACTACTCCTTTTTTTGATGTGCTGTATGTATATTGTCAAAGACGGCACAAGAACTGATATTTTTAATTTTGTAATTTGTTCGTAGAACGCCGACAAACTATACGATTGGGATGAACAGACGCAAGGATTAATTTTGAGCTCGTTCTATTGGGGGTACGTGATAACGCACATACCTGGCGGCATTTTAGCCGAAAAATTTGGCGGCAAATACACACTAGGGCTTGGGATACTATCTACGGCAGTCTTCACGTTGATTACACCATGGGTGATCACAGGTACCAACGGGAACGCCCATGTTTTAGTCGCACTGCGTGTGATTGAGGGACTCGGCGAGGTAAAATAACTATAAAATTACTTGCTAGACAAATGTAACATTATTAATTTAAGGGTACGACTTATCCAGCTTTGAATGCGCTTCTGGCTCAATGGGTACCAATAAGCGAAAGGGCAAGAATAGGTACATTAGTTTATGCGGGCGGTCAAATTGGCACGATCGTCACTAACTTGATTAGTGGCTCATTGATAAAGTACACCGAAGACTGGGCATCCGTGTTTTATCTTTTCGGCGGTATGGGAGTAGTTTGGGTGGTTGTTTGGATGCTCATCTGTTACTCTGATCCCGAAAGTCATCCGTTCATCTCAGATAAAGAAAGAGAATATTTGCAAAAAGAACTTGGTACGTTTTAATATTAATCAACAATTAAATTATGAAATTAAATGATTTCATTGATTTAGGTTCTGTTTCTCCGGTGAAGAGAACCATTCCGTGGAAGGCTATATTAACGTCAGTGCCGCTTTGGGCTTTGGTGGCTGCGCAAGTTGGCCACGATTGGGGTTTTTTCACTATGGTCACTGATTTACCTAAGTACATGAAAGATGTTCTTAAATTCGATGTTGAGGCTAACGGTGTCTGGTCATCTGTACCATACGTAGTTATGTGGATTGTATCGATGGTCTTTGGTTGGTTCTGCGATTATCTCACCGTGAAAAAATTCATCGGAGTCACTATGGCCAGAAAAGTTTTTACTTCCATCGCTTCTGCTGGTCCAGCTATTTTTATCATCATAGCATCATATTCTGGTTGTGATAGGATGCTAGCCGTTTGGATGTTTACAATTGCTATGGGTTTTATGGGTACTTTTTACTGTGGTATGAAGGTTAATGCATTGGATTTGTCACCAAACTTTGCCGGTACTTTGATGGCAATTGTCAATGGAGTTGGTGCGATTACTGGTATTATTGCTCCGTATTTGGCAGGAGCGTTAACTCCAAATGTAAGTTTTAAAAGTATATTACGGATTGAGTTATTTATAATTTTGTTTTTAGCACACTTTGACCGAATGGAGAACAGTATTTTGGGTATCATTCGCCATTTTCATGGTGACGAATGTAATTTATACCATTTGGGCTAGTGGTGAAGAACAGTGGTGGAATAATGCAGAGGAGCATAAGCAAAAGGACGGGAAAGTAGAAAATGGCACAGAAAAATAGATCTCATTATATGTTATGTACAGAATTATTTATTGTAAATATCTCATTTTTAATTTGTCTTATAGGCAAATGCAATTAAGTATTTATTATGTACGAGGATTGTTACGAAACCTCAATTCTTTAGAGAATCACAAAGTAATTTTTGATAAATGTATTTTAAATACGAAGTGTTCACGTGTATTAACGTGATTGTAACTTGGCCAGATCTTATCAAAATACTATAACTGTGTATTTTTTAAATAAAGACGTTCCATTCAAATTTTAATTATTTTTCTCAATTTAAGACCATCAATAAAACAAAACTTTATTTGTTATTATCAAAAACAAATTGTTGTAAAATATATAACAATACAAAATAAATATCAAAAATAGAGTGTATAACATTTTTGATGAAGATGTATATAGTTTATTTTAAGATTTTAGTTTTTCTTAAAATAAACAAAATATGGGAGTGTGTAAAAAACAATTTTGTGAGAATTAAACAAAATAAACTCTAAACTGCTTTGGCACGACCCCTTCCACCGCGAGTCCCACGTGCTCTGGAGCCTCTGCCGCCCCTAGAACCGCGCCCTCCTCTCGATCCAGGCCCTTTAGCAGGCGTCGGGTTGTTAACAACTCTAGAAGACGAGACATCATCATTATCATCATCGCTTATTACAGCTGGTTCATCCGAGTCATCGTCATCCGCCAGACGTTTGGCTGCGCAGCGTTTCTGACGGTTTGTGTCGTTTAATAGTTTTCGAACCTGTCAAAAAAATACAATTACAATGAGTTATGTAAAGAATTAAATGTTACCTCTTCCATATCTTGATTGGCGAGTTCCTTTTCGTGAACGATGGATTCGATACACTGTCGCACGTCTGAAAGATCCGGATCCTTACTGACGAGAGTCTCCAGCATTTGTTTCGCCTGCAAACTAACAACGAATAATTTTGATTTTACAATTATGTGTGCTAGTACTCTATATAATCTGCTGGAGCTTCCTGATCGTTGGAATCGATGAATTTGATAACGGTTTCAGTTAGTCCTTTAACTGGAATTATGTTCAGTTTATTGTTCTCGTCGAATAATTTAAGAACAATATCTTCAACCCTGGTCGCCCATTCTTCTACCTAAATAAAAAATTGATAAATTAATGTGATAATTTACAGTATTAATTAACAACTTACATGGTTAAATGTGTGATCAGTGTCCAGATCTACTCTCATTTGAGCTCCTCTAGCTCTTCTAATAGGAGCCAGTTTAACAACGTCCTCGGGATTAGCCACTCTTCCAACATATTTCTGGCCGAATCTAATAGCATTGAACGACTGCAAGTCTCGTTCGTAGAAAACCCGCAGACGTATCAGCGGAAGCATATCCAAATCACGTTCTAATTCAAACAAATAATTAATAAATAATAAGATTTTCCCTCTGTAACACAAGAACTATTCTTACCCATATTGTTGGCTTCCTTGATCATTTCTTCAATAATATCCTCAATCTGTTTCAAAGCGTTCTCTTGATGATTGTCTTCAATTTCGTCGCTTTCCACGTCCTCTAGGGTGTGCTCTCTGAAAATGAATGGTCGAACTGTTTTTAGTGGGATTGGATCCAGGAAGAACTTCTTTTTATGCACCGTCAACAGTCCGATGTGCTTCGGTATTGCTTCACCAGCCGCCAAGGAGGTGGCAACCGAACTGCCCGGTTGTGTTATATAAACGCTGTTGGCGTTCGGTTCGGGCACGATTCTGCAGTCGTGCTCATGGCCCCAGACCACCAGGTCCAAGAAATCCGGCAGGGTTTCGTCGGGAATGAAGTTTTTGACGCCCCGTGTCGCACGATTCTGATGCCACACGAGCAAATGGAACCAATTTTCGATGTCAGGCGGCGACATCATCGTCACCTGTTTCTCTAGGAACATCCTGCCCAATCGTTCGTCCTTCACGTGCGACAAACCATACAAGGCCAATTGGGATTCACCTTTCCTCAACAGAATCGGTTCGACTTTTATATGTTTCAGTTCCGTAACTTTGCCGAAATAGTTCACCAAACCAGTGGTACTGATCAGATCTAGGGCCGAGATTAATTTGTGACCGGAGGGATCGTCGTGGTTACCGTGGATTGAGAACACCGGCAGAGAGACATTCAAGTTTGGATCTTCGTAATTGACGATCTTTGATGAGTTACATTTGAACGCGACCGATTGATCTGAGAGGAACTCCATTTCAACTGGTTTGTCGCCGAGACAGTACTTCCTCAGGAGCTCCGTGCATTTGTAGATGCAATAAGGGGTTGGTTTCGTGTCGTGGAATAAATCGCCACCCAGTAACATGAAATCCACTTTCAAGTTTTGTGCGATTTTGAGGATCTCTTCGAAAGTTCGAAAGCTGTCTTCTCCTATAATTTTTGTGATTGTTAGTGTTCTTTTACATAGACATATAATCAACTTAACAAGATATAAAAAGATATATATATATATATATATATATACACTATCGCTCATATGTAGAGCAACTTTAGAAATTTTCATTTGTCTTGACAAAAGTGTACGTTTAAATATCCGTATTATTGTCAGTCATGCAGTATGTTTGTTAAAAACAATACAGCAATATAATTGTTTATTAGTGGGTTTAGTCAGATATTTATTAATATTTGAATAATATTCAAGGGTCAAAAGTAAAGCAACTTTAAAATAAAACAAACATCTTATGTACATTTAGCCTTCTTCTATTTAGTATCTAGTAGCATAACCATTATTTCTAATAACTTCTAAACACCTTTTCTTCATTGATTTTAGTAGCTTTTCTTTTGAGTGATTTTGAACTTCTTTGCAGAGTTCATTCATATTTGACAGTCTTTTTGCATGGATTTTCTGAACAATATTTTCTCAAAGGCTTTCCATTGGATTGAGGACTGGGTTTTGTGATAGCCAAGTCATGACATGTACTCCAGTATATTCCTTTTGTTAAAATTGGAAATCGTCTTCAAAGTAATCGATTAATTTAAATTTAAATTTACTGCAGTTTTACTCTGCTTTTCACCATTTTGGAACATTTCTACAATTCGTTGTTTAATTTGTATCGATAAATGGACACTTTTTAGCCTTAACGAACGATGATAAATTATAAAATCTATTGTATCGAATATAGGGTTTGGTTGCTTTGCATATGAACTCTGCTTGAAATAGAATGTTGTATAAAAACTATATAAATAAAGATATAAGTATATAAATTGAGGTACAAAATGTTTAGGCACTTATTAATTATAAAATTAATTTAAATTAAAAATAAATGTTCCTTTAATAAAATTATCAAGTTTTTTAATTCGTTCCTCTACATATGAGTGATAGTGTATATATATATATGACAATTTAAAATAAAAATTGTTTATTTCCCATACGCTATATTAATTTATTTAATATTTTTTCAAAATTATATTTAATGAAATAAGTACAAAATTAAACAAACCTCGTATAACATCTTTTTCATTATACCCCAGATGAATATCTGTTGCGACGAGTATTTTAAAGGCATCTTCTTCATTGTATTTATTTGCAGGGTTTGCATTTTCAGTTTCTGAGTCTGACATACTTTAAAAAATAACAAACACAATTAACACTTTATAATCTGACACTTTTAAATACCTACATAACCTTATCAATTTAAGCGCCAACTTCTCATAGGAAACTTTCATAGAAACTCTTGTCATAGAAAACCTTGTTGAACTACCAATCAAAGGAAAATAATATCTATATATAATTATTTCTATTATTACAATAATATTGTCGATAAAAATTTACAAAGTTAATTATAACACATCAGAGATTACTTTAGAAAGATTATTTATTAAAAATTATTCCTTATTTAGAAGATTGTTGTTGTTGTTGGGTTGGCAGCCCTGCACCTTTTACAGCTGATCAGTTGTCAATAAACGACAACAAATAAAAAAAATAATAATGAGTAGTGACGATTACATTAGAAGTAGAATTGAGGGTTACGGCAAAGAAGGCCCAATTCGCTGCATATTCTTTTGCGAATTTCATCCTACCGCCGGTCCCATAATTTCATGTCAGGTAAAAAAACTGATTTATAACCTCAATGTGGTTGTAATAATATGTTTCAGGTACCCGAAAATTTCATATCTAAAGAATTGTTTGATAGTATCAGTGTTTATATAATCACTAAAGCTGAATTGCAAAGGAGTACAATTACTGTGTATGTATCAATTTGATTTTATAAGTTTGTAGATCAATGTGATTTGTTTTAGTACATTAAAAGACTATAAAATATTAGGATTTCCAGTCCGAATAGATGACAAAAAATATTCAAGAAATGCATTCCATTTCAACCTTTGTTTTGTCTGTGACAGTGATGCAAGAACAGTTCACTATGAGCCTGTTGTTATGAAACTGTCTGATTACCTAATGGCAATGGAAGTTGAGAGTTCTTTCTTATCAGAAGGAAAATCCACGCATAAGCTGGCACCCATTTTAAAAGAAGTACTTGAGAATTTAAATACAAAAGGTTAACTCATATTAATTTTTCCCCATACTCAATATACTAATTTTTTTATATTATTAGGAGAATGTGCTTTGACAGAAGGTCCAACTGCAACCCATTTGAAGGTGTGTCACATCAGAAGTGATCCATCACCAGTTTCAGATCATCAAGTGCCAGTTTTTATAAAAGAATTACCACCTCAACAGTGGGACTTAACAACACAGCAAGTCACACCATATATAGACGGTTTTAATCACGTTGCAAAAATTGCCGCACTTTCAGACGTCGAGAACAATCTTGTCAAGGCTTGTGTACAAAATTTGGTCTATTACGGCGTTGTAGCACTTGTACCGCTGTTTCAGTATGGTAACATTTACTGTACAACGCCGAAATTAAAAATGTTGGCACAGGACTCGGAGTTGCAAGTAATATAATTACTAGATTTTAATTCGCCTAGTTAAACAAGTTATTTTTAGGCAAGATGCCTGGAATACGTGGCCAAATCGCAGCGACAACCGCCTACTTTACGGGACGTTTTCAGATTTTATGCGTCGATGACGAGAGGAACGACAATACGAGATCTGTGCATCAGATTTTCGCCTGCCAACTTGCGCATAAACGAACGCAAACTGGTGCAGTTTGGCGTGCTTGAAGGTTTGATCAGGAGGGTCCAAAAGTATCCAGTTTTGTTATCTACAAAGTCTGAAAATCAGGAGTTGCAGAAGTCGATGAATGGGAGCGCGAGTCTGGATGAAATTTGTTGTACGACAGGCGTCAGTTCGCAGCTACTCGAGGATCAACTTGAAAAGGATCATGACGTTGTTTTATTATGTAAATAGATAATTAATTTTTGTAATATGTGATATATTTTAAGTAAAAGTTTTTATTACGTTTAAATATTTTATTAAAATCATTGGTTAAATTATACAATAATATTTTAGGTAAGTACAATAAATTACATAAATAATACTGTTTGTGGTTAAAAATTAATGTAAACTGGGACGACGACGACTTAATTTAGAGTCGGCATTAATACAAACATCCTTCAATTCAACCACCGGATTCTCCGGTAATAATCTGTCCATTTCAAATGTGTTATGATTTTCTAAAATAATTATGTATATATAATAGAATACAGCCATTACCATTATTTTACCTTCTATGAATTGTTCTAGTTCTTCCGGTCTTCCAAAATGTTTAAAGTCTTCAGTTAAAACGCCCTGGAATACCGAAATGACTTCAGCTCTTGTATTTAAGAAATATAAGGGTTGCTTCCTTATCAGAAATTCGTTTATAAGAGCTGAAATTCCTTTGGCTGCTGTAAAATCAGCACCTAAAATATATCTGCAGTCTACAACGACTGGAGAATGTTTAGAATCTACGCCTGCCTTTCCCACACTCGTTTTTATAAAATCCACAGCAGGAAAATATAAACTATTCCCTGGTGTTATCATTATGTACTCTATTCCTGATTGAGTCTAAAAGTCAAGGACATAAAAAGTAATTAGGCATATTATAAATGATGATAGGTTTACCTTTAGTTTGTCGACATAAACAGTCGGTCTGGCGGAAGGATACAACAGAAAAACAATATTAATACCAACTCCAACCAAAATACCATACTCCACACCAATTATTAAACAGAAAACAAACGTGGCAAATGTACTGATTAGATCCTTTTTGCTCGACCTCCACATGGGTTTAACAACTTCGTATTCAATCATAAAAATCACCGCACTGATTATGACAGCAGCAAGCGAAGCTTTCGGTATGAACGCGAAGTAGGGTGTAAGAAAGCTTAATGCTAAAAGCACCATCACACCAGTAAAAACACCACCAAAGGGAGTCTGCACGCCGCTAGCATGGTTCACCGCCGACCTCGAAAACGAACCCGTAATTGGCATGGATGAGAAAAAAGCTCCGATCACGTTGCACATGGATAACGTAAACAGTTCTTGGGTCGCGTCGATTATCGTTCCGGCAGCTGAAACGCAATCAAACAGTTTTGGATTGTACTTTTTGTTTTAGGATTACCGAAAGCCTTGGCAATCGCAACGTTGCCTAAAACGGCGATGACTGGCACCAAAACTACGGAACTGCCTAGGTCTCCAATCATTTCGGAAAATCCAACCGTTCTGTTATTGACTACGGTTTCGAAAGGTGGTAGTTTTAATTCTGGCACTCCGGCTTTCACTGCTCCTGTGAGTAAAAAAGGTGAACCTGCCCATTTGGTTTCGTAAAAATATGCCACTGTTGAACATGTGATTACAACTAAGGCGTTTCTTGATGTGGAAATCAACCACAATATGTATTTTAAGAGTTTTTTATTCTTGTTTTGTAGTTGAACGTCCTTGAGTTTCTGAAACAGTTTAATAATTAAACAATGTCGTTTTAATAACAACGAATTTACTCTTAAAAGCATTAGGATTGCTATGCATCCAAAACCCAAAGTTGCATCGGAGAATTTTGTCTTGTGTATATTTTGCGATACTTTAGTAATTGTATCGACGAATCCTGATGATGATATTTTAAGACCCAACAGACTTTTAATTTGAGACGCTCCTATTATCACAGAAGTGGCGGACGTAAAACCTACAGTCACCGGTATGGAAATAAAATCTACAAGGACTCCTAAGTTAAGTACAGCCATGATTAACTGCACAATCCCAGACATGAAACAAAGAAGTATCGCATAATCTGTATTTCTGTTGACAACTTGTTGATAAGTCATCAAGGCCATAAGAGCTGTTGGCCCAATGGTAATATCTTTGCAGCTCCCGAACAAGGTGTAAACAAAACATCCGACAAACGCTGAGTATAAACCATACTAAAAATCAAAACCTTTTTTATCTACAATTTGGTGATTAAAAGAATGTTTTACCTGTGGTTCTAGCCCTCCAAGTGTGGCGTAAGCCAGAGCTTGAGGCATTACGGTTAAACCAACTGTAAAACCTGCGATGAGATCTGAAATTAGTTTGTTGGTGGTGTAGTTGGGACCCCATTGTACTATTGGAACCCGTTGTTTTAGAAAAGTAAAAGCCGAATCTGAGAAAGTCATTTTTTTTTCAGTCTGAAAACAAAAATTCGAACATTACAGTATTGATTTAAAGGCAATATCATTGGCAGTTTAAGTAAAATATGAATTTTATACGCGTTTTAATAATTTCCTGTCGTTTCGTATTCAAGGTTTCAAATAACATACTGTTATTTTCTAATTGCGATTATCAATATCTTTTTTAACGTTTTAAGGAATAATTGCAACTTAAATAACGTACTATTCTAGATTGCATCTAATGGAATTATGTCATAAGATAATTAACATTGGAGATACACAAACATGTTAACAACTGAGAGAAAGTTCTACGAAAATTTCTCCGCAACGATCATCAACATAACTCATCAATTTATAAGATTTGTAAATAAATTGATTTAAAAATATACAAGTACAATTTAGAAAAATATGTTATTCATTAGAAATTAGTACTATAATTAATTACTACTAGTACTATAATAATTATTTACATCGAAATACCGGCTATAAGTATTCTGGTTAAACTTACTTAAAATTATCTTGAAACTTGACCCAAACTGATTAAAGCGAAGTAACAATTCACATTCTGAGTTTAAATCAATTTACATCCTGATTCGCGCCGCACCAATAATATATAAACAAAATAAAACACACTCAACGAACATTAAGAACGAACGGTCGAAATGAAATGGTCGTCACGTGGACTTGGACCGTTTAATATAATTTTCTCTCTCTCCATTTAATCGACGCGAAATTTCTCAATCGTGATCTTGGTGAATTTTTTCGTGCGACCAAATAAAATTTTATCATTGCTACATTAATTATGCACGTTATGGTTTACACTTTGCTTCCGATTCGTTTAATTCCAGTGCAATTACTTATATCTGATAATTATCGCCTTAATGGAGATTACTTTTTAATTAAACAATTAATTAGTAATATTGTTATACTTCCGAAAAGGACTATTTAAAATTCTTTCAAATCTAATTATATGGTTGAATATTTTTTCACCTACTTTGATAATAATAGTGGTTGTTTGAATTACTGGCAACCTTCTATTAAACAAATAATTGCACTAAATGAAGCATATCGCATCAAGTTTTTAATGTGAGTTACGCAATTTCTTCACTTCATAATTCTTAAGACGTTTCCATCTCGGTTTTTGTTACTGTTACATTGAAAACGGTCATAAACAATCGGCAAACTTTTTTTCCGTAATAACACCAAGGTGATTTTGCGACACAGCGCATTTCAATAAGGCAGCTTAGCATGAAATGTCAAGTGTTTTTGTATTTTTGTTTGTCCGGTATTAATTGACAACAAAATTCAATAATTAATTATTTTATTTTATCGAGAATCATGATAATTCGTTATAAAAAACTGAGAATTCAACCAATTCTTACTTACCTTTTAATAAATTGTATTTCCTTAAAATCACTCTTTTCTCTTTTCACTCCTAATTGAAACGCATTATCAACAATTGTTTTTTTATTATTTTATTTGTTGTAAACTATTGTGACTACACAAATATGCAATAACTTATTTTAATTATTTACAATTTGTTATTTTTTAACACTATTCGGTTATAGTGATGTCGTCGTCTCTTCTAAGACGTTCTGTACCGTTTTGTCCACGTCTATTTTACCTAAAAATTAAATTACCCGTTTTATAGTCGGACGATAAAAAAACTTCATTAAATTACGAATTGTTTAACATATATTAGATTATTTGGTATGTTCGGCTGGTTTATAGGTTATGTTTACGTTTACAACCGATCAATAAACGTGTGGTCTAAAAACAGTTATTACTATTGATAAGTAATATAAATTTGTTCATACTAATCTAAATTATAAAATCAAGGTCATGGTTAGTACTATAATCTATATAAGTTTAATAAGTGTTATTGATTTGCTTTTTATTGCTATTCGTTTATTAAACAAACAGCAAAAAAAGAAACTTGATTACTTGAATTTAATCAACAAAAATGCAATAAAAAATGAGTTTTTAATTAAAAAGAACCTCAAATAATATTTTATTACCTTCAATAAGATTTCTAACTTCATTTTCATAATGCACTATTGGAATTGAGGGATCACATGTAAGTTTAATCACTTCCTCCATGTTACGATGCGGTAACAGAAAAACGATAAATTTTCCTTTGGTCTTTAAATCTTTCACCAAATCCCCAAAACACTACAAAAACAGTAAACTAATTCCTGTTGGGCAGTCTTAACAGTGATTTCCATACTTTCCCCCCAGTAAAATCTAATTTGTGAATCCTGTGACAGTCGATCACAATTATATCGTTATTTTTCTCAAGTCCTCCATTATACTTAACGATATTCTCTCGAATATATTGAGCAGAAGGGAAAGAAATCGAAGAAGTTGGCGTGACCCTCAAGTATTCCTTTTTGTGGTGCAACTGAAACTTGTACGTTAACACAAATTAATAATATATTTAGTTGGAATAAAACCTGAACTTTTTCGAAAAGTATTTTCGGCCTGGCTATTCCATACAAAAGTATGACCAAATCCACGCAGACACCAACAATAATTCCGACCCCAACGCCGAGAACCAGACACGAAATTAGGGTCACCATAAAGGGGATTATGTCTATTTCTGAAAATGATACAATAAAATTCGTGTTAGCAACATATCCTTATTCATCTCCGATTGCAATAGAAATGAACGTGATGCGTTACTTTCAAACCAGTTTTATGACTTACTGTTGATTTTCCAAATCATTTTAGTGGTCGCGAATTCCACCATGAACAGAACCGCGCACATTATTACTGCTGAAAGTGTCGTTTTTGGTATGTAGGCGAAATACGGTGTCAAATATGTGAGAGATAAAACCACCATTGCACCTTAAACAATTATAATATTATTTTGTTTTATTTGATTTAATAAAATTCATTATTATACTGGTATAAATTCCTGCAAATTGAGTCTTGATTCCGCTAGCATTTCCTACTGCTGCAATTGTGAACATTGCGTTTACAGGAAACGAACCGAAAAACGAGCCGAAAATGTTGCAAAGTCCCAATGCCATCATTTCTTGGTTTGCGTCCACTATTTTTCCTCTCGCTATAAGCAATTTTAAATTATTTAATTCATTGCATGCAACCAATAATACCATTTCGTGTATGTGGAGTTGCCTATGTTAAAAAATACCTACCGAAAGCTTTGGCGATAGCAACATTGCACAGAATGGCAATAAACGGAAGTACAAAAGTGCCAGTACCCAATTCCTTGACCATTTCCACAACATTCAGTGTTCTGTTTTGACTTTCGGAAAATGTTTCAAACTCGGGCACCGCAACTCGGGGAAACCCGGACGGAACGTACGCTAGAAATAAAAAAGACGTCTGATTAACGCTTAAAAACATCAGTACGTGTTATAGAGTTACTAACATGTCAAGGCGAAAAGGTCAAAATTGTACAAGGTCAAAATGTAGGACAGAACTGCGCAGAAAAGTACCACCACAGCGTTCCTGGATAACGAGCAGAAAAATAAAAATTTCCTGAAACTTGAAAGTTCCTCCTTGTTATCACTTTTTGCATGTCCAAAGTCTTTCAATTTCTGCAAAAAAACAAAAGAAGCACATCTTTAAATTTTAAACTGTTTTGAACTTACTCTCATTAACAGTAGAACGATGCAACATAGTAAACCCAGGACTGTGTCCCAAAGTTGCGTTTCCGAGATGTGCTCGAAAACCTTCCTGCAAATCTCTATGAAGCTTTCAGCCTCAAACTTTAACCCTAATAAATTTTTAACCTGCGACATGGATATTGTTATTGCCGCAGCTGAGGTGAGAGCTGCAACCACCGGAGTGGACACGAAATCTACCAGAAATCCTGCAAAATTAACGTTAAATACAATGCAAAATGTAATTTAAAAATTACCTAATTGTAAAACGCCACAGAGTAATTCAATAACCCCCGAAACAAAAGTTAACAATACTGCTCCAGTTTGGTGGTTGTAGCTCAAGTTGTGGGTGTAGGAATAAGTCAAAAGAGAAAGTAGGGCGGTGGGTGCGATGTTCAGTTCGGGGATCGTTCCGAAAACTACGTAAGTCAGTCCGCCACAAATCGAAGAGTACAAGCCATACTACATAAAAAAATGTTATCCTAGGTTTAAATTTTAAATTTGTTTTTACTTGTGGTTCGAGTCCTGCCAAAGGAGCGTAAGCCAACGATTGTGGGATGAGGGTGAGTCCCATGGTGATTCCTGCCACCAAATCGGCGACCGCTTTATGAATGTCATACTGTGGTGACCAATCGAAGATCGGTAATTTACGACGGATGAAGTCCACTTGTTTTTTGATCATTTTTCCCTTTTTGTTCGGCTTCACTCACATTTGTCTAGAATACGAAACATTTCAAAATGCTGATGGTTTATAGTAAATGGGCTTATGATGTTGTGTTGCTGTTATTAATAAATCGTTTAACTTAATGTTAATTACTTCCTGATAAAACAAATCAAACCTGATTAATCATTAAGTAATTTCACTTTAAATTTATTGTTAATAGGCATGTATATCTTTGTAAATTTTATTCTGTACTGCATTTTGTTGTACTAAGCAGTCGTCCTTGTTTTAATGCAAATTTAAATTTTAATTGAATTTTTTATTTCGTATAAAAAACAGCTATTCAATATTTAGTATTAAATTTTTTTTTAAATTTTTAGTAATAATGTGTATATTATGACCAAATATTATGTGTATGTTATTATTATTATTATTATTATTATTTTATATAATAATAAAAAAATAATACTATAATTATAAATTTAATATTTGTTATGACTAAAAATGTTTAAATAAACTAAACTATAAATAATAGTTTATTCCAATATAAAATTATATAAATATATCTAATTATTTTAATTTTTAATTTATTATATTTATTGTAATTAATTAGTAATTGATTTTATATAATTTGTAAAACAAAAGTACATATTTTTGGCAATTAAACTAATGAACTTACCTTTAAAATTTATTAGAACACATCACGAAAACACTCATAACTTCTAATTAACTCACCGTTCAACGAAAACAATTTTCGTAAAAAACCTACTTAGATAAGCACCAAATAATCACTCAAAAGAATGTTAGATAGACATACATACATACATTCATACATTCATAGATATTTTACTAGTCACTGAAAATATTTCTTCGAACACTCACCAAAGTGTCAAAAGTGTCTCAAGATTTGCGTAGCTCGAATTCGGCTCAATTTGTTCCAATTTCGATTGTCCTATTTGAATGTGCGACAATTTAGTTGTTAGCATATGCGACCGTTTATTTCATTGAGTATTTTTAGATCGCTACAAGAAGAGGAAATGTTTCGCCAAACTGGAATTGCATAATTAAAATTCAAGGATATTTTTAAAATTATCAGTTTTTGTTTATGTGTAAAGTAGTAAAGTGCAGCCTAGATTCCACAAAAAATGGATCTAACCATCTTGATTTATTGCCAAAAAGGATAGAATTCATTTATTTAATGGTTTGTATTATATTTGTATAATTCAACAGAACAAAATTTCCATTCATACTAATTTAGCGCTCTAACTTTTTTGAAATTATGCAACTAAAACTATATATGGTTATGAGGTTGGTTGCACAGTTTTAGAAACAATAAATAATATCACACTTTTATTAAATTATTGTTTATTTTGTTCACAGCATGTTTAAATAAATTACTAAATATATACAATTAAATTTAATCTATAATATTGTTGTTGCATTTTCTTGATTTTTTAAAATACCCTGCAGTGGTTTCGCAGTTTTGTCTGTAACAAACAAACAAATATTTAAATTTTTACATTAAAAGAATACAAATACCTTCAATTAAATCTTTAATTTCACTAGCGGAATGTATTACAGGTATTGTAGGATCGCATGTTACTTTAATGATTGCTTCCATGGACTTTGATGGCAAAAGAAATACTACGAATTTGTCTTTGGCCTTTAAGTCTTTTACCAGATCACCCAAACACTAGAAAAATACATGTTTAGAAATGAATGCTTTTTAAAACATTCGTTTTACTTTTCCTGCCGTGAAATCTAATCGGTTAATCCTATGACAGTCGATCACAACCATATTGATGTTGCTTCCGATTTCCACGTTGTTCTTAATGATATTTTCGCGGATATATTGAGCGGATGGAAAAAATATCGACGAAGTGGGAGTGATTTTTAAGTATTCCTTCTCGGATGATATCGGAAGTTTTTCGAATATAACTTTCGGTCTCGCCACAGAATACAAGACCATGATTATGTCGACGCAGATTCCAATTAAAATACCTATTTCAATTCCCAAAATTAAACAAGAGAGAATCGTCAACAAAAAAGGTACCAAATCAATTTCTAAAAAGTGTGAAGATTAAAAGGTGTTTACTCAGTTTTAGAAACTTACTGTTGATTCTCCAAATCAACTTAGTCATTGTTACTTCCACCATGAACATAACTGCACAAATTATAACTGCGGACAAGGTAGGCTTTGGGATGAACGCAAAATATGGTGTTAAAAAAGTGAATGCCAAAATCACCATTGTACCTAAAAAGTTACATTCAAACGAATTGTAGTTATTTAAAATCATCTTGCCTGTATATATTCCTGCTAAAGGAGTCTTAACACCGCTGGCGCTACTAACTGCAGCTCTTGTAAAAGAAGCATTCACCGGAAACGAACCGAAAAATGATCCGAAAATGTTACAAAGACCTACTGCGGTCATTTCTTGAGACGCATCCACAATTTTACCCTGTGCTACAAGAAAAATGATTCAGCATCAATGTTTGATAGATTTATAAATTGTACCAAAAGCTTTTGCGATAGCAACGTTCCCTAAGATTGCAATAAAAGGTACCACGAAGATTCCTGAACCTAGTTCTTTGGCCATATCTAAGAAGTTCAACGTTTTGTTGCCCGCAACGGCTTCGAAGGCGGGAAGAGATATATTGGGCCATCCAGCCGGTGCCTCAGCTGAAATTTAGAAAAATGTATATAAATCGGTGTGATAGTAATATTTTATATGCTTTACAGGTCAAAGAGAAGGGTTTCATATCATACATGCCGAAAATGTAGGCCATCGTAGCACAAAATATCACAACAACAGCATTTCGGGACACGGACGAAAACCATATGATCTTCTTCAACTTCGATGTTTTGTGTTTTACCTGGGCATCTTCCAATGGTGGATCCCCCCAATCTTTAAGTTTCTGAAATTTTTAATTTTAGTAATTGACGAAATAAATGTCGAGTACCTACTCTCATAAATAGAAGAACGGCACAACACGACAAACCTAAAATAGTGTCGTATTTTTGCAATTCTGTTATGTGTTCACCAACTTTTCTCCAAACGTCGATGAAACTTTCGGCGGAAAACTTCAGGCCGAACAAATTTTTTACTTGTGACGAAACTATTGTGATCGCGCCTGCTGATGTGAAAGCTGCCACCACTGGTGTAGATACGAAATCCACCAGAAATCCTAAATGGAGGAGACCACAGAGAAGTTCGAATGTTCCAGCCAGAAATGTTAATAAAATTGCTCCCTCATGGTTATTGAAGCTTAAATGATGGGTATAGGAGTAAGTGAGGAGGGACAGAAGAGCTGTTGGTGCTATGTTTAACTCTGGAATAGTACCAAACACCACGTAGGTCAAACCTCCACACAGAGAGGAGTATAGTCCATACTACAAAAAAAAGTAATTTGATTATTTTTTGTACCAATTGTTTACGAAGTTGCAACACTTGTGATAATTAATTAATAGATTTTCTGCGAAATATAATGTATAATAATAGTGTTAATGAATTTCCTTTCTATAGCATATTTACAAACAAAATTAACAGTTTGCATTCAAATTCTTATCTACCTTTCATCCAATAAAAATTTCTGCGAATAAACGAATAAACAATAACCGGATTTATGACTAAAATATCCACTTACTTGCGGTTCAAGTCCAGCCAAAGCTGCATATGCTAGACTCTGGGGAATCAACGTTAATCCCACAGTTATTCCTGCCACTAAATCTGCAAGAGCTTTGTCCACGTTGTATTCTTGAGACCATTGCAAAATCGGTATTTTCTTCTTTAGAATGTTAATCTGGTTGTTTATCATTTTCGCACTGTTTTGCTACAACACCTTCAACCTCATCGGATTAATTAGTTTAATCCTTGGTCCTATAAAATTGTAGTTACATAATTGTGGTTTGATTTTGCGACTTTAGTTGAATGGAAGCGGAGGAAATTGATTAAAACGGAAACGTATGTTGTAATTAAGGAATATTGAACGATGACTAATTTGTTATCTGCATAATAACACGAAGCAAATCGATATACAATACATTTATAAATTTGTGTATTAATTCACTTAATGTCTGTGTCTTCCATTAGGGTAATTTTCTTATTAGACAAGCAATTTATCTTGTTAACAGCTTGGTCAGAACATAAACTGATTCGAATGGTCGAAAACGACAAATTTTGCAGGAGCATTTTGGCCTTGTTCAAGAACTCAGCATTGAACACACATGATCTTTGTCAAGGTTTCAAACTGTCTGACAATTATGCAATTTTAATTATTTTCTACTAGGAAATACTCTTCTCTCTCTCATTTCTCACGAGAAAAGAATAATTTAGATTTGATGATTATTCGAATATATTCATATTGAGAATAATTTATAGGCAACAAAAATTATATAATGTGTAATGATTAACATTCAATAATGTTATTATAATAAATGCAATAAATATCATATTATAATATATGTAGTTTTTTGCAACAGAAATAATTATTGAATATGCATATTACATTCTCATTAATTAAATTTCACTAATAATTGTTGTGAAAATTTCTTATCATGAAATCTAAAGATCTTGAAACGATTTTACAAATTCTCAAAAGAAAGAAATAAATAATGTATTTGAGTATTTAAACTTTGTCACCCATTTGATTCGAGCCTGATTATGAATAATTCGATGCTTCCGTTTCGGATACACGTCCAATAAACCGGGCACTAATTTAACCAAATAACAACGTTCACTACCATATCGCCGACAAAACTCTTACCAAAAATAACAACAAAACGGACTTCCGCACGTCCTGCAAACTGCGCCGAAATGACACTGATCGTGAAAACCGCGCGTCGAAAACGGAGGATCAGGTGCGATTTTATTTGAAGCGGTGATTCGCGAACGAGTTCAGAATGGTTATTAATCTTGTTGTTAGTGTTTGGTGGTAGGAGATTTTCGGTGGCGGCCACGATTTGTTCAAAATGATTTTTTTTTTTTCGTTTGTTGCGGGTTTGGGGGACAGTTGTTTGTTTTGTATAATTGTGATGAAGTTTATATTGACAAAGAACATTATATATTATTTATGCGATGAGAAAATAAAAATATTTAATAATAAATATAATGCAAATGATGGAACAAACGATTTAGCTTAAGGTAAAAATAACTGTAAAAGTATACTTATAATAAATAAACTTATAAAAAATTTAACTTTTTTGCTTACATTTAATGGGGTCAACAGCATGATAATTAAAACACACATTGATGTATTCTGCTATATATATATATATATATATATATATATATATATATATATATATATATAAAACGTACAAAAGAAGATTCACTTCTGTGCTTATAACTCATTCAAGGTGACAATATTAATAAAAGACTACCTTGAACTTAAAATGTTAACTGTTATATAAACAATTTTACAACTCTTCATTTCCTGTTTGTCTTTTAATGTGTAATTAAGCTCTCATATTTAATAAAAATAAAACCAAGAAAATTATAAAAAATATATTATATAAGTTCAAAATTATAGATAAATAACAATTGTGCTTAAAATATAAGCATAATATACAGTCGTCATATTAACATAAAAACATTAACATCAGGTACTCGATTCTCAAAGTAACTTTCTGATTACTGGATACTATGTACTGATGATGGTTGAGTTTCACTATTAATCTCTAAAACATAATAATTAAAGTTGAAACGATTATAATTAATAAAAATTAACAATTACCAGTTAAAATGACTTCAAGATCTTCATTTTTAAAATGCTTAACCAAATCGGGATCAATTCCGGCACAAATATTGACCAGCCTCTCCTTAAACTTCCAGAAAACAATCTTCTGCTTTCTGATTTTAAACTCGTCAACCAGAACATGAAAACTTTTAGCTACGGTGGCATCCAAGTTGCCTACGTTTCTACCATTAATTACAACTAAAGCATTTTGTTCGTCACAGTTTTGCAAAATCAATTCTCTCATGTACTCCGCTGCAGTAAAGTGAAGGTTGGTTTTAGGAGTTATTACATAAACGTCCCCTTGTGAGAACTTCTCTTTGTCAATTGTTATTTTGGGACGTGCGCTTGTGTACAGCACAAACGTTAGATTAAAGATTATTCCTATGATTATTCCATACTCCAGACTAATCAGCAAACAACATATTAAAGTCACCAAAAAGACTAACAAATCCAACTCTAAAACAACTCAATTAATGCTAAAATTATAACAGTTTTTGAAATGTTACTTTTGGATCTCCATAATACAACGAATGCTTCAAATTCGAACAAATAAAACATAGCCACAATCACTACGGCGGCCAAAGTTGCCTTGGGAATGTAATAAAAGGCGGAGGTGAGAAAACCGAGTGCCAACAACACAATGGTGCCGGTTAAAATACCACCAGCCGGCGTTTTCACCCCCGATGAATTATTTACAGCTGTTCTGGTGAAGGAACCGGTCACCGGCATTGATCCTACAAACGAACCCATGATGTTGGAGACACCCAACGCCACTAACTCTTGTGTTGCATCCAACGTGCGTCCTTTAGCTGTAACAATTATCATTAGTTGTTGTTTTCGGTTTGTTTTGTTTAGTTATTACAGAAAGCCTTGGCAATGGCGATGTGCTCGAGGATTGCAATCAAAGGACAAAAGATAACGATGGTGTTGAAGTCGGAAACCATATCGGAGAAGGAATAGTCAGTTCCATTGAACGTGGTAGTGAATGGAGGTAGTTTGAATGGCGGAAGACCACTTTTAACAGAACCTACAAATACAGTTCGTTTATTTTGAAACGGGAACTGTTAAAACGTACCTGTGATTAAAAATGGGAAGTCATCTGCATTGTTCTCTAGACAATAAGCTAAAATAATACCGACTATTACAGCTAAGGCGTTTCTGGATAAAGAGACGAGAAAGATGACTCTTCCGATTATATTTCTGGATTTGGACCAATCCTGTCTGTATTGCAAGGTCCCAAACACTCTTATCTCCTGAAAATCATGTAAAAACTGTGATCACCAACAAAATAAATATAAAATATCGATTGTTACCTTTAACAAAACTAAAAATACAATTGTAATAAGACCTAGGGTTGTATCCCAAGTTCTGACTTGGCGAATATTTTTGAAAACAGTCTCCCAAGCTTCAAGGAAAGCGTCACTCTTTCCCTTGATACCTAGGAGACTTTTGATCTGCGACGATGCAATATTGAGGGCAGCAGCTGATGTGAAACCAGCAATCACAGGATAAGAAAAAAACTGCACCAGAAAACCTAAATTCAGCAGTCCCAACACAAAAATAATCACACCAGCGATAAAAGTCATTAGCACAGCCATATCGTCTCCCATCTTAGCAACGTGAGGTTGCATCATTAAGGCCATGATGGCGGTGGGTCCGATGTTGATGTCCTTGCACGTCCCGAAAATGAAGTACATGAAGCAACCCATGAAGCCGGAGTAGAGACCGTATTCTGTGCCCATTCCGGCGACGACCGCATATGCGATTCCTTGGGGAATTTCGGTCAGACCGACTGTGAGACCGGCCAGCAGGTCGTGAAACAGAGTGGATAGGGTGTATTTTGGCATCCATTCCAGTACGGGGAATTTGCTGCGGACGAACTTCTTCGGGTCGATCGAACGGCACAATCCTAGTGTTTCTGGAGAGCGAAAATAAATAATTTTAAAATGAAAATTATTTTATTATTTGATTAAATAATTTAATAAAACACAAAAAAAATATAAAATACTAGTAACATATTGTTGATCTAAAAAGTAACAATTGTAGTCCTCATCTGTAGGTTTAATAGTTGTCCGTTTGATCTTTATTTATAGCAATTCAAACAAATATCAATAATAATTGCTCTGCTTCAGTGGAATCAGTCAAAATTATTGTGTTTATCTTAGTCATTTTCTTGTAGTTGTCTCGTTTAACGCTGTCACAATCAATGAAAGGGAATTTATATTTTAAACGATAATAATAATTTTATTTATAAATAACCATTTGTAATTCACAAATAACAAGTTCTTAGAATTTGAATAATTTAACGAATGACAACACGAAACTAGAATAAAAAAATTATGCATTCTTATTTCCATAGAACACTGGTCAAACATAAACTAATAATATGCAGATGAACGAATGAATAAATAAAATTAAAATATATAGATAGCATAAAATATATTTTTTCAAAATCAAGGTTCATTATAAAAAGCCAAAAAATCGTATTATATCACAAATTACATAATGCGATTTACAGTTTTTCATTTTCTAATTAGTAACAATCGACGTAAATTGTCATATTTGTCCTTGATTTGCGGTTATTAAAATGTTTATTTACACTAAATATTACCTCTTTCCATAATATTTTTCTCCTTCAACAATTTGTCACATTAACACAAGTACATCAAATCGTCTAGTTTCTAATCTGATTAGACGGTTTATATAAAGGCGGCCGGTCATTTCGTAAATCACGGCGCAGAGATTATTAACACTGGTTAAATATAATAGTTTCGAGATTGTAGACGTGGATTATCCAATTATTACACCTAGTTAATTCCAAAAAATGTCGTGTTCATTAATGCAAATAGAATTCGTAGAGGCACAAATTGTTTTGAAGGTGTTTTTATTTCTTGATAGCGTATCAGTCATCAGCGATTGATGTAGGAAAAAAAACCTTTTAAACACTCTATATAATTAATAATTACAATTTAATTTGACAAATTTTCAATCTTTGTTTCTAATATTTCTTATAAAATCATAAGCAAAGATAATATATTGTCAACTATATTATATATTATTATATTATCTTTACTATTTCATAATTATTTTATTATCGCTACTAATAATTGTGTTATAAGAATATCAAATGCATTTATTATAGTTATTGATAATTCTTATACTTGTGCTGTTGATAATAATTTATTAAAGAAATTATCACCATGCGTTATCACTCATTCAGATAATCCAAATTTTTGGTGGTCACTTTCACAACAACTGACGAAACATTCTACAATTCCTTGTTGTTTATTAACAATTTTTAGTTAGTAACCAACAATAAAATTTCCAATACCTTGGGCGACCATTTTTCAATAATTTTCCTCACCAATGACACATTCGTTAACAGAACGCGACGCGACTGAATTATTAAAATGAAAAATAAAAAAGAATGTTCGGAGAAACTTGTCGCGACGAATTTCGATCAGCTACTGAAGAAATTGATCCGGACCGGCTTTTATAAATTCCCCGATAATTTCAATGGCAGCGCGCGAAAAAATAATGCAAATACGGATAAGGTTGCACTGGATTTAATTATCCGGATTGGAGGTTGGAGAAACGGTGGTAAAAAAAAGGTTTTCTCCGATGGATTTTTAATTTCAATGATTCCGAAGGTCGCAAACCGATTTGCAAGATCAATGTTTATCGTTTATTGTTTGTTTTATCGGGACTGGTTGTTTATTAATTGTTTCGCTGTTTTATTGTGGTAAATGTGAAAGACTGATACGTTTTCTGAGAATGATGGAAAGTCACAACAATAAAAATGTTAACATATCAAAACATCAAACTTATGGTATAAACGCATTTCATTTCAATTTTTATCAGTACGTGCAAAATATATACATTATTTTATATTGGATTAAAAATCATATCAAATAAGGACTATTGTCTAACTGGAAATTGAATACATCCTCTCATAAAATAAGATAAAAATTAAACCCTTTATCAGTTTTTGTCTCATTAATCAAATTTGATTATGATGGGTATTAATCGGCACGTATTGCATTTGATTAATTATAATTGACTCTCGATTGTGTGTTGACAAAGAGAAAAAATTTGCTAATTTCCAAACAGTCAAGATGTGAAACCTTATAAGTTCTAATTATATTACAATGTTTGTTAGTGAATTTCATCAATTTTCCACCAATATGCCCAAATTATTAAAGAAATAAAAAATTAGATGTAAACATGTAGAATTTGAAAGTTATATAAAAAATGTTATACCTCTGATATTGATAGTTCCCATTCTTTTTATCCAAATTCACCGCACTGTCATACTGTTGGACTATTGTCCAAGAGAACACGTATAAATACACCTTTCTTTGATTATCGTTCAAAAACCAGATAAAAAATAATTCGATAATTTTAAGAGTACTTGTACAAACTCTAATACTTAATTCTGTATCTTTAAATTATTATCGAATACGTTGACCTTGGCATTATTGGCTTAGTTTATTATTATTTTTTATTTGTACTACAAGGAAATATAAATGGTACAAATCTCACACTCTACAATAATTATTTGCATTTTCGAGTAGACAGTTTTTATTACATTTTATTTGACAATAAAGTTTATGATATTTTAATCTTAACAATATCTGCAGTTTAATGAACTGAAAATATTACATTAATTTATAATGTTTATGATAATTACAAATTGAAGTAAATAAAAAGTGAATAAATTGTTCTGGGAAAGAATTCAAGAAAAAGGTTACGGGAAAATGTTTTAATAATAGCAAGATTTAGTCCTTGATTAATAAAAATATTCTGACAAAAAACACATATTTATTAATTTTTTAAAATTCATTTAACAAAAATTTATTCGTACGTGCAGTTTGTACGAAAAAATTATTCTATGTTTTAAAACATAAACATAAGTTAGACAATTAAAATTCAATAATTTCAAATGAGATTTGCAGTTTTAAAATTTAATAGGCAACCCATGTCACATCTTGTGTAACAGGGTTATCTCAATAATAATACAGTCAACTGTAATTTTGACACACGTTTTTAACCTCAAATTTCGTGCCGAACATTTTTTTTACATAATTTAACCAAAATGCAAACTGCACGAATTTTGGTCCGGAACTCCCTTAAACAATGGAGGCACATTTCACGCAGGTAAACACCACATCCATACCTCCATCCACATTTAAATAATAACTTTTTAGCTCCATTGCGAGTTCAGTGGAAGCTCAAACAGTCGCGGCGGAAAAATTGACGATTCCACCCCCGAGCACGGAGGAAAGGTCGGCCTCCCCCAAGATCGAGAAACTGTGCACAGAAATCTCCCAGCTGAACCTACTCGAGGTGTCCGAATTGAGTACACTGCTGAAAAAACGCCTGAACTTACCGGACGCACCGGCGTTCCCCGTGGGTGGATTCGCCGCTCCCGCGCCCGCCGATGACGAAGAGGAGGCTGCGCCACAGAAAGTCAAGTCAGCATTCACCGTTAAGCTCACTAAGTTCGATGAAAAACAAAAGGTCGCACTGATCAAGGAAATCAAGAATTTGGTTGAAGGGATGAACTTGGTGCAGGCCAAAAAGTTTGTGGAAAGTGCACCCACCGTTGTCAAAGCAGATATCTCCAAGGATGAAGCCGAGAAGCTTAAGGAAGCTATTGAGAAAGTCGGAGGATCAGTTGAGATTGAATGAGGTGGTTTTTAGTGTAGATTGTATGTATGTTAAATAATTTGTTAATAAAATTAAACAAACGCTTTTTTCTAGTATTATTCTTGAATTCATTGTATTTAATGGGACCTTTTATCTATTTTATTTTCTTACCACATAACAGAGGTGTAGTTTCCGAAAATTGATTCATTTAATAATTGTGCATCTCTTGCATTGTTTAATCTTAAAGAATATGTGTCATCTACATTGTGTACGTATTTTGATAACTTATCATAAACAGTACGTTGTAAGTTACGTTATAATGGGTAACTATTTATGTAAATGAGATGACAAAAACAAACAAAGAATGAAACATGAGTTGCCTACATCAGAGCGACTGTAATAAGTTTTTGAACGCAGAATATGACATGATAAAACACACGTGTTTCTGTTTTTTCACGTCATTATTAGTTCAGGTTAGTGAAGTTTTAATATTATTACATGTTTGTTCTTATTCTTATTGATTCTATAATTGTGTTATTTAGCTTTATGTATAAATTATCGATGTAAGATTAATAGAAAATAATCCATTTTACGAGGGTGACTTGAAATGTAATGAAACAGAAACTATGTCAAAAAAATATAAGCGAATTAATGTTAAATGGAAGTATAATATATCGAAAATATTACCTGTGAGGTGAACAATTGTCTTGCTAATTAAACAATATGATCAACATTCATTTCAATCTTATTAGAACCAAATATTATTTATTTATCAAAAGGATCTACAAATCATCAATAAAATTGTTTTTGTGTCTAGAGGTCAATTTTAAAACATAGTTTTATTTGTATTGTGCTGTAAGGTTATAAAATATGATTAATCAAACTTACTAGACAAAAATAATTTTTGTATCAAACACTAAATTTAATTAATATTTTTTATTCACGTATCTAAAATATATTTAATATAGTTAAAAATCTGTATTTTTTGCAAAACCATTAGTTATGCAAATAATTTTTATTTATTTTTGTATTTAGAAAGAGTACTTAATCAGATTAAACATATAATTTAGTAAGTAACCCTGGACGAACGTTTCATTGTTTATTTAATAATTTGTTATCAATCACATAAAATTTCATAATAATTGAATAATGATTCAAATTTGTTAATAAAAATATTTATTTGTTTATAACTATATTACAAAGTAGTAAACTTGTGGCTAATTATCGAAATAATGCGTTCGATTCGAACAAAAGCGTGCAGATGTTTGATGACCAATAGATGACTAAACTCGGCCATCATAATCAACTGTTAACGTCTAATCAAATAAAGAAACTATTAAAACAAGGCCACTGTTTTTTTTTTGTTGTCTGTTTGTTTGCCGAATGTAGTGTGCAATTTTCCGCTTATGCTAATTAGAAATCATGGCAATTACACATCATAACCCGAATTGATTTCCTTCGTATTCCATTGTCGGACGCCTTTTTTGACTGGTCAAATAGAAAAGCGGACGAAAGTGCGAGCGATAATTAGATTCTAATTACTCGGACAAAGATTCACTTTTATACGTATGTGTTTTGGCAATGCGGAGAATTAATTAGTCAAAATAGTTTTAAGTGTGTGCGTGGAAAAAGTGAAAACGTACACACTGAAAGCGAATCTTTTAAATTTATGCCAAGTTTATGTGGGACGGTGGGTTTGGTCTGTTGCAGATCCGGAGATGTTCGTTGCTCTTGGCAAACCCTTTTTGGATATCATAGCGAAAATTGACGGAGAACGAATACAGAAGTATCAATTTGAAAATTACGATCATGTGAGATTCGACCATAAAATCTTAGACGACGACTTGAAAGATATTCAGAAAATTTATAAACTTGGGGGAAGCATCACTAACACTTTGAGGACGATTAAGTGGATCTCACCAAATTTAGATCTGTTGTTCATTGGTAATATTGGAGAAGATGCGAATGGTGAGATTTTAAAAAGACAAATTGAAGAGGAGGAGATTCGTACTCACTTTTGGGTAACCAAAGTTAATACAGCCAAATGTTACGTTCTAATACATGGTGATGTTAGAACTTTAGTAACAGATTCTGAGACTAAAAGAAGCATTGAAGTAGATTTGGATGAAAGTCTTTTTAGTAATGCTTCTATTTTATACTTATCTGTATGTTTAAGTTTTGTTAACATGAATTATTTGTACTAAATTTATATCTTTTAGGCTTTATTCATTCCAACGTCTTTCAAAATTATAATTTTAGCTTATCATCACTTTTTATCAAATAATAAAACAATAGTTTTGAATCTAGGGGCACCGTTTATCTCAGAACAGTTTCCTCAACAAATGTTGTACATGTTCAACAATGCCGATATAGTTTTCGGCAATGAAAATGTGAGAATCTTTTTTCTTTTTTAACTGTAACTTTAATATATGTTTTAGGAATATTTAGCCTTGGCTAATATTTCACACATCGTTGAAAAGGATCCAAAATGTCTAATTTTATCAATTAACAAAGCACACTCGGGGAAACCCGGGAGGACTGTAATAATGACACGCGGTTCCAACAGTGTTTTAATGACGCAAAACGATCAATTATCGGAATTCGAAGTGGAGAGAATTGCGAGTGAAGATCTGAAGGACACGAATGGAGCCGGTGACGCTTTTGCCGGTGGTTTTTTGTCTCAGTTCATGGCTCGAAAATCGCTTGAGGATTGTGTGAATTGCGGCATCTGGGCTTCGGGTCAGGTTGTAAAAAATGTCGGCTTCGATTTTGACAAGAATGCAAAATACTGTTTGTGAATAATATTGTACCTGACTTAAAAAAATATTTATATTTGATTATATTTAAGTTAATTGGGCTATTCATCATGTTGGAACGTTCGGGGGTCACATAACTCGAAAACGACATTGACATTGAAAAAATCGTGACCTTTCAGATCCGGAGTTATTCAACTCGAAACGGACGTTTTTTCGCCAAATATTCATCATAGTTAAACCTAGACGATTAAACTGTAACTGGAAGAATTCTATGCTAATTTCGATTTGAATGTTTTATTTTTAGCAATCTCATTCTATGTAATTTATTAAATTTTAAATTAGAAAATAAAAGTTTACGACTGTAGTATTTGTACCAAGTAAATATGTTCTCGCTTTCATCTGTAACTTTATGTCGCAACCAGCAAATATACAAAAGTATGTTGAGCCAATATACAGGGTGTGTACAGAAAAAAATTTTCAATTATCTTTAGTTTATAACTTGTAAACTGTTTGTGTAACACACTTCATGTACGTTTTTTGCCAACTAAATAGATAAAACAGCTTTAATATTGACATGTCATCGTCAGAATAGTAAAAAATCGATTAAATTGGCACGTTCTATTCGCCTCCGGTATAAAATCGGATGTGGTCGGTGAAAGTGAAGAGTGTCTGTAAAAATGCGGTGTCTTTCCACCTCGTGTGTATCTCGAATTGCTGTGTGCGTGTTCAGGGTGTGGTACAGGACTAGAGATCCGAGCGACCGGGAAAAATTTCATTGAAACAAAAACGTTTATCTAGCGTAATAGTTGACTATGGATTTCACTAAGTTTAATCACTGTCTGGCCTGAAAAAATTAAAATCAAATTTAGAGGTGATCATTGAACATGTTAATGGCGGTGCAGTTTCTAAAATTTATGACATTTAACGCATTATTAATCATTGACCAGTTAAGGGGACGTCACGACAGCCTTAACCTTACTCAAAGACAAAAGTGTTAGATAAATCACAATTTTGTTAAAACGCAAATTACTTAATTACACAACCTATTTTGTAATATTTCACTGAAGAAGAAATATATAAATTTGTGCCCGCATAAAAAAAATGTCACGGTCGGTATTTTAAATATCTTCATAACTGTCTAATATTTAACACACACTGGCTGATTGATTATGCTTCAATGTCATAGAGGAAACAGAAACAATTTGGTATTTATTATGAAACAGGTTCCAAAAAATACATTAACCAATGGTTCGTTTCAATAATATTAGTAGTCATTTGTATTATCAAGAATCGAATTAAAAAAATCTATATTTAATAATTAAATTTGATCATACATTACCTCTAATACCTCTAATAAACTAGATATCAAAGTCGAATGTTACACATTATACACGGGTGAATCACAGAGGAAACAGAAACAATTTGATTGTTTACTATGAAACAGGTTTCAAAAATTACTTTAACCAGTGGTTTGTTTTAATATTAGTCACTTGTGTTAGTAAGAATCTAATTGAGAAAGATTTTCTTATAATTATGACAAGAAATGCAGTAACATAAATCATCTGAACACGTATAAGAAATTTATATTTAATAATTAATATTTTGACCGCACATTAACTCTAATAAACCAGACATCATAGTCGAACGTTACACATTATACACGGGTTGCGCAATGCATATATAATTCGTTGGTAATTACAACTTTCTTTTATTATCATTAATTAAATTACATTAACTAAAAATTGTTACACAAACACAATTTCATTCACCTGGTAAAATATAAAATAAAACAGCCTTCTGTTGCCCTTTAAAAATACAAAGCTTTAAATACTCTGTGTATTTTTGGTGCATTCATACTTTGACAAAACGTAGCCTTAACATAATTCCGACGGAATTCTAATAATAATGGGGGTTGCGAAACTGTTTCTTATTAATAAATTCACGTAATGAATCACACATAAAAAAATGATTTTAAGCTTTTATCCGCCGCTGGATTTGTTTAATAATCGAATTAACTAAGTGAAAAACATGCACAAATTCGTTAGATCAATAGATATTTTCTAAATTTCGATTAATTTGTTGTTGACCTATTGGCATACATTTTTAATACGTTCGCGCTTGGTTAAATCAACAATTACTCATAAATTTTAAATGTGTTTGTACTAGTGTTTTTTAAAAATTTTTAAATTTTTTGTCTTCGTGGTTGAAATTTTACCTGTCAACAAATACAATTAATAATCTGTGAATATTATAATTATGTTTGTAGTGAGAATGGAAAATGTCTGTCTCAAGATATAAGATATAATTATAATAATTTGTAAAATTGTTTGTAAAAAATTGTAGATTATAATAATATAGTTTTTAAAGATTAAAAAAATGTGTTTTATGAGTGTTTGTAGTTTTAGTATAACAATTAAACAATAAATGTTGTTTACTACTAATTTATTGAACCAAAACAATAAAAATAAATAAAGTTGTAAAAACGTTTTTAATATATAATTTTAAGTTTAAAAATAAAATTCATTTCTTTTATACATTTTACGAAACTAAAAAATAAAAGGAAATGGTAAATTAAACTCACATTAAATATTTGAAAACCAAAATTTAATTAAAAAATTATAAATAAATTATTTACACAAATAAAATTAAAGAACATCGTAAATATTAAATATATTCTGATAATTCATTTTGCTGTAATATTTTTTTGGTGTTTTTAAAATAAATAACTAGGAAAAGCAGTGACTTTTAGTAATGAATATAAAATAAAAACTAAACACGATTTAAAAAAGTTATTTTGGAATAAACCAAAACTTTTAAAAGAGACAAAAACAAACGAGTTGATGTAGAATAGTTGTTTTTAAATAAAAAGAAATTATGCTTAAATTTTTGCTCATTAAAATGTTATAAACAATACAAACATCTAAACAAAATAAGTAGTAAAAAATTGTTGTTTATTTGGAGAAAACTTGTAAAATTTCTAACGTAGTCCGTATCCAAATGATCCCTTTTTTCATTTAAAACGTTTCCTAGCTCATCAACACTGTCTGGAGCGATATTACGGGTTCTTATGCATCTCTGTAGGTGGTCCCAAACATGCTCGATTGGATTTAGATCTGGACTATTTGTTGGCCAACTTAAAACTAGAATTCCAATCTCTCCCAGGATTCTGGCAACGTGAGGCCGAGCGTTGTCGTTCATAAAATCAAAATTGTCTCCTATAACAGGGACAAACTTATTACATTTTCTTCAAGAACCTTTTTTATATACCGATCAGCTGTCAGAGATCCACGACGAAACACTATTAACTCGATATGTGCTTCAGAACATATACCATCCAATATCGTAGAACCACCTCTACAATTTCGGATTCCTCTAATGTTGCACTAAGCAATTCTTTTACCTTCGTGTCTGTACACTGGAGTACGTGTATAAGATCCGAAAAGTAAAAATCTGGACTCATCCGTGAAAAGGATATCCAATTAATGCCACACTGTGTTCCCTGGATAACAACGGTACAGTAACAGGCCATCTGGATATGATTCGAAATTTTCTTAACCTATTCCTAATGGTTATAACGGATATTTGAACATTACGGACCCTGGACAAATCGTTTTGCAGTTGCCGAGCTGTAACATGCCGCAGACGCTCTAGATCGTTTTACAACCCTTGAAATACTGGATTGGTTGATTCCCATCATATCTGTCACATATTGCTGCGACCTTCCATCTTCAATTAGGGACCCGATTTGGGCTACTCGTTCATGTATTAAATTGCTCATTGTTTTTTTAAAATGTAGTTGTAAACTTGTACTGTACACAAAAAATTTTTAAAATAAAAATTTTATACATTTCCGTTCTGTTTTTTTTATTTTCTTTATACACCAGTCCATTTCCATAATGGCTTTGGCGATTGAAACGTTTTCTCTTCATAGCATCATCGCACATTTTTTCTATTGGACTAAGGTCTTGGAAGTTTGCTGGCCAAGGTAAAACCTTTCTGTCATTCTCTTCGAACGCTGTTCGAACAATTCTCACAATATGTGGTCTAGCGTTATTCTGCTGGAAAATGGAATTTGGGCCTATATTGGTAAAAAAGGGTAACACAATAGGTAGGAACTGCAAACAAAGCGGTTTCCATTAAAAAGAGTTCAATAAACTAACCTCAGGAGTATATTCTAGTTGTGGTTGGCTTCCAGGTTCTCTCCAGATACATATCCTTCTAGACTCTGGACGGTTACCAAAATCTTGACTCATCAGAATACGGCTCCAATCATCAGGACCTCAATTAAGATGTTCTTGTGCCCAAGCTAAACGAGCAATGCGATTTCCAGGGAGTAATCGGGGTATCCTTAAGGTCGTTTCTAAAATAGACCGGTTTCTGGGGGTTTGAACAGACACAATCATATCGTGGGTCTTAGGTCGGGAGCTATTTCCAGTCTTCTACCAGGGTAGTTATCCTAGTGCGGCCTGGATGTCTTTCTTTTACATCATTATAACGTCAGCACAATCTGCTTATAACTCCCACAGATGTGCCCATTTATGAGCCACTTCACGTTGTAATGACCTAACTTCTATCATCCCAACTGCTCTTAATTTTTGTCTGTCAATTAGATGGTGTTTTTCCTTTATAAAAATTTGATGAATATTGGGTCAATAACACAAGATATACTAAATTGCATCGTTTAATGGGTACCCACAAATACTATAAATAATTAAAAAAATATTGTTTGCATTAAAAATGTGTTTTTTTTATATTTAATCATATTATTTTATAATTTATAAGTTAAATTGTTTTTTAATTAAATTTGATTCGATTTTTTTCTAGACATTTTGTGTATAGTTTACTTTACAATAATAAACATTTGGATCTAAGTACATACAAAAGAATCTTATTTAAAATTGTTTAACTTTTAAATATTTTGATATAAACAAAATAGAAATAAAAAATAGAATTTTATTTTAGTAACAAAACGATAAATATAATATCGCCGGTATTGTTAACAAAAGTAAATAAACGGATTTAAAATTGTGTAAAGTATAAAAAATTTTGCAACTTCATAACTGCGTATTTATCATTTGATCGTGATCGAATGCACATTTTGTAACACACACACACACATAAGATCTAGCGGTTACACAAGCGTTGTATCAAATGTCTGTTACCCCGACAAAGAACAATGGCATCGCAATCGTGCATCGAAATTAGCGTCGATTGTCGAATAAAATGCCACAATGTAACTTTTCATCGGTTCGAAAATGTAAAAACACTTTATTCTTATGAGTCTTATTTAATAATATTAATCTACGGCATTCACTGACAAAAACTCGCCTCGTCCCTAACTATTTTTGTTCGTCGCTTTTTTCAAAAATTTGCATAATAAAAATGTGAACGAACTACATAAACGTAAACAGAATCGATTCGAAAACGGATGTTAAAGTCTACGGATTACGTTTCTAGTGGTTTATTACATTGGCAGGTGCAAGTTTTTATGTCTAATTGAAAATATGACATTTTGTGCAGGTTGTCGTTAAATTTTTACTGCGCCGAAACAGCAAAAACCCATTTTCGTTTAACAGTAACGAATCAAATGCGGATGTTACATTTATCCGGCCAGACTTGATTTTATCTCGCTTGTCCTTGTCCATCTTGACATTTGCGTCTCTTCGGTAATTGCTCGAATAAAACCATTGCACGAACATAAATCAACGCTAATTAATATTCTCCATGCGATTTTTTCACGCACAGTTTACTTTTTATCCGAAATAAGTTTTAATGGATTTAAATGGTCACCTTGGCGGATAAAAATTGTTTATCTGGTCCCGGATGTGACTTAAATTACGTGAAGACGATTCGAATTCCGGCTTTACATAAGCAATTGTAAACGTTTTTACGATTGAAAATTTGCTTTTGTGGTTGCGTTTACAAGAAACTGGAGAAAGTGCACATAATGGTAATAACTAATGCAAAATAATTAGTGGATCGAGAAAATCGCCATAAAATCTTTTAAGAACTGTTAATTATAATTTGTTATGATAAAAAATCGACACATTTTTTTGTATTATTATTAGAAGGAGGAAACATAATTAAGTATTAAATAATATTGACTATTAATTGTTTTGGATTAAAATGAAAGTGTTTCAAAATATATTGATCACGTATTTTTTCTTAAATTATCTGTTCTACAAAAAATTTATTAATTTCTACTTTTATTAATATTTTTTGATTTTTAAACAATGTAATTTTTTCGTATTCAAAATATTTATTAAGTTTTGTTATTATTAATGTATAAGATTTGTAGTTTTTTTACATTTTTTGTGAATTTCATATTTTAAATATGTATGTACTTTTTCTTTTGTAAAAATTTTTAATAATTTATAAACGAAACATTTTCTCTCATTTTTATTTTTATGTTAGTGTTATCTACTACTTTGCATTTAGAATATTTAATGAGTTTCCTCTTTTTTACTTTTTAACAAAACAGTTATTAATAATTTTATAATTAAAATTTCATCTTTAATTTATTTTTTTTTATTTTTTTGACGTTTTAATTGATTTATATATAATTTTTCTACGTTTTCTACACTTACATAAATATAAATAGATTAAATAGATTTTTATATTATGTTAATATATTCTTTAATATTTGAAAAGTTCAAATAATTTTTAACCTAAATTTGCTCTTAAAATACAGGATGATTCACCTAGCTGATTTATTAAAAGTTTATTTAATTAATTTTAGTTTTGGTTGTTATTATAACGTAATGTTATTTATATTTTTAAATATTTTCACTACTTAGTCGCTTCTGATTAAATCAGAACTTTTTTAAAGGGGAATCTATTAATAACTTTCTTATTTCAAATGGAAACATAATAAATTAATTTTCATTTCATTCGCCAAGTATTATTCTTTACTGATATGTTGTAGCACGTCCTATAACAAATGAGTAGCGTATATTATCACGAGAGTGCTTTTAATATTTTGAAATAATTTTAAACATATTTTTTTTAATTTTTATTGTAAAAATATTCATTCAATATATGAGCTGGCACTCATATTTTTTATCAAATATAAAATTTTAAATCGAACGAACGTACTGAATGTTCGTTACAATAAGTGATTGTTTATTTATATATTTAGTAATACAGTCGAACTTCGATAACTCGATTTTTTGATAACTCTAAGCATATTGGTTCAGTTCAAAATGAAACTTATGTGTAATTTTTACTTGATAACTTGAAGTCTTGATAATCCAAAAATCAAGTGCAACTGCATCTCTATAAATATTTATTTTAGATATAATAGATATAATATATCAGAAGAAAATACTTAATCGAATGGTGTGAAAATTTTAAGTTAGTTATTTCTAAAAAATATTTATATTTAAAATGAATAATAATAATAATAATTACAATTGTTAGTAATACAGGCTTTTTAATTAGTAACTAATTAGTGAATATTTAGAAAAGAATTAAATATTTCAAAAATGCAATAATATTTATAAGATTCCCTTTAAAACAAACAAAGGTAATATCACTCGCAGGTGAAAGTACATAGAAAAAGTAAAAAAAAAAATAGATAAAACTACGTTATAGCTGCAACCAAAATTTTAGATTTTGGCATTTGTTTTAGTTCTCCATAAATCTGTATAGTTTTGAATCACATTGTATATTTATTATATAAAATTATTACTTATTTTAAAGTTTATTTCTCTATTTTATTTATAATCGACATTTTATAACGTATTAGAAACATTTACGATATATGTGTTACAAATTAACACAGTTTTTAAAATCAATTCTTCATGCACTGTTGATCAGTTATGCAAATCGAAAATTCAAAAACCGTAACAAATAATACAAATTATCGGCAATAAAATTGCAGACCTACATCCATACCACGTTTATTATCTCATTCTGATTGGCACTAATATTAAACAACAATTAACAATTATCAATTAAATTAGTAATTTCACTGGATCGGTTAAAAAAATGATTAGACAAGTTGTCCAGTCGAATATTATGCAAATACGATTGATCAAGATGCAACACAAACTAATTAATGACCGAAAATGGGTATGGTTTAATTCGAATTCTTGGATGCCCGCCACAATTACAGAAACCATTAATTACACTGGATAGTACTTTTACTATCATGCTTTCTAATAAAATGATTGTAAAACAACGATTGAAAGTGGTCGATAGTGTGATTTTTGACAATGTTTCCACGACGTTCAAATCCAGTTCCAACATCCTGAATGGGACGATAAAAATTTTATTGTCGAAATTTCTAAACGCAAGAAAATCGTGGAATTCCAGAATTCCTATTAACTTTACATCCTTTAAATAAATGAGATTTGTTGTAATAAAAATCATAGAAATAAACAAATTCTCGGTAATCAATAAATGCTTAATAATTCATATGTTAATAATTGCAGTTAATTTAAATATGTGACATGCTGCTAATTAAACTAGTCGGGAAATTTACAGCAGAATCCGCTCACTAATTAAAAAAAATTATTATTAAGTTGTCGATAATTATTTATTCATTTTTAGAAATGATTTCCTAAAGCACCGTGTAAACCGTGTTTTTATTGAAAGGTGTGTTAAATGCTTAAATTATTAGCTAGAAAATAACACTTTTTAGTGTGTGTTAACTAATGTAATTTGTATAATTCATCAAATACTATGATCATTTCTTAAAATCACATAATAAAGTGATTATTTCGGGTATTTCCCTCATTGTAGGTACTTACTACTTATCAATATGTAAATGCTCTCTCATTTATAAAAGTCATATTAGTTTAGCATAAACAAATAATACGAGGTAGAGGTATTTAATTTTAATATTTACATAACGAAAAAATCCACGGAATTTCAATTTAGCTTCAACGAGCCCAGATACAAAAATAAAAAACAAAATTTTTCACCTTAACAGAACATCCATTAAATATGTAAAACGCATCCGATACATGATTTATATCGCGTAAACATTTCGCAATACTTACATAATTCCAGATCTAATTAACACAATTATTACTCAACCCCTGGAAAAAAACAATTAGCAGAGTTTATCATTGATTAAAAAAACTGCGAACGTGTATATCCACATATCGGATTAATTGCTCAAAATTCATCCGACCCCACTTCTTCAAACGTTCGCTCTCTCTCCGTGCGATTAATCAGTGGCTCAAAAACGTTTCTATTATTGTTTATTGTTTTTTTTATTTTGCATATTTTATTCATATTTTTGCACAGAAAATTTAATTGAGCTGGAGAAAGTTAGGAATTATGTTAGGGGTTAAGCATTTTATTGTAATAAATTATATAAAACTTTTATGTCGATGTTGTGAAAACCGTTTTTATTTTTACCAAAACATGAACTGGTATTAATTATCGAAAAGTCGTTAAAATGAAGAATGTTTAACCCTGTAATAAATAATATTGTGTAATAAAAATTAAACTGGTACTAAAATTATAAAATATAACCATTAATTTTTTATTGATCATATTAGGTCCTTTAAATTATTATAAAATTAGTGGAATTAATCACAAAGAGAAAGTTCTCACCAACACATAATAATTCTCAACTTACATAATTTTGAGGGTTTTCTTTTTCTTTTCACAGATAATACGTATAATCTATAAAAGATTAGTACTATTAATGACCACAGAAAATACCCTTTTAATTTTAAATTGACGACACCGTCATTAAACATTTGCTGATCTTCAGAATCAGATTAATTGTCTAGGTACCATTATATAATTTCAATTAAACTGAGACTTTATAATTACAGTTTTTTTATCATATTGATAATCTCAATAATGGTGAAGAATTTATGTTGAAATATGTATTGAAAAAGTCAAACAATAAGAACTGAATGGATTATTAAAAGTTAATGCATAACACTGTGAATTGAGATGAAGATTTGTTGTATTTGTGCAGATATTATAATTAGTAGGAAAATGTTACAGTAATTGAAGAGAAAGCAATGCTATAAGAGTTCAAATATCCGATTGTAGACTAACGATATTTAGCACCAAAGCTTTAGAATTAATAAAATGTTTTGTTTTATTTTAATATTTAAATTCTTTAATAATTTCAATACAAATAATAATTGTAATTACAAAAATTATTTCTTATTTATTTTAAATAACACATTTTTATAATTTAAATTAATATTTGTAATATTTTAAGTAAGATTAATTTAGGTTAGGTTAGATTGAGACTTTTTAAAGACTAAAATATTTTTTCATTATTATAGAAAAGTCAAACATTTCTCTGATGCGCATATTTTTTTATTTCGTGTTTTTTTAACAACCAAAAAACTTTGTTAACATGACATTTCTATAAATATAAAAAGATTGTCTTATTCTCTTATTTTTTTAAATAAAATCATTAATCTAAAAAGAGATAATAATATTGTGTAACATTAATTAGGTGTTATTGTATTATCTTAGATGAAACATTATAATAAACACATTTTTTCTCAGGAAATCCGTCATTACAAATTTATTTCAAGGATTAAAAGCCTTGTTGGAATAATTGTTAATTGATACAATTGGAGCTTAGCACTGTCACTGTTATCAATAATTTAGATTATTTTGGGTAGGACATACGTACATCCATTATTTATTCTTACAATCAAATTTACAAGACAGTTAAGGTCGCAGACATACAATAACCAAAAAACAAACTCCGCATCTTAAACTAGCACCATAGTGCTAAAACACCAACATATAAATTCCAAGCAAAACCAGTTTTTTTAATTTGATTCAACCAATCGCAAAAGTGAAAGTTAGCTCCGTATGTGACGTAATCGAGCAATCTTACGTGGTACCGGTTCGTAACAGGTCTGTGTGATTTGCACTGACCAATCGCATCGTCGAAAGTTAGCACTCGTGGGCTAAAACACTGTTGCCGTCTGTTCTAATCGTACTCCTTTTCATCTCCATTCCCTGCATACGTTTAACTCTGCATTGAAAACCACTGTCGTGGAGTTTGGCATGAAAAATCGGCGGGCCGGTGCGAAAAAAATCGAAAGTCGGGGTGCCAATACACGGTTGCCGGTTTTCGTTCGGCGGGGTTCTGGTGGGACAGGACGGGGTTCGTGATGATGTTTGGGTGCCACTGATTGGCCGGCATCCTCCGCGCAAATCGACTTTCTCCGTTAATAAGCGGCCGCGGTGCGAACGTACGGCACACCAGAACGAGAGCCTGCGGTGATCCGGCAGGACCTGTAGTACCGTACAGTAGGGGTATATCTTTGCTGTAGTACGCGTGCGACCACCGGATTAGACGGATTGGGATACGATACAGTGCGATGTGTGTGTGATTCCCCTGTGGATATTCGATTAAGGATTTTTCGTATATTATTTCTTGGGGGTAGACCGAGTATTTATTATATTTTATTTTGTTGCTGCAGTCACTGGCACTGACTACGGAAAGATGGGGATATTTATAGGGTAAGTTAATTTTTTTTCTATTTCAATTTCTAGAATTAGTAAATGCATTTTGTTCACTAGACTGAGTGAATTTTATCAATTTTTATCCTCGTGTTTATTAATAAAATTAAATTATTAATTATTGTGATTGGAAGCATGTGATTTAGTTACTTTCGCTTTTTTATTTAGTTGATTTAAAATTTAAATAAGTCGTTTCGTTCTTAATTATTAATAGTTAATAAATATGTTAATAGTTTAACATTTTCATTTCAGAAAACATTCTTACATATTTTATTGTTCTGTGTTATATTTTGATAATAATAATTACTTCTAAATTTTATTATTTAGAAATATATATATATATATATATATATATATATATATATATATATATATATATATAAATTTATATATATATATATATATATATACATATATATATATATAAATTTTATTACATTATTTTTTATAATTAATTATTATTTATGCCCACTAAACAAGTGAAATTTATTAAAATTTCGTTGTTTTTTTTTAAATTAGTATAAAAGTAAAAAATATTTTGTTTTTACATAAATAATATAATTTTTAAAATTGTGAAACATTGTGGCATATTTTAAAAATTATTCATATTTTATTTTGCATATTTATTTTAAATATTTAAAAGAGAACATACAAAATATATTTTTACTTACTTTAAAATTTTTATAAAAAAAAACATTTATTTAATTAAAATTATTCGTATTTAAATATTTAAATTTATGATTCTAAAAAATTCATTTTAATTATGTTTTTAAATTGGTACATGACTTCACAGATTAACAAATTACTTAAAATATAAAATTTAAACGTAAATTTTTATAATTCTAATAAATATTTTTATTTTTTGTATTTAAGACTATAAAAATGCAAAAATAACAATTTTTTTATGGATTACTGAAGTGGAAAATTAACAATTTTTAAAATTCATCATATTTAATTTAAACATGTATAATTTATTGAAATTTAAAATTTTTATATATTATTAATATTTTTTGAAAAAATATAAATATTCATTTATTCATTATTAATATTTAAATTCAATAGAATTTATTAATAGAGAACTGCGATTATTAAATTTGAGTCCTTGAAATACAAATTTATAACAAATTTTATGGTTTAATTGAAAAATTAATATATTTTTAATAATTTAATCAAAATTTAATTTTTTAAATATTTTAATATTTAATTGTTTTTAGGTATTAAAAAACTCTAGTTTAATAGTATTTTTTATTGAATCACTTTTACATTTTACAACAAAAATAATGAGATTTACGACACTTCCATTAAAACAACTAATAAAAACTTACATTTCTCAAATTACTTTACAAATTTGTAATGTAACATTTGTATTACGAGAGAATTACATATGTATAGAATGTTTATTACAGCATTGTATTGTAAGCTAAATGCCAATTTTATAAATTAAATTCACGGACTTTCCAAGAATATAAAAATTCAATTCAAAAACAAACAATACATAATGTATTTAAGGAACAAATCTGTGCACTAATTAGCTGTTAATAAATATTAAAATGAACGGCAAACAACGAAAATTACGTCGAACAATTAAATCCAGTAAGCAGTGATACAACGGGAAGTACTTTTGTAATTGGCAGTTTATCGAGTTGCGTAAAAAATTTACTAGACTGTGGTATAAATTCGTAATAGCATTCGGCGGAATTAAATTGCCTGTAAAACCGTATCGAAATCCCGATGCTCATCGTTCGATGGCACGTCGAAAAAAAGTAGGACGGCAAAACGTAGAAAGTGACAGTCTCGTGACCGAACGTGAAAAGCGCTCGATCTTAATGTCATTTTTATTTGCATATTTAATGGACGCGATTAAACAAACAATGCGACTGTTTATTTTCGGGAGAAACCGAAACGAATATTCCGACAGAAATTTGATTTGGAAGTGGGTCAAAATTTTGAGGGGATCGCCTCTGGATACACAGGGGCAATGGTCATTGTTGAATTCTGACTGAATTATTATTGCATAAAACTAGTTCCACCCACCCAAAGGTGGAAAAAAATGCTATAGTCATTCTTAACCTTAACATTATGTAAATTTGTTTATTTTTGTTGCCGTGTGTATGTGTGTGTGTGTAATAGAACAAGAACAATAAATAATTTTACGTCTGGCAAACAATTATAATCAATTTTCGTAAATATCAACGAATAAATACAAGTATTTCAAAACAATAACATAATACATAAATAACCAGTTAAATCATTCATAAAATAAGACACTGACACCTATGTATATAGGAATATTTACTTAAATATCATTAAAATATTAATTTTTAATAAAAAACATGCTCAATTAAAAAACATTCGTCCTTGCCAATTAAAAATCGTTAATTCAGTTTTTACGATCGTATTCTAAATAAATGACTCCAAAAACCTGATTCGAAAATAAATCGTTTAATATTTCACAACTAATTAAACTAATATTGAATTGTTTATATATAAATAAACAATTTACGTAATGATTTCTCTTATAGAAACAGAGAAATGCAGGTACCAAGATGATTCGCAACCCCGAATAACAATTAAAGCGATTAGGATGTGTGGTAATTGTTGCAAAATTCCGCCCATCTTTGTTCTTGTTGGCAAAGCGTTCGCTTATCCGAGAAGCGGTTGAGCAATATTTGCATTTATGGACACGATCTGTTCGTCAGTCGATAGAAAAGTTACTTTTTGCGAGATTTTAATGAAAATTTATATTGAACATTTGGTTTTTCTATGTTTAAAAGGACGAAACGTAAGTTTTTGGTGGTGATTCAAATGACGGATTAAGCGACGAACTTTTTAAATATTAATTATTATTAGAAATCTAGTTTAAACTGGATTTTATAAAGAAAAAATGAGTGCGAATTTACTATTTAACATTTTTAATTTGGTTTATTGAACATAAAATGCATTTTAATTATTAAAAAGAAGTAACGTTAGTTTTTTTGGAGATTGAAACGATGGACGAAACGGGAAACGTTTTTAATTTGAAGTATTATTATAAACTCGGTTTAAATTCGTTTTTTTTTCATAAATAAGTATAATTTTTTATTTCAAATGTACTATTTAACAATTTGTGTAGTTTATTTTAATCATTAAAATTAAAGAAATATAGTTTTTGGCGATTTTAACGAAGAATTAAGTATCGAACCATATTAGATTTTAATTATAGACATTAAAAATGTAGTTTAAACAATTTTGTTAAATAATGTCGTTTTAATCAGTAAAACGAAACAACGTTAGCATCTTTTTTCATTAGAAAAAAAAAACAAGAGAAACCTTTTTAAAATCTTTCATGTCTTCAAATAAAAATTGTTTAAGACTAGTACGTACAATATTTATGAATGTAAAATTGTTAAAAAATGCACAAAAGACTTTCAATTTTGTGTGTGAATTCATCAACAAATTTCTAGATTCTTAGTAATTTTCCAAATGGAAATAATGTGGGAGCGGCGACATTTGAATATTTTTGATTAATTTTAGATGACAACAATACTTTCATTTTTTTTTTGTAAATTATAACTTTCAATTTTTAACCTCGTTTAAAAAAAATTAAGTTTTGGTAAAAATGCGAGGGCACTTTCAGAAGCAAATTAAAAACAAGTTTATTAAAGGAAACGTTTTTAAATGAGTGTTTCTCAACAAATAAATTTTATCAGATGAATTCTTGCAGAAGATCCGAATTAAATAAATAATCCGAATTTCGCAGCATCCTAGAAACAATTATCGATCGTCCTTCAACTTGATTAAGGATCAAACGCCTGACATTATCTCAGGGTCTCGCGGTGTAATTCCCGTGGAATGTTCACTTGCGAAGAAGATCAGCGGATTGGATATCGGGTCACAAGTTTGCGTTCCAAATAATACTTTGGTCGTGTGATGTCATCGTCGAGTGAAAAAGCACCGTAGAAAGTTAATAAAACATATCTGCATAAAACGTGGCGTATTTTGATCGTCGATTTCTTACATTATCGTTAAGTTTTATCGCCTCGGGTTTTACGTTTGATGTCTGCTTTGCATGACGACGACGGAACGCTCAAACCGTACGACCAGGATGTACCATTGTTTGCTAATAGGAATTCGTACGTACGCGGCAATTTGCCTTCATTAAAATGATAATAATTCCCCCGAATCGTCCTTTTAAACGATCGTTTGCGTTTACGGATTTAAATCGTTAATTGTTTGTTGATGATTAACTCCATAATTGTACTTGATGTGTTGGTTGTAACTAACTAAAGCATGGAAATCGGCTTTTTGAATGGGTTTTCATTAAAATTCTTGCAAGATTACCTTTTATGCGATTGTTTCTCTTTAAGGATTTAATTATGATTAACTGCTGCTTTGTTGTTAATTAACAGCAGTTTTAAGATTAGCTGTAGGTCACAACTGAACCCGAACACATAAAATACACATCTTTACGATTTTTGGCAATGCTACTTTTTAACGAATGCAAATCGCGTCCGATTATAAATTCAAATCTCAAGGCGCCTCGTAGATTTTTTTTATTACGATTTCATGATAATTGAATGAAATCAGGATGAAGGAATAAATTTGGTTCCTTGTGCTGTGCGGAGGAAAAAAACCGTGTAAATGTCAGATAAAATCATATTATTAAATATATCACAAGTTTTGAATAATTCAATTAGGTTGGACTGACAACTTTCGAACGATTTTAAAATATGTTTTAGAAAAATGTTTTTTTTTTCATGGTTTTCGATAAATATATGAATTTCTTCGTCTAAATATAGAATTTAATGCAAGTTTATGTATGTGATTATATTATGCTAATAACCCGAAAGGTTAGAGTCTCTTTCCTTTTACTAAATTGTAAATTTCACGCAATATAATAATATATATATATATAATATTTTATAACATTTATAATATGTTAATTTGATAACACTTCGACTTCCTGAATGTGTTAAACCAGTTTTAGTTAAAAATATTATTAATTGACGTGTTATCAAATGAAATTTCTATTCAGAGATTGAAATATCAAATTCAGGTACGAAGCTTTACCTAAAATTCGTAAAAAGATGTTAAAATATAGTTAAATAAAAATATAAAAAGGTTAAGGTTTTTGAGTTACAAACGTACGTGTATATATAAATAAATATAAATTTTAAGTTTAATAAAATGAATTAAAACAATAAAAAAACGACACAACTACACAATAAACAATTATTTCAATGGACAAATATATAGTTATAAGTTGGTATCGTAAAAGTATGTTAAAATTAAATTAAAAAAGAAAATTGAAAAGGTGAAGATTTTTACAACACAAACTTTATTATGTAGTTGAGAAATACAAACAATATAAAATTTTATAAACATTTTATAAAAAAAATAAATAATAAACAGATTTTCACCCTTTAATTTTATTTAAGAGAAGGAAAAACAATTTGAAATATGTAAAATGATTATATTTATAACCTGACAAGTTGGAATCGTAAATTATGTTAAAATTAAATTTTAAAAAATCGAATTGAATAAAATTTAATCATAAAGTAATAAAGTATTTATATTAATTGTATTTGAAACTTACGATTTTAATATGTCTTAAAAAGAAGAAAATTATTAACAATGTAAAATGACAAAGAGTCAAAAATGTTCCATCATTTGAAATAAATCATCTGCACATTTTCAATTTCCGCACTCGTTTTAAATGTCAAGATATAACCCACAAACACACACACACACAAATTGAATCCGACAATTTCGAATTAGTCACAGATTGTTCTTCCTTTTATAAAAACAACTCGCACAATTGCAAATTGATTTTGACCGTGACAAATCGAAGAGTCACACACTAAAGGTTAACTGGCGTCTTAAGGATAATTCATTTTGCCATAGTACCATTGTTGGCATTTTTGCGAACAAAGCTGCACAAAATTTCGACTATTAAACAATTTTAATAGTGAAAGTAATAGTTACACAACGTATGAATCTGCAAAAAAATGTTCACAATGCACTTTAGTGAATCACAACCACAAGTTTTGGTCGTAGACTCAAAATAAAAAAAGTAACAATAACTCTTTTAGGATAATTAGGTGAAAGCAAGTTAAAAGCATTATCATACAATTTACATAATTGCAATTGTATAATGTTTTACGAAAAAAGAACACTCGATTGTTGTTGTTTTAATTGGACGAAAACATACCATTTACCCAATTTAGTTCTAGTTGTGCATGTAATCAAAAAAAAAAAAACTGTTGCACCGAAGGGGCGGTCATAAATCAACTTTCTAAATACGCTAGATAACAATTACCAGTTTGACTGGACCCTTCATCAATAAACCGAATAAACCGAACGATAAACGAGATTTAATAATCGAACGAGCCGATGGAATTTCAGGAAGCGATTTCGTCCGGGCGTGCCCATCAAAACTAGTTTAATACGAGATGCGTTATGTAAAGTTTTTACTTTTTAATTGTGCCGGTAACTCCCCGAAGACGTAACAATTCATTATTATCTAGCGAGTGTAGATGTTTTGCTACCTGTGAAACCGCACAAAGCGTGTACAACATTTAAAACCGCGATGTAAAAATTTAAGAAAAACCGGTCAATAAACACATAAGAATTATTCAATCGTAGAGCCAATCAACATGTTTATTTATAATGTAATAAAATTAGAAACAATTTCCATGCCAGACTCAAGGTTAGCCTAGGTTATGTATAATATTATCACCAGATCATCTCCGATAACAAATCAATAAATAGTGCATAAATTAATAATAATACTATGATACTATGATAGTTTCTAAATCGTGTTGTTTAATGATTCGAATCGTTTCGTATTATCGCATAACAAAAGTGAAGTTCGAACAGCTGTTGAACAATGGTTGTAGATGTTAGATTGTGGCGTTTAATTAGTGGTTTAATGGTATTAAAACACGGACAAACAAGCTCGACATAATGTTTCAATTTTATTTTAAAATGGTTATTGTTTGCGGGTTCGTGAGAACGATATAATTAATTTAACGAACGGTAAAAATAATAAGCACCATTTGTGATTTTTATTGTTATTGTTCTATTGAAAATTCCAAAGTGTACAAAAATAGAATCTGAAACGTTTAATTTGCATTTTTATGTACAAGACATTCATTACTTCTATTTAAAGAAAATCATAAATGTTAACAGTTTGAATAAAAATAAAAAATGCACAAAACATTTTTATATGTATTAAAATTTTGAATTTCAGAATTCTCAAATTAATTGTTTCTCCTTTTTACAGATATTGATGATATGTTTATAAATCCAAAATCTGATTATATATTTAAAATTTGTTTTAAACAATTAAATACAATTAAATAAGGTTGTCTAAAAAGGGTGTCATTTATAAATTTAAAAAAATGAAAATGTGTTTTATTTTAAAAATTATTAAATATTAAAATTGGTTTTAAGTATCTACACTTAATAACGGAATAGTAATTTTTTTGTATGCTAATTTTTATTTTTTAAATTAAATAATATTCAAAATTATAAAAAGATAGATGTTTTAATATTTCTCGAAGAATAGAATTAAATGATTAAATAAGTAAAATAAAAATTAAATTCTTCCATCTTATTAAAAACATTTGAATTTTATATTCTAACAAGTTTAAATTTGTTAAAATAATTTTTTAAATATTTTTCCGTCAATTTAAAATTTATAATTGGATGTTCATTAAGAAAATTAAATGAATAATTAATAAGACATTCTGTTACATTGGAATTTTTATTTAATGTTGAAGTTTAAAAATATTAAAATTGTAAAAAACGTTTAGTCTTTTAATATTTTTAGGAGAATAGAATTAATTAAACTTTTAACTTATTTTTTTAATTTTATTTAAAACATTTTGATTTGTATAATCTAATTAGTAAGTTTAAATTTATTAAGATTTTTTAAATTTTTTTCTCATCAATTTGAAGTTTAAAAAATATTAAAAATTGTAAAAAACTTTTAGTCTTTTAATATTTTTAGGAGAAAGGAATTAATTAAAGTAGAATAGAGTTTTCTAAGTTAAATAAGTAAAATAAAAATAACTAACTTAACTTAACTTTTTAATTTTATTTAAAACATTCTGATTTATATATTCTAATTAGTAAGTTTAAATTTATTAAGATTTTTTAAATATTTTTCTCATCAATTTATAATCCGATGTTGATTATGAAAATTAAATGAATGTTTAAAACATATCAAACACATTTCAATAGGCACGTTCTGCCATTAATAGTCAAAATATCGACAGTCAAACATTAAAATAATTATATGCAAAACACAGCCAAAGGATCACAACCAAGGTAAACGAAATGCCATCGCAATCTCGATAAATATTTCAACAATCCGTCCCGATGACATTTAGATCTGCCGGTATTGTCTTCGGCTCACAATTATCGTCAATTGCAATCGAATCCTGTTTTTTTCATATTATTATTATTAACCAGGTATTTACCCGAAGCAACGGATTCGGCTAATTAAATTGTTGTTTGTCGGCTACTTAAATGTCACCGAGTCCATTAATTTCTCGACGATGATACGTAAACAATCTCTTTGAAGGATTTTCGGTAATACACGCGCTTAGCCGGAAAAATTCACACATTCCACTGTTTATTCAATGAAGTCATCGTTTCGTGTCTCTTCTATTATTAACCGTCGGCTAATTACAATTCAAGATTCGCGCATGTACGACATATTTATTACTGTTTTCCATACTGCCGTGTTCATTTCCCTGCACACGTTAAACGAGCAGGATCTTCGGGAAAAGGTAAAAATCGCCACAAATGCTGTCAAGGTTCCCCGACACTTAATAACAATTATTAATATAAATATGTAATAGAAACGCTGCGGCATCGTGAGTGGTGGTGTCGAAAGAAATTCCGTTCGATTCGAATACGACGAGATAAGGCCCGAAGGCCGGTGCCGGGGGATCTTGCGCAAAAATTGCGTCACACCAGCCACAAGGATTCCGAATCCTCAACTCGATTGCTTCAGTTATTCCCGTTTCTTTTCTTGTGCCGCCTATTGTATGCTTGATTTTATTGGGATCATTTTGGACTGGGCCCCAATTAAATGACATAAATATCTTTTTTGGCGGAAAAAATTCACCGCAATGTAAGCGTCTTTATAATCAAAAGTTCTAAAGGAAGGGGTTTAAACGCCATTGACATCAGAAAATATCTTTTTTCTAATTTGCCAATTTATCTTGAGAATATTTGCATTATTTTTCATTATATTCTTATCGTATCTCTGCAAATAGAGCGGTGTTAACACGTTAAACAAAGAAAAACATCAATTTCTAATTTGTCTGAACAGAATTGTATTCCTTCTTACATCAGTCGTAATATAAATAAAATTGAAAAACTTGTTGTTTTTCAAAGTCCTATAGAAAGGAATTAGGAATTTCGTTGTTGAAAAATTTGACTTATTATTAAGTAAGTTAAAAGACGTAATTGTCACTATCGCAATTGAAGCTATCGCCATCGCTATGTTTATTTAAAATTAAAAGAGCTTATAATTCTAATAAAATTAAAGTTAACAACCATAAAAATAGATAATTATTGTTATTAAACAAACATCGTCGAGCATCCATAGAAAATACCACCTGTTCATCATTACCGTGCATGTACATGTACAAATAAAGTGTTGGATTCCAATCATTCCGTGGCAGCATTCAATCAAACCGCTTCCACATAACGAACGGCAACAAACCTCCCATCTTAGTTATTCGACAAGGACCGCAGAGGATTATGCAACGCGCATTAAAAAAACCGCACATTTAAACACAATAATTATAGCCGCGTGCGAGAATCCGCGTATTTACATTAAGTGATTTTTCAACGTGTCTGGGCCAAGGATGAAGAGTGACGTTGATTTAGCGCCGTTCGCGGATCCGTTTTGCGAAAACGCTCGTAAATTCGCAACGAGCAAATGCCGGAGTCGCTGACGCCGCCGACCACCGTCGTCGCCTCCGCCTCCACCTCCGCCCCCGCACCGGATAATGGTCCCATTGACGACCGTTGCATTTTAAAATTGTTGCGCAACCCGAATTAATTTCGACACGACTTATGGTAATTTTCTGCGGTGAATGTGATGCATTCACATCCACATGCTCGAACTGAAAAACAATTTTCACCCGTCCTTTATTGTAAATCCTTGAACTCTTTCGATGCTCGATCGGAACGTGCCGAAAAACATGGAAGCGTTTTGTTAACAGGTGCGACAAATGGATCGATATTAGAAATGTGCGTTACGAAATCTATTGTCGAAACGCGTACATCGATGAGGAAAAATCAGCGTTTTAATGCAATCAATGTCGGTTCGTATTGAGGTCGATGCAATTTCGTATTGACCGTACTACATGGAATAATTAATGTTTATGTTTACATAAGCTTTTGAATTGTTGTTATTTGTATGGAAACGCATCATTCTTCTTGTTTTTTATAATTGTTTCGTGCTATTCTTATTTAGTGCGGATTGTTTTTTATTATTCCCCTCTTTTTATCTACGTATCGACCTATATTATATAATTTAATTTTTTAGAATTATATCAAAAGTGTGGGTGAAAATATTACATCTCACATTTTTTGTATATACCAGGGGGGCCAACCTCTGAAGACTCTTTGAAGGATTATTTGTGGCTCTCACTTAAGAGAAGTGAAATAAATGTGTTTAATTTTTAATATTTAAATTCAATACACATATTTTTTTATATGTTTTCAATAAATATAATTTCTGTAAAAAAAATTAATACCTCTTTTGCATATCTTTTAAATAGGTATTTAATTGCGGCTCGCGAAATATTTAAAATTTTGAAAAATGGCTCGGACTATCAAGAAACTTGGCCAACCCTGACATATACAGTCGAACTAGATAACTTGAAGTAGATTGGTTGGTAATGGTGTTCAGGGTGAAAACTATGTGTAATATTTACTTGATAACTCGAACTAAATATTTGGCACAACCTTCGTTAAGTCGAATTTCTCCTACCTTAGGTAAACTCCTCGAAATTTTTCGTTTCCGATGATACCTGTCTTATGTCCGAACGGCATTCCCTGCCTGCGGCACTTCATCAATTATCGATTGATTAGAATAATACTTTATGGTGTTTACATGATTACAATATCCTAAATTTTACTAAGGATTTTTCTAATGAAATGTCTGAAAGACAACCCCTATAATGGTAGTGCTTGTATTTTGCTACTAGGCTTCGTGTGAGAAAACCTATGTGTGAAAATGTCGACAAAGCTATTTTGGAATGGTTTAATCCTTTCGTCAAACACATTTATTTATTTGCATTAAAATAAAAACTTAATACGTAATATAATACATAATAATAATAATAATAATAATAATAATAATAATAATAATAATAATAATATTGATTGTTTTATGTATTCTATATTTATAGATTTCAAAATGTTGTTTTTGATAAATAATATACTTTAGCAGTATCTTTTATAATATCTAGCTTAAATAGTACTTACATATATGATGAATACACATTTATAACTTTCTATGTTTGTATTTTATTTAATAACTCCATTTTTTGTAGTAAATCATGGTTTGAATTATCGAAATTCGGCTGTATTTCTTCAATTACAGAATCTCAACATTTCCATTTATACAATTTAATATTTTTATCAATTACTATTCTATTAACCTATAAAATATTAAAGTTAATATTTATTATAAACGTAAACGTATCACTTTTCATTTGTTCCGTTAAACAGAAATAAGATATCTATTGTTAAGTGAAAGTAAAATAATATCCTATCCAAGAATATACCGGATATATTACAACTTATCCGGCAAATTTTAACCACATACTCACTGTTACATAAAAAATCAATTTATCAAAAAAAAAATTGTAATAAAAGTCCAACAGGAAACAAGGTAAAAAAATAATATAGTTGAATTCAATAGCCGACCTAAATTGTCCCATTGGTTTGGATGCATCCTTAGGCACGTCGAATCCAATTTTGATGTAATAATTCAAATGTTCCTCCTTCCCTGCTGATCCTGATATGATCAGAGAAAACATCTACAGGATTCAGATCTGGGAACCGTGGAAGTCAAGCTAATTTATTCTTTTCAATTCCGACTTCAAATACTAAATATAAAACATTATTATTTATCTCCTTGAAGTGAAAACTTCTTTAGCCGCGTTGGGCACTGCGTCACCGACATGCTCGTCCTTCTTTTGTCTGAATTTATGTATGTATATAGAAATCAAGTTTACAACAGCCCGTAATATAATATTCTTGAATAATAAAAAAACATTTAAACATGCATTGTTACTCGGAGTGTCAATAGATGTTAAAACCACATTGATGTTGATAATTTTAAATCAAGTTTTCACTTCTATCGGCACTCTCTATAACTGTAACTGCCATTTTTTTATACAAATACATTTTTTATGCAACTTTAACACCCTGTATAGACGTTGACTTTAAATAATAATTAGTAGTATGTTATCACATCAAAACCAATTTAACTGAGCAGTTCTATACAATCGATATATTCAATGATTGCTGTTCATAATTTAATTTATTTTGAACTCTTTAAAACCTGTCTTAGTGAATTAATAGTAAGAAAATCAAAGTACATAATGTTAAGAAAATTTTGCAAACACCAATATTTGTAAAACTCTGGTCGTTGTAATATAAATGTGATATGTATTGGGTTGTTCGGAAAGTCATTTCGTTTTTTCCCGATAGAGGATTTAATTGTATTTTTTTGCACCCAACTTCACACTTAAGCCGTATAATTTTTATATGCATTGAGAGCTCATATAGCAGAAGAAGGTGTGTTGACAGTACGCCAGTGCTAGAATTGGTTCGCTAGATTCGATCCGGCAATTTTGATGTAGAAGATGCACCACATTCGGGAAGGCCGGTTGAAGCTGATGAAGACACGATAAAGGCATTAGTTGATGCGAACCGGCGAATAACGACACGTGAGATCGGATTGAGGTTAAATTTATCAAATTCAACATTTCCGAACAACCCAATAAATTATGTGTTGCAAAAAAGAGTAATGAAATCCAATATGGCGGACATTAACTGTCAAAATATTATTGACCGTAGTTACCCCCATTTTTATAAATATATTAGAATAAAGTTTAAAAACGATAAGCAAATAATAAATTCAATTAGTTTCTTTGTGAACATCGTCATCATCCCATTTTGTAAGTCCACAGTTTCTTGTTCAGTGAGTATGACCTATAAATCATTGCGTTGCATATTAAGATTGCAATTACGCGATAATATACCGCTAATTAGAATTACAAAACACACATAAACAGTTACAGGCAAGAATGTTCCGTTTGTCTTATATTCGTATCATTGAAACGAACTTGATGCGCATCCGCCATTTTTAACAGAAATTCCGGTCTATTTACCGGCAATTGCGACAGGCGCGCATACACAAATTGCCTTTCGTCCGGATCGCGTTGCGCAATCGTTATTTTAGTCACTGTCACTTTCTAAACTATCGCCGATACACAAAACGGCGCTCTTAAAAATCCATCAATTATGAAACGAATCCATTTCCGGACGATTCCACGACCACGTTGGGTAACGTGTCTTTGAACCTTGGGTGGTGATGGGGCGAAAATTCCGAAGACGTCGACCTTTCGAGTCTTTGTTTGTCGCACAGAAGCCCGAGCCTTTGTTACGTCACCAGTTCCTTGAAAGTGTTAATTAAGATTGAATTACGCCTTCGCGTCCACCATCCTCGTTCCTGATTCACTCCTATTATTATTAAAACTATTAACGCGCGCACGTATTATTATTTTCATTAGGTCGTTATTATCCGATCTGTGTCAAGATGCATTGTGCCCGTTTCGTTATTGGTTATCAACGCGTCTTTGATTTTTCGCTTTCGTTGCAAATTAGATACAATTACGGCTATTTGTGTCAGGACGCGTTCACTCATGTATGGACGTTTGTTTGCACGCCACGCGATTTCGTTAACATTGCCGCCGATTTTGGCAGTCGAATATCGACGTGGAAACGGTGAAAGTGGACGACGAGCAAAACTCGGTACGTTTTGTGTCCACGGCCGAGGCGGTTTCGATTTCGAACGCGTTCGAACGCAAAAACTAGTTTAATGTCAATAACGCCGTGGCTGTTTACACTATCCGATTCACAATGGAAGTGATACGGTTGTTATGCAATTACGATTCAAGAATTTGACCAGGAAGGCTTCACGAAAGTTACGCAACCAGAGGTTCGATCGTTTGTTTGCGGAGGAACGCTGGGAAATTGCATAAATTTACTTTCTGTCATCATTCAATGGAAATTGTATAAGAAAACATAAAAGATTTACAAATATTTCCAGCTAAACATCTTACAGTAAATTCACAGAAAATGTATTGTATTAATTATATATTATTTTTGACTGATAACTTGAATATTTTAATAACTTTTCGATGACTGTATATATCATACATTTCAATGATAATTCAGAGAAACTTATATTCTTTTGAGAAAATCTTTGTAAGAACTTTATCTTAGCTATTTCAATGTTTAACCTGTTACCGCCACTGTCGAACTTCCATAACTCGTATTCCTGATAACTCGAAGCAAATTGGTCGGCAATGGTACCCAGGATGAAAATTATGTGTAATTTTTACATGATAACTTCGATTAGAATAATGCCGGAAACTGCTATTTACTTTATGCTATTTACATGATTACAACACGTTAAATTCTAATTGGAATTACATTTTACTAAGGGTTTTTCCAGTTAAATGTCTTAAAGTCAATCCCTACAATGGTCATGCTTATATTTCGTTACTAGGCTTGATATGAGAAAACCTATATATGAAAATGTCATCAAAGCCATTCTGAAATGATTTAATTGTAGGTTTTTTTGAAAATGAAAATAAAAATGCTTTCGTCAAACACAAATAACTGACTTTTTTGCATTATGCACTATGCATATTACATAATACAAATACACAATGATAATAATAATATTGATATTACATTTTTTATAGGTTCTAAAATGTTATCTTTGATAAGTAGTGTACTTATCTAGCAGTATATGTTATTTTGTAATATCTAGCTTAAGTCATACTTACATTGATAACTTTCTATGTAAGTCTTGATAAGTCGAATTATTTTGTGGTATATCATGGTTTGAGTTATCGAAGTTCAACTGTATTTCTATATTACAATATAATAAATTAAATCGATTAAATTGAAACATGTCAATGTTTAAATCCCTTAGCGATTTAGAGAAGCTTATATTCTTTTGTGAAAATCTTTGTAAGAACTCTATCTTATATTTTTCAATGTTTAACGTGTTACCGCCACTCTATATAAATGGATGTAGCTAGAAAATTCAATAAAAAATATGATAAAGGTTCACAAGATATACATCATCTTAGAATCCTAAAATTATTTACACTTATTTACACTGTGGGACTACTGTTATTAATAATATTTATGTATGTATATATTCGATTGAATGAATAATTTCAGAAATTGTTTGTACTCTCTTTGATAACTCATGGCTCGACTTATCGAAGTTCAGTTATGCGCCAAAGAAAATGAAACTAGCACACATTCCAATTAAGTCACGTCATCACGTTTTTCATTCAGCAATTTAGCTTTCACATCAAAAACCGCTAAACCTACTCCAAACTTCCTTGCGATTACAAAATTACGACCCAAAGAAATTGTAAACACAATTTAAATGGAAAGGATGACAAAGACGTTTCAGTTTTTAATCAAATATTACCTAACACTTTCACTTCTAATGCAATTCCTCGAACCAAACAAACCCACTTTTTATTTACTCGACACATAAACGAAGAGGTCACCTCAATTAAATCCCCGTTTTCTTTTGAATTTTAGGGCGATCCTATCGCTGCTAGCGATTACACCGAGCCTAACTAGTCACAGCCCTTACGAGTACAACGTAACGTCGTACACTAGAAGCCTTCCGGACGACCTTCGACCCATCGCGCTCCGCGCTTTGAAAATCGAAGCTCAAGCGGGCAAACCCGGTAAGGAATGTACGATTGAAGACCAGATCCCTTGTCCACCGAACAAGTTCCGGCAACCGAACGGGATGTGCAACAACGTCCGGCACTCGAGATGGGGAAGCAGGGGCTCGGCGTTCCTGAGGCTGCTGCCACCGGTTTACGTTGACGGTAAGTGGCACGGTTATGGTCAATTTCACTTTCATTGACCGAGGAAGTAGACACCTGGTCTAACGTAAGTCATTGTTACTTTCCACGTTTTGCCTATATTTTTGCTCGGCCAGTTTGTTTGCATTTGACATTTAATAACTGATCATTACGCCACTTCCCGCAATCAACCGTGAAATTGCTCTGACACATCGTCGCGATGAAAAAATGCAGGAAGCACAAACAAGCCTATAACTTCTCTAATAAAAGTGGAGTTCTTTGACCTTCACAGGTTCAATAAATCTTAGAGAATGATTATAAAGTGGTTCGTATCAAGGTTTTCCGCTCTATTAAACGGTCGTCTGTTGCGAACTCGAGACGGTGAGAAGAAATTGTGAACTCTGACCGGTCCAGTCACTTTCTTCCGCTCGGATCAGGAAGTCTGCGCGTGTTTCGAATTATTGTAATTTTCACCGAAAGCGAGGTGGAAAGAAATCGATTATTGAACGGAGAAACTGTAACAGATTAAATAATTAAGTTAATTAATAACATTTAACATAGATATAGAACAACATGGAACTAAATTTTAATAACCAAGATGATTCTGACAGTTTTTTAATAAGTAATTACAAAGTGTATTCAGTTTCATTCTAAATAACAAGACGTAGAGAAAGTAACAACTCTTGACCGGCATTCCCACGTCTGACGTCATCGCGCATCAAAAACGGATGTTTTGCAGGCAAGATAGCAAATCTGTCTATCTCTAATATTAAAAATGTTTATAATTCACATAAATGACAAACAAACTCAAATTACTGAGGTGAAACCGAACAACGGTTCCGTTAATTTTTGATGCCGTGTGCACACCACAATTAGCAAAGTAATTTATTGAGGATATTAGATGGGACTCGCATAACACTTTCTTCTCGACACGTAAAAAGGCGGCCGTTGCGCAATCGTTAATAATTTTAGATGGGTGAAACCGTTCTAGAAATGAAATAAACAAACCGCACAAAATGACCGAGTCGATTATCGAATTGGTTTATGGATTTGCGTTTTGTTCCGGCTTTTCTAGCTCATTAATTTTTTTTGTTTTGTTTCGGATGTTGGCTGGATGGATTTTATGTGAGCGCATGTATTATTTATAGAAAGAAAGTAAATATGTGAAAGTGTCTGTCTTATATTAATTGATAGTATCCGATTTTTTATCTGTGGCTTGCCAGCACAACTGGGCAATTTAAGTTGACACAAATTTGTAATTGTTGTTTTCATTATAAAAAATTATACGAAAACACCTCGAATGTCCATTTACGTGATATATGAACATTAATTAATTCCAAACATTTCCGTTCTGAACGTTTAGTTTTAATAATTTAATAAACTGTCCTCTTTTTATGGCACTAGGAATCTCGAAACCGAGGGAGTCCACCCACAACCACCACCTCCCAAGCGCCCTGGACGTAGCCTCCACTCTCCAGAACATCCCAGCTGAAAAACACGAATCGGTCACCGCGTTGTTGGGCGCCTGGAGCGAATTGCTGCTCCACGATTTGGCCAGCACAGGAAACCTCAAGAGTCAAGACTGCTGCAGCGACGATGCCAAAAAACACGCCGAATGTTTCGGAAAACTGGGCAACGGACAATGCAGGGAGTACATGCGTACTTTACCTGCCGTCGACATGGATTCCTGCAACTTCAGTAAGTGTCATAGTGCGTGCGTTACCAATTCCAAGTGAAAACGCATAGATCTAAACAGACGGTTGTAGGTTTATGTCAAGGTGACTCAGGCAAAACTAGTTCCATTAAGATTGTTTGTTAAGATTGCACACTCCTTTTGTAGATCCAGTTATTGTTTCTATATACGAGGGCTAATCCATCATTTACTTTAGGTCACCGTAACCAGATGAATTTGGCCACATCCTACCTAGACGGTTCCGCACTTTACGGAAACACCGAACACCAACTAGAAAGACTCCGAACGTACGATGCCGGTCTGGTAAACGTATCCGCGTGTCAATCCTGCCAGTCAAACGCTTTGTACTCCGCCATTTTGAAGGAACACAACAGGATCGCCATCAATTTGGGTCAACTCAACAGACACTGGGACGACGAAACTTTATTCTATGAGAGCAGAAGAATAGTTGCTGCTGAAATACAACACATCACCTACAACGAGTTCTTGCCAACTGTTCTTGGAGATGTAAGAAGCTTTTAACATCAGTGGTCACAATATTTCATATTGTTTTCATTACAGGAGGCTGTCGTTCATTCAGAACTCGAACTTAAAGCCCATGGACGCTACTCCAAATACTCTAGCTCCAAGAAAACTGGTGTGTATAACGAAGTTGCAATCGGCGCATTCCCGGCGCTCTTATCGATGATCCCATCAAGCCTGGTTAGTTTTTTTTTTTTCATATTTTTTTTATATAATTATCATATCTGTTTCTTAGAAAAATGAAACAGCTGAGTCGTTTGCGGAAATGATCGACGTTCTGATAACAACACCAGCTCAATCTCCAAGCACGCACATGATGGTAAACTTGCGAGACGATTGGGACACAGCAGCCCTTTTCATCCACATGGGACGAGACCACGGTTTGGCTCCCTACCCAAGCTGGATCCAGTATTGCTCCAACGTGACCTACCCAAACCAACTAACCTTTAATGACCTCAAACTGACAGGCATCAAGCAGGAATATATGAAAGCACTGAAATATTTGTATAGGAACACCGACGATATCGATTTGCTAGCCGGTGTATTGTTGGAGAAGCCTATTGCAGGTGCCGTTGTCGGTCCGACTTTGAGGTGTCTGTTAAAGGAGCAGTTCAGATTATTGAAAGAGTCCGATAGGTTTTGGTATGAAAATGATTTGCCTCCAAGCAGTTTGACCACTGAACAGTTAAAGGAAATCAAAAAGATTACTATAGCTGGTTTGTTGTGTGCAAATACTGATGATTTGAACAAAATTCAACCTAAGGCTTTTGTTCAAGAGGATCCCTATCTGTAAGTTTCTAATTTTTTCACAGTAACTATTTAGTTTAATTATTTTTGTATTTAGTAATGCTCCAATCTCCTGTGATCAACATCCTCTTCCTCAACTGGCTGAGTGGGTGGAAATGGACCACATGGCAGATCTGAACGAAGATATTTTGATGGAAGCTTTAAACAAGGGCGAACACGAAGTTTTGCAAAGGAGAAAATTAGAATATGAAGCTTGGAGCAAATGTAAGTGATAGTTTTTTATATTATTATATTTAATTTTCTAAAAATTGTGTTATTACAGTTGGTGGAGTTGATCCTAAGTCACCGACAGGAACTGCAGCTTCCTTTAGCAAAGCCAACAAACAAGCCTTAAAGATTGCCAATTCTTCACTGCTCTTCGAATTCGCTTCCAATGAAATAATCAACTCCCTAATGTAAGTTAATTACTCTTTCATATTGTAAAATATTTTCACTAACGATTTCCCTTTGTTTATTTTAGGCATCGAAGAAGACGTCGCCAACTGTTTGACAGTAACGTTCTTTCGAGCGTGTTCAGAGACGAACTGTCGGATAATCTCCAAAACGTGGATATAGCTTCCCTAATTCCTCCCCAAACCTTAAACGACAACCAATGCGACGAACTTGGACCTTGCGATCCATCTAGTCCCTACAGAACGTATACAGGACATTGCAATAACATGAGAAACCCACAATGGGGTAAAAGTTTAACAACTTTCGCCAGATTGTTGCCCAGTGTTTATGACGATGGTATATCCAAACCTAGAATTAAGGGGGTAACCGGCGACCTCCTTCCAAATCCCAGAGTGATTTCCACTTTAATTCATCCCGATATCAGTAATTTACATAACAGATATACTTTGATGACAATGCAATTCGCACAAATCTTGGATCACGATTTGACCATGACACCAATTCACAAAGGATTCTTCGAAAGTATCCCCAATTGTAGATCGTGCGACAGTCCCAGAACCGTACACCCTGAATGTAACCCCTTCCCTATTCCATCCGGCGATCATTATTATCCAGAAGTCAACATTTCTTCCGGAGAAAGGCTATGTTTCCCGTTCATGAGGTCGTTACCAGGTCAACAAAGATTAGGTCCCAGAGAACAGATCAACCAAAACACCGCCTTTTTGGATGCCTCTGAAATTTACGGCGAAAACCCTTGCGTAATAAACGGTTTGAAAGGATCAGCCGGTGACATGAACTTCACTACTCATCCGATTAGAGGAAAACACTTGCTGCCCCAAAGCGACAAACATCCCGAATGCAAATCTCCCACCAACCAGTGCTTTATTGCAGGTGATGGAAGAGCTAGTGAACAACCGGGATTAACAGCTCTCCACACTATTTTCATGAGAGAACACAATCGTATCAGTCAGATTTTAAGACGGATAAACCCGCACTGGAACATGGAAAAACTGTTCGAACAAACTAGAAGGATTATTATAGCAGTTAATCAACACATCACTTACAACGAATTCTTGCCTAGAGTGCTCAGTTGGAACGCCATGAATTTGTACGGTCTTAAATTGCTACCGCAAGGTTACTACAAGGAATACAATCCGACGTGCAATCCTGCTATATTCACCGAGTTTGCCGCGGCTGCCTTCAGGATCGGTCATTCACTGCTACGACCTCATATTCCAAGGGTGAGCGAGACTTACCAAGTCGTGGAACCACCATTACTACTCAGAGACGGATTTTTCAAAACGGATATTTTCATGGAGCATCCCGGTTTGGTCGACGAAATTGCCAGAGGTTTGGTTTCGACACCTATGGAAACACTTGACCAGTTCATCACCGGAGAAGTCACCAACCATTTGTTCGAAGATAGAAAGATACCGTTCTCTGGAATCGATCTAATCAGTTTAAACATCCAGCGTGCTAGAGATCACGGAATTCCATCCTATAACAACTACCGTGCTTTGTGTAACTTGAAACGTGCAACCACATTCGAAGATTTGGCTAGGGAAATCCCAACAGAAGTTATAATCAGATTGAAAAGATTGTACGCCACCGTCGACGATATCGATCTATTCCCAGGCGGTATGAGCGAAAGACCGCTTCAGGGAGGTTTAGTGGGTCCGACCTTTGCCTGCATCATTGCCACGCAATTCAGGCAATTGAGAAAGTGCGATCGTCACTGGTACGAAAGCGCAGATCCCGTTGTGAGGTTCACCGAACAACAGTTGGCGGAAATCAGGAAAATCACTCTAGGAAAAATCATTTGCGAAAACATGGACGGTCCCGCCGAGATGCAAAGGGCTGCGTTCGACCTACCGTCAAACTTCTTGAATCCAAGGATCCCTTGCGAGAGTCACCCGGGCATAGACTTGTCGGCATGGAGGGAGAACACCGGAAGCGGCTGCATTATCGGAGACAGGCACGTGCAAGTTGGCCAAAGCAGTTTTCCCACGCCTTGCACCAGTTGCGTCTGCACAAACGAAGGCGTAAGTTTATATTTTTCTCACACTATTCAAATTACTCAATAATTTTGTATTTTTTAGGGCAACTGTGCATCGTTGCGAGTAACAGATTGCAATCAGTTACTAAGAGAATGGTCGAAGGAAGCAATTTTGAGAGATGACGTTTGTACCGCACAATGTGGTTTCCTGTTGGGTGGCGATCGAATTCAGGGAGGCCCGTCGAATATCAACACTAATTTGAGTCCACCGCCACCACACGCGAGGACTAGACAATTAAGCAGGCCAAAGTTCACATTTGGAGGCTTCTCTCAGGGTTTTAACTTTCCGGATCTGTCGCCCTTCATCGCAAAATGATTGGATCCGATATATGTTTGGACATTGAATGAGTGTAAATGTAGTTAGTGTTATTGTATAAAAACGAACTCATCGCCTATAATCAGTTCCAGTAAATTATTATTGTTATCTATATTTTTAAGATGTAACCAATTTTGTATTTTGCTCAGCCCTTAGTTAAGACAGTGTATTATAGAAAGAAGGCAAATGCAAAAAAAAAATGCAGAAGAGTCTGCGGGTGTTTTTGAAATTTCGGATCTCCATAAATGAATGTTATTTTCAAAAACGTACCCCTAATTTAGCTCAGCGAAACCCCTTGTACATATTATTAATTATTTCACGACGAGATAAAAGGAACAAATATGAAGTATTTAGGTTTAATTGAATTTTTGTATATAATCTCTTTTTTTAACAAAGTATTTTCACTGCCTTGTATGTAAATTAAATTTTGTTAATATTCGATATTTGTTAACATTCCGATTTTAATGAATATTGTATATTTTTAATATGGTTTTATTTCTGCTTACCTGGATTTCCTACATAAAAAATAAAATTTTCTTAACGAGCAAGAATAATCATTGAAGAAGTGTAATTTTTTTATTTCAAAAATTATAAAGCTTCACCAGCTTAATAGTAAAATACAACGAAATACCTAATGTTTTTCTAACTGAGCCGTATACTTGGCGATTTTCTTCTTTAATTTTCTATCTTTGACCAAATCCCTCTTTGAAGAGAATTGTGTCTGACATCCAATGTATGGGCACCACGCTGGTTTATTTTTGAGCTTCATGATTTTAATGTGGTTCTTAATTGAATGGCGCTCAAACACATGATTGCATACGGAGCTTCTTAGCGGATGTTTAATAGGTATCTTCAATATCGGATCAAGTGGAACAGTAAAATCTAAACGTTGTTTACGCTTGTCTCGTTTACATTCGTTATCACTTTCATGCTTGTCAGTGTGGACGTTATCGGTCTTAGATTTCACGTCTTCTAAATGACTCGCAGACTGTTTTGAAGGGTCCATTTCAGTATCAGATTCATCACTAACAATATAAATTTGGCCTTGTTTAAAACCAAAGCTTTCCAGCATCGGCTTTGATTTAATCTTAGCAATTTCATACTGGCCAAAGACGATTTCGTTATTGGTCTGGTATGTTACGCCTTCTATTTGATTCACAGACTCTTTTGGAGGTCCCATTTCCATATCAGATTCATCACTAATAACGTAGACTTGGTCATGATCAGAATCTGTTGCCTTAGGCAAGTCTCCTTTGTTATCAATCTCATCTTTGTCAGTGTGGACTTCGTTATTGGCCTGGTATTTCACGTTTTCTTTTTGACTCAGAGACTCTTCCATTTCTGTATCAGATTCGTCACTAATAATATAAACTTGGTCATGGTTAAAAAAAGTTTTAGACATCGAGTTTTTTTTATCTTTACCAGTTTCATACTGGCCAAAGTGGATTTCGTTATTGGTCTGGTATGTTACGCCTTCTATTTGACTCACAGACTCTTTTGGAGGCTCCATTTCTATATCAGATTCGTCACTAATAACGTAGACTTGGTCATGATCAGAATCTGTTGTCTTAGACAAGTCTCCTTGGTTATCAATCTCATCTTTGTCAGTGTGGACTTCGTTATTGACCTGGTATTTCACGTCTCCTTTTTGACTCAGAGACTCTTCCATTTCTGTATCAGATTCGTCACTAATAACGTAGACTTGGTCATGATCAGAATCTGTCGTCTTAGCCAAGTCTCCTTTGTTACCAATCTCATCCTTGTCAGTGTGGACTTCGTTATTGGCCTGGTATTTCACGTCTTCTTTTTGACTCTCTGGCTCATCTGTATCGGATTCGTCAAATAAAGTGAAGCGTTGACCGTGTAATAATACTATCTTCTGTTTAATGCGACGCGGCTTTTGTAGAGTAGTTGGAGTAATTGAGGCCAGTTCCTCATAATTTATGTTATGATTATTTTCTCCTTTATAAGAATCCTTATCACTTACAGATTCCACATCCTTATTTTGACTGTCCCAGTTTTCTGGAAGGGCTGGATCCATTTCAGTGTCAGATTTTGAATTTATGTCCTCATCACAAATGTCCATTTCGTCGTTATCAGATCCGCCATCGCTTACGGTTAGCATATCCTCCTTGTTGCTTGATGAATCTGATACAGAAATGTCTGGATCCATTTCTGTATCAGATTATGATGTGCTGATGATTCTCGTCGATGTGAATATGTATTTCGTCGTTATTAGAAATGTAAACTGTTTCGGTTTGCATATCCCCATGACTACTTGACGATTCTTCTGAAAATATTGGGTTCTTTTTTTTTCTGACCTAGGATTTTCGTCGTTGCTAAGTGAATTTCGTCGTTATCAGAATGGCCATGGATCACTGTTTCCACATACTCATGATCACGACGAACCTTCTGGGTCCCTTACTATATCAGATTAATATGATTTTCGTCACTGTGAATGTGATCTACGAATATGGAATGCGCTTTTCTTAGTTGTGCCTATTTCTGAAAGACCTGGATCTGTTTGTGCATCTCTATGGGATTGTAATGAGCTGCTATTTGATATGAAAAATATGAAAGAGGATATTTATTGATATATTTGTAAGTATTTCGAATTTAAAATCTTATGGTATCTTTACATTGTGCCGTAGATTAATTAGAAACAATATAATTAACGTTTATTTCTTTTATTTCAAAATTACCTAATATTATGACTAAAATTAAAACTATTTTTTTAAAAATATTTGTATATTGTTATAAAAAAAGTATAAGTATAATTGTATTACGGTTCGATTAAGTAGGGACAATTAGTTGAACAATTTAAAATAATTTTCATGAAATTATTTAAAAACTTTTTTATTATTACAAATTATATAAAGAGTAAACATTATTAAATAAAAGAGAATCATTAGAAGAAAATATTTTTCGCATAATTCTAATGGTTAGAACAAGTAAACTTTTTAAATGATATAATTACTTATTTAATTACATTGTAAATAATAATGTTATAATTTATTTTCTAATATGACATTTAATTATCAAATATTTACAATTAATATACGTTACATTATTTGTAAAATAAATTTGAAAACAAGTACATTAATTCTATTTAAGTTGTCCTAATTATTGACATACATACTACTAAATAGTATTAGGCATCCAGATGCGGTAAACGAATTAAAATCATCACATTTATTTTTAGACCATTTGAATACGTGATTTACGATTTTGTGTTGGCAGTCCGTTGTTTGTGATACGCGACCGCCATCTGTAGACGAACGATGGAATAGAGCCACGTCACGTCTGAATATCGGGTGTTGATAGTAAACTTAGTAAAAGGAAGAGAAAATGAACATTTTCCGACTTACCGGGGACTTATCCCATTTGGTTGCTATCATCATACTCCTGCAGAAAATATGGCGTTCCAGATCGTGTGCGGGTAAGTGTTAATTTAGTTCAAACTTCCCTTTACCGGGTTCATATTTTATGTTCATTATTTAAGGTTTGCCGACCCAGTTTTTCCCCACACAAGCCCTTTTTGTTTCGTCAACGCCCAGCGATTGTTCCTATGTTTGTTTTAAATTCTTCTCATACAATCCGCCACGATAAACTTAACCTTCCACGTCAATAACACTACCTACAATTAACCTGACAAGTTCTATCACATTGATGTATTTCATTTCAGGAATATCCGGCAAAAGTCAAATCCTTTTCGCCCTGGTATATACGACGCGGTATTTGGATCTCTTTACCTCATACCTATCAGCTTATAACACATTCATGAAGTTTGTGTTTCTGGTTACCTCCTATGCTACAATCTATCTCATTTACATAAAATTTAAAGCAACCTACGACCACAATCACGACACGTTCAGGATTGAGTTTTTGGTTGGACCTGCTTTTCTATTAGCACTGTTGATCAACAATGAATTCAGTGTTTTAGAGGTAACTCTTACACTGGTCATAAGTATTTGTTTTAATAAATATTTTTTAGATTTTGTGGACATTCAGTATTTATCTGGAATCGGTGGCAATTTTGCCACAGTTGTTTATGGTCAGTAAAACTGGTGAGGCAGAAAGTATCACCTCACATTATTTGTTTGCCCTTGGATCATACAGGGCTTTATACATTTTGAATTGGATCTATCGCTATGCAACCGAAAGCCACTATGATTTGATCGCGATCGTTGCCGGAGTTGTGCAGACTGTGTTATATTGTGACTTCTTCTATTTGTATGTCACCAAAGGTTTGTATTACTTTTTTACTTTTGTTAACAATTAACAACAAATATTTATTATTATTATTATTTATTCATAAATAATTGACAAATAAGACATTAAAATTCCATAAGGTGTCGTTATTTAAATTGATAAAATAGTCATTATATATACATTTGTTAATGTGAAAATAATTAAAATTGATTGTGCCATGTAAGTTTAGATATAATTTATATACATCTCATCAAAGCACTTGAATATTAATAAATAAATTTAAATAGTCAAATTTATTTTAAAGTATTTTTGAAATATGTTTTTCCATTTTTGTAATAAACTGTTTCTATTTGCACAAACACAACAATTCAAACTATATTATGTACACACTTATAAAATTTACATATTTTAATGTGTTTATATTTGTTTCAGTTCTCCATGGAAAGAAATTACAACTACCAGCTTGAAATAAGCAGCTCAAGCAAGACTCTTTTGTACAAAACAATTTAAAAGTGTTTAAATAAATTTTATTAAGAATTTTTTATTCTATTTATAAATTCATCTGAAGGAATTAGAGCATATATAAAATTATTTTTTGTTAATTTTCTCATCTTACAACGTTCCTGTTAGTGGGAAACTACATTTAGTTTTTAGTTCTTGGTGTGCTTAACTATTTTTTTATGTGTTATATTTTTGTTATTTTGAGCTAAAAGCTGTTTGTAACAATTTCTCACTAATTAATTGATGTGAATGTATATAGGTATAAGTTGAATAACCAAAAACAATCAAATGTTATTGCTGAATGTATTATTTTGTATTGAGAATAAAACACATTACATTTTAATTCTAGGTTTTAGACATTTGATGCCAATATTAAAGTATTGTATAATTTTACTGTATTAAATTTATTAAGCCGTAAATGAGTTTAACTCGTTAAAACACCGATTATAATTGTAAAGATCTTCCTAATAAAAACAAAACGGTAAATTTTACTTTTATTTTATTATTAAATAAAACGCTGGTTTACAAAAAGCAACAATTTATTAACATAAAAGTGTATTAAACATTAACATATCTATCCTAGGATTATCCATATAAAATAACACAGCAAATATACGGTTCCCAATACGAGTACAAACGGTGAAATTCTTGATAGGAGAACACGATAATACATCAAGATTATCTCACATTGGAAAACCCTTTAGTATAGTCATACCTCAGGCATAAATATCACTGTCCAGTAAAAAATAACATAAAAAACAACCAAAGGTTTACATTTTGGTTAAATACACGATAATTAAAATCAATGTGCATAAACATCGCTACGCAAACCGTCGGAATGTCACAGCTCCCAAACTAAAAGTCCCAAAACTGCATAAGTTTTTCGCCTTTGGCAAGCGCCGGTCCGTTTGGCTTTTCGAATTGCAACACGATCAATTTGCTATGTTTCTTAACCTCTTTGTCGAAAATGTCGTCGGCGTTTTTGTCTAACACTTGGCTCAAATCCCATTCGACGCTGGGCAGGGGCGAGTTTATGAAACGGGCGGCCGTTGCAACTGACGGTTGATAGTGTTGTTGCAAGCTTTGGATTTCCCACAGAGAACTGTTGATCGCGTTAGACTTCAACGGATCTCTTTCCTCCATTATGTAAGGATCGGTACTGGCCGGATCGAGGTTTGTGCTGTTCAGCAAGCATTTCAATCCAGGGTGTCTAAAATTAACAATTACTATCATAACGCTCATTGTGGTTGCTCCGCTACTTGTCTTACCTGAGAATTAAATTTCCTATAAAATGACAAATAATGATCACGTCCTCGGATGGAGCGATTAAAGCCAATCTGGCCAATCGTTTAGCGAAAGCTGCAACTAAATTCTCTGGGAGATGAGTAGAACTAAGAAACAAATCGGATAAATAAAACAAACGCGCTTTGTATTTTGTATGGAAAATTTCGGGTTCGAACATCGAGTATAGTTTTGCGAAAATATTCGGGTAATCGAGATTATGCACTTGGATCATTGTAAATATTCCCTGTAGAGCCAGAAGGCTGACCGGCCCACCGATATCCAACGAATCCATCAGAAAGTCGGTCAATAGTAAAGGTTTCTCTAAATGCGGCAGTAGGGTTTCCAAAAGCACTATCAACAGTTGCTTATGTGTTTGAGGCGTGTGTTCCCATCGCATTATGCATTGCCAGATCTTGTTCAAGGCTTTTTTTGTCTGACCCTCGTCAAATGTGAAAAATTCATCTGGAAAACACAGTTAAATTAGCAATAAATATGTATCAATTAATCTCAATATAATATTTTGGTTTATACTGACTTTCTGTTGCCAGCTTAATAGTTTAGTAAAAAAAACTTACCATTGTTTATAGCACACAGAATTTTCGTTTCTGGGTTTCTAGTGACTTGAAGCTTTTCTAATAGCATCAAATAGTTTACCATGTATATGTCCTTGGGATTTGTTTTGGCCGTAAGAGAAGGCAAAACCTTCCAAGTAAAAAATAATATATCATCATACATTAAATACTCTGTATACTTATTGATAATTTGACTCTTGTTCTGTTTGGTTGATATGATTTCCATTAAAATGTGTTTGAGTTTTTGCAGTGGTACATATTGTTCAAAGTTGCCTTTAGTTTCCAATGGATATCTTCCTTCATATGATAAAATGTTCATAGCACTAGACAAAGCTATAAAATCCTCATTAAAAAATGACCAATATAATAAAATAATTAAAATATTTACCTTGCACTTGTACCTTAGTAGATTCATGTCCAATACACTCTACAATCTTGCTAAAACAGCCCTCATAGTTGCTTCTGATCCAATCATTGTACTGTTGATCACTGTATCCTTCAACGGTTTTAAACGGCACGAACTCTATATGCATAATCCTGTCCTTCAGCAAAGCAGTGAACAGCATTTCCAAAGTAAGTAAACAGGAAACAGTGTCATTTCCAGACTGGAAGTGTCCGACGATTTCCTGCAGACATTCGGTTCGCTGCATGTTAGCCAGGAACTCCTGGGCCTTGGCTCGCAGCATTTTCGATGTTTTCAACGGCTTCTCTTGCTGAGACATTGCGCAGCGAGCCGACCTATCAAAAAACTAAACAGACCGTACCCGAAGTTAGGTTAGGAAAGGATGAGCAGGGATTTTTATTTCTATAGCACTGCATAAAAAAACATGTTTACCTTGTACAATAAAATATATATTTACTCCTTGTTTTCTAAAATTATTGACACAAGAGGTCTTTTTTATTGATAAAATTCGGTTAAACTAAAATAAATTACAAAATTGTCAATTTGAAATAATTTGCAGTGTTGCCACATATGACGTTTTAATTGATAAATATATATTTACTGATTTTTTTCTAAAATTGTTAACACAAGATGTTTTTTTTGATGATAAAATTCGGTTAAACTAAAATAAATTACAAAATTAGCAATTTAAAATAATTTGAAGTGTTGCCACATTTGTCTTTTTATTTAAAAAAATTTTAAAATTTTTCGAAACTACAAGTTTGTCGCCTCTAAACAATGCTAAGTAGTTAAAATTTCCGGGCGACGATCTTTTTTTAAAGAGTCACTTGAAATTGTGTTGATACAGAGCAAAATTAGTTTAACGCAATCTTAAGAAAGGAGGGACACTAGAGAGTAGTGTCCTTAAAAAAAGTAAGTTTAAGCTAAACGATAAAACTATTTAATATAAATGTATATTCCACACTCACGCAGAATACTGGACTCACCCTAGATTTAAATATGATTATTTTTTTATATTTTAATAATTTTTTGGTTAATGAGACAATACAACAAAAGTAAAAAACATATATTTCCAATATATCTACAAAATGTTCCTTAGAACTTGTTTAAATGCCCCGATTTGACTTAGACAACAATGATCTTTTAAAAACATCTCATGTGCACATATTTACATAAAAATCTAAAAATTTAAACATCATAAATGTTTAATTCTTTGTTCCAGTAACTGCCAAGCACGTGTAACTTGTTGTTTAGTATATTCCTTCGTCCATAGTGAACAAAAAACGACATTCGAACTCTGAACATACTTCGAATTGCACGGCTGTGAATCAATACGGTTGTTTGCTTGTTCTTCCGTTAAATTGTTCCTATTTTTTAGCCGTTCTATAGCTTCCGTCCTGGGCACAACAGTTGTCCAAACCTAAACAAAAAACAAGTTAAAATTATCAATTATATTGAGTTAAGTTCAATTTACTTCATGGCAGATTCTTTCCCAACCAGCCATCAATAAGACAGCTGCTTCAATAACAATAACTTTCTTGTCAGACTTCCGAATGATTTCCTTCACCTCCTCCTCAATTCCGGGCCAGACAATCGAATTCAAAGCCTCCAATTGTTTCTACAATAAATTTATAGTCAATTTAAAATATTTTCTAACAACAAACAAATCGTACAGCATCCTGAAATACGATCGGACCGAGAACTTTGCGGTCGATTTCACCATCAGTTCCTACTATTTTCTCACCGAAATGTTCGATTAGTTGTTCGTAGCATGGCTTCCCCCGTTTGTAAACTTGATGAGCTACAATATCGCAATTAATTATCTCCGCGCCCAGTTCACTCAATTCATTTGCAACGTTGGATTTGCCACTTGCAATTCCGCCTGTAAGTCCAATAATGTAAGGTGATTTGGGAATGTTTTTCAGTTGTATTGGGTTTAAGAGTGTGCCTAAAAGTCTCATTCTTTGTGTACTTGAACTGATTTTAGATTCTTCTACAGGGTTTGGGTTTGGTTCATCTACCAGTTCGATAGGTTTTACAACAAGCTCTGGCAGATTTTTTTCTTTTCTAACTGGAATGATACAAATGTGAATTAATAAAATATTACAATTGTTGTTACTATTATACTTTCATTAATTTTTAGGCCTCCTCTTAAAGTTTCTGCACTAACAACAATTAATTCCATTGTAGGGTCAGTTATTGCAGGTCCGAATGGATCAGAAATAGGAACTACATTATACTGGAGTTCTGGACAAACGTCTTTCAGAAAATTCACCACGTTTTCTATCCTTATATCTATTGGCTGAATCAGTTCCCATAATGTCTTTGCTAAAAACAACATTTAAATTATTTAAAATTTTAAATAATTTGTGCCAAACTCACTTTTTATCATGTTTTCTTCAGTAACACCAACAGTAATAGTCTCTTTGGCCCTTAATATAGCCTCACTAAGTAAAACTTTGTGAGCCAAATGCAACCTATCGAAAGTGCCACCCAAAACAGTATGTTTAAACACTTGATCATTGTCTGTACCTGTAAGTTTGGCTGGTTCCAATTCACCAGCATCAACAGTTAATATGTTACCATTTTTGGAGAAGTTACTGATTCTTTTACTAATAAAATTGTCTATATCTGGTTTACTGTACGGTTTGTCGAAGATGATCAGATCAACCGGATAGTGTGTTTGTATAGTAGAAATGTTGTACTTTAAGCCAGATAATAAAACCCTCACATCCAAGTCTTTGCAATGTGTGGCAGCCTAAAATAATTATGCTAATTAACAAAAATTTAATCAACTGATTATCATGCTTACCTGTGAATAAATTCCAAAAACAGTTTGACTAAATTTGGGCCAGGTGTTGAAAACGTTGGGATAAAAACTACCCAAAGGTTCGCCCAAAGCGGACAACAATTGTATATACAGAGTGTTTTTGACGTTGTTTTTAACAGTGGATAAAATCTTACCTATTTTATTGGGGTTGGAACAGACAATCAGACCGGTTTTACCCAACATTTTATTCCCTGTCATCAGACCAGGTTACATAAAAAATGCGAATTGTTTTCGTGTTGCATTATAAAACACGATAAGATTAATCCTGCTAAAAATACAATAGTGCCAACTTAATGCTCTTTGAACCTTTACCAGGGTCAACAAAGCATAAGTGTTGCACGGTTAACTTGACGAGATGACTTTAAAATTGTTTTACGACTTATTGTCGCAACCCTCCAGAACACTTTACATCTTCCTAAAAATCAACAACATTCCATTCGAAGCTGTTCCGGTTGCGTTAAGAAAAGGTATTGTTTATACATTGAATGTTCAACAGGTGATTGACACTTTGTTACAGGAGAACATCTTACCGAGGAGTTCAAGGAAAAGTACAGCAAATTCGGAAAAGTGCCCTTTATACATGACGGAAATTTCAGGTTATCCGAAAGGTCAGTTTTACGAGGGAGGGTTGTTATTAACTTTTCAATTTTTGTTTTAACTAAATTAGTTACATTGATTTGTTTTCTATTTATATATTTAAATTTTTTTTAACCAACCGGACATGGATCTTTTAAAATGACTCGTAATGATTGGTTTTATATTTTTATTGGTGTGCTTCGTCGTTTAACATATGTTTATTGGTAGCTACAATTACTGGTGTATTTTTTATTCAAAGATACAAATATTTTTAGCCAAACAGTTTGGAAAATATTTAAACAATTAGGAATTCTTAATAATAATAGATCATCTATAGAAAATTGAATTACTGATGTTTATTTTTAAGATGAAAGAAAATTTTTTAAATGTTTTTTTCAGCGTGGCAATTATCCGATATTTGGCGGAAACTCGAAAAATCGCAGACCACTGGTATCCGAGAGACATAAAAGAAAGAGCAAAAGTCGACGAATACCTAGAATGGCAACATTTGAACACCAGGGCAAATTGCGCATTATATTTTCTCAGAACAGTACAAAACCTTTCTAATTTTCTTCTAATTATAATACACTGTATAATTTTAATTTCATAGGTAGTTGAACCAATGATGACTGGGGCTCCACCAACGGAAAGTCGTGTAAAAAGGTTGAAGAAAAATATGGAAAATTCTCTCAAGGATATGGAGACTTTATGGTTAGCTAATGATAAAAAATATATAACAGGCGACAAAATTTCAGTGGCTGATATTTTTGCCGCCACGGAAATCGAACAGACTCGTACGTTTCTTTTATACAGATTTGTTAAAATATTTCTCTATCCTTTTTTATTTTAAGGTATGGCTGGATATGATCCCAGGGCCAAATACCCAATTCTTGAAAAATGGTTAGAAAGGGTGAAGAAGGAAACTGATCCTTTTTATACCGAATCTCACGTTTTTGTTGATAAACTGGCAGCAAAGTCTAAATTGTAAAAGTTGACAATGTTTTATTTTTTATTTTTTTTTTAATTTGTCTAATATAATTACAATGTTAAAATTCAGATATTTTAAGTAAACTAAATAATAAAGGAATGTTTATACACTATATACTTTTATTTTGGAGAACTTAAAAATAACTAATATATGATAATATTTATATTGATATTATCTACCACTTACCAACTTGGGATATAGTAAAAACATATTTACGTTTTGTAAGATTTTATTTGCAGACTGAAACTCCCATTAATACATATTTTTGACTTTTAACATTTTATAGTATATAAACTGCAGAAACAACAATTAAATAAATGTACAAAATACATTTAAATAAACTAAATTTTAATTTATTTGAACTGATCGACCATTTAAAACAAATCAGGCAATTAAAAATGACTTACAAATATGAATCACAATTTAGTATAAATCCTAAAATTACTTAGTAAGAACACATTTTAAAAAATTTATTTTACCTTGTTTATCGAATATAAATTATTGACAAAATCTGACTTATCTAAATGTGATAATATATTGGCCTGATTAATTATTTATTTGTTTTATTAAAAACATGTTTAATCTTATCTAATACGTGTAATAAATAATTATTATATAAAGGAAAACATAATTATTGTCACAGTATAAAACACAGAATATTCTTGAGATGGCGCCATTTTGAATCTAGATAATACAACTCTTATAATTAATTAGTCTTGTAACAAAAATAATATATATTATATAATATATGTTTTATTCATCATAAAAATATTTCTGTAGGATGTTCAATAATTTTAATGCCATTTTGAACCACTATATTTATTTATAATAATATTATGTTTGTTTGACCGTGGCTCAAAATAACTAACAAAATTTCAAGTCTGACAAATGATTCGAGACTGGTAACATGTAATTCACAACACAAGGTTACAAGAAAACCATTTACCAGAAAAGATTTTTTATTAGAAAAGTAAAAAACAAACGTTTTATAATACATTTTCTAAAATACGTATACATTTATATTTTACACGTGAACAAGTTTTAATCGTAGTATTCAACTAGACAAAACACATATGACACTAATTCAAAGTACTTAACTAGATTCAATAAACTTAAAACTAACAGTGCAATTCAATTCTTAAACCTCCATCAACGCAAAAACGTAAAATCTCAAGAACTAACATTATTCGTCGTCGTTTCTCTATATTTCTGTTCGAGATTGTTTATATAATTGTTGAACAACACCTTTAAACCGTTGGTGTTGTGCATGGTCAGAAAAGTCTGAAATGAAATTGGAATGTTGCCCCTATAAATCTGATATCCAGTCACGAATTTATAATACCAAAAAAAATCTTCGGGCACGTACTTGTGCACCATATTGTATTCAGTCACATACTCGTCTGGTTTGGCCAGAATGTCCTTGTCACTGAACTCACAGTCGGGCGGTACCTTAATGATTTCTTTCCCCGTTTTAAACATTTGATTCTGCACGTTCTCAACATGTTCAGGCCTGATTCCGTTTTTGTAACACTGCTTGTAAATATCCTTCACATTGTAACTCTGATCGGATTTTTTCAAATTCTCGATGAACAAATGGATCTGTGCCTCGTCGAAGTATCGGATGAAATAGTGTTGTTCGCGGATGTAGCAAAGCTTACCTTTTGGTATCCGTTTACTGTAAGGCTTTTCCACATTCACCACCTTCTGCGGTTTGCTCGCCGCCCCCGCGTCGCTACTGCTGCTTATGGACTCCACTGATAGTCTTGAGTCTGAACGCAGGAACGGGAACGTTTCTGGAGGTTTCAGTGGTGTTGTTGCCACTTCATCCTCAGATATATCCTCTATCATTCTTTCTTTGAGCCCTGACTTATCTGACGCGACTGAATTGTGCGAGGTGTCTTGTGAATCTTCGATTATGGTGATCTGACTATTTTCTTCGTCTAGGGGCTTACCAACACTTCCTGCAACGTTATAAATTTGTTAACAAACATTCTGTCATTGCGTGAAGAACAAGAACATACCTTCGTAACCACTGTCGGTAGGTTTGTGAGTCTCGGCAAGTTCGCTGCCGTCATTGCTCCTTTCGGAAATACAAATGGGGGATGGGTTTTTCAAGCTATCCGTGCTTCGAACTGTAATTGGTGAGGTGTTGCTTTGTGGTGAATGTGGTGGAGTGTTTTTCGGCGGCTTCACCACCATAATTTCGAACATTTTAAATGATAGGAAGTCGACTTCATGTGAGAATTTAGTCTGTATGTGATTACCTAAATGATCCACCACCGCTGTTATGAACGGTTCGTGCGATATAAGATCCAGTCCATCCATTTTTTTAACGTTCAATAGTTCTATGTGAAAGTTTTTAGCTAAGTAGTTAATATCTAGTTCGCAGTTGCGTTTGACATTCGACAAGCTAGTGTTAATATCCGACTTGAGGGTGGAAATGTTTAAAGTACCGACGAAGGAGGTGTTGTTTGAGTTCGACTGCATGTTGATGAGATGTAATATCAAGGATTTAAAAATCGAGTTGCACTTGGCAATTAACTGCTTCAAAAACGAATCGGTGCAAGCGTTGTTGAAGTGCTTCGAAAAGAACATGAACACTTGTTCGTTGACGCGTTCGAGGGTCGCGTCCAAGTGTTTCGAGCCGCAGAACATGGTCTTCATTCGATTAACATGAGCGGCAGATATCGATGGTACAGTCCTAGAATGTGAATTCGGGCTAGATTTCTCGTCGCTTTCGCAAAACGAATCATTCGAACTGGTTAAACATTGATTAATTGTACCTGGGTGGGTGTTGTTGTTGATTTCGAGCGGACGTTGTACGGGCAAATGGAATGGCGAAAACGCCGGATGTCTAAGGCCGTTCGGCGTTTGCGGCGGACTCATGATCACCGACTGGACCTCCGGCTTTTTTTTCTTGACCGCCCCCTTCGGTCGGCCTCGCTGTCGTTTGACCGTCTGCTCAGGCCGGCCATAGAACACGGCCGGTTCGCTTTCGGGACGCACGTTCAGGAATAGATCTCTTTGGGGGAGGTAACTGGGTGAGATCTCTGGCGATGGGAAGCCGTGCCACGACGGAACGCCTATGCCCGTCGCGTCCGGGTGAAAGCTAAATCTGGACGGCTCCGGAGGATAATTTTGCATAGGTAGCACGTAAGAGTTAGGCGGTATCATAGCTTCGCGTGGGGATATTCTGTTACGTTGCGCTACCTCGTTCTGTCCACACCATAACAGCGGTTGTTGGTGTTTTGGTGATACCACGTTTCTGTGGTTCGGCGGTAGGTATTGAGTTGAAACAGGGGTAACTGGTACCGGCCGATTCAACAACGATTTGCTAACTCTTATGCGTGTTCCACTTTCGAGCTCTTGCACCTTGCGAATCTTTTCTTCCACAACCCTGGTGTCCTGTCTTTCGGTTTTCTTTGTTTTATTTAATACCGGCTCTTTTACAGGCAACGTCAAATCCATTGCGGAACACTGACTGGCAGAGGGGGGATAATTGACCTCAGGTTGACCGAAAAATTTTGGCGATGGAGGCCTGTACGTCACACGCGTCACCTTCAACCCTTGTCTTTCGTTATGATCGATGAATCTATCTTCTATCTCATTGAGATTGTTGCTGGGAATGTGTGTGATTGTCGCGGTATGTTTGAGAGGGAAAGACGTCTGTCGCACGTCTTCCAATATTGCCTCCATTCCGAAAGACGGTTTTCTTGGGGGCAAGTGACTTTTGGTTTCCGGAGAAAGTGGTTTAATAGTCGTATTTGAGTTGGTTTCTTGTAGTACTTTTTCAGTATTTGTTTGGTTTATAGGTGCTATTATTGGTTCCACTTTATTAGTGATTTCCGCACTGTTTATAAGTGAACACTCTTTTCTTATTACAGTAGTTTGTATACTGTTGTCAATAGAATTTTCGCGGCTTAATCTTCTAACGAGATTTTCAGTTAAATTGTTAGTTTCTTCAGATTCCTGATCTTTCGTTTTATCCACGCCTAAAGACAATAATATTGAATCAGTAAGTTGCTGAGTAGTTACACGAGGTTCTGGTCCAGTCTGGCTTGTAGATCTTAAAATTTTTTCTTGAGAGGCACGATAACCCTCTTTAGTTTTACATAGGGTAGTCGAGTTTCCTAAAAATAAAATTATCAATAAAATTGTTATTTCATATAAAGAAGAGTTTAAACTAGGTCAATAATAATGATTACAACAATTTAAGAAAAAAAGATTAGTATTTAATTATCATAATAGATTACTGCCCCTGATAAAGATTAAATTAAATATAAAGTAAGTAAATATCAGTTGTAAATAATACAATCTTATCAGGTATGTTTAAATAGGTGTTACGATTACATTTTATTTTTTATATATAATAATGTTAACATCTGATAAGATAACAATATTTAACGATAATTATAATCGGTATCCGAGTTAATACATTTTGCCATACTTTAAGTCGATAAAAGAACCTAGTAACCATTCAAGAAGTCAAAGGTAAAACCACCATGTTTGAAAACATAATGACTGTGAATAGTTGAGCCAAAAATAGTCTAAAAATTAATTATATACTTACTACTTTCCCCAAGTTTGTACAGTTCCAGTTTCTCGTGACTGAACGCAAGATTCCTAGCGTTTTTTCGCCGCTTAGGTTGATGCTCACCGCTTTTGTCCTGTCTCTGAGATTCCCAATCTTCACTATCGCTCTCTTTCCTCTTATTTTTTCCGCCGCCGGTTTCTTCGTCGTCATCCCTTTTACCTCTCGCCTCCGCACCGTCCAGATTTGAGTTTTCGTCCCTGTTAATCGGGTTCTCGTGCATTTGTATTATGCGTTTTTTGTAATGCAAGATTTCGTCTCCGTTCTCCGACATTTTTGAGCGTCTAGAACCTAAAATAATTGTATTGAATTGTAATTAACCATCAGTAATGATTACGGGAAGTACAACAGCCCTTATTAGGTACATTTTCATTCATGACTTACCAGAAACAAGGTCATTTGTAAATGAAAAGCGTAAAAATGAAAATATTTAATTCTATCCTTCATCAACAGGCGCTTGATAAAGGACTGGTTATGTGCTTTACTTTTAGTATAATTCAGACTAAATTCTGTAATAAATATCTCTTATCAGATGTTATCGGTTTAATATGGTTTATTATCACAAGATATGTTTATAGAGGTGATTCCGATTTCTTGAAGCTGATATAGTTTTCTAAATAAATCACAGTCAAAAATAACAAATAAATTAGTCAATAAGATAAATAGAAGTAAATAAAAATATACAATTTCCATTTTAAATTATAATACTTTAATATTTTTAAACTATTTTTTGTGTGATTTTAATTATTTTTTGGTTTTTGGAATTTCATTATGTTTAAGATATTTGTAACAATTAATGAACAACAGTATTATTGAAATCAACGCGTCATCTATAAATTACTGATAGATATATACATTATTTTAAAATCATTCTTTATTCAACAACAATGAGATACTTAAATTAATAATTTTCATAAACAGTCGCAAACAAGATCAATTCAAATGCACTAATAATAAATTGTTGTGCAATTTTATGGGAGTAAAAAACTGTAATACTAATTGCCCAAATGCCTAATTAAAATATTCAATTTCAAAAGGAGCCAAACACTCCCATTCATTTATGTAAGTGCATAGTGTTGGTACATGCACAAATTTACAAATCATATAAAAAGTTAAAAAAACGTACCTGGAACAGGAACAGTTTTATTAATTACTTGATCCCGCACGTCGCGATGCTGTTTATCTGTTTCTATCTCGTCCTCGTTACTTTTCCCATCGATCTGCGACTTTTGCGACCAGGTAAACGCTCTGATTTCTCGCGCGTATTTCCTCCGCAACGTATTTATTGACTTCGTCCCTTTTTTCATGCCATCCAAAATGCAAGCGGGTTTCCGGATTAACTCCGGTTTTGCCTCCGCATCTCTGTTCGGTTCTTCGATGGTTTCCGGTAGCGGAGAGTATCGAATAAACTCGTACTTGTCGCAGAAATCGGTCTGCATAATCTCTTCGATGTGATGCGATTTTAGTGTCAAATCGATGACCGTTTCGGGACATCTCCGGAGCACCACTTTCGTCTTATCCCTGTCGAAGTGTTTAACATTGTAATTGAAGAGTGCGGCAGGAATTTCATCGAGTTTTTCCTGTTTAATTCGGACGGTTTGGTCCATGTTTAACACTTTGATTAAATTCGGATCTTGTTGGGCTTCTGCGTTTGTCAAGAGATGGTCTCCGTCGATTTTTTTCAAGAAGACCCTCAAAACTCGGGGCTGATACACGCATTGCATGGCTAAACCCAATACGCAATTAGAAGTAACAATGGAAGAATTGTTGGATGGTAAAATACAAACGATAAATTTGTCAGAACTGATTTTATTCGTTTTGGAAAATGCTTTGTGATCAGCACGTTTGTTTACATGTTAATTGTTCTATTGTTTTAAATTTTAAAATGAATAATAATCGTTAGTTTGATGGAAAATCTGCATTGGTACAACGGAAAAAAGTGTGATAACTCTTAAACATATATTCACAATACAGATACAAGTAATTGTATTAAATTTTAAAAACTTACGCTTCCTTTTACGTCCTCTTCTTTTTCCTTTGACACCCATGCTTTGCTGAGATGTTCTGTCACCATCTTCCTTATCTTCTTTTTTAACATATGTTGAAGTTTTACAAACTCTTTTCCTATTCGGCAACGCAGATTTTCTTCTTTTCGGATTATCTTCCGGACGTTTAACTGATCTTAAAGACATTTCTTGTAAGATTCCAGCTATACTGTTATCAACTGGTAAATTATATACTATTTCCGACGGATGTTCATCATAATTTACCCCCACTGAAAGATTTCCGTGATTTGATGGCATCTCTTCGAAAAATTCAAATGATTTGTCTTGCTTCATTGAACTTCCAGAAGTTCCAAGTACATCAAGTGCTTTTCTATTATTTTTTTCTGTAGAATTTTGTGTGACATGTGGATTATTTGGAATATTATCTTCACCAGAAAGTTCGATTATTTGATGTTTTTTGTTGGACACTTCTATAGCCGTCATGAGTTTAGCATTCATTTTGTGCAAGAATATGGCATTCTCTTCAATTGTCCTTTTAGGTCTTACAATATGTTGTATAAATTTTTTTGTACAAAATTTGTTGTTACTTTTTCTAACTTCTTGTATTTTTTCATCACACATCGCAACTACAGGTCCCGAAATAGCTATATCTAGATCGGTCATCAACGTGTCTTCACCTGATATATTAGTATCATTTATTAACGTTTGCACAGAAATAGTTTTGTCATCGTTGTTTATATTGGTACATCCATAAGATTTTACAATAGCTTCTTCCAAATCAGCAATTACAGCATCTGTAGACTTTTCCCATTCAGTTTTTATTTTGTTCACTGAGTCACTGTCAGTTGGGAACTGGGAATCTCCGACAATAGCATTATAATTTTCATCAGCTTTATTTTCAGGTACTTTTATTTGGTTTGTAGATTGAACACACTTTTCAATAACAAGATCTTTTATCCGGTCCTTCACAATTTCATCCACTTCTTTATTTTTTGTTGTGACAGAATTATTTATCAATGTTGAGGGCCAGGAGATCAACAATTTTTCGACGTTAGATACGCTGGAGATTTCATTTAATTTGTTTTCTACGATTTCCATAACAGCTTTATTTTTATTTTTCATAATTTTTTTGCACATACCTTTATTGCAGAATTTAAGTTCATTCTTTTTTATAACTATTTCGTTTTTTGATTTTACAGTGGTGGAAGGAAATGAATCTTCATGCTCGTTTACAAATTTTAATGACACATCTGCAACCGAGTTTTCGCTGTCTTCAAGTTCACATAATAAGTTTGTAGTTTCCTGTAGTTCGATATCTAAATTTGACTTAGCCTCGCTGCCCATATTTATAGAATTGAGCGAGTTTATTAAAATACTCTTCATGTTTTCTTGTCGATCTTCAACATTATCATTTATCATTTGATCCGCACCGGATCCTTCGTAAGCTACGTACCAAGCCACCTTTCTCAAACGCCAGTCGGCTAACATATCGATCAAGGAATTTATTTCATTTCTCCACAACAACTTCAATCTGCGAATTGAAACTCCATCCTGTTCTGTGGTATCACCGTTCTGTCTATACTCGTTGGTTAAATTCAGCTCGTATCGTGTTCTAGGACAATCTTCTTCATCTGTCGTTTCTTCCAAATCAATGTTCATTAAGAAATCATCCTGGATGCCTGGTTTGCACTTGGATCCAAACAATCTGTACGCCAATATTTTCATACAATGCTCCGGATCCCAAGAAAGACTTCCAGATGATTCTTCCGGATCGTTGGCTTCATGAGACGAACTGTATTGCGTCTCTTGTAATTGTATAGGATAATCAAGGATGTATTCTTCATCTGGTACCTCAGTTGATGTAGATGCTATGGTCACCCATTTACCGGGAGTATGTGTATTTCGTGCTTTCATTTTGCAACCTGGTTTCAACAGCTCCCAAATGCGGTTCACCTGGTCTGGCAGCAACAATTTCGCGAATTCTTTCATGAGCACATCGACAATCTCTGTCAGATCCAAATGAAGGATGTTCCGTTGCTTGGACGAGGCATAAAGTTTAATTACCAGCGGGCCTGAGTTACATTTATTATTACATCTTTTATGGGCTCTGTGTCTGTATCTTGTTAGTCTTCGTTTTTGTGCAGGAAAAAGTGTGGTGATAGTCGAAGTGTTATCGCTTTCTACAATATCCACAAATTCGTACCGGTCCCCAAACGGCGTTTCCATGAGCCGTTCTATCTGTTCCTCCTCCATCATCAAGTCGACAATTTCGTCTTCCGATTGAACGGTCCCCGGACTTGTACTGGATGTTCCGCTACCGTCCGAATTGTCTTCAACATCTGTGATCATGCCACTATCACCATCACCAACGTACCGTTCGAGGTTTAAAATTTGGACGGCCTCGAGATCGTTGACGATCTCACGGAAGCGCAGTGGTCGGCCGTCGCCCCGTTTCCATTTAACGTAGACGCGTCTAAGGGCGCGCCCCTTGGCGGTCATCGAGCGGGTGGACATCGTGTGAGTCGACATCGCGAGTTCCGGACAACTGAACGACATGAAGCTACCGGCCGAAGTGAACGACAACGGTTGCCACGCGCCCAGGTGCATCACGATGCGCATAGCGGATGCACTTGAGCTCAAGTGGGGCGCCGGAGTTTCGGATTTGTTAATGGGTCAGGTGAAGAGGTGGAAACATTTTCGTTTTTATATTCCTTTGACTTGTATCCTTTTATGAACCGTTTAATTAGTTGTGAAATGTATTGGATATATGTTTCATGCCTTTATTGTATAGTTTTGTATGTTTTATATAATCTTATATATATATATATATATATATATATATATATATATATATATATATATATATATATATATAAATAAATGTTTAAATTACTATTAGATAGTAAACTGTAACTAAATTGTAATATATTTTTATAAGAATTTTTTAAGGTTAAAAACACAGTTATTTAATAATAATTTATTATTTAATTAAGAATTCACAAATTTCAATTTTATTTATTCAATCATTTTTGTTTAAGTTTAAAACATATCACAGTACATATAAATGCTTAAATAACAAAATAATAAAAACTTTAAAATTCATTTTTTTTGTTAGAAAATTATTTTTAAAAAAATTTAAGAAAATTATATTCTAAACAGACAATTTTACTTTACTCATAAATCGTACTAAGCAGTGAATTTAAAATTAACAAAAATAAATGTTTTGTATAATTTAAGTTTATGGCCATGGTAGATTATTAAAAACAAAACAAGAAAACAGTATTTATTCAATAATTTTAATGGTTAAAAAATAAGATTTCAAAAAACTTTGTATATGTTTGAATTACAATTATATAATAAACAAAATACAAATTTGGATATTTTAAAATTCAATAATATAATAATATAATTTAAAAAATGTTTTTTTATTAAACAATTTTTATTAGTGTTTAAAACATACTTTTGAATATAATTCTATAAATACAAAATTGTCAAATTGCCAAATAAACAAAATATAAAATATTAAAAATTAATATTAATATTTTAAAATTCATCTTTTCTCTAAGGTAATAAATAATATTAAAAAATATAATAAAGTTAAAAAATGTAACATAATTCTATTGTTTAATAGATAATTCATGTTTATATTAACATAACACTCATATGTAAAATTCTGAATGTCAATAATAAAAAAATAAAAAATTTAATATTTTAAAATTATTATTATTGATTAAAAGTTTTTTTATATATTTAATAATTATAAGAAATGTAAGAAGTTTATATTTTTATTGCAGATACAAAGATAATTCATTCAATTCAGTTTATAAAAGCTAAAATATTTTAAAATTTAATTTTTTTCAAAGAAATTAAGAAATATAATATATAAAAATCAATTGTTTTACCCGAAAGCCGAAAGATAATAAACAAAATATGTACATTTTATAATTAATCTTTTATTAAATTAAAAATGTGAAAAACTACATGAAAAATATTTCATTTAATTTCAAGTGTTTTTAAATTAAAATACGTATTTTGTTTTTGATGTATTTCACGTTTAAAATTTTATTTAATATTTCTATTCCAGGAAATATTATTTAATATCTTTTAATTTGACATACGAGTTGTAATTAAAAGTAGCTTAATATGGGAACTAATTTTTCAATTAAGTCGTAATGAAATTCCTATTTACTCTCGCTCGTTTGTTACTCTTTTATATATTTTTTTAAATTTTTTACTGTCCCTGTTTTTAATATCCAGGAAATTACAACGTGTTTATTAACGTTCATCCTCTTGCACCTTGTACTCAGTTTATTACCTATTATCTTCACACATACGCAGAATCGGATAGTAATTCAAACCGAACAATTCTAAACACGAACGAGTAATACATCCGTTCCCTAATCTAAATCGGATTCTTCTTCGATCAATAATACCAATTCAAATATAAATAAATCGATTATCGCATTTCCTGACTCAACAATTTTTAAATTACTTATTGTTACTCATTCTCAATACCTGTTCTATCAGTATCACCATGATTAATTATGCGTTATCTTTCGTTCATTGTTTAAATTTGTGCAATTGCAACATTACATATTAATATGTATTAATTTTGTTCTAATTTATTTAGTTCAAATTTTAATCCTGCATCCAGGTTTTCCATGTTTTTATCTTGCTTTGTAACAGTATTTTTTCTTGCAGATTTTAATTTGTAAGAAATTATAAATAACTAAAAATAGCAACGATTATTATTCATATTAAATTATTATATATTATAAAATTTTAATACACATCGGGATAATATATTAATGTATATTAAAATTATATTTAAACACAATATATCCCTCCTTAAGAAAATATTAATAAATATCAAATAGTAAATAATTTATTAATGTTAAGTAGCCTTTCTGTAATAATAGGATCAGTGACAGCGAATCATATTAAAATAATCGAAACTTATTAAATATGCATTAATATACATTCTTATTATTAAAAGTATTTTCTTTGTTTTAAATATGTTTCTTTTTAATAGTTACACTGTTAGTATTTAGTATTGAATCAAACTGGTATTAAAATTGTATTACCGAAGTATACTATTTTCTGTATTAATATTCCTGGAACAAATAAAAATTGCACATATTCACAAATTTGAATTTAAATGAACATATTTTATTAATCGAGTTGATCGATTTGTCTTCCAATTAAAGTTAATAATACATAATGGGCTGTCGTACTTGTTTATAGACCTGTATTTTTCCTTACCTTTTTCATAAAGCTTACGTGGAAAATCTGCAACAGAAAATCAATATAAGCAACATTTGAAAGAGAAACGAGCTTTGTAATATCATATATAAACTTCTGAGAATTTTATTCTGAGATTTCACGAGATAAATATTAAATTTTTAGTGGAGACAAATAAACATAAAATTTTATAACGTTTTAATGAGTTTGCTTCCCAACAAATTTATATCATTGCGTTGTTTCTTCTAATTGGAATTGGGTAAAATGTAAGCAAAAGATTACAATTATTAGTGTTTACAAAAAAAAAAATAACTTTCAAATATACATATATGCGCATGCACCATAATTTAAACACAATTATTTCCAAAGAATTTAATTAATTAAATCATCATTAATTTTATTGTGCTCGGGGTAACTTATATAACTTTGTTAAGAAATTAATTTTAACAGGTAATGAAGTTGTTTGTTAACTGATAAAATGCTCATTAAAAAACTTTATTATATTTTATTAAAAGATAACACGGGAGTCCGTAATAATCTCGAAAATAATACAAAAAAGGCGATGAATTCCTTTGCTAATTCTATTGACATGTTTAGACTGTACCTAATACCATAAACTCATAAAAATCGAACATTAACCGATACGAATTTTGCAACGCGAGACACGTCGTTAAATCGGTGCAACTGTGCGGGAAATTATTTTGAAATGCGAGTTAGAGATTTTACGACGCCCTTGAATAAGAAAATCAACAAATTGCATTTCTTAAAATAGTCTCGTCTGTTTGATAAAGAATCTATATTTTTGTTTAAACATAATATTAATTTATTACAGTTTATAAAGAGATTAAAAAAATAATGATTAAATAAAATGGATTTTTCTTCTATTTAAAAATTTATATATTTCAGCATCAGAATAATAATATGACATTGTTTCATTTTCGTACTTTTTTATAAAGTTACGTTTATAAAGTTTATTTTCAAGTTATTACTATTATTAATGAAGAAATTATCAAATTGTGGTTACTTATTAATATATATGTAAATTTTAAGACTAACGTATACCAAATGAACACAACATTAACTATATGTTTTAATCAAAAAATTGGTCTTATTATACCTTATTTCAAAGGCATTTTTGGATGAGTGGTTATAGAAGTATGAGCAATTCATTTAATGTTAATGTGATAAAACTAGATATTCCTACAAAATATCACAGGTAAAATAAGCTATATAAATTTATTAATAATAAAACAATGTTTTTTGTTTTTGAACAGATTTTTAATTTAAAGTAAGCAGCTTCGTTTCCCAAGAATATTGAGTTAGATGAATTAAAACGAACAAAACCCAACGTTAAAAATAACATTAACAAATCGAAATATAAATATGAGACGAATCGATGCAATTTTTTCATTCCTTTATTTTATTTTGTCGTTGTTGCTTTGGCAGCGAAACGTGCTTGAGTTCGAATCGCTTCGTTTTAAATTCACGTACAATTTTTCCCACCCCCGTTTCAACTGTACAATCAGTTTTGCGTCGCGATCACGCTTATCTTTATCTTATCACTACCTAAAGATAAACAATTGTCAATGTCGTCACATCATATAATCAAATATGTGTCTTTCGTTTCGCATTTTGTTTTGTTGTTAGTGAAATTTTATATTTGGAATAGGATTATTTAAAAATAATCGTGTATTGTTAAATAAATAATTTTAAATTTTGTTTATAATAATTTAAAACAAATCTAAATAAAATAAATTAGAATAAGTGATGTGGAAATTAAACGTATAGAAACAATTTTTAGCAATATCTATTTGCTATTTTTAGAATAGGACATTAAAATTTTTAATTAATCATTGAAATGATTATGAATGAATAAAGCACATTATTTTTCTAACATTAAATTGATAGTGTTTAATTTAAAAATAGAAATTTGTAATATACTTTTTTATAGTAGTATTATAAATAGACGATAAAAACAATTACTGAAAAATCTCAAAATTTCTTACAGTTAATTTTAATTTCATTTAACAAAAAACTAGTCTGTATGAGATGCTGTTTATTTTCGTTCAAGTTTACTCTTCGAATTTAATCAAGAGTAATTTGTCAAGTATAGTATATAATTAAACTTTTTATTAATCGTAAATTGCAAGCGCCATAAAATTTTATATTTTCTATGATATCGATAAAGTTTGAGAATTTACAGAGTATAAATAGTTAAGTATGTAAAATAAACTCGAACCTACTTGCAAAAAGGGTGGAGACGATAATATCTCATTATTTGTGTTCTAAATTGTAAATATTTTACATAAAATCGTGTGGACTTTATTCCAGTTTAATTTGATTAGTAACACAACAATATATGAAAACAGTTACAAATTCATTTCAATTAAAGTTTGGTAAAGTTGTGAGAATGGTTTAACCGGAACAATTTATTTGTAGTTTCGCTAATTACATTAATAAAATTTCGACATTCAAATGTAACAGTTTACTCATTGGATCAATAATAAAAAATATCTAGTTCACATAAATTATTCATAAAATGATTTCAACGTTGCTAATTTTATTATAAGTTACGAATTTAAAAAAATGATGCTTGTAAAAATAACATTTTACGATGAAACACATAAAACACGAATCGTTTCGCTCTTATCGTCTAATTAAAACTGAAATCCATTATTCGTAGCACTAATAATTTTGTAGCATGCGAAAAGACCTTCTGTAATTGTTATTGTGAGTTGCGGTTTTGTGATAACATACAACTGAGTAATTCTTTTCAATGAAAATCTTAGTCATGTAACACGATAAGGAAAAATTTCAAATCACAACATTAGGAAATATTTTTAGTTTATGTTTATCGGTCATTTTCTTGATTTATCTGTTTTAGATAAAAAAAATATAATGTGATTTTATAGCGATATAGTAAAATGAATGGAAATTACTAAAAGTATTTTTTCTTATCTGTCTGTATAAACATTAAAAAAATAATAAAAGATTTGTTTGAACTATTGTTCACGTCAATGTTTATCAAGTTGAATTGTTTGAAATTCTTTTGTAGCATATTTTAATTAGAAAACAATTAAAATTTAATTAGAGACTAACAAGTTTAAATTAATAATGAATATTAAAAATTGTTATTTAAACGTGTATGTTTAAGTAATGAAATTAGGAGTTTTAATGTTTTATTCTAAAAGTGGAAAGTACAAATTTAAAATAGTAAACTTAAAATTATTATCGTTTATGTTAATTTTGGTTTTGTTTAAATCATACCGGAAAAAGAATTGTTAACAAAAATAAATACCATAAAACAGGAAAATAGATTAGATAAGTAACTGTTTCAGGATTTTTTTTCAAATATTATAAATAAATAAATAAACAATAAAGGTAATTATAAAATTTTAATTACTATTCCTTTGCAAATTTTAAAAAAATGGTTTGAAAATTTAATGTTAACTATAGAAAAAAATTAATAGATAAATGGAAACTAGAAAGTAAACAAAGGGATAAAAATAGAAATAAGTATAGAAAAAAATATATATGTGCGTTTATAAACCACCAGAAAAGAAAATAAAAACTAAACAATTTAGAGTAAAAATAACATCGTATACTATTAATGATCGAATTTACTTTAGCTTATGGGCAACTTTAATTGAAACTTATTAACGAATCACTTCTGTAAAACTAAAGAAATAATTATACCAATATATTGAATTGCGGTTCGAAAAATCTTGTTAGATACATTTGCACCCTACCTTCAGTTGAACATGTGGCGTCGAGCGACCGTTCCGGCAGGACCGCGTGGTAGGATGATCAGGTCCGTGCATCTGCAGCATCTCCATCGTCCATCATCTGTTCGTGCCGTCGCCAAAAGATCCACAATACTAGTGCGGCGACATTTTAACCGCGCGCTTGCATTCACCACCGGAAGACCTGTTGGACCACGTCATCCACTAAACTATTGATTTATTCCGCGTTTTAATAATGTAAATGTGAAAACCGACCGTAATCCTTTTTTAATTGTACGCCGACGAAAGTGTACGTGCACCACGTACCGAGTACATAGTATTCGTTTTCATCAGAAGATACTGTGAATAAAGTTCTCTTATCTCAGTTAGGTGATACGGTATCAATATTTGCCTTTCATTTCACATGTGTATGCTGATGTGCACGGCGAATGGACCACACTCATTATACAACAACACTGTGAGCTAAATTAATAATATTATTTCAAACAGACATTTGTACACAAAAATTTATTTTACTAAAACTAAAGTCAGTCACCGTATTTTCATGAGTCAAAGTAAATTACAGCAAGAATGATCGTTGTTCAAATTTATTTGTTAAATTAGATTTTATTGTTTGTTTCAGGTTCAAGTCCAAAAACTTACCAAAATGTATGGACCATCTATTGCCGTTTAAATAAATGAACAACCATTTACATTTAATTAATATCTAAGAAAATTAACATCACTTAAAAAACAACGAATAACAAGAAAACTTAATAAATACAAAGATATAAACTTAAAATGGTTCCTAGTACTCAAAATATACTAAATTCAATCACGTGATCCAAAAACTTCCCCATTTTGATATAGGAATAATTTCGTTAATATATTTATCCTGTAATAAATTTTTTCGTTTTCAGATTTTAAAATATTAAACAGAACATTTACAACCTAATTAAATGCTTTATCACACACCAAACACGTGTCTTTCAACAGAAAATTATTCAGTTATTCCTATTTCATATAATAATCACGATTGGTTCAGTTCTATGTTTGTGTATAATATAAATTTTACTGCGCGTTTCAATTTTCACAACGCACAAATGCATTTTTATTATTGTTTGCGTTACTTCCAATAGACACAACAAAATTTCACCTTCTGTGTATAAAATTATGGTGTAATTTGTATCACATTGTATATTAAGATAATCACTTATGGTGTTTAGTCATTTGTTGTGCTTTTTTCCGTCATTATCTCCATGCTTACGATAGTTCAAATCATGGTTTATTAATAATTTGTTTATTTACAAGAGGCTTGGCTTTAAATAAAGAATAATCTGTACCTCATTTTTATACATGTATATCAGTAGATAATTGCATAACGTTGGACAGTTATACAATTTTAGTCCAAAAGCTTGTATGGTAATTCCATCAATTAGATTATAACTAAAAACTCAAAATTCTCCGATTTGCCTGTGATTTTTGATACTTTATCAAATTTCCCACGTTCTGTGTTAATATTGACGCACGTGCCGATTTAAAATGTTTTTGCCGGTATCGAGCATTCTAGAATTTAATATCCAGGACGAAAATATCTTATCTGTTTAAATTTTTATATAAAATCATCATGCGATGATAAGGCTAGTCGCTATAAGAGCTTGTATACGTATATTACTCTTGCATTAGGCATTTTTTATTATCAGTTCTTATTAATTATTTTAAGTTAATATCAAATTACACATAATCAAAACCAGTGTCAGGCCACAAAACCTCACATCAGGTATTCTCAATGTATACTTTGTAGTTGTTATATAATTTAATTTACTATATCCAAAGGTTATAACGTTATCGATGTAGCACTTGCCAAAAATAACCTGGTTTGTTTTTATTAAATTGGCCTAAATCTAATTAGATTAATTAATTATAAATAAAGGTCAAATGGAGTAAATATTCATAGAAAAAGTTAAAAAAATAATTTTTAAATGGAACATTAATGTTTATATTTAAACGATACTGTGTTAATTTTATCAAATTTATATATTTATTTCACCAGTTTTATTGTTACTAATATTCGACAGAAAAAACGACAATATTTGTTGTTAGCTTTCAATTAAATAAATTATTTGTATATTTCAAAAAATCAATCAAGTGAATTATAAATTTTCTTATTCAGTATATGCAACCAACGTAACATCATGTGTTATAAGGTTGCCTATTGTGACGAATACACACAAATATTATTTATACCGATAGAAAAGCATTTACTCCATTATAATTAAGAGACATCATGCACGACAGAGGCAGTAAAAGTTTTCAGATTCTCCGGTAGTGGGAGACTTGGTCCGCATGATGTCTCTCTCAAGATTGGGACGGAGTAAACCCTTTGTATAAAATATACTAACTAATCAAATGAAAAAATTGACGTACACTACACAAGTTGATTAGGTATAGTTTGTAATGTGAATGGTAGTTTAAAAATAAAACACGTGTATCTTTTTTATAGTTTTAATAAGGCACATTTTAGCATGACTACATGTATCTAAAGGCGATACAAAATTAGAATATTATAAAAATAATGGCACTTAAAATTATTTATAAACAATAAATATAATAATAATTTGATGTAAACAGTAAAGTACAAAGCTTTCAGCGAACAACGATAGTACGGTACAAATACAATTATATATAAAAATGCCTTATGGAAAATGTACAACAAATCACAGAGCATCCATTAAATTAATACTCAAATCTCACATAATTAAGTACATGGATCTTAATACTTGAAAGAAATTAACTTATAACAATTAAAAATATGATTAAGTCTTATGTGGAAGCATAAAAAATTGCGTTTACCGATAACACAGATATCATTAATACTATTTTATAAAATCGTTGTATAAAATATTATAGTCAAAACAGAATGAATAAAAAAGGCACGTTTACTTAAGGCTCCCGTTAATTGATAAATTCATGAATTCTTTGGATTAAAATTGCTATTTTACACTATACAAAAACACTTCAATCATTACTGTTTTATGTGGTTATTGCCGTTCTCCATGATTGCATAATTGGACGGTAGTACGTAGGCAATATTATTGCCATCCTTCCTGAAGATCGGACGTTGTTCCGCCGACGAAACTTGAATGTTGATCAGTCTCTGTTTTTTGCCCAAAGAACACTGGATAGTTTTAGACACGTTCACCGGAAGTTCCGATTGTTTCAACCTAAAAACATTAATAAATTAAATTCAAAGCATGATTTAAAACAGTATTTTGTTTTACTTGAAATATCCGTTGCAAAGGACAGCTACTGCTTCACCAATGCGGTCCTCCTGTTTGGTACAGTGCAAGGACACAACCAAATCATTGCCGTCCGGACAATGCAGCACAATTAGCTGATCATGCTCTGGACTAACACTGATACCGGTGAGTGTGTCCAAAGCCACACCCTCTTTCATGTTCTTGAACTTCTCGCAGTCCAATTTGAATATGTATTTGTCAGTTATTAGCATCACTCTTTCAGCGCATTTGTTGAACTTGTTAAACTTGGTAACATAGGAGGAGAATAGCACTGTCGTGAAGTGTTTGGTGTTCCTCAAGTTGTTGACGGCTTCGTTGAACAAGCTGTAGTTGTTGTTCTCGCCGAGGATGGCCAAATAGTTGCCCTCCCATTTACGGCTCACGCCCCATTCCTTGCGCTTCCTCAGTAGCGCACTCGCAGCGGTGATTTTTAATTTCATCTGTCCCCAATCTTCGCGCGGAATCTTCTTGAGCACCATGTAAGCACGCCACCTTTTAAAAGCTCCACGCAAAATGGCCGTGGTGGGTTTAAGAGACACTGGCGGTGCAGGCCACTGCAAACTTTTACCGTAGTCTTTCATAGTTTTCGCCCTTGCAAATTTTTGTTGCAACGCGTTGATATACACCCGCATCTTTTTCAAGCGGTAGGCTTTCACCATCACCATCAGCGCCTTCATCCTCTTGTACTCCTGGCGAGCTTTATAACCTGCAATCAGACATTATTAGTAATTCGTTTGAAATGCGGTTATAATCGTACCTCTCCAAGTTTTCGTAATGAGTGTCACCAACTGCGGGATCAATTCATTCCTTTTGTGTTCCAAGGTGAATAAGGTCTTAGGCGACTTGATGAACACCTTAGTCTTGCCGTATTTCACGTCTTTTTCGAAGCCATTCTCATTCATCAACACCTGGACACCATCTTGATCACTGCCACCACGGAAATTCGGCCATGTATACTGTGACAACATTTTATACCGTTTCAAAAACTTGTCATATCGTTGACGGTGGGCGAAACCGGCTCGTCTCACTCTCACATTCTCGACCAACCCCAGATACGAGACTTGATGTCTGACTCGCTCTTCGTCGAAGGCAGCGGCCGATTTCAACTCGTTGGGCTTGATGCATCGTACGTAATGCGGTTCTTTGCTCAGCAAATTCTGCACCAAAGCGCCCATCGAGTTTTTGAACATTGTACCGGCTGTGGGCGGTCTCTTGGTGATTTTGGTAATATGCTCTGCTCCTTCCGGCCACATTTCTCTGATATTCTTGTCTCTGGAACTGTACAAGAGCCGTTTAAAGTCTTGGAACAATGTGTCCTTGTTTTTGTCCAAAAATCCGATTATGGAATAAGTGACATCGCCTGCATAGTGTGTTATGCGGAAGTCGACTTTATGTTGCAAGGATTTTTCGGATGGTTTAGTCTGGCGGGACATGTAATGTTTATGGCCCTTTAGGACTTTATCCATGTTTTCCAAGAGAAGTTCGTCGGATATTTTCTCAGCTGTCATTTTGCAGGCATCGTCCACAATTGCAATTATACCTAAATTGGAAATTGTTATGAAAAGTAACACGAGAAAAACCTATTAAATACATTACCCTTATGAGGAGCCTCTACAAGATCGCAGATGATCTGGTTATTAAAGTAGTCAATGTTCTTCCACTCAATTCCTTCCCTTAAGTACTCTTCTTGTTCCTGTTTCAAAACCAACTCTGCAAATCACAAAAAAATAATCAAAAACTCTTTAAAAATTAAATTATATAATACATACCAATAAACAACTGCTGCAACTTCTCGTTACAATAATTAATACAGAACTGTTCAAAACTATTGTTGTCGAAAATTTCGAAGCCGTAAATATCCAGAACCCCAATCAACGAACTCTTATAATTTTTGGCGTAGTTACCCGAATCTACAGCGATTGCAGCATTGATCTTCTCGACGATCCATCCGAAGAGCCGCTCGTAGATGGCTTTAGCAAATGCGTCTCGACCGAAAGTCGCCTCAGATTCCGTATGTTCCTTTCGCATGACATCCCCTCGAGCCGCAATCACTCTTTCGCATAGCGCCGTTTCGAGTTCCCGTTTCTCCACTTGCAATAAATTGGCCACGTAGTCCACAGAGTTCGATTTCTTCAGCTGAAGTTTCTCCTCGTCGGTGATGTTGAATTGAAGGTCACCCAAATGAACGATGGACGCGATTATGCGCCATACAGTGTCCTGGTCGTTGGCATCGAACTGGAGGGTACTGAAGGAGCTGTTGACCGTTTTGTAATCGGTTTTGTCGTTGATCGTGTCCACACGCGACGCCTTGCCCTGGTTGACGAAGAAATAATTGTCGGGACTTCTGGACAGGTTCAGTTTTCTGAGCACGTCGTCCGGGGCACCGAGCAGCAACTGATAGAAACAGTGGAAGTTGCGCTCCCCCAATTGTTGATGCACGACGCGTGATTTTTCCAACAAGTATTTGTTGATGTGTCCACCGATCGGGTCGCCTTTGAAGTCGAAGTGGATGTCCATGTATTTGCCGAATCTGGACGAGTTGTCGTTGCGGTTCGTTTTCGCATTGCCGAAAGCTTCGAGGATCGAATTCGACTGGATTAAGATGTTTTTGACTCGTTCGATTTCTCGTTGTCCCCCTACATATTAAATTATGTTAATTAGATGGTATAATGGTTGTGTTTTAGAACATTGATGGTTAGAAATAGACAAAAACAATTCGCTGGTTAGACATATCAATATACCGCTTCTAAAAACAACGATTATTAGTGAGTGCGACAAACGAAACAGTCAAGCAAATGTGCATGGAATGTTATCGACTGCGTTCCGGACAAATTAATGTCCAAAAAGGTTTGCCCACCTAGACTCTCAACTGTTTTGAAATAGGACAAATCTGAAAAAAATCCGTCCAAACATTAACAATAACAATTAAGACAAAATCTGGTTATTTATAATAATACAAAATATCCGCATCAAATTAAACCTGCTTGTTTTTTATTGATTGATGTATTACATGGAATTAATGATTTTTATCTAACTAAGTAGGTTCATTTTGATACTTGAAACGTTTGTAATCTATGTGCTATTTTGTAACTTATACAATAACAAGTATCTCTTAATTACAAATCTTATCGCATATAAAACTACTAAAAATATGTTATGACATACTATTATATCTGTTATAAAATAATATATCTAAAATTCCTATAACTCACAATAAAGATTTGTGGCAATTTTGTGATTCATACAATAATAAGTGATTTCATCGTTCAAACACGACGAAACCTCCGTAGTTACAAGAAAAAAGCAAATGGTTCACAAAATTTTATTAACTCTTTCATAAACGGACCCAAAAATATACCTTGATTAGTGACAGCAGCAATGTACTTCATGATAATTTTCGAGGCCTCCGTTTTCCCAGAGCCGGACTCTCCGCTGATCACGATACAAGTGTCCCTGCCCTGTTGTTTCATCACTTTGTGCGACGCGTCCGCTATTGCGAAGATGTGGGGCACATTTTCGAACAATTCTCTGTCTGTAACATAAACAATTAGATTTCAACCCCACGTTTCTGTTCAGTGTCTGTCTTAATGTCGACATTCTAAAAATTCCACCTTTGCAGGAGAAGATAACCATTATTTGTTTGTGCTAACACAATTAAAGGGATCGATTACATTTTAATTACAACCAACTTTTAACGATTGTAATTTAATTAACAGTGTTAATTAGTCGGTTTCTATTTTAAAAAAACAATTAAGAGTTAATCATAAAATAATGTATTTTATGGTCAGCTACAATTGTGTGCCGTAATATTTTTGCAATGACGTGACCTACAATTGAATTACTCAGTTTATTTGTAATTGGGGCAATGTAATCCGTTTATTCCTGAATAATTAATAGTGTATATAGTTTTTTATTTATCTTATCGTTGTCATTTGTTAATATATTTATCTGTTATATATCTATTATTGGTCGTCTATAGTTAATTATAATCAATCATTTGAAAGGAAAATTAAGATAATAAATAAAAGATTACTTTCTCACCTTTATATTTGTTGATATGCGCCTGATCGTAAATGTTCATAGTCCGGTACGGATTTACCGATACACATACTTCTCCAATATAAGTGTAGATGTGGCCATTTTTGAACCTATAACAAAAATTATATTAATTTTGATTGAAATTTGTATGTAATTTTAACTAGAAAATTTAATTCTTAATTTTAAAATCACGTTGGATATCGGTCTTTTGCGCACGAGGTCAGTTTTAATGGTTTTTCGCACGCCCAACATTATTATATGTAAATGCAGAAATTAACCTTCGACCTTGTAAACCATGAGAAAAATGTTTTTACAACTGAAACTTTGTAGACTATTAGAATTAAGTTAAAGCCTAGTAAAAATAAGGTTAGGTACTTTCGCATAACAATTTTATCTTTATAAACGTTAATATTGGCAATTACTCAGTAAACTTGCCTATTTTTAGCGTATAGACAAACGCGATAAACATGGTTTATCACTTATATTTTTATTACTCTTACTAATGCAAAAGATAGATTAGTACTAAGCAAAGAATGTTCTTAAAAGTGCACATTTTTTGATTAAATAAATGACGATTTCAATGCTGCGTAGATAAAAACATTCCGTTACTTCTAAACGTAAAAATATATTGAACCAGTTAACAGTTAATTAACATGATGTAAAAAACCAAATAATTTATATAATTTGCATGCGAGCAAACAGTTTTAATTGCCATCATAAAACGTCCAGCATCCGCAGATCGCATTCTCATCAATAAATCAACGCACAATTCTGCAATTGTTAACATCGGATTGATCGTTAAGCCAGCGAGAATTAAGAAAAGAAAGCTCGATTGTTAGGAACTAATACATGGCAGGATTTAAAGACGGACATTGAGACCATAATGGATTTTATGGCCAGACGATTCTAATTGAGTTTTTGCACCAGTTGCTCCTTTTGGTGCGTTCGAATGTGAGAGTGGAATGTGGAGATTGTGACTTTGAAAGGATTCATGTTCTTGTTGAAAAGTCATCAATTGTTTCAAGTATTTTGTTTATCGCTGTCACATCTGGATATGATTAACTACTAGTAAATTAATCTTTTATTAAATTCAGACAAAAAAACGCGTGATCAAAATACATTACTGTCTTGTTAAAGGAATTAAATGCTAATTTATTAATGTAAAACACTGCATTCCGTGTAAATTGTCTAGATTGTATAAATAAATACGTGTGTGTTTGAGTACTTTTCAACTTTATTTAGTATTTGTTACCATAAAACTTAACAGATGTGTAAATTTAAACTAAATAAATCCTGGAAAATGTGACGACGTCCAATTGTACCACAATATACAATGAAATTGATTAGATTAGCAGTTAAATCAATATACATAATACTGGGATTGTTCATTACTCATTAAACTTAGTCATCACTTTGGCTATTATAATTTTTATAATAGAAGTATTTTTCAATTAATTTATAAGGTTGTAATCTCCAAAAAATTTCTTGATAAAAGAAACAATAAATCAATCGGGACGTGTCACAGATATAGATGATTTGTTTTTTATCACATAAGTAAACATGTACTAAAATAAGTTTAATCTGTCTGCAACTCGAAACGAAACAAATTAATCATCAAATACAATTTTATTGTATGCGTTTGGACGTAAATAAACAGAATCGTGCCGCAGCAGGACTGTGCATCAACCCCACAAATCAAAACACGTGAATCTATTTATAAATGCGTTTCCAATTGAACAAAACTGTCGGAGTCCTTAACAGAAAATCCGTTACAATATGTTTCCTTAGGATTTTCAATTGTTATTAAATCATGACGTGAAACTATTCCGACTTCCTGAAAACGGAAAGTTCCAAAAATGATGGAAATGCAGGGAAATTCATCCTTGGTTATTGACGTTATTATATATAATGAGCTGATAATTTATTAGGGACTGTGAAAAAGAAAACAATTTTCGATTACTTAGGGCTTTGAGGTCAACAATTAAAAAATTTTACAGAACATTTCTCAATAAAGAACTTTATTTACTATTTAATTTAATGATGCCGGTTGAATAATTTCCTGCAATAAATTATCTTAATCTTTAGACAGTTTGTGTTGTAAACGAACATTTTTTAAGCATTAAATCTGATTAAGATCCTTGTAAAATTTTTAATTGGTTTTTGTTATCATAACTTTTAATTACGCCATTAATCACCTCGAATATTTATTATTCTCGAACGAATTGACCTAGAAATGCGAAGTGTCGTCGACAAAAAGTGACATCATGGGGATCGCGGTGACTCAAATATGAAATGACTGATGAATGAATGCGAAATTACGCAGATGCGGTCAACTACTACATCAATCGTCAAGATCGAATTCCAGTTCCAACGATGAGTCACTTCGGAGGCAACTTCGTACGAACGTTAAAGGGAACAACGCAACTACAACAGTTGATAACGTTTTTCATGAGTTCAGAAATCGGTTGGCAAAACAAATTTTCGACATTTTGCAGCGAGGAAGACCCGATAAGAATGATAAACTGATAAGCGTGACCTTAAACATTTCCAAGCTTATTTCTATACACACATTTAACGATGTTAGTCATAGTTTCTAAATAATACAATTTCTTCCACATAAATTGGCACTTTTATTTCCTGGGCGTCGTTCTGAAATGGAAAACCGCGCAAAATCGCGACGACGCGAATTATTACACAACCGACTTTCACTCCATATTCTATTAATTTTTATGTTGCATAATTTTAATGACCCGTTGTTCATTTGCATCCCGTGCATGTTTTCGTACGTCTAAAAACAGAGTGGCTATTTAAATCATTTGATAAGACGTTTTTTGTGTCAATGTTGAATTCATCAATGAAGTTTAGCGTCTGCAATAATTATATACAGCCATGACTAAAAGTATGAGGCGCCCTACGATTTTTCCTGTAATTTAATAACAATTTCCTCGAACTTCGACTAATGGTAGTTATTGGAATTGGACATTTTTGCAATTGTACTCAGTGACGGCTACTCAGATGAGGCAGTGCCCTATCTATGAAAATGATTTTATTGACAACGTTTTTTTATGTTGTTATTCATGAGAATAGAATTTAACTTAATATTCAAACAAAGGTAATTGTTGTAAGACCGACAACTAAACAAACAACAACAGTTTTACATCAAACTTCAATGAAAGCACATGCGCTTTAAGGTCAGTCTATTGTTTCAATGGCAGGGGAGCTGAGGCGTGCCTCTAGCCAACTTGGTCGTAGAAAGGTTTTTGATACATCTCTTTTTATTTTGATATGGTGTCAACCAGTAATAACATGAAAGAATTTATAAACATAAGAGATGCCGTTGATGTGGTGGATTTTTTACTAACTAAATGTGTATTTCCAGTTAAGAATTAAGAAGAATTAAACCGTCCAATTCCTAATTTTAATATTTTAACCAATACCGAACAGAAATATATTGAATGTGTTTGTTGTATTGTATTTTCTAATGGTAGTGAAGATATTTAGAATAAATTGTTTTTTGTGATTTGAAAAAAATATCTTGTGGATTAAATTTACATGACAAAAGCACTGATCAATAAAATATTATTTTTTCTGTCCTATATATAATATACAGTCGGCTGCAGAATGACATTACCACTTGGTAAGCAGAATCCTATGTGATCCGCTATCGATAAGCCCTGCCCAGTACACCAAAAAGAGGTACACAGCGGTCAGGAATAGTAAATAATGGATGAATACTAATTGGGATAAGTTACAAAAATCTAAATTTCGAAAAATATGTTTAAAATTATATTTTTCGAACGAAATGTTTACTACTAATACTAGATAGTAATCGTTATGCTTAATAACTATATTTAAATAAAATTAATGGAAAATTTACACACTTTACATTTTGATGTTGTCGTAATGTTCAAATCAATCTAGCCATAATGTAATGAGATTGAAACATAGGTTGGAACTGATAAAATTTTAAATTTTCCAATGAAACCTCATACAGTGGATATATAAAATATAGAATATTGATACAGACATCTACTTTTTCTTAGAATTTAATTATTACAATAATATTTGGGAATAAATACAATAGTATATACAACAATATGTAATTTAAAAAAATGCCCCTGGCTGAAATATTGATTGTATTCATGTAATCCAATTATAACAACACTTATTTGACAAACGGTTTAAAAATGTTTTTTTTTTTAATTTATTTTATATTATATTTTGTTTTGTTACTATAAAAATATGCCTTTAATAATATAAATTTTACATATTTAAAGTTTAGAAAAATATTATTGCTTTAACTAAATCACAAATAATAAAATAATTAGAATTTATTTTTACTCAATAATTTGTAGAACATTTATAAAATAGTATTAAGTTTGGATTTGAAATTTAACTTTTTTTATTAACTAAAATTCTGACTGACTGAATAAAATCAATATATATATCAATATAAAAACATATTATTAAAAATATGAAATAAATAAAATTTATTTTTCGTGAGAAATATGTATATATTTTTAAAACAAAATATTAATACAGATTTAGAAATGTTACAAGCGTTCTTGTCGGGTTGGGTTACTTTACCTTACAAAAGGTTTACTTTAAAAATACTTGTAAAAATATGTAAATTCATTGAATTTGGGGTTAATTTATGGTATAGTACAGCCCACCAACACAACGAATTTGTTGTCACACTTGTACAATCATATTATTGTTGTATCATTCTTTTTCACAACCGAACTTTCATATTTAGACCGCAACTGGATCTTAGGGTGGTAATGCCATTCTGCAGCTGACTGTACGTCACGAGCCGCCAGTGATTTTATTTCAAACGCATCAATCTGCTTTTGTCTTCCTTAAAGAACGTATAAGTTATAATTCCTGCATAATTGTTGTTTCAAAAATATCGTATTCAATTGTTGCACGAATTGCACAAATTCCAGAGCGAAATAGTAAGTACCGCAAGCCGATTTTATGATTTTGATGATTATCGTACTTTAATCCGTGATTTATTAAAAAGTCACAGAAAAAGCTCTTTTGGGATCGCTGCTTCCAGTTAAGTTTGGTGGAAAAGTAACTGCTATAACTATTAGGTAAAAACTTCCCAAAGCTGATGTAAAACCCCACAGAAACAATGACTTTCTAAGAGCAATCTCAAGTCTTGTTTAGAGTGTGTTTTTATAGTCATAAGTTTCTTAGAGAAGACTGGGCAAACAATGTCTGACATGTCTAATTAAAAACATTATTTTACAATAATGTTCGATGAAAAAAATAGACACAAAATATGACAATAAATTTAAATATAGGTCAGCAAATAAATTTCGAAGATTTTTAATGATAATTTTGTTGATTCATTTTTGGCAAAAATTTTACAATATCGTACCCTAGAAAATTGCATCACCCTCCTTAACAAAGTAAAGTTAATTCAGTTCAAGAGTCATCTAGATCTAAGATTTTACAATGCTATATTTTTGCGAATAAAAACAAATGGCTGTCAAAGAAACCATCCGATTCGATTGAAAGAACTAATCCTCAGTATATCCGAAACTACTCCTGTAAAACACTTATTTTCATTAGAATTTATTTTCATATATTAAGTATACTCCCTAAAATTATTATTATTAAAATAATATTAATCAACTAATGTTGTTTTATATTTTTTCTAAAAATTATTATTTTTTATACTATAAATAGTAACATTAATATTTTATACAATATCTATAATATCAGCACATCCCTGAAGCATGGACTCGATCAATTTCCGAATATATAACATATTTCTCCAACGTGATCCCATATGTGTTCTGCATAGAGGTTTCGACAAGCGGGTTTAGGCAAAATAACGATGCTTTGATCTCTAATAGTAAGCCATAATTTTGGATTTGCGTCAGAGATCATTATCATGTTGGAACACACATATCTTAACCTTATTATTTCTTCAATACATGGAAGCAAATTGTTGTTTAATGCATGCCTATACTAAATTAGTTCATGTGTATATACAGATAAGTTTGATCCGTCTGAATCTTGAGAGATACGTCATGCACGACAGAGACAGTAAAAGTTTGGCCCTTAGTGGTTTACATAATGACATAAACATAGAGAAAGTAAAATTTAAAAATAATGTCTCACTAATCAAAACTTTAAGGAGAATAAAGTTGTAAATTTAGTACCTAAGATATTATTTAAGAAAAAAGAAACGGGAACAACATAAAATTGAAGGTACACTTAAATGTCGCCCTGAAAAGAAGTGGGTCGCAGCCGTAATAAAAGCAAAAGCAACAATTATTAATAAAAAATTACTAAAAACAACAATTAAAAGAATTTTTATTCTTACTTTTTTTAAAAAAAACATAAATAATATCCCAAATAGGGCGCCTCATACTTTTAACCAAGGCTGTATGTTGTTGTCGCAACAGTGAACAATAAATTTTCGGCATAAATGAATTAATTAAAGAATCTGGGTCCGACAATTGCTTTTTTTACTCTGGAACATTTCACTTTACCCTCGAGCCAATCACGTTTACTGCATAACGGTTTTCCTATGTCAACACACATAAAACGCGTGGAACAACGAACCTCAATTAGAGGAGTCAGCGAATCGATGTACCGACAATGGTGTTTTCGGTCTGATTTTCAATCGGCAAGCGTCAAACCGTTGCTAAACACCTACGAGCTAGCAGAGAAGAAAATTAACGTTTAAGATCGAAATCATTGAGTTATTAAAGAGTTGGTGACGAGAAGCGATCGTTAAAAATTGTCGGAATGCCTCAACTTCCTTTTAGGAATTGATAAAACCACTATACGGATAAGGTGGGATAGTAAATATAGCTGTGACGTAATTTCCTATTTTTGCACGGACTTAGTTTTATATCCTGTCTTATCTTTCCTTTCGTTTTTAATGTATTTTTATTTTTATTTAATTTTCCCGCACAAATGACAATTAATTTCTCAAAGTTAATTAAATAATGAACCCTTTGTGGCGCCGCAATCGTAAAAGTCGTCCTTGCAACCGCGAAGACATTATTTTTCAACTATTATGTCGCGCGTCCACTAGACAAGGGATACATTTTAAATCGCGTGTCCTAGAATACGTCTGGCGTTAATTACTGTAACCATTGTTGTTTTAATCTCGAAGTGGGACGAGTTGAGTGCGGAATAACAATGTACGAATCCGGAATGTTTGGAATTTTTGTTATCTTGCTGCAAACCAGTACATATTTCGGTTAATTGTTAATTGTTATTGGAATTTGCAGCGTTTACACGTTTATCGCTACGTTCATCTAAAATGCAACATTTGTGGTGACGGAAATACAATGCGTCACTCGATGATCATACAAAGAGGCCACAACATGTGGCTACAAACGTTTCTGGTAGATATGTATATATTTGACAGTTGGAATGAAGATGTGAACTTTAAAAAGGATTAGATAAATTAACATTATTTTTGTTTGTTTTGACTGGTTCATATTTAGTTGTACAAGCTGATCTGGTAACAAAGTTTGGCAGTTTAATTAACACCTTGGAAAAAAGTGAATGTGATCCAAGTTCTAAGAAGGAAACGTTCTTACTTAGTCACAATGCAAATATATTTTCAAATTTCTGGTAAATACTAAGTCTGTCAGTCATTATTAAATAAGTAAACAAACAATTCTAAGGTTTTCGTTGTGCATTTTAGTAAATATTGATTTTGGGTTATAAATCAAATATTGTCACTAATGTCCTACCTTAGGCTAAAAACTGTTACAACTTGTATAGCAATTTTGGTATATAAGGTATTTACAGACAAGTTTTGGGAATAGAAGTTCCGCTGTTTTTGAAACGTTTAGTACATTAATAATTAAATATTTATTTTAATCTTAAATTCGAATTTATTTGTTTAATTATTAAATCGTTTCAAAAACAGCGAAACATTCAGTGCATTCATAATTAAATATTTATTTTAATCTTAAATCCGAATTTATTTGTTTAATTATTAAGTAGTTGTCAACGTAATTGTTATGTATCAAGATTCAAAATATACATATTCTTTAAAATTTTTTAATTCACTTGTAAAAATCTCAAAACTAAAATTCTGCATAATCTATTAAAATATATGTAAATATTTTGTCAAACAATATATAAATTATATACAATGTACTGAAATGTTTTTAAAAATATGAATGAACTAGGAAATTTGTTTAAAACTATTTTTGTAAAATTATTTAAAAAATAGTCGAACATTAAAATTTCATTATAATTATTCAAAATTAAACATTATAAATTATATGAAACTCTTTTTTTAAAAATAGGTAATTTTACATATATAATATTTGTTGTAATTCATTTATTCTTATATATAAAAAAATAATTATATAGTAGTAAATATATTTTACTAGAAATAACTTTCGAAAATATATGTTTTTCTTATTTTTAATGATTTTCGAAATAATATGTATTTTAGACACATATTTTTGTTACTTACAACTTTATAACGTGTTTTATTAATTTATTTCAAAATAAACATTTAATTTTATTGTATCATTCGTATGACTTTTATTTACAATTAGTTGTAAAACTACGTTGGAAGTTTGATCACTTTTGACAGTTTGACAATGTGTATGTATGACAATTAGATTTTTGTATTTCTTTTGTGTGTCAACGAAATAGAAAAATATTTTTAAATAATAATTCAACAGTAAAAATAGAAAAAATTCGGTGTTTATTACAGTTGCTAAGCAACTGTGACCCCACCTGTCACCCACATGGTCAACGGCTTAGTCACCACTGTTTTCGCTTGTTACGTTTTCCCGAACGAATTCGCTGAAATTTTTGAAAAACCGAAACGCGCCCAAAACGCGACGTTGTCAGGCCGCGCGTTCGTGTGCGAAAACCGACACCTGTGCAAAAACTGAACAGTACCTGAGCTCCAGATTCCTCATGAAACTGTCCAGGTCGATGGTGTCCATCAGGACAAAATCGCCGACGCCGGCCTCCTTTTGCATCGCCATTGCACTCCACAATAAACAAACAATAATAACAATTTGGGATCGCGATCAACGCATCTCACCGCGGTCTCCGTGCACTGCGTGTGGCTGTCGCACCAATTCTGGTTCGGTTGCGGGCACAGGCGCATCGTGGGGCCTCGTTCGAACGTACGTCGCAGCTGCGCGGATCGTTCCAAACAATAAGAAGGGGACAAACCTACTATAATAAATATAAATATTGTTTATAAACCGATAGATTAATATATGTGGAGGATTTTTTCATATTTATTTTAAATTTTATTAAAAATTGATTTTATACGTGTTTGGCATTCAAATTATTAAAAATTCTAGTATACACACATAAATGTAAAATTTGATTGAATTTCTATAACATATTTTAATTAAAGTAATTTTAATTTTAATAATTTGAGTTATTATCCAATATTCTCAAATATTTCTCATAAATATGAACGAAATACGAATTAAATAATTCGTTAATTGATCAGATGACATTAAATTTATTTTAGAAGTGATATTCAAAGATTTATTTTCTATATTAAGTGTAAGGTTCAGAATTTTAATGTAAAAATCATCAATCTTCATCAATTTTATAGATAATTTAATATATCACAAATTATATATTTTTGGAAAGCTGATGTTAAGTTATTATCCAATATTCTCATATATTTCTCATATTTAATTCGATTATTGATATACCTTAATTGATCAGATGACATTTATTTATTTTAAAAGTGAGATTTTCAAAGATTTATTTTCCATATTAACGTAAGATTTAGAATTTTAATGTAAAAATCATCAATTTTATAGATAATTTATATATATCACAAATTATATACCTTTGGAAAGCTGATTGTGAAAACTAATACTTCAAGTTATTATCCGATATTCTCAAATATTTCTCATATTTAATTCGATTATTCATATACCTAAATTGATCAGAAGATATTAAATTTATTTTAAAAGTGTATAACTGAATAAACTCAGTGAATATAAACTAACAAACAGAATTGAACTTGTGCTTGTGCAACACTAAGAATTGAGGTAATTATGAGAATGGTATATTTTTTATTTCTTATTAAAGGGTTTAATATGTTATAATTGATATAATATATGCAATATTTTTTATAAAACTTGGTGTGTATCTATTCTGAAGGGATAATTGAATGGAGAACTTCTTAATCTATTTTTCTCACTTATTGACTGTCTCTTTTTTGAACTATTATTCATTAAATTAAATTAAACATAGGTGTTTATTTTTATTAAAAACATTTGTAACTTTTTGTTTTACTTTATTTTTTAATACTTATTATAACTTAAACAGTAATTTAGTTTTAACTATTGTCGATCCACATATTTAAAAATAATTTTAAATTTTGATAGAATTATTTTTGTTTAACACGTGATTTTTGTGTAAATAAACTTATACTCAACTTAATATCAATATATAAAAAAACCGATAACAGATAAATTAAATTTATTACTTATTCAAAAACACAATAAAACCAATAAATTATATATTTTAATTTTCTTTAAATTGAATTATAAATAAAAATTATGACTATTGAAAAATATATATCTCTATTACCAGTATTTATTTCTATTAACAGCAAATCAAATTATTTAATGATTGTTAGAATCTTTTGTTTTATTATTATTTTTTTTTTGACTAATTTCGATTTAAAATTTATATTTGTACATAATTATTAAAATATTTTGTCATTGATGAAAATTTATAAAACATTTCTTTATTTGTTTAACTTGTGTTTACTTTTTTATTCAATTAAACTTATAATCAATTTATTATAAATATACATTTTACAAAAAAAATGCGGCGTTGCCATATATGTATATATAGAAATAAATCATTTACTTAAAAACTCAATAAAACGTTATGAATATTCAAATTTTTGCAGCGATTTACTATATAATTTTAAGATATTATAATTTTAATCTGTGATTTTTGTTTAATTAATATCATAAATAAAATGTCAAAAAATGATAACGTCGCCAACACTCATCAGGCGATAGGACTCGTGCAGAATAAAAATTACAGTTGTCAAAATAAGCAACAATTTGTCAAAACATAATAAATCCATCCAGGTATTAAAATATGTTGTAGTTTCGTTTTCCCACATCAACCACCGAAGTTGTTCGGAACCGACTCTACGCGTCGTCTCGCCAGTCTCAGACAAACCAGCCGTACGTCGCTGCTCAATCCCATATTTATACCTATCAGTTACGTCAGATCCAAAAACGGGGTAAGTAAGCAACATTCTCGCATCGTTCGTGTAAAAACAAAACGCGTTCCGCCGCGACAAAATGTTAAGACACCACTTGTTGGCTAAACAAAAGCTACAATCGCATTTAGACGATTCTAACCTAAAAACAAATGAAAAACCTCTTGTCAGTGAATGGAAATTAGGTTTGTGCGGACTTGTTGTGTCACTCGTGATCATCTTGGCCAAACTTTACGTTTCCAACCGTAAGTACCTTTAAACAGTTCACATATGTGATTTCTTTTAGGTTAAGGTCATGACGTCATGTTTGTTTACTATATTGTTTTTTTAGAGGATGCCATTCGTAGCGTTTTAATCGAACGCAAATACGTTACGTACGAGGAGATCACTGAAGACGGACGATTAATGTTTAAATATACCTTAGAAACTGCAGTCAAATACAGCAGTTTTTGGCTGCCAATTGTTTGTGGTGTCCTGACCACCTATTTCACATGGATCATGGTTTATTTGGATTCAAATGTACCAGGTGAACAACCGCCGAGTCCGTTTTCACCGACAAAATACAAGTGAGCACTTCCTGTTCTATTTTTGAACCACATACTAGAATGTCATTAAGTACTCTGTGACTTGTTGATAATTATGTATTTTTCAGGATTCAGTCAGGACACTCAATTCATTTTAACTACCTCTTTGCCATAATAGTGGGAGTTTTGGTTTCCTGCTATATGTACTGGAGGGGAATCTCACTATAATGTTAATTAATTTGCATTGGGGAAAATGGTGTTTGTAGTATTTAAGTATAACACTTAACCAATGTTCAAAATAATTCTATTTTTTATCTAGTCATTGGAGATTCAAACGATTATAGGACAAAAAGCAATATTTCAAAGTAAATTTGAATATATTGGACATATACATTACATGTAGGAACAACTACTTTTTTATACTGTCACTTTTATGATATAATGTTAGATTTAATGCAGCTTGAACAAATTAATTTATAGTATTTAATTAGAATATCATATTTATTTATATATTGTAACTAAACTACAATTAAACAATTATTAACTAAAAAATGTGTTTTTGTGTCGAATTTTTCGAATTTAATCAACATCTTAAAAGCATACTTGTTGAACGTTTTATAATTTGAAATTTTAACTTGAATAATAAGCTATTCCGGAGGTATCAAAGTCTTGGAAGAGTCAAGATATCACCAAAACCGTTCTTTTGCGGACTCAAGTTCATTAAGACCGTTACGTTTTAGCCTCTAATACATCCCCTTAGAGTTTGTGACACATTTTTTTAACTCCCTGTATCATGGCAACGTCTCTATATTATTTTTTAATCATTTTACCCAAAAATATTCATTTTTATAGAATTATTATTACAAATGCATATTTACAAAATTATTAAAATACAGTGATTATTGCATATTATTTTGTATTAATTGTTGTAAGAGTCAAGAAATGTGCATTAGTGTTTCAAAAAGAAATCCTTGATATCTCCAAAACTGTTCTTTTGCGGACTCAGGTTCATTAAGACCGTAACGTTTTAGTCTATAATACATCCCATTAGAGTTTGTGACACTTTTTTTAACACCCTGTATAACGGTCTCTAAAATTTTTTTTTAATTATTATTTTACCCAAAAATACTCATTGTTATAGAATTATTATTACAAATATATATTTACAAAATTATTAAAATACAGTTATTATTGAATATTATTTTGTATTAATTGTTAATAATTATTCCTCCCAAAATGTTTCCAATAAGATTCCGTCATCTCAAAAGCCCGCAGGCGCATTTGCATCTGTTTTAAAACATTGCGCAATCCTGCATAAACGGAACGCGATCCGGTCGAACGGTACAAAAGGTAACGCGCTTTGTCGCTGCGTTCAGTTCATTCTAGTTTGTCGTAACGTAAAGACTGATAGTTTAGTAATTTATTTGTATATAAATTGCTTTCAGAAGCGTCCAGTTATGGAAACAACGTCGATATTCGACAAAAAGTTCGCCGAGATCATCGGCGAATCTGTCAAGAGCGTCTTGTTGACGCAAACTGATGATTTAGGTGAGTGTTTATTTATTTAATTGTTGTGACAATCGCAATAATATTGCGCAACATAACAAAATCTGATAATTGTATTATCGTAATTGTAATGTTATTTATTTTTAATAGATATTAAAGAAGAAAACGTGGAAGTGAATGAAGACACCAAAAATGAGTCGGTGCTTTCCTGTTCCTATTGCAAAGTGAAATTTCCGGACTCGCTGCAACAACGCGACCACTACAAGCTGGACTGGCACCGCTACAACCTCAAACAATCATTGTGCGGCAAACCGCCGATCACTGAAGAAGAGTTCGACGTGAAAACGGGCAAAGATGATCTGTCCAGTATCTCCGGCTCCGACTCTGAAAAAGAAGAGGACAATTTGGACACGTACGCAACCGCCCAAGGGAAGATATTCCTGAAAAGTGAAACGGGACGCGTGTTTTCGCTGTACCGTTGTCTGTTGCTCGACCGCAAGGAGGAGGTGGACGAATCGACGATCAGCGCCAGATTTAAAACGACATGTCTGGACAATCAACAGTGGACAATACTGATGCTGGGCGGTGGACATTTCGCTGGTGCGGTGTTCAAGGGTGTCGAACCAATTTTACACAAGACATTCCACTGTTACACCGTACGGCAGGGTCAGGGCGGCTCACAAACCTCCAGGGACAACAGGGGGTCGCAGCCCAAGAGCGCCGGGGCTTCACTCCGTAGGTACAACGAACAAGCGCTAGTCCAGGTAATAGTTGACGTTCGTCCAAAACCTTACCGAATCTATAGCTTGTTGATTTGTAGCATGTCAAGTCGATCGTTGAGACTTGGAGGTCGGAGATCGATAAAAGCAGTCTGATCATCTACAGAGCATCTGGTCCGTACAATAGAAGCGTGCTGTTTGGCGGCAGTCCCAGTCTTTTGGATCGGACAGATGAAAGATTAAGGACAATTCCCTTTTCGACTCGTAGGGCAACATTTACTGAATTGAAAAGAGTACATTCCATCTTGTCCAGCACTCAAATCTATGGTAAGTTTATTTTGATTTGCTTTTTTAACAGGTTTGCATTTTCTAATAATTTTATTGCGGGACCATTCGACTATGTATTTGGATTATAGTTGCTAATCGGTGTGAAATTGTGGAAAGTTTAGTGTTTAAAGTGACATCTCCTTTCTACCACCACTGTAGTGGTTGTAAACAAAGTAAGGAAATTCGAAATAACTGTAAGTTATTATGTAATTCGTACGTACATCTTAACATCTTTACTTATCTAAATAATATTTGACTTCACTTTGTTTTAGTTGTTACATCCAACACAGCATTCAGTATAATATAATTATAATATACTAAATAATTTCATAACAGCTTAGCAACTATGGATTCAATACAATGTGAGTACTTCTTAAATTAATTCTATTGATGATAATATTAATTACACAATTAATTAAATTATAGATTCACTGGAAATGGCTTCTGAACAATTTGCCAAACAAAAATCGCCTGAATCGGAGCAGAAAAAGGCGAGAGCACGATCAGCCCACATAAACAGGGCAAAATCCAGAGAACGGGTCGATAGACCTCTGCCAGTCGATTCACAACGAACGTCCGACGAGTCGTCCGCAGAAGATGAGCAGAATATCTCGAAACACTCCGATGATAGTGAATCCGAACAAGAGTGCGAAATGGCCGAGGTGAACTTTCAACATTTGTCCGAATATGAAAATCCGGTAAAACCACCACAGAAAAAGGTTCATAAAAAGAAAAAGCCGAAGAAAAGCCAAGCGAAGAAGCAACGTGAGAAAGACGACGCACGCAAGAAACTGCTGCTGGATGTTCTTTATAAAGGTGACCTCCTTAAACTACAACAACTGTTAAGCGACCACCTAAAAATAACCGAAGAAGGTGAAAACGTGCAAACTAAAACCGAACGGGAATTAAAAAAGGAGTTCATCAACGAAGTACTCGACGAGCAAGGAAACACTCTGTTGCACGTGACCGCAATGAACGAACACTCGGATGTCTTATTGTTTTTGCTTGACAACGACGCAGATCCGTGTGTGAAAAACAAGGGTCAACACACCGCCTACACCAGTACCCAAAGTCGCGAGATTCGTGAGACTTTGAGGAATTTCGCCAGAGAGAATCCGAATAAACACAACTATAATAAAGTAGGTGGCAGATTGTTGAAGATTAAGTTGTTGTCATGGTTTTTTAGGCTCACATCCCTGTTAACGCTTTAACGCCAGAGGAACTGGCGGACAAAAAGAAGAACCAGCGGAAAGCGAAACGAGAGAAGGAAAAGGTCAAGAAGCAAGAGAACGTGATCAAGCGTAAGGAGCAAGCGGAAAAAGACCGCTTTCTGCAGCTCAGCGATAGAGAGAAAGTGATTTTTTCGGCTAGGGTGAATGCTGAATGTTTATTAACATTTTGGTTTGTTGCAGAGAGCGTTAGCTGCGGAAAGGAGAATTTTGGATATGAAAGGGAATGTAACAAGTAGATGTTTCTTGTGTGCTTCTGATATGGCTGGAAAAGTGCCATTTGAATATAGCGGCAACAGGTTTTGCACAATTGAGTGTTTAAAAGCTCACAGATTACAACATCCGACAATGTTGTCGTAATTTTGTACTATATCAATAAACAAGTTTTACAGTACCAGGTTTTCTTTGTGTTCTTATGAATTAACATGTTTTTTAAGTTAATATTTATAAATTTAATTTTATGTTGATATTCTTTTTAGATGATGAAATTTTTGATTGTGTAGAATTAATTTCTGACGGTGAATATAACGAAAACATTGCTGACATAGAATATCTTGAGGTAAACAAAACAAGAAAATTCAAAATTCCTGCCAAAAAAACATGGAAACCAAAAACCTCGAAAATAAAAAACCGTAAACGAACACAGGAACGGAAGTTGAAAATAATTGAAGCAATAAAAACCAACGATACAACACGTTTCGCCAATATAATACACGATTATGCCAGAAAAGTATGTGATTTAAATTTAGCGAGGAACATTTCAATTGATTGGGAATTCACGTTTAAAATTATAAAGAAATTACTGAATGAGGTGTTAGACGATCACGGCAATACGATTCTTCACTACTGTGCCATTTATGCAGCTGGAGACGTTGCTTTTTATGCAATGAAAGAAGGAGCCAACCCGTGTTCTAGAAATATGCAAAAAAAAACACCCTATGCTTGTATATTAGATGATAAAACCAAGAAGGATTTCCAGTATCTTGCACAGACGTTTCCCAACATGTATAACTATTCCAAAGTAAGAAAATTTCAGTACAATTTAACGAGTTTATATGAGTACATAATTTTTAAGGCTTTAATTCCATTTAATCGGCTTTCACCGGAAGAGCTTGTTCTAAAACGCAAACAGGAGCGAATTCAAAAACGCGAAGAATATAAAACTAAAAAGAGCGGACACTGTTCAAAAATATAGTTTTTTAAAAGTTTTTATCATTTATTCGATCATTAAAAAAGTCTTATATAATTACCGACTTTTATTTAATATTTGATTACATCTTGATTTGTGCGTAACTAATTTTTATTACTCACATTTTAATGTTCTTTTTGTGACATTTTAGACACTAAAGAGTTCAGTTATAGCAATAACGTAACCGACAATGAATCTGACGAAGAAATCAGTGATAATGAATATTATGATATAATCGATAAAACCAAAAAATCAAGCAAACAACCCCCAAAACTAACTTGGAAACCAAAAATAAGAAAAGGAAAAAACCATAAACAATCAGAGGAACGGAAGTTAAAGACAATAGAGGCTATAAAAGCTAATATATGATTATGCCAAAAAGCTAGTTGATATAAATCGCGAGAGGAATATTCCGATAGAGTTGGTATTCTCCCTTAGAATAATGAAGAAACTACTAAATGAGGTGCTAGATGATCAAGACAATAGGGTTCTCCACTACTGTGCCTTTCATTCAGCCGGAGACGTTGCTTTTTTTGCAATGAGAGAAGGTGCTAATCCATGTTTTAGAAATGCTCAAAAAAAAAAAACACCTTACGCCTGTACATTCGATGAGCAAACTAAGAAATACTTCCAAAGATTTGCGCAGGAGTTTCCGGACATGTATAATTATTCCAAGGTAAGAAAATATTTGTAAAATTTGCTTGGTTTAGATGCATGTATGTATTTTTTAGGCGTTAATTCCGTTTAACCGGCACCCACCAGAAGGACTTGCACTTACGCGCAAGCAGGAACGAATTCAGAAACGTGAAGAATGTAAAATTAGGAAATATAAAAGGAGTTTAATGAAGTAATATTGTGTTTATAAAAAATTTTATGATTTTATCATTAAAACTGTAATTTTTTAAGCGACTTTCACTTCATTACTTATCGCACCCGTTATTTACACTCAAACAGACGATACTGATTATATTTAATGTGTATATATATATATAATAATTCACAATATTTTTTATGCTCTTTTCAGATTGTGATATTTTAAATACTAAAGAGTTCGTAGAGAATATAACTGAAGTTTCTGATAGTGAATCAGGTGAGGAAATCAGTGATGATGAATATTATGTCTCAATCGATAAAACCAAAAAATCAAGCAAACAACCCGCAAAAAAAACATGGAAACCAAAAATTGGAAAAGGAAAAAATATTAAACGAACAGAGGAACGGAAGTTAAAAACAATAGAAGCTATAAAAACCACCAATATGAAACTTTTCCTCAACCTAATCTACGATTATGTCGGAAAACTATTTGAAATAAATCGCGTGAGAAACATTCCAACGCAGTGGGGATTCTCGTTACCCATAGTGAAGAAACTACTGAATGAGGTGTTAGATGACCGAGGTAATAGGGTCCTCCACTACTGTGCCATTTATGCAGCTGGAGATATTGCCTTTTTCGCAATGAAAGAAGGTGCCAATCCATGTTTTAGAAACGTTGAGAAAAAAACACCTTACGCTTGTATACTGGATGAGAAAACGAAGAAGCAATTTCAAGAATTTACTACGTATTTTCCTAACAAGTATAATTATTCCAAGGTAAGAATATTCTTTTTTTTTGCAATTTCCTTAGTTTAAATACGCGTCATTTATGTATTTTAGGCATTGATTCCATTTAATAGGCCTTCACCGGAAGAGCTTGTGCTTATACGCAAACAAGAGCGAATTCAGAAACGTGAAGAAAGTGATAAAAGGAAATGCAAAAGAAAGTGAATGAATTAATATTGTGTTTATAAAAATTCTTGTAATTTTATCATTAAAAGTTTAATTTACATAAATTAAACGGCTTTCATTTCATTATCTATCATTATCTATTGTTGTTTGTATTTAAAGAGGTGATACTTAATTTTTATTATTTAAATTTTATTTTTCAATAATTTTTTTGTTCTTTTTAGATTGCGACGTTTTAGACACTGAAGTGTCCACTTACAATTGGAATGTATCTGAACTTTCTGACGGTGACTCATATGATGAAATCAATGAAAATGAATATTATGACCCGTTCGAAAAAACCAAAATATCATGGAGTAAACCCTCAAATAAAACATGGAAACCAAAAGTCGCAAAAGTAAAAAACCCCAAGCGAAAACAAGAACGAAAATTGGAAACCATACAAGCAATAAAAGCCATCAACATTCGACTTTTCGTATCACTAATACACGGTTACGTTCAAAAATTGTATGAATTAAACCGTAAGAAAAACATTTCTGCGGACTGGGATATCGTCAACTCCAAAATATTGAAAAAATTAGTCAACGAAGTGTTGGATAGTCACGGCAACACAGTTCTTCACTATTGTGCTATTCATTCAGCTGGAAACATTGCTTTTTATGCAATGCAACTAGGTGCCAATCCGTGTTTGAGAAATGCAAATAAAAAAACACCGTACGCTTGTATTTCAGATGAGTCAACCAAGAAAAACTTCCAATATTTTGCTCAGATATATCCTAAACGGTATAATTATTCTAAGGTAATATTCAAGTATAACTTTGGTAATTCATATGTATTTGCGTAAATTTTTAGGCGTTAATTCCATTTCGTCGACCCTCACCGGAAGAGCTGGTAGTGAAACGCAAACGAGAGCGAATCAAGAAACGCGAAGAATTTGAAAATAAAATATTGAATAGAAAAATAATCAAGTAATAATAATGTTTTATGAAATGTTTTGTGTAATTTAACTACATTAAATATATTTATTTTATCATTATTAATATATTTTATTTAATGTCAAACATACAATTTAACTGCAACTAATTATAAAATATGCTCAAAATTTTTTTGTTAAAGACATACAACGAAATGTAAATGATTAATTCACATGCTACAATGGTCCCCAACTTATACATGCGCACTATGTGGTATTCTGTGTTATGTTTGTACTGTAATGTGGGATGATCGTAGGGAAAGCGTCTGTCTCTGTAATAGCAAGTCGCGTTGGGATCAACTTTTTCCCCGTACATGTCTTGCATTCGGAATACCGACAAAGTAAAATTGAGATAACTGAAAAATGTTTTGTTATTCCCTGATTCATTTTCCAGGATGATCTTGTCCAGGTACTCCGAGTTAAAGGTCATACCTAAGGAGTTCATGATTATACCAAGACATGTAATGACCTTTAAAATTGAGTTCCACGATTGAGTTGTGTAGACTATTTTCGGTATGCCTCGTTGGCATGAGTATACTAGTTTGTGAGCTTCTCTCCGTATGGTCAGAATTACACTGACAATGACATAGACGGGACTTAAACTATTGTTGACAGCCAAGCAAGTGATGAATGCGTGGCTAATCATCACTTTCGAGAAAACCACCAATTCGTCATATTGGCCTTGCTTGCTAAGTTTATACTCGTATTCGTGTTGACTTGTTACAAATTTTATTTTTGTGTCCTTGAAAACTGTGATTAAATATTCTATTATTGATATAATGCAGAATATGGCTTGCCTAAAACCGACTAACATCATTAAGCTTATGTGGCACGTGTAAGGTTGGCATCTCTCATATACCAACATGCCCGCCCAGTTGTGTATATGGGTATTTTCATATCTGGGTGGTAAGTTGTAAAACAATCCTTTAACTAACGCATAGTACATATATACGCCACTTGAACTCACAGCATCAAACAAAAAATACTGATGCAACAAATGGACATCATACTGACTCTCATATTTATAACACAAATAATTGGCCATTACAACAACAAATTTTAAAATATTTCCCCTAAAACAAAAATATACAATTAATTGTTGAAACCAGAGTACTATATCCATAAAGTACAAATTTGAAATACCATATCGGCTCCGGCAAAGGTGCTTAATGATGACTACGATATTTACATTGATAAATAAAATGAACAACATCATAATGACTATTAATACGGTCGCCAAAAAAACTATTGCAAATCTAAATACATTAATGGAGACAGGTATATAGGCCTCAATTTCGTTAGTGATAGATGAAATGCGCCTATATCTGACCTTTTCCCAAAACTCGAACCGTGGTTGAAGATAATACGAATCTGTATCCAACAAGTTCCACCTCTTGCGCAAATTATGCTCTCTTCTCATCCACATGCTCTGTACTGTTCCAGCCCAAAATGAAACCAAGATACTATACAACATGTTCTCTTTCTCATCAAAAGCTAAAGATAATGACATAAAGAAACAGTGCGATCTTATATTCGATGTTACACATCTGTTATCTTCTGGTTTACAGTATCTGCATATTTCAAAATCTAACTGTTTGCATTCTCTAATATAGTCATCAGCTTGTAGGTACCACCTCTTCAAGCACATCAACAGAGTTAACGCGGACATAATTGCAACCGGTATCAGCATTTGAACATAAAATCCCATCCAGGCGAAATAAAACGCCGTGGGTATACCGTAGTATTTCTTAATAATATCCAGTGGTTGCTCCTTATAGAAGCATCGGAAGTTTGCCCAGTATTTAGCCAACAGTGACCTGTCATTCAAGTACTCATCGTCCAGGTTCAAGTCTTGAACGGGCCCGTCGTGCAACGGATAAGCCTTTTGGATAATGTGCTTTCTGATCAACAAATCAATACCGTGATCCTTTCTCTTCGGTCCCCACTTAGCTTTCCTCAGAATTTGGGCAATGTAATAAATTCTACCGCAGTAGTCCCTTCCTTTGTTCGGATTGACGTATGCTAAAGGTGTTTTGAAAATACTGTTCCACCAGTTTCTTCGCGGTTTCGTGCCATTAATTTGTTTTGTCTTTTCCCACGATTGGTTCATTTGCGACATAAGCATTATAGTTTCGTTCGGAATGTGAATCTTGAGGAAGACCACCGATTCGGTCACGCCGAGGTTTTGTTCGATCTCCAAGCCGAGTTCCCGAAGATTGTTGACTAGTTCTGTTACAACGTTTACGTGTTTTCTGGCCGCAATTCTTGTCACAACTAATACGTAATCTACTTTGCTTATACCATCTCTGAAGTATTCTATCGGTTGCATTTCACTAGACATTTTGATGTGTCTAATTTATATTTGTCAAATATAACATGAAGTATAATTGTTTTGTTGCAGATAAATGGGAGGATTTAGAAGTCGAAGAACTATGGATGAGTGATGAATATGATTATGCTGATGATTTCTCTTTGCAGTCCAAGAAATATGACAAATTTAAATGGACTAAGCCAAAAATGTCCAATTTTAGCAAACCCGATTATACAAAAGAAGACAAAGTGCGTCAAATGAAAATCATTAAAATGATTGTAAAAGGACAATGTTCAAAATTAAAAACATTCTTTTACAACGAAGCAGATAATATTTCCAAAAGAACGCCTGACATTGAATATCATAAAGTATACAAAAACTTGCTAAATGAACCTCTGGATGAACAAGGCAATACAGCATTACATTTGAGTGCAATTCATGCACAAAATGATATAACACGCAGCTTATTGTTTGGCGGTGCTGATCCTTGCATTAAAAATATTAATCATCAAACGCCATATGCTTCTACTAAAAACGATACTATTAAATCAACATTTAAGTTTTTCGTGGACCTCAATCCAGATAGACATAATTACAAAAAATCGCTAATACCGTCGAAAAATCACGATCAGAAAGCTCTTGTGAACCAACGGAAGCTAGAAAGAGCAGAAAAAAATCAAAAAATCGTGGAAGAGAAACGTAAGAGGCAGATTGAACTCAAAACACGCAAAAGAGAGGTATGCAATACATTAACATGATTAACTGTTTTAATTATGTGATTGTTTTAGAAAGCCTTAGAGGTTAAATTTAAACTTGATATAGATGTGAAGATGATTTGTACCTTATGTTCATCAAAAATTATTGAGGATTATCTAAAGTCTGCTTCATATGTATTTTGCTCTTTTGTATGTTTTAAAGCATTTCAGAAACAACAAAATAACTTTCATCAAAATTAAATTATATAATTTAAATAATTAATGCTAATTAGCAAGATATATCTCATAAGTATTTTGTACTTATATATATATATAAAATGGTCCATTAAGAATCGTTAAGTTTGTATAAATAAAAAAACTGAAAATCAACAAACTAATGAAATTATTTAGTGAGATTTAACTATATATTTATTAAATTTATTATTTAACATACAATTAAAGTGCATCTAATTATATAAAACGCATAAGCAACGACCACAATGTGTCCACAATCCTTTTGTTAAAAATATACAACGAAACAAAAACAATTAATTCGAATGCGAGAATTGCTCCCAACTTATACATGAGGACAATATGGTATTCCATGTTATGCGAGTACTTCATGTGATGATCATAGTGATAGCATCTATCTCTGTAATAGCAAGTTGCGTTCGGATCAACCTTATCGCCGTACATGTCTTTCATTAAAAACACGGACAAAGTAAAGTTGAGGTAACTCAAGAAGGTGGCGTTTTCTTCTGTATTTCTCATGATGAACTTATCCAAGTATTCCGAATTAAATGTCATGCTAAACGAATTCATGATAATGCCAATAAAAGTTATGCAAAATAGAATTGAGTTCCATGATTCAGTGTTATAGATTATTTTCGGTATGCCTCGTTGACACGAGTACACTAATTTGTAAGCTTCATTCCGTATCGTCAGAATTACAGTGATAAGAACAAATATGGGACTTAAACTGTTGTTGATGGCCAACCAAGTGATGAATGCATGGCTAATCATCACTTTCGAGAAACCCAATAGATGATCAAACTGACTTTGCTTGATGAGTTTATACTCGCTTTCATATTGAGTGGTTTCAAATTTTGTCTTTCTACCCTTGAATATTGTGACTAAGTATTCAATAATCGACATTATTGTAACGACGAGTTGTCTAAGTCCTATCAAAATCATTAAACTTATATGGCAGGTATAAGGTTGGCATTTCTCATATGCTAAAAAGCCCACCAACCGAAACATATTTTGGTCTTTGGGAGGTAAGTTGTAAAATATTCCTTTAATTAGTGCATAGTACATATAAACGCAACATTCGCTCACAACCATAAATAAAAAGTATTGATATAACAAATGGTCACAGTATTGACTTTCATTTTTGTGACACAAAAAATCTGCCATTAAAACAACTAATTTTAAAATATTACCCTTGAAGCAAAAATATACAATCAATTGTTGGAACCAGAGTAGTATATCCAAAATGTATAAATTTGAACTACCATAAAATTTGCGCCAATTATACTTAATGTAAACCATGATATTTATATTAATGAACAAAATAAAAAAAATCACAATGACCGTTAATATGGCTACTAAAATAACTGTTGCAAATCTAACTACAAAAATAGAATTAGGTACATATGCTTCAACTTCGTTGGTAATCGGCGAAAGGCGCCTATACCTGACCTTTTCCCAAAATTGAAATCTTGGAGAAAGAGAATACGAATCTGAATTCAACAAATTCCACCTCTTACGCAAATCTTGCTCCCTTTTCATCCACATAGTTTGTACGGCGCCAGCCCAAAATGAAACCAACACACTGTATATCATACTCTCTTTGTCATCAACGACAAGAGCTACCGACATAAGGAAACAGTGAGATTTTATATTCGTTGTTATACATGTGTTATCTTCTGGTACACAAAATCTGCATATTTTGTAATCCAATTGTTCACACTCTTTAATATAGTCGTCAGCTTTGTCATACCATCTTTTCAGGCACATTAACAGACTTACCGCGGACATAATCGATATCGGTATCAACATTTGAACATAGAACCCCATCCAAGCGAAGTAGAACGCCGTGGGTAAACCGTAGTATTTTTTAATAATGTCCAACGGTTGTTCTTTATAAAAATAACGAAAGCTCGCCCAGTATTTGGCTAACAGTGACCTATCATTCAAGTACTTATCGTCCAAGTCCAAGTCTTGAACCGGTCCATCGTGCAACGGATAAGCTTTTTGAATAACGCGTTTGCTGATCAACTGATCTATACCGTGATCCGTCTCCTTTGGTCCCCACTGAGCCTTCGTCATAATCTGAGCAATGTAATAAATCCTACCGCAATAGTCCATCCCTTTGTTTGGATTGACGTATGCCAAAGGTGTTTTGAATACATCGTTCCACCAATTCCTCCGCGGCTTCGGGGTCTTAACTCGTTTTGTTGCTTCCCATGACAGATTCATTTGCGACAAAAACGTGACAGTTTCGGTCGGGATGTGAATTTTGAGAAAGACCACCGATTCCGTAACTCCGAGATTTTGTTCGATTTCCAAACCCAGTTCCCGAAGGCTGTTGACTAGGTCTGTAATGACAGTTACGTGTTTCCTGGCTGCAATTCTTGTTACGGCTATTATGTAATCTACTTTGCTTATACCGTCGCTGAAATATTCTATTGGTTTCATTTGAGTAGTCAATTTGATGTGTCTATGATATAATTGACAAATACAAGTGAAAGGTAATCACTTTGTTGTAAGTGAGATGGAGCATCAAGAGATTGGTGAATTGCACATTAATGATGATGAGTTAGGGAATTAGATCATGATGGTTTTTATTCGTCTCCTTGTTTTTACTACAAAATGGATATTTCCAAAACTACTCCGGATAGTAAATACCATAACGTATACAAAAACATGCTAACCTTTATACTGGATAAATATACCAAAAGAATGAAAAAACGAAATAAATTTGTTTGATGGCGGTAATCCGTATATATTAATCACGACTTCATAGGACAGGAAAAACGTAAAATTGTCAACGAAATCAAAAAACACGAGTAGTACATATATTCATTGTCAAAGACTGAGAATAGGACATACAGATCCAATCATCCAAATTTAACAAAATATGGTATGTCGTCTAGAAGGATGTTTGTCCAAGAATTTTTACGTTTCAGTATTAATTTCACTTTTGTTATGTTTAAAGGATTTTTTCAGTCATTTCAAAAGCCTTGATGTACGAAGACGTGTAAATTTAAGTCATCTATGGAGTTTAATTATGAGCTAATTATTAACTTAAAAGAGGCAGGATTTTCAGTTATGCAAATTTCAAGTGTGATGAATCGAAATCAAAGCGCAAACTGGAATTTTTGGAGAGTGTTGTCCAAAAGTCATGGACGTCGTGTGGAAGATTCAGAGAACACCCACCCAGGCGTCATTGTGACTACCATAAACATCCTACAGTGGTTACATCGTCACATTAGACTTCCCAGGGAATGCCTGTAAACATCACAGCGAATGCGAAATGTCCTATCAAAGAACATCACCAGGGAAGTTCTTAGGACGTTTTATGCGAAGCTCACGGGATATTTGTTGACTATCATAGGGAGGTTCTATGTAATTCGACATTAAATTTTCTGGGATGTTTATCTTATTTATACAAAAAGGTAATATAAATAAAATAATATGTATAAAATTCATTTTTATTATTTTATTAACAACAAATTGACTACAAAACAAGAAATATTAAATAGCAGAAGACAGTTACAAAATAATTTTAATAAAAATGAAGATAATGAAAAATTTGCTAAATTAGAATAAAAAAGAGTTCTTTACCATATACCATATGATTTGCATAAATTTAAAATCTTTTAATTTAAAATTATTTTTTTGGACTGTACATGAACACTGCTCTCTTAGGGCATTGGTAAACATTTTTTCTAATGTTCAACGCTTTGTTTGTAAGTTGAGCCACCTACATTTGCAATGTACTCTCCCTGTAAAATATATAATTTTAAATATAAACGATTTTCATGCATTTATGTACTTATAAATAAATTCGCATTTTTTTCTTCGATATATTTTTCAAAAAATTGAATATTTTTTACTGCTTTCAGTGGAAAATCATACTGTAATTTTTCTACAGTGGCAGAAGAAGTCTTTTATTCTGCAGACACGTATTATCAATATGTCCACTTTTGATAATAAAATATCAATTTTTTCCCTCTATTGTAGCACCTATATATAATAAAAAATGTGAATGTGTAATTGATTAATTTTATTTGAATAGACTTTCTTACCACATACTGAACTTTTTTCTTCCACTAAAAGATATTAGATATTAAATATTATTTGTTTACATGTCTTCATTTCCTATTATACTGTCAGTAATGATAAGATTATTTCTCAGCATGGACACTTTCAAATTGTCTAAGTCGCTTACATATTCTTCTACGTTGCTCTCTTTGATATTTTCAACATTTTCTCGAAATATGAAAAAAGTTCTCTATCAAACATGCAGGTTTGAAACTGAAACACTAATAAAAAACTAACTAACAAAACTTTGATAACGTAAGAATATAAGACATAAGAATAAACTAGAAAGAATAAATATGAAATACGTACCAGAGTAACGAATGATTAACCTAACAAAGGTAGAATTACATGTTCACGTTTTTTAAGGGTTCAGGTAGAACTCATCCCTTTAGTTAAATTTAAATAATCAGCCAACAGCTTATCAAAAAGTTAACATGATTGCCAACAGAAATTCTGTACGCCAGATCTTCCCTTCAACTTTTTTGGGAAGTAACATACGAATGTCCGTTCAGGTAACCGCAGGGAAGATATAGGGGAACTCCTTGGGAATTTTTGACTTCCCGAGAGTCACAATCCCGCCTGGATAGTCACCTTTAATTTTCTGACAGGTTGACACCTGCCTACCTCATATTATGAGGAAATCAGACATTCTGATATGAATTTACTGCAATGGCAAGTAAGATCTCCTATCTGATCACCGATTGGACACGAACTCATAGTGGAAAAATTTACCTCAAGACGACATTGACTTGATTAGATCAATACCAAGGCGAATCTATTACTACTCTCTAATACCTCAAACCGTACACCACAACTCACCAAATCCAAATGTCTACTGGATTTATATGTTCATTCGAACAACAACATAACTAATTAAAATTAAATTATCTATTCAATTTATTTAGTTCGGGAATAATTTAGTGAAACTACATCAGTGTTTTGGTATTCATGTATACATAGATTATCTGTACATAACTATTAAAAACTCATTAACAAAATCGTATAATAAAAAATTCTTTTGCCTGATTTAAGTAAATCGAATGTGTACGAAAATCACATTCAAACTTAATTGCGACTATGGCATCTGAACCCGTTCGAATTAACAGAACCAAGCAAAATTGCATCTTAAAAAATAACACTACAACCACAGCTCTTGTACAAACAAATAAGAAATCAAATAAAATTCATAAAATCAACTAACACCTATCAACGGCAAGATCAATGAATAAAATTTAACTGAAAATATAAATACTTGAAGCTATCACAGATACAATGCAGTATTAGTTAAAAATGCACGGTTAAGTTCTCATGTATAGATCAAGAACTGGAAACGACCTTAAACAAATTACGAGAGAGACTTTTGGCAAATTTGCACATGTCAAAACAAATATTTTATCACATTCTAGTCAACTGCCAGTCCTATATCTATGCATCATATTGTGTTCAGTTAAATTTTACCCTTCCTTAATTACATAATACATATAACACGTGGGAAACATCCATATATTCAATAATATCAAAAATACAGCAGTGTAATAGAAAAGAAAACAAATGGAAGATACAGAGGAAGTCGAAATAAAATACGGAAGATAAATACAGCAAAAATGGCAAGGAAATAATTTTTGGTCCGTTCTCTAAAAAAATTATACTACTATATTACTACAGAAACAGTCAACATGTATTTATTTTTTGTATATCATTTATGAGATTAAACTTTTGTATAGAAATATTATATTTAAATTGTACAGCCAATAGATTTCGTTTTTATTTTCTTTATCGCGTATGCTTACACGTATAAAAAACTAATCATCCACCCACAACTAAATTCTACATATAGGATAAGTTTCAAGTCCCAGCGGGACAACTGTAACGGCAGAAAAACGACCAAGCAAAGCTCAACCGCTGTATATCCCACCAAACCGATTTATTTAATGACTAGACATCAAATACGGCCCCGTACAATTATCACTTCAATAAACCGGCCAATTATTCCGGCAACTTCGGATTCATCACAGGTATAACGAAGTCTTCCATGTTGGGTATCACCATGATCTTGTGGAATTCCTGCACCAGCTTCTTCTCAATCCAACTGGTCACGTACAAGAACGTGATGTTGCGTTCACCCACGATTGGCTGTGCGGAAATAACAACTTCTGGAACCGGCCGGAAACCGATCCAAACGCGGTCGCTCGGCGGTGACGGCATATTCAAAACTAATGTTCCGATCAGCGAGCGCATTTCCACTTTCAAACGTAAATCCGTATTGGACACGCCTGAAATAAAAGAAACGAGTCAAAGATCATCTAAAACATCCACCTGGGTGACTTCATACCTTCCATGGCTTTTTTTATGTAGCGGTTTTCGGTGGCGGCTTGGAAAAATCGTGACTCGGCGATTTTGTCCACCATTTTTATGAATTTCTTGCCAGAGTTTCCGGCATCCGTGCTCGTGGTGTCGGTTTGAATCTCCGACGGTCCTTCATCATCACTGCTACTTTCTGCAGAATCATCCACGTCCGAATGGAAAATTGCTGACTTCTCTTTGACCAAAGTCTTTTCTGTGAACAATATTAACGTTCATTTGACAGTCCGTACAGCACATAATAGCACACATAAACCTAAAGTCGTACATTTTGTGTCGTTTATGTGACTGGATGCCAAAGTACTCTCAATGTACTATCGCATGCATAAGTGGTCTGCCACTTTGTGGTTGTGTGCTGTGGATTGAGTGTGAATTGTTATTGCGAATAGAAATCAACAAAAATGAATCTAAACGAAGAAACGCATATGTGAATAATTTTTTTTAAACAACAAGGGAGTCATATTTCTGAAATATCTCGACAATTAAATATTTCGGTAAGAAAAAAAATAAAAGAAAAGTGGGAGAATATGTTTATAAGTAATTTTCTAATGTTTTTTTATTAGCAATGTTGCATATCTTTGTTGTCATCAAAGTTTGGGGGTGTTCTATAAGGTTTTCCGTTGTGTGTCGGTTTGGTACAACAATTTTATTGTTATTACTATTTTTCTTCAAGGAATTGTTTAGGGAGCGAAGGGAGAGAACCTCCACATATAGTTCAGGGGTATACTGCATAATATTTTTTAAAAAGATCTCGAGTTTAGTCAATTTTATATGTGGTGAAGGGGGAGAGAACCTCTACATATAGTTTAATGTTTTAGAGTTTTCATTGTAATATTACATTTGATATCAAGTATTTTAATTTTAAACATTGTTATTGCAATTTAATGTTCCATGCAATGAAATAAATACAATTTTGTGATTATAAAATGAATTATGAACTGGGAAACACTATCGCCATTCTGCAAACCGACTTTCTGAGGTTTAAGATGATTTAGATTTAGGAATCGAATAAAAACGCGACGTGAATTTTGTTTTCGTAAATTATATATCATATATTAATTTCAAATTATGTATCAACAACAATGTTGGAGATTCGTAGCCACTTTCTCATATTCATTTTTAATAATGCTATAAGAAAAAGTCAACAATACAATTTCAATAAATAAAAAAGTACAGAATATGTGTAACTGATAGAATCTGGAAACGATATAATGAATAAACATTATTATAACTAATATGTTTACTCAATAAATATTTTATACCTTAACCTTATAATTTTTTTATTTTCATTTACAATATTGATATTTAATTTATTTGTTTAATTATAAAAAATAAATAAGTAATTAGAAAATTATATGAAACAATGAACATGAAAACCTAATCTATACATTTTTTTAATATTTTACACTAGAGGCTATGCAACAATATTTAAAGAATACCATTTATAGAAACAGATTACAAATGATGGATGAATTATAAGATACAATAACAAATAATGTTCAAAGAAACAACAAATGAACAAGTGGTATTTTTGAATTCAAGGATCCGAATTCTGTTTTCATCGCTTATTACAACGATATGTATGTTATATTGTTAATAACTATTGTTATTTTATTGTTTTAATTTCAATCTACATAAAGAAATTAATAGCAAAATTGTCCATAAAATAATTGGGTGTTGTGAATCATGTCGTCCGTTAACTATTTATTTATCAGCATAAGACAGCAAATAATTAACAATTTTGTTACATAATTGTCCTGTATCATGAAATTTCAACTCATAGACACGAACAATTTCTAATCACTCGATATTTTTTATTATATTTGTTAATAACATATTTTATTATTTCATAACATTTAAAATGTTTTAATATACATTGTTTTACGTTTCTTAAATACTTGTTTTGTTATGAAAATTGTTAATTTTTATTTCTTGTATGTAATATTTTAAATATTTTTAAAATATATCACATTAGCTCAAATACTAATTTAAATCATTAATAATTCAAAATAATATTAATTAAGATTATTTTGAATTATTATTAATATTTGTTATTTAAATAATCGTTTTAAATATTGTAGTTATCATAACAATTTCAACAAAACACAAAAAATATTCTCTGAATAACTAAAGTTTACAAAATTAGTTAATAATTTACCGTGTTCCAATCCTTATAGTCCTGTTTATATTATAAAATGTTACTCTGTAATTTCGATACAGTAAACGATGCAGAGAAACAGAATACGACGGTCGAGGTCAGGCGGTTCGAAAAGTAGAAATTAAAAACTAAAAATATAAATCCTATACTATTTATTTTAATTCTGTTTTAATATGATAACTATTTTCTTTTCATTTTTTGTTTACCGTTTTTTTAAGAATGTGTACTTAATATTGTTGTAATTTTAGGTTCCTTTAAGAAATTATTTAAATAATTTATTTTGGTGAAGCATATTCTTATTTTTTTATAATGAATTTTACATTAAATAAATATTTTATTATGTATGTGTCTTTTATTTTATTACAATTTTTGCAAAATAATATGTGCTAGGACTTGAGCCACTATTAAAAGAGATGAAATAAACATAAAACGTATGTATTTTTAAGATAATCTCCACCGAGGAGATTGGATGATTTACAGTGGCATAAAAAAATATGGAAACTTTTATTTGAATTTTAGTCATAATTAATTTCATCGAGAATTTCAATTCTTAGCGTTTTATGTTATAATTATGTAAAAACATTTACTTGTTTTATATCCTTAAAAATGTGTTGCTGGAAAATAGTATCCAAACTTCTTCTTTATTTTCATTCGCTGTTAAATACTTAAACTACTATCGTGTGCAATTGTAGTCATTATACCCAGTAATCTTAATTGGACAATTGAAAAATAGAATACTATTATGAATGTGATGATGATGAGTTCTAATGGTAGACGATATTAGAGGATTCATTGTTGCAATTAGATGAGGAAAATATGCCACTTAGATGGATTTATCAACAAGTTAATGATCCAAAGCACACCTGAGTTCGTGAAAACATGGTTTCCTGATGAAAACATATCGATACTTAAATAACTTTCACAGTCCATATCGACGCATAACTACCTGTTCTAATATAAATAAATCAAATTCCGCAAGAAACACTACAAAAACTGGTTGATTCCTTGTCAAGAAGCAGTGTGGAGTACCCATAGGTATGGAACAAAACATTAAATTAAATAATTGTGTTCATATTTTCACAAAATAAAAAGTTTCCATACATTTTTTCTGACCTAAAACTATATTATTACAAACTCTAATATGGCAGAAGTACCTTTATATTCGAATAAATCATAAAAATAAAAAGTTTCAATACTTTTTTCCACTACTGTATTTGCAAATTTGCAAATTTTTACTGTCTCTGTCGTGCATAATGTGTCTCTCAAAATTCAGTAAGATCAAACGGTTTTCATTTGGTATGTACAAATATTACGAACGTACACACATGTTCAAAAGTATGGAATACTTACAAATAAATGTGTATGATCATGATAATTTAAAAACTGTTATTGATATTTATTGGATACCTTTTTAAATGAAAATGATAAAAATTTCTTTCGTTTGTTTTGTTTTACATAATTTTTTTCATTTTCCGCCTAGTTTAGTATTTACACACTTTCTCAGTTGATATACGAATTGTATTCGAGCCATTTGAAAGTACCTAGAGGCACAATGGCAAAAGACCTTTACGTATTCCCAAACTAACCTATCAACTTAAATTATGGTCCTAACTGGAATGATGAATGATGTTCTCTGATTGAATAAAAATTAGTTTGGTTTATGGTGACGAACATTTGTTTAGAAGGTTTCAAGATGACAAACCCGACTAGAAACAATTTAACCCCGTGTTTCATTTGAACGGGAGATTATTATAGTTTGGCTGGTATTGTGAGAACATGGACACCTCTCCAGCATTGAAGAAGAAGGAATTACCACAATATGGTGGCCCCCGAATTCCTCTTCATCAACTCCAACGTCATTGAACATACCTGGGATGCATCAAGAAGCAAAACAATACCCTATTACGCTGCGAGAACTGTTTGTGAACAATTCCGCACATTCAGCTTGACCATTTAATTGACAACCGTGGAATTTTATAAATTTTTACTCGAAAAATATAAATATAATTTTTTTTGTGTTCTTGTGGTAAGTTATAATAAAATGGTACGTAAAACTTAAAGATCAGTAAAAAAGAAATATTCTAATATTTCAAACTTCTGTGTATGCGTATATATTAAGTAGATTCGAGTTTGATTTCCTAGATAACTTGGAAACTGTCTTTATATAATTTTTAAATTGCGCAGGTTTACATGTCTTTTTTAATGTGTTGAACACTCAAGTTAAAAAAGAAGAAGTTTAATAATTCTAAAATATCCAACTAGGATCTATTTTTGAAAGAATAAAAAAACATTAAAAATAAAAAAATTGTAATAGTACACGACGATTGCTCAACGAAAATATCAAAAACCAATATTTACTCTAGACAGCAGTCCCAAATAAAATTTTTATCAAACGTTTCAAATTAAATCAAACTAGAACAAACAAATTTTTACTGCACATACACCATAAATTTGCATAAACCTAACATGCACATGTATTGTTTGGGAGTAGAGCAAGTCCAACTTACCTTTTGCTTGAGGATTTTTCAATTTCATAAGATTCAATTTAGTTTGTAATGTTAAAATAATCAATCCTTCATAAGTTAAATCAGCATCGACCCACAATCCTTTTTCATCTAAAATAGGTTTGCCAGCCTTATGAATCATCGGGGACGATTTACCTAACGACAACTCAGTAACTAGCAATTCTTCAATAAAATACGGCAACTTAATCGAGCTAAGTTTCCTCTGAATGCGATCCCGCACTTTCATTGTGAAACCTGGATCGTGCATGAAATCAAACAACACCCTTCCAATTAGAGCGTTCAACCAAAGCACCAAATCACCCTTGGATTCGTCTAGTGGCTCCTCAATTTGCTCTTCCTTGGAAGTTTTTTCTTTAACAGGCTTCTTTGGCTAAAATGAAATCGACACGTCAATAAATGTATAAACCACCTCGAAATATTCAAGGGAAAAGAAGATTAAAGGAACGAGGATCGGGACCTTGGTCTTGGGAATTTTGTGAGCGGTTCGGGTCAGCCACCGCACCTTTTTGATGAACATTTGCATGTACTTGTTGTATTCGTTGTAGACGCGCTCCAAGTCGCTCAGCTCCTCCTCCTCCTTCACGTCGTCCGGCTTGTCTTCTACGTCGACGCGTTGTGCATTTTGACAATGCGTCGCCGCAGTCAGTCGTCTGAACCAGTCTTCCTTTTCGCGATCCGTTCTGCCGAATATATAAATATGGTGCTCGGTGGGACTGTCCTGAATTTCGAAAAACCGTTAATGCAAATTTGATGATATAATTAAAAAGTGCTTACGTCGTGTGAAACGGATGAATCGGCGTTGGAACTGACGACGTCGAAATCGTTTAACAGTTCCTCGTCGTTCTTGATGTTATCTGCGAGAACGTCGGCAATTACTTGTTCAATCACAGGATCCTAAAAGTACAAATAGAGGAAGAATTGTAATTTGTGAATTGTTGATTAAAAGCACAATTGAAAGTGATGTAAAATACGGTCGATTTGTCGAAAACTTACAGAAAAGTCTGGTGACGGAGAACTAGCCCTCGAGTCCGATTCCAGGTCGTAATCCTCCTCTTCTGTTAGCTTACTGAATCTTTGCGACTGAAAAACAATTAAACAAAATTTGTTGAGCTGTAAATTTAATGTTGGTTAACTCACTATAACGGGTGCTGAATCCTTCTTCTTGAACCTGAATCCAGTTTTCTCTTTTGGCGTGCTTTTAACATCATCTTTTTCGTCCTTCTCCTCCTCCGATTCCAATTTCGTTAGCACTTGATCTTGCTGCAACTGATCTTTGCTCAATGTGATGCAAATCGGATACTTCTTACTCCAGTGTCGAATTTTAGCCAAACCTTCAGGTAACAAAGTCACCTTGGCTCCCAACAAATTGTAAATTCTGTGATGTACGAAGTGCGCCTTGATTTTGGGCTCGTTATACATCGCCCGTTTCGGTATTTTCTGTTTTGTGTGACTGATGCGCAACATGTTGCCCTGGAGGCGCAAGAACGCAGACTGCGTCTTCGAGATGTGATAAGTATCCGGACTGTAGACGTCTGGATATTCGTTGATCCAGCCCTCGAATTTGGTCAAGGGCTGGTACTCTTTAACCGCTGGTATTTCTAGAATCTGCTTGCAGTCCTCCGGTTTGTAAACTTTTCGGACGGCCTGTAGATCATCGGCGCTCGAGGTGAGTTTTATGTGACACCAGTGGACGAGAGCGCCGAACAGGATGCCGAGCATTAGTCCGGCGAGGTACGGGCAGTAATAGTGAAGAATGGCATAACAAGCGATGAAACAGCTGCACAATAAATAGTGACGGATTTTTAACTCGATTTTTTTGTGACTTTTGGCCGGTCGCAGGTCCACAAAGCCGGACGGTGCGAAGATCGTGGACGAGCTGTCGGTGGTAAAGAAACTGTTGCGAATCTCCTTTCCTAAAAATTCACAGATAGTGTATATATTAATATTTTTTATTTTGTAGTTACCAGACATAATTACACAATATTCTATTATTTAAAAACGTTTCGTTGAGCAACATAACAGAGTGATGTATGCGATCAAAATATGCGAATTTATTCATCTGTCTTTTATTGGAGGATATCTGACACCATAATTTGTTTGTTTTTTTTTTACCACATGTCGACATTTAGTATGTAAACACATTTTAACACAAGTAACACAATAATCGCATTAACAAACAGTATAATTTTATATATTGACTGTAATGACCAAAATAAATTTACATAAAAAACTGATTTAAAAATATTTCTATATTAGAAGGGTATACTTTCTTTTTTATTTTTCATAAATAATTCAATAAAAAACTTTACTTTTTAAAATATATTGTACCTGTGACTTCTCTAAAATTGATGACCCTTTCATCGTCCAACTCGATGTTATCGATCTTCTCCGACACTTTCCTCAGAATTTCTTCATTATCGATTTTATGCGCCTCCGGAATTGTTTCACTTTCAATATCATTGAGAGCATCAACGCCACTCTCTACCTCCTCCGTGTGTTCGGGCAGCGCCTGTTCAACCTTCTCCGTGTTAATATTGTAAAGCCTGCTCAACGAGTTAACGTGAACTGTTCCTTCCTTCGCCCCCGAGTGCCGCAAAAAACGGAATCGCTGCGAAAATACATGCGGACTCTTCCTGTGCACTTTCTTTTTCGCCTCGTCGCGCTTGTCGGCATCTAACGACGGAGTCTCGTCGTCGCTCGACATCTCGACACCCTCGGTGGTCGATACAATGCCGCACGTTTTCGAAATGCTACTCTCGGACACGTCCTCCGAGTCTGATACGCTACTAGAATTCTCTTTGCTGTCTTTCACTAGTTTTTGCTTGGACGGCGAACCTTCCTCCTGCGATCTGCTTTTGATCTCCGTGATTTTTTCCTCGACGCTCTTCGTGATCTTACCCTTGATGTCGGAGAAGAAACGCCACGGGTCGCTGGGCGGCGACGACGATTCGACGCTCTGCGTTTGTCCCGACACGTCTATGCTTGTAGAGCGTTTGCCCAAACGGGGTAAGTACTTAAACGGACTTGTATCCGCATCTCCGGTTACAATTTTGCCCTCGGAGGCGGTTGACGCGTCGCTGACAGTTGCAGCGTTCTCGTCATCGTACAACTCCTCGATTTGTTCAGCGTTCGCATGAAACTTGATGGTGATAGACGGAACTGATGTTGTCACGGGTTTACCTAAAAAGATGCGATGAGATCGGTATTATGTGTGTCCGATTAAAGAATGAATTCGACACAAAATGATGGAATCAAATTAATTGGTTTGTGCACTAGAAAAGATTTAATGAAAATAAATAAAATAAGCATTTTTTTCTCGAAAATGGCTTTTATTTCAATCCAATTAAACACAATGAATATCTATGCGTCATAAAAGTTGAATTAACTCGACAAATATTAACTTACACTTTGACCTGATGTACCTAATTGAATACATTTTTCAATTATCATATACTGACGTTTGTTCATTGTATATCAAATATAATGATAATATTTATGCATACTGTGAAATTAAAATAATATAATTTTATATTAGTTTATCGAATTGATTTTAAAATGCCTTTATCAAAATTATTAATTTAAATTTTAATTTAAAAGTATTTATTTCAGTAATTTTACAAATCTATTCTAAATCATTCATTCTAAACATGTTTTGATGTGTAAAAAACTTGGCAAAAACATACAAAATTATGTAAAATCGGCCTGCGAAACAATAATAAACATCACTTAAAATAACAATAATATGTATAATTATAGCAAACCAAAATCATCACAGTATTAATTAACATTCTAACTAAACTTTATTTAAAGAAGCATTTACAAATAAGCATATTAAGTATAAGGGTAATGTCTCTAGTGCCAAACATAATAAAACATGCAAAACTAATTCAAGTAATTTTACTTAATTTCACCAGTGTAAATGAAGGGTGCAAGCGTAAAAGTGTAAAAAACCCACATCACGACATATACCTTTTTACCTTTTAACATTCCCAATGTGATTTTGCCATCTTTTTTCTTGCTGTGGCTCATTGTTAGTTGTGTTAATGCGAATTTAGCTTAATAATTATTATAGCAGATAGCGCTATACAAGGTTAATGTAATTACAAGCTACAATAAAAATAACATATAAAATATTCAATAATCAACACTTTTTTAATGTTCTACCCTATAACATACCTTTTTCCATATTTTCCTTTGTCTGTCCATCAAAATGCACCATTTTTCAGCACTGACAATTGGATGATAAACTGTTTTTGGCAAGTTTGAACTTTGCCTAACTATAGCTAAACAGTTCCATTGCAAAATCTAATTAAATCACAGCAAATTTCTTGTAAATGGTTTATTTTGAGCTTGACGATTTAATGATTGCTGTCAAAACGCACTGTTGCCAACCACTGATAAGGAAAATCCATAGAAAACCTAAATCCATAGAAAGCCTAGATGTGGGTTGCCAACTTACTGATATAAACATTAGTATGGGGAATAACCGATTTATTATTTGAAAACTAAATGTGATAATTACACTAAGCAACTTTATAAAACCGCACTTTTTTTAAATATTCCATAAACTCTACCGGTGTTTGCAAACTTAAACATACAGTTGATGAATGAAAGAAAAGTCTACGATTACGATTGTTGTTATGGTCTTCTCTTAGATTTTACGATATTTTTTTCGTTATTTTTTCAAAAACCATGCACCACAATTTAAAGAGTTAAAGTTTGTGTAAAAATGATCAATTGATGGATTTTTGTTCATTATGTGATAAACGAAAACAAAAAAAGTCAATTTGATGAAGAGTCAAAAACAATGTTTTAGACGCATAATTTTTAATCATAATTCTGCAAATCGTAATCTATACAATGTTTGTCTAGGATTTGTTTGAGATATTCAACCATTCGATCTTGCTTGATTTTGGCCTCCAAGTACTGCTGGGCTTGAGACTCCAACATTTTCACGTATTTTACTTCCAAATTGTTCACCACCATATCAAATTGCGATTGTTTCTCCTGGCACGTTTTAGACATCACTTCCACTCGTTGGCTCTTTAATAAAATCTAAAAACAATCAAATTAATAAACTTCTTTAAAGTTCTTGTAAATATTTGCCTGCATCGATTTCTCCTTTTGGTCCAATGTGGCCTTCAATTTTTGAATCTGCTTTTGATAATCTCTTTCAGCCTTTTGAAACAATCTATCCATCTTCGCTACACATTTTTGTAAAAACACAATTTTGTCATCGTTACTATTAGCATTAATACTCTCAACCATTCTGGCCCTCAACGAAGTAATTTCATTAGACATCCTAGAACAAAGCACAGTTTATAAGGTTTATAATCAACTACTTATTTAGAAAGTAGTAAACCTTAAACACTGCTTTTCAATAATATCGTTCAACCTAGAAATCTCCTGATCCTTGTCTTTCATTCCGACTTCTTTGTCCATACTCAAACGATGTATTTGCGTCTCGTAAGTGGTTTTCAATTCGTCCAATTGTCCTTGAAAGTTGTGCTCCAATAAAGACAACTTTCCGTGGAAGGACTCTTCCAACTTCCTTGTACTCTCATCTTGCATGTCTTTAAGCAACTCCATGTCGGTCTTCTGAATCACACGGTCGCTGTCATCAGACGACACGTCTTTTCTTCTGCTCAGTTGCGTCTTGAGTTCGTTGTTTTGTTTTATAGTTTCGGTGAGGCGCAGTTGTAAACCTTCAATGGTTTTCTTCAAGTCCGTCACTATAACATTTGGATCCTTCAAAAAACCCCTCAACGAAATTCTATCCTTAAACACACAATTAATCAGTGATTATAATGCTGCATCATTGCAACGTACCTCCTCCGGAGAAACGTGTTCTTTCGGAGTAAGATCGTCTGGTGTTTTTACCACATCCTTGAGATCGGTGGAGCTTCTGCTTTTCGTTGAGTTAGACTCCGATAAATCGAGCCAGGAAATACTGTCCAACCTCTTTAGTTCCACCAAGTCGACAGTTTTAGCGCTCTCCACCATCGTTAAATATGGTGCACTCAATGCGATTCCAGTCGGTCCTTCCAACGAAGTCGTGGCCCTACAAAACTGTAAGTACTAACAAGTACCGAACAAAAATCAAAGAAACCTTAAAGGAGACAATTCACGGTGTTGTTCAGAAAGGAACAAAGATTGAACTGACGGCTTACAACTTCTGTGACGGCGTTTAATCGGTACTTTCTTCTGCGTGCGCTTTGGAGGCAACTGAGGCTCAGTGTCATCATCGGCCTCGATGGATATTTTAGAGGCAAACGCGTTGCGTGGTAATGATTTGAATTTGGCAGAACGGGATTTAACCCTCTGACATGCGATATCTTTGCTATTCATTATGGATAAAGTCTAATAAAGATTATAACAGTTAACGGTTTGTCGAAAAGGATTTAAGATTTACCTTGGAGTAAGGTTTTTCAGTAAAAGGTGGTCGTAAATCTTGATTTTCAATTTGAGATGCCAATTCTTTAAGAAGTTGATTTCTTGGTCGCTTGGATGGCGTGTTTTCGTTATTTAAATATTCCAACCAATATGTATAATATTCTAATAAAAACCTAGAATTAACGTTGATGATAGAAATTTTTATTTGTCGCAAAAGCGCCCGGAATTCTAGATCCAAATATTCATCGTTTCTATAAATATTCATGATTCGTTTTTGGTATAAAATATAAAAACCAGTAAATGTCAATTAAAATACGTTCTTTTGGCATATTAAGTAACTTACTTGATTTAAAAATTGTATACGGTGCGAGTTCTGCCAGATTCATTGCATTTTACATTAAAAAATACCCTTAAAACTGCTAAAAATTGTAAAGAAATAAACTAAAATGACGCTTGACTTGAACACTATGACATAAACTGTCAAATTATGAAGTAATTTAAATTTAATCATAAACAATTATTCATAAATAAAACATCAAATACATATTCTAAATTTATTAAACTTAATAAATAATTTAAATATACAACAAATTACTCTTCCAAAACTTCATCAACTGTTTCAGTATCGTTATCGTCTTCAGTAACTTTCACACTAGGCGGGAGAAAGAAATTAACTGACACACCCAAACCTTTAGCTAACGTTTCAATGACTTCTTTTCCTAGATAGTACGTTAAAGGAGATCCACCTTCTGAGAGATATTGCTTCAATTCCAACGTTAATTCTTTAGCTTCAAGAAACTTTCCAACTTTGACTAATTCCTGTATCATTTGCGCATAAATGTCGCCTCTTCTGACTGAGTCTTCCAGTTCTTTTCCTCCCATTGTCAACAGCTGTTGACACTGTGTCATTCCTAAATATTAAAATATATGAGAAAATACATAAAAAAAATAAATGTAAATTACATGTACCAGCTTGTAAATCGCCTCTTTCGAATAAGCGTCTAATATCGACAAATCTCTTAACTGAAGTCAAACGTTGTTGAACTATTTCTCCGGCTCTCTGATGTTGAAAAACATCTTTTGGTTGTGTAATCTTAGATAAACATCTTGCAGCTTCCGTTAAAGCTCCGTAAGCCTTTTCATAATTCTGAAACTCGTCAATTTCAACCTGGGCGCAAGCAACATAAAAATTCGCCAAAAGATCCAAAGCTTTGCCTTTTGAATAGAAAACGATGATGTTCCTCAATACTTCTGGTTGGTTCTGCCAGTCCAAGGACTGAAGATAATTGGCTGCCATAATATAAATTTCCCTTTGCCTTGAAATGCTTGCGAAAAAAACAATTTTTTCAGTGTCACCAGATTTTAACAAAGCTTTCATCGCTCGAATCTAAAAATTAAAAATAATCTAAAATGAATAAATAAACATAACAATATAATAATAAATGTATAATGGAAACATAAAATAGTTAAAGATTACCTTATCTCCAGCTTGTGTAAATTTCTTAGTTGCCAAATGATAATTCCCTTGTACCATAAGACTTTCAGCCAAGTCTTCTAATACTTTTGTCCTAGTCTCCTCATCTAACAATTCTTTTTCCGGCGTCAATTTTTCAGCCAGATCTTCATTAAGCATTACATTATGCTTTAGGCACAATTCTATGGCTCCAGTGTACTTTTTAGCCATCGCCAACAAATCAACGGCCTTGTCGAACTGCTCGTTGGTGACAAAGTACTCAGCGCATTTTTCTATTAGAGCCGGATCCGAGGTGGCGTCCAAATCTGTGGCAATTTGTTGCAGAATATCGAATTGCTGGGTTTTAAAGGCCAAATCCAAAGCTTTGTGTAATTTGCCAGCGCGGTGATATAATACGACGGCTTTGCTTAGTTCGTTACCTTCTTCGAAGTATTTCGCACACTCAATTTTGTCTCTTGGTGTCGCAATGAAACCTAAATTCCACAGCTCCTCGGACATGTTATTCTCTTTGCACAATCTAACAGCGTTTCCATAAGCTGTTGCTTTGGTGAAGAAAAAAACAGCATCCTCGTAGTTACCGACAGTTTCGTAATACCTGGCCATGTGATAGAAAGCGGCTTTATCCGAATTGGCCCGTGCCAAATCGGCTGCTTTCTCTTCTTCTCCAAGAAAACACAAGACTCTTACTTGGGAATAAACATCACCGGCAGAAGCGTAAATTTTTAAAGCAGTTGCCATGTCTCCTTGAGATTCCACATATTGTCCCCACCACTTCAACAAATCCCTACAAGTACTTCTTGAACAAATTTTCCTCCGTAATTATATGATAAAACTTACGGGTCTTTAGTTTTAGCCATATATGTTTGTAGAAGTTGCGGCTGATCAATCAACATTTTCGGAACGTCTTGTTTGTGAGTATTGGCCTTTTCGAATCTAGAGATTGCCTCCTTGATCTCGCCATTCTGTTCGAGAATTTTGGCCCACGCGTACTCCGTATTTCTCAAATGTATTCTATCCTTTGACTCTGCAATTGCGTGTGCCGCATCCATTTTATTCCTGCTCCTTAGCAACTTGTTCAACAGGTCGTATCTATTGCATTGCACGTATAACTGTTCGGCTTCGTCCTAAAAATAAATTTCTTGTATACATATTAATATTCAAAACCAAACAGAAACCCACTAGCATTCCTAAATGAACGGCCAAAACGGCTACTTTAGCTTCAAGGGGAAGTGTCTGATCGGCAATCGCAAGTCGAAGTGCACGTGCAGCTTGAGCGTTTCCCATATGTCCCAAGCACACCCCTGCTACGTCCAAGCGGCGAGTTTTGACGCACATACGGGCCAGACTATTCCAAACACCACTACTTTTTACTAATTTTATTGACTTAAATGCCGCATCCATGTTACCTGTAATTTTAATTAATAAATCTTTATAGATAAAGAGAAAAAAAATTCGCACCTAAACTTAAATTGTAACTGAAATCTAATACGGCATGTCTGGTGGCATTGTCACAATTTTCTAAACCGACAAAATCGCCCATAGTTTCCCTTACAATGCTCAGCTTTTGCAGCAGAGCGATGTAAGGAGTTGAAACTGCCAAGAGTTGAGTTTCAGGCTCTAAGGCTTTGATATCATGCATTTTTAAGCTGTTTTCTGATGAGATGAACATCGTAATTAATACGTGATCTTCGTCCTTTAAGGTTCTTTGTTCTCCTGCTAAAAATAACATTATACTGTTTGTTATTACGACAAAATTTTGAATATTACCATTTGATATGGATCGTCCAACTTTAACAAACCCCTTTCTCCTACTGTTGCTCTTTAATTTCTTAGCATCACATACCAACAATCTGGGATCTTCTTTATCCCAATTCACAGCCAAAGGAACTCTTCCAGCGCATATTTCATCGAAAAGTGTCTTCTCCCCCAACTTTTCTTCCTCCTCATCATCTTCTCCAGACTCATTTTGAATTTTTTTAAAATTGTAGCTAGTCATGCGGTCACTTTCTATATCCCAAATGAACAGTTTACCGTTTGGTATTAGATTAGTACCAGCGATTGTCAATGCCACTTTTGTACCGTCAGAGTTGGTTTTAGCTTGGATTACTTCACCGAAATCAGGGACAGACTCGGCCAAATTTTTTATTGGTGTCACCAATTTTGGTTCGGTTCCACTTAAGTCATAGACTTTTAAAAATCCTTCGATGGTGAAAATCGTAAGGTAATTCCCTGTCACATTGATACCAATCGGTTCACCTTCCATAGTAGTGGAGGTGATGGTGGTGGAATTTGACATGTTGAATGAACGAATCACCACACCTTTTTGTGTTAATGCGACGACTTGTTTACCGGAGACTTCCACCCCTTCATTCTCGCATTTGATGGTCGACTGGTGTTTGACGGTAAAGTCCAAATTTTCATCAACATCTTTACTCAGTTTTGTATTTAATTCGTAGTGATTGTCCAGATATTTCCAAAAAACTTGATAAACGGAAATGGATCTGCCGTTAGTAAAGACTATGTGGTCGTTTGTGGCAGCCATATCAGTTATTTGGTTGTCTAATTTTAATAGAGTGTTGCCATTCTCGCTTTCCAGCAGGATCTGAGAGGCGGTTTTTTGTATGCCCCAAATTTTATTAGAGTAACAAGTGGAAATTGTCTGTTCTTTCATAATGAAAACTGTAGTAACACAGTTTAAGGTTAAAAGTGGTTGTCTTAAAAGCATGGAACCCCACATGATCTGCTTTACGGTTCCGCTAATTGTATTAATGTTGTTTAATTCCCACAGTTCTTCAGGATTTTCCAGTTCTTCCACAATTTGTCTTTTGGACCAAAAGTATACTTTTCCAGTGTTGGTACCAGCACATAAAGTTTGATTCATTTTACAATAAGCTAAACAAGTAAAAATTTCATGCAGAGTAGCCGTCTTTTCATCAGTAGCGTAGAGTTTTAAGGATGTGGGCAGAACGTAGTTATCGTTAGTCTCGATGTCCCACACTCGTACAGTTAATTCCCCTAAAAACATTGCAAAATTATCATCACGAAGTGATTACTAATAACATTAAAACCTGTGAGAATCGCCAAAGCGCTATTGGAGATCCAAACTAAACCTTGACTGCCAATACTTCTTGTTTGCATCCTGCCACTAAGTTTAACTTTAGCCAATTCAGTCAAATGACCCTGGTAATCGACGGAAAAATGTCCAATAGTCAAACCCTCCATCATAATAACCAACGAGTCCTTTATTGGATGGTATACGACATAAGTCAGTGGAATACCCTCAGTATTCAGCACCTCGGAGCAGGACCCGGCTCCGTTTACGTAATAAACCGAACCGACCTGAGTGGCAACATAAAAACATAAATTGTCGATGCCGTCCTGCACACGGAATTTTCGAGCGGTCGTTTTGGGACGCCAATTGCTGAACATGTCGAGGGCATGCTCGTCGCCGTTGACAGCGGCACGAGCCAGTCCTTCGACGTCATAGTCCGGATGGGGCTTAACGGTCAGTCGAAATGTGAGATGTGTTATTTGCTCCTTCAAGTCGAGGTGAAAGGCCGTATTTATCTGACCCTTTGAGTCCACCTTCCAACCCACAATAGAACCGGTCTAAAAAAATTATTTTATAATTTACAACAAATCAAAATATTCAATATTCCGGATTCGTCAGAATACAACAAATAATATGATAAATTCCTCCCAACATTTTTCCCTCTAAGGGAATATAGGCCACTAAATAACTATGTTTTAATATTAAAACTGTTTGAAATGGCTTGACCCAAAGAGGACATTTTTCGTTATTTCAAAAATCAGAATACCAATGGCATTATATTGCAACAAATATATTATCCAAATGAATTTTAAAAAACAATCTCCGGTATAAATTAAACAAATTTGCATTAACAACTCAATTTTTATACCAGTAGTAAAATTAATACCACCAAATTCCCCGGAAATGTTATAAAACAAAATTAGTTAAAAAAAAATAACTGAATATTAAGTGCTGCATTTTTCCGGTGAGTATTTGGTCGGTCTCCCTCTTGCTCTAGGATCATCTTCCGTCCACCTTGGCATACTCAGAAATAGTCAACGAATAAAGTCTTATCCATAACTTGCCACCGTTGTCTAAAAATATTAACAATATCCTTTAAATTTTGAAATTGTTGATTTCGAGTCTAAATTTGTCTTTGAAGAGGGTTCCATATGTGTTCAATTGGATTACAATCTGGTGAACGCCAGAGTAGTCGTCAGTTTGCAACTCTAAATTTACAAGTCTCACACTATGAGATCGGCTCTTGTCGTGTTGAGCAAATAGAATGAAAAGTGATTGAATAACCAACTCGTGAAAAATTATGTTAAATAGTTTCTAGCTTATTTTTTAAATCGAACGAAAGTACTTTTTAAATTTTTTAATAAAACCATTTAAAAATACATTCATGAACTTTTAAAATATGAAACTAATATATCAAATATGTGTAAAAGGTATTCATCATATCAGAGATTAAATATAATATATAGATATGATTATATCAAATATTAAATAAATATATATTTACATATATGATAATATCCAACAAATATTATCGTTATACCAAGTATTTCAAATATTATCCAAGAAAAACATGTTTTAGGAACTTATATATATATTCCATACGAATTGGAAAATGGCCCACATATTTTGACATGCTCTAAATATTATGTTTTTTTTTATAATACTGCTAAAATATTAAAAATAAATAACAAAGAAGAAATAATAAAATATACGAAAAATTAAATATATTTTCTTACAGAGTCACAAGAAACGAGCCGTCCACCTTTTTCGCTATACTCCAACAAAATAACTGGGCATTTGTGCAGCCCTGTGATGTTGAAAAACTCTTTTTCAGTGCCATCCCAAAGTCGTAACTCCCCATTCTCCCAACCAGTAATCAAAACAGTTTTTTCCGGATGCCACGCGAGAGAAGTGACCTGATAACTTCTGTGCACCGGAAATATAACATTTTTCAAAGATTCACCCTGTAAAAGTCGTGTTTTAATCATCAAAGTTCAACATCTTAAGACGTTCCTACCAGTTCATCGAAAATTGTGACGAAACCGCCTCTGTCCTGTGAAAAACTAGCAACTGCAAGGAGCGGTTCATTTGGATGCCAAATTACATCGATGGACACATTTCCCGATTCCGAAAACAAGACGGGGTATTCGAAATATAAAGTCATCGCGGAAACAACCTGAACATTGTTGACAAACAACGCGGACAGCGTTGCTCAGCAACGAACATATGCCGAAGTACCGCACAGTATACAGGTAACTTCTTTGAACACGTCCAACTAATTGGTAGTATCAGAGTGGAACCTGTAGCATAATTGTTGCTGTTTATTTTCTCAATAGAAAAAATATTACTCGAAATTCCGGGAATTAAAGAATTAAAATAACAGTATTATATTGTTAATTGAAGGAAATAAAATTATATGTTAAAGGAAATAAAATTATATGTTTTACTAAGTTATTACATAAGTTTATAAACAAGATGTAGAAATTTGAATAATTTGGATATATGGAACTCGTAAATCTTTCATTGTTTCTTCTATTTGGTCATTTTCCTAGATAACGATATATTTCCAATTTATGCTTTTATTTAAATTATAGGAACTAAACTATATTTTGTTATAAGGTTAATCAACTTCCACGATACTCACTTCATTTAGATAGATTGTAAAACAACCGAGTTACAACTGGCAAAATTTCAAATTACAAATAATATTTAACGATCTCAACATTTTTCATCATTTGTTTAATTTTTTTCCATAAAAAATTGTATAAGACTTTTTAATTAATAATTTAATAACAAACATTATAATCACTAACAGACTAGTGATGGCTAATATGTGTGAATAATTTTGATTATAATAGGAAAATGAACAGATACAAAAAAATCTATTCGATTCTTCGTTTTAGTGACTAAAAATAGAAATGAAAAAGATTTTTTTTTAAATTTCATCACTTATATAATAACAAACATTTTTCTTTAAAAATATTGTTATGTATATGAATATTATGTAAATACTATACCAATCGAAAACCGTTTGATCCGACTGAATTTTGAGAGAGACATCATACACGACAGAGACAGTCACAGTTTGCAAATTTACTATATAGTGGATATCTTTTACTGTCTCTATCATTCATGATGTCTCTTTCAAAATTCATTAGGATCGAAGGCTTTCCAATCGAATTAAGGAATCAGAATATCTAATCAATTCATATAAAAAAGAAGAGTCGGTTATTTTGATGCATCGCTTCAGGCCATCTTTACAGCAAATAATGTTTCGTTTATTCGTTTATTCGATTTGTAGTTTTACTTTTGTCAGTTGGATCTTCCCACATAAGAAATCAGCTATCTTTTAGTTGCATCTGAAGTCTTGAATTTTCTCTCTATTATAGCTTTAGTGAAGTATTTTACCTTAAATTTCCTTGAAAAAAATAAATGACCAGAAAAATGCATATTAAATTTATTTAAATCTGGAAATCAAAACTGAATTTTGTGATATAAATACGAAAGTATTATTATTAATTTTAATTATTTATAATTAATTGATACATTGTAACATTGCTATAACATAAACATTTTGATGTTTTTGACATAATTAGGAGATTTATAAAATATAAACATACAAAATAGATTCAAAATATCAAAGTTGAACGATGGTTTCATCCCATTTTTTTGCATAGTTTGGCATTTGTAATATTCGGATTTTCTATAATCGAACTTTCAGCAATAAGTTAAAGATTGGATTGTATTATGGTTATTACAGGAAATCTAAATTTCTTTTATAGAATAAAACGCAATAAAATAATATTCTCACTATTCTCCCCCGCTTGTCTTATATTTATAAACTGGGTCAATTCTTTGAATTGAGGAGTACATTATTTGGGTATTTCTGCTTCATCCTTTCCTAATGCATGTGTTTCGACCACTCGAATATTCCTCAAGGATGAAGGATGACAATTTTGAAATAAGCGTTACTACCTCGCAGCGTTCGCCATTGCGTAACACATACTAGACTGATTCACACTATAATCGTGTGTTGTGCGGTAAGAGACTTTTAATTGAAAGTGGTAATGCAATTTATGAACACGATGGTACCTACAATTTAAAATTGATCAGCAAATGGTATACAAAATACGCTTTCATTAGTAATAATTTTTGCCGAGCAACTTTTTGAATAAGCGTTGAAGTTAAGTTTTGGCCTAATTGTAAGATTATATCCTAGTACTTAGACTCCTTGATCTTGATGAACGAAGAACTGAAATTTATTGAGGTTTCAATGTCTATGTGTTAAACCACTCTTCTATGCGGTACAATTTCTGAAATTATAGTATGTAACAGAAAATAGAAATATTTAGAGCCATGTAGGTTTCATCTTGTAGTTGAAAATGATGAACTGAAGATTTGTTGGGATTAGGTTTATAGCTCTATCTATAAAACCATTCCTCTGTGCAAACCAATTCTTGAAATTCCGTTGGAGTCTTTTTGTGAGTTTATTCATCTGTGCTCAACATTGTGTCATCGGTTTATTGGAAAATCTATTGCATAGAAGATTTCGTTTTGGATAAGCCTGAACAAATTTTACTCTGTAACAGAAAATATAAATATTTGGCCTGCTGTCTCGGGGTATGAGAGTTGTTCCCAAATTTATTTGGAATGATAGGTTCCTCTTATAGTACAATATCCTAGTAATTGGATTCCTACTCCGTTGAGATAAGAGTTCAACATAAACTTATTTGGAGGAAGGGATATTTGATCTTGAGGAATGATGAACTAAAATTTATAACATTTATAATATAACAGAAAACAGAAATATTTGGAGCGATGTAGGTTTCATCTTGTAGTTGAAGATGATGAACAGAAGATTTGTTGGGATTAGATTTATAGCACTATCTATAAAGCCATTTCTCTGTGCAAGCCAATTTTTGAAATTCCTTTGAGTCTTTTTGTGAGTTTATTCATCTGTGCTCAACATTGTGTCATTGGTTTGTTGGAAAATCTTTTGGATAGAAGATTCTGTATTGGATAACCCTGAACAAATTTTACTCTGTAACAGAAAATTTAAATATTTGATCTGCTGTCTCGGAGTATGAGAGTTGTTCCCAAATTTATTTGGAATGATGTAGGTTCCTCTTATAGTAGAATATCCTAGTAATTGGACTCCTGCTCCATTGCGATAAGAGTTCAACACAAACTTATTTAGAGGGAAGGATATTTGATCTTGAGGAATGATGAACTAAAATTTATAACATTTATAATATAACAGAAAACAGAAATATTTGGAGCAATGTAGGTTTCATCTTGTAGTTGAAAATGATGAACTGAAGATTTGATGGGAGTAGATTTATAGCACTATCTATAAAGCCACTCCTCTGTGCAAACCAATTCTTGAAATTCCTTTAGAGTCTTTTTGTGGGTTTATTCATGTGCTCAACATTGTGTCATCGGTTTATTGGAAAATCTATTGGATAGAAGATTCCGTTTTGGATAAGCCTGAACAAATTTTACTCTGTAACAGAAAATTTAAATATTTGGCCTGCTGTCCCAGTATGATAGTTGTACCCAAATTTATTTTGAATGATGTAGGTTTCATCTTATCATTGAAAATGAACTGAGATTTATTGGGATCAAGTTTAGAGCTGTATCTGTAAAACCATTCCATGTATTCCAATTTTTGAAACTTTGTTGAGGGTTTTTCATGTGTCCTGAATGCAGTCATCAGTTTACTCAAGTCCCCAGAGCAGTTGAATTTTGGTATATTTCAGTAACATCAATTTTACTTGTAAATCTCAGAAACCCCCACTGTTGAAATGTAATCATGTTTTTAGACACCAGCCGCAAATCAAAAAACACAAATCGGCAATTACCTGTATGAGAGATCCAAATGTAACTTAAAAAAACTTTAGAATAACTTAGAAACTAATTAGATATCTGTTTCAATAAATTTATCCTTCTAAGCCTTCTATAAATCACTAGTGAAAGCAGCATATAAATATAACAATATTTTATTAGTTTTTTACTAATATGTCACATAACCTTATTAGACTGCCCTTACGATTTTCTATTTTCAAGATATATGTAGATGTAGTTCACTATACTTACCAGATTTTTAAATATTCTGACTATTTTAATACACATGAATATATATTCATATTTTCTTAGTCTTTTACTAATATATAACAACCTTATTAGCCTGCTCTTATGATTTTTTACTTTCAAACAATACTTAGAAGTAGCTCACTATACTTACCAAATTTTTATATATTCTAACTTTAAATATTATTATTGTATATTTCAGGGGAAGGTAAAGCAAAAGTCTGTATATTTTAATCAACTTATATTTAAGTTATAAAGGTAAAACCCACATGTTGTTTATTTAACTTCTTTGACCTGGAGGCCTACAAAAGATATGAAAAATAAGTAAATTTTACACATCAAAATTATTATTTAACAAGTTTACCTGGAGGCAAAGATTGCTTCAGTTTTTCGGCCTTCTCTTTGTCTGTAATGACAAGGGTGTAGAGGAATCTAGAGCAACGCACCTTGAATTTGGTATTGTCTGGGTTCTTCTTTATTTTAACGGCTGAAATTCAACAATTAGTACTAGAAATATTTAAATATTAATAATTAACTTACATTTAGCGTCCTTCCTCCTGGCCGTTAACAGGAAATCCTTAATTTCTGTGATTTCGCGTGGCTAAAACAGAAACATGAGTTTTAGGTTATGTTTGAAAACAAATTTTTTAATACACATAAATACATTTTACTATATTTTAAACTACGAAAACCACGTCGAATTGAACACAAATTACAAATAGAAAATACTTTGTTTGACTTACCATTTTTGTGAAGGGCCTAAGAAGGTTGATAAAATCTGCAAACAAGAAAAACAAAAAAATTTTAAATGTAAAACAACACAAATATGACTGATTTTATATTTCATACACTAATTACAAACTATATAATTGATTTAAAGTTGAAAACCTACAGACACAATCACGATGATTAAAGATTATTAAAGTGAGAAATGGAAAGCTCACCTTCTTGTTGATGTTCACTGAAAAAGGAACCACGTTGGCCGCACTGACAGCACTAGAGTTTCTATCCTTAGTGAAATAATACCAACATAACCAATTAAAATTGGAATTGAATTTCACTAGATTTTCAAATTATACATGCGTATTGATGAATTATTTGCCCAATAGAAAAAAATACAATTACAGGACAAAACTAAAAAAATAAAATTAAGTAACAAAATATTTATGTTAATGTACAATATTTCCTTAAATCTAACTAGGAAATAAACAAATAAGTTCTTTTAGAGAACAATAATTTATGTCACAAATATTACATATTTTATTAAAATTTGATGAAATTATACAAATAGGAGCTCTCAATGAAACTCTTGTTCTGCAAATACCACAGTAAAATGTATGAGCCCGTCTTGAATTTAACCGTGGTATTAAAAACTCGATTTTGGCGAATCAATCAAATTAAGAATGATTTTAAAAAGAAAAATTTGACTGCTCAGATATCTCCTATTTTCTAAAGTCATTAAATTAATATATATATATATATATATATATATATATATATATATATATATATGCAATTTTTTATTGTTGTCTTTTAAAGAACAGGAAATAACTTTGAAGGAAAGTAGTATATACCTGTTTATTACATAATCTTATCTTATTAACAATTTAATAGTTTCTAATTTAATCATTACGTTGTACAATAAGTGAATAAGACTAATTTCAAATCTATATAATTTAATAAATAAAAAATCATTATTTATAATACAAACTATATTTAAGCTTTATTAATTTTCTTTTGATAGAATGGTATCACATACTAACAAAGCAACTGGAATACTTTGTCTAAGCACAAAAGCATGCTCATAAATATGAATCTGCGCCTTGACGCCATTTATGTCCTGAACTAATCTTTCAAAGTACTGCCTTGGAGCCCATCCATCATTTTGTCCATAAATAAAATGTATCTTTTGAAGATTTTTTTTGATTGCTTCATCATTTCTTGCTCTGACTAGGTCCATCTCTTCAAATGCCATTGAGAATACTCTTCGCAAAACATCTGGATGAACCAAGTCTTTCACACTAGTTGCATTTTTTTGAGGTATACCAGTAAAGAACAGGTACATAATTATAAGTAAATTTTGTATGACTGTTGGTAAAATAGTAAAAATCCAAGCCATAAAAATAATTAATGGGACTAAAGGTTTGATAAAACGAGTCAAAAATTTTCCATTTCTAGTTTCTTTCATGTATTCAATTGTTGGGAACAGATAAAATAAATCAGTTACTGTATATGTCAAGACTGGTTCATTCAAGAGTTCTGTTATCATGTATGACCCAATTGAGTGGCATATTAAATGCACTTTGGCGCCTTCCGGTACGTACGTGTTTAAAAAACTCAGCTGCAACAAACCGCAAAATTATACACGTCACTCTATTGAATATTCAAATTTACCTTGTGCTTTATTTGTCCATCAAGCGAGTATCCATGGGATTCTTTGGGCAGAGGATCAATATCGGTTTCAGGAATATTATGCCCTGCATGCCCTACTATCCACACAGGCCAACCCAGTCGGAGGTGTAGTTGTTCCGCAAAACAGTTATAGAAACTGTTAACGCCCGGATTTCCCGGTATTATAATCACAATGTTCTGTCCAGGTTCCAACGATTCTTCCACCCAAGTCCCGAAAGTCGTAACTTTCGTACGCAGCCCTGAAAGACTCACGTAATGTTCCTGCATATCGATGAGCACTTGATGCAGTTTTAATCTTTCAACTGGACTGGCGAAAGGTCAATCGTTCGACTTTCCCTTGTTTTTTATATGTTGCATGACCAGTCTTTTGCATCTTGCACTTTTTGTATTTGAAATGTTTCGCGCGTTATAAATAAGGGGATTTTAACATTTACATTTTAGCTGATTGAGTTAAAACTTGTTTTTTGAATAATTATTATTCATAAACACCTGATCAGTATGATATAATAGATTACTGCCTAAATTAATGCAAAAAGATAAAATGATTTCTACACAATCACATGTGCTTACTTTGTTAAGGTGCATTAATTGTAACAGATGTCACTAGTAAGAACTCGTCCACTAAACTAATATATCAGTAGTTCCTCGCTCACAAATACTTCGATTCATATTTGCTTGCTTCTTTATTCTCTAGATATACTAAATTTAAGAAAATCAATATGAATATAAAACTGCCCAAATTGCAAACTGAAACATTTCATTTTTATATGCATATTAGTTTCATATTTTTCGGTTTTTTAATGAATCGTTTAAATATGAGCTTATACAGAACATTTAAATATAAATTAAATAACAACATAATAGTGAAACATGGATAAAGTGAAAAAAAACTCTTGAATAAAAACCCCAAAAATCAAAATAAAACTTTTAATTCAATTTAATTACAACATAAAAAACTAACAGTTTTCAAAATCCAATATAAACTTTTTGCCAATCATGCCTTTAATGGTCATTGTGTTCATCAGAGCTTCCCTGTAATTCTCAAAATTAACCATTTTATAAGCAGGTCCTTGCAATTCATTGTTGGTCATTAAAGAGATCAACTCCTCAAACATTTCTAGTCTATCAACACTACTAGCATTCTCCTTTGACCACCGAGTCATCCAGAAACCTCTGACTTGAATGTCCTTAAAAATGAGAGCAGAAGTAGGAACTGTTACAGGTTCGCGCGACATTCCTCCATATGTGACCATGGGAGCACCATTCTGCAAGTGCCTCATACATTCCAAAGCATTCTGACCACCTACACAGTTCAATGCTAGTTTAGGCTTTGCCAATTTTCCTGATTTGAAAATATCCGTTTTTCTTAACTCATCCTCTGTCAACACTTCTGTGGCACCCAATTTGGTCAAAAATCTCTTCAGCTCAACCAGATCTGGCCTATCTCGGACAACATTCACAGTTCTAATGCCCCATGACCTACATATTTGTATAACATTTTGTCCACAAGCGGAATTCGCTCCGTTTTGTATAACCGTGTCGCCCGGTTTTAGACATGTGAAGTCCCTGAGCATTCTAAATGCAGTACATGGATTTACGGTCAAAGTGGCTGCTTCAATCAGTCCCAGTTTCTTTGGTACCTTCAGCAAGTGTTCCTTTTTTAAAACGGCATGTGTCCTCCACGTTCCCAGGTTGTTAACGAGTGGCACGACGTGATCACCCTCGGACAAATCCGATACTCCTGGTCCAGTGCATATGACTTTGGCAACTCCTTCATTGCCCGGAACCGCTGGAAGTTGCGGTTTTGAAGGATATTTACCTTGAATCGTATTGATATCGGCCGGATTAACGGGGGCTGCTAGCATTTTAATGAGGACTTCATCATCCTTCGGATCTGGAATTGTTTCCGGCTCCTTTTGGATAACTTTTATCGGGTCTCCGTATTCGGTGTAAATAAGTTTCGATGCTTGGACACTGTTGAAGCGTTGGAACATTGTCTGTTGCAATGTTCCCGGTTTCAAGATTTTCAGAATTTTTGTTGTTACCGTCGACATTTTTTGAAGATTTTGCTGGATTTGTTTTGATAAACTTTGGACTGTCACTTAAATTACATATGACAACATTTAACCTAAGAATCAAACTTAATAATACCGTGATGTTATCTATTATCGAAATGATTGTTTACTGAAATAATTTTTTGTTTCCATGTTTCTAATAAACAATTAAATGAACGAATGCTTTTATTGGTAGGTCCAAGTCTTGCAGGATTTAATTAAATATTATATATTTTATTGTCTTTTTCACTCCAAACATTTACAAAAAATTAGACTTATCTACAGAATCGATATAATGAAAAGTAAAATTTAAAGATATATTGTTTTTACTTAAACATTCATGAAATATTTTCTTTTGGTATTATTGAACTACTGTGATAAGTGAGGTTAAAAATTTAAATTATGTCAAAACAATTTCCCAGTTAAAATGTTTGAAAACAATGCAGATTTTGATATCGACGATGTAACGTACACTATAATTTCATATCAAATACATATTAAAAATAGCAATTTTTAGGATGAGTTAGCAAGTTCTTTTTCTTCAATTATTAAACATGATACAAAACCAACAGAGTATAAATCGGCTAAAACCGTTCCAAAAACAACCCCGGAGGTGCTTAAAACAACAGAAACGTGTTCAGATGTAGAATTTTCACCTCATAAAACGCTGAAACGGAAATTTCCTGGTCCAGCTGGTCTTTTACCAGAGAGAAAAACATCTAAACATTCACCTGAACTAGAACAACCATCGACTGAATCCCAAACAATATCAGAAGTAAATATATTAAATAACAAATTCAATATTTAAATCTAATTTTTCAGAATATTATTTGTTCACAACAAACTGCCACAACATTTGAAGACAAACCATGGACTTTAATGTGCAAAGATATACAGGACAATCTGTTGGAAACATTCAATATAAATTGGATTCAAACACAAGTAAATTTAAATAAGTTATATAACAAAAAGGCGCCATTTCTTGCAGCCATTATACAAACATTAGATGTTCCAGACACAAAAATACCCACTGTTAATGTAACATTGAAAGATAGAAGTGGTCAGAACTGATTAACTTTGTTGTGTTAATTTTACATAATGGTTATTTTTAGGAAGCATACAAGGCACAATTTTGAGCACTTTATATGAGGAATATGCTGAATTTTTACTAGTTGGAGCAGTTTTAGTTTTGAAGAACTTCGGTGTTCTAACAACAGGGAAAAATACAAATATACATTTAACAATAACTCCTAATAATTTGTTAACTATTTACTCAAACCTAACAAATGATTGTTATGAGCAGTATGTTAAAAAGACTGTGGTGCAAATGTTTAAAAGTGAAGATATTTGGAAGAGCTACATAAAACCCAAAATTTCAACAGAAATAAAAAAAACGAATTTCAACAGTTTATATAACAAAAGTAATTCAGTGGTAAAATTAGTAAATAACAAGCCCAAACAAAATGTATTTGATACAAGTGTTGGTGAATTGGATTTGACGCTGGAAGATGATTTTAATATACCTGATGATTTTGAAGAAAAAGTTTTGAGTCAAATTTCCATTAAAACTGATAAAAACTCTGTTAAGACTAATGAAATTGTGATATGTGACAATAATAAGGACAAACAAATTCTGGAAAACATTTTTGATGGTGTGAATACTGAAGATTTGTTTGATGATTTTTGATTGTGCATATGTATAATCTTTAATATTTTTATTTTCAAATAAATACTGTTATATTTCCTAACTTAGTTTATTTAGTAAAACAACAATTTATAAAATAATTTTATTCATATATAATACAAAAGTGTATAAAATTCATGTACTTTCACGTACGATTTTAAAAAAATATTCGAGTTCTAATAACGCATCCTCTCTGACAGTCGAACAGTAGACCGCATTGTCGTACCTGTCGATTCCATAAATAGCACGTAACGAGTTCGGTCGTATCTCCCTTGCAACGACCGGATCCCTCGGCCCGCAAAACTCCTTGAACTCTCCAAATACGTCCATGTCTTTCACCTGACCAGAAATTTCACATGCTACAATCGTCCCATTCATGAACGGCTCCTGAAATTTATGGAAATCGGGCACCAAACCTTTGTATCTGGGAACGATTATCTGAAGTGGCGTAATTATTGCATAAGTTCAGTTTACCTAGCCAAAAACTCTTCGGTATTGTAAGGATTCATGTGGAACGAATCCAAGGCTGTGACACGGAAATGCGACTCTGTGATGCAATTAATGATCTCTCCCAATTTCCGGGCCAGAACTATATGCGGCATAATAATGCACAGTGTGCTGTCCTGATAAAGGGCAGTGGTTTCAGGCGGATGACTAGGGGGAAAGAAGATGGACAGCTCGTTGACCACTAAATCCTTCCTCACAGTGCCGTGGATGGCGTTAACGACACGGTCCTTGCCGTAGATCGCCCTAAGGGTGTGCGGCGCCACTTTTCTACCCTCCGATGGTGTTCTGGGACCTAAAATCGCATACAGTCGACTCACCGCGTCATGACCAACCATTTCCAAGCCCAAAGACGGACCTGAAACTGCACGAAAACGTAATCTTGGTAAACGATTGCCAGGGATTTACCCAAGTGCTCGACCATGAAGGGACAAATGGCGCGACCGCGCAGATATTCGTAAAACTTGAGCGATTCTTTGCGGCTGATACGGCACCTTGTCATGCGTGATATTCGCAAATCGGCTTGCTCTAATACTGATATAATTTTACCGTAACTCATGCTTTTCAAAACTGGCTTTAAAATACATAGACTACGCATTTCGCTTATGTTGTTACCGGTAAAGACGTTTGCGAAATCCGTTAGTGTCATTAGTTTGCCGAATATCATTAGTTTATTGCCTGAAATCATCATTTATTAATTAAAGAACTGCAGGTTTATTAAGGGGCTAACCTGGATAGAGATCAATGTAGCGTACTTTGGTTTTGATACGACGTAAATACAAGTAGTTCTTGTCCTTGTCGTAAAGTTGGATTGTTTTATCGAATGGGAAATAGTGGAAGATGAAGTGACGGTCTCCTATACCACTTTTCCATTCAGCGATAAAAGAAAGTTTATCATCATAATCATAAGTTTCGAGTTTTTTAGTTTCTTTTTCTTCTATTTCTACTTTGCCGGTTTGTTGATTGAACATTTCGGACTAGAGGTTTTAAGTAAAACTGTGTAAAAGTGACAAAAAATGACAAATTTTAGCTGAAATATTTTTAAAATGTAGTCGTTAACTATCTGTTTGTTAGCAACGACTTCATTAATCAAGTAATATTGAACTAATTAATTAATTAATTAATTAATATTTTGTATCAGTCTTTTAGTTTGTAATAATAATTGTAATAAAAGAAGAAAACAAATTTATTTTTAAATGAAAGTGCGACAAATATGTAATTAATTTTATTTATAGTGTCAAAACCGATTATTTCAAGATTAACTCGTTTTTGTTTGTCGTCAAATTTGCTTACAGATAATTTAGTGTAAAACAAATAAAAATGCGCGACAATTCAGTTTCAAAACCCTAAATTTCCCAATACTTGTTTGCTGCTTTGAAAAGTTGATATATCTTTGAATAGCTAAAGCAGACACTAATAACATTTCAAATATTTAATCATTTAATTTAATATTAAATTATAACCAACAATCACGTTAATGGAATTTTTAATTAACAATAATGACGAAAGTTTAGTGACTAAATCGATTATTTGCAAACGATATCGATAAGAACCCCCAGCAAATTGTCTTTGTAATTTCAAAATCATTTCAATAAGCCAAAGTTCAACTTTGATAAAGCCGAAAATAAAACTGTATTTTTCAATCGGTGTTGCAACTAACTTGTAGCACGTTCTCCTGTTATTAACCGTTTGAATCAGCATGTTTTCGCGGGTACTTTTTACCGCTAACCACCTGTTGCACGCGCAGGTAAGTGTGATTCTATTCGAATTTTCATATTAATTTTCTGATGTAAAACTTGTGTAAGCTTCACCACTTTATTATTTGTTAGTTGGATTGTGGTTGCTTCACTTTTAACCTTTTTATTACGTATTTTGACCCTTATTTTCATTTAAGAGTTTAACTGAGGTTATCTCTGTAAATATATAAAACAGGCCAATAAATATTTCCACTTGCAGTACAAAAACCTTTTCTGTGATATAAACTTGTGCATTTTATCATTCACGTGAGGTTAGTATTTTATAACCTTTCTCGCATTTATGTGACAGTATTTACAATAAAATGTTTCTAATTACTAAATTCTTAACAACCACCACCAAACAGGTGAAAAACAACAATAGTCGCCTAAAAAACATAACATTGATCGTTTCCAACTACAGAACTTGGGCACTATTGTAAGACACACATCAGTGATGGCAAAAGTGGACATCTCGAAGACCCTCAATCAAAATGTGTGGGACTCGGATCCGGAATTGTTTGACTTGATGCAAAAGGAGAAGAAAAGACAACAGTCTGGTTTGGAAATGATCGCCAGCGAAAATTTCACCACACTTCCAGTTCTGCAATGTCTCAGCTCTTGCCTCCATAACAAGTATTCTGAAGGTCTGCCTGGACAAAGGTTTGTATAGTTTATTAATTTTTTCCGTGTTATTTATGGAATTTTGTGTAGGTATTATGGAGGTAATGAATTTATTGATGAAGTTGAACTGTTGGCACAGAAAAGAGCTTTGGAGACTTACAGGCTCAATCCTGAGGAGTGGGGGGTGAATGTGCAACCTTATTCTGGATCTCCTGCCAATTTTGCAGTTTACACAGGTACACAGTTCTATAAGTTTATAAAAAAATAATTCATTAATTTATTAAAGGTATTGTGGAACCCCATGGTAGAATAATGGGTCTGGATTTACCTGATGGTGGTCACTTGACGCACGGTTTCTTCACCCCCACCAAGAAAATATCTGCCACTTCCATATTCTTTGAATCTATGCCGTACAAAGTAAATCCTGAAACGGGTCTATTGGATTATGACGAACTGGAAAGAACCGCAAAACTGTTCAGGCCAAAAGTAATTGTAGCAGGTGTGAGCTGTTATTCCAGACCGTTGGACTATAAAAGATTTAGACAGATTTGCGACCAAGTCGGCGCATATTTGTTCGCTGACATGGCACACATATCTGGCTTAGTGGCGGCCGGCGTAACGCCCAGCCCGTTCGAATACAGCGACGTCGTGTCCACCACAACACATAAAAGTTTGAGGGGCCCGAGGGCGGGTGTGATATTCTTCAGGAAGGGTGTCAGATCTGTGAACGCGAAAGGAGAGAAAATCATGTACGACTTAGAGTCGAGAATCAACCAAGCAGTATTCCCGGGACTGCAGGGCGGTCCCCACAACAACACGATCGCAGCCATCGCGACCGCCATGAAACAGGCCAGCACACCCGAATTCAAGGAGTACGCAAAACAAATCGTTGCCAATGCGAAAAGACTGAGCGACGGACTCCAATCCAAGGGTTATAAGGTCGTGACTGGGGGAACAGAAGTGCACATGCTGCTGGTGGACCTGAGAAGCGCCGGCTTGACCGGAGCGAAAGGAGAGTACATTTTGGAAGAGATCTCAATTGCGTGCAACAAAAACACAGTACCGGGAGACAAAAGCGCGTTGAATCCGTCCGGAATTCGATTGGGAACGCCAGCCTTGACCACCAGGGGGTTAAAGGAAGCCGATATTGATATGGTAGTTGATTTCATCGATAAAGGGTTGAAATTGGCGAAGAAAATCAGTGACAAGTCCGGTCCTAAACTGGTGGACTTCAAGAGCTTCGTTCACGGCGAATTTAAGGGTGAAGTTTCGGCTTTGAGGGCGCAAGTCGAGGCGTTCAGTCACGATTTTCCACTGCCTGGTATTGAAGGGTATTAAATAATCAACGCTTTTCGTATGTATGTATGAAAGGTTCAAATCTCATTATTTTCTCATTATATGTTATGTTACATAAACACTTTTACAAAATTACTTCGAGTATACTGTTTTTTTATGTAATATGTTATAAAAAATAAATTATAAGTTTTCATACGCATATGTATCTTCCGTTATTTACCTTAATATACAAAAACAAATATCTCACAACAATGATACACAAATTTATCAGCTACTTTGAGACACAAACAATAAAATGGTCATTTATAATTTTATACCTGTGAATATAATATTAGATTTAACAACAAAAAGGGGAGGAAAATGAAATAAATTTATATTGTATATTTAAAGCAGACAGTTGACGTCATTCTGAAAATTGCAAAACAAATTTAAATTTCTTTTAATATTTTATTTACATTTTTAAAAATAAGAGTATATGTGACATGACATCAAATTACGCAAAGAGTGAATAAATGGATTCTATGCAAAAAGCGAATTTATCAAATGTTAAATTTGTTAAAAACGATAGATGAACGATTTTTTTCACTAACAAATATATAATGTTGAAAATTCTGTATTATGTAGAAGGACATTCTCCTTCTCAAATTTGTATATGTAATAAGTTCTTACAGTTTAATATTTGTTAACATACATCAAACGAGATAAATATATATTTGCTCAAGAATTTGGACCAAATTTCGTTTTGGCAGACGACAAAACCTGATCTCACCGTGCGATACTGATGAATTTAGCGTTCCAAAATTCTGACTTCCTGCGTTCACCAGACTGCAATCAAATTGAACACGTATGTGACCATCTTCAAAGACAAATTTACCCTCTAAACCACCAACTTTTTGAGGAGCTTGCTAACATTCTTAGAGAATAATGTGATATATGGATCAACAATTTATTCGTTCATTAATTTCATTTTATTATTTTTTCAAAGAATTTGGTGATATTAGTTTTATTACTGGTTTTTGCGTAATTTATTACAATATATTAATAATATTAATTTTTTTTAAATAATTCAAATTATTAATCAAAAGATGAGCGCAGTGTATATGATTCGGTCTAATAAGATATAGTAATCCAATTAGACTGGTATGCGCATTTTGATATTTACTAAATATACTCACAGCTCAAACTAGCTTCACACTAAGTAACAGTTCAAACGATTCGTACTCATTTCGTTCGCGCAATCGCATTAATTAATCTTTTGTTTAATTAAGCAATAATTGCATATAATAAAATGAAGGCAGGAGATAAATAAGACACAAATTATAATTTTTACAATATTTATTGCATTACTCTAAGCAGATTTTTTTATTAAAATTTTACGAAATATACAGAATGGGCAATAAATTATAATATAAGATTTAATACAAAATTTTGTACAAGCAAATGAATTCAAAATAAAATTTTCAGGTGTGTTGAGACCGACAAAATAGAAATATATGTGTTAGTAATCATCGAGGATATTAAACAAAAAAAAACCCCATCAAAAACACATCTAAAATAATGTTGCACCTCTTATGTACACGTTACGAATAGTGTATAAACCAAAACAAAAAAATATCGGATTCAACAAATAAATAAAAAATCAAGTGCACTTGGCAGCAGGCATAATAACATAAAAAGCATAATACACTAATTTAATATTAGTTTATATACACATGTCGGTTTTAACACTGTCGTCTGACATAATTAATGTATATGTATCACAATTAAAGAGAAAAAATTGCATTTTACATTATGAGAAAACAACGACGACGATGTTACAACATTCACCAATGGTCATGATCCAGCAGAACAAGGGCTTAGTGATTTAACTACAATAAAATACTAATTGATAAATAAATGTCATTTCGAGCCCTGTGAATTGAAACACTGGGATAATGCTTAACGAATCGACAGAACGTGTGTTTCCCGTTTATTTTAGATATGGTTTTGCGTTTGTGGGGGACGGTAGGTAAATATACGTAATTAATTAATAATAGAGGCAGAAAATATACTGAAAAACATAAATATAATAGAAATCATTTAATTTAAAACATGATTCATACATACATATTTTAACTAGCAATCAAAAAAATAAAAATCGATACAACATAACTACAAAATGATCTTTAAATAATTAACAAGTGATTATTTTCTTTTCGTGAATATATCCTAAACAGATAAGACATTTTTTTGTCAAATACAGTATTATGTACAATGTGGTGTTGCATAATAACTGTGCTTTCCCATAGTAAAAAAGCACACAACGAAAAGCATCTCACACCATTACGATTAGTATAAAACAAAAGTTTTGTCGTAAACCGCAAAACCGTTTTTTTCCACGCAATTTGGGAAAAAGTTACATTTTTTTTTGGCCTACTGTGGGTTGGCGATACGTGGTATCCAACTTAAGAATTTTTTATGAGTTCTTTATTATGTTTTTTTGGTTTTTTAGTTTAAATTTATGTATAATCTGTAAGTTTGTCATACGTCGTCCCAGTCTCAGTTGTAGATTTTAATGGCCTTCTCCAGGTAGTTGAACCGCGATCGTTTCGGTGCCTTGTTCACGTGGTCCAATCCCAACCACGGTTTCTGATTACCCGCTAAAAATTACAACAACCGTCACAAGACAATCGGAACAACAATTCAATCACATATTACCGAGAATGATCATTATATTGTTATGTATATATTATTATTCTTGTTTTATTGTTGTTATGTCTCTCTAGTAATGTGCGATTAATTTGTTAAAATGTAAACGTGTATACGTACATAGTTCTTTGTCATTTAATTCCTTAGACTCATGTATTAACTTGCCTTGATTGGAACCTGGCCTAAAGTCGGCGAGGCTGACGACATAATCGTCGTCCTGGATGACCTGCGGCCTGCCCATCGAAATAATGGCGAACTTGAACTTTTCCCATTCCTTCTCCGGCACCGACAACTTCTTTTGAATTCTCTCTAAAAACGATCGTGGAGAACGCATAAAATTAACTTCATTCAACCGTACCTTTAATTTTAACAAATGGTTCGCCTTGCTTAATCTTGATGATGAATGGGATACCGAACGTGGAGAACACCTCCTTGTGAAAGTGTGCGCATGGCACCAGCATCTCGTCCTCCTGCAAATGGAGCTCGTCCCGCGGTACCTCTTCAATCCTATATACCTTCGCCGATGAACCACTCAGATTCTCCAGCGGCGTGTCCTCTTTCGGCCCCAACGAAATCTTGTTGCAATTCACCTCGGTTATCCTGCAAAACCAATCGTAAACTTGGGTTATTAAAACATCACGGAACACAGATAGATAAACCTTAATTTTCCCGTGCTGCCTTCACTAAAATCGATCTGTTTTTTGGCCTCCTCCAGCAGATCGGCCACCGTCCCGCCCTTGTTCGGATACAGTATCAGTTCCTTCTCCTCCTTGAGCTTCGGACCCACGTACATGCACTTAAACTGCTTCTTGTTTTCCAGCTCGTTAACCCTGATGCTCAACTGCTGGTAGAATATCTTTTTCGGTATTTTCGGTTTCGTGAACACCAGCAGGTCCTTCAGAGTGCCTTCGAACGTGCAACGCAGCGGGTGCCCCGGACTGTCTTTGTAACTGTGGACCAAACAAATAAATTCGACTAAAAACAATAATGACGGCGTATCGTTTTACCTTTGCGACTTGAAGAACTGCAATAGGTACGGATCGGTGCCGACACGTTGGGCGACGGCCCGCGCGAACTGGTCGTAGGTCATGCGCTGCGACAGTTCCATGGTGAAACCGGTATCGTTCGGGATGCATTTGTCGACGAACGTGACCTCGACGCGATAGAACAGGTCCTTGAAGTACTCTATGCAGTTGGGCAGATCGGACAGTTCTTCGCGTTCGTCCTTTTCGAAGACGATTATGTCGCCGTCCATTAGTTCCTCTAACACCTGCAACGTACGAAGGTCGTTTGTAATGGCTGTCGATTGTTTTGTGCGGGTGCTCACTTTTTCTAATGGATCGTTAAAATTGATGATCCTCTCGATCATGTTCGGCCTGATCTCCTCGTAGAGCAGCAGCTCGGTATCCGGCGGGAAGCCGGCACGTTCGTTCAGCAGCGGCACCACATCGGTGAGCTTGCTCTGAACCGGCAAATAACTGTGTCCGCAGTAGTGTATCTTCTTCTGTTTCGGGTCGTACATTTTAAAAAACAACAACACGTCTGTCTCCTTATCAAACGTCGGCAACACAGACAGACCTAAATCGGGTGGCAACAGTTCCAAAAATATGTTCCAAGGATTCAGATTTTCTGCCGCATCGATCACGGTCTTGTGCAGATCGGCTTCTAGATCGAGCGTGCTCGGTCGCACCGTCTGGTTCGAACGCTGGCTGAACGGCCACGGCCTAATCTGTTCGGGCGGGTATTTGAACGCGTCCGCCAACATCTCCATCAATTCGGCTATCGTGGCCATTTTCTTAATCTTAAACACGCGAAACAGGGCGCGTTCGGGATCATACAGATCGTTGCCTTGGTGACCATCGAACGAGTCTTCGAGTAGCACGTTTATGGTCATATATAAGTGGGCCTCGTTGCGTTCTTTGCGTCGCACCTGTTCCATGCGTTTTTCTTCTGCCAAACGGTCGGCCAATTCGCTCGGTATATCGTTTTCTGTCACCTGAAGACAGAGTGGAGTTTATAATGGGGGTGCGAAAGGACCAACCAGAATAATATTTATAATAAAAACATTTACAAACCATTTCTAATTGCTTTTTTGCAAAAATTTTTCTAAAACATTCACAATACATACATAAACTGCGTGCACAATTTTTACACAAAACATCTTTAAGTAATTGATAAGAAAATCAAAAACTTTTGGTTGTTCTTCTTCCACCAAAAAATACGAATAATAATAAAGAAAAAGAGTGATTTTTAACGAGAATTTTATATTGATAATAATTACAGTTACTCCATTTTGATCAACATACTACAGAATCTTTAGAATTCAGTGAATAACCAATGAGCATTCTCAAAACATTCCTGAAAAAAAAGTTACGAAATTAAATGAAAAAATGCATTCTTTTGTAGTGGCATATTTTGTGTGTGTGTGTGAGTGAGTGTGTGGGGTGGTAAAGTAATATTACAAATGGTTAATAGTCACTTTTCACCATACGCTATTAAAATCGTTCAAATTAGTGAAAAGTAATTTTCAAGAAACCATTCAATATATTACAAGCACATAACAAAACTAAATGGTTAAGTAATAAGGAAACAATGCAAAATAATAACATTCACAATAACAAAACAAACTGAGAAGCATGCTTGAGTTAGACAGGAAAAGCGTAAGGCATGCGCTGAACTAGGACTCGCGTTAGCGTCTAAACTATAGCTCCAGATATCGCGTATTCGCGTACCTCTTGGAGCACATTGTGCAACTCAGAATCCCTGATGTAAACCAACATGTAGGCATTGGTGCAGTGTTTGACTGTCATGTTCATATCTTCGTCGTGACCGCCGTAATTGTGATCTATAGCCTCCTGCTTTGAACATCTCGAAACTACATCGTCGTCGAACTTGCACCATTTTCCATCACCTGAAACACCCTTCTCTATATCAGCCCGTTGCGTAACGAACGAAACACATACCTCTAGGATTAATAAAGACAACATAGTGACCACCGTGGTTGTCGCCGCTGTGTACCAGGACGGCGTGCAACGTGTAATTGGCCGGATTGTTCGGATCGGGCTCGTGCAAATAGCTGTCTAAGGAGATCTTCTCGTAGAACTCGAAACGATCGTTGAACTTGACCGAACTGTCTGTGATCGGATCGTATTGAAACCGCATCAAGTGAAGATGGAGAACGGGCGGGAAAGTGGAGAATATTACGCCCTTCTCGGCGTCCTGCAAACCGTGCTCGCCGGCATCGTATTTGTTGTCGCCATCCAGTGTTTCTTTTGCTATGTAATCCTTGAATGATTCATCAACTGTGAACATTAAAAAATGTTTCAAATTATATCGGTGTTGGGGTGAAACTGAGGGAATACTGACTGTTTTTCTTTCCTTTAATGTTGAGCTGAATATCGTAAAACGTTTCCGTGCGGGTACTCGAATAGTTGACATTCTTACACCTAATGTACGAGTTCATTTTGCCCTCGAACAGCTTAGGAACCGTACCCTCTACACACGTGCCCTTCATTTTACTCTCTAGTTTATCCAATAACACCTGGAACGGTTACCATACGTTAAATATTTGTCATATACATAAGTAAACAACACTACTATTTCCTAGTGTCAAATTTTTCGTAGAATTTTAGCATTTCTTTTTTAAAATAACCACCAAAAAGTCATCTTTATCAAATTTGAGTATATGTTAATTATGAATAACTTCAAACGTTTTGAATGCATTATGTATCTCATAGGCAAAGTCAGCGACAGATCTGTAATTACACCTGATGCTTCGGTTAGTGAATAATCCGTTCTCTCTTCCTCATACTCCTTTAACTCCGACTCACCTTTGTTCCGCGATTCAATAGGATGCAAGCGATTATAGTCTTTAAGGTGTAACTGCAGATCTGTCGTTGATCGTTCTCGTATATGATAAGTATGCTCGTTTTAACGATACAATATTACACTTCTCGTAAATTTTCAAAATTTTTTGTTATAACTGAAAGAAAATAACAACTTTTGTTGCTTTTGTTTTCATTGCTTTGAAACACTTATTCACCAAATTCTCTTGCTTTCTTAAAAACGTAGACCAAGACCAGAATATACCTCTACTCCAAAAACAAATCTAAGCCTAATAAAAAAAACTGTGTGAAGACATTGTTTGTAGCCTTCCATTTCATTTATAACAATTGTTCTTTCAAAAAAAAAAAGAAGGTGCGTTTGAAAGTCCCAAATCTGTCGATTCGTTACTTTTATAATTTTTTTAATTTCGTGTGTTGGATAAACGTTGATTTTTAAAGGATAAATATGTTAAGCAAGACGTTTAATATAACCCTGACTACAACATCAACAACCATTTGTTGGTGGCATACTGATTTTAAACACTGTCGGATACATAAATAATGCTCTGGTTGTCCAAATGATACTATTACACCAGAAAACAAAAATAAATTTCAAAATCGAGATGAATAATGTAAACTGTTACATAGGATCCTTAAGACATTTTTTGGAACAGTTTACAATACTTTTAGAGAACATTCGGGCAATAACAATATTTTTTCCAAATGTTTGTCCCCTTTACCCACTGTATCATGTGTTTTTTTATCGAAACAAAAAAAAATTTCTACATCGGCATGTGACGATGAAACTTGAGTCCACTCCGGAAAGAAATCGACAATCAGTTGAGAGAGAATATGTGGAGAAAGCCGTGCCAAGGTCTAGACGACTACTTTGAGCTTCCAATTGTTTCAACATACACATTACCACCCACAGAATCTTACCTACATTTTATCGCCGATACTTAGGTTTATTTTATTTGATTCCAGTTATATTACAATATCGGGTCGTACAAAGATTTGAAATGTTCCATCGTTAAAATACCAATTTTACAATTCAATATGTGCCCTATGTACTCCAATTATAATTTTTTGGTGAATATTTTAAAAATATAACACAAAAATTTCGAAATCTACAAAAAATTTAATCCCGGAAAATATGTTACGTTCGAAATTGGGAAAATCGGTAAACAAAAACTATGTTCTTAATTACCCTTAGGAACTCCTGTACGTCGTGCTGCATGAACGAATCCAGCGTCTCCCAGCCGAAGCTCTTGGTCAGTTTCTTGGTGCCGACCGGCTTATCACAGAACTGTAGCTCGTGGAAGACGCGCTGCAACGCCAACGCCACGGATTTGGTTGAGTCGTCGGACTCGGTTGGCATCTTATAGACCGCCTTGCGTAACTGATTTGTGAAGTATAAAGTTTGTAGCAGCGAGTTCATGTAACAGGTGGCTCCCTGATTCTTCAAACCGACATATCCTAACATAACAATACGATTAATGATACATGGATTATGTTATTTGATAGATATCGCTGCATAGTAAAAAGTTCGTATAAATCTGTGCATCGAGAATACTGAAGATAACTTTGTACTGAATAATTATATGTATTTTGTATTTAGTCCATTGCTCATTAAGCGGACACATTCCCACAATTTAAAACCACGCATTTATATTGTTGTAATTTAAAGTATACACAATCATTTTCAACCGATTTTTGATAGAAATTATTCATTTTCCATGTTTATACAAATTTTATCCCCTTTTTGTGGTATGTTAGCATTCATTAACACTGCTAACTACTTCTATTTTGCTTACATTTCAAGTGTTATTAACCATAAAAAGATGTGTTTTGCTCAAGTTTTTATTATTCGAAAAATTATTTTATAAGCAGTATACTGTTGTATTTCGAGCACAAACTACTGTCAATGTAAGTCTTTACAGGTAAAAAAGGTGGTTGAGCAATATAACAACCCAGTATTTGTTGAAAATAAATCTTTTCGTTAATACTCGGATGGAATGACCAGTTGTAATCCGATATAACATTCATGGAACTGTTATTCTTACAGAGACAGGCTGGACTGCGAAGTTGGCTATGTCTCAAGGGTTCACTCACTCTCTAACATAATCGACATTTAGGCGAGTCTAATACTGATTTTAGAGGTCAAGAGAACCTACAAATCTTGGAGCAAAAGAGCGATTTTGATAACTTTCTTAATTACTTACTTACTGAAACAATACATAAATTTTTAATAGTTGGTAATTATGAAAAGTGTTATCAAAAGAGTATTCTAAATATTGATGATCTGATTGATTGGGCTAACTTTCATATATGAATTTTAATAACGTTCAAAATATCAATGCAACGTTAACGTTTCAGTTTTAATAAAAGAAAAACAATTATTTTAATGAAACTAATCGGAAATCGGTTGAAAATAAGATATTTTAATCAAAATGTTCTTGCGTATACTCTATGGTCATCTGTGATTTATATTATGCGAAGATCATTGGAGATTGAGTCGGTGTGGCCAACCGACCTCAAAAAAATTATGATGCATACGTTTAAAATCCTTATCCCCCGAAACTTAACGAACTTGCAGCATCTAAATACGAAAAGTGACACAATTGGAGGACATACCGGTGTGTTTTTTGCTGTCCCACGAGACGCCGTGCGGCGCATCGGCGGTAACGTGCACCTCTAGCGTGATCGAATCGTCCTTGATGTAACCCTTTTCCGGATCGAGAACGTCGTTCCACGACATAAAATGCGAAAAGCCCCAGTCGTTCTCCTTGGAATAAAACAGATGCTGGATCTTGCGGCTGAAGGGTTCGACCTCCTGTCGTACGGACAACAACCGCAGCTCGGCGATTGCATAGCACGACCACGAGTTGCTTTCGCTCTCACCATTGCACTGTAGAAAGAAGCCGAGACTGCGTTGTGCCGACCTGTCTTGTGAATGGCTGTTGCGCGGCATCACCATTATCTTCCAGGGCAGGTTGCGCACATAACACGGCGGCGATAGAATTGAATCCTGTGCAGAAACATCAATTATTTTCATATATGAAAACCATTTTAACGGTTTCGAACATTACCTTCAACTTGCTGAAGTTGGTGACTGTGAAGCGGAAGGTAGCTTCCGAACGGGACTCATCTTCCTCGAGGTCGAAGTCCTGGACGACCATGTTGGGATCTGGTTGTGGACCGATTACTACCTCACCGTTCTGACTGTGATCCATTTCGCCGCCTCCCGTGTCTGTGATGTTGTCTGCGGAACGGAATAAACGGCGTAACAATGATGTTAACAAAATTGCTTTAAGTGATCTTGTCGAAGTTTGAATGAAATTATGATCTTATCGAGCAGCTGTATATTGACAATCGAATGTGTCAAATTATTGACAAATATATTTTGAAGTAATCCACCAGTTACCACGCGACCTTAAAACATTGATAAGGAGGCAGGTCTAGGAGATGTTACGAACTAACATAAAACTCAATGAGTCACACGTGTTCATTTCATCGATATAAGGAAAATGGTATAACGCATACACGTAGGCGGCCACTTGTTTTTCCTACCTCATTGTTTCAACATTATTTTAAATATTTTTATATTTTTTACGTACCGATTATAAATAGTCCCCGCCAACATAACAAGTTGCGGCAACACTAAAAATACGAGCGTAAATAGAGATGATACAACAACTAAGGCCGAATGGGCGAAAAAAAATTGCATGTTCAACAAAACGACCTGTAAAAACAAATTAATGTTGCATAATCCAGGGTTGGAAATCGATTCGCAGCCTCAAGTAGATTACGGCGTACGAGTAATTACTCAAAATGCCGCAACAATGTTTCCCGTTTCCAACCATTGGCATAAGTGCAACCATAAATTAAAATTTACTAGACACATAAGAGAAACATTCATAAGACTCTGCGGGGAGAAAATTCTACTATTTCCATATAGAACAACATTTAAAATTGTTTTTTTTTTTAATTAGTAATTTTTACTGAGTTATATAATGATAATTTGTATGTTTTTATTTATAACTTGTAAAAATGAAACGCCCGCAGTTACCAGAAAAAATTGTATGTATATTTCTTTTATTTAATGTCAACAGGATTTAAAATTCGAACTACTCAGGAATTTCAGAAAAGTTGTTCTTTACTTCTAAAATTTACACTCAATAAAAATAACTCATGTTAAACTTTTTTGGTTATTACATTAATGTTAAATAATGTTAATTGGCTTACAAATTCAAAAAAAAAACAGTTAAATATAATAAAAGTTTAGAGGAAAATCACTGACACTTTAAAATATGTAAATTTACAAACTGTTAAACAGCGCAATAAATCAACAATTAAACCAAAGCGTGCATGCATGAAAACATGTGTCACAATTGAACAAAAACCAAAACATTGGTCAAATACATGGTTCTCTTGTCTACTTCCAAATTTAAATGATTCTAAATATAACCAAATTGAGACAGTTTAAAATTGAGTGTTACCAATGTGTATTAAAATCAATAACAGTTGTTATAAAGGACTTGATTTTTGTTTATCGAGTGTAGAACGTGTTGAACGAAATGGAAATGTTAAAGTCGAGGTATAAAAGAACTAAGTGCCGTGACATTTGTCCAAAACAGAAATGTCCAAGCCTACGGATGCAAAATAAAGTCGTGTTCGCGGAATGTTTGTGAGGAATCGATTCGCCGTGTGTGAGAACCGTCATCGCCGCCGTTTCTTACATACTTATCTGTGTGAACGACTTTTCCGGTGTGAATCTGGGCAGTTTCATCGTCGGATCGGCGGTCTCACGGGCCGGAACATTGTCTAATCGTCGACTGCGTGCCGATGTTCCGGGGGGGCGGTCACGGTTCTCGCGTCACGTATGACAGCGGACAGCGCGTTGTGTCAGAATTGTCAGGTTATATGTCATTCGGCGCGACTCACCTTCCTGCGTCTCCATTTCCTCCACCTCGTTGAAATTCGACTGGGGGTTCTCGTCGTCGCGGGCGTTCCGAAAGTGCGGCCCCGTCACGTGGTTCATGGTCGGCTGTTGGGTTGTCTGGACACCGACTTGGGGCGCAGTCCGGCTCTTGGTCCTCCTCGGCGGCGGCGGTTCTTTGTCCGTTGACGCTGCGTCACCGGCACGCACGTTAGCTGTGCTGTTGTTGTGTGCTTGCAGATTATTTTTAGTGCCGGACAGACCAGTCAATTTGACGAAGTGCTTACTTGCGATGCGCCCAATTGCTGCTAATTTTTGAACCCTCTGTTCGAGGGGCACGCACAAGTAACATATATATTTTGGGGTTTATGTACGGCCGACGCGCTAGGAATCACTATCGGCTCGCCAAGTTCATGGGTTTTCCCGATGTCTATTGCGATGCCGACACTGCACTTTCCACATAAGAAAATAAACAAAATGGAGGCATTTTCTGCAAGTCTTGCGCTCAAAATTTTAGACAGAAATTCGTAGTCTGTCAAAAGAGAGACATCTATGCGACATTCACCACGCACACACTTACGCTTCTCTATCTACAGATTTCTTTTCACTCACCGACACCATTTAAATTATGTTCAAACGATTTAAAACTCTCCTTTCTCTATCTTCAGTCACTTCTTCATGCAAATGCAATATATTTTTCTGATTACTCTATAAGACAGACCATCAAAACAAATGTTTTCAAAGTTTCCTTTTTTCCTATTTCTGTCATTTAATGACAGTGATAAAATACGGTAATACTTCACGTTAGTGTGATGAGGTTCGATTGTCAAGAGACTAACCTTCCAAATGCGACGTTGCCATTCAACAAAAAATTGAAGTCTGGAATCTTTTATTTTTTATTCTTGTTTTTATTAATATTTTTAATTACCTAATTAATCAACAATTTTTAATTTTCCATATTTCAATAATTATTTAATTATAGTTAGATTTGTATATGTATCTGTTTATATAAAAAATAACAAAAAATTAATAAAACTATTAATGTTTATTAAATAAATTCACTCCAACAGCAAAATGAATTAAAATTGACAACGATGTTCATGAACATTAGATATGCAGCCAAAGTACGTCCAGATTACCTCAACTACATTGATGTAGTAAATAAAACAATGATGGTTATAAAATAATTTATTTTGTAAAATAGAAAACTCAAATAAATTTTTAAAATAAAAAGGCTAGTAAAAACACAATATATTTTACCGAGACATCTAGTAGACGATAGCGTAACTTTCATGGACAGTGCCTTTTGGCTCCTGTTTGAAATTGAACAATTTTTAATTAAATAACAGCAAAAATAAGTAGTCAGAAGTGGTATATAGTGTGTATATATGACTTAAATTTCATTTTGATTGAGACAAAATTAGACACTGCTGGTACAAAATTTTATTTTGCAAGCAAGGTCATTTATAATCGAAAACCAAGACAGAATTTAACCCAATAAAATAAGTAATCACAGAAACAATTTAATTGAACATGTTTTCATTTAAAGCGATCGAATGTTAATCCACGTCAACCACTGGAACCGATCAACATGAAAATTATAACAAAAAAATATTAAAATAAAATAAATATACAATAACGTCTATAACTTGCCTCATAAAAAACGACTTATACAAATATATCAAACCGCATATAGAACTAATGCTTTATTTTCGAGTCAGACCCGTGTAATTAGTACGTATCGTTAAAGAGCACTTTTGATTAGCATGCGGAGGGCCAACCATCCATCGAATCGAACTGACCGTCCATCCGGTAGATCATATATTCAAATAAAACATTACTCCTATAGGACAGCGTGGAGTTAACATCCAGACGGGCTGGCGCCCCCACAGCCCCTAGTCCAGCTCCGTATTCTCTAACATGTTCCTGCTCGTTGACGCTTTCGCAGTGTTCTTGTCCGATGATGATTCGTCGTCGCTCTCGTCTCCCAAACCTGCAAGAAAACTCTCGAGTATGTTGCCGAAAATGCCGCCGGCTTTCTGCTGCTGCGGTGGATTAAGACCGAAAAATATCTGACCAATCTTATCCAAGTATCCGATGTAGTTCGGATCCCGTTTTATCGACGGCTCGTACTGCTCGCACAGCACCGCGAACGTTTGCAACTTTCGACTGAAATCAAAATATGAGTTCATCGGTTAAAATTAACAATAAATGGATATACACCTTTCTATAGCCTGCAACAGAAACCATAGGAAATTGAGCAGAGGTAGCAAATAAGGTGGGCCGGATTTCTTTATGCGCGGATGCTGTTCAGTGTAACTGGTGAACGTTTGACTGGCCGTATTTTTGTTTTTCAGACAAAGATATTGTAAAACGGCTTGGGCTATGAACAGATCCGCTTCGCTTTTGAAGCCGTTCTGGCTTTGGAACTCTATGAGGAGACGGGCACACCCTAAACCATCCTTTGAATAAATGTAATGGTGTCTGGCTTGCTGATAGTTTTTCTCGTTCCAATAAATCTGTGCAATATTCTGAAAATTTATAAAAATACTTTCATAAGAGTCCTATATGCAGTCAAATAATAAAGTTGAAATTGTGAAAAAGAAGATGAACAAATCGTCTAACGACCAAAATAATGTTTCCTCCACAAAACCAGAAAAAATATTACTTTTTGTTGGTTTTAAAATCTGAAAACTATTACAATTTGTAAAATTGATATATTATAAAAATATTATTTAAAGTTTATGATTAATAAATGGAATACCATATAAATATATTTACAATTCGCAATTTAATAATGAATAATTCTCTGATTCATAGACTTTTTAAGTAAATAATTTTTTAGTGTCCTGCATAAAATAAGATAGAGATGGTGTGAGACTGTGTCATAAATATAATATAACATATTGAACAGATTAAATGCTTTGTATCATATTAATATTTCTATTAAAATTAAATTGTATTTTTAAAATAAATTCAACAATAACACTTTAATAAAAAAATTAGCAAAAAATAGTCCAATAAGAAAAATAACATGATGCACTTATCTATTAAAATTTCATCTTTAAAAATATAATAACTTACTTGATGTAACAATGGATGGCCCTGAGGTTTTTCAGCAGCTGACCAACGGACAACATTGGCTAAAAACTGATCTCTTTGGAGGGAAGCTGGTTGTATATTACAAAATATTCGACACAACTTTGGTATCCAATCACTGTATTCTTTAGTCTCTGATTTGGAGAGAGTGTCGACCAACAGTAATGCCAAATCTGCGCCAGACGTTTGCTGAAAAACAAATTCCAATTTGAATGGTTGCAGATGTGCAAAAAAAGTCGAGTATTTTTGTAATTTTCACTGGTTAGAAATTATTAAGGTTGTACCTGGTCCCTTTCTAGGAATAAGATAGACCCATTATACAGCATATCAAGTAACTCCTTATATTTGTTCTGGCTTGACAATCTGTAAATTTAAGGTTATGTTATTGCCTAATCCATCAAATTATTAATTACAATTTTTCACCTAAAATAAAGCGTTCTGTACATTTGGTGTGCTTCATAGTATTGCCCATCTTTCACCGCCTTTTCTAATTTCTCAACTATTCTAGAAGTCCCACGAACACTTGTCGCAGCCATGTTTATTTATAAAAGTGTCAAGTCCTTGTCATAAGTTGGTATGAATGTATGGTTTTTAATCATTTAGAAACGCCAACAAACTATTTCTTAGTATAATTAGGAAACAAACCTGCGTTGGTTCATTATTTATTAATTTATTGGTTTAATTAAAATTTATATTAAAATTACGAAAATTGTGCGAATATGGCGTCATCTGTTAAAAACCGACCGGGGATCGTTCCTTGACGAGTATCAGTCTACCGGTAACGCCGTTGTTGAGAACAGATGGCGTTGGCTGTGCCGAAAATTATACAAAACCCGGTCCGCCATTGTTGCACGGTGGCCACAGCTCTTCGGCCCGTTACCCTTAATTACGCGATCGAGAGGAGTGCGGCCCTGCGCCGGGCCCCAACCGCCTAACGCAGCCAAACGCGCCAGCACGGCCCCCCGGCCGCCCGACTGGCCTACGACCCCGTTCACCCCGTCATCCTCTTGTGTGTGTCGACCAATTTGTGTTTTCGAGTGTGTTTTCGTGTTTGCTAAGGGTGCCGAGGACGATCCCGTCGTTGCGACACGTATTGGCGAGGTGACTTTTCCACAAGGTTCCGTGCCAGTGTTCGGGTACTTTGGATAGTTCGCACATGCTGTTTCACACTTAAACCAATCAGGTAATTCGAATCAACAATACGTTTTAACTGACAACAAACCACCAAGGTAATCTTATTTTGTTTTAGCTTGAAAACATTACAAATGTACCAAACAATGCTAATAATGTCCCAATTTTGTGAAAGATATGAAACCAGACTAAAGTTTATACATTTTTATTGTTGAGTTAGTTGAATTAGTTAATATTGTGAAGATGTCTGGAGGACCTCCACATCATCCCCATGGCAGGCAGGTTCCAACTGCCAATACTGCCTGGAACCACTTGCAGGTAGGCTTATGATATTTATTGATATGTTTGTGTTTTTATGTAGATAATTTGTTTTAATTAACATTATTGAAGTATATCAAAAATGTTATTGTCTCTAATGTTATTAAGTATATTTATTTAAACAGTGAATGCATCTAATTTTATTTAGACTGACTACTTTTTCTAATTAAATATTGACTAGTTTGGTTTTAAAGAATTTAAAATTAATCTATTAGATTTTAAAGTATTTTTTTTTTCCTACTTAGTATTTAGTGATTGTTATGAACCTTTCAATATTTATTAAAATTAATGATGGCACTTTGTTGCAGTATTGCCATATTTCTTATAAATGTAATGTTAATTGTAATTTTGTTATTTGGTCTTAATAACTCCATTTAATAATCTTATTTAGATATTTATAATGTAAAAAATACTTAAAAAATCATTATCAAATCTCATTGTTAATATTTAATTTGAATAGACAATTATCAGCTGACTAAACAATATACTAGTTATTGATTTTAATAATTAAAATATCTTGGACATTTGAAAAATGTGTTAACGAATTATAAGAATTTAATTGTGTTTTTAAAAACCTTGAAATTTATTATTACCTTCTCTATCTTGTACAATACAACAATTAATATTTTATTGATCCGATTTTACATTATAAAAAATGCATATTTAAACGTTTCCCTTTAATAATACATTTTGCATGTATCTTTCCCAGATTTTAACCGTTCTCATTCTTCAATAACAAAATCAATGAACAATAAAAGATATTAACTACTTTCATTTAAACCATTCATTTCTGTGCACATTCCAAAATGTATACATAAATTTTATGTACAAGTTTATGGCATCATTACTCGTTTACGATTCTCACTTATTCATTTAAATTTATAATTTCGTCGAAAAAATTCATTCGAATGTGGAAATATGATTGCAATCGGTTGGGAAAACAACACACCTCAATTACGTTCGGATTGTGGATAGCGTGGGCTGCCTGCAACAATTAAATACTGATTACGGAATCTAATAATCCTTTTAGCATAGATCGTGTCATGTAAATCGACATCCTCGTGGTCGTTTTGTTTTTAGTTTAAGGAGAATTTTGATTGTTTAAGTGACTTAATCGTTTTTTGTTTTTAGGTACCGAATTTTTATCCACGGCATCCGCAGCATGCGCACATGTCGAACGAACATTCCATCCTGCACCAGCAGCCGACGTGGCATACGCCCACTACTACGGAAACGATGAAGTCGATGCCGCACTCGGGGATCTTCCAACACCTGCTGACGGCGCCAGATTGTTTCCAGCGGGCGACCGCCGCCACCGCGCCCGGCGTCGATCTGACGCTGACGCGGAACGGCGGTCAGAACGGCGAGGCGCCGCCCACCCCCATCAGTCTGAGCGTGCGCGATGCCAATAAGATCAACAGTCTGCCGGCCAGCGTGCTGGACATGCACGCCACCGCGGTCGAACTGACCAAGTGCACGAGTCCCGGTTTGAAGGCAGCGAGTCCCGGGCTGAAAAGCGTCAGTCCCGGACTGGTAGCGCAGCCCGACACGAAGCAGCAACAAAAACGCTCCAATGTTCGGGTGGATTCGATCTTGGAACGACTGAATCCCAACATCGAAAAGACGACGAGTCTGTTGGAGAAATCGGCAGAACCGACGGCGAGTCCGGCCACGGTGCCGGAGAAGACGGGATCTAGCACTATAGAACGAATAGCCAGTTTCATAGAGAAAACGTCGGTGGAAAAAGCGCCGCCGATTGCGGCACAATCGCAACCGCACAGTGTCATAGTTCAGGCGTCGAGCAGCCACGACGAAAACAGTAATTCCAGCGGCATCCTCAACGTGCCCACGCCCACCAACCTCAAAGAAGAGGATGCGGGCTCGACGTACAGCAATGAAGACAGTCTGGACAGTCAGAAGTCGAGGCGGAAGCGCAAACCGTGCAAAACAGTGCGCGTGTCGAAAGACGATGAAAAACTGCAGGACGGTGACGTGCCAGAAACTGAATTTGGTGAAGTGATCGCTAAAGAACCGAAAGACGATCCGGTCGCGCTTGTTAGTAAAATTCTCGAAGAGAACAAAGTGGTGGAAAGACGGCGGTCATCGGATGACATGGACAGCTTAATTCCGGCGAAAACACGGCGGAAAACGTCATCCGAACCGGAAACGATCGACGACATTGCCGCCCTGGTTCAGGAATGTGTCAAAGAAAAACATGACAAGCCCAAGGAACCGGAGGAGGAGAAACCGAAGGAATCGGCGAAACCCGTTAGTGTAATCAGAGTCAAGGATAACTTGATGGAGGTCGATCAGAAAATCGAATCACAGTCGGATCCTCAACCAACAACGGTGACAACTAATGTGATTGTCACGGAGACGAGTGCGTCTAATACCTCATCACCTATAGTTACCCCGGCCCAAAAAAAGGCCACCAATACTCAGTTCGTGGAGGTCGAGAATAAGCTGGAGGAAATGTTCGCGGGAATTGAAGACGCGGATCCTGTCAAGAATGACAGTCTGTTACCGGATGATAGGATCGAAGAAGATCCGTTAATGAAGCTAGAAGAAGCCCCTAAAGTTGAAGAGGCAGCTTCAGCAACAGATAAGACTTTGATGGAATCGGATGATATTAAAAAGGAAAAGGTCATGGAAAACGGTGAAGGTACAGTTGTTAAAAAGACCAAGCGTAAGTACAAGACTAACTCTCGACGAGGCAGCGATGTCAGTTCAACGGATACGACACCCAAGAAAAGGAAACAAGTGAAAAAATTGAAAAAGGACTTGAAACCCAAGCTGACGCTGAAAGGCAAAGGTAAGAGACAAGGAAAGGTGAATAATGCCAAAGCGGAAGCAGTGAAAGACGTGTATGCATATGACTCGGGCAGCAACGCGAGTTCGAACAAATCACGTGGTCCCTTCATCCAGATAAAAGGTCCCCGCGACTCCCCCTTATCTGTGAACGTCGTGAACGCGCCTTTGAACGACGACGATACCGATAAGAGGCCGAACAAGACCAAAAAGTACCACGATGACAGCGAGTACCGCCACAAAGTACGTACTAAAGGTTTGCATTGCAGCACGTTGAGCAACAAGTACGACTCACACACCAAAGATGCGTCGTGGATCTGCGCGTTCTGCAAGCGAGGACCACACGCCACCGAATTGTCCGGCCCGACGTCCAACGGTGGAGTGGTGCCGGCCGGCGACCTCTTCGGACCGTACTTCATCACGACGGAGAGTGCGGAATACGAGAACCGGCTGGAAGATCCGTACGATCGACAGTTCAAAAGTCGCAAGATCACGAAGGCACTGGACGAAAGTGCGGCTGTCAGTGGTAAGTTGACCAAGAAGGGCAAACGGAAACACACCGATTCGACGAACAGCGACGATCACTCAGACATTTACTTGGGCATCACGGACACCGGAAACCAGAACTACGAGATTTGGGCGCACGAGGACTGCATCGTGTGGTCGCCCGGCATCTATTTGGTCGGTCATCGGATCGTGGGACTGGAAGAGGCGATATGGACGTCGTGCAACGTGCGGTGCAAGGTGTGCCATCTCAAGGGTGCGAACATGTGCTGCAATCGACGCGGCTGTCTTAACACGGCGCACTTGTGCTGCGCGCGTAGTCAACACTGGCACTTCGATGGCGACGCCTACAAGGTATTCTGTCCGTTGCACTGGACGCAGTGACCGAACTCTGCGTAACCCGTTCAACCGTACACTGAGGAGTATTATTTCATACGTTTGAGGATTTTGTAAATTACATTCGATAGACTGGTGGCACGCTGTATCCAACTTAAAACTGTAAGACGGCCAAGTTTGTTGTGAACAGACCGTCAAGGTTTTTCTTATTGTTACTATTTACATAAAATTTTCTAAAAATCAATTTGTACTACAGTTTGAATGTTTTTAAGTTATGCCATTTGTCAGAATTTATAATTCAGTTTTATTATTTTATTTATTTTGTGAGTTCATTTTTGTTGACATAGCTTTATTTGTTTTCCTTTTTTTAACTTTTGCTACAAATCCATAATATTTGCACGTTGTTTGAAACTTCGAGACAACACCAGAACAACCTACTTAGTCAGTAGCAATAACAAAAAGTATTAGTTAAATATATTTTGTATGGTTTAAATGGATTTGTAACAAAACTGACGTCTTGTTATTGCACTTTCAGAACTTAATACAATAGTACTCTTAAAGATAATCCAATTAAAATCGTTCTGAACTTTGCAGTCAAGTTGTAAAAATACATTTGACAGTATGTGATAGTCAATTCCCAAACAATACCAGAATCTCAGAGTACAGATATTTACCTTAGCGAAATGTAATTTATAAAATAAATTAATCTCTTCAAAGGAGTATTGTGATCATTTTTTTTTTTTTAAATTTAGTTATAGTAGGTTTGATTCATGTCTGTGCGCATTTTTTTACACTGAACACTTACAGATACATTTTACAAATTATTGTTATTTGGAAATACACAAGATTAACTTGTCAGAATTAATTTCAACTTGTGTAATGCAAGTTGGATAATTGAAATTGCTGAAGACTGAAAATCTCGGATTGAAATTGTGGTATTTTTTATAACCCATCCTTGATGGAAACTATTGTGTATTTTCAAATAGCGATGACGTTTTATATCTAGTTTTTTTTTGTAAGTACTGTATAAAAAATTGAATGTTACTAGTTTTATTTGTATTTTTGCGTAAAGAATACTTTAGCATATAGCGGATGTTTATAGGTTTTTTCATAGATTATAACAATGTAAAATATGTCTCTAAATACGCTTATTTTTTGTATAAAAACTACAAAAATACTCTCCTCCATCCCCCAAACATCCTTTTTAAACTGTATACTTGTGTACTTGTCTATCAGAATTAGATCATAGCCACTATATTATCAAAAAGAATTGTAAATTATGTATATAACAAAATTTATGTTTTGGGCTAAAGTATTTAATAAACCAAAATAAAACGAACGAATTTTTTATTTAATAAAATTGAAGTAACATACATTGACGTAATTATGATTAAATTAAAATGTTAAAATTTATTGTAAAAAGTTAGTAAATAATACAAATATAAATGTCAATTACATATTCTTCACAATCCAATAATGCTTCATAACTTCTGGAAAAGTAATTCTCTTATGGCTGGACTTAACTAATAGCTAAAATTAACAAAATTAAATTATATTACAGTTATAAGATGCTTTGTTGTTATTATTACCCTTGTAATTAAATCTCTGGCTCCTTCAGTCACATGATTAGGAAATCTTAATTCGACATGTTGAATTTTACTGTATGTTTCTTTACTGGTTTCACTTTCAAATGGAGGTTTGCCAACTAAAAACTCATAACACAACACTCCTAAGCACCAATTATCCACATATTGGCAGTACTCTCTGCCTTCAACCATTTCTGGGGGTAAATAATCCAAGGTACCACACAACGTTCTTCTGCGCATGGAAGGTGCATGGACTGACCATCCAAAATCAGCTAATTTAACATCACCATTTATCGTTAGTAATAAATTTTCAGGTTTTAGATCTCTGTGGATCACCTCATTTTCATGGCAGTAGTCCAATGCATTTGCCACTTGATATGTGTATTTTGCAGACAAATGTTCATTGAAACAACCACCAGGGCTGTTTTTTAAATGCTTGTAAAGTTCACCTTTGCCTGCATATTCTAGAACAAGATAAATTCTGTGGGAATCATGGAACCAGGCAAGTAATTGCAGAATGTTTGGATGCCTAAAAGTAAATATTAGTTACATTGTCCAAATAAAAAGAAACAATATATTACTTTAAATGACTTTGAATTTCTATTTCCCTGAGTATCTGCCTTTCAACTCTGCCTTTAACTATTTCCTTCTTTATCAAAGTTTTTACTGCAACAATGAAATGAGTCTTTTTTTCTCTGGCCAAGTACACCCTACCAAATTTGCCTCTACCCAAACGCATTCCCAATTCGAAATCAGCTATAGACCATTTATACCTAAAACAAGTTTAATTTACTAACAATTCTAACTACTTATTAAATAAAAACGTCAAACTTACTCGTTGTTTCTATAAGCTTCATGTTTAATGATATTTGTAACAAATTCTTCTGTTGCTTCTGTAAGTTCGGGAGGCGGTTGAATCATTTTCATGGTCGCCTTCACTTCGGCTTCAAGTTTCTTCGACATTTTAGATTATAATGATTTCCTTGACAAGTAAAGTATAACGTTCAAACTTGTAAACGATAGACAAATGGTAACCGATTGTTTGAAACTAGGGACTTCAGTACTGCCAACCTAAATATGCATTTTTATTTTTATTAATGCTTGTAATATTTAAACAATGTTTGTTATAAGCTTAATGTGCAATTGAAAGATTTGATCATCGAAAAAAATATTGGAAACAAATCAGAAGGTATGTTTCTTATTAGGGCAAAACTAGAAACCTGTTGAATGGCGCGCGAATTCTCAGCCGGTTTGTTATCAAATTTTAATTGGCGGTAATTGTTTTAATTAGCTACCTCAATAAAAAAAACTCAATTAACATGATTAACGAAGTTAAAATTAAACTATTTTAAATGTGTATTTCCTTCAACAACCTCAAAATATTTAATAATAATTTAATTTTATCAAACTAAGATAAAAATATATAATAAATACATATATATTGTTTGTGGATAACAAACCAAAATATATCGTTATAATTCGTTTCAACATATTGTCAGTGTATATAAAATAAAATAAAACGAAACATTTCATATTTTTGAATACGGCAAATTATAGATTAGTTTCAGAGTAAAAAATCAATCCGTTGTTGAAGTACCACCCATGGTGTACCCTCGCAGCATCCGTCCAATGTACCATTGGAAAGATTCCCACTACCTACCGCTTCCACCGGCTATCCTCCTCCGAGCACGGACAGCCTGTCCGGGACAGGTCGCACAGAAAACGTTCGCAGTGCTCCGCGTATCGTTTTTGGTGTCGGTCGTACGTCGATCCGATTTGCCGCTCAGAACGTAAACAATAACATTGTGCGATGCTGTGATTCTCGTGGCATATTGGTGATGTGATCTCAAATTCATAATGATGCTGGATTATTTTCTTATTGTTTTAAGTTTGGCGCACTGTGTTCGCAGTTCGAATTCCACTGGTGAGTCACGCGGATTACAATTTTTATAAATAACACTAATAAAACAATTAAAAACCAGGTGGTTCTAATGTCTGCATTTTATATTGAAAAAAAAAACATACGTCTTAATGATGCAGTACCGTTAAAATGGTTATTGAATGCGATAAAAATGTGTGGGCACAAACACAACATAATGTTGACCTGTGATTTAATACTGATTGTGGATTTTGAATCATCATTTCCCACATTTTAAACACATTGAATAATAATAATGAATAAATAAAAAAATGAATGCGACAAGAAAGCGTGTTTAAAATAGGCATATTTTTTGAAAGTCGCTATTAAATTTCTCCTTTAGGTGTACGATTGCATGCGACAATCTATTTCGTTCGTTCCGTCACATGTGAATCTAATACAATGGGATAGAATTGAATTATCACCCACATAGGGAGCGTTTGTGCCAGTTAATATTTCTATTGTCGCACCAAACTCTCCTTTTAATTCCAATTAACTTTGAATTGATCCAGTTTTTTGAAAATCTGCGAAGCTGGCCAAGGTTGTTGGTAATCTAGAAAAAACACAAATACACATTATACAAATTTATATTATTACTCGATGTTTTCAATAATATTTTATTACGAGAATAAAATGCAACTAGTTTTTCAGCTTTCTTGTAAAGCTTTCACAATCTTCCATAAAAATTGTAAAATTATAAAATAAATATTATTGAATTTCCTTATAAATTGTAACGATCTTTGTATGTTCTAATGAAATGAATCTTTAAATTTAACTGTCTTTACAAAAGTTGGAATTAGAAATCTTATTTTTATTTTATAAATAGATGTGATAACATATCCTGGCAAGTTTCCGTGAAATATGTCTCTTATTCGACGGGAAATATTTCCCGAGAACCGCCAATATTTAAATAAAACACATCAATTATTCATTTAAAAATACACATCAACATCCGAACAAAATATTACCTAATAAAAAATCGGTCATTTCCACCCACAAAACAAAGGTGGGCGAGTGGATAACAAAAAACGGGATGCACCGAGGTGAAAGTCCACAATTTTGAACCTGTTCATCTCTCCATATAGAGATCATGTTTTTTACGTTCCCACAAGAGGCTTTTTTTTATTTTGAATGCGTTTTATGGATGTGTGTGTACGCCCGTTAACGATCCATTGTATCGCCGATATAAATTACAATTTTTCCATCGGTACGCGCACAGATTTTTACTTTAAATAATTAATAAGTTTTATTCTGCGTATTGTGCGTCTTGACCTGTACCAGAAAGGTGGTGTTTTTCCTGGAAATGCGCCGCTTTGTTCGGCCAGAACGCGCGGCGACTCGGAATTGTGCTAAAAACTGCACGAACCCTTTTTCTATTTCGGTCTCGGACCCGAGCATCTGTTGCGGATGTTTGAGGAAAACGAGCTTTTTCAAGGGATGCTGGCAAGGAAATCCGATATTAGAACATCTGACTGAAACCCTACCCACCTTTTAACACACACTGTGTAAAAAACTGTATTTGTAATTTGTCTATGATAAAATGCAACAAAGTACTTACGTACTGCACGGTTTTATATAATAACAGTTCGCGTGCAATAGAATTTCAGCCTTGAGCAAAGTGCACACATTTGTCGTGAATTTTTCGGCCCCTTTCCGCCTACCGATCCGCATTTTAATTGTCTTATCTGTTCCGTTTCCATTTCAATTTGTGCAACCGCGGTGTCGCAATGGAAAATCGATTTTTATCGATGCGTCTCACTCAATTGTGAGACCGGACGGAATGCGGTTCTTGGCCCAATAACTTGTCCCTTTTATTTTCACGATTCGGCGTAAAAGTGTTGATCCATGTTGCATTGTTGATTTGATTCGGTAAACTTTAAGTAAAGTAGTGAAGAATTCGACCATCTTACACAGGATGTAGCCGAAAGGTCCGTATCACATATTCGTGAGATCATAATAAGACATTTAATTATAAATAACTGCATCCAAAAGTGCTTCGTTACGGTGTTACCGTCTATCAAAGATTATTAAGTGAAAATTATGTGTAATTTTTACTTAACAACTCGATTTTTTATTTCTGACAGATCATGGTTTTATTTAATAGAAAATATTGGTTCTAACGATATGCCTAAAATTTAAGATATGGATCTGTATCGCAGTCGTCAATAGAGGACTAATCACACATATTTTCTTAACGGTTTGAGGTGTATCTTTTATATTTTTGCAGACAGATATATTTGTTTCAAATATATTATTATATTGTTCGATTTTGCAACTACAAATGTTTAAACATTTATAAATTTCAAACGGTCACTTTTTTCATAGTTACATAAAAAAAATGTCTGAAAAATTATTTTTATTATGTTTCGGCAGTGATAATACATTTTAAGTGGTATGTATGTATAATAAATTAGCGTGTCCAATATTATCGATAATACCTGAAGTATCCAGAGTATTTAACCAGTATTAATCAACAGTTATTATTTATGATAATAAAATTGATATTTTTAAATTGAAACCTAGAAGTACACCACATTTTTTTGTGGTAACAGCTACAGACAGCAAAATCAAACACTTACAAAGTGAACAAAAAATAAATAAAACACATTAGTCCGATACAGATTCATATCCCAAATTTGAGCCACATCGTCAGAAATATATATTTTTTTTTGTTAAGAAACAATTTGATTTGAAAATATTTGAAGCATTTCTGAAAATGGAGATATACACAGTAAGGTCTTAAAAAGTCCCCAGTAGCAATTATTTTTCTATTATAAACATAATCAACAATTCAAAATTAAACGAAATATTGAAACTCTTGTCTCTTGTTGAATTAGTATTTACCTATTATAACTATTTTTCTGAATATATTCAGTTTTTTAGTGAATAGTTTATTTGGGAGTTTATCTAACTTTTTGGAGGCACCCCGTATCTGTAAAATAGTGAATACAAAATATTTATGTATATATGTTCTAGTTCTCAAGAAAGTCCCGTTAATTTTGGCGAAGTGTGTTTGTGTAATCGTTCAGGGCGTTTTAGATTTTAATCGGGAGGAATGAAAATAAACAAACGCAATTGCCATTCCTCTAATTTCGTTTAAAATCGCTGCACTCACAATCGTGTAATCTTAATTGACGTAACGTGAACAATTTCACTTTGCCATGTGGATGGAAGTACGTGTCCGATATTTTGTTGCAATGTCGCAAAAGAAAGTGGACAATTGTTTAGAAACGTCCGGGCAATAAAAATATTGTTTATGTTTCACAATTCCAATTTTAATAATCAAACTTTGTTTATGGATCGTGATTGTTGAATTATTCAAAGTTCATCTTAGTCAAAGTGATGCGACATTTATGTATATGTAGAATTAATGATATAACCACATTAAAATTTTGTCCGAGAAATGCTAATGACCATTTCATAACATGGAACACATTTCTTTTTATCGCCTCCGGTAAAAGTCAAGCGCAAGAATGTTTCGTAGCCTTGTAACTGGGTGAATATCACGACAAATATAAAAATATTTGATACACATCGAAATCTGATTACACTAGGTTACAGATTTTGAGACATTTCGTACACATTCTCCTGATACACGTATTCTCCAGTTTAAATTTTCCATTGTAAAATATAGTCCACAATAATGACAGTTATGTACGCTGTTTGCTCTTATCACTTTTCAATAATTATTATCATTATTTTCACAGTAATTAAATTTTGGTGAAAATATTCAACTTGTTCATCATTTTTAGCTTATATATTAGATGTAGGAAATGTTTCTTTTAAGAGCATATTAACACCTATAGCATGGTAGTTTTAAAAGTAATAAACATTAATTCATTATCCTCCTGCATCAGATTACGTATTTATTTAAACAAACGTTTTTTAATGTTTCACAAAGACAGTTCCGGGAAAACGGTAATGTTGAAATGCTACTAACAGCTAAAGTCTTCACTTTTTTATTAGACCGAAATTTATACGTAGAGAATTGACAATACAATGATTATCCAGATAATTAGCACAAAATTTAAAATTAAAACCTTCTGTAAGATATTTCATATAAGGATTTGATTAAAATTTTGACTGGTCAGTATAAAAAATATATAACGACGGAGATATTACTTTAAACGTACACGTTAATGAAATTGAATAACCAAAAAATTGCACATTCTTGACACTCTTTAATAATATCCTTAATAGTAGGAATTTATTCCTTCAGTGGGACAAAAGAATCATTGTACTCCAGAGAGAGGGAAATAAATTATTACAAGCAACATTGAGCTCTAAATATTGTTGACATTACTAAAAAGACGCTCCCGAAGAATAATATACAATGTTATTGAACAAATGAAACAACAAACTCAATAGAAAATACAATAACCAAACGTCCTAAGAAAAAAGAACTTGTTTTAGAGCTAGATAAATCAGAAAAGTCAGTGAATGGAGTCCTTCCCTGTCTTCTACGCACATAAAAAATAAATTAATTGAGTCATACAAAATCAATGTGTCCAATAAAACGTTGGCTGAATTAACAAACCGAGGATGTATTTTAGTAAAGAATTGGTAGCAAAAAGAATATTTGAACAAGACTAAAATTTGCATAAAAGTATATTATTTATCCTCTAGAATTTTGGCGAAGAATACTTTACTCAAACTTATTTGGTCTACAGCCCCCTGTAAATTATTATTTTATTAATTTTGATAGCAATAAAATGGAATTTTGAAATTATGAAACTATTTATTGAGCTCAGAATAAAAAGGTAATACAAAAGAAAATTAAAATATTCGAAATCATTTATGAGAAGGATGAACCTGGTATACTGCTGCTAATTGAGTGACTCTAGTTTTGTCAACAGTAATATTAAATCATTCTGATTGACTATTTGTAATCGTTTTTTTTTGTTAATAAATTTACAGTTATTCGTGATCCCAAATGCATCTGTAGATTCACTGCTTTAGATTAGATGGTAAACAATACGTTATATAAAATAAAATATAAATTTTATGGGTATTCCTCTTTCAAATGAGCCAGCCACACTATATATTTTTTAGACGTGTGCTGTTTTTGTGTAATTTAGAAAAATTATTTTGATTTGGGTATAAAATAAATAATAATAAAAAGAATATAGTACAGGGGTGGCCAAGGTTCTTGATCGTCCGAGTCATTTTTCAAAATTTGAAATGTTTTGTGAGCCACAATTAAATACGTATTTAAAAGGTATTAGAAAATTTTTTTTTGCAGAAATTATATTTATTGAAAACTTATTAAATAAAAGTACAAAATATGTGTATTGAATTTAAATATTGAAAATTAAACACATTTATTTCACTTCTCTTGATAAATCTTTAAAATTTGGTGAATAATTGGTGACAGCACTTCTCAGCAATTCTTTGAAATGCTGGTGAGTTAATACTGATGGTGTTTGTTAATGTGGAATAAAATAATTCACATAAGTACTTACGTTGTTTCGAATATTGAAACAATTCGATAAGCAGCCTTTTTTAATTTAGGATACTTCGATTGTGGTACAAACTTCCAAAATTCGGTAATCGACTTCGACTTATATTTTAATTGTAGAGCATCACTATTAATTCTAATTCTCCAGATGCTTTTTGGATCATAATTATACTGGAAATGGAAAACTCACCTTGAATTATGTTAATTTCAAATGGATTCAGAACAAAATCTGAAGACGATTTAAAAGTCTTGAAAGTATTTTGGAATTCCATCGATATTTCTTCTAGCTTTTTCATATACTCGTTGAGTTTTTCTTGTTTAATATTGGAACAAATTTTTTTGTCCTTTTGAAAATGTCGTAATTTAGTTTGAAAACTAAATATATATATACTGTGAGAGGTCAGATATTATTTTATCTTTCCCCTGCAATTGTAAATTCAGTTTTTGCGAATGTTCCATGACATCAGTCAAAAACATTAAATCTTGTAACCACTCGTACCACCATACGAAACAATAATAATTTTTTAAAATATAATAGCACAAAAATGAAAAGGGAACTCGGGTACATTTATCGAGAGCCACAAATAATCCTTCAAATAGCCGCAGGTTGCCCCCCCCCCCCTGATATGGTATAATTATTTTAAATAAAATATAAAATTTTTCAATTCAATTTAATTAGATGTGTGCATTTCATAATTAACATTAAATGTGCTATTTCTCTGGCCATCACTGTACATTTAGTAACATTCATGAACTCTTTTCATTTTGATCGTTCTGGGATAGTAATCCGAAAGAAAAAAACAGAATTTGATAAACCTTCAAACCTGTAATTACTACATGAAAACGTAAAAAGGAGAAATTGACATATAAAAAAAAAAAACAAGTTATAGCACAAAATAAGAAAAGTGGACTGTTTCAGTAAAATGGCAGTGTTACCATCATCGTTATGGAGTCATAAAATGATTCAAATCAGACCAGAATACCGGTTTTTACAAATTATTATTTTATTATTATATACTATCAACATTTTCGATTCGTACGTAAAATTCACTATAGATAAGCTCATTTCCACGTGATGTGTTTTTTCATCTAAACTAGTGTTACCGATCTCGTTTAGGAACAAAGCTCCAACCGCCGGCGGATCCAATTAAAAAAAACGAAGCAAATAAAGAATAAGTACTGAAAGAAATAGAAAATCCGGATTGAAATTCCTGGGACGTGAAACTGGACGTGACATCGTGTAAAATTAAATGAAACTCCACATTTAAAACCGATGGTATAATCGACCCGTGGAATCTAGGCACGTAAAACGCGGACGTGAGGAAATTCGCTATGGGACAATTCATTAAGTGCACAATTAAAAAGCGCATTTCAACTAATAAATCTACGCGGCGGTTATGTCACTATTTCTCAATCTTTTTTATTATTATTAGGTTTCGTTTTATTTTTAATAATGCATCCGATGTGTGTGTTTTAATTTAAATCCATCATTATCTCGAGCCAATTGATAAAAGTATTGTTAACAAACATGCAAGTGTGTTTATTTAATACGTCTGTTCTGGATTCGAAATAATGTATTCTTGTTTATATCTTCGTAATTTTACATGCCATTGTATTGTATTACACATAAAAATACTTGTTAAGTTTCGAACTGTAAGTACATTTCGTTTGTTTACTCGTTTCAAAGAGTGGAAAGTCCATAAAAAAATTAATTGCAGTCGAATCATTTACAAGAGCATTAAAATTTATTAAGAAACCCACATAACATAATAATTGATTAACGTGGTGGTGCATCGCATAGAAATAATGGAGCAAACGGAGCCTCGACCGTTCATTGTTCTCATTGCCCGTATGCACCTTCAATCTCGATCTCGGCGAAGAAAGAAAATTACGCGTAGGTAACCATTTCGTTTGGGAGCGTTGCCCTTCGCCGTGCACCTGTAACCGACACTTTCTAATCTTGTCGAAGACGACTCCCCAATGATTCACGGTGGTTTTCCGATGTTTTCGCCGTCCGGTTATCGGCTCGAACTGTGACCCGGGCTGCGAAAACGGATTTGGGCACATGCACCCGATTAAAAGCGACGGAACCGGCTCTTGTCCGTAATTCCCACATTCCCATCGGACAATGAGGTTCGAAATAGTTTCGGCGCTTTGACCCAGTTAAATGGGAGCGGTGCATTTTCGATACGTTCACTTTACATCATCAGGTGGATTGCACTATTAATTAGTCGACAATGCGGAATCGCGTCCACGTGATATAATTGCTATTACAGTTCAACAGCTGCGAAATCATTATCGTCTTTGAGGTCATTGTTACATGGACAAAAATTACACAAATATCAGGATTTCCTGACACATACTTACCAGATTTGTGTGTCTGGCAATATTTAATCAGCAGGATTTCAACTTGATAACCATCGAATGTGTTAAAACTGTTTTTTTTTTAATACGGATAAACTCAAACAGAATTGGTTAATAATAGCATAATGTTGTATAATCGGTTGTGTTTGAGATGTGAAATGCAAAATTATGCACTTTTAAAGTGCTGCTCGATGATATTTGCCAAGGTAAACCGGTCGGAAAATTAAATGAAATTGGATGAGTCACATTTATACATCAAACGGAGTTACATGCTTGCAAATCATTATTCTCTTCTAATTTCGTCGAATAAAAATAAGATTATGACATTTGAAGGAAATTTGCAAATTGGAAAAATTATATGAAAATTAAAAGAAAGTTGTATAATTTATAAGAGAAATGTAATTGGAAACAATAAATCATTATTTTCTTCTAAATTTGTAGAATAAGGATAAATAAAAGATTGCAAAAATGGAAAATTGAAATGGACATTAAAATAAAGTCGTAAAAAGATTGAGTTAGTGCTAAAAAAGGAAACAATTAAAAACAGTAAATTATTTTATTTATTTATTTTTATTAATGAAAAGAGATAAATAAGATAATATTAAAATGAATAAAGTTAATAAATTGATTTACTGGTAATATTTATAAAAGTAATGAAAATAAAAATAATCAAATTATCTCTGGTAAATTTATACTACGGATGGTTAAAAAATTGTGTAACGTAAGGGAAAATTGTAAACTGAAAATATTAAAGTAAAATGAAAAACTAGACTAGAAAAAAGGTATAAAATTTAATAAATCTTTTTTGTAAATTTATCGAATATGGATGATTAAAAAAAAATATTTTGATAAAAATATTAGATTAAGTGTCAAGAAATCATAAAAGTAGTAAATTATTATAAAGAGAATGGAATTAAAAATTAATAAATCATTTTTCTCTCCTGAAAATTTGTCGAATATTAAAAAACGAAGAGCAGAAGAATGAAAATAATAAATTAAAATTAAAAGAATAGTAAGGTTAATATGTTACATTTGGATGTTAGAATTTATAACAGAAATAGAATTAAAAATAGTTATAAATTATTAGTAAATTTGTCTAATATGAATAATTGAAAAGTTGGGAAACTTAAGCAAAAATTGCAAATTGGAGAAATGAAATTAAAGTGAAAAATGTTGAATAAGTAATGTTTTAAAATAATGGATCGTGACAGAAAATAGAAAATAGAAAAAATGAAAAAGAGAAAAATATATTATATTAAAATGAATAAAGTTAATGGCAAATTTATAGACTAGGATGGTATGGATGGAAAATAAAAAAATTGTAAAAAATTAGGTAGTAACACTTATAAAAAAAGTAGAATTAAAAACTAATGAATCATTACTCTTTTCGAAATTCGTCGAATATGCATAAATAAAAAATTGTGAAACATAACAGAAAACTACAAATAGAATATTCTCTTCTAAACTTGTCGAATAAGTAAAGTTTTAAAATAATGGAACGTTAATAAATTGATTTAAGGGTAAAATATATAAAACTAATGGATAATAGAAATTTATAGGCTACGGATGGTTAAAATATTGTATAACATAAGGGAAAATTGTAAATTAAAACATTAAATTTAAATTCAAAGTGAAATAATAGTATTGTAAAAAGTTAGACTAGAAAAAAGGAATAAAAATGTAATAAATTATTTTTCTTTTGGAAATTTATTGAATATGGATGATTAAAAAAATAATTTGATAAAAATATTAGATTGTTAGTGTTAAGAAATCATAAAAGTAGTAAAATATTATAAAAAAAGATTTGTTTTCTAGAAAATTTTTCGAAAATGGATGGTTGAAAGAAAACAAATAACAGAATAATATTGGATTCAATTTAAAATAATAAATTAAAAGAATAGTAAGGTTAAAGTGTTACATTTGGATGATAGAATTTATAAAAGAAATGGAATTAAAAATAATTTAAATCATTAGTAAATTTGTCTAATATGGATAATTAAAAAGTTATGAAACAAAATTGGAAAAATGAAATTAAAATTACAAAAAATTAGTTTTTGTGGTAAAATTTTATATATCATTATTCTCTAGTAAAATTTGTCAAATATGGAAAATAAAACAATTGTACAAAAAATTAGGTAGTAACACTTATAAAAGAAGTAGAATTAAAACTTACACTACAAATAGAATATTCTCTTCTAAACGAATGAGTAAACTTTTAAAACAATGGATCATGACAGAAGAAAATAGGAAATAGAAAAAATGAAACAAATATCAAAATAATAAAATATTGAAGATTGATTAGGTGGTCTTTTAATTTGTTGGTTATGAAGAGTCTAAAAATTAATTAGAAAGTTATGAGATTGCACAGTTGTTAAAAAATAAAAAAAAATGACGTAATTTTTAGCCAAAACAAAAAATTAGTAACTAAATTAGATAAAATTAAAAGCAAGGAAGGATAATATTTATTTATTTTATGTGGTTTGTTAATCTTCTTAATTGGAGTATTATTTGTTAATTGCATACTTGTTATCATTAATATTTCATAATTTTTTAATTAAGCTGCAGATACTTTAGGTTAATTATTTATCATCCATGACGAATATTTTACTGTACGTGATGAATGTTTTACTTTATTGTCATTGTTATTATAGTTATACATTTTGTGAAGGAATATTTAAAGAAGTGCTTGATGGTCCGGCATCTCTGCCAGTTCACACGTGAGGTTTCCGCATGTGCGCCAGGAGGAAAGACGATGTAGATAGAAACACGCGGCCGTTTCATCGGCACTTGTTTATTTCCACTGAAATCACATCTAATTATCCATCGTCGAGATCAAAGAACAGTTTATCCATTGCTACAGCAACAACAACACAACCAGATGTACCCGCAGCGTCGCGGTATTATGATTTATGCATTTCGAGTAAATCGATCGTAACTACCATTATTGAACGTTTGACACACACGTGGTATTTTGTTGTGAAACTCGCATTTACCGCCTGGAGGGACCGTTAAACGTGAAGAGAAAAACACGCATTACATCTGGACATTGTCCAGGTAAAGACGGTCTTGTCGAATTGTCGGTACCGCTACCGAAGGCACTGTTATTTCCTTGTGTTTGCATTTTTTCTTTCTTTCTTTTTTGTTACAACTCACGCACTGATTGTGAACTCGATCGTCGGGAACGTTTCGTTTCCTCGGCGCCCGGTAAAAAGCGTGTCTTGTACAAATGTTTTAGCTGTGGTACGCTCAGGAGTTGCATCTTTTCGCATTGCAAACGAAAGATGTCTATTTTAACAGGTGAACAGCAGTTTGACGACCCCAACTCGTCTGTGTTTGCCTTCGACTTTAGCGTCCGGCTCGCTAAACGTACTTTAGTGCCGCTCTAAAAGGTTCACAAATACACATCGCTTGCACGGAACTACATAAAAAGAATTTGTAAAAAGAAAAATCGAAAAGCCTCACCTCGTACCGGCCGAGTTTAATGGTCTTAAGTGCTCGATCATTACGATTTTCTAGGCCGACGAAGTGTCAAAACACTTCGCCGTAATTGAAGTGGCTGAGTTATGGCAAAGGGGGAACGCGATAAGGAAATGAAGTGGACTAGACACTATACTACCCACTGTCTATTTAGTACTCATTATATACATCGGAACAGATTATGAATAAAAACAATAGTAAATAGAAATAATCTTTTAAAGATACTTCCAATAGTTTCAAATCTTACATTGCAAACTTAAATAATTTAGAGGGAGAAAAATAATTTCCTTACAGAAGAAGGTGTGATAAAAGAAAAAAACTTGAAATCCCAATAATTTTCCATTGTCTGCTACAAAGAAATGAATATAATTTATAAAAATAAGAAAATAAATTTACAGTTATAATAAGAAGTTTCAAACTTTACATTGTATAAGTAGCTATTTGTCTATAATCTATAAAAATAAATTTACAGAAAAACACTAGCGTTCTTACAATACAAATAGATATTAGATATCTTAAAAGTTTTAAAGTTCAATTGTTTCAAACCACTATATATAGTAAAGTACTAAATATCTTTGATTTTTTTTGTTGATAATTCTTAAAAAACTGTTTTTAGTAGCAATCAATTCAATATAGCGTTGTTTTTTTGTGTATAATTTATTTATAATTAAATGGAGAAAAAATGTATTTACAGAAGAAAAATAAAATACAGACGTATTATAATAATTTCAAATTTTACATTCTAAGTATAAAATATAACATTATTTTCTGTCAAAAATCCTTAAATAAAATAAAATAAATTAGACAAATCTGGTACTATCCAGTAATTTCCATTAAATAGAATGTCCAACAAATTCAAACAGCAACTTGCTAAGTACAAGATATAACACTATTTTTTGTCAAAAATCGTTAATAAAGTAAAATAAATTAGACAAATCTGGTATTATCTAGTAATTTCCATTAAATAGAAGTTCCAACAAATTCAAACAGCAACTTGCTAAGTACAAGATATAACATTATTTTTTGTCAAAAATCCTTAAATAATGTAATATAAATTAGACAAATCTGGTACTATCCAGTAATTTCCATTAAATAGGTACAACAGATTCATACAGTAACTTGCTAAGTACAAGATATAACATTATTTTTGTCAAAAATCCTTAAATAAAGTAAAATAAATTAGACAAATCTGGTACTATCTAGTAATTTCCATTAAATAGAAGTTTCAACAGATTCAAACAGCAACTTGCTAAGTACAAGATATAACATTATTTTTTGTCAAAAATCCTTAAATAATGTAATATAAATTAGACAAATCTGGTACTATCCAGTAATTTCCATTAAATAGGTACAACAGATTCATACAGTAACTTGCTAAGTACAAGATATAACATTATTTTTGTCAAAAATCCTTAAATAAAGTAAAATAAATTAGACAAATCTGGTACTATCTAGTAATTTCCATTAAATAGAAGTTTCAACAGATTCAAACAGCAACTTGCTAAGTACAAGATATAACATTATTTTTGTCAAAAATCCTTAAATAATGTAATATAAATTAGACAAATCTGGTACTATCCAGTAATTTCCATTAAATAGGTACAACAGATTCATACAGTAACTTGCTAAGTACAAGATATAACATTATTTTGTCAAAAATCCTTAAATAAAGTAAAATAAATTAGACAAATCTGGTACTATCTAGTAATTTCCATTAAATAGAAGTTTCAACAGATTCAAACAGCAACTTGCTAAGTACTAGATATAACATTATTTTTTGTTAAAAATCCTTAAATAAAGTAAAATAATTTAGAGAAATCTGGTACTATCCAGTAATTTCCAGTAGTTTTGGACTACATTGCAAAATACTCATTACAATTTTAATTTTTCATATATAATCTATAAAAAATAAATTAAATGAAGAAAATCCACTAACAGAACAACAACAAATATAATGGCTAAGAATTTTTTAAAAATACTTCCAATAGATTCAAATCTTACATTGTAAACTTAAATAACCAGAGTCTTGAAATTCTAACAATACAAATAGAAATTAGATCTTAAAAGTTTTAAAGTTCAATTGTTTTAAACCATTATATATAGTAAAGTACTAAATATCTTTGATTTTTTTTGATGATAATTCTTAAAAAAACTGTTTTTAGTAGCAATCAATTCAATATAGCGTTGTTTTTTTGTGTATAATTTATTTATAATTAAATGGAGAAAAAATATATTTACAGAAGAAAAATAAAATACAGACGTATTTAACTTTTTCTATTCATTCTTTTCATATATAATCTATAAAAAAATAAATTAAATGAAGAAAAAAGGGATATGAACGTGGTTATGAAACAAACAGAAAGAAGATATCTTTTAAATATATTGAATAATTTAAAGCTGTAGTTAAAATACAAATAGAAGAAAGATATCTGTAAAAGACTTTTGTCAATAATTCACAAAAATGTAAATTAGGAAGTGAAAAATCCACTAACAGAACAAGGTAACAGAAAATATAATGGCAAATAAATAAATAATAAAGAAAGGTGATTACAAAGAGATAATATTGACATATTATGTACGTATGCATTAAACACGGTACAAAGAGTGTTATTTATGCGTCCGCTTGTCTAATTCTGATTTAAGCCTGTTGTGTGTTAAATAATGCACGTACCCGTTGTTCAAACAATTACTCTATTCCTGAGTGATGCTGCGCTCAAAATATACCATTATTACAATTAAAAAACCTTATATAACAAACGAAATTAACGCCAAGTACGAAAGTTTTGCGCGGAATTATTGCTCGAGCTGATGAGTTTTTAATTGGAGCACGAAGGTTTTCACTATTAATTGCCACACAATAGCCGTAATTATTTAAATGTCTTTATTGAGGAATTCCACGTGGTTTCATTATTGTTTTTATTACTCAGTACTAGAAAAAACAACGAATTTATATAATCTAAATTCTCACACAATATATTATTTATTATTAATTAGAACGTTTTAAATGTTCATCTTATCTTGACATCAGAAAGCGGTAATTGTCGATTAAATTCGGTCGCCTATCCATTCAAGAACGAGACACTGAACTCACGAATATCGGTCAATGTCGCGTCCGAGAAGAACCGTATCCGAACAATTAAAATCGGACCGTACCGAAAATGATCAACAGCAGTCCCATTAAAAGTGTAATTTTTTACGCAACTTGTTAGATTTATTGCCACCCTTCCTAATTAGCTACAGGGTACACCCATTATACCTATTTCTCTGGCTGGGCTTTGCAGGTAGAACCGCCCTAAAAAAAAAACATTTTTCGGAAACTACCATTCCGGGAACCTCACAAAGGACCAGCACGGCAATTCACAACGTCACGTACCCATGTTACGACAAAAGTGCATCTCATTAGTTTCGTTGTGATGTCGGTGCAATCATAAATTGTAATTTAGCATCGCTTCCTCTTTGCCAACGTATACGTTTTAATAAATATTATAAGCCCGCATGTTTGTTTGGGTTTCTAGTGCCGTATAAGGACTGGGAATCTAAATATTTGCCTAGGAAGTGCCGTGCATATGCAAGAGCCGCATACAACTGCCATCTTATCGCTTGTTCCATTGTAAATCGCACATATTTTTTTTTTAAATACCGTACCGAACTGACATAATATCACAGTTCCATAAACGAGGAAACATTTTTTCCGAAAGTGTAACAAGGTTGAAAACCACATCGAAACACAATTGTTCATTAATTATTTATGAACCGGTCGTAATTATATTATTACAATATTTATTAATAATTAAAAATGTTGAACTGTTAAAACTGGTTGTTAATTAGCCGATGAGGAAGTCCAGTTAAAACGACCGAGTGTTTACAAAAGAAATTACAAAATGCACGCCGGTTTTTCTGTAATTGAATTCATTAACATTTTGTTAATACAGTTTTGCCCTTTTTTGTGCTTGTAAATGCTTATTAGATTTTAATATCGTTAACTTATTCATTAGTGGCCGATTGATTCCTCGATTAAAAAATGATTTGAATATTAATTAATTGAAGTCCGAATAAATTTGTTCACCCTTTTGACTCTTTTAATAAACATAACACTTCATTAATTACACGAGTTTAGAAATATTCTAGGGCAAAATTTACCACTGAATTCGAAAAAGTTACTTTTTTGAATATGAAAGAAAAAATAATATTTTATATGTAAGTTGTGGTCAGTAAAAACAATATTTTTAATTGAAATTGATTTTCTTTCTATTATAGACGAAACACAGACGAACCTTTTAAACTTAATTTTTATATAATAATCAATTCCCTCATTTCCGAAAAAACAAAAAACAGCCTTACATGACAGTCAAAATCAGGCGTCATTTTCATTTAATACATTATCTTTCGACGTCAGCTATATATATCTCTTAACTATGTCTTATGTTAAGGCGATTTAGAAAGACTTACGGAAAACGGGAAGAAGAATTATGGAATATAAATCAAAATGTAAATTGGAAAAATTAAATGAGAATTTAACAAAAAACAGATTAATTACTAAAATTGTGGAAAATGTTAAAAAATAAAAGGTTAGATGAGGTGGACAAAAATTAAATTCGGACCAAAATTGGAAATTGGAAGATACAATGAAAACGTTAAAAGGAATAATTAAGAACAATAAATTTTTATTTTATACTAAATTTCTTGAATATGAAAATATTCAATATAATAATAAAATACTAATATTGTAAGAAGTTGTATTAGTGATAAAATACGTGATAGAAACAAATTTGAAAAGAATTACTCATTATACTCTTCTAAATTTGTGGAATAAAGAAAGTTAAAATGTGAAACATGAAAGAAAACTACAAATTGGGAACATAAAATGAAAAAAAAAAATAGTAAAATATTAGATTATGTAGTAAAATTTTTAAAAGAAACAAATTAATAATAAAATTGTTAATTAAATTAAAAGATTATGAAAGCGAGCCAAATTACAAATTGGAAAAATTAAATGAAAATTATAAGAATGGAAAAATAGATAGGATGTAAAAATTTGTAAAAAATAACAAAATATAATTTAAAAATTAAATTCGGTGAATATGGAAAGTGGAAATATGAATCATGAAGGAAAATTACGAACAGGAACGATGAAATGAAGTACAAAAAAAAATAGTAAACTATTAAATTAGAAGGTAATTAAAAAAAAAAAACAATCAATTTTATCGAATAACAAAATCTTTCTGCATCGGTTTACACAATTGATAGACTTTAAACAAACTTTCTTTAGTCTTTTAATATATAATCATTAATATGTAAAGAAGCCTCCAGATTTATATTAGATTCACTAAGGATTTAACATATGTAGCTCTATTTGCTTCGTTAAAAGCTGGATTAGAAACACTCATAGCTTCGAACTCTTACTTAATTACAGAGTATAACACAAAATAAGGAAAATAAATGAAAAGCAGTATAAAACATTGTTTTAATAAATATCTGTATTGATTTTAATTTGTTGTATGAGGTTTTTAATACATGAAAGTTAGAAAATATCGAAAAGAAAATGAAAAATAACGTTTTTTCTTATTCAAATTCTAATAATTGCTGAACTAGTATTTACCGAGTCATGATTTAAAATATTCATCTAACTTTTCTTTACGTTAAAAAAAAACATAATAAAATGTTATAAAAATATTTTTTATACACACTAATCTGTGTCACCATATACTCCATTTCAAAACTATAATTTTCGTGATATTTCGAAAGCGGGCGTAACTTAAAAAACTGTACCATATTGTATGTTTATATGTAAACTGTTACATAGTATAATTTGGCATAAAATAGGAACGCTGAAACAGCATGACATACATTACCGTTCCGTGCCTTGGTCAATGAAAATCTATCGGATATTTAACAAAAACCATGAACATATTCGAATTTCACGTAAAATTTTATTATCGAAAAGTTTATTTTCGCGTGTTTCTTTGTGTAAATTAGTGTTACAAGCAGGAAACACGAAGCGTATAATAAATAATCTGTGAGTCCAACTCCCTGTATATTTTCGCACTTGCCGCACGTACGGTGTTTTATTTATCAATTTTTGATATACAGTTATGGAAAACATAACACCCGTTCACAAACAAACCGTTAATTGAATCTGTACGTTAAAAAAAAACGTGTAAACAAACGAGGATGTGTTTGTTTTATCGTGGTGCAACGGGTAACAGAAAAGAAAAAAAAGAAACAGTTGGAAATGTTAATTAAAATTTGGAGTGAAAGTGTTGAGAAAAACAAAGGCCGGAGTGTGGGTGGATGTGTGATGCAAAGGTCATGGTTTAGTCATTTTATAAGTGCTGGAGCGGTTAATTCATTAGAGCTGTAAAAATTAAGTAAGGAACTGGGTCCGAAAATGAATGTTCTTTATCGTTAGCGTATTCGAACCCGGCTCGTTGTTATTTCCACACCAATTATATTTATCGAAAGCCCAAAGTTTCTCAATCTGTTGGTTATGTGTACGGCAAACTATCCATTTGCCGGCGCATTGAATGGATTAATTGTAGACCACGGGTCCCATTCATTCGGGCTGATTTTTCTAATAACGATTTCACAATGAAAGTGTAATTTCTAGACGATAATTAAGTTTGCACACACGATTTGCATATAAAGATATGGGTTTCTAGTGATGCACTGGTTTTTAAATAAAGACAAAACGTGCTTTCCACCGCGTGTGAAAATCGTTGATTGTGTTATGTAAACGCTCCATCTTGGGCCTATTAATAAGACTTAATCAAAATATTATCAAATAAGGAAGCTTGTTCTGGCAAACGCGCGATTAATTCCACATACAGACATTGTTGGCACTAATGAAGATATAAAACAGACGGTCTCGTCTTCATCCGATAACTCTTTTTATTCATTATGAACATGTGTTTCGAATAAATATAAATATTCTAGGTGAGGTTCACGGATATTTATAAACACAACTATTATTAATAATAGTCCGCGTGTCGTAAAAACGATGCCAATTTTCCAATAGTAAATAATCGTGCAATTCGCACCGTTTATTTAAGTATTTAAGTCGGCGGTGCGTTTTGATGTTCACAGGAAACTGCACCAATTAAACTTTGGAAGGCGCACTTCCGGGCTAAAAATAAATCCTACACTACAAACTCACCATTTTTTTTTAACACACCTGGTATAACACGGAAGCGAGAATATGCATAATTGTAACGTGTCTTCCGCTTTGCCATTGCATATCGGGACTTGTGATATTTGTAGGAGACGTCGTTAATCAAAAGTTATCGAAGGAAAGTGAATAAATATTCATAAAAGTGTTAAATAACGCGTTTCGTAATATCTGAAAGCCGAACTGATCGTGGGTCACAGGTTAAACGGATTAACATCTTAATTGGTTTCGTTTTTGGTGCCTGATGCATTCATTCAAATAACTGCAATGTGAATCATGAACAACATGAAAAATTGTTTTTAATACTTTTTTGTGTATATATTATTTATTTTTAAATTCTTCAAATAAGAAAAGGAAATTGGTGGAACACAAGGAAAAATTAAATAAAACTAAAAATAAGCGAAATAATAAATTTAGTTAGATTAGACGGTTAAATTTGTAAAAGAAACAAAAACAGTAAACGATTATTTTTTACTAAAATTGTCGAATATAGAAAGTTAAAAGCTAATATTGTTAATTAGGGAAAAATTAAGAAACATGAAAGAAAATTTGGAAATTTTAAATGAAACAAAAAGGACAAAATCATGAAATGGGTGGTAATATTGTATTTATAAAAAAGCAGAATTATAAGTAACATTTGTCAAATCAGGAAAGTTAAGTATATGAAAATAAGTAAAATAATACAACGTAAGAAATAAACAACGTAAGAAATTTGTTCATATTTTCATAACTTTTAATTGATTTCTTGTGCATCTATTATACTCTTTTAAATTTAGTGAATAAGAACAATTCAAAGATTATGCAATATAAAAATTAATATAATGTAATCATCATAAAAACTGATTAATTCATAACATTTGTAAAAGGAACAATTAAAAATAGTAATATATTTCTACTAATTTTTTTTGAATATGAAACGGCGAAAGAATAAAAGATTAGACTAGGTGAAAAAATTGAACATTGAAAGATATAATGAAACGTAAAAAGGTAGAATAGGTGGAAAATTTGTAAGACGAAGCAGTAAATCATTATTTTATACTAAATTTCTTGAGTATGGAACGTTAAAAGAATAATAATGTAAGAAGTTATACCAGGTCGTAAAATTTAAAGAAATTTTAACAGAATAAATCATTATTCTTTTCTAAATTTGTCGAATCAGAAAACTTCAAATTGAAAAAATTAAATGAAAAAAATAATAAAATAATAAAATGTTAGACTAAATGGTGAAAAGAAACAGAATTAATAATATAATTTATTAAATAAATTATACTATATAAATAAAAGCGAGGTAAAATTATAAATTGGAAAAATTAAATGAAAATTAAAAGAAAGAAAAAAAAACCAGTTGTTAAAATTTGTACAAAATAATAAAATATCACTGTTTTCTACTAAATTTCGTAGACACAGGGAGTATGAGAAATAGATTAATAATTTGTAGAAAAGTAACAACAAAAAATCATTAATTCGGTGAATATGGAAAGTAAAAATATTATGAAACATGAGGAAAATTGCAAAGTGGAAGGATGAACTGAAATAAAAAAAGAATACAATCGTAAAATGTAAGATTAGGAGGTAATTTATATATAAAAAAATAATACATAATCCTTATTGAATAAGGAAAGTTAAACGATTATGAAACGCCAAGAAAAATTCGTGTAATGAAATGAAAATTAAATGAATAATTTAATAACACTTGTAAAAGAAACAGAATTAAAAGCAATAAATCATTATTCATTCATGAATTTTTCTAAATTTGTCGAATAATGTTAAACATTTTAACACATTTTAATTGCGTTCGTTTTTGGTGCTTGATGCCTTCATGCAAACAACTGCAAAGTAAATAATAAACAATATAAGAAAACTGTTAATATTTTCACAGATAATTTTTAATAGTTTTCCATTTCTTGTGCTACATTGACACAAAATCCATTACGAGTTTAATGACATCCCGTAAATTGATTTACGTTTATATGCCCCATAAATCGCGGCCCCAGTCAATAAAACAGTACAAAGTTATTGTCCCCATCCCACGGTACACGTAACGAAAATTTTTTCGAATTCATATTGCGTTATTTACGGCCGCAGTTGATGGCCGCGCATAAAACCGAAATTGCCAATAAAATGCGTGAAATCCGTTTAATTTCTAATGTTTTGTTGCAGACTGTCCGGACGTTTGTCTCAAGTGCGGACCTAAGGGCTGTGTCAAATGTCCCAATTTGATCGTCTACCCGTCTAGGGAGTGCGTGGACTTGTGTCCGCACGGTCACAACCCAAGATGGAGCACCGTGACAGACGTTATGGGAAAGATGTGCGTTCACAACGGCAACTTCCTAGGGATGTCGGCCAACGCGTTGGCGGTGTTCACTGGCGTTCTCACCGGCTTCGTTCTCTGCATCGCGTTCATCACGATGGCTGTTTTCTACATAAAGTATCGCCGAAAACGTTTCCCACAGTTGAGCGAGACTAGTTCGGACGTGGATGACAGCAGGGACAGAAAGGAGTTCGTTAAACAACTGGAGACTTTGAGGCCGTATGCGCAGAACTATCTGGACATGCTCAACGATACCAGGAGACAATTGCGTGAACTGCATCAAGCAGGTGATAACAGCGCCATATCCGCGTATAAGCCGGTGGTGCGTGATTTGGCCAAGATTCTACTGCTCCTCAACCGACCGGTGGACAGGATGGCCGTACCAGAGGACTGGGAGCACCTCTTCAACTGGGCGGAAAAGACCTTGAAGAGATACAAACGTATGAGTGAAGTGTCGCAACCGCAGGTCGCGCAGCTAATTAACTTCCTGCAAGGACCCGTGGTGCCGGTCGACTCGGAGCCGGAGTATTCAATCCGGGGCAGCACCACGATGAGTACCTTTAAGCCGGATCAGATATTCGGCTCGTCGGTCAGTCTGCAGGACGTGGCAATTAAGAACTTTAACAGCAATTATGATAACACGTATCACAGTCCGCTCAACCCCCAGTGGAAGTTCGAGTATTCGTTAGTCGCGAACAACATCCCCTCGTCGGAGTTCAATCCGGCGGTGTGGAAGAATAGCAAAGAGTACCTCAACAGTAATTTGTTTCTGGACGACGATTTTTGTCAGTTGGGCTTTAGGCCTCAGGATGAGATCACGACCGAACTGTGACCCCTGTCCGTGTGAAAACCAAATTGTACTAGTCAATAATTTTTTACCTCTAGGTTTAAGTCTAGTTTTATATCGAATTTTATAGATGTAATTATGATTCTTTGTAATAATAAAGGAATTTTATTTATGTAATTTGAGGTTTTTCTATTTAACTAGGTATTATACAAACTTTTTATTTAGTTACTTTGAAGTTAAAAAGAGTTACAGTTTCATATGATGAGTAATTAAAGAAAGAAAAAAATTAATAACTTTTAAAGCGTTTTATTGTTTTTAATATTCCATAAAAACAACATCACATATTACATGTAAAGCATAAGTTATGTCATCAAGAAAACTAATCATTGAAGCTGGGTAGATGTAAAACAAGCTCTTCTGTAATTTGAAAATAAAAAATTATTTTCTTTATGATGTTTAGTTAGAGAAGTAAAAAGATTCAAAGCTACTGAAGTACCTTACTCTTTTAATAACTTATAAAAGCTTAGTCACATAAAATGTGCTATAATTAATGATTACACTATACCATAATTGTGTACGGACGAACACAGCATATGGACTCCAAATTATGGTGCTGTTCTGTATACTATTGAAAACACGATTTGAAGTTTTTAAAAGAGTAATATGAATATAATAGGAGAAAATAACTCGAAAATGAATAATTCACATTCATAAATTATTAAATAAACTTAAAAATAAATATGAGGTGGATGCTTAATTCCTAAACAACTCTTTAAATTTCAAGTTTTTTATTCAAAATTTATATTGTGAAATTAAAATAATGTATCATCTTTATTCACATTAAACGAGTAAATTAAATTGTTTTCATTAGACAACAATATTACATTATGAAATAAAACACAGAACAAAATTATTTTCAACACAAAAGAAAATTGAAATGCATGAACCCAGTGGTTCTAACTATTCATGGAACGGATAGGTAGTTTATGCAACTCACATTCAACAAACAGAATTTTAAGTTTATGTGATGTCAGGTTAGCCAATTTCATAAAATTGTATGGTAAAGTTGCAGAATCGGTCACTCTAAGGAATATTTGTAGCGCATGCGTCAACTGGATTTGAAATCGTCTGTTTCGGAGATTTTAGACAGCATAGTTGCCAGATTTCATTTTTAACGAAATATGTAGAGAAATGATTTTTAGAAAAATATATATGTAATTTATTATGTTTTTTATGTATGACTTATATTATTTATGTGGTTGAATTCGAAAAGAGATAAAATTCAAATCACTTTATTAATTAGTATATTCATTTTTTATTTATTCTATATTTCTTTGGTAGTTTAACTATCTAATTAAAAGTTCTTTATTAAATAATTAGGTAAATTTTCAAAGGTAAATTAGGTAAATTTACAACATTAATATAAAATTAACAAAAAAGATATATTTATATATTTTATAATAAAAAACAAAATCAATTAAAACAAAAAAATCTATTCCACTGGATATTGCTCCCTAATACAATTTAAAATGCTCATAAAGATATTATGATTTTTAAATTTATTTCTCCATATGAATTCGTGGAGGTACGATGGAAACAGATCTTCCGAGGAACAGTCATGGTCTATGTAACTCGAAAAAAATTGTTCAATGCAAATATAGTATAAATTTATTAATAAATTGGAATAAATTAAAAAATAATAAAAATTAAAAACATTTTTAATTAAATACAATACAATTATCTATATAGTAAAATATATTAATTAATTAACGACCCGTATCAATAAATTAAGATTGTACAAAAAAAATAATAAATGCAGCACACAAATAATCTATAAAGTAAGATAACTTAAAATATGACTGCTAACAAATTAAAAATAATCTTACTAAAGGAATAAAAGTATAATATTTTAAAAATGAGAAAGATCTATGAAGTAAAATATATTAAATGAGCATACAAATAAATTAAGAAAGTAATTAGCAGAAGAATAGGAATAATATATTGTTTTTAAAAACGCCATAAGTATAATATTTTAATAATGAGCAATAATCATCAAATCAGAAGAAATAATATACTTACCAAAAAAATAAAAAGTATAATACATACTCAACAACACAACAATAATTCAACCATAAAAAATGATTCGAATATTTTGACCGTTGCAAACCGACAACACTGCACTTCAAAATGTTCAAGAAGCGCGAAATCAGCGCCTCACGACGCATGCGCTAGATAATGTTCCTTAGAGTGACCGATTCTGCAACTTTACCTTGTATTTATATCGTTATTCGTTAAAATGTCTTTAAATTTCTATATAATCAAATTAACTAAATTAATTTAGTCTATTTCCAACATTAGGCAATCACATAACATAATATTTAAATAATGAAATCTTTGATTTATAAATTATATTTATATAACAAAACTTACATTAGCTTAATAAAATATTAGCATCTAATAATAGATTTTTGAAAATTTTTGTTAAAATATAACGAAATAAGTTTTTAAAATAGTTTTACCTGTGGTTTAGGTCGGTGGTGACATCTGTGGCGCAGGTGCCGAAGCCCAATAACTATTCGGCCGCGTCTCAAATCGAAAGCCTCGATCGGTATCAACAAAGGACCAGCACCGCCTACTTGATTCATTTTGTGCCGGTCAGTGACACAAACTACGTGTAAATGGTGTGAGGAGCGTTTTATTCCTCCGCTGCTGTGTTTAATGTTATTTAATTGTTGTTTGTTTAATATTTTAGTAACGGCTAACCGGAACATTTATATAAAGGTAACGTTTTGTTTTCGAACGACCAAACGATGGGAGATTTGCAATGTTACACGGTGGATCGCGACAGGCGTTGCCTTTTGTAACAACATTAATTTTGACATATGCGTTTGTTTTGACGTCCATATAGATGTGCATTTTCTAAAATTTAAACAAAACCAAAGTGTACGCACTATCACGATTACCGTTTTGTTTACAGGCGAGATGTTTAAGTTTATAAAAGCAAAAGGGCCCCACCAAACGGCCGAACGACAAAAATTACAAAAAGAATTGTTCTCGTACAGAAGGGTGAGTAACTTAGACTTTTAATTTGTTTTAAAGTCGTTTTCATTATTTGCCTACATGAAGGTGGAGTTTTTGTGTTGCAACTGTGTATTATTATCTATTGTGTTGTATCATAAGTGATATACAAAACAAACATTGGACCAAATAGGTTAAACAGGTGGAATAAGGTGCAACAAACGCTTGACCCAATATTAAAATGTTTTTTTTTATTATTTGTACCAAAAGTTCAATTAAAGTGGGGTTATGTTTGTTTGTAAACACTTTTTTCACAAGTGTATTTTTGGAAAATTTCAAGACTAACAGTAAAAACGTAGTATTTATTGCAATTAAAAATATTATTACATATCTATTTTGATGGATTTAGTTTTTCTAGCAAAGCATAGAAGTATTAAGTATCACAACCTTTAACAAATGAATGATTCATAAAGTTTTTTAAAATTGTATCAATCACCTTCACTTGTATATTTATGTTACAGTTATTACAATAATTAATTTTTAATTAAACAATAATTTATTCCAGTTTAGTTTCGTATTTTTAGTAAGATTTTTGTTATTAAACAATGTTACTATTTTACTAGTTATTATTTTAATAAAAAATTGTAATCAAGATAAGTGTTATCAGGATCATAATTCTAGAAAAATATTGTATCTTCACTTAAGCATAAAATTTCATCTACAAAACGTTATGATTTATTGTATTTCTGAGTAATATAACGCAAAATAATAGAATTGCATTAGAGGAAGATAAGCAATATTGATTTTTAATTGAATCACCCTCGTGATAATCACAGTTAAAGATACATTATATCGTGCAAAATTATTAAATAAGCATCGAAAAAACTACTTGACATTATCACTTTGATAAAGACAACAAAAAAACATGTTCGCCCCAGCATCCGTTCGAGATCTATTTTTAATCGTAGCCCTGAACATTTCTGTCCACATGTCCTGACTCTATCAACAGACAGAACAATCAAAAACCGTATGCGCCCATTCGAATTGACCTTTTAAATGGATGTGGGCAGACCTATTTACTTTAATTGGCCTTCGTCTAACTATTTCGAACCTGGTTTTAAAGTCTTCCGGAAAATCATTTAGAAAACCGGAAATCGGATAGATAATTGTTTTACTGAGTGAATCATCGGAATTTTTTGTTTTTGGGAAAATTAATAAATAAATTTGTACATTTGTGCGACTATAATTTTTATAATTTGTAAACGATAACGTTATTTAAAGGTGATATGAAGTGCAAATATTGATTTATAAGTGCCAATTCTATTGTATAAATCATTAAAAATTACACACTCCAATCTGTTGTTTCCCTTAAATATTTACTTTTTATTTATAACAGTTACAATACAAAACCACAATTTTTATGTATTTAAAAATGTAACTAAAACCATAGTCGTGTTTCTAGAACTTTTTTTGAATCAATTATTTATCAAGAATATATGTTAATGGAAATTATGAAATGCAGACAGGTGGAAATTACGCATACTTGTTATCGTGTTAATTTATGTGTTATCACTGATTCAATATTGATCTTAGTATGAAACGCTTATAGATAATAATAATAATTATTAAAAAAATAGATGATATTGTCAATTAATGTGGACAAATTTCTAATTTTATCTGTTCGTCAGAGCTTAAAAATGCGTTTCAGGTAAATGTGAGTAGAGAAATAAAACAGGGGATGTAACTAAATTCGTTTGTTTGTCTGGCCTACTGACAAAATTTTTATCTGTCTTTCCTAAATGTTGATTTGGAATGTTTGAACACTAACAGATGACAAAACCTGATAAAATCCGTTTTACTCTATTTTTTTGTGCCAGATTCTTTTAAAATTACGTAACTGTTTTATAGTACCAGCAATTATTTTTCTATTAATAGCCACTATTAAGTGCCCAACATTTAATTACATAGCCGAAAATGCGTTAAAAACGTTTGGACTAATTTCATTGTTTGTCAACAACGCATAATTACCGGTTAATTATCGACATTTACGATTATTCTATATCGTACATACCAAAGAGAAGAGAACTAGGAAGCGTTTCGAGATGTAAACCGCATGAATTTTTCACAGAGTCGAATGACTAACCGATGTAACGGTAACTCGATGGAGTTTTTCGCCTCTTATTACCAATAGCAACATGATTCATCGAATATCGGGGATTCTGGTGTGACATGTGTACGATTTACGGCTTCTCAGGTGAAAGTAAATCGTCTTTTTGGAGGACCGTGAACTTGTCGCAAATTAAACGTAAAGTAAACATTTTCTTGTACTTTATAACGGTATCAGTTTCGTATTTATAATGCTTGTTCTATTAATTTGAATTGATTATAGATGTTAGTCGTATTCTCAACGCTTGGAGGTTTTAATTTTTGTAATTACTCGGTTTGTTTTTGTTTACTTTTATACTGTTGTTTGCTGGACGTTTACGATTCTAGTATTGTGGATAAGCTCAGGTTAATAATGGGTCATAAAATTGCGTTTATTTGCTGGAAACTGCACCATTATATAACGACTACATCACTGAACTGTTTGAAATCTATAAACGTAAAATTTTAGTGTCTTCAATTTCAATAACCCATTTAACAGTTTGTAACACAAAACGTCCTTGTCGAAATTCCACCTGGCATTATATCAAAAATCGTTTTTAATTGTTACTCTTCGATCCCGAACAAGAAGCTGGGCCAAACAATGAAGTTCAACGACCATTCATAATAAAACATTTTTTCAGACATTACAACATGGATTCCCGCACAAACCGACGGCGATGGCGTGGGACCCGTCGCTGCGTCTCCTGTGCATCGGTACGTCGACCGGCGCCGTCAAGGTGTTCGGCAAGCCGGGCGTCGAATTCTACGGCCAACATCCCAATCCAATAGCGGTCACACGCGTGATCTTTCTGCCCAACCAGGGCAGGGTGGTTACGCTCTGCGAGGACAATTCGCTGCACCTATGGGAGGTGAACAAGAGCTCGTTGGTCGAGGTCAAGTCCGAGGCACTGGAGGGCAAGCTGAAGAAGATCTCGACGATGTGTCTTGAGGCGGCCGGAAAATATTTGCTTTTGGGAACGGAGGGCGGCAACATTTACTTGTTGGACATCAAGACGTTCAGCATTTCCCCAGACATAATTTACCAAGACGTTGTGGTACAAAAGTAAGTACCATTAGTGATGAATTTTAGTGTTCTGTATGTTTTATTATCTGTTTTTTAGTGTTCCGGCAAACTACAAATTCTCGCGGGCTCCCGGGGCCGTTGAGGTCATCTTAGAGGAACCCGACCATCCGAACAACATCCTCATTGGTTACAACAGAGGGTTGGTCGTGCTGTGGGACCGTGCAGAAGCCAAATCGCTCAAAACCTTCGTCTCTAACCAACAATTGGAATCATTATGTTGGAGAAATTCTGACCAATTTGTTAGCTCACACATTGACGGTAACAAAATCAGAGTTAATGTTTGTATTTTGTGCACATTAAATTTAAATTATAGGCAGCTATTGTATTTGGAATTTGGATAAGCCGGACGAACCGATCGAACCGGTTACGACTTATGGGCCGTTCCCCTGTAAGGCGATACCTAAAGTGCTAATGACCGAACTAGACGACAGATCCTTGATTGCGTTTTCGGGAGGACTGCCACGTGCGAGCTACAGCGACAAATATACAGTTTCGGTGATACACGAAGATGGACAACATGTTGCCTTTGATTTCACTAGCAAGGTAACGAACTGAACAAATCGATTTTTGTCCTATCCCCCTTTCTTTAAAAAGATGCTTCGTTGTAAATACATATTTTATATTTTTCTCTCGTGTTAGATGTCGAGATCTAAAAGCGAGGATGAAGAGGATGTGTTAGGAAATAAGGTACAAAGGTTGGCGATGTATGTTTTATCTATTCTTAGATTTTTTTAAACGTTGTGTGTTTATGTGCCCGCCCTTCAACGCATGGGCCTAAAACTAACTCGTTAATTTCGTTTTACTTGCATGGTTTTTAGGTTGGCTGTTTTTGATGAATTTAAACCAACATTAACTTGTTTATTTTTTTATTATTTTTAGGTGACTTTTATTTAGGGCCCAAGTAACATAAATTATTTTTTTGTGGCGATATTAATGTAACAATTTAAAAAAATGTTTTTTAAAGCAATTTATAATTAATTAATATCCAATTTCAGAATCTATGACTTTATTGTTGATCTTATAAATTTATTGTGCATGATAGTGAAAATTCGAATATTCTATTTTAATGCATTATTTATATTGTCTCTTTCTTGTTAGTGAAACGAAAAATTGGAGTAATAGAACCAAAAGTGTTTTAGAAACGTCTAAAATATTCTTAAAGAATGATTTTATATAACTAAAATTTGATACAGTTGGCAGTTATATACTATTTTTCACATTTTAAATACTCATATACAATTCACATATATAAATCAGATTTAAATTTATTAAACCATCTTGTTCGTATCAACTAATTCAGTATTTTAAAAATAAATATATTAATCTGAAAGACATTTTATAAATCGTTCTTTTATGAAACGACTGCGTTATTTAATATGACAACTGTGCTACTTGGGTGGTTTTCGTTGATAAATCGACAAATATTCACTTGAACTGGGAAATATTTAATGCATTTTAGGGGTCAAATTAATAGATATATAGTTTTGTATAACAAAGTCTTGAGCATGAAAGTTACATGTGTTGTTTTTTTATTTAAGGTGATCGATTTTCTTATAATTAACGCTAAAACACGTGACCGCGACGCCGAATCCGATACGACTACCGAAGAGAACGGTCATACGAACGGCGTAACTGCGGAAGGTGAACCGGAATGCCTCCTCGTTCTCACCGAAGAAGAACTGGTGGCGATCGATTTGCAATGCGAGGACTGGAAAATGATGAGTCTTCCATATTTAGTATCGCTACACGCGTCAGCCGTCACGTGCAGCCAATACGTGTCTGGTGTGCCCGAGGATCTATGGGAGAAACTCAAGAACGCCGGCAAAGCCCAAACTAGCCATTTGTACTCGACGAGGGAGTGGCCTATAGACGGTGGTGAACTGTTGTGTTCGAAAGGTGCAAAACCTCGCAGGGAACTTCTATTGACCGGTCACGAGGATGGTACGGTCAGATTTTGGGACGCGGGCGGCGTTACGCTTACTCCCGTGTATAAGTTCAGTACTAAGGAATTCTTTTCCGGCGATGATTTAGACGGTAATACCCATTAAAATGTAATTTTGTTGTAATTTAAGTTATTTGTCTTGTATTTTCAGACGTGGCTTCCCCGGATGCGGACGATGATGAGTGGCCTCCGTTCCGCAAGATGGGCATCTTCGATCCATATTCGGATGATCCGAGACTCGCAATCAAACGTGTAGTTCTGTGTCCCCTTTCAGGCACGCTCATTGTCGCGGGCACAGCGGGCCAGGTTATCATAACAAAATTCGACACCGAAGTTCTGGAAGGCGAGTTGAAGAGCATCTCTATGAATATCGTCAATGATCGGGACGAGTTCGTGTGGAAGGGCCACAGCAAGTTGACGCCCAGATCCGGCGTCACACATCAACCCAGAGGATTCCAGGCTACGTCCATTCTGCAGTTGCATCCTCCGGCAGCTATTACCGCCTGCGTCCTGCAAGCGGATTGGGGCTTGGTTGCTGTTGGTACAGCACACGGTCTCGCACTTTTGGATTACATTAAAAACAAACCTGTTATGGTCAAGTGCACTTTAAATCCTAACGGTACGATCAAACGATCGCGTGGCAATAACATTTGTTTGATTGATTAACGTTTCAGATCTCACGGGTGCAGGAGACTCGCCGATCTCACGCCGGAAGTCGTTCAAAAAATCACTCAGAGAGTCCTTCCGCCGACTGAGGAAAGGTAGATCGCAACGCAGAACCGACAACAATAAAGAGGAGAAACAAAACGCTCCGGTGGTCCGAAAACCTGCACAACAAGACGAAACATTCACGCCGCTAGAAGCTAAACCTGTGGAACGGCAAATTGAAGCCAGGCCGGTCGACGATTCGATGGGATCGTTCGTGCGCTGCCTGTACTTCGCCCGCACCTTCCTTCTCAACATGCAGAACACGAATCCGACTTTGTGGGCGGGTACGAACAATGGTACAGTGTACGCATTCACCATAATGGTGCCGTCGACATCAAAACGCGAACAGGAGGACGTGCACTGCAATCTTGCGAAGGAGATACAGCTGAAGCACCGTGCACCCGTAATAGCTATTGCCGTGCTGGACGGTTCAAATAAACCGTTGCCCGAACCCCTGGAAGTGGAGAAGGGTGTTGCCTCGTTGCCGGACACGACCCAAGCCCACCGCGTTATCATTGCGTCCGAAGAACAGTTCAAGCTGTTCACGCTGCCTAATTTGAAGCCGCACAACAAGTATAAACTGACTGCACACGAAGGTAATTTGGTGTTATATTTTTTTATGTTTTTGCTAAATTTGAATTTTCTCAAGGATCGAGGGTAAGGAGGATGGCTTTCGCGAACTTCTCGACCAATAACATCGATACGAACCAGACGCACACCGAAATGGATTTGCTGTGTCTTACTAACTTAGGTGACTGTCTGGTATTGAGCATTCCAGATCTTAAGAGGCAATTAAACGCGGCGGCAGTTAAACGAGAGGACTTCACGTAAGGATTATTTGTTATTTATTATTTATAACATAAAGCTACCTTATTATTTTTAGTGGCATTTACTCGTTGGTGTTCACAAAAGACGCTGAAGCATTATACCTTCATTCTCCCTCAGAAATTCAAAGATTGTCTTTGTCGACGAAACGCGTAACATGCGCCAGATGTTATTTAGCTCTTCCCGAAGGTGCCAGAGAGGAAACCACGTCTGAAGCGGGCGAAAACGAAGATAACGACGCCCCTTTAGTGAACGGCAACAATGAAAGTAAAGAAGGCAGCGTCGCTGACAAGGTGAGCTAACTAACACTTAAGAACACTCCTCATAGTATTATGTGACAATGTTACTTAACGTGACGCGGTTTTTCCGTTTAAGACCGAAGAAAACGGAGCGGGTGACGAGACACCACACAACGTGACGGTGTCGAGCAGCGTCGGCGACATCACAATCGACAGTGTCAAGGATCACTTGGGCTCAGGTGAGGAGTTGAATAGGCGTATCAGCGGTCTGTGCGTTACGAAAACGGTCACGACAATCATCAGCAGCAGTACGGACGGTGCGGTCACATCGTCCAGTACCACGACGACAACGACGACGTCCCAGAACGAAGGCAGTAAGTGTGCTTGCGGGAACGGTGTTTGTCTGGTTAAATTTTTATGACGAAATTAGAAATTAAATAAGGATGAACTTTAGAACCAGACACACACTTGGGGCTTTTGTGGTCCAGTGTTCTCTCCTTTTAAGTTTGACACGTTTGCAAATAATTCGTGCTTAAAGGCAGCTTATTTCACTACAGAAAATTATGTAAAATTGAGATTTTTTTCATTTACTTCAAACAAGCATAGTTTTTGTTTTGTTTCTTTTTTTGTATTCATGTCTCAGTCAACTTTAAATTGTAAAATTGTACAAAAATTGTTGTGTTGGTGCTTTAAATGTTTTTTTGTTGTTGCTTTGTAGTCATAGAAAAAGTCGCTGACGGCCAAGGATGCTCTCTGGAGGTTAGAAAGTTTTTTTCAGATTCGTCTTAGTTCTGGTACTTGGATTATTAACTGCAACTAACAAACGTTAGGGTGCAACAAAATACAAAAAAAAATGCCATCAATAATGCGTGTTTTTCGATGTAATTACGATAATTTCTGTAATTGTGTTGCACCTTCTCGCTCGTTAATGGTAGCATAATTCTTTCAGCATGCATAATTTGCTGCTCGCTAACACAAAGATCAACGGTGTAACAAAAACCGGTTCGCGCTCAGAAAAAAGCGCCAATCTTAGAATTATATAATTTTATATAACCGGACGTTTAATATTTATAGTGCTGATTTAAATGTATATGTAACGATAGATTTATTTATAAACTACTAATCGCACGATATATTAAATAATTCTCACTTTAGTGATTTTGTTTACAGTTTATAACATTTTCGTTGTTTTTTCAGACTAGAAAAATCCAAGTGAGTGATATCCTGTTGAGGGCTCCGCTGGCACTGGCCGAAGACGATGCGGAAAACCAAGAGGCGTAATTCGAGAAGCAACAATAAATAACTATTTGCCATATCAGTGTGTTTCGTCGTTAACATTGATCATTTGCCACGACGACCGGAAAGTTGACACGTCCGTCGATTTACTATAAGTAATTTTTTATATAATCGAGCAATTGTTCGTCGTACGTTCCTGATTTTCGGTTTTCGTGGCTGTTTCGTTTATGTTTAGTACAAATTTCGTTTTTTGACTAATCGAACTCTTGCTTTTTTACTAATAGTATTTTAGGTGTACTTATTTTAATGTTAAGTATTTCGAGAGATTATACTAAAATGTAAGTGCTAAGGACGAAACACCGTTTTCTTAATTTAATACTTTTATATTACTTATCATTTATTCGAGTCCAACTTGGGACTGTCCGAGTTATTTATGAGTTAGCGTAAATTTTTGTATCAGTATTCGGCACTGCTTTATAGATACTTTTAATTTATTATCCTACCCTTAACGTATTTTAATACCCAAAAGAAAAGTAACGGCGGGGTAATTAAGTTAGAAATATGTTTTTTACTTTATTTCATATCTGTTATATAATATATATATAATCTTGTAAACCGGCCCATTTTTTTTTAATTACATGGTTTAAAATTGGTTGGTTTCAAAAACGAGCATTTGTTAAATGTTTTTCTTGAAAAAAAGATGATAATAAATACTAATGTGATGTTTATATTTTAATGGAGGATTTTAGAGAAAAAACAGCTTTTATATGGAAACATTGGTGGAGGTGAATGTATGAGTGAGATGAATGTGGTTTGCATAGGTTTTATGCAACTTCAAAATGGCCTTAACATTTATTTTTTCGTTATAATATTTTATATTCGTATTTTATTCACAATTTTATTAAAGATTATATTTATCATTCACATGACAGAAACATCACCATAGTGAATAAAAGTTTTATTGCTAAATATTTGTATATCACTCAATCCTCTCCTCTTTTCCCACGTACAATTCAGGTAAGTACTCATTAATTAATCACGATTCAATCAAAACTGCATTCATCATACTTCGAATAATAAAAATCCTAACGGCACGCCGAAATTACAGTTACAGGCGACATGTGTGTGCATTATATTAATAATTACAATTAGATATTTTGAATACGTATTGTCGTTTTGAAGTTATTAAAAATTGCGTTCGGCCGGGGAACGTGCTAAAATGCAAAAGTAATAGTTTACGTAATTATTGTAATTCTCTACGATTTAAAAGTGAAATTTTACCTGATTAAATTTTAATGCAGTTGTGATATGAATAAACAGGATTTATTTGTTACAAACGTAGTTAAACGATGATTAAAATTTAATTTGTGACTGATACAATTGTGAATTGTTTGGAGACGATTGTTCCACTATTTTCTTTGTCTGGATTGGTATAATTGGGCATTAATCATATACAACAAAATAATACACAAATAATAGATATAAATATTCATAAATATAATACATATTGACACTGAAATAGTAGGTATAAAATTTTATATGAAAATTAATGTAATTATTTACTATTATCAAAGAATAAATTTAATTTTTTTCTTTCATAATGATTAAATTAAAAAAATATTGAAAAATAGTAAATAAGGTATAAATATAAATATTTAAATATTATAAAATTGTTATTAATAAATTATAATAATCATTTTGTCAAAATATATTTGTTTTAGATTGTGCGGTGTTGTCAATTTTATAAATTCTTTAAAAATATTCTGTAGAAAATTGATATTGAAAATTATAATATATAATAACTATGTAGAGTCAAACCGCTTTAAAATAAAAATTTTATTTAAACGAAACTAAAAAACATTCAGAATTTTAAATATATGAAATTAAAAATTTAATTAATTTCAATTATATTTGAAAATTCTCCAATTTAAAGGAAGAAACGAAAACCGGCAACGTCGTATACGTTGACTTAGAAACTTTAGTTCGCAGTTCCACCTGAAGAGGCACCGTCCGAACAACTAGCCGACATACGTCGCAGTGTATTTCAGTGGGTCAAAGTGAAAGGTTACGTCGCACGTGTTTCGTTAATCTGCGCACCTGCCGCGCAATAGACACTTCCGAAACTCAGTTGTCTCGGCTCTGTGTCATCCCGAGCACCATAGCATGAAAAGGGAAAACGTCGCGGTTATCCAGTAAACAGATCGCCATCCGAACATCGAAAACTGTCGGTTGCGAATTAGTGCGGGGTGTGGTACGTACAATTGCACGGGCGCGCACAACGTGTCTCCAGGATCACGTCAAGTTTCCCATTAGCTGACCGAATAGGAATATGGCCGCCTGAAGAAGTGACTATTTTCATGTCTTTTGTTGTGTGAGGCGGCCGTATCGGGGGCGATCATGGAACTGAGAGTGGGCAACAAGTACAGGCTGGGCCGCAAAATCGGTTCCGGTTCCTTCGGCGACATCTACTTAGGTGGGTAGATCCTGCGACGTGACTGGCCTGGCCACATTTTTTCCACTTGTAAACAATAGTCGTGTGGATGTTCTAAAGCACGGTACGTGCGTTTCCTGTTGCAGGGACCAACATATCCACCGGCGAGGAAGTGGCTATTAAACTAGAATGCATCAAAACGCGACACCCGCAGCTCCACATCGAGTCCAAGTTTTACAAGATGATGCAGGGTGGAGGTGAGTTATTCGCATCTCAATACTTCCTTTATTTGTTTTCAGTATCTGCTTTTTATTTCATCACAATACACCACCACTTACACAAGGTATTTACATTAAAATCAATAGTATTTAACAGGTGTTTCCCTTTTTGTCATACAAGCCCCAGTGTAGTGCAAAATTCAATAAACAATAATATAAAGTGAAGTGCAGTTTGTGTTTTGTACCGTTTTAATGTTATGCCTTTAAACCCTTATTGATTATGTTTCACTTTTAAGTTTTATTTTGACCAAATTCTTTTATTCACGTGTTCTTATCAAAAGTGTTAAAACTTGTAATGTTCTATATGTGTCTATAATCTGCTTTCCAGACTACAAAACATTCTTATACAACAATAGAATTTTTAAGAGTTTAACTCATTTAATTTAATTCATTGTCTGAAATGAAAAATGTCTTTCTGAATTTGTTAATAATCTGATAAATTGTGTCAAAGATCTTATTGTTTAATTACATCCAATTAGCTTAAATTTTTATTTAGTTGATTCACATTTCTTTATTTTGTTACACATATTTTTACCTTTAAAACTAACCTACTAGTAGTTTGTTTGTGTTCATTTTCACCTTTTTATTGATTAAGATAACAATCATTTTTAGGGTGAAAAAATGGCCTATTTGTATTGGATGTTTTCCATTGACTTCTTAATTCTTAGAACAGATATCTTCGTAACTGTGTAAATAATGCGTTTATAAATAAGTGACATTAATCATTATCTTTCTTTGTTTGGGCTGATTTTTCTTCCGCTTTTTTAAATTAAAGAATAACACACAGATTCGTAGTTTTTTAAGGAAATCTTTGATCATTGCCTTTATTTTTTAATGTCGATGTAAAATTAAAAATTATAATAAGTTTGGAAATTCTCGAAATGACTATTAATATACGCAACAACTCATTATGCGTTCATACCAAGATAAATTCTGTTGATAACACTTTATATTTAAATATCAACAGTGCAATTAACTAGTTTGTTTTTGGATAAATTTAACACTGCAACTTTAAACAATCCAATTTACGATCAGAAAATTGTAATACAATGCGGTTGAAAAATCTTCAGTTATTATAGTTGAGTTTTGTAGACTTGTTGATACACGAGCTGCAGGATGTGCGTAATGACTCAGCAAGGTTTGAAGTCAAACATCTGTGTGCTCTGAAGACGTTTCGAACACAACCGAATATCACATAATGCAACGCTTAATCCGTGAAAAGCGATCATGTATATCGCAATGGTTTTTAATTACACTGTTTTTTTCATATTTTGTTATTATTTATACAAAATTAGTAGAGCTAAGGAATGATTAATGTACCGTATTTAGTTTAAAATAAACAATATTTAATATATACATCGAATATCTAAATTATGTCGAAATTCTTGCAAAATTTATTTGGAACAATATTATTTTTTCAGTGGGCATCCCGCAGATAAAGTGGTGCGGCTCGGAGGGCGACTACAACGTCATGGTGATGGAGCTGTTGGGCCCGTCGTTAGAGGACCTGTTCAACTTTTGTTCGCGCCGTTTCTCGTTGAAAACGGTCCTACTGCTGGCCGACCAGCTGATCTCGCGCACCGACTTCATACACTCGCGCAACTTCATTCATCGCGACATCAAACCGGACAACTTCCTAATGGGACTCGGCAAGAAGGGCAACCTGGTCTACATAATCGATTTCGGGCTGGCGAAAAAATACAGGGACAGCAGGACCCACCAGCACATACCCTACAAGGAGAACAAGAATTTGACTGGTGAGGGGAATATGTGTGCATTATCGAATTGTCGCAAGGTCGAATTGCGACGAACAATGTCGGAATTTCAAAATTTCTCGCGAGATACGCGTTTCAAGGATCCGTTTTTGACGTGAACCGCACACAATGGTGTTTTATTGGAAGTGTTGCGTTAGCGTTGCACACACTTAAAATTTTATAAATATGAATGATACGCAACATTTTGGCAACCTCGTTTTCTATAAATAATCAATAAAACGCATCCGCCTTGAGATGAATACCCACGCGAAGCGACCCTTAAACATATTCACGATAGAAAATTATAACAAATAAGGTTGTTGATGTAAACACAATTGTTTACTCGCCGCTTTAATCGCTTGGGAAAGTTCATTGGCAGGCTCTTGTCTTCGGTGCGCGTGATGCGCCGAACAAAACATCTGGTTCTGGACAATTTTTCTGATGCGGAGTCGCGGATGTAGGTGGCGTCACTTTCCGTTTTCAAAACGCATGAATATAGAACGTTAAGCCAAAAGTAAAACCATTCGTGCTATCCACCACCAACATTAATCCATATTTTGCGAAACAATGACGTACACACAGTGATTGCGTAAAAGCGGTTGTTGTCGTGTGGCCTTTTATATATATGTATATATGTATAAATATATATATATATATATATATATATATATATATATATATATTTCTGTCGTGACACTGGAAGAGATATTCGCGTTATTTAATCGGCGACGGTCAAACGAAACCGTTGCGTAACTCGCCCGGTCGGTTTCCGTTCCTCGGACCCGATCTCAAGGTTTACGCGTCAACTAGGAAACGGTGAAATTAATTAGACAAGAACGCGACTGGATTTATTAATTGTTTACGGACTGTTGTTTGAAATTCGGTTGTAATTTCGACCTTGTGTCTCGTACGTGTGCGATTTAATTTTAATCTTTTTGTCCTTTTTTAGGTACCGCAAGGTACGCTAGCATAAACACCCACTTAGGCATAGAGCAGTCGCGAAGAGACGACTTAGAATCATTAGGTTACGTATTAATGTACTTCAATAGGGGATCGTTGCCGTGGCAGGGCCTGAAGGCGGCGACCAAACGCCAAAAGTATGAAAGAATCTCCGAGAAGAAGATGTCCACGCCTATCGAGGACTTGTGTAAAGTAAGTGCTCTCCCTAAATTTATCCGAATGTTATTAAATCAGTTTTTCTTAGGGTTATCCAGTAGAATTTCCCACATACTTAATATACTGCCGACAGCTGAGGTTCGAGGAAAGACCGGACTACAGCTACTTGAGGCAACTCTTCCGGACGCTCTTCCACCGACAGGGATTCACATATGACTACGTGTTCGACTGGAATATGCTCAAATTTGGTACTTCTCTCGTAAGGCAACCTCGCAGTGTGATTTTATTTCATATTTTTTGTGTGTTTTAGGTGGATCTCGGGGCAGCCATTGCGAAGAGAACACCGGTCGATCGGGTGCGGGAGGGACGCGTTTCGGCGCGCATGGTGCCGCCCCGGCGGACGCGGCGCCCGCCGTGCCGCAGCAGCCGCGACAAAGACGGCCGCCCCACGACGGGCGCATGGACGTCAGCAGCGGCAACACGGCCGGTCCGCCCACCACGCTCGAGGACGTCATCACCGGCAGTAAGTTTCCTTTAGTGTCTTATCTGGAAATGGAAAGTCCTTATATTATTTAAATGTTTATGCTCTATTAATATATGTAATATGTATATATAGTAATTAGATCATTATCTAATTCGTTCATTGTTGTGTTGTGTTGTATGAAGGTTCGCCACGGATGTATGATAGTCACGAAAGGCGGGTATCTATGAGGCTGAGAGCGGGGCAAGGTGCCCCCAACGCCTCCACCTCGGACCTAAGCACATCAAAACAGGCCAAGTGAGTTACTTACTATGCTTCGTCCCGACGTCATCATGTGCCCATCAAAAACATATTAATTTTAACAGTTTTTTTTATATTTACTTACTCAACCGACCTGACACAAGGTGTACTGTCAGCAGTTTTTGATAGACTTTTGTAATTTGTAATTGTTGTTGAGACGTGTACACCTTGTGCCTCCCTTATTTTAAGTTGTCAGAACCGTCTAACTCATTATATTTTTGTTTCCGTTCTCGCTCGTTTCGCCCCCATCGTCCACAACCATCACCACTACCACCACCATCACTCACGCCACGCACCACTAAATAAACACCAAAACCACCAACACCACATTCCCGCACAACCTCGTTCAATGTCGAAACCGCCGGCGCCGCCACCCACAACCACCCTATGTGTGATTTTCGTTTGTGTTCTGGAAGCGCCTCCGTAGCGGCAATGGCGCCGCCCGCGCAGGCCACGACGGCGATGCAGCAGGCGGGGGGCCCGGGGGCGCCGCCTAGAAGGGGTAGCGCCTCCAAGGACCCGCCGTCGGGACAGCGGGGCGTCGCGGCCGCCGAGGACGGACGTCAAGCGGCGCCGCGTGGCGGCCGTCACTGATAGCACGTCGCGCCGGTGGATGGGGAGGAGGATTGTGTCGTCGACGGCGCCGTCACGCGCCGCACATAGGTGGAGGTTCTTTCGTTTGGACGGCGTATGGTCGACCGCAGGTGAAGCATTGACCGCGGCCCGATGTGGGGACGACACTTCTAACAGTACCTTGGTAGAGGCGACGGCGATTGTTCACTTGTTATCTGTCTTGTTTTTTTGTTTTGTTCTCTCGCACTGACGAGAAAATCCGTTTGAATAAACTTCGCAGATATTATTGTTAATTTTTAAGCGATCTAGATCTCCTTCCGAATCCAAGTGCAATACAATGACTGCATGACTCAAACAAATTAAATCAGTCGTCTCCACTTAGTGGATGTGCACAGGTTTGTCGTGTTTCCGTTCGATTTATAAATGTGCAATTTATGTTGACGTGTTCTTTTTTTTGTTTTGTTAATCCGAGAAAACAATTTGCAACGATTTAAGAGATTTAGACAATTGTATGTCGGTGTGAATTGCAACAAAGGACTTGAATTATGATAACAAACCTAGATATAAATATATATATGAATATATTTCATTGGGTAAAAAAAAACTACATTTGTACATATCTAGACTGATAAATTTTGTGTATTTGTTGTATAGATATATCAAGTATTTTTTCCGTTTATAGTTTCAAGGGAAAAACTTTTATAAAATAATAATAAAGCGAATGAATAATGATAAATGTTTACCATTTTTGTAATAAAATAACAAATTGATTTCAAATCACACAAAACATTATCAAGCAGATTTTAGATACGACAAATCTGCTTGTTAGTTTCATATAATATATACTTGTCATTGTGATATGATTTTTTAACCGTTGACAATTAATGTTAGGATCTTGTGTTTGTTTTCTTTTTTTCATTTAATATGGCCTCTGTGAGACTATTTATATGTTTAGACTGTAATGGCATATTTAATGTTTTTAGTTGTTTAATTGTAACAAAAATATCGAAGGATACATTAATAATTTGTAGTTAATTTTTTAAGTAAGTTACATTTAATATAGATTGTGGAGTCTGTTCCTTTATTAATGTTACTTTCAACAATCTTCACATAATAAACGATTCAAAAGTTACCACTATCAATCAATAGATTGATTCAAATAAATCATCCAGTACAAAATATTTTCTGTAAACAAGACATGTTGTATATTTGTTAAATTTAACATTGTAATGGAATTGACACCAAGTAATTTAATTTTGAAATCATTTCAAATATTTATTTTTATTATTTTCTTGTCTAGGACTGTTACTTTTCATTTTAATGTGTTCTTTCGGTTAAATTTTCGTTCCTAAATAATTATTAATTGCATTCTACTAAAAACATTCTCACAATTTTTTCTCCAAAGATGTGTAAAAATTGCATAATCTAGTTAATTTCTCAAGTATCATAATTGTAAAATACCAACCTGAAGGAGACATCTGGTTTTCATTAAACTATTTTATTATATTATGTACATAATCCACATAAAAATAACTGGTCTTTTAATTTGTTGTAAATATGAATTCCTAGTTGGAAACAAAACAGTACATTAAAACGCGAGAAAAAAATATTGTTCTGTTTTTGATTGGTCATTTACCGAATGCCATTGTTGTCTATAAATACAGAGTAGTTTAGAACACATATCCTGACATGAAATTAATTTTAAACTACGTTCAGATTGTGTTCTAAATGGGACTGTATTCGAAGCCGATTCGAATTGATATTAATTTTAAGTACTTATAGCGTTGTATAAAATAAAGCCTCAAACAAAATGTTACGTTTAATTAGCAAATTTCTTTATTTATTTTTGATTGACGCGGACAATTTGCAAAACAACTTGAATATTTTTATTGATGTTTTGAAAATTACCGATACCATACAAGTGTCAAAATTAAGTATACATTATCAGCGATCGGTTCTATATTTTGCACTATGTATGTTAATTATAAAAATAAAGGTCACTAAAAAGTTACTAAACACAGAGTTTCATTTTAATAATTTTATTAATTCTCCTACAACTTTTACATTAATACTGTTACCTAATAACATGTATCTTTGTTTGTTTGTTATTTCATTTGGAAAGCTGAACTTCTCAGGAAAAGACATCAGTCTGGATATTTCTTTTGGTGTGAAAAATCTCAAACCTATAGATTTTAACAACTTCAATTTAGTCTCTTCATTTTGAGTTTGCTCAATTTGTTCAAAAATACAAGAACATTCTTGTTTTGTTTTTGGTGCAAAAATGCTACCTGTTCCTTCCAAATATCGTCCATAGGCCTTTGTAAAACAACAAGACCTATTAGAATCTATGTAAGAAATGTCCAGTATTCTCCACCTTTTCAATAATTGCTTAATGGGAATGTTAAAACTACTTAAATCTAAATTTTCTTCCAGAATATTTGAAATTGGAAACAAATCTTCTGGATCACAATTTGGCAATGTTTCCATCTAAAATTATACCCTAATAATAAAATATCAAAGGATTATAGTATTTATCCTTACCAAATCACCTGAGGGAAAACTAAACTTTTGTGGATTTTTCCTTGCCAAACAATAATATCTGTGTCTTGTATTTGGTACACCAACTTGTGTAGGTGATAAAATAAATTCCTGGTATATAAAATTGTTCTCTTTTAACTTATTCACAAGTATATCTCTCATTTGTGACTTTTCAAACCCCTTAACATTTTCTACCAATATTCTATCAACTTTTGTTAATTTTGGAAGAATATCCAAGATTTGTAAGAAGGGATTTGTTCTAGGATCATTAATATCATTTTGCAGGCCATTTCTTGTAAATGGTTGGCAGGGTGGCGACATTAATATCACGTTAACATCAAGAGAATTAACAAAATCCACAGACAATCCTTCTATATTACGATTCAACAGTTTCGTGTCGGGAAAATTGTGTTCGTATACTTTGTTAGCCCACTGATTTATGTCTATTGATGCCACAACATTTCCTTCCACACAGCTGGCTGTAACCAATATTGTTCGATGGGTCTTTTAATGGATTTGGAGAGTTACCTTCTAACGCCATGTGCATTCCTCCTATACCGCTAAACAATTCTAAAACATTCATATTTCAGGTTTCTCACGTTTAGTGCATTTGGACTACTGTCTAAATATTTTACAGGTTAGGAACAAAATAGTGTTGTATTCCGCCGTGGCGCTGCACATGTCAGTTAAATCCCATACACAGGAAACATTCGACGCAATTATGTTTTAATAAAACACGTCAAAATTAACCTATAATTTTATAAAAGGACTATTGTGTAAAGTGTGAAGCTATTAAACATTTTAAATGAAAATGTTGATTTTAATCAAAAAATTTATTCGATAACCCTATAAATATTTTATTAATACCGAGTTTTCCTTCTCTGGCATTAATTGTAGTTTGAAACGATATTTTATTCTAAAAATGATGAATGAATTTTATGATCTCAGTCATCTACCTATTTTATCTTTTCACTTCATGAGAGTACTGTTTCAACGCCTCGATTGAGTGCGAAAAAAGCATATTTAAATTTTGGTGCGTTATCGGTCCCCGGAAACCGATAGAACTATGCGGTTTGGGTCGCCAAAGGTCAATAATAATTTATTGGATTATTTTACCCAAAATATTTTCCAAAGTGAAAAGATATCATCAATATCCAATGCGCCAGAAAGTTTAATTAAATAAAATTTATATACTATATATACCGCATTGGACGAAAGTGTGCCATCGGTCCCCGGGGACTCCTACCGCATCCAAAGTGTTAATGAACCATTGTGCAGTTCGCTGTCCTTTATCTACTAGTACTCACTCTGTAAAAACATTCAGATTTGTATCACTCCTATATATTACAGAACCGCCTCCATAACTAACTGTACCAACAATATTACAATATGCGTATCTTTCAGTTGACCTTCTGTCGCCTGAGAAAAGAGAGTATTCATCAGAGAATAATTTTCGTAATCAATCTTTGTTATTTCAAATTCTTTAAAAAAATTCTACTAAAAATCCAACAGAAAATGAGATAAAAAATGTTAAAGTTTGTAACAAACCTTACTCTACAAAAGTTCCCTCCATTGACCTGCAAGCAAACTTAGAACCGTCTGATCTAGTTCCAACATTTCTCCTGAGACCCAGATTATAGGCAGCCGTTGTGATCCGTTGACGCAATTGACCGATATTTTGTACTTCTGTACGGTATACTTCGGTGGAATTAACAAAAAAAAACTAGATAAAAATTGTTTGGGTTACAATAATTGAAAATATTAAGAAGAATAAAAATGTACAAAAGGTTTGAATTTTTTTAAGAAATCATATTATTATTTAGAAGTGAATATCTAGTTAAAAAAATTGATGTTGTTTGTTTGAACAAGCTTTTATATTCTCTAAAATAATTGACACATACATTTACGACTTCTAAGTAAAATAGTCAGAAACTCCAGAGCGATAGAGAAGTATGACAATCTCTCTATTGCACTATCAATAGAGCTTTTATAAATATATTTTTTATAATATTTGTAATTTTTGTTAATCTATTGAATGTATACTTTAGTTAGTTTATATATATCTTCGTTCAAGACTTCTATAATTAAGTGGGCTATATTACTTTCAAATGCAGTAGTTTCATGTACAGTAAATCATAATTAATTGAATATTATGTTATTTGAGATAATATGTAACAAATAATAAAATGTATCTCATCTTAAATAACATAAGAAATAATTTCACTCAACTTTAATAAAAATCTTAGTCATATCAATAAAATGATATTTCAAATAGGAACCCTTTCAAATATCATAATTACAACGTACAGATTAAGTGCATTAGATATAAACTTTTGTTAACAACCACTAACACAATTATGTTGATATATTGTTGAATATAGAAATATATGACATCACAAATATATGACTACTAAATTTTAAGCAATACATAATGTTTATTAGTAATTGTATTAGAATTTTTTTAAAATATACATTGTATAATAATGAATGAACGGAATTATTGGATTCTTATTAATATACAGGGTGTTTCACAACAAATCTGAAAAATTTTAACCACATACATACATACAAGGTATCCGAAAAATACATACTCACTGTTACATAAGAAGTCCATTTGAAAATAAAATATGATAAATCGACTACCTATGTAACAGTGAGTATGTGATTAACATTTTTCGGATAAGTTGTGAAGCACCTTGTATAGGTGTGCTTAAGGTAATGTAAATATACGCGAAAATAATCTAAATAAAGAGAAAGTGAACAAAAAAGTACATAATATAAATATAAAACTAAAATTGGTTGTCTATGTTGCTAGTTTTTAAAGAAAGGAAAAAATAGAAAACATGTGAAATCCAAACCGTCTTCTTTCTTTTATCGAAAATGTTTCTATATTTCCAGTCTAAGGAACATCCGTTCTCTAAGCTTTGCTTTACGTATAAGCTAGTAGTACAGCTAACGTGGTTCTGTGACTGTGGATGGTTCATGCCATCCGCAGTGACCACGAGTGACATCACAGAGAGCAAAGAAGCGTGTTCTTCGGCGAAGAAGCTGAAGAGACAACAATGACCAGAAAGTCCGAAAGAAGACAAAGAGAAAGAAGGACTAAGATGGTCCTTGCGTACCGTCCTTAAAGTCAATTAATAATGGTGTACTCAAAATTTCTGCTGCTCCTGCTTCAATCAATCAAAATATGTTGATATTCTCTAGACAATTTACAGGGTACCCCATGTAATAGGGTTACGTAGGTAAAAATGTTGTGATATTAAAATTATGTTGTTGTTTAGTATTTGTCCTATTTTAAATTGAAAACAATTATGTTTCAATTTATAAAAGAATAAATATTGATCGGCCTCTTTAATAATATTTTATATGTTTTGATAACCTCTCTGCACATTTGATATATCGTTTTTTAATATAATTTTTTGGTAATACAGTATTCAATATATGGAAATAATACAAGAGTAACTCATTACATTAATATCCGCAAGATATGGACATAACTGTTTGTGAGTAGTAAACATTTACATAAGAGTAAATTATTTATAAGTAATATAATAGACTGTTTATACATGATGCATATTTTCAATGCTCAAAATCACTATTTAAAATAGGAGTCACTTGCGTAAATTGTACAACGTCGACAAAAAACACACAATACAGTTTTAATGGATGGAAAATCAAGTGAAGTTCCATTTGTTTTATCACTTTGTCATAGATTTTGGTTCTTGCCAAAATTGTTTACACTCCTTAAAGATATTTAAACTTTTAGTTAGAAATTTAGAACTTTTTCTACTAAAAATTTTATTTGTCTTTCATAAAAATATTGTGAAATACACTGTGTTGCAAAATTATGGAATACTTTAAAAAAATGAAATAAGTAAGTTACTTTTCTTATATTATTTTTTATAAATTAAGGATACAGTTTTAAGGAAAATCTATGATTATTTATAAAAAAGAAAAAACATAATGCTTTTAGAGAAATAATTAAATATAAAAAAAAAATTAACATTTTTCAAATTAAGTATATTAATATGGAGTATTTCCACTATGTACGTTAATGATCTTTTGATAACGTCGCCCCATACTTAAAATTAATGTTCTTATGACATCCTGATCAATGCCCTCCCAAATTTCTACGATTATATCCTTTAGTTGATTTAATGTGTTTGGTGATGATTGCTCTTATTTGTCTTCCTACAGGGTCCAATAGATCAATCGAATTTAAGTACGGACTTCTAGCTGGCCAGTTCATTGGCGGAATGTTTACCTCGACAGTCTCTACAATTCTCACAGTATGAAATCGAGCATTATCATGCCAATAAATGGAGCAAAGGGTACAACACGAGGTTCTAAGATTTCCCTTAGATACCTATCAGTCTTTAAACTTCCTCCAGCAACGACAACTACTTCTGTATGTGCCTGTAAACTAATGCCTGCCCAAACCATTACCGATCCTCCACCAAAAGTAAGAGCTTCACCTAAAATGATCCCAAAAAGTTAAGTATATTGCTCATTTTATAACTAAATGATTATTTACTAAAAATTAAAATTGTAATAAAATAAATAAATATTAATAAGAAATTAAATCAAAGACAACTTAAAATTTATTTTACAAAATAAATAAGAAATTTTGTTCCCTCATATAAAATGAAAAATATACCATTTTTTTAATATTGAGTAATTCTGTCTCTGATTCCTATTACAGCTTGTACCCTACGTGACATACTTTTTATCAGGTCATCCAGATAATTTTAATCCAAAACGTCATTATTCTGACAGTATGGGCACGGGGCTTGTAAGCAATTAATGATCTTTCAAACACATCCCAGGCATTAAATTCGGATCAGGCGACAAGGCTGGTAAGAGCAGACACTCAATTTGGGCATTTTCTAACTAGCTCAGGTCAATTCTAGCTCTGTGTGGTATAGCGTTGTCGTCTAGAAATCGAAAATTTGGTTTTAAATTACATCGATAATGTTCAAAAATGTTACATAAAATTCACCGGTCATGCTACGGTCGCAGATGTAGTGCTCCGTTCTGCCTTCTAGAAAAATATTACCCCACACCATTATGGATCTACCTTGGTATGTGTAAATTTTCTGCACATAACGTGAATTTATTTTTTGACTTGGAGGTCTTCAGACTCGTACCGATCTTCTATCACTAAATACATCAAATTATTCCACTCTTCACGCTACAATTCTTTTTCCTGACAATAAGCTAATCTCGCAGCATGATTGGCAGACTGGAGGGGAGTCTTTATGGGTATCTCGTAATGGAACCCTGTATCATTTAACCGATTTAAACTGTCCTTGGGCTTCTATGATGTCCAGTCTCAGTCAAATGTAATTATTGGTTGACCTTCTCTAGGCTGATATCGCACGTGTCCATTTTCTAGAAACCGTTGATAGAATCTGCACACTACGGATTGGTCAACATTAAATGCAGCGGCCACATTAACTTGTCTTGAGCCAGCCTGAAGCATTCCTGCAGCATGAAGTCAGTCAGCTTCTGATACATGATGTCTCTGCATGATTTTAAGAAAAGGCAATATAATTTTGTTGTTAACTCTTGAACAGAATTAAAATAAAACTCAATATATAAATCTCGACTGAAACCCATGATGTGTTTTTATAGCATGGTACGGGGTTATATTGTCTTCCTCTAGTCTCCTCCTTACGTTGTCCTGGCTTATTTTTATATTATAAAAACTGTTGCTGCAGTAAAGTAGGTACTAGTTACAAACCTTTGTCTAAGTGTTTGGATTCTTAAATATCTGTCTTATTTACTTGGTACCTATTTCCTAAGTCCGTTTAATCAATTTTGAAATCGCCCGTTGCGTCCGTTGTCGATTGACGTTTTCCTTCTTCGAAAAGAGCCACCGCACAATTTTCTTTCAAATATTTCAATTATTTGCTATGTTGTTCATTTTAAAGATTTTAAAATATAAACCGTAAAATAGAATATAAAGTACAAAACTAATTGTTTTAAAATTACAAGAAATGTCGATGTTGAGTTTCTTCCTGTTTAACGGACTAAAACAAATATTTTGGCGAAAATTTTGGAATACCGTAATTTTAGGTTAAAGCTAATTGTATGTTAAAAAAGAGATATTCAAACTTTAGTAAATAATCTATAATTTTGCGACGCAGGGTAACTTGGCTTGACTAAAAATTTCTCTTATTGGATATAATATGTTCCTATTAACAGTTATTTATAAAATTCCAATCTAAGATCCTGTAAGAGAGGAGTGACTGAACTATCGCATAATAAATATTTTTTATGATCTTTCAGGTTCCCAAAAATAAAAAACTATTATATATTTGAAAATTAGTTTTTTGGATTTTCTCACTTAAAATTGAAATGAATTGCATTTCTGTATTTTTTTTTTTACTTTTAATCACCACATATCAGTTGGTTCCAGTTCAACTGGAATTCAGTTCAACCATTTATCATTTCAAATTCAAATGCTGTTCAACTTGTTCTTCAGTATTAATTGCATCTGAAACATAGCATCATAGGATATTCGTTTTATACATATGCGGAAACTTTTCCTATATTCCTATAGTCCTATTCCTATTCCTATTTTTCATACTTATTGTTTTACATCCAAGTGCAAGAATACCTCTAACGAATTGATTTGCTCCTTCGATTTAGTGATTCTTCAAATGAAGGGGTTTACTGTGAATCAGTTTAATTTAACCAACTCGATGCAAAATTTTGAAAAAATTCTCTCACATTGTCATTATACAAAATATTTTCTCCTTTAATTGAACAAAATATTAGCTTTAAGTAATCAAAGGATCACATATTCTGTTAGGTGGTCTTGTTTAATCAAGAATAAATTTATATTTCCCATCAGACTCACTTGATGACAATTCAGGTTTTCAAAAAGTAAAAAAGACAAAGTACAAGTTTGGTTTTAAGTATGAAGTGAGTTCGCGATTGTCAAGAAATCCAAAAATACATTGAAACAAATAATAAATATTTTATTTTTTGAGAACAATTTTAGTTCTAATTCACAGTCTAATTTTGAATATATTCGCATATCTATTTCTGATTCTATTTGTTTGTTTGATTTTTTTCTCATTGAAAGTAGTGGTGTCTATAATCTTGCTCATTATCATTAAGTAGATAGGTTTTTTTAGAAAGTCTCTCTTTTTGTCTTTTATATTTTTTAAATTCTTCGACATTTCTTCTTCAGTACATTTAAACCAATAAATAGATTATTGTGTGGCTATTCTGAGAGTGTTTAAAATATCCACAGCTATTTCATCAGTATCTGTACAGTCATTACATTGTTAAAAAGGTCCCCTTAGATAATTTAATTAATTCTTGTGATATAATGACTAAATCATCCATGACATTTTTCATTTTTAAAAGTGGAATTGTTGTAAAACCTTTTGACGCTGTTTGAGAGAAATTTGTCCAATTCGCTTTGGTACGCTGATTGATATGCTTAATCACATATCATTTTTCATTTTTAAAATTCGAATTTTTTAGGGAATTCAGAAAAACCTTTTGACGCTGTTTTTTCATTAGAGAAATTTGTCCAATCCTCTTTGATAAGCTGTTTTAGCATTTATAAGTAAGTTTAGAAATTATTCTTTGTGATTCTTAAATCTTTTCGTCTAAACTTTCTGGAAGTAAAGCGGAATAACTGAATAGAAATTGTCATATCCTGGAAGAATATTTCACTTTGTTAATCGCTTTGAGAAAAATATACCTGCATCACCTCATTTGAAAAACAAAATTGAATTAATTGAGAGATTTCTATTAACCAAAAAAATTGCAACAACCTTTTATGTTGAAAATGTTAAAAATGCTTATTCAGTTTATTTTTAACAATAGCGAAAAATTCTGTCAACAAACAATAGGCGGTTAGGTAATGTATTTAGTTATGATGATGGCCAAAAAGAGAAAAACTGAATTACAAATTAAATGCAAATTGTTGAATTCTAACAAAGATATTACGTGCAGCTTTGGCTGGCTGGCATTTCACACATACACAATCAAGCTGAAGCGCAGGTGGAGATAACCTACTAAAATATCTAAATGCTAGCAATAAGCAGAAACAGTAAGTACAATTTTAAGCAGCAGTTCTTTGCTTCGTCTGATCTTCTGCTGATGTCGCTGACCGTAATGGTTCTTTAATCTTCTGCTAGGTGTCAACATGGTTCACGGTTGATTGTCAAGCTAACAATATTCCCCCCAGGATCCAGAGAACATCATTAGACAATACTACCTTTTATCCATATACCAACATGAACGGTGATGTTCTTAGCGTTTCTTGATTAGATCTGTTAAAACCAAAAGTCACCATTCCCAAGTATTTATCCCAATTCGTTGACAGAGATTCATTGTCGAAGAATGGCAAATGGTCAGGAAACTATTTGATTGGTAATCCTATATGCCCAGTAGTTCTGTGGTTTGGAGCTCTCGATGTTATTTTTAATACTAACAATATATCTTTGTTTTTCCTCACGTGCTCCTCCCCAAGAAATGTTGAATGCATTTCGGGGATTTTATGTTGAAATTTTCCCTGGCAATCCACGCGCGCTTTCATAAACTGAGTCTGATCACACAATAATGTTTAGTTGAATTTCTTAAGAACAAGTGTCTTGGAGATTTCAGCACCATCTTGAATTAAATGTGGGGCCGCTCTAATGCGTTTAGGTAATTTGAACAGTGATGTTGATTTGGTTTTCTCAGACTGTTTAGACCGTAACTTCTAGAATCATCATCCTCTTTCTTCGTGACCTCGACCCGTGAATTGGTAGTGTCCGTACCTTTTACACCAGTACATCACTAGATTATTGGGAATGATTAGAGATCTAATAAAACTACTCTGGACAAGGCTGTCTCTTTCCTGGAGTCATTGTTTATAAATAACACTCAAGAAGTCCTTGCAATGTAATTAAACCAGCAGGTACAAGATTATAAGTAACAGTCAAACAATTCAAAATGGCATGAAACGCGGTGATCACGAGGGTTATGCCAAGACAAGCCAAGACTACTACTCAGCTTCTCTGACAGAGCTTAATTGTCCGCTCTCGCAGGTGTCCTCTACGGTCGCCCTCGGTTCGAGTACCATCCCAGCTTAGCATTTCTGCTGTTTCCATATGTATGCATATGGCATACATATAGTACTTGCATTCCACATGAATCCTCTGACATATAGAATGGTTTCTGATGTTACGATTTATGTATATATCAGATGTATCTCCCCCTCATTTCAAAATTAAAGAACGGTCAGGTTCTTCATAAGTTAATTTTCTAAGGTGGTACGCAACTGGTTCAGTGTATTTTAATCTCATCTTGAGTTTACCCGTTATAATATTATATGATCTAATGTATTATTTTGATAATCTATTAATATTGGCTCTAATGTTAGTTTTACTTCGGTACTTAGGTAACACGTCTGTTCTAGTTTGATTTTGGTCGTTGCTGTGTACATCAGATGCAGTTGTACAGCAAATGTCGCGCCAGCCCAGGCCTTACCTACAAGTATAGGCCATGTGCACCGTTAAAACCTCCAGGAAAAACCAACCCCTTGAGGCCCAGATCTGGGATGCCCTCACCCACACAGACCGGAACAGAGTCCATCCTCGAACTAGTCAGACTTACCATGTACCATTTAAACTGACTATACAATATATATTTCAAAGTTATTCTGTGTCTCACTTATACATTCCTGTTGTGCAACCCTTGGACACAATAATCGTGTCATTCAAAATAAACATGCGTAGCACGACGCTTGCGTCCGGGGTCCGATACAGAGGGGTTCCAAGTATCAATGTGCAATTGCTATCTCAACATTATTGATTCAAATAAAATCCCAAAATATATTATTAATCCACATTTACAGTTTTCATATTCAAACTCTTCCTTAATTTAATTAATTAGAGAAGGCACCGACCTATAGGCTGAAGTGGAAGAGGAGTTCCGGCGATTATAGCAACGTTAGAGTCTTTAACAAATTGAAGCAGTAAGAAGACAGATGAAACTATGTTACAAATGGTGAGTAGGGTGGACGTTAAATTGGGATGGGGAACTTTTAAGTATCAATTGAACTTTTGGACTGTCTTTTTGTAATTATAAGCTGAAGTTGCACGGAAAATTAAGTTATATAACTGTACACGGATATCCAATGAGATAATCCAGGTACGAAATTATTTTATTATCACTTAGAAGCCTGTCCTGATTATGATAATGGACCTTAATGTGCCGAAGAAAAATATACAAAGACATTTGTTACCAATCTTTTAGTTTATTAAAATAATAATTAAAATATTATAGCAAAAATTTTTATATACTACCAAGTTTTCGTGATTAAAAAAGTTACTATTTTAACATGATAATAATAACAAAAAATGTAATGTTTAAGTTGAAAGAAAGGTTCTCCTTAGTTTTAATCACACACCACCTTAAACCCCAGGATGGATCCACCTTGTCGTGGTCCTGGGGCTCAGTACCGCTCCACAAGCTAGTGGTAGTGGGGAGCTAACGGATCCAACACCTGCAAGTCCAATCCATCCCCAGGAAGATCTTCGGATCTTCCTCAGATTGGACTTGTTCTTCCGAACCCAGTTGACAGGGGGCTGGCATCTTTGTCAGTCCCACGTCTTCTGGTTCAGCATACTCCGTATATGCAAATATACGTTCCTTTCCCCCATGTATGATTTATCATACATGGTAAACACTACGGCCATGATCTTCTTCGGATCGGTGCCCGGAGAGGGGTTTTTAAACTTTCCCCTCTTTGTCCCCCCCCAAAAACCACCTTAAACTGTCAAACTAGAAAACAATTAAAACTACGATCAATGTTAATTGTCAAGTTAGTTGAATAAAAATGTCGAAGCTGAAATAAAAGATAATATGGAAATGATTGAAATACCTCGTGGACTTGAAGCTGAAACTGAAAAGTTCGTCGAGTCTATCATCAAACATGATGCATACAAGAATAACGAGTAAGTTTATCGAAATTATTTAATAAATAATGAGGATTGCTACAAAATTAAGTTTATTTTAGTTATGAGTGGGGACTGGGAGATTTTGAATTAGGTTTGCGTTTAGGAAGAGGTAAATTTGGCGATATGCACTTGGCAAGAGAAAAGAAGACTGGTTTCGTTGTCTCATTAAAATGCTTAAAGAAGAAAAAATTAGTTGAAGGCGGTGTTGAAATACAAATACTGAGAGAAATAGAAATTCAAATTCAATTAAAGTAATATACTTTACTTTCCTTTGTTAATTTGAATCGTTAAACTGATATTTATTTTTAGACATCAACAACATTTTGCAACTGTTTGTCTGGTTTCACGACTCTCATAGAATGTATCTCGTTTTAGAATATGCAAGCCAAGGTGAACTTTCCAAGTATTTAAAAAACAGCCCTGGTGGTTGTTTTGATGAGCATTTGTCTGCAAAATACACATATCAAGTGACAGATGCACTGAATTACTGCCATCAAAAAGATATGATCCACGGAGATGTAAAACTTGAAAATTTATTCTTAACGGTCAATAATGCCGTTAAATTGCGCAAAGGAATGTTGAGTGATGGCAGCTTGGATTATTTGGCTCGAGAAATAATTGAAGGTATGGGATATGGCAATTATGTAGACAATTGGAGTTTGGGGGTACTGTGTTACCAGTTTTTATTTGGTATGCCTCCTTTTGAAAATGAAAACCATATGGAAACTTTCAGTAAAATTCAACATGTTGAATTAAGTTTTCCTACTCATATAACTGATGGTGCCAAAGATTTGATAACAAAAGTGATAATAATTAAGCATCTTATAATTTTTTAATTTAATTTTGCTGATTTCAGCTATTTGTTAAGCCCACACATGAGATGATTACTTTTTCAGAGGTCATGGAACATTTTTGGATTAAGAAGAATATGTAATTCTCTTTTATATTTGCATTATTTTAAAAATTATATAATAAATTTTATGTTTAATAATATTTACGTTTTATTTTAGACAAGCCCTTGAATTTAGTGTTGCTGATCACAAAATGCTTTTGAATTTGATGACTTTGTGTATACTAAATAAATATTCGTTTCTTTTATTTTGGTTTCTTAAACATAATAATGATATTTTATATTTACATTACGATTACAATTTAAACCTCAGCATCTATAAATTTAAATGCTTTAATTATTATTATTATTTTCCTGTTAGCGTTGACATTGTAGACGTCGTAAAAATGCGAATACATATTGAAATACAACCGAGACTGAATTTCTCCCATTGAATTTTCGTGATGTTTCTCTTTTGTACGAAGTCATTCCCTGAGTTTTATCTCATTGTGATACATGGTTATCTTATCTGGCGTATTTTGTTTGCTGACAACCCTTCCTAACTTAGATACCTACAAATTGGTGGAGATGTCGGCATCGACAATTAATTAGAGTTAGTTGGAGTCGGAACCAGAGGTGGACCTATAGACTGAAGTGGGGGAGGAGTTTCGGCGATTATGAGAACGTTAGAGTCTTTATCAAATTGAAGGAGTAAGAAGACAGACAAAACGGCGTTACAAATGGTGGCTAGATTGGACGTTAAGTTTGGATGAGGTACTTTTAAGTATCAATCGAACTTTTGGAGTGTCTTTTTGTAATTATAAGCTGAAGTTGCACGGAAAATTAAGTTATTTAACTATACACGGATATCCAATAAGATAATCTAAGTACCAAATTATTTTAGTATCACTTAGACGCCTAATCTGGTTATGATAATGAACCTTAATGTGCTGAAGATAAATGTAGCAATGACATTTGTTACCACATTTTTTAATTTATTAAAATAATAATTAAAATATTATAGCAAAAATTTTTATCTACTACCAAGTATTTATGATTAGAAATGTTACTATTTTAACAGGTAAATAATAACTCTCCTGATGTCGACTGAAGTAATTTACTGCGACGCTCAAGTTTGGTCTTGTCGTTATTATGACAAAGCAAACATCCAATGAGCTCGCGGTATGGTACATTGCTTAGCGGATCATTTCCTTCGTCGCCGACTGCTGGTTTGAGTTCGATAGGCGTTTTCACCATGTTGAATCTTCTCAGTAGGCTGCGCAGGAAGACTGGTTGACTCATTCGAAATTGTCCGGTGGTCCTAGTAATATTAATGCAAGGAAAGAACGCAATTTTCCGAGGTTCTTCATCTCAAATCGCCGAGTCAGTAGTTCCTGAAAGGTCCTCCACATCCAAAAGTTCGTAGATCTTTGAATTCCTGCTGTACCTGAGGTAGATGCATTTATCAGCCTGTGATTGCTGGAGACCAATCTCGATCACGAAGTCGTTGAAGGTCACGTTCCATTCTCTAGGAGCCTGTTTAAGCCCATACAAACTTTTTACAATGTTTTTTTCAATTTACATACAAGTCCGTCTTTATGCTTGAGTCCTAGAGGTGGATACATATAAAGTTCCTCTCTCAAAGTGTCGTGAAGAAATGTATTCTTCACATCCATTTGGTCAGCCACCAGATTTTCTTGGTTAATGATCGAGAGGAGTGTGCGAAGCGTCGTCAGTCTAGCTACAGGAACATACAGTACAAAATGAGTTTGATCCATCTGAATTCTGAAAGAAACATCATGTGCAATAGAGACAGTAAGTCTCCCACTATGGGACAGGCTTTTATTGTCTCTGTCATGGGTGATGTCTCTCTCTAAATTCAGACGGGTCAAACGCTTTTCCTATTGTATGTTTCATTATAGTCGTACCCCTGTTGTTGGGCACAACAACGAGACGAGCCTTGTATTATTTCAATATTTCCGGCTTTGTCGCGTTTAACCTTAAAGATCCATTTCGAGTTGATCACCCTTTTCTTTGGAGGTGCACGAACAATTTCTCATGTCTGGTCTGGCGCTTGTCTTCAAACTTGTTGATGTCCTCCAGGGAGTCCGGAACCTCGTCCACTAACGCTTCTGCATGAAGTGCAAATACGACGTAATCGTCCAAACGACGGGGCCTGGTCGCCGTCCTCGTGCTCCTTTGCGGGATCTCTTCTTCGAGATATTCCACAGAGCCCTCAAACGAATTCTCTGATGTTGCAACCTCCCGTTCTTCATCTCGCTGTTGCGCTAGTATTTCCTCCTTATCAGATGTATCCTTCTCGTCCTGTAGATCGATGTCTGCTGAACTGCTTCCACCGGCCCAATCCTCGCTTGCCGGGCCCTCGTGCACAAAGAGCGATTCTTCAAAAACGACATCTTTTCCGCTAATTACCTTGTGTTTCTCATGATACCAGAGCAGGTAACCATTTGGACAGTAGCCAACCATGTAGCATTTCAGGGTTCTCGATTGGAATTTGTCCCGAACCAACTCTTTGCGCAGAAAGGCGACACATCTGAAAACTCGCAACTTCCTAAGGCTAGGTTTCTCGTTGAACCAGAGAGTGGCTGGTACTTCTCTTTCCAAGGCAGCAGTGGGGCACCTGTTCGTGATGTAGACTGCACACCTAACAGCCTCGGTCCAGAGGCCTTTACCTAGTTTTGAGTCGACCAACATGTACCGCGCGCATTCAACAAGACTCCGGTTCATCCTTTTCGCTACGCCATTCTGCTCTGGTGTGTAGCAGATAATAAACTCGAATTGTATGCCTTTCATTTCAAAGAAATCTTGTGTCTTTGCAACCCAGATGTTATTTGGCTCTTGGAGTTTCCTCAGGTTCTTTGCGATCGACCTTGAGCCCAGTAGGTGCTCGATTGCTCCAGAATTGCTGCTATTTCCTGACTCGTTTGACGAGTCAATAGCAAAGCAATAGTATGGCTTCCCGGGGTCTTCTTGGTTGTTGGTATCGAGTGCCACATTGGCAGTGCCTCGACCTTGATTGCCGGGGCGTTTGGGTTTCCGGCATTCGCTTCGCTTGTGTTCCATCCTACCACAATTATGGCACTTGAAAACATTATCTCTGTTTCCATCTGTGTCCCACTCATTTGATCTCTGAGAGCCTCTGTTTACATTCGATTGGTATTGGATGGCTTGGGAAGGAAAAACGCTGGGATGATGGTACGTTCATCAGTTTGCCTTTTGTTTTAAAATGATCCTTTTTTTTTAGATTTCTCATCAAGTAGTCTGGTTTTAACAAAACCTAACGTCAGGTGATCCGCTGACAGTGTTTCAAGTGCAGTGACGACATAGTTGTACTCTCTAGGCATTGTCAGCAATAGATGCCAAATGATATCGTTTTGTTCCAGCGTTGCCCCACTGTTCTTCAAATCGCGGATTCCTCAGACGTTTCATTGTCAAAAGAGACTTACGCAACAACAACTGGCTGGCCAAACCTTTTCTCTCGAACACGGTGCACAAGAAGCGCCAAAGGTCGAAGGCGGAGTTGTAGTCCTTCGGCGATCCTTTGAATTATTTGTGATTTGCACTACCGGTCTTGTTTAGCGTGGTTAGCCTGCTGCTGCACTTTCCGCCCTAGAATTTTCGCGTTGTCCGTGAGCAAGATCACAACGAATTCATCGTGCCGCTTCCGCCATTTTGATTTTTATATCGACCACGTTTTCCGATCAAACTATACGATAATTAATAGTCTAAGTTACAAAAACACTATTCGTTTATTATATAATGATACAAAATGTGCATACAGCACGAAACGTGTCACAATAATAATTGTCAAAAACTAAAAACGCGAAAAAGAAACCTGCATAGCACGACGCTTGTGTCCGGGATTCGATACAGAGGGTTTCCAAGTATCAATGTGCAATTGCTATCTCAACATTATTGATACAAATAGAACCCCCCAAAAAATATTATTAATCCACATTTACAGTTTTCATATTCAAACTCTCCCTTCATTTAATTAATTAGAGTCGGCACCAAAGGTGGACCTATAGGCTCAAGAGGAAGAGGAGTTCCGGCGATTATAGGAACGTTAGAGTCTTTAACAAATTGAAGCAGTAAGAAGACAGATAAAACTGTGTTACAAATGGTGAGTAGGGTGGACGATCAATTGAACTTTTGGACTGTCTTTTTGTAATTATAAGCTGATGTTGCACGGAAAATTAAGTTATATAACTGTACACGGATATCCAATAAGATAATCCAGGTACGAAATTATTTTATTATCACCTAGACGCCTGTCCTGATTATGATAATGGACCTCAATGTGCTGAATAAAAATGTAGCAATGGCATTTGTTACCAATATTTTAATTTATTAAAATAACAATTATCAAGTATTTTTCATTAGAAAAGTTACTATTTTAACATGATAATAATAACAAAAAATGTAATGTTTAAGTTGAAAGAAAGGTTCTCCTTAGTTTTAATCACACACCACCTTAAACTGTTAAACTAGAAAACGTGGAAGCTGAAGTAAAAAAGAATATGGAAATGATTGAAGTACCTCGTGGACTTGAAGCTAAATCTAAAAAGTTCGTCGAAAACATGATGCATACAAGAATAAGGAGTAAGTTTATCGTTATTATTTAATAAAATGAGGATTGCTACAAAATTAAATTTATTTTAGTTATAAATGGGGATTGGGAGATTTTGAATTAGGTTTCCTTGCTGGTTCAGGCAAATTTGACATTAAAAAGCTTAATGAAGGAAAAATTAGTTGAAGCCAGTATAGAGAAAGAAACAGTGACAGAAATAGAATTTCAAATTCAATTCAAGTAATATCTTACTTTCCTTTGTTAATTTCAATCATTAAACTGATATTTCTTTTTAGGCATCCAAACCTTTTGCCACTGTTTGTGTGGTTCCACGACTCTCACAAAATTTGTCTGGTTTTAGAATATGCAAAAGAGTAAAGTAAAGTAAACTTTCCAGGCATTTAAAAAACAGCCCTGGTGGTTGTTTTGACGAGCATTTGTCCGCACAATACACATTTCAAGTGGCAGATGCATTGAATTACTGCCATCAAAATAATATGGTCCACGGAGATGTAAAACTTGAAAATTTATTCTTAACGGTCCATAATGCCGTTAAATTGCGCAAGAGAATTTTGAGTGATGGCAGTTTGGATTATTTGACTCGAGAAATAATTGAAGGTATGGGATATGGAAATTACATAGACAATTGGAGTTTGGGGGTACTATGTTACCAGTTTTGAGTTGGTATGCCTCCATTTGAAAGCGAAAACCATTTGGAAACTTTCACTAAAATTCAACATGTTGAATTAAGTTTTCCTACTCATGTAACTGATGGTGCCAAAGATTTGATAACAAAAGTGATAATAATTAAGCATCTTATAATTTTTTAATTTAATTTTGCTGGTTTCAGCTATTTGTTAAGCCCACACATGAGATGATTACTTTTTCAGAGGTCATGGAACATTTTTGGTTTAAGAAGAATATGTAATTCTCTTTAATATTTGCATTATTTCAAAAATTGTATAATAAATTTGATGTTTAATAATATTTACGTATTATTTTAGACAAGCCCTTGAATTTAGTGTTGCTGATCACAAAATGATTTTGAGTTTGATGAGTTTGTATATACTAAATAAATATTCGTTTATTTTATTTTGGTTTCTTAAATATATTAGCGTAAAAATCTTTTTTACAATTCTTTTTTATACTTACATTACGATTACAATTTAATGCTCAGCATATGCAAGTTTAACTGCTTTAATTATTAATTCTAGTTTTGCGAAAATGCGAATACATGTTGAAATACAACTGGTATTGAACAAAAATAAATATTTCTTACATTTCATACAAAAATAATAAAATATACAAACGTCATACACGCCGGACTGTATACTAGTAAATTATCGGAAACAGCATAAACCTATTCTATTCCAATTTTCAACAGGGATTTATCGCGATTGGATGAGTGTTACATTTTGTTTGTTAATTTTATTCTTATAAATAAAAAATTTGGATCGTGAAGATTTTATAATATCTAAATACATAAGTTAAAAGAGGCAAAAAAATTAGTAAACATAATTGAAACAACATGGGATGTATTAAACAATATGTTTAATAGCAAACATCTAATAGTAAATAAAAATATCAAAGAAATTGATGAGAGAATTTGCAAATGTACACGAATTTTTGAAATTCTTGTAAAGTGGAATCTAATATAATAATAAGAGAACAGGTAGGAAACTAATAACTCGGAGTCTGGAGTCCGACAGATGTAAGGAATCCTTCTTTGGCTACGAAATCATGTTATTCATATGCTTTATCACATTATTACACAAAAAAACAATGTCAACACTGCCAGGAGAATGGAACACAATTTCTTTTACTGTATCAGCAAGGGAAGATTTTCAAAATAATCTCAATGGAAATAGTTGGAGTACAGTCGTATGAAAGCAACTGGAGGGTGCCTAGATGCATAGATTCTGAGATTCAAACAACTTCAGGTTGTTATTCATCATGAAACCCTTCAGTTTTCTAGTTGATCAAGTAAACTTTACATGGTTTCTGTAAAATCAATAATAAATTTATTTACCTTTAAATATACAATGTTTCTGGAAATCTTTCAGTTGTTGGTTAAAGATCTCTAAAGTTTAATAAAAATACTTTAAGCATATCTGTTAACTCTGAACTGAGTTGGGTACTATCAGGAAAATTAAATAAGATGGGCAAAAAGGACCAACAATTTAAGAAGAAAATATGTTGACGTAATATAACAGTTTAACGTAGCAGCATTGAACGCTCGAGCTCCTGGTGTTTCACGATCTGGCAATGTAACGATCACATCCTTATAATACTCTCATTTACAATAGAATGAACTCTTTTCAACGACTTTAAGGCTAAGCATAGAGCGTGAAACTGTGGTAGGAGCAATGTGATGGTACTTTCGACCTCTTTGCTGACGGGAGTACGAAGTACACCATCAACGATTGCTTTGATCACAAAATATAAATAGACAGAATAGTAACCACCAGAGACATGAATAATAATAATTATTAATTTAATTAATTAGAGTTAGTTGGAGTCGGAGCCAAAGGTGGACCTATAGGTTGAAGTGGAGAAGGAGTCCGTATCAAATTTAAGAAGTAAGCAGACAGACAAAACGATGTTACAAATGGTGAGTAGGGTGGACGTTAAATTGGGATGGGGTACTTTTAAGCACCAATTGAACTTTTGGACTGTCTTTTTGTAATTATAAGCTGATGTTGCACGGAAAATTAAGTTATATAACTGTACACGGATATCCAATAAAATAATCCAGGTACGAAATTATTTTATTATCACCTAGACGCCTGTCCTGATTATGATAATGGACCTCAATGTGCTTAATAAAAATGTAGCAATGGCATTTGTTACCAATATTTTAATTTATTAAAATAACAATTATCAAGTATTTTTCATTAGAAAAGTTACTATATTAACATGTTAATAATAACAAAAAACGTAATGTTTAGGTTGGAAGTAAGATCCTCCTTGTTAATGACAACACCTTAAACTGTCAAACTAGAAAACAATTAAAACTACGATCAATTTTAATTGTCAAGTTGAATAAAAAATGTCGAAAGACGTCGAAGCTGAAGTAAAAGAGAATATGGAAATTATTGAAGTACCTCGTGGACTTGAAGCTGAAACTGAAAAGTTCGTCGAGTCTATCATCAAACATGATGCATACAAGAATAACGAGTAAGTTTATCGAAATTATTTAATAAATAATGAGGATTGCTACAAAAATTAAATTTATTTTAGTTATGAGTGGGGATTGAGAGATTTTGAATTAGGTTTGTGTTTAGGAAGAGGCAAATTTGGCGATATGTACTTGGCAAGAGAAAAGAAGACTGGTTTCGTTGTCTCATTAAAATGCTTAAAGAAGAAAAAATTAGTTGAAGGCAATGTTCAAATACAAATACTGAGAGAAATAGAATTTCAAATTCAATTAAAGTAATATATTACTTTCCTTTGTTAATTTGAATCGTTAAACTGATATTTATTTTTAGGCATCCAAACATTTTGCAACTGTTTGTCTGGTTCCACGACTCTCATAGAATGTATCTCGTTTTAGAATATGCAAGCCAAGGTGAACTTTCCAAGCATTTAAAAAACAGCCCTGGTGGTTGTTTTGACGAGCATTTATCTGCAAAATACACATATCAAGTGGCAGATGCATTGAATTACTGCCATCAAAAAGATATGATCCACGGAGATGTAAAACTTGAAAATTTATTCTTAACGGTCAATAATACCGTTAAATTGCGCAAAAGAATATTGAGTGATGGCAGCTCGGATTATTTGGCTCGAGAAATAATTGAAGGCGTGGGATATGACAATTATGTAGACAACTGGAGTTTGGGGGTACTGTGTTACCACTTTTTAGTTGGTATACCACCATTTGAAAGTGAAAACGATATGGAAACTTTCACTAAAATTCAACATGTTGAATTAAGTTTTCCTACTCATGTAACTGATGGTGCCAAAGATTTGATAACAAAAGTGATAAATAATTAAGCATCTTATAATTTTTTATTTTAATTTTGCTGATTTCAGTTATTTGTTAAGCCCACACATGAGATGATTACTTTTTCAGAGGTCATGGAACATTTTTGGATTAAGAAGAATATGTAATTCTCTTTTATATTTGCATTATTTCAAAAATTATATAATAAATTTTATGTTTAATAATATTTACGTTTTATTTTAGACAATCCATTGAATTTAGTGTTGCTGACCACAAAATGATTTTGAATTTCATGGTATTGTATATACTAAATGAATATTCGTTTATTTTATTTTGGTTTCTTAAATATATTAGCGTAAACATATTTTATTCTTTTTTATACTCACGTTACGATTACAATTTAAAAGTCAGCAGTCTACAAGTTTAACTGTTTTAATTATTAATTTTAGTTCTTATTATTATACTGGTGGCGTTGACATTGTAGACGCCGCGAAAATGTGAATCCATGTTAAAATACAATTGGGACTGAATTCCGTCCCTGAGTTTCATCTCATTGTGATATATGGGTATCTTATTTGGCGTATTTTGTTTGTTGTTTGCTAATAACCCTTCCTAACTTAGGTACTATCGCGTTCATAAGTGGTCTGCCACTTCAACGACGTCAGGCCGTAAACGGTCACATTCTGTATTACCGTGCACTACCGTCTCGGCAGTGCACGGTAATACAGAATGTGACCGTTTACGGCCTGACGTCGTTGAAGTGGCAGACCACTTATGAACGCGATAGTACCTACAAATTAGTGGAAATGTCGGCACTAACAATTAATTGTGGGGTCGCCCCAATTCGTTTTATGTAATTTGAACAATTTCTTTGATTTTCTCGAACAATTTAGATGAACTGTCTCCCGTTGCATATTAGTGGGTGATTTCCTTCCACCGTCATCTTTGGAATCACTTCTTTGACTTCTTTCTTTTTGACATCCACCTATGGATTGGTAGTATCCTTCGTACCTTATATTCCAGTTAGAGAGAGGTCTCGCTTCTGGGTCCTCGATCGCCATTATTGATTTTGGTTCTTCCTCTTGGTTCTGTCTGTATAGCATTGCTTAATCAGGATTTTGTATTAACAGTAAACTTTGTTGTTACTTATTTAAAAAATTTTCTTTTTTAGGCATCCCATATCAACGATTCCTGGAGTGAATTTTATAGAACGTAAGATACGAAATGATATTAGAAAGATTCCCTCGGTTGACTTCATTGGCCAAATTTTCATTTGTCTTCGAATGTTTCGAATGAGTTTAAATTTGGTGCAATGAGTTGTACAATTTTTAATAATATTCATTCACATATTATTATAGTACTGTTAAATAATGTATATTGAAAAAGTGTATACAGGGCAACTCAATGTGGCAAAACAAAGACCAAACGTTTTAAGTCTTGTACACAACACTAATAACATTAAAAAACAGAATAAGTGGGAAGACACTACATGGAAGATAAATTTAATACTCAAGAATGAATTTTTTTTTTATACGTCAAGAAATCGTTTTTTGCATATTTTACATTAAATAGTAATAAAAATAAATATTTGAAAATTTGTAAAAAATAGTTTATGAGAATTTTGTTTATAATATATAAAACTATAATAATTTATTGATATAATATTTTAATAACATACTGAAGAGAAAAAAGTATTTTGAACAAAAATAAATATTTCTTATATTTCTTACAAAAATAATAAAATATACAAACTACACACACGCCCGACTGTATAGTAGTAAATTATCGGAAACAATACACACGTATTCTATTCCAATTTTCAACAGGAATTTACCACGACTGGATGAATGTTACAATTTATTAGTTAATTTTATTCACATAAATAAAAAATTTGGATCATGAAGATTTTATAATATCTAAATATATAAGTTAAAAGAGAGGGAAGAAAATTAGTAAACATAATTGAAACAACATGGGATGTATTAAACAATATGTTTAATAGCAGACATCTAATAGTAAATAAAAATATCAAACAAATAGATGAGAGAATTTGTAAATTTACACGAATTTTTGAAATTCTTGTAAAGTAGAATATAATATAATAATGAATAAGAGAACAGGTAGAAAAACTAGTGTCCGGAGTCTGGAGTCCGACAGATGTAAGAAATCCTTCATGGACTACGAAATCATGTTAATCATATGCTTTATCACATTATTACACAAAAAAACAATGTCAACACTGCCAGGAGAATGGAACACAATTTCTTTTACTGTATCAGCAAGGGAAGATTTCCAAAAACTTCAATGGAATTAGTGGTAGTACAGTCGTATGAAAGCAACTGGAGGGTGCATAAATGCATAAATTCTGAGCCATTATTAATCATAAGAGAAATTACCCCCAAGAAATTCAAACAACTTCAGATTGTTATTCTTTATGAAACTCTCCTTCAGTTTAATAAATGTATTTTTAAATATACAATATTCCTGGAAATGTTTCAGTTGTTGGTTAAAGATCTCTAAAGTCCAATAAAAATACTCGACGTATATCTGTTAACACTGGACTGAGTTGGGTAATATCAGGAAAATTAAATAAGATTGGCAAAAAGAACCAACAATTTAAGAAGAAAATGTGTTGACGTAATGTAACGTAGCAGCATTGAATGCTCGAATTCCTGGTGTTTCACGATCTGGAAATGCAACGATCACATCCTACACTCTTATGTACAACTAACTGGACACTTTTCAACGACTTTATGGCTAAGCATAAAGCGTGAAACTGTGGTAGGAGCAATGTGATGGTACTTTCGACCTCTTTGATGAGGGGAGTACGAACTATACCACCAATGATTGCTTTTATTCTATACAAAAAAAAACGACAAAATCACACAATCACAAAATATATATAGACAGAATAGTAATCACCAGATACATGAATAATAATAATAAAAATTTAAAAAGTATGGATTATCGTGACAATAAGTAATTAGTAAGTTAATTGCAGTCGGAACCAAACGTAGACCTATAGGTTGAAGTGAAGGAGGAGATCCGTCGATTATGGGAACGTTGGAGTCCTTATCAAATTGAAGCAGGAAGAAGACAGACAAAACGGTGTTACAAATGGTGAGTAGGGTGGACGTTAAGTTGGTATGGGGTACTGAAGTTGCACGGAAAATTAAGTTATTTAACTGTACACGGATATTCAATGGATATTCAATAAGGTAATCCACCTAGACACCTGACCTGATTATGATAATGGACCTTAATGTGCTGAAGAAAAATGTAAATGTTTAATTTAACATTAATATTATAGCAAACAAATTTTATATATTACCAAGTATTTGTGATTAGAAAAGTTACTATTTTAACAGGTAAATAATAAAAAAAAAATATGTTTAGTTTGGAAGTAAGGTTCACCTTAGTTTTAATCACACACCACCTTAAACTGTCAAACTCGAAAATAATTAAAACTACAATCTATTCTAATTGTCAAGGTAATCAGTTGTATAAAAAATGTCGAAAGACGTTGAAGCTGAAGTAAAAGCGAATATGGAAATGATTGAAGTACCTCGTGGACTTGAAGCTGAAACTGAAAAGTTCGTTGAATCTGTCATCAAACATGATGCATACAAGAATAACGAGTAAGTTTATCGTTATTATTTAATAAATAATGAGGATTACTACAAAATTAAATTTATTTTAGGTATAAGTGGGGACTGGGAGATTTTGAATTAGGTTTGCGATTAGGTAGAGGCAAATTTGGCAAGGTATACTTGGCAAGAGAAAAGAAGACTGGTTTCATTGTCGTATTAAAAAGCTTAACGAGGAAAAAATTGGTTGAAGGCAGTGTTGAAAATCAAACACTGAGAGAAATTGAATTTCAAATTCAATTAAAGTAATATATTACTTTCCTTTGTTAATTTGAATCGTTAAACTGATATTTATTTTTAGACATCCAAACATTTTGCAACTGTTTGCCTGGTTCCACGACTCTCACAGAATTTATCTGGTTTTAGAATATGCAAGTGAGGGTGAACTTTCCAAGCATTTAAAAAACAGCCCTGGTGGTTGTTTTGATGAGCGTTTGTCTGCACAATACACATATCAAGTGGCAGATGCCTTGAATTACTACCATCAAAATAATATAGTCCACGGAGATGTAAAACTTGAAAATTTATTTTTAACGGTCAATAATGCCGTTAAATTGCGCAAAAGAATGTTGAGTGGTGGCAGCTTGAATTATTTGGCTCGAGATATAATTGAAGGCATGGGATATGGCAATTACGTAGACTACTGGAGTTTGGGGGTACTGTGTTACCAGTTTTTAGTTGGTATGCCTCCATTTGAAAGCGAAATCCATATGAAAACTTTCAGTAAAACTCAACATGTTGAGTTAAGTTTTCCTACTCATGTAACTGATGGTGCCAAAGATTTGATAACAAAAGTGATAATAATTAAAGATCTTATAATTTTTTAATTTAATTTTGCTGATTTTAGCTATTTGTTAAGCCCGCACATGAGAGGATTACTTTTTCAGAGGTCATGGAACATTTTTGGATTAATAAGAATATGTAATTATCATTTATATTTGCATTTTTTCAAAAATTATATAATAAATTTTGTATTTTAATAATATTTACGTTTTATTTTAGACAATCCATTGAATTTAGTGTTGCTGGTCTCAGAATGATTTTGAATTTAATGGCTTTGTATATACTAAATAAATATTCGTTTATTTTATTTTGGTTTCTTAAATATATTAGCGTAAAAATCTTTTTTATACTCACATTACGATTATAATTTCAAGCTCAGCATCTACAAGTTTAACTGTTTTAATTATTAATTTTAGTTAGTATTATTATCCCTTGAATTTAGTGTTGCTGATCACAAAATAAATATTCGTTTATTATATTTTGGTTTCTTAAATATATTAGCGTAAAAATCTTTTTTGTAATTCTTTTTTATACTTACATTACGATTACAATTTTAAGCTCAGCATCTACAAGTTTAACTGTTTTAATTATTAATTTTAGTTATTATTATTATCCTGTTAGCGTTGTCATTGTAGACGTCGCGAAAATGCGAATACATGTTGCAATACAACTGAGACTGAATTTCTCCCAATAAATAATCCTTTTTTGTAAGTTCGTCCCTGAGTTTTATCTCATTGTGATACATGGGTATCTTATTTGGCGTATTTTGTTTGCTGACAACCCTTCCTAACTTAGGTACCTACAAATTTGTGGAGATGTCGGCATCAACCATTAATTTTGGTGTCGCCCTAATTCGTTTTATGTAATTTGAATAATTGCTTTGATTTTATCGGACAGTTTAGAGGGACTGTCTCCCGTTGGATATTAGTGACCGCCGATTTTGGCTCTTCCTCTTGTATTTTTGGAAATCTTGGAAAGTGGAATCTAATATAAAAATGAATAAGAGAACAAGTAACAGGTTCGACAGATTTAAGGAATCCTTCTTGGGCTACGAAATCATGTTATTCATATACATATCACATTATTACACAAAAAATAATGTCAACACTGCTAGGAGAATGGAACACAATCTCTTCTAATGTTCCAAAAAATCTCAATGGAAATAGTGGGAGTACAGTCGTATGAAAGCAACTGAAGGGCGCATAGATGCATAGATTCTGAGCCACAATTATCTTTCATAATCGACTGAAAATTTAGGACTGTCATGAAAAGAAGTAAATTTCAACAGTAAACTAATAGAAATTCAAACAACTTTGTTATTCCTTGTGAAACTCTCCTTCAGTCTTCCAGCCAATTAAGTAAACTTTACATGGTTCCAGTAAAATTAATAGTAAATGTATTTTATCTTTAAATATACAATTTTCCTGAAAATCTTTCAGTGGTTAGTTAAAGATTTCTAAAATCTAATAAAAATACTGAAAGTATATCTGTTAACACTGAACTGAGTTGGGTAATATCAGGAAAATTAAATACGATTGGCGAAAAGAACCAACAATTTAAGAAGAAGACCATCATGGCTACAGAATTTTGAGAGTACCATAGTACATCACGGGAATTGAAGTACAAACATAGAAAAAAGGAATATCTCACTAAAATCATCAAGAACGTAACGCCATTGTACAATTAGGTCAAAGGTCAAAATTTCACTGAAGAATAGCACTTTGTTTATTGGCAAGTGTGGATTTATTAGAGTTAGGGGCGGTTTTGAATAATCATTCCAACGATTCAATGAGTAACACTCAATAATCACATAACTAAGCTAATGTTTCCTAACGACAAATCTTGATGGTTGCAAATCTAATATACAATACATATACCATATTTCGAGAAGAAAGCGAAAATCAAAATTAACTATAGTTAATTTATGCAAAATTGGAGATCATTGTGCACTTAATTATTATAGAATCTCTTATTGCATATCAAAACTACAGAATTGACTACATTCTCTCAAGGGCTGAAAAGTTCGTAGGCTAGCACAGAATTGATAGAATTTGATTTTATTATTGTCTTCGATGGCGTCCTTTCAGATCAATATGTTTCGCAGCGATTTCGGACCACAATCGCTCAAGTAATGCGCAGTAATACTCGCTGTTGATGGTTTTTCCTTTTCCGAGGTAGTCCACGAAGAGTATGCCATGAAAATCGCTTCGACAAACTCTCGAAACCAATATTTCACGGTGTAATCTAAAGAAGCATTAGCTTCATAATATTTATGAAACTTTTCTTTTCTTTCCTTTGCCGTTTTGCCTCTCAAAAAATAATGTTTTATGAGAGAACGAAAGTTAGGATACCAAACACGTAACCGAAAGTCACCTGTCAAAACAAAACTAAGGGCTGTATCGCGATGAAGTTTAACATGTCGGCCTAAATATTTTGGTGGTCAAGGTGGTTACTTTTCAGCCCACCTGTTATATTTACTCCTGGATACTACTGTAAAGGAGTAACAAGAGTATGATATCTTAAGAGACATGACCGATAAAAAAGTACAATTCTCGAAGACTTACCTTGAGAGACCATGAAGAAGTGTATACGAATATCGCCAAATTGAACGAAAACCAAAAAGGATTAATAAAGACTGCAAACAATTAAGATATTACCATTATCACGGCCAAATTAATGACAAAAGTAAGAACTGCCTTAGACAATACAAACAAAACAAGTGGAAGAAATTTGTTTCGAACAAGGTATTAGGAATTTTAGAAAATACGGTAGCAAACATCACATAAACTCAAAAGAAAATCCAGTAGATTTCGTTCAAAGAGGTATTGTGCAAGGAGAACCGATAAACAATTCAAAATGGTGGAATGAACCATCACGACTACGACAAACAAAATCGCCCGGAACCACAGATATGATGTATTATATTGTGTCAATATTATATCAGGACTCTCATAAATTGTAAAAATGGCAAATTGTTTTTTCTGCAAGAAACATCACTACCTGTTTCTGGTGCTCATGACAGACGAGCTACATCACGCGTACAATTGAAATATACAGCTGGATCAAAATAAACATTTCTGGAAGGGGATCAGAGCTAACCCTGTCAATTCTAAACAATCAAAGAACGTTGTTTTAAATAAAACTCCACACCATTTGAGTTAGTTTCAAATTCTTGCATAAATTTTTGTATGGGTTTTAGACTTCTTTCATGCAACGGGAAGCAATTGTGGGTTCTAGAAACAAAAATAGAATTAAAGAATAAATAAACTGTTATTACGTAAAATAATTAAGTTACATGGATTTTTTTTTGACAAAGAGGGGAAAGTTAAAAACCCCTCTCCGGGCACCGATCTAACGATCATAACCATAGTGTTACCATGTATGATAAATCATATATCGGGGAAAAGGACGTATATTCGCATATACGGGGTATGCTGAACCACAAGAGACAACTGACAAAGATGCCAGCTCCCTGTCAACTGGGTTCGGAAGAACAAGACCAATCTGAGGAAGATCCGAGATCTTCCTGGGGATGGATTGGACTTGCAGGTGTTGGATCCGTTAAATCCCCACTGCCACTGGTTTGTGGAGCGGTACTGAGCCCCAGGACCACGACAAAGTGGATCCATCCTGGGGAAGTTACATGGAGAAATAAATATCTAGACTATTTGGTGAATGGGGTAGAACTTCCTATTTAACATTTTGAAACTTCCTTCCAGTACGAAAAATATCAAAATTTGGTTTGCATCATTTGATATATGTTACACTATCGCTCATGCGAGAGCGTAGAGCAACATATTAAAAAACATAATCCTTTTATTAAAAGAACATTTTTTTTTAATCTAATTTAATTTTATAATTATTAAGTGTCTAAATATTTTGTACCTCAATTTATATATGGATATCTTTATTTAGTTTTTATACATCATTTTATTTCGGGTAGGGTTCATAAGTAAAGCAACTAAATCCTATATTCAATACAATTGATTTTATAATTTATTTCTGCGTCCATTTATCGATATAAATTAATAACAAATTGTGGAAAAGTTCCGGGATAGTGAAGAGCAGAGTAAAATTGCAGTAGAAATATACTGGAAGGAGTTCACAAAAGTGGTAGAAAACGCAACACTAACAGAGCTGTGGACAGGAAAACAAAAACGCTTGTTCGCGCACTTCCAGTGCATCCCGCATAAATAAAGAAATGTACCAATGTGTATTGGTGAGTACCATAAAACGAATACTAAAAGGACCTGGCTGTTAACAATAATTTTTTATATTATTTTGAACAAAACTTCTTCCCTCAATGTTTTATTTATTTATATACAGAAATAATTGTAATATATAATATATATGGCATAGCCTCCATTCCATAAAATATTCCTTTATGAATAGAAATAAATTTCTAATTAAATGTAGCAGATATTCTGGATGAATGAGCTTCTCGCAGAAATAAAGAATGTTAATACGTGTAGATTGGGATGCATCTGGAAAGTTTCCAAGTAAATTGAAAACGTCATCCGCGGCATCCAGCAAATAGTTTCGACGCATAAATCACTTTAATTAAAATTATTATGAATCGCTTTTTGCAGCGCGTTGAGCCTAACACATGTAAAAACTAATTAATTACTTAATTAACACGGTATGTTATCCAGGAATATTTATCATTTATGAATAAATTGCGTTGGATTAATGTTCTAATTAATTAATTATATTGTCAGATGTTTCGATGAATATTTGTGTTATTTTCGTTTAAATTTTTGGTCACGTGAAATTATGATCGATTGTGACACAATGGCAAGTTTCACCTAAGCATTACTCACGTTGTCAAAAAGTCGTTTTAAAATTAGAAAAGAGAGGTACGAATAATTATTTCTAAAAATAATAAGCACTGACATACTTCCCAGTCCCCCAAAAAATAGGTAATTAACTCAAACAACACCATGAAATAGCTGATAATATAGTCCATTACAATTTTAAAAATATAGTTTACAAGTATTTCTAGTTTGGTGGGAGAACTATATAACGACTGATTGGAAATCGGTTTCCAGTGCTTGTTTACCTTTTTACATCCAAACGGCATTCAACCTCAACCAAAATGGTAATGCATCTCGTGTCAGTGCCAATTTTAATAAAAACAGTGCTGTTTTTTTGTTAATTATGTAATGACGGGCAACATTCCTTCCAGGGCGGCAGCGATGAGGACGAGAAGACCGCGGTTATGCGCAAGGCTTTCCAAATGTTTGATCAGACCAAATCTGGATTCATCGAAGTCCACAAAATCTCCATTATCCTGAACACCATGGGCCAATCGTTCGACGAAAGTGAATTAAACAGTCTAATATCCAAAAACGATCCGGACAAAACCGGCAAGGTGGACTTTGACAGTTTCTGTGATATCGCCTCGCACTTCCTGGAGGAGGACGACGATGATCCGACCCAAGAACTCAAGGAGGCCTTCAGGTAATTATGATGTTTGGTGCTAAAGTTTGCAGTAACAATAGATTCTCGGTTTAGATTGTACGACAGGGAAGGCAACGGTTACATCACAACTGGCACCTTGAAGGAAATCTTAGCAGCTCTTGATGACAATTTAACTAGCAGAGACTTGGATGGGATCATTGCTGAAATTGATACTGATGGTTCAGGAACTGTAGATTTTGATGGTAAGCATATTATATCGGTTAATGAGGTTTTGATTGAGTTTTGTGTTGTTACAGAATTCATGGAGATGATGACTGGTGATTAAAACATCTACATTTGTGCCATATAAGTTTAATAATAAAAAAATTTTAATAAAACTGAGTTTTAATGCGAAATAAAACACCCCTGATACAAATTTAACTTTATTCTATCGAAACATATTATAATTTCAAACTACAAGCGATAAATTGGTGCCGCATTCATTCTGCCACCTGTTAATAAAAATGTGCCGATTGGACGGAGGGTTTAGAACGTAAACAGAGGATTGCGTGTCAGAATGAACCGGGAATTAAATCACTGCCTTAAATCTAAACGCATTCGGGCATTGCTTTTGACGGTGCGATTGTCCCTCAACAACGTCACGTGCGTCTTGAATCCGCATTGCCGGATCAGAACGTATTTCCGTTTCCGACGGAAGATCCGCATCCACGGTTCTATACTATTGCTATAACAGAACAGAACGTTATTTAAATTGACGTACTAGGACGGCCTGGATATGTTCCTTCATTATTGCCCATTTTCTGCCTTTGTTTTAAGGTTAGTCGTTTTGTCTATTTCTGTGAAGACAACCTGTTTTGGGATGATTGTCAGTTTTCTTAAAAACTCGTTCGATTATTTAACAAATGTTAATTTATAAGCAAACTGTTACATCTGTAGAAAATTTTTTGAAAAAGAAAACAATCAAATTATCCATAAAAAAGTTGCTGCAAATTCTAAATGGGATAGAATTATTATCTATGAGTTATGAAAGAGTCGATATATAGATCAAAAAATAGTCTCGCTAACACTGTATCAAACCCGTGTAACGATTAACAGCATTAGAAATTCTATTACTGTCCAACCGTTCCTTTGCTACAAACTAGCGTTCTACAGGTACTACAAAAGCTACTATTAAAAATATTATTGCCCCTAGATTGTGGCGATTGACGTATTGCAAAACCCGTAATACTATTTGATTCACATTTTTGATATACTCGATGGTTCCCATTACAATTTTTTGAAATACTTAGGAATCATCCAGTAAATTTTATCAGAACATTTTGGTCCAAAACGTTTGGCCACACATTTTCATCATTAATAATAAACGTTATAATTATTTGAAACCGCTTTAAAGCCTCAAACACAGCGCACATTCAACTTACTAACTAATTAATTGTAATTGTTAATGTACAAAAGAATGATTTTGGTATTACTACCGACTTTCGACTTCCGGACATTCATTGGAGTCACTGTCTTCGTTGTCTTCTTCTAAAATGTCTTCTAGCCTCCTGTCTTCTACAATTACGACTACATCTTTTCTAAAATAAAATTTGCTATCAATATTCACTAAGCTAGCAAACTACAATCTAAACAAGTGTGATATTTCTTGGATATCCTACTTAATATCCGAGCAATATCATTACTTTTATTTCAATCATTAGGTGATTGATTCCTTACCGGTTTCATGCATACCACGCTTCTAAATCGTTAGAATAATTTCTTCTGCATGCAAAGATAAAACGGCAAAATAAAAATAGAACATGTCGCGGACTTGCAAGGTTAAATCGAAGGAGGGTTTCGACATTTTTTCAATAGGTCAAGTGTTATTGTGTCCTTTCAAAGGTGGCAAAAGTTAATGATGCTTAGTGTAACACGACTACAAACTCATATAAAAAATTAATCGGGTTAAAACAATGCATACCGTCGCAAGGGTGAGGGCGGGACCGGATTCCGGACGACGTCGAGCAGTTCGAGCACCTCCTGCGGCGTGCTGATTTGCAAAATGCTCGCGCCCCTCAGCTCCCTCAGTTCGACGCCGCGGAACAGATCGCATCGCACCAAATCCTCTATGGTCGCCATTCTTGTGCTATCGAATATTATGCACAGGGCGTCCGCCACCTTTGGCACCCTTTCCAGTTCCAATTCGAGGTGGGCGGCGCTCGGCGGCGATGGTAGCTGATAGCCGGCCGCCATTTCGAACAGCAAATATCCAAATGCTAATAATTACACGAAAAATGTGCATATTATTAACAGTAATATTTAATACGAGGAACATTAAAATTAACAATAATCATACACTGATCAGGAAATTACCTTACCACTTATTTAAAAAACCTATCAAAGTCAATAGCAAACTTTAGTTTGTAGAATATACCGATTCTGATAAGTAAAACAGGTTTTCATTTTTGTTTTCATTTTGCTTAAGTTGTTTGGATAGTGGAAGAAGGTTGGACTTACAGGAGGATCACTAAAAGGTTCGGTGTGTCATATATATCAATAACCCGATTGTTACAATGGTACATGGAGACTGGTAACCATACCAGAAGACCAGGATAAGGCAGACATCGTGGAATAGACAGTTAGAAAACATAGAATGTGTTCGAATAAGTATTGAATCAATTCGAAAACGTTTCGGGGAACTTAATTTATAACCCTTTATTCCTGTTTGTGATTCGACATTAACAGTGGATCATCGTAAAGTCTGGCTAAATTTTGGTAACACACCAATTGGGTAGAAACATATTGAGAACATGTTCTTTTTACAAATAAGTCCGGATTTTGCCTGTACACATGGGATAAACGAATTCGTGTGTTTCAACTGTCAAATAAGTTCAATTTAACATATTAAATACTCTTTTGAAGGAATCGTATGTATAGTCTAAGGAGGCATTTCATACACAACACGTTATATTTTGATTATTCTGGCGGGATAATGCTCGATCACAGACTTCTCATGTAGTTCAAAATTCCATTGGAAGTGACACTAAAGCCTGGCCAATCGGCGACCTTAACCCCATCGAACATATTTGGGACAGGCTTGGGAGACGATTAAGGGAGCATTCAAACTGTCCCAAGAACTTAGTGGAAGTTGAAATTTTTTATAATCGGGGTCGAAACGAAATTCGAACGCTGACTTTGAGTATGAACTCATAAAATGAAGTTCTATTAATTTTCCATTTTTTTAATAAGTTATTTTTATGCAAAAATACGTGTAGTTTATCAGTTTCAACTCCACATTTAAAAAAAAATAAATAATATTCAATTATTATTGTTGTGGTGCGTTAATTTCTTGGAGCAGTGTATTTCATTAAATATAATTTATATTCCTATTTATTATAAGTAAAATGTTAATAGTGTATTAATATAGTATTAGTCTGAAACTTCCAAACAATCCATATATCCATCCATAAACATAGTACAAAAAAGATACCTATAAACAAAATTTAATCATCCTTCTCCTACCTGGTATGGCAGAGAGTAACTTTGAAATCTGAAAAAATAGATAAACCCCAATTTTTGAAGTGAAAACTTCTTTAGCCGCGTTGGGCACTTTTTGGTAGGGGAAAATCTTATGGGTTCGCGTCACCGACATGCTTAAAGCGATATATCTGTAGCTATACAGCTGACGTGTATATCTTATAAGTGAAATTGAATGGATTTAGTGAAATGTTCAATGTGTATATACTGTGCATTATTATTTTGATCATTATTTGAATCGTTTAATTGAAGAATAATTGTGTAGTATAATAGTGAGCACTAAATAAATATATAAATTGACAATTATTTTAAATACTCGTATTTATTTTGGCGTTTGAAAATTTTATATTATTTAAAATTATTTTAAATCTTCGTATTTATTATGGCGTTTGATAATTTTGTATTATTTATTTTCTACTATTTAACCTCTGCAATGCATCACGCAATCCGGATTAGTATTTCACAGTGGCACAGACGTTTACTTACTACCGTGGCTGTTCAATCATATTTTTATCGTGGATTTTGAAATTAAAAAATTTATAAAATCTAATAATCTAATTCAAGATTAATGAGTTGAAGTTTAAAATATGGTTATTAATGCAAAATTATAGTTTATTACCTTATATCATTAAAATCTTTAGTTCAAAATGATGAAAACGGCTCCGACTTTTATTTTATTTAAAAATTTAATATTTCGAAATCATTATTTATTAATTTAAAATGTCAAAAATAAAATATGTGCTTTACTATTTTTTGCAAAATGTTTATCTATAATTTTATATCATTCGATTTTATTATTACATATAATTGTTGCTTGGAGTGTCAATAGATGTGAAAATCATATTGATGTTGATAATTTTAATTCAAACATTATGAAATTTCAAATTTTAATACTAAAAGTTCTAAGTTTTCGGTAGTCTCTAAAACTGCCAATTTTTTATTGCAGCTTCGGATCTTATGGCGAAAAGGAATAAGTTCCAGTAGAGTACCTGTAAAAAGAAAATTAAGAAAACCTTACATATTTTTAGCCTTAAAATTCGAGTCTGCGATAAAAGCTAGAGATTCCTATTTAAGATTTCATAGTTATTTCATATTCGATTATTATGCTCAAGAATTTGGACTAGATTTAATTTTTGTAAACGACAGTGTCCGACCTCACAATTTGAGGTTTATAAATTAGGCTTAAAGAAGAATAGTGAGCTATGTATCGAGAATTTATTCATTTACTAATTTTGTGTTAATATTAACGAGGGTGGAAAGGGCCACTGACCACTGTTTATTAATTTGGTGTTTACCGATTTAAAAGTTATGTTGTTGATGCAGTTTTGTTTAATTTATGTAGAAGATCACATTCTTTATTAAAACTTTATATAATATATTTGTTACAATATAATGCCATTGATACTCTGACTTTTTAGATAATTCAAATTATCCACTTCAAAAGACGTATTTTAATTAATTAATACAAAAATTACATAATTAAAGTACCGATTTTAAATATAGAGGGATATTGTGACTTTACCTAGAGTCTCCGGGGCGCTTGGCGCTCGCGGTAAAAGGCCGAACAGAGGGTTTTCGAGTCCCGCCAATCTGGCTACCCCGTTTTGGATTATCACGTTGCCGGCGTTCAAGTGGTAGAACGGAGGAAAGTGACGGTTTCGCAGGAACAACAGAGCTTCTAGAATTTGTCTGCCCAAACACTGAACCTACAACAATCAATAAATATCGTTTCAAGAAACTATTTAATAAAAAAGAAAACAAATAAATATAACACCGTCTGCGTTCGATTTCATGTCATAAATCCTGAGCAAGTAATTGAATTTCGTCGACGTCCCGTAAAATGGATGGCAGTCTATTAAGTTAAAGCCAGACTGTCAATCTGCATGGCCGTGAAATTAAATCGACCGCAAGACATTAATTAATTACATCGCATCGATTACTGTCACCAATTATCTCCGAAAATATTTCAGGTTTAATTCAATCATTTATCTCGGCCGCTTTTCGCATTCCTCAAGGCAAAAAATTGTTCCGTACCGTTCTTAAAGGTAATCCTGTTCCTCTTTCGGCATACTTGACGTCACAGTCGTCCTGCCAGTTGGCGGCGTGGATAACGTCCCGCAAACTACCCGCGGGATTTAGGGGACTGATGAGGGCGGCGCCCGCGTCCCAGAACTCGACGTCGAGCACCGGATGGATGTAGGGATGCTGGAGGCCGCGGAACAGTTCCAGGAGTGTGTCACGGGTCGCCTGGGACGGATTTATCGGACAGGTCGGCGGCAAAGGCACCAAACTCAACAGACGTTCCGCGCCCAACGTGTGATCCTGCACGATGAACCTGAAAAAATGTTTTATGAAGTGGCTCTTTTTTGTGGCGTGTCAGACGGACTGGCGATAAAACATGTCGTGGCGTGCCAATGACTTTGACACGTAACAAAAAGCCCAATTAGCGATGATTGCTTGTTCACGTGGCAAGTTGTTGCTTCCAAAAAAAGCTACCACGGAATTATCACGTTTAAATGAATTATAATAAAGTTGTAGTGGCTTAAAATAATCCATTCTCGTTCTTCCATCGATTAAATCAGTTCCGACAGCTTATTTTAGTTTCCTTATTATTATGATTTTATTATGCTGCAATCTCATCATTTATTATTCTAATTTGAAACTTGTACATAAACATTATTAACAGACAATAATTGCTATTAAAATATGCAATTTACCAGATATAATAATTGATTTTAATATTATTATTAATATAAAATATTAGAAGCATTAATAATAAAAATGAAATAATAACTAATTAATTAATTTCTTATATTAATTATTTGTGTTTAACTTTGATAACAGTTTATTAAAATTTACATCAACGTATTCAGATTATCAGAGTTACGTCAATTTTTTATCATACGTAATATACTATACAATGTATATGTGCGTCCTTTAACTAATGGTTCACCCATTCAATTATTACTGATATGACGTCAAAATATTGCGATTTAACTAATCTCGCCTTATTTAAAATTGGTTAATAAATGAAACACGACTTTAAGATTTTATTTGCGATTTTATTTAGTAAGTTAACCAATAAAGTAAAGTTTTATAAAAACTCAAAAAGTTAAATATGGATCATAACTTTATTGTAGATTAAAGTTGGTAACCTCGTATGACACTTAGAGCATATGTAACTTGTTTATTTCTAGAAATATTTTATTACCCCTCACCCAGTATACTATTCATAATAGAGCAACTTTTTAAATATTAATATAGTTAACGGTATATTTTTAGTACACGTATAGATATTATTTCAACATAGTTACCACTCTTGTACAGCACAAGCAATGACAAAAGAGATTTATTTTCATTACGTTGTACATTTTTATTTTGACAAGATTGAAATTAAGTTGAATAAAATAGAGTATCTTTTAGAAAAATATGTTTGATTTTATTTATTCCCATAATATATTGGACTGGATCCATATTTGTTAATATTTCGAATAATACTTCACTATTTCGATAAGTCTTTCCCATAATTTTGAGGGGTAATTTTTCCCACAGATATGCTACAGGATTAAGATCTATGACATTTAGCTTTAGATACCATTATTTCACAAACCTGGATGTACTTTTTGGGTTATTGTTTTGATAGAAAACAGGTCCAGAATGTTGTCGACACATCACAAAAGGACCCTTAAATTTAGAGTTGAGCTTCTTAAGACATCTCACATAAGTTATACAATGGATTCTTATTATGGAAATACATCATCTAAGTGACAAATAAAAATTAAGAACATTTGGGATGGTAGAGTGTGTATCAAATGGACACATCTGTGAGTGTTATAAGCAAAATGTGGAGACAACTTTTAAGGGTACCCCGATTGTTCTTTGGAAATCGCACTGCACCTTTAGTTTGGACACAAGAACATCTTAATTGAAGCCGTATTCTCTTTTCTGATGAGTCAAGGTTTTGATACTATCCAGATTCTGGAAGGATACGTATCTGGAGAGAACCTGGAAACCAAGCACGGCTACAACATGCTCGAGAAGTGGTGAATCTTTGAAGAAGTTCATTGATGTTTTGGAGTGGAATTAATACTGGCAAATGAACCGAGCTGTTTTTAATGGAAACCACTTTGAATGCAGTTCGATATCGCGACAACATAGTTTTACCCATTGTCTTACCTTTTTTAATCAATATGAGCTAAAATTCCATTTTCCTGAAGGATAATTCTAGGCCACAGATTACGAGAATCATTCAAAAATCATTCGAATTCAAATTCGCAGACCTTAATCCAATAAAAACAATATGGGATGGTATGAAAAGAAGACTTTTGAATCGTCAAAACCATTATGGAGACCTGCAACTACTAATTTTGGTGGTACAGGAGGTGTGGCGAAATCTGGACCAAAACGTACTCGATAGGCTGATATTGAGTATGCCAAATCGATGTAGGGCGATCGTAAACAACCGAGGAGGCCCGTGCGGATATTACTTTTTAATAAAAAATAAATATGGCATAATTATTATAAATAACATAATAATAAATATTTGGATATTCGGTTGATCGAATGAATTTCAATCGAAAACCGTTTGATCCGAATGAATTTTGAGGAAGAGATCATGCAGAATAGAGACAGCAAATTTGCTTCGAAGTGGGAATCTTTTACTGTCTCTGTCACGTATAACGTTTCTCTCAAAATTCAGTAGAATCAAAGGTTTTCCAATCGGTATATATGTACATATAAATATCAACTATTATCTAAACTCATATTATATTATATTTTTAAAAGCTGCTTTACATTTCTCACCACTGTATGTATGTATTCAATCAAAAAATATAGCTTTTGTATAGAGATTAATCTCTTCACTCCGTTAGATAGTCGATTAGACTGCATTGACAGCTTTGCGTGTTTGACTTTCTCTACATTTACATCATTCTCATATTCTATCGATTCTTCTACATTTTTAATATTACTCTCTAATGCTTTTTGTATTAGATTAGTTGATCCTTAAATCAATTAAAAAATCTTTTTCTCCCAAAGGCCATGTGCTTGCTATTCAAATCATTTTGACTTAGAGTATTTTTTGAAATGTCTTCGTCTTCTAGTTGGTTCTTAATTTAAATATTCAATAGTATTTATTAAAATCAAATATATAAATTTATTATTAAAATTTCATTAATTAAAAATACAGTGAACATATTTTTTCTCCGTGTGTTTAAGGGTAGTTTATACTTACCAATGTTTGTCGTTTCGTGTTCCGATGTCGCCAAGTTGGGTTTTCAGTTCGTATCGTTCGTTATTTTGTAAATAATGTTTGCAAGTCATGAATGCCCCATTTTTGATCTGTTGCTCGTACCTACACTTGTCGGTACTACCACCGTCCGTTTTCAAGGCGCTGTACTCGTGCTTTTGTACCGTCGAAGATCTGAAATTACAATTTAATTCAGTTACGTTTCCTGGTCCAGAGAAATATTATAATTATCGGAGAAAATCAAACATTTGCATTTGTCCGGTTCGGAACTATTTATACCGCCGATATTAACATGAACAGAATCGCTGCAACCAGATAACGTGCATGCAACCCTATATTTAACCCCGTTATTAATAAACGCATTCGTTGTGCTTTTGTTAGTTTCATTCAATTGAAATTAAACAACTTACTTCTGAAATTTTAATAATGTATTATTGTGTTTGTATTTGTAAATGTGGGTGGAAATCGATGAAAGTTATTTATGGAGTTGGTTATTAGAAAAAAACGTGAACCGTCTAAATTTAGCCAAGTGGAAGTTTAATGAGCTCGTGATTGATTGACGGGAATCAATCGTTGTTTATTCGGAAATTACTTACTACCTTTAACGAAACTACATTTGTGATAGCGACTAATTGCAAATCTACGGCTGGCACCACAAAGAACAATGTACCGTCGATTGAACAACAGTTTAGCTATAGATTCGGTCCCTGGAGACATGAACTTTCCCTCTTCCCTTTTATTCTCCGAACTCTGGCTGCGGGATTTGAATGCCATCCGTTTCTGGGCGGCGGTCAGAGTCGCGCTGGGAAATTCCGAGGCGCTCTGCGCCCTCCTCGTCACCTTCCTCCTTTTCCTCACACTGGACCGCGACCGTTCCTGGTAGAATCTCTCGTGGCCGATCACCGGCGATTCCTTCTCGTCCTCCGGTCTCTTGTTCATGCTCTGGTACAAGTTGAACATTTTCGCGGTACGCGACTGCGAAGAAAACTGACGAACGAACCGCTACTTTGTGGGCTTCCCTTTTTTAATTCAATTATTGCTTGCGGTATGTCACCTCGGATGTTGTATGAGTTCTCGAAATTTACTGAAATTGGATTCGCGAAAAGTAGGTTAAAAAAGGACGGCGTGAAATTTAATTAAGCGGATGTTAAACATTTCAACTCGTTAAGAGTGCCCGGTTAATTTTTTAACGTTTGCACGAACCGACCATTTTATCTGTATGTATCTCTGGAGGACCGACTTTAATTAAAGACTTTTTATGGGCAATTATATTTTAACATTAGTAATTGTTTGAAGGGATAAGTTCTAAGCCACTGTTTATAAGACGTGAAACAAAAGAGAAGTTGTAAAAGTATTATCTGGAAATGCCTAAAAGTTAATCTCTGTGAAAGTTCAACATTAAAATGATTAAAACTTAAACTACCTAAATCGTCAAATCAATTTTATACATTCCAGAGAGTTTAAACCTTATCTTTTAATGAGATTAAATTAATGAGACTTAAATTCGAGATGTCGAACAAATGCGATTCAATCTTATGAATATGTTCAACACGTAGCGGCATTCAAGAAAAAACCTCAATTCCACTTTATCCCACGTTTGGTGCGTTACCGTTTCCAATACGTAGCAAATCCTTTAAAACCCGTTTGTTTAATTTACGTAACGCCATCCGGAAATCAATAACTGAATGTTGTTTTGACTATCCTGTAGTTGTAAACAACTCCGGACAACACTAAAATAAATTTAAAGAGTGGCAAGCGCAAATAACAACGAATTGCCCGAGTTATCTGGGTTATTTGGAACGAGCTGGCTTTTTCAGCTGCAAAACAATGATGGTTTATTAAGCAGATGGGAATTATCCCACAGAAACTACAGCACGTTCGCTACAGCAATTTTCCATTCCCTGTTTGGTCAGAACGAAATTTTATTATTGTAATTGAGAATTAACATCTCTAGTAAAAATAATCTGAACGAATTATGTGAGCGAAAATTATTCGAGTACCTTTCCAGAGGTGAACAACCGATAATTTTGTTTATATTCGCCTGCCGAACTTTGCATGTCTGGCTTTACGAATCCATAATTCTTCAATGTCGACTACAATGAAAAAAATTACATTGCGTTTTCACAGTTCAATTTAGTCACACATCGTTTCTATTTTTAATCTTTAATTAAACGATACGGAGACTTTGCGTTGTCGACAGCATGAATTGAACAATGCACCTGATAACGTAAGACCTTTAAATAATACATGCAGCCGATATCGACAGTTTCTGACGATGTATTCTGGATTATTGATTGTAGTTTTAGTGTTCTGTTACGAAAATATTCACTGCAAACGATCGTGATACAAATTTTCCAAACGGTACTTGATAACATGTAATTATGCATTCAAATCGAGTGTTATTATCTTTGTTATAATCAGCGTCATTATTTAATATTATTTATAACTGTTTCGTACATGAATTACAACGCTTTGAACGTTAAAGGTAAGCTATGGTTTATTGAAAAATATATTATAAAATATGCCCATAATCAAAAAAACTTAATTGTAAACGAAAATTCCTGCGTGCTGAGAACATAAATGAAGTAAATTCTAATACTGTATATTAAACCATAAAACAATTAACAACAATAATTATAATTTAGTATTTTAAGAAGAGATACTTCAAGTAATCCTACCAGAAACGTATTCAGGGAACATGAAACGGAAATTAGCAGGAGCCCGCGAGGATAATTAAATTTTAACAATTAATTATTGCAGATGCGAATGTGCATTATGTGAAGTTCAAGGTTACGGCCCCCGCACAACTAACAACATTCCATTTCCTTTATTGTAATATCATCTAGTTTAATGACTCACCTGCACTTTCGTATGAGAAAAACGGCGAGGGCCACAAACCCCAACCCCGCAATAATGCAGACGGTCGAAATCTGAAAATGCATATACAACATTATTCGTATAGTATAAACAAGATTAGATTAATTGCTGGATTTACCCATGGATGGGATGCGGAAACGTGCGGCTGTTTTGCTTCCACTTTCATTGTCACTCATGGTTTTCGCGGACGGAACTCGGCTTTGATTCAGTGCCGATTCATAAATCGGCCGTGGCGGACAAACGACGATAGGAAACGGGACAGGAACCGACCTAAACGGGGGACGGCACGCGAATACTACTCACGCATGTTGGTGGGCGGCGTTGTCAGATCGGGCGGCGGCGTCCGCGCTGCCCCTTTCGGGTGCGGTAGACGGGAAACGTGGATTCACCAAACAACGCTTGAACTTGACATCCAATCAGTTTTACAAGAGAGATTCCCAGTAGATAGAAACTTTGCTACAATGATTTTTGCTGTAGTTTAAATAAAAAATATTTTATAATGATTATCTAAAAAAATATTGCATATAGAAATACTTTTGTTAACACAATAATGTCTTTATTTGAAATATTCTTGTGGAAGTAATACTCTAGTGATAATAATATTTAGTTTAAATGATAAATTGTGATATTAAAACTATATATTTAATCTAAAAAATCTTCGAAGACATTAAAAATTCTTATATTAACACCATATTAATACCATAGGTGGTTAATCAGAAATTTTGAAGATTCATATCGTATCGGTGAAATATAATCCACGAAGATTAAGTAATAGATTAAGATAAGTGTCGATTCATTCGGTTGAAAATCCGGATTATCTACGGTCTACGCTTTTCCATGACCCACTTACGGGATTTTCAATGCCGCGACCCAATTCATAATGACGGTAGTTTCAACGGTGCATCGGACAAAAGGGAGGATTGAAAGGGGGTACGCTTGCGCACAGAGGTTGTTTATCGACGCAGTTTTCAACCCTGCGGTGTCGCCAAATGGTCTTGACTTTCCTGAATGGAGTTTGAATGGAAAAAGGTTCAGTTGAGCTGAACTAATCGGAAACGCAAATTGGTTCTTTGTATATTATTAAATAATCTACAAGTTAAAGAAATTCATGGAACATTTGTTAACTTGATTTATATACTGTTGTTTATATTATCGAATGACTGATTGATTGAACTATTAGTTAGTATTATTTTCAGTATTAAATTTTGATTTTATAGGAGCATGACAAGTGATGTTTTGTTTATTTTTTAAAAAGAAGTCTCAAATAGAACACCAACCTTCATATAATTGTTTATTATAACAATAAGATACATTTTCGTACAATAAAACAATAACAAACAAATGCGTTCCTAATTAATACAAGAAAATATATAGTCCGTCTTAAAAAACAGCCAGTGAGAATGAATGTAGTCCATCTTAATAATTCAGTCATCCCAATATCATTATATAATAAAATATTGAGTCCCTTAACCATATTAATACGATAAAGACAACAACTAGGTGGCTTTAAACGGTGGCACGTAACCACCGAATTGAGATTCGAGCGCTTTAGCGACGGCAATCGTTAGGTGATCGTTGTAGGGGGCGGCAACTACTTGAATCCCCAATGGTAATCCCTGAACGTCCAACCCCAAAGGTACTTGCGTCACTGGGAACTTCAGCACGTTGAAAATCGAAAACAGATTGAAGTTAAATGGACGGAGAAGAGACGTGTGGTGGTAACTAGCTGTGAATGGTGCTGATGGATATAATAGTATTCCGTTGTCGCCGAGTTTTTCCTAAATAAAAATAATGTGAAAGCTAAAAATGTTAATTGTGTTGTGACTTACGATGAGGGCTTTTTTCAAATTTTCAGTCTCCTGTTTAGCCCATTTATCGTCGACCTTTGGTAAATAATTCTGGATCAAATTATAGATGCTACCAGTCGTGAAATCGTTGCTTAAAAACAAAAAGTGCTTGATGATCTCAGGAATTGCATTGAGTTCACCTTTTTGGTCATTCAAATCGTTTTTAAAAATCATTTGTTCTTGAGTCATCCAATACCTCCACAATTTAGCAGTATATCTGAACTGTTTCAGCTCAATAGCTTGGGGTACATCCTTGCAAATATCTCTGAAGTAACTGACAGTCTTCCAAAGACAATCATTCATTTCTTTTCTGAAAGGACTCACTAAAGGATCTCTGGGATCAGTAACATAAAACACTCTAACATCAGACAACACAACAGGTTGGCTTAATTTGAGTTTATCTCTGTTAATGCCAATTAATACTTTTAATACTGGAATGAGATCTTCGGCGTGGCGAGCCAGGACTCCCGCAGTCACCATCGTATCACCCTCTTTGCCTGTTCTAAACGTTAACCCTAAAAATTGTTAATTATAAATATATATTATTTTATTGTAAAAGAATTATAGATCGTACCTTTTGTAGATGTTAAAGAACCAGTTGGTTTGTGACCAAAAACCCCGCACATAAACGCAGGAATTCGTATTGATCCGCCTATATCAGTGCCTAAAGAAAAAAGTGCAATAATTTTATAAAAAATAGGTGTGGAAAAAGTATTACCAAGGCTTATAGCAGTTCCACATGCTGCCAAATTGCTAGCCTCACCACCAGAACTTCCCCCAACGTTCCTTGTAGTATTGTAAGGATTAGTTGTTATCCCATAAACTGGATTACTTGTTTCTTGCCAATAATTCAACTGTGGGATGTTTGTAACACCTATATAAAAATATGAGATTGAAAAAATCTTTAATTTATTTAATTACCAATGCAAATTGCTCCTGCATTTTTCATAGATGTGACAATCTCTGCATCAAAAGTAGCTTTTCTGCCAATTCTCTGTTTGATTCCCATGGTGAATGCCAAACCTTTAACTGATGTGGTTTCTTTAGCTGTAAATGGAACGCCCAGAAAAGGTTTCTCTTGGAAATCCAGATCTTGGATTGTTCCATTGTCAATTTGCTTATCAATTTCCCTGGCTTCTTTCAATGCTTCCTCAAATCTATCATCCACTACTGCATTTAAAATGCCATTTATTTCTCTAATCCTGTCAATGAAAGCTTCAACCACTTCTTCGGATTTTAATTTTCGTTCCCGGATTTTTTTCGCTAGTGAAATAGCACTTTCCAACACTATTTTATTTTTGGGTTTGGGTATGAACAGTCTTGATGGATCATAATAGTATCCAAACAGTTTATCTATTAGTATGTCAATATAAAACCTGATGAATGTGAACATTCCCCAGAAAAACGCCATCATTATTCGGCAAAACTTACGCTCTTTTCCACTAGGTTTGCCACGACTGTGAGACTGAAACAACTTTCTCTTCAATTTCTGGTTTTGTTGTAAAAATATTAAAGGTTAATTTAATTTATTTAATTATTACCTTGGATATGTCGCTCATTTTTTCACCGTTTTGCACAATTAAACAACGGGATAATTCTATCAAAATTAGAAATTCTAGACTGAACGACTTACCTATGCATAAATCCTGTTGTTCTTGAACCCGCAGGTTAATGGATGCGACGTAGTCAAATGTATATTAATGATAGGCACTTCTAAACAAACAAATTGTACGTGTTTTATAACATATTAATTGGAGAATAATATAATAATTTTTAAATTTTGTGATTAGATAAAAAATGATCAAAGGTGCAAATCCTGTTCACTCACATCTAATTTTATTCCTAATTAAATATTTTATAAAATTAGACATTAGAATTATACAATATAATTATTATATTATACTAACTTTGTTTACATTTTTTTTCTGATTAAATATAAAAATAATAAATTTATTCAATATGGACGTTATATGCATTTAGTAACAATAAAATTTACTCATCTTATATTGCTTTAAAATATTTGTTGATTACATATAAAAACATTATGTTAATTATGACTTTGAAATTACATACTAGATTTCACATTCAAGTGGGATTTTTCTCATAAAATAAATAAAACGTCCAGATTATATCTATTTATATATCTATTTTGTTAAATCGACAACAGCGTATCCCTTACATAACCACAATCTTTAAAATAGTGAGGTTAAAATTGCAGTTTGCGGGTTAACTTTATTTAAGGACGGTTGTCAAACGTGACTAACAATTAATAACCCTTTGTTTACATTGACGTTAAAAACACAAATACTCGCGACAGGCACCAAAATGGGCGGACAAATTAGCCAAAACGTCGAAGCCGCACCTGTACCTCCGCCAAAGCCTGAGGAGCCAAAGAAACTGAAACCGTGTTGTGCATGTCCCGAGACAAAGAAAGTACGAGATGCATGGTAAGTTATTTTATTAATAATATTGTGCAATATTGCTAATTTGTTCTTTTAGCATCATCGAAAAGGGTGAGGAGCATTGTGGTGATCTCATAGAGGCGCACAAAAAGTGCATGCGAGATTTGGGTTTTAACATATAAGTTATTGTGAAATTAATGATTTAAACAGTTATTATTTATGAAAATATTGAAAGTCTTGTTAGTAGGTTGGTAGAATTGTAAATAAACATAACCTAGAATAAATCAGTGGTGTTTATTTTTTTACTCCAAATAATTAAATGTGTTTCTATAATTGTTCCATAAAAGAGAATTACTGAAATTATAAAACAAAGAAAATATGTCGGAAACTACCGAGGCACAAGATGCTACAGCGGAATTACGAGAACGGTATTTGTACTTTTTAACATCAATTTGTGGTAAGATTGCCTAATCCTAATTATATTATTTATCTTAAGTTTTTAATGTTTATTGTAGAAAAGGATGCGCAGATTAAACTCTTTGATAACACCTCAGTTTCCGGCAAATTGCGAGCATTTGACATGGATTTTGATAGTGTTTTGCTGGAGAAATTAGAAACACCATTACAACAATTCAAGTTTGCAAAACTACGAACTCTGGACATCATTAATATTGAAACTGAAGTAATAAGTAACTAAAAAATAAAAAAACTCACTTTTTACAGAGCAAATGTTTTATTTCTCTATTTATTCGCCCTTTTGTATACTCATTGTTTTCATTGTAAATTTATATTTTGATATCAAAATTCATGAATATATAATAAATTTGTTTCATTACAAATGTAACATGTCATATTATATTATAAACAGTTTTGTGAGAACTGTTTGTATCTTGGTGAACAGGTCTTGGTGTTTTATTAATAGTTACTTGCTTATAAAAACCCTGTTTATCACCACATAAACAGTCGATCATTCCAAAATTTCCAAAAATGTTTCATACAACCTGTTGCTCTCATATTATATGGTATAACAAAAAAAAGTTACAGGAATGGTGATATCAATTCAAAGCTATCAATTGTGTTTTATAATATATATTTAATTTAATAACATTTATAAAAAGTGTATGTTCTTATTTAATAATTTAACAATATTGAGTTCTTATAAGATTAAATCGTTCAAATAATAATAACAAAACTACATCAAAATATCTAACATTTATAAAATGTGTATGTACTTGTATAATAAGTACATAATTATTCAACAATACTGCTTTCTTACAAGATTAAATAATTCAAATAACTTTAACAAAACTTTACACCAAAACATACAACATATCAATAAAAAGATACAAACAGGACCATATGTTTATTACAGTACGTGTTGGATTCCTCGGATATCGATAAACAACTGCAAAAAAAAAATGATTTTTTCAAGCAGAAGGAGGAGTTTGAGTATTAAGTTCCGTCACATCTGTGTATCTGAGTTAGTTCCTTCTGATGTTTAAACATCAGAAACATAAATTGAAAATAATTAAATTACTTTCAAATATAAATTTCTATTTAAAAATAACATATTTTGTAAGAGAAACTTATTTTTTTAATAATGAATGAATGAATAATGAGCTATTATTAAATTACTATTTTAATTTAATTTGAATATGAATATACACAAGTGAGTAGCAAATTACTGAAACAAATGAAAAAGCTGTTAACAAAAGTTTATTTAAAAAAAAAAACAAATATTTTAAAAATGTGAGAAAATGTATGAAAACTTTAAACCATTTCTAGATTGTAAAACTTAACAAAACTATGATTTAATAATTTGTATGACCTCCTCGATTCGTGACAAAGTCTGGGTATACTTAAAATTAGATTATTAATGTCCTGTTGGGGAATCTTATTTCAAGCATAAGTTTGAAGCGTATCCTACAAGTGTATAGGCGTTGTAATACGAACGCGATCCCGATGCCTTTCCTTCACATCTCCCTCTTCTCTCTCATTGGCACCGCAAGCTAAGTTTGATCCACTACCCTTATCATTTCTTCTCTAGCTAAATATAATCGCTCCATAGTTAATTAGCACTATACTGACTTGCATGAATAAATTTAAAGGTAAACAATGGCTTTTTGTAGGGGTAATTAAATTTTAATGGAAATAAACAAAAGTATAAAATTTACAGTCGGTTGTACACCGCCTAAAATAATGATAATGTAGTTGTAATATTATATACATAGCAAATAATTGCGCTTGTAGCAAGTATGCGGGAGTGACAGGGAGAGTATTAAAAACTGTTTAAATACAACAATAGTAAATAAATGTTTTCGATGTATTGTTGCGACAGACTCGGATGATTAATTTTTGAAAAATTAAGAATATTACTGAGTTACCATTATAGTTACAGCTATTAATATTTAATTAATTGAGATTTATGTTCATACCATACATAAATATTGCAGTTTTTTACCATATCGTATTCGTCATTAAAAGTTTATAATCTATCTAAAATAAGTAAATTCAAAAATAAAAATATATTTCCCAAAAATAAAACTTTCTAATCAATAAATGTCAATTTTAACAAAATAAATTATACAATCATTCTATAAACACAAAATTATAAAATATAACTGGTATCGAAGTAAAAAGGAAGGAGAGTAACGATGCGCCGCAATTCGAAGTGTAACTGCAGATCTGTCACTGAGCATATATATACACACATATATGTATATATATATATATATATATACATATATATATATATATATATATATATATATATATATATATATATATTATTAATTATATTACATGTAGTCTTAAATATAGTTTCTATAGTTATACAAATTTTGTTTTGTAAGAATTGTTAAGTTCTGTGGCATCTGTGTATGTAGGTCAGTTCCTTCTGGTGCTCAAACATCAAAGCTTCGTATCTGAAACACAAATTGAAAATAATATAATTACTTTCAAGTATAATTCCTATTTGAAGTTAAAAAGAGTAATATTTTGTAAGGGAAACTTATTTTTAAATAATGATATTTCATTATATATATTTTTATTATTAATTACATTACATGTACTCTTAAATATAGTTTCTATAATTAATACAAATTTTGTATTTCATTTTAACACTAGTGTTATATATTTTATATTAGGCATATAGATGTTCCATTTCTTCTAAAAATTGTCCAGCGCATCTCTCAACTTCCTCCCTGTGAATTAATTCCATCTAAAAATGCAAATGGGGATTATTTATTAATTATTACAAAGTCCAATGAAGTGGCTGTGCTTTATTCATTGTAATTAAATGAAAAATATTTTAGTGGTGTCACCATGACTATTTTAGGAGGTGTTTGTAAACTCGATTTGTTATATAGATACGTTACATGCAAATCCTTTATACTGGTCATTATGAAGTTTGATATTCTTATTTCTTAAATTTCAGTTTGTTTTTTTTAATACTACATTTATTTCAGATATTATCATTAATATGTAAATCCTTTATATTGGTCAAAATAAATTTTGAGATTCTTTTTTCTCAAATTTCAGTTTGTTTTTTTTAGTGGATTTATTAATAATAAAGAGAAAAAACAGTATTTACAACATTTAATTGATACTAAGTGAATTTGAAACATGTTTACCTTTAATGCTCCATATATTGGTGAATTGACACACACAAGTAAATGTGTATTTATCAAAACTGTTAAAGGTTACTCGGTGTACCAAATTGCTGCCTGAATTTGAAAATGAAACTTTCCGTTGCCGTCGTTTTTAGTTCGTCAAATTCGTGGAATCATTTTTCAAGAGGCTTTCAACAAAGAAGTCTGTAATCCACGATGCTCTTTCAATGCGCATAATTATATGTGTACTTTTACAATTTGATGAATGTTATTCACAGTTCATTTTATTTTATTTTTAAAAGGACTCAAGTGCTCTACTTTTAATAAGAATGACCGTATTAGGAAGGTTATATCTAATTCAATCATTATAAGTAATATAATATAATTTTCAATTGTTTGTATTTAATCCGCTAGCACTCAAATTGAAGTAATATACTAAAACTATTTTTTTTCATTATAAAACACATCATACAGGTTGATAAGACATATATTCAAATCTAATGAGATTTTAGTTATTAAATAAAAAAAATAAATTTGAAATATGTTTTACGCTTGACTAAAATCAAAAACATTAAACCTCTTCATATGAGATTAGGTTATTTTTTTCAATATATCTAACAATAAACAATATATTAAAAAATGTGAATCCATAGAAGGCTGAATTAAAAGTTTAGATTTCAATTGAATAAATAAAAATAAAGACTCATTAACTTGTAAGACTTAACTTAACTCTTGTTTTTGCCAATGAATTTATGTCTCACGATTTACGTAATGTTAGAGCTACAACCTGTATAGTATATTAACAAGGTTAACATTTTTAAAAATAACGTTAACAAGGAACGGAATTAAAAAATAGAATATACAATTTAATATACGTTTTATTATAAAATTATCTTAGTACATCAAATGTCACACTCAATTAAATCACCACCTATTGTTATAATTTCCACCCGGCCTCGGATTGTACTGATTCCCCTGAAAGCGGGGATTGTTAAACCTCTGCCACTGATCGTACGGATTGCCGCCTCTTGGCATATTTTGTATATTCGGATACGTAACGTTCGGCTGCGCCTGATAATTGCTACCGAAATTACCCCCGTAATTGTTGACGGGGTAGTTTCCGCGGGGAGGAGCGGTTCTGTTCATCACATTCGACCTGGGTGCGCTCCACGGTCCCACACGATTGATGTCTGACGTGTGTTGTTGCATTGTATTCATTTGGGAGTTGTGCATTCCTGGATTTATGCTCTGTTGAGCTGAGGAGCTCATGTTATGCATTTGAGGATTTAAATTTAAGTTCAAACCCATTGGGCGACTGGTCACTGAATCACTTCGATTCGTTTCGAAATTCGACCTGCTGGAGCCTAAGTTCTGTTGAGTGTTCGTATTTGAACGATCTATACGGTTCAAAACTATATTTGAGGTGATTTTTACTTTGGAAGCGGGTTTCTGATCTGAATCGAAATCGAGCCTGTCGGTAGAAAGGGGTGGGAAGTCTTCTTTGAACTCGTCCTTTCGGTTTTCTTGCATGAGTTTCTGGGCGTTGCCTACGATGTTAGCGATGTTTGCCATGTTAATATTGTGAATACTACTTAGATCTAGGTTTGACGTCAGAGAAGGAGCTGTAGTTATAGTACTTGTACTAGTACCTAAACCTAACAAGTTAGAACTAACTGGTTTATTTTTGTTAAAGTTGCTCATCAGATTGGAAATTATAGACTTCGCATCTACCAATTCCACATTTTTAGTTTTCTTCATGCTTTCTTCCACCAATTGTCGTTCCTTCTCCAACTCTTTTGCCTTGACATTCTTGGACACGGCTTTAACCACGTCCTCAAAATTGTAATCCTCATCTTCGGAATCAAACTGAATCTTTGCAGTCTCCTTTTTTTCATCAGCTGTTGGGTTAACACTTCCTAATCGTTTGGAAAAGGGACTCTCTCGTCCCGAGTTACTAGATTTGTTTAACACCTCGTCATCTTCGAAATCGTCTATGTCTTCAGTGTCCGGTATATCGATAACTTGTTTTGGTTTTTCCGTCTTTTCTGGTTCCGAGCTAGTTTTCAAATTTACAAATTTCCTCAGTCTTTCCACACGATCAGGTTCGAATGCCTCTAACTTCTTCAAATAACTAATCAACCCGTGTTGTTCTTCCGTTTGTAAATCTTTGAAATTTTGTAACAGTGTTTGCAAATCTGAGTCCGAAAGATGATCCATATTGTGACTCGACTTTGGACTAGGAGTCAACGGCTCTGTAATTCTATCCAGGCTGGTCGAATCGTCTTTATCTTTGATAGAAGATTTCTCTTCCTCCTCCGCGAGCTGACCCAAGAAATTCGCCGTGCTGATAGGTTTACCGGCCTTTTTAGACGCTTCCGCCATTCCTACCACCGCGTTAATCAACTGCTCGAGCTGATCTTGCGTCACGTCGGTCTTGCCTTGCGCAATCAAAGCGCTGGCGATTTGTTTCGCGATAGCTGCTTTGTCCACTTCTCCCACGCCTGGTACACTTACCGGTTCGAGTTTCTGAGATGACTTCGGTTGACTCTTCTGTCTTTGGCCCGCCATGTGAAGAAGACTGGCCGTTTTCTTGATCGCTTTTTTGAAAGCTCGTTCTTGAATCGGATCTACTAGTCCTGCAAGGACTTGTCCTTTAAGTTTTTCCTTAACCGTTTCGAAAAGGACACAATTAATGTCGTTGTCGAGCAGGTTTTCGGAACTGTTTGCTTCGATTTTTTCCATTGCTAAAGCTTGAGCTAAAAGGTCGATAACTTTGGGGCCCAAAGAACCTAAACGTTCTTCCACAGCCGTCAGTAATCTTAAAACAGACACCAAGTTGACTTCCTCATCTACGTCATCGTCTTCTGGTACCGAAACGGGAGGTATAATCACTGGATTTCTTGTAACATCTCTCATAACCGCCGGCGGTTTGTAATAGTACTTCTCGCGTTCCCAAGGCAGATCGGCAACCGTCCGAATCCTTTCCTTACCACGCACATCTCTTTCATAGGAACTCTCTCGGTATCTAAATTCTCGATCCCTGGACCTTTCTCTGGACTTAGACGGTCCGTCTCTGGACCGGGATCGCCTTTGGTAACGATCCCTGGATCGATCTCTCGACCTGGATCTCGATCGCCTTTTCGAACTGCTTCTCCTCCTATCTCTCGGGCTCGAATCTTTGGATCTCCTGTCACGAGACATCCTGTCCTCTCTCACCTTAACGGGCGACACTTCGTCCTCCCAGGGACTTTGGGAGCGGCGTTTGTCATCGCGATATTTATTTTTAGCTTTATCCTCGTTGACGAAGATCACGTCGTCTTCTAAACTTTCGTCCGGTCTTGCAGCCATTGGTACTGGTTTATTGGAATTCGGACTTTTTTTCATGTTGTCGATCTTCCCTTTTCCGGCAATGCGGAAGGAAATAGGAGTCGGTTCTTCTGGTAATCCCAATCTTAAAACACAACAAATCATGCAATTATATATAAAAAATTAAATTTAAATTATTACGGTTACCTTTTTCTTAGAGCATCTTTTCTACTTTTAATATCCTCCTGATGTAGCTCAACCATTCGTTTGTTCCAAAATTGTATCCACTCAGGTTTGAAATCATAATTGGCTGCATCTTTGCCCTCTGCCTGTAACTCCTTGTACCGCTTGTTCCAGAACTTCTTCCACTCCTCGTTATATTGAGGATGTTTCTCGGGATTCTTCTCGTGATGCGACAAAGTTTTGGCCATGTCCGTTTCGATGGCACGAGCCAATTTTTTATATTCTTCAGCTTTGTCACGGTTTTTGTCTGCGTCATCTCTGACTTTATCTTGTCGACGCATGTAATTAGACTTTTGCCACGGCATCGGTCCGTCTTTTCTTTCCAACTCATTTCTTCTGTAAAAGTTTCTTTCTGGAGATCTGTAACTGAAATATTTACAATTGTTAATGATATATACCATTCAGTTTCGATTATTTATTTACCTTCTTATTGGGAATTTCTTTCGCCTATCGTCCTGTCGTCGATAACTGGATCGATCGCTTTCCCGATCGCTCAAATCGTTACTTGAAATACTCGATACACTACTCAAAGATCGCCTACGTTGCTTCCTCAAGTCGGGCCGTTGATAATCGTCCCTAAATCTGTTCATACCGTTACCCTGTGACCCACCAGCCATCGGACCCTTATTTTTCTTTGTCGGTCGCGCCACAACAGGCGGCGAAGGACTCCTCTTCTTGAAGGGCTTGCTGATGGACGACACACCCGGTCCCATCGAATGTAAATCCGGTGGGGCTTCCACTTCGTACGTCACCTTGGAAAGTTCTTCCATATTGACGAGCTCCTCGAACGTGTAGCCTGATTTTTCACTGAAGTGGCGACTTTTGCACACAATGCTAAGATAATGCGCCATATCGGCGTCGAATTTATCCTTATCTATGGGCATCGGTTTAAGACGACCAAATTTTTGTTCTATCGCTTCCGCGATGTTTAATAGGACTCGTTGACAGCCACGTTTGTATTGCTTGGTCATGTACGGTGCTAGTTTGCGATAGCAAGTGGGAAAATGTTTTTGTAGGTACTAAAAATAATGATGGTATGTTAAAAATTTAGGCAATTACTGGAGATTTATTGTTAATTACTTGTTGTACGTGGTTATAACTGGATAAATGTGTCCAAACGGTTCGAGGATCTCCCTTTTTGTCACACAATACACACAAATATAGAGGTTCTTTAGATGGATCGTAAAATTGCATCTCCAACAAATACTCCAATGCAACTAGCGGTGTGGATTTAAAATTATCGATCTTTTCCTAAAACGGTACAAAAATATTATGGTAACATGTACAGACGTACGAATACAAATGAATTTAAAACGAGACAAACCTGGATGTGAGCGATCTCCTCGACCTGTCCCTCAAACCCGGGGGGCAGGGGTTCGCCGGGAGCAATCTGCAACGACGACGCCCCGCCGTCATCGCCGTCCGAATGTCCGACGGAGGTCGGCGGTGCCTCCTGGCTCGGTACAACGCCCCGCGATACATTGATGCAATGCCTCTTGCCCATCTCGTGCAAATATGCGCGGCCGGTGATCGGACACTTGCACGCGTTACAGTACCAATTCTCGCATCCATTCACGTAGCTCAGCTCGAACACCTTGCCGTACTGACCGCTCGGCAGGAACGCCTTCAGACTTAACAAACGCTGCTGTTCGTCAGCCTGTTCAAATTGAAACGGTTTTAACATTTTATCAAGCTAATCGGTTTTGAATATTAAGAAAAATTTTAGAGGAAAACACTTCTTTCTAATTTCACTAGGAACGTACTTTTTGAAAAGCAACTTACATAAAGGCGATGCTAAAATTAATCAATCAAAGTAATGATTAACAAAAATTTGAATTCACATAAATTTTTCAAATTAACATTATGCGCAAACTTTTGTATAATCAGTTCTTAAATATTTTTCGTCGTTGCAAAACATTTCAAACGAAACGTTTCCTGACAAAAAAACAAATCAAATTCGTTTCTGATTACACAAGGTAAAAAAATAAAAGAATTTATGGCGAAGATTTTTATTTACAATGAATAAAAAAATTTATGAATTTACTTGATTCTTTGCACCAATCGCGTACAAAGGACAAATAAACCTATGATCCTTAGCAGATAATAACACCGACCACACTTCAAATAACACACACTGGAAAAAAGTCGTGAGAAATATCCACACAACTTCAAAATTAATTTTACTTTTATTTCAATTTTTTGTAAAAGATATGAATTGATTTAATATTCCTTACCCAATTTTGGCAACATTTTTAAATAGAAGAATGCATAGACCTTAAATAACTTCATCAATTTCAAAATTTATTCTGACTAATTAAACTATTGCGAGACAAACAATGAAATATTAACTAAATATTCATCTTGAAATTAAAATATTTATAATTACCTGTTGGCAAAATATTTTTCAGTTATCCGTTTCTACTTACCTGCTTAAAAAAAAAAATTCTACTAAAATACTGTCGTAACAGTGCTAATTGTGTTAAATAAAAAAGAATTGTTTTGTGTACCTGTTTGTTAAGTCCAATGGATAATGGAACATCGTCTTCGGTCCCGGGCGCCGCGGGCTCCATTCTGGCACAATTATAATCACTTAATACACTACACTGTATTTCATAAACTCTTCAAACCTTACAAACTAGCTGCAACAGTAAAACAACGATCAAATGCATGTTCTGTGGATTATTTTCAATGTTTATAGCGACATTCAGCCACTTACCGTGTTTGATTTTAGCTATTTCTAGCCGAAAATATTTTTTATCATTTAAATTTACCGCCACACCACATATACACAAATATGGTCACCTATTGATTTTTTGTTCTTTTTTTCATTTTTTAATTGCTAATTACAACTTGCGGCTTGATTTACCATTGTTTTGTTCGTGCATGTAAACTAACATATAACTGCTTTCGATTACAATTTTTTGGGGAGTGTCTCATATAATTTCCTCAACATTTTTACGTAAAAATTCTGTCGTTATCTTCTTCATAACTTACCTGAGTGAAAAACTTGCGATTTGTACGCACAATTCATCGGCAGCTTGTCTAAATTACTTCCCAAATACGTTATAATGTCACATTTATGTTTTACTACATTATCCAGCCATTGTAGTAATCTCTTTCAACCTGTCGGTCATTTGAACTACTGATGAGAATTTATTTGCGACGTTGCCAAATTTTATTCACTAAAGTTTGCTGAAATTTTAAGATCTAAAAGGAAAATTTGACTAAAAGTCTTTATGTTTACATTCAAAACCTAAAGTGCTTAACAAAAAATCTCTTTATTAATAATAGTCACAAATAGTTATTCTATATTAAAAAAAGTGAATTTTGAGATCTGGCAACGAGTAGTTTTTATGAACTGTCAGTATTAATCCTTTCAAAACATTTCAAAACGTTTGTAGTTGAGTTATCCAGTTTCTAAATATATAAAAATTGTGCCAAATTGAAGAACAAAAATGGATCGTGAATCATCTAACAACTCAGTTGAACGAAATATCACACAAAATGCAAGATTTCTTGAAATTGAAAGAAGAGTGTCTAAATTATCTCACACAGAATATGATGCAGTTCATCCACGTTTCCAGAAACCGAACGAAGCAGCAGATGTGGCTTATGAAGAAAAAAATCATTATTATTGTGAACAGTGTAAAATGTTCTTTGCACCAACTGACGATGGACTAAAAATGCACTTCCAAAAAGAAATTAAAACACATAGACCTTATAGAGACCCATGCGTATACTGCAATGGAAAAGTATATGAATATGTTATTAATGGAGAGAGTAGAGTATTTCATAACTGTGCCACTGACTGATATTAATCTCACCTGTTATTACTTTATATATAATCTCCCTGTACATCTTTGTATATTAAAAGTGAATTTTTATACATGTACTTGCATAGTTTGTTATTGTTATTAATAAATAAAAATTATATATTTTGTTAAATTAGTTTTGTTTTTGTACAATGGTACTTTACATATTTTTGTTATTTAAAAGATAAAAGAAAACAAACATATCTTTAGTATAAAACATATGTATTTCTATCTATACACTTAATTTAGGGGACACATATCACAATCTTACAATATATTATACAACTAATTGTAAGCTAAGTACATTTAATTCTTATAAAAAATGTTTAAAAAATGGCACGGATATTTACAATAGTATTATTGAAAGCATAAAGCAATACTTAACTAATAAATAGTTACAGTTCAGTCAATAAGGCACTGTACAAACATTTATAAAAAGCTCAAAAGTATAAAAAAAAAACTTGAAACATTCTTTGAATGTAATAAAATGGCACAATACACTGATCTTTACAGGATAATCGTACAGTTGTGGGTTAGACCATTTTAAAGCCGACGAAGCAAAATCCTCGTCCAATGTTCATTCGTTAAGTCTATGTAAACCCTCTCCTATTCCTATAAATTGCATAAAAATTTCATTTTTATTGTACAAAAAATCAAGTCAAGGGAAATAGATCAGAATAAATATTTGTATACGGAACATAATCACAGTCTATTTACAACAAATTAGAATGCACCATCTAGATTATGGACTCGCCGCCGTTTCTTAGATTGTGCATCCGCGGTTTCCTGTGCGGATTCGACCTAGATGAATGTCTGCTGCTCGTGCTCATCGTGCTGGACATCGGCTGGTGCGTTGGCACGTACCGCAACACAGGCATGGTTTGCACCTTGACCGGGGGCTGCTTCCTCGGTCCCAGTCGTCTCAGGACCGCCTTCCAGGCCGTCACCGTTTTCATGGACCAGATCCAGAATATCGAACTCACGCCCACAAACAACGACATCAGATATTTTAACAGAAATGCCCAAAGTGCCGCCCGTTTCTCTCTCGCCAACCACTTATCCCGGTTGTTGTATTCGTAGTACACGCTGACCATGACGCAGAATGTCGGGATGGCGTAAAGGGCGCAGATGGCGCCCAAGAAATCACCTTCCTTTCTGGGCGCCGTCGAGGTAAGTGGTGCCGCCGCCAGTTGTCTGGGTTTTCTGATCACGTACACGCAACCCAGAATCAAAAGACACACTCCGTATGTGAAGAAGATGACGTAAGGTATGAGCACTAACGTCAGGAGAGTTGTGTTGTTTCTGTTTCCGATGTAACACGTCCCTGCAACGAAAAAAATTCAATAAATAAAATGGTACAAGTAAAGCGTGAATTTTATTTGTTTTAACTGCAACTACAGGGCCATTTTTCAATGAGTTATCGATGGTAAAACTGGCTCGGAGAGCTGGTGCATGTTCACGACTGTCAACAGGTCCGATTTTATCGTTGCGCCGGCATCTAATTAACGAAAAACGGGGCATTAAATTGTCGAAATTCGACATCTGAATAAAACCGCGTGCATCCAACAACACGACATCGAGATAAAGGACAGTATTTATGTTGGCACGGTGCTGTTTCGTCCGACCCGTTTCCAAGCCTGTGTCGTTCTAAAGAATACCTCCGTGTTATGCAGAAATAGTTGTAGTAATCATCGTTATAGTGATAATACCATATATAACAGCTTTTTTTACAATATACAAACATAAATAAATAATTTCAAATCTAAATGATGGTTCTAATTCTATTTAAATTAAATATTCCAGGTGAATAATTACAGTAAAAAAAAATCATGTGTGTATTGAAGTGAAGCTATCATTTTTATAGGAATTGTTGATTAACATTTATCATAAATATACCAATAACCAATTGTACCAAAGCTTGTGGTTCTTGGAACACCGTTTCGGCATTCGGGTACCGGAGACAAAGGGCGGTGTGCGATGCAGCTGTTTTGCATAAGAGGCGATTCGCGCGCCAGTTATTCGTGCGGGGTGACAGCCCGGTACTTTGGTTTATTTCCCAGTCGTACCGGCAGATAAAACACGCGGCGCAGATAAAATCCCATTGTGGGGTAATGAGCTTTTGTTCCGAGTCCTTTGGACGTTGTTTTCGCAAACGGGCAACGATAATCTGATACTGTACGCTCGTTCGCCCGCTTATTATTTCATATTTGCGTGGACGGGAAGCAATAAATAGCGGTCGGACCGTGAAATATTAGTTTAATCATCAACAGGTGGATACGTCAACACATTCAATTAACTTTTCAACCGCACGGCCAATTTATCTTTTAGATCCGGCTGTTTTTGCATAACACATCGACAACTGTGTTTGCGTTATTATTCTCGAGGCAATTTTCAATTAAGACCGGCACCTCTTTGCTTATTTATCACGGTCTGCGAAACTGCACAAGGGTCGACAATCGAGCATAATGGAACTATTATGTTGGCCGGTTTGATTACAGTGATGAGCCGGCTTAATTGGCGACTTTAATTAGAGCGAAGCACGAGATTCGGTCGATTTGCGCCGAACCTCGTATCACTCCCCAATATTTTAATGAAACAATTACCTGTTAGATCGTCAGAATCCACGTCTCGTCGTACCAGGGCGGCGACGGTGAGGGCGGCGGGGAATCCCCACGCGCAGACATGCAAGATGGAGCCCAGACTCCTCAATTTTTCGGGGGCCCACGACAATCCCACCCTAGCTACCCACCAGGCGCACAAGCACACCCACCTAAAAAAATACAAAACATATAAATTTGTTTGTTTGATTTTGATATGAACACATTAGGGTATGTTATCGGTTACATTTTTTATTATCCGTTTTATGGTTTAGATTGCGATGTTTTATTGTCGATTGATGTACCCGCGAAAACGTATCATATATCACGTTTACGGCGCTATTAGTTTTATCCCTTTTGAAAGTTATATTGTGCCGATAAATTGTTAATATGGCGACAAAAAGTCGTACCGAACACGAATATGGTCGCGCAAGTTCCAATACACGAAAAACCATAAAAATACCATCATTAATATGCCGAACCGTCGTGCCGTGACTCGACAGTACCCAAGTACCCAAAGTACGAAGGAGAGAGAAAAGCAATCAGACGTCAGCTCTGTCAGCTCATTTATCAACCAGATAACCATCGAGAGAAAGAGGTTCTTCAGTTCGTTTATCCCCATCCGATGTAATTACTGGATGCGAGACAGCATAGGCGGGTACCAAAACAAATAGCGCGGCACTAAATTGGTGCCGACGTCGTACCATTATAAAAATCAACCAAAACTGATCACCGCTTTTAGAAACGGTCTTGATGAATATGTTAGAAATGTGTCAGGATAAAACCCTTTTCACCGGAATCTCGTGTAACTAAAGCCGTGACCATTGTGCATAAAATAATCGCAATTATCACAGTCTAACGACCGCAGTCGTGCCTTCCCAGAATCGAACTCGATACTTTCCATATTGTAATTGGATGCCAACAAATACGGGCAAATATTTGAAGAACCACGTTTGACACCTTTTTACAGGTTTACAGGAGAGGTTCACTGACATTGGGCACGAAGAGTAAAAATGTCAATAAGGCAGGTGACCGTCAATATTTAACAAGCATTTATCAACACACGGATGCATCTTTAATCGTTTTACAGCTGCCACCATAAATACACAAACAAAGGTATAAAATTTTACGACGCGATTATCGACTTCTGATCCACAATAATTGACCTCCCGAAATATTACGGTTCTAATAAACCCGCCACAATGAACTCGACGATTGGACGTCTTGTACGTAATTAACGTGAGCGATAATGAAAACAAATTTTTCCCGTCAAAAGGATTATTCCACAGTTCGATCCGGCACCAATTATTCACCGTGAAATGTTATAATTATATTTATTTTGCTCTGGTGTTGAATGGAACGGGGAACCAGAGGCGGACCGAAACACCTTCAAAGAAATATGCACTCGAAAACTCTTTAAAACGTTTCAAGTGTGCAATATACATTATAAGAGTTTCGTTGCAAACGTAATAAGAGAGGATCTTTGTTTGTGGATCTCAATGGAGGGAAAAACTGCACCTGTCAAACTTTCGCAACCATGCAAATGTTCTGAAATAAAACCGATAGATTGGCCGGAGCATGTTTCAGAGCCGAGATAATTGGTGATAATTGTAGTGGAAGAAACGCTGAAACGAAGAAAACCACTTAGCCAAGATTTACCGAGTTGTGTTGTTGCGTGGTTTCTTGTGTAGGAGTTACTCAACGTTTTTTCTTTATTTAATTTTATAGTTTTTCCTTCTGTGCACAGAAAGAGGATGATGCGTTGTTAGATGACCGAGGATGGTGTTTAGGAACGACTCTTTCACCTGAGTCACTCTCTAACAAGATAGGCATCCGATTGTTGTTTGTTGAAACGCTCAGTACCTCGTTTATCCGATCTCTAGGTCTCGGTTGGGCACAACGACCGCACCATTCCGCTTGCCTCGCCAACACATGGCCGCCACTGCCGACACCGTCATTATTTATTTTTTCTTCTTGTAAATATTTATTTTCACAGCCGGCCGAGTCGGGGAGGCGAGTTTCGACGCCCGAAACGATTCACGCCTGTTATTTCCAATCGATACGTTAATTGGATCACTGTTTAATGTACAAAAATTGTTTTTTATTTCGTGGATTTTTTCGCCCAACTGGCTTAACTAATGTCACACAAGTCGCTTTCATATGTGTACCGTTGAGACTTCCCAAATGGAAGTCGATATTATACCTTATTTGTACCTATCACAGATTGTAGTATCATTATAATTTAAAACGTATTTGATTAGTAAGTAAAGGGCTAAAAATATAATAAATATAGAATATTAAATTATAATAGAAAGAGGGTTATTTTTCTCTAGAACGACACCGTTTGTGAATCGCATCGGATCGTACCGTTGCAGACTCGCAGTTTTAGCATAGCGTTACGGAACAATAGAGAATCTTATTAACTCGACAAGATCGTTTGTTTCGTTGGCTCGTTTCTGCCTTTTCGTTTTGCCGACCGTCGTAAATCTACGACTGATTTGAATGCGCTTTGTTCTCCTCCCACCCTTGCGAAGAAAAATCATCCACGGTGAAAAATCTCGTTTTCCTTTCGATCACTGAAAACTACTGGTTCATTGTTTGGATTTTGATGCCACATTTTGACGCCACATTTTGACGGAGAGAAACTTGAAAGTCACGTTAACAAATGGGCATTTTTTACCCCAATTAACTACATATTTTACGGCTATTACAATGCACAAACGGACCTTTCGATCGTCTTTTTTTGTGTTATTGTTGGCATCACTCCAGCATCTGTCAAGTGGCGATTCGTATTGATAAATATTATTATTAGGTATTCAATTTTATTGCTTGAAGACACTCATTAACGTTTTATTTGATACGGGAATAGAATTCATAGGAAATGACTGGGTTACTCGGGTTCAATTGATATAAGAGAATGTTGTTTGGATTATCTTTGCCTTTAAACAGTATTTTCAAATCCGTTGTTGGTCAGGTAGTGAAAAATAATATGTTTCAATGCAACTTCTTTCATAAGTAAGCTGATGCATTGTATTGTATTGTAGTGGCTGTTTTTTGAAGGTTTGCACGACAGGATTAACGAAACAAAAATGAAGGAAATGTAGGGGGAGAGTAAAACCACGTGAAAAATGTTAAAGAGTCGCTGGCGACGTGTTCCAAATTAACCGGGAATCCAATTAACACCGGTCAATTAACGTGAAGAATGTCCCGAGACTGCGATCTCGCGCAGCACAACCGGTCGTAACATTTGAATGGCCTGAAAGAGATCGACCATCGGCCACAAATCATTGTTCGGCGACCTGCGGGGCTCGTACCTGCTTAACGCCTTGTTAGGACCGAGGAAGAATGCATGGAACACCGTTTCCATACGAGTTTGCATGTCTGGACGTCGTAAATTATGGAACTGCGTCCGAGGGAAATGTGCTCACATGAGATTTTCGATAAAACACGAGCCGGAACACACACGCTAACAACGTGAAATCGGCGAGTTATCCGCGACCACCTCCAGCATCCCAACTAATGGGATAATCGACCGGTCTTGCACCAATTCCTGGAAAACTAACCGCATAAATCCACCACTACAAACTGGTTAAATGATAATGAAACGGGGATATAACAATAAGAGACGTGATGGTGTGTAGGTTCGTAAGGAGCAATTAGGTGGTTGTGTAAATAAAACATTTTCGGGTCGGCATAAATTATTAATATTTCAGGTCGGGTAACGAGATGGGGCCCGGGACGATAAATTAATGGTCGAGGCCTGTCAGATGAGAAAGAAGTTTGGGGCAACTGGCCTCCTCGGCTGATCACCTTTAACAGAAGATATGTGCTACGCAGAACCGGATCCAAACACATTTCCTATTGATGCTTCGTAACTTCATTTGATTGATTCACCATTTGTTAATTACCTCTAATGTTACTTATTCTCTAAAGTACATTTAAAAGTTATCGATATTCTTTGGAATTAAAAACGATTTTTGCATGTAAATCGACCACGAAAACAATGATTTGCTGATTAAAATTTATAAACAAATAAACACACCCTTGTTAAATTTTCGTTAAAAAATAACGGTTGTACGAAAAACAAAAATACACAGTGAATATATTTCTTTGGAAGTCCAACACTGTAGTGGTCCACCCATCAGATTACAAGACGAAAGTATGCACGAAGAAATCATTTTGACCGATCGACTCGTTCCCCAAGAGCCAAGCGCAACAGCAACGCCGCGTTTCCAAGACATTTAACAATTCAATCCCTCGCAATTAATTTCATCTGCGCGTCTCGATTGTTTTCGGTCGTTAATTAACCCGCGAGTTATTACATTCGACGTTTACGACGCGCCAGCCTTGGTTCGTTTACTGCCCCCGCGCCGTTTCCATCCGAAAATTAATTCTGGTTAATTTTAAATTCGAAATTTCGGCGCCGATAAGCCAACGATAGAACGGTTGTTTAATTCCCGTTGTCAATTTCTAGTTGGGAAACCCTTATAATTGCGTCCCGTAATGGTGATCGTAAAAACAAGCTGCGTTTTCTACGGCCGTAAATTACGTATTTATAAGCTCGTTTCAGGCGTTTCGACGTACGAAAAAGTGCGCGAGTGTTTGTATGTAAATGCCAGTCCAGTTTTGTTTTCAGCTTAACGTCACGTACACGGCCTTAAACAATATTGTTGCGAGCTGGTATTTCTGGATTTCTTTTCCGTCCAACGAGGAATGTAGAGCCGGTTGACAAGTTTTAATGGAGTGGACGTTTCTGTGTACTCTTTTTTGTCATTGTGTCAAGTGTGTTGAACTCCATTTATTTTTTGGATGTTTCACTCACTCTTTTGCATGTTGTCAAAGTATAAGTTTATCGGTTAAATGCTATGATCATCTTTCAACATTCAAAATTGTCTAGACAGCACTCATATATACATACTTTTAAAGGAGTGGATGTTTTTTAACATTTAAATGTTTTTTTTTGTATTTCTGAGTGTATATTATTTAAATATTACTTATATTAATCAATTACACACTATTAACTTTCTGAGTACATGTTTTTGTCATTTCAATGTGTTGAATTACACTGTTTATTTTTATGAAATTAAACGCAATTTTTCATTTAAGTTTAAACACTCAGAAGAGTCTCGAGAGGAACCCATACATAAGTTTTAATGGACTAGATGTTTTTGTGCAGTTTTTTAACTTTAAAATGTTTTTTGTGTATTTCTGAGTCTTTTGTGTGTTATTTAAATATATATTAATCAATTACATACTATAAACTTTCTATGTACACATTTTTGTCATTTCAGGGAGTTGAATTCCATTGTTCATTTTTATTAAATTAAACGCAATCTTTCAAATAAGTTTAAAGACTCAAAGGAGTCTCGAGAGGAACCCATACATAAGTTTTAATGCACTAGACGTTTCTGTGCAGTTTTTTTAACGTTTAAATGTGTGAAACGATAATATTTCTTTTATTTCTGACTCATATATTATTTAAACTTATTAATCAATTATACATTATACATTAAAAGTCTGGAACACATTTTTGTTAAGTGTGTTGAATTCCATTCTTTTTTAGTATTTTTAACTCTGTTGCGTGTTGTCAATGTATAAATTGATCAGATAAACGTTAAATCGAGAGGAATCCATACATAAGTTTATTGGAGTAGATGTTTCAATGCAGTTTTTTTAATATTCTTAATAATTTATATTTCTCTGTATATTTTCTCTACATTCCTGTCCTATTTGCATGTTATCTAAACATAGGGAACATCTTTTAGATACATTTAAATATTCTTAGTCTTCAGAAAGAAGTTATACATAGCATATTATATACAATATTTATATAAATATCTTTATCACTTAAGTATGTTTAACATCAATGTTTTTTGTATTATTTACTTTATTCCACGTTATGTAAGTGTATAGTATTCAGTAACACATTATAAACATCTTTCAAAGACGTATGCAAATTGAAAAAAGGTAAAGTATCTGTAACATTCTTTCAATTGTGAAGAAAATGAGAAGTAACAAAGGGTTCTTTTAATAAAAAGGTGCATAATTTGGTAGTTTTCTGGACATACACATCACTAAGCAATTTCTTCGGTCTCATATTTTCGAATAAAAATCTTTGAAAACAACCTAAATTGTTCAAATTATGAAAACTATCAGATCTTACATTCTCTAAAAGAAACCAAAAACAATTATTCGGTTTCGGATTGTTATTATTTTTAAACTGTCGATATGATTTTATTTACAAGAAATAACACAGAACAAAAAAGAAAAATTAATTTGACATAGAAAAACGTAGTCACCTGAGTAATTAAAATAAAAAGTGTCACTTAAATTTAAGCGGGCGCTAAGTCTAGAAATTTGACCGCTTAAATAAAAGCAAATTTATGTGCAATTTACAATTAAAGCTAAGTGTGGCCAACTCAATTGTATTTCGTATCTCCAACTATTTTACACGTTGTCTATGTATTACTCAGTTAGATTTCATAAACATTTTTCAAATGTGTTTATGTGAAATTTCTTCACTTCTTTTAAATGAGCGCAGTCTTTTAACGTAGTGGTCACTTTTATCAATTAAATGCCTTCAATTTCTATACGGGTTAAATATAACAAATATCTATCAAATATGTGTAGTCATTAAATACAATAAAAAAGTCGACATCACTAATTTAAATGAATATATACATTTTCGCCTTAAGAACTGAATATTTATACAATGTTGCACCTTGTGTTTTTACACCTGCTTCAAACTGAAACAGCCCCGAATCTCCATACAATCAACAATAAAACATCAATCACCTTCCTACCTACCTAAGTAACAAAAGTCGACTTACCAAGCATTTGCGGCCATTCCAAAATAATAGATGAGAAGGAAAACGAACGCACAGTTAACATTCGATAATCCGTCTTCCGGAAAATCGCCGTTGTTCCTGTGACAACCGTTCGACATTCTGCCAGAGAACATCCTTAGTGCCCAACCAGCACTAACGAGACAATAACAGAGTGCCAAACTGACTAGAGGTTTCGCCTTAACTCTTCCGCCTCCAATTGTCAAAGTCAGTGCTGATCCGAAGCTGGTGGTGAAACAGATCAACGCCCAAACAGTCACCCACACCTGTAACAACACAATAACTTACAATTAACTGTATGCAAATTAGACTGTTGCAGTAAATAAATGTAATCGGAGATAATTAACAAAGTCACGCTGTTTGATTGTTGGGAGAATTATGGGAGACTTCGACGGCGGAACAAGTCGCAAACCTTCCAAGAATCAAGATAATTGTGACTTGTGCATTAATTTTCATTAATTAAATATGTGCAGATCTGATTTAATATCGTCGGTCACGCACAGAAACATTCTTAAATTTGTTTGCGCCATTAAATCCAATGTTCTTACTACTCGTGTTTCACCTAATTAGTTCAAGTTGTCATAATCCCCTAAAGCGAAAGCAATGTCTAATTTACAAATTAATTCCGTTTGGTTTTGAACATGATGCAAACACATGTGTTTGGGATGGAAGGTGGATTCAAAGGGAAGAAGAAACGAGATTATTGAAAATAAACACGCAGTCAAAATATTGGATGAATAACAGTGTTTTTACAATAAACATAATCGAAAGAAAAAATAATACACTGAAAAAACATAACATGTGGTAGAAATGTTCGTTCAACTTCTTAAGATAATAAACGATTTTAGTAAGTAAACATACGAACGATTTACATATTGTTATGATTTCGAAACGGTTTCGGATCGTGGAATTCTACCTGGAAAATTAGGGGGTTGTAAAACTGGACTTAAAGACGTTTCGCCTCGATTTAAGGAGGGTAATGTTTGACTTTGGGACTGTTTACCTTTTTGATTGTCTGTTTAATTTGTCTTCTTGATTGATAGATGCCTATAATTATGGTGTTAGTTAAGAGATTCAATGTTTAAACATGTTCCAAACATGCGACGAACTTAACGATTTTAATAATGACAAAGGTACAAACCTCGGCGAATCTTTTTTCGGCCTCGTCGAAGATCAACGTGGAATCGCAACGTGAAACGCATCCGGCCATAAGATCGGGCACGTGTCCGGGCGGACAGTTCGCCACTGCCGGATTGACGGGCGACTTTACGTCCACGATCCTCATCTCCTTCGGTCCCTCCATGCACATGTGATCCTGGTTATTTTCGACGGGGAATCGGGAACAGTCCAGCGCGTCCGGCCACGGGAACCCGAACTCGCTCAGCACGGGATAACAACGGGAGAAGACGCTCTCGCACAAACCGCGACACGGACCTATCGGATTTGACACTTTTTCTGTGCACATTGGCACGTAAACGGAGCAAAGGAACAGCTTCAGCTGCGGACTGCAGCCGTACTGGATCAGCGGCGAGAACGATTTGATGTTGTAGTCGGCCTCCTGTTGTAAATCGTTGCCACTCAAGTTCGGCATGCCGGTCATGTTGTAGCCGAGGTTCTTGCACAGTTCCACCCTGATAGGTTCGCATGTTCTCAGCATCGGTTCCTGGACGCTGATGTCGGCGAACGAAACTATGATCAACGTTAAAATCGAAACGCACCGCATTTTAAACGGAGAGTAGAGGAGAGAACACGTCCGCTCGCACTGAAACACTCCGACCGAATGTTTTGGAATCATCTGGTTGTGCGGAGGCTGGCTGTGGAATGCGGCTTATCAGAGAGTTGCGGTTGCGTAGACTCGACTCGGCGCTTTTTACAGATTTTTCTTACAGATTAGCTTGTTTGATGCGGCTGATACAAAAGCACGTTTATCACCGATTTACCAGTGATTGTTTTCTCTTTTGTCTTTGTACGGCCGCACTTTTATTTACATATTAATAAGTGTATTTAGTGGTAGTTTTATTGCCCGTCAACCCCCCGAATATTTTTTAATCCTAATCTCCGTACAGAACTATTTTAAAGTGCTTTGATTAAAACGACCAATTTATATTAACTATACAAACGTGAGAAGCTTCAATAAACTGTATGTTAAGTGAGTCTAGAATGAAAACGTCTCTGAGCCTCGTTGAAAGAGCGATTCCGAGTGGAACCGAACGCCGTCGACCATTTAAATAAGGCCCCACGTTTTCGTCCGAAAAACGGGCTATTTCGGTGCCCCTCAAGATCCACGCACCAACCGGATATAACACATGCCGTCACACCGGCATCCACTTTTTCTCCACGAGGCGCTCGCCTCTATCGCGTAAACAATTCGCTCCTGTTTTTTGTTTACATAACACCCGCCAGAACTAGAATTCAATTACGTTGTTTCGAATGTTAATTCGAATAATTTACAACGAAAAATAACTAATTTTTTTATTCATCTACATGACGACATGCACATCCAGAGTGATCGAATATTTCGGTTCATTTAAAATTTGTATTTTTGTTAAGAAAAAAAAGATTAAATTACAGCTGATAAAAAATTAAATTCCACACAATTTTTGACCATTTTAATCATATATCAAGTTTTACATTTTTAATGGATAGTTCATTCCATTATAAACATTTTAATCTCTAATAGACCAAGATAAAACAATAATAAGTTTAATGCATAACTGAACACATTTCACTTAGGAGCATTTTAAAGAAGCTATTGAAAAATTTCACAAAAGGTCACAATTGCGTGAAAAAATCAACACATTACCACAAAAGCACAACGCAATTGATATGTATGTCTTATAATGTTTCAATTCCAGGTTCAAATGTGAAAACTGAGCTGTATTTCCTCTTCTCAGAAAATGTATACGCTGAAGGCGATATATAAAGGGAAAGGTTCTATCAAGACATTGCTGAAAGAGGAAAAGCATCTGGGATAAATAAATGATGGAATACTGTTGCTGATTTCTTTTACGAGGACACCCTTAAGACAAAAAACGCAAAAGTTTAAAGCTTGATGTCAATTCAAACAGGTGGTTGATAGTTACTTGACAAAAGGTCTTAAAATATAATTTTTACCAAATTGTTTTTTTAAGAATCAAATCGTAAGTTATAATTATATTTATATGTAGACATTATAGTTACTGTCATTTGAAACTTTTTTCTTGTCAATTGGATTTTTTCTATTATTGTAAATACCAATCTTTTCAGAATTTAAATTAAATTTTGATGAATATGTTGTGGTAATCACTTCAGAATTATGTTGCTTACGATAATATTTTACTCTCATTTCGAATGACCGAAGCCATATTTCTATTTAGTTATGTTTTTCCCATAAATAAAAAAGGTAAATAAAGACACAAAATATCACCATAGCAAAAATAACTAAAATTTATTTATGGTAATGTAATGTGACATGTTTACAAAGCTTAACCACTAAATATTGAGACAAAATAAACTACATAAATTTTTTCTAATTGTTTTTTATTTAATAACATTGCAATTGTTTTATTGGCAATGACTGGGAACGATCACCAAAACAAAAACAATATACTTTTTCTATATTAATTTTTAAGAAGAAAAATGTCAATTTTGTATAATAACTAAATATTTTAAGTTAAGAAACTGAGCCAACGGACATTGTCAGAATTTTGCAAATCTTTAACTAAGTACGGCAGTGATTAGACCAAAAGGCGATTTGAATTCATATTACGAATAAAAGTTGTGCCTTATTTTGTTAATTGATCCTATTTATTATCAATAAATCTACTATTTGTTAGATTACAATTTTATTTTAATTACAATATTTTTTTAAATTTAATTAATTTAATATTTTTTAATTTAAATTAAATATTTTATTTTATTTATTTTTTTTTTAAATCTAAATTAAATATTTTATTTTTTTAATTTGAATTAAATATTTTAATATCTATTAATCTTAAATTAAATATTTTGTCTATATTTAAATTTACTATTTTACTTTTTTTAAATTTAGATAAATATTTTAATTTTTTTAATATAAATATTAAATTGCCACTCAAAATTGACAATTTTCTTCTATATATGAAGAAATAACTATTTTGTTTTGTTAATTGGTCCAATTTATTATCAATAAATCTATTATTTGTTAGATTATAATTTTATTTTAATTACAATATTTTTTTTAATTTAATTTAATTAATTTAATATTTTTTAGTTTAAATTACATATTTTAGTGGTGACATGTTTACGAAGCCTAACCACTAAATATTTGGACATGATAAAGTACATACATTTTATTCTAATTATTTTTTTTTAAATTTTAAGAAGAAAAATGTAAATTTTGTATAATAAATAAATATTTCAAGTTAAGAAACGGAGACAACGGATATTGTAAGAAATTTGCAGATCTTTAATTGAGTAGATCAAAAGGCGATTTAATTTAAATTACATATTTTAGTGGTGACATCTTTACGAAGCCTAACCACTAAACATTGAGACAATATTAGAATAAAATATTTGTAGTTTACATATATTTTATTATAATTATTTTTTTTAATTAATAACATGGCAATTGTTTTATTTTCTATATTAATTTTTAAGAAGAAAAATGTAAATTTTGTATAATAACTAACTATTTCAATTATATTTATTTTAATTAATTTAATATTTTTTAATTTAAATTTCATATTTTATTTTATTTTTCTAAAATCTAAATTGAATTCCTTTTTTTTATTTTAAATTAAGTACATATTTTAATTTATTTATATTTAAATTAAAAATTTTAATATTTTTTAATTTTGAAATAAATATGTACTTTTTTCAAAAAAATAAATTTACTATTTGGGCTCAAATGGACTCGATGCCCTTTGCACTGGCTTTTCTAGATGAATATACCAAGTAAGAAAATATATGTTTGTCTAAGTAGAGTCGAAAATTGGTGACTCGAAAATGATTGACAACAGAGTCATGAGAGTGAGAATTAAGTATAATTTTTTACTTGATTTCAAAAAAAAAAAAAAAATTGTTAAGCACTAAATTCAATAAATCGAATTTTTCTATTGGAAACCCCCAATTCTGTTAATAACTGTGCATTTCACTAAAAGCTAATGTAAAAAAGTGATAGTAATTCTTTAAACATTAAAAAAAATTGAATTTAATATTTTTAGTGTTTAACGAAAAAAAAATTTAACAAATGTTCTCAAAATAAATAATTAAATATCTCAAATTTATCAGTGGTGTTAGGCACTGTAGCATCTATTTTAGAAACTTTTTCAGGTGTTTTTGGGGCCTCATTTTACTGATATTTATTTCTACACCTACTCAACTTGTAGTTTTGGAGATATGGCCGGCGATATCCACTATTTGATCGCAGGACCAAAACGTTCATACATATGTCCTAGTTTATTTGATAAGCCGAATTTTTTCCCTGACGATTTTCAAAATTGAAATTTGTAAACCAATGTAATTCTCCCCCTTTTCATATTTTAAACAACGTTAATATAATAAAATTCAGCAGGGAACGGTATTTTTTATAAATGGAAAGAGTTCTCACACTTAAAAACATGATCCAGTTTAAATCTGGCAGTGTTCTGACATAGTGACGTTAATCCACCGGTTGTCGGTTTAACAGCGTCCAATAAATTAAAGACATGAAAAAAACGGCCGCAAGTGGTTGATAATATAATTTAATACAAATATGCTCTTATCCCTTTGTTGATCCGACATCTACATGGCAGCGCATCTACGCGGTTTACATAAATTATCATATTTATTTTTTAGGACTAAAGGAACCCGCAATTACCAACAATGATGGTGTGATAAGAATTTTGTAATTATTTATCTATCCAATGCTGAAACGTTCTCGAGGAAACATTAGTCATTAAACAATAAATCAAAAACCAAATAAATTCTTGCAATTAATTAATGCCCGCCACGTTGTAACATACAAACAGCACAACTGGAATTTACGAATTTACTACACGTTTAACGGCTGCATATTTTCACGAAAAACCTGTTAATTATCCGTCTGAACGAGTTGTGATTTTTCACGTTTCGCCACTTGAATTACAAATTTCATACGTAGCTTTTTCAACTTGTTAATTATGGTTGCGTTTTTTTTACTTTCTGAAAACTGGTCGCGTAAATATTAATATAATTGTGCCGCGATAATTTCTTGAGGAGGCGTTTCCACGCATTAAACAAACATGAAAGTCAAAAGGACCGACCGCTTTTCGCCCGGGTGTTTTATTATTTTTATAGGCCAGCAAAACAAAAAGCTGTTATTAAAAGCCCCGTTTTTCAGTTTGCCAAGTGAAAATTATCTGTTGAAAGGTAAATAAATAAAAAGAAACAGTTGCGTGCGCGATTCACGCACGCAATATTTAATTACGGGTTTGTTTATTGTGCATTTGCACAAAGGAAAGAAAAAAATTTACCAAAATCCTGTTAATTTAGCAAACTCATCAAACCGGTTCGTTAAAATAATAATCCCATTAATTGTAAGCAATCTCAGTTAATTAACTTTAAACATAAATTGTATTCAGCTACTTCAATCGTTTTTTATGTCGGGTACTCGTTAATCGATATTTGTTACGTATTTAATTTAATATTGGATAATTATACGTCGTCAAAATAAACGAGACAAACTGGATAGACCTGAAACCGCTCGAAAAAAACTAATTGTAATTGATTATCGATCGGTTTTGCAGGAGCGGAGATAATTTTCGCACGCCTGCGATAAACGACCAATTATTATGGAGTTTGCTTCTGAAAAACTTCCTCAAGTTCTTGTAAATTAATCAGAAAACCCTATAGATTTGCGTACATTAAAAAATTATTATTAAAACACAGTTTTTAATTGCGTAGATGATAATAAAAAAACCAAACATAATTTATTGCAATTCTTTCATTAAATCGTCGATACTATAATCAACGAAAACATTGATCATCGATAATTCCTCTAATCCACGTTTACAAACCGAAACTAAAAGAACGTAAAAGAAACCGAAATTGATTTTATCTTAGGGACAGCCATGAAATTATCCAATCTTTGAGGTACGGTTCGGTTTTTTAGTTATTGGGCTCCGTTTACTACCTCACTATGCAATTATAAAAATATTTTAATCATGATTTATAAAACAAACACGGAGTCGACCATTTGCATAGTTAGTTTCCACTGTAATAAGCATCAAACAACTTTCTGATACTCGATTGTTCAGAAAAAAAGAGGAGATACGAAATATACTCATCCTCGTAAAAAAGTAGTAAAAACATTTTTTCGAGTTAAAACTAAAGAATTCTAGAAGCAACTTTTGTTTAAACTGAATATTTGAATCAATAGAATTTGTTCCAAACTGTTTAGGAATGTCCATAAAGTATTTTAGAAGTTTAATATATTATATAATTCAGAGAACAAAATATCCCGAAACATTTTAATATAAATAATCTCATAAGATTGTACTAGTAGTGAATAAGAATAATAAAATAATTCACATAAAAAAATGTGTTTAAAAAGTGTTTCTTGAGTCTCAGTGTATGCATAGATATGTGTACACCCTCCGAGTGGCGAGCAGTGGAATAAATAACGAGATAAGTCGAAAACTCGTTAACTCGGCCGTTATTATTCTTTGTTGACACACAAATTACATGTTACGAGGCGGACACACCCCTCGACCGCCTCGGGGCACCGGCGGAACGGCTCTTCGCCTCCGAAGACCACCAACCGATCATCCTGCAAAATCCGAATCCGTGGGGCCGTATCGGAACCGTTCGGCACGAAATGGTTTTATCAGTTTGGTGCCCAGATCAAACAATGGTGGCTTTATCGTTTCGACGCTTTTGATGTGGCCGCAGTGCAAACAGGACCATTTTTATTGTGGTTTTTTTAAAATGCACAATCGGCTACTTTATACGCTTTATCGAAATGTTTTATAATATTTGCTCGTTGGTTTATGGCAGGTAACAGAGTGACACGCACTGGGTGTTTAATCTCGACAATTGTCGGTCTTTGGGACTGTTGTGTGTTTGTTTGTAAATATTGTCACACAAGCTACTTAAGACTTAATTTGGGTGAAGGGGAGAATTTTAATCAAACGCACCGTCGTCTTTCTTTTAACTCCCACGCCGCATTTCAATTCAATAAATTATAACGTTGTGTCCCCATTAAATATAAATTCTACATTTTTTATATATTGTCTTTTATTTTTATAAATATATTATAATATTATTATGATTAAAAATTCTACGACATACAATTTTGCGTCACACAAGTTTGATACAAAACATACTTAAAATATACTAAATTTCTTTACATTTATCTAATTAAAATGGCCAAAATATATAACCATTGTTCTTCTAAACATTTAATTAAATGTAAAGTACATAAATTTAAAGTCGTATGGTGGCGCCACCTGTGAATTATAAATAATAACTTCACTAATTTAGAAGAGGATTTTTTTATCTTTTAAATATACAAATATAACTTTTATTTATTTTAAATAAATGATATACACATAAACGATTAATATTTTAGGCATATGATAATATATAAAACAATTCATACTTATTATGTATTAACTAGAAATATTTAAAGAGATATACGCAGGCAACCAATGTTACACAACCTATCGGCAGAATATCGTACTCAATTTAAATTTTTTTTATGTAGGTAATCATCACTGATATCAATTATGATGATAATAAATAATTTCATTTGCAACTAGTTTCGATCTTTATATATAAAACTTTTGTTTTTTGTTGTTTAAAAACACAATTTATTATATTATTTGTAAGATGAGAACAAAGAATATCATCAGAATGTTAAAAGAAAAGACGACTATTAGTTGTTGCTAGTTAATCCTTCTTAAACGTTTAAAATGTATTTTAATTTACATTTAATTTGTATGTATTTAAATACATACATAAAATTTTTAAAAATTTTGGCATTTTGAAAATAATACTTAAATTTAAAACATTTTATAATTTATTACATAATTAAGGGAAAAATAAATATAATAATAAAAACACTTATAATTTTTCGAGTAACTTTTATTAGGTCATTATAATTAAAGTATCTAAGACGATAACATTCTTTAGGTATTTATCAACTAATTCTACTATTTGGTTACAATAATGGAGATTGACTAAAAAAACTACATGTATTGAAAAAAAAACACTAAATAATCTAATAATAAAACCAATAATCAATTATTACACTTTTTAGTCAATATATGGTATATAAAAAAGTATATTTCCCATAACCGAAAATAAGCTACATGTATCTCATTGAAGAAAATATTTGCCTCTTTACAACTATCATACAATATAATCTACTAGAGCTTATTTTTTATATAATTATTTGTGGACCTTTTCCAACCCTGATTGAGAAAACTTGAAAGAAAACAAGAGCGCCAGCGCGAGGAACCAACCCCCAAACACACCGCCTCCAATTACAGTCAATTTTATGTACAATTAATAATTTTTAAAGGAGAATGTAACACTCTAAAACCACAGCCGTTAATAAAATCGTTTTCATAACACCGGAGGGGCAGATTCGAGCGAGTCCCTCGCCTCGCCGCGTGAAAATCTCTTCAAAAAGGCCCTTTACATACATAAAGGATAGACGCGGTGCACTAGGATGCACCCTACACAAAACTTAGGAAACGAATTCATGCATGGGCTCCTAAAGTAGTTGGGACATAAACTGTTCTATGTATGCCATCCTAACCCTCATAGGTAAAAGGTTGTACAACATAAACGGTTCACTATGCACTACTTACTTCGGGAGCCCGCGGGCCGCGTCTCACGATATCTTGTTGCGCCACCAGGAGAAAAGAACGAGCGGCGACTCGAAATCGGTGGACGTCAGCGCCGGCGCGAATAGCGTCAACAAAACAGGGACGAACGTGAACGGGAAACTGTCGCCACCGCCCCACAAATGTCCGGCACTCGTGCGCCGTCCTGAGCGTCGTCCGTTCGCTTCTAAGATGTCGCACCAATGATGGACATGTCGTGGGTGGTGGCTAAGGGATGGCGGGACGGGGCGGGGAGTTGTTTGAGTTGCGCACGCGCACAACTTTACCTGACACCCTCAGCTCGGGAATTTGCTGTAGAACGCGTAGGTCAGATCGTAGTTTTTGAAGTTGCACTGCTGAATATCCCTGCGTGACCAGTCGCCGATCGAATTCAAGTGCAACAGATCTTTCGTCGTGTTCTTAGTCGGGGAAGTCTGTAAATGAACGTTACCGTCACGTTGATATCATATGTAAAAGGACTTTTCATTTTATTACCTGGTTGGCGAAGACGGTGATTGTAAACTTGCCTGGAAGAAACGTGTCGAGGACCTTTCCTATGATGTCCCTGTAAGAGCTAGACGGAACATTTGTTTCAAAACTAACATAAGAAAACTCATGCTCTGGTGTTATATGAATTGTCATGTAGCAGCCCTGTCGGAAGAGAAAAACAAACAATAATTAAATTCTGTTGTTGAAGGAGTTCTTCGTTTAGGCCGTTCCGCGTACGATGATCGTGATTTAACAATGCGATAAAAGAACAATCATTACAAAAGCTGGACAGTTCTATTCGTTATACGTCCAATTTTTGCCTAGAAGATGAAATTAAATCATAACTAATAAGAGATAAGGAGAAAACCAGAAGTAAACAATTATTTCGCCTTAATGCTTGGTTACTTTGGATTTTGTACGATTTGGTGATCGTGTCTACTTACATTGGATATTTCGGTATTTATCTGGTCAGACATGTAATAAAAAATACGTTTATTTATAGGGAACGGCACAATTTACAACAGGGGGGTGGATTCTTGACACGTCAACCGCTGAATCACCGATAGTTACAAATTTACTATTATCGTGACGCTTTGACCCATGCAGATAAACTTAATGCTGAATGAACGGTTTTTTTCTGGGGCACGAGTTGGGTTATCACAGTTAAGTGATTAGATACTTACATTTTTGGTGACTCCGTTCATAGAGTAGCCGCAAGGCTCAAACAAGAAGTCGTCAATAACCATGTTCGGGATGATTTTATCGATTCCCGCTTTCTGTAAAACATTAAATTGTAACAAACACCTACATATTTACGATTGTTTAATACTTTTGTCGCCTCGGTGGCGTTGAGACAATCCTCCCGCGTAAATATCGACATGATTTCCGGATCGAGGTCCGTCATCAGTATCTCCAAGGTTTGATCGGGTTCCACCGAAGGGACCGCTTGTCTTCTGTTCCGAGGCAAAGGGTTCAGCGTGTACAAGTACCAACAGTCTCTGTTCACGGCGCCCAGACAATAAGCCGCGCCGTCCGGGAAAAGCGTGTCGAGCAAAGCCACTTCCTGATCAAAATGCTGGTGCGGGGTGACCTGCAGCTCGGGCCTTTTGTAATTTTTGCGTGAGTAGAACAGATCCTCCACTTCAGTGAATCCGGCGAATTGTTCGGCGAGATGGAGCAGTGGCTTGAGGCAAAGGAGTGGCGTCGTCGTGCCGCACGTCTTCAGGATGAAGCGGCGCTTTGATATGAACATTGAACTCTCACTGAAAAATAATGCCATTGTAACTGTTTTCTGTTTTATCCAATTATAAAATTTATTAGTCAAAAAATTTGAAAAAATAAATAGATTTTAATTTTAACTATAAATAAAACATGGAATTTTTTAGATATCCACCAGATAAGCACTAATCTGATCTATTATTCATTTTGAATTATGTGAAATTCAATGGAGACTTAATTTTTTTTTAATAAAAAATGAACCAATATTTTACAGTCAAAAAATGAGAAAAATTTATTAGAACAATTTTGAAGTTAAAAATAAGTCTCAATGAAATCAATATTCTTCAAAAAGGTAGATCACATGGATGTTTATTGAATTATCTTTATAATATACTACTGAGTGGCGTCACTAATGAATAAGTGTATCAGTCAAAGTTGAACTTGTGATCTTGTTGATATTAAGAATTAAACTGTTTTTGCAAGAACAAGCTGATCAGAAGAATGTGATTATTAGCAGTGACACAGACATATGAAATTTTGAAGATCGCTGTTAAATAATATAAAAATCATATTATGAAAGATTTATTGTAATTTCCTATCTTGTCACGTATTATTCATTAAAATATAATAAAATTGCAAATAGAAGCCATAACATATGTATAAATACAGTTTAGCAATATCAAATAATTTGCATGTGTGATTAAAGTTAAAGTACCTGTAGTTAAACAACTAATGCAGTCTTAAACATTAAGTAAGTTTGTTTGTTGTTATCAATTAAGCATGTAAACTAGTCTAAACCTCAAGCTTGCGTTCCAATTAGACATTTTAAAATTACACAAAGATATTAGTTAATAAAAATACGCGTGTTGTGTCTACAATCAATCGAACCGATTAAATTGAAAAGTCAGCATAGAAGGCGTCCAATCCAACGCTTACACTCATCGAAACTCCGAACAATGTGATTTCGTTTTCGGCGGCATCGATTGGACCGCAAGTTCAATTGCATTGGGGCGGTGGCGATCCGCTCTATATTTAGATTTCGGTTAGCGCGATTGTGTGCGTCCGACCTTGTCCTTGTGCATCGATCGCCGCCGCTGCCGCCTCTCATCAATGTTCGCGCCAATTTCGCCGCTCCCTGCAAACTGTTACACACCGTCTGAACAAGGTGGAAATTTAATTTCCATGTTGTTGTTTTCGCTTTTTCTTATCATCATCAATAACTTTCCGTAACAAAGTAATAACTCGTTAATATCCGAGTGTCCAATACAAATTGGTTTGCAAGGCCGCAGCGAAAACCGGCGAACAAATAAACCACAAATTGTGGGTAACGAGAATCGACTCCTTCTATCTACATCTTCACTTGTCGCGTGCTATTTTTAGACCCTGTTGCTTTTTTCTTGTCGCTTTATCGTTAAGTTATTTAATTTATGTACTTGGCCGTATAATTGTCGTTGAACCATTAATTTGAACGATAAGCGTGAATAAAAAAAATAATTTTTATACATTGTTTAGTGTACTAAACTATGGAGAGATTTATTAATGATTATTGTGACGACCTTTAAAACAAAAAAGACACGTTGGAAGCGCGTGTTTAAAAATAAACATGAAAAAAGTCTGAAACACGTGTCTTAAAACCGAAATAATGCATGAGAAACCACTTCTCGTTGGCTTTATACCAAAATTACATGTTATTTCAACATTAAATTGTATAATTATCGTTTTTAGCATGCATATATATATATATATGGGATTTACCCAAGCTCCACTATATATTCGTGGGTAGTACCGAATTCCTTTATCTAAATACAAACAAAACAACCACATAAGTTTCTTTCGAACAAATTATGATTGAAATTATGGATTGCTGCAAGTATAAACGTTTAAATCAATTTTATAACTTCTAAATCAATAATGTACCTTCAATGACTACTTAAAAAAAGACTTTTTAAAGCGAAATAATGCACCCACTTCTTGTTGGCTTTAAATCAAAATTACATGCTATTGGAATGTTAAATTGTATAATTCTCGTTTTTAATATGCATTTATATATGGGATTTATCCATGCTTCATTCTGTATTCGTGGGTTGTACCGATTTACCCAACCACACAAAATAACCACAGAAGTGAATTATCAATATATAAAAGAGGTTTGAGAACAAATTGTGGTTGAAATTATACGTTCCAACATCACTAAATTATTCATACTAGCAGTTGAGGAAAATTATTGGAAAATATTTAAATATGATATTTATAAAATAGTTCGTGAACCTAAAAAAATGAGTTTACATTAACTTGTGACCGAAATTTGATAAAAGTCTATTTGTTCTGACCCTACAAGTGCCAAGGTCGTTATCTAATCAGTTTCCCGGGTATTGCAAAATCGTCCAATTGTTTTCACCCGCAAAAAAAGTCTGTACGAAATGTCGCCTTGATCTTAGTGCTTGTTGATCTAGAGAGTGAATTGACCCCGTTCGTGTACAGAGATCTGGGTTACGGACGATAAGTCTACCCCCCGTTTATCGAAGAGACGATAATGGTTATGATAATTCGCACGTGACTCGAGATCTATTTTTATACGACGATTAGATTATATAATGATTTATGTAATGCAGGAAAAACAGTCGATTTCTTTCTGTGAAAACCGCAGATCCTTGAACGAATATTAAATGGTACCTTTTGACCCATTCAATTCCGATTAATAATTGCAACTGATGATAAAATACGACACTTTGTCTAGGAATATTGTTTGAACTCTGCAAATATTGGTTTTTGTTTGGTTTGTCCTCGGTGGAAATTTTTGTTATCAAACAATCGCGTTTCGATCGACGTTAACGAAAAGGTAACACGGTTTGTTTGGAGTGTGCGTTATTTTCGTATTAGATTTTTCTAAACATTTTCAACGTCGATTTTTCATTCGCGGTCGCCCAGAATATTGACCTGGCGGATTATTTCAGTTAGAACTGATTATTGTGACGCGCGAAACGAATTTTCGGTTTGACCTTTACGCCAAATATGTTCCGGAAATAAAATTAATTTTAATCATTGGTCCATATTAGAAAATATCTTACTTTTCTATTTATAACTCGATTTTAATGAGTTAAAGTCTGTGACAGTTTTAAAATATAACGTAATACAAATATTTTTATAAGGAATTTGTATCTTGGTACCAACTAAAATAACTAAATAATGGAACAAAATCTGGCAAATATCTAATAATATAAAATACATCATACTAATTTGACGCATTAATTATCTTAGTTAAAATATCTCTAAAAAAGTATTAATAAGTTGTGCGCTTAAATTTTGTGTAATTATCAAAATTGAACTTATGGTCTTTCTAGTACTAAGAATTAAGTTATTGTGTTAAATCACTATCTAATAATGTGAGATCTTTTATTCAATATATATTGAATCAGAAGAACTTAATTCATTATAAAAATGTAGTTTTTAACTAGTATGCAGTACATTTGATATACATTCATTTTGAAGAAATTCAGTGAAGAACATTTCTTTTCAATGAAAAATGGCCTATTAAATTTTTCATTTTCATTTTTTGTTACAAATCTCTATCGAATGATATGTGAAATAATTTTTATGTTTTAATAGGATTAATTTAATTACTTAAAAACAATAAACACATAATATTAATATTCAATTATGCAGAAGTAAGATAAAATAATTAATTAGTTTTATGATTTTATTATTTTCGTAAATTAATTCAGTTCTATAAATCTAGTTAGATTAATTACATTTATTATTTTTCAAAAATTGTTTGAGTGTTTTTTTTTAAATATATTGTTGTGTTGTTTTTATTTTAATAATGTTATTGTTCAAAATATGTATTTTAAAATGTAGAAATAATTAAATTACTGATGTATTTCTTTATTGTTGATTATAATTTAATGACCTAAAAATTGTACTACTTTAAAGACATTAAACTAAAACTAGGAAATAAATATGAAAAATAAGACTCACCTTAAAACATAGGCATCAATCTGATCATTTTTAACGAAACTGATTATTTCGCACCTCACGATTTTCAGCAGCGATTCCAACTTGTGTCTGAAACAATTAAAATCGAAAAACCGTCAATGCCAAAAATAACACCCGAAAATTACATAACCATTAACAATATCAACAAAGGAAGTAAACACAAATCCGACCGTGTGGGTGGTAGAAAAAAAACAACAACATTAAATTAAAGTGATACAAAATGAAATTCGACAATCGTCAGCTGATCGCACGTTCGCGCATATGAAAAAATCAATGCCGGCCGAACTGACGGTCCCGTACCCCCAAAAAACCGCCGGCAAATCAGCCCAGTGTAATAAAAAAAAAAACAAACACCGAACCAACCTGGGGATCTTCCTCAGATCGGCCGTTTTGGCGGTGCCATCCCCCGCCGTAAACCAGATCTCGAGCAGTTTCTCGACACCCTCGAAGAATTGCTCACTGTCACTCATTGTCACCTCTGTTGCGGCCATACCGACGCCTCTGCTTGCACGAAATTAAATCAAGTGCGCTCGCTCGCCGGATCCGGGCGGCCGGCGATATTGGAATTATTGCGCGCGCAACCCCACTGTAATATCAACACGATTGATCAATCTGATCGAGTGCGAATGTTCCAGAATATCAACATCCCGATAAATCCCAGACGAATTTCCCGCCACTTCCGGCCGCCTCGTCGCTTTGGCGCTTCACGTTACAACAATGGACACACAACAATTAAATAGCACCGTTTTAATTGCAATGTGTGTAGTATATATGGATGTTGTGAATTTGAATTAATGAAATTTTGTCCAAATGACAAGTAGACTCAATGTTCTCTGCAAGTGTCAAATGTGATAGATAAACAAATCATAATAATGAAATTTTAGAGAACAATCGGAAAATTTCAAAACAATGGCATTTTTAGAGGTATACTAAATTTAATACAATTAACACAAACTGTACTATATTCAAACTATCATTTTAGTGGAGAAAATTCAATTTCTTCGACATAAAAAGGGGCGTAGACGATGGCAAAATCGCCGATCTATTCAAAGTAAAAAACGTATCCTCTAAACGAATAAATTTACTAAATTAAATATTTTAGGAAAGTAGACTTACAGGCACATCAAGTGGTAACAATCATTTGGTACTGGGTGATTCCCTGGGCCAAATTCACCTTGTATCGAGATCTTGGCATGTAATATCTTTCAGAGGGTATGAAATATCCGTCGATTTGATACAGCAGATGCGTAATTCTCCTCTTTTGGTTACTATTGGCGTAAATAAACAAATTTATTTAATGTTTTAATTTGTGTTCTGATTGCTTTGGTTTTAGCAAGATGAACCTGGGGTGAATCCTCTTATAAAAGTGTGGGATACAAGTAGATTGGATAAAAATGGCACTCCGTACTGTTCTAGGATAACCAGAGCAATTCCTGGACAAAGACCAGTTCCGGCAAGTGCTTTGTGTGTGCATGATAGTTTACAGTTAATGGCTGTAGGCTTTGTTGATGGTTCTTTAGTTTTATACAGGTAATTAAATACTTTAATCAACCAATTAATGGGCTGCAACTTGTTTGGGTTTTAGGGGTGATGTAACAAGGGAAAAAAGAAGCAAGGAGAAACTATTAAGAGATGCCAGTTCCATGGTTACAGGTCTGGCATTTAAATCTACTGCCGCCAATGTCTTTCTATTTGTAGCTACTGATTGTTCTGTTATTGGATATAATATTACTCACAAGGATAAAGAACAAAAAGTAACAATAAAATTAATTACAAAAATTATATTTTATTTTATTCCATGTTTTCTAGTTGCATTTGGACAATATTGGCTGTGCCAAAAATTGCAGTATTCTAGCAGAGTCTATGCAAGAGAGTCATTTTATGGTGGGGAGAAATGATGTAAGATTATTTGTATTTAATTATAATATTTATAATTTATATTTAATATTAAGATTAATTATGTTAATTATTAAGTATACTTACTACGTTAACATTGGTTTGCAGGCCGTTTATTGTTATACATCTGACGGTCGCGGTCCTTGCTATGCTGTGGATGGGGAAAAAGTAATGCTGGAATGGTTTCGCAGCTACCTAATTATAATATCAAAAACTAACAGACCGACAGCCCTTCAAACGTTAACGAATGAGCCAATTACAAACGCAAATCAGGAAGATTTGATCACAATTCTTGATATCCACAACAAGTTCATAGTGTTTTTCGCGATGGTGCCGAGGGTACAAGCGATTTTGAGCGAATGGGGCGGACTTTACATCCTCGACGAAGAGAATAAACTGTATCACTTAGATGAGAAAGATTTACAATCGAAACTGTCGTTGTTGTTCAAGAAAAACTTATACGACGTGTCGATTAGGATAGCCAAAAGTCAGCAGTATGATACTGATGGTTTGGTGGATATTTTCAAGCAGTACGGCGATCATTTATGCGAAAAAAGCGATTATGCCGGAGCCATTGAACAGTATATTAAAACTATAGGTAAACTGGAGCCCAGCTACGTGATTAGAAAATTCTTGGACTCGCAGCACATCGAAAAACTGACAACATACCTCCAAGCTTTGCATAAACAAGGACACGCGACTGAAGATCACACTACTTTATTGTTGAATTGTTATACGAAATTAAATAACACAGTAGGGCAAAGCGATAGTTTAAAGGACTTTATTTTAATGAAAGAAGGCGATTTAAACTACGATGTGGACGTCGCCATCAAAGTTTGCAGGTAAAATTCGATCAATTCACCAAACAACTTAATACAATTATTGTTTCAGATATGGAAGTCCTGCTGAAGCTCTAATGTTGGCAAAAAAGCACGAAAAACACGACTGGTACATAAAACTGCAGATAGAAGACCATCAGAAATACAGCGAAGTGCTCGACTACATGTCGATTCTGAATTTCGAAGACGCCGAACACTACATGAAAAAATACGGCAAGATTCTGGTAGAAAACGTGCCCCAGGAAAGCACACAATTCCTGAAACGTTTATGTACCAATTACAAGCCGGACATTTCACCGGTGATCAGTGAGAATTTGCTGCAGGGAAATTACGACCTCGCTCAGAAAGCCGATCCGGAACATTTTATCCACCTGTTTCTGAACAATTCGGAGAGACTTGTCGAGTTTCTAGAGTATCTCATACATGAGGGAGTGATTTTGAGTACACCCGTATACAACACGTTGTTAGAGCATTATTTGCACGTTTGGTCGAATTTGGAGAACGTGGCAGACAAGAACAAGTGCGCGCAGAAAACGCTCAAGTTCCTCCAAAATCCCGACGTCAAGTACGATAAGTCGCAGGCTTTGGTTGTGTGTCACATGCACAATTTCAGCGATGGTATTTTGTATCTTTATGAGGAACAGAAATTATATCAACAGATTTTAGGGTATGTAAATTGTTTTCGTATTGAAAAAGTTAATATTGTATAATTTACAGTCATCATATTGCAAAGAACGATTCAAATTCTGTTTTGACACGTTGTCGACGGTTTGGACATCAAGAGCCGACGTTATGGGTACAAGCTTTGTGGTCTTGCGTTAGAGATTCGAAACAGCCTCCAACTGATCTTCTCAATGAGGTATACTGTTATATATAAAATGTCATTACTTATTATATATTTTTTTATATAGATTTTGACTGTAATAGCAAAAGACAAACTGTGCAGCCCACAGCTAGTAGTAGATGCTGTAGCAACAGGAAACGCTCAAGTAACTCTAGGCCACATAAGGTCTTACATCACAAACGAACTACAACAAGAAATTAAACGCACAAAAGAAATTTCAGAGTTGACTACAAAATACCAAAAAGATACAGACAAGCTCAAGGAACAACTGGAAACGCTTAGAAGCGGAGTCACTGTTATACAAGGTATAAAAATGTTATTTTACATTAATTTGCACTGACTGACTAGATTAATTTTCAGGCTCTAGATGTGGAGCTTGTCACCATCCATTAGAATTGCCAACAATTCACTTTTTGTGTGAACACAGTTTCCATCAACATTGTTTTCAATCCTTCTCGGATGAAGAAAATGAATGTCCTACATGTCAACCAGAAAATAAAAACTTGTTGGAACTTTTGAAGGCCCGCGAATATAACAAAGATTTACATGAAACATTTCACTCGCAGCTCGAAAAGGCTCATGACGGTTTCAGTGTTGCTGCTGAGTATTTCGGACGCGGCGTCTTTAACGAATATAAATTGATTACTGATGAATTGATGGAAAAAAATGTAAGGCTTCCCGAGAAACCGATACATAAACACGAGACTGAACAAAGAAATGAAATTAGGAGTTATCCTAATGATGTGAAAAATTATGGTCCCGGTGCGGAGGCTAGAATGAGACTTTCTGAAAATAAATCTGTTAAAATCGCCGTTCCTTCAGAAGGACGAATGCGGTACTTATTATTTTTAGTATATTATTGTAATTTATTAACGGTCTAATTCTTTAGGTTACAAGAGAATACGTATAGTTCGTCTTTGGAGGCTAACATGACCAAAATTGCAATGCCCCAAGCGAAACCTGTGACTAAAACACCATTTGATGATGATTACGACGATGAATTAAACCCGTTTGCAAGTGAAGTCGAGGAGGAACTGGATGAAACTAATCCATTTAGAGAAGATTATGAATGTGATAAAAATTTGAACCCGTTCTTGTGAATTTTTTTTTATATTTTTCATAATGAATCTAGTTTAGTTATAAATGTATGTATTATTTGATGCTTTGTACATATTATTTGCATACTAATATATTTAACCAAAATTTTCCAACCATATTCTATAGATTTTGTTTTTTTAATGTAATTGAAAATAAGTGTTTATTTAGAAATAAAATTATAAATATAATATATATATATATATTATTAGATGATAATAACAGCACAACAAAAAAACTATCACAGATAAAACTAAAGATTAATAATTAGGGATAAACTAATAAAGTGTCTAATAATATTTTTGGGTAATTTAACCCCCTCCACTTAAAAATCCTTTAAAAAAAGCCGGCGAACTTCATTCACGTAAACACGTGCGCTCGAACAGTTGAATGCAGTAACAATTTGAAACAAAACCGTTGGCAAGTATTTTCGCGTTGTTACGTTAAACAACAACTCATATCAATTGTTTTTTTAGTTAAAATGGTGCGTGTACGTTGTTCAATCTGCCGCAAACATTTTCTGAACATAAAACGATTGAGAAAACATTACTTATTGGGCCATTCGAAGTACAACATCGTACATAAACTATTGAACGCGAGCATCATACAATCAGTACCCAAGGCGTTGATAAAGAAAAGAATGAAGACACGAAAGGAATGTGTAAACAACCCTACGGGAACGAATGTGATCAACATGAGCGACTTTCTCGTCACCTACAACGACACGGTAATTAATATTTCGAATAAAACTAATTCCATCGAATTACAATTGTCGATAGAACAAGACAACAACAACAATCCCTCTGTTGTAAGCAATGACAAAAATATAATTGCAACTAGATCGAAGACTAAGGAAATGGCAAGATTACAAGAAACTGCTAATGAGAAACCGATACCAAAACCATATAGAATAAATGTAACAAAACTACATGAAAACCTCTCATTAAACCATTGCAGTGGCACTTTTTATGTGTGTCACTGCAGAGACAACTGTCCTGAAACTGTCACATCATCTGACACAGAATCAACATCTGAATCACCCCCTGAATTTATCATGAACTGTGTTGAATGTGTTAGGCAGTTTAGAAGCCAGGTTGAATATGACGAACATATGAGAGAATATCATTCTTGCAGGGGTTGCCAGGAGGTGTTCCCAACCAAGGCTTTGTTACAAGAGCATGTTTTCAGTCATATTGTTAGATTGTATGTCTGTTACATTTGCAATGAGGAGTGTTTCCACAAGGAAGTTCTAAAAAGACATCTAGACAGACATTTATTTGACTCCACCTTAGAAACTGTCCTAGATTTAGAAAATGACTACAGAGTTCAAAGATATAATTTCACATCAAACACTGGATATATGGAGAGTCTAAACAACATTATGTTTTATCTGGGTGATGGACAAGATTTTCATCAGCATCATCAAAAGTATCAGAAGATTATTTGCGAGATTTGCTATCAGGAAATGTTTGCCTCTGATTATTTACAACATTTACAGATTATGCATTGCTCAATGGGACATTAAAATGTCCCAGTTTTGTTAGACTTTTAGAATGTTTATTTTGTTGTTTTCTATATTTAGTTTATGAACTGTATGAAAGACTGTTTAATTTTGTTAAAGTCATTTTTATTTACTATTACCAAGGTTTGTTAATATATTTTCAAAAAATATTATATACATATATTATATATTTTATATTTATACTATACACTATTATACACTTTCTTAAGAAATAAATTTGATTATTTTTGAAAAAATAAATGCCTTAAGGCAAAATAAAAATTAATATTTTTAAAATGATGACATGTTATTTACCGATTGTATAATAAATATTTTGGAATATTCTTCATTTATTTATTTAAAATAAATTTGTTTATCTGATATCACACACACACACACACACACATTTTACTTTTTCTGGTATGTCAAACATATCTAAGAACATAAAATAATTGTTCCATCCATTAATTCTTGTCAAAAACAATAATACTTGGTGCCAGGAAAATCACAAGTTCAATTTTCAAGTTTGCCACAGTCTTATTAATATGCAATATTGTGTTCTGAAATTTGGTATGTACCCATTTTGAAATGTGCTAAATTCAATGGGCAACTTATTTTTTATATAGAAAATTAATTTTTCTCATTTTGCAATTATAAAATATTCCTGAAAATGCCAAACTATACTAGTTTTCTCTTTATTAAAAACTTTATCAATACTCATGTCAAAAATTAATAATAAGTTTATCCACCCAGGCAACAAATCTAAATTAATATTTTTGAATATTCATTTATTTAAAATACATTTATATAGATTATGTTCTTCAGGAACTTCACATATATTAATTACTTTTGTATGTATTAAAATTTTTTATCAACAAACTTTACATATAATTTGAGGTGTTTAATCATGAAAAAATATATATGTTCAATATATAAGATATTTTTTCAAGAAATATATTACTAATTGTACCAGGTATGTATATAAACTAAACTTAAAGTAAAGTAAAAGTAATAAAAATAAATTAATTTTTGTTCAGATTTATTTATAACTACTTAATTGTCAAAAAAATATTCTAATAACACAAATAACAAATAATGTAAAATATCAGTATCAAAAGTCTCTTTTAAAAGTATTCTTGGCAACAAGAATTTCTTTGGTATATCTAAATAAATTGATAATGAATTCCAATTCTTCTCTAGTAATGGGCTGATTAGAGAACCAAAAAATTTTGTCATCCAAGCCAGATTCCTGAGGTCTCAGGTAAAAATATGGCTGTGTTTTAACAACCGTCGAACATTTCTCCTGATAAACTTTATAAATTCTTACTGGACATCGTGCAGAATTCTTGATCGTTCTTATCTCGTAAAATTTGATTTTGGGTAGTTTTGGTTGTTTCTCTGGAAAATAGCGCAAAGCTTGTTCTTTTTCCACTTCCAACTGTATTATATTCGAATAGGCTAAATTCAAATGATCCTCCAGCGTTTGAAGATTGAAGTATTTGGTATTGAAATAAACCATTGTGCGAAGCAGAGACATCGGATTGGACGTACCCAAAATATTCATGTCCCAGAAAAAATCCTCAATGATTCTAGTCTTCACTATTTGCTCATCTGGTGGTTTGATTCTCAGGATGTTATTAAAGTAAGTAGTGAATTTCGTATATAGTTCGTAGTTCAAAATGTCCTCCCCCGGCTTGTTCTTGTACAAGTGTTCCCGTATTCCTAAAATTAAGTATAAATACGTATCAGGCTGATACATGAGGCCGTCCGGTTTGCGAGTGTAGTCTAAGAATGCAACCAAAGCGTCCATTAACTCGGCGGGCGTCAATTTCAGGATGTCTAGCTCGAAAATGATACGCTTTTCGTGCCTTTTGCGGAAGTCCTTCCTCCAAATATACCATGCTTTCATTCCTAAAGTCGCATTAAATGCCCAACTTGGATCTTTTGACGTTGCCACCACCTTCTTTGACGCCTCTGTAGAATCTAGTAAAATGTTTATATAGTTTTAATTCAGTGACAGTTGAAATACATACCTTTATTCATGGATTCATTTTCGTTTTTTGTTTCAGGCTTGATTAATGTTTGTTCGGCAGCAATTATTGGCTGATTGTTGGCGGCATTCGATGATGATGGTAAACTCTTTTTCTTACCTAAATCAAAAAATTAAGAGATGATAGATTGGACGAAAAAAAAATTATAAACAATGAATTAAGAGAACGTATCTAATTAAAGAATGGATCTAAAATATTACCTGGAATGATGTTAATCAGAATTTTAGCGTTGGTGGCTTTGGGTGGGACTTTTGTGGTGCATATAGTACCGACATTGTTCAGTTTCATGATGGGCTTTAACGTTAAGGGCAACAAGACCCTGCTCGTGCCCGCCTCGGGAGTTTTCGAATTGTCCTTCAGCACTGTTTCATCCTTAAATGAAGTTAGATGCAAGCTGAGGAACCTCTGCATGCACTTGTTGGTACAGAAGTGTTTGTTCTGATAATCAGGTAGTTCCAAATGAAAAAACGTGGTGGTTCTTTGCGAACATGTGGAACACGTAGCGTCCAGAAACTGAGACATGCAGCATAAGCTGCAAAAGTAAGCCATCTCGAAGCCGGCGAACTTACTAAACATTTTCGCGGAGCCGAATATCCTGAGGCACCAAATACAATGGACTATTTTATTTTTTAAATTAATCATTACGTTTCGGCAGCCTACACTGCAATAATTGTAGGTAATTTGGTCGAATGTCATGCGATACTTCGTAATGTCTTTGGTCGGGTAGTAGACTTTGCAAACGTGACAGAGCGTCAGATCTAGTTGGCGGGTGATGGTAGCCAACATAAAACACAGTTGATCACAGCGGGGCTCGTACGAGTCGTTCGTGTTCATTTCCACGTAATCGGATGTTTCTTTGTTACATCTGATGCAAGTGGCGGTTAGACTCTTGGGGTTTATGGCTTTGGCGTGCTTGAGGCGGCACAGTTCGCTGCAGAATTCAGTTTTACCCTTCATATCGAGGGAGTGACAAAACTTGCACGGATTGGCCACCACCTTCAAACAAGTTTTGCTGCAGTACAACTGGATCTTAGGGCCTACCCTGACGAACTGTTCCTCGCTAGTCACATTGTTCACCGCTTTCTTGCAATGAGAGCAACCCGCATCCATCAATACCTGCCTGAATGTGAACACGCATTTCATGCTACAGAAAGGTAACGTTTGCCAGGTGATGTAATCATCGAACTCCCGCTGTTGGTTATGACAACAGATGCAGATGGATAATTCTACTAAAGGGAAATCTATTAAACTAACAGGGGAGACTCGGAATGCCTGGTGTAGGCACTTCAGGTCACAGAACAGGTACCATGCGCTCCAGAAACGCACTTGGTACTTGGGCAGGACCATTTTGCAACAGAAGTTGCACAACTTCTTCTCATCGCTTTTCAGTCTTGTTACATAGCAAATCGGCAGCTTTCTTTTGGGGGCTAACGGAGCACGAAACCTAAAATCCGCAAATTAAAAATATATTGTGTAAATAGTGTTGTTTTTACCTGGACTGAATCGAGTCGTTCTTAATCAATTTCAAGTGCAATTTGTGAACTGTTTCCAAAATTCTCTTCCTTTCACTCACCTGTAAATGATAAGCTTTTTAATGGCTAATAATAATGCCGGTTAATCTTTTCAACCTGTAAAGGTTTGTTATTAATCAGGCGCGACAATCCTTGAATGTTCTGCAGAACTGGAGGGAGATTTTCTTCATTTGGATCATCTTGTTTCTGTTTCACCTTGAGCAATTTATGGTAATTAATTTTGGGGTTACTATATATACAATTTATTTGACAAATATGAGAGCTATGTACACCTTTTGTAGTGTAAAATATTGTCTTAAATGGCTGAAGAATCTATACATTCATTATCAATATTCGTTTTACCAATGTGATTTTCAAAACAATTTAAGTCACAATTTGAAAAAAACAGTATCATAGATCGACTCTTTCAAAATGTTTTATGAAAAAAAATTTCAAGAAATTATTTCTTAATTGGTTCAATTTCGTCACAAACAATACTTTTGCTGACGAAATTTCGGTATATTATGTTTTAAATTTTACTGTTTTTGTAAAGTAAACTGATGTAGCTGGATATGAAATAATTCAGTTTAAAATAACTTCGGATTTAAAAAGAGACGAACTGAATTGATAACATCACTTCAGAGATAAAATGGGAATTTATGCAACAGCTTAAGCGCCATCTTACTACTAGTAGTTTAAAGCTAATTTTTATAATGCAGGCATTTTGGTTAGATTCTATACCGAAATAAATTATAACTTATTTAATAATTAAGTAATTAGTAATTAGTTAATTACGATACTTGAATGCATAAACATAATGAAATAGAGGCAAAATCAATAATTAATAAAGTTAACTTACCTCCATTCTTAAACAAGACGATGTAGATTGTGAATTAAAAACTAAACGATGTTTTGGATAACATGTTTTCAACGGATATATTGCCTTGACAATAAACAAAAGACGACACCCCACATTTGCATCGCCCACTATGCGAAAATAGAAAGCGTTTATTTTTGAAAATTTGACTTTTGATTTTAATTTAATATTTTTAAATAACGATTATTGGAGATAAACTTATTTATTATTAAAAATTTTTTTAACTGACATTAAATATAAACACTTTTAAAGTGGTAGAGCAATTATGTAGACGTAATTTTTAATTTAATTAAACATTTTGCATTTTGCTGACAGTTGGCAAAATGCAACGGGATTTTTAAAAAATCTATTTGAATTTTTTTACCAGATTTAATTTAAAAAAAAAGCATAACTATTTAGTGGATTATTTAAAAAAAAATGTGTATTTTTCAAATTGTGTGCATTGTTGAAAATTTCTAGTGGAAGTTTTGGGACTTTGGGATGTTTGGCATCGGTGCCGAGATATCATGCAAAACCGTGCCATCTGGTTGCGCCGATCAGAAGGCGCGAGTGCTAGTTGACAACAAGAGACGTTTACCGCAAAAGCGAGGTTTTCGTGACGAAAAATCCATGAGACAACAACGTATATATCGAGTATCTTGTGTGGAGTGAGCCGAATAATTTGCTCTGTGGTCGGGTCCCGTGGAAAATTATGAAGAGACGAAATGCTGAGATCGGTAAAATGAGAAGACCCATGAAAAGGAACAAAATAACCGAGGGATTTTACGGAAGGTATGTTTCCGGGTTAGAATGTGACCGACTAGGCGCCGTGTCGCGTTACCCTCGCACAGTCTGAGCGCGTTTATCCCATATGTGTTCCAAAATGGCTGGTTTCCCTAAACAAATCCCGATATTATTTGATATTTGTTCCTGATTTGTCGATTTGTCTCTGGACGTATACCCGTCGCAAAGAATTCCCGCTTTCGGTTGTCGCATTCTTATTGGGATCCAAAGACGGGACGTCACGATTAGGTTAGAATATTCGCTGTCAAAACAATATTATTTTTAACGCTTCGCGGGGAAAAGTATCCTTAACGTAATCTGTTATTGTAAATATAAACATAAGTGAGGCAATCTCGAGAACCTGGCAAAATTTACGTGCGTTAAATAGTTCTGAGTTTACAAAAGGATCCCATCAACACCTGCACAGTTATATATCCTTTTTATACTACAGTTTTTCATTTTCGTTTTTAATCTTGATATGTGTAAAAAACTGCTTTACAAAATTGATATTTAACATTATTGTTTTCTATTTCATTCATGCTTAGTTGTTTTTACACCAGAATGTTATTATTTCTAGTATGTTTTGTTGTTTTCACAACACACAACATTATGGTGTGAAATAATTAATGATTACTACTCATAATTACAAAGTATTTTACCAAAATAATTACCTTATTTTAAAATAGTTCAATAGTTTGTACATTTGTAACACAACTTAATTAAAACAAATCACACATTTTTTACTTTATTTATAGTATTAATTACTTTGAATTCCAGAATATATTTTTATACTGCAGATTTCCAATATTGTTTTTAATGGTGTAAAATTGCTTCGCTTAAATTGATTTTTAAAGTAGTATAGATTATTTTCTAATAAATGCACGTTTAATTGTTTCGATACTAACTAAAACATTGTTTTATTCATAAAAAAATGTTCAAATATCATATAAATATATTTTCCTTAATTACCTAGTAAAATTTTATTTTATTAAGTTTTACATTTAGAGGTGTAAATTGACAAAATTTAATTATCACTAGTAAAAAAATATTTAAAAATAAGAAATTCGAAAATACCTTGTACTACGATATTTGAATATTTGAAAAATAAAAATTAGTATTGTAGTAAATATTAGTTAAAACTGAGAAATTATTAAAATACGAAATACATTTTCATTGCCTAATTAAATGTTAAGTATTTACATTTTTACTTACTTGTTTTGTACACAATTTAGTTTTATTTTGTAAATATTTATATTATAAAAGTTGATGTTCCTCTAATTATTCTGGTCAGTTTTCACTGTTATAAAATTAACTAAATACATAATTTCTTCTTTTCTTATTGGATTATCCTGTAGTTGCAACATTTAAATTATTTCATTCAATAGAGTAGTACAAAATCTTTATTATTAACTTATTTATTAGTGGAAATATTTTTAATTATGTGATACATTATAATAGTTTGATGTTTTCATTTCTTCCGTAGCACTGTCCTCTATTTGAAGTTCTTGATCATCTGGGTGCTGGTTATACTCGCCGACTTCATCCTGGAGTTCCGGTTCGAGTTCCTATGGCCGTTCTATCTTCTCGTCCGGTCCGTTTACGACTCGTTTAAGTACCAGGGATTGGCGTTCAGCGTATTCTTCGTATGCATCGCCCTCACTTCGGATATGCTGTGCTTCTTCTTCATACCGGTGCATTGGCTGTTCTTCGCCGCCAGCACGTACGTCTGGGTGCAGTATGTTTGGCACACAGACAAAGGCATATGTGCCCCCACGATCATCCTATGGGTAATTTCCTAATGGCTTGCTGTCAGCAAATTGGTTGATTATTGTTTGTTGTCAGGTACTGTTCGTTTATCTGGAGGCGGCCGTGCGGTTACGCGACGTGAAGCACATGCCCGGTCATCTGGACCTATGTAGACCGTTCGCCGCCCACTGCATCGGCTATCCGGTCGTCACGTTGGGTTTCGGATTCAAATCGTACGTCGGCTACCGCATCAGACAGCGGAAGCAGCGCGAGGTCGCGAAAGAGAACGAGTTCTACATGCAGCTGATACAACAGGCGTTGCCGGTCGACATGAATCCGGCCATCCAGCAGCAGAAGGAGTTGCAGAACTCGAACGGTGAAGGCGGGGGAAACACGGGCGGGGGAGGAGGAGCTCTGGTGTTAGCCCACCAACCGCACCATCAGGGACACAGAGTACACAACAACAGGTAATCAGGGCCGGACATTAACGAGTTTTAGCAAGTCACGCATTGTTTGCAACGCTTTATATTTTAGACAATCTCACGAAAAAAACGGACACATACCGAACGGTACGATAGCGAATGGCGTGCAGCACGGCTCGAAGTCGCACCACAGGAAGTCGATGGATAAGTGTAAAGAGCATGATCACGATCATCGCGAGGGCAGACAGCATAAGTCCAATCATAATCATTCGCACAGTAACGGTACGGCCGTCGGCGCGGGCGCCGACGACGGTCTATCCAATCAGCACGATTCATCCAGCGCAAGCGACACGCAACCACCAACCACACAGACGGCGTCAAAGCCGACGTCTGCGTCGACGAGACGCGCTCGCAAGGAACAACAACAGGATAATGGCCATCGCGAAACCCTGGAAACGGTGCAGCGTCTCGAGGCTGACGTGAAACGTCTGCGCACCGATTTGCAAAGCAGCCGCGCCAGCGAACAGGAGCTGCGTCTCCAGGTGGCCGCCCTGACGACTGGCGAAAAAGTCTCCAGAGGCGAGTTGGCGTCGATGCAAAGGGAAATGGACGAGCTGCAGCAGAGGCTGCAAAGTGTGCAGACGGCCCGCGCCGCCGACAAGCAAACCATAAGCGGGCTGGAGAGAAGACTGGCCGATGAAAGGAGGACGCGTGCCGGCCTCGAGGCTCAGATTGCACAGGAACGCAAAACGCGCAAACAGGAGGAGGCGAGGGCCGCACAGGTACTGTTTAATAACGTCTTTTAATTAAGCGGCAGAAGGTTGGCAGAATGTAAAATTTAAACTGCTAATTTTCGATATATTGAGGCGAGTTCCGGATCTATCTGGAAATCGATATATTATATTAACTTTAAAACAAAATAGTCTGCATGATTTTAATTTTATAAAGCATATTTCCCATTTTTTAATGGCCTAGTATATTTAGATTGCGTATTTATTCAAAATATATAAAAACAACTTGGTACCAAAGATAAATGAGTTCTTTAATAAAAGGGATATGTTAATTTGTTGGTCCAAGGAAATATCAATTCCAGAATATAAATAAATATATAGCTGTCATTAGGACTCAATTTTTCCATATACATGCGAGTATTAAAATGTATGAATCTCAAGGTCTACCATTGACAAAATTTATTTATTTAATAAAATAAATTCCTCATTGTCAACCAACATTTGAACTATAACTTTTGTTTTAAATTGGTACTTTAATAGGTCAGGTGAACTTTACTGAACTCTCTAATTACCTCAGTAGATGCGGAATTATAATTATTGTTATTCAATAATTTTCTAACTGTATGCTGATTTTGAAATACTATTATTTAGTATATTTTATTATTTAATATTTAAAATTTTCGCAAAAGGCCATGGGACGATAAGAATACGGAATCGACCCCAGAAAGGTATCGGGCTCCACTTCCAGATCTTTATCTGTTGCCGTTTCTGAATAAATCAAAAAATATTGAAAATCAGTAAAAATTGTTATTCTTAGCATCTTGTGAATCGTTTAATCTAAATACCGGATATGTTTTAGGGCATGATGGTAACCTCTATGAAAAAAAAAGACCTTAAAAAACGAGGTTATTTTCTTAATTTTGATTTTTAACCATGTTAGGATAACGATAAAAATATAAAACTATATTTTTTTTAATTTCTTATTCAATTTTCGATGAAATTATGAGCTTCGGGAATTTTTTAAAATGGTACGTCAAATTGAAAATTTTTTGCTCAAAAATCCATTTCTTTTTATGATTTTACTCTTGAAATCATAAAATACACAACTTTAATTATATAAACAATAGTATTATAATTAATCATTATAGTCAGAAATAAAGTTTATAATAAGGATTAGAGAAAAACAATTATTTTTATATGATATATATATAAGGATATATCAAAAATAAAATTAAGTATTCTAAAAATAAACTTCTTTTTCCAAAATAAAATAAATAAAAAATAACTAAAAACAATTAAATAAGGAAAACGTCCCTATAGGCAGTGGTACAATATCCCAACCTGCGATAAAAATTCTCTCGCACGTTTGCTAGATTATCAGGAGAAATATTCACCTATAAATTAATCAAATGGTTTCTTAATTCCATTAATTTTCAAATATTTCCGCAAATTGATGATGAATGCGATATCTGGAACTGCCAATAAGGTGCTACGTTACAATTTGGATTTTTTCTTGCAGCATATACATTTTTATTATCGAAAATGAGCTTATTTAAAGAAACCTACCTCTGTTTTCAACACACCGGCTTGTCTGCCGAGACAAATCGCGTGCTAAACGCAGCAAAACGAAATGATCCCCCAGTCAATCCGGCCGGCCCACATAAATCCAGGTATATCTTTCTTTTTTGCTTACTAAGGGGTATTAATGTCCCGTTTTAATACGCGAGTAGAAGGGTTTATCATTGTCGAACCTGTATATATCATTTATTAGTACAAATTTACTGGATTCGTAGCATATACTGCCGCTAAATGCAAGTCTAAAAGCAGCGACGACGGCGTAAAAAGAGACAAACATTTTGTATCTTTTTGAAAATTTGTGGCATTTAAATAAGCCTTTATTATTTTATCATTTTAATTTCAATTGTCTTCTAAATACACCTTTATATAGTTTCTCGCTGCAAACTTAAATAACATTATATTTTTTTAACTAAAAAAATATAATTTCTCAATTAGCCTTTAATGAGACTATTATTTCGGAAGTTTCAATTTTTTAATCAGCCAGCCTTTCACTGCCAAGTCGAAGGACACGTTTTAATAAGAATTCCTTGTCAGTAAATAATTCTAGTAATTAATTTTGTGTTAGGTGGCCGCACAACAACAGCAGCAACAACAGCAACAGTCATCGCGAGGCGAGTGTACGGACGCGTGCAGGACGCGACGTCGCGAACTCGAGACCGAGGCATCGGAGGCACGCACGGCCAAACACTGGGCAGAAGAAAAGTGCGCCGCTCTTGAAAGAGAGAATGCCGCATTGGCTGAACAACTACGCGAAACCGACATATTAATGTCGGCCCTTAGTGCCATGCAGGAGAAAACGGCACACCTAGAGAATTCGTTGTCCGCAGAGAACCGCATCAAGTTGGATTTGTTCAGTGCGTTAGGGGAAGCTAAACGTCAACTCGAGATCAGGGACAGTAAGTATTATTTCGAAATTAATTCGCAACAAGTCGCAACCTTTAATATACACTGCCCTTCTTTTGAATTATTTCTAAAATGAGAATACCAATGGCATTATATTGCGACAAATGTATTATCAAAATAAGTTTTAATAAACAATGCAATCTCCAGCATAAGTTAAACAAAATTGCATTAACAGCAGAACTTATCCCCAAATTCCTTGACAGATCAATAAAAAGGAATTAAAAATTAAAAAAAAAAGTTAACCGCAACATTTTTCCAATTAGTACTGGGTCAGTCCCCCCATGCTCTTTGAACAACTTCCATACTCTATGCATACTCAAAATTAGTGAAAGAGTAGATTCTTGATTCATAGTTCGCCACTCTTCTCTAAGAGCATTAGGAAGCTCCCCCAAATTTTGAGGTTCGTCGTTTAGAGTGTAAATTTGTGTGAAGTGATACATATTCAATTGGATTGCAGTTCATCCGAATAATGTCATGATGCAACGCCAAATTTAGAATCGGATAGTGAGATCGGACGTTGTTTACAAAAACTAAATCTGGTCCAAATTCTTGAGTAAATGAAAATATAAATATAATAACAGTTGGTCTGAAAAGTTCGAAAGCTAGCATAGAAAATATCTTTTTTTTGATAGAATTTGATTGTATTATTCAATATTGTTGCCTTCGAGGGTGTCTTTTCAGATCGATACATTTATTCCAACGATTTTTCAACATTTTGAAAATTAAAAAATCAATTTTCCGAGAAGTCTGCAAAATACTCCTCCACGATGAGCCACCTTTTGAGGTTTGGGGAGAGATAATATTCCGATGGAGTTAAATCTGACTAATAAGGTGGATGGGGAAGCAATTGGTGCCTTAAATCGATGCTCTTGTGTGCCGGCGCATTGTCTTGCAAAAATATTTTTTTTTTGCTTCATATGAGGCCGTTTCGCAGAGATTTCGGATTTCAATCGCTCCAATAATGCGCAGTAATACTCGTTGTTGATGGTTTTTCCTTTTTCGAGGTAGTCCACGAGGAGTAGACCATGGCAGTCCCATCGGAGGACCTGCCGCTACGAACTTCATCGGCAGTGGAGTTTTCGGCCACCTTGAAACTTTCGAAACCAATATTTCACGGTATAATCTCAAGGAGCACTAGCCCCATAATATTTTTCCAACTTTTCTTTTGTTTTCTTTGCCGTTTTGCCTCTGTTTTATGAGAGAACGAAAATCATGATTTCAAACACGTAACCGAAAATCAGCTGTCAAAACAAAACTAAGGACTGTATCGCCCTGAAATTTGACATGTCGGCCTAAATATGAAAGGGCTCATAATCTTTTTCGAGATAGCAGCGCATTTTGGTGGTCCTGTTAATTTGTTGAACAACTAAGTCGTGATATCGTCGAGAATAGATGGTTGTAGGTTTAATATGAGCAAGTCCGTGTGTGTCTTTAAAGAAATTCCATCCCACACATGTTATGCTTATCTCTCACCACTTTTACGCGACGTCCAAATACGGCTATCCGAATGATATAATGTGTATGTAAGCTCATCTGTGATTGTTGATTCATACCTTGCGGGCTGCTCCCAGTTTAATAGATGTGAGGAATAAAATGTGTTCAAATCCAAAAAGTGTCTTTTTTGGAAATACAAATGTTACATGAAAAGTAAAATAAATTTAAAATATTGACCGTCTAAAGCTGCAAATATTCAAGTGTTACTAATAAAAGTAAAATATATTGAATATATTTTTAAATCTATTTAGCACAAATTATCCACTTCATTTTATATACAAAACTTCACGTTTTTTGGCACAAAACTAAAACCAGCAATATTAATGAACATTGAAGAAATTATACTAGAATATCTAACTATACTATTGGATTAAACACCCCCAGAAAGGGCTCTATACAAAATTTCGTAAAAAATGCATGTTAATAATTCTGTGGAAAAATTTAATATCATATTCTTTCCATCCATTACTAGAACATCAGGTAATAATATTTGTTGAGAGAAATATTTACTACTAAGTTAAGAAACCAACGAAAACAAATCGTTAACACCTATTTGGCAAAATATCTGACTCGGATTTTTTTGTAATATAAATGTGTACCTATTTTAAAAACAAAATATAAATAGCTCAATCAATTTCAATGGAAAAATTGATCAGTAATTTTGAATAGTATTACGAATATAATCAGTAATTAATATTCTATGGTAATTTACATTCTAATATATTATTCACACAATGTTTTCTTGATATTGTTAACTATCTCAATTCCACTAAAATTAATACAACGACTAAAGCGTTTGACATAAGTTTGAGATTTATGCGGCTCACCACGACTTCAAATTTGTTAGTTATCTCATCTGTATAAGTATTAATATATAAATGGTACATATATATTAATGATATGACAGATGGGTGGAAGAAGTTTGTAATGCCATTCTAATTCAATTCGATTTTACTTGAATTCTTGTTTTAAATTTTGATTTCGCATCTCCAGTTGTATACAGTGTATTCTATTTTAATAGAATATAACGTGACATTTCTAAGGACATAGTAAATTTTTGGAATATGATTTTTCATGTTTGATCTTTTTAATAATATACTTTTAATTACACTGCAATTTTCATTCATTTGTATGTACCGATGATACAAACGTAATTCCAAAAGTCCAAAAGTGTGGATGTATTATTTCATTTCCTGTGGATTTAATTTTATGTGATTAAATAGAAACTTTGAGTCGGGTGAGGCAAATTATGCCGAACCAAAACAAAGGATATACATTTTTTAAAATTATTTTTTATTGAGTTAAAAAAACAACAATAGTATAAATGGACTAAAGAAAAATTTCTACTACATCAAATACATACACCATTAAGTAATTAATTTATTGCTCGATCATATCGTTTCTGTCATCTGTAACTGGACTTCTACTCTTATGGCGATAGTCATCCCTTAATGCACCTGCCCTAAATAAGAATATGCAAGGTTACTTAGAATACGTTCCCCTTCACAACGATTATAACAATGTAAAACGCGTTTCACTAGATCATACGATTGGTCATTATAGTACACGTCATCATTGAAATAATACCCTTGTTACTTAAATTTTAAATTAATTGAATTATATATTTCAGTACTTACGTATATTTTTGTTGTTTATTTATTTAAATAAATGTTTGTTTAAAGGCGCGAACCGCGCCCAGGAGAAGGAAATCGAGGAACTGAAGGGCAAGATAGCCCAAGTGCTGGCGGTGATGCCGAACGACACATTCGGCGGTGCGACAGCGGGCGGTGCTCCCTCTCAGTCGCCCAGCGTGGCCGTCACGATGGCGTCGCGTGTTCGCCTCGGCGACGGAGTAGTGCCGGCTAACACGCCGCCCGGCTCGACGCTCGACCCGAACGCGACGGCCTACACGCCCAAGAACTCGCTCATCACGTCGACCGAAGCCTAGTGTGACCCCCGACCCCCTCACTACTGTTCCGAATCAACAAACCCCTGCCCTCTGTCTATTTCTCTCTATTCGTCCCCTGGATTTTTTCACCTGAACTGACATGTTTTTTGGTAACGAGAAGCGCGAGTCGCGCACTGGAATACGACAAGTGTGTCTTTGAAGAATTAAAAATTTGTTTTTTACTTTCGAACTTGACTATGTTCATTTGAATGTATTTTATTCCAACACGTGAACTTTTTGATTTAATTCTTTGATTTCATTTGAGCAGTGTATAACAAAAATGATTAGAAAATCATTTTTATTTATAAACTGCCCGACTTTGCACATCACACGGCAGATCACTTGTCGTTTTTCTGGTGTGTGTTTTTTATAGTCTTTTTTGTTAGCTTATTTAATGTGATATATAATTATTTATAATTTATTGAACGGCGATACGAGTCAGAATTTAAACAAACGCCGAAAACGGTGACTACAGTTGATCTCCCGTTCAAATTTTGATTCGTATTGTGATGTTCACATGACTAAAAAAAATAAAGTTTAAAACGGTCCTTCTTGTTTTGCGGCCTGTTTAAACAGGATGTTGTGATAAAAGTGTATTTAAAACAAGAAAAATGGTCAACCTGTATGCAACATTTATGTTATAAATATTGTTTTTTATTAACAGTGAAATGTAGCGACTTTCAACCCATAAATATTGCATATAAGCAAGAAAAACGTAATGTTTTGTCAATTAGGACGATTTTGTTAATTTATTTATTATTATTTAATTTACGTAAATTGTACAATAATACCAGTCAAATTTGTTTTGCTTGTTGCATGATGATTATTTTCCTAAAGCCACACGAATTCATTATTATGAACTCAAAAATCAACAATGTTGTATTAAGTAATTTGTATAGTCGTGTGACAAAAAAGTACTATTTAGTTTAATTCAAATTGTTAAACAAATGGAAACTATTCCAGCTGTGATAAGTTTTGTTTCATAAACAAAAAACTTTTAAACTTTATTAATTTAGGTGGTGTATAACACTAAAAATAAACTTTGCAATGCTATTATTGTACTGTTTTGTTTTTTGTTTTATTTTTCGAATTGGACTTTTATTTGGGTTGAAACATGTCTTTCAAGTGTTGTATATTGATTTATTTGTAACTCGAAAACATGGAAAACTTGAAGTGATTTTTGTTGAGAACTTAACTGTTAAGGAAGCACTGTACTTAATATATTTTTTAATTGTTTATTTAACGTCGAATTGACATTTTGTTTTTTATATGTATAAATACAGGAATAATTCTTTTTTCATTTCTTTTATTTACACCCTTTAAATTTTTTCCTAAATAAACATCAATTACTTAACTTAATATTTTAATTTATATTACACAAACCGTTACTGTTTTACTAGCGATGTTAAAAAAAAGAAATGAAGTGATTGAGTGAAGAGTTATGAGGAATTGTCCGGCTTGCACGGAATACCGTGCCGCTGATTTTTTCCGCTCATTTAATTCGGTCTTTTTAACGTCCCTTGTAAATCTGTAACGTTCTGCGTATAAAGTAGAATTCCAGTTAGTTTTAATTTCACCAAGTCCTGAGTCTTTAAGATTTATAAAAAATGAGATAATTTAAATACAATTGTAAATGTAATAGGTCGAAAGTTTTACAATTAAAAAAATAAAACGATGCAGTAATTAATCTAGTTTTATTCAATTTCAAACCAATCCAGATTAAAACACATATATGATTGAAATAATTTTATTTGAATTTGCTTTTAAGAAAACCACATTGGATCAATTTGAGTAAAATTCACAATGATTAAAATTTAACGCAAATATTAGAAAAAAATGTACAAAAAACCCAATAAAGAAAAAAATCACATCGTTTATATATAATCCACCTCTGAACCATATCTTGTGCATTTCACAAAACTTTTTTTAACGATAAAATGTGAGTATCGTAATTGAATTATATAACTTAGAATCAATTTAATTTTCAAAGTTATATAATTAATCACATTAAGTTAATCATCGAAGGTGCAATTTAAAACTTAGCAGTGAAATCTCAATAATAAAATTACTGCTGTCAGACTGTATACAAAATAAAAATAAATCACTGAAACCAATAGTTCAATACAAAGATTTGGCATGGTCGGATCGAACAAAACGACAACCAGAACTGAACGGGAAGACTGAATTCTGCATTTGATTAATGTAAGTAACTAAAAGGACTGAGACCAATTATAATATCCTCTCGTAGAAGAGTAAATACGCTTGACTACTCAACACCTTCGTCTCTGCAACTTCTGACACGTACGAATCGCTTATGTAGTACCACTTACCGGGCGGCACTTGCGGCTCGCCCTGCGCTCCTTTCGTCGCCGCATCGAACGCCTTTTGTTGATTCTTGGGCAGGAAATTCCACCGGTAACTGTCATCCTCTAATTTTTGTCGCGTTTTCACATAAGCCACGTAGTGACCACCGTGTATCGAACCGCTGTGCTCTACCACGCCGTACAGTGAATAAAGGATTTTTGACTGACCTTGTTCGAACGACGGTAGATTCTTCGCACGTTTCGAACAGAACGGCGATAAATCTAACAACGGGGAGAATTTCACGAATTTAACCACTTTCACTGAACGATAGCGACAAACTTGGAACCTTTTCAGGTGTAAGATTAGTACGGCGGGCGGGTTATAAATGAGCAATTGTTTGGAGGCTTCCGTGTATACCGTTTTCTTTTGAGGGCCGCCGTGCCTTTGGGTGCATAGGTCGCAACCCACTTTGTTGCTGCCGGCCATTAGTTCGCATTCCGTAAATTGGTTAAGACAGGATTGGACAGAACATTCGCCCTCTTCACATTGATAACGAGGTGCCATCGTTTCCGTCCACGCACTCACATCATCATCGTCATCGTCCTCCATCTAAAAAATAAAAATTTACTAGTCCAATTTAATGATGAAATTATCATGTACCTTTTCATCTTCAACGACTTCGATGCCCCCGCAAGCACCTTCCATTTCGTCGTCCTGACTGTACAGGGAAGATTTGCTAGCGTCCGCCTCGTTGAGCAAGCTCAGTTTTTCCAAATCACATTTCAGGTCCGAGTTCTTGTTGTTGACAAAGGCTAATCTCGACTCAGGTCTTTCAAATTCTTCCGTTACACTGAAATATTTTACAACCAATATTATTGTATTACTGTACTGTAAATATTTAAAATTACTCACTCTTCATTAGGACTATTGTGCCCGCAGGAGGGGCTGCCCATGTCGACGTTGGTCTCGCTAGATGAGGCACTGTTTACAGGACTAATAGGTGAAACACTGAGCGCCGTGCTGCCCACCACGGGGCTAGGAACGCCGCTATCGTCTACTCGCATTTCGGGTGAAGTCCCGCGACACGCGTTATTCGAATCCGGACTGCTTTTGTCCGCTTTGTCAGAGTTGTAACCTGATTCGGTGCCTTTCGGGTTGTCTTCCCCCTGAATATTCGTATTGGAGTTCTCCTGAAACATATTACTTTTAATATGTATTTATCATATATCTACAGTCGAAAATGATTACCTCAGTGTTATCTTCGACGTCGGCGTCCGATTCGCTATCGGATTTATTGTCCATACGGGATTCGTCGTCGATGCTCATCGGTTGACCGAAGCCCTTTGTCCTGGCACCCTTTTGTTTCTTGTTCTTTTTTCGCTCGGCGCGTTTCTCCTTTTTAATCTGATGTTTGGATGGTTTAATGTCGTCCGAATCGTCGGCTTTTCGACGCAGTACCGGTGGCACCTGACTCTCGGAAATTGGCAGGCTCAAATCCAAAAAGAACTCGTCGCGGTGGGAGGTATGTCCGCAAGTCTGACATTGCAACGTGCTCACCAAAACCCCTCTAAAGACCTGCTCAGTTGGCAGTAACATTTCGGACGCCTGTTGACCATAGAACTTGATGATTTTCTTCTTGTCCCCTTCCACTGTGGACGGATCCGTCGTTTTGCTATCCAAACCGAGTTTTGATAGAATAACGCACTTATACCTCTTCAGATCTTCCTCGCGGACCGCCTCCAATAAATGCCTGAGCAACTCGTGAGAATCGTGCTGGTCGCCACCGCCGAACTGAGGCAGACGCATCGTTACCCTCGAATGTATGTTGTTCGGATGGTAAACCTCGCTCCTGCCGTTGCTTAAGGCCTCGAGTGCCTCAGCCAGCGCCTTGCAGAGAGGTTTCCATTTCGACAACATGCCATCCAAAGGTTCTAGTTCGATTGTCTCTTTGCCGTCCAGCGGACAAGTGCCGCCGGGTAATCGGAAGTACTGGCCTGCCTCCTCTGTCTCCATAAGTAGCGACAGTAGGTACGGCGTCTGGCCGAGGCATTGCATCACCGAGTTGAAGAAGCATGTGTTGCCCAGGTTGGTCATGCCACGGGCACGCGGGAAAGTGCTACCCTTACGCTGATCGCCTGGCACCGCGCTCACATTGTAACCCTATAGTGAAAATTTTAATTTATTTTCAACATTTCTAGTAATTTTTGACTGATATAAATTTAAGGTTAACAGATTCATACATATGTGAAAAATCCTGTCAGGAATCTCCAAAGTGCTCCTAAAAATTGGGCAAACCAGTTCAACCACAGAGACATTTCAACTGCTATAATTTCATCATTTCTTATCAATTACACAGTTTATAATACTTGATAAGATAACGTAAGTACTACTTTGAAATAAAATAATTCACTGCACTCTGTGTAATAAACAGTAGTACAACAATTACAAATTGGTTAGTCAACATGGTTACACTTTTACTCTATCATAATAAAAATTAAATAATCACATAAATCTTTTGTTCTTTTATCCAATCGGATCTTATTGAAATGAATGTTGGCATTATAAATTAAATGGTAACTAGGAAATATTAAAATAACAAAAAATGATATCTTTTACACATAATCTTCTATTGATGTTTTATAATAAAGAGTAAACATGATTTTGGAGTTAAGTTAACCTAAAAATCTGACAGCCCCAAAAGTTAACCTAAAAACTAGAAAATATTCCGTCAAAAGTGTGTACGTACCCCATAATCGTGAACGGAGGGCGGGTCGTCGCGTTTTTCGGCTTCCGCCTCTTTCTTCAAGTATTCCACTGTCTCGAGCAGTCTCTTTTTGCATGTTACTTTGACCTCTTCATCACACTCGTAACACCACACAGTCCATATAGTAGTGTTAACGCACATGACGTGAGAATCCGAACGAGGAGTGTTGTAGTGTTTGAGGGCATGCTTGTTTTTGCCCCGTCCACAGGCCTGGTGGCCGCATTTCAGACACAGCCATAGCGCTTGGTCGTATTCAATGTCACCATCTGCGTCCGTATCAACTGAAAATTGCGTGAATTATTGAAAATTCGTCGTCTGATTATCGGGTTACTCACAGGGTTGCGATTGGCAATCGGCGCAGTCCTTTAGGAAGCCGTTTTTGCTGATGTTTCTTTTAATGTTGGGCAGATCAACGGATCGTTTAATGTGGGTGCACTCGACGGTGTTCTGGTTCTCGTCGCACGATTCCGTCGACTCGTCTCCGTTCGAATCGCCGTTGTGCTTCTTTTTGTTCATGACGGTACCGTTTTTAAATAATTATGTGTTACAAAGAAAAACAACACGTTGTCGCCGTCATTTAGTTGATGTGCTGAAACGAATGACGTTACCCTTCGTCACACGTCGATTCGTTGTGGTGCGGTACTTCCCTGGCTCTCACACGTTTTTACTGCAACCCCGAAAACGGGTTATTAATTCAATTAGAATACCCAGTTAGATTTTCTCTCGTGGAGACAGTTCTATGGAATTTGGTGACAAATCGAATTCCCCCAAGCTGACTGGTCCATTGACAGATGAAAATATTGACATTTAATTTAAAACAATTAAATATTCTATTGTTTTTACGTTAAAAATAATATGATATTTATTATTGTTATGTATTTACCATTGCAAAAAGTATAGCAAATAAGTAAACTGGGTTGCCTAATATAAGCACAACAAATTTAATTATGTAGTCAGAAAATTGAATTTAAAGTTTAAATATCTTTTTAATATATTAAATTAATTTTAAATTAATTTATGATATTATAACATCAAAGATAAAATAGTTCAAAATAAAGTAATGTCAGTAATAAATTAATTTTTGAAAATAGCAAAAAAAGACCTAACCAATTCTTGATTGTCAAGATTTTGATATAAATATCCTAATATATCAAAAAACTAAGATTTCTTTTTTTATTACAATAAGCGATAAATTACTAGGAAATAAAAGTAATTTCTAAAAAATAATACATTTTTCTCATTATACATTTAATTTAGAGTAGAAAAATGATAAATTTCTAAATTATTTTAAACTAACATCTAATGAAGAAGAAAAATTAGTCTTTTTAGGGTTTATAGAATTCGTATAATAATACATTAATATTATAATTTTAAATGATTTTGTTTTGATTAATTAAAACCAAAAAATAGATATGTAACTGATCGTAGGTAATTTCACAACATTATAAATGAAATCATTGGAATCCCAAGATAAAAATAAATTGAGATATACAGTGTGGCCCATGTAAAAATTCTAGAAGTCATACTAGAAAGCTACTATGAAATTTGGTATATACCCATTTTAGGCACCTAATGTCTAAAATATTAACCTGTAGGTTTTGGTTTTCGATCAAAAACGTGTCATTTTGTCTATAGCTACTTATTTTCATGCTTTACAATCGAAAAAAAGGTACACAAATATCGTATATAACATATGTAATTTTAAAATTATAATTGCTTATTGAAATATACTTTTAAGAAATATAATATAAAAATAAATTAATAAAAAAAATGGACATCTAACTGGTCGTTGGAAAAACCATAACATTGGAAGTGAGAGACACTTTTTTAATTTAAAATAGCTTATTAATTTTTTTCAAGAAATATGTTGTTCCAAAGGCTATTACATAAATCATTTACAATTTAAAAATTATTTATACGTTGTGCTAATAATATTAATAAAATTCATACAGTGAATATCACCAATATTATTGAAAAAATCATCACCATCAAATATCCGTTGACCGAGTACCCGGAGTTTGGAATCCTGTATGTATATTATTTAACAATTATACCAGGCCTCTGTTACCCGATATTTCTCAGAAATTGGATCCATGGATCTTTTCTTATTATCAGGCGAAAATATAAAATATATCTAAATTATTGTTTTCTGTTTGCTTTTCTTATTATTTATTATTTTAATCTTATTTTTATTGTTATAGTTATGAACAATACAATAATGCTTCAAATAAAAATGGACGAAACAGTACACAAATCATGTAAATGGTTCAACGTTTTTCAAATTAAGTCTAATTTCTTCTTCAGTATCGTTCAAGTTTCTGTCGCAATTACGTTTTTGAAATGTTTGAGATGCTTTGAGATCTATCATTTTTTATTTTTGTGTTAAAACATGTTAATTATTTTGCTTATTTAATCAATGGTTCACAAAAAATTGTTTCTCCTCCTGAACCGCCTGCGTGGTGTTGATGATTTCCATCAAATCAAACTCTTCAATAATTCTGTGTGCTTTGACTTCATTTTATTTCATTGGCAATTAGCACAAAAAGTAATTTGTCTACCATCAGACATGTTTAATTTAATTAATCATATGTAGAACATATGGTTATTAGTGGGTTTAATTAGGTAATTATTAATATTTGAAAAATATTCAAGGGTCAAAAGTAGAGCAACTATAAAATAAAAGAACTTTACGTACATTTAGCCTGTTTTTATTTAGTATCTAGCAGCATATCCATCATCTTTATTATTAAACTATTATTCTAAACACCTTTTCTTCATTGATTTTAGTAACTTTTCAATATAATTTCTTTCGAGTGATTTTGAACTTGACATTATTTGACAGTCTTTTTGCATGGATTTTCCGATCAATTTCTTCTCAAAGGTTGGATTGAGGTCTGGGTTTTGTGCTGGCCAAAGCATTACACGTACTCCTTGAGAAGCAAACCATTCTTTAACTAACGTGTGTTTCGGATCGTTGTCGTGCTGGAAGGTTCACTCATGTTACTTTCGGCAAATGAAAGCATATGATTCTACAGAATGTCACGATACACAAAATGATCTTTTATCCCTTCTAACTTAATCAGTGGGCTCATGCCAAACCCAGAAAAACATCTCCAAACCTTAACGCCTCCTCCACAATGCTTCACTGTGGATGTACTTATGTGGATTATACCTTTCATTAATTGGTCCTCTCACCCATGAAATGTTATTAGATTTGAATAATTGGAGCCAACTTTCATCGGAAAACAAAATTGTTTTTCATTGCCCATATGTTCCGTTCACATGTTCTCTTATAAAAAGTAGTTCTCTAGAGTTTACAGAAATGAAGGTCTTCCTTACTGGTTGTCTACCGTTAAGACCAATTCCTTTTAGTATTCGTTTTATGGTACTTACCAACACATTGAGTTCGTTTATTTTTTGATGCTGCATTTATGATGATAAAAGTGTCGTGAACAACAAGCGTTTTTGTTTTCCTGTCTACAGTTCTGTTAGTCTTGCGCTGTCCACCACTTTTCGGAACTCCTTCCAGTGTATTCCTTCTGTTAAAATTAGAAATCGTCTTCGAAATGATCGATTTGTGTAAATTTAAATCTACTGCAATTTTACTCTGCTTTTCAGCATTCCATAACTTTTCTACAATTTGTTGTTTAATTTGTATTAATAAATAGTTACTTCTAAGCATTTTTAGCTTTAAGGAACGATGTCGGACAATAAATTATAAAGTCAATTGTATTGAATATAGTGTTTGGTTGCTTTACTTATGAACCCTGTCCGAAATAAAATGTTGTATAAAAACTATGTAAATAATGATATCCGTATACAAATTGAGGTATTTTAATAAAATGATTATGTCTTTTAATTTGTTGCTCTACATATGAATGATAGTGTAACATATGTTAATATATACGGACATATTTTGTTTATCAGTGATTAATAATGGCTGTTATTAGATTTTTGTTTTGAAATTTTAATACTTCTAAAGGGGACTTTCATCAACATTTGATTATTTTTCCAATCTACGAAATGTCTGAGACACAAACCACAGTCGCAAAGACATTATTCGACAGATGCCCGAAGCAAAACGCGCCGTCTTTTATTACGCGATGCAATTTTATGAATGTGTCTCGCTCGGGGCTCCTTTCCTCCGCACACTCACTACGCTACAACGTTTAATTTTCATATATCAGAACAAGGAATTCGCGTCGTGCTACTTGGGGCGGTAACATATTTGGAATTTTAGCATATTGCATTACGCAAAGTGGGGCATTAAGTCCTCAAACAACGAGGCAACGGTCCAGGGAGTCTGGATAATGCAAATGCCAAGCTAATAATTCAACGGCGCGTTTCTGTGTTGTTGTTGTTGTTGTTGTTTATTATTTATGAAGGCGGGCGGAAATGTCGCATTTTTTATTCACGAGACACTTGGACGCGCCAATCAAACGACTATTATATATTCCGATTGGTTGCTGAAGAGTGTTCCGATCCGATCTAAATACAACAGACGATTTATTAAGTTTGAAAGTGCTGATTTGTGCGGAAATGGCTCTTTGTATTGCGAGGGAGGGTTTATTTGTCTGGAAAGAAAACAAGAATTAAACGAGTTAGGATACAATCGCACATTTACTTTATACCTATAGATTTCGCCGTTGCCCCGATAAATGTAAGCCTAAACGAATTACGGGTGGATATTATTTGGCATTGAGCGCTGTAAAACATATTTCCCGGTTCGGGGCAAATAAAATAAAATTACGTCGAATAGAAAAGAGGGCAACGGTTCGATAGTAATTCGAGATCGGGAAAACGAGTGGTCCCGGAAAGGATAAATAAATGTTTAATGCTCTTACCTGCTGGAGAGCGACTTTTTTATGCACCATAGTCATTTCCACCGGGCAGATCTCCATAAAATCAAAGAGACACTAATACAATATTCAATATTCTGCGCTAACATTTTCTTTTGTCCAATACATGTTTTTGTTTTCAAGACAAAGGATGAGGTGAAGAGTTTAGCATACTTACCCTATTTTCGTCATTTTGTCATTTTGTCATACTGCGGGAGGAGTGAGATAAGCACATAAAATTCTTTTATAATGAATTTATTTTGTGATCGCTTACAATATAAAGTGCATTTCTATCTACTTACAACTCTTCATCTATATGATTATCATAGTTTTTTATTTATTTACAAATCAGCGAACGAAAACACCCTAAAAACAATGTGTTCTAAATGTGGCAGTTTAAGGTTTTTCACGCCGTTTATTCATTAGTTCAATGCAGTCTTAAAACATAAATTCTATGTTACACTTGTTGTGCAAATAAGAATCACAATTCGTTTTGTATTAATAATTCTCACGAAACCATCTTGTCGTGTGTACAAATCCGAGTAAAATGATCTAAACAAGCAGTTATACGTAAATCAATTAAAACTCATACAAAATTGGCCTATATTTACAAAAAATATTTGCTCGGATTTGTGCACGGTGCATTTTTCAGTAATTATATACATTTATTGCTCGATAATTATCGACAAAACGGTTTCGTCAGACAACAATTAGTCCTAAACTGTACAATTTATAATAGGGCTTAAATCCTACTTGTCTTAGGTTTCCTTCAACGTACAATTACTCTGAAACAATCGCATTATTTACATCCCTAACGTATTCAATAAACTTTCCACTATAGTCTATTTTACATTTTCATTTTTATACAAGTTAAACAATAAAAACTAACGAGATCCAAGAACCGGGAATCACTATTCGTAAGATATTAACAGTGAACTTTGTGCCTCTGTGTCGTTGGTCGGGGATGGAGAGAAAACTGGACCTTTATCAAATATTTATGGTAAGGTTTTCGCAGAAGGGCCCACAAAAATTGCTTCTGATGTTCACTCATTCAAACTTTTTTATCAGTGTTCATTAACTATGAATTCTATTTTAAATAAATAATGTTGAGCTCAATTATTCCTATTTTGCTTCTAAAATGTAGTTATGAACTAACAGAACAATTAAAAGTTTTATATGTCATAAACTGAATAAATATCATCCAGTTAAAATTCTTCATCTGTTCTTTTTACCATGTTTTTTAAATATTACTTGAGTTTTGTTATTTAACATAATCGATTTTACCTTTATATTAATATTCATTGTACTGAAATATAATATAAAATAATTAAAAATTATATATTTCAAAGCAATTTTAACTGAAACCTAATAAATATATTAATTATTATATTTAAACGTATTAAATTTGTGAAAATGTTTTAAAATTATTGGTAAATTATAATTAAATTTAATGCAAACCTACAAATATTTCATGAATTAAATTACATACTCTATAATAATTTCCATTTACAATTGTTTTTAAAAATAAAATTACAATAGGTAAAATAATTCAGCGAAATTCATGTTTGAATAATATACATTTTGCTATGTTGTTTCTTGTTTCCGTTTTTTGATTCTACAACAAAATAAACTACTAACAATTTGACACAATGTAATTAAATTTAATAGGTATATGAATTGTGTAAATTTGAACATTTCACATACAAGTAATTAATTAAGGGAATCATAATCAAAAAGTTTGACAGCAACTAACTGGATGTAAAACAATGTATAAAATTAATTCCTTGAAATAAACTCATTGTATTTTCGAGTTACTGCAAAAGTTTATAACACGCCAATTATTCCGAAGGTACTGAAACTTTTGTGAAAGTTGTTAATTTCACAATGTGGATATAATTTTTGGATATTTATGACTTAATCCGCACAAATAAAAAGAATAAACACATAGTTAACCCGCAGTAATTGAACAATTTTAACCCGAGTTAATTATGTTGAAAAATTCAGGTGTAAAATCCGTTTGGAAGGTGCGAACCCACGTACTATTTGCCCAAGTTAATTGTGTTGCATATGAAAGATGTTATCTTTACTGTAAATTTACATTGTACGGAAGTTTCGGTGAGTTGTCGATCAATTAAAAACAAGCGGGCAAAACTCATTAATTTCCCATTTAGTCGAGTGCTAGACGAGCACCGAAAAATCCGGGTCTACCCAGAAACTAATTAAATAAATCAACAGCTCAGGTTTTAATTCATTAATTAAAATTGTAAATTATTATTGCGCCCTTGTTAATTTAAAGTGAGCGATTCGCCCCTGCTCCGAGATTAATCAAAACTTTGGCGAAATTCTGGGATTTTCGACTGTTCAAAATGCAAATTTTCAATTTGTTCCTTCCGCATATCTAATTTAGCACATGCACACGTACACAATACAATAATACCAGTTGTACCGAACGAAATGAATATTAATGGAAGGAAAAAACCGTTCCGTTCCCATCCCCACTCAGTTAATATATAAATTTAATTAAGGAATTAACTCCAACTAAAAGGATTTATTTAATTAATTTTCGACTTGAGAAAAGTGGCGGACCTTCTATTCCTGCCTCATTTTCGGTATTCTTTCATAATGCATTTTCCAATTTGGTACGTTTCATCTTTCAAATTAAAAACCCGTATTGCTTTATAAACACCTCTTTGTTAAGTTTTTAATTAAACTTTCTGCAACCTTTTGTTACTCCTTTTTTTTTTTTCGTCGAACGCAAAATTATTGTTTTTTTTCTTCATTCTATTAAACGCGTTTGTTTTTGCCATGTCTGATTAAATGTTATTAAAGGTTGTTGGCGATTTTCCGCAAGTTTTAATACGACAAATCTTAATTTCAGTTTTATTAAAATCGTAAAAATGTGAATTTAACAGAAGTTCTTGTAATTTTTTCTATCGTGTTTAATTAAAATTATGAGGAAACTTTTTATTAACATTTGTTATATAACTTCTCAAATGCCCTTAATTAAAACTTTATAAAATCAATGAATAAATTGTTTTTGGATTTTAATTTTTATTATTAATTAAATTTTGACAAAATAAACATATAATTATTTAAACAGAATTGAATACTAAATGAAGTGGTTATTTACATAGTTAAAAACTTCGAAACGAATTCTAAATAATTTTTAAAACTTCTTGGTAAATATACATTCATAACTTTAAAGAGCTTTTCTGTCACGTCTACCATTAAATTCGTGTTAAAACATTTGTCCAAAACATATTTTGAATAAATATATAGGCGACAGAGTTTATTTTATATCAGGAACAATTTTACTTATTATTTAGGTAACATTATTTGTAAAACTAAAATTGCGGTTAATCAATTAATTATACAATCAAATTTTAGACAATGCTGCCAAAATTGAAACATAAATAATGAAATAATTGATGTGAAAACAAAAATAGTATGATAATATAATTCGTAGGGCACAGAATTTAATAACATATTTATTTATTCAGTATGTTATTAACCCAAATCAATTATTGAACAACAACATATTCCACATAGAAATCAACCGATGTGTCCATAACAATTATCATTCATCCTAATTCAATTTTAATAGTAAACCGTTTCACCATACGTTCATATTATAAACTAGTGACACAAGATCGTATTTAAATTTTAATATCATCGAACTAATTACTGCATTAATCCTATTACATAGTCAATTATCAGTATTTTCAGGCGTTCAGATATTATTCAGGTACTGAAAACAATTACATAAATCAAAATGGTAAAGTTCATCTTGAACGAGAATCGAAACGAAATGACGGTTTGTAGAGTCTGCAGGCTTGATTGAAACAGATATCAAGAACACTTTAATTTCAGACACTCCTTTTCTTTCGCCCGACAACTTAAACATTCCCTTCCGGGTCCGGAACATAAAAGGGACTCTCTCCACAGAACCCGTTTGTTGTTGCTTAATGTAATTGCATCCGTAACGTTTTTTCGCATAGCGACAAGAAACTGTTTTTGGTTCATAGTGATTCCGGTTTGGATTTCCGGAAATAATGTACAGTTTGCAACGTGGTTTAAAACTATGGTCACAAAACGATTTAGAGTTTTCCAACAATATCACAAGAGAATATAAAATGAACAAATATAAGATCTAAGAGCTTAACAATCATAAATTGAATCTATGAAGAATTAGTTCAACTTCTTTCTTAATTACAAAAACCACTTTAAATGTCCATCGAAGAATTTTTAATTTTAGTTCAAATTAAAACGAAACACAAATATTTGGCTACCCTTCGACTTTTCGAGGGCGATTGTCTGTTATTTTTAATCGAGGGGTGAAACACACGGAAATGACTGCAGTTAATTCGTTCGTGGAGTTCACAATTAAAATTTACTATTTTAATGAGGTCCGTGTTTCAATTAATCTTGAGATTAACACTTTCGTTACAGTTATTGTTATGATTTGCATTGGTAATTTCGCAAGTTGCAAATTTACAACATCAATAATTTGGTTGTTAAAAATTTACATTTTTAATTGTGCAATTTTCTGCTGAATCACATCGCGAAATATACGTATATTAAAATGCGGTGATTTGTATATTGTTAGGGCGATTTGTTGATTCAGATTTGCGATATTTTCAGTGAAAAAATAACGCGCACTCGGTGAATAAATTTAATGTAAATATACCATCAAATCATATTTATTTACTTTCCATTGCCTAGTATTAATCAATTTTGGCACAATTTAGTTTGAGTATTAGTTTATCAATTGATGTAAATGTTTTACATTTATTTTGATGAATTTCCTACTTATCCAATATTCGTTTTTTATTAAGTTTTTTTGTTATGACATACTCCAATTATTGAGTTTATCGTTATTATTAATACAACTACTGAAAAATTGAGCTTTATTGGCTAAAAATGTTCGTATTATTTTGAAACGTTAACGAATTATAGTTTTTTTTTTATTGAAAATCGAGTTTAAAAACAAACGTTCAAATGTTGAATTTGCAATAGAATGTTTTAAAATACTGTCGAGTAAACATAATCAAGTTCTGTTGTTTCTCATATTATTTTTAATGAATTTAATTTTCCATTTTATTTATTTTATAATATTTTATGTATTATATTATTTTAATAAATTCGTTATTATGAATCGTACATGAAAGTCTATTTATTTAATGCTAAACAGTATTTAATAAAATAAACAGTCAGATTTAAGCTTAATAATTAAATTCTAATTATGAAATTTGCAGTTCCTTTCTTTTTAGTTTCACCCCGGGAGAACAATAGAACCGATGATAAAATTCACTTTAGATGAGTTTCATTAAAAAGTCCTAAACACTTACATCGAGTGCGTTCAAAAAGTCATCGCTTTCTCCGCACACAAAAACGAAACGAATCAACCGAAAATCACGAAAAATAAAACCAATTCACAGTCACTAGAACTAGACCAAGCTCGGATCGGAGAACGTTGGAGAGTGTCGGCCCGTCCCCCTATCCATCTGAAGATCACTGAAAGGCACGGGTAAGTAAAACGTGAGCATAGGGACGGAAGAACCGGCTTTGGCCCGACCTCATACGGTCGTCTCGCGGTCCACGTGTATATATTCCACCGGAGGCTTCTGTCAGGAGTTGTAGCCGGGATCGAGCACCCTCGGTCCGGTCAACAGCTTCTTCTTGGCCAGTTTCCTGCGCCTCCGAATCCTGAGCCGGTGCAACGTGAGACAAATCAGCAAGACTATCGACGAAACGACCGCAGCACCCGCAGCCAAAGCAGCCAACGGCAACGAGTTCAGTAGTTTGGAGGTGGCGCCGCACTGTCCCTCGCTTTCGTCCCAGCCGGAAGGACAGTGATCTTTTCCGTCGCACCACAACGCCGGATTGATGCAGGCGTCTAGCTCCGGACACTTATGAGTACATTCGTAGTCCGTTTCGTTGGAGCTGGTGTTCACCGGCACTTGTAGCTGTTGTAACAGGGACGAACGACTCCTCGAGATCTCTAACCAGTGGAATGCAGCAATCCCCGGCTCCAAGCCGATCCACTCCACCATAAAGTTGGGAGGACGTTGCTGGATGTGGGCCAATCCCTCACCCCACCATTCCTCGCTGAAAACCTGCACGGCCAGGGGTCTAGAATTCGGTTCGGCAGGACAGACGACTTTTACAAGCTTCGGGGGACGTCCCTGATAAATTAAGACTCTGTTGGAAGTCGGGCAGCGGGATGGATCTTCCGGTCGGGGTTTTAACGGAAGAAAAGCTCCCCAGCTTAATAAGAACAGACTACGATTATATCTAGCTTCAACAACCCATGGGATGCCTTGACACAGCAACTCTTCTTTACCACTAGGAGGATTGTTGAATGTTACCTCCCCACCATAACCTCGTATTCGTTGCTTCCTGGGACATTCAGGTGTGTGGATGATCTCGAACAAGGCGTGGAAGTGAAGAACGGTAAAATCCTCGGTTATATTCATTTCTTTGGCAGTGAAATGTAGCTCTAGAGTTCTACTAGATGATACGAACACTATAGGTTTGCTGTTCAGGGAAGAATTATCACAGATGCATCCTTTCGGCATCCTCACGTCTTTCCACGGTAATTCCCAAACACTAACCTCTGTAGTCCTTCCGCCAGCATAATATTCGCAGATCTGTCGGTTGCTGTGTGGATCTTGTAACGTTTCACATGAAGGATTTGCGCCGAATGAGGCGTTATTGATCGTCAATTTCACACGCTCATCCACACCAGCTTCGAAACGGTACACACAATGTAAATCTTTAGCTCCTCCACGGCCGTATAAGAAGATGTTACGAGGGGATATCACCTCACCAACATGGATTTTTTTGAAAACTCGGTGGCAAGGACCAGGTTGTCTTTTATCAGACCAAGCTTCCCCACCCAATCTTGTATCGACGAATTCGTATTTAAGTTTGAACGATGCTGGATGAAGAGCGGTACCATCTTCTGTATGATGTTGAATTATTAAGTTCCTACCGGAGGATAGGTAACTTTCTTGTTGGGAACAAGGCCTGGTTATCCGCGTTGAATTGCTCAAAGCACTATGATCACAGAGTTTGGGCGGTTCGTCACATTTATCCTCGATTACCTTAGATCCATCTAGGATTTTCAACTTAGTTGCGCAGCCACCACCTATTGAACTGTTGCTGAGTAGAGCATGAGCACTTTCACCGACCAGCAAAGCTCTTTGACTGTACGAAATAAAGCTAACCCATATTAAATCGTGCGGGTACCCTCTGAATTTATAAACGCAGGTTGTGTTAGGTGGCAGTGAATGTCTGGGACTTATCAACCTGTCCTTCCTACCTCTTCCGGTCCATATTTCATCGCTGTCTGGACTCGTGGCGTTCACATCGAACTCGCAGTTATCCCTGGAGTAATCTAAGGAGTCGGAGTCGGCAAAAATCACGTCCACATCTAATTCGAAGCCTCTGAGCGGCGATTGAGAAGGTGGTGAGTGCAAAGGGATGCTAAAAGGTGAAGAATGGAAAGCAACCAGCATTTCGGGACCTTTTGAGACGACCCTCGGCAACCAATCTCCTCCACAGTACTTCGCCAAGACTGGATCATTTGTAGAACCTGCAAGAAAAAAAAAAAAAAAACAATTTCGTAGAATCATTTTTAATTATTCAATTAATATATATTATACCTCCATCGTAGAAGATAAGATGGTCTCGTTCTCCAGTACAGTCTCTCCAAGCTCTTAGAGCTCTGGCTGTTTTGTTTAGTCCTGCAACGTTTATAGATCTCTTCATGTGCATTTTGTGAGCTGCCTCTTGTCTAACGGCGATCATGGCGTGTTTGCAGGTGGGAACGATCTTCTGTCTCAGACTCCAGTAGCAAGAAACGTTCCTGGGATACATCCCAGGATAGTTGGGTGATTGAAGTCTGCATGGCTTTCTGTAGCACTCTTCGAACTGCCTCGTGCAATATGTACCTATCACATTGTTTAATAGAAAAAAATGTTTATAAATGGTACAATGGTATGTTACCTGGTGCAACCTGTCCCCTTTCTAAGGGAGACGCTGGCGATCCAAATCGGACAACAGCCTCCCTCCTGGACACGAATCTGTATCGAAGTCTAAATGCGAACGGTATCTGTGGCGATGCGAACAGTTTCACGGAAACTGTAACGGTAGACGTTTCGCTGTAATAAGCGGCAGGTCCCGATGACGAACCACACCATGAACCTCCAGTAAATGGACGACCCAGTTCGCTCAGTTGCATGTAACCGTCAGGACAACCGTCCAGAGCTGAGGCTTCATATCTGCCAACCTTGAACTCGTCGAAGATCAACTGCAACAAGCAACAATCGATAGGGAACGTTTTTTCTTGTTTGCGAGACGGTCATAATGGAAGGAGAAATATGGGTGGAACAGTCCCGTGGGAGGAGACGTTGCGAAATTGTGTCCCGCAGGAAATTCGTTTACACCTCGCCAGGCAAGATGGATTGCACAGATATTCGATTTACGATCGACCTGTGGTTTTCATGATGTATCAGTGTTACACTCCCGAGCTCTAAAAAGTTGCTTATTGATTTTGTACTTCGTTCAATTGTCTCAAATGTAAGAACGGATAGAGAATAGGTGGTGATGTAAAATGCGTCGATTTCCACCAATGTAAATCTGTTATGTGGACATCAATCACGTGTTATCTTAAAGTGAACAGGGAGTCGGAATGAATGTCGTTCGCGTGGCGCAACATCCCGCGCGACATCGATCTTCATAAACCGGCGACCGGTTTTTGTCGGTTTGCATCCGGTGCAATAAACTCCAACCCGGCTACTGTACCAATTTAGTTTGAGGATAAGTTAATATTTACAGGAAAGTTTCCCGTTGTTTACGGATAATTCTCGTCTCGGCGGTTTTTACACTCGGTTTAACTTCCCAGTCGACCTTCTTACCAACGAGTTGCCGTTTTGTTTGCGCTCCCGAATCGTTTTTACTTATCTACGAGTGATTTATTTACGGTACCAGCAAGAAAACGTTAAATTTACAATAATTGCGGCGGACATGTGCATGATGAACGACGAACTGGTTCGATATACATGACGTGTCTTGTGTGAACACCGCAGGAACTGCAGGACTGGAGGCGTTTCTAATAAACGGCTATACATAATAATCGACAATGAACACGCATTTGAGCACGCGGGCGTGGCGCTTTACATTAGATTTCCAATCGGTCGATTTGAAGCACAAACCGTCCGTAAATTCGGTGCAACACAATCGAATATATCACACAACATATTAATCTGTGTATCCTTCCATAAATAATTTCTAAAATTAGATATCTACTTTATCTACGCTAATGTCAAACTATATTAAGCTGTGTAAGTGAACAGATATCTACTATACCACCGACGCATGGGTCACATTATTTTGATATTTAACATATGATTTCAAGTTGTTTGCTTTCATCCAAATTCTTGCTCAAGTTGCAGTCACAAAAAGTACACTTTTAGAATTCGAAACTAGTTACAAACTATTAAAATTCCCGTGTCAAAGTAACGTGCACTGAATTTTGAACAATAGAGAGATAAACTTTCTAAGAACAATGATAGTGTGTTTGATGTGTTGATGATGGATGGTGGACGTTGCGGTGGACCTGGATAGATTTATCTAGCGTAAACAGCGTGCATTATCCACATGACGGACCAAAATATACTTCGTGCTCTGCTTAAGCCTGCCATTATGGCACCAAACGATCCGTACAGCAGAATATTGTCGATAACAATTTAAATTTGATTCGGATTAATCTTGATTCAGTCCGTAGACATTGGTTTGAGTCTCTGATATGCAATTTTAAAAAGCCATAACTCATTCAGATTCTTAGCAATTTAGGGAAAATGAGACGATCAATCATCCCGGGAGTTCAGGTAGGAGCGAGTTTAATGGCGTCGCTTGAATTATTTGCTTAATAACCCCCAGAACTGATATTTGCCTCGAGTTTTCTTTTAGCATTAACATCGTTCAATCTGTTTCCTAAGTCCCGTTTAATGCACCTCCCCCGGGCCGCTTTAAACGGGGACTAAAATATCTCGCGGACCGTATATCATTAAGTGGCTCTCTTGCGGCGTCTTTTTTACTTTTACAATAAGTCGAAAGTATAATGGGATGGTAAAGTGCTCCAGATGCACGTCAGAATTTACATCCAGACCGAACTTTGTATTTGATACCGGGTTTTGTGATTTATGTCCCCGGTTTACACCACTCACTTTACTCAAATAAAGTTACGGAGAGATACCACATTATATATCTGTATGGGAAACTCTAATAACACTGTCAGAAATTAGAATGATGTCCTCAAAATAAATAACTTCTTTCTAATCATGCTTGCACTAAATTCAAACTTGGAACGCCAAAAAATAACATCCTTGAATAACGTAGATAATTTCCAATTCTTGTTTTGAATCTCTAAAACATACCTACTAAAAGAACACACGCGTAGTGTTCGTGTCTTCGGCGAAGGGAAAAAAATTCAGGTTGAAATATAAATGCGTGGGCCCAAATTATAATGTATCCCACGGGCAACTTCTGCCCCGTGCGATTAGCAACACGGCTGGAACAATTCACCGGATCCATTCCGACATAAATTGGGGTCCTCGTTAAAATAGCTGACGAGTGTGGAACAGAAGGTGATCCGAATTACATCTATAATGGTCCGTTTGTGTTTTTTCGACCGGTTTCTGCATGATATATGGGAACAGTTGGAATTAACTAGTTTGTAGTGTTATTCAAAAACATTCGTGGGGATCGGAGATTTATCTAATCGCGTCGACAGATTAACGTCTCTTAGGTCCAAATAAAATCGAACCCGGGGACTAATTTATATCGCTGAGAGTGAAAAAAACAGGCACGGAGAGGAATTTATGTAATACAGAGATAAAGAATCGATCGGAATAAATTCCATATTCGACGGCCGAAAAAAATTCCGGACCGTTAGCACAGACGCGCTGTAAATCTCTGACCGTCGATGGCCGGGATGAAAAAAATCTCCAACTTCGATGGGGACATTTGTCAAAGAATCTACTTTACTGCCACCATGCAGGGACGGACCTAATTCTAATTTTCACGTCGAAACTGGCGCAGAATTGAGTAGTTAATGACGTCAAGTTCAACAACATGGTTTTTACAATAAAATTTGAAAAGCAACATAATGAATTATACAAAAACATTATTTACAACAGGAACAGGAAGAGACCTAATTTAAAAGCTTCCCCCTTAAAAAAACTGGAAAGAGACGATCGTTATCGCGATTAGGACGAACGAAAAACGCATTTGGGGCGAGATTTGTCTTGTCGCAAGAGAAATGGCCGCCACAATAAAAATTCGGAATGCATTAGCCCCCGGCGTTTTTCTAATTATTTAATGCGCAAAAACACCAGTGTATCAACGTCACCGTGACGAATGCAAACTGTAAATTCTGCACGACGAAATAACAACGTTTTTAATCCAAAAATAACATTAACACAAAGCGGAATGAACGCATAAAAATGATGTAAACGTGTCGATTGCACTAACGCCACGAAATCTCTTTAATCCGACGCAAATTACGACGCCGGCGAAAGAGGGCGGAATTGATTGCCCCACTTAAAAAACAAACCGACGCATCCGGAAAATAAGGGGACGATCGAGATCTCCCTCGGCCGTGTTAATCCGATATTAAAGACGATGCAGAAAAGTTAAATAATGGACCGGGCCTCCGGATTACAATGTCGGAATACCTGAGCGGAATTAATGAATACGCCCCCGCCGAAAAATAATAATTAATTATGGATAAGTATCCGATTGAGGGGGATAATCCTCCTTGGTTTTGTTCTAGATGTGTATTTAACTTTGAAAATGTACAAAGAGGAGAAGGCAAAATAAAATTGCTGGAATATTTCTATATTATTAGTCTTCCCGAAGCAGACGGGGGAAAAATGTTAAAGTTTAATTTTGTATAAAAAAATCAAATGAATATGAAAAAAATAAATAGGTAATAAATCACTTTATCAGACGGTAATAAATTCTAGTTCAGTGTATAAAAGTGGCTAAAAGATGTCCCGTCACTTCTCATCGAACAGATAGTCTGATAGTTCCATAATTCGACCCCGTTTTGTTATAGACGTTTATATAACTTTGGGAATTATCAAGAAAAGGACAAAAATAAGATTCCTTTAATAATATTGTTGCACAGCCAGTGGAATGAATAAATAAGAAATCGGTGTACAAAATAAATATAAAAAATTTAACAAATAGTGGTTGGTATTTGACAATAAGCAATAATATTATTAATTGTGGTTAAACATTTAATTGAACCATATTTATATAATTCTATTTAGTTTTCTTCTGAACGTATATTTTTCTTTAAAAATTACACAATCAAATTCCTTTTAGTGTTGCTGTTGTATAATAAATTTTATTAGTATGCAACAGATAAAATTTATCAGTGAAGCAAGTACCACAATAAGTATTATAAAATAAATAAATTATTTTTCTACACAATAATAAATTCCAGTTCGATATGTAAATGTGGGAATAAAATGTCTCCAGATGTCTATTTTTATATAGTCTGTCTCAAAAACTAGGTGATCTCTCAGAATAAGCGAAACGGGTAAACAAATCATATTTTTTATTTAATATTATTAGAAGTAAGTGTAAAGGAGTGCCTTTACAACGTTGGAATCGTCTGTGAAACGATCCAATACAAAGTTGGAAGTCATTCTTTGGGACCTTTTCTAGGACTAGTGTTTTATCTCTTTATCTCGAATTTTGAAGCGATTTGGATAAAATGGAATGGGAAAGTGAAAAAAGTATAAACACTAGAAGGATGAAAATTTCGTTCAAACCTGAAGAAATTTATAACACCAGCCACCTTAATTTTGATATAGACCGTTTACATTAATATGCATTAATATAATAAGTAAATTCTAAAATAATTAACTAAATTATAATAAACAAAATTAAAATTGTGTTATAATTATGCCTATTCGGTTTATAAAAGTGGGTTAAAAGTTCCATTCATCATTTCTCATCGGACAGAAGTCTGATAGACCCGTTTTGTTCTGAATGTGAATTATATAAACATTGCGGTTTATCAATTATTCCATTTTTTATAAATTTCTATAATATTGTTATATTGTGAAATCTAACTATTGGTGCCGCCGGAGAAATAAATGTTGAAATTTAATTATGAATCAACGAACAAAATAAGTATTCTCTTTTGTTTAGTTACGTATGTATTTTTGAATATATTCATATAAGTTTTGCTGATATAGTCGGGGGGATAACTATTTAAATTTAACTTTGAATCAAATCGCAAAATAAAATTTACAAAAATAAATAGCTGGAAAAAACGGTGGTAAAATGTGGTAAAAAGTTATCCTATCATTCCTCATCTGGCAGTAGATTCTCATAAATCGCTCGTGTTTAATTTAACTTCAAGTATTTAATCTTCTTTGGTTTTGTTCTGAATCCTCCCAGGATGGATCCACCTTGTCATGGTCCTGGGGCTCAGTACCGCTCCACAGACAGTGGCAGTGGGGAGCTAACGCATCTTACACCGCAAGTCCAATCCATCTCCAGGAAGATCTCGAATCTTTCTCAGATTGGTTTAGCTCTTCCGAACCCAGTTGACTGGCAATGATGAGCCAGTTTTACGTCTTCTGGTTCAGCAAACCCGTGTATGCAAATATTCGTCCTGTTTCACCCATATATGATTTATCATATGTGTAACATTATGGTTATGATCTTCGGATCGGTGAGGGGTTTTTAGACTTACCTTTCTTTGTCCCCGCCCCCAAAAAAAAAAGTTCTATATCCTCCCCAGGATAGGTCCACCTTGTCGTGGTCCTAGGGCTTAGTATCACTCCATAAGCCAGTAGCAATTCCAATCTTTTCCCAGGAAGATCTCCAATTTTCCCAAATTGGTCTTGTTCTTTCTGAACCAGTTGACAGGGGGCTGGTATCTTTGCCTGCCTTGCGTCTTCTGATTCAGTAAACCCATGTATGCCTCGCATATATGTCTTGCATTCCTACATGAATTTTCATGTGCCTGACATATTTGGTCATGATTTTCGGATCGGTACCCGGAGAGGGGTTTTTACATTTTACCCTCTCTGTTCAAAAAAATTTCTAAATCCTCCTTAGGAAGGATTCACCGTGTCGTGGTCCTGAGGCTCAGTACCACTCCACCACACAGTGGCTGTGGGAAGCTAACAAATCCAACTGCAATTCCAATCCATTCCCAGGAAGATCTCCGATCTTCCTCAATTGGTCTTGTTCTTTCCGAACCCAGTTGACAGGGGGCCTTCCTTGCGTCTTCTGGTTCAGTTAACTCATGTATGCCTTGCATATACGTCTGTTATTCCTACGTGAATTTTCATGTATGTCTAACATTTGGTCATGATCTTCGGATCGGTTCTCCTCTTTATCCCAAAAAAAAACTTCTAAATACAGGATGGAACCACTCACTCCACAAAACCAGTGGCAGTGGGAAACTAACGGATCCAAGTCGCAATCCAATCCTTCCTCAGGAAAAAAAGTTCTAAATATGCATCTTTGAAAATAGTTGGAAAAGACAAAAATTAAAATTGTCTGAATATTGTTTTAAGGGTAGTTTTATTGCCGCAGACAGAATGATAAGAGTTCAAAAATTGGCTTTAAATCAATGCACAAAATAAATATTATAAAAAAATTAAATAAACAATCGTTGTGAAAAATGGTAGAAGTCAGTTTACCAAACGATAATCGATGCCAGGTCGGTGTATAAAATTGGGTAAAAGATGTCCCCTCATTTCTCTTCGGGTAGATAAAGCCCGATCCCCATAAATTCGCCGCACCCCCGAAACGTTACAAACTCACGTCGAATCTGAAGTGATCTCTCCAACGAACAAACGTATTGTTTGTTTTATTGTTTGGCGCCATAATGGAGTGGAGCGGGGAGCGCTCTTTACCCCTTTTCTTCTTTGATAAGTTCGCCTTTTGTGACGGCCCTTTATCAATCCAATTGAACAATTACATCGGCCCTTTGTCGGCGCCGGAACGAAAAATAATGATTCCCGTCTAATCTGCAAACAGCGATTAACAGATTCGAGGGTTTTGGAAACGGGGAAAAGAAACGTGGGGTGGGGGGGCGTTTAATGAATTAATTATTTTGCATTTCATTAAGCTGGAGACGTGATGAATTATTTTTTTTTGGTAGTGATTTAATGTGCAGTTAAAATTAATGGCGTTCCACGTCGACGTAATTATTGGATATAGACGAGTAATTCGCAGTGTTTTACAGCAGTTTTAAGGTAGTAGAACAACGTATAAAATTTCAATCGGCTGCGGAATCCAATAAAGCTCATTTTTACTCGTGACAATAAAAATTTAATAATACGTTAACTTTCTACATCCGAACCGACAAATGTTCAACTTTATATAGGGGTAATTTAATAACAATCAGCGTGTTTTGACTGAGCACAAACAAAACTTTCGCCATGATCGGTTATTTTGATTTAAAGACGATGATAGATTTGCTCTTTACACAAATCGACCGACATTACAAAACCGAACCATAATAAACGCAGGGCTTAACAATAATCACAATGTATTTATAATAAATGGCTTTCTGTCCGTTATGTGAATTTATGCCGATAGGCGCGCATCTCTATTTACTTAAATTCAGTAATTTCAATGATTTACGAGTGCTGACATTGTATAATTGGGCATTAATTGTTATATACATGTATTAAAATTCATTAGTACGGACATAATATTAAATGAAGCCCGTTTTGATTCAACGAAATTTAATTTGCGTTCGTGTAAGCGAAATGCTTCCGGAAATTATTATTTTTTCTAAAGTACTACAATCGATTGTCCCTTTTAGCTACGCAAATATCCAATACTAATTAATACGGGTTGCTTAAAATGTAACGCACTAATTTAATTTAGTTTATATGATGCACCTAATTAAGCTGCGACTGAAAAATATATAGATATGTTACATATAGAGAGTGTATATGGTTGTCGTGGGCTGTTATAAATATTTGCAGAACATGTATGTTAAAAAAGGTCAGTTAAGTGTCCAGAGCTCTTTTTTAAACGTTAATTGCCGCAAATCACATTTTAATATACAGTGGTGACCACTGTATTATTTATATTAATTAGGAAATGCATCCATTTTATCAAATGAAATGAAAATATTATATATTTTATGTAAAATAATTACACAAAAATGTTTAATATTTTACCCTTTGTTCGTTGTATAATCTGTAAACGGCGATGAATACATCCAACAAGGTATCCGCAGGGTTCTCGTGAAAAAAGAATAAAAAATAAGAAAAAGTACTTTATAACATAATATTTTTTTTTTCGTTTTCGAGAGAATGATTCTTAAGGGGAAATCTTTAATACTGTGTGTTTTTATCCAACTAAAACTTGTGTTATGTGAATTTTATGCGACTATTTTGTAATGCATAATAATTATTGGTTTTGCGGATGAGAAATCTAACATAATTATTTACTGAATGAATAAATAGCATTTTTATCAAAGTTAATATATTTGTTTTACTATTTTTTATATTTAATTTTGATTAACGAACTTAGCAAGGTACAGTTTTAATAATAGTGGGGCATACTAAGATACTTTATTACGTTTTACCTGCATAAAATAAACAAAAAATTGTTCGCAAAGGGAAAGAAACTAGACAGTGCTCTCGAGAATCTCGGCTTACTAGGTTTTTCCATCAAAAATTATTACTAAGATATTCCTCCTCTAATAAAATCATCAAATTTATCTTCGGCCTTTTTAACATAATCGATGATAACCCAATATTTAGTAAGTACTTAAATGGTTGAAAGTAAATTATCATTGGCAAATACATTATATATCTTCTTATAATAACTATCTATATACATGAAACTACTAATAATTTTCTGTAATGGTCCTGTATTATGACAATAAAAGGAACCCCAGACCATAACGTTTCCTTCATCGTGCTTTACAATTTTTGTAGTGTATTTGGGGTCTAATTTTTTATTTGAAGAACAACGAACGTATCTTCGCCAAAATTCTGGAGCATAATTAATATATTTTTAGACATACTTTTGTCTTGTTCAAATATTCTTTTCTTTTATAAATGACTTCTCTACTGAAATACATTCTTAGAAGTTTTATTCATTCAGTCGATGTCTCACTGTCTACTAGACAGACTGATATTGTATGACTAAGTTAATTCATTTTCTATTTGTCTAGAAGACAGTAGACAGTAGAAGAGAGTATTTCGTTTACTGATTCTTCCAATTTGTCTATCAATAAAAGGAGTTTTTTTTGTTTGTTTCATTATTTTCTTTGTTTTACTTATTTTATTTTCTGTTAATTGTGTGAATACGAAATGTATTTGTTAATAACATTGTAGACTAATTTTTCGGGAGCATCTTAAGTTTAAGCGATTTTAATTATTAATTCCTTATTCTGTGGAGTATAATATTTCTCCCACTGAAACGAAGTTTCATGTATGACAAAAAATCAATAAAAAGTATACGACCGTTTGTGAAATATTTACAAAAAGAGAGATTTCGCAAAAATATAATAGCATATTTATTTTTTTTTGCAAATAACATTTTCTAAACGCATTTTTATGTAATAGGAACTATTTACCTAAAAAAATATTTTTAAAATGTCGAGATATATGTGAAAATATTTTTATTCTAAATAGATACTTTATCCGAATTTCGCTACAAAAAGTTAAAAAATTATTAGACTTAGAGTTATTAAATAAAATACATACATAGAAAATTATAAAACCTAGGAACGAAATATAAGAATTACGATTATAGGGATTGTATTTAAGACATTTAAATGTACTTCCATTTAGAATGTAGTCATGTAAATACCATGAAGTAAATTGTAAGTTTCCGGCATTATTCTAATCAATCAATAATTGGTCTGTGAGTTCTTGCCGACAGGGGATGCCGTTCGGGCATAAGACAGGGATCATCAAAAAAGAAAAACCTCGAGGACTTCACCTGAATCCGACATCCCACGGGACTCGGCAAGCCTGGCGGCTCGTCTGTTCACCGAACGACTCGGCGCCACTCATCTTTCCCGTCATTTGTCGGGGCTACATAGCGGTTGTTCGAAATGTTAAAAGCTCGAAATGTCGGATGCCCAAAAACGGAAATATCCGAACGCATTCGCGTCGATGTCGTATGTGCGCGCCGGTAACTTATGCGCATGCTCATGGAGGAACGTGCAATGGGAAGGGCTACGGGAATTTAATAATAAATAAATCACTCAACATCAACCGCCAATTATATGTTAAATATTCAGGGTTGCGGACCGAATATTATAAATAATGACTCGTTTACATTTAAAATTATACTTATGAATTGTTAAAACTATTCAATTTTTAGAAAGAAATTGAAGTATTATTAACTTTAATTTATTTAAATCTTTTACCAAATAAGTAAATAAACACTTTACCCTGAAGATACGTTAACAAAATTTCTTGTTTAATGTAATATTTTTAGTTAGATAAATTACTTTTTATTTATTTGTAAACTATGTATTGTTGTTCAGAAGTAATTATTCAAAGTGAAAATAATAAATATTTTAATAATTTTTCTTACTTTTTGTCATTCATATTATTTAAAGTGTTTTGCACCGATTTGATATTGTCCTAATAAATAATGGTTAGGGTTCACTTAACAAGTAAATATTTATTAAAGTTTATGCTCAAATTTAGTTTGTACATAAATTGATTGATTATTAAAAAAAGCTATTTCATACCTCTAATCTAACGTAATATGGTTCAAATAATTGACAAATTAGGTAGATAATTTAAGCACTATGTAAGATAGTATGAAAAATATCAACAAAATAATCTATACTTGGAAATCTATACCCAATCAACTAAGATTCTAAAATACTTCAAATTTGTAATAATGTTTGGTCTGAGATAATATTAAAGAGAAAAAAACACTAAAATATCACTTGCTGTTAGAAAATATTAGGTTCAAATAAATGATATGTAGAATGTTACTGCAAAATTGTGTAAATAAAAGCCATAAATGTATTTCCAGAAATTCTTTTGTTTTTAATGTTTATTAAAAAGATATATCTGGTTGTCGATGAAAATAGTATATAATGAAAAACCTTTAATTTTGCTGCCACTTTTTACTGACATACTGGTTCACTAATTCATACTGACTAATCTGTCATATATTACTTCTTCAGATTAGACCTAAATCTTCATGTAAACGTTTCTTCCTTAGTAAGCGATAATTGTTGTTTATTGTAATAAACCAGTCAGGAAAGAATCTGGTTAATAATGACACCCATCTATCGTATATATCGACTATAGATAAATGGTAAAATATGCAGAGTACACTACAGTGGACAAAGAAGTGATATTTCATTAGTTGTTTTCAATATTTATATCCAAACTCCTTTTCCTGTAATAAATATTATTTAATAAATTTCACACATATACGATTTACTAGTAATTATAATCAATTATAGATTTTCAACATATATCTATTAGAATTGTTTGATTTGAATATAGGATATTTTTAGATTAAGCATTAATCGTTGGCCTGATGATACCGCATAGATGAAATATACTAATTAAAATATATAGAGTAGGCCATAGAACAACTAGAGCAGGTATCAGTGATTTCCTTTAAACGCTCCTGCTAAATATCGTAACGGACGTTCTATCCCAGATTTGGCGCTTGTCGAAGGTAGCCGATCGGTTCCGACCTTTCGAGCATCGGTATGTCCCCAATTGTCGGTAAACGCGGCACGAGTCAAAGGATAAACGAGCATCGCTAGACCGCAATTCAGCATTTAACGAGTTCTTCCACGCGCCATAGGAATGCTACCACGTTCGTAGGCTCGCGACTTGCCGAGCCGACTTCCGAAACCTTAACTCGTCGAGTCCCGCGCCGTGGGATGCCGACTTCCCAAGCTGTAGACTCGCCAAGTCTCATGTCGTGGGATGTCGGCTGAAGGCAGGAGAAATTTGATTTATCGAAAATTGTGCCAAATATTTACTTTTACTTTATCAAGTTATCAAGATATTCGAGTAACCAATTCGAGTTATCAAGAAAAAATTACATGTAATTTTCACCCTGGACGCCGTTGCCAACCACTTTTCTTCGAGTTATCGTAGTTCGACTGTATAATAATCAAATTGTGCTCTATTTTTCTCGTCACTTCTTTTTAATTGATTTTTTAACATTTAAGAGTTATTTTTTGAAGTAATTGAATATTACGTTGTGTAAAAAGAAAACTAAAAACATATAACACTTTTTCGAAATCTGGCTAAACTCAGTTTTCATATGTATTTCAGAGACGGTAAGAAATATCATAATGCAATTTGGGGAATAAATAAAAAAAAAATGAAGCTTTGGACGCTGTCAGTTTTTTTATATCAGGTCTGGAAATACTCCTAATAACTAATTTGGGACACCCTATACAAAGTGACCATGGAGACTTTGAAAAGACGAATAGATACGGAACAATTGGGCGAACAAAGACGACAAATTAATTGTTTCTCTGTACTGTTAGTGCCGTAATTGTCTCGATATTTCACAATAACGTTAAACATGTTACAAACAGAAAAAATCCTGACTTAATAGAAATATATTACACTAGAAACAGAGTGATTTTATTTTCAATTCGCCGACACCTTTACAAGGTCCAGGAAGAGCAGTAAACCGGACCCATAAACTACAATTTAATTAAAACTTTTACGGCCATTACGTACAATAAAAATCTTAACAGCAATTTGTCAAACTTATCCCATGGGGGGTTAGAAAAACCTGACCGAATCAAAAATGAATTATCCAAAAATCCACATTAATCACCGATTCCGACTCGACGGAACAGTGGGAGGAGAAAAAATTGGAAACCGTGCGGGCCTGGGAGAGAAAAAAAAGCGTGAATGCAGAGCCGGGCTTCGGGTGTATCTTGTTCATTAATTACGAACCCGTGTAACTCCATCGTTTATCAGTCGTAATGGGAAGACGTCGGGAAATATGCTTATTTCTGGATGTTGCCTTTTATTTTCTCGCCCCATTTGTCAACCCTTATCACGGCCTGATTTAATCACGCAATTGAGATTAATTTATTAAACAGGTCGAAAAATTGCCAGGATACGTGTAAAATTACAGTTGTTCAAGTCAAACACATCATTATCCTCGGTTCTAATTTTCAATCTAGGGCTTAATGCAAAGCGCCCAGTTTCCGTTAATAATTCGCCGGCCAATTTACATATTTCATGATCGCGCCGGGAAATGAGCGACCCCCGGCTTTTATTATTTAAAATATTTAAAATTCAATTGCGACTATCTCACCGTTGGAATAATTATTCGAAACTTTAAGGATGTTTGGAATTTTCTTTTCGGCCCCTACAATTCTAATTAGAATTCTCTTTGGTCTGCCTTTTTTAATTTCGGACTCTTTTGAGAACTTCTGCACACTTTGCCTTTTAATTGCATTCATTTGTAGTTAATGCAAAATAAAAACGCGAATCAACGTAATGATATGCCCCTCAGTCACACAATTACAAGGCCGAAGTAAGAAAAGGCAACGACTAATAATGCGGACACGGACTCGTTAATTATTTAGACGCGTTTTTTATTCGCACGACTTCGAACATCCTAATTTGCTGAACGCACGGTAATTGGATGTCTTAATTAAGACACTGTTTTCTGAATGATTATTTTTCAATGGGTAATTAAAGTCTCATATATAAAATCTGTCTTGTTACAAGAAGACTTTTAAAGGAGTAGTCGATTTTATCAACATTAAAATTACGTTACGTATCAAAATAAATATTGTTAATTAAAAATTAAATATTAAAAAATTCAGCCTCTTACAGGATTATTTCTTCGGGCATAACGAACTGGATGAAGATTAAAATTATGGTGGTTCCCATCGATATGAATAAGCTTACTTTTTATTTATATATATTTTATTTCGACTAAAAAAATAATTTTCAATGACGGCCTACATGAGATGAAGATTGGACTCCAAATCAAAACGAATATGTTTAAAATGAAAATTAAAAGCACTCTCAATATTTTTAAAAACAGTTAATTAACGTCTTATATATACATATATTAAATAAAACATTCAGTTTTTTACAAGATTACTTCCACTGGCGTTGTTGATTGGATTTATCTTTAGATTAAAATTAGAGTCCGAATTAAAGCGAATTTGTTTAGTCCCAATTAAAATGAATGTTAAAGGCATATACACGTTTCAAATTAAAAAAAAAGTTAATTACGTTTTATATGTAAATATATTAAAATTTCACTTGATACAAGAATACTTCTATTGACATAGTCGTTTGAATCAAGACTGATTGAATGGAAAAACGGTCTAGTTATAAGATCATTTTTACTGTCATAGAATATGGGGTAAAGATTAAAATTAGATATCGGATATATTTTAAAATTCTACTTGTTTACATTTTTAAATTTTTTTAATTAGTATTGTTTTGTATCCTTAAAAAAGTTGTTAAATATTGAAACTATCGTCTACAATTGTAGTCATTATGCCCAGTAATCCCTAATTTTGTTCGGATTTTACACAAATTGGGATCGATTTGGATGTATTTCACTATGGTATGGATTGCAAAGTCTTTAAATATTAGTAAAAGTGCAACGTCAAATATCGCAGAAACAGGATGAGTCTAGATTTTGCAAAAAACTACAAAAACTGGTTGAGTCCATGGCAAAAAATTAAAAAATTTTCTAGATATAAGATCATTTTTAATAAAGCAATAGATCATTTATCTTGATAAAAGTGTACGTTTAAATATCCATATTATTGTCAATTATCTAGTATGTTTCATAAAAATAATACAACAGTATAATGGTTTATTAGTATATATGGTATATATTAGTATTTGAAAAATATTCAAGGGTAAATATTTAATATCTAGTTCTATATTCATCATTTTTAATAATTTCCAAAGACCTTTTTTTTCTTCAGTGATTTTAGTTGCTTTTCAATATAATTGTTTGAAATTTCTTTCGAGTGATTTAGAATTTCTTCTCAAAGGTTTTTCCGTTGGATTGAAGTCTGGGTTTTGTGCTGGCCAAGGCATTACACGTATTCCTTGAGAAGCGAACCATTCTTTATCTAATTTAGACGTGTATTTCGGATCGTTGTGGAAGGTTCATCTTAAATTCATGTTATCTTCGGCAAATGAAAGCATATGATTCTAAAGAATGTCACGATAAACGTAACGGTCCATTATCCCGTCTAACTTAACCAGTGGGCCCTTGCCAAACGCAGAAAAACATCCCCAAACCAGAACGGCTCTTCCACCGTGCTTCACGGTGAATCTAGTATACTTGGGATTATACCTTTCATTAATTGGTCTTTTCACCTGAAATGCCATAAGATTTGAATAAATGGAGCCGACTTTTTTCGGAAAACAAAATTGTTTTCTATTGCCCATCTGTCCAGTTGACATTTTCTCTTACAAAAAATATTTGCTGGTTGTCTATCACAGAGACCAGTTCCTTTTAGCCTTCGTTTTATGGTACTCACCAACACACTGAGCTCGTTTATTTTTTGATTTATGCGAGATGCATGATAAAAATGACGCGAACAATAAGCGTTTTTGTGTTCCTGTTCACAGCTCTGTTAGTATTGCGTTCTCTACTAATTTTCGGAACCCCTTCCAGTGTATTCCTTCTGTTAAAATTGGAAATCGTCTTCGAAATGATAGATTTGTTTAAATTTAAATCTACTGAAATTTTACTCTGCTTTTCACCATTCCATAACTTTTCTACAATTTGTTGTTTAATTTGTATTAATAAATAGTTACTACTAAGCATTTTTAGCTTTAAGGAACGACGTCGGACACAGAAATAATAATAATTATAAAGTCAATTGTATTGAATATAGTGTTTGGTTGCTTTATTTATGAACCCTGTCCGAAATAAAGTGTTGTATAAAAACTATGTATATAAAGATATCCGTTTACAAATTGAGGAACGACACTTGTTAAAAAGAATTGAAATAAGAGTAAAATGATTATGTTTTTTAATTTGTTGCTCTACATATGAGCGATAATGTATAATATATGTTTCAAATATTATTTAAATGAGTCTATTAACGTCTTTCTTATATTCATGTTAAAATTATTTAAATAAATAAATTTAACATGAATCTTATTATTTAAATAAATAAATTTATTTAAATAATAAGATCATTTTTGCAGTGTTAAATGATGAGATGAGGACAAGTGTTACATGGAAATGCTGTAGTTGTATTTTAAAAATTTCTTAAATTGAAGACTTACGTAAACATAAAAAAAATCCATGTTATTACAAAATCAGTTTTACCGGCGCAGACGGTGGGATAAATTTGAAATTGGACTCCAAATCAGAAGGAATACGTTTACTTATGTTTTAAATATTTTTAAAATGAATTTATACAAAGAAGTATTTTAGTCATCTTAATTAAAATTCCATCGAAAACAACGAATGCGAACTCACTCGAGCTGAAGGTGCTCGGTCTTGTATTCGAATGGAAAGCGTTACAAAGGAAGTGGATTAATACGCTCCGAAATGAACCTATAAAGTCTGTCGTTATTCAAATGCAGTCGGAGCGGCGAAACGCAAACGGGGCCCAAGGTTCAATGAATATCAAACAATCGTCTGCACTTCACACGGTACATGTTTAATGTCTATCATTTTCGCTTTGTATTGTATATTTTCATTTGGATGCAAATTCCTGACGGGGGCGCTTCTTTGGACGAACAAAAGGGGCGCTGGCAACTTATTCAAATGTTGTCCATCAATCGCGAACGGTGACTAATAGTCGAATCAGGGCGTTTTAAGATCCTAATCCGGTTGATCGGATGGAGAGTAATGATCGTTGCTTTTCTAGATTGTGTTTAAACGGGGTTTTAAATTGTTTTTAACTTGTAAACGAACAGGCCTATTTCAGTTTAACCCCAGCGCCTTGGGATCTATAGTTTTGTTATTGTTAAACAGTTCGATTTTTTTTAATGTTTGAAAGTTTCGAGGTCTTTCTTTGTCCGGACGGAATACGTGGAAGTAATCGATAAGGTACTATTAAATTGGGCCGTCCTATTTGTCTTCCACTTCTTCAAGGTAAGTCGGAATGCATTACGTAAAGTTTTTCTAATTATGAAAGTTTAAACTCGACGGATTCGCGAATTGCAAACGGGGAATTTACAAGTCCCCGACGAAAGGTAGTTTTAACAAGATAATTTAATTGAGTGTACACTCGCCGACTAACAAGACGTACGTCATTGTTTCCCTTGGATTTCGAACGGATAACTAAACCCGGGTTCCATAATCCGGATAAATCATGCGAAATTCTGTTTGCGCGAGTTGTTCGCGTACGCAACGGCCAATTATACGAATTGCCCGAAACCCCAAATGAGGATTTGGATTTCTTGTTGCTCCACGTTTATTGTTCCACCCGTTTCATACGTACTTTTTCGGGGTTTATTACGGTTTATTACGATCCCATAAATTTCTCACCTCATTAACCCCAGCCGGATTTTCTCAAATAACAATTTTAATGTTGTTGTGAATCAAAACCTTAACGATGTTAATTGTATTTAATCAATGTTACGTTACATACCTTTCGGTTTCTCAATTCCAGAAGTTTATTATTGAGAAATAAAATGGCACAGTCTAAGGGATTCCCCCGTAATAAATGAGTTGAAATTCAACGGCGCGAAGCCATTCGATACGGGATGGTTTTTGTGTTGGTCGCTAAAAAGCCGGTTGCCATGAATGCAGTTGTTTTATATCGTATACGTCGGAATATACGATATATCAAACGACACATGTTGAGTCGGCCTGTGCGCCCGTCAAAAGCTCGACCGCCACGCTTTTGTGTTGTTTGCGCGTAGAAAAAGCTTTTGAATTTTTGCGACGCCGAAATTAATTACGGCGCTCGGATCACGCGCAATTTTATTCGTATCGGTTCGCTATAATAAAAGTTTTTTTCGTTTATTGGCGGTTCTCTGTGTTACGATAAATTTGTGTGGATATAATAAAAAAGGTTTTGGCATATAAGTGGACTGTGCTCCAAAAGTATGGACTGCTAAAAATTGCTTTTTTTGACAGGGCAAATCCTACTATATAAATTGAAAACGACCATTTAACTTGGGACAGTTTACGAGATATTTTTAATTATAAGTTGACCAACATTTTTTCGACTAATTACGGTATTTTTCGGTTTAAACTATAAAAATAGTAAATATACAACTCAAAAAATACAATTTATTTTAGGAAAATAAAAAACAAGAGTATGTTTGTTTTATAAAAACTCAACCTTTAAATTCTTGTATATTTAACCATTTTTGTCTATGATTTACTCCAATCGATTTTTGAATTAACACGATTCAAATTATAAAAATACAACCGGACAATAACTCTCTTTTTGTCTATAAATAAATTCAATTTCAAATAAACTACAGAATAAAATGACTTGAGTGTAACATCATTAATTTATTAGCAGACAATAGAGACTATTAGAATACAAATTATAAAAGTATTCGTTTCTAGCGTGCATTCAAACGTATTCGAATACTTTCACTTACTTAAGAGAATCGGATGATTTTCAGAATTGAATATTTTGTATTGGAATCAAATAATCGTTCGAATGCATAAAATTAAAATTAGCGAAAGGAAATTGAAATGCATTATATTCACAATTGAATACCTAAAATACGGAGATGGTCAAATAAGCCTACAAAAGAAAAACAAAAATTATGGAAAAGTGGCGATTTATTTTTAATATAGTCTCCTTTTCGTTCGATACATTTCACCCAGTGATGCTCCAACTTCGATAACCTGAATCTGAAAAATACGTTTTCTCAAGATCTGATACGGTGGATGAAGCAGCAGATTTCGTAGCCCAATTCGACCAATTTGGTCGATATTGCTCTTTTTCGATTCGATCCGCCCACTTCCACACGTGGTAAAAACAAAAAAACAAAACTACGATTCCGATCCAGCTGAAATTTTGACGGTAGCCATCTACGAGAATGTACTACACGATATTAAATTGCTCTTACGATGCTGTCCCCATCAGGGGGTGAGGATAAGTACTTATCGGACCACCCTCGTAGTCAAAAGTTTTGTTCCAAAACCAACCGAGCAAACTTTGTTCATTTGTTGTTGATTTATAAAGTAGTAGTTGTTTTGTTATTTGTAATTTCATACATTAATTTTAAATGTTGAATGTGGCACATAGAAATTTATGTATAGTATATTGTATTATATTTAAGTTTTGATAATAGTTTAGATAAGAGAAAATTAAAATATTAAAATGGTAAATTTGGTAAATATAAAATCTTAATCTAGATCTTAATTTAAATATATAATAATATTGTATTTCTGACTCAGCATATTCGTTATATGGGCTACAAAATGCATAAATCACTGTTCACAATAATTTCTATTATTTTATGAATAGGAATTGGATCAAAGAAAAATAAACAAATGGCGGTGTCGGTGCAAACATGACATCTCGAGAGCACAATCCAGTTTGAAATAAATATTAGCGATATCTCCGACTCGACATCGAAATGAAATCTAAAATTTTAACTTTAATTTTCGAGTTTGAAAAGTATCATCCCAAAACTATTCGAAACCTTAATAATTATTTATATTTGAATGACTTTACAATTCTCAAAAGTATTTAAATGCGTATTATTTGTTACTAAACCTAAATAATTTGATTCTTTGTAATCGAATGTAAAGCTATTCGGATTACTATTCGAATCCAAGCATTAGAATGCAATAATTCTAATACAAACTAGACGATTTTTAATGATACTCGAATATAAAGTATTCACAAATACTAACTATTCGATTCTTAGAGTTATTAGATTCTGAAATTTATCCGATCTACCAACACTAATGATCACTATAAAATTGACAAGTTATATTAATTTTAATTATTTTTTCTTCAAAATATAACACAGACAATAAAATTCCAGCTAAAATTTCCATTTATTGAATTTGGTGAAAAATATTCCCTCCTTTTATTTTATATCCTTTTTAATTCAAAAATAATTATAAAATGTCAAATGATTAATTTCAGCAATCAATATTTACTGATTCCGTGGGAAACTCAGAATAGCAACCGCGCAGTGATTCTCAGGCGGCGATGTAGTAGTCCTTCTGGAAGTAATCCTATCTTCCTCGGCGATGTAACCTTATCACAAGAACGTAATACAATGTGCTAAAATCGTATATAATAACTCTCTTTCTAAAGAAAAAGCTGATGCTTATGCAGAGGCTTTTATAGTTGGCTTTGATCTTCCTCGTGGAAGAGCTCGTTGATCCATCATTGAATTATGGATTATGGTCCAGGACCAGCTTATCATTGAGGACGGATATGTTGATAATTGATTACTGAAGATAGAACTCTTCTTTCTCTTCTTCTTACATTTGCCAATGATGTGTAGTTTCTGTGGAAAATGTTCACTTTGTCTAAAATTTCAAATCTTCGACATTTAATTTGTTCAATTTTATTGGTTTCAGTTTCGGATATTCATTACAACAATCGAATGGGATGTTGACGGGGAATGTTGCTGCTACTTCCGGTGGTGGCACAGGTTCTCACTACTCAAAAAATGCTGGGTGCATTTGTATTATTGAATTTGGATTTCTTTGTACCAAATGTATGGTATGCTATCCTAGCCCCTAGCAAAATGAGTTCATTATAGCAAAAACTTGACTGGTTTGGTTGCCCTTGAAGTTGAGTTTCACAGATTAGTTATGAATCATTAATTATCTTCCGCGATATATTTATGAATAATTAATATGCTAAAGGCCTGTTCGGTTGTCCAAAATTGGTATTAGATGAAATATAAAAAAGGTTGAATATTCTGTATCTACTAAAGTCATCTTGAGGATAAATACTATTTTAGAATCGATACGAAAGCTTTCAATTTAATTATGTCCAGACCATTTGTAATAGAGGTGAATCTTGTAAGTAAGTTACTTCTCTTTAATGAGTGGGGTATTTGTTAGAGATTCAATTAATGTTTGTGCACAATTATTGTATTATATACTCAAGCCAATGAAATTGGGTTCAAAGTATCTTCGACGAAATCTTTTATGAATAGTAATTTTCCATCAATAATACAGAAATTTCAATGAGTCTATGACTAATTTAATTGTAGTATTTTTCTTTTTTAATTGTATTCATTGTTATTTTATTATTTTATTTTATTTTATAAAAATATTTCATTTTGTAGTTTAGATCTCTAACATATTTTGAGATTGAATCTAGTTGATTTTATAAAGTTTCATTTATAGGAAGGGATATATGCCCGAAAATTGACTTAAAAGGAGTGAACCCGCGAGTTTTATTATGTCTATTATTATAATAACAGTATAAATGACAACATTTGTGGGATGGTCCTTCGGACGTTTGGTTTGCCATGTTCCTATTATTTGAGATAGAGAGAGATACGTGGAATCTTTCTATAAAACTGTTCAATTGAGGATGGTTGGTTGATAATGTAAGTTTATTTTTGTGTGACTTTACGGTATTATCAAATTTTCAATCATAATCACAATGAATGTGGGTTTTAAAAGGTTGAAAATATATTTAGAGTGTTTCCAACACTGGGAGTTTTTGTTAATTCATTTAAATTCCCTTTTAGATGTTTCGGTTACGACGAAATTCACAGCGATGAAAAAATTTTTAAACATCTTCTTTAAATTGTATTTAAATACTGTTGTTAATTTAGCGATGTAAATTGTTTTATCCAGCATAATAAGTTTGGGGAATTTCGCGCTCAGTAGGGTCTTTGCTAATGGGATCCTGAGGAAAATCTTCATCGATTGTGAATGCGCTTGCGTTTGTTGTTTAGAAAAGTGGTTGTTGAAATTTTGATTTTAAAGTTTTGGCAAAAAATTTATAATTGTCTTAATTTGAGCAGGTCTAAAATTGTATTATGTGAAATGGTAATCGAGGTAGACGATTTTTTTTTGTAGAAACTCGCATTTATCAGGTCTGAATAAGGTTTTCACTTTTCGTCTTCGTAAAACCTCCGTGAATCTTGAAAGATGCTCGTGGATTGTAGGAAAATAGATTATAATATCGTCCATATATATGAGACATCGTTCATTCTGAATGAATAGAAGAATGCAATGGGTATCTAAAAGAGATTGTGCAGTTTAATTTACATAATTGGTCAATAGGCGATTCAATTTTCGTTATTTATTTTCATTAGGGAAAGTGGTATGGTAAATTTTGTTACTGATTGTTTGATTTTAATGCCGAATTGTTTTGTTCATGTTGTATCAAATCCTATATTGAAGACAAAGATGTAAATTTTGTGACGATCATTATTAATTTTTGATGTTTTTTTATTATATTATTTCTGGAAATTCTCCAGAAATATTTCTTTGGTTTGTATGGACGAGAAGAATTTGAGTACAATTTGTTTAATTCTTTTTTTAATTTTGAACGTGGTGAGGTTTATTTGTGATTTTGATTATACTGTATTATATCGTCAAGTCCCAGGTTATTGGTTTTAGATTGGTGGATGTTTCTTCGTTTGACTTTGTCCTTGCGCATGTTTTTTTTCTTAACATAAGAAAGTAACACGACTAGCGACGAGAGTTACCAGCATGAACAATTTGTCCTATCAGTGTGCTCATTATTAATTTATTGGAATGTCATTGATATCTTGGGTTTTTTTAAGTAATGCTATGACAGTTCCCGATGCATAAATATAAATATAAAAATTATTTGATTTGTAAATATGGAAGGTGTGTGGATTACTAGAGCTTATTAATTGGGCTGCTCTGTTTTCCAACATATTAGTCACGTAAAAATCATTTAACGCTCGGGAAAACTTCTGTTAGTTTCTGTTGTTAGTTTTTGCATTTCTACTACACAGTATTTTAATATAGGTTTATACTAATTTTAGACGAACGAACAGTGTTTCGAAAACAATTTGTTCAATTTAAAGAAAAATTCGGTAAATGATTCAAAAACTTACAGTATATCTGATCATCTGATGACTGTTGTAGAGAATCTGATGTAACTTCCACGGATTTTCCTAGGTGTTTCTAATCCGGACTTCTCGAATGTCTTTGTTTCTTGAGCTTCTTACGAGTTTCTTTATTTCTTGAGCTTCTTGGTTCTTCACGAGGAATTCGAATTTGGTGTTCTTCAAATGAGTATTCATGTGTTCTTGAATCAGCATGACTAAGTCAATTTGTTACTTCACAAATAATAAGCTTTTTAAATTTTTAAAAAATATTTATTTGCTGAATAAATATTTAACTTGATATAGTAACTATAAAAATGAATGTTAACAATTAATATTTATACAAAATGAAAGGGTTGATTCCGTGGCATCCTTAGAAAGCGCTGAGAGTCGCTTGTGAAGTAGTAGTCCTTCTGGAAGTAATCATATCTTCCTTATCGGTGTAACCTTATCATGGGAAAAAAGTAACATATTTTTCGTAAATGATATGTATTCTAGAATTCTTCTACTTTTGAATACTTTATTGTCCCAAGTTGAAACAATATTAAATTTGGAGAATTTTTAAAATATCATCTAGTTGGTAACCTACCAAATTTGTAGTGGTTTACGAAAATAAAACATTTTGCGTGACGTTTGTAAGAGGAGAAACAATTTAATATTTTAATTGGGTTTTTGCTTTTGATAAAGCCAGTTAAGTATTTAATATTGAAAAAGTACAGTAAAATAAATAGCAGGTGGTGAAATGTGTGTGACACTCAATAATAATTTATTCAGCCATTTTCCGGGGACAATTCACAATGAAAACACAATAGACAGTGAGAACTGGGTCGCGGTTTTATTAGCGTTGGTGAAAAGTGCTGGATAATACACAATGGCGGAGGCCGATAAATCCACCCTATTGATATTTTATAATCGAATTACAGGACCGAACCAGATAATTCACCTTTGAAAACCGTTGCCGTTGATATGCAGTATCGTCCAGAAAATTAAGTGATGTATTGTCGGGACGCGTGGCGACGTATTCATTAAACGTCAAGTTATTGTAAAGTACGACGACGTACAATGGCTTAATTTCCACTAAACACTGATCGACAATACCGCAATTATCGGTGCATTTGTTTTGACGGTATGCAAAATATCCACCGTCCTTGATTGGGCACATTCAATGGCCATTGATATATCTGTTTAAAGTGCCCCCGTGTCTGCACGCTTGTGTGCTTTTAGTCCGATTGTAGCTGCGTTATTACACTCGAAATATATTATATATACGCTGCTGGTCTCGTCCTATTTGCCCATTTAATCCGATCAGCTCGTGCATGTCATCGACACTCACCGATATCCATGGACATCTTCATTTATCTCCGACATAAATTCAAAACGCGTATCCATCTCTGTTATGCATCTATTGCGTGACCAACTAATCGTGGTGTGTTACTGATTCCAATTGCATCCGATGATTTACGCGTTTTATTAAATAAAAAATATATCCGACCGATTGCGCCAGTTTACCATAACCAAAAATATTAATAGCTGGCAAACCGAAAAAGATTCAAAGTGCAACATTACTCACAACCGAGATTTCGTTCCAGCATTGATTGATGACCGTGCGTGGTTTAAACCGCGTTCCTGGGTTACAGGGTAAAAAACGCAGCCTCCCGCAAAACTTTTTCCCCGTTAGCTAGATAGATGGCCGGGACTTAGCGGGGATCGCGTTCTAATCCTTTATCTTGGGACCGCGAATTATGCTTTTTAAGAAAGTTGGATCAGTACGGTTGCGTCGGTGAGTTATTGCCCGTGTTTCCTGCGGCCAAACTTGGGGGACAGATTAAAACAATGACTTCTAATAAATACGCGATTTGAATGTGAATGGGACGTCGAGGGATTTAACTGGAGATTACTCGAACCTTGTACGATTAGCTGTGTTTAAACTTTATTGTATTGCATTGAGGTTGGCATAATAACACGCTTTCTGATGTTCCTGAATACATATTTAAATTCACTTCTGTCCTACGTTCTATGTTATGATCAATAACCGCACACTTGTTATACTACATAAAATAAAACTTTCTAAACACATCTCGGACAGTTAAAACCGGAGTTTTAACGACGGTCAAGATAATTCGATTCGGTCGGACGGTTCCACCGCAAATTTTTCTCAGTCCGGGGTTATTTTTTGCCCCCCGGTAATTCGTTACGAAGACCGCTAATTACCTGGACGATGTCGCCGTGGCTCTGGCCGTTTGCCGTGAACGTGAGATGACACAGGAAGGGCAGACGCGTCTCGGCGGACTTAACGACTCGCAGCTCGTACGTTTTGCCCACGTCTCCGTAATACGTCCTGTTGCACACTGAAACAAAAATGGAACATTCATTATATTTTTTCTTCGTGCCGGGCTAATATTTTAGCGTGTTAGGTAAACATTTGCGGTGTGTCCGAACTAATTGGGTTGCACATTAAATTATATTGCATCGACCCGTTATGCAACGCGGCGCTAGTTTATCAAGTATTTATTGGCGCGGATGAACGTCCTGTCCGGGACTGATGCAGTTTTAAACGTGGTTTAATATCGGGAGCGGTGCATGAAACCCAAATTAAATTTTCATGCTGGACATACTTTCGAGAGCACCATAAATTGATGTACAATAATACATTATAAAATAATGTGGATCTAACGAAGTTTGTTTGCATTGTTTGTAGTGGTAAAAATGGCAGGAATGGTTAGCAGCAGGAAATCTCGGGACCAAACTGGAGAATAATGCAGTCCATTTGGAACAGTGACAATTAGGAAGACCAGCAGCTAATGATCAGACTGCAAACTGCAAAACAATTGATTTCCCTTCACCCAAACAGTAATTGTCTACCGAAACACAGACTCGTAGGTGGATTTTGCGAACCCGTTATCACGCCACCAAACTCAGTGACCAAAGTAACTGTTCCACCCGTTTGAACATTAGTGTTTCATTCGCGTTATCGCACCTTTACCTCTCTAGTGCACAGTCTTGTCGCGGTCCAACTATCGCTCATCAACGACACACAGAACGGGCTTATCTTCGATCCGGTTACGCCATTGTTTCCCTTTGACTCCGGCCACGGTTCCGAGCAGACGCGACGACCGATTTTGCAAAAGGGGCCCCGAAGTATTGTGTTCCCCGATTTAATTGTGTCTGCGTCTAATTGCTGCAATAATGTTTCCGGCCAGATTATCGTGGTATGGCCGCAGGTGCGATTCTCGACTCGAATTACGGTCGACGGTCGTGTTCCACACGAAACAAACCCAATAGCGTCCCTGTTTACGTTTATTTGCGTTGTTTGACGCTGGAACAACGACTGAAGCCCTGTTATACGTGTTTTACTGATTGTTATTGTTAAATCAATTGATACTGGAGCTCGCAAAGAGATGACAACAGCTTATTTGTGCCAATATTAGGCAACCGTGATTGTATCCTATGTACTCGATGTTTGAAATTAGTGTGTGTTGTGTTATTGACCGCACGCAATCTAAAATCGACTCAAAGCCAAGTGAAATTCTCCCGAAACAAATCCACGGAGGCTTTTCCAATAGAGGGTGGGGTTAGGAAAATTGTGAGTCGTTTTTATCATTGACCGCACAAATATACTTACGCGATGATCCCCTTTATATGAGCCGGGATCAAAAGATCGGACCGGGGTCTGCGAATTGCGGACGGGCAGAACTTCAAAATAACTATAACGAGAAATTTAATTTTAAGTTGGTCGTCCGACGATGGGAAACCTTCTCGGAGTGGTCGGATTAATGTCTTGTTGGAATTGGAGTCACGACCTGAGGCCGGATAACTTTCCTGCCGCGATTTTATTAACACGCATCTTTCCTGCGTCCCCCGTTCGATTTGGTCGGATTGCGAGACTTGGGGAATATGCTTCTCCCCGTTCTATCCGGTGTGTATTAATTCGATTTTACACCAAATAGTCAAACAGTAACGGGAACTACTCTCCGGGGCTTGCGAAAAGTAAACACGGCAACCGAAATCTCATCGGACCAAAAGGCATAAATTCGCCTGGCAGGATCGCATTTCCTGCAACTCGCGGCGAACTGTACACTTCAAAGCGAATCCAGGTGTTGCAGCAATGACAAACACTTTTGTTCCTCGCAAATGGAGAAGTTGAGAGCGGGAGTAAATTGTGACCGAGGTAAATGACTTGTTCGGCGTGTCTGTCCGACCCGGGGTCTGTCAGGTACTCCACAATTGCCCGGGGAGACAATGCAGGAGACCACTCGAGCGAAACAACGCCATATTAATTAATACAGTCGCCCGTGTGCACGCCGAAGACGTGGTGTTGTTTTTAGTTGGCCGGGGCATTTGCACGGGGGGCTGGCCGGAATCGATTTGTTACTTATCTTGTCAGGAGTTGGAAAAGTTCGGGATGCTACACGGACGCTACACGTTTTAGCCTCCATCGATTCGTGGGGGATCGATTTTTTGTTGGTTTCACTGGCGACAGGGCGACCTAATAACGTTTACGTTTCTAGCTGGAATGTATCGAATAGGTTGTGGCTTACATCCGTTGTTAGGTTGTTGTTTTTGAAAACTGGCTAATGAATCAGCAGGAGCGTCGAGACAGGTGTAGTATTTACACCGAACGCTCCATTTGCCAGTCCGCGTGGGGTTCTGCAGGAATTTCCTGCGGCATTACATGGAATTTCAATCAACTGGGAATAGACTGGAACATCTTACAGAGTATTACAAGCTCTGTTGTTTTAATTACTGGTTCTAAATTTAGTCTATGTAGATACCCGGTTTCATATTCCTTACTTGGAAGTATCAGTTGGCACAATTTAGAAACTATAAATAAAAGCCACTGGAAGGCGCTTTCAAAAGACGTTAAAATTTGTGCTAACACATTTAGAAATAAGGACGTCAGAACTGTTTAAGGATTTCGAGACAGATCAGACAGACGAGAGAATCCATCAGATTCTCGGCTCCTAGTTTCGTTCAATTATCCTCCGGCAAATAACACAACATTACAGTTAAACAGCCATACAGAACATCGGAGACAGACCAATTATCTAAATACGCGGTTTAGGACGTCCGGAATGTCACAGGTTCCTGGAAGAAAGAATTTTGCTGATGCGGTCGGAACACGTAGCACGATGTTTATGGCGGCGGTTTAGCGAGTGCACGGCCGTAAAAATGAACGTGTTGTATAATTGGAATTGTACTTTATCGGCGCACGTAATGGAATATTTCGATTTATAATTCCGGAGGCCCCCGGAACAAATCCGAGCTGGACCGTCCCGAACTTTAACGTCGAGTCAGCGGTTCTCGTTGCAGAAAAGTTTTGTCTTGCAAGTTACAACAGGCGGAACTATCGAGATTGGCTTTGTGCTAGCCGGATTATGTTCGGAGGATTCGGGTGCATACAAGTTATATTAAAGCAAGATTCTGGTAATAAAATTGCTTCCTGAATGGACACTTTGAAGGCTCGTGCTGTCGCCATTTCTTAGTAGAAATAAGGAGGACTGTAAAACTCGCAGAAGTATATGGGACTTGATGTGAACCTAATTAGGAAAAATTTATCGGGGTCTATTTGGTGGTTACTTTTCAGTTGGGGAACAATGAAGGAAGGTTGTTGTAGCCTGTTGACTGAAATCCAGGCCCGTAATTGGCAGTGTTAATGATTGGGCCGGGCCGCAAGAGTGGCCGAACAAACGGATATTGGAAAAATCCGTCGTAAATCCCACGCGAAACGGCTGCTGTACGATAAATCCCCGGTCGGGGCTGCATTTTATCGATTGCGGTTTATAATATGTCCTTTTGTGCCTCGCACGTTTTATTTCGTAGGGTGATTGATCTAACCAAGGACTAAGAAACATAAAGAATAGTATCAAAGATCGTGTCACAAAGAAAGCTAAGCTCCAAACAATGTTGCCCCTCAAACTTTGACTTTATGAATACCAAGTATACAGAGCTATTAAAATTACTGATTAAAAAAACTATTCTTACAGGTAGAAGTTATCCTATTCCATTTTATATCCTCATTTATTTTGTGGCTAATTCTTACTTACTTTAATATTTCATATTTAATTTAAATCTGGAATAAAGAACTAATTGGCTTCTATTTGGGCAGTGAAATTCAGCATGCTTAGAAAATGCCTAAACGTGAGCAAAACTGTCATTTGTGGGGTGTTTTTACAAAAAGTTTTCCAGCGAAATAGTACTACGTAAAATAAGAACATAAATCAAAAATAGTATATCTAATTACGGTAATAATCAATATAGCTGTGCTAAAACCTACAAAGAAATTATGTGTCTTCCTATTTTTATTCGAATTTCCATTACAGAATAGAGGTAACTTGAATTGTGTATCACGTTCCTGTTAGCGAAAAACATGTGAAGAACGCCAACAAATTATATGTGCTGTTACTGCATTTATGATATAAGGTAGGTAGTAAAAAGAGCTCATTGCCGTTTGAACTGCCGCCAATCAGCCAATTAGACATTTGTGACGAGGATCTTGAGGTGAGAAAAACAATTACATGGGAATTTTGGGCTCCTTTTGGGTTAATTTTAGCCCATTTTTATTCTTAAAGTGCGGGGGCTATCGAATCAAAAATTTTTACATGCAGGAATTTCGGGCTCTTTATGGGTTCATTAATGGTCAAAAAGAAAAAAAAAATAGCTTAAAAAATAATGTGTTTTTTAAAGTTTTCTATGTGCATGCACATTAAATGGTTAATTCTGTCGATTCCGAAGTGTTCTTAGTACTGAAATTTCGAGCTTTTTACGGGTTAATTTCGGACCAAATGTAAAAAAAATGGGCTCAAAAAATAACCGGGATGTAGTTTTACTGTAAAGCTATATCCCGCATTGAATTTCAAGAGCTGGGACTATCGTATCAAAAAATTTTACGTGCAGGAATTTCGGGCTCTTTATGGGGTCATGAATGGTCAAAAAAAAATGTAGTTCAAAAAATAATTGGTGTTTTTTAAATTTTAAGTTTTCTACTATATGTACTTGCAATTTTCTCATTGACATTAAATGGTTAATTTTGTCTATACGGAAGTGTTTATTTTATTATTTTTCAAGCCCAAAATATTTACTTTTGGGACGAAATTAGCCCAAAAAGAGCCTGAAATTCCCATGTAATTGTTATTCCGTTTTGGCGAAGTGCGGGGTGCTTTTCTCATCTAGGATCTTGTCGACCGCAGGCGACAACTTCTCACTTGTCTGGTATGTATTTATGTAAAAAATATTTGAATTTCTTAAAGATGTTTAATTCCTTTGATTAACGGTATTAATACTGCATTCAAATACGTTTTTAGAGTTTTTATAATATTAGTAAAACACCTCAAAATATCCATAGACTGGAAGGTGATAAACATTAAGTTTGTTGATTATGCGATCTTGTTTAAAATTCTGATGATTCCTAGTACCTTACTATATTTTGTGATTAAATAAATACTAAATATGAGATTTTGTGTTTAATAATGTCACTTTCCTGGTTATTTCTCACCATTCTATGAGTAAAATAACAATGACATCATAATATTTATTATTATATATTTCAAATATGTACACGTCATGTAACTTATTATTTTTATACATGTTCGAAGTTTAATTTCATTTTCCTGTGCCATGTATTACTTTACCAATATTTTGTTTGATCCACAAACTTTAGCAAATTTAAGTCAAATCCTTGATCTCTGGCCACTTTGCACACTGCACGTTTCCTTTTATTCCTTTATGATAAGAACTAGTCTTATATAATATTGTTCCAAGAAATTAACGCACCACCTATAATTTTCTAAACAAATTTTTCTATTTAAGTAAATAGTACATTGTTTGTATTAACTTTGAAATACTCTCGTATATGACTTTTAAAAAGTGTGTAAACGTTTTTACAACATGTTTTTTTGTTATTTGAAAAATACCGATTCTGGTAAATTAGGTAATCTAGAAATTTAATTAACGATGATGTGTATCTCATACATCCATTTCCCGTACGTTCCAACGGTACAGAGTTTGGTGAGGGTAGAAATCGTGCCACAACTCCTTCTCATGATCATTTTTCGAGTCTTTTAATTTTGAGACGACGATTTGTGAATACAAGTAGTTTGCAATCTCAATTAGAAAACGTAAAAGGGGTTAGGATAAGTATTGAAACTATTTGACAACGACTTAGGGAAGATAATATGCAACCCTATGTTCCTGCTCGATGCCCGACCTTAACCGTAGATCACTGAGTCAAGCTCAGGAAATTTTTCTAGAGAGCACGTCAATTAGGTAGAAGCGGATTGGAAATGAGTTACCATTTTATTTGGCTGAGGTTCAATTATGGTGTGGAGAGGCATTTCTTTAACAACACGTACTGACTTGGTGTTGATAAATAAGGTGAACCTTAATGCTGAGCATTACATTTTGGATATTCTAGAAGAACAAGTCGTGTCATATGCCTCTTTTATAGGTTAAAATTTTTTACAAATAGATAATGTACGACCACATACGGCCCATGTTGTCCGAAATTATCTTGCTGACGTTGGGATTAATGCCATGACCTGGCCAGCTTGTAGTCCACACCTTAACCCAATAGAACATATCTGGGGCATCCTTTAGACACCTTTAATGGACCATCCTAATCGTCCGAATAAGTTCGAGGATGTGGAGCGTCTTCTATTTAAAATTTTGAAGAATTAGATCAGATTTTTTTTTAAACATTTTTTAAACATTAAAACTTAATTTTAAGTATCAATTATAAATGAAAACCTATTTTTAAATGAATAACAAAGAGTGTATAGGTTCATTTTTTCCGTTTTCAGAAAATATTAATAATAATCAATTATTATTGGTGTGGTGCGTCAATTTCTTGAAACATATTGTTATAGTTCAAACTACGCCGTTATAAGTGTCGTTTTTATATTAAAAACATGTTTATTTAATACTTGAGTATAACTAAACAATTTTTGATGAAAATAATCTTACCGAATTTTGTTAAAAGAAAACTTAAAATGCGATAAATGTGAGATTTGACACTAATCACAAACAGAAAATGGAGTGGTATGTTGATAGTTTTCTTGATTATTTATTTTGCTTGGTTTTTTTATTTTGTAATAAATATATAGACAGTATTATAAAAAAATATCACATTTTTGAGATAATGAATGAGAAAGAAAAAAGGAATGAAGTGTTTATGTCACTTTTGAGGCGTAAATAGCAGTTGTTTTGAAAACGAGACATCGAGCAGACATTTGTGGATGAGTGGCATTTGTAGTTTACATCTAGCGCCGCATAATCGCGCGAAAACAACAATCCATCACGCGCCGAAATTGGATAGAATCCGGGCTGCCACTCCGTGTCTCAGGTACCCCGATTAATTACAAACAATAATGGATATTACGGACGAACGAGTGCGGGATATTCGGAAAATTTGACGTGCCCCCGCGACAAACAGCCAACATTAATTAATTGATAATTAAACTTGTTCATTACCGATATGGAATCCGAACGTTGATACGCGTCGCACGTGTCACCGACGAAACTGACGGCGAGTTAATAATTAAAACGGACGTGTTCGAGTGCTTTTAACAATGCCGGAAGTTTAAAAACCCGATGTTGCACTTCCGGTTGTGAATATTTGATCAAAGCTTGGTCGCGTGAAATATGCAACGGGTGGGCGGGTGAGAATTTGACAACGCCGTCGACTCCATTAGCGGCAACCGTCTACGGTTCTTGTGCCACATTGTCGTACCGGGACCGGGACGGTTTCTAATTGGGGATTACAAAGGATAGCTACTTCATAATGCAGACGCGTCCTCGATGAAAGGCGCCACCCGCGAAGCCACCGCGGGGAGTTGCGCTTATTAATAAATTTTATTTCGTTGCCTCATTGTGTCCGGGTATATTACTATGGGGCCTGAGATGCGGCCTACTTATTGGATTCGTTTTATAATCGGCGGGATGAAATATTGTACTTCTTAGCGGTTATTCAAATTTCGTGACTGTAACTTTCAGAGCCTTGTTATAGTACAGGGTAACTATAGTTGTGGTTTTGATTTGATTTTAGTCAAAACCTCTTGTGATCAATTGACCGGTCACATGTTTTCTCAAATATCCGCCAATTGACCAGACTAAAAACATAATACTATTGATTCTAAAAAGTTTTGAATTAGATTAAAATGATAATTACTTACTTATGTAAATGTATTATTATACTTAAATAATATTAATTAATATCCTACCATCATACTTTCTTAGACTTTAAATAAAAAACGTTGTTATTGCAGGAAGTGTGACAATCTCAACACAAATACAAATAAAGTGAGGATTAATTTAAATATACGCTGATGTCATAAATAGTTCCCCATTGATAGTGACAGAATGTCATAAATTTGTATTTTAAAGGGTAAATTAAATTAAAAACAGTTTAAAATATATTTATTTTGTTCAAAAATACATAAATGCCTATTATTAAGATAAATGGTATGATCCTGGTATGAAAAAATGGTTCTTTGGTAAAAAAAAAAAAAATTACGTGATATTTCCTTGATGTCTGAAATTCGCTCAAAATAGAAAAACTTTCTGGTGATCTAGTATAGTCATAAAACTCAGAACAAGCCATGTCAAAATTAAATATTATACCTTTTATGGGCTCGAGAATAAGCCTACTTCAAGTTTTTGTCCACTGAGTCTCAATTGAAAAGAAAATATTCGCACAACATGTTGACTACTTTTTGTGATCTGTTAGTTATTCCATAGTAAAAGTTTTAGTAATAAATGTAAGTTTTAGTAACCATTTCCTGAAATTATGAGTACTATAATTTCAGGAAATGTTGGTACTCATATGATACTTCGATGCTGCAAGTTTCAGATCTTTATCTGTTACCGTTTCTGAATAAATAAAAAATATGGAAAATTACTAAAAATTGTTTTTCTCAACATTTTGTGAATCAATTGATCTAAATACCGGATATGTTTTGGACATGATGGTAGCTTCTGGGAAAAAAAATAAGAGCTATATCTGTTCATAATAACTTTAAAATAACGAGGTTATTTTCTAAATTTTGTTTTTTAACAATGGTACGATAACGATAAAAATATGGAACCATTTTTTTTTAAATTCCTCATTTAATTTTAGATGAAATTATGAACTTTATAAAATGGTACGCAACATTCAAAAAAATTAAAAATCGATTTTTTCCTCAAAAATCTATTTCTTTTTATGATTTAACTCTTGAAATGATAAAATATAGAACTTTAAAGTTAAAGGAAAGTTTAAATCCTTTAAAACACATATAAACATTTATAACACATTTATATAAACAATAGTATTTTATACTCATTTAATCATTAAGTTTCATTAGTTAGAAATAAAGTTTATAATAATGATTAGAGTTAATTATAGTAAAAACAATTATTTTTATATGAGTGTTCCTATTTTATTCTGTTGTTTTCACTAGTACAGTAATCGCAAAACTTCTGTATTTTATTATTTCAAGAGTTAAAATATAAAAAAAACGAATTTTGAGAAAAATCGATTTTTAATTTCTGTCAGTGACCGTTTTAAAAAATTCCCGAAGCTTATAATTTCATCGAAATATGAATGAGAAATTCAAAAAAAAATACTTTCATATTTTTATCGTATCGTATGGTTAAAAATTAAAATTAAGAAAATAACCTCGTTTTTTTAAGGTTCTTATGAACAGATATAGTTCTTACTTATTTTCCTGAAAGCTATCATCATGGACCAAAACATATCCGGTATTTAGATCAATCGAGTCACAAGGTGCTGAGAATAACAATTTTTACAGATTTTTAGTATTTTTTGTTTTATTCAGAAATGGTAACAGATAAAGATCTGAAACTTGCAGCATCGAAGTATCTTAAGAGTACCAACATTTCCTGAAATTATGAGCCCGATACCTTTCGGGTTTTACGATGGACTCCAGGTAGTCCAGATGATTTTTCAAATTCTGGACAGACATGGCCGGACACTTTTTGAAAATTTTGAATGGAACAAAATATCAATTACGAATAAAAATCATGTAAAATGATTTCAATCAAACTAAATTTTTCTATAGAATTTGCAAGAGCTAAATGTTCAGTATGGTATCATATGGACATGCGTTACCAACTATTTTTTTTAATAGAATGGATTACCTTGGCTAAAGTCGGTTAAGTGATTACAGGATTATAAACAATTAATTTAATGTGTTAATTACCAAAAAATGGTAATTACACAAAAAGGGCAGTAATTTTAGTATCTTATTTACTTCTAAATTGTCAGTTGTCCTTTTTGAAATCTTCTTACTTCTTTAATCATGATGTTAAAATAAAAATGTTGAAATTTATAAATGTGTAATTGCAATCCAAAATATTAAATTTAATTAACTAAAAACGGAACACAATTCCGTTGATTATTGTTTGAACAAAACAAAGACCGAATCGAACAACAAGCGACCATAATTCACGTTATTAATCCGAAATGTTGGTATAGCAATTATCAGGAAATCTCAAGGCCCCAACGGCGTAATTCTTCCACTTATTGATAGTCAATTTCAGCAGTACATTGTGACGTTCGAAACGGCAGAATGCCATTCACTCTATATGCAACAACAACGTATCGTCGGCTTCAATTTATGAGCCTTCCAAGTTTCCTGAGCCAGTTACAAAATCGATATACACACACATAAAGAGAGACGATAAATAGAAACAGCGCTTGATTATTTACCATTCGATTCTCGTTCGGCTGTTTGTTTCTTGTACTGCATTAAATGGGGTTTTATGTCTGGTGGATCCGTATAAAAACGTAAAAAAAAACACACAGACCGAAACACTCCATGTTTCTATTGTATGGCATGATTGATTCGTAATTTTGTGAATTGGCTTACGGAACAAAAGTAATTTTTGCATTGTTGCAGCGGGAATTAGAACGATCGTAAATATCGTTCCAGTGCTTAAGATTACGGACGGCAATAAATTTGTGGGTAAGCTGCACTCGAGATAAAAATTAAACGTCATACAACCCCAGTATTTATGTCGGATAAATCGCACTCTCGAAAACTTGCCCGAGTCATCTCAATGAAAGGACAATCGATATCTGGGAGTTAACCCGATCGGAGAATATATCACGAAATAAAATCACTCCGCGGGGTCATTTGTTACCCCCGGCTCTGCGCGCCGTGGATATGCATGCATCCGGCTTTATACCTGCCGAAAACGAATGGCGTTCCGACGTTCGAACGCGTCTACTGCCAATTCTTTCCGAATAAATTTCGTACGGGGATAACCTTATTGAAGGCTGCGGTATGCATTTTCATCGCCGGCTGATTTAATCTATAACGTCGTGTCCCGCGGCCCTTTTTTAATGCCCGGGCGGTGAGCATAGTGTTCCGGGATTTTTCGCTGAATTGCACTATTAAGATGGCTGAATTTATGAAAAAAATCACTGGTGGAATTTATTGAATACGGATAAATGTTTAGCTTGCGAGTATTTCAATTAACATTGTTAAATTGTTTAATTGTTATTATAGCTATTTTTAAATCAACACCACCAAAGTTTTATTCCTACTATATAAATTTATAAATAAGCTAGCTGTTAGGATTACTTCTTATTATTTGTTTGATATTAAAACAAATCCTTCTTATCTAACATTTCCAAGTAATTGTTTACTGTTTACTACCCAAACTGATAAGAAAAATTTGGGTCCATGGTTACCTGAAGTATTTTTAGATTCTTCTCTATTACAATTAATTATGTATTCAAGGATATTAGAATTCCATTTGACATTGAATGATACAACAACAATTAGCAAACAAGTAAATTGCAGTTAAATTTCACCTAAATTATTCGATTCCGCAGTTGCTTAGTTGACCATTATTATATAACAATGGCACTTCCTACAAGTTGTATATAAGTGGCGACAAAATACCTGCCAGATATCAGTTTTTCTTTATATAGTCAGATGAAATCAACCAATCTAACTTACCCTGTATAACTGTTGACCTTGAAGTAGATACATATATAAATGACTTAGTTTTGTATCATATTGTTTAATCTAGTGTTTGATCATTTTACATCAATGTACGAGAGTCTAGTCATGTCGGAGAGCAATAAAATTCGTAAAAACCCTAATGAATGTCACTCACTGATTGAGGCATGACACGTTCGAAGAATATTGGGATCACACAGAAAAAGGACTGCGTAAGATATCAATTAATATTTATTTGAGGTACACGTTTAATTATTCATCTAGATCCTTGTTTGCCGTTTTTTGAACATGTACTGGAAGGATGGGATAATCGTAACAATGAAAATCTACTGTTCCTGTTTTATGAAGACATTGTCACTGTAACAATCTTTTAAATTTTATTATTTTTTACTTATTCATTATTTTTGTAGAATACTAAAGATGCAATAAAAAATGTGGCCAAATTTCTGGGAAAGACATTAACAGAAGATCAGGTTGAAAAACTGGCAGATCATTTAAAAGTGGAAAATTTCAAGAAAAACGACAGCGTAAACAAAGACTACAACGATTATTTCAAGAATCCTAATGCTTGTTTCATACGTATTGAAGAACAATATAATAAAACAGATTTAAGATTTCCTAATATAAACTAACTTGAATTCATTCTAATTCAAATAAAAAAAATATTATAAAAGTAAACATATTTATCTTATCCTACCTCAAATTTTCCGAAATTTTTATATAAGTACAAACTCACAAGTTAAAATATCGCAGTAATACACAGAAATAAAACTGTAACAATGTCGAACGATAGGATCTGCAGGATAAATCCAAACAAACCTAAAGAATTGTCCGAAGAAGATTACGAATTACTTAAGATTACAGTACCTTGTAAGATATTCTAACATTTCATAGTTCAATGCTCAAAGTTTTCTTTTAGCAAAAGGCGCTAATTATAGACAATTTGGACCTAAAAGATTCGTATATGGAAAATGGTATGAAAAGTACAGCCATGAAATCTATAATTTACCAGTTACTAAAGATGATATTTGGATTGTAACGTTACCCAGATCAGGTACAACATTAACTGAAGAAATAGTATGGTTGATCTGTAATGATTTGGACTATGAAAGAGCTTTAAAAATACCTTTGGTGGAACGATTCCCATTTTTAGAGTAAGTATTTTATCTTGCTTAAAAAAAAAGTTAATAAAATATTTCAGGTTTCCACTTATGCGACCTGCCAAGGAAAAACTGCTGCAAGAACATGCAGGAAACGTTGAAAAATGCGCCTCAATAAACACGATTTTTACCCCAGAGTGGGAGAAGAAGGAAGTGTGTTCGCCGAGATTTATCAAAACTCATTTACCATTATCTTTGATTCCTCCTGAATTAACAACCTGTGGCAGCAAAGTAAAATTTTATATATATATATATATATATATATATATATATTTGAAAATTTTATGGATGTTAATCTTTTCAGGTAGTGTATGTTGCAAGGAATCCCAAAGATCAAATTTTGTCTTGGTACAATTTTTTTAACATGATGAACGGAGCTGTTGCTGGTGATTTTGAAAAATTTTTAGAGGCCAGCCAGAGAGGGTTAAGTAGGTGTCCATTAATGTTTATTATTTAGTTTTAATTATATTTTTCGTAGCATGTGGTTCTCACTTTGAACACATTAAAGAAGCTTGGGATTTAAGAAACAGTCCCGATTTACTGTTTTTGTTTTATGAAGATATTGTCATGGTAAATGTTTTCTAATTTGGTTATGAAAGAATAATAAAACATTATTTTTATTACAGAATCCCAATGAATCAATTAGAAAAATTGCCAAATTTTTCGGTAAACAAATGACTGATATACAAGTGGAAAAGTTGGCAAATCATATCAAAGTGGAAAACTTTAAAAATAATCCAAGCGTTAATAGAGATTACGCAGATTATTTTCCAAGAGAAGACACTCAAAATTTTGTGAGAAAAGGTAAAGTAGGAAGCTGGAAGAGCGAGCTGTATACTCCGGAGTTGATTCAAAAAGCAGACAGATGGATTGAAGAGGAGTACAAGAAAACCGATTTAAGATTTCCTATTAATTCATAAATATTTTAATTAATGTATCAACTCATATGTTAAATAAATATATAGACATAATATATGTTATATATATTGACTTTTATTATACATATTTGTCTTTGTAAGTATGTACTAGTAGGATGGATCAATCTATCAATGAATATCTATATACTGATGCGTAATTTTTGTGAAACTCTAAACACAATGTCAAAACATATCAGATGGAATAACCGACTTGGCTAAAATCGAAATTTCAAATATAACAGTATAAAATTATTTCAAGTAAAATTGAAAATTGGCATATTGGAATGAATTGGTTTTGGAAATAATTACTACAAAAAAGTATACAAATTCTCAAAAACTGATTGCAGGAAATTTGAACTTTCATTAGCTCTAACTTAGCTATTTTTTATGTGATTTAATGAAATAAAATATATTCGAATCAAGTTTGATTGTAACTATGAACGTTAGTTTAAAATTATAAATAGAAAAACTTTAAAATACCAGGTATAAATAAAAGGGAAAATAAATCTAAAGAATTATCTGAACTAGGTTACCAACAACTTAAAATTGCAGAAGCTTATAAGATATTTTTTATTTAGCTTTTTTCAGTCTTGTTAAGAATTTTTTTATACCGTGGCTATTGTTACTAGAAAATTTAGACAATTTTACTTTGTCCATTTTTCAGTATATATTGGAAGGACGGATTATTCGGAATAATGAATATTTATTATTTCGAAATCTTTAGTATAATAAAGATTCTGTCAAGTTTTGCTAAATTTTTAGAAAATACATTAACACACAAGTCAAATTGAAAAATTAGCTGGTCTAAAAACCGTGTAAAATTTTAAGAAAACTACAGCGTGACAAGTAAGATTTACGAAACGTTAAAAGCAGTTTACGGAAACGGAACTTAATGCTTAATGTATGTGCTGATAAACGTATTTAAACTGACACTTTGTATAATGTAAATAAATAACAATAATTTTCTTGAAAGTAAACATATTTGTCTATCTTATCCTAGTTCAGGTTGTTTTCAAAATATTGATATAAGTAGAAAATTATAAGTGATAACATTGTACTAAGTGTAGCAATATCGAATCGTCGAAAGTGCAAGATGAACCCTAACAAATCTAAAGAATTATCTGAAGCAGATTACCAATTACTTAAAATTGCAGCGCCTTGTAGAATATTTTAATCTTATTTTATTGAGTACTTTTAATTTTATTCTTATTTTTAGCGAGGGCTGACGTTATTAGACAATTTGGACCTAAAAAATTTGCTTTTGGAAAATGGTACGAAGAGTATAGTCAAGATATCTATAACTTACCAGTAACTAAAGATGATATTTGGATTGTAACGTTACCAAGATCGGGTACAACGTTAACTGAAGAACTAATTTGGTTGATCAACAATGATTTGGATTATGAAAGAGCGTTAAAAATACCTTTGGTGGAACGAATACCATTTTTAGAGTAAGTTTTAATTATTTTTTTTTAGAAAAAGTTAATAAAATATTTCAGATATCCACTCATGCAACCTATCAAGCAAAAATTGCTGCAAGAACATGCAGAAAACGTCGAAAAGTGTGCTTCAATATATACGATTTTTACACCAGAATGGGAGAAGAAGGAAGTGCGATCGCCGAGGTTTATCAAAACTCACTTGGCCTTATCAATGATACCTCCAGAATTAACAACATGTGGCAGCAAAGTAAATTTGTATACTTTATTGTAAACGTTAATTAAGTTAATATTTCAGGTTGTGTATGTCGCTAGAAATCCCAAAGATCAAATTTTGTCTTGGTATAAGTTTGTTCAGATGGTGTACGGGGTTGTTGGTGACGATTTTGAACAGTTTTGGGATGCGAGCCGTAAAGGTCTAAGTAAGTTTTCATTAATGTCTGTCATTTAGTTGGTTATACTAGATATTATATATTTTATATTATATGTTTTGTAGCTTGTGGTCCTCATTTTGAACACATCAAAGAAGCTTGGGAGTTGAGGAAAAACCCCAACTTCCTGTTTCTGTTTTATGAAGATATTGTCATGGTAAACGTTTTCAAACATAATAATAAATGTTTATAAAAATATTATTCTCATTACAGAAACCCGATGAATCAATCAGAATAATTGCCAAGTTCTTTGACAAACAAATGACTGATAAACAAGTGGAAAAATTAGTAAATCACATCAAAATAGATAACTTTAAAAACAATCCAAGTGTTAACAGAGATTACGGAGATTATATTCAAAAACTAGATACTCAAAATTTTGTAAGAAAAGGCATAGTGGGAAGTTGGAAGTGCGAGCTGTACACTTCGAAACTGATTCAAAAGGCAGACAAGTGGATTGAAGAGGAGTACAAAAAAACCGACTTAAGATTTCCAATCTATTCCTAGCCATATTAATTAATGTAATGTGTAATAATTTAAGCAAAAGCATGAATTGTAAAAATATATTAATCGTATAATAATAAAGAATATATACAGCACCTATTTTTGATTTAACCTTCAAATTTCAATATTTTGTACTGAAAAAAGTGCAATGGTCGAAGATTTCCAAAATTCATTTGTTCAATGATACCTACGTAATTAACAATATGTATAGTATAGTAAAAGTATATTTTTGTTGATAATTGTACTCATGTTAATTTTTTAAGTGTGTATACTCAGTGACAAAGAAATTTCAACACCAAGAAGGGGGTGTTCAAATTTAATATTGTCTTGGTAAAACACAGATGTTATAGCAAGGAATAAACGATTAAAATTTAAAAACAAAATAACAAAGATTTTAGATTTTTTTAATAATTCAGTTAATAATATATTTGTCCATCGAGGTTATCTAAACATTCCCCAACACGTGTTGGCATTGATTCAATGATGTAGCCTATTTAAGAATACCTTTGGTGGAACGAATACCATTTTTAGAGTAAGTTTTATTTATTTTTTTTTGAAAAAGTTTAAAAATATTTCAGATATCTTCTCATGTAACCTATCAAGAAAAAATTGCTGCAAGAACATGCAGAAAACGTGGTGTACACAATTCAAATTTTAATATTTTGTACTGTATTTGTTCTTAACAATGATACCTACATGTATAGTATAGTAAAAATATATTTTTGTTGATAATTCTACTGATGTTAATTTTTTAAGTGTGTGTACTCAGTGACAAAGAAATTTTAACATCAAGAAGGGGGTGTTCAACAGATGTTATAGGAAGGAATAAACGATTAAAATTTGAAAACAAAATATTTTTTTTAATAATTCAGTTAATTATATGATTGTCGATTGAGGTTATCTAAACACTCTTCAACACATGTTGGCATTGATTCAATGAGGTTGTCTATTTCCTCTTGGGGTACAGTATCCTTGGGGGCTGGGATAAATTTCCTAGCTTCCTACTCATCATATTCCAAACATGTTATATGGGTGAAAGGTTGGGGAATTTTGGCTAGACATGGCATCAGATTCACATATATCTCTTCAAAAAAGTCTAAACTAACCCTGGCAATATACCATAATGCCCATTGTCCACATCAAACTGAGGTTGACGTGTTTCCCTACGGCGACGCCTGACTCTTTTTCGCCCGTCATGTTCAGCAATACAGAATCGGGATTCTTCAGAGAAGACGACTGAATGTCATTCCACATTCCAATGTTGTCGTTCTCTACACCACTGTAGCCGTTATCTTCGATGCTTAGCGGTCAGAGGTTCCAATAGATTGAGCCGCTAATGCTGCAGTCCAAATGACCTTATCCGGCGGTAAACACTTTGGACACCTACAACATGCTCTTGTTCTCTTAATCATTCAAAGCCTAAGATCTAGTTCTTGAAAATCGGTTTCTGAAGGCCATAAGTCTTAGACGTTCAATCTTGAACTACATCTGTGTTCCTTTGACGTTTGGTGCCTACTTTTCTTCGATTTTCGGCACTATCAAACCACGCTTCACAACATCTCAACAGTAGTTGGATTACCGAATTGTCGAAATGAAAAATCCGCCTCCAGTAGATCAATAATTTGGCCTTTTTCAAATTCACTTAGCTGTCGATAAATTTCTCATACTCGCGCTCTAAGCATTTTAACATTACTGAACATCGATATTGGATCCAACCAAACATGGTGTTAAACATAAGTTTACATGAGAAAACCTATACCAAACTAAATTTTAATTGCTTACTCCTTGCTATAATATCTATGTTTTACCACAAGAATATTACACATTTGATATTGCTTTGACTGGTACAAAGAAAACTGACTTTTCCATTCATTATATTATATTACTAAATGCAACGAGTATTATTTTATGGAAAATGTAGTAATCAAATATTAATAAAACGATATAAAATATAAAAGTTGTCAGAATTTTAGAAATTATTAACTTAAAAACTTTCGATTCTCAGGTAAAGAAAATGGTTATCCTCCGAAGGAACAGTACTTTATTCCCGAACATAGAGTAGATTTAAGAACACAAAGAAACAGATTTATGATTCTTTTATGGAAATTAACCAACTAGTACTTTGTATAATGCAAACAAAAATAATTTAATTAAAAGTAAACATATTTATCTTATCCTACTTTAGATTGTTTTCAAAATTTTTATATAAGTAGAAAATCACAAGCTGCTATTTTGTAGTGATAAAAGTACGACAATGTCGAATGATCGAAAGTGTAAGATGAATCCTAACAAATCAAAAGAATTATCAGAAGCCGATTACCAGGAACTTAAAATTGCAGCGCCTAGTAAGATATTTTGATTTTATTTTTTTTGTCAATTTTACTAAGAATTTTTTTAGCGAGAGCTGATGCTACTAGGCAATTTGGTCCTAAAAAGTTTGCATATGGACAATGGTACGAACAGTATGGTGACCAAATCTATAATTTACCAGTAACTAAAGATGACATTTGGATTGTAACATTACCTAGATCAGGTACAACATTAACCGAAGAGCTGATGTGGTTAATCAACAATGATTTAGATTATGAAACAGCTAAAAAAATACCTTTAGTGGAACGAATACCATTTTTAGAGTAGGTCTCCAATCTCCAATCATTTGAAAAAAAAAAAAAATAATAACATATTGCAGGTATCCACTCATGCGACCGTTCAAGGATAAACTATTAGAAGAACACGCAGGAGACGCCAAAAAATGCGCTTCAATAAACACGATTTTTACACCAGAATGGGAGAAGAAGGAAGTGCGCTTACCTAGGTTTATTAAAACTCACTTGCCCTTATCAATGATACCTCCTGAATTAACAACATGTGGCAGCAAAGTAAAAGTATATTTGTTATTAAAATTTTTACTAATGTTAATCTTTTCAGGTTGTGTATGTTGCTAGAAATCCCAAAGATCAAATTTTATCTTGGTATAATTTTGTTCGTATGATGTATGGGGCTGTTGGTGATGATTTTGAACAGTTTTGGGAGGCGAGTCGTAAAGGTCTAAGTAAGTTTTCATTAATGTGTATCTTTATTTAGTTATATTAGATATTATATTTTTCTTTAATGATTTTCACTTAGCTTGAATAATAATTTTGTAGCTTGTGGGCCTCATTTTGAACACATTAAAGAGGGCTGGGAATTGAGGAACAACCCTAACTTACTGTTTCTGTTTTACGAAGATATTGTCATGGTAAATGTTCACAATTATGGTTCTGAATATGTAATAAATATCCTTCACTTTACAGAAACCCCATGAATCAATTAGAAAAATTGCCAATTTCTTTAACAAAGAAATAACTGATGCACAAGTGGAAAAATTAGCAAATCACATCAAAGTAGAAAACTTTAAAAATAATCCAAGCGTCAATAGTGATTATTTAGAATATTTCCCCAGAAAGGATAACCACAATTTTGTAAGAAAAGGCAAAGTGGGAAGTTGGAAAACCGAACTATACACTCCAGAGCTGATTCAAAGAGCGGACAGGTGGATTGAAGAGGAATACAAGAAAACCGACTTAAGATTTCCTATCCATTCATAATTATATTAATTAATATAACATTTTGAATAAATATATTTTAATTTTAAACTGGTTTAAAGTCTGAAGTAATTAAATTATCATTAAATAATTATTAAGATAAAATAATGCATAGATTACGGTTAAACATTCATCAAACGAAATAAAAACTAAAGTAAACAAACTTATCGTTAATAATAAGAGTTTTGTTTATCGATTTTATGTACAAGGTCATACAATTCACTGCCTTCACAACGAGCACATGTTTATCGTTTAGTGAATGTTTAGAAGTTACAATGGAAAATCAGATTTGTGACAGGGTTAACCCAAATAAAATCATCAGATTAACTGGGGATGATTACAAATTAGCTAAAACTGTTGTACCAGGTTAATATTTTGTGGTTTGTTTTCAAGTTTCTTCCAAATTAAAAGTTTTTAGGTAGAGTTGATAACTTTGTACAAATTGGACCGAAAAAATTTTTGGACGATGACTGGTATGAAAAATATAGTCAACAAATTTACAATTTGAAAGTCACTAAAGATGATATTTGGATTGTTACGATACCTAGATCAGGCACGACTTTAACAGAAGAATTAGTTTGGCTAATTTGTAACAATTTGGATTATGAAACTGCTTTGAAAATACCTTTAGTAGAAAGAGTACCATTCTTGGAGTAAGTATTGAGAATATTTTTAGCAAAATTTCAGCACAAGTGTTATAGGTTTCCCGTTTATGGAAATCACAAGGAAAAATTATTAGAAGAAAATAAAGGAAATCCAGCAAAATGTGCTTCTATAAATATAGTTTTTACTCCAGAATGGGAAAAAACTGAAATACCAAAACCAAGATTTATCAAAACACATCTAGCACTATCTTTGATTCCTCCAGAACTAACAACATGTGGAAGCAAAGTAAGTTTGTAAGGTTTATTCAAATTTTATTAATAATTAATTTATTAATAATTTTAAGGTTGTGTATGTTGCAAGGAATCCTAAAGATCAAGCAGTATCCAGATACAATTTCTATAAAATGCATAATACTACAATTACTGAAAATTTTGAACAGTTTTGGGAAGCCACTGAAAAAGGTTTATGTAAGTCTTAATCAAAGTGTTTTTTAAAGAAAAGTTCATTTAATAATTGCAGTACCTTCGTGTCCGTACTTCGAACACATCAAAGAAGCTTGGGAATTGAGGGATAGCGATAATCTTTTATTCCTATTTTACGAGGACATTGTCATGGTAAATATTTTAGCAGTTTGATTAAGTATATATGAATGAAATATTCAATTTTTACAGAAACCCAACGAATCCATTAAAAAAATTGCCAAATTCTTTAACAAACCAATAACAGAATCACAAGTGGAAATATTAGCGGATCACATCAAAGTGGAGAACTTCAAAAGGAATCCAAGTGTTAGCAGGGACTATGCAGACTATTTTTCACGGAACGATGATGGAAATTTTGTGAGAAAAGGCAAAGTGGGAAGCTGGAAGACTGAGCTTTTCACCCCGGAGCTGATTCAAAGAGCAGATCGATGGATTGAAGCGGAATACAAGAAAACCGACCTGAGATTTCCCCTATAAATATCATTAAATGTATATATCTATTAGTATTTCAAATAAATATAATTGCAGTATTATTCCGAGTTTTTTAATGGAAATTGGGTTAGTGGTTATCTTATTATTTGTTGTTCCGCAATGAATATTATTCCAGTAAGTAGGTTATCACACAAAAGCATTAAATAGTTGAATTGTTTATTGTATAATTGTATCTGACACTGTAACAATGTCTTTTGATCTCAGACACAGAAAAAATCATAACGAAATTAATGAAATTTCAGAAGAATCTTACGAGTTAATTAAAACCACTTTTGAAGGTATGTAAAAAAACATTCATTACAATTTCATAATTTAAAATAATTTATAGGTAACAGTGAAAGATTTGTTCAAATAGGACCTAATAAATATATCGAAAGAGACTTTTATGAAAAATACAAGGATGAGTTCTATAATTTTGAAGTTAAAAATGACGATATTTGGGTTATAACTTTGCCAAGATCTGGAACTACTGTTACACAAGAAATGATTTGGCAAATTATGAACAACATGGATTTAAAAAATGAAATACCACTTATTGAACGTTATACCTTTTTAGAGTAAGATTATTCTTCTTGCTAATATATGTATATTTTCTATTTGCGTTTTTATTCAGGTCTGGTACGTTTTTTTCTCATTCTTTTGTGAACGAACTTGTGGAGACTAACAAAGGTGATGGAAAAAAATGCGAAACAATTAAAAAATTGTTTACACCTGCTTGGCAACAAAATATTCCAGGACCAAGATTTTTTAAATCTCATATGCCTCTATCATTATTACCTCCAGAGTTACTCAGTTCAGGATGTAAAGTAATTAAATAATCAACTTTTTTATTTAAAATTTACATTTTGTTGATGTTGTAGATCATTTACGTAGCAAGAAATCCTAAAGACATGTTAGTATCCAGATATAATTTCAAAAAAATGTACGGAGATCAACTGCCAAAAACATTTGAACTGTTCTGGAACCTATTGGAGAAAGGTTTAGTAACACCGACTCCTTTCTGGCAACATATCCAAGAAGCCTGGCAGCTAAAAGACACCAAAAACCTTCTGTTCCTTTTCTACGAGGATCTAGTACAAAAACCTGAAAAAACCATTTCGAAAACTTCAACATTTTTAAACAAAAATTTATCGCAAGAACAAATTTCGAAATTGGCAGATCATTTGAATGTGGACAATTTCAAAAATAACCCAAGCGTGAACAGAGATTATTACGATTACGTGGGCAATAAATCGTCCCAGTGCAATTTCGTTAGGAGGGGAAAAGTGGACGGATGGAAGGATGAGCTGTTCAGTTCGGAACTGGCGGAGAGAGCGGATGCCTGGATCCAGGAGAACTATCGAAAATATGGCTTCAGATTTCCCAACATTCCTATGATTTAACAATAACAATATTTTCACTATATCAAAGATATGATGTCAGGATATTATATATTGTTACTGTAGTTTGAGGATTAGATTCAATAAATGTTTATTTTTTTATTTTATGAGTTTCATTTTTTTAACATTAGTATAATACAAGTGTCGATGTATAATTTCGGTTTTTTATGCCAATTAAAAAAATTTGATGTCGGAGAAAAGTATTTTAAATAATAGTAGATAGTAAAACAAGTAAACAATATCAAAAAATTTGTATTCAATTAAAATGAAACGTTTGTAATTTGTAATTTTGCCTTTTTGAAACAAAATAAACTTTGCAATTCAATTACAACATTAAACAAAAAGTACCACATTAAAAACATGTTGATGATACGCTTCGACTTTCTGATCTAGAACAACGAACATCAAATAATTTTATTATTTAATCATACCTTTTTGCACTGATTAATGTGCCCAAATATAATACGTACATAGTTGCTAGTTTTAAATGGGAAACGGTTGCGGTGCGCTTTTCAATTAAAAACTGTTTGTCCAACGCACAAATGAACATCTGTCTAATGAACCGTTTTAATTAATAATTTATAGCGTCCATTTTCTCCACGCAAGTCATTTAAATCTGTTTTAATGAATAATTCGGCACGGTTCACCAAAACACGCAATAAAAATAAACCCCCTACGCAAACAGCGATAACCTGTGACTTTTGTTAATCGGCTATTTCGAGTCAATCGGCAACATGCTGGTCGTCGGTTTGGTTTTGTGTCTAGCATTTCGAACACATGCATTCAATTTGGTGAACGCGACGCTAAAAACGTCTAATGGTAAATTTCGTGGGATAAACCTAACTGGCATCAACTTAAACAATTTTCCTGAAAATGTTACCTACATTAAAGTTGTTAAAGGAGTTATTCCTGAGTTGGAGGAGAAGTCGGTGGACGGTTTGAGATATTTGAAAACATTGTGCTTGAAGGGCAGAAAATTGGGTAAGTTGCAGCCTGGTTGTTTTCAAAATCTACCCAACTTGACGACCTTAAACTTGGGCACCAACTATTTGGAAACGATTGATGAACACGTATTCAACAACTTACCGGTGATTGAATTGTTCTTGAACAAGAACAAGATTAAAATAATACACAGCAGAGCTTTCCATGGAATGACGCAGTTGGAGATTTTGAGACTTAACAGCAATAGACTGAATGCCTGGGATAGTTTGTGGGTCAAGAACGTGGCCAAACTTTCGATGATTTTTTGCAAGAGGAATAACTTGAGTGAGATTCCGCATAATGCGTTTCAACATTTAATGGTTAAGGAGAATGTAGGATTGTACTTCAGCAAAAATTCTATACGGAAAATACACCAAAATGCCTTTCTTGGATTCAAAACGATTAACAAAGTGATTTTCGATAGAAATCAGCTCCAAGAGTTAGATCTTGGATTGTTTAAAGGTGTAGAAAAAATCGGTGAGTATCCAAATATAATAAATTAAATAATATATTTACTCAGATACGTTTTAGGTTTTTTAAGTCTGGAGAAGAATAACATTTCATTGATAACCGGGATCAACGGTGATTTATCAATAGGTAAACTAAATATTAAATACAACAGATTCTTTACGTGCATTCCAACAAAATTACAAGATATGTGTAAGAGAATAATGATGAAAAAATCGCCGAAAATAATATGTGACGATTAATATTATTTATTTTGTATATTGTTGTTAATAAAACAGTGCTGTTTTTGTCGGAGTTTTATTGAAGGAGTAAATAATGTTCGGTCTGAATGTTGATGCAGTTCCAAGGGTATATATGTTTTATGTTCAGTCCTGTTTGTTTTCGGCGGTAATTGCAAATGTTTACTTAATCGTGTACATAATTGCTGTTTGGGAAACAAATCAGTGTTTTTCAATATTAATAATCAAAACACAAAATTCACTTTCATCTTGTTTGATTATTTACAGAGCTGCAGCTGCAGAGGAAACATGATTTTCAAAGTGTTTTCTTACCAGTACAATATAGGGGTTCATCACTGTTGTCCCCGCAATCATCTTGTCCGTCGCAGTAACCGTTCAACCTGATGCACCGGCCATTCCTGCAGGGAAACTCGCTGATTCGGCACGCGGGACCGGGACTACCTTCCTGGAGCAGTCCGCCGAGCACGAAGGCGAGGCCCACCCAAAGCCACATCCTGGAACAAAACGGGTCGATTCATTTTTGGCGGAATTATTCAGACCCGTTTATGAATTTGAAATCCCGCTGGGGCAACAACATAAATATCAGTTGTAATTAATGTTCGGGGGCACTTTCGGGGGGTTTTAATGTCGCAGTCAACAGCTGCGTTAATTATAATGGGTCGCGACGTAGACGAGGTGAAGCGCCCGACACATAATTAAAATATTTTCTTCGGGGCGCATACACATACACACACTTTCGCAAACAACCCCTTTTTCGACGGTGCTTCGCATTCAGGTCACCGCTAGTATCTGCATTCAGGTATTATTTAATTTTTATTAACTGTCATGGAAAAGTATATTTTTACATGCCTTTTTTAAGATAATCTTACCACGATTATTATTAATGAATAATTAAGTAAAATAAATCAAATTGCCCGGAATTGATTAAGCAGGAAAGTAGTAAAGGCCATGGGACGATAAGAATACCGAATCGCCCCCGTTTGTTACCGTTTCTGATTTATCAAAAAATACTGAAAATCAGTAAAAATTGTTATTCTCAGCACCTCAGTGACTCGATTGATCTAAATACCGGATATGTTTTAGGACATGATGGTAGTTTCTAGGAAAAAAAGTAAGGGCTGCTATATCGGTTCATAAGAACTTTAAAAAAACGAGGTTATTTTCTTTTCTTTTAACCATGTTACGATAACTATAAAAATATGAAACTATTTTTTTTTTGAATTCCTCATTCAATTTTCGAAATTATGAGGAACTAGTACTAGTAAAAATAACAGAGTAAAATAGAAACACTCATATAAAAATAATTGTTTTTCATATAATGAACTATAATCATTATTATAAACTTTGTTTCTAACTATTATTAATTAAATCAGTATAATATACTATTGTTTATATAATTCAACTATATTTCAGAAAATTTAAACTTTCCTTTAACTTTAAAGTTCTGTAGTTTATCATTTCAAGAGTTAAATCATAAAAAGAAATCAATTTTTACTTTTTTTTTCAATGTGACGTACCGTTTTAAAAAATTCCCGAAGCTCATAATTTCATCGAAAATTCATATTTTTATCGTTATCGTAACATGGTTAAAAGTCAAAATTAAGAAAATAACCTTCTTATGAGCTCTTATTTTTTTCCTAGGAGCTACCATAATGCACCAAAACATATCCGGTATTTAGATAAATCGATTCACAAGGTGCTGAGAATAACAATTTTTATTAATTTTCAGTATTTTTTGATTTATTTAGAAACGGTGACAGATAAAGATCTGAGACTTGTAGCATCGAAGTATCTTAGAGTACCAACATTTCCTGAAATTATGAACTCGATACCTTTCTGGCGCCGATTTGGTATTCATTACGGCCTTTATAAAAGTAGTTAACGTGTTAGTTTACTTTGTATTTACTTAAATTCTTGTGTCTGCTTAGACTTCGTTGTGAGAGAGTATTTTCCTAAATCAAGGACACCATTAAACGTTCCATTCATAATTTCCGACCGTTTGATCTGGCGCAATCTATATGTAAATAATACAGAGACACGCAAAGGAAGGAAGTTAATTCATAACTCGTGGCACGTAAGAATCTCCAGTGACCAATTCTTTTTAAGGAGATAAAGCAATTACAATTTTTCAAAACGTCCGAAACGGAATTAGAGGCGGAACGTGCCGCGCCGCGACGAATTACTCATGTCTCGGACCAACGACGTACACGCCGTTCTGTGTTCGCCTTTGTACGGGATATTTTTCAAACGCGACGATAACATAAACGTCAGACGAGAAATATTGACACGCGGAAGAATGAATTTTAATAGGTAGTTGGAAAAACAACGATCGAAACTGTTTGTAGTTTCCATTGGTGTGGGTACGGTAAAAACGCATTCGAAACATCACACACGAAGCTGATACATTATTTACTCAGTTTTTAATGCCTGGTTCGCTGACGGCGTTTTCCCAACTACTAGCTTCGTGTTTTCGTTTCGTTTTTCAGTTTGTATGACTCGAGATGAAATTTAACGGCATGTACAATTTATACGTGAATTTCGCTATGCTCTTTTCACTCGTATGAATATTTTCATGTGCTTATTTGGTACACGTTTTAGATGGATTTTTTCTAGTCCACATTAATATAATTGCAATATACTAAATTTCTTTATATCATTATTTATTTATTCATAAATTGTTTAAAACTGATGTTGATATAGAGAATGAGTTTCCGTAATTGTCCAAATAGTTAACTACAAAAGAAAAAAACATACATTCACACCCAAACATACAATACGTTTGGAAACACATGGTTGTTTTATATTAAAGTGGTAGTTCGTACGCACAGTAGGTAATTTCCGTGGTTGGTTATTGTGCGAGTGTGTTTTTCTTTTATTCTCGTCAAACATGGAAAAAGTTTCGACTCTCGATTCAATCGGTTTTCAATGTTTTCAATATGGGGCCGTGTTCGCTTTGTATGACCTCTAATGCGGCATCGACTGATCCTTTTATTCCTGTTTCCATGAATAATTTCGGGGGGGCGCGATAAAATAAAAGTTTAAATAAATTGAATTGGCGGGCACACTGTAAACGGGTGGGTCAGTTGCTGGAATAAAAAAAAATGGATATTGTATCCAGGTTGTTTCGTGGAATGAGATCAAGTTTGGTTTATATTAATAATTTACCGGCGTGATAAAAAGTTGGAATCGGAACCGTTTACTGGAATATTAAAGCAAAAATAGAATTGGGTCATTTCATTATTTCCAATCAAATATATTAAAAAATATATGTTTATTTACATTTTATACCACCTTTTATTAAATACGTTAAAACTTCTGTTTTACAGAAAATCTATTTTCTGATGTACGAAACTGGAATGGTCGTTAGTATTAACTACTGTCGGAGTTGTGTCTTTGACTGGTCTAAATTATTAAGGTCAATTGGCCGTTCAAATGACCACTTACATATTCAGCAATGAACTAATGATTCATTAAAAATATTTGTATGAACTAAATTGATCATTACATTATAGTTAAAAACGTTATTTCAAAGAAACAATAAATATTCCAACAATACCTACAGTGTCTAATGTTCCTAAAATAATATAAATTTGGAGTGTGGATATGAATTTACTAGATTAAATAGATATAAAAATATTTTTAATATTTTTTATTTTAACTAGTATTATTAAAATTTGCAGCTCCAGACAGTGTCGTATTTAAATTTATTTTATGTTTTGTATATTTAATAGACATAAAAATAAACTATATTTGCCGCTATAAATATCTGAGTAAACAAGTCGCCAAAATGCATAACATCTCACAAAGTGTAATACGTTCTGCTTTGATTCATTGTCAGCATACTTGTAATATATAACATGGTGGCTGATAACGAGCTACGATCAGAAGGGGGTTTTCTGATTATTTCTGTTAGACGAAATCGCACATTCTCTACATTCAGGATTCATGCAGACGATAAAGTCAATATGTCTCTCATCAGAAGAAGGTTGCATGAAGCCGGTCCTAGAGTTAGAAGACGTTTTTGACACCCTCTGTTAAATAGGGAGCGTGAGTTGACCGCAGAGAGTAAACCAACGAGCAGCACCTATGGATTGTAACCAAATGGCTGGATTGTTTTTTCACATATGGGTCTACGTACACATCATATAATTTTAGACGTATTTGTAGGTACACTCGTCAATATGAGAACTAAAAATGGTGATTAGATTTTATCATTGATCGACAACGTGTGGGCCATCAAAGTCAGGTGATTTTGATATTCAGGTTTTCCACCAAAGACTTTGGCGGAGCTTCAGCAGCAAGTAGAGATGGCACGTTTGACCTCGACCATCACATTCTGTTACTGTGTATCGTTAATGGTCGTTCAAAACATTCAAAAACTGAATCAGAAAGTTTTGACGGAGTATGAGGGTGCATAGAAATTATAGAACGGAAACTACAAATGCAATAGGGAAAATATCTTGTTTATGAATCTGATGGGAAACGGTATGTTAGATGAGAAAAAAATGAAGTATTTAATTCTAAAAATACAATAGATGCGGATAGATAAGGCGATGAAAACACTAAAATGTGGAGTTATTTTTGGTACTCTGCTGTATGTTCGTACTGTATAAAAAAGCAACATATATACGGAAATATTGAAAGCAATTATGCGTATTAATATACCAAAATGAATGGCCTTAAAGTGGAATAATAATGATCCAAAACATAGAGTGGTTAAATATAATAAAAAAAATTCGTTTAATATTTAAATTAAACACAATATTTCTTTTTAATAAAAATATCTTTTGAATATTATCATTTAAAATCAGTTCAATTAAATAAATACTTAATTTTAAAAAGTCCTTCTAATATAAAAATAAATCTCATATAGTTTATAGTTATTAACCTAAATTAAAATGTTTATTATTATTGTTATTATTATTAGACCATTCTTGATGTAAAATTAATACTAATGATTAACATTTATCAGTAATTTTATAATTGAATATTATTTTACTAGAATAAAAAAATTAATAATGAACTGAATCCAGGTTCTCGTAAAACAAAATCAGGTTTGGTTTACATTAACAATTTACCGTCGTGATAAAATGAAATCGAGAGTGTTTATATGATAATCACAACTGAAACCGTCTGTAATTTCAAAGTTTGTGATTCACTGCATCCAATTTATTCCAGTGAAGCATCTCCATATTCCCATGAAGTTACATCCAGTGTTCACGCAGCAGGAATCGACATAAAATAACTCAGGATTCAATTAACATGGAACTCATCCCCGACTTTAATATCATCCCCCGCTCGTAGACACATAACATAAAGGGCCCCGCACACATTGTCGATGGAGGCGGTTTTCCTGTGGGGGGTGGAGTAAAAAAGCATTCGTCGCCGGAAATCGGGATATTACCCACGTCACAGATGCCACTTGATATTTATGGGCTCCTTAAGCCCCAATCTGAGCCACTTATCCATTCTCTGTCAAGACGTTGCTTTTTATAACGCCAGATCCTTCTTCATATCTCTATCATACACATTAATTGATTTTCATGAGAGAGAAAAAAATAAAAAACAGAAGAGAATCAATGTTGATTAATTTAGCAGCCGTCGTTTCATGCAAAGTCTGAAAGAGGAAAAAAAAGACACAGATTCTGCTCCGTATCAATCGATACTGCGCTAAGCCCGGACTTCAAAGCTACGCAATCTGTTAAGAGCTTTATTGCTGAACATATGTTAAATTAATATCCATTTAAAGTTTTCGGTGACTGTAACGAGTTTTCCAGTGCACGTCCGCCTTAACTTGGTCAACTGTAATTATTAATATGTTTTGTGATTTGTTTCTGTTGTATGTTCGGGTTTAATTTATTCCTGGAATTTAATTACGGGTCTGATTCATTCAGAAAGTCTGCGAATTATTCAGTTTTAACACAATGATAAACCGAGATTTAATTACTAACATTTTCATAGCGGTTTATTAAATTATTATTTCTACAAATCTCTTAAGGTGTAAATTTGAGCTGGTTATTGGTGCCTAAACAAATAATGTTTCATTAATTTTACATTCAATTTTGGTTACAACAAGAGTTAATAATAACAATAATCTTTAATACAGTTTAATGTTTTTTTGTTATATTAAAGTATATTACACCTGTTAAGAGCTTTTCCTAATTTTCCGTTCAATTAAGTTTGAGACTAAATCATAAAAGTGCCAACTGAAAGTATATTAAAACCGATAAACAATTTCGACCTCCCCATTTTTTTTGGACGTCCTTAATAAAAACAAACTAAAATTTATCGTAATTTAATTCACGAATTCCTTCGTCGCGATTTTTTTCTCGCCCCCGGAACACAGTTAAAATTTCTTGCCATACCCATTTACGGCGCCAATTTTCGTCGGAGAAATTAAAATACGGCCGGTCCGGAGGCCATAAAAACAAAACGGCGCCGTAAAAATTAATAAATATGTTTTTAATGCGGCATTAAAGGCCACAGATTGGCGCGAAATTTATTAACGGGTGCCATTGACTGCAAACCGCAATCTTTGACTACAAAACACCAAAAACTGTGTTGGATAAAAATGAAATTGGTTCAATTAAACGCACGAAATATTTCCGGGTTAACCGGTCAATTAGTGGTTATCGATTCGCATATTGTTTTTCTGTTGAGGCCACGAAACGTGCGACAATGTAATTGGTTGGATGAGGGGCAGTTATGCAAATTTCTATCGAACAATTACACGATCCCTTGTAATAATAATTAAAAATAAAATCTTTCAACATCTATTTTTTGTTAGCTGATGAACTGCACCGTATTCAACTTGATAAAATAATAATAAACGTTAAGTTTCAGATAGTTGCAATGATCGTAAAAGTGTGTTTTGGGCGCGCCTTTTTTCCATAAAATGTCATAAAACTACTCCATTGCTCGCCTTAACTGTTCGCCGTAAAGAGTATTAATAAATTTCTCTTGGCCGTCGATTTTATTAAAACACGAGACTACCCATAAATAAAAATACGTCCATTTTCATAAAGGAGGCAAGTGGAATTGAAAATTTATTTCTCGCGGGAATTTTCCATGGAGCAGCTCATGAAATATGGCATCCGAAATTTAATATACTGGCAGAATCTACCTGAAAATTTTAATTGGTCCGTTCACTTATTTAAGCCGATCATGTCAAGATTAATGATGTCTTTTTTTCCTTTCGAACCGACATCTTCCTGAGAGAAACAACTAGCGGCGGCGTCTGCGGATTCAGTTCCGGGGACAGTTTATGATATCACCGCCGAACACTTCGCACCTAAAGTGGATTTTCCGACGCCCGGGATATTCCAAATTGGGTGTGCACAACTATCAGCTGTAAATGAATCAGGATTACCGACAACAAACCTCGTTCTCCGCACCAGGAACACTTCATTTATAATTCAGCTATGTCTGGAGGATACATTTTACTTATTCTTTTTTCGTTTGTCTCGGTGACGGCCACTGTTTTATTTACATGCAAATTTTTCAATCGTGTCCTCCAAGACGTTAAACTTGTATGATCATTGTGCAGAAAATAGAGAAAATAACTTAGTAACCACAATAATAATGCAAAAAATCCAATTTAACATATTCGCGTTATATAATCGTGCAGAAATTAAGAATGTAAGAAATTAGTACAGCTGGGACTTTTAAATGAAATATATCTAATTTGCTTATATTCAATGGTAATTTTTTATACATACAACATAAATTGCTAAGACAAAGTGCAGTATTAAAGTGTGGTATTAAATGAAACATATTTTAAAAAACGCGATAATAAATACAAATAAAAATATCTTGTTAAAGACTTTAAAATTATATTTCAGTTGTGTAAGATACTGACACATCCGATAGTATTATCTGCAATATTAAGCAACAGTCAAATGTGTCAATTGGTTGTACGATGATTGAAGCAGTAATCAAATTGGCTAATATTTTAATCAAATATATTTTTAATGTAAATAATGTAAATAAATGTACTATTACATTTATTAAAATCCGAATTATAATAAGATAAATCACACTGGTGCTGTCGAGAGTACTAATTATAATGTTAAAGCATTAATCGAGTTATATCATTATTTTTAAGTAAAATGTATTTTTAAAAATGCTTTTATTTAGATTCAGTTCTCTATTTATTGTGTAGTTTATTTAAGACGTTAACATTATGTGATGCTTGTTGTAGATTTTGAAAAACATAGGAATTTGGTAATTTCATTATTATTGTAGTCATGGTTCAATTTAAAAGAGAACTTGTATATCGTGTCTATTCATAAATTTATCTTTATATATGAGTGTTGAACAGAAAATGGAAATTCAAGAATCTGAAGTCAGCAGAATAAAGTGCAATATTAAAGAAATATTCGGTTAGGTTAATTTAAATGTTTTAGTGAAATATATTTCAAATATTTGTAAATAAATGCTAATAAAAACATTTGGTTTAAGTCATTAAGGTCTGCAAAATTTTTCTATCGTTTTCTATCGTTAAGATTTTAGTTGTGTCAATAGTCTAATTTAGCAACTTTTTTACTTTTTCAGTTTGATTAAAAAAATACATGTAAATTGGGTCTATTGTTTGAGATATACGTTTGTTTTAGAGCAAATAATAAGAAGCCGACTCAGAGAATTGTATTAAAGCAAAAGTAGAATTACTACTTACAAAAAATATTTCAACACCAAGAGGTGGGTGTTCAAATTTAATATTATTTTGGTAAAACATAGGTGTTATAGCAAGGAGTGAACGATTATGTGTTTTGTATAAGTTTTCTCATGTAAACTTATTTTTTACCACAATTCAAATGAATTATATTATTGTTTTTTTTTTGTTAATTTAATAAATTAAATTGATTGGTTGTATCCAGTATCGATATTTAGTAATGTTAAAATGTAGTTCAAGATTGACATCTAAGACCTACGGTCTTCAGAGACCGATTTTCGACAACTACACCTTTGGCTGATAAGTGGTTAGGAGAACAACAGGACCAGTGAGCATCGAACACAATGACTGCAGTGGTGTAGAGAACGACAAACTTGGAAGGGGGTTCAGTCGTCTTCTCTGATGAATCACAATTTTGCTTGGGTGGACATGACAGGCAAAAAAGAGTCAGACAACGTCGGGGAGAAACACGTCAACCTCAGTTTGATGATGAGCGACAAATATACCGAACAATCGGCGTTATGTCATAGGGTGCTGTTGCTCATCGAAGTAGTCTTTATTAGAGGTAACATAATAGCGTAACTTCATCTTCCTTCTCTATAACCTGTAATATTTTGTTTCTAAATTTTAATCGATTAATCGATATTAGATCTATGATGTACCAACAAAATATTAAATTTGAACACCCCCTTCTTGGTGTTGCAATTTCTTTGTCGTAGAGTATATGTTAAAAAGAAGTGTAAATATGACAATTAGTTAATTCAATGATTCATTATTAATGCAATAGTGAAATAGGTCAATTTATTAATCAAATATAATGTTAAAAATTAATTATGACGAAGTATAACAAACTGGCGTAGGAGAATCCTAGTTGAATTAGCTAATTTTGTTTTTATTTGAAATATATTAACATTGTATGTTTTTTTATTAATATGTAAAATTTATCAATCGTGAACGTTGACAAAGTTCTATGACTATTGCAGGAAACAGATATGTAACTAACTTCAGTATTAGTAGTAGAAGAAATAATTAATTATTTTTTTTTTGGACTAGTATAATTATTTTTTTTATTATTTGCATGCAAAGTTTTCATATATTTTATTTATAGGAAAGTGACGTAGCCGTTAGTATTAAATAATTTAATTTTAATTTATTTTTTAAAATTTAACTGAAATCATTCGGATGATAAATTTAAAAATCTGTGATCGTGACAAGTGATCAAATAACAAAAGGGGGTTTTAGTGCCTGCGTAAAAATTTTACATCCAGGTAAAGAAATTGATGGTGAAATTCGGCGTTTTTATGCTACAAATTCGTTCTTGTCCACTGAACCAGATTCCTAATAAAAGTCGTCTTTGGTCCATAACAATCGGACGGGTCGAAAATAAAACGGAGGGGCCACAAGTGCACAATAAACATAAACCGTATCCATCAATTAACGATCAAACAAATCTCGCAACGGTGTCCTTTGAGTTTTTCCGGAGCGAAACGATTTATATATTATATAGGAAAAACGGCGTGGGCCTTTTTTCCTGGCTTTATCTCGGATCCATTACGCGGACAAAGGAAAAAAGTTTTCTCGGCGTGTTTACTTGGCCCGAATTCGATAATCTGATCTGTGCACGCGGGGAGTGGACCACATATCATTGAACTTTGGAAAAAAACGGCCTCCCTGTTATAAGCCGACACGCGGGGGTGGAAAAGTGCACGAAAGCATTAAGGGGTCGGATAGTTAAATCAACTAAATTCGTACGATTTAAGGGTAAAAGCTTTTAATAATATTTTTTTGTTTGTCATCCATTTGTCAGCTGTAAATTTTGTTTTCCGTCACAACGTAAACTCATTTCGAATGACAAACGAGTATTGTTTTCAAGCGTCTTAGGCGACGATTAGTTCAAGTCGACATAATCCTCATAATTATTTATAAGCAGCAACTTTCGTTGCACCTAGAGTGTGTCAAATTCCTTGCGCCACACCCTGAATATTAATACGAACCAATCAAACGTTTTGCTAAGTCGACGTACGATATTGCGCCATCTCCCTAAAACATCGCGGTACAAAAGCGTAGACAAAGCCCTTTCTATCACCGTGTCCCGACTATTAATTTCGACGAGACAAATTACAACCGGGTCACCTTGTCCCGATTTCACCCTCTCGTTGATCCAATGTTTATTTATGAATTAGTGGCGTCTGAAGCGTGTGTAAAGTTTCAATTACAATTTAAAATTCCGAGATTATAGAAAGTTTATTTTGGGAGTTTATCGTCTTAATTGGATTGGCCCCTAATCCCCAGCACAACATTTTCATTAGGGTGCTGATGAGGCATCATATGCAACGCGAACTGCAAACTGTGACTCTCGAATTTATGCAATCCGCCGCTTTTCCTATGTAAACAAGATCCGAATTGCCGATTCCCCGATTCCCCGATTCCCCGATTCCCCGGGAATCTAAGACGAAACGGGACGGGACGCCCACTCTGCGCGATATCGCGCGGATGTTTTTTAATTTTGTTTTTTGTTCGAGTGTATAAGGGAATTTTAAACGGCGCGGAAAACGCTACTCGAATATTTTCTAGTTCCGCGGCGTTTTTGGATTTTCCGCCCGGAGAATCGTATTTGCTTTCGAGCGCTTTTTATCGACGAAGGGATTCGAGTGTAGTAAAAAAAAAAACTAACGTGGATTGATGAGAAAATTGCTCAGTTTCCATTTTCGCGCATCCACCATTATTTATATAATTTGTGGCAACACAACACGCAATAACGAGTTTAAAAGAAAAATACTAATTTTATTTTTTGTTGTATATGAAATGTATAAAAATTATACATTTGTGTTTAATATTTAACGTTTATTTTAACCTTTTTTTTTCCTTTTTTATTAATATTAAAAAATTAATTGTTTGTTAACAAAGCTGCTTTTTATTCTTTTTATCTTTAATAATTTATTTTATTTTTTATTATTTAATAAGAGTTGTTACTGATTCAAACTGACTTTATTTTTTATGAAATATAATATATTATTATATTCAAATTACCCGAAAATTATTATTTTTAAGTCACCTTTTTTATATGTTTATGTGGATATTTGACACTTAATTGTATAATAAGGGGATTTATTTATTTATTTTTAATTAATTTTATTTTTTTATTAAAATTATTGTTTTATCCTTACTTTTAACAATTTATTTAATTAGAGTTCTCCTGATTTACACTTTGTTAAAGGGTAGGTTTAATAAAATCTTATTATGAAAAAATTGCAGTCAAATTAAATCAATCATCTGTTAAATTAAAACAAATGGTCATACTTTTATTATTTTTATTTAATAAAAATATTTGTTTATTTACTTCTTCATTATCAAAATTATTGTTTTTCTTTTCATTTATTATATGTTTATTTTATTTGTAATATATGAAAATAATGTTTTTACATATATAATGTAAATATATATATTTATATTTGTCATTTATTTATATACATTATTTTCAAAACTGCTGCTTTTTATTTTTATCTTTAACAATTTATTAAATGCGAGTTCTCGCTGCTATACATATTTTAATTACTTTATTTATTTTTTATTATTTATTACAATTTATTTAATGCTATTTCGCACTGATTCACATTTACACACATTTACTTTAATTATAAAAAATAAAAATATTTGCTTTCAAATCATTTTATAATTATTTTAATTGCCGTAATTAATTACATTTTTATTATATTTGAAACATATAAATATTACATATTTTCATGTGTGTGCAATATTTGACATAATATAATAAAGAACCTCTATTTTAAAATCTTTATCTTTATCTTTAATAGTTTATTTAATGAGTTGTTAAAAATGGCGAATGCGAACCAACTTTAAAAAATAAACACTAGATTCAACAACGGAAACAAAAAAAAAATTATTACGGAAGATTACCAATATAATTATCATATAAAATAAATTGTAATAACTAACCAAAAATCTTTCTTATGAGAGAACGAAAACGAAACACACTTTTTATTAGAAAATTATCAATAATATTTTTACAGTTACTATTTCTAAGTGTTTGTAATTAATAGTTAAATACAAAAATAATTTTAATTCAATAAATTACTTTAAATATTTTTTAAAACTGTAAGAAATAAGAAATTTAAGTTCAGAATTTCCATGAAAAATACAGGCCTCAAGAGAGAAAACGGAAAATCACTTTTATGAGAAAATACCATTAATGTAATTGTATTAATTGTTTTTTAAAAAAATTGGAATAATTACAAATAAAATCAGTTTATAAATACCGTTGTTAATATATGGCAAAATTAATTAAAAAATTTCTATTATATTATTAATTTATATTTATTGTTATAAAACTGTAAAGGTTACACAGAAAAAATAATTTTAATTAATTAGATTAATAAATATATGAACTTTAAAAAATTAGCACTAGATTCAAAAATGGAAACAAAAAGATTTATTACGGAAAATTACCAATATAATTATCATATAAAATAAATTGTAATAATTACCCAAAAAATTATTCTTTTTTATGGATATGACAGAAAACTATAAAAATGGAAAATTCGAGGATCAAAAGAGAAAACTGAAAAATAATTTTTACGATAAGACTATTATTAATGTGTCGATAATTCGAAGCGAATTGGTTGGCAATGGCATCCAGCTCGAACTTCATTTACTCGAGTATCTTGATAACTAGAACTAAATATTTGGCACAACCTTCGAGAAGTCGAATTTCTCCTGCCTCAAGAAAAACTCCTCGAAGTTTTTACTTTCCGATGTCTTGTCTCTTGTGCCCGAAAGACATTCTCTGTCGGCAACAAGACCAATCATCGATTGATTAGGGTAATGTTGAAAACACATATAATATACTTTATGGTGTTTACATGATCACAGCATAATATCGTAGGTATTGTAGAAAATGAAGATAAAAAATCCTTTCGTCATACTTTGTAAGCTTGCATATACCTACATCAGACTTATATGATAATTACACATTTATAGTTTTCTATGTATTTATTTAATAATTCGAAGTATTGATAGCTCTATTTTTTTCTAGCAAATCATGGTTTTAAAATCACTATAAAATTGTTAAACGTCACATTCAATTTTATTTATATTTGTAAGATATACAAAATTACTTGTTTAATACTAATTAATAATTTTTATCACGTTTTATTAATTTTATATTAATTAATCAAAATTTTTACAATCTAATGAGAACATTAATTAATTTCCACTTATTTGACATAAATCCATTGTGAACTTGTTATGAACCAATTTCCTAAATAACGGGAATTTCGAAACACTAACGCTATCCAGCAGTTTTTCAAAGTGATATTATTAATTCAATAAATTATTTTAACCAAAAATCTAAGTTAATAAAATTGTAGTGTCGACTCGACGAATTAAATTTGTAGGCAGTTTTCGAGTAGGAGAAAATAAAGGGACGTAATAAAATTAAGTCCACGGGTTCAACGTAAGCGACATCACAGGACCGTAATTTCGCGGGACATAGGTTTATTTAACGAATTACTAACGGAGACAGACGCACCGCAAACAAGGTACTTTAAATTCGGGCGTAAAAAATTTCTTCAGCGCCGAGTAATTACGTGGCAAAACCTCAGAATTTCCCTTGCCCCTCTCGCAAGTAATTTATGTCGCGTCAATATTTAATGCGGCGCCGTGCCGAAAATACGCAAAAACACTCGATTTGTTACAGGTACGTAATCGTAACGCACAACAGGGAAAATTGACGATCGATGAACTCGAGAATTTTCGTCTGGCGGAGCTTTTGAGTGATTGTGTGTAAGTGGATTAGGGGCGTTATTCTTAAGCCAACACATGCAAGCAACGTCTCGTAATCCCGCTGAAATATGAAAATTGATTTTAAATAGTGCGTAACGCTCCAACTCAACGTTTTCCTCAAGTAAATGCGGCAATGTATGCACAGTGTAAAATATTCGGAATTTGATTTTTTCATAAAATACAAGAAGCGGAAGACAATGGATAAACGGGAGCTGATAGTTGCGTGAGCGGTGGCGTTGAAACAGATAGCCAGGGATGAACGATGGGAGTGGGGAAAGATACAAGGCGTTCTCGCATCTATGTTACTTGTTTTGCGTTCGATAAAAATATTTTTGGTAGAGAGTCGTGTGTTTTCGGCGTCGCTGCAGAACGATAAAAGTTATAAAAGAGAAGGGTTGTGTCGGCTTTAAGTGCACGTAAAACTAGTAACCGGTTTCCTTTTAGCTGCATCTACAAACGGATTAATTTTTAAAGAGATCGCTCGCTTTGGTCGTGCCGCCGCACGGGGACCGTCTAATGTCGCAGCAACTCAAACACAACTGAAAACATTACTGCCAATTTGCCTTTGGGGATTAGGATCTCGGGCCGGAGAAGTAAAAGAAAACTGCCTTTTCCTTCGTCCGTACTTTATTACGGCTTTCTTACATGGATTAGGCGATTCGGAATAAAGTTCAACTCGAGCACTTACCGCGGTCGACAGTTATTGCACTGACGCAAATAACACTGTCAGAAAGTGGAATTTATGAATTTGTATTTATCGCGGGGTCGTTACGCAGTTTTTAAAAATAGGCGAACGCGCCGTCGGCGAAATTTCATTGAAATGGAAAATCGCTCGCGCTTATTCCACCGGCAGACACTCCTTAGCATAAAATATGACCAGATAAAATCCGGGTCTTGAAATTTATGAAAATTTCCCGAATACACCGAACATAACACGGGAATTCCTGTAACGGGAAATGAGAAAATAGAAATAAAAGGATACGGAGCACCGGAGTCGTGCTTCTTTTTTTTATCTTTTTATTTTTATTTTTTTGGTTGTCCCGCTAAGTGCGATAAATTATTCATAAAATTTGTTTGCCGATCGGGGCCACGGCCCCTGGTCAATATTCCCGATGTTCGAATAAAATCAATCTGCATGCCCGAACATTCGGGCCGAGGAAACTTTCTGCGCCAACTATTTCCCACAACGCGATACGAGGAAATTTCGTATTTCGCATAAAATATCACAGGTCAACAGTTTAGTTTATTTATTTCGCGGATTTTACGACTCGCAATCATATTTTCGCGACGGGAATCGTTTCTCATCCGGATCAAAATCTATATGCACATTTGTGACTTCGGTAGACTGAAATAAAATGCCATTTCATATTATACAAATTTACGGGTTTATTTTTGTTTAAATTTACCATTTTCCTTTTCAGATTATAAATATAAGAACAGGGATTTTGCTTTCTTTTTTGAAATTTACATTGATTTGTATTTTTAATCCATTTTAATTAATAACCATTACAATTTTTTTTATATAATGAGCATATTGATATTGACATTGATTTCTTTGCATTTGCCAGCTTTTACAGTTACATTTATTAATTTAATCAATTAAATTTTATTTTTTATGTATAGCTATTACTTCTTAAAAAAAATTATTAAACATTTTAAAGACTGATATTTTATAATTTTATTAATTAAAATTATTTTTTCTGTAGAACAATTATTTGCTACAAAAAAATCGAGTTATTAAGACTTTGAGTTATTAAGCTAGGATATTACGACATATACTGCTAAAGTACACTACTTATCAAAAATAACATTTTGAAACCTATAAAATATGTAATATATAATACAGTCAAATTTATTACTATTATTATTATTATTATTATTATGTATTGTTATGAAATGTTTTTATCTTAATGCAAAAAGTCAGTTATTTGTGTTTGATGAAGAGATTTTTATTTTCATTTTCAAAAAAGTTAACATACTATTACACCATTGGAGAATAGCTTTTTCGACATTTTCAAACATGGTTATCTTATACCAAGTCTAGTCCAACCAGCGAAATATAAGCATTACCATTGTAGGGGTTGTCTTTACTTACATTTAGAATTTAGATTGTTTTAATCATGTAAACACCATAAAGTAAATTGTAGGAGTTTCTAGCATTATTGTAATCGATCGATAATTGGTTTTAGAATTGTTGCCGACATAGAATGCCGTTCGGGCATAAAATAGGTATTATCGGAAAGGAAAGACCACTAGGAGTTTATGTGAGGCAGGAGAAATTCGACTTATCGAAGGTTATGCCAAATATTTAGTTCGAGTATCAAGATATTCGAGTTATAGAAGTTCGACTGTCTTAATTTTTTTTCAAATAATAGTTTTATCGTAGAAATTACTTTTCAGTTTTCTGTTTTGAAGCTCGAGTTTTCTATTTTTATAGTTGTCTGTTGTATCCATAAAAAATAATTTTTTGAGTAATTATTACAATTTATTTTATATAAACTTCCGTAATAAATCTTTTTGTTTCCATTTTTGAATCTAGCGTTTATTTTTTTAAAGTTACTACGCCTTCGCCATTACTTTTACCATATATTTATTAACAACAATATTTATAAATTGATTGTTTAAAATTATTTTTATTTGTAACTATTACAATTTTTTTTTAAAAAAACAATTAATTCTCTATTTTCATGGAAATTCTGAACTTATATTTCTCTTTTCTTACACTTCTTACAGTGATTCTTTCGTAAAAAAATATTTACAACACTTTTAGAAATAGTAACTGTAAAAATATTATTGACAATTTTTTAATAAAAAGTGTATTTAGTGTTCGTTCTCTCATAAAAAAAAAATAATTTTTTGGGTATTTTATATGATAATTATATTGGTAATCTTCCGTAACAAATCTTTTTGTTACCATTTTTGAATCTAATGCTTATTTTTTAAAGTAACGCACTCGCCATTTTTAAGAACTGCATATATTTATTAATAGAATTAATTAAAACTATTTTTTCTGTGTAACCTTTACAGTTTTATAATAATAAATATAAGGATATTATTGATGGAATTTTTTTAAAGTTACTTTTGCCGTATGTTAACAAAGGAATTTATAAATTATTTTTATTTGTAACTATTACAATTTTTTTAAAAAAACAATTGATACAATTACATTATGGTATTTTCTAGTAAAAGTGTTTTTCCGTTTTTTCTTTTGAAGCCGGTATTTTTCATGAAAATTCTGAACTTAAATTTCTCATTTCTTACAGTTGTAATGATAATTTATAATAATTCTTTCGTAAAAAAATATTTATAATAATTTTATTAATTAAAATTATTTTTGTATTTAATAATTAAGTACAAACACTTTTATAAATAGTAACTGTAAAAATATTATTATAAAAACTATTGAAGTCTGTGTTTTTCATGGAAATATCTCATTTATGTGTCGCAACCTCTATTCTCTTAACAAAGCCAGTTATAATGATAATATATCGATTGGAAAGTCTGCGATTCTATAGAATTTTAAGAGAGACATCGTGAATGACAGAGACAGTAAAAGATTCCCACTACGAAACTTACTGTCTCTGTCGTGCATGATGTCTCTCTCAGAAAGAACTCAGTCGGATCAAACGGTTTCCAATTGGTATAGTAATTCTTTCGTAAAAAATATTTATCATAATTTAATGAATTTAAAATATTTTTGTATTTAACTATTACTACAAACACTTTTATTTTTTAAATAGTAATTGTAAAAATATTATTGACAATTTTCTAATAAAAAGTGTATTTAGTTTTCGTTTTCTAGAACTTTTTATAATTTTTTGCAAGAATATTATAAATTTTTAACCAAATAGTAAATATACAATGGTAATTTTCTGGAACAACTTTTTTTACATTTAATTTATTTCGATGGAAAATAATGTTTAGTTCACAAATGAAAAATGCGTTTCATTTGCCAAAATCAAAACCAGATGTGACTTCATTTACTCAACCATTTAAATTATCCTTTTAATTGATTCTAGAATTATTGTCGCGTTCATCGGCGACCCGTTAAGCGCTTTATTCGGGCGCAAAAACGTTTGTTTTAAATTAAATTAATTGATTTCAATCACTTTATTATACCAACAAAAAAAAATCAGTAAAATTCAGACTTAACGAATTGACATTTTATTTGTTTAATACATATGGTTATAAATCCGGCTTATTTATTATGATTCTATCCAACATGTAACGATAAATCTCCGTTGCTTTTATGACAGGAATCTGCCATTCAACAAAATATAAAACGGACACTTTATTAGTTTTTTTTTCCTGTTTAATAACATTTACAAAAATGTCCCTGACCACAATTTATCGTTGTTCATTCATCGTGCACCAAAAAATATTATTTCCCGACTAATCAAAACCGATACAATCGTACAATGGTCATGTTTAATTTCGATTTTTGCTTCACTTGAATTCGGTTCTGGAACGCTGAAAAAGCCACGACGAACACTGATTTCAAATGGAGTGCAACGGTGCATCCGCGTTTTCGATAAATTGTTTTTGTGGTTGCGTATTTTTTTAAAAAACACCAAATGTAGTTCGCATGATTGAAAGGTTTTGAATTGCGAATATTCCTTGTCAAAATCGAAAACGTAATCGGGAAATGACCGATGCAGGAAATCGACGTCTCTGCCGTTAATGAACCGTACTCTGGACTGTGTATTCGCAATTTCGACGCCATAATTCTATTTGCCGACTAATTGATTGTGTTTAATCGGATTTGATTTCCTGTTCGAGCCCCCTAAATTATTATCTGTTCAAACTTCATCTATGACCTATTCAAAGAACCCATCTTCATCTTTTAATAGACTATTAATTGACCATTTTATTTGCCATATGTCAATTATATTTAGTGGCGCAGCCGCATGTGTTAACGTCTATGAACGAGCCCGACAAACATTTTCGACAATGGGCCAACTTTCAAGGTTATGAAACTGGTATTACCACCCCCACCACCCCCAACACATACACAATTTAAAACCGTAACGAATGGCGGCGGCACGAACTTCGCAATTAATGGATCCACGGGTTTCTACGAAATAAATTTGATTTAAACTTCTCGGTTTTCGGTCGGAGTTCCTTTGAACGGCGCTGGACTGTGACCGGGACTTCCCGTGATTACGCATTTTTTCCCGTGCGAACTTTGTTCTTGGAATTACATACATTTTCCCGTGTGAAGGTGGCAAGGAAAAAAATTGCCGTCTTAATGGACTTGGAAGCGGTTGTTTTCTTTTTTTTTTTTCCTGATAGGGGCGGATTCCCAGGACGACGTCTGTCGAGGGCTCGATAACACAGCTCGAAACGGCGCTCTAAAAGATTGAACTTTAATTGAATTTAAATTGTCGAAATGTGGCACGAGTTCCCGCGGCCGATAAGCCCGAAAACTCAGGTGGAAATGAGGGAACGCGTCCCGGCATCGGGATTTCCCGTTGTCTGACGTCCTGAATAAATTTCACTTCGTCGAGGCTTAAGGGATGTATTTGTAAAGGCATTAGTTTTTGGTGATGACTACAAACAAATATATAGTTAGTTTTATTCCGCCGACTGCGGCAACTGCGACGGTCGTGTTTGGTGTGGTGACAATTCGCCAGCCACTAAAGCCATTAGAAATCGCGGCCACAACAGAAAAGGCGATAATGAAAACGCAGATTCATCCCTCCGTGAAAGACGGGGAATATACATAAGCAGACAGAACGAAAATGATCACGTCAGGGGGCATATTAAATTTATTATGCGATACCGCAAATGCAAAAGAAAGCAGAAACGTCTCGCGGACATTTATCATTTATCTTCCCCATCAATGGAGCATCAGAAAAATGTGCTGACGAAAGTTTCGTGTTTGGGATGTTTCGTTCGGCAGGATTGGCGTCTATTGTGGCACTATGAAGTAAGTTACATTGTCGGGTATAATGAAGGGGTGCATGTGGCATGCGGCGCTATTAAATTATTCCGCATCACATACAAAGATGTCGTTTTATCTGCGCGCGTCTGGTAAATGGCTCGCGCATTACCATATTTAAAGAATACAAAGTATATTAAATTTTTCAAGAGTCGGACGGGCGTTTATATGCGGCTCAAGTGCAATTTTACTTCCAGAAACAAGGATATTAAAGTTTTTACGGGCGCATAAAACTCGAAAGGCACTAACCGTTGACCCGCGAATGAAAAACTATCAAATCGCCAGCCTCAGACGCAATGAAAGATCAAATATGATACCTGCATGGAATGTTTAAATTTACGAACCCTTTCAAAAAGGATTCCACTCTTTGAATTGCCTCATGAAAGGACTCAAACATAAGCCCATTCAATAGTCTTTTGATCTATAATTATTTCACGTTGATTTACCTTAGTTTTACTACTGATATATTTCTTTCTAAACAGTTTGTGTAAGTTGTAAATGTTGCAAGTGCGCTGAGATTATCGCGCAACCTAAGGGGCGTCTCCGTTTTATCCCATTCCCAACTTCAATTAATCTTTTAAATTGCATCGAATGAAATCTTTTGAAAGAACTTGGACATACATGCCACTGGATAATTGGAAGTATATTTAATACTCATTGTGTTTAATTTATATTGATGAAGTTTTGCAGCAAAGTTATATTCTGTCATCTAAGTTGGTTCAATTAAACACCCCGAAGAAAAGTTGGGAACTTATGCAGTATAATTACGCCTTTATGGCTCGAGAAAGCGGTTAATTGCACAGAAATAATAAAAATTTAATTTATTCACAAAGATAATGAATCTCGGCATGAGGTTTTTTCACCCTTTTTCTTCCGGTGTATCTTTTCCACCTAAAATAAATACAAAGCGACCGGTTGATTCTTTCTCTGTATTATTCTGGAATCGGTCAATTAGAAATCTACTCAAAGAAACTTTCAAATAAGAAAATGGTTTCTTTTACATAAAACCTAGAAATTACATAGAATTTTAACAAAAATATATCATTCAGAATTACTTGGGGAATGCTAACTAAACTATTTGACATAAATGTCGGTGAAGTAGAAATTTATCTTTAAAAGTCAACAATTTCAACATTTGAAACTGAAATTGTTCAACTTTTTTTTTTTAAGTAAGAATAGTAAAAGTAACAATCAAAACATGTTTCTGCCTCTTGAAATACGTATCAAACAGTGTAACGCTTAAAAGCGTCATTGTAAAATCGTAGCTCACAGACGACAAACAAACAGTCCTTCGATAAAGGTTGTTGTTGCGGCCGGAGCAATTTATTTGCATCCTTTGAGAACACAAATAAAGTAACAGCGCTTTTGAGTGGTCGACATGACAACAATGCGTGAGCTTTTTTGTGCGTCTGCAGCTTTTTTACGGGCCAGGTTCACGACCCCGTAAATCTTACGAGACACACTGTCGGTGTTTGTTTGGACGGGTGATTAAAATTTATGAATAGCCGGATAATTATCAATTCTGAAGTAGTCCAAGATTCGAGTGTTTCGAAGGATATTAATAATTTATCGTGGTCTTAAGGGCTATAAACTGACTTTCATCTCGAGCAAACCTGAAAGGGGTTCTTTAGTTATTTGCTGGAAAAAATTACCAAGTAATTAAGGGAAACTTGGAAGTTGTGGTTTGATGGTGCCTGAGGAAGATTAGTCTGAACAAGTTTTTAATCACCGACGAGACATAACGACATTTTTCTTTTGTAGTTTCTTTTATTGCCCCTATAAAGTACCAAAATTGAAATAGTGGATTTCGATCGATTCAGACGATCTGGGTCTAAGGTCGTGAACAAAATTAGGCAATGATTGTGTAATGGCCATGCCCCGATGAATAATTATCGATATTCGTGGTCGCATGCTCCTGATTCCATCATAAATTTAATAAAGCCCCGGAACAACTTTAATTAAACACTTGAATGGAAACTGAGGCATAATTAAACAAGCCATTTTAACTTGGCACACTTCCTTAAATTAAGTTTTAAGGTTAGGCAACTGGATATAAATACACAACAAGATTAATAAGACGCAGTAAATCACGACCGACAAAAACCCGCGCACACTCCAACAAAATAACTGACGATAAAATTGATTTATCCGCATTATTTCCACGCTCTTTTGTGCAACTTTTGCCCCTATAAATATTTGATTATAGATGCACCATCTAATATATTTTATATAGAACGATCAAAACATGTAATTGTTAAATGGATTCAATACGCTTATTTAGAGGAAATTTTTCGTTGTTTTTTAGAAAATTTTATTAAATTTAGGACAAACTGAATTCTTTTGTGTGTTATCATTTTAGATTTACAGTCAAGAAGAACACAGATCAGGATTTTAGTGAAATGTTGGAAATACTGTTAAGCGAATTAATTTTTTGTAGCACACACTTTTAAAAATTCAAACGTTAAAATTTTAAAACTGACTAATTGCACACATCGAGTCATATAAAATGTTTGAACAAAATTTTAATTGAAAGATTTTTGACAGCTGTAGTAAATATTTGTTTATGACTGTTGCCGCTTTTCTATTAAAAATATTAAAACCTTTTTTTTTTACCGGACAATAAATTACCGTGAAAAATTTCAAAATAACATATGCAAAAAGGGTCGGTGGACAAATGCGTTCGATTTGCATTTTTAAATTGGACCCATTCAATAAATAATGCTTTTTAATGGCTGTTTGATTTCCAGACGGGAAATTTAATCCGGACAAAAAAATTACAATTAATATTTTATTATCGGTCCAAGTGCCAATTTAAATGCATGACACAACGTTGTGTTTTAAAAGACCTTTTCGAAACTCACGATACATTTACATTAATTATAATTCTTCAAACATAATTAACAGATTTTTTGTGCCGCAATAATTATGTACATGCGATCTAATCGATAATAAGTTTAAAGACCCTTTTATGGGGTCTCCCTTATCCGTAATAAACTTTTTCGGAGTTGGTCCGGTAAATCGTACGGGAGTCAGATATAATTCGATGACCGATACCAATTAGTTTTAATTGATTGCGCCCGGGGGCCTTTTAACCGTCGCCTCGTAATGTTTTAATCCCACAATACCATTAAATTTACAGACTGCAATCCCAATATTTATATCCGGTGTTAGATAAATACACTCCGACAACAAAACTAGACCGAAACACTAATAAGTGTGGCAACTACCATAAAATACAAAAACATTGTAATCAAATTTTATTCTGTGTAAAAAATACAATTAAATGGTGCTAACTAAATCCCCAACTAAAAATACCAGAAATTAGCCATTTTAATTTAATTAACTATTATGAACACACACGTCTGGCTATTTTAGATTTCTTAATTACTTCGTGTGTCTTGAAATGTATAATTTGAATTTCCTAGATTAAATAAATATAAAAATATTTTCAAAATGTTTTATTTTAACTAGTATTATTATTTGAATATTTCTGGCGCTAGACGGTCAGTATTTTACATTTATTTTACTTTTATATATTTAATAGACATAAGAAGAAGCAACATTTCATTTGTTGTAAATTTTTAGCTCAAACTATAGTCGCGCCGGGAATCGTTTTATGATTAATGTTGCCAGACAAACTCTACACACACACTTCGTGTAGACTTGAAATCATCATAAATCATCAGAAGAAGGTTGCATGAAGCTGATCTCAAGAATGTTGACCAGTTTTTGTTTCTGGAGACAATAATGTCAACAATCATGACATTATTCGGACGCAGTGGCCCCTGAGTTCACCAGATTGCAATCCAATTAAACATGTATGGGACCGTCTTCAAAGACTTTCAGAATTTACAACTGAAATCATCAACTTCAAAATTTGGCTTGTTAGTGTTCTTAGAGAACAACAGCGATCCACAAAAAAGAATTTATTCATTCACTAATTTAAAAGTATGCCAAGAAGGATGGAACTTGTGATACTAACAGGATGATTAAATTCCCAAGGAATTCGATGATATTAGTTTTAATACTAGTTTAAAAGTTCTATGGATGATTTTTTTAATTTTATGTAAGAGACTTCATTGTTTATTAAAATATATTTTAATAATACCTTTGTTGCAATGTAATGTTATTGGTATCTTGATTTTTGAAATAATTCAGATTATCTACTTTAAAAGACGCTCAGTGTTTGCTAATTGCAATTGCAAACTGCTAATTTAGATGAATGTTGCATTTTCTATTAAAATAAGTATTAATTTTTTATTTATGAGCTTGTCAAATTTGTGCGATAACACTAACAAAAAATGGATAAACTATGATAACTTATTTGTCTAATTACACAAAAAATCAGAGAAATCTAAATATTCAAAGGAGAAATTAGAACTAAAGAAATTGTAAAATAATATTTTGTTGTATGTAGCAGTTAGTATATACCGTATCAAAAATGATGAACGTGTCTACTCGCCTATTGAGACGGAACATCAATACCCCTTTGTAAACAAAAAGGAAAGATATACATGCAATTATGTGGGCGGGCCGAACTGACTGGAGGGGATCATTTGGTTTTGCTGCGTTTAGCATGTGGTTCGTTCCGCAGACGAGTCGGTGTATGTGAACACATTATTTATTTATTTTTAGTTTTTTTTACTTATGCATTTATTTATTCAATTTAATTTTTGGGATACATTTTTATTTTGAAAAAAGTAGTTTATTTTGAGAATACTTATTTTTGTTTTTGATATACCCTCAAAAAATATTTCATTTTACAGATTGAAAATTATACAAAGTTACGGAATTTAAATGGAGCATCCGAAGAACTCGAACTACATCCCTACGCATACGGAGATTTACTAAATGCATTCGCAAAGATTAATTTACATTGTGCGCCGGCGCGCACCAGCACGGCGCATTGTCTCTGAGAGTAGGGATTCTTACTACCGGGCAAAACTTTACTCTCTTTGTCGTGCATCCATCTCTTACAACATCCAGACACGAAAAGCATTTTTCGTACTGTATATATGTTTAAAATCAATTAAACGTTAATAATTTAATTTTAATTTCCTCATTTTTGAAACTAAATTAATTAAAACAAAATACTTACAAGTGCTGTAATCAACATTAGAAATATAAAAAATTTAAAATAATTCTTGTAATTTTTTATATTAGAGGAATCCTCAAAAGAATTCTAATATGATTCTCTAAATTTTAAAACTAACAAAATTCGATTAGATACAAATGGGAGCGGTAACCAAAATTTGAAATACAAAATATTGTAAAAACAATTTGTTGTATATAAAAAAGAGAGTTAAATGGTGATCATTAAGTTAGAGTTAAAATAAGTCACAGTACAGTACTTTTACCTCAATTTTCTCAAATTTAAAATTAACAAAAACTTAACCAAAGTATGTGCAAAATCACTCTAAGCAATCTAAAAAAACGCTAAAGTTATATTTCGTTGGGACAAAGTGTAGTTAAGACTGTGACTTTTGCCCAGTTTAAATTAGTTCTGTACTATGCAAACTAAATTACGTCCCGGTCGGGGTAAAAAAAGTCTCCCCGGCGTATTCGTCGTTCCTTTTTGTTTGTTGCCCCCGTTTTTGCGTTCGCAATTCAAAAGACGGTCGGAGAAAGCAAGCAAAATCCGGAATGTGCCGTCTGGCGTTCCGTTGCATTCTTTATACGTTCAAATTGTATTTTAAATCGTGTTTGTTTTCGAAATGGATTCGCACATTTATGTGTTTATGTATTTATTCGGTTGTATTATTACTTGCCACCCGGGGCCCGAGTGTCCGGATTTAATTTTTGAATAAATATTGAAAGGATCAGCTTTCTCCTTTCTCCTCGGACGAGAACTATGATCCCGGTTAAATTAACTCAACCTCCTTCGGATTTATTTTAAATTGGACAGCGGAAAAAAATCGCAGTCGTCGAATAAATACATGTAAATTGTGAATTTAGAGTTTTGTATTCCAATAAACGCGTCCATAAATTAATCTTGAAAAGTAATTAAGAGATTTTTAACTGACATAATCGCATTGCAAAATTACAAATTAGAAAATTACACGTTCGCGTCGAGGGCATAAAAACTAATTGGCTCACGTCACGGAATCGCAGGACTCGGGCAGGTGGCTTCGAATTTTATTAATTAAAATTTAAACGATTCATTAAAATCCCTTACGTTTTCCATTTTTTCGTTTTTTCGTTTTTCTTTTTTATTTTTTTTTTGCTCCCGTTTATCCCTTTGCGTGTTTTTTCGCGAAAGCCGTGCAAATATTGGCGGGCTTTGGGAAAATTTTAATTGGCGGACTTAATTAAAAACTTGAACTATAAGTTTGCGAAATAATTTCAGGATTAGCATCCTCCAATAACGGGTTATTAAAGTGGAAATGATAAACAGAAGATACACATTCCCGCGCGCAGCAATATTAAAATTACTTAACTCGCAAATTAACTCTCGAGACAGCCTCGAGTTCCACGTTCCGAACGCCAAAACGAAATACATATAAATTCCGGTAAAACTAACACCGAAACGCGTTCCATTTACATTTATAATCACTGGTAACAAAGCTGTTTGATTGTTTGCGGCAGGTGTGTAATTATATCTTTCCCAGTTGCTGCGAGTTGCTCATCACACTCGTAAACAATTTAAATGGACCCCGGTTTTGTGTTTTTGATACGGACTTTATATGATTTCAAAACTCGTATACTTTAAACAAACAACGTTCTTTTTTCACTGTGTATACACATATATAAATTTTACGATTTGTGAACCCGGTCTAGATATTTAACAGAATTTAGAAATTTCAATTCACTATGTTTTATGATTAAGAAAAATAATAGAAAATAGTGTGTTCTAAAAATATTTTGTTATAAGCTATATTATATAGGCAAGTAATCCGTTACTATATGATTTTAAATCAACAAAATTGGATGATGAATCCTAACAATCCATAATTTTTATAAGAAATTCAAGCTCTTTATAGCTTACTGGATGGCAAAAAGAACAAAATTTGATTTAAAAATAATGGGTATTTTTAAAATTTTAAGATTTCTATACACAGGCAGTTTTCTCCTTAACGTTAAATGGTTAATTATATCGATCGTAAGTTGTCAGCTCATTGAATTTATATTATAATTTTTACAGAAATTTCAGGCTACTTATATACTATATTATACAGAGGTGGCCAACCGCGACTCTTTGAAGGATTATTTGTGGCTCTCGATAAATGTACCCGAGTTCCCTTTTCATTCCACAATTATCAAGACAAGTGAAATAAACGTGTTTAATTTTTAAATTCAATACACATATTTTGTACTTTTATTTATATGTTTTCAATAAATATAATTTCTGTAAACAAATTTTTTTAATACTTTTCAAATTTTGAAAAATGGTTCGGACTATCAAGGAGCTTGGCCACCCCTGTATTATACTTACTACTTATATAATATTGTCTATTTTTTAATGAAGTTTGAATGGTTGTATTATATGTAATTTTTATTTTATAAATATATTTGATAATATTGATAATTAAAAAAAATCAATTTTGAGCTCAAATAATTTTGGAACCAATCGACTTAAATTCTCTATAAAAATATGCATTTCTCATTATTTCTTTGTGGGGTAAAAAAAAGTATAAAAGACGAAAGAAAAATGTCTATCGAATTCAAAATTTTAAAGTAACGTCAATGACTTCATATGTAGTAAGTATATGAAGTTTTCGCATAACAAGAAATTCGGACTCTTTATGGACAGAAGAGAGCCCAAAAGAAAAATTTTTTTGTTCAAAAAATTATGGGTGCTTTTTAAATCTTGTGTAAGCACTTGAATTTAAACGGTTGGTATTCTATCCAAGTCACTGCTTTTACATGGAATTACTTAAAAATTAAAAAAAAAAAACATATTCTGTTTTGAACCAAAAGGTTTTGCTTTTACTACTTTCACATAAAATGACAAAATATAAAAAAAATAACATTATTTATGGAATCCAAAATTTTTGCTTTTAGGCTTTTTTCAGTTTATTGAGACTGAAATTCCTGTACAGTAAAAATTCCCAATTCTTAGTAGTCAAAAGTATTCAGTCATTCAAAATAATTCATATACACAATTTCCTTTAATTTTAAATTAACATAACATGACGAAAATACTAGTATGTATGGTAACCAAAATAGGAAATATAAAAACATTGAAATAAGGATTTACTATATGTTAAAGGGACAAATGATGATAATTATATTTTTATAATATATAAGATTGAGTCAAGTGAACTGAGAAATTCAAAAAAACACAATTTTTCATTTGGTATTTGTATTTTAACACCAACATAACTAGACCAAAATATGAATAGGTGTGATAATCAAAACTGAAAATAAAAAAAGTTGAAATTACATTTTGTGGTATGCAAAAAAAACTAAATAATGATAAATGCATTTTTTAGAGATACACCCAAAGAAACTTTTTCTATGACTTTTTATTCTGTTTTTTTTTTTTTTAAACCAATATAACTAAATAAAAAACTAAATATTATAAAAAAATGAACATTTAGTTGTATGCAAATTTGTTTGAAACCTTCAAATAGCTCGAGTAATAAACACTGATAATCGAAATGGATACACTTCAAGTAGATAAAATTACTCCTCTTTTCAGTTGGGGCAGGGTGTAACCTTGAAATTTTAAATAATAAACCTCAATTTTTATTTCATATTCGAATTTTATGAAATTTATGAATTTTGCCTAAAATATTTTTTTAGATTCATGATAGAGGAAATTCTACTCACCTCATCATTTTTCAGTTAAATATAATTCTTAAAATGGTAACCTTCAATTTTAATCTATTTGTTGATCCGTATTTTAAATAACAACTAGGAAATGTATCTGTCTGTATTTGTAATTAGAAGAAATAGAAAAATATCCTCGAGAACAGAACTATCTGCTATGAATAAAAAAAATATTTTATTACATTATTTTTATTCGTAAAATCTGCATCAGCTGAGTTTAAAATATTACACTAAACGTTGAAAATGTGTAAAAGAAGTAAAAAACAATAACCATTTTTTTTAATTAGTGGTTCCTTTCCTTTATTTTAAAACGAAACAAAGTTTATAAAAATTTGCTTAGTTAAAAATTATATTACTATAGAAATATACGTTAGATAATTTGGGAAACTTCTCGAAGTAATCAGGCACCGTACGTTCACGCAACGGTAATTACAATCACCCCGAACACGTCTGCGTTTGTCAAACCAGTCGAATTTCCACCTCCCGCCCGCGACTAATTCTTCCCCCCGTAAGCGCTTATTTGCAGATGCGGAACGCTATTAGATAAGTTAATATTGAATCGGGCAATCTGGATCTATGCATGTATGTGTAAGTTTATCTAAAGTACCGGAAACTTCTGCAAATTGCCATTATGGATTTGGAAACTTGACTGTGAGCAAGTAAAAAGCACAAGCCGGCTTTAGTAATTGAATGAAAGTTTGTCTTAAGCACTGTTTGATATACATACTGGGACTTTGTCTTCTCTTCTTCTTAGCGACGATCAAACACAAGCGAAAGATGTACCTAATCCATATTGCAGATTACACTCGAACTGAATCGATGTCGCGATCGTGAATTAATTAAAACCAGGTTTAGCAATTTAATTGTATCGTTTCAGGATTCATTTAAAACAGATTACACTTTTAAGTTTTTAGTAGACGCTAAAATTTAATTCACAATCTAAAACTCAAATCTATTTTAAAGTTGATTTTAGAGTCAAGAGAACTTGAAAGTTTTAAGATCAAAATACACAGTTATCCATTAGTCACAATTTCTTTACATTGACTTCATTAATTTTTTATACATTTCTTATACTCTTCGAAAGACGAAACCGTAATTTTTCGTAGTTGACGTTCGTTTTTAAAATAGTAAACATGTAATATTAATACAAACTGAAATACATGAAGTCAGGTAACATAGATAAGGGAATATTTTAAACTTTCGTATGAGTTCGTAACTACAATAGATGAAAAATTGAACGTAAAAATACAATTATTATTATTATTATTATTATTAGTATTATTGGCTTATATTCAATATTCCCTATACTTTCAAACATTAGAATCGCAGAATAAACGAATCAAATATTTCTGGATGGATGGTAAAAGGGCTCTTTTACGAACATTTTGAGTCCTCAGACATATATCTAGTATTAGGCATTCGATAAATATAGTCATTTACCCGAAAAAGATTATTATACTGCTTTCGTATTTTTTGTGTTATAACTGAAATTAAATCTGATAAAGCAATTTTATTTTCTTTTTTACATTTCAGTTGATTTTATTTTCAATTTATATTATTATAGTTTTTTCCGAGAAGTGTTTTTTTGTACTCATAATCTTCTTGTATAACTGTTCAGCAGTAATTACATATTTTAATAGACAGTCGTGTATTGTTTAATTAAATAAATAAGACATAAGACGAGTATCACATAGAATGATGTAGGAGTTACTGTCATCCCCATCCTTAAAGATGGCCCTTAGCGTATGTTAGAATAAGTATTATTGTTTATTTCCTATTGTACAAAGGGTCTAGGGAACATCTAAATATTTTTAAATTACTGCAATAAAACCAAAAAAACTAATGTGAAAATATAATGAATTAATAAAAACACTATTTAAATAAAAAATATATTGTAAAATGATGTTACAATTCCTCCATAATGATTTTGACGATTCAAAAGTCTTTTCTTCATAACATTCCATATTTTTTCTATTGGATTAAAGTCTAAGAAATTTGCTGGCCAATGTGAAACATGTTATTCTCTTCGAATGTTGTTCGAAAGATCCTCACAGTATGTAGCCTAGCGTTATCCTGCTGGAATCGAATTTGGGCTCATATTGGTAACACAATAGGTAAAAATATGTTGTCGCGATATCGAACTGCATTCAAAGTGGTTTCCATTAAGAAGAGCTCGGTTATTTCACAATATTAATTGTTCCTCAAAACATCAAGGAACCTCCTCCAAAATTCATCATCTCACGAGCATGTTGTAGCCGTGCTTGGTTTCCACGTTCTCTCCAGATACGTATCCTTCCAGAATCTAATAAATACGATAAATAGTAAAAAACGTTATTTTTTGCATTAAAAAAGGTGTTATTTAATTATGTTATTGAATAATTTTTAATTTAAATTATTTTTTAACTTAATTTAATTCGATTTTTCTTAGTGTTCTTTAGACATTTTGACTATGCATATTTGAAATCTGTGTTTATCTAAGCTATTCTCCAACCCCCAATAAATCACATGTGTGACAATACGAATGCAGGAAATGCAGTCTTAGTAACAAATTGACACTTCATTTACATTTAACTCCTGTACAAATTTTTTATCTTTTTGATCTGATTGTGAGGGTCTGTTGTTCTTTTAGAAAATCAATTAATAAAATAATTAGATGTTGAAATGCAGAACTACATTTTTTTATTAGACAGAAAATTCTATGGAGAAGATTTGCTTCCATAAAATGATGTATTAAAAATGGACTTAGTTCGAACTATTATATTACTAATCTAATTGAAGAAGTATAATATTCTGATTTTGAAATTTTACACTTACTTTACAAGCAAGTAATTAATGCATGAACATATAAAAAAATAAGCATAAATTAACATGAATAAAAAAATTAGTTTTGTTTTGATTTAATTTCAGTAGTTGCAGCACAAAATTACCATGAAAAGCTGTTTAATATATTCTTTCAGTAAAATGGCCGTAGTTCTCATATGCGAGGTATTAACTACATGTCTATGAACTCAACGTTTGTAAAAAGGCCAATCTGTTTTTTATGATTCCTACTGCTTAACAACTAGAAAATATGAAAGAGAATAAAAAGTGAATATTAAAAGGTATTTAATGAATTACTTAATAATAGTTTTTTTGTTACATTACGAAAATTTATACGAGTCAAAGGAAGGTTATGGCTTTAAGTTTCCGCCAAAACCCTAAAATCAATTATCTCCGCCCCTGAACCATAAAAATAGATGGGAAACAGTTCGGTCAGTGTCGGTGGCGCAATGTTAATCCAAAGTCGCTGACCGTTCAAAAATGTGCGAACGATTTCTCATCTACCTGGACGACGTCCGTCGGGACGTCGCGCGCCGATAGATTTGTGTTGTTTTATTTTTATGGCCCGGTTGACACGTACCATCGCAATCTAGTATCCCGAACCCTAATAAAAACCGATGTCGGTTCCGTTGACTTGACGCTTTTTTTTCTACCCTGCCATCCAGTAATTTTAATCGAAACATTTTTAAACAAATATTGTAATACGGTGAAGGCAAATTCGATTGAGAAGCGAGGAACAGAACGTTGTTGCCAATAATTTATGAGCCATTGATTTGGACGGTTCACGAACGGGCTGCGAAACGTATAAAAGAAAAGTCTCGTCGTTTTACGGTCCAATATTCCATGGTAAACGTACGAAAACACGCGCTTGTTTTAAGGACAAATAAAGAATTTATTATGAATATAAAAGTATCGTATGTTTCGGATCGCATGAATTGAAAAGTACTCGACTATAAATGTATCGACGACGGAAAAACAACCCCCAACGAATAACATCGAACAAGGAGATTGCAGAGAAATATATTCTGCAAAAAAATTACGTGCACATTTCCATCGACGATGTTCGATTAAAACAAGTTTCTTTCATCCCTTAAAACGGTGTTTACCCAACTTCGATTAAAGGGTGGCAACGTGCAAAAATAAAGATAAAACTAATCGTGTTTCGGCGCTCGATCGGTTTTATTAAATTATGAACCGACCGTGCTCCTTAATCTAACCGACCTCGTTTTATAATCACAACATTGATTGGATCACGGCGAATTTCGCTGGTGCGGTTTTTAAACCACCATCGAAATTTATATGAGAACGGCTGGAAATTGATTTGGAACGTTTTGTTTTGTAATAATGAGAGGCGATTATGTTTCAAGTGGTGTTTTACATTTTAAATTTCCTTTGAAAATCTCCCCAATGTAATAAGAAAATTATATTTAAATATTTCATAAATATTAATGTTCTTATTATAATTTTAATGTGCTTACAAATTGTTTGTTTTTGTGTTAAAAATTTCCTGAAAACAAATTTAACTTAAACATATTTATATAATACTGGTTAGATATAGAAATTTCTTTTTACGCTAATTCGTATGCAAATTTCAAAATAGGATCCAGTGGCCGAATTTGATTGAATCGGGCTCAAATTTTCAAGAACATCTTTATATCGGATATAATTATTAATTTTTGAAGTGATAACTTCTTTAGCCGCGTTGGGCACTTCTTGGTAGGGGAAAATCTTATGGATTCGCGTCACCGACATGCACATGATTGGCGCACGCGCAGTGTGCTGTGCGCGTTAGACATTTTTTGGATAGGTAAAATCTCGTGCGTTCGCGTCACCGACATGCTTATAGCAGTATATCTGTAACTATACAGCTGACGTAGTGCTGTGTATATCTTATAAGTGAAAATGAATGGATTTAGTGAAAAGTTCAATGTAAATATACTGTGCATTGTTGAAATAGGGTTTTTGTTTGATTAATATTTGAATGATCATTGATCGAAATCTCAGTACTACAAAATATAAAACGACAATCGATGCTGTTTTTACGCGATACTTAGATAAATTTGAATAAAATATTTTCATTTCTTACTTTAGTTACCACAAGCCTATTGTTGAAATTAATGATGACAATGATGCAAACAAATAAAATAATGTTAAAAATCAAGTACATTAAAATTTAAGTAAATATAAATACTATCCATAAATAATAAGATTGTATATTAATTGTTATTTCAATTCAATTGTATTTATATTTTGTCATAATCTTATACAGCCCATAATATATTTAAATAATAAAAAAACATATCAATATGCATATAATTGTTGCTCGGAGTGTCAATAGATGTGAAAACTAGATTGATGTTGATAATTTTAATTCAATCATTATGAAATTTCAAATTTGAATACTAAAAGTTCTAAGTTTCCACTTCTATCAGCAGTTTCTATAACTACCAATTTTATTTTTTTTTATTTGGGTCATTCACCTACATAACAGCAAATTTATATTTTTCAGTTTATATTTTACGCGTTCACGATAAGCCCGATTGAGATGAATACTATTTCATTAGAGAGACGATTAAATTATACGTTCAATGGTACATAATTCGTTTCTGTCAGAACAAAAATAGCTGAATTACTGCTGATGAAACTTCACATTTCATTTTTCATTATTTTCATCCACTTTAGTCATTTGAGTAATATTTTTCAAAAACAAATAATTCTAATATCCAATTTTTTATTTTAAATCGATAGATCATTCTATTACAAACATTAGCAGACGAAGATAAGATTAAAAATATAAATAATAATAATAATAAAATTGAATACATCTAAAAATAACTCATTAAAATTCCCTGTAATTTCAATTGTGTGGGTAGTATATTTAAGGAGTAGTCTGTTTTCTGCAAAGCGAATTTCCGATATTACCAAAGAGTTTAGTTTTAATGAATATTCCAAAATGGTCACCACAATATTACGTATTTTAACAGAAATGTATGTAATGAATATTTAAACGCAATTCACTTAAAAGCATTCTAGAGCTTCGTTTATAATTTTTTGAGACTGTACAAATGCCTAGAAAAAGATCAACGCAGATGTGCCGTCGCAATTTTTCAGTTAATATTTATACGTTCTAAGAGATATTACTACATTTCGATTGCCAGGTTCAAATAATTAAATTTTCTTTCCTTTCTAGAAAATCTAGATGGTCAAAGTGATGAACGTGGTGAAGAGTTCCTTCAGCATAGGAAGAAGATTAAGATTTGAGACACGGAAGAAAATAATGATGGTTTCTCGCTAGTCTTTTTATAAGAAGATCTGACGGATGGAAAACACAAAAGATTAAGTTAAAACTCTTAACACAGTTCGAATAGATGAAACAGAAATTTAGCAGTAAATTTAGATATCTCTTTCTATCATAACATATTACAATATCAGACCTCGGTCTACTACGAGTTGAACTGTTTGTAATTGAATAAACGTTCGATTAAAAATTATAATACTGGAATTATTTGTTGCTGAAAGAAATTATTCAAATGGCGAAAGCGACAGAAAATTAAATTTGTAATTTCTACAGCTTAACCTGCTATTTTTTCCAATAGAAACGAATAACGTTAGATGAATTATTTATTCACCTCACGAAATATTATTGTTCTGAATCAGGTTTTTATACATATATGTTTAAATGGACGTCGCATCACCAAAAATATTAAAACGAAAAACACAAACACGAATTTCATTCTCAGCACATCCGGATTAGCCTAAATATATGTGGAAGAAAGTTTCTATATTTCTGCTGTAAGCTAGTGACACGAAAATAAAAGTTTGTTACATATTTAGAACCATTTTCCACAATAGATGGTAATTTTTTTCCAGCCGTACAATTTTAATAAATCAACGACACTCGAGAACATAAAACCGTGTCAACTTGCCCAATGCTTTTGATAAGTTGCACAGTACCGAACGGACCAGATAAAATCCCATTATTTCGCCATCAGAAAACTTTGAATGTCCGTTTTTCACAACGTTTCGGGAAAATTTTTATCTGCACCGAAATATGTTAGCTCTAATTGACTATTAAAAAAAAAGCGAAAAACCGGTTTAATTTTCCCCCTTGAATTTCTTGAGGGTAACTAAATAAAAAATCAATTTCACGCCGAAATTCTCAGGTGAAATTTAGGGAATTGAACGCGACAAAGGCACTTGTGTCCCCGAAAACCGAGGGCCTGATAGCCAATCAACGCGCAAACTTGTAAAATCACGATTCGGTAGTTTTCAACGCTGTTAAACGTTATTAAATATTGGCGAAGCCGAAGCCGAGCCAATGAATAATATGCATTTTGGGAGGTTATTTAAACTATAATGTTCTCTATAATAATGCATATTAAACGTGTTCCAATATAACAACTTATGCAACTTTATCGAGAGAAATGATGAATGCACTTGAAAATGGAGTTAAAAATGGTGAATGCGCAGTTTTAAAAATGGCGAATGCGTCGCAGTTATTCTAGGAAGGCGGATGCTGTATTATTTTAGTTTATAGTAAAAATATGCGATGGCATTAAATATGGTTTAGTTGTTCGAAATTACAGCTGTAAAAAGGATTAATGATTTTATTGTCCGATCTGGAACGTGCACAATAAATTTAATGTTATGGCGGCCATAACTGTTACATTAACTGGTGCAGCGCAGAAATAATCAACGAAATATTAGCCACGTGTATTACACAAATCAATAATTTTTCCATCGCTAGTAATAAACTGAAAAATTCATTCGATTCTAATATTGTAATAAAATAAAGTAACGTTACAATATGAAAGAATTTTGATTCAGCCACCAAAAAGGATTCGATATTCGTATTGTAAGTAGATAAAAAACGTTCATGCGAGGGAGATTCTTTTCACGGATTCTCCGTTTTTTCGAATTAATTAAATTTCGGCTGGTGTATTTTTAAATTCGTCCCCCACTGAAATATTAAATTTCAATTAGGACCGGACTAATTGTTCGCCTGGTCGTTTTTGTCGATAATCACCGGTCAGTATGTGTCTTGGACGATAACGTTCACTAATTGTTCGCCCGATTTTATACATACAAAAAAATATGTTGATTGTTTGAGCTCTGTTTAATTAGAGGGAACGGATTAACGGCCGAACGCACTTTTTGAGTTTCAAAAGCGATTTTAATAATTTAAAGCAACATTTTATGTAAAAGTGTCCCGTGAGTTGAGTACAAAAATAAATACCTTTGAAAATTAATAAATGTGACATCTAATTTAAAAATTCTAAAATATCTGAAGAATTCATTAAAAATTTACATTATTATAAAATATTCAATCAATGACCCAATTACACCTTATAACACTAATTAATAATTTTTAATAAAAAATTCTACTTTTTCGATTTAAATAATATTTTATTTTTGAGATTTCTGAACATTTTTGATTACAAAAAATAACTAAATAAATAAGTTAACACAGTAAAACAAACGATGCAATCTAAAAAAACACTATTACAGGGTAAATTTATTATAATTAATGTAGATTTATGACCGCAACGTACTTTTATTTGCTTTCCAACCCCGAAACAATACTCAATTATCTCCCATATCATTAGCCACTGAATATTCATATCCACCCCAAGATAAACAAATTACAAACCGTAAACCTGACATATTGTACCATACCTCCTCCCGATTTTTCCCTTTCATTATCATGAAAGAGCGTTTCGTAACGTCAACCTATAAAATTAACAAGTAAACCTAAGACAACAGGATCCTTACCTTTTCATCTAGATTCTCCAGTTTAATCCACTGGGAACATGCCACAAGCACTGGGCGAAAATGCGGAAAGCGCGCGGACGATGCGGTGGTTGCGTCGCGACGTGTACGTCGTGACTGCCGCGTCTGGACTGGCAGGCCGTCGTGCGGCGGGCTAGTGGGGGCGGGATGTCGCGGGTTCGCGTCGGAGCGCCCGGAATCCATACGTTCGCGGCCCGGAGAAAAATTAATTAGCCGGTATGGATGATGCGAGTACACTCGTTTTAATGTTGTATGCATTTACATATTATATTGCTTTTTTTATTCTAATATCATTATATAAATATAATTATAATAATGTGGGAAAATTAAAAATTAATTATTTAACTTTAAATAAATAACCCTACATTTTAAATAAGACTACAAATGTTTTAAAAATACAAGAAACATGTTATATTTTCATTTCATTATTAAATTATTTTAATTAATTTTACATGTTCGCAACTTATTAACAAAATTGTGGATAATAGAACATTTAACTGATGCACTTCAAATTGAATTAAACACTTTATTAGAAATCTAGTTGATGTGATTAATCAGTACAGCTAATGGGCTAACCGTAATTAAATTTTGATAATTATTATTAGATCGTAAATTTTATTTTGTACACGCGTCCTTTCAATTAAACTGTATACATAATAACTGCGCAAACGTTTACCAGTAATTAATATTTATTATAAATATTCGGTGTGGATTACGGACATTGTTTCAAGCGCAATTTAATTAATTTATATTTAAATTCAAACAATGGCAATTATTCTAATGTGCAGTAACAATTATGCATTAACACATAAGGAATATAATATTTCAATGTTAGTAAAACTACTAAATAATATTGAGTTTCAAAACTGTAACACAAATTTAAATCAAATAATACAAATTTATGTGATGTTTCCAAAGTAAAAACAATGGTTCACGAGTACAATTTTCCCGAAACAAAAATAGTTCGAAACATGTGGTTTACTTCATTCCATGTATAATTCCCATAAACTTTTCATTTTTCTTCCGTACAGTTTGTGAATACTTCACGCCAGTATTTAAGTTCAAACAAGCGAGGAGTAGAACAGAAGTCCGCAGTTCTCCAACTTCCACAAACTTTGATGTATGCGCAAGATAATAACTTACCAGATATTCAACGCCAAGCATTAATTTGTTTTGTTATACAAAAAGAAACGTTAATTAAATGTGGGTTTTTGAACGAACGAAATTGTTTTGATGTTCTATGTAATTAACAGGAGAAGTTTTGATTAAGCGTACTTAAGAGTATTGGAACAAGGTCGATTTTTATGGTGGTTCCAGTTGGTGGTGTTAAGTTCTTTATTGTTATGTGGGGGTGGCCGAGACTTACGTAGCACATTCCCACATGTTTATCGTCCGGCTCTGTTTTCGAACACCCTCGCGTAAATTTCTAACCCGGTGTTTGTTTCGTGGTTTGTTTGCGACAAATTTCGTTTTGTGACTTTATAAATTCTAACTGTCTTATATAAAATGTTACACATAAAAATTATGTTTTCGTTAAATTATGTTTTAAATTGCCTATAAAATTTAATAGTTGAAAATAAATGTCTTATAAAAGCATCTTTTGATTTCGTTTAAAGTTTAATATAAAACTTTATTTTCATGTTCATTTTCTTATAATAACAAAGTGTATAATATTCGTATAATATAGATAACATTTTATTAAAAAGAATATGGAACTTTATGAACATTTTAAAATACACTTTATCAATTTCGTGTCATAATTTTTAGGGGAATAATAAAGTTGACAAGAAACTGGCCCTAAATAGCCTAATAAAATTAACATATTTTTCTATTCAGTTTATTTTTAATTTTAAAATATTTTGTTTAAAAAGAAAGAAACAATTTTTGAATTTCAAATTTGGAGGGGTGTATTTTTTTTAAGAGAAACTTAGGATATGTTCTAACTTCTCCAAATTTTGACCACCCATTTTAAAAACACAAATTATAGCTAAAATTTTATAATTATAGTAATTTTGTAACGAATTCTTCTTTTGTTTTTGACGAAAATTAGTTTCTATATAGAATTAATATTATTTTAAAAAACTATTAGGTAATAAAAATAAAATATTGCGAAAATCTGAATTGTTATTAGTTAAAAAGTAAATAATATTGCAGTTGATTTCCTTGTAATGACAAAATAATATTACATAACATACATATTGTGTAAAAATTAACACAGTAATAATAATCTATAATTTTTAATTGCTTCAAAGGAACTAATAAAATTGACAATACTGTGCAAATTAAGTAATATAAAATTAAATGGCTTAATGAAATTAAAATATATTTCTAGTTAGTTTGTGCTTATTAACAAATGTTATAAAAACATAAATTACTCTAAATATACTTAAAAATAAAATTAAAACTTGTATTAAATAATTTTTACTGGGTAGAATTCCATCAAATAAATTTCTAAATATTTAATTTGGGATCTGAATCATTGGAGTACATCAAGAAGAAAGTAGTCAACTGGTTGGGAAGTTCACTGTAACTGACTTATCTGGAATACTGCAGATTATGAGTTTGAAGAGATGAGAAGAGTCAAGAAGTACTATTACCGTAACCAAGAAGCCCGATATTTTTATTTTTAATTTAATTTCGTGATTGTCTTTGTTGTTGTTGTTTTGAAGTTTATTGAATCAAGTTATTACATATTCGGAAGTGACGTTTTTAGAAGGTTTTCAGAAGATATTTCGTTCTAACCAACAGGTAGTATTTATTTAAAAAAAATAATAAATATACATTAAATTATTCTAAAATAATAATAAAATTTAAAAATAATGCTTAAATTAAATAAATCCCATCAAATAAAATTATAAATAGTTGATTCGGGGTTTGCTTTACCGATATTCATCAAAAAGAAGGCCGTCGGAAGTCCACTATAATAACTCATCTAGAACACCACATTTATTAAGTATTAGGAGGAGAGAATGATCATGGAGTACAATAACTATAAACTAAGATGCCTTAATCTTTTAATTTCAATTTTATTTTTTATGTCTTTGATATTATGTTGAAGTTCTCTTAATCAACTTACAAATTCAGGGGTAGTGAATTATTTTCCTTATAAAATAACCAAACAATTTATGAGGTGTTTTGATCTAACTAACCGGCAATATACTAAAAATTCAAATAATTCTAAAAATATAATAAAAATAAAAAAAATCAGCTAAAATTTACATTTCATGATTGATTCATAATAAGAACAATTTTAGAGGGTGAAACTCCATCAAATAAAATTGCACATAACAAATTTTTCGATTTTTGACGTGAAAAACAATAAGCCCACTATAACAAAAATAAAATACTGCGAAAATGGAGTAGCACAAAACCAAACAATCTGCGCGGCAACTTCGTTAAAAAGTGAATCATATAGGAAACCGTAATTAAAAAAATGAGGCAGTTGCAAATGCCCCCATAAAAGCATGAAATTATGATCTGTTGATGTGAACCGTCGGCGGGCGCATAAAAAGAACGGATCGGCGTTATCGGGCCGACATACGTGCTTTTTCCGCTGCAGCTTTTATCGCTGATCCGGCATCGATGCCAGTTCACCAACTAATTATGTTATCCGGCCAGATTATCATCAAATAACGCTGGCTGCTCTGTTTGTGTTTGCATCTATATATTCGCGATCGATGCTGGCAGTCGGTTCGATGATTTTCGCTCCGCTGTTTTACTTATAAGTTATAACTAATTAATAATAGGATCGAGGACTGAAACTTGAACCGTTGTTTCGAATTGCGGTTCCCGTTTATATTATTAGGGGGTGTGGCGGATTGAAAACGGCCTCGGGCCAGGTTTTCCAAATTAACGTTTGTAATTGTTTGATTGGCTGTTTGCACAATCAGACGGCTGGCTATGTTTCAATCCTACATAATCAAATCTATGAAACAACAATATACGTATTATATTCTGAGACAATATCAAAATATAGTAAACAACGTTTTAATTAACTGAATGTTTTTTTATTTTGTTTATATTGAAGGAACTTTGATCGTTATAATGTTTTTGCCGGAGTCTCGGATTTTTGCTCGTTAACTTGACAACGTTTTAAAACTACAAAGGATTGACTTTAGTATGCAACTTGTTTTGTTACTTTCTTTTGTTGCTTGTTACTTGTGAATTTGATAGAATCCTGTAAAAAATTAACTAACTTTAGAACGACGACAAAACTAAATTAATAATGAACTTTTTCTATCCACACAAGTGACAGTTTATTAAAGTACCAACAAACCCTATCGAATTGTAGTTTTCTTTTGTAAAGCAACAATTGTTCGTCAGAAATGACTCGAATTGAACGACAACCTTCATAACAGCAGAGAAGTTAAACATGACGTGTAAATGGAAAACGGATGCGTTTCCGATGATGTAGAAAATAACCAATTAATCTCGCAGTAATTTACAAGTTTTAACAATTAAATAAAAACATCATCCACGTTCCTTAGGTCGAATTGAGCGCAGTACATTCTAGACAGTTCGTGTTATTAGTCCGATACGTCGCGACGCTAAATTAGACGTCGTCCCCGGAATGCGCCCCTGCTGTTCCGTCATCAAAGTCATTTTAAAGAAAACACGGCGATAAATTACGCGCCAAACAGACTACGAGACGAGACGCGGAACGGTTGGAATTGCTTGAGAATGTTCTTGTTACGTGCCATATTTCATTATATTGTCAAATGTGTTTTTGCTGTATCCACCTATTTTTTAAAATGGCCTTTATATGTTTCTATTGTAGTGAAATATTGTCAAAAGTTTTACAGTTGTTTCTGTTACTTTATCAAATATTTTATAATTTATATATTTTATAATACCGGGCGAAAATATCTTTAAACTTCGTAGGATTTAACCGCTGATTAACAGAAAGAGATAAGTTTGTAAAGTTAGACATTTACATTACCGACTCTAACGTCGAGTACCTAGAATTGTTAACTTAAATTCCTGCTTTACCTACTCAAATGTCAAATTATTTTAATGTTTTTCCTGTTCATAAATGGCATATATATAATTTTATTGTTGAAAAGTATTATAAAAATATTTACAACCGTTTTTGTTTAATATATAAAATATCTAGTAATTTACATACATTTATGTATAAAAATGGATAATTAAAGTTAGATTAAATAGAGTTAAAAATTTTCAATATGTGTGCTATTTGACCAATAATATTATTTGAATATTTACAACTTTTAAATTTATTTTATTTCTTTTACATTTAATACACACAAAAATAAATAATATTCCATATCTTGTAAAATTTTATTCGGTTCATTCTGCTTCAAACATGATTTTCTTCTGAATATTTTGCATCTATAATTGCAATTTGGAAAAAGACAATTTGAGTGAACAAGTAGTCCAAATGTGTAGTATCTCACAAAGAGTAGTGGCAAATGCAGATTCGTGCAGACTCACTGTAAGTCTGTCTACCATCAGAGTACGGTTGTATAAAACTGATCTTAGGGCTAACGGACGTGCACATCATTGGAATTTGAATATGGTGAGAAATATCAAGGGCAAAACATAGCTCCAACTGTTACTTTTAGAGATGGTTCTGTAACAGCGTGAGTGAAATGTCTTTAGAGACAGCCACATAGTCACTTGTATGAAACTTAAAAACTATGAATTCCAGACAATATCATTACTTGGTTCTTCAACCAATTATTATTCCATTTATTAGAATTTGGAGCAGATTTTGTTTTTGTAACGATCATATCTGGCCTCACCGTCGGAGGCTTATAAATTTAGCAATTTAGTCGGATGCACTAGTACCCTGCACTAGACTGCACTCGAAACCACTAGTTTCAAAATTTGGAGAAGCCTGCTAATGCTCTTTGAGAAGAATGGCCAGCTATGGATCAAAAATTTGTACGTTCACCAATTTTGAGTATGCCAATGAGTGTAGAAGCAATTCTTAGAGTAAGGGGGGCCGGCAAAGTGCTGAAGTAGCATTAAATATACTGAATTTTTTAAATTTTAATTGAATTAATTTTGTTTAATTAATTCCCCATTACATTTTGTAATATCCTGATTTTCGGAATAATTCAAATTATTCATTTCCAGAGACGCGTGATTTTATGATTCCAGGTGAAAATATTTTCAAATTAAGAATTCAAGAAATAACCGCTTTTAAATAATGGATGGTGACAGAACAAAGCACAATGCATGGAACCACACGGTAGGGTACCAAAAAATAGTAAAAAAAAGTTCCTATATTCCAATGTCCGATCACTTTTTGTTTTCAAGTTATTGAATGTTAAAATTTTTATTTATATATTGAATAGGTTTTTATTAACTATTTAATTAAACAACATTTCTATAAAACGTGTTTAAATTAGTGATCTTGGTCTTGAGTACACATTTCCAATTTTCGTGTTAATGATTGACGACATCTTTGAAATAAATATCCATAATAGAGTCCATAATACAATTCATTTTTCATAAACCCCCAAAATGAAAAATCGAGGGGATTAAGAACGGGACTACGAGTTGGCTATGGTATAGATCCCCCATGACCAATCCACTTATTTCCAAATCTTCTTAGTAAAAATGCTCTTGTCCTTTAAGAAAAATGAGACATTGTAGTTTCATCCTATATATCTTTTTTCAAATGTTTTATATAATTTGATTATAGTGATCATAGCATAGTTGTTTTTATTATTTTATCAAATGCTTTATATTTTCAGTCGGAAGTATCTTTGTGAAAGTTAGTCACTAATTAACAACGTTAATTAGGTGTGCAATATGAATGTCACATACAACTCATTGATTTACCTACTTAATTGGCATTTTTTTGCGTATATATGAATTTGTCATAATGAACTTTAAAACTGGTTTTCAAATTTTAAAACAAGGAGGAAACCTATCCTTAAAATATGTAAAATTTGGTTAATTAAGAGAGATAGGCTGGTAAAGTTTTAAAAATGTAGTCAATTTGATAAATTAGATACTTATCTAGTTAAATATAAAATTAGTGTTTGTATAGGTCATTATTGAGGCGTAAAACAAGAAATGACAGTGAGAAACAAGAGAATTTTAGTGTAGAAAACTGCAGGACATTCCTTAATTAACTCGTTGTTATTGCTTTGCCTGGGAACCGCCTAGGACCATTATTTATCCTGCAAACAGCGAAGAAAAGGATTAACATCGGAACGGCGATACATCAGAGTTGTGAGAGATGCTGAAAAGTTCGGCGCTTAATTATAACACCACTTAAACATAGTTCCGTTTATTTTTCCGGGACGGTTATCTCGACGTTCTCGCGGGGCCCGTTTTTCGTTCCCACCGGGCGCAACGCAAGATTGATGGAGTCAATTTAATAATTGGTAGCACGCCCGGGGCGTGCTAAGATCAAGCTTAATTCGGGCACAAAAATCGGTTATAACATTGTGGCGGGAATACAAAGTGCACGAGGTAATGGGAAATAATTGCGCACATAAACATAAATAACCGATAATCTTGAACGTCGCGTCCATCCGTTCTGCGCTTTCTTTCCGGTCCGTTAAAACGAAATGCACTAAACGTTTTATCGCATTAAACATCTAGATATGAGCGTGATTGTATTTATGGAGCCGAACATTGTCCCGGTCGGTTGCCACGTAAACTTTCGGATTTAGGGCTGCACGACCAAAAAATTCTCAACACTCGGTGCTTTAACTGAAGTTATGGCTTGGTTTTATGTTCGGGTAAACTTTTATTTATTTAACTGGCTCGAATTTAACAATTAAAACTCACAGAAATCATCGGAACGTTTACACAACCTTAAGCAAACACTTGAGCGAGATTAACCAGAAGTCGTTTGCGGAATTTCATTATTTTTCAATAACTCATCGATCGTTAATAACCGTTAAATTACTTCTCCGACGCAAGTAATCTCACGGTTTTAATAAGTGCACCCTTCAGGAATCGAACTCCGTTAAGTAAGTTTACGTGTGTTGAGTTGCAGGGGAAAAAGTATAAATTGAAAGTGGAAACCGTCACATAAATCGAGCCGAAGTGAATATTTGTATACAAGAGAGTTTTCAACAGGATAAAACTTACAAGATGTTTTTTCCCCAACTTAATTATCATATTTATAGGAAAAAGAGACTTGATTTATTTGAGGCGAATGTGCATTTCGAGATTCCATAGAGCAAAGGTCCGGTAAAAGAGAATAAAATAGAAAGACGAGAAGTATTTGAATGGACCCCCGTGAGGAATAAAGAGCGGTAAAATCCACGGATCCATTGTAAGTAATATACGTACGGCATTATTATTATCACTGCAGATTGCAGTTTCCCGGAGCGCTTTCACAATAGTCAATCTGGAGGTATTTCCGGTTTTTGCATGTCGGTAGAAAATGCAGACCATAAAGGAGGAGGCGAGAGCTCGTTATTTTCGCTCCTGGGTCAATTTGTACAAAAGAAAAAATCCCAATCATTGCCGGCATTATATTATTACCGGCACCCCCAAAACAACTCGCATTGTACATTGAACAGTGAACATTGTACATTGTACATTGTACAATGTACAATGTATAAACAAACCAATTTCGATACGAAGCGAAAAATCCGTAGTATTGCGCCTAATAAATTTCCATTTCAATTCGGCTAAAAGCCCCGCAACTCACTGCCATCAGATATCGAGTCGTAATAACCGCATTTATATTTCCCTGCTTGGATAGTGCACACGAGCGCTTCGTTACGTCCGACCTCAACTGGGTCGTATTTTACATATTTACCCATGTAAGTTCGCCAAGGATCCACGTCCGAGTATTGATTCCCGTCCTCAAGACTGGCATTGTGTCAACAAACATCCGATCCGATCGCCAGTTTCATTTCGAGTGCACCTCCATGTTTGCTCATCCGAAAACGAAAACATATACCACCTGCATTAACTGTCAGCCAGGATAATAATAAAACGGGGCTAATCAGATCGGTTCTCCTGGCCGGACGTCGGCAGATAGGCGTCGCGACGCGGCTTAATTCAGATTACGTTGGCCCATAAAATCCGGGAATTGCACCAGTGTGGTTCATATACGAGGCACCAGATTATCTTGCCACCATTCCCGTTGTCTAATCTAAAGTGGACGCGTCAACCTCGCACCTGTGAATCCCGTGTGGATCCCATTGTTAACGTTTATGACATAACGGTAAATTGATCTGCGATAATTTACTTTAACCAAAAGTACAGGTCGTGCAAACAAAGTTGCAAATACAGCTTGAACCTGCGGTACCTTTAAAATATAAACGGAAGTTCGGGAAGTCGTAAATCAGATATTCTTACAGCAGTAAAGGATACATCTCTTGTAGATAAAATCTTTTACGATACACTCAATTAGATTAGGACGATGCTGCCGTCGGCCGTAAAGCAAACATAAAACCTAAAGTCGGGGAGTTTTAATTGTGCAGCCGTGGCAAAAAAGTGGACGGAAATATTATTTTGTACCGGCAACGTCTTGGGTAATTTAGTCGAGGTGCGGCCGCGTTAAATTCCCCGTAAAAGAAACACCCCCCAAAAAAAAACATACTGAAACAATGCCCCGGTTTTACGGTTATTTCAGTGAAGAAGTTGTGAAAGAGCACCGATAATTTTTCTCTCTAATAAACAACATACATTATCCAAGACTTTTACAACCACTTTTTGTCTCAACCAATTTATTTATATACTTATTTATTTATTGTCTCTCGGGATAATTTTCTCAAAAAAATCAATGATAATGACAATTTCCCTTCGAGGATAAGAAATGATAACAGCAAATCATCAGTGTACGACAATTCATCAAGCACGCTCTCAGTAGTTTGACAAGCTTAATGAAATATCCAAAGGATGCCAGTCCTGCAAAAAAAATTGAATGACTGACGCCATTAAAAGAGCTGCTTAAGTCATAGACCAACTGCCAACAACTATACGATGTATTCTCTCAAAATCCATTAAAATATAAAATTTAAATTTTAATGAAGGCGTATAATAATTCTTTTAGCCTGTCAATCGTAACTTATTGACCACCGCAAAACGAATTACCAGTAAGCTAAATTCTAATCATATTGCCAATCTCTAACACAAAATATACATTCCAGTAAATTTTGCATTGAACGACATTTATTCACGGTCCGGAATCCGAGAGTTAATCAGTGTTGTGTCAGGCGCGTTCCTGTGCAGATTTTCAATAAGTCCCGGAGTTTGGCCATTGTCAATTTCGTATGGCGAACAATTCCGGGAACGTGACGAGTTACTCAAGGCTCTCCAAACACCGACCTGACCTCAACCAACGTTCAAACATGCAAATCCGACCAATCGATCCACCTGAACAACATTTATTCAAAAACAACACATTCTTCGTCAACGACTAATTCAAGCACGGACTCATTAACACTTATGATAATCATCTGGTCGTATTGAGCAAAAAGGGATATGGATCAGCTTCAACGTTTAGTATGCGGACACGGCCATTGTCTGGACGGACGAAGCTTGTCGCAACGTTAATCAGAAGTTGAACCTAATGAACCGGTTGCATTCCAATCCCCTCGAGTTCTCTATTTTGCACTTCCCAATTGGTACGGGTTTCGTCATGTAAATCGCGTTTTTTGATCCTTAAAAACTTTTACCTCGTCGCTGCCACATTGTACTTTTTAATGGTAAATGGTGGTCGGTCATATGTCCGGGCTAATTGCTTAGTTGTTTCGGCTGTTCAGCTGTTCGGTCGGTTATTCTTCTTAAACGGCGGTCAAACGAAACATCTACTAAACAAATAGCACAGGAGTTAATGCGGAATCGATGATCATGTGATGTTCTCGCATCTCGTGCATGTTGGGCCGATATCTCTCGGCGGATAAAAAAAAGGCCGCCGAGTCCATTACGGTGGAGAGGCTCGTGAACATTTTTAGGCCATTAGGCACGTCCCGCAGTCTGGCCGGGCTCCTTGGGCGTGCCGAGCATCGGATCGTCGACGGGCGCCACCCCCCCGAAATAATATCGTCCCCCCGGTGTTATCAAATAACGCCTCGGATGTAATCAATAGTCGGGGCGGAAAAAGAGCCGACCTGCTAATGCGAGATGTTTTAAGTAGCTAATCCGATTCCAGGATGGACCCGGATAATCTTGAATCGATACTTCTATTTCTGTGTTAAATAATTCGGTGAATAAATACAAAACGAGGCGGCGAAAGTTGGATAGGTAATTAGGAAAGTTTGATTATTAACGCGAATTTAAAATGCAGTTGCAGTTTGCGGAAAAAGCCGGCCTGGCGAGATTGGAGCTCGTCAAACTAACGAACGGGATTCAATTATCCGTTAATCGAGTAATCGGAGTTAACATTGCGCCAGGTTTTCGACATGGATTTGCACCACTTCTGTGATAAATAACTGCAGTGTTTCAGGTTCGTTACACGGTTTTTAAGATCACCGAAAGATAATTCCATTAGTCCCAACCGAGTGATTTATTTGAACTGAAAATTGAAGAGGGTCATTCAACTTGTAAGTATATAAATTGTATCTTAAAAATTGTAAACGGAAACTGTACTTGTTGATTTATAAAACAAATCTAAAACTGTCTCTGAAAGGAACAAGTGGAGCGAACCGTGCAGCATAAACATTTTAAAAGCTCGAATAACAACACTTGTAAGACAATCTACTTTTGCAGGCCATTTAATGTGACTTAATCTGTTGTAGTGGAAGTTTTCCGGGTACACGAACGAAGGGTAGAACTGGGCGGCCGCCCACATTTATAACTACCTACTTAAGGATTAAAGCTCGAACGAATATTATCTGGAATGGGAATTTACATTTATTGTCTAGTAAACCATTTCTGCTTATTAGATCCAAGTTTCAGTTCGCAATCGCTTTCACACTTACCTTATTACTGGGAAATCGAATTTTATGCGCAAAAATTCAATCTCAACTAGATATCGTTTCTATAGACCGTTCTTTGTTAAAACCGCATCATTATTTACGTACAATGCAAATACAACAAAAATATTTCGGTTCGTTATTGCGAAGCAATCCAAAACAAAATTGTAATTAATATAATCCGCCATTAAAATTATTTCAAATCTAGTGTAATCAAATAAACAGTTATGTCAAAAATTCCACATCCCTCTATTATTATGATATACAAATATTTAATTAACTGTCAATTTCCAACCGAATTTAATAATTAATTAAACAAAAATGCACACAAAACAATTTCAAATTATGTTTCACGCAATAGTCAATCATGAAAATACAAAACTGCAATAAAATAAACGGACTAAATTGAAATTCATTTTCTGAAAGTGACATCAATATGAATCAATAAGAAAGACACATAGACTTGTTTGTTTCTAACAAGAAGTATTCTTAATATCTAACCGTATGATGTTGCATCCAATATCGTTATTGTATTAGAATTTTTATCTAAATTTCAGTTTGAATTGCAAAAATATGTGACTGATTAGAAAAATGTTTTCTTATACATATACTGTGCAAGAATTTCGATATGTTGTTTCATTTTTAGTTTTTTAAAAGTATTAATAATAATAATGAAATAAAAAATAAATATGATAAAATATTTATTTAATTAAGTTTTGGCACCTTTTTATGTTTTTGTATTGTGGCCAATTAGTAGAATATTCGACGATATATCAGACAGACTAGGTATAGAAAAAAATATATTAATAAAAGTGGCATTGAAAAAATATATGCGGGAAACACTTCCAAAATCGTTAGAAAGAACACACAAATTTGCCAATTTAATGTGTATCTAAAAACTTTGAGTATGTATTTTGAGAACCTTTGTTGTATATTCAATTAAAATATTTTTACTATGTCTCTTAAAATAAATTGGTGAGTTAAAAATTAAAAAAAAACACGATACCTCAGTTTAGCACAAAGATAATCTATGAATTTAATAACAAAATAATGATTTTCCTTTGCTACATATTTAAAATAAATAATAAAGTTACGGAATAGAATATTTGAAAATTTACAAATTTTATTGATTTCCAAATGGAATTGCTTGTATTGTTATAAATTAAAAAATGAATTATAAAAAACAAAAAAGTTTGTTAAAGTCACACCTTGACATCTTTATAAAAATAAAATATTAGACGAAAATATTTACATCAATGATGGGCATTGAGTAATTTGGATATATACCAGAGGTTGTGGCCCTCGATAAATGTATCCGAGTTCCCGTTTCATTCCAGAATTATCAAGAGAAGTAAAATAAATGTGTTTAATATTTAAATTCAACACATATTTTTTACTTTTATTTATATGTTTTCAATAAATATAATTTCTGTAAACAAATTTTTTTAATACCTTTTTTGCATACCTTTTAAATACGTATTTAATCGCGATTCGCGAAACAATTCAAGTGACTCGGACTATCAAGGAGCTTGGCCACCCCTGATATATGCTTACCATATATGAGCAAGGGAGATATGTAACGGGATATAATGGATAAATATCTGCAGTGGATATGAAAACTGTTTCTCTAAAAATATATTGGCTAATTATGGCTGATATAGCAACTGGAGGTTGCTATGAGAATTTCAACTTATACAATTTTTTTCGGCATTTAGCACATTTTCATATATTTTGAAAAAAGTAGATTAATAATTGAAATAACTGAAAGGGTTACATATGTACGTAGATATCACCAAATTGGAAGAACAATTTTGAATGCAATATGTAGTAGCAACAATAATCAAAATTCAGTATTATACATAATGTAATGCAAACAGTCATACTTTCAATATATACAACAAAAGTGAACTACAAGAAACTGGACAGATTATTCGGATATTCAGAATCAAACTCGGAAACACGAACATTAACAAGGGAACCACATTCTGAATCTGAATTATTCTTTGGTTTCAAATCTAGTTATTATTCATTCATTCAGATTCAGAATCAGGTCCAATTATCAATGAAGTATAACGAATCATAATAATTATAATAATTATAATGATAATACTGTAAAGTGAATCATTAATAAAAAAAACATTTAGAATTACATATTTTATTTAGAGTTAAAAATTGTATTTTGTTTTACAAAAAGGCCAGAATTATTAGGTGCTTGAATAAGTTCTCGCTGTTTTCTGTAATTGGCGTTTCCAGTAATATAAGTGGATGATATTTCTGAAACGAACGCATTTCCAGGAAATACTGTTCGTATTCTTGAACGCCAGTGTGTTTCTGTTTGCCACAGTGTCAACCATATTTTGTTCTGAGTGCTTAAAGATGTCGAGTTTTGTGCCACGAAAAGAGTATTTGCGGGGAATTCTATTGCATTATTTTATACAGAAGAAATCAGCAGCTGAAGCACACCGAATTCTTGTTGAGACGTATGGGGAACATGCTCTGTCGGAAACGACTTGCAGAGACTGGTTTCGACTGTTCAAAAATGACGATTTTGATCTTCAAGATAAAGAACGTTCTGGCGCACCGAAAAAGTTTAAAGACGAAGAATTGGAGGCATTACTTGATGTAGACGCGTGTCAGATGCTAGCCGGCCTTGGAAAACCATTAGGAATGATCCAGAAGGAAGGACATTGGGTGCCGTACGAGCTGAAGCCGAGAGACATCGAACGGAGGCGTCTCACGTATGAACTGCTGCTTGAACGTCAGAAGAGGAAAGGTTTTCTTCACCGTATCGTGACGGGCGATGAAAAGTGGATCCAGTATGATAACCCCAAGCGTAAGAGATCGTGGGGTAAGCCCGGCCATACATCAACACCCTGCGCAAAACCAAATATCCGTGGTTCGAAACTTCTCCTTTGCATTTGGTGGGATCAGCTGGGCGTTGTTTATTATGAGCTTTTCAAACCAAAGGAAACCGTCACGGGAGATCGCTATCGTCTGCAATTGATGCGTTTGAGCCGAGCCCTAAAGGAAAAACGGCCGCAATACGAGCAGCGACATGACAAGGTGATTTTGTTGAACGACAACGCTCGGCCACATGTCGCAAAGCCGGTGAAAACATACTTGGAAACCCTTAAATGGGAAGTTCTTCCCCACCCGCCATATTCACCGGACATAGCCCCTTCTGATTCTCATTTATTCCGTTCAATGGCACATGGCCTGGCTGAACAGCGCTTCCGTTCTTATGAAGATACGAAGATGTGGATAGATGCTTTGGATAGCCGCAAAAGACGTTTCGTTTTTTCGACGAGGCATTCATTTGCTGCCAGAAAGATGGGAAAAAGTAGTGTCTTGTGATGGGCTGTACTTTGAGTGACGTGTTGTTCACCACATTGTGTAAATAAAGCATTGTTTTTCACAAAAAAAACAGCGAGAACTTATTCAAGCACCTAATATTATTATTTTTTTAATTATTTATATTATACTCTCTTTTTATTTATTATTATGTGTGGTATTTATTTTCGTAAATTTTATTTAAAAAACCTTATGTGGAGTTATCAGAAGTCCCGAGGGGAACAATTATTGCTCAAACGGTAGGAGTCAGACAGTACCTTCTTTCGAAAACCTATTCAAGGTTTCTGGAGTTGGGAACCCTAAAAAATAGACACAGGAGAAGCTGTGAAGAGTCCTTATAGAACAGAAGGCCAGGACCATTTTTAGCTCATGTAACAAAAAGAAATTCCATAACATCCCATCTCAAAATGATTAGGAAAAGACTTCGCGCTCGAGAATTATTTAGCAGAAGTTAAGGGTTCCACAACTGTCATTGTAAAATAGAGTTGGCCACGGCAGGTTTAGAAGAATGGGAAAATGTTCCCCAAGAAGATTTAATAATTTAATAGAACGCATGCCACATTGAATTCGTGTATGCATTGTTGCTAAGATGCTATTAGATAATAGCAATAATAGATAATACAATTTGGTATACTAGTACCTATTGGAAAAGAAATGATTAAAATTTGAAGTCAAAAGTGAACTTAGATTTTGTCCTATTTTGTTGTATTTAATAATTTGTACTAAATGTTAACATGTTTAGAGTACAAGGAAGAAATAATTTTAGCCAATTATGCGAGTTTGATAGAGATAGAATAGTAAGCCTGGATCAAGCAGAAATTTCGTTGCGAGAAATAGCGTGGTGTTTGAACAGAAAGATGAGGATTGTTATACGATGTTGGCAATCATAAAATGAAGAGGACAGAAGAGGTAGAGCAAGATGTTCCGGAAGGCAGAGAACTACCACGGAGCCACAAGACCGTCGTCTTAGATTATTGGTCCTAAGGAATAGGATGAGTTTAACGCGGATGGTTGCTCATGGCCAATTGGAATTCTGTTTACCTCTGTATAAGGTCCACGCATTTATCTCCCTTTTTTGAACTTACTTTTACCAGCAAATCATAGACGCCAACGTAGTGGCTGGTGTATGGAACGTCAACAGTGAAATGAGGAATGGAATCACATTATATTTAACGATGAATCACGCCTTTGCTTGGGCATGCACGATGATCATGTGTTAGTAAGACGGTGACGTGGTGACTTATTTTCATCCCTATAAAAGAAGAGATCTCGGGCTAATTTTTCAGCACATGTTTTCAGGAATACATTAAACTTCCTAGAAGCCTCCTACGTGAATTTACTGCCTTGGCCAGATCTTCAGAGTTTTTTCCAATCGAACATGTGTGGGATATGAGGCGACGCATAAGGAATTTACAGGACCCTCCACGGACTCTTAATGAACTAATACGTCAGATTAAGTTCGTGTGGGATGAGATACCACAAGAAAATGTCGATCATAACATTAGATCGATGCCACGACACCTCAACGAGTGTCTTAATCAAAGAGAAGGCCGACCCATTATTCGCTTCTGACAATTTATGCTTTAAGATTTTTGTTTAATTTTTTAATTAATTATATATCTGTGATAGGTTAATATTAAATAAAATTGAATAAATCAATTATTTTTTGGTTCCCCACCGCGTGGTGTTATGCATTGCAGTTTGTTCTATGTCACCCTGCATATAAAATAAGAATGAATAGTATAAAATGTGTTGAAATCCACCAAAATGATTTTGTTAGAACTAAATTTTACAATAAATGTAATGCTGTTGCTTATGTTTATAGAAGATAAAATAAATTTAATGTACCGGTCAAAATAAAACATATTAAAAATAAAAAAACGCATACTGTATTTATGTATATTAAACAAGTCAAATTAGGTAATTTTTAATAAGATTATAATAATTTATTTTAACGGTATTGTCCGAATTTTTGATACTTTCTATTTAGTCCATAAAATTACTTTAATTTCATTTGACATCAATATACTTAAATAGACATGAAAATAAAATTTTTGTGAAAAAAAATCTAAAAAATAAATATTATAATAATAATTTATTATTATTTACATATTTGTATTAAGTAAAAAACATCAGTTATATTTATGTAACCTTAAATCACGATTAATTAACTTGTTAGTTGTTTTCCAGAGTTCGAGTGTTTCTTGAGGATCTTTTTGATTATTAGTATAACATAAATTTGGTATCTTTATTCTTCACTTTCGATTTATTAAAAATAATCTCGAGGCGTTCGCCTTTTGTACATCCAAAGCGGCTGATCCTTGACATTTTTTTCCCTCTCCATTCTTATTGCCATTCATTAATCTTTCGTTGGGGATTTCGGCCCCGCTTTTCATCCGCCACGCCAGTCTTATCCGATTGTCAACTTTTAAACGTCTACTTATGTCCGAAAAAGTTCTTATTTACTGCCCGGCCCGAGTCTCTTTTTCTCCGAGACACACGATATCAGATTCACTATGACAAATGGGCTTTTAGCGATCGCCTCCTTAATACGTCGTCCAACCGAATTATCCCCGCTTCGATTTTTCCTCTTAATTGCCGACTGACCAAACGGACGCGTCATTATAAAAAAGTCTTTGTGCATCGTAATTGCGCGCGATTGCTCTAATTAACCGTGTGTAGACAATGGTCGCGGTGTTCTTTTCCGATCGGCGGCCGTTGCGGCCACAATGGCGGCAAATTGCCGGCCGACCGGTGGACAATGTCGGTGCCCGGACCTTTTGTTCGTCCGGGCGCAAATTACATCGGTCGCATTATCGAGAGATTACGCTTCTTTCCACTCGTTACGGATGGCGAAAGGCGCGAGGAATCCGGCGCGGAATGCAATTATCGGGGTTCGGTGTTCCGGCCAGTTTTCGGACGGCCTGCGTCGGCCGCAACGATTGTTTAAATTCGGCCGCGGTTTGATCGGATCGTGAAAAATTGTTGGCATTTGTTTTTTTTTTTTCTTTTTTCGTATTTAAATGTTGCAATATTTACGTGGAGCAAGTCGGTAAACAATTTCAAAGTGAATTTGCTATTCCGTTTTGCCGCACGGTTTAAAATTTCAATAATTCTTTGAACTGCGTTACCGGTAATGCAAAAATAAAAAGTAATTGAGGCGATTACCTCGGGGAAAATTGGTTTTCCAGTCAGAAAACTAACATTTATGGGAACGATCCGGGGTTTTCTTGCCTGATGTATTACACATATGCCCCACGCTCGTACGTACGAGGACCTCGAGTGTGAGTGTGTGTTCTGTATAAACGCATTCGGGGAAATACACGATTTTCTACGTTTTCCAACGGATGACTTAACTTTGATACATTTTATTGGTTGCGCTCGACATTTTCATGTTTGTTTTTCCAATACGAAATCATGGCCGGGGAAAATTTACGCTTATAGTTTTCGGATTTCGGCCGGAATTTAAATTATTCTCGTGTCGAGCTGTCTGTATCGATTTGAAATTACGTAGAGGACATTGCATTAGCACTAAATCAATACCATAAACTCCACAGAAGTATATGTGGGATCGAGAATCCTTTCAGAAAAATACGTTGGAGAATTTTCTAAAACAAGTAACCATCCAAAGAGAAAAAAACTAATGATACAGCGGAGGAAAACAAAAAGTGGCTCAAATGCTCTTCATTCGATGATCAGCATAATCCGGAATCGGTCCCATTAGTTTCGTCTACATAATCTGTTTACTTCCCCGTCGGATAAATCTCGCGAATCGAATAAACGATCATCCGACGAAAAAAAAAAAAACAAGTGTAAATAATACGGGAAGAAACCTTTGTTTCATTACTCATACAGCGTTATTACGAGTCTGTGGAAACAGTGGAGGAAATGTATTTGATGGTACCCTCCGGACCACCTCCCTCTGTCCCCACCCAACTTCCACTTCATTCTTTTAATTTGGGTTATTATGTTTTCGTCCCGTTTTCTTTCGTTCCATAAGAGCGGACTACGTGTCCGCTTTGAGAATGTGCAGCGCCGTCCAAAACACACCGATACCCGTATTATGCGTATCGAAATATTAGAGGAAATTTAATTAAACAACCGCATCGCACCGTTATAAATAATCAACACAACATTCTGCGAAGCTCCAAAATACATTTGGTGCAACGACCTTTTTTTTTGCAACTAATCCAGCAAAACAGCATTCACTTAATTTAAATTAAAGCGATTCCGTTCGAAGGTTTTTCCCCCGAACTGCAAACACACGAGAGGGAACTCCCCGACGAAAATTCATCAAGAATGCTAATTGGAAATTTGCGCGGATGCAGGCATTAAAACAGTCTCACCCGTTAAAAACCGAAACTATATTCGGCTACAAAAACCGGGGCACTAAACAAGGGCCGAATTAAATTAAAAATGTTTTGCGCATTATCACCGTCTCTGTTTAATTGTGCAACGATGTTTGCGGGTAATGAAATTCTTGAGACGGTCCGCTGGTGTTTTGCATTTATTGTTTCGTAAATGGGGATGAAAGACGGCCGTGCGTTTGTGGGAAGAAGTGAAAAATTGCAGTTCTATATTGAATTTGTTCTTCGGTTTATAATGCGGCACTTTACGTCCGAACGGAACGGATTTATCTAAGTTTAATGCTTACATTTTGTTATAACAAACCACTCAACGATCGGATATCGATGTTATTTATCGCAATATTATGATAATGTTCTTATGAAATTACAATTTTTTAAAATTCATGCCGCACGAAGTGTGGAAGCTGCGCCACCCCATATTGATGGTTATAAATTGAGACTGTGCCCAGCGATTTATTACACTGTAAATGTATTTTAATGAATATCGCTTCCACTCTATAGAGTATATATTGGAGGTAACGAATCGATAAATGTTACAGGAATTATTTACCATATTTTAACGTTAAACTGTGTTGTTTATTTTGCAAAATTATTAATTTAGACCCGACATGCAAATTTACAGGCTCAGGTGTGCGAAACCCAATGTTAAAGGATAACCGACTAAGGGCATAATAGTTCTGTCTCTGGAAACTTAAAACGAATTTTAAGTTAACATTTTATCGTCATAAACAAGCAAATTAAATTGTGTCAAGCGAAAAAAACGACCTAATCACACTTAAAGTTGATAAAATTATAAAAAGTTTATAAAATTATATAAATCTCCGTTCTGTTCTTGTAAACATCATAAAGTGATTGATGAATATTGTATATGAGTCGAATTGACTCCGCCAAAGGTTCAAGAGATGCTGCGGCTAGGTCCATGTAAAAGTGCGACTAAATCGAAATGTATCAGTTCGGATTTGGTTGCTTTGAGGCCGGTCCGCATTCGCGTTTAAAACCTTTGATTAAAAAAGTTCGAAAATAGTTTCGGAACAAATTATACAGAGATAAATAGAGAATCGGTGGCTGGTTCTCGATCGGCGGCGGTGTGGAATTTAATGGAGGATTATGGACGGCTTATGTGTCCTTATAAAGGATAAAAGACAAATTGCCGGCGCCGCTGGATATTGCCCCCATCAATCTGGATAAAGTTCCGGGCGCGACTTCGAACTCGCCAAACACATGCATCGCACCTGGAACTAGGATACCGGGATGGGGGCGGGTTTAAAAACTTCACGAACGTGGTATTAAGACTGTCCCGTCCCGAGTTTTGGTTTTGATCGTGCCATCGCAGGTTTAAAAGTTTTATGGAGTTTGCTCATTATTTATCGCTCATGAAATGTCCCTTGTTTGTCATTTGAAGTCGAATGAAACTACCTATGCACCAAAACAGAAACATCATCTAAAAGGGTAGTGATGAAAAGCTTTTGTGTTCGCCCGACCTTACGTTCCGGTGACATCGAACGAACGTTAATTGGAAGACTTAATCTGAGACCGACGTTTTCCGTTCTTCCCCTCCAAAAATAGACAATCATTTACCTTCATTTTCGCTCTTCTTCAATTCACGGTAAACTCCGCGAAATCGTTCTAATTGATGTCAAGAAGATTTGTCTTAGTTCAAGCAATAAAGACCGTATGGAAACTATTTGCGTCTCTTGGAAAAACGATAACAGCGCAAAATGGTTCTAAGTAAACTTACAAAGGCGATAAATTTACAGCCGCCATATTTTATAAGAACATAAAAATGAGGAGTGGCCGATTTTTGTTATCTTTATTGTTAACTAACGCATCGTTCTTATTTATGGTGCCATTCGTCGAAATATCGCTGTCCCAAATCCAACATTCCGAGCAGATAATTTTATTCAAACGCTGATTGAATGTCTTGGATCTCCTTGAGAATTAACGTGATTCCGGCGGATTGATCCGGGCACGTAGTTCTTTTTAAACATCTGTGCATGTTTTTGCAATCGACAGAAAGATTATCCGATCGCAAATGGACGAGCAAAGAACGAATGAAAAAAAAAACGAATGAAAAGACCTAGTTTGATTAGCAGTAAGTGTTCCTTGTTTCATAAAGAAAACGTTAATGCAGCGAAGAAGTTTTATTAATTCACGCTCCGAGAATATCCGATGGATCTTTAAATTTAATTGGATTTTTTTGTCGGACGGAGACGGAATGTATACGGGGGTGGATTGTGCCAAAATCGCAGGCAATAAAGCAGCAATTTATGCCGCCCCAAAGTAGCAATAATAGCACAGAACCCATATTTCAGGTTATGAAAGTGGGAATAATCGTTGTAAATGGTTTGAGCCGTTATTATAATTAAAATTACTGATATCCCAACAAACTAATTAGTTCAGTGCCCAATTAACGCCACTCCGAACATTTATCAATGCATTATAAACGAATTGAGAATCCGTGTTTAAATAAATACCGCGTTTATTCAAAAACGTCGAACGGAAATTCGACGTGGCAGAAATGTTCGCTTAGTAATATTTATTTAAAACCGACCGAAAGGAACGTAAATCATCTTTTTTGCGTTTGCCTATGACCAGTAACGCATGAAATTGGACCCGGCGCGAAATTTATAAATTGGCCCTTTTTATTTCGTTTTTATACGGACATAAAGATGTAAAATCCTTCGCGTATTATGTATGGCAGTTTGCGCAAGACATATATTTTGTTTACCTCCTTTTTTCGTTCCGGAAATTCCGAGTGAATGTTTAGCGCCACTCGTGCTTGGATTTGCTTCCGCGTCGAAATTATTTTTATTCAGTCGTCTGCTTTTTGCGACCCCCTTTTGTTTTCGTTTTTTTTCCCTTATTTTGAGTGTACGGATTTTGCGGGGTTTTACATTGAGTGTTGTTTTTATTTTTACGTTGAAACGTTTCGGTAATTTTGATTCTTAAATGTTTGTTTTTGGTTGTTGTAAAGTTGTAAAAACCGCGGCTGAAGATTCAATTAATTTCTCGGTATTCGCACCCAAGGGCATAATAAATCGGCCGATTAATTACCAGTCGGATACGGCTTCCGCCCAGACGTTAAACTTGGAAACATCTCCCCGGAATCGATAGCCTTCAATAATTCACCGCATAACCGAGTCCGGGGAGATCCGGGTTTGTCCTTAAGGGCAATCACGTTCTTACACAGAAATTACTTAATTCAATTTATAAACAGTTTAGTCCGCGTCCTACTCGACGACGCAACACGAACGAAATTGGGGGCTGAGTTTATGGACGAATTGCTAAACGGGGCGTTTATTGTGGCGGGTCGAAATTGCTTTGGAATTATTAACGGTGCAACTAAAACCATTACTTTAAGGAGTACATTCCTTCAATCTCCACTAATGGATACGTTTTAATGTTGAGATGAGCGTCGACTGTTTTTGTTCTATTTAAGAGGTTTGACGTATTTTGTTAGGCACAGTCCAAGACAGGCACAAATATGTTTCTCCCGCATAAGAATTTGTATAATCTCTGGGCATACATCTCATAAATATCAGGCAAATGCGGGAAATTTATTTTTCCACATAACTCTGAAAGTTGCGAATCACAAAACCGCAATAAGTTACGGCAAAGATAAATTTTATGAACACACTTTTGTTATGATAGATTGCTTAAGTAGCTGCCTGCAGTTTTATGCTTTGCCTTTTCGGAATCCGTCCGGGATCAGGACCCGTACATAAATAATAAGTTTTCCTTATGAATTTTCTTTTCGTTTTGTTGCAAGGAGATATATTTATTTGTATGTGTGTGTGTGTGTGTGTTACATTTTGGTTACAAACAATTTACGGATTTTCAATTATTGAAAACGACTGTTCAAACATTAAAAAATCAGCTGTAGACTGCAATACGTTTGTATGTTTTTAAACTATCTACTCTTAACTCTTGCTTTTTAAAAATTCATATCACATAATAAAGTTTTAATATCGTTGTTGCATGTCCGACCACAGTGTAAAAGTTTCACAACAAAAATACGAAAATCTAGGTAAAAAAACGACAACCAACTTTTCCAACGTCCGGCTGTAATCTGATACACGTAACCTAGTTCATTTTGAAATTATTGGTAGATTATTTCGTTACCGCAACCATCCATTAGCCGAGCGAATCATAAATCCAATGGTGGTGTCATAATTGACTATTCACTATTGGAAAATTTGCTTACCTTAGGTCGACCGCCATTTCAATCCATCTGGAAAAGAGAATAAACTTGATCAATGTGTGTGTTCACAATAAATTCAATTGCATATGACATTGCATAACAATATTATCGCGCTACGTCCACAATGTAGATGCATATCAAACATGAACCTGATTTAAGATTTATGCACCAACGAATCTTCGAGCCATCTAACTCGATTTATCTTGATACATTGTTGCACATTGTTTTGCCATTGTACGTTATAACTTGATGAATCCATTAAGGTAGTCGCGGAAACTGTTTGCCCGCCGTACCGCGATAATATTATTAATAAACAATTAAGTTTATTAAACTAGAAGAGCTCTGAGAGCCGCGTGTGTTTGTGTCTACAGGAAGCAGCACAATGAATTTATTCGATCGACTGCGCTAATCAATTCCATGTCACTAATAATTTTTGAAACGATTCAATTCTTCGAACGTTTTAATTAGTGTAACTGTGACAACTGCTAATTAAGTAACACGCATAATTAATTAATTTAATAGCGTCCTCGTAGTAAATCGATGGTGGCATTGTGCGAGATGTATGCCCGGCGGAAAATTGAATTTATAATTAACCTGCCAATAAAACCGTCCGCACTGACACATAAACAAAATTACCCCATCAACACACACTCAATAATTTCGCAAAGGTTATAACTCAAGGAGTTGTAAATTCGATGGGACCGAATAGGGTGCGGCATAAAGGGTGCGAAGAAGCCCATCTCCGCCTAATAACTCCATCAATACAAGCCGGATGGTAATTAGGCCCATTATACGAACTGGGCCTTTGTTTACGCACACGTCGACCAGACTTCCATGAATATCTAATGCCCGGAACGCGGATCGGACCGATCCGGATCTACGTCGTATTGTTCCTTTTCCTTGTCCTCCTTTATCTGGTGTGGCCCGTTTCATTTACACTTTTGGCCGGGCAGTTTTTGTCGCTATTAAATATGCATGTGTCGGCCATTAGTTATATTGTTTGGAAGGGAACAATGGACAAAAGATGTTATTCTGCGATTCTATTACCGAAGTTTCTTTGCAGAGCAAAAAGGGAACATAATAGTTTCATACGAGGTGATAAACTATGGAATAAAACGGGGGATTACGAACGAAATGTTTTGTAAACTAATCATTAACAAGGCAAGAAAAAAATTCGAATAACTCACTCTTTTATTCAAACATATATAAATAAATGTACGTTAAAGTAATGACGACCTAATCACGTGTGTTATGCCAGCTTTCCTATCCTAATTTATGTGCTATTAAATTATACAACCAGAATATGGTAATTAAATTTATCGTCGCCGGAAAACCGTCCAGAACAGTTGATTCTTGAGGGATATTCGAGAATTCCAGGGGAATCACGTCCCGACTTGATTATCTGACCGAATTCTGGCGTGCATGTTCATTTGCATGGCCCACTTAATTCATATCGATCCCGGGACACGCGCTCGCGGTACACAAATTGCCGCAACCGAAACAGTATCCGTGTTATCTGTGCCTGTGCCCTGCCTTTCGTTTGTTGCTTCGGAAACTGTGCCCTAATCTTCGCTTTTAGTTGGAATTTACCGATTATTATAAAGTGAGTCTACAACCTAACCTATTAATTGTGGCGATATCGCCGAATATCCGATTCAGATTTCAGGTTTACGGTAAGGATTTGTCCTTAATTAATATTTTAAAGTACGTATTGTAGCTATGTAAAATAAAAATTAAAGCTGTTCATTACAAAAGAGATACTAATTATAATAGTTTTTCCATTACTACACGTTAAATATTTCTTTTAGTCTAGTGTCTCCACTGTTTTCTCATAATTGATTCGAGGCAGTATAGTTCAGTCATTATAGGGAGTTATCTTCGGAAATCAAGATACTCAGCTATAAACTCGTATAAACTTATATTTTGACATCCTAAAACTTGTCTCAAAATTCACACATGATAGGATGGGCACAATTTAAAAAGTCTGACTTTTTAAGTTGCGGCTACTCTATAATGAGTGAATTTTGTAACAAGTTTTGGGATGTCAAAATATAAATTTATACAACTTCATAACTGAATATCTCAATTTTCAAGATATTCATCTAATTTTGACTAAGATGTATGGACTAGTACATCCTCTACGGTTACAAATATACAAGTGGATTGTTGTCTCGATTTTAATACATCCACATAGTTAAACTCAGTATGGCACACAGATTTGAGGATTTATATTGCAAAACTAGCAATTATTTATATGGCATGATATCTCACAATAACGGCACGAAAAAATAGAAAAGGTTTGCAAGTCATGGAAAAAATTATACACTGGACCACCACACAAAAAAGAAAAAGTTGTGTTAACATTATCAAAATATTCCTGGTATTTATAAGTATAATAAAAGTATGTTGTGCATTGTATCTATATTTTTATTATAATATTTAACAACCATAATTTTAAATACGCACACTTGTGGGGGTCAGTGGATCCGAGTATAACATAATTTTACAACGCCACATTTATAAGCCTTGGACGGCGAGATCGAACATTATTATCTACAAAAACGAAATCTGCGCCAAATGCTTGAGTAAATGGAATAATAATTGGTTCGTCTAGAATTCATAGTTTCTCGGTTTAATATAAGCAATTAACATATGTGCGTATATCTAAAAAACTTCATTCACACTATTACAGAACCACCTTCATACCAACAGATGAAACCAGAGGGTGTCGAAAACGTCTTATATCTTTAAAGACCAACTTTATGCAACCTTCTTCTGATGGTAGATATGCTTACAGTAATTCCAATGTGTACACGCAGCGTGGATGAAGAAATTCTGCATTTCATTAGACATTTAGACTACTTATTGTTGGCACAGATTTCCATTTTCAAAAATGCAAATATGACGGAAAATCTTCAGAAGAAAGACTTCTCTGAGGCATTTTACCGGTAATAATAAGTATGTCAAAAAATGTGGAGATGTTTAAGTTTTAATATGTTTTTTGTTATATTCCTGTATAATATTTTTTGTACTTTAATCGTATTAATGAGTACGTCAAAAAGGCTTTGTGGGGAGATTAAACAACCGCCATAATTGAACAATAAAGATTAATTTCTTTTAGTCGTGTATCATCAATGTTTTCTCATAATTGATTTGAGGCAGTACATACTCTGCGGTTACAAATTACGAATTGTCAATTGAGTCGATTTTAATACATCCACATAAACACATCTCAGTGTAGCGCACAGATTTGAGGATTTATATTACAAAACTAGCAATTATTTATATAATATTTATCTCACAATAACGGCACGCACAAAAAAATAGGAACCACCACACAAAAAAAGAAAAAGTTATGTTAACATTATCAAAATGTTTTAGTGGTTACAAATATAATAAAAATATGTGTTGTGCCTTCTATAAAAGGATAAATTGTATCTATATTTTTATTATAATATTTTACAACCATAATTTTAAATACATACTCGTTTGAAGTGGACCATTTTAATTACTTCAAAAACCCGAGCGCCAGTGGCAACAAATATATTATCAAAATAAAATTAATTAAATAAAAAAAGTGCATCAACAACACAACTTTTAAACTAATTATAAAACTAAATTCTTTGGAAAATTAATGAAATAAAATTAATTAAAATTAAATAATAGCAGAACTTAATCACTACATTTTTCCAATCACTACTTGGTCTGGTAATTAAAATTGGTGAATGAATAAATTCTTGATTCATAGGTCGCCATTCTTCTCTAAGATTATTAGCAAGCTTCTCTAAATTTTGAGGCTGGTAAATGTAAACGTGCATCCGAGTACGTCATAATTTTGCTACGCCAAATTTATAAGCCTCGGTCGACGAGATCGAACATCATCTGCGCCAAATTCTTGAGTAAATGGAATAACATTTGGTCATGACATCGTCCAGAATTCATTGTTTCTCGGTTTGATATAAGCAACTATATATAAAGAAATTTCACTCACACTATTACAGAACCACTTCCAATACCAACAACTGGAACCATGTTTTGCTCATGAAATCAGAAATATATGGCTATTTGAATGATGGATGTGATGGGTACATAGCTCAAGTTCTGTGGGCAACCCAAGTATCGAAAACGTCTTATAACTTTAAAGACCATCTTCATGCAATCTTCGTCTGATGGTGGATAGGCTTATAGAGATTCCAATGTATGCACACAGCCTAGATGAAGAAAATCTGTCATTTAATTAGACATTTAGAATACTTATTGTTGGCACAGATTGCCATGTTCCAAAATTATAAATAAGGCGGCAAAATCTTCAGAAGAAAGTCGTCTTTGAGGCATTTTAAAGGTAATAATAGTACGTCAAAAATTGCGTTAATGTTAAAGTTTTAATATGTTTTTTGTTATATTCTCGGAATATATTTTTTGTGATTTAATCGTATTAATGAGTACGTCAAAAAGTCTTTGTGGGGAGATTAAACAACCGCCAAAATTGAACAATAAACATTAATTTTCATTAGTTGAACTTTCCGCGGGCTTAAACCGTTTACGGATAACGGTGTCTAAAGTTGGCGGATTATCGTAAGGCGAACGGGCACTTTCTAATAACAGAACAGCACAGAACAGAACGGAACAACGACGAAAGTCATTACTCCATTTATAGACTAATTTGGCAGTACAAGGCCCGATTGTTTCTCACCGCCCGCCGAGACTCTATCTTTTATAACAGCACACAGTCGGATTAGCCTCCATTTAAACTAATTAAAAGATTTATTTTTGAAATAATAAAAGAGTCGCCTTGACTCGCTCAAGCCCCATAATCGTTGCGACTAATTGCCTGTAAAAACTATATTGCGCAGACGACACGTGGAAAGTAGTAAACTCGAGACAAAACGCATTAAATGCTGAATATTCCCGTAGTTAAAGGGAACTGTAAAACTCTGGAATTATATTATTTCTTTACAAGTTTTTGAACTTTCCAAGATTATCAATCAGTTGAGTTTACGAGCCTATAAAGATGTAACAAATTGTCTGCGTCTGTTTTAAGGGATTTACGGATATAAGAAACGGTCCCAATCAACTGTGAGAACAGTAATTGGACTTGACATAAGTCGTAATCCGTTCCCGTCAAACTGAAACCAATCCATCCTAAAATTGGATAATTAGCCAATTTAAAATCGAAGAATCATCAATTTCCGGTGCGAAAAAATCAACCACTCTCATTCCCTTTTGATCTAATATTAGCATAGTATTACAGTTAATGCCAGACTGCACTAACGGCAAGTGGATTTGAATTCCAATTGGCTCTTATTAGTCTGCAAAGTTGCAGCTTAAAATTACCAATCTATTCCCTCTCAATTAGCAGGTACGTGCTCCTAGAAATTAGTCCGGACTGCAGTCGAACCGCCCCAAACATCCTGCCCGGGCTCAATCAAAATTCTCACCGGCCAGCCGGATTAAAACTTTCACAGCTTTCGCATCGAAACAAAAAAATGTTAATAGTTCATTTTCAAGTGAGATAGATAATTTGCAAATAAAGTAGAAAATTTCACATGAGAGATTCAAAAGCAGACCGTTTGCGAAGTGCACGTATGCACCGAAAACTTTAACTTGTTACACATCACACATACGTGCCGAGACCGGAGCGGTCCGTATCGCGCTAACAAACCCAATTACGAACTTATCGCGGCAATTTATGCATTTTTCATCCAGCCCGGGATCCATGCAGAAATACTTTAATTGAATCCGAGTTTATCTGCGACGGTAAATTGTCCGCGAAATAAGGGACATACGTATGCCGTCCCCGAATTCCCGCAACCCGATTTGTGATTGAGGTCGGGGGATATTATCTAAGGGAATTTATTGGACAGCCGGAATATCACTCCCGGGTTTTCGGTATCTCTTCAAAACTGTTTTACGGCCTACAAATATGTATACGAACCGCATCCATAAAACGTGCCGCTCCTCACAATATATGCATCTTTTATTGTTCCCAATAAACACTGTGTTATTATTAATCGCATTTTTGTGCATCGTAACGGAAAAACCGCGAGTGATTGTGCAGAGGCGTCCGTTGCGTCGCGTCCAAAGGATAATCATTAGTCAGGCGTTATCGCGGCTCCGTTCAGTCCCGAATCTCGAGGCTTTATTGAGTGTTCCGTGAAATATGGAGCGGCGGTAAAAAAATGACCTCTGCTCCCGATCATAAATCCCCAACACCGCACTCAATGAAGCAACCTCCTCCAGAAGTCGCACTCTCTTCTCTTGCGTTACAAAATTAATTTCACTTGTTTTTTATTTAATTTGCCGTAAAAAATAATCAGTTTATGAACGTGCGTGATATCCATAACCGAGGCGAAAGTTGAGTTAGGTGTAGCCCATAGAGTTCCTGTAGGAAGTTATAGTTAATGCGGTCCTTCGGGCTTACAACAATAATGATTAAAACGAAGTGGGCCGTTGCGCGTGAAGTTGGCACATAACCCTAACAAGACAATTACCATAAAAGTGTCCGAGCGATTTCTCCATTCCCGGGGATGAAAGCGTGGAACGGAGGGAGAGGGATCCGTCATAAGTAATGCATGGCCGGGGATAGCAGTGACGTAGACGCTCCCGCTCATTATTATTCAGCCGTTTTCCGGGACGTATTCCCGTTATTCCCGTCTTGTAGATGGCGCTTTTACTTAACAATACGCTAATCTATCACGTATAAGATTGGCTCCGCCGACAACCGTACAATTTACATGCATGCACGTCGAGTGCCAATAAAACCGGCTCCGATTAGACACGGATCTCGGCTAATTTCATTTTGTTTGCCCAAAAACAGGACTGTTACAAGAGAACTGGCACACTTGAAACCACCCACAGACGAACATAAATTCTATTTTCATTTTTATAGGGTTGGTCATTTATTGTTGGACTCTCAATAACATTGGAACCGTGCTCTCGATTCTGGTCTCTCCTTTTCGCCCGTCCCGGTTTTAAACCGGGCACATACATAACTTTAATTGAAACTAGTCTACTTACCATGAGAACGCTGAACTTGTGCTCGGCCATAGTTTCCAAGATAATTTCAGACAGTAATTATACATCTGCATAATTTAACCGGGCCATATATTCCACTTAATTAACTCAGGTTTAAAAACGGTCTGTGTTAAAGGGTGTGTTTAGTTAACTCAGAAATGGGCAACGCAATTTGATTTATCATCGACAATTTTGATTAATATATAATTATTTATACTCTATATTGTTATTTATTGCATTCACGTCCAAATATTAATACAGTCAAATAATTTATACTAAAGTAAATATTTTAATGCATTTTTAATTAACTCGCTCACTGATAATTACTGCTGAATCGATATATTTTAATTAAACATAAATTTCGTACAGTACATTTCATTCCTGTTGCTAATTACAGGTACAATTTAATAATCCCATTGGGCAGCAATTACAAGAGTGGTTCTTTAAATTTTTCCATCGATTTTAATCCTCTCGATCGCACGACCTATTTACTGAATTTATTAGTGACGCGACGCAAAAAGACGTTGCCCTGTCGCCATAAAGCTGAAACGGACCAAAACAATTATCTTTTTCAGTGGGGTCGACGTTTCGGGACATAATTTCACTGTTGGCTTTGTTCCCAATAAGTGCTCTTTGGAAATTCCTGCAGTGGAAGGAGGTTTAAACGACGGGACTTATTGAAAATATTACTGCAATCGCAGTTTTTTTGATTACCCGTGTCTGAAGGGTGTTTTATAGAAAACTTGAAAAATCACAAAAATATCCTTAATATTTAATAACACCGTAGTAAAAAAATTGATAAGACAAAAGATTTCTATAATTTAAAGTAGCAATACAGTACTTAAGTTTTTAATAGTGTAATGATCATGAACAATTGATGTTATCAAAAATGAATAATCAATCCCAATACTGAGTGCGTGCTAAATATCTACAATTTTTAATCAATCTTCCTTTCACTCGGGATTAAATTTATTACGAAATGTCCCAAGTAAGAAGACGTCAAACGTTTAGTCAACCGGGCTTAATGAAGGTTTGCGTTTACTACAGTCGAGTGGTAAAATATGATCTATACAAAAGCGAGAAGAATTCGTGGTTTGCTGGTTCCACTGACCCCGAACATCAAATCCAAAAAGCTATATTTTCTGACGAATCTCCGTTTTAGTTAGAAACAAATGACGGTCCTCAGAGTTTGAAGAACTCAAGAAGAAGGACATGATCCACCGTGTCATGAATTTCAAAACGTAATTCAAACAGTGTAGGAAAGGATATAATGATTTGGAGGGCTATTTGTTATGGAAACAGCTCCATCCTTGTGTTTATACAGGACACAAATAATGCACAATTTATAGTAAATGTGTCATGCTCATTGTTTACAAGCTAACCTTTGACCTTAAGTTACTCGTGTTTAAATAGGTTGTGTTTAGGCCAGCCCGTTTTTCCAACCTATCTTCTATTGAACATCTGTAGAATATGATTGGAAGATAAATAACCAGTCTTTTCAAACAAACTGATTCCCTGGAACTATTAAGGGACGACTAATCGAATAATAATCGACTTTGCCTCAGGAATAAATTAACAACCTGATCCGCAGTAGATGGACCTACACCCTGATAAAACTACATATTATATGTTATAATTCATTATAAAATTCAATTTTAACTATGTATATAGTAAATATTTACATAAATGTAAATTATTTATATGTTAATTACAATCCATATTTTAATTACTATAGGTATACCAAATTTCATTATTAATTTCTGGATATTCGGATTTTATTGATTAATACTTTAATCCTAGAAATTAATGTACCACCTATTAATTTTAAAATAAAAAATCCTATCAAAGTAAATTCCAAACCATTTTTATTAATTTTGAACCACCTTCGGACATGACATAGCAAATAAATTCATCGCAAAAAGTTAAGCATATTGCCTTATTTTATAACTAAATGATTATTAAAAATTAAAATTATAATAGTAGAATTATAATAAAAGAAATAAATATTAATAGAAAATTAAACCAAAGACAACTTAAAATTTATTTTACAAAATGAATAAATTTTATTCCCACATATAAAATGACAAATAAACTATTTTTTTTTAATATGGAGTAATTTCGCCTCTGTTTCCTATTACAGTTTCTACCCTACGTGAGATACTTCTTATCAGGTCATCCAAAGCGTCCCATAATTCTGGAAGAAGTTGACTTAATTCTCTGGCAGTATGAGCATAGGGTTGGGGAACAATTAATTATCTTGTAAGCATATCCCAGGCATGTTCAATGCAAAGGGCAGACGCTCAATTTGGGCATTTTCTAAGCGGTTGAGGACAACCCTAGCTCTGTACGGTCTAGCCTTGCCGTTTAAAAATAAAAAAATTGGTTCCAAATTCCATCCATGTTCAACAATGTTATCGATATTGTCTATTAATTTCACAGGTTAATTTCACGGTCGCAGATGTAAAGCGCCGTTTTACCTCTTAGAAAATTACCACCCTATACCATTATGAACCCATCTTGGTATGCGTGAATTTTCTGCACCTAACGTGAATTTATTCTTTGACTTGGAGGTCTCCAAACTCGTACCGACTTCCTACCACTAAATACTTCAAATCTGCCCTTATTTGTAAACATCACTGTATTCTATTTTTTATACCACAATTCTCTTTACTACCACCAAGCTTATGGGTCTCCTGCATCATTTAACCGATATAAAACTGTCCTTATATGACGTCCAGTAGCCAAAATCAGGTCTTGTCTGAGAAGTGTGCACTTTATTATTGGATCTGCTCGTGCTCCTCCAATTAATAATCTGTCTTCCCGGTCAGTGTAACTCTTGGTCGACCTTCTCTAGGCCGATCTCGCACATGTCCAAATTTTAGAAACCGTTGATAGAATTTGCATACTACGGATTGGTCAACATTAAATGCAGTGGCCACATCAACTTGTCTTGAGCCAGCCTGAAGCATTCCTACAGCACGACGTCGGTCAGCTTCTAACAAATGATATCTCTGCATAATTTTAAGATTTTAGATCAAGTCTAGATTTTGCATGCATATAGGAGATAGACGGGTTCGTTTGTTTCAACCATCAACTGAGAGATATGCCCAATATAACTAATTAAAAGTTCAAACAAAGTTCAAAGTTAATCCTATGGAACATATCTGGGATATGCTTGGGATACGATTAAGGGACCGTCCCATGATCTTGGAGGAAACGGAGCGCCTTCTTGTCTAAATTTTGTACAATCTGAATGAAAATGAAATTCGAAAGACGATTTTAAGTGTGAACAGAGAGTATGAGGCTGCAATTAGAAATAGAGGTGAACATAACCTATTTTAAATAAAATTAATTAATTTATATAAAAGTTCAATTTTATTAATTTTCTCTATTTTTAAAATTAAAGGAAACTCATTTTATGTAAAAATACTAAGAGCCTATACCCTTCTTATGTTTCTCATATTCAGAAAAAAATAATCAAATATTATTGTTGTGGTGTGTTAATTTCTTGGAATAGTGTTACTTACCATCCCAGTGACCCAAGAACTGTATTTTAACAATAATTTTACATTTGGGTGATGCTTCAATAATATGAAATGCGCTTATATCTATCACTAGGCCATGTCATTTCAAAAGTACAAAAACTTTGAAGCACCGGATAATTAATGTCTTTAAAACGTTTATAACAATATGGAATTTGGGGCACGAGTTGCAGAGACCGGCTTGTTAATGATGTTTGAATTCGAACGGAGTTCCCGTTTTAATTTGTTGGAGAAGATCCATTTAAAACCCACCCAAGTTTGCAAGCAACACCGGTCTTAATGCAGTTTTGAAGCCGCATTTGATACGAGAGTGGCGGGAACGGCGAGGCTTCCATATTTGTCTGGTCCCGGGGCGCGGTTACGTTTTTTTTTTTTATTATTCGGTTCGGCTTTCGCCGCGAATTCCATTCTCACAGATTAGTAAATTGGCCGCTGGACCGAGAAATTATATTTCCTTGATGACCCACTCAAGACGGGCAGCGGGCGGCGAGCGGTGAGCGGCGGTTGGCGTGCCCTGCCCTCTTTTCCGCCGCGGATTTATCCCACCTCCTTAGCCGACATAAATAATTCATGCACGCTGAACGCGGCATTTCACTTCCGCAAACTCCAATTAAAACGCATCGGTGGTGATGTTACTTTTTCCACTTTGCGTTTCTCACTTTGTTCCGTATAATATTTTCAGTTCTCTTATAAGTCAGTTCACTAATTATGCGAAGTTATGGGATTTAAGCGATGCTGCTAATTCACAATAAGCCATTTGAACGTTTGCCAAACTTGATCATCGATCTTTTCGTTTTCGTTTCAGGGTGAATAATCCGCCGTGTAGTTCGGGGAGTGTATTTTTCCCGTGTGTGTTTACGTGCAAGTTTAAATTGGCCGTATTCGCCTTAAACTTGGCAAAATAATGGCGCTTGTTCATTTTAATAATATAAACCGGCGCATTAGTCGCAACGAAATAATTCAATTGCGAACTGCACCGTTGCAGACGAAATTCACTTTGTGCTTAAACAGTATTAAGTTAATTTCGCAGAGGATGGAGTTTTATTAGCTGCCGCATTATGTTCTAAGATTTCGCTTTGTGCGAGTCTTTGTCGATGATACGGCGTTAAATTTTATTTAATCGTAAACCGGGATGTATCCCAAGAATGTGGATACGTGACTGACTCCCAGGAACAAGGGAATTCGGAGCAAATCAACGTGGCGGACAATTGCGAATCGTTGTTTCGGTTTTTTTTTTTATTTCGTTTCTTTGGGATCGGACTGAAACGAGAGAAAGTCATGTTTTATTTATTCGGACAGCCGACTTCTACTTGCAAAGGCTTCGTTCGGGCAACGATTTAAATTATAACAGTAACGGGTAAACATCAGAACGAGGGAGCAAGGCAGAAGTGTTGTAAACAATAATTAATCCATTTGTAGGGGGCGTTTTGTCCTGGATAGAAAACACACGAAATCCGTTGCGTCAGTGTAACAGGACAATGTCTGGGGGTGATCCTGAACCGTTTTAATATTTCACGAGCATAGTTGGCAGCGAGAGCTCTTTTGTTCCGATGTCAATTGTTGTTTTCCAGGCGACAGTCATGTTTGTGTTCTCCACTCATTGGCGTTGCCACCAACACCCGCCGCTGTGTGGTCCACAAGGAAAAAAAATGTAAAATTTCGCCGAGTATATAACCTAATAATAAAGTAATTTTCTAAAAAGTGGGGATGATGTGTGGCACAGTCGTAGGTGTTAGTTGAAGTTATGACAGGTTTTGAGGCGTAGGTTGTTCCGAGAAATTGTGTTGAATCGCTGAAAATTCCGGGTTATAAACCATGTTTATGTGGTAACCGTAAAATATACAGGCACTGTTCTCGGGTCAGGTCGGAATGAAAGCTGTAAATCTGGAGGCATTACCGGTGTGTCTATTGTTTGGGCCTTAACGAAGATAACAACTGTTTATTGCTTATCGCGAAGCCCTATCGAATTTCGGCGGATAAATATAAATGACTGGACTACAAGCGAGAAATTCCCTTCAGTCGTTTTTTTTTTCCAGTGAACGAAATGATTTTATAAAAATGGAGAATACTTGGAGTATCAGAACAGTGTTAATGAATCCAGAACTCGCAAATAGAATAACGAAATGAATTATTATACAACACACGTTTGCGTTTCCAATAATTATTCAAATACAACTTAGGGTACAAACGACATTACTGAAATTATGCAAATGTGAAATCAGATATTGTGGTTGTTCTAGCTCCGTCGGTTTGTGTCCCCGACCGATAACCGAATTTGTTTTGGACAAAGCGAATTAAATATGAATAAATAAAGTGGACCCGGAACAACCCGGAATTGTTTCGGATCTCGTGCAAGTCCGGTGGGTTATGTAAATTCGACTTTTTAATAATCGTGTTTGCAGCTAATTTTATAATACCTGTACTAAGTGGAAATTTAATTGTGTATTATGTTGTACACGCCTGTTTAATATGTAAAACAAATGGAATAAAATATAACTGACGGGGTTTATGGAATACAGTCATATCACCAGCTGCATATTAATTTAAAACGACCATTATAGATTTCATGTTATTAGTTTAATTTATGTAATAGTAAAATATATAATAGACCGTTGCTTTTAATCATCAATTTACATAACATATAGATTCCAAAAGATATTTTCATTTTTCATTAAATTCACTGAAAAAAGTGTATTGTAAATGTTACGTATGTGTAAGGTGAGCAATGACAATCACAAGAAAATCATTTACTTATGTTCTAATTAAAAATGTTAAAATGTTTTTCTAGTAATATGTACAAAATTATTCCAATGATCAGTTTTAGAATTTTAGAATTTTTTAAATTTATTTATGTTAATGTAAAAGAAAAGGCACTTGAAATTATCTAAATATGAAAAATTATGAAAAAAATAATTAATTAGTAATAAAAATATACAGATTCTTTTAAGTGATTTTACACCTATCAATAATATAAAAAAATATTGTTTTTCTTTCTTTCTTATATAATAATGTAACTTATTTCTTGACTGTATTTCTTTTTATTTTTGAATCCAGTAACTTAGTCAGTTATCACACTGGCAGCAATAAAACTAGAATCTTCTACAATTTTTTCAAGGATTTTATTCACTTATATGCAATGATGGAAGGTGAGTTTATAGTTGTTGCTTCTTAAACATTGTTTATAACTTCAAGAAAATATATAAATTTATATGTACATATGTTAAAAATACTTAATGGAATAATTAATGACTTAATGTCACGTTTTTTGGCCCAAAACTGAATAACCAATGAAAATTGAAAAAAGCATACTGAATTAGCACCCTCTGAACTGTGTTTATACCCAGTGTAAAAAATTATGCATTTTTATAATTCTGTGGAAAAAATAAAAATCGTATTATTATTTTTATTTTAATCGAGTTGTCCGTATAATAAATTGTTAAAAATAACACAAATTATCATATCTTTCAAGAATATAAGAATATTCTATAAACAAAGCGAATAGAAATATCACAAACATGACACGATGTGTTTAGATTTACGTCTTTAACATTAACTTTAATAACATTATTTTATTTAAAATAACGTTTATTCAATTAAATAAACATCATTATAATCAACAATTTTTTTCCAAGGTTCTCAAACAAATTCATGGTAAGAAAAAAAAAATATGCTGGGTACAATTTCTCACAATTAAAACATTTCTTCACATGAAGAAATATCTAGTCTATATGGTGGATGAGGTAGAACTTTCCATTTAACATTTTGAAACTTCCTATGAGTCTCCAATGCATCACATGTTGCATTGCGTTGTCATGGGAAAGTGGAATGTAATTTCTGTAGGTTAAACACAACTTACAAGTTGTGGTCAATATGTAAAATTCCTCATTAAGATTTAATGTTAAGATTTATTTTGATCACTGTTCCACTAGGTTTACCAGTTTTAATCCACTTACCAAATCGGCAAGAACGGTCGTAATCAATCTATTTTTATGTACTGCATGTAACAATACGATCAATAAAATCCTCATATGCGTTGCAAACATGGATAGAATTTGCAATTGTCAAGCGCCTAATTTTGTTATCCTTATTTTACTGCCTTGTTTATTACTAATTTCTTCGCAGTTTAATGACTAGCTTATTTCGAAACATGTTGCATGAAGATTTTGTACGGGATATTACCTAATTTCTTTGTTATTATTTTACTATAGGTTTCAAAACGGCTTTGACACAGAAAAAGAATAATAAATATATAAAAATATATAATATAAAATTGTATTCAAATAAATGATAAAAAAAACATAAATTACTTTTTCCAGTATCTAATATTTCTAATTGCTCTGTATCGCTATTTTTACACATGTGTATTAGGTAATTTGAAGCATTTCCCAATACACTGTTTCAGGTGTGTTGTGGTACCAGATTCTTTGCAAAAAATATTGATTTAAAAAAATTGTTCTTCAATTAGACCATATAGTAGATACACGTATATTTGAAACAATTTAGTTTCAAGTACCATGTAAGCAGTTATGAGAATGAATAACTGTAATATTATTATTAATATATTTTTTATTATAATTAATTGAATTAATTTGTGCATTTTCTTTGTTTACTAGTAGTTCTTTATTATATATCCATTTGAAGAATTCTGAATGCACTTTGCATTTGTTGTTTTGCAACTTTAATGTCATTGTGAACCGTCATCATTATGGTATCATTAGAGGGAATACGGTATAAAAAACACATTTAGATTTAGCAATAGTCCCATTGTGGTACCATCGTTTACTTCTCTCTTATATTAATATGTTCTAATATAATTAGTAGAATCTTCTGATTGACAATAATCAAAAGCTACTTAAATGTTGTATATGTCACATGGTTATTTTTGCCGAGATTTACAATACATTACGTTATTATCATTTAATTTATTATATTTTATTATTAATCTAAAGACATGCTCGTCTAAAATGTTGATCTTATTTAAAATAATCTTTTTTTGACAATCATAATCATTCAATAACTATGTTCATGTTTGGCAATTTTGAAATTAGTGGCTAATTCGCGTATTCATTGTGCTTTCTTTTCTTATACATCCTTATAATTTTTTAAGTCATACGGAATATAGCATTTCTTCACAGATTTTTAAGGTTTCAATAAATTATCTGGAAAAATAGTTTAGTCTCTGTAATATCCTATTTTTCCTCCCCGAGTGTTTTATGTAAGTTCATATATTATTTGCCATGTTTTTTATGTAATTTTTAAAAAGGTTTATATAATACTCCCTTTCTTCTTTTCTTAATTTTTTACTCATTTTGTTTCTAGCTCTCGTCATTTCCAATTTGCAATTTTCATAGATTATCTACTTTATTCTATATTTCGCATATTCACCTTGTTAAATATTTAGAATATATGTAAATATAGCTAACTGTTTGCTTGTCTTATATTTGAACTACGGAATTTCTCATTCAAAATTTGTGTAAACTTTCAATATTTAATTTATTAACTACAAATTGATTCTGTTCAACACAATTTTTCCATTTTACACTTATACCGTAGTAATCAGATATGTTCGACTCGACGATTCGTAAGTTTGAAGTCTGTCAAAGATTGTGTCGATAGTCGAAATTTGCCAGATTCTCTCTCTCCCTCATACCTCCTTAGTTTCTGGGTCTTTTGAAATTGATAATTAGATTTCTTAGATTAAAAATATTCAAAAATATGTTCAGTTTGTTTTATTTTGAGAAGTAATCTTATTTAGTACCGCCTTAAAGAAGACATTCTTCTAAAAATTTTGCTCTATAATTGCAATTTTGGAACATGTTTTGTGACAGAAATGTTTTCTTATTATTTCTGCTAAATGAAATCGCACATTCTCTAGATACAGATTTCGTGTAGACATTGAAATCATTGTTTGTGTAGTATCAGAAGCTGATTTTAGACTCAGAAGACGTTTTCGACATCACTTATTAATCAGAGAGCATCGGTTGAACATGGACCCATGGACTGCAGTCTATAACCAGTGGTTATATTACTACGGTATTCGTAATTGAACATGGAGTGAACGTTGTGAGAAATATTGTGAACAAAACATGGCTTCAATTGTTGCTTTTGGATATGATCCTGTAAACAGTGTAAGGTGGAATTTTTCAGAAACACGCTCGGAGTTGCTCATATTATTAAAGCAAGAAACTAAGAATGCTGGTCGATATCATAACATGGTTACTCAAGAATTTGGACCAGATTTCGTTTTTCCGGATAACTATGCCAGGCTCCACCATGCGAGACTTTGGCGTTGCAAAATCATGACATTACTTAGATGCTCTGGCTTCCGCTTACAGAATTCAATCCAATGAAGACGTATGGGAAGGTCTTGAAAGATAAGTTTACACTCGAAACGGCATCAAATGTTGGAGACTGGCGAGCTATGGATCAAGAATTTATTGCTTTACTAATTTTGAATATGTCAAGGAAACATTTGTTCATAGACTAAGGTCCGAATAGTGACTGGAAAAATGTAGCGGTTAATATTCTGTAATTTTTTAATTTTAACTAATTTTGTCTTCTTAATTTGTCAAAGAATTTGGTGATTACTTTTATTAGTGGCTTAAAAATTCTGTTGTTCATGCAATTTATATAGGATATTACATTGTTTATTAAAACGTACTTTGATAATATATTTGATGCAATATAATACCATTAGTATTCTGATTTTTAGAATAATTCAAATATTTCTAAAGACGCGTGTATCTCACACTTCATAGACTTGGCCTATAGGCTCTTTTAAGTTTGTAACTTATCTGGCCACTGCATGTTTATTATCTAGGGAATTACACTTTTACAACTTTTAGAGACTCACCATACACAACACACACATTTTGTTTTCTTCATCACATTCCATTTTTGTTTCTATTATTATTTATACACGCTCATATTACATCAGTTTTAAATTTAAATTTTTATTTACATTTTCAATTTTGTAATTTTATTCATTTCCCTCGAAAATAGAGATTATTTTCGATCCCTCTATTTTTCTGCATTAAAATGATCAACAAATCAAACAAATTTCCAATTATTCTCGTTAGCTTTTTGACGTGATTGATATAATAATTTTTTGATGTGAAGCATTATAACAACTACATATTTTTGTAAAACATTAATTTTTATAAAAAACAAAATATTATGAATAAAAAATTCATACATAAAAGTTATGGATTTCTTCTGTCTTTATCATGTGTATTTGGTATTATATTTTTCTAGTGTTCGATTATACAAGCATGTGTCCGTTGACGGAGTCTAATTTAATTACTGAGCAGGCTATCGGAAATGCGAGAATTCCATTATTTTCCGTACGGGTGGCCGAAAAACGGCGATAAATAATGGAACATGCAACGCGTGTTTACGTGCCACCGCGCGTTTTTCCACTTTTTTTTGACCAGGCCCCATAATAGAAACACATTCGGTCGAAATGTCGCTGGGCCCCGTTTTTATTGTTCGGGCGGCCGGGAGCCGGATTGAAATCTGTCAACCGCATTAGGGACGGCATCAATTTTAAAACGAGAGGAGAGGATCGACTCTGGGAAATTGATCGGGCCATTTGGTCGACCGGTCTGGAACGTGTGTCAGTGTCTATAGAAATTATTCACGGTATCACTCCCTTTCATCCCATTCAAACCGTAATAATCACAAGGGAATCCAATAGAAATAACTGTACGCCTCATTTTTAACAACGCATGTGTAACTTTGGTTGTCTACATCCGAAAATAACGCTGCAGGCAACCACGATCACCTGGTGTGAGGGTAGTTGCCTGGACGGTTCAAAAATTGGTCCAAGAAAGTTATGCGAGGCGAGGGTAACTAACTTCAATTCGTCACCGTAAGTTTCCATTACAAGTCGGTGGCAAAGATAAACATATCAGTCCCATATTCCGAAGTTTCCTTTTCGATTAAGAACCCCCGCATTAGCCAACCGTGTATAAGACATAATTTCGGTACTTTATGCGCTGGGATGTGAAAAGGGGGCGGTCGAGATGTTTGCATTGGGCCCGCGATGGCGGACCTGCCCATTTAATAACTCGGCATTAGTGTCGTACATATTGAAGTTTATTGTGGTGCGAACGGATTACAAGACATGGCGGAATTAATTTCTGAAATTTTAATGTGCCTCATCCCGGTTTTTTGATATTTATTACGCATGAATATTCAAGGGACGCGTCGCCGAAAAAAAGGGAACGTCGAGATTTATTGTAATTATCCACCGAGGTAATGATGGGAGCTGCAGGGGACGGGGGAGTTTCTGAGTTTCCGGGGACAGTTATAATCATTATCTTTATAAACTAACAAGACGGGAATGTATTAGTGCCGGTTGGCGCATCGTTGGAACCACCGAAAGGACTCCAATTAATATCCATTCATGGAGTCCCTCGGCCTTTGCTCCGTTTTGCTTTGTGCGCACACTTGCTCCGTACTTTCCAGTTCGGCTTGAAAATTAATAACATCAAAAGCGGTCCTTACACACACGTCGTCGGTTTAATGTGATTGGGTCCAAAGCTCCGAATCGTTTTAATCCAAGACAACGAAAAAAATTATTAAATCACCGACCGATGGCAAATTAAATTGTCTCCGGACCAGAAATTTAATTTAAGCCAAACATAAATGAAAACTACGAGCATAATCAAGTTCTGGCTGAATTCCATCTTGGAATTTGAATATTTCTTTTTAAAGCAAAAAGAAAATCCTAGCTGGCTGGATTGTCTTTTATTTCAATTTTGCCCTGCCTTATTGAATACCTGCTTTCGCGGCGGAGCAATTTCGGATTAGTTTTTTTCAGTCTCCATTAATAATACAATTTTAAAATGGTGAAACGTGACCTAATTCTCTCGTTTTAAAACAATTCAAAAATTTTCCCCAGTTCCAAATAGATTCGGTTTACATCTCTTTATGATAAAACTGAATGCAGTAAAATCTAGATGTACATAATAACGATCAATTAGATATACCCATTGTTCGTGAATATCTTATATCAGTTAAGAAATGGTTTTGGTAGATGTTTTAGTGAAGCAATTCCATGATTCAGAAAAGTTTCTCCATCTCGAGTCCGAACTCCATGTGCAGTAATGCGACCCGATAAACCACTTACAATACGTAATGGTAAATAGTTCGATTTCCGTTCCACGCGGGGAATTACACAAGTAAAAATAATAATAAAGGGGTCGGATGAGTGGTTGGCGTAAGTGCATTTGACGGTGTCGAGTTCTTTAAACTTTTATCGGAAATTGAAAGGACGTCTTGGTGCAATAATTTCCTAGTTTATTGAAAACTGTGCAACTATTATCTTTCTTGCAACAAATCAAGTTGCCATCTGCACAGTTTATTTCGGACGATTTAATGTTTTCCGGCATTGTCGATTGATTTTATATACAAATACATAAACCTACAAACACTTAAAAATTTAAAAAAACATATTTAATCAGTAATTAAACTTTGAACACAATAAGGAATACATGAACAATGGTCGCATTCAGCGGACTACTACCACCGATAGATAGCAGGAACGTGTACAACGTCCTCTGACATGCTGATTTCTTCAAATTTGCGCTGCATACACAGTACCACAGGCTACCAATAGAACACAAAGACCAACACCACTTGTAGCGGCCCGCTTCTGATACCTAGCGCAATTGAAAAGCGAAAAATGGCCTGTGTTGTATGATGGCGATAACTAGAGAACATGTGCAGCAACTAGCGTATGTGTCAGCGGACGTTCTCGCTAGAGTTTTGCAACAGTTACGTCCGGTGATTGCGACCATTGTATTTGATATTTGTCATTAGTGCTAAAATACCTAACCCTTATAAATCGTTTGTTAATCTTATTATGTGCCACACTCCCTATATGTGAATCAGTGAATATTCATTATACCATTCAGTAGGCCAAAAATCGAGTGATAAATTAGTGAAATTATGATGCTATTTCATTGAGTAGTTTAGAAAACCATTAATTAATTAGAAAATTCTATTGATTAATTAACACATATGATAGCTACTCTTTAATTAGTAATAGGTGACATATGGTCTACGTTAATAGCAGCCCCAAAAATGATGATTGTCGTGCAAAATAGTCTAATGCTGCGAATTTAACGCTTCGTCAAATGTATAAAACGAAAATTTGAATTTTACTTATTGCTCACATTACCATTAAACGTATGAAAATTCCAATTGAAATATGAGTACTGTCGAGTTGATTTTCCTATTTTTTACAAACAACCATTTTCTGGATGATTTAAAATCAAAATTTAAATTTTAATATAAGTTTACAGCTTTCGGTGTTGAACACATTTTTATTAACGTAGTATTCCAAAACTAACTTATTGATCAGTGAAATTCTATTGATTAAAAGTGGAATTATCATCATAAATAAATATGAAAGCAATTACAACCTATGTTATGTTTTTTGTCCCAAAACGTACAGGGTAATTGTGTAGGTATGAAAAGTGAAAAAATCATGTTACCAAATATTTTATAGAAATTTTAATTACGCCACTAAATTAAGCACTCAATGAGATGAGTATATACTAAATTTCTTAAAAAAATATGCATATATCTAATTCTGTGGATAAATTAAAAATCATGTTCTTTTTAATAATTAATTGAATAAACTGTCAAAGATAGTACATATAGTCTTATTTATATAATATTATAATAATATTATACTTCTACTAAAACTTATAATCTCCAATTTGTATTTACTTCCACCAATCCACCCTTCAATTATCTTTCTCAATTGTTTTGGGGTAATTTCCGCAAATGATTCATTAATTAGACCACGAACTAACGAAAATTTGAATTTCAAAGGTATTACCAAATTAATGTAGTATACTAATAATACTATATTAATTTCAATATTTTTAAAAAATAAGATAATTTGTACATTTTTTTTAATTTATGCCATAAACTATTTAATTAAAAAAATAAATTCCTACAAAATAATATGATTTTTAATTTATTTCACAGAATTATGAATATGCATAATTTTTATGAAATTTGGTACCTATTTAATCCATAAATATATATTTTAATACTTTACAATCATAATCCTCAAATTTTATTTACTTACACCAATCTACCGTTCAATTATCTTTCTTAATTGTTTTGGGGTAATTTCCGCTCATGATTCATTAATTAAACCACGAACTTATGAAAATTAGAGTTTCAAGGGAATTACCAAAAGCATAGTAAAATTAGTGTAGTATTATACTAATAATACTATATTAATTTCAATATGTCAAAAAATGTAACATTTTATCTATAAATATACTTAACAATTGAAAAAGATTGTTAAAATGAGATAAAAAAATATAAATTTTATGGGGTGTCCTCCTGTCAAAAGGACCACGCTGTATGTTCCACAAAAATATGCTATTTAATATTATTTTTAATAAAAAATAACAAAAAATGGGTTTCAAACAAAAAGTGAAAGTGTAACATTTTTCTTTATCCATTTCAGAAAAAAAAATAAATTTTTTATCTTCCAAATCGATATTTCGATTAACCTTTGAAATCAGAGTAGATTATGAAATAGAATTGATTTAAGTCGACTGATCAGTCGATTATTTAATTCAGTTGCTAGTCGATTAAGAAATTATTGGAAAATGTCATTATATCCAACTCTAATATAAATAAACATTTACATCCTTTGCAATGACATTATTGTATAATAATTTTTAGAATATGATGAAAACATGGTTGGACGTCCACAAATTTCTCATGTTATCCGACCATTCCGGACATGAGAACACAACAAACATCAACGGGTAACCAGGCAACAGCACAGGCGGGCATCTCACACGGTGCCAAGATATTGTCCGTTGCAAGTATTATATCTGCCGCCCGTAAATAAATTCCCAACGTCCGCCCATGACGCAATCTAATCTGGCCGCACATAAATAAAATCGGTGCGGAATCCCGCCAAATTCAAGAGTATTAGATGTCCGCGAAAAGGTGCGCCCCCGTTCAGGTTCCTTTGGAACGTCTGCAGGCTGCCGGAATGTAGGTCAGCGTCGCTTTGTCATCCCGGGAACGTCGCGGAGGAGAGCCGTATTAATATTTATGTTTTCGCCGCCAGAGGAAGCACTTAAAGATATATTGTACGGTTAATGTAATCTCACTGTAACTTTATACTGTACACACTCGAAAAATGGATGAAAGTAGGGAAACGGGGTGGAGATAAACGCTGAGGAAAAAAAAATACATCGGAAGCGCAGTTCCGGCGACTTTATTAAAAAGTTTGCAGTGGATTTTTTTCTTCTGCAATTATGAGATTATAATCGTTAAAGAACGGTGCCATCTTAGTTGGGTTTGACAAAAGAGGAAAAGTGATGCCATAATCCTGTAAATTTAACAACACCCTTTCAAAATTAACTCAAATTATTAATATTTAATATGAATATGAAGTTTGTAATGAAATTAAGTTAATTTAAGCGAACAATTAAAATGGGTAAAACTGGTAAGGCTCCATCAAAAGAACACTTTCAGGTCTTAATTAAATGATCACACAACTTCATTTTTCCCTTCAATACGACAAACCATTTACGACATATCAAAGTGTAACGTCTGTTTTGTCAACTGTCTAAATTAAAGACCTTCCGCTTTTGATGTAATAAGTTTTGCGTTTCCTTGTTCTTTGTGATTAGCACGTGTGTTTTGTGTTCCTGAGACGCAATTAACGTTTGACTTATAAATGAATTAATTGTATGTGTTAAAAGCAAAAATTCAATTAAATGAATCTAATTATCACATCTTAATTATGTAAAACAATCAAGCACATCCTTGGACACGTAAAGAGGTAAATTATCATAAAAATGGCAACCGTGCTTACTTAGCATTGCTGGTGAGACTAGTTTGAGTACATACTGGCCTATAGATTTATATAATGATAAATGACTATATTTATCCTGTCGTTTGTAATAATATTAATCATTGGCAACATTGCAACACAATATACATATAAACAAAGCAGTAAACAATCTCGACCTTGGTAAAAAAGAGTGGAAAAATGAATTCAGTTTATGATCGGACATCGCTGTGTCCAATTCATAGATCGACGTTCTCCCTGAATTGCAGCAGAAGGAGGAAGTTTCGCAATGGCCAAGGCACTTACGGTGACTCTGAATAATGGACTTAAATGCCCCCAGTTGGGACTGGGTACGTGGCTGGTGAGTTCTGGTCGTTTGTTTTATTTATTTATTTATATGGAAGCCGGGCCGGTTCGGTCCTAGTTTCCTGAATCTTGTATTTTGGTTTATGGGGTCAAAAGGAAATTTTACTTCCCCCGTTATAAACTGTTTTATAGTGGGACAAGTATGTACAAGGTGAATTATTAATACTGACATATTATAAGATTTATGTAGACTATCAAACACTAAGAAAAAACATTTATTACATTAACATTTCAATTCATAAATGTAGGTCTTGTTTAAATGAAAATTTTATGTCTGACTTGAACTTTTCAGCACTTCCTACATTGTTAGCTAGTTCCTTATCCTTATAACTTCCAACTGCATTATTAACGTGGAAGTTTTGTGAGAAAACTAAACACTTTCAGTATGTTTTAAGTTATGTATTTTACTATTGAAGTTAACGAAATTTTCAGCCAAAGAAAACATGAAACTTTCGTGTAAAAATCTGAATAAATATGTACGTTCACATGCAAATATTTGAGAAAGAGTTAGATGAAATGTAAAGATATGAAACCAGATGTTTATCAATATCTTATATGTACAGAGGTTTAGTGTCGACTTATACATAATATAGTACATAAGATTTGGTTACATTTCTTGTTTGTTGTTTAGAAATATAACATAAACAATATTTATTAAATATTCCTATAATTCTAACCAAATTAAGATAAAATCACCTCTATTGAACCTTGATTACATCATATAATTTAAAAGAATAAATTAGATCATCTATAAATACACATGCTTATCACTTTTTTTAAGCATATCAGTTGAAGATAAATTATTTACTAATAGCACATTTTTCTCCAAAAATGTTTGTAATTGTTTACATGTTACGCAGCTCAAGATATCTTAAATTATAAATTATATAATAAAACTAATCAATTTATCACACAAATCCATGATACCCTAATATGTGAATTATTTATCACTAATCCATTAACACTTATTTATTATTAATTTTCATAAATGTGTTTAATTTTGAATGACATTAATCGTTTAATAATTAATTGACTGGGTTTTTGTACAAACCTATATGAAATGATAATTAATTTTATTACAGTCCGGTCCTGGCGAAGTAAAAAAAGCTGTAATGCACGCAATCGACGTTGGCTACAGACACATTGATTGTGCCTTTCTGTACGGAAACGAGGCCGAAATTGGAGAAGGCATAAGGGAGAAAATCAACGACGGAACAGTCAAAAGAGACGAGCTCTTTATCGTTACGAAACTTTGGAACACCTTCCACGAAAAAGCTGACGTAAAAATTCAATCAGTTTTTTAAATATAAATAAATTGTTATCGACTTATTTTAGGTGGTGCCCACATGCAAATTGTCTCTGAAAAACTTCGGCCTGGAATACATCGACTTGTACTTGATCCATTGGCCCGTTGCCCAAAAACTGAAAGGTGAGCTGAACATTCAGCTACCGTTCAGTAACGCCTACGTCTACAAGCACGATTTCGTCGAAACGTGGCGCGGCATGGAAGAATGCGTCGATCTAGGTCTCACCAAAAGCATCGGAGTGTCCAACTTTACCAACCAGCAGCTGCAACGGATCCTCGACGCCGCCAGAATCAAGCCAGTGATGAATCAGGTGGAGGTCAGTCCGAATTTAAACCAGAAGGAGCTGATCAAATATAATTTGGACAGAGGCGTTCACGTCACGGCCTACAGTCCGTTCGGATCGCCAGCCAGACCCTGGAAGAAACCTGGCGATCCGGATGTTTCGTTCGACGATCCGAAACTGGTGGCCATTGGAAATAAGTATGGAAAAACAACGGCCCAAGTAATTTTGAGGTACTTGATTGAACTGGGCACGATTCCAATTCCCAAGTCAACGAATGTGACTAGGCTTGCCCAGAACATAGACGTGTTCGATTTTAAACTCGATCAGAACGACCATAAAGTTTTAGACAGTTTTAATTGCAATGGAAGAGCTGTGCATGCCATCGAACTTAAAGATTCCGATGAATATCCCTTTAAGGATGATTTAAAAAATCTGTAAATATTTTTATACGATGTTTTAATAAAAAGCAAAACACAACGTCTGCTGTATCGATTATTGGTTGGTTTTTGTAATTATCCGAATCATGAAATTTTTAACGGACGACGACTCCATCAATCATCGTTCCCGAGCGATTAGTTTACACATGCACTGTTCATTATCCACTTTTTTAATGGACGTGGATGGAGTCACGTTCGGGATTTACGTGCGTTGACAAAAATCGTCGTCGATGCAGATCAGTTTATCAATCATCCATTCTTTATAGGAAAAATCAACTTCCGTCATCATTGAATTATTTTAAAGGTCACCCAAAATGTTAGCTATATTTTAAAGATGTATTTTAAGTGTATCAATATTTTGTTTAAAATATATATTTTAGTGCATATCAAAGTAAAAAATATATATAAATTTTGTAGAACATTAAAGAACATGTTTGTTTCTTTCCACCCTGTACAATTCACGTAAGGACAATCTGGAAATTCTTGTAGCACGTGCGGAAATTGTAGACTCTTGGATGTGTTATTAAGAGGTTTAGGACGGCGCTGGTGATATTTGTGTACGCTTAAAACTTGTCAAATAGTGTGCCACAAGCAAATTCGACTTAATGAACAGTTAAGCGTGTTAATGTGGCGCGAAATTACTACGTATTCATTGCGGAATTGCTTCGTTTTCCTAATGTTGGCCATGTGTACAATCGTTGATTTAAGAATTTCACGAGAAATGAGAACAATTATTTTCGCCGGCCATATTAATTTGATTTTCGCGTTTTTTTTTCTGGATGAAAAATACGTTAAAATTGTGTCTTCCGTCGCTGGGATATAAACCTTGAATTAAGGTCGTTTTACAAGGGCATATTTTATATCCAGAACACGGCGGAGCCGCACGGAATACGTAATAAATAATTATTCCATTTTTTTTTTAAATCGATCTGTTCCCGTCAAAATTTACGGGAACGGCGCAACATCGCAATAAATATTGAATAACACGAAACGACCATAGTGTATTTTACAAACTTTTCCTGTTTCTACCCGTTCGGTTATTTATGGAGCAGAAAGTCCGGCAATCAATAGAGCATTATGTCGGCACGGTTTTGGACACAACGAAACTTGGGCATTTCCGTTTCCTATTCCATTCTTTAAACGTCATGTGCGACTCGGAAAATGACCAGAAGCAACTTTTTTGATATCAACAGCACTACAAACAATTATTATTTTGTTTGGTGCTGTTTTCAATACGTCCAAAAGTGCTGAAACAAAACGGAAACAAAACTCTTCTACTACAGCAGTATAAAAACAATATCATTAGTGAAATATATTTTTTATCATAAATTTCAAAAACCAATAGGGAGATAAAACAAAACAATTAAATCCAACCAATCGAATAAAATCATATTTATTTATTTTACTTGTACCTCCAGCAAATTTCAGTCATAAATCTAATAAAATACAATAAACATTGCCAAATTGAAAATTTTTCCAGCACGACAATTGCAGAAAACATGAAAAATGAAAAACGATTGAAATAATTCACAATTTTATAAAACTTCGCATTTACAATTGAACTCACACATACAGTTTTTTGCAAACAATTAAATAAAATATATTCGAAACGTTCTGTCTGTATATTTATTATTTATTATTAAGTTGCGTTTAGATACTGATTTATGTATTAAAATAATAAATAATTAATGTAGTGTAATGGATTTTTAAATTGCTAACGCGAAACTCCTATTATTTTAAAACAACATTTATTTTACAGTAATCCCGAAAGTCTCGTCTGTTTCGAACCAATCAATTGCAGGTTCGAATCCGCAAAGTTTTGATTTACGACCGCCCACAAAAAAGCATTCACCTTCGGGCGGTACAAGACAAAGCTTTAAACAATCGGACTTTCACTATTGTTACAAGATACAAGAGGATGATTTATCTAAGGTCAAATTATCAATAGTCCAGAACGAACTTGAAACGTGCCGGAAAGTTGTTTTATCACTCCCAGACACGTTTTTACATGCACCTCACCAAGGGAGGATCGCGGGAATCCCCGGTCGTTCTGGAAGTGCATTTCAGTTTATTGGGAAACTTTCACATCTTGTTTCCAGTCCGGACACGAAATTGGATGGAACTAGTCTTGTACAGGGTGGAGAAATTATGTTGTCAAACCGGATGCTGAAAAGCCAGTTTTCACGGCATTTTATTTGCGGCTAAAAGTTTCAGGTATCAATCAATCAATAAATCGTTAAGTATATGAGAAGAGTGTCGTCTCTTGTTTCCGGTTGAGCATCGGTGCAATTTCTCCGGCTGTAAATCCCACCCTCCGGATTATCAACCTCTAATGCACCGCGTAATTAGAATAAACAGCACGCGTATAATTAATAGGGGCTGAGCCTCCACCTTAAGACCCGGATTAGAGCGGCTGCTTCGAATGTTGTTCAACCCCTCGAGGTATTTTAATAAACAAACGTAAACCGTATCGCGTTGCGTCTCGAGACGTACGATATTAATTGCCGTCGAGTTCACTAAACCCAGTTTTTCCGCGGGTAAACGGGGGCGTCATTGGATAAACAACCCGCAGCGGAAGACAAATCGCCGTTCCGGTTTCGAATCGCGCCGCGATATTTATCAATCCGGTTTTGTCGCACCTCGAGCTTCAGATTTCGCAACGAACATTTATACATCGATCCGTCTTTGTGTCTATGATTGAATGCAAAACATTTCCGCGGGAAAACATGCAGTTCTGTGTCGGATGATTTATTCTTCGGTCCCGCTATTTGTTTCCTCCACTCGAATGGCGCGAACTTATCGTGTCGCTGGAAAGGTTTAAATTAAATTCGCATTTGTTTTTTTTTTAGAAATACATACACACTTTGTTCCGTTCCTTGAAATTTAAATAATATATTCAATTTTTGGCAAGTTAGCCAAAACAAAAATGTCAAAACATGTCTATCTACACTTCTCTTATATTTTTATTCTAATTATTGGTTTAAGAGAAAATTATTTTATTAAATTCAATTTAGTTATAATAATTTGTATATGCAAAAATTTATTCGAAATTATTTAATAATAAAGTCCTGTAAAAAATAGTGGACAAAACTGAATGGTTAACAAATTAAGTTGATTTTATAAATTGTAATCAATTTTTTGATTGATGGATGATATTAAGGTAGTAAAGTAATGAAGGCATTGTTTACAGTTTTTATATAATTATGAAGTAGGCAAGTAAAAATTAAAAAGAAAAGACTGAATAAATGGCTACGTGATCGTCTTAAACAGTTAAGAACCAAGTTGCGGCAAATATGATTGACAAGAAAGAAGAAGAAAAAGTAGTAAGTAAGCTAGTTCTGAATGTTTGGAATAGTATAATAATTGAGGAGGACGAAAATATCATTTATTTATATTTAACTTGGTACAATTACATCCGAATTTGTTTAAAATAACAGTGGGACTGAAAAGTTCGAAGGTTAGCATAGAAAAAAATCTTTTTTTTTGTTAGAATTTGATTTTATTATTGAATATAGTTGCCTTTGAGGGCGTTCTTTCAGATCGATACACTTAGTCCTCTATTTTTCATCTTTTTGATACTGTCCGAAGATTAAAAAATTGATTTTTCGGGAGGTTTGCAAAATACTCCTCCGCGAACTGAATTTTTTATTGATAAGCCATCTCTTGAAGTTTGGGAAGAAATAATAGTCCGATGGAGTTAAATCTGACGAATAAGGTGAATGGGGAAGTAATTGGAGCCGTAAATCGATGCTCTTGTGTGCCGGCGCATTGTCTTCCAAAAACAAAATTTTTTTTCGCTAGATATAATTGATTTGTTCCAAATTTTGTTTTAGAAAAATATTAACTTATTACAGAATAATAATTGATTAAAAAATTAAGTATAAATTGTCAGAAGTTAATAATGTGTCGGATCCCGTTTTTGATTAAGACACTCGTTGAGGTGTCGTGGCATCGATCTAATGGGATTATCCACATTTTCTTATGATATTTTATCCCACACGAACTGAATCTGTTGTATTAGTTCATTAAGAGTCCGTGGAGGGTAAATTCCTAAAACATAACTCATTATATCCCACGCATGTTCCATTGGAAAAAGCTCTGAAGATCTGTCCGAGGCAGTAAATTCACAAGGAAGGCTTCTAGGAAGTTTAGTGTATTTCTAGCAATATGTGGAGGAGCATTATCTTGCTGAAAAGTTATACCTAGATCTCTTTTTATGTAGAGATGAAAATAAGGCTCCTAAACGTCATCCACATATTGCTTGCTACCATAAGCAATAGCGCCTCATACTAACATATGATCATCGTGCATGTCAAGGAAAAGGGTGATTCATCACTAAACACAATGTGATTCCATTACTCATCCCACTGTTGACGTTCCATACACCAGTCACTATGTTGGCGCCTATGGTTTCCTGGTAAAAGTGAGTCCAAAAAAGGGCGATAAATCCGTAGGCCAAAATACCTTATACCGATGTAAACAGATCGACCAATTGGCCTACCTTCATCCACTAAAAAATCATCAGCAATCATCCGCGTTGAAATCATCCTATCCCTTAGGGCCAACAATCTAAGACGACGGTCTTGTGGCTCTGTGGTAACTCTGGGTCTTCCGGAACATTACAATACTCACATTTCTGTTCAAACCCACTATTCTGTCTCTATCAAACTCGGTTAATTGGCTAAAATTTTTTCGTCTTCGTACTCTAGGCAGGTTAAATATTTAGTACGTTCTCCGATTGACATTAAATTTTAATTATTTTGTTCTATCAATTGGTACCTACTTGTATACCGTTTTTTACAGTGAATATATTATTATTGATAACGAATTAAGGAATAATTAAAATGAATTTGAATATTGTTCATCATCGTACAGATATTCCATCGAATCACACAAAAACTATTGTAAAATATATTGGAATATTAGAAAGAATACACATATTATTTCAAAAATACTCAAAAAAATATATTACAAAAATAAGTTTTAATAAACAATATAATCTCCATAAAAAAAATTACATCATTACATAATATAGAACATTTAATCCAATAATAAAACTAAATTACTAGGGAAAATAACAAACAAAGATTAAAAAAAAAGAATATTAACCGCTACATTTCTCCGATCAATACTTGGACGGTCGCCCCTTGGTCAGGAACAGCTTCCATCCTCAATAGCTCGCCATTATTCTCTAAGAGCTTAGACAGATCCTGCAAATTTTGAGGATGGTGGTTTCGAGTGCAAATTTGCCTTTTAAGACGTCTCCAATTGGATTACAGTCTGGTAACCGCAGGAGCCGAATAATATTATAATGTAACACCAAATTTATAAGTCTCGGTGAAGTCATGCAATATCACCTACAACAACGAAAATTTGGTCCAAATTCTTGACCAGATATTGTAGAACCAAGTCGTGATGTCGTCGACAATTCATGCTTTCTATGTTTAATATGAGCAACTCCGTGCGTGTCTCTGAAGAAATTTTACACCACACTGTTACAGAACCACCTCCAAAAGCAACAGCTGATTCATCTGTGAAAAATCAATTAGACCATTCAGCTGTAGTTCATAGGCAAAATTGCAATGATAGTAACAAAATCTTCAAAAGAAATCTTATTTTAAATTAATGAACCAAAAATAGATTCCTGAAATATAATCACAAATATAAAAATTAACATACCAATAACAATTATTACACTTATAGACGTCTTAACAGTTGAACGAATCAAATTCAATATGAGAGCGAATCGTACTAACAGTCGTTTCACCCCGTTCATTACCAACATGAATGAAAGAGTGAAATAATAACAATTAGGAAAAGTAAAAGTTCATTAATTTAACCTAAATCTTTACAATAATAAACTATCATCATAACTTTCATTACAACAATGCAATATAATGACAATCTTCAATTGAGTTTTAGAAAAACAAGACACTAAATGATCTTCAACTGAAAGTATACAGTGCTTCATTAGATTCTTCTAGTTGTGTATGAATCTCTGTAAAACACAGTCTGAGTGTCAATTATCAGTCAAAAGAACTGTCTCCCATTGATAACGCTATGACTGACGATACGTTAGACACAAAGAAATGCAAAAATATGTGTTATGGTTTGCACACTGCAAAGCGAATTGTTGATCCATGGCAGCCACAAATTTTGCATGAGTTACCACAACCAAGGTCATATCTAATTACTGACCAATTTGAGGTACCAGGTCCAAACACTGTGTTTGTCAACGATACATCAGATGATGAAATGCCTGAAGATACAACTTGCAGTAATCCGTTTGCTACGCAAGATACAAGTTCATTTCAATCAGAAATACTAGATTCTTGTCAAGCAGTAAATGAACCACTGAAAACTTCAAGTATTGGTATTAATTATCAGTCAAAAGAACCATGTTCCACTGACCACATACAAGACGACATGATCGACGGTGATAAAAAACGTGAAGGTATATATTGCGATCTGCTGACTGCAAAGCGAATTGATGATGTATGGCAGCCACAAACTATAGATGAGATACCACAAACTATAGATGAGATACCACAAATCTCATGTCTAATTGGTCATCAATCTCAGGAACCAGGTCCAAAATATACCATACACACTGTGATGGTCAATGACACATCCGATGATGAAATGCCTGAAGATGAAACTTTCAATCATCCGTTTGCTACGGAAAATCCAAGTCCAAATCAGTCGAAAACGGCTACAAATTAAGTATGAGTTTTACACTACTGACCAATCTCATAAACCATGTCCAAAAATATACATTCTGTGATGATTAACGATATATCAGATAATAAAATACCCCAAAAATAAAACGTGCACTTATTCGTTTGCTACGCAAAATTCAAGTTCGTATTCATTAGATTCCTGTCAAGTTATGTATGAATCACTACAAAACACACATCTTGAATTCAATTATCAGTCAAAAGAATGATCTCCCACTGATGACATACAAGTGGGCATAACTGATGAAAAGTCAGACATTTAAAACGGGAAAGTATATATTGCGGTCCCCTTACTGCAAATTGAACTGAAAATCTATGGCAGCCACAAATTATATATGACATACAACTATTACCCACCAAACATAACACACTGTGATGGTCAACGACACATTAGAAGATGCAACTTCTAAACATTCATTCGCTATGCAAAATAAAGGGTGAGACACGAAACATTTGCGTTTTAAAATTGTAAAAGAAAGACGGATAAATATTTTTCAATGATTTTGCCTTTATAGGAATGCCTCAATATTCCGGTTAATGATGAAACACTACTTCATTCATATCGCTTTGCTCAATTGGCTGAAGATCGAAAAATCATCTTTTCCTATCAAGCTCATTTTCACCTCGGCGGCTATGTTAACAAGCAAAACTGCCGTATTTGGAGCTCAGAAAACCCACACGTAACCATGGAAATACCAATGCATCCTCAACGAGTGACTATTTGGTACGGCATGTGGACCGGCGGCATCATTGGTCCGTTTTTCTTCGAAAACGAGGAAGGAGTTGCCGTTACCGTCAACACCGATCGTTAACGTGCCATGCTAGAGATTATTTGTTTCCAAATGTTCCAAATGTTGAAGAGAATGACGATGTGTGGTTTCAACAGGACAGCATTACGTGTCACACAGCCAACGTTATAATCGATCTTTTGCGCACTGTGCACGAAAATTGCATAATTAACTGAAACGGTGATGTCAACTGGCCATCTCGCAGCTGCGATTTGACTCCGTTGGACCATTTTCGTGGGGAGCCGTTAAGGATAAGTGCTACGCCAACTATCCAGAGAATATTCATGACTTGAAACACGAAATTGAAGTCGCCATTGCATTCATTGCAATTAAAAAATTGGGTCGACAGAATGGGCTACTGTAAGGCCAACCGTGGCAGCCATATGAATGAAGTGGTGTTCCATTATTAACCGGAATATTGAGACATTTCAAAAAAGGTAAAACCATTGAAAAATATTTATCCGTCTTTTTGTCAGTTCAATTCAGTCACGTCTTGGTGTCAATTATTGATCAAAATAATGATCTCCCATTGATGTAGACGTCTCATGGTTAATACGAATCAAAACAGTAGATTCTTGTCAAATTGTTAAGGGTACTTCAGTTAATGAAATGTCTAAAAATTTAAAATTGGCACTTATAAAGACTGCCGATAGAAGTGAAAACTTAGAACTTTTAGTATTAAAATTTGAAATTTCATAATGTTTGAATTAAAATTATCAACATCATCTATTGATACCCCTAACAACAATTATATGCATGTTTATATTTCGATGTACTTGATTTTTAACATTATTTTAATTGTTTGCATCATTTTTATCATTAATTTCAACAATACTTAGACTTTTTGTACTTTTTATGGTAACTAAAATAAGAAATGAAAATGTTTGATTCAAAATTATCTATAATCAAATAATAATCAAACAAAAACACTATTTCAACAATGCACAGTATATACACATTGAACTTTTCACTAAATCCATTCAGTTTCACTTATATAATATACACAGCACTATACGTCAGCTGTATAGCTACAGATCTACTGATTTAAGCATGTCGGTGACGCGAACGCACGATATTTCACCCATTCAAAAAGTGTCTAAGGTGCACAACACACTGCTCGTGCGCCAGTCATGAGCATGTCGGTGACGCGAACCTATAAGATTTTTCCCTACAAAAAAGTACCCAACGCGACTAATACTACCAATAAATTATTATTTATTCTAATAGTCCATTTAGTTTAGTTAGTAATTTATTATGATTTTGCTAAATGTTGTTTTCATATAATAATCTACAACCACCAAAATCTATTAGAAAGTTAGCGACAAGAAGTTTGTAGCAAGGATGGTAGTCAAAAATGAAGAGCCAAATTATTAGACGTTGGACGTCGGTTCGGCTAGTGTATTGTGTGTTCAATTCGCGCAGTTTAATTTCGAAGTTACGTGACGAATGGAAATCGGCGGAAAGTTATTGGGGCGTTCGAAAATAACGGTTTTACGACGGCAATTTTATAGGACACAGGAACAATGGAGATGGACAGGCTGCAACTTTATCAACATCTCAGGATGTATTGTTGTCGGTTGTCATAGTGAATTTTATGTGTTGCGACAAAGGGCCGGAATTAGGAACCGGTCATAAATAAATGATAAAACAGAACCGCAAACGTAATGAGTTCCATACATATAAATGTATGAATTCCCTGTTTAAAACAGACCGAAAAACTGAATAAATTCTTTATGGCGGTTTAGAGTAATTTATTATGCCTCTGGGTTCGCGCTGTAGCACATTGTCCGTATCAAAACAGCAGCAAATGAGTGTGTACATCATGTGAATTATAAAGCCCCGCAATGCACGGTCGTAATACACTAAATCTACCGGGGGGTTTTGCGCAAGAACAACGGCCCCGCTGATGGACCCGATTAGCCGGAATTAACTCGTTTTTACCCTGGACGGAGAGTACAGGTGTAATTTAAACCGGGAAATTGGCGCGCGCGAAAATTATTCACCGGACTTTCCGGCCACGTAAAAAATTGCAAATTAAATCGTGCACGCGGTCCGTTTCCTTATCGGGCCGCGATTTATTACGATGGCCGACGCTCGTTTGTCACCTGGCTTCGAAATGGACGACCGGACACGAAACGACCCACTAAATTATCGGAGGGGATCCTTCGCTGGCGTGACGGTCCGTCATAAAACGACGACAAAAACCGTCCGAGTCGATGTCTCAAGTCGTTCTAACGATCGCAATTTATCACAATTCAAAAAGGCCCGCTAAAAAAATATGACGACGTGATTGAGCTTGGTCGGTCCGAAAATACAGACCTAATTCATCCGGCTTTAATATGACATAACTTCTTATTCTTTGTCACATCATCAGACTGGTTGAACATTCGCATAGATAAGAATTAACTCGTTCGTGCCAATTAATAAGCAATAAAACAATGCATTAAGGTTCGTATCGCAGCAGGAACTTACAAACTCGAAACGCTGCAATATTAATCCGATCTTGAATTAATTTCGTTGCGCACTCCTCAACGATAATTAAAATTTAAACGCTCACATTAAACCGTCGTAAATAATCGAACAAAGTTATTTTTGCGAAACGCGGAGATACGATTATGCTTCCGGAGTGCTCGCCGAATCATTAAAAACTATTCAAGCGTCCGGGTCTACTTCACGGGGGAAACGTAATTTCGTGTTTCCTCCGAACGCCGAAAAGAAAATGATAAAAAAGTATATTATAATAATGCAGGGTTCCCCTGAGGCATTCCCGTCGTCGCTGGATTTCGAGAGTTCCATGTTTCTCCTCGTTATATTTAAAACGTTGCGCACACCAAACGAGAAGATCTAAAGTGATCGTTTTTACGAAATTTATAAAGTAGTTTGTAACAATTTAATGCACCTTCGGTAAACATTCATTGGCGAAAGTCGATGCATTAAACTTGTAACATGTTCTCGGTCAGAGAACAATCGGATTAAATGCAAAACGAGATGCACAAAATTTGCATAAATCTTATGTGGAAGGCAAGAACAATTTACTAAAGTGCTCGGTCGACATATTAGCTAACAATCGGCCTATTTAAATTTCAAATAAACAAGCATTAATACATCACGAAACACGGGTTGCCTAACATCAAACTGTCGACGATGCTGCCATCCATTAACAAACTGTGGGACCTTGTAAGATTAACGACTAGAAAACTATATTTAACTGTGTATTATAAACGCTGTTAGTGTATTTTAAGTGGATGAATTTCCGTTGAACAGCTGACCATAATACGAGGGTAAACAGTGCGAAAAGTGTCCATTGTGCTTAGGCGATTAGTGTGTGGATTAGTTGATTTATATTTTCCTTTGGAAACTAACACGATTTATGGGTCCCGGGCCACGAAATTAGTTTACGTAATGCCGTTGGGCCCCGACTTTAATAAACCGAAAGTATTATCCTCTTGCACGGCGTTATTAATGCCTCCCCATAATTAATACACGGGCCCGGAAAATTATTTTTGTCCGCACGAAGTGAGGACGGGATCGATAGTGCAATTAGAGAGTGGGCTTCTTTTAAAAAATCGGCAATCTCGTTAGAGCCACCGTATTTTGCTGTGTAACCATCGTCGGGGCTTTTAGCGCTTCGGTAAACAGACGATGGTGAAAGACCGTAATACGTTTCAATTGTGTAACACAATCGATTCACTTTAATTGAACAACGAATCAATGACAAAAAGATAACCTGTTCCCAACTGTTCTTAACCGTTGCATCACCTAAAAACCATCTTGTTAATATTGAAGGGAATCCCCTGAACATTAAGTTTCATGTTTATATACGTTCGACGTGGTGCAGCAGTTTCAAAACAGTAAACATCGCCGTTAGGTATTTGATTGGAAAAGTTCGGTGTGTTGTAAATACGGACGGTTCGAGTGGACGGTGACGTTTGTCGTCGGAATTGATCCCCAGGAATAAATTCGAAAAAAGAAACAAATCCCAGATGAGATTCGTCATTCGCAATTTACTTTGGTCACGTAGTTTCCGCGTTTGTCACTGTCCGTGCCAGGCGGAAAAATCGAACCGGTCGCAATTTGGGCTAGTCTCCTCCTGGGTAATACAATTATCCGTTATTAATGTGCGGTAAATTTGAAAATTGGATGTCGTTAATGTGTTACGAGAGTGGTTGCAACCGGAACATGTTTGGATTAGTGAGGTGGATTATTAACATGTTGTTCCCTGAAATTATATCGCGCTAAATTGATAAGCTGTTCTTCGACAAACTCGTTTTATGGCATTAAAGCACATTGATTTAATTTGGTTGGACGAAGTTTATTGGTGTTTTGTATTGGATTTATTGGGTTACATTGTGTTTGCTTTGGGAGCCAGGTAATAGGACTTCGCGATGTCATACAACTTTAATCAAAATTCGATTGTCTGATGCACATGTTTAATTTTGTTTTTTGCCTGGAGCAAATCAACGACTATCGATTCCTTTCACTACCACGGCTGCTCTACTTTACAACATCTGTGTTTAACGGGGTGTTATGAAATTTAGAAAAGAAAACTATTTCTGAAAGCAACAAATAAATATGTAAAAGTTGAGGCTTTCGTGACCAACATGTCTAACAACGAAAACAATATTTTTGTTTCAAAAATCATTTTTATTCATCAATATAATCTCCTTTTAGTGTGATACAATCGTTCCAACGTTTCTATACCTTGTTTATAAAAGGATTTATCCTATGCTTCAAAATAGGATTCAGTTTCGGCAATGACCTCCTCTGGAGCTTTTTTTTTTTGAAATCAGCAAAGAGCCAGTAGTCGCTAGGGGCTAACTCTGGCGAATACAGGGGGTGGGGATGCAAATCAAAGCCCAACTCGTTCAATTTTGCCGTTGTTTTCATGGACTTGTGGCTTGCTGTTTTGTTCCACTGAAAGCAATCGCGGCACCCACTTGGAAAAAACCTTTTTCATGTTCAATTTTTCTTGAAGGATTGTAAATACGCTTCCAGATGATATCTGTGTCATTTCTGCAATCTCACGGACCTTCACTTTGCGATTTTTCATTATGATTTTTAACATTTCACTCATACTTTCCGGTGTAACAGCTTCCAATGGCCTACCCGAACGTTCTGCATTGTTTGTGTCCGTACGACCACGTTTAAACTCAGCATACCACCGACAAATCGTTGGTTTGGATGGAGAGGAGTCCGGGTAATGTTTTTCAAGCCATTGCTGGACTTCTACGGTGTTTTTACCCATTAACAAACAATGTTTCATCAACACGCGAAACTCACTTTTCTCCATTTTTCAAACAAATTACAAAGTGGCTTTACTCTAACCTCGATAACTCTGCTGATTGTGGTCCGATCGACGTGAAATTTTTACACGTTTCATGTAAAGGTTCGTATTCTAGGGAAATGTAGCCAGTTTGGTACTACTTGGACCACTTCTGGGTTAGTCTCGGGACTTATTGAACGATGTGTTAGTTGTTCGGGTTTATTGGTCGACGTTTGTTGGAATTATTTCCTAACGTTTTCCTAGTCCGAGTGGCTAGCATCTTCAGAGGTCTGATTTGGTTCGTGTCATGACAACTTATACAATTGATGTTCTAGAAATTTTGTTCTGTTCGTTGGCCGTTCTTATCTGCTTAGCGATTTTGGTGTTTTTGAGCACTGGTGTCCATATTTTATCCAGCTTCAATCCTTTTTCTTTACTGTGTGCCTTGAAATTTTATCTTATGATTTCCATCTAACAGTGCATGTTCAGCTACAACAGACTTGTCTGATTGCCCTGCTGTTTCGTTTGTGTTCCTTAATCCTAGTCCACCTCGCTGAAGAACAAGAACACTTGGAACTACAGGTCAACGGATACAAATGCTAAGAAATTGGACGTACAATGAGACCTCGTACTAATAATAAAGATAAACCTAGTGAGCCCACGATTGGTAAAGCTTTTCTCCCATATATATGTAAAGTTACCGATAGAATTGGAAAAATCTTATTAAAACATAACATCTATACCAACAAGGAAAATTCAACACAGTCTCAGACTTGCCAAAGATAGGAGAGACCATCAAACTGCTTCTGGGATATACCACATACCATGTTCTTGCGGGAAAGTATACATCGGTACCACAAAACATTCAATAAGGCCTAGGATTAAGGAACACAAACGAAACAGCATCCTAGGACAATCAGACAAGTCTACCGTAGCTGAACATGCACTCTTAGATGGAAATCATTAGATAAAATTTCAAAATACACAATTGCTTGCCTCGACAACTGGATATCACAAGAGAATGATTAAGGAAGTAATTGAAATCCGTAAACACAACTTCAACTGAAAACAAGCATTGAAGCTGGATAAAATATGGACACCAGTGCTCAAAAACACCAAAATCGCTAAACAGAACGAAATTTCAAGAACATCAATTGTATAAGTTGTCATGACACGAACCAAATCAGACCTCTGAAGATGCTATCCTCTCGGACTAGCGAAACGTTATGAAATAATTCCAACAAACGTTGACCAATAATCCCGAACAACTATAGATAATACAATAAATAAATAATAATGTATTAGATGCAGTCAAAAAATAAAATAAAAAAAAAACTAATCAAATCGATTGAGAGTGCATTTATTACGGGGTACGTCATTGACACATGCAACAGAGCGTTGTGGAAGAGATGGCAATTTGGGTGTCGTCCATAATTCAGTGGCCGGGAAGAGCATACATCATCCAGCAATTAATTATCGGGGCCTGGAGGCTGCCAGACAAAGCTGGACCGTTCCCCGTTATCCGTATCAACTCGCCCAAACAACCAGGAATAAATCATACAAAGCCAATAATCTTGTTATTGCGGCAGATAGTTTCGGATTACTTGCGCTCCTCTAAATTGGACTCGCTGCAAAAAAAAAAACGTCTGACGGCGACGTACACACCATATTGAGGACGCATCGTCTTTTAAATATTTATTTTTAAAATTTAAAAAGGGACAAGAACACCTTTGGTCCTCCGACATTAATATTTAAGGGTGGATCGGAACGGTGTCCCGTAGACGTACCGGAGGGTCGTAGAAAAAAAATATTATAAACCTCGTTTCTGCGGTTTGTCAGCAAACAGAAGCGGCTTAACTCGATTGACGGACGCCCGGACAAACTTTTTTGCGCCCGTCAGCGATCTCGTTATGTTTTCAGCATTTTTTTTCGATGCCCGCGCGAACCTTAACTATTCCAGACAGTGTTGTCCTTGATCACATATCACAGTCGACTGTTGTCTTTGTCACAGACAGTCCTTGAAATCACTCACAAGCGTCACGCTTCTTCGTGGTAAAATTGCGGTTGTAAACACACCCAGTAAATAATCAAATAAATAAGCGTCCCTTTCCTCGTAAAAATAAATAGGAGTTCTCCGGTTGAAAGTTCGAGTGGTCCGACGACCGTGTAACGCTTATTTCCGTTGCGGTGAAAAAGTTTTTTTCTTTTTCGGGGGCGGAATTATAATATATAACCTCGACGGTTTCTTTAAAACACTTGGCGGTGTACTTTTAAATTTTAATGTGACAGTTATGTAACTGGATTTTATTTATCTCGTGCCCCTTAGAGCTTAATAAGGACACTTAAACTTTATATTTATACTTCGTAAAAACTGATATTATCTGGGGTGAAATAAGGGATGAGCACAGGGTAATAAAGTGACTAACTGCAAGAGGAAAAAAATCGTAAAATCGTAAAATGTGTGCAGATCATGTCAAATCCAACACAATCAATTTGTTCTGGATTGATTAAAAAAGTTAGGTACGGATGAAAAGACATTAGCCCAGTTGACTCCTGAAATTTACTGGAAAACTTCGGGTTTTCATAATTTTACAACAATGGAGAACTTAAGGGAAGTGAGTTAGATTCAGTTATTGGCGGTTTGATGGACGATAATGAACGTAAATTTAATTAATCGAATTTGTTAGGAAGTTGGCCTCGTTAATTTTTATTCGTGCGCTTGTTAGCAGAACTATCAAGTTCATGGTTCCGTATTTGTATTTATTACTTGACTTCGGAGTTGCTTAATTCGGTTACACGAATTAATTAAAACGAAAACCTAGAAATTGAGTCGCGTAACGAAATACGTAGTGTCTAGTCAAGTTTATTGTAAAATAGCAAACAAATTTGATTATTCACTAGCCAAACATTCTTCTTACTCCCTGTTGCTGCAAAGTTTTAATGAATATAAAATGTTTCAGTAATTATGCATGATAGTTCTCTTTTTACGGTGCACTACAGTTACTTTAGCTCGAGATAGAGTAACGAGTCGGATTAAATTTCTCTAAACTACACAAAGAAATGTAAAATGTAGTTTTTCAACTGTACCATAATCTCAGCTATTGAAAAAATACTAAATAATATTAATTTATATGTTTCATTTTTCATTTTGTTTTCAACTTTGTCAATTATAATCAGTAATCGATGACGTGTCGTTTGTCCATCGAATAAAAAAGACAGGGCGCCAGAATTAGCACAACAACAGCACGAATTATTGACAAAATGACAGTGCAAAAGCGTTTATATTTAAAATTATGGAACGGCGTTTATTCAATTTTCTTCTGCGTGCAATTGACAGTCGAAAACGCATCGATTAATTCGTCAATTTAATTTTTACCAAACAACTGAATTGCAACGTGATTGTCGCGTTTAACTAAACGCGATTTTAATCCGATTAATTAACAGTGACTGGTCGAATTTATACATTTGTTCAAGTCAAAACCGTATTAGCATGTCAAAAGATGCGTATGTTGAGTTTGAATCCGGTGCAGTGAGTAATTTTCGACAGTCAAAAGTATGCAAATCACCTCTAATTGGGACGCGAACATTTTCAAATATTCAAATAATAATATGGTAAACAATACTAAAAATGCAACGAATCTGCATGTTGCCAAATGTATAAGAATAAAATTCGAAGTACGTTTAACGGAAATTTGGAAAAGTCATCACTGGAAAATTGCCCATTTCAACGACACGATGCGAAATTACGTTTTACCGCAGCGCCGTTACGATTAAGCCGAAATTACCAACGGGAACGATAAGAATTACAAGGTGGATATTAGAATCGGTTCCGATATTAAAATTCACTCTACCTAATTCTCATTAGCGCCGTCGTTAGTACAAACTTCCGCCAATATCTGGGACACACGGCTCGAACAGATGCCACCACAACCAAACACCTTCTTTCTCTTTATTTAGTAAAAATTTTTGGTCTGCATCCATCTTTGTTTCGACCGGGAATAAAACAATCGCTGAACAAGCGGTAATTAAAAGTCGATGCACTGCGACACCCGATTAGCCGATGCGGTCATTCTGACTCAAATCGTCCTAATGTTGACGGGAAATTGGGGGAATCTATTTACTGGTTAATCGCTGTTTTCTGCAAACGTCATGCCTTTTTCCAACTACTCTCACACCTTTTATTTTTTAAAAAATCTAAATAAAACGACAGATTTATTAGGTAACTTTAATTAATAGCAATGAAAAAGTTAACAGTTATCCAGTAAAACATACATGTTGTTACCTATAATTTCTCTAAGCTTAATAAGATCCATGCAAATTAGCTTGTTGTTTCGAAGATTAAAAAACGACCAATTTTTATTAATGTACTCCATATTTTTTACCTTCGAAATTTTATTATCTTCAAGTATAGCCCATTTGATATTATTACTTTCGAAAGCTTTAAAGTCCACGAATTCTAAATTACCACCTTCAATTTGAACCCAAGCATTTGGCCGATTGACAAAATACACACTACCTTCTGTAATATTTTTAATATTATTCTCTCCACAATTAAACACTTGCAAGTGCAACCAACCCATCAAAAGTGTCTATGTATTTAAGTTTGTTGTGATCCACTTTCAAAATAATAAACTGTGGTAAGTTTTCAAACGCACCAGCTTCAATGAGAAAAATCTTGTTCCATCTCAAACTTATTTCCGACACGTTCATGACAACAAACGTGCCCTTTTCGATTATCTCTAGGTAATTATCTTGTAGGTCCAAAATCCTTTTAATTGTTTGCCCTTGGAATGTTCCAGCTTCTAAGTACGTAAGTTGCTCTTGATCTACTCTACACATCAACACTTCTTCGGTTATTCTCAAACTATCTTTACACAAGCTTTCAGCTACAGCTTCCAAAGTAATACCATAACATCCTGTATTCTAAACGTCATGCCTTTTTTCCAACTACTCTCACACCTTTTATTTTTTAAAAAATCTAAATAAAACGATAGATTTATTATTTAACGTTTAATTGCAATGAAAAAGTTAACAGTTATCCAATGCAACATATGTGTTGTTATCTATAATTTTTCGAAGCTTTATAAGATCCATGCAAATTAGCTTGTTGTTTCGAAGATTTAACAACGACCAATTTTTATTAATGTGCTCCATATTTTTTACCTCTGAAATTTTATTATCTTCAAGCATAGCCCATTTGATATTATCACTTTCGAAAGCTTTAAAGTCCACAAATTCTAAATTACCACCTTCAATTTGAACCCAAGCATTTGGCCGATCGACAAAATACAAACTACCTTCTGTAATATTTTTAATATTATTCTCTCCACAATTAAACATTTGCAAGTGCAACCCATCAAAAGTGTCTATGTATTTAAGTTTGTTGTGATCCACTTTCAGAATAATAAGCTGTGGTAAGTTTTCAAACGCACCAGCTTCAATGAGAAAAATCTTGTTCCATCTCAAACTTATTTCCGTCACGTTCATGTCAACAAACGTGCCCTTTTCGATTATCTCTAGATAATTATCTTGTAAGTCCAAAATCCTTTTAATTTTTTGCCCTTGGAATGTTCCAGCTTCTAAGTACGTAAGTTGCTCTTGATCTACTCTACACATCAACACTTCTTCGGTTATTCTCAAACTATCTTTACACAAGCTTTCAGCTACAGCTTCCAAAGTAATACCATAACATCCTGTATTCTAAACGTCATGCCTTTTTTCCAACTACTCTCACACCTTTTATTTTTTAAAAAATCTAAATAAAACGATAGATTTATTATTTAACGTTTAATTGCAATGAAAAAGTTAACAGTTATCCAATGCAACATATGTGTTGTTATCTATAATTTTTCGAAGCTTTATAAGATCCATGCAAATTAGCTTGTTGTTTCGAAGATTTAACAACGACCAATTTTTATTAATGTGCTCCATATTTTTTACCTCTGAAATTTTATTATCTTCAAGCATAGCCCATTTGATATTATCACTTTCGAAAGCTTTAAAGTCCACAAATTCTAAATTACCACCTTCAATTTGAACCCAAGCATTTGGCCGATCGACAAAATACAAACTACCTTCTGTAATATTTTTAATATTATTCTCTCCACAATTAAACATTTGCAAGTGCAACCCATCAAAAGTGTCTATGTATTTAAGTTTGTTGTGATCCACTTTCAAAATAATAAGCTGTGGTAAGTTTTCAAACGCACCAGCTTCAATGAGAAAAATCTTGTTCCATCTCAAACTTATTTCCGTCACGTTCATGTCAACAAACGTGCCCTTTTCGATTATCTCTAGATAATTATCTTGTAAGTCCAAAATCCTTTTAATTTTTTGCCCTTGGAATGTTCCAGCTTCTATGTACGTAAGTTGTTTTTTATTTGCTCGAAACACCAACACTTCTTCGGTTATTCTCAAACTATTTTTACACAAGCTTTCAGCTGCAGCTTCCAAAGTAATACCATAACATCCCGTATTGTTTGTAGAAATTATACTGTTCCAAAGTTTCGTTTCATATTCTTGCCGTCTAGCAAATTTTGAACCTTGACGACTGTAATAAAATTCAAAGTCGCATTTGAATTTTTCACAAAATGCGTTGTAAATAATTATTGTAATTAGAGCAACCGTTTTATACATGCTTACTAATGCACTGAAGTAAAACTAATGGATTTACTATTACTTGTGACAGTTTTAACATAGACACAAACATGTGTATGCAACTTCTAATGCTCATAACAACCATCTTTATAGTAAAAAGTGTAATTCTTTGTCCAGAAACAATAAAATATCAAATGATTGGATCTATTTACGCTTTGGCAAAATATGAATACGCCGAACTGGCCACAGGTACGATATCTTCAGGTAAATCCCACTGTTATGGTATCAAATTACAAGAAAAAATAGATCGTTTGTGCAAGAAGAACGTGGAGTTGTTGGCGCCTGTAGCTTATTTCGAAGCTGTTGGAATTGATTTGATTAGTATTGAACCCGGCACATTCGACAACCAGAATATCCAATTGATCATTAACCTGTCTGTTAATATTTTAAAGAAAATTGGAACAAAAACTTTTGCAAATATGGACGTGCAGGAGATTAATTTGAGTCACAATAAAATCAACACAATTGAAGCTGGTGCATTTGTAAATTTATCTTCACTGATGGAGTTGAATTTGGGAACGAACAAGTTGTTGACTATTTCCGATTGGTGGAAAGATTTACATTTGACGCGTTTAGACTTGTCTTTTAATCAAATTAGTGAAATTCCTCCCGGAGTTGTAGGGATCGTCGACAGAAACTACGGAGTTGTTAATCTGTCAACGAACATGATTAAAACTGTGAAGTTGGATGAGTTTAAAAATACCAATTTGAAGTGGATTTATTTGTCCTCTAATCTTATCTCTGAGGTTATTGGCACTGAAAATATTAACACAACCAATCGCTATTGGAATTTTACAGACAACCCATTGAACTGTACTACGATGTTTAAGTTACATCAGTTGAAAATGTTTGTTAGCGAATTTAATTACGTCCTTTTTTGTTCTGGCGACCTCACTTCGTAAAGTATTGGATAATGGCCAAAAAACGCATTAAATAGTAATCACCAGCACATTATCAAACATTACTGCAACGAATTATGTTGTGGTTCACTAGTGTGGCTGTTTTTTTATTAACCACGCTGGTCACATTTAGGTATTATTTAAGAATTGGATTGGTATTCAGCATATTGATCAAATATGTTTATAGTATCAAACAGGACTTAATTTTATCACCTTGTTGTAATAAATATGTAATACTTGTAGAAAAAATGTTGATATTAAAGTATTAGTATTAGTTGCAACTACTAATTTGAACATTAAGTTACAAAATATTCGATTGGAGACAATACAAAGTAAAGCATTTATTAACGTGTGTTGCGGAAAATATTATTGTAGTAAATAAATTATAACCAATTACTAAATGCATATGCCATATGCATAAATAATGGAGGAGGACTTTTGAAGATCTGTATTTGTTCAAAATGTATACTTGATTGCCACTATTGAATGCCGAACCACACCTAGTACTTTAAGCAAGACGATCTACTACTCTTCGACCACACATGACATTAAGACAAAACTAATAAGGAACAATGTTTTTCTGGACAACAACTGTTACATAATAAATCTAAAACATAATTTAACAAAATTATGATGCAATATTCTAAGATTGATATAAATTAATTAATACATTTCTGGAGACACTTCTCTGAACCCTGCCTCCTTTGTATAACACAAAATGGCACATTAGTATAAATCAAAAACTGAGAATTGCTGACATTCACAAAGAAACACACATACGAGCAAATTAGCCAAATCATATTATGAAATATATACATTTAAGAGGAGAATGAATCGAGGGCTGAAAATATCACTAATTATGAGGAGAGAAATTAAAATAATTGGGCTCAAATTTAATAATAAACACTAAGTACACGAATTCAAAAGCAGTCACTAGAAATGTGAAGGTGATGAATATCTCAGATACAACCATTAAAATTTTAATCAACCTCTTGAGCAAACTGAAGCTTCTCTAAAACTAGTTACTAGAGATTAGAGCCCAGAACCTTACTGAAAACCAATTGGAAGTTATGCCATATTTGTTCCAGGTGATAATTTAATCCTGGCTGTGGTTTGAAGGATAATAAAAAAGTGTGGATTTATTTGGGGAATAACATTAAATTTACTTGTGGTTTGTCTGAAATGTATTTGTCTGGATGTAAGAAAAGAAGAAAAAGAAAGTGTATTATTATGGAAAAATTAGATATATGTTTAAAATACGTATAACATTTATTTACTCGTATTTTATTGTAGTCTTGTTTACAATATTTTACCTTTTGTGCACTAACTTTTAAATAAACTTTGCATTTCATGCGTTTTATTTTATTTCCGTGAAAATTTATATTAATTGAATCAGCCTACGAATAATAAAATATCGATATTATTTATACGCTACACCGACAAATAAATTTTGCGACGTGAATGCGCTTCAAAAACACAAACTGAATGTGCCCCCAACAAAATAAACAACGTATTTATTCACTCTCATATATCAATAGATATAATAATGTATTATTTGCAACCTTCGCGCACATAACAATATTATAAATTTATTATTTTAGATAAATAATGCAAATCACCAGCCAGAAAATCGAATTCGGAACAAATTGCGCGAGAATTATCGAGGTGCCATTCGCACATATTAATCATCGCGGTTATATTTATTTATTATACACGCGGGAAAATTCAATATATGACATTTTTTCAAGGAGGCGGCGAAAGCTCGGAAACGCGCCAGGAATTAAAACGGGCCTCATTCGTATTCGCCGCATCCGGTTTTACAGCGCCCCGATATGAAACAATCAAATTCCTTGCGATGCGATCGCATTCCCGACCACCGTTGCATGTTAAAATTTTCTACAACGGCTGAAGATTGTTTAATTTTTGTTTTCCATTTTATTTTTTTGCCCATTATTAGAAAACAACAACAACGAGTGGACGGAACAAAATTGATATTGTCAAGTCGAATAAATTGCCTCGGGTTGTGCTTTTTTCCCCTGCCTTGATTGATGATGGAGATCCGCCACGGATCCAGGATCGGGATTAATATGCTACAAGGAGTAACAGCATATTTCGGCCGGCCGAAAAACGCATCGCACGTCTTCGTCCACATCAATCTGTGTCGCATTACGAAAACGGGCTAAATGTTTTCCCTGTACTGCACAATATTTCACCCTCGAACGCAACACTGTTTACGGGAACGGAGAAATCGATTATCGTGTCATCGTTTATGTTAATTGAACTTGAAAAAAGTGTTACAAAAATGTGATAGAAGAAAAATTAATTAAAAAGTTAAATTAAATCTTAAATACTACAATGTCAGATATTTGCAAATCTATGATAATCATACTTAAATATACAATTATTTAATATAAAGTTAATAAAAAAATTACCAATTAATGTAAAATTAAATATTTTTGTTAAAATTAGGTTTAAATTTGGGGTCCAATAATGTTCAGCTATTTTTTTCTTGATTTAAGTGTCCTAGACTCCAGAGTTCAGTTGTCCACAGCCGTCTCACACTCTCTTCTATAAGATTATTTAGTTTTCTTTCAATTATTCTTGTATGTGTAAAAACTACAGGATAATGAAAGTGCCTTAATCAGAGTCTAAAAACCACCACGCTATTCAGTCAGGTCGTTCCATTCAAGGTATGTTCTTGGATTTAGTTTCATAAGTAAGTAAATGGTTTTGTTTCGTACCCCTCTGTAGCACGCACGTTCGTTTCTTCTTAACAAATACTATCAATAGTCTTCCCAGTTCTACCGATAATATTTTCTGATCATTTTAAACTATATTAATTTTTCTTTTTCTAACACGCTGTATATCAAATGAACTGTATTTTCATTTCTATAGATGTTCGGGTGGCTAGCTTCCTCAGAGGTCTGAAGCGTCTTATAGATTTTCTCCCCTTTGATCCAATAAAAAAAAGACACGAACCAAATCAGACCTCTGAAGACATTAGCCACACGAGCTAGCGAAACGTCAGTAAATAATTCCAACAAACGTCGACCTTTAAATCCGAACAACTATAGATATGGAAACAATGGTCACGAAAACCTTAACCTTTACATTGTATTTCCTTTGTTTTTTAATAAATTCTTGAACATTTTTATTAAATAATAATAAAAAATACTAGAATTATATAAAAAAATATTAAAATTAGTATTATTAGTTATTATGTTATGTGGGCCTTATTTTAAATTAAAAATAATAATATAATACAAATGATCTTTATTAATCCCCTGTACATTTATTTAACACATTTTTGACAATCACATTTTTTAAATCAATTCTGTTATAAAGAATAACTTTTTTAATATTAAAAATAAAAATCAATCCAATTCAAAACTATCGACAGTTTTCGATGAAAAAAAACTGTCGATAGCCGATTCTCATATTGTTTATATATATTATATTAATATTATATAGATCACAATCACATGAAAGAAGGCAAATTAATAATCATTTGAAAAGACTTTTGATACTATTTAAATAAACAAAAATGAGAAAAATAATAACAAATTGAAAATAGCAAAGTCTATATAATAAAATAAATATTACACTACGCGACTTGTGTGGATAATTTGAATTATTTAAAAAATGATAATGCAAATTGCAACAAATATATTATCAAAATAAGTTTTAATGAACAACGTAATTTCCTACATAATTTAAACAAAACTAATATCACCGAATTCCATTGAAACTTATTTATTTTATCAAGTTTTAATAAACAACGTAATTTCCTACATAATTTAGACAAACTAATATCATCAAATTCCTTAGAAACTTAAAATTAATTGAAATTTAACAAAAAAAAAAACAGAATATTAATCGCTACATTTTTACAGTCAGTACTTGGTCGGGTACCCTCTTGCTCTAAGAACAGCTTTCACCCCCCTTGGCATACACAAAAGTTCCTCTAAATTGTGAGATTGATAATTTCGAGTGTTAATACATATTTAAATGGATTTCAGTCTGATCAACACTGAAGCACGGTGGGATCGGACATCGTCTATAGAACCGAAATCTGGTCCAAACTGGCTGAATAACCCAGTCCGTGATATTGTCGAGCATTCATAATTTCTCAATTTAATATGAACGACTCCATACATATCTCTAAAGAAATTCTACCTCATACTGTTATAGAACCACCTCCAAAAGCGGCAGTTAGAGTCATGTTCTGCTCATGATTTTTCCAAGTGATACATACTTCGCAAGTGACTCGATGCTCCCTGTTTAATAGAATGTATCATATTTCATGCATTCTTCTTCTGATGGTCGATGTCGTTAAAGATTTCATGTACAACTTATTGCTCTTTGTGGGACATTATACATTTCGACTTCTTGTTGTTGGCTCACATTGTCCACTTCCAAGACTACAATTATAAGCAAAATTTTCAGAATAAAATCTACTTTGAAGCATGCTAAACAACAGACAAATTAAGAATGATCTAAATAAAATGTGTTCAAATCCACAAAATGGAATTAAAAATTTTACAATAAACGGTAAGTTATTTACATTATGGATTCTTATATATACTGCGTGCAAAAAATAACGTAACACCTAGATTTATTCCAATTTTTTTTAGAAAAATCTTATCTTATTGGAAAATAATAATTAATTAATAATATAATTGATACAAAAATCTTAAAATAAAAAGTGTCAGAAGCTAGTAAAAGGTCGGATCCCCTCTCAGATTAAAACACTCATTAACACGTCGTGGCATCGATCTAATGAGATTATCGATATTTTCTTGTAGTATCTCATCCCAGGCGAAATAAATCGGACGTTTTAGTTCATTAAGAGTTTGTGAAAGGCGCTGTAAATTCGTTACGCGTTGCCCCGTCATATTCCATATATATTCAATTGGGGAAAGATCTGCAGATCTGGGTGGCCAAGGCAGTAAATTTACATGAAAGACTTCTAAGAAGTTTATTCTTTTCCTGGCAATATGTGTATCTTTTCTTATGTAGGGAAGAAGATAAGCCTCCAAAATGTCATTCACATATCGCTGGGACATCATATTGCCTCTAATGAAGACTAAAGGTGACCAGGTGCCCTAAGCAACTATTAAACCTATAGTGTTGTGAATATGCCTCTCCACAGCAAGGCAAGGATCACGTCTTTCTCCACTTCACCATCTAACTAAAGCATGATCATCGTGCATGCCCAAGCAAAAGCGTGATTCCTTTCTACACACAATGTGATTCCATTCCTCATCCCACTGTTGACGTTCCATACATCAGTTGGCGCTTATGAGTTGTTGTTAGAGGTAAGACTAAAAAGGGTGATATCTCCGTAGGCCGAAAGACCTTATACGGAGGTACCTTCATCAGCAATCATTCGCGTTAAACTCATCCTGTCTCTTAGGGCCAATAATCTAAGACAATGGTCTTGTGACTCTGTGGTAGCTCTGGGTCTTCCGAAACCTCTTGGTCTGCCTCTTCTGGTTTCTTCACTCTTCATGCTTCATGCAGGACCACTATTCCACCTCCATTAAATTTGCTTAATTGGTTAAAATTATTTCATTTCGTACTCCAGGCATGTTAAGTATAAATTACTGAATAAAATTGACTTTCAAGAAATTTCATTTCTTATATTATTATTCGGATAGCAAATTTTATAAAAATATCTAATACGTTCTGAGTGTTGCATTTTTTTATATGCAATATAATAATATAAAAAAAATTGTAACAGAAAAAAGTACTTTACAATTTTCTTAATTTAGTAGACTTTTTTCTTGGTTTTGATATTTTAAATTTTAGTGCAACTATTAGAAAATATGTTCAAAAAATATTTGTATTTTGACAATTACCGCTTCAAGCTTGGGTTCAATCATGATTTTTTATATAACTGTGTACGGTAGAATCCACTTATAGTGACCAAGTAAAATAATTAATTTACTGTAAACAAATACTCATTTCATCAAAATAGTTGCAATTTAAATAAAAAATTAAATAGTCTATCTTATGTAGCTTTATAAAGAAAAAAAGAATAAAAGTAAATATGTATTACAAATTTTCAAAAAATAGTTATTATTTTCTACAATTAATTGTGTTAGTATAGTTAGTAAGTATATCATAAGTTCAGATTTTTCTAATTCTAGATCTTCTGTATATTCTTCAATTTCATTCAATATCATATAGTTTTCTTGCTTTGTAAATGCAAAATTTTTTCGTTAACTAAAGCCGAGTCTATTATAATCGAGTTTAGTTTAACGACTTTTTTAAAAATATTATTTTAAAAAATTAGTAACTTTTACATGTTTTGAAAAATAATTACGATCTAATTAATTTCATGAAATATTACGAATTTTTATTATAAAATGTAAAGAAAGATTTGGAATACTTATAAATAAATTTTATTGATTACATATAATGTTATTAATATTATCGTATATTTTTAAATTAATTTTTCAGGCCAATCCATTGTTGAACAAAAAAGGAAAACATCGTTTCTCATATAGACTTTTTGTTCTTGCAACACAATTAAAAACCGAATTGAAACAGTACACCGAGTCATGTGTCTTAATTCAAAATAGTGCGATGAACAGATGTGCAAGTGTCACTCCTCTGGGAACCCCTGTTTTTTCTCTGTAATGAAGAGTGTTGTGACCGTACATCATCCAATTATACGTTCTGTTTCTCCCTTTTATCAGTGCCGCATTTATGAAATTAAACTGCATATTTAGGTTCTTGAATATGTTGAATTTGGGACCTGGAACGCTGAATTATGCATTAGAATTTTAACCAGTTGTTAAACATTCAAATAAAGGTATTCGTGTAGATACCACTTGCGTTGCGGTCAGCATTAGTAATAAAAAATAATATTAGTAATATAAAATAAAAAATAATATAAATAATTAGTAATAGGCAAATCCGGGAGGTTTCAGTTGATTGTTTCAGTTGTTCGAAAATGTCGTTTGTTCCCGATTGTTCTCGATTGTTTTTTCTCGCAATAGAGACAGGCGCCCGACCCCACTCGAGACCGTAGAGTCACGAGCCGCGATCGAGTTATGGAGGCTTTAGCCGATTGTATCGTTTAACGAAATTCAAGTCCACAACTTGATCGGTCGGTCACCCAAATCCCCAGCCCGATATAATCAGGAATAGACAAAGAAAATATATTTTTTTTAATTTATATATTGAAGTCGTAAAAAGTACTCTCCCCATGATAATTATTGAATGGAATAATCTATAAGTAAAAACGTTAATCGTATGAAGTAAATCAAAAGTATTTCGTTCTCCATTCAATGCTATTTTCTTGGCTAAAATTAAATGAGTAGTTGCAAATTATCCGCGATTCATTTTATGTGTGACTTTTTACGACTCTCTTATGAGTAAAAGAAACTTACTATTTAAATTAATTTATTAGTTATCATTATTTATTAGTAGCTCAAAATGTTCTAAAATTATTATTTTGCTCTTTAGATCCCCGAGGGATTCAGATATTGCAATGAACATTTTTGTCTTCGAATAACACCACAAAAAAGTCAAGCGGTATTAAATCTGTTGTACCGGCCGGACACTAATCTTGAACATGTCTAAAATAATGTGCGGATGCTCCACCTTGTTGAAATGTTATTTTCATGAATTTGTCGAGATTGTCATTCACTACTCCTTGAAGCATAAAATGGTTTTCATTTTGAAACATATTACAAATTTAAAATAGATAAGATGTCAGTTAAATTTTCATCCAAATATATTATTTCTATAGTAATTAGTATTCCTGTCCAATCACTAAATTTTTGAGAAACATGAGTGTGATTTTTCCCGAAGTACATATACCGGGTGTCATGAATCCATTAGACAAGATATAACTTCTAGGACACTCTGTATAGGTAAATGGTATGGAGAAAGGGGATTTTTCGAATATTTTTCACCTTTCAGTCACTTCCGGTTTTACCGGAAATGGTTCTGTTTACGAATTTTTAAATGAAAACTCCGTGTATTTTTACATTTTTAGATTTCTGATTTCTCGATCTCACTGTCACCTTAAAAAAAATTACATCAACTTTTTTTTCATTTTCAGAGCCATATTATCCAGTATTTCGCTTAATAATTTAATTTATGAGATTATTTTTAATCCAATCGCAAATAAATTAGTATTGTTAGATTCACCAAAAAGTCCATTTTTCGAAAAGTGCCTGTCAAAAAAGGTTGCCATTTGAAAAGAAATAGTTAGACTTGAAGATGTGATTTTGGCAATTTATCTTACTCCTATCTGTCAAACTAATCACTGAATTTTTGAGATTGTAACTTTCTAACATCACCTAACATCCTTAGGCCTATTTTTTTTTAATGTCACTGTATGATCAAGAATTGTCTCATAAATTTAAAAATATGGAAGTTACTGAAAAGTGAAAAATATGCGAAAACACTTTTCCCTCTATACCATTCACCTATACCAGATCTCATTTAAATATATCGAGTATCCTAGAAGTTATAACTTGTCTAATGGATTCGTCAGTTTTCAAGGGTGAGCTTGATACAGATGCTTCACAATTTATTGAAATTTTGGCGGTAAATTGTTCTAGACTATACACGACAGACCCTACAATTTCGTCTATCGTTTCCAATCCACCATTAGCTTAACTAAATTAATTTTCCAAGTAAAACTGATGAAACATTCCAATATTGCGGTGTCTGTTACGCACGTCCAACCACATGTTTCAAGGTTTTTCACGCTGATAACGCACAGTGTCGCCGAGTTCGGGCTTCAGTTCGGTCGCGTTATGTCGAGCGTTTGCTGCCTCTGCTGCACCGTCACCGGAAACCTGGCCCGAAGACTGTTGTACAAATTCATCATCACCACCAACTCTTTGTGTTTGGGATGCAAGCAACAGCCTCGTTTAATCGGCGAGGACTCCGACACCGAAACAGGTGCGCGGTTTTTCCCCCAAATTTCGCGAGCGCAACATGAGAGTGGAGTTGTGTTTCAGAATTGCGAGAGGAGTACACGCTGAACGTCGACCGGGAAACAGCCGAGGAACTGCTGAAGGACAGACAAAACGGCACCTTCATTGTCAGACCGTCGAAGGACTCGAGCTCCACCATGTCAATTGTGCAAGACGGACAGGTGTTCCATTTGAAGGTGCGTGACCGGAAAGACGGACTTGTGGCACTGGGTTTTGAAAAGGACAACGAAGTGACATTCAAGAATTTAAATTCTTTAATTGACTACTATGTTAGTAATAATTTGTACCTAACATCTGATGGCAAGATTTACAAAACTTTACTCCTTCCTTACACGAATAATAGTAGTTATATGGTCGATTGAAGTGATGAAGTTAATTGAAATGTTAAAATAAAGTTATGTTAACTTGCTACACTTAAGAAGATTTGATTTACTTGAGGTTTTAATAGAAGAAACAAAACATCATATTGTTGTTAGCTTAGGTTGTAGTTACGAAGATGTCACCTTATGTAATAAACAACAGAGAATTGTAAACATTGTCGGAAGTACAAGTTTTATAAAGGCAATAAAACATTTAAAAATAAAACGACTTGTATTGATCAGGCTAGAAAGAATCGACAGTAACCAAATCGTAATCTTGACTATAGAAATTGTGAATTGAAGCAAATATAATATTTGGAATTTTATTGCGGAAAATATTGCTAAATATGCTCTGGAACAACCATTTTAATTCGAGACTGGGGGAAAGGAATCTAGTAACGTAAATCGAAATCTATTTGTGTCATTGCGATCGTTTCGACCAGGTTTTATGTGAGTTTTATTCAGTTTTCCCATTTTACAACTTAAACCGATCGTTCCAACATTTCCAGATCGTCGCTTTCTTATAATTGCCTGACGAAGACATTTTTGCCGGATAATAATTATAATCAACACCAAAAAACCTAATTAAATCGCAGACGATAAAATCGTTTTTGACAATTTACAGTTGAAAAATTGTGATTTGAGTCATGCGTGTGCAGGCAATCAGTTTTCGGGGGCTGGACGGAAAGAGAAAAAGGCCGAACACAAAACAAACATCTTCATGGCCTGAACGAAATCGACAGCCATCTGGAAGTGGTGGTACGTGACGAGTTTGGATAATATTGTAGATAATTTGCGGAGTAGACGCCCGGCGAAAAATTGAAAAAATATTAATTCGTTGTTTTTTTATTGGCCGTTTTATAGAATGTATGAAAATATACAATGCAAATTAGTTGATAAATAGTTTGCGGTTTTAGCCACAGATTATCTTGACATAAATTATTATCAATATTATAAATAGATTTTTTTCTTTTAAGAATTGTTTAAAAAACAACTCTTGTTAACATTTACCTACCGTGTTCATAAAGATTTCGAACCACTTGAGTGTACATAAATCAAGTAAATTCAACCAAGATTTGTTTTACAAAGCTTTACGATACTTTAAAGTTCTTTACCCCACCAAACTTTGATAGTGCTTTACGGTTAGTATGGATTTCTAACTTGGCGAGGCTAATTCAAAATTTACCTAACATAACTCACAATCTTACTAAACCACAACATTCCAGCTTTGCTTATTTATCATTTGTACAATAAAACATAATATTAATTAATTTAACGTGGGGGAACATTTTATTACAAATTGTTAATTACAATGGTGTGCATTGTTGGAGAATTATCAGGATGTTAAGCGTCTTATTTGCGGAAACAGCACACCGATCAACCGCAACAAATTGGAATTGTACACAACCAGATTCTAATTAAGATGTGTACAGACAAGACGTCGAAAGGACCTAGCAACAAGTTTATCTTCCGGTTTGAATTGCAGTGCAAACGCAAATGTTACACAATAATATGTTTCAATATCATCATCGAAGTTAATTCAAATGCAAAAATCGCTAAAAGAGTAACAATTCACGTATAGAATACGCGTACACACATAAAAAGCTTTTTGAGGATTCCTTTTGAAGACAAAAGACCTTGGTTAGTCCTGAGAGCTTTCGATTTAGTTCCTTTTTTATGCAGTGGAATTATTATTGTTAAAATTTGATGCGAACTGAAACTTGTAAAACAATGGCGTATTGTGTTTATTTTGCATATTGATCGAGTCAGATCCGGTTGTAAAATGAGCGAACAGGAAACTGGACATGTGGCACCTCAAATGATACACCAAATTTTCAAATTTAGAAAATTTATTTCAAAAATAGAAAAGAAATGATCAGAAGTTTTTATACTATATCCTTAACTGTTTGTTTTTAATGTTGGCATAATAAATTAAATCTTGAAATGTTGTCTTTAAAATTATGATAGCTATAAATATTTTGATGCCATCCGAAATATTGGTATATTGTTATAGTTGTAACTATAACTTTTAAAACTTCATTCATTAAACTTAGATTAAATAGTACCTACAACTATAGCTTTAAATCTAAAATAATGAAATCAGTTAAAATTTTGTTAAAAAAATGTTAAATATAATATTTTTCTACTGTTTCTATAACGATAACATAAAAATTATTAAAATTAGAATAAATATTTTTTAATTATTTAATTAAATGCATATGAAACATATATACCATACTATGCTTTGAAAATAGTTCAAAATTATAAATATTATAATGACAAACTTAAATATTGGTGAATTTTTTAAGTTTTCTACTGTTTCTTTAATTTCTATCACAAATTTTATTAAAGCTAGAATAGTCAAAAGTTATCGTATAAAGTGACAAGTTTCAAATTGTAATTTAATTTGTAAATTTTCTTTAATTTTAACAAAAAAAAATATTAAAGTAAGAATAATAATGTTTTTATTAGTTAATTACATATACACCATACTAAATTTTGAATGTTTAAAATTACAATCGTTCTTAATATTCTAATGACAAACTTAAACATTATACTATCACAAATTCAAGTTACAGAAATCAAAAGGATCCCATAATTTAGTTAGAAGTTTAAAACTATAATTTGAATTTTCTGCTCCTTCTACACGTATACCATATTAATTATTTAAATTGCAATAATGTTATTGTTGTTATGTTTACATAATCCATTAAATTTTGAAAATGTTTCCTTTAAAATTACAATCTGTTAAAAAATAATGATAAGTAAAAAATGATTTTAGTGAGAAGTTTATACATGTAAAAATCATTATCATCACCATTATACACGTATAACGTAAATAAAAATCATTAAAGTTTGAATAATGATGTTTAATTAAGTGTTTATATACCACACTGAATTTTACAAAATGATTACTTTAAAGTTATAAAAGTTATAAATATTTTAAAGACAAATTTAAATATTGGTGTTTCTGAAGTTTTATGCTGTTTCTGTCGCAAATTATATTAAAGATAGAAATTCTATTTTATTTATTTTATTTCAATTGTTCCTACACTATAACATATGTTAAAAATCATTAAACAAGAATTATATGTTTATCAGTTAATTAAGTATGTATATTTAATATGTACACATACAAAATTAAATTTTGAAAATATTACTTTAAAATCAATAGTTAGGTATATATTAATTAGTGTGCAATTTAAAAATTGGTGTACCTTATTATTCCACATCATAAGATTTGGTGGTTTTAACGGATATCAAAAATATTATGATTTATTCACAAATGAACAACCTGAAAAAAACTATATCATTTGCTCAATGTTTGACAAGTCATAATTATTCATAGAGATAAACATGTTTTAGAACATTTCATATATTTTAACGGTGTAGTAAAAAAGAGGAAACAGAGGGATGGAGTTCAAATGTAGTCAGTTTGTCGTAGACTCCATATGCATATAATTGAAGTTAGAACAATTAAGTTGTCATCATTAATTAAATAGATACACACATACATCCATTATATTTTTTAAAAGAAACTTAAAAAATGCCTAATTTCAAAATTTCCTATTTATTTTGCATATTGATCGTGACCAGTTGTATAATGTGCGAACAGGAAACTGAACATGCGGTGCTCTGTTATTCATGTACCGCAATTACGTTCATTTTTAACTGGCCCCTGTCGAAATAAAAGTTGTGTAATGGCACACGAGCTGGCTTCTGGTTTTAATGTCTACTTATCCATTATATGAGGGAGTAAATAATAAAAAAATGGGACGAGAGAGAGTAAATCTTCCAATGACAAAGTCTCTCGATCGAGTGGAGTAATTGCGGCGATAAAACCGTTATGGATGCAAATAACGCCGAAAGTTTTATTTTCAGGAGGGCCCTGTCAATAAAGTTTGCTAGGGAATTTTAAGTGCCCATAAACTGTTGCCACCTGCAAAATTAACCCTTGTACCTATTTAACGGTTAATATAACGAACAAAAAACGTGGGTACAATTGAAAAATACCACTGCCTAAGCTCATCCTACAATTTTACATTCATTTCATACTAACAACCACTACAACAAAGGGTGTAAAATCTCGCGTAACTTCCTCCCGAATGAATTCACAAGTAGCGTTTTTGCTAGAACTTAAAGCGCTGTTCGCAAATCGATTTTTTGTATTTCAATTAGCACCGTGAACCGCAACCGCCCCCGTTTTCCTCATGCAGATCCGACGGAGCTTCGTTCAGTGTGAGGAAAAAACACGCCGGGTAATTTTTCTAACGAACCGACTCTGAGAAATGAACGTCGCAAAGGAGCGTGAAAAATAAAAGAAATCCCCCATCTTTCAATTTCATAAATCGAACAGGACCGTACTCTAAGACGTTCAGTAGAGACGAAGCAGCGGCGGCGGCCGTGGCGGCGGAATCGGTCGGTGCACGAATTAATTGCGCAATTGCTCAAAATAGAACGTGTCGCCGTGGTTAATGTTTTATGTGTGTGGTACACGAACAACTCGGTGAAGAGGTGAAAAAGGGGAAACGTGTGCCTGGGGGTGAATTATTCCCGTGCAGTTGCGAAATTGTCGCATAACGACGATATTCACGTAGAAGGTTTTTGGGAAGTTTGCTCGTGAAACTTAATGATTCTTTAGAGTCGCGAATAAAACATTCAGATGGGAGGGTTTTACGGCCTGGCGTTTTGTTCGTTTTTTCGAAAATGCGGTCCTGGGAAAATACTTTGTTTGGTTTTTAAATGAATTCTCTATGACGTTTTAAAATTTCATAATTTTAAATTTATGACGGATGTTATGGCGAATTGTTTAAAATTGCGACAGTGTGGTGCATCGGAGTGTCCTGCCCTTTCTTAAAGACGGGTTAAAAAACTTATTGCATTCACCAATAAATGATTCAGTTTTTGCAGTAAAATAATATTTAATATCTATCTTTGTATATACACTAAATTGTGAAACTAGTAAATTTACCACTAATTTTAGTGATTTAAAAACGTAAATAGAAAAATGCGGTTTTCAACAAATTATACACAGATATATTTATATACTTTACGTCATAAATTTTCTAATAAGTAAAAATTTACGTGTTTTTTAATACCGTTTCAATAACTGTAAAACTTATAATACTCTACAAAAATTTGAAAACATTCATAATAAATTGTTGAAATAAAAAATCCTATATTATTATATTAAATCTAGAATGTCATTATGTACGCAAAGAAAAAGACCAAAAATAATTTCAATAAAATTAAGTATTATAAAAATAACACTATACTCGAAAAAGATCTGACCAGAAAAAAATAAAAACAAAACATTTTTTTAAACCCAAATATTTCTTTTAATATTTTGTGACAAAACTTTTTGCCTATATTACAACCACACTCCTCTTTTCCACGGGGTCAACTAATTTTTACATTTCTCTACATATAACCACTTTAATAAATCGTCCTCGTTTATTATATTGTGCGACAAAATATTTTTATCAATTTGATCCTATAAACGTTCAATTAGATTAAGATCGGGTAACGGGGCCGGCCATTTCATTACTTTCACGTTGTGTTCTTCAATACATCATTGTACATTTCTTGCAGTGAATTTCGCATTATTGTTCTGTTCATTTCTCCATGTAGCAGCATTTCACGGTTCAAAATCTCGATATACACATACTGATCCATTATTGTTCTGTTCAAATTCCTAAAATAACGGCAATTCATTTCTCCATATGGCACCATTTCACGGTTCAAAATCTCGATATACACATACTGATCCATTATTTGGTCAATTAGAATTATTGGATTAGGCACCGATCTGAAAAACATCTGCACACCACGATTCCACCACTTCCATGCTTGACCGTTGGAAGCTGATAAATTGGGTCTTTCTCCAACTGGACGTCTGACAAACTGTATTCCGTGAATTCCAAACATTAAAAATTTCCTTTCGTTACTAAAGAATATTCTATTCCATTTTGTAGTGGTCCATGGAAGATGATCGCGAGCGAAATTTATCCTTTTCTCGCAATTCTTAAATGAAATAAGTGGTTCTTCACCAGTTTACGACCCAATAATCCATTTTCTAGTAATCTGTACCTCACAGTGGGTACATCCTGGATTAAGTGGTCGATTAAAAAAATTTCTCGTGAATTAATTTGGCTGTTTTTCTTCGATCTGTTGATGAAATACACTTGTGTACATTGAAGTCTTCCTACTTTATACTTAATTATTTTAGACACAGTTTCACGATGTATGTTAAAATATTTAGAAATATCTATTATATTTTCATGTTTTTGGTACGTTTCAACAATTTTGCTACTTAAATCAAAAGATAAAAATTTTGTTTTAGGCATAATGATAATTCAAAGATATAAATTTGTTAACAATAACCAAACGAATGCAATGCGAATAACTGATTGAGTATTCATAGAAAAAAATGTACACCAACTTGTTTCCAAATTTTTGTATTTTCGTATGTTTGTAACAACATATGTGTTCTACCGTAAAGCAAAAATATTTTAAAATCGGAAGCACAATAATAATCTAAACAAATTATTAAACAATGAGAAAATTTTTATTCATGTTTCCAAACTTTTGTATAGTATTGTATATTACTAAATTTATGACTTATGACCGGTCAATCCAATGGATACATATATAATATCAAATTGTCATTATGTTTACTTTTAAAGTACAAGGAATTTCTTAATAAAAATTATAAAAAAGTCGTTTCAAACTTTTCTACTATTTCTAAAACTTTAAAAATATAACGATCATGAATTTTTTAAAGAAAAACTTGACATACTATTATTTTTTTTTTTATTTTTTCTATAACTCAATCCACTAGATCCAAGTGATGGGGATCTTCCTTGTTTTTTTGGTTAATTGTTACTACTCGTCACACAGGAGTTGAATACTCGTTACTTATAATCGTTATTTCGTTTCGTCGATTGATTACAAACTTATGTGTATAAAAAAAGATTAGTTCATAGTAACGAATATAAATAATAATAGAGTAATATTAATAATTAGCAATACATTTTATTGTATATAATACGTGAAATAACCAAAATGTTCACTTTAAAATTTTGAATTTCTTAATAAGTAACATAAAATGTGTATCAAGTTTTTCTAATGTTTTTATAATTTTATTACAAAAGCGGTTTATATTTTTATGTAATTTAGATTCTATTTAAAAAATCATTTTATATATAATTAACTTTTTTAAGATATTATACTGTTTTACAACTCCATCACAAGGAAGAATTTTTTAATTGTCTTGCCGTTTCTATAATACACGAGTTAGCAGTTGCCATCAATCAAATTTTTTTAAAATATTTCAAAACTTACTAAATGTAACTTACCTTATAACTTAAACGGAAATATAAAACTGTAGTTTTCACCAACCGACAGTCACTGAATAAATCGTTCTATAACTTTAGCACACATCCAAATGCTCTCACAATTCCTGCAACAAAACAATGACTCAATCAATATTTGGTTTCCGACAAAAATGTTATTAAAACAATGTCAAATCATCAATCAATGATCCAATGCCCTTAATTCAATCAATCATTCGTAAATTGCACTAAGTGAAACTAGAGGATATATTAAATTTTTACAGTTTTCATAAAACTTATGGAATGAATTGTTTTTATTGAATCTTTAGAGAATTTCATAGATAAAACTTGAGAGATTATTGTTCTCGATTTCTAACCAAGTTCAATTTAGTCGTGTTGTTTTTTAAGATGGTTGAGATGATGTATTTGTACCATCCATCAATTTATTTTGCTTTTGCCGAAGTTTACGTGTTATAAATCAGATTTTATGGCAAACTTATTAAATTTACTCTATAACGATTTGTTTATCATTTAACATATTTTTCTTAAGTTATTAGTTATGTCAGACTAGCGTTTCTTTTTTATATTTATTATTTTAAGTAAACATATATAATTCAAGAAAGGACGTTACGAGAGGCACGCGAGACGCATAAAATATTAAAGCTAGCATCCTTTATTTCTTTTTGTAGGTCGGCATTTATATGTGGCGGTGGTTCGATGTTCGAAATCAAATATTAACGCGTGCGGGGGCAAAAACAGACATCCCGGTAATAAACCGTACTACTCGGCGTAACTAATGTGTTTACCTTTGACCCGATACTTTATCGGGGGTTGTTATTTTTCTGACCACTTAAGAACCCATTTCGCACGCCGAATTTATTGTGGTAGCTGCGAAATCGCGTTCGGCCGTTAATTGCGGCCGAGCAAATTTTTCGAGTTGACGTCACAACGAAACACTCCAATTAAAACGATGATGGAGTGAGTGAGCGAGTCCCTTTTGACGTAACCCCCTTCCCGAGAGGTAATTTCCGCGTAGTGTGTTTACGTTTAATTACGCCCCATCGCGAATATTGAAAACGGCACGTAAAGAAATTGTGACGAGGGGATGAATTCAGCTAATCCAATTAGCCCGGACCTTCAGCATCAATCCGCAAAGGTCGAGTGAAAGGTAAATTCGGTTGTTCGGATGTGCAATTTTCGACACGTTCGCGCACAACTATTCGATGGGTTTAGTTAAGGCGATTAAGGGCCCTAATCACGAGTGGCAAGGGTTAATTTTTAAAGTCAACACATACAAATCGATACACAAGTGTTTGCCTACTTATTTATTTAGATATTCATTCAAGTTACCACAAAAGAATACGACTTTTAAATATAATCTTAAAATTATAAATTCCAAATTACCACCGCAACAATTTGTTAAATAAAAATCAATACAAAAAAAATTTACATTATTCTTTTTGAAATGTTTTATTTGATTGACGTAAATACATAACTGAGAACGAAATTAGCGTCACATTAAATAAAAATCACATATCTTAATGTGCATTTTATACAAAAAATGACTTAATCAATATTTGCGGTACACAGAGTCGTGGAAAGGACGAAACCGTTAGAAAGTATCTGTGTTAGTCTCACCAGTATGCAACTAGTGCTTCAGTGGCCCTAAAAGACCTGGTCACGCGAAGACCTGGATCAGAACAAAAAAAGGGCTACAACAGCTAGAGATAATAACATTGTCGTCTCCACTGCGTTAAAAAAACCGCACCAGCATCTTCCCTTCGAAGCCACGTACAAGGAGTCAGAAATGTAAATGTTATGTGTGAACCGTTCGGAGAACACCAGAATGCCAGGTTTGAATTTTGCCCGAGAATCCTTGCATAGGGCTGTAGAGGATTGGAGTAGGGTGTCGTTCTCTAATGGATCTCGATTTTGTCTTTAGGGCTCAGATAGACTTGTCAGAGTATGGTGAAAAGCAGGTATTGCTGAGGAACTTCCATTTGATGGAGGTTCGGTTATAATATGGGGAGGAATTTCTTACTATGCTGTACAGAGATACTTAACAGAGGCACTAAGATACCATGTATGGTTGTTATTCTAGGAGAAAATGACACTTATGCATTATAATGTATGTTGAGAAGATTCAAATCACACGTTTTGTTTGACTTACTCGTCCAGATAGAACATATTTGAGATGACATAAAAAACGAATGTACATATACAGGCTCCAGGGAATTCCAGAGAACTTCGACAAATACTGACGCAGGAATAGGACAATCTCCCACAGGATGTTCCTTAAAACTTAGTACATCGTATGCAAGCTGTTATCGATGGCAGAAGAGGACACAATCCTTACAAAAAACATTCTAAAACGTTTATTTTAGAAATAAATACATATAACATGATGTTCAAAAAATAAGTCATTTTTAATAAATTTTGCTGCAAGTACAAATTGTATTTGATTATTCACGACAATATAACGCTTAAAGCATTAAATATTAGAAATAGTTAGACGAAGACGAAGTTCACAGAACTTGAAACATAATAAGAATAAAGGCCATGGGACGATAAGAAAGGTATCGGGCTCAAAATTTCAGGAAATGTTGGTACTGCTAAGATACTTCGATGCTGCACTTGCCTCCGAAAAGCTACATATTTCAGATCTGTTACCGTTTCTGAATAAATCAAAAAATACTGAAAATCAGTAAAAAATGGTTTTGAGGCATGAAGGTAACTTAAAAAAAATAGTTTCATATTTTTATCGATATCGTAACATGGTTAAAAATCAAAATTAAAAAAATAACCTCGTTTTTTTTATGAACAGATATAGCTCTTATTTTATTTCCTAGAGGCACCATCATGCCCCAAAACATATCAATCGATTACGAGGTATTGAGAATAACAATTTTTTCTGATTATGAGTATTTTTTCATTGGCTCTCCAATATTAAAAGTGTAGAAAATGTGACTATCTAATGAGCTCGAACATTTTTGTTAATTGTGTATATATGTATATATATTATTTATTTTAAGATAGCAAAATATCATTTTCTCCAATACATTTTGACAAATTTCTTACACATAATTCTCATACTTACTTCAAATTTTTAAATTTAAAATTATGACCACGAAGATTTTTTGTTAAAATTCATCCAATTGAGTGTCTGTCTTAGTTTCGTAAAAACGGTTTAACATTTGTTTAAGTTTCTATTTTAGCTTTTTTGCGATTTTCATATTTTAAATTTAGATAAAAAATTACGATCATAAAAACGGTTACAGTTAGTAAAATTTGGTTGGTAACTAATAACAAAACTCGTTTATAATCAAATTTTAAAATTTTGAATTTAAAATTACGATCACAATGATATATTTATATCATCATTTTATTTAAAAAATATATAAAACATAAAAAAACTACATTTGTTTGAGTTTATGCTTCACTATGAATTTTGTAAATCTATTTGCAAAACATTTTTATATATAAATGTTAAATTTATAAATTTTATTATATTATTTTATTAATTTTAAAACAATTCTCTATAAAAAATCACAGTCATGGTTGATATGTTGTCTGCTTCAGTTTTATAAAACTAACAGATTTTGTTAGTTTTTGTGTTAGTTAGTTAGTGAAAGTAGGAAAACAATTCAAAATGTCCAGAACATAGAATTTAAAAATGTAATAATATTTCTAATATCTAATAATAAATAATATCTAATAATAAAGTTCTATTTGAAAAAACAAAATTGAACCTGAAGTCACACGGCACGAAAAAGATGACATAGTATTTATAACTGTCACCAAAATTTTAGACTGATATTTTTTTTTTAGATCCCTATAAACCAACAAGGAATAAGTTAAGATAATCACCCTGTATACAATTTTCAAATTTGAATAAAAATGCTCATAAAACCATCTGTTATATTTCGGCTTTAGCTTCGTAAAAAAATTAAACCAGAAATGCTTAGCTTTTACCAATTGATTTAGAAAATTGTTTTCTACATACATACGTGTACATATTATTTGCAAAAGCAAAAAGAAACTTTTTTTCAGTCGCTATACAAAACAAAATATCCGCAACGTATTCTGGATGAAGCAACTACTCTACGAAGTTAGTTTCAAAATGTATCACTCACAAAGCATAATACTGGCAATCTTACTTATAGATGTGATTAAAATTGTTACATAGAACGTGATTAAATGAAAACAATTAATTTAGAAAATTACTGATAATCGTATCAACAAAACACAAAAAAGCCTGTCGCTGCGTAAAAACACAAGTTATTCATAATTAGTAGTTAAATATATGTGAACAAATGCTCTCTAGAACACACAGCAAAACTGTCAACATTATTCGTTGAAGTAAATCAAACTATCCATAACGCAATTCGCTTTTGCTTCCAATCCGTTATGGGTACTATGTTTTGACAAGTTGACAAGAAACGCGAATTGCATACAAGATGGTCCAACTGAAACGTGAAAGAACTTTTCGACAAAATAAAAAAACACGTAAATTTTAATGTCAAGGAGACAACTTCGGAATCGAAATGAACAATATCTCATTAAAAAGGGCTTTTAATTTCCAATACATTGTTACTTAGTTTTTGAAAACTGATCCACTCATTTTTACTTATTTGGTCAAAAGAATGCTTAAAATGTTTACCTTTGAGCTGAAATTAGTCCATAAAGAGTCAGAAAACTTCAGTCTAAGAACACTTCGACATCGATAGAATTAATCTTTTAATGTCACTGAGAATACTGCCTGTACATAAAAATCTTAAAATTTAAAGAACAGCCCATATTTTTTTAGCCATTTTTTCTAACTAGTCGCGAACCTACAAAAAGCCCAAAATGCCAGTCGGCCAGTTCTTATGTCGTTTTGCCGTAGTATGGTGTGCTGCTTTTCTTACCTTGAATATGTAATTGCATTTTAAAATATGGCGAATGCACAGTATGTACAAATTGTTGATAATTTCTATATACTAATACCATTTTTCTCCTCTGCTTTCCAACAGCATACATTTATTTAAGAATCAGTAACAATATAAAACATGTTTTTTCCTGTCGAAATTGATTCATTCAAATTACACAGAACAATTCGACCCTCAACCACCGCGTCAAATAGAATAATAACAGTCATTATAACGTGGAAACGCACGCAAATTCCTGGTGTTTCGTATCCCCGTGAAAGAACGAGAAACCGTGACATTTATCCCCCGGTAATTCGTCGCCGCATCGATTTTCGCGCCGCCAGAAGCGATTTCGTTGACCCAGGTCGGACAATCGATTAACCGTTTATGGGTTAATGTCTATTGTCAGACAAACCGAACACATTGTAATTGTTTAAATTTGAAATGTCACTCTTTCATTTATCATTAAAGTGACTAAAGATTTTTTATGGTCCATAACAGTTTTCATGGATGGTTTTTATTGTGATAAATATTGTCGGTGGTGCGGCAACCAAGTGTTAATGCCGTATTTCGTAGGTGCTGTTTTATGTATTACTTATAAATTTTTATCGGTCGCGATTATTTACCGCCCTGGTTGAGGTTTACGGTTATGGGGACAGTAACTTTTGACCCGAATGTAATAACAACCCTCCTCCGATTCAATTAACCCCCTTTCGACAGTACAAACGTTAAAATTTCGTCAGGAACGTACGAAATTAGTAACGTTAATTAGTTTACGAATAACAAACAACGAGGTTGGGCTACACGCGAAATAAAAATTAAGCGGAGTGGACGTTGCGTGCGCGCCGCAATGTCCTAGGGCAACTCATCATTTATTATGTATTTTGAAAAGCGGCATGTTTCCGATACGAACACCAAAAATGCCATTTCTAGTTATAAATGTTGTTGAAATATGAAAGAGCGTCGCTTGATTGAGTGGACGACTTTTTTTATCACTTCTAAAGATTGTTAAACATATAGTTAATTATATTTAATTAGTTAGAATAATATCCATCGTACTTCTAATAAAAATTTATAGTTATTTAAAATAATTGTATAGTGCGGACACAGTGACATTTATTATTATTATTTCCTATTTCACGAAAACGATTTCATCTGGATGAATTCGGTTTACATGAATCAATCAGTAGGATTTACGTACTTATGGTTCTGAAATTACAAAATTATGATTACAAAAATATTTTAACTTCACTCATTTGCAGACCTATATCAGTGAATAAATAATAATAATAATAATAATAATAATAATAAAAACTTTATTTATATTTAAGGCCATAATACATCCCGACTTGCGACACTTTTTTTTTACCCTATATGTAAAGGGCATGCCAAATTGTATGGATGATCTCTCGGATTCATATAGAATAATGTATCAAAATAACATGAAAGAAAACCTATCCTACATGAACCTCTGAACAAGTATCAAAAATTACTTTTCGTGAATTTCGTGATTTACTTTAATAGTATAATAGTTTTTTTCTGTATAATATATTATTACTTTTGTAATTATATGTTAAGGGTTTAACAAAGGCTTAATAAACGGTTTCCGAAATATCTCGGATTAATTCTTTCTGAAATATTAGTGTACTTTTTTTAATGACTTTAAAAGGGCTATAGTAAGGCTTAAGTAAAGTCTTAATGTCTACAAATGCCTAGTTTCAAAGATACTGAGTATGATTTATTTCCATTGTCTCTTGACTTTGAATTAATATTTAACGAAGCTTTTGTTAGTGTAAAGTTGTTGTTGTCTAGGATACGATAATCGCAAAATTTTTGTTAATAAAATAAAAAGCAATCAAGAAAAGTATCTTGGATGTTTCTATGTTCGATACCATTAATTTGCGAACCCATATTCATTATGATCCTACGTCATATTTTAGGTCATACGTTAGAGTTATCGATGTAATTTGAAGATAGTTTGCAGTTTCGCTTGTGTTCCTTAATCCTAGTCCCTATTGAACGTTTTGTAGTACCGATGTATACTTTCCCACAAGAGCATGGTATGCGGTATATCCCAGAAGCTGTTTGATGGTCTCTCCTATCTTTGGCAGGTCTGAGACTATGTTGAATTTTCCTTGTTGGTATAAAAACAGTATAGATGTTATTTATGTTTTAATAAGATTTTTCCAATTCTATCGGTAACTTTACATATATATGGGAGAAAAATTTTACCAATCGTGGGCTCACTAAGTAGATCATTATTATCTAGGTCTCATTGTATGTCTTATTTCTGAACGTTTGTATTCATTGACCTGTGGTGTTTTTTCTAAGTGTTCTTGTCATTCTGCAAGGTGGTGTATGACACATATTCTTTTGGCTTGTTTAGTTAGTGTTCTGATGACCCCTTGGTTTTAACTAGGATGATGGTTAGATAGTTTATGTAGATACCGATCGATTTGTGTAGGTTTTCGATATACTGTATGGTCTAAATGTTCACCCACTCTTTTTACTAGGACATCCAAAAAATGTTTTTCGTTCTCCTTCTCCAATTCCATTGTGAATCGATTTTTGTTCACACTTTTGCATAAAGAAATTGGCCAATCCTTCTGTCTGTTTGTAGAATTTGTTGTTCCAAACTATATCTGGAGGGAATATTTCTGATATCCAAATCAAGCCTCTGAAGATGTGCTAGCGGAACGTCAGGAAATAATTCCCACAAACGTCGACCAATAAACCCGAACAACTATAGATATGGAAACAATGGTCACGAAAGCCTCAACCTTTACATGATAAAAAACGCCCATTTAAAATGCAAGCGGTTCAATTACTTGAAGATGATCCAGATCAACGAGTTGAATTTTGCGAGTTGTTAATGAGTCATATTCATCAGAACTTTTGATGAAATGGATACCTTTCTCAGACGAAGCTACTTTGACAATAAATGGGAACGTAAATCGCCAAAATTGTTTGTATTGGATGAGGGAAATTCATATGCACCAATGTGTTGTTTGGTATAATACAAAATATAAATAGAACCTTTTTTCTTTGATGAACATCTTAATGAAGCACGGTACCTTAGTTTTTTCCACGACTAACTTATGCCAATTCTATGCTAGCTATTCACAAATCCACTGGACTATAACTGGACCCACGAAAGGCTATGGTTTCAACAAGATGTTGCCCAATATCTGGACAAAATTTTTCCCCGTAGATGGATAGGACCACGAGAATGGAATGGCCAACAAGGTCTCCAGATCTTACACCTTTGGATTTTTTTTTGTAAGGACATCTAAAAGGAAAAGAATAAGACAAGAAACTAGGTCCATAACACCGGAGACGTTACGTAATGTAAGGGATGCAACTTATCGCAAGATATTGTCAACAAGTGAATGACACACATTTTGAACAATTATTACATTAAAAAGTCATATATTAAACTCAACAATTAGGTTTTATTGTTATGCAACCCTCAACCTCCTTAAAAATATTAAATGCCATTAGTTGGCTGAATCCCTATTTTTGTCATTTTTTCAATGAGAGGTCACACGCATTTGAAAAAAAGTTGTGGGTGGTTCCCACCCTCCTTGAAGGGCAAAACAAGTATCTTTGTGAAAGATGTTTAAATGGTATTTTTATGGTCCAATAAAACTGAATTAGCATTAAGTGATTTGTTTAAAACAAGTCATTATAAAATGTTGTTTAAGAAGAAATGAAATTAAACCCTCGTGGTAGTCATTGACATTTGAATAGTTTCACAAATACAATTTATTAAATAATTAAATAGATATTTAAAAATGAGTTGTTTGAAATTAAATTATAAAATTTATACTAATTTTTAATTTTTTGATTTGATATCATTTTGATTTTGCATTATTTGTTGAAAGTTGTTTTTTAATTATGTATTTGTATGTATTTAATCACATCCATCTGCAAATTTACAAATAAAATCAACTCTTATAACAAAATTCATTATAATATGATTTAAAATTAATAACAAAATTGATAATTGTATTCAATAAATAATTAATTCTCAACGGACTTGTAAAACTTTTTTAAATTGAAAAGAAAAATTGTTAAATTAGATTTGTAAATAAAGCATTTGCGTCCAATTAACTCAAACATTATTATTATTGTTTGAAATTTCATCTCATTACCGTACATTCCATAATTTCTCGTTTCAAGGCCGTACCCCGTGTTAATTCCCGCCACACAAAAGATAATTGTTCCGCTCTCGCCGTAATTACTACCAAATTAAACCCGATTAGATTCCCGTTCAATCCCCCATCCAGATTTCGGACCGCGGATATTTCAAGCAGGAACAATATTAATAATAAAAAGTCACGGTACGGGACCCTCCGGTTCTGCACGTGCTCGCGAAACTGGGTCAAGATGAAAATGCTAAAAAGAAAATTAAGCCCATCGTTAACTTACCTCTCGCAGGTCAGACCCGAATCAGCGTTCGCACCGTGCGACCCCGTGCACCAGCAACGGAAGACGCTGGAAGACGGCGAGACCGAAGGCGTCCGCGGGCACCGTGTCACGCTGTGACCTCGACGCAAATGGTCGTCGCGACGCCGACAGAATCCGTGGGGTGCGTGATGGAGACTGGAGCCGGCGGTTGGGAGCGCAGGGTCGCGGGCGGTGGGCACGCGCACTCGCATCGATTTTGGGACGACAGGAGATGGGAGCCGCCGCCGCCGCTGCCGCCGCATGCATTATACATACGGCCGAGCCGAGGCGCGCGGTCCAGGAGCTGGACCTCAAGGACGCAATCAAAGACGATGATGTCTGCTCCTGTTTTTTGCTATTTTATTTCAGACTATTATTTTTTTTTTTTTGTATTGGTTTATGTGTGTTGTGCTTATCTAAGGACAATGAACGGTTAGGACGATGACAACAGAGATATGAATGTTCAATACTATTTTGTACTATTCAGTATTAATAAGATCTTGTTTGTATATTTGTCATTTCCTTAAAATTTCCAGATAAAATGCATGTTAATTAAATTTTATTACAGACATACACTATCGCTCATATGTAGAGTAACTTTAGAAATTTTCATTTTTTTGATAAAAGTGTACATTTATTATTGTCAGTTATCCAGTTTGTTTGGTAACAATAATACGGCAATATAATTATTTCTTAGTGGACTTACTTAGGTATTTATTAACATTTGAAAAATATTCAAGGATCAAAAGTAAAGCAACTATAAAATAAAATAACGTACATTTAGCCTTCCTTTATTTAATATCTAATAACATATCCATCATTTTCAACTTCTAAACATTTTTTCATTGATTTCAGTAGCATTTAAATATAATCGTTAGATATTTCTTTCCACTGATTTTGAACTTCTTGGTAGAGTTCATTCAAATTTGACAATTTTTTTACATTGATTTTCTGATCAATTTCATCCCAAATGTTTTCAATTGAATTGAGGTCTGCGCTATCTGTTGGCCAAGTCATTACACATACTCCTTGAGAAGCGAATCATTCTTTAACTAACTTATACTATCTTCGGTAAATGGAAACATATGACTCTCCAGAAGTCACGATAATTTAACCAGGGGGCCCATGCCAAATCCAGAAAACACAACTGTAACTAACTTAACTTAAATTATAAAACGGAGAAGAAATGCTATAACTATATTACCTCTACCCCGGTACCTCTACCTGATGTAGGACTACATGTATTTTTACCCTCCTTCATAGAATCGACTTCGATGAGTCACAACCAATAGGTGGTATATATGAAGAAACTCATACCTATATAGGTATCAGGAAGATTCGGAAAGCTTTATGCTTGGATTGGATTCGTGAACTTCTCACCGTCACTTGCTTGTGGAGTGTTACTCAGTCGCAGGATCACGACAAGGTGGATCCATCCTGAGGAGTGATTCTAACCAAAAACGAACGTATTTTTCCCCTCCATAAAATATACACAATTTTCCTGCGCACAGACGCAATAATACACACATCACAACAAGTCAATTTAAACAATTAATTTACAATTGCCAAGCAACACGAAGAACAATCAACAGAATACCGATAAACTAAAATTCAAATTCAAACATACGTGAATCCAGCAGCACAGACAAAATGACTCGCAGAATATTATGTCTTAAACCTACATACAACTTCAGACAAACAACCACATTGAAACAAAACCATCGATCAATCTCTCTCGTACACGTTCCTGCAACAAAATACAATTTTTCTTTTTAATATGTTGGTAGTTATTCTTGCAAGTAAATAATTGATAAAATTATACTCAGTGACGAAGAAATTGCAACACCAAGAAGGAGGTGTTCAAATTTAATATTGTTTTGGTAAAACATGTATATTATGGCAAGGAGTAAACGATTAAAGTTTGGAAACAAAATATCAAATATATTATATATTTTTTTTAATAATTTAGTTAATAATGTGATTGTCTATCGAAGTTATCTAAACATCCCCAACACGTTTTGGCATTGTTGCCATGAGGTGGTCTATTTCCTCTTGAGGTATAGTGTCCCAAGCTATCTGTACTTCATGTGTTAGAACCTCCAAAGTCCCTGGGAGCTGGGGTAAATTTTCTAGCTTTCTACTCATCATATTTCATGTAACATGTTCTATGGGTGCTGGCCATGCCATCAGATTCACATGAGTCTCTTCAAAACAGTTAAAACTAACCCTGACAAAATGGGGTAGAGCATTATATTGCTGAAATATTGGATCCTAGGGCTGATTAAAGTAAGGAAAACATTCGACTCCACTAGTTCCTGAAGTTAACGTTACGCTATCATGTTTCTTCTAATGAAGACTAAAGGACTTCCTTCCATGAGCAATAGCACCCTATACTACAACGCCCATTGTTGGATGTACATGTCTGTCAACATCAAATTGAGGTTGACGTGTTTCTCCCCGACATCGTCCGACTCTGCTTTTCCCTTCATGTCGACCCAAGCTGTATCGAGATCAGAGAAGACGACTGGATGCCATTCCATATTACAATGTTGTTGTTCTCTACACAACTGCAGTCGTTGTCTTCGATGCTCAGCGATCAGAGATAGCACAAGATGGGGCCGATAATACTGCAGTCCAAATGACCTTATACGGTTGTAAACCGTTCGGACACTTACAACATACCCTTGTTCTGCTAACCACTCATCAGCTAAAGATCTAGTTGTCGAAAATCGGTCTTTGAAGGTCATAAGTCCAAGACGTCGATCTTGAACTACATCTGTGCCCCTTCGACGCCCGGTGCCTTTTAATAAATTTTAATCGTTTACTTCTTGCTATAGCATTTATATTGTACTAAGAGAATATTAAGTTTGAACACCCCCTTTTTGGTGTTGCAATTTCTTTGTCACTGAGTTAGCTTCTTTTAAATATAAATTCAGCAGAGTTTAGGTACTAATCGTTATGTTTTTCGGATTATTTATATTTAATGTTAGTTTTAGATTTCCGCATAAGTTATTCCACTATAAGATTTCTAAATCATACTGGTACTTTTTTCATATGTTATTTTAGGCCATAATAATGTCAAAGGAGTCAAAACGAGTGGAGACAAGAAGATATAGACGAGGCGTTAACCAAATTATCAGAAAGAGTTATTGGATTCAATGAACTTCATAAACAATATAACATCCCTAAATCAACGTTGCCGCGTTGAATAGTTAAATAAGGATGTCAAATTTGGAAGACTAAAAGATATGATTGAAAACATGAAAAAAGAGTTGGATGTATACATTCTCAATTTAGAATCAAATTTTTTTGGGCTAACATCAACTAACCTAAGAAAACATTCTTATCAATTGACAGAAAAATATAAATTAAATTAAATATTTTAGCTATTCCAATAATAAACCAAACTAAAGCGTTCCAAGGATGCTCTACCTCGTTAATTGAAATTATTTCAACTAAGGATACAGAAACCACAAAAAATATGACAAATAAAAGGAACGCATTAATTAATAAAAAGGAATTGAAATCAAAAATTAAAAAGAAGAAAAGCAATTAGTTATGATTTATTTGTAAAGGAAAACATGTTTAAATGCTTCAAATGCAAACCATGGGTACACGATATACTTATGTGCTGGACTGAACAAAAGAAGAGAAAAATATGTATATAATAATTGTACTAATTGAATAGCTTATGTATACCATGTGTTTCTATCTGTAAACATATTAATAAAAAATACGTTTAAATTATTAGTGTTTCTTAACTGAATTATTAGGCATGACTTAAACTATAGACGATATGACTTAGGAAACTACTTGCTCTAGTCGTACCGATGTAAGTTTTAAAAAATTTAGTTTTTTACGCAAAAGCGTTTAATAGCATTTAATTTCTATTTATTTGACGTCCTAAATTTTATATAGTTCTTTTCTTAAGGGGTACGACCTACATATATATTTAACTTTCAAAAGAACTAATGTAGCAAAGTAATTTACAAGTCCCAATGTTATTTAACATAAACAAAGATTTTGGTAGCATTTAGTTTGTTTAATTTCTTTTGGTTAAGAAATTTATTCAAACATTAAATCATCTCTTCTGTAAATATTTTCCAGAATAAAAACGGACAGTTTTTTACCACGACAGCAGTTTTCCCAGCAAAGGCCTTAATTTATATGTTGCCCGAGGCAATCCACACTACAAACGAACTCCTACTTGTGGCTACTGAATAAATTAATTCAGCACAAGAAAAAGCAAATATTTCACCATATATAGTGCTGAATAGGAAACTATAGATCAAAGCGCACACGAACCGATCGGTGATATATTGTTTCGCTAATACAAACAGTCATAAAATGATAATAACTTAATACAATTTCGCTTATATTAAATTTATTCCTACTAATCTCATGATTATTTATTACAGGAATGTAATAACATAATTCATGTTACGTTTCTTTTTTTCTATTTAGAATACGACATAATCTCCAGATCCGATCAATATTCAATAACAACCAATTATGCCCACATGTTCAATAATTACAGCATTACTAACATACATCCCTTGTTGGTGTATAAAATTCTTTTAACGGGAAACTTCTGAAGCGTATGATTAATTATGCAAGGTCCTTTTTAGAGAAGACTACCTGGGGAAACGGGCCTCATCGATTTTTAGCCTTTACATTGCACTACTCGGATGTTTTAATGGAGATGGTGACAGTTTATTTGAAAACTTTTATATTTCATAAGACCAAAGTTAAAACTTTTATGTGAAATTTTAATACTCTTGTCACTGATAAATGTTTGAGAATTTAAAGACATAATATTAATTATTAGCCGGTCACCAGTACAGAAATTTTCTAAACATGAAATAAAGTATACAATACAAATACAATCATTAAGGATTATATATTAAATCAAATTCATAACTGATAGTACATATGTTTCCGTGAAAAATACGTTCAAAAGATATTTACCACACCGCACTGTTAGTGTGTTAATTTCATTTGATTCCCTGTTATAACTAATAGCACAGCATCGTAACTGAAACTAGGAATTATTAAACCGAAATCGGCCTCTTCCTGAATGTACGGCAAGATCCCGCCGTGCCGTCACACAACCGAATAAATTCGTCCAGTGCGGAACTTATCCCCCCAACAAAGGCGCATAAATATTTAAGCCGGACGGTCGCGAGTCACGTGCAAGCGCGGCGGCGGCCGACCCACATAATTTGTCGGTCTCCGGGGACGGTTGTTTCGGCCCTGCACCCGGATATTGCAGATGCACGACCTTCTGTACCGATTCCGGGATGCCCGCACACAAGCTAGTGTGTTTTGAAACGAAAAGCGGTGGCGGATTGATTAATTTTCTAATTATGGACGTGGAGAGGGAAAAAGGCGTCGCTAATACAGTCAAATTGATTTTCGGTAATTACCGAAGCAGGCCCGTAAATTTAATAATAGTCTAGACTACGTAATTGAGTGGATTTATTACGCGAGCGGGTGTAATTAATGAAGTTATTTATCCGGGGATGTTTCACATTATGCGAAACTCGAAAAATTAAAACTATAAATTTTACACGTAATGAAATTTTTTCGCGAACCCGCGGTTACTTTGCTCCGTTGCACGGTGATTTATGTTGCAGTGTGTTAGTTTTTGTGTGGCACCTCTGCAAACCCGATTTAAATTTCGATTCGGGTCGCTATTTTTAAATTATCACAGATTTAAAATCCAATTTTGTTTGGTGCATCAGTAATAATTGGATTTGAATTGCTTAATCGAATATAAAATTCATATCGAAAAGTTATACAACTTGAATTTTAGAATTTTTTAAATATAATTTTCTGTATTCTTACCTTTCTTAGTCATTACGTTGTTGCATATTATTTTTATAATTAATTTAATATAATAAATATTAACTATTTTAATAAAATAAACCGACATCTCTTAAGGAAATTTATAACTATAATTCTTCGTTGTAGAAAACTGTAATATATATATAGAAAACTACACAAAAGAAGGAAGAAATTTTGTTTATTTACGTTTTCCATTCCATAGTTCTGTGCTTCCATCTAAACAAAAGATAAACAGCGGAACAGTGTGCAATGGGTAAACGTTCGAAAAGATGGCCAGAAGTGAACGACGGATACAAGCCAGCGTCCATCGAATCGGCGTTTTTTAATATGAAATATAAATCGGAAAAAAGCATGGTAATGGAACCGTCAATCGTTGTTGAACTGTCCTCCGACGACGACTACGACGTGCCGAAAGTAAAAAGACGTCACAGACCTTCTGCATACTTCTCAGAATCGGATAACGACGACGAGTTCGAATCTGAATCTAATGTAAATTGTGAGACAAAGGAGGATAATAAATCTCATAACTTGGATAAGATATGTAAACCACCATTGCCTATAACATTTAAGAAAATCAAATCAATAAAAAATCGTAAAACAAAATGTAATAAACCATTAATGGAAAATAAAATAGATAAAGCAACTATTGTTGCACATGATAAAACTTACAGTACAGAATTATCAAAAGAATTTCAAGTTTTGAACAATAATAAAGAAAATGCCAAAAGCAGGATTGGTGATCCTAACTTGAAGATAAATAATAAAGCAACTGTAAATACCCCCAATGCAATTAATTTAGAACATACTACACAATAATTTGTACAGGATAGGGGCCCACAGTCTGATACTGATCTATCTACACAGACTACACAGTTATTAAACTTTGCATGTAATTGTGAAAGAATATCAAATCAATTCAATTTGGAAAAAGGAGAGACAGTTAATTTGGAAACTTTGAATGTTTTCAAACTTTTACTGAATAACATACGAAATGCCACACACTACTCACACTTGGTACAAAATGAGTACAAGATTATTGACATTTTTCTGGCGCTGAGAACTGATTATCAGTTCCTATTATACAAACTGTATACATTGGAGGACAAGTGGAGGAACATTGTGGAGTTCGTTAAGTTAATCAAGTTGCATTTGGAGGAAGAAGACATTATGTATGATGCACTACTTTCAAACAACTTCATAACAAAAGGTAATTTATTAATTACCAGTAACTTGTTAATTTTATTCACCAAATGGGTTTTTTCTAGATTTTAATCATGATAGTTTGTATGAATTGCTTACAAATATGAAGATCTGTGAAACAGATTTATGACAAATTCAAGCAGGGATGGGCGTCTACCAAATCAAAAATGATTGACAAACTTGTAAAATTTTCAAACACTCAAACCACAATATGCAGCCCAAACCTAACATCTATATTGTTCAATAAAATCAAGGAAAAAATGAGTTATTGCATGAAAATCCATCCTAGGCTTTCAAAGGCTTTTAAACAGTTTTATGTTTTGGCCACGTTCAGTAACCCGGAATTGGACGACATTAAAGATTTTATGACATACGTTTTGTATGAAAAGGAGGTATTTCCTAATTACATTATAGAATCTTGTCCAGTGTTTAAGGATAGGAGCCAATTTCTCATGTATCTGAAGGCAAGGAATAATAAGACGGATATTGAAAAGGCAAACAAATTGAAAAACATTGAACGTCTAGTCAAATTAGCCGATTCCGCATTTAACGAGCTGAATTTGCTGGTTGGAGGGGAGTAAGTGCCTTATATACCTTATATCAACTTCTCAAAATCACGTGAATTAAAAAAAGAGTTAATTTTAAAAAAAAAAAATAAAAGTTTAGTGTAACGGTTTTATTTTCATTATAAAATTATACAAGTTTCAAAAATAACATTTTTATTTTCAATCGTAATTAGCATAAAACAATCATAAATTGAGTTTCTTGTTTAATTCTCAAATTACTGTTGAAATAAAATTCAATTTTTTTAAGTTGCTCACGTTTGACCCATCTGTAGTTACATCAGTTTAATTTTCAGAAACTCATCAAATTTGAGTCCTGAACCTAATCCACATACGAAACAGTTCAGTGCCTTTCACGTTTACGTGGAAACGTTGACGTGGTGTGCGAACAAAATTTGTACCAGTGATTATTATCAGGAAGCGGAAAAGTGGCTCAAATTTCTAATCGAGAAGGTCGATTCGGAAACGGAATGCGGAGACTGGTGCACGCAACTAGCCTGGATATATCTCACCAAAGAGCCCAACAACATACAAAAAGTGACTATACTGTAATTTATTTGCAAAGACTTTATGGCATTCTTTTTAGGTCATCAATGTGTTGAAACTGTTACAGGAAAGGAAACAATGGTTATCTGAACTGCAGCTGTATACCATCTCGCATTTTATACAGAATAAAGCCATCAGAAGCTCGGATCGCGATATGTTGATACGTATGTCGCCACTGAAAATGATATCGTTTCCCAGCATTACTATATACATAGATAAGTATGTTCAACTCTTTAAAATTATATGAAAATTATTTGTTCCAATTATTAGAAAGAATGATATGAGTGTGGACGATGTCGTCAAGTTACATTATATACAAGAAGAGGGTTACGAAGATGGAATGCATTGCGAGGGTGGCATCATCCGAGTCACCTTTATGTTATTTTTCTGGGAGCATATTTACGAGTGTTACGTGCCCGGCACCTTCATCTCGAACTATCAGACGTACAGTACAGTAGAAAGCTTTATCTGAACCGGAAGCACCTTATTGACTACCGTCTAAAGGAAATCCAGTACATATGGACGGAGGATTTGATGCTAGAATTTGCTATGAAAGCGTGGGAGTCATATTCGACTTATAAAGCGATATGGAATATTACTCGTTATGTAAACAACCCGCAGTTTTTAAAAACATTTTTATTGTCGATCAAGAGAAAAGTTTTGGCTGATATTTACAAAAGGCTTGTGATGGATATCAGAAGTTACAGGAATGGACTGCCTGATTTATTTATGTAGTATACCAAAAATAAGAGGGTAGGTTTGTAATTAAATATCGTATCACTTACGTGTTGAATTTGTTTTACAGTGCAAATTTGTGGCAGTTAAAGAAGAAAATGATGAGCTTCACCCCAATCAAAAGTTATGATTGAACCATCTTGTTATGATTGGTGCTGATGTTGATGTGTGTCATGTTTCACATAAATCTAATATTTGATTTACTTAGAATTTTTAAGTACTACAAGCAAGCAGACGGTGATGAAAAATTTTGAACCGACAGTAGTGACTTTTATATTTGGCCACTTATAAAAATTAGATAGTCATATATTTACTATTTTATCATTTTTATTTACAAAACAAAAATAAAATAAAGTACGGTTTTTATAATGTTCTTAAAATAAATAGTACAAAATGATAAGTAATTTTTATGAAATATGGTAAAAGAGTCCACATAACACGAACCACGTTTTCACATAAATGCAAGATGTCATAAAACTATTGGTGATTGGTGGCGTGTTCAGCAGACCACTGAGCGAAGTAATGAAATGCTGATCTGGTTTTTTCTATTGCTTCGCTATGGCCGCAATGTAAACGTATATTTTCAAAGTCTGCTTAATTTTAAAAATATTTATCTCACCCTGTACCTGTTTTAGTTCAAAAATATCACTTTGTAATAATTTAGCAAACGAATAAACATAAATGCGAATTAGTCGACATTTATCACGCATGATGATTACTAATTTTGTGAAACTTTTATCGAGGTTCAAACTATTGTCGTCAAATCTTTTTTTGCCTTTAGAAGGGTATTACTAAAATTACGAATTAAGCAAGTTAAAAAGGTGGTTGATTTCCTCTAAAAACAAGACTTTTTTGTATTTAATGAATTTATACTTTCATTATTATTGTTATATAATAAATGAGTCGAATAGGTCAATTTTTAGTTTTTATAAAAATGATCATATTTTTATAAGTATTATTAATTATTTTCTTAATGCAATATATAATATTGAACAATCATAAGAATACAATATTAATGAAAAAAATAAGATTAATTACAGAGTGTTTCATAATTTACCCGAAAAAACAAGCTTACAAAGTTAAACATTTCTGATCTCGTTTTCTGTTAGACTTTTATTAGAATTTTTTTTAAGAAGTGCATATCTGGTGAAAAAATTTCGGATAAGTTATGAAACAAATTAATCAACTGTGTAAAACGAAAGCTAATCTTTTTTAAATTTACCACATGATTGACCCCAGGATAGATCCACCTTGTCGTGGTCCTGGGGGACAGTACGGCTCCACAAGCCAGTGGTAGTGGGAAGCTAACGGATCTAACTGCAAGTTCAATCCACCCTCAGGAAGATCTCGGATCTTCCTCAGACGTCTTCTGGTTCAGCATACCCCGTATATGCAAATATACGTTCTTTTCTCCCATGTATGATTTAACTTTCCCCTCTTTGTCCCCCCACCCCAAAAAAAAAACATGATTGAGTTTCTAATGTACTTAATAAAATAATACACAATATGATACTCTATTTAAAAAAAAAAGTTAAAATTGGCAGTTATAGAGACTTCCAATAGAAGTGAAAACAATGCACATTATATACGCATTGAACTTTTCACTAAATCCATTCAATTTCACTTATACAATATACACAGCACTATACGTCAGCTGTATACCTACAGATGTACTGTATTAAGCATGTCGATGACGCGAACCCATAAGATTTTCTCCTACCAAAAAGAGCCCAACGCGGCTAACGAAGTTTTCACTTCAACAATCCAGCCACGAGAAACATAATTCAAGTAAATATAAACCTAAATATTATATCGTTACAAAGTACAAACTTAAAATTGCGCGAAATCAACGCTTTGCGACGCATGCGCTAGAATTGTTTTACATTAGAGAAAACTTGATACAAATATTATTGTTCTACAAGATTTAAACATAAAATTTTGTAAAAATTTTGAAATCAAATATAAAGTAACATCATATTATAAATAGATAATCATATCTTATATATTTAAAAATGTTTTTATTCGTTATATTAAAAGTCTAAAAGTCGCTAATACAGAAAACTGCACAAAATAATAGCTTGTTGAGCGGGAATTTTATTGATTCTCAAAATATTTAAATCGGTCCGACGTCAAACAAACATAACCTTATTTTCATATACAATAATTCAGGTACCATCTAGGGAATTTTTTCTTTTCTGTTGTTTCGCAAAACGCAAGAAAAATCAAGTTTTCCATGGAAACAAAAGACAATCGACATTTGACGTATAATGGGAAAACATTCGAAAACGTGTGCAAAAATGAACCCCAGATACAAACAAACATCCATAGAATTAGCAATTTCGAATATGAAACCCAAATTGGGAAAACGAATAGTGGATCAGTCGGATGTTATAGAAGTACTATCCGATGATGATGACTACTTACGAATACCAACAAAAAAAAATTTTCAAGGAAGTGCGCGTCCCTTCTTTACATACAGCGATGAAGAATTCGAAAGAATGTTATTGGAAAAAATGTCGCAAAGTCCTATTGACACCTCGACGCCGAATGTACAGCACAGGCAAAGCTCCATATTCACTGGTAATAACCTAACAGAACAGTCAAACGATTCTCAGGAAACTGTTACGATTGATGATTGCATTCGGCCTATCCATATCAATGATAATGTTGAACCTGTTGTAAGTATCACCTGTTCTGAGCATAATCCTAATAATTTTAATATGACACGTAAACCACCATTAGTAGCTAAATTTAGGAAAACTAAATTTATAGAAAAACTTGCAACAAAACATTCTGAACCAGTAAAAGAAAATAAATTTAAATTAAGTACTATTTTTAATAACAACAATAGTCAAATATTGAAAGATTTTCAAGTGTCTGAAGAAAATATTCTAAGCAACAGTGATGAAATTGATATAATTGATTTGACTGTTTCTGAATCTCAAAGTAAAACTAACAATGCAGATTCCCCAAAGGATTATCAACTGTCTGATAACGATGAACAAAATGTTATAAGCAATGTTAATGAAATTGACACATTTGAATTGATTCTTACACCATACACAACAACAGAAGTTGAAGATATTATTTCTAAATCTCGTAAAAAAAATAAAGATAACAATAGAGAAGAAAATGCGATAAGCAGAATTGACAATTTGATTGATGTTGACCAAACCATTGATACCATTAATACAATACAAGTGGAAAATACTGGTAGCGAATTTCATAACACTTCTATCTCGGATACGGTCAGAAGTCTATATGGTAGCTCAAAATCACGCTCTAGCATATCGAACTTGGAAACCTTCGTCACGCTATCAACATCATCTAGATCCAGTTCGGAAAAAGAAGAAATAATTAATTTTGAAACATTGAATTTTTTCAAATGTTTGCTGAGGAACATACGAGATGCCACACACTACTCGCACGTAGTACAAGATGAGTACGAGACTATTGACAGTTTCCTGGCGCTTAGAACTGATTATCAGTACCTATTATACAAACTGTACACGAGGCAAAATAAGTGGAGGAATTTGTTTGAGTTTGTTGAGTTAGTCAACATGCGTTTAGAAAAACAAGACGTTATTATTATGTATGACGCACTATTATCAAATAACTTAATAACGAATGGTAATTTATTATTTACTAGCGAGTTGTCAGTTCTATTTACCAAATTGTTTCTTCTAGATTTTAACAATGATGATTTGGATGAGTTGCTGTCTGACATGAAGATGGAAAATGTGAAACAGATTTACGATATGTTCAAGCTGCGCCGAGTGTCTAGCAAAGCTAAAATGATACAGGAATTACTTAGATTTGCCGATAACCAAACAACGATCTGCGCCTGTAATATGAAGACTGTACTACGGGATAAAATTAAGGATCAGTTGTGTCATTATATGAAAATTCATCCTAAGCTTTCACAAGCCTTTAACGAGTTTTATGCTTTAGCCACGTTCACAAATCCTAAACTGGAAAACATTCACGATTTCATGCAGACTGTTTTGTATATGAAGGCGGTGTTCCCTAATTACATGATGGAACCTTTATCAGTGTTCGAAAACAGAGAGGAATTTGTCAAGTTTTTGGAAGCCAAAAACAACAGAATCAATATTGAAAAGGCAGAAAAATCGAAAAACATAAATCTCATTGTTGTGTTGGCAAATTCCGCCTTTCAAGAATTGAAATTATTGGTGGAACAAGGGTAAGTTTCTTTTATGAGTTACGTCAAATTATTGAGACAACTCTATATAGAATCAAATGTTCAACATAAAATTATAATACTTATAAAGAAAATCATTTTCCAAAATATGGGGGCGACAAGCTTTAAAAATTTCACAACTTTATGATGACAAGAAGTTATAAATTAACCACTAATTAATTTTTTGACTTGATTAATTTCAAATTTTCGGAAATGATTGAATAATAAATAGTGTTTTAAATTTTCACAACTAATTGGTCGCATATTGCTTGTGTAATAAAAATTGATTATTTGTAGTTATTTCGCCATTTATCATTGCATGCTGTATAGTAAGTAGTCTGTTTTCCAGAGTTGTGTACCCCCCACAGAATCAGTATACAAAACAATTCTGTGCCTATCATGTATATGTGAAAACGTTGACGCGGTGCGCTAAAAAAATACGCACCAGTCATTACGAAGATGTGAAAATGTGGCTCGAATTTCTAATCGAGCACGTTGAATCGGAAACGCAGTGTGGAGACTGGTACACTCAACTTGCCTGGTTGTATATGACCAAAAAGCCCGTTAACATTCAAAAAGTAACTACACTTTTACCATCTATTCGTAAATGCTTCATGAAATTATTTTTAGGCGACTGAACTTCTTTTAAAGGCGTTCCAGGAGAAAAAAGGAAGCTTGTCTGAAGTGCAGTTGGAGGAAATGACAACGAAAGCGCGTACTGTCCTGCGTAAAGCAAGCAAAGACCAAAAAGACTTGTTGACAAGACTGTTGCCACCAAAAATGATGTCATTCCCCAAAATCACCATACACGCCGACTGCACTTTGACGTATGTTCTCCCTCTTCATTAAAATTATATTAAAATCCACTGTTTCAATTTTCAGGAACCAATCAGGTAAGAAACGCCACTACTTCATTAAAGATGGCACAGACACTGTATACATGAGCGTGGAGGATATTGCCAAATTGCATTACATACAAGAGAAGGGTTACGAAGATGGAATGCATTGCGAGGGTGGCATCATCCAGGCCACGTTTATGTTATTTTTCTGGGAACATATTTACGACTGTTTCGTGCCCGGCACCTTCATCTCGAAGTATCAGACGTGTCCGTTGGACATGCACAGTAGAAAGTTTTATCTGAACCGGAAGGAACATATCGATCACCGGCTGAGGGAAATCCGGTACCTATGGAATAAGAATGAGATGCTAGAATTTGCTACGAAAGCGTGGGAGTCGTATTCAACTTATAATGCGATATGGAATATTACTGGTTATGTGAACAACCCGCAGTTTTTAAAAACAATTTTATTGTCGATCAAGAGAAATGTTTTAGCTGATATTTACAAGAGACTCGTGACGGATATCAAAAGTTACAGGAGCGGACTGCCTGATTTATTTATGTGGGATACCAAAAATGAGAGAGTAGGGGTCTGTAATTAAATATCGTGTCAATTACGTGACGAATTTGTTTTACAGTGCAAATTCGTGGAAGTAAAAGGGGAGAGTGATGTACTTCAGCACAATCAAAAGTTGTGGTTGAAGTATCTTATTACAATTGGTGCCGACGTTGAAGTGTGCCATGTTTTACGTAAGTCTAGTATTTGACTTTTTGCGATTTTGTTCATTATTGTTGTTTTACAGCTAGAGGATCACATAAGAAGAAGTAGTCTGGAACTGTAAGACAGGGATGAATTACTTTATATTATTATGTTATGTTATATGTCGGAAGTTTTTCTCAAACATTTTGTATGTTTTTCAGTTGTAGATTTTAATTGTTCAAAGTTTTAAATATAAAAATAAATATATTTTTGATATTTTGAATTGTTTTATTTATAATGAAACCGTTTATTTCAATAAATAAAACACGAAAGAGATACTTTGTCGTTTTTATTTACAAAGCAGAACAATACAAGCAATGGTTGTATACTACAAATAACTAACTTGACAGTTTTTAATTGTTAAAAATCGGTAAAAAATCATGTAGAAATAATAAAAAAACGAACATAATCAAAGATATCCACAAGTTTTACCGATTTTCGCGTCACTTGTCTACGATTTTTTATTGTTGTAGTCTAATATATTTGTGGCAAGTCAAAATCAAATGGAATCTACAAAAATCTTTGTAATATTTACATTACTTCATGTTTTAACGAAAATCGACAAAATTATAAAAAAATAATGGTTCCATTTTTTCTTGTAATTACAATTTCTTAAAAATTTGCGTTTTTATAAGTCTTACAATTATTTCATAAAATCAACATAAAAATAAAATCACGAATTGCCATATTTAATAATTTTCTTAAAATAAGTAATGCAAAAAGTTAAGTAATTTTTATTAAATATGGCAATAAAATTGCACTTAACATAAAAACGTGAATCGAAATAAATCACTGTCCTATAAAATTTTACTAAACTTTACTTTTTTACATTATGGATCGGATGTTACATAACTTATTGTAATAATTTTTTTTATTACACAGTGGTGTAAGTTATTAAACTTATTGTTTTCCTTTTTCTACGTTCTTTAGATTTAAATTTTTAAGATTACATTTCTAAGACTAAATTTATACCTAGATAACTATAAAAATAAAAACAAAGTGACTTAAAACTTATTGAAAAAATTATAAAAAATAACAGATGTATTATCTCATTAAAACTGCAAAAAAATAATAAATTAAGTTCGAACTCAACATAATCCATAAAACTATCACTACCTATCATTATTATCCATCTTATACATTTATTACTAATTTGTATTTTTCTTTGTTCAATTAAAAAACAAATAATCGAATCGTCTGATTGTCACACCAAAACAAGAATGAAATTAACACGCCACCCAGCGAAGCAATGACGTGCCGATCCGGTTCCTTCTGCTACTTCGCCGCGGGCGCGTTGTAAACGTAAAATTTCGAAATCTGCACCACCATTGCTTAATCCTAGAATTATCCATTCCACCGTACACGTATTTCAATAAAAAAATATCTGTATTGCACGCGCGATTTGACAGAGAAACGGTTTTGGTGTATAAAAAACGTTCGTAATAATTTACCGCGGAAATAAACCAAAATACAAACTAGCAAAGTCGATATTTATCACACATAATGATTAAAGATTATTCAATACACAGTTACAATTTTTTCCATAATTTTAATTATAAAAAGGACCCGTTGTTAAGTCTTCACACTTTTCAATAAAATAGTCACAGTGGCGCGCTCGTTTACGAGTCTTTACCGAGGTTCAAACTATTGTGGCCTATCTTCTTTTGCCTTGGGAAGGGAATTACTAGAGTTATAATAAGTTAGACTAGTTCAAAACGTAATTTGTGCTTGATGTTCAGTATCCTGAAACAAAATAACACAATCAATGTAATTGAAACAATTTAAAAGAAGTATTAGGATTATTCGGGGGGTGCGACCGCCCAGGTTCGTTACAAACCTTTTCTACCGTACAGTTTCCGTACCATTTGGTTCGTTCAAATTGGCGGCCGGACTGGGTTGGGCGCTGGACGTGGCCCTTCCGTGGCTACTCTCATACTCCATGACCTCCTGATAGATCAGCTCTTTCCACTGTTCCACCGTGTGCTCCCTCTCATCCACACTGTGGTCGTACGGTCCCGGAGCGGGCTGCAAGCGAACTATGAGTCAAAACAAAACCGGGACGTTTCCAAAACAGTTTACCGCATTGACCTCCTGCTCGTCGTACCAGACGTTTATGTACGGATGGAGTAGGGCGTCGTCAACCGATATCCGATTCTGGGGATCAATCACGAGCATCTTGGAGAGCAGTTCGCGCGCCTGGCTAGCCTTCAGCCGGTTGTGCTCGTTGCTGTCTGACGGGAACAGCACGTCCGGGAACAGTTTCTCGAACGAGAAACCCGGATATCGTGGCCTGTTCTCCACGTAGTTGCGTACGGTCGGCTGAAGCCGCACCATGAACTGCTGCGACGGCGTCCCTAGTTGTTCTAAACGAACGAAACCATTGACTATCAAACGTTCATTACATATAAAATATAGACTGCCTTACCAATAATTTTATTCCATTGATCGATGTGATCGGTGCCAGGGAACAGGACACCACCTCGTATCATCTCGCCCATGATACAGCCGACGGACCAAATGTCGACGTTTTCGGTATATCCCATGCCAAGTATAACTTCGGGTGCCCGATAGTATCGTGTCACCACATACGGTGTCATCATAAAAGTCGTGCCTGCCGTCCGGGCAAGACCGAAATCTAGTATTTTGAGCGTGCAATCAGACTTCACCACTATATTACTCGGTTTCAAATCCTTTAAAAAAACACCCGGTAAACGATAAATACTTGTGAGAAAATTACCATATTTTATTTACTCTGTGAATGATCCCGGCCGAATGTAGATGTTTAATGCCGCACAACATCTGATACAGCAAATAGCTCATGCGTTCGTGGTCAAGGTCCATCTGTATCACTTGGCACAGATTCGCGTCCATCAGTTCCATTACCAGGTACACATCCTGGAACTCCTCCAGCGACCTTTGAGGCGTGAACGCATTTAACAAACCAATTATCTGCAATAAATGTAACATGAATAAACAAACTATCAGTTAAATATGGTTACGATTTGGTATTTTTCTTACGTTCTTGTGATTGACGAGCTTCATGAGCTTAAACTCCCGGTACGCCCTTTTGGCATGAGTGACATTCTGAAAGGGGCGGCTGAGTTTCTTGATGGCGACGTTCGTCGAGGTCACCGTGTCAACGGCGGCACTACACAACACAAAACACATTTTGAATTTCATTATCCACATTAGCTGTGGTACCTGTTGCATAAGAATAAAAAAGGTTGCTACTGCTTTTATTATTTTTAAATGTGTATCGAGTGTTGACTTGAATAGTTCATCAGAGCAAAGCTCTCATTGAATTTGTTTACATCTTTAGGTTGGACGAACAGCAAACAAATTTAATATTTATTTATATTTTTTGAATCTTTGATGAGCTGTTCAAGTGTCAAGAAAATTCGTTTAGATTTTTATACAAAATATATTATTTCCGCTGAAATTTCAACGACAACTCTGAATTGTGTCTATTCGTGCAAAGAAGAGCAAAATAATAATGGTTAATAGTGTGTGTCATGCGCATGCGATCCTCACCGTGTGGCACGTCCAGATTAGCCGGCGACAAGAGATGCAAGTTGTACGGGTTGTTAATCATTTTGCAGTGTATGGTTTTTTTTTTATTAATTAGCAATTGTTCTTCAAGAAGCCGCACACAAGATTCAGTCTGGTGTGTGACTTCTCAAACGCTTTGAAGAAATGATTAATCGGTAAATTGGAAAGAGAGTGTAGACGCAGATTCTTCGCGTGTTGCCCACTTACCAAACAAGGCCTTGGGCGCCGCCGCCCTTCGGTTGCAGATTGACGTAGCGTTGTGGCACCCAGAATTCGGTGTCGCCGAAAATGTGCTGGGTGAAACCTTCGCGCACCGCCTCCGCCATTATTTAATACTATACTTGTAGTTTGGATACTTATAACAACCGTAAACAACACCAACAACCAACCAACAGTAAATTAAAAAAAACACACACGCTAATTGTTCTAAGCACAGCCCAAATCTAACTAAAAAATAGAACAGAAAACAACAAAATGGGTGATGGGAGTGCAGATAATAATTTATCGAAAAACTAATAAATGTAACAGCAATGAGACAACTCACCAAACTATTCCTTGGGCACCGGATCCGATCGGTTTCAAATTTTGGTACCGCTTCAGAATGGTGAACTTGGTGTCTCCCACCTCGACGGTATAGAACTGCGACAGTCGGGACATCTTGTTGCGCCAGTCCCAGTAATCCGAAGCGGGTGTCTGAAAATACAGCCTTCATAAAGACAAGATTACTAATCGACTTCTTGTTGTTTATATTTTCTCTGTTAATCGACAACCCACAACAATGGTTAAGTTCCATTTAGTTTTGTTAGTGTTGGGACAATTTTCCGTTTCCAGGCTGCACAATTCATGTGTCGAATGGCCCCATTATAAATTCCTGATCGATTTTTAACGGCTCTCTCTATAAATAACCGTTACATTGTATGTGTTTTCGTTCTTAAACCTCACCGAATACGAAATGCAGTTTTTCAAGAAACGAAACGGAGGTTTAATGTATCCAGTTAAAATGGGGTATCGATCATGCAATTTGATTCGAGAATCTGAGTGAAGGTAGGAGTTTGCACGTGTTTAATTCTAGACAAAATCAATGTTAATTATGTTAAATTTAAAAAAAATCACAACGAAGCAACGTAATATTTTACTTTACTTACCAAGAACGATCCATTGTCGTTTTATTTTTCAGTTGGACGGTATTTGGGAATCCTGCAACAACAACATTCAAATTATTCGCCGTAAATCACACGTGAAAATCGTTAACTAATTAAAGTGTTGGTTTGACCTTCTGTTTTATGACCCAGTTTCGTTCGACATGTTCCAACGTGAAAAATTCACTCCTGGTTCGGACAATTTCCTAACTGTTTAAAGCAAATTCATGGAGTGGTAGAAAAATCGTGATTGTTCGATCGAGTTTAATTCTAATATTTCTCTTACTCGCAATTCATTGTGCGTTGGCTAAATGGAATTGAATGAAGATCTCAACAGTCGAATAAAAACCTTTTGTTTACAGGAATAATTAAAAAATATTTTTCTTTCCTTCAGGCATAGGATAATTAAACAGTTGCCAGTGCTCTTCAGTTTCAGCTATTCAATATTTACTTTTCGAAAATACATCATTCTCTATCTCCAATACGTATTTTTAGATCCTTAAGTTCCAACAAAAACATCGGCGACAAAGGGCGTGTTTTAACCCCGGGAATTGTAAAACTCGAATCGATGGATTCGAAGGGATAATTTGGCCAATGCGGAGGGGTTCCTTCCCCTCGGGGGCAGTTTTACGGGGGGCACAAACTTTCGGTCTACCGAAAGAAAAACAGTGGAATGCGGGAAACACCGTTTTATAACAGATTACTGAATTCCATTCCTCTTAAATGATAAATCATTGAGAAAATGATCCCAAAAGGGCAGTGCAAACTAAAAAATTGACTAAACTAAACTGGAATTTCTAATAATTACCTTCTGGAACTCAATTAATTAAATCACATGAAATTATCATCTTGATATCATCGTGCAAATATTTGCGGTGCATAAAATTACTTCAGTTATATTTGCACGTGGTCCAAAATCCATTTGCAAACATTTGCCCAACGTCTCATTTCACATATCACAATTCGATCGAAATCAAATCACATTTGATAATAAAATAAATGTTTCATAACCCATAAAATATTATTTCTTATGACGCGATAAATAAAAAATATCCATCGCACTCACGCAACATTTTATTGTGTTCGAAAACTTTTTTACGAGCCGCGATGTGATTTAAATGTCTAACGTAATTCAATTTTAAACCTATTTTTGGCGCAGTAACCGAATATTATTTTTTGTGAGTGTGCACTTTGTGATTTATTCCGAAATATCAATACGGTACAAAATCTGTGGATTGTGCAAGCAGTGGGCAAAAAAATAATAATATTGGATTTATATTCATGTAACGGTTGCACCGGCTCAAAATGCTATTGTTAGAGAGAACCTTGCCAACAAAATAGAAATGGCTTTCCAGATTTTACTGCATGCTTTTTTATTGAATAAAGAACAGATTTGCTTTTCAACATTTAATCTTTGTGGAGGTTTACTTGAACTTTTACAAAATAGATTTTGTTAAACAGTTTAAAAAGTAAAAACATTTCCTACAAGCTGCTTAAGTCACAGTGATATTTGGAAAAAGGTTTTCCATCATATTTTATTAAATATTGTATATTCTGAAAAATTGTCATTTATTGCCGTAAAACACATTAATTTCACCATCCCACAATTGATTAACGCGTTCTAAAATTAACACAAAACCATAACAACAACGAAACAGACCTTCGCAATCAACAACGGAAAACCCACAATAAATACAATGATATTATACAAACCGCTATTGATTTCTGAAATTGTACAAATAAATTACGTTAGAAAAATAGATGGCATCAGTGTTCGATAACTAGCAATAGACAACCAAGTCTGAAATGTATTGTTGTTTGCCTATCATAGTGTCACGAATTTGATTATTCTGTAAATTCTGCAACTGATCGAACAGATAAATCTCGATGCTTTTACACCGTATAAAATGTCGTTCATGAATATAAATCGCATCGATTCGCTCGAAACAAATCAGCAATCAAACTCGAGCAAAGAACTTTATGTTTTTTTACTATGTCGTTCCGAAATTTATGCAAATTGTCTTCTAATGCGGCGTTCAAGCGACGAATTGAATTTCGGCCGCGTTCTATTAACGAATTCCTAATGGCGAATCCATTAAACATTCATTAAAGCAACTTTTTTCATGCCGATCGATAGATGTCGCGACGTTCTGAACGAAACTACAGGCAACCAAGTTAACTTGGAACAAAGCTACTAGAACAATAACTGTCAGTCAATTTCGTCCTTATTACGAAAGGGCTTTTGTACGCTTATCGCAATGTGTTAGACATCTCGTATTCCGCCCCCAAGTAAAACACACTGCCAAGCTAATTTTCTCCTGTTAATTACGTAGGTGAACTCCCCCTCTTTTGCCGTCGGCACAGCAAAGAATGTAGGGGTTGGATATTGTTTGTTTTTATTACGGCCGAAGAGGAACATATTTTATTAATCTGGCACAATTATAAATAAATATAAAAAATATATACACACCCATAATAAACAGCGAATTTAATGAACAAGCCGGCTGCATTTTGTAGTGTCCTATTAAACGGAGGGCACGTTTTGCGGGCGCATTAATTACGTTTAACGGGTGGCGCGAAATCCGCCCTGAATAATGCACAACTCAATTACCCCGTTTTTCGCGAGCGGCGCATTAAATATATTATGGCGGACCGTCGCGTATTAATGTCCCGTTGAAAAATAAAATACATATGTCGCGGTTTTTGTTTTTAAATTTTTCACAATTTACGACTGCGCCTAGGAGCGATGCTCGTAAGCTTTCGACTGTCGCGATTTAATTATCGATAAACGAACATCTAACCGAATCTGGGAGTTCGAATCGGTCAATTAAATGTGAATAAGTGAATATAAATGTCGTTTCTTTCGGTCGTATTGAATTTCCATTATCACCGTTCTGTTTTAGAAAATGGTTTTCGCATTAGGTAAACCGATAATTTCGTTATATTTCTGTAATTTTATTAACGTTAACGCACAATTTTTTCTTTAGTTATTCGGGGACGGAAAAAGGGTTCGTTTTCCGTGTCTTCGACGACTTGGAAAAAGGCAAGAAGACTGGAAATAATCCCCCGCATCATCCTAATTAAAAAGGGGGACGAGGAAATTAAAAATGAAATCCACGATAAATTTCAATTTTCATTATTGCAATCAGCGTTCATGTGCCGAGATAATTACACGAAAATTAATTGAAGTGCCAACGAGAGAACACTAATTCAACACGTGATTTCACGAAAAACTGCCTTTGTTTTATTTAGATTATTTTTTTAATTAGTTTTAATCAATTAAACTGGTAAAATTACAACATAATTAATTACATTTAAGCAACTAATAAGTTGTTTGAATGACTTCGCAAAAACAATAATGTAACTGGAATAGTCGACGCCGAGATTCCTGTACCGTCTTCCTTTTGCTCCCCCTTTTACTTCTGTTTATGTTCTTTTTTCCCCGTTTGAAATTCCATGCGACCGGATGAGGTGCACATTTACACGGCGTCAGCGTTTCTCGACGACGGTAAAACGCACAAGCCCGCCAATAAATCAAGATTATTCAATAACCGATTGTTTTCCATAACTTCTATAAGCAACCGGCGTTAGAGAATATATTATTTAGGGGTTGATTTACCTCATTCATTGTCTCGAGCCACAAATACGTGCCTTTGTGCCAAAATTAATCCAGTATGAATATCTAGAGTGTGACATGACATGAAGTCTCATTAAATATGATTGCACGCCGTGGATTAACAACTATTAATAAACAATTAAGCCCCAAAGGAGGAACGTGACACAATTTACTTTCGGTAAATCACGATTTATAATTTAGGCGTGTACAAGTCGGCCCGTTTGTGACGTTCCAGGACCGACCGAAAGCTGAATTATTAATTGAGTGGATGATATCCTCGTTTAAATTTGGATTAAAGTCGATCCCTTTGAACGTTTAACCCCTCCAGGAAAATCGGATAAATTTAAACATGCCGTTTCTCTATGTTCTATATTTATTATTGATTTTTTATGGGTTTACGTTACATGTGTTTTAGGGGTTTACGTACTATATATTATTTACAATTTCCATTTTGCCCGTGTCAACTTATGACTGAGAAGAGCCACTTCTGGGTAATTTTATCCGAGTCTGACGTTGAAATGGCGGCATATCACAGAAACTGACGCGGGAAACGTCCAAAGCCCATTATCCAGATTTTCCATTAAATCTGACAAACAACAAACGTCCAATTTTCACATCTGCGCGATATAACCTCATTTAAAATTCTCTTCCAGTATCTATTAGCAAACTATACACGCACAGATGGCGGCAGTGTGCATGAGCAAGAAATATGCAACCTACTGTACTTAATTAATAACAACCAACTAACTTTAAAATTTAAAAAATGAACCAAGCAATTTCTTATGTTTTAGAGACGTCGTCGGCGTAATTGCGAGTTGAAACTCTCGAGTACGGGCCAGAAAAACAAACGGAGCAAAAGGGCACCGATTAATTATGCGATTCCAGTATAGTCGGGGCCGTGGAATTATTAAAAAGTTACGGTTTTCGGGGCTAATGGAAGATGAAATTGGCTCGTCGGTGTCTGGGTCGTGAGGGTCGATTATAATAATTGATAAGGGTGATATGTTCTCGGGAGGCGTACAACAACTTCCAACTCCTAACGGTAAAATCGATTTATTATGAAACAAACATTAAACACACAAGTTGGGTAAACAATCAAAATCTGGTTTATTCATCTTTAATTTATATCAAGTCATCTTTTTGGAGAGATGATTTTAGAATATAAAATTGTGAAACGACCGTCTGGAGTTTTCCAATATATTGTGTGAAAGTTTCGACAACAAAATCGAATAAAGTATGATTGGATGCAAGTATTGTGCATATAAATAGGAGTTCTCCACGAGCGAGATATCCAGGATAGTTTATTCCAGTTTTCTCATCCCCTGTCATCTCATAAACTCCATTTTTGAAGACACCTAAAGGTCGCATAAATTTTTCACATTGTAAAATATCGAGACAGTTCATTTTTGCATGAATTTTAAGCAGATTTCCCTCACACGATTTACAACACTCGACGTTTCGCTTGTGCGACAGGATTAATTCATTTGCAAGTACACATCTCTCAGACCTACGATAACGAGACGACAAACTGGGAGGGCGGCGTCGCTAATTAATTGCTCGGTGTCGATGTCGTCCCCCTTTTGTGTCGATCGCCCCCTACAACATATCGACAGGATTCACCTGTCCGCGTTATAAGCAATTAATCACTATCATTTTCAGAGACATTTTGCGAGATACAATCTTGATGAATGCCAGAATAATAAAAGAAAGCTGACAAAAGGCAAAAAAACTAATTAATAACGACGTGTCACATGTTATACGGTGACCGGTTCCTAAACGTTCGTTCCGGCAACAGTGAACGGTTCACTAACCGGAGCGACTGGCGGCGCAGGCGCCGGCGTCCTATGGTCGATACACCCGCCCGCCCCTTCCGCACACCCCCAAAAACGCAGATTTGTCCGCAGGACCCCCAGCAAGTTGGCATCGGGCCGCAGATCCATCACATCTCGCCCGTATAACCGACTTTTTAAAAACGGCCGACGTTCGCATGTGTGCGGTTTCCGAGGTGGAGGCGGGATTAATCATGGGCGCCTCCATCCACGGGACTGGGTCAAAGTTTAACGCGATGAAAAAATTGACAAGAGACTACTCAACTTTATCCATATTCATGGTAATCGGGCCAACCCTCCCGATTCACTCTATCGCCGCGTATCCATCCCCCCCTTAGTAATTCCATCAAGATTCCACTTGGAACGGTGATATGATTGCATGAACGACCGAAAAGAAATACGTTTGCCGATTACAATGAAGCACTAGCCGACCGGGGACAATTACAACTCCGTCGAAGGCAAAAACTGGAAACGATAATGACACCTAGGAACACGTTCCCTTTTAGAACTTTTGCATGTGCACTGTACATTTCGATTCGCGAAATCGCCGCTCATTTCAACGTTCTACATAACGGGGTTAAAGTCGTTTACTTGGGCGGTTTGGACACTTATCTGGACGACCACTTAAAACTAACGTCGTCTGGAAGAAACTAGCCGGGCGAATTTTACGACACACTTCGACAATGATCTTTTACATTTTCTAAATTGCACCGCGAAAAATGATATGCTTACTTTACAGTGCAAATTAATATTTAATAATATTCACAGCGATAATGTTACCATACAATGGATGGACACCACACTTTGAACAAGATATATTTTAACCATAAGCATATAAAATAAATATATAACAATTATTATATACAATAAAATTACAATTAATATTAGCCACTGTAAAGTAATTACTAAGATATTGATGAAACTGTAGGTCATCAAGGACAAAAAATATATCGATAAAAGTAATTAAAAATTACGGGTAAAACATATTTTAACTATAAGAATAAATAATAATTATTATAGAATATTACAATTGTTATGTATAATAAAATTATGATTATCTTATCTCTTCAAATTGCACCATTATTCTTACTCATAACACAATGTTAATATTTAATGAAATCTACTGAAAAAGTAAATTTTAACTAATAAATATTTGATGAATGTATGTAAAATGAGATGCCATATAGTCTAAGGGTTTAAATAAATTTTTGAAAGTTCACGGATAAATAGCATTATAGAATATTTTTTCATATTTTACCTATTTAGACTGTTCCTTTAAACGTGATCTGGGCTCCTCAACTATTACTCTCCAAATACCACCGTCACCCTTATTCAAAAATCAAAGTTAATATCTAAAAATTTGGATAATTTTTTTAATTCTACAAGTACTAAAAACACTGGAAAATATAATTTAACCATATGAATACTTAAAAAATATACAGCAATTATTTACAAAAAATTTACAATCAATAGTCTCCAAATTGTACTGCTAATCTTATTCATAGTACAAAATTAGAGACAGTCAAAAAATATATATTAAAACGACAGAAAGAAATAATACTCGGTAATTGTTTCTTTAGACATTTTTACATATTTTAGTCGAATTTACACTCATCCAGGGTTTATATTTTAAACACGCTGTATAGAAGTTAATTTAAACGAAAATATTCTATAATAATGAATAATGATGAGAACAATGTTCTCAAATAGAGAACAGACAACCAACCATATTTTGAACTACAATTTCGATAGTCACAACAGTAAAACATTTACTAATTAGTTGAATGTGAACAATTTTGAGGAGCAAAAATCAACAAAAAAATATACCCAACACCATCCAATAAACCTTACAAGACAAATTATTAATGCATAATCTATTGTGATACGACATGCTTTTATTTATCATGTAAAATACAATAAATATAACATAAAATTTCATTATATTCGCAAATGACCCATCCTTGGAGGGTTTATTATTTAAAAAATAGAAATTAAAGTATCGCATTTAAGATAAGCATAAAAATATTAGAATAAAATTACATATATTAAGCCCCTTCAGAAATTAACATCAAAACAACGACAACATTTTAACAACCCGTTAGAATTCATCACGGGGGAAAACCAGAAACAGGAAAATTATTTCCGCCAATCGACAAAAACAAAACAAGCGTACAAGCTCGTCGGTGGTTTTTCCGACCGATACGAGCTGACGTAAGGGCGGCAGGCGCTCGTTGAAATTGTTCCCGTCACCTCTTTTCGACGTTGTTTTCCCTGTTCGTTGTTTTTCGACGCGACGACAAACGGCACCGCAAACGGAATTCGGAGGCGGGACATTTTTGTTCTCGCTTTTCACGCGATCAGGTGCTTTTTATTGTTAACGTGCAGAATAAATTAGACACATCGGCGGGATTCGAGCGGATCGATCGCACCCCCAAACCCACGCGATCTTTGTTCGAGACGCCGCGATGCACAACACCGCCCGAATTGTGATTTTTCGATATTTACTTTTTTTGAGGGCTGCAAGTGGACTAACTTGTACGGCATCGCAAAAGATCGGATTAAAAAAACCGGCGGGGGAACGGCTCTAATTTAATGCTGGCTTCCGCATTGTTTGATAATCTCCTCGGAATAGACAGAATAGAGGGGGATGAAGGTGGAGGTATTCGTGCAATTAAATGTCTTCCGGGAGTTCGCACCGTATTAATAATCGACTGTGTGTAGGTTGATGTTTTCATCGATTGCGACAGGCAGAAATTTCATTTTGTATGTTCGGGCGTCTCAGTTTAATTTAATTCAATTGCGTAACTTCTTTGTTTAGCAACTTAATGGGACAAGCATTTACGTAACATTAACTTTATTTTCCCCACTTCTTTGAAGCGGGTAAAGAATGACTTTAATAATCTCAGGCCTCAATGGCGATTTAACCTTTAATATGCTCTGCAGAACTTTGCAGTTAAATCATTTGGTGCAAAAAAAAATTAAACAAACTTAAAATTTGTAATAAGCGATCCGTAATGTCCGCAATACGGCACTCCGAATCCAATTTCGATGCGAGTTTTGCGCTTCTTGTTTGCTTTCGACCTCGAAAAACTTTCGAACTTCCGTTCGTGGTGCATTTTTAATAAAGTTTTAAATCGGGAGCCACTCACCTTATTTAACGGAAACGATGGCGATGTTCAGTACGGTTTTACATCTGAAACAAAGTGAACAATATTAGTTTAAGGATGAATTGTGCTAGTTTTGTTAGAAGCCGTACGAATACAACCCATTATAAAAACTGCGCCAGCATATAATTTTCACAAACGATAATGGCACAAATGAATTAATTTTCTGATGTTCTAAACCCCTATAAACACCACAGACAGCATAAATCAGGGCAGCGTCGACAACACACGTAATCCAAGATATTCGCATACATCATCACGTATTTTAAACCTCAAAACTGTACGAATATTTACGTCGAAAAACCGACCCAAAACAGACGATTAATCACCTAAGGCCTGTATTAAAACGGCGCTCCACCGAATGATTGATAGTCCCGAAACATCATCAATTTCTCCTGTTGAATGAAAAAATGGAATATTTAGAGCGTCGGCTTCTCGAAGGGCTGCGATTAATAACGCACTGGGAAAAGGGTTCCGTTTGTTTTATGCTGACGCCCAGGTCCTTTGATTTCGGACAGGAACGAGGGAAAACCTGCAACATTGGACCGGATTAATTAGCGTTTCCTACGCTACGCAAATAATACGACCCATTGCCCAATTTACCTCAACGACGATGTAAATATACAGTGTGTAAAGGTCTGGGTGACCATTTTAATAAGTTCATTTCACTGGATTATTTCGTAAAAAGGTTTTTTAATGCAATTTGTGAACTTGTTCTAATAATAATCAAACAGATAACCCGGTATACAACGTTAAATTATTAAATTCTAATAAGTTAATTTTTTGTGTGCCTCTTGACACCCTTGATGTAGGTTTAATGACTTTATGATTTACATATCCAAACGAAGCATAAATTCAAATTTTTCCATTCGCATCAATTAAAAAACAACAAAACTTGGTTTTTCGTCTGGATACATTTGGGTCATTAAATTCCCACCACAACGATATTTAATCTTTGACGAACTTCTGGCATTAATGAGTTTCCCAACTTCCATTAGTCGGTTTTTCGACCGGAACGCCGTAATTGGTGGCCGCCGCCGCGATAAATCTCCATGCACAAGATCTGCTCCGTCGTTAAAGTGCACTTGATAATTTTGCGACGTTGCAGCCGTGCTCGACCGACGAGACCCTCGACATAAAATCGAGAATCCAGACGGTTTATCTGCGGCAATCAATTAAATCGTGGCGGAACGAACTTTGACAATGGGAGAATCGTTATTCGGCGTATTAGCGACGTGAATCGATTCGGACGACTTTTACTTCCGTGTACTTCCTTTTATTGCGACCATTTTATTGCCGCCGTTTATTTGTCACAACACAAAATCCACCCCGAATGTTTGGCCGGGGGATTAATCGATGAAAAACTGTGCCGTAATCCGACATCCAGCGTCGTCGTTCGCTAAATCACATCGACTGCGCCAGTAATTAACGAAATTACACGATTACGAATCAATCAGCGCACGAAACAACAAACGGAATTGTTATCTGAGAGATTGGCCGACATCAGAGCGACAACAAACATAAGCTCGGAAAAGCCTCTCGTGTCTCCGGGTATGTTGGAAGGGGGAAGGTGGAGAGGACACGCCGGAAAGACGCTACAATAAACCAGCTCCAGTATCGCCTGTTTACTTTGTTATTAAGTAATGTTGTTTGCGCGCGTAAAACTCCGTCGTGATGAAAATTGGGCCGGGGATAAAGAGAAAAATACGACACCTTCATAACATTCAAGTGTTTAGAAGGGTTATGTACTCTTTATGCTTTGTGCAAAAAGATGAGTAAGATTAAAAAAGAAGTGGAAATAGAGTGATTTAACAAAGATCACGGAGATGGAATCATATTGATTCTGGACGAGTTTCAAGTGAAGTTAATTGGCGCCCAACCGTTTTCAAATCCAGATTTCTGAGGCAGGATTTTGCGAACATATTGGCTTTTAATTCCCTTCGAATTAGTTACATCTCTACTTTTTGATTAAAAAGCAGGAAGAAAAACGATTCATTCCACATCTAATCTAAAAATCGAAGTGTCACAGACTTGGTTCAATAACGAGTCGACTAACGACTATTTTGAATAACCAACTAATTCGTCGATTGAAATCAATTGGATACTCGAGCTGTGCATACTGAATAATGTTTATATAAGTTATTTTTCGTACGATTGATTTCAATTGTTAATCGAATAGTCCGTTTTCAGTATTGTCAGTCGTAATTTATAAGCAATCTCCGATTTATAAATGGGTTATTTTAGAATCATCTAATAAGGTATTTGTTTAGTTAGTAGACTGGTAGGACTACCACATGCAATAATGGTATCAAAATTTTTTTTTGGTGAGTCGCAGCTAAATTCCCATTAAATATATATCAAGAATAAGATTTTTTATTTTATGAGATTCGATTTAAGAAAGATGGGGGAAGAATTGATTTGAAAATTTTGATGGTTTTTATTATATAAATAGTAGTTTCATCTAATTATAACATTAAAATCTTTCGGCTTTTTGATCATCAATAATTAAGTTAGCTGAATTCAATTTCCATTAAAATAATGAACAGATAAACCGGATAAAATCAATTCCCAATTGTACAGACATCGCACGGGGGTCATTCTCACGTTAACCCCGATTCCAGGTGACATAATCCGCTCTGCGACGTCGCTAATTATCGACAAATTGTTCATCCTGGCCCGATAAAGCAATCACAATCAATTATCCGAATTGGATCTTTTGTCGTGCCGGTGTGAAAAGTGAAAAGTCGCACCAAAACAAAGGCACAATCGTCCGGGACCGTAACAATCTATTAACACCTGGAACCAGGCCGTAAATCGACTACGTGGCGTGACGTAACGGCGTCGAGACGATCGATGTACGAGGAATGTTCTTAACACCAGCTCCCGGGAAAAGTTTACACAAATTTGCGGACGAACTTCTTAACGGAGAAAAAAAATCGCATGAAGATTTAATAAATTCACGCCGGCAAATCCGCCCGTTCAACTGCCGGGTATTCCATTATCACTTAAGGTCGGGGTTTTAATATGGCGAACGAGTTTTCCAAATGACGGCGGGAAAATCGTTTTGTCTGACGTTTCGAATTGGTTTAACGGTGACTTGTGCGTTTTTACTGGATATCGCTTCGCATCAACTTACCCACAATTTAGGAATCTGAAACAAACAAAAAAATATTGTAATTTGTACACAAATAAAAGGGGTACTTAATTAAAAAATATGGCTTTATACGTGAGAGAATATATTTCAATTAAAACCAACTTTTTAATTCGATGAAAAAGTTTCAAAACTGCCAGTTCCATTTTAAAACATTCCAACTTTTATTCATTCAACATTCTCCAATTATAATCCCTCACATAAAAAAAACAAACAGAAAAAAAACGCACATAATTGACACAGATCTGAGAGTTTAATTAAAGCGGCTAGATCGGAATGTTTTGGGGAAATAGCGAAATCGAACCCAAAAAGGGGGTCGTTGATGGGGGTACATTACGAGACTATGAAAGTGATATAATGCGAGGGCGTGGCGTGCCATCGATCCGTCCCGTTGCGACGCTCTCATTCATGTGCAACCCAAAAAGATCACTTTGAGGGACCCAACGTTTTTATTTGTCCGAATGCTTATGATGATCATTAAGTCTTTGACCCATATAATAATAATCAAAAGACTTTTTTTTGGGATAACAAGTTTCTTCGTCGAGTCCATCCACAGTTTTTAATTAATTTGTGGGAATGTTTTAGTAACAGACAATTGATAAGATTAACTAACAATGATTCAACGAAACGTTGCATTCTTACATTATCTAAGCATGTTTGCAACAAAAACGGCAACATTAGCAAAACCTACAACAAACAAGTTCCACAGACAATGTATTTCAAAATGTTGAACCTTACGTTGCAAAACAAGTGAACGCTTGAAAAAAAAACAAGCATGAAAGTTGCGTCGAGACGTGAGGCGTCGCGATGGCAAAATAAACTGGAACCGAAGATCTCCCGGATTATTTTTTTTCTTCGTCGTAGTGTGCAACGCATTTTAAGAAGGGGACGAAAACTCGTCGCGACGCCCGAATGTCCGGCGCGGGTTGGAAGCATTATTACAGCTTATTGTTATTTTGGAATAATATGGGAATAAAATAGAGGCGAACCCCAATTAGTTTTATGTACTTTGACGTTAATTGTTTACTGAGTTAATATTTGCCAACTTTAGTATAAACTAAAACAATGCATGCACTCGAGCCAAGCCGAGCACCAAGTAATTTGTCACCGATGCAGCTTTTCGTCAACGTCCGTGAATCACCTTTCTAATACGACTCCATATATGGTAAACAGTTTTACGCTTGGCTCGTACGAAGAAGCTTTTATTCATTTATTAATTTCTTCGCGCTCCTTTTCGATTTATTGCGGCGCCGCTTTATTCATTAAAAGCCGCATTTAATTATCATCAGATTTATGCTTACTAATTAATTTCAACGCTAATGGAAACGAACATTCTGTAATTTCACGATGAACAAAGTTAATTTTTGGTGAATTGGCTCGCACAGGTGAACAGGCTTCGTGTGACACTCGAAATAGATTAATCAGAATGTAGTACATGAACGATAGCGCCGTGGGCGTGTTTTTTCGGACGGCGGGGCCCGTTTCTATTGGTAAAACGTCTCGGGAATTTATTTGATTTTCCTGCCCCCGAGTTAAAATGTGTTCCAGCAATCATGTCTGATTATTTTACTAGTGTAGGTCTGTTTTTGCTATTTAACGAGGCAAATATTTGCTATCTGTATATATCTGTAATTTGTGTAAATTCTAAATATTTCGTACATAGACAATAATCATTACATACGTATAATATTAGATATATATGACGAAATAAATATTTATCTGATTTCTGTGTATAATAAAACGGTTTTGCCTTGCCATATCTTGGACAGTTAACAGATACATTGAGAGTTTCCTTTTTAAAATAATTACATACATACATTATGACATTTGAAAACAAACAAACGAAAAAACTTATCTGAATTATGAGTACCCTTACCATTTCCTTTAAACATTTTAAACATTTTTTAATATCAAATAAACATTTTCTTTTCATTGCAATATTTATAAGATTATTAATTGTAGTCCAAAGGTGCATGTTAATTATAGAACAATAACACATATTATACTACAATTACAATTAACAAATTCATCCAGCTATTACCATTCCATAGTAAATTATAAACACAAGTAAGACCCAGACTAAATTAATCCCTTAATTATATACTCCCTCAAAAAACAACACTCGCGACAAATTCTCCCCCTTTTCCCCCCGATCGATTCGGCCGATCTATTAATAAACGCACACGAACTGGAACAACACATACACACACACACACACACACACATACACACCATTAGGGAAAATTTTAAAACATGAAATCGCGTTGTCGGGATTATACTGCGCAAATTTCATTCATGGATTTGGGTGTTTTGGATGCAGTCCAACCAGGGGGAAAAGTGCCGTACTTTATTATTAAAATCGATATGACAATGCCAATGCTGTGCAATTGTCTATTATTTATTTATCAGTTATTTACTGTTACAGTTAATGGAAAAAACACTAAAACACTAGTGATTGGTGGTTGGAAATGTGTCGGGCCGCATGATTGGCCGCGATCGCACAAATTCCGAGTTTATTTGTGTGACAGTCGGACACATAACCTAAAACGTACGGGAATGATTGACAGCGCGACAATCCGACAATCGCATTCGCCCCCGTGGGGCGAAATCCGTTTATGATGCTAGTTTGTATTAAAACCGCGAGTTGCGACTTGTATCGATTCGGATTCGGTGTTTGCGAATCGCGAACGTGAAAAATGATGTTGGGGCTCGGTTTTGCGGATGGACTTACGGGTTTGGCGTTGGCCGGCTGTCGTTCGGGCACCAGCTGGACGTCGCACAGGAAAACATGTAACGTTTCGGGAGCGATTTTCACAACAGGGACCACATAACCGCCCGATCCGTACGCGGATTTCGGTAAAATAATGTATTCGCGACAATGCGCGCACGCGTACGGATTGCGTCGAGTGTGGACCAAAAGAGGTCGATAGTATGCAGCGGCTTCGCTTGCAATGTATATATATATATATATATATATATATATATATATATATATATATATATATGTGTATGTATTTTTTTTTTTCGACCCTGTTTTTGGATTTGAAGCAGATAGCAATATTTAAATTCAATTGGTATTCTCACTATTCACATTATTAACTGTTTGTTACAATACACAAATATTCCTAAGGAATTTTAGTATTTATAAACCTTCGCATATTCCAGAAAAGACTAAAGACACAAATAATATTTCAGAAGCTTTGATTTTGTAAACAATATAGTAGGTAATATTTGTTTATTATTTCTGAAAATTTTATTTAGGGGTTTTTGATCAAAACACTTAAAGGCAGGCAACGCAGATTACATATACACTTATATGTTCATATTTAAATGTTACATTATTTGTTTGAGAAAACAACAATTTTTTGTATGATATATATCAATATATTTTATTTTTGCTTTTATTTTAATTAAAAATAATTTTGTGAAAAGATTTCTTTGTCTGTATCTGTTGTTAAGTTAGGTTATGTTTTCTTGCAGAAATGTTTGTTTAGTGGTGTTTCTTTAAGTTTTAAAATGTGTGATATGTTAAAAGAATTGCGCGAGAAATCGCGTAAAAGAAAACAACTTTTGGCACAAACTGTAACTTATAACTGTAAATTTATATTTAATACAATAAAATTAAAAAATGTATTAATTTCAGTTAGGAGTATCTGGTGCAGAAGAATTGCGACAAGTTTTAGGTACGGGAGAAGTGCCAGTCAAAAAAATCGACACAAAAGACAGTACCAGCAACACGGACAACGAAAAATATGAATACAAACAAGATGCATATGATGAATTAGTTTACAGAGATTCTTCAACATTTCTAAAGGTTAACCATTGTTTAATCAATGAAAAAAGTATAAATAATGAACATTTCAGGGAACACAATCATCAAACCCTCACAATGATTATTGTCAACATTTTGTGGATACTGGTCAAAGACCTCAAAACTTCATTCGGGATGTGGGGCTTGCAGATAGGTTTGAGGAGTATCCCAAGCTCAGGGAACTGATTAAACTCAAAGATGAATTAATACAACAAACTGCAACTCCACCCATGTATTTAAAATGTGATCTTTCCACATATGATCTCAAAAATATTAATTCAAAATTTGATGTTATTCTAATTGAACCACCTTTGGAGGAATATCAAAGGACTATGGGAGCTACCAATATGCAGTTCTGGTCTTGGGATCAAATTATGAATTTAGGTAATTAGTTGAACTATTCAATTGTATTTTATTTATAATTTTATTATAAAATTTGCAGTTGTATTTGTTGATTTGGAATAAACAACTCTGTTATTGTTTATATTTTAACTATGATGTTTTAGATGTTGGTGAAGTGGCGGCTCAAAGAAGTTTCGTCTTCTTGTGGTGTGGCAGCTCAGATGGTCTTGACATGGGCAGAGTTTGTCTTAGGAAATGGGGGTTCAGAAGGTAACAAACTTCAGTGAAACATATATATTTCAATAACCTCAATATATTATAGATGTGAAGACATTTGTTGGATAAGAACGAACATAAAAAACCCGGGTCACTCGAAAAATCTCGATCCAAAAGCTGTATTTCAGCGCACAAAAGAACATTGCCTGATGGGCATCAAAGGCACAGTGCGTCGTTCAACCGACGGCGACTTTATACACGCAAACGTAGACATCGATCTCATAATATCCGAGGAGAACGAGTACGGCAGTCTGGAAAAACCGGTGGAAATCTTTCACATAATCGAGCACTTTTGCTTGGGAAGAAGACGTCTGCACATTTTCGGCAGGGACAGCACAATCCGGCCGGGTTGGTTAACGATCGGTCCGGAGCTTACCAATTCGAATTTCATGGCGGATTTATATGCTAGCTATTTCGCCAATAGCAATACTACGACCGGTTGCACGGAAAGGATCGAGGCGTTGAGACCGAAAAGTCCTCCTCCAAAGGGGAAAGGGAACGCCGGTCAAAGAGGCAGAGGCAACTTCCAGCGTGGAAGGGGCAGGGGACGATAATTATATATTAATTTGTCTGTTTGTAATAAATATTTTGCATTAAAATGAGATTTTATTACAAAATATGTTTTCATTTAAGGGAGAATAATACACTTCATTAATTCATTATAAGTAATATTTATTAATAAGTAGTCAGTTGTCTCAGATCTAAAAAAAATGTAGTCTATGACACCAACATATTAATTAAATACACAATTTTTCGCTTCGTTTAAAAAGACTACATTTTTTTAACTGCACTATCACAAAAAAGCTTTTATCATAACTTCATTTATAAAAAGTATACAATATAATCTATACATATAGATCTATAGATATATAAAAATAATATTCGTATAAACGAATAGTATCATATATTCTGAATTTTAAACCAGTTTAAAACCTATCACATTTATTATAAACATCTAATTAAACGATTTTTGTTTTCACAAAAACAAATATTACACTAGTTGTATGCTAAACTGTACATGCGACAGATTATTAAGTAATATATGAAACAAAGTCGGGAATTTCAAAATAAAACTGAATTGTCAAGTTGTTTCGTAACAATTAATCCACATCTTCCAATATTTGACTATTGGTTGAACAATTTGTAAATTATGTTATGTAACATAAACTATTTTTGGAGGATACAGACAAATAAAATAACTGTTGTGTTGCTGAAACACCATTTAAAAAAATAATTTAAATTTGGTATTGTAAGTACAAATAAAAAATTACTCCTAAAAAGTAGACATTTTGAAGATTTTTAGACAGATTTAAGAAGATAACTTAATTACAGCCTTGGATAAGGAAGAGAGAAGTTGTATTTAAAATTAGAAACATTTAATAAAACTATATTAAAATTAATTGGATTGGGGAAAAAGTCGGTGAAATGAACAATCCATCTAAAATTGTCCGCCTTACCCTAACAATAAGTTGAAGGTACATCAAACTATACCAAAGTTTATATAATTTTTTTTAGATTACAATTACCCCTAAGTATATTACAATTAAATACTGGCGATTTGAACTTTTGGCAATATTATTTACAATGTACTGGTTTCGTTTTGGCAAATTTCGGAAGTGTTCATTTCAATCGTTTCCACCGAAAAGAAAAAAAAAAAATAAAATAAAATGTAATTATAAAAACCAATATACAAATCTATATTAAATTTATATCGGTAACCAAACTCGTATTGGCAAGATATAATAAAAAATTAAAACAAAAAAAACTGAGATCAAATTAAAAATTAAAAAAAAAACACATTCTTTTGTACTTTCTGACATGAAAAATTTCGTACACCCAATGTCTCAAAAAATACATCGTGTACGCGTGTTAAGTTAGTCGGGACCGGTGCAGCTGCGATCCAAAATTTTCTCCCTTAGTCAAATTTGCGCCGTGTTTGATTCTAGAAAAAGACAGAGAACAGTGCGTGTTATTCGTTTGACTGCAAAACGGGCAAAACCACAAATACACACAATCTATTCCCTGATTCACCGGGTGTACCTGTGACCGTTTCTTTGAACTCTAGATTTTTTTCGTAAAACAAAAAACTACACACATACATAAAAATAACAATCAACGAAGAACAACATAAAAGCAAGCGTTTCAGTGAAGTGTGAACAAAAATAATTAAAAAAAATAAAATAATAAACGTAATGGATGAAATTACAAGATGATGCATGCATAAAAAATATTTACAGGTAGTCCTACAGCATGCCAACACAGTCGCGTCTCTACTATCCCCCTCAGACCCTCAGAGGTACGTGGATTCCCCTGGAAATACAAGTTAGTTTAACAATGTTCCCAAAACACAACCGGCTTTCTCAGAAATCAAAATAACAACAACGAGCACAAAACAAACAGCAACTTTTATCCAGCAAAGCACACATTTCTAGCATCGAAAGCGTTTAAACAAATAAAAGTTGCTGTCCGACAGAACACAAAACGACACACACATTAATTACCTGCGATCCGTGATTTTGGGTGGATAATTTGTATTATAAGCGAAACGAACCGTCTCAATTATATTCAGTTTTAATTGCAACCTTACAAACTACAATAAATATAATATTTTAGTCCATTTACAGTCCAAATAGTCTTTTAAATAAATAGATTTGATTGTCCGTCGGCCTGTGTGAGGTAGATTACGTTGCGGCTGGAAATCTGAATAGTCCGGTCCGGAGATACAATTTTTTCGAGTCTCCATCACTCGACAAATAATTACATAATTGCAGTCTTATTAAACTGTTACTTTCGGTTTAAAACGTTCGACTGGTGTGTTGATGTAATCAATAAAATCGAACGTTCTAAAGCGACAAGGAACCACCGAAGGCGGATGGTTCGTGTTGCGCCCGCGCACCAACACCGGACCGTCATCACGCGGCAACGTACTCGGATTGCAGCTCGCCGCTCGAGGCCGTCAGCTGGCTGGCGATCTCGCACTCGGACAGTATCCTGTAGCCGACGCCCCTCGGGTCCATGTGCTCCGTGTCCAGGACTGCGTCCGTTTTCAAGATAGACAAGAGCGCAGCCCCCAACAAACAACGATTAGTACAGGAGAAAAACAACAAAAACGGGGGGTAGGGGGTAGATAAAGGCATGCATATTGGTGGTTAGTCACCCGAACTACCGCACCACCGTTTCTCCGTCAAACGGAAACGGGGATGCGGTCGGAAGGGCGTGTCCTCGAAATCCGGCCCGTGAAAAGTAAGTCCTAAAACTATGCCCCGCGGGCCTAACACTCAACATAAGCATAAAATTATGAGGATGATTGATGAGAGCGGAAGCTTGTATGTATATTTGCATTACTGGCATATATATTCGGTCGGTTTTGCGCGTTTTGCTCATTTCCCACCCCCTAAACTATCAACTAAATAACAATTTGCGCCCGTCTATTTTTACATCGTTTTATGTAAATAGTTTAACGGATCGTTCTTCCGTTGTACCTGGAATAAGCACCGTTTCCCAAAGCAACATCCAAGGACAACATACACTTAAAATTGAGTATTCTTTCGTCTTGTTTAATTACCGAATTTCAGTTTAGTTCCAAGTGCTGCCACGTCTATTATTATTATCGGAACGCGCCGGGAAATCCGATTGCGAGTACAGTATTTGTGAGTGCGGGCGGCTACCCGAACGACTATCTAAAATAAAAAGAAAGAAATAATTTAAACAAAATTATGAACAACCGTTTAATAGCCAAGGAACGTCCACAAAAGCGATAAAGTGATCAGTCATTCGTATTTTAATAAAATAAGGAATAAGTTTTTTTAAAAAATTTATCAAGGAAGAACGTCCGCCAAACCTCTCGACCGACCCCCCGGGTATCTGGTCGCGAACCCGCCACACACACAACCAACAATAACAAAAAATAATAATAATAAAAATGAAAAATAGTTAAATAATTCGTTGAGAAATAGACAGTCGTGCGTTTCAGGTGTTCGCGTTCGGTTGGCGGCGCCGGTACCGCCTACAAATCAACTTGAGTCGCTCACCGCTGTCCCACTCGTCCTCCTCGTCGTCCTCGTTCGTGTACTCGTCGGACGAGTCAGAACACTCGCTCGGTGAGTCCTGTCCGCCGAGCACGTCGACAATGGCCGGTTCCCTAATGCAGGTCGGCTGTCGCGCCGCGTCCTTCGGTATCTGTTGCAGGATCACTCTCAACTGAAATCACGCAAAACGTGAGTGGACAAGGTAACAAGTGCTATACTACTATTCATCAAATGTCCAATAACGGACAATTCATTAATACATTGTATGTCCCAGGTTAAAGTTGACACGAAGCTCTTTAATATTGATCTTATAACAAAAAAATTTAATCTATGTAAAAATATATTAAATTATAATAGAGAAACCTCAACATTCTCAAAATAACAGAAGATTTAACTTAAACACATAGAATATGTAACTTAAATGGATTTAAGTAAATTTATTACTTCATATGGCGATTCTTTTCTCTTGCTTATAAAACCTGAGGATATTCCTAGTCTGAAGACACATACTGCATGTTTCATAAGGAATTTTTGTTCTTGACAGGAGCATTTCTTTTTGAGCTGTTAACACATGCTTTTCCTGTATCTTCTTGGGTACAGCATCCTGGCAAGGAAAAATAATTTGAACAAATTATTTGTAATCGCTTAGATAGCGATTATCAGTTATGAAAATGTTCATACTATATGCTTAAAAATTTTTCTTAATGACAAATTGAAGTATTTTTATAGAATCTCACATATACCTCATTTAAATAGGAAACACCCCCATATCTATACTCCAAAATATAGACGAAAAACTTTTTTCTACATGAATCCACGAGTATTATTATTATAAAATTTAGATTTAGGGTATTTTACATGTACTAAACAGTTTAATTTTTACTACCAATAATCACTAATCTGATGATATTGATAAGTAATTTGACAATCTCAGACATTTTCAAAACTTTATTCCCGAAAGCCATAACTCACTCTACATTTATTAAGATGCAATATTTTTTCATGAAATTATTGTACCTATTTTGAATGGTGCCAAATTTATGGTACACTTACTTTTAATTTAAAAATGCCCCATGCATATACATTTTATAATTTAATTTATACTATACAATTATAGTAGATGATCTAGAAAATAATTTCTATGATATGCATAGCATTCTTTTTTGTTGTCTTTTGACTTGTTATTTAACAAAAACGACTCACACGTAAAAAAGTGTTGGCGGAGTTTCCATCTTAAATGAGCCACATTGTGTATACATCAACCGCCAGTTTTTCAGTTAGAAATAAAATTCGTTAATTCATATTTTTAATTTTAAAAAATTTATATTTTGTTTGTATCAAACATCTTTTATTCAATTGAAAATATTTTATTCATATTTTTTAATATCTGCAATACACAGCTTTAGTGCTTAAGTTAAGCAACATTTCTCAGTTATTAATGGATTTGTTTCTAGTAATTTGTTATGTAACAACATAGTCCAGATAATTAATTTTTTGTCTAATATGGGAAAATAATAAGTTTGTTCCGCGCTTGAGTAACGAATACTTACTTGAAAATCGGCACTGAACTGTTTGTTTTGTTTGTCCTTCTTGTTCACAATGTCCAGCTGGCTCTTTTGGAAGCACAGCTCATAGAGATCGTCGCCGACCCCGGCGGACGTAACGTAACCGTTGGCCGCACCGCCACTCACCCGATCACTAACGAAATACGTGTTAAACCAGAACTGAAACAGTTTTTCTTCGCGGATTTTAGTTTTTTGATAAAACTCAATTTTTATGTCGCCCTTCAACGCGACACAATAATCCGGCCGGATGATGAGCGGTGACTGGCCCTTCTTCACATCAAACGAGTCCTCGCGCAGTTTCTTGCATTTGGGCGGCATGCCGTCGTACGCGTCCGTCTGATGGGAGATCCGTAACGTCAAGGAGTTTTGGCCGCCTGCTAAATTGGGCGGAGGACTAAAGTGGAACTCCTTTATGTTCATCGACATCTAAAACAAGCTACATGTAAACGCAACCGCCTGGGCATAAGACGCGTGGACGGACTCACAGGTTTGTACTTGAGTTTGTTGCGCAGCAGTGTCTCGTAGTACTGGACGTAGCGCACCTGGCTCGGTATCGTGACGCCCTTTTTATCCTGCGTCCGCTTCAGGCCGTAGGTGGAGAGCGCCGATTCGGCGGTCTTACAGACGTTCGCGTGCATCAGGTAGCAGCAGATCATCGTTCCCGTCCTACCCTTGCCCGCCTTGCAGTGCACGACAGCCACGTTATCCTTGTCGGCAGACAACCATCGTTGCACGTGCGTGCAGAACGGCTCTATCGATTCAATTCTGAAAACGATTATTCATTTTATATCCGGTTTTGTCTATAACACTTGTGGACAAATATTCTCACGTAATATTTTGATGGGCTTTAACATATTTTCACAAGAATAATACGTCTTATACATATTCTTATTCTTAATGATATCTAATTATTTACATTATAATTACATAATTATTTGAATTCAGTGGTTTTAATGTGGAAGTGTGAAAATCATAACATACTTTATATTTTTCTTACTTATTTGTGTTTCTATTTATTTAATTAATTAAAAAATATGACTATTGAATTTTTGATTATAATTTTTTTTTTAATGTCATGCACTTACTTTTTTTGACTGTTATAAAACAAATATTAAGCAGTGGTGGTAATGATTTAAATACGAGATAAAAGTCTTAATAATTATGGACCAGCAAATAATCTGTTTCGGACATACCGAAAGAATATTTCTTAGCATCACATCAGAAAATTTGTTTTAACTCTCTGACATTGTAGTATCCTGCCCGTCAACTAACATTGACCACAATATTAGTGTAGTTGCACAGGAATATTTGTCCACAAGTACTTATTCAGCGTACACCGACATACAACGTGTTAGTGTGCGTACTGAATGACAACATAGCCTAAGGAAATGTTATGTACCGTGGCGGATTGTGATCGTCGAACGGGAATATGTGGACCCGATTGTGGAACTTGGATTTGTCGTAGCTGCGCTCTGAGCACAGGTTGTAGATGTAATAGTGGTCCCGGTGTTTCGTATCGAGAAATTTGACCACATCGTCGATGTGGTTCCTGTAAACGCCCTCGATTTTCGACGCCGGATACCCCATCGCTATAATATTAGGTGTTATATCTGAACGTGCGTTAAAGAAACAAATACCACATCTATATCCCATATTTTAATTAACGAAAACCCCATAAAAAGGATACATGTAAGGTCGAGATTGAACCCGTCCTTCTTGTACCGGTTGCGTTTCTTGCTGACTAGACCCTTGATAGGATTGGTCAGGTTCATGTTTGGGAAGCTGGCGGCCATGCTTTCGTTCTCGTCGCCGAGCGGCACTAAACGATCCTTGTGGCGGTGCCGCTCCTCTTGCACTCGGTGCTTGACGCTACCGCTCTGAATTTTCGATCGGTGGCCATTTGTGGCCGTTTGTCCGGAACACGTGGCCGTTTGCTGCTGCTGCTGCTGCTGCTGCTGCTGGGATACGTGGCACGGTGACACAGCCGAGTGAATTTGGCTACATATTTTAGCTGGAACGAACGGATAACGATTAGAATTAACGATAAGGGAAAATATAATTGTGCGATTGTGTGAGTCGTGATAAACATAGACACTGACAAAAAATATTCTGAAGGGTTGATTGAAGTGGTGCATTTTTGAATAATTTTATTATTATTACCGTGTGTCTTCTTCAAACAAAACGACTATTTTGTCTTCAGGTCAATTTTGAAAAACGTCAGTAGTACCTAAAAAAATTCAAAATACAATCAGCTGGATGTCAAATTTTTATCAGGAACACACAAGCTATAATAAGCAACTTAATTATTTACTTTATTGAAAAGCATCAAGTACCCAACAGTGCAACAAGCAAAACGACAAAAATAGGTGTTTGTTAATCATTATTGTCTCATTCATTAATCGTCGTTGATTCACTGGTTTCGTAACCCAACTGAAATAACGAACGAGTAAATTGTTAAAAATTAATCACTGAAACGTATAACCGCGGCAAATCATCAAGGAAACCGCAACGATATTATTACCATTATTATTAATTTTACAATTAACCGACTTAAGCTGTCGATTGTGCGTTTTGAAGTCGATGTTTATGGTAAGAGTTCTTAACAATCGAAAGTTAATCAACAGTATGTGGAAAAAATAAATAAGGCATAACGAACGAGTCGTATACCAAAAAGAAGATTTCCCTCGACATTGACAATGTCAAAGTTTTAATCTAATCTCGTTTTCATGCACCGAATCAATAAAAAAAATCAAATCGAAAAACTGTAAAAACCAACAGATAACGAGACAAATTGGCCGGATCGAACCAGATAACCGATAATCTGAAAGGAAGGGCCCGTACGATAATTGATCGACCATCGAGAATGTGCATTGTGCAACGAGATAACGGCATGCAAATTTCGTTTCGTGTTTTTTTTTTTTTTCTTCTTGACATTGGGGGGTGGACGTGGAGGAATTACGTTTTATTTATGGAACTGGAACGGTTTTAATATCGCGTGTGCGTGCGAGATATTAAATTTTGTCGGGGTGAAATTGTACGATTCGAAAATGAAGCACGTGGTCGATCAGAAATTACGACCTTGGCAAAGTTGCGAGTGACGAACGGGAATGAAAACAAAAAAAATTTGGAGGATGTAGTACAAATATTTATTGGGGCTATCTCGTTTCTGCGGTCTACCTACTGGCACTTACTTCCTCGTCGCGCGCGCGTTTGTTTCGCTCGCGACTGTGATAGCGATTCAAAAATTTAATTCAAGAAAAAATTAATAGAGATTAGAAGTTGCCGATTATTTAATAAAATCCATCCAAATCCAAAATATCAATAAGCATAATAAATATATTTGTTTATTATATAATAAAATATTCGTTTTATTATTTTACCATATTTGTTACTGTTACAAATTTGATTATGAACTATTACGAATTTTATCAGAATGAGAATTATGGTATTTCCATTGAAAATTTAAATTCGTCACACCGAATTTTAACGTGTAACAATCAACTATTGTTTCAGAATCGTAAAACCGGCGTTATAACTGACCAACCTTAAGTTTAATGCAATTTGCTACATAAATTATCACCTTGAATGACAATTTTAAACACAAATATAAAAAAATCTTATATAAGGAAGGACGAATAAAATCGCCATATATTAATAATTTCACTCAAATAATAAATAAAGAAAACTTTAAATTCCATTTTTAGTACAAACATAATGTGTATGGTATAAATGAAAAATTGTATAATCAATTTATTACATAAATTATAATTACTTATGCTATTTTATCATCTTCAACAAATTAAAATCTTAATTACTCTTGGCAAAACCACAGTCCAATTAAAAAGTGAACCATAAATTACAATTTTATTGCGTGTGACATTCACTATTGTTCCCCACAAACCTATAAGATATATATTTTAACTGACCAACCTAAAATTTATGCCCACAATACTTTTAATTCCGTAACATTTCTAAACGTTTCAAATTAATAAATCTGATTAATAAAACGTGCAGCAGTGGGTTGTGAATTTGGTAGTTGGAACGCTGATATAAAACACGGTAATAAAGTCGATGTTATAAAATAAATATTGATGTAGTAGTATAAATATCCACCACTAAAAATACATGTCGGACATGTAACAACTGGCCGGCACGCTGTGCCGCATCTCACCCAAATAATCACCTTTGAATTTATCCTTAGACTTGTCGCAACTATAGCAGATACCCATTAACGTACCGAGGTCAACAACAACATCGGCGGCCCTTCTGGCAATGACTGGAGCCGCGCGGCCGAAACACGGATAACGAGGGCGAAGCACCAACAGTCGGAGACCGTAACGAGACCTATGGCTGGTGTCGGGTGTCCGTGGTGCGCTGCCGGGAATGTTTCGGTGGCGATGGTCGCGTGTCACAACATTGCACGTGCCGAATCGAAACGGGGGGCGCCGGGCACGGTGTCGCGGTACAATTTTCACGCGTGAAAATTCGCTGGCACTGTCAAAAAAATTCTTTGTCTAGTACGCACGGAGCACAGAACACCTAGCCTGCCAACCAACTGCACGCAAAACCACCATCAATGCCAGCGAGGGCTGCCAACTTAAACGAAATCAATTAGACTTTTTTCATTTTTTAATCTCTTACTATCTTTTTATATTTTATTTCAATACATTTTCTTTAATTGTTCAAAGTAAAGATAAATGCATTAATAAAGTTTGAAAATTTTTGTGAAACGAATAATTTGTGGAACAAATTGTAACCGCGTAACGGTTAATAGATGTACTAATGTTAGATAATAAATAGTTTCCTGTTCTGTGGGAAAGCGAGTACAAATCTAACTAAATTGGATAAATGAACCTGAAAAAGAGAATACGGAATGCAGTAAGTTATTTTTTAATTATCTTTTTATATATTTTGTAAGGGCACTAAAATTAAAGTTGTTAAACTTATCTAAATGTTTAACTACTCGATAAAGGATGTCGTTCCTGATAGGGTTGACATATTTATTATTTAGGGGAAAATGTACAATTTTCAGGGATAAAAGATGCCTTAAATGTTGAATCAGGATATAAACAACAGCTATACCAATTGTCATCAAAATCGGTTAAATAATTTCTGCGTATTAAAATTCTCTGCAAAAGTATAACATTTATCAATTATTTGAATTACTTAAGCGGCAAATGTAAAGGAGAATGTCTAACAAACAATAGTAAATTAAGTTTGTATCAATTTTTTGATTTATTTTTTTCTTTGGGGATTAAGCATTAAAATTTTTAAACATATC